>NW_024429266.1:88093540-90993540 GCF_017639785.1 Mesocricetus auratus
TCTCCAGCCCATTATTTATTTATTTAATGTATGTGGGTGCTGTATCTGCATGTACACCTTTATGCCAGAATAGGGCATCAGACCCCACTGTAGATGGTTGTGAGCCACCACATGGTTGCTGGGAATTGAACTCAGGACCTCTGGAAGAGCAGGCAGGCAGTGCTCTTAACAGCTGAGCCATCTCTGCAGCCCCCTTGCCTATTTATGTAACCTGACTGACCTGGAACTTGCTATATAAACCAGGCTTGCCTTGAACTTACAGGGATCTATTTGCCTCTTCCTCCCCAAATGCTGGGGTTAAAGGTGTACGCCACCCGCTACGCTTAGCGTGGGGTGGGTTTTATTGTTGTTTGGCATGATTTTGTTTGTGCCATCTCATTTCTTTTGGGACAGGGCTTCTCACTGAACTTGGAGTTCTCCCCTTTGTTAGACTGACTGGACAGCAAGCCCCAAGGATGGTCCTGTTTCTACCCATGGGCTAGGTGAATACCACCTGGTCAGCCTGGGTTTTAATAGATGCTGGGAGGGTCAAACTCAGGTCCTCATTCTTGTGGGGTAAGAGCTTTACGGAGTGAACCATCATTCCAGCCCTAAAACAGAAAAGCAATTTTTTAACTCCCCCCTCCACCTCCTTTTTATTCCACAGGCCCAGTCTCCCTCCCTCCTCCCTGGGCAGGCTGAATAACATGTTCAAACGCGTGAAAGAATATACACAGGACCTCAAAGGGAACCAATCATTTTGAAATACAGTGATCACAATATTTTTTTTAAGTTGTGATATAGTAATGTGTGCTCCTCCATTAATGGATTAAAGAATAAAATCCCCTGGCAGTACTAACAGCCGTCAGAATTGCAGAGCAAGGATGGGCATAGATAATATTGCAGATACCTGCCACAGCTGCTGCAGGATTTTAAAATATCTGCTATCCCTGCTAAATATTCCTATGATCCAATGCTAGCATTCACAATGGAAGAAAAGACGTGTTTCAGTTGGCATCCATTGAACATGAAGATGTAAGTTCCTTTCACCCCCAAGGAAAGCACCTTTGGAATTCTACTTGGTACTCCTTGGTTGTCAAGGAAGACAGCACCTAGTAGCTTCAAGTTCAGTACACTCCTGTTTTAGAACAGGGCTTCTCAAAGCGAAGTTCCAGAACCAGGTGGGTTAACATCATCTATCAGAAATGAAAACTGTCTTCCAAATAACAATCCAGGAAACCCTGGCCCGGGCGCAGGAGTGTATACCTGCTTAAGCCTCCTGGGACTCGGCTGTGTGGCTCACCTTAGAGGCACATGGGATACAATTTCTGCAGTAGGGTTCCGGGCCACTAGATCTGAGGTAGACTGTGGTGCATCCCCAGTCGTCCTTAAATAATGGTGTGTTAGTCTGTTGCTCCTGTCAGAACCGCAGGCTCGGGTACAGCTGCAGAGGCAGCGGCTAAGGTTTCCCTCCTTTGTGTACATAAAAAATAATTGGCCTTCTAATTACCTCCATAAAAATGAGAAAACTTGGTCTGCTTATTGGCACCTTTATTAGCACTAGGAAATAATTAGATACCTTAATAGCTCGCTAATGATCCCTGGAGGAGGGAACCTTTTCAGAGTAGTGTCTGCTCCATTACTGGGTCATTACGGAGGCTTTCAAATGCAGTTCTCACAGAGTGGGGCCCTAAGGGATTCAGCAGTGTCGGTATGGGATAGAAAAGTCCGTCCATCTCTGTCACGTGCCTCCTCCTTCGGGGAGCCGGGGAAGCTGGCAGAGTGGGTTAGCACGGCACCTCGCCTCCCCTCCTGTCTGTGTAAGGGACTTGGAGGGTGGGTCCTTGTGGGATCCCAGTCCGCTGGGAAGGATCGTTAGGCTGGTCGATTTTAATTCTGAGAATCGCCTCCCCCCGCCAAAAAAAAAAAAAAAAAGCATAGGCCTGCAAGAGTTGTAGGAATGTGGGTAAGCAGGAGAGTGGTTTCTCTCTGGGTCTGATCGCCGCCCTCCCTCAGATTTTTGGCTCTCGGGAGGGTTGAGCTGTTTTAGGAACAGAACCTCCGAGAGGAGAGAGGCCAAGCCTCTGGTCGTCCAGCAGGTGGCGCCATCACTTTACCTTCCGCGCCTCCTTGCAGGAGCCGGAGATGCTCTTTTGCAAACCCAGGATGTGAGATTCCTATGTAAAGTAACTTTCCCCACACCACTCTCTCTCTCCAGACTCTCATTATTTCTATATCTTTATGCGAGCATCACAGACAACCCCTGTAAGCTCCCTCCCTTCCCTGTCTGTGATGAGAAAGGAACTGGTCTCTGCTGGGCGTTCATTCTCCCCCTGAGCTGCACTCTTAGCACCCCTATAGCCCCACACTATGCCTCCCAGCAAAGCTTATTCTGCACATAATCAGTTTTTATTGAATACTTGCACAGTGAAGTATTGGGTTATATAGCACACACTAGCCCAAGGTTCCGGGTTTGATCTCCAGCACCCCAAAACCTCCCCAAAACACAACTAGCCAAAAAACCATGACTTGGTGGATACATTCATTCCTGTTTGTTATTTGAAACGGGGTCTCACACTGTGGCTCAGGCTAGTCTGGAACTCACTATGAAGCCAAATTGGCCTTGAACTACTAGAAATCCTCTTGCTTTCGAAGTTCAAGTGTTGAGATTCCAGGCATGCACTAGCATGTCTGTTTCCACTCTCTGCAACCTCCGATTTTAAGAAAAATGTTGCTTTTGGCTGGCTATCGCACAACTGAGTAGCAAGCTACCCTCAGTTTAGTGACTTCAAACACCTGCAGACCTTCAGCTAACACGTTCGTGAAATAGGAATGCGGGGAACTCTTGCCTGGTCGAGGCTTCTGCTCTGTGTGGCACCAACAAAGGCCATATGGATGCATTTAGTTGGCGAGTGGGCTGGCGGAGGGTCCCAGATGCTGTCTCTTGCTTGTAGAATACTCCTTCACACTGTGTGAATATATGTCTCTGGAACTCCCTCTGAAGACCAGGCTGGCCTTGAGCTCACAGAGATCATCCTACCTCTGCCTCCCGAGCGCTGGGATTAAAGGCCTGCATCACCATTGCCCAGACATCTGGTGAGCTCTTATCTCAAGAGCAGAAAACACAGGACTGAGATGGCTGAGAGTAAGGTACTTGTTATTCAAGTTCGAGAACTTGGACTTGGACCCCCATGGTAGGAATCCACATAAAGCCTTATATGGTGATACTCACCTGTAACCCCGGCAGCCCTGTGGTTGGGTGGGAGGCAGAGACACGAGGGTGTCCAGAAGCTTGTGGGACAGCTGGCATGGTGTACACATACTGCACGCTGCAGAGATGTTATCACACATAAGGTAGAAGGCGGGGACGACACTAGCGGTTTGACCTCCTGACACAGGCACCACGGCGTGTGCGTGTCTGCACACAAGGATGCAAAGCTGTCGGAGTGCTCACACACAGAGACTTTTATAAAGAAAATAGGCATGTGGAGCATTGTAAAACCTTCCCCTAATGCAGCGTATGAACAAAAACCTTCGGAGACCATGTCTGTCTTTCTAATATTTATTGAGCATGTGCTGTTTGTGTGTATGTGTTATGCTTAACGCTAAAGATATAAACAGCAAATAAGGTTTTTTTTTACTTCATGTACTGTAGAAAAGATAGACATGTTTAAAAAGTAGAATTGAGCAGGGCATAGTGGTGCATGTCTTTAATCCCAGCACTTGGGAGGTAGAGGCAGGTAAGTTTGAGGCCAGCCTGGTCTACACTGTGAGTTCCAGGACAGCCAAGCTACATAGTGAGACCCTGACTTGAAAAGATATGGACAATTATTTATGAAGTACCACAGAATGTTCAAGAGAGAGTAGGACAGTTTTCCCTGGAGCCAATCAGGGCTTCATCTTGACATTTGAACCAGCGTGAGCATGAAACCTATGCAGAGGGGCAGACACTTTCCCCCTTGTTCCCTATTGCTTGGACCTTCTCCAGTCCCATGATGGCCCTCTCTCCAAGAACACTGCTTCCTTTTGCCTACAGTGTCCCATAGAGCAGGGGTGGAGACTCTTTCCAAAGCCCTTCCTTCTGCTTGGGCCACACCCATGTCACACCACACACACACACACACACACACACACACACTCACACTTGCAAAGTGGCATTGGGCTTGATACCTGGTGCATCCATTATATAAACTCTACTGGCTTTGTGAAGTTGAATCATATTAAGCGACTTGACTAGTCAATGTCTTCAAAGAACAGCTGGCCATACCTGTGCCTTCACGATTCACTCCTATACCAGTAACCTAGATTACCACCCCCACCAAGGCAGCTAGTCTGAATTTATAGTCATGGGTTGTTACAAGAGTTTTCTGAATTTCTCCTCTTCCTCTTCCTCTTCCTCCTCCTCCTCTTCTTCTTCTTCTTCTCCTCCTCCTCCTTCTCCTCCTCCTCCTCCTCCTTTTCCTGTGGAGTAATGGAGGGGGTCTTGACATGTAATCCAGGTTAATCTGGTACTTGCTGTGAGACCAGGCTGGTCTTGAACTCTCAATCCTTCAGCCTCAGCCTCTTGGGTGCTGGAATGTCTGTCATGTGTCACCATACCTGGCTTGAATCATGCTCTTGATTCTCAACTCCCTATAAGAGCATAAGGACATTCACAGACCTTAGTGATCTGACCACTGCCTTACATGTCACTTATGAAAACTAGACAAGAGTCTACCGGCTGGGAGGGGGTGGAGTCATTCTGCTTCTAGTTGCTCAGCCACAGAGAAGCCTGAGCTGGATCCAGACAAATCCATGCAGGCATTTATATGGTTGGAAGCAGTCCTCCTTCCGAAGCACAGGCTACACCGTGACTTCCTTTTTCCTGATAATCTCTCATGAGCTCTGACTTAGTTAGGGTTTCCATTGCTGCAAGGAAACACTATGACCTAAAAGCAAGTTGGGGAGGAAAGGGTTTATTGACTTACACTCCCATATTGCTGTCCATCACTGAAGGAAGTCAGGACAGGGCAGGATCCTGGAAGCAGGAGCTGATGCAGAGGCCTTGGAGGAGTACTATTTACTAGCTTGCTTCCCTTGACTTGCTCGGCCTACTTTGTTATAGAACCCAGGACCACCAGCCCAGGGGTGGCCTCACCTACAATGAGCTAGGTCCTCCCTATTAACCACTAATTAAGAAAATTCATTACAGTTGGATGTCATGGAGGCGCTTCCTCAACTGAGGCCCCTTCCTCTCTGATGACTCTGTGTCAAGTTGACACAAAACCAACCAGTACAGGGTGCCAAGTCACTCCATTGCCTTAAGCAGTACTTTGAACCCAGAAATGTAATTTTTTAGTACTTTTGTGAAATAGGGATACTCAGACTTAATGATGCAGCCCAGGTAAACATTGAGAAAAGCATTGAATATCACACATGTAAAAGGGCTGTAGGATTCCAGGATGAGAGACTATGCTCTTTGAATACAGACATGTAGTTGTTTTTTGTTGTTTTGTTTTGTTTTATTCTTTGTTTGTTTTTATTTTTTATTTTTTAATTTTTGGTTTTTACGAGACAGGGTTTCTCTGTATTGTTTTGGAGGCTGTCGGTCCAGCCCGGCCTCGAACTCACAGAGATCTGCCTGCCTCTGCCTCCCGAGTGCTGGGATTAAAGGCGTGCACCACCATCGCCCGGATGTTTTTATTGTTTTTGAGACAGGGTTTCTCCGTGTAGCTTTGGAGCTTGTCCTGGAACTCACTCTGTAGACCAGGCTGCCCTTGAACTCACAGAGATCTGCCTGCCTCTGCCTCCCAAGTGCTGGGATTAAAGGCATGCACCACCATAGCCCAACTAAGATTTATGTATTTATTACATATATGGCATTTTGCCTGCATGTAAGCCTGCACATCAGAAGAGGACACCAGATCTCATTATAGATGGTTGTGAGCCACCATGTGGTTGCTGGGAATTGAACAACAGGACCCCTGGAAGAGCAGCCCAGTGCTCTTACCTTCTGAGCCATCTATCCAGCCCCCTGTCTTTGAGACAGGGTTTCTCTGTGTAGCCCCGATTACCCTGGAGCTCACTCTGTAGACCAGGCTGGCCTCTGTCTGCAGTGCTGGGATTAAAGGTGTGTGCCTTCATGCCCAGTGGTTTTATTTCTTTTAATCTCTTCCTTCCCAGTTACTATGGGCCTCTTCATCTTTTTACTTTCAAAGTGTCAATTCCTCTCCCTCTCAGCGTTTAGCTGCAGTTTTCAGTTATCATGCTGTACTGAGGATGAAGACATCTTTTCCAGCTTATCCTCGAAGGGCCTACGTCTGACTGCTGCGCATGCACTGTGGAACGTCTCCTGCCTTTATCATGTCTACCTCACCAAGCGCTGGCTCGCACATCCTAATTCAGAAAATCGCCCTTTCCACTCGGTTATTGAGAAACAAAACACATACATGCTTAGGCTGTCCAAGCCTTCACTGAGAAGCACTGCCCCCACCTCCCCTGGTAGGATTTCTCGTTATATGATGTCTGATGACAGCACATTCCAGAAGTAGGAGGCATTTTTATAAGTAGTGGCTGCGGCTGCAGGAACACTCAGAAGGAAAGTTTCAGTCTTGGGAAACTGACAGGGATCAGAGTTGAAAATGCATTTATTCCAAGACAATACCCCCTGCTTGCCACTGGCATCATGCCTGAAGCTCTGCAGATGGGCAGCCTGGGTCCAATGAGCTCCTCCCTTTAATGAAAGGGGGATCTGTCAAAGGCCTGTAGGGTCTGTAGTAGTTGCTTTCTCATTGCCGTACCATGACACCCAACAGTGACAACTTAAGGAAGGGAAATTTGATTTTGGTTCATAGTTTCAGTCCAGGCCAGGAAGATCCGGTGACAGGAGTGGCTTGGTGAAAGGTGGCTTTAGCTTGTACCGGTGACTTCACATGGTACTTTACATGGCCTGGAGCAGGAAGCAGAGAGCCCCAGACAGACCAGAAACAGCTAGATCCTTCAAAAGCCCTCCCCAGCAACTCACCCCTGCTAAGTGAGGTGTGATAGACAAAGGTTCACAATTTCCCCCAAACAATGACAACAGCTAGGGATCAGGTTTTCATATCCATGAGACTGTGGAATGTGTTTCATGTTCAGACCATGGCAGGATCCCACAAGAATGAAAGCCAGTGGAACCGAGTGTTCATAGCATGTTCTTGGTCCCAAGCAATGCAGTTTCCAATAATGAAGAAATTCCTTGTCACAGAAATAAATAGATCCAGAAGAAGGGCAGCCTTCGAGACAGCTGATCAAGGCTCCAGCTCAGGTTCTCTGGGATTCCTGAGTCCTGTCCCTGCCCCCAGGATATCCTCCCACATGGTGTCAAAGTGACCAATGGCCTAGCACTTCCAGATCATAGCCTCATCTCTCAGTCCAAGCAGAGGGAGACAGCAGTCTTGTCTTCCTTTGCTGGAGCTAGGTGTATTAGTCCCACACTTTCTCTGTGAGTCAAGGAGCCTAAACCACAGCTCTACAAACCCTATAGATGCAATGGTGGGGTCACACACCACCATATTAACCATAACCGTGACGAGAGAGGTGAGACTGTGTTGATGACAGCTGTGAAATCAGGGTTGTTCATTAAACTGGGAACATCACTGCTCTCAGAGGGAAATCCACTTCTCTTAAGAAGAGAAAGGAGAGTGCTTTCTGTAAACACTCCTGGCAGGATATCGGACTTGACTTTTTCCCAAATCAAGGGACTTCAACAGGGAATAGTAGAAGCTTAGATGAGCAATTAAACTGAGACATCGACCTGGTCACTTGCAGGTATCCAGATTGGTGATGGAACCCGATGGGCCCAGAACCAAACACACAGAGCAGAGACTATTAGGAAGAGTAAATCGGAGCAAACCTTTCAGGAGTTCTAGTGAAGGTTTAGCTGTTCTCTGAGAACAAGGGTAGTGTTTATTGTAGGGAAGCTGGCAGGATAGTGTTATCAACAATGAAGAGTATGGAGGAATAAAGTTGGGGCTCTGAGGGCCAGGACCCTACCCCACGACAAGAGTCAATCTCTTACATCAAACTCCACACTTGGCAGTGCAAAAGAAAATGCCATTTCGGGGGAGCAGGAAGGTTGAGTTGGGGGAAGAATAGAGGAAAGCAGGATGAGAGATACCATAATAGAGGGAGTCATTCTAGGTTTGAGGGCAGATCTGGCACTAGGGAAATCTCCAGAGATCTACAAGGATGACACCAACTGGCAAACTAAGCAATAGTGGAGAGACTACTTTAAATGCCCCTCCCTGATAATGATTTTGACAACTATCTTACTTACCATCCTAGAACCTCCCTCCAGAGACTGATGGAAGCAGAGGCAGACACCCACAGCTAAACACTGAACTGAACTCCTGGAACCCAGTGACAGAGAGGGAGGAGTGATGAGCAAAGGGGCCAAGACTAGGCTGGTGAAACCCACAGAAACAGCTGACCTGAACAAGGGTGAGATCTTGGACCCCAGACTGATGGCTGAGAGGCCAGCATGGGACTGATCCAGACCCCCTGAATGTGAGTGTCAGTGAGGGGACCCAGGCAATCTATGGGGCTTTGGGTAGTAGATCAGTATTTATCCCTGACACACAAATGGACTTTGGGTACCCATCCCACAGTGAGGGATGCTCTCTCATTCTGGACACTTTTGGGGGGAGGGCCTGGGCCCTCCATGGAACCAAATGACAGACTCTAGAGATCCCCCATGGAGGGCCTTACCCTCCCTGGGGAATGGAGTGGGGATTGGGCATGGAGGGGAGGGAGAGGGAACTTGGACCGACATGGGAAGCAAGTTTGTTTCTAATTTAAATATGTAATTAAAAAGTGTTAAAAAAAAGAAATGGGAAAAAAAGAAAATGTCATTTCTTTATAACTTCTCCAAGGTATAGGCAATGTGGCAGCTCTCAATTTGGGGAAACTGAGAGCTGTCTGGAGATGTATCCAGGCTTCCCTGGGCTTCCAGACCTCCAGTTCATGTCTCTTCCTGCATTCTTTCCTTTTATTCCACTGGCTGGTCTGTGTGTCATCGTTGTCCCCCTCCCCCCCCCGGTCTCCACATTCTTTTCCTTCATCATTTTTTCTGCCTTCTGGTATCTGACATATGTCTTTATGAACAAAATGCAATAACAACTGAGATTATTTAATAACTAAATAAAAATGATTTGAGCTTTCCTTTCCATACATGTTTGATCTTGATAAAAGATGTATGATTATCAGGTGTAAACACAAAAAAGGACCCACAAATCCAGGAGGCCCAGGACAATCACCCCCAAAGTGGACTCATGTAGGGGGAAACAGGACTCCGCCATTAGCCATGTGGCGCTCTAAAGATGCTTACAGATGTGGTAACGAAAGGGCGGAACCACGCTGCTAACCACACCCACTTTAGGCATGACTAGAGACTGGGCAGTGCAGCTATACCACTAGCCAGGCCCACTTTTGGGCGTGGCTAGGGGCATGTACAGAGGAAGGAATAAAAGAAGGAACAGCAGAGCACTCGCCCCTTTTTCGGCTTCCAGTTCTGTGGCGGAAAACTGCTTCACTCATCTGGGTTGCTCATTTCTCTCTTGTGAGTAATTTCTACAATAAACAGTTACCTATACTCTCAAGTGTGCCGTTTATCGTTGCATCATCAGACTCAGAAGATACCTCACCTATATGAAACAGAGTTCTCAACTGGAAAATAAAGAGACACAAAATACGGGTTTTTCCAGGGTCCTTGCAGGGCCCTTTGAGACTCTGGGAACAGAGTCTGGAAGTCAGTCTCTCCCGATCTTGGCCTGTTTTTGTTTTTATTTTGTTTTAGAAATAAGTAGCTTAAAAAAGAGGAGTGAGTACTAACTAGTTGCTATGCACAGTACCATTGACCCTCTACAAATACCGAGAAGAGAGCCATGGCTACGGAAAGCACTTCACTCTATAACAGAAGCTCTTCTTTGCTATTGGAATTCACCGCGTCTGGGGAATGTCTTGTTTTCTTCTGTATTTTTGAAAGGTGATGTTGTCGACTCAGAGTCTCAGTGGGGCAACATGCACTCTCTTTCTTCCAGCTCAAGTGCCTTGGTGGCCCTTTGTTCTAGTCATGCCATGCTCCTCTCTTGATGTATCTCTTTCTCTCCTGTGACTGGTTAATGGCAGCATGCATCTCTCAAGTTTTTCCTATGTGGCATTCACATGGACATGTAGATTTATCGGGGACTTTATTATGTATTTAAGGGTTTCCCATAGCTTTCCTAAATTCTGTTCAGTTTCCTCTTTGCTGTTCTGTTTTGTTTCAACCTGCATATCGGCAATTAGCTTAACCCTCAACCTTGTTGACTTTTTAAAATGCTAGTTCAGATCTTCTGTAGTGCCTCTCTAATGAGTTTTACATTTCAGTTGCTGTGCTTTTTAACTTTAGAGTTTCTGCCTAGGTCCTTTTCAGAGTTTCTGTTTCTTTCCTGATGTTTTCTTTCTTTCTTTCTTTTTTTTTTTTGGTGGGGGAGGGTTGAGACAGGGCTTCTTTGTGTAGCTTTGGAATCTGAACTGGAACTAACTCTGTAGACCAGGCTGGCCTGGAACTCACAGAGATCTGCCTGACTCTGCCTCCCAAATGCTGGGATTAAAGGCGTGTGCCATCACTGCCTGGCTCCTGATGTTTTCCATTTGGTGAGATCATTGTAATGATTTGAACTGATCTCAAAGTCCTTGTCTAGTAGTTTCAGTGTCTGGGTCTCTTCAGGGACAGTTTCTGCGGATTCTATCTTCTTGTTTATGGGACTGTCTTAGGGTTCCTATTGCCATGGTGAAACACCATGACTCAAAAGCAAGTTGAGGAATAACAGGTTTATTGGGCTTACACTTCCATGTTGGTGTTCATCACTGAAGGGCATCAGGACAGAAACTCAAGACAGGGCAGGAACCTGGAGGCAGGAGCTGATGCAGAGGCCATGGAGGAGTGCTGCTTCTTGCCTTGCTCCACATAACTTACTCAGCCTGCTTTCTTACAGAACCAAGAGCCACAAGCCTAGGGATGGCACCACCCACAATGGGCTACCCTCCCCCATCAGTCACTAGTTACATAAAGGCCCTATAGGCTTGCCTACAGCTCCATCTTATGGAGGCATTCTCTCAACTGGGGTTCCCTCCTCTCAGATGTCTCTAGCTTGTGTCAAGCTGACATAAAACTAGCCAGCACAAGAACATACATTGTTTCTTTGAATGTATTGGTTGAAAATGGAACAGTATTAAACTATGGCAGATGTCAGGTACTAGCCCCTGGCTTTTCTGTCTGTTACAGTTGCAGTTTGTTTGGTTTGCGACCTTTCTGAGCTACAGCTAATTTAGCAAAGTCTATATTCTTGTCATTGAAATCTGCTCCATTACGTTTGTAAGTCAGATAGTGATGAAACAGGTATTTCCCTAAACACTTGGAACCAGGAGGCTGCGTCTTTGAAGAGGAATTCTGAGTGACTGTGAGGTGTGTCTCCAACACTCAGCTAGACATCTGATAACCCTGCTTCAGCCTTCCAATTGTTCTTTTGTAGAACCTTAAGGTATACCAAAGAGCTCTCTGGGCATACATGCAGCCTTAGGCATGCACACGGTCTTCTAGGCTCCTAAGAACATGTTGCAGCTTTTCAAAACCCCCATTCCCCAAAGCATAATACTCCAGCCTTTCCTCCCAAGTTTTTTGGTTCGTCTGTTGTTTGCCCAGTTGTTACTCAAGGGCTCCAGGCGGCAGCAACTAAAACAATCTGCCTGCAGAAGTTTTTGATAAATGCTTCTTGACAGTGGCTTTAAAACACACAAGTTATGGCCAAGCAGGCATGAAAAAGATGCATCTTTAGTGCTGAGTTCCCAGGAGGAGGCAGACAGGTCAACTGAAGACACTTTGCAAAGGTGGTGCAAGCTGCTTCCTCCGGCACTGCGACTTTGAAGGTGGGCTGTTTATCCTCAGGACTGCTGCCCATTGGGTGAGTGGGAGATGGGACTCGGATGAGTTAAACTGCAGGAACTCTTGCTGCTGTTCCTATTGTTCCTGTGGTTGTTGTGTGCTTTTAGCATTAAAAAGTTCTGGAAAATTGGTTATGATCATTTTCTCTACATTTTCACTGTGTTTCCAGAGAATGGGTTTTTGAAGTTACCAATTTTGCCCTTTTTACTAGAGTCTTGACAAATCATTTATTAATTGGTGTTATTGTATATATGTATGGTGCATGTGAGGCTGGCACATCCCATGGCGCATGTGCGGAAGTCAGAGGTCAATTTAGAGAGGCAGTTGTCCCCTCCCACCTTCATGTGGTTCCGATGATTGAACTTAGGGTCGTGCAGCGAGCCCCATTACCCACTGAGCCATCTAACTGGCTCTAGAGAGGTTTTTGTTGTTGTTGTTGTTGTTGTTTTTCTAAGCACATTTTAAAGTCTCAGCTGAAAGATACTAGGCTCAGGAAGTGTCTCCCAAGACAGATTTGAGTGTCACAGAGCTGGAGGAACAAAACCTCCATCATGCCTACATCCCTTTAATCTATCTTCCTTTCTTTTTATTTTCTTTATTTTATGTGCATTGGTGTTTTGCCTGCACGTATGTCTGTGTGAGGGTGCCGGATCACCCTGGAACTGGAGTTACAGACAGTACTGAGCTGCCATGTGGGTGCTGGGAACTGAGCCCAGGTCCTCTGGAAGAGCAGTCAGTGCTCTTAACCACTGAGCCATCTCTCCAGCCCCTCTCAGGGTCTTTCTCATGGAGATGTCAGGCTGCTTTCCAAGCAGATGATGTTCTTCTCTGTGGAGTGTGAGGTGATAGATTGTCTCCTCTGTTGTCGGAAGAGCTGAAGTTCAGAGAGTGGCTGATGTGTGCCGGGTCCCACAGGGAGTGAGGATAGAGGTAAAAATCACAAGTCTTGGGAAGGCTTTAAGGGTGTGGGCAGGCACTGTGTGTGGGTGAATCAGAACTCCATGTTCTAGTTTCAAAGGCTGGCTTCACTTACTCTCCCCCATCTTCCTCTTCCCTCCTCCCACCCATCCCTACACATCACAGGGGAGGAGAGCCCTGGGGAAGGAGAGCAGACCGATTCCCAGGGAGCCTTGCTCTGTCTGTGTTTACTCTTTAGAGGTCTTGGCTACCTGCTGTGGTCTCTGTTACTGAATGGCTCAAGAGGGGTTTTCACTTCACAAACATGACCCAGAGCCTATCACCTGCCCACACTGGAGTTTGTCTACCCGGCATGGCCTTCATCAAGCTGATGTGCCCCAGTATGAATGGTGCCTGCTGAGCCAGTGATCCTGGGAACTGGATTGTGTGAGTTGTTGCAACGAATGGATTCCCAAAACATGCCGGAGAAAACACAAGCCAAGTTCCTGTCTTCCTTAATCTAGGGTGTTCTTTTGGGGGTGGAGTGGTGCTGTAGTCCATGCAGTCATTTAGGAGCTCAGGCTAGCCCGTCTCCACCTTCAGTGAATGTTGGACTAGGTGACTCTGACCATTGCCATTCAAGCCACAGAAGGTAGCAACGCTGGGTTTACAGTGGTCTCACATCCCAGGAAGCCCATTGCAAGATGACAATATCACAAGGTGACGGTTTCTGCTACATGCAACCCACCAGATATCCTAGATTAACAACATAGCATACTGCATAGGGTCGAGGCCCCTCGGGGTTAGCCATGAGCATTATCCATACAAAAGAGAAGTAATACTGCAGGTAGCCAGCCTCAGCAAGGATCAAAACCCAACATTCAAAGTCTTTGTACCACCTTAGACCATGCACCATGCTCACGGCTCTAACCCACACTGGAAACTGGTCTGTGTTGAACACACCAGGCCCAGAGCAGGTTCTGGATGACACAGCTAACCGATTAAGAAGATCTTCAGTCTCTTGGTGTCTGATTTGGTGCCTAAAACATCACAATTTCCCATGGGGAGTGTGGCACTATTTGTGGCCCCAAGTCCTTGTTCCTTGGGGCAGGGGGACAGCTCCTGCCTCACCGAGCCTTGACTAACTCTGTTAGATGTGACATGGCTCCAACTATCTGATGCATCATTGCTTCCTTTCCCTGGAGCCTTGTTTCAATCTAGTCCTTGACCCTCTTCCAGAACTCTTCCTATTATGTAGTTTTTGCCTTCAGAGTGACTGCTTTATCTATTCCTTTAAAGCTGTGGTCCTCAACCTTCCTAATACTGAGACCCTCCTGTTGTACTGACCCTCCAACCATAAAATGATTTCATCGCTACTTCATAACTGCAATTCTGCTACTGTTATGAATTGAAATGTAAATATCTGTGTTTTCTGGTGGTCTTAGGTGACTCCTGTGAAGGGATTGGTCCACCCCAAAGGGGAACTTCTGTGTTAAAGACTAGTGAATAAATAATAAATCGAGGTTTGACTTCTGTGCATATGCCTCCATAATATATCAGGGTCAAGTTAGTGTAAGTGAAAGTCTTATATCTCTCTGCACATTTTCTCCAGCTGAAAAAAAAACCCCACAAAACTACAGGTTTGAGCTGGCAGGATAGGATGTTTCAGGGAACAATTGTGCCTGCCTCCAAGCCTGACAACCTGAGTTCAATCCCTGGAACCCACATAGTAGAAGGAGGAAACCAATGACAGTCTATGCTGGAGAGGATGTGGAGAAAGGGGAACACTCCTCCACTGCTGGTGGGAGTGTCAACTCGTACAGCCACTATGGAAATCTGTATGGAGATTCCTCAGGAAAATGGGAATCAGTTTACCACAAGATCCAGCAATTCCACTCTTAGGCATATACCCAAAAGATGCAAATTCATAACAACAAGGACGTCTGTTCCACTACATTCATAGAAGCATTATTTGCAATAGCCAGAACCTAGAAGCAACCTAGATGCCCTTCAACCAAGAATGGATAGAGAAAATGTGGTACATTTATACTCAGTGGAAAAAAACAATGGAATCTTGAAATTCGCAGGCAAATGGATGGAACTAGAAGAAAACATCCTGAGCGAGGTAACCCAGTCACAAAAAGACCAACATGGTATGTACTCACTCATATATGGATTTTAGACATAGAACAAAGGATTACCAGTCTACAATCCACACCGCCAGAGAAGCTAGGAAACAAGGAGGAAACAAGAGAGAAATACATGGTCCCCCAGAGAAGGGGAAAGGGACAAGATTTCCTGAGCAAATTGGGAGAATGGGGGGGGGATTAGGAGAAGGACTAGGGGAGAAGAAGAGGGGAGAGGAAGACATGAGGGAGCAGGAAGGTTCAATCAGGGGAAGAACAGAGGAGAGCAAGAAAAGAGATACCATAATAGAGGGAGCCTTTATAGGTTTAAAGAGAAATCAGGCACTAGGGAAATGTCCAAAGATCTACAAGGATGACACCAACTAACAATCTAAGCAATAATGGAGAGGCTACCTTAGATGCCCTTCCCAGATAATGAGATTGATGACTACTGTATATGCCATCCTAGAGCCTTCAAGCAGTAGCTGATGAAAGCAGAAGCAGACACTCACATCTAAACACTGAGCTGAACTCCTGGAATCCAGTTGCAGAGAGGGAGAAGTGAAGGAGCCAAGACCAGGCTGGTGAAACCCACAGAAACAGTTGACCTGAACAAGGGGGGAGCTCATGGACCCCAGACTGATAGCTGAGAAACCAGCATAGGACTGACCCAGACGCCCTGGTAGTGGATGTCAATTAGGAGGCCTGGGCAATCTATGGGACCTGTGGCAGTGGATCTGTATTTATCCCTAGTGTACAAATGGACTTTGGAAGTCCATTCCACATAAAGGGATACTCTCTCAGCCTACATACACAGGGAAGGGGCCTAGGCCCTACTCCAAATGACAAGACAGATTTTTAGATCCCCCATGGAAGGCCTCACCCTCCCTGGGGTGCAGAAAGGGGTTGGGATAGTGGGGGGGGGGGCAGGGGAGAAGGGGAGGGAGAGGGAACTGTGATTGACATGTAAAACAAGCTTGTTTCTTATTTAAATTTTAAAAAATCTGGGAAAAAACATAGCCCTTTGGGTTTATAGGGTTTTTGTTTTGCTTTGTTTTAAAATTCTCCATCTAAGCGAATCCTTGGTTCCCAACTAATTGCCAAGAACCTTAAATGACAGACCTCAAACAAGGCTCTTGTCTCTGTTACATCCACTTCCCAGGTTGTCTTATGGGTCCATTGTCTTATAGCATTATCTAGATAGACAACCAAGATGGCAGTTGTCTATCTGAACCCTTGCCCTAACCCCAAAGGGGACAAACTTTATCCTTTGGGCTGGTTTGGGATCTGGTAGTTCCTCATGAGTCCTGTTGCCTCAGGAGAAGCACACAGAATTCCCTGAGCCTTAGTTAAATAAGGTTGGAATTATCTGCCTGCCCAATTGTCCTGGTTAGTTTTATTTCAGCTTGACACAAACAAGCTAGTGCCGTCTGAGAAGAGGGAGGCCCAGTTGAGACAATGCCTCCATAAGATCCAGCCCTAAGGCATTTTCTTAATTAGCGATTGATGGGGAGGGGCCAACCCATAGTGGGTGGTATCATCCCTAGGCTGGTGGTCTATAAGAAAGCCCTTTGGGTTTATAGGGTTTTTGTTTTCTATAAGAAAGCAGACTGAGTGCTGGAGAGATGGCTCAGAGGTTAAGAGCACTAACTGTTCTTCCAGAGGCCCTGAGTTCAATTCCCGGCAACCACATGGTGGCTCACAACCACCTTAAATGAGATCTGGTGCCCTCCACCGGCATGCAGGCAGAAGACTGTATATACAACAACAACAACAACAACAACAAAAAAAAAAATATATATATATATATATATATATATATATATATATATATATATAAAGAAAGCAGACTGAGCAAGCCATGAGGAGCAAGACAGTAAGCAGCAACCCTCCACGGTCTCTGCATCAGCTCCTGCTCCAGGATGCTGCCCTGCTGAGTTCCTGTCCTGACTTCCTTCAGTGATGGACAGTGATGTGGAAGTGTGAGCCGAACAAACCCTTTCCTCCCCAAGTATCTTTGGTCATGGTGCTTCCTCACAGCAATCGTAACCCTAACTAAGACACCAATATAATCTGAAATGCCGAACACTTCTACGATGCTCAGGAGGTGACTGACAGACTATAAGTGTCCATATAGTTTCTGGGAGCTGTGTATGCTACGTTGCTTTTAGAAACATCTTTTGTTTTCCTTAGCCCTCTGGTCACCTCCTCTACTGCATTCAGGTCCCTGAGTTATGGACTCTGCCTCCCTTGCGTCGGTTCAAGTGGTCCCTGTTGGCTTTCCAGAGACACTGATGGGTTTTTACCGAAAAAAAATTAATAAGTTACTGTGCATCCTGTTTTGAAACTGAAAGAATCACTCGGAGAGCAGGAGATTGTGGACCCCTAACGCCCCTGCTGGCTGAGAAGGGGGTGGGTGACTGCTTTCAGACGGGCAGGAGTTCACCGGGATGGGCCAGCTGTATTCTGGCCTTCCTCACATCCCAGTGGAAAACAGTGTGAATGGAATGACAGTTTTAATGGACCACCTGCCGGAAGACAGCCACAAGTCTGCCAGGACCGGAGTATCCTACCAACAACTCATATTATGGTCCTTGGGGTGCCCAGTTAGCCTCTCCCTTCCCTTCCCAGCATAATGACCCGGATGAGGTTGGAGTCACAAAGGGAGGGGGTAGAGGCCGTTAGCCTCACCTTGGGGGAAGGGAGGGCTCAAGGTTTCATTTTTACTCTGGATAACCAGCAGTGGATGGAATGTCCGGTGCATCTCAGGCTGCTAGAGGGCTCAGCGAGAAACTGGCAATTACCAAGTTGTTGCAGAGCTAAGTTCTTTCCCTTGACTTTGACGTGCCATGCATGCAAACCCCCGCTGCTGCGTCTCGGGTCTGCAATTAGCCCTAAATCCTCCAGTAACAGAACCTGCACTATCCGGGTCACTCAGAGCCGGCGCTCTAATTTTTAGCACTCCGGGTCTGCTTATAACCCCGGAAGACCGTGAGCTGTAGATCTGTTTCAAACGTCCTATCCGCCCCAAGAATCTGTCCCACTCAGACAAATGCTCTAACTAAGGCCTTCCCTTACCCATGTGTTTGTACCGCTGCGGGGAGAATGAAGCACTCGTAGTCACCATGGAACAACGTCTCCACAAGTTACTCACTAATTCCGCCAACAACGAACTTCTGGGCGAGTGAGCCCCTGCCTGGATAGCCACATCCATCCCGGTTTAAAGACCGGGTGAACCCGAATAAAAGACCCTGGTACAGCAAAGATCCTGCTCGCTGCTGCTTACTCTTAAGCGGGACTAACCATCGCGCTCTAGGGGCAGCGCAGCCCGAATGCCCGCGGGGGTTCCTGATCCCAGAGAAAGTACCCAAATTCCGGGCCCTGGCCTGCCTTAACCTAGTAACTTGGGAAAGCCTAGGTAAAGTCCTCCCCGCCCAGCTGGCTTCCCGGGATGACGTTCTACTACTAGTCCAAGGCCTCTGCCCTCCACTCCATGGTACCCGACTGCCCTGATTATAAAGATTCGCTTTATTTTGGGCAGGCAAGTGGTGCCTAGAAAGCCAACAAGGGACAGAAGTGGGCTGAGGCTGGGTTCCGGCCACTTGTCAGAGTGTCTGCCTGCGAGGCAATCCTCGGAACTAGTGCTCCTCCGGGTACAGCGAGCCAGTGCCAGGTCTCACCTTAGTCCGGTCGAGGGTGAAGGTTAGCAGCATCTAGGTCTCTCCTGAAATGTCCTTCCTTGTGTCCAGTGGCCTTTGCTCATCAACCAATCATCTAAGCTGGCAGGGACAAGGTCTTGCTGTGACTCCATTGGAGGGCACCCGATCTGCTCTTTTATACTAAGATTTCACCCTCCACGCTGGAGAAATTATTTTCCAACTCCAAACTCACAGACACCAGCACAATTTCAACAAGAGACGCCTCAGGGGCAGCATACAGTGGCCTTAGCCCTGGTTCCAGGATGCACCAGGCTGGGGTCACTGCCTGGCTGACAACTCACACCCCTAAACTCTGGGACGGGGATTCTCCCTTCCTTTTGCATCACTGGGAGGTGGCCAGGAGGAGCAGGTCCAGCAGTGAGAGCTGACTAGCAAGGGGTTTGGATGAGGAGGCTGTGAGAAACGGAGAGGCTGGTCTGGGCCAGCCCAGGCACATGGCTCTTTGGTGGAGGCTCACCCATTTCAGACTCGCCCGAGCTCTGGGCACTTACCAGCTCTCCGACTGGCATTCTTCTTCTCTATGCTGTTGCTCTCTCAACTTACAGCAGGCATGTCTGGCCACACCATCCTCTTGCCCACAGTTACCCTTCTCACATTTTTCAGAACACTCAAGAGGTCTTAGTCACCCCAGCCCAGAAGGCTGAGGGACAGAATGGGGACAACTCCAATTTGGTCCTTCCTCACAGGTCTTTCAACACAAAAGCCTTGGTATCTATCTGTCTTCCAGAGTTTCTTCTGCACATTCTGAGAGCAGAAAAGCTACTGGTGGGGTCGTGGTTCTCCAAGAAGCCCGGTGTTTTCTCCCCCACATCTTCCTGGCTCTGGCTACTCTTCTGGGGCTGTGGATGCCAGCTGGAATCATCAATGGCTCCACAGACAGGGGTGGATGCCACTTCCTTAAGATGCCCCTCGGAAGATTCTGACCCAAGTACCCCGGAAGGTCATCAACACGGGTGGACAGGTGGATGGGGCTTGCCTCTCTGGACCCCCTGTGGTTCAGAGTTTTTTTTTTTCCCCAAGGGAGCAGGAAGGGAAACTTAATATTCCCAGGTGCCAGGGCAAAACTCTCTGGCTGCTGGGGGAGGGGAAGCTGTAAAAGGTGTATGGAAGAAGGTCCCTAAGAATCGTGTCCCACAGAGTCTGACAAGACTGGTTTTTTAAACAGTCAGTATCTAAATATTATGTCCAGTTCTCATGATCTGATGGGAGCTGCAGCTTGGAGTGGCTTATCCTGAATCACACAGTGGACTTCTGTAACAGCCCCCCCCAACACACAGTGTTCAAACATATTTTCCAGGCTAGCTGGTGGGGGAAGAGTGAAAGGAGGAAGCTCTAGAGAGTTGAACTGCTCTGACATCACTTCATGGAATAAAGCCTTGGAACTGGCCCCCTGCCACCTACTGGCACTCAAGAGCTTAGACCAGGGATCAGGGATCGCACCCTGGCAGACGCTTAGACAGGGTGCTTGATAGGTCCCTGATCATCTGTCACCTCTAGGTTGGGGTCATTTCTGTCTCTGAGACCAAGTAGCTGAGTACCGAGGCCTTCCCAGAAAGCTCCTCTGATGTCATCAGATCATTCTGCAGGGACTGGTAGTGGACAGGGCAGCAGAGGACAGTTGTGGAGTTCGGCGTTTCTTGGAAAGAAGTCTGATGCATGCGGAGAAAGCTTGATGTATATGTGTGTTTTGTGTTTGAGTTCACACATGTTGGACAGTTCACTTGTGTACTAATACATCCAGGAGGGAGAGCACTTGTGTGATAATGCATTGAAGGCTTCTGTATTTGAGTGTAAGGGATGATACTGCCATCTGTTTCCCTACAGTAGGCATTGGTGCTATCCATAATGAATGGGATATAGCAGGTTCTCAATAATTGTAGCCAGAATCAAAGTTAAAAGTGTATCTTCTTTTCCACGTGATAATTTACAGTCTGTTTTCCCATGAGCATGGGACTAGCGATGACTTGGAACACAGAGGCTACTGGATTGTCTTTATCCAGAGAAGTAATTGTGCACAAGTGTGGGCTATGACATCACCAAGCAGTCTGGCCAAGTGGGCTGACACAGGCAGCTAGCTCTGTTTGGAACTCTCCGGACAGATCTTCAGGCAGTAGCTGCTCGCTCTGCTTGCCTCAGGTCAGAGGAAGTTAGGCTGCACATTCGGCACAAGAGCAAACCAGTTCCAGAGAGCACTTGAGAAGTTTCCTGAAAGCAGGGAGTCCCAAAGAGGCCAAGGGTACTCCGGGGCTGGCCTTTCTCGAGGCTGCAGAAGTGGAGGGGCCCTGGGTGTGTGCCCCGGCATAGGAATCCAGCCTCCAGATTTGCATATTCCCCTTGAACTCCAGGCCTGCACAAAGGTGTGTCTTCGATGCCCATTAGTTCATTCAACTGCCTGAGTCATGGGTGAAGAAACTTTTGATTAAAAAAGAAATTGAGAGACGAGTTCTGATGAGTTTTTGGTGGAAACAGGAAGTGTTGGTTTTATTAGAAAGGAAAAGTTCCAAGAGGTCCTAGGGCCCAGCAAATGTCTCTTTACTTCTATCCCTTCCAGTCCAGTGTAAGCAGACACTGCCCTTTGTCGTCCTGTTCCTTCCTCGCCACTGCTACTGGGAATCATATGGAAAAGCCTTAACTTCCTCCTCACCGAGTCTTGCCTGATTTGGATCTGTCTGGACCAGCCTGGAACTCCAGACCGAAAACAATACTGTAGGTTTCCTTTACAGCTAGAGCCGCGATAGCAGCCACCACCCTCAGGAGCTCGTAGGCCTGCCCCTGGGAGCCGCCCACTTGCTGGCATCCTCAACACTGGCCCTCGGGGCGGTCCCCTCTCCGTCTCCTCCACTGTACCCACTACAGGTCGCCAAACTCAGTTTCTCCACAGTTAGGCAGGGGTGTGTTCTGGAAACACAGGTCTCAGCCGCTGCGTGTGGTCCAGCGAATCGGCCCAGACTGTCGTCTTCGGTTCTAGTGACTTCGACCATGCTGAGAAGTAATTCGGACTCAAAATTTTGCCAGTCCAATTTTCCTCCCATACCCCACAACTCCAAACCCATCTACTACCTCTCAACTCCCTCAACAACCCCAGCAGTGGTGTGTGGGAGGGGGGCGGGGGTCAGGAGGGGGCTCGCTGTGGTGGCTGCAGTGGAAGCCGGAAGTTTGGTCCTTGTTTCTGATGAGCACTCTGCCGGAGGGGGGGGGGGGAGAAAGAATGGACTAAGGTCTTAGTGAGAGGAGGTTTCAGAGTTTTCAGTCCCCTCCCTTCACCTTGCCAGAGGAACACTATGAAGGAAGACCTAGTCAGGTTTCCAGGACTCTACCCCAGTATCACTGCCCAGAACTGCCCACCCCGGGGTATCAGTCCCTGTAAGGAAATCAGACTCTGTTACACACCAAGCGCTGGGCCTTGGGGCATATATCCATATATTTATGATTTCTAATTTTATTATAAAATAAAAGCAGAAATATCTCCCGACGAACATTCACAAGAGGGCATAAAAGGGAAAAGGCAAGTTTGTGGCTGGGGAGGCACTGTGGGCTGGGAGCGCGGGGGTCACAGTCCTAGGAGGAAGAGGACGACCAGCTGGGGGGAAGGGGGAAGGAGGCATACGGGAGGGAGGGAGGTGGAAGGAGGAAGAGAAAGGGGAAGGAGGAAGGAGAGAGAGAGAGAGAGAGAGAGAGAGAGAGAGAGAGAGAGAGAGAGAGAGAGAGAGAGAGAGAGAGAGAGAGGAAAGAAGAGAGAGATCACCACGATAACTCCAGAAATTTAGAAAGAAGGGGGGAGAAAAACAAGAAGGGGAAAGAGAAAAGAGACAGAGACGGAAAGGGGAGAAATAAGAAACCCGAAAGGAACGTGGAGGAAAGGAAGAGGGAGAGAAGGGATGAGAAAAATCGGGGTGGTGGTGGTGGTTTATAATTTATTCCCTTGCCTGGTTCAAGACCAAGTCCTGGCCTCCAAAGGATCTCAAAAGCAACTTGTTGAAAAGAAATCCCCCAAAGGGCCACGCGCAGACAACTGTCCATTTTGTCCTGCCCGCCAGTCTTGCTGTGCTCCTGTGGTCTTCCAGTACCCGGGTAGGGACTTCAGCACCCACGGCCCTCCCGCACCGCCTCAAGTCCTCGCACCAAGCTCGGAAAGCAAGTGCCCGGAGCAGAGCTCTAGGAGCCCAGGTCCACAAGGTTGGCAGACATAGGGTTGAGTATGGAGTCCTGTAGGCTGTGGTGGTGCTGCAGAGGGTCTGGGCCGCCTCCGCCCGGCACTGGCACAGGTACTGCGCTGGGGCCGGGAGGGTGGCCTAGGCTGTGCAGGGAGGGCAGCCCTGGAGGCGGCGGCGGGCTGAGCAGCAACGCGGGACTGGACGACGAGTGGTCTGGCGTCCCCGACGGCGTCTTCTCATCTTCAGAGCTGCCTAGCACCGACTTGCCGCTGCCGTTGAGCGAGGAAGCCAGCGGGTTGTGGCTGCTGGAGTTGGAGTTTTCACTGTTCTCCCTGCAAGCGCAGGAGCAAAGCATTGGGGTCAGTGGGAAAGCCGCTCCGAGCCACCCCTCAGGACACCAGCACCCGAGGCCATTCTTGGGACTCAGTGCCATAGCGGTCGCTAAAGGGTGTTTTCGGTTTCTACCATTTTGACACCCGCATTTGGTTCTTTGCAACCCCGCGCGCCGGACACTCTGATTTTCTCTTGTCCTTCTCCCGGGATCAGCCCATGTTCTTAATCCCATGACTACCTTTTCTGCTCTCTGTATGTCCTGTCCTAGTCTCTCACCCCATTTCTTCCCTGAAGCAGAAACACCAAAGGGGTGTCTGGAGTTGGGGGTATGAGGAGGCAGAGCTTGGGTTTTCAAATCACTTAGGTTGGACAAACTAGGTTGACTGGCAGAAGCTCCAGATACTGTGATCCCTGGCTGAGGCTCCCACTTGGAGTTGGATAAGTACAGGCCTCATTTCCCCTCGCCTTTCTCTGCCCGAGGGAACTCCTGGTTGCCCATGGACTTGGGTGGGTGGGTGAGAGCTCCTGAGAATACATTTTCTCAATTTGAAACTAAGCAGGCCCCGTGAGTTCTATTTGCCTGGGCATAAGGATCAGATTTGAGGTTGGAGGACTTTTCCCTAGACGCTGCTGAAAAATTTAGCAGGGCACTGGAAGCTCAGAGTGGAGAGCCGCCCCCAGGGGAAGCTAGAAAGAAGGACCGGGTGGCTATTAAAGACCTGGTTCTTTCGATCATAACCAGAACCCCGCACAATCCGCAGCTCTCACCAGGGGCCTGGTCAGAAACCCTAACTGTTCAAGAGCTTATGTAACTCGGTGCCAGCCTGAGAGTGAACCCAGTATGGAGGGCCTTGAGAGCTCACCTCCCGTCCTGCTTTGTGGACAGTCCCTGTCGGGATATGTGTATTTGAAATCTTGGGCGAAACCTCTTTGTGGATTCCTAACAGTTGTTCTTTCTGATTTCTTGAGGTAGCATTTACGGGGCTTGCAGTTGAGTGAGTGAGTGAGACCTCATCACCACGGATAATCCGATGTCAAGATTCCAAATACCCAGGTCCAGTTTGCAGCCTGCTCATCTTCCCCGCTGTCCAGCACCCTGACCCCGGACTAGGATGATTCAAAATCTGTGATGAACACACCTCACACCACCTAACCCAGGCGTCTTGTTTTACAGTTGCCTGAAAGAGAGAGAGTCTGCTCTCATGCCCCGTTTCTCTCCAGTTCCCTCATTGAGATTAAAACTCCGAGCGAGCGGTTGCAGACGGTCACAGGGGCCTTCACGCTTAGGTTAGTTCAGCAAGTCTTGGGTTCCGAGAGGAAATACAACTCCCAGCGCTTAGGAAGATCTCAGTTTACCGTATACACCCGACTTGCCCATCAAAGAGGGTAGGAACCGAGGAGAGAAAGGTCAAAGGTCTGGCAAGTCCTGGAAGGCTTGCTGGATTCAGCAGGCCAGAAAAGAGCTACAGGTTCGTCATCTCTCCCACGACTGACACTTCCTCCCTGGGGCGCTTCATCACTCGGTCCCTTCCACGCGGGATAACTCCCAACTCCCTTGTCCTCAGCTCTTATGTCAATATCCTTGCCCAGATATTGCCTTCATTGCCCGGATAGTACTAGGGAGGTTCCAATCTCAGCTCTGATCATCCCCCGCTTTGACCTAGAGGTGAAGTCCGAAACCGTCTCTGATCCCCATGCCCAGGGTTGTCAGAGAAAGAGCGGGTCCTGAGCCTATGCCTACCTCGCAGGAGAGTCAGGCCCACGGCCCTGCGCTCTCTGAAACTCTATTTTTCCAATCTAGTCCACAAGCGACTAGGGAATTAGTTGAGAATTTACACACTACTTTGCCCGCTTTAGACAAATTCCTGACCGGGGAGTCTCCAGCGAGATCTAAGCGCTGTTTTGAGCCAAGGTGGGTAGCTGCCGGGGGGTATAACCTGGCCCTGGGTCCAGTTTAATCGGGAGCACACCATCCCCCGACCCTCGGGACCGGGGAAGCCGGCGCCGATGTTCTACTTACTCGTACCTTTCCTTGGCTTCGGCCGCCCGGTCGCGCTGCCGCCGGTTTTTGAACCAGTTGCTGACCTGCGTGGTGGTGAGGCCGGTGGCCTCTGCCAGCTCGCGCTTCTCCCGAGGCGACGGGTAGGGGTTGTGAGCGTACCACTCGCGCAGCACGCTGCGGCTCTTCTCCTTGAAGCAGTAGCTGGTCTCCTCGCCGTCCCAGATGGAGCGCGGCAGCGGGAACTTGCGTCGCACGCGGTACTTGCCCACGGCGCCCAGGGGCCGGCCGCGCAGTTTCTCCGCCTCGATGTAGTGCGCTTTGAGCCACAGCTGCTGCAGCTTGGCGTGATTGTGCGGCGAGAATTGGTGGCTCTCCAGGATTTTGTAGAGCTCGCGGAAGTTGCCCCGGTGGAAGGCCACCACGGCCTTGGCCTTGAGCACGCTTTCATTCTTGTGGAGGTGTTCGCAGGCGGGCAGCGACCACAGGAAGCGACCCAGCCGCTCGATGTTGCCGCCCTGCTGCAGCACCTCGCACACGCACGCCACTTGCTCCTGCGTGAAGCCGAAGGTGGGCAGCATGGACATGGTGCCGGCTGCGCCCTCGCCCGCCCGCCCGCCCGCCCGCGCGCGCCCTCACCGAGCCTCGAGGCCCCGCATGGGCGCCTCCCCGCCGGCCTGGCCCGGCCGACAGGCGGGCGGGGCCCCCTGGCCAGGCGCTGGCTCCCGGGCGACTCCTGAGTCACTGCGGTCGGTCCTCGCTCCCGCCGTCCGCCCCGCGCAGCTCCGCGACCCCGCCGCCCGCGTGCCTTGCCCGCGCCCAAGCCCGGGGGCTGCCCGGGGCGCCGCTCCGCATGCTCCGCCCGCCGCTTGTTCGCTCGTTCCTCGCTCGCTCTCCCTCCCGTCTAGCTCGCTCGCAGCTTTTTTAATAATATTATTCTAAGCGGGCATGAGGCGCGGCGGCCCGCGCCCTGATTGGTCGGGTTATCTGACCCGGGGCTTGCCCGCGCCAGACAATAGTCGAGTCAAATTATTCGCCATGGAGACGCTGTCAGTCACCGGTAACCCGAGCCCCGGCGGCCGGGGCTGCTCCCCCCTGGCCGGCTCCGCTGACAGATCGCCCCGGCACTGCACATAGCGAAGGGCGGCCGAGACAGGAGCCCCAGGCACTCCCAGAGCCTGGGAGGCGGAGAGGGGCCGGGCTGGGGCCCGAGACGGCGGTGATTGACGGGGCGGACGCCCAAAGAGCGAAGGAGGAGGAGGACCCCGAAGGAGGGGGGCTGAATGGGGGCCCCCGAAGAAAAGAGGAGGACTGAGGTGGGAAGGGAAGGAAGAGGGTAGAAGGTAACGCGGAGGACCGTTTAAGGGGGTGCCTTGCAGGAAGGAGAAAGAGGGGGAACAGAAGGCGCCTACAAGGGGGAAGCCGTGTGGGACACTTTTTTTTTTTTAACTAGGGCGACGCAACAGCGTTGTCCAGGCCTTGCCAGGTGCTCCAGCCCCGGCTGGGTCACCGCGTCGCTCGGAAGGTCGCAGCTGTCAGGTAGAGACACTGTAACCCAGGAGGAGGTCCGTGGGATGGAGAGTTTGGTTCCTCTGAAGGGGCCTCTGAAAGTCTCGGCTTTTCCGTCTGACAACGCCCCACCCCCAAGCTAGAAACCCGGGAGCTGTCCTCCAGGGAAATGGGGAGGAGGTGGGGAGAGAAGTCGGAGATTTGGCAGTGGCCGCAGCTGGACGCCTGAGAATCAACTTCCCGGAGTATCCCGCCTTTCCTTCCTTTCGGAGCGGGCTGGCTGCCCCGCGGCCGGTACCGCCCCTACTCGGCGCGTTTTGCTTCGCGCCAGGCTGGGACTCAGACTTTAACCCCACGGGGCCCAAGGCCGGAGAAACTCTGGGCAGTGCTGGTATGACCTCTGCGGAAGTTGGCTCTTGCATGGACGACGACGCAAAACCAAGCAGCCGGGTAGACCCGCAGACTGCCCTCGGGGAGCCCAGGGAAGCCAGTGTAGGATGATTGCAGCGCTTCCCGGGTAGTTAGTGTGCAGGAGAAAGAGAGAGAGAAGAGGCAGGATCCACCAGCTTGCAGCCTCTTCACTCCCGGTCGCTTCAGCCTGAGAACCCAGCTTTGGGGGCATGGGGCCTTAGAAAGGGGGGTAGGAGGTGTCTCTGCTTTTGCCTTCTTTGTCAGAACACCTCGAGAAAACGCTGCTGCTTTGGGAAAATGTGCAAAAAGGACAAGGGAGCCTTGGGGGTTGTGCGCAGGAAAGGGGGTGTCCCTGCAGTTTCTAGGGTTTGAAAAGCCGGAGTTTATTTTCTTGCCCAACTTGCCCTTTGCATATCTGTCCCCCCTCCCCGCTGCCGCTCCGCCCCTTTCCCACCCAGGTTTCTGGGTGCAAATTCCTAGTGACATTCTCAAGGCAGCACAGGCCACAACTGTTCACAGAGTAATTTCTAGGCCTCATTTTTTTGTTACCACCCCTGTAAACTTTCGAAGGGGATGGAGAGAGAGATATTGAAAATAGGGGAGTCTAGATCCTCAGCTTTGATTTTGGGCTTTGCTGGTTGTTTATGGGTAATATACATATTTATTTATTTGAGGATACAGCATGATTTCCTAAACTTCCCCTCTGCTCTAGAATGCCAAAAGCCGTTTGGTGGTGATACAAGCATGGGCCAGTGGAGAGCTCAGACTTTGCCTAAAAGGTGGTTCCAGGAGGCCCGACCCCTTGAGTTGAGGACACTCAACTTAAGTTGAGGACTGCCTAAGAAGGTGTTAAACCAGCACAAGGATCATAAGTCCCTGCAGAAATCCAGAAGTCTTTGTAGACTTCTTCGGTGGGTAGGGCAGATCTTCAGGTAGCCTATCTGAAGACCCATGGTGTGGTTCTTGACCTTGAGTGAGCTGTGAGGATCCTGAGAGACCTGGAAAATATACTACCCAGAATAGGCTCAGAGTCTATCTTGCTGCTAAGGGTAACTTAGTAGCCAGAGATATACCTTGAAAAAGGTAGCTTTTCCAAGCGTCTCTCCTCAGCCACATAGTTAAAAGGACTCAGGTGATGCCAGCTCTGGTCACAGCCAATGCATTTTTTTTGCCAAGGAGGAGGAGGAGGAAGAGGAGGAGGAGGAGGAGGAGGAGGAGGAGGAGGAAGAGGAAGCCAGACAGGGAAAGAAACACCCTGGTTGGGTGCTGGATCAGCCAGTTACTTCCTGGTGTAAGACTTTGGACTCATATCATGCTAAGAGCTGGGGTCTCAGTGATCTCCCTAATCCATTCCAGTGCTGGCCTACCAACATTCCCAAGGAGGATGTTCTCTGCAAGCTCGGCCCTGGCTTGACCACAAACCTGTCCCTTCTGGGGCCTTTAAAGATCTAAGTTGGTGGAGCTTCTTCCAGGACTGGGCCGTGCCAATGGTCCTGGTGGTGGGCAGATTTTATGTGTCCTGGAAAGCCACAATTCTGGACCTCCCTGTGTTGTCTCCTTTGTGGTCCCCATGCCACAGCTCAGCCACCAACCCTGCCTGGAGCCTCCAGGCAGCACTCAGGAGTAGGTAGAGCAGAGCAGATAAGGGACCTGCCAACCAGGATGCCACATGAAAAGTCATTACCTAGCAAGCATAGAAAAAACTGTAACCCTGTAATCTAATGTGTGAGCGTGATATGATACTGTCTATCCCCTCCTTCTACCTTTGTCACAAACCAGCTCTAGCAGGTCTGGGCCAGAACCCATCGGCAGCTGGGGGCCCGACGCGTCCTAAAAAAGTTAGAATCTCAGCTAGGGTCTCTTTGTACTTTGGAGTCTCTGTCTGGCCCCTCCTTAACAGGATTCACTAGAGGACAGAACTTTGGTTGTCAGGGTAGGGATTTGATAGACACCATCATGACCCTCAGACAAGCTCAGCCCTCAGTTCCAGCAGATAGAGCAGCTGCTGGAGAGACCCGGAGTGCCAAGCCTTGGGTCTCTACTTGACCTCAGGTTTCAGCCTTGTGCATTTTCCTCAGCCCAGTCTTACATTCAGGGAGAAAAAAAAAAAACAACGCTTGCATTATAAGTTTCTTTCACAGGCAGGGTCCTTTATGGACAGGATGGAGGAAATTTTGGTAAACGTTTGGGAATTCATGATTCATTGAAATGTCTCCTTGCATTCCCAGCTGAGTTGCAAAGTTCTCTGGGCTGGGAGCATTGGACTGTCTAGAACTGTCTGGAAGGTAGCATTGGGTGTGTCCATGAGCTCACGCCGACAGGATTTCTTTGCCACAGACATTTGGACAGGGATGGTCTAAGTTGTGCCTGGCGATTGGCAGAAACCACGCAGAATGGAGCCCAAAGTCCATGCGCCCATTGACCAGCGGATGTCTGGCTGGTCACACGTGGCCCCAGGGTGTCCTGAAGGCTTTCTCGGCTTGAGTTGGGGGCATTGGAAGTCAATCGGATGATCCAGCGGGAAGAAAGGACTTGCTGTCTGTTGCCCAGGCCACTGGACCAGAAGACCTTCGTTTCGGATAAACCTTTGTGACTAAAAGAAAAAAGAAAAGGGAGTGAGTTCTCTGTGAGATATTAAAGAAGCAGAGCTCGTGTGCGTGCATGCATGCTTAATATTTATTTTTCCTAGCTTTTATAAAAAGCTGCAAAAATCTCTCGCACTGACTCCGGCGCCACCGATGGCCGATACAAACGCCTGATGGGCGATGATGATCTGCGAGGCTTAGAAATGGGAACGTCGCTCTTCTAAAGGTCCAACTGCAGTACTGGACAGTGACTCTTGTTCTTTCTCTGCCAGAAACGCTCCCCAACCTTCTTGGGCCCGAGCAGTGCGTTTCGTTGAAAGCGGGAGTGCAGCCCGAGCGGGTTTGCATTGCGGCCCTCTGCACCTCCCCACCGGTCTCTGGCAGCTGTCAGGTCTGCTGTGTCTTCCACAAGGGCCGCTGGCATTTGCAAACTCCACCACCACTCGATTTCTGTTTTGCTCACCGTGTAGGACCGGGCCAGATGCTGGGTTTCTGCTCGTCCCGGCTTGCTGAAAAGTTCTCACGGCACCCCAAGCGCAGGCAAGGTTGCAGGGCCCTGGGCTCAGTGGCTGCGCTCTGGAAACGGAATAGACTATGTTGTCGCCTGTGCCGCACGTGGCTGTGAATATAACAGGCCCCAAGGGTCAGAGCAGCACGGATCCCAGGAGGTCACTCTGCCTCTCTGACCTGCGAGCCTTTAGCTTGCGATCCACGCGGCAGTATGGAGGAGGCCCGGCTTTCGAAAACGGTTTGGGGGCTGCGGCCCCACCCGCGATCTTGTGCAAACGAAAAGAAGGGGCGCCAGGGCTCCCGACGCGTTTGGAGGCCTGCAAGGCAGCCGATCCGCCTGGGAGGTGCCAGCAGCAGGCGGGGTTTGAGGCGACTACCAAGGTCTGGCCGCCTTCCTGCGACGCCTGTCTCTGTCCCTGCCCCACCCGCGGTCTCTGCTCTGGCCCGGTGAGCTTTCGATGGTGCCTCACCCTGTACCGGGCTCCTCCGAGGGGAGATGGGGGACGCTGGAGTAGGGGGCCCGACATCCGGCGAGTGGCCGGTTCATGGAATTTTCAGGAAGCTGCTGAACTCAGCCCCGGGATGGTTTTTCAGTGGGACAGTAGAGTGACTGTGTGTCCCTAGGCGGGCTGCTGCCCCACATCATGTCACCAAACTGGGGGTCTAAGGGTGGATTAACTCTAGAGCAGAAGGCTTCTAGAGTAGAAAGGAGGAGCTTTGACAGATCGCTGGCTCTTCCCGGTGCCCAAACACCTAAATGCTGGCAGAGAAAGCAAGAGAAATGGTTCCTGGTACGTGTAAGGGCACACACACACACACACACACACACACACACACACACACACACACACACACACGTTACCAGTAGATGTGGTCACAAGATCATAGGAGCCTTTTTCCTGCCATGTTCCCTCTGAGGGGTCTGGGAGCCCAGGGCATGTATAAATGATGTCTGAATGACCACAGGGGTTTGACTGACAACCACAGCTGGGAAGCCGGCAGGCCAGTCAACGACTTCCTTCCTCCTCTTTCCTCCCTCCTCTTCAATCCCATCATGTTCTTTAAAATTCCCCTCTTGTTTCTAGGGGGAAATCCTACCTAGCTGGGTGCCTCGAAGAGTTGGGAGTTGAAATCTCCCCGTGCTCTTAAACAATGTAGTCCTTGCTCACAGCCTCACCAAGTCCCCGTGGGTCACAGGAAAGTTTTCTGAGTTATTCTAACTTTTCTGGCGGCTGCTGCCATTAGTTGCAGTCCCTCAGTTACTTCGAGAAAATTCTCCATAGACAAAGGGTAGATCAAATTTCCTGGAAGAAGTCAGGGTTTCCCCCTCCCCTTTTATTTTATTATTTTTCTCCTTTCCAGTGAGAAACTCTATCTGGAGGTAGGGATTCCTCAATTGGCGCTTCTCTCTTACGTGGTATCTACTTTTTATTACCAGTGATTACAATGCATAACACCCCCCCATCAGTGACAGCCCCTCCCCCAAGGTAGTGATTGCCTTGGCAATCTCAATTTGGGTTGCACCTGGATGGGAGTCTACTCGAAGCTGGCATCAGAGCCAGCCACTCAGGGCTTCCCACGAAGCTCTGCCCTTTGAAGGGGACCTGGAAAAAGCCAACATTGTTCTTACCTTGGAAACCCTATACCTTGTTGTCATTATGAATTAAGACTAAAATCCCCAGGCCGATTCTTATAGAAGGATGTGCACTAATTGATTTATGCAGAGTGCTGTAAGAACACTTTAATGAAGTAGGTAGAAACAAGATATGGGGAAAACAGATAGGAGAGGGACACCCAGTAGACCAGGCTGCTGTAGAGGAAATTGGTCAAAACTAGCCTTAAATAAATGTCTTCTATTAGCATGGTGGCACTCTGGCTTGTGGTGACAGGTATGACTGGCCCTTTTGTTGCAACTGTCTCCATTCCAACCATCCCAATAGAGCTGCACCGTCAGCATGTGCTCACACATGGAGAATGTAAGGGCTGTGGAGTGGGAGCTGTGGGCCCTTGACTCACAAGCCCGCTTTAGTAACCGCTTAAGCTTGCAGCTTTATTTCGCTGGTCTGTAAGATAGGTTCAAGAGCCCAACAGCAGTGGTTGTTTGTTAAATTGAATGCAATTACTTGGGAGATTATAGATTAAACATAGCAAACATCTGGTTCATAGTAGGTGCTTTATAATTGAGATGATCGTCACTAGGGCTGTGATTGTGAAAGTGTGTTCAGAAATGCTTGTAAGTAGTGTTACTTAGTTCCTTAATACCCTTCCTTTCAGTGACCAACTGGACTTTGAAAATGTTACATAGAGATTTTTAGCTTTTAAAGATTAATTTTTTAAAAAAATTATGTGCATGTGTGTTTTACCTGCTTATGTGTAAGTACACAGCAGAGTCCGCAGTGCCTCTGGGGACCAGAAGGGGGAGTCAGATACTCTGGAACAAACGGACAGTTGTAAGTTACCTTGTGTGTGCTGGGAACTGGACACCCGTCTTCAGCAAGAGCAGCTAGTGCTTTTAACCATGGAGCCATCTTTCTAGCCCCACATAGGCATTTTTAGGAATGAAGAATTCCCCAGTTTTATGGTGTACATCCTTCTGCATGTTGTGGTGAAATTTGCAGCTGTCCTGTGGTGAATCACCTCTTTGCTCAATGCATCCACAGCTTATACTATGCAGCCTCCATTCACCCAGTAACTCTCTTTCCCCAGCTCTTCTGTTGTGGTATATTGTAGAGTTTTTGCCCAAGCAACCCTTACTTGTGCCGTGACGCAGAAGAGTAATAATGACAGCCATTTATTCAAACATATTCTTAATTCTTGTTTCATGCTGTTATAAGTTATCATTGTTAACCTATTACTATGCATAAACAAATTAAACTTTATCATAACATATATGCATAGGAGAAAACAGCACATAGAGAGAATTCGGTACCAGCTGTGATTTCAGTCAGGCACACACACACTTGGTGTCTTGGAACATGCCCCTTGTAGACATGGTGGGGATGACTATATTTCGGAAAACTTCCTGATTGAGTGTCAAAAGGATTTGATTTTTAAACAAATACCAAACCTGTGTGATATACCTCTGAATCGAGGAATTCTGAGATAATTTACAGGAGGTTTTTAGGGAGATTGACTGAAGAAGCGGTGCTTTACCTTTGTTTCTGGAATTCACCATCTATTGCATCCTTGGAAAGAAGTGTGGGTCTTGGCCCCTCTGCCACTGGGTAGTAGTGTAACCAAGAGCAAGCAACTTAATCTTCAGGAGTCAGTTTCCCTGTCTGGGGTAAGAGCGCGTTAAAGGGGCCCCTTACTCCCTGGGGTTTGGGAAGAGGAAGTGAGCTAATGTATTCAAAACGACTGGATCCCTGTTCTGAGACAAATGGGAGACTCAGCTGCCAAAATGTTTTGCATTATCTGATGGTGTTTCCAGGACTTAGGTCTCATTAGAACAGCTCTCAGAAAGCAAAAGACAGCTGCATATAAGCGTGACATTCTTAGTCCTCTGGGCTTAAGACAATGTTGCATTGCATAGTTAGTCCCATGGATTTGAGACTATGTTCAATTGCTTAGTCCCATGTGCTTGAGACAATGTTGCATTGCATAGTCCTCTGGGCTTGAGACACTGTTGCAGTGCACAGTCCTCTGGGCTTGAGACACTGTTGCTGTTTCTGTGGGCTGGTTCTCAGAACTCAGCACAGCAGATCACACTAGATAGTTCTATAGTCATGTGTGGACTGTGATCGGGACCAAAATGACTTAGGTGAACCTTCCATTTCTTCCCTAACTCTCTCCTCATCAGCCCCTGATGCCTTTAAATAAAACCAGAAATGTCCATTAAAATGAAAAAAGAGCTCCCATTAATAGAATATTTTGTGTGTGTGTGTGTGTGTGTGTTATAATGTGCCAACATTCAGTGGGTATAGTAATTCTATCAAGTGGGTATAATTAGTATTTTCAGACCCCCAAAGCAGGCTCAGAATGGTTAATCAACCTGGCCAAGGTCATGCAGATAGCATACAGACAATCATCTTTGACATCACAACTTTCACTATAAACCGCAAGCTTTGCTACCCTTAGCTCCTCTGTAACAGAAGAAGTAATAACAGGAGAGCTTGCTGACAGCCTTCCAGGTGCCAAGCATCACTTCACAGACACTCAGATACCTCTGTGAGGGCAGCACAACTGTGAAGCTGGGTATCAATCCCGCAGCTACACCAGAGCCACAGCATTCTAAAATGTTCACCTCCAGGCTGCAGAGAACGTCTTAGGTAAGTTTTCCCATCATGCTCCCCTGCACTCCCAGGGTCCAGAGGCTTCTTGGTATCTGCAAATTGTTTAGGAAAAGTCATTCTTTGCCCTCCTTGAGTCCAACCCCTGAGATGTCATTAGTCTTATGCCCTCCAATACCCATTTGCCCTGGCCTTGCTGTAGGCAGCACCTCTGCATTTGCTGAGTCCTGGCTTTGCTCATGGCCCTGCTCTGTTCTTCTCTGTTATGTTGGGGATGAGTCTTGGACATAGTGTCTCAGTCAAGATACTTTGTAGCACAGTTTGCAGAAATCTACTCTGATTACAGAAGAAACAAGAAAATAAACATATAAGAACTGGGGGAGGGAAGGTGCTAGCCTAGGTTTAAGTGGAGGGAGCACCATTGTCTTTAGGAGGGGTGGTACTGCTTTCCCCCCGCACTGGTATTGGAATGGCCTCCTTTCTCTGCACCCCTGGCCACCTCTGTTCTCTGAGAGTCATTTTTCCAGTGTCCACTGTTTTTAACCATTGTTTTTGTCAGAGCACTCTAAAACCTCTGCTTCTGCTACAAATTCTTTAGAGAGTGAGGGTGGGGTGAAGAGAGAGAGAGACAGAGACAGAGACAGAGACAGAGAGACAGAGACAGAGAGTACCTATGGGCTCATTTTGACTTAGGTGATTCCCACTGCAGTGATTCTCAGATGGACAGTACAGGAGGGTCCATGTGACCAACTGTGTAGTCCACAGGGACTGTGAGGCCAAGGGTGGAGAGACTGTAGGGATACTGTTCTATTCCAATTGACAGTGTGCACTGCCTGGTATACAAGAGGTGTGCCAGCATATTGCCCAGTCCATCCATTACCAAGTGTCCAGGGCCATCTAGCACAGATAAGACTCAGTATGTTCCATCCAACAGTACCCAGCAGCCCTGGGATGACACATGAACACTAGCATGGCTTATGGGACCCTTTCCCATGGACTTTGCATGTGTGTCCAGATAGTCTGTACACGCTGCCCACTGTTCACTCAAGGCTACTGCCACCCCACACAGTTTACAGCTCATGTCCTTCACCATCTACTTATGCTCCTGTAGGAGATCCACAATCCTCTGCTTGGTTGACCTTGAGTTTGCCTCTGCGACTGGTGTGACCAATGGAGTGTGGGTGGATGAACAGAAGCTAAGGGGTGTTGGGAGCAGGGCTGGAGTGGAGCAGAGAGCACCTCTCTCTAGGGACTCATGCTGCTGTTGCTAAGCTGAATTAGTTATCTTAAAAGTGGGTTGTTGAAAAGAAGGCTGGCCTTCAGGTGTTGTCTTGGCTTACTTACTGGCCTCCTGGACCATCAGTCCAAAGAAAAGCCCTCTTCTTTACAAACTTCCTATTATGTATTAAGACATAGCAATACATTTGTTAGCCCTGAAAGACATTTAAGGGTATATGGAGGGACACACACACACACACACACACACACACACACACACACACACACAGAACTAAACAGGGACATCTGTGTACACACATTATAAGTTACAAGTATACAGGCAACTACGCATCCCTACATGTATGTATGTGTATCCACATCAATGCATCATGCTTACAGGTAAGAGGAATGATATGTACACATGAGTACATATGTTCACACGTGGAATTAGTTCCTTAAGTCACGACAGTGGCAAATTCACCATGAGTGTACTCCATGCCTCTGGATCCCCTGAGTCAGTCCTTTGGAAGGGGCTTCAGTCATGGTTTATAGCCATGACTTTGGGGGAGGGGGTCTCAAGTGCTAAGAGGGGAGGCCGAAAGTAGAAAATGTAAATAAATTTAGTTACTGAATAGCATGCATTCTTAATTGGAAAAATTTGTGCCCTCGATGTGTTATAATCTTTGTGGCTACTGTGGCACGTGGCTGGGGCTGAGGGTATTTGTGAGGGATCTGTAGCTTTTTTCCTAGCCTGCTTTTCATCTGAGATGTGACAGAAGGTCACATATCACCCTCATCAGTACTGACAGCACTCAGCAGCCATTCACTTCAGCCTAGCCTCATTGTGCTCTGGTCAATGAAACGAACACACTCCCTAGTCCCAGTACAAACCCAAGGACATTGAAGGGGCTTCGACTTTATGTTCAGGTCAGTACAAACCAAAGTCACAGGCAAGGAAACAGTCAATACCCCATGATGGTAACTGCTTCTTGTCTCTTTTAGAAAGGGTGTTGGTGTTGCTGCCTTCTAATTTACAATGTAGCCAAGGGCATATTTGGAATTCTGATCCTTTTGTGTCTATCTCCCTAGTGCTAGGAGTATAAGCATGTTACCAACATGCTTGGTTTATGCACAACTGGGAACTGAACCCAGGGCTTCATGAATGCTTGACAAATGCCTCATCAACTGAGCTGCATCCCCACCGTGACAATGACAATGACAATGCACATGAAACTTACAGTGAGGAGGGGAAACATTGCCTGTGGGCAAGGAAGGCTTCTTGGAGAAAGGTGGCCTTGATGGGGACTTTGGGATACAGGGATAACTAAGGGAGAGGAACTGCCAGGGGACCCCAGAGGGCTATGGTGTGAAGACAGACCTCTGAAGTGACTGGGATGAGCAAGAGACAGCTTTGCTGTACCCTCTTTCTGAGCTCAGAGACCTCAGTGCTTCAGCCTGAGGCAGGGAATGCTAAAGCCCCTGATTTAAGACCCAAAGCACCATGAGGTCTGGGGGCTGAGAGTGTCTCACTCATCATGGGGTTACTGGGCTTGGCTTGGTGCCTGACTTGGGACTTCCCAGCTTGTGTTCCTCCCCACAACTTTCCCCAGCAGATCCAGCAATTTCCCAAATTCCCCAGGGGCTCTCCCTATGGCACAATTCCTAAGCAAGATCTCGAGGGCTAGTGTGACCCCTGCCCGGCTCTCACGCCGCACTTGGTCCTCTGTGCTCCCTTCTGTTCTTTGAACACACAAAGCCTCTGCTCACTTCTCACTTACACCTCTGCTGCTCCCCCCCATCTCCACACTGCAGTCCTGATTTCTTCCTAGCGCCTGCCACCATGTGATGGCATCATGCCTGCTTGTCCTCGTGCTGCCAGTCTGCCTCCTAGAAGATAAGTTATGTACATGATCGACGTGTGATCTCCAACGTGCGAAGCAGTGCCCAGCAAATGTGTGATCTCCAACGTGCAAAGCAGTGCCCGCTGTGTAGTAGGTCCTCAGCAAATGTTGATTGATGAGAAGACTGATTGACAGTGCCACAGTTCGCAGGGGAGGACACAAATGACCATGGGCTGCAGTTCTATTTTCTAATTGGTCCAGGTGAAGAGCATGTTCTGTCCCTGAGAAAGCTCAGGGTATGCGTTTGCTACCCCCAGACTTCTAAATTGAGAAAGCAGGGAGGGACAGCTCTGTAGGTAAATCCAGTTCTGTTGCAGGGAGAGGTGTGGGGCTCCCTATACAGGTTAAGCACTGAACATGTGGTTCTTGGGTTAGATGGGGGTCACAGATCCTGCCCAGCAGAAGAAGAAAGCTGTCACCCCACAGGTATGCTTACACATTCATACATGCAAACCCACCCTGAGCTCAGCAGTGTGGATAGACTGCAGGGTGGCTCTTGCCTCCTGGGGGGCTCTCAGCACCTTGGTATCTAGAACAGGGCTTTCATCTCTCTTTATAGCAAGGGTGTGGATGGAAGACTCTGCTCTTTCATGCCAGCCTCCTGCCCCAGGGGTTTCCCTTCTCGTCAAGAGCAGGCATCGTATTCCGATGTTAGTCAATTCTGTCAATTTCCTCAGATGTCAAATCTGCTTTCTTTTCCTACAATTCTTCATAATTGACTGGGACTAAATAACTTCTCCATCTTTGCCCCGCCTTAATAAATGTAGAAATGGTCTAATTGTGGTGGTTGGGATGGGAAAGGTCCCTCACAGGCTCATGCATTTGAACACTTGGTGTGGCATTGCTTTGGGGGAGGTGTAGGAAGTTCCGCCTTGCTGGAGGAAGCGCGTTACTGGGGGCAGGCTTTGGGAGTGCATAGCCTCACCCCACTTCTGGCCTATTCACTCTGTTTTGTGCTAGCATCTGAAGGGGTGAGCTCTCAGCTCCCCGCTCCTGGCCGCCATGCCTGCCGCTTGCTGCTGCGTCTCTCCATCGTGATGGACTCCTTTCCTCTTATTTATTTATTCAATTTGTTTATTTTTAGTTTTTTGAGACAGGGTTTCTTTGTGTAACCCTGGCTGTCCTGGAACTCGCTCTGTAGACCATGCTGACTTCAAACTCAGAGATCTGCCTGCCTCTGCCTCCCAAGTGCTGGGACTAATGGCGTGTGCCACCACCACATAGCCCATGATGGACTCATCACTGTGTGAAACTGAAAGCCCTAATAAACCCTTCCTTCTCTGTAAGTTGCTTCTGGTCATGGTATTTTATCACAGCAACAGAAAAGCATCTAACACAATCACATAGAGTTGTTATACCTAGCTGAGGCTCAATAAAATCATTCTTTCATTAATTGGTGAATCACAGATAGCTTTTATTGAGTGCTAACTATGTGTAGACATCGAGCAATGGGCCTTGGGAGAAGGAATCCATGGACTCCCTCAAAATTCTATGAGGTGAAGTCTATTATTAGGCTCATGTTACAGATTGTAATGTTTATTAGTCTAGTGACAGAGAAGGGACTTGAACCAGAGTCTTGACATGTGGCCATTGTTTCACACTGTGCTATAAGCAGTGGGGCTGTTGGCTTGAAGCTGACTACACAGGTTCATGATTTGGGAGAAGACAAAGGAAAGAGAGGAATCCAGGTCCTGGCTAGCTGGTCTTCAAGCAAGTTTATCATCATGGGCAGGACAGAGACACTTTAAAGCCTGGTCTTTTGCCTTTCCCCTTGGTGTGGTCCTGGGGGCTGGCCAGCTGGAGCTGGGGTACAAGGAGAAGCTGATGCCACACTTTCCTGGTCATTTGGGAACGGCCAGGGCAAGAGTTTGGAGACTTGCTTTCATGTCCTTTACTCCCCATCTCAGAGCTGGCTGGTGTCAAAGGGAGGATGTTTTCATAAGGATAGACTGTTTCCAATGTTTCCTGCACACCCAGGTTCTGCTTCAGTAACCACCCCGCCTGTTATCCCCCGACTTCACTCCACTTCCAATCACAGTCTAAGGCGAGAAGGAGAAGCCTGTCCCTCTTTGGAGATGCCTGCTTTTAGGAGCCAGCCAATCTGAAGCATGTGGGTGGAGGCTCTCCCACAGCCCACAGTGGGTAGGGATGCAGGCAGAGGCTCTCCCACAGTGGGTAGGGATAGGGGAGAGGAATCAGATATCATTCATTGAGCAGTTTTTGAGTGCCTGGCAAAAGGAGCACTTGAGGTTGAAGATGTCAAGGTTTTTGCACGACATGTCACCATTTGATGGACAGTGTTACCATCATGGTGTAACTACTGTGAAAACGTTAACCTAGGGATCCAAGGCATTTGCGAACATGGATGGGGAAAGGGCATCTTCTTTTTCTATAACCTCAAAATGAAACTGAAGAGGACTTGCAAGAATATAAGTAACAAAGTGAGGAGCATGTTCAAGTATTTTTATCTCAGTGCAAGTATTGTGGCATAGTTATTGCCTGTCACTTCGATATTCTGGTACTTTCTAGACTTGCTACTAGGTCTTGCAGTAAATTTAGTTTTTAGATTTATTTTGTGTGCATGACTCTTTTGTCTGCATTTATTCGTGTGCACCATATGCATCCTGGTACCCAGGGAGTTGAGAAGGTTGGATCCCTTGAACTGGAGTTATGGATGGTTATGAGCTATCATGTCCTGGGTGTTGAATCCTTGTCCTCTCGGGAGAGCAGCCAGTGCTTTTAAACTCTAGCCACCACTCCCGCTCCAGGTTTTGCAATTTGAAATGTTACTAAGGAAGTCATAGACTGGGAATGCAACTCAGTTGGTAAAGTTGCCTGCCAACATGCACAAAGTCTTTGGTTCGGTTCCCAAGACTGCATAAATCAAATATAGTAGCGAACCCCTGTGGTCCCAGCATTTAGGAGGCAGAGACAGGAGGATCTTGAGTTCAAGGCCATCCTTAGCTATATAATGAGTTCAAATCCAACTCAGGCTATATAATGAGTTCAGAGTCATCCCATGCTACATAATAAATTCAAGTTTAGCCTGAGCTACATAATGACTTCTAGGCCAGCCTGGGATACATCAAACAAATAGGCATAAAAGAAGGCCATACATGGCTATATAACAATTTTGAGACAGTTTTTGTAAATTGATTTAAACATAACTAATTTTTTTAGAATGTGAATATTTTATGAATTCAAAAGTATTATTCTGAAAAGAGCTCAAAGGTGCAAACGTTGGTCGCAGACCCCGGAAGGATAAATGTGTATTTAGAGGTGTTGTTTTCCTTCAGCCAGGTTGCAGCAGCTAATTCCTCCTCACCTCTCTTCTGCTGAGAGAGGCTACGCACAGACATGGGGGGTGGGGAAGAGGGCACCCTGGAAATTCTAAGAGGTTTCTGTCTATTTAGAACTGCTTAGGTTAGCTTAGGTTAGTTCACACCTTACGTGTCCTGGGTTAGCCTGGCACAGTGGCATCGCAGCATTAGCTGGGACCCTCTGTGATCCCTTCACACCAGCAGGAGAATAGTTGTTCACCCCAAGTCATTCAATAACTCAGAACACCTCTGTAAAGGGCTTCACGAGGCTCCTCCCCCTCCTCTGTTCAGTCCTCAGGCCTCCACCCAAAGGCAACTCTCACAGCAGCCTCTAAAAAAGTAGCACAGAGTAGAGAAGTACAAGCAAAGGAGGCTTTTCAATTCCCTAGGGTGAGCCCCAGCCAGGGGTGTGCCCTAGGGACCCCTCTCACCTCTGTCTTCCACAGACATGCTTTGGTGTTTTTGAAGTCTTTATTGATCATCTATTGTGTGCCTACTTGATGGGGGATGTCCTTCTGTGTGTATGTTTCTCTTTTTGGTTGATGAATAAAACACTGTTTGGCCAATAGAGGCAGGAAGCTAGACAGGACTAGGAGACCAAGAGAATTCTGGGAAAGGTAAGCAGGGAGAGATTTAGAAGAGATGCCATGTACCCAATGAAGGAGTAATAGGTTGGGAACCTTCTATGGTAATATAAGATCATGTGCAAATACTTAGATTAATAGAAATGGGTTTGTAATTAAGAGAGAGTTAGCCAGTAAGAAGCCCTAGCCATCAGCCAATAGTTTAATAATTAATATAGTGTCTCTTTGTGTTCATTTGGGACTGAAGTGGCGGGACCTGGCAGAATAGGAAAGTCCAGCAACACCTACCACATGCTTTAGTTTATGGGGACTATAGAGGGTGGGGCAGTGCACATTCTTGATGACCTGACACTTTAATGAGTTTGATAAGACATGTTTAGCTTAATAGATACAGCCCGATACCAGTGTCTAGGTTCCTGCCAAGTCAGATGTGGCATGAAGAGTAGGGTCTGGAGCGATGGCAGAGAGAGTGCTGGATGCAGGGGTGAGTGGGTGATGGGGTGATCTTTTAGGGGGTGTCAGCCTGGGTTAACAGGAATGGCTTTGGTTAGTAGTCCTGCAGGGGGACACTGATATGATCAACCCAAACTGGAGCAAAAGGCAAGGTGTCCTAATTAGGTTGAACTGTCAACTGGACACCACCTAGAGGAAAGCCTTGCTCTGGAATTGCCTGGTTTAGAATGGCCTTTGGGCACATCGGTGGGAGATTGTCTTGGCTATTGAGACAGCAAGACCCAGCCTACTGTGGGTGGCACCATCTCTAGGCAGGTGGTCCAGGGTTGTACAAGAAAACTAGTTAGTTAGCCATGAGGCTACAGATGAGTAAGCCAGCAACCAGTGTCCTTCATGGTTTCTGCTTCCGAGTTCTCGAGTTCCTGCCTTGATTTCTCCCAATTACAGCCAAAAACCTGTAAGACTAAATAGGCCGTTTTCTTCCTTACATTGTTTTTACTCAGAGTGTTTTTTTTTTAATCACAGCAATAGAATGGAAACTAAGACACAGTGACTGGAGCAGAACGGGTGAAGATTGTGGAGGAATGGCTATGCATTTAAGAGTTTTTGAGCAGAGTTTCTGATTGGAGCTGATTTTAGCTGCATTATGGGCTTATAGAGTAGTGGCAACCTTTCACCTCCTCCCCTGCATCCATGTCCCACCTATCCATTCATCCACATGTCTACTTATCCGTGCACATACTCTCTAGCCTTCTGCCCCCTCCTACCAGCTTAAGGTAAGCTCTCTCACTATGCAGACACCCTGTTCTCTCCTGTCTTCTTACACAGAGCCTTACGTGGCGGGCCCAGAATAAATACTTCTGAACAAATGGTCAGCTTTCACACTGGCACAGGAATATCGAGTCCTTTCCTGGTTCCACATCTGCTTACTTGGGGGAAGGACCAGTTTCCAGAATGTTCCTTCAGAATTCCCGATAGAGCCCTGGAGAATCCTATTTTGCTGTGGGATCATCCTTCTGTACTCTGTGAATACGTATTCCTCTCATTGGTTAATAAAGAAGTTGTTTTGACCAATAGCAAGGCAAAATTATGCTATGCTGGAAAGCCAAAAGGAGATACAGGGAGAAGGAAGGGCAGAGTTGGAAAGAGACTGGAGCCAGCCATAAGATATCTTAAGATATGCTTAAGAAACAAGGTATCAGAAGACCTGTAAAGCCACAGCCACAATGGGTTAATTTAAATGTAAGAGCTACTTAGTAATAAGCCTGAGTTATTGGCCAAACATTCTGTAGTTAATATCAGGCCTCTGAATGATTATTTTAAAAGTGACTGAAGGACAGAATGGGACAAAGAAACCTCCATTTACACTTTTCCTTCTCTGATTTAGTCAAGAGTCAGACATTTTTAGAAAGGAGTCCTGGGTGTTAGTCCAAAGTCGAAGTGTGTGGCCTCAAATACTGACATTCTCTCTGTTTCCTTGGCAGAGGGAAGACAGGCTTGGGCCAGGGAGAGTGTGGAGCTTCACATTTTGCCTGGCTGTGACTCTAACCTTCCCACTGCAGGGCAAATGAAACCATGCTAAAAAGACAACTTGGCTTCCATCAAAGGGAAGTTCCCCAAACTGGGGTATTTAGGTGTGTTTCTGGGCAACAGTCTCCCTGGCTAAGCAGCCGAATCCTTGTCCAACCAAGGGATTGATTCTCTTCTGGAGAGAGTATATCATGAACATATTCTCCACCCATCATCAGGAGACCCAGGAGTGCCCAGAAAGGGACTTAATTGCTCTGAGACTGAGCTCCCTTTCCTGATTAAGCCACTTAATAAATGACCACATCAAGTGGCCTGAGGCAAGGCATTTCCTAGGAGGATCTAAATCACTTTTAATTTTCAGAGCTGTGTGTTTTCCTTCGGCAGCCTGGAGCTGTGGTGCCCAGCCTGCCATCTGAGAAACATTTCTTCAAGGTGTCAAAAGGACGTGTCATGCATTTGGAATGAGGGCTAAATTAAGAGGCCGTACAACACCGAGCTACATAAGGAGCCAGGCATTCCAGGTTGTTTCCAGAATAAACGACCCACTTGGCAGTCTTCTGTGGAGCAGAGTCAGATGTGCAGAGCTACACTTGCATCCTCTCAAATGCACACTCGTGTACTAGTGCACACACACACATTTGCACTTGCTGGCGGCAAGGGAAGTAGCGGATCTCTTGAATTGGACACATCCACCGAACCACCTGAATTTTGCTGCTTTGGAAAACGTAGAGACTGGTCACAAAAGAGGACAGAAAAGGGGCAGAGTCCCATAATCCAGCTAAAAGGCATGCCTCAATGTGGTGATGCCTTTCTTGCACAAATTAAGCCTGTCTGGGGGGTCAGAGAATGGAGTGTGCCACTAGCTAACCAGAGAGGTCTGCATAGACAGGCAGGAAGTGACGTAACTGGGCAGAAAGCGGATCTAGCGGGGACATACAGGCAATGGCTCTCTTCTCTGCGGAGATGCTTAAGAGGTAAGGTGTGCTGTGGCTTGCTCCTCTCTGATCTCTCAGCATTTCCCTCTGTATCTGACTCTGGCTTTTTATTATCTAGATCGATTAGGAACTCCTTTTAAACCTCGAGTTACCAGAGGCCTCCTATCAGTCCCCATCTTTAAGGGTTCCACCAGTCCCTGACACCGAGCCTTTGAAGGATCTTCACTGTCTAAACGGCAGCAAGCACACACCTGCTCTGCGGTCTAGAGGCCACCTTTGTGCGGTTGACCGCCCTCGAAGCTGTCACTGCTTCACTGCCGGGGCAACACTGCAGGGACAGTGCGGTGGCTGGCCTCTACACTCCCAGAAGTCCCCCATCTTGAGTCTGGCCTGGTCCTTTGAGTCACCAGAATATACCAGAGGTAAGCAAGTAGCTCCCTCCTCCTCCCCCCTCCTCCTCCCCCTTCTCCTTCCCTCCTCCCCCTCCTCCCTCTCCTCCTCCTCCCCCTCCTCCTCCTTCTCCTCCCTCTCCTCCTCCTCCCTCTCCTCCTCCTCCCCCTCCTCCCCCTCCTCCTCCTCCTTCTCCTCCCTCTCCTCCTCCTCCCCCCTCCTCCTCCTTCCCCCCTCCTCCTCCTTCTCCTCTAACTCGGCCTTTGAAAATCTTGTATTTTTGAGGTAGAGAGATGGTTCAGCAGTCAAGAGTGTTCACTGCTCTTACAGAGGACTGGAGTTCAGCTCTGTGCCTACATCAGTCAGGCAGCTCACAACTGCCTGCAATTCCAGCTCCAGGGGAATTGGATGCTTCTGGCCTTGGAGGATACCCATGTACACGTGCACACAGCCACGATTAAAATAAATAATCTTTTATTTTGATTTTTTTCCAGACAGAGCTTCTCTGTGTAGCTTTGAAGGCTGTCCTGGAACTCGCTTTGTAGACCAGGCTGACCTCGAATTCACAGAGATCCACCTGCTTCTGCCTCCCAAGTGCTGGGGTTAAAAGTGTTTGCCACCACCGCCCGGCCCTCCCCCCCCAAAAAATCTTAAAAAATAAATTTTATATAGCATACAATAATCTTGACCGCATCCACTCCTCCCCACAGGATGCCATCACGTCTTCCTCCCAGCTTCACATCCTTGTTCTTTTTCTTTATTTGTATTTTTAACCTGCTGTGTCCTTTCAGTTTTGTCAGTATGGGCAAGAGTGTGATACTGAGTGACTTCTGAGGCCAAGCCACAGAAATAACCCTGCAGCTTCTGTCTTGGACTCCATATATACACCCTGTTTAGCAGTGAGCCCACCAGTCTGTGAGAAACCCACTATGCTGAGACTTCCACATCATGAAGAAACCCGGACTGGCCACATAATGTGAATACATGGAGGCTACCACCAGGCTTACCTACGGTCTCTGCCAAGCTGCCAGACAAACATGAAAAGGCCTTTTGCAGTATTCTATCTAGCCAAGGCTTCAGGTAGCTACAGGGACCCAAGTGAGCACTGCCCAGGCAACCCAGGCAACCCACAGACCCATGAGGACGTGAAGCACAGACCCATGAGGACGTGAAGCACAGACCCATGAGGACGTGAAGCACACACCTATGAGGACGTGGAGCACAGACCCATGAGGACGTGGAACACAGACCCATGAGGACGTGGAGTACAGACCCATGAGGACGTGGAGCACAGACCCATGAGGACGTGGAGCACAGACCCATGAGGACGTGGAGCACAGACCCATGAGGACGTGGAGCACAGACCCATGAGGACGTGAAGCACACACCTATGAGGACGTGGAGCACAGACCCATGAGGACGTGGAGCACAGACCCATGAGGACGTGGAGCACAGACCCATGAGGACGTGGAGCACAGACCCATGAGGACGTGGAGCACAGACCCATGAGGACGTGGAGCACAGACCCATGAGGACGTGGAGTAAGCCGTTTCTGCGGCTGGGTTTTGACTGTATTCCTGGAGATGCTGCAATAACCATGGCCATGGTTTCTCCAGCTCCCTTCTGTCTCTTCACTTCTTTTTGTCCCTTCTTTTTGATTTCCGGTCCCCTTCTTCCTTACCCTGAAGTTGTTGTAGCTTAGCTAAGCCATGAGACAGGTCCCTGAGAGCAGACTGCCTCTACTGCTCTCACCGGAGAGAAAGGCCAGCAGTCCCGGCTGCTCTCTGGGGAACCGCTCATGCTTCATGCCCACTCCCAAAGGCTGCTAGGAGCTCTTGGCCATTTTGTTGTTCCCATTTCTGCTTAGTATTCAGCTTTAGAATTGTTTTTTTTTCTTTCTGTTGAAAAGTGTTACCCTTTTCACCAGTTAAACTCTTGGTGGGCGGGACACCCCAGAGCCAGCACTCTAAGGCCAGCGGAGGTGAAAGAGTTTTAGGCTAAACTCTGCTCCCTAACCCTGGGAAGGGAACAGCTTTGTTCAGACTCTGGGACTTGTTTGCCCAGCCTCTTGCTGGGCTGATGAGTCACCTGAGGTCAAAGGATGAGGAGGGGAGGGGAAAGAAATGGAAATTTTATCAAACAGCCACATTGGATTTTTTTGTTGTTTGTTTTTCAACTACAGGGTCTCTCACTATAGCTTAGGATGGCCTAGGACATACTATGTAGCCTAGGTTAGCCTTGAATTGACAGCGATCCTCTCGCATGGTCTCCCAAATTTTGGGATTACAGGTGTGAGTCACTGTACCTTTCTAAAACAGTCTAAAATATTTCTGAATTTTATTATTATTTTTTTTTTGATTTTATGAGACAGGGTTTCTCTGTATTGTTTTGGAGGCTGTCGGTCCAGCCCGGCCTCGAACTCACAGAGATCCGCCTGCCTCTGCCTCCCGAGTGCTGGGATTAAAGGCGTGCGCCACCACCGCCTGGCCTGAATTTTAATTTTTGAGTTACTATTTTGTCTATGTGTATAGGGCTGGGAATTTCTTTCCAGCCTGGTCCTGCGGCCAATTAGCCCCAAATAAGCACACAAAGACTTATCTTAAGTATAAATGTTTGGCTGATGGCTCAGGTTTCTTATTGGCTAGCTCTGTCTTAATTATTTCTATTAATTAGTGTATTGCTCTACCTGTAATCTGGCAGCATGGCATCTCTGGCGGCCTCTCTCTGCCTTCTCCCCAGCCTTCTCCTGGTCTGGTAGCACCACCTATGCTTCCTGTCTGGCTACTGGCCAATCAGTGTTTTATTCATCAACCAATAAGAGAAATATGTTTATAGAAGGACGTCCCACATGGAGGAATTGTACTCAGGGCTTTGCACATGCTAGGCAAGATATCAAGGGTTATCCCTAGGCTTCAAATGCCTCACTTTTTTTTGTATCTGTGTATGTGTCTGTGTTATGTATGCACATATATATGTGTGGGTGTACACTCTTGTGTGCATCCTCAGAGGCCAGAAGAAGGCTCCAAGTATCCTCTGTCACCCTCCAACTATTCCTTTGAGGCAGGATCTCTCCCTGAAACCTGACAGCTTGCATGTATTTTATTGTATTGTTTTGCTTTGTTTTGGTATGTGTGTTGGTCTGGAACCCAGCAAACCTCACTTAACATCCTGTCCCTATCCCTCTTTAAGATGGGGTTACAGATGTGTACAGGATAATTGATTGGCTTGTTATGTGGGTGCAGGTTCCAGATGCCAGTCTTCATGATTGTGCAACAAGTGCGTTTAGCTAGCTTTGGCCTCACATTTAAGAAGGACAGCAAAGCCGCATAGATAGAAAGCCAGGATCTAGGGAGATTCAAGAACTGTAAGGTTGTTTTCTGGAAAATGAGCCCCAGACAAAGCACTTTTCTCTCTAGCCACCGTGGCCAGGTGTTGAGTTGCATGCCTTTCTTAGGTATTTGATAGATGCCCCAGGCTTGCCTCAGGCTGAGTTCTGGAATGCAGGGTCTCCCACTCTCCTAATGGTGATTATCCATCATGATCTCTTGGAGATGGCTTCTGGCTCTGTCAGCAGGGAAACTGAGGCCCAGAGAGGCCACAAGCCTGGCTGTGGAGCTCCTGAGCCTGAGAGTTGCTTTCTCACTCCAATTCCTTTGTCATCTGCTGTAGGCTGTTCGGTTTAGTAAGTGGAAACACAGGATATTCAGTTCCTGTTGAATTACAGATAAGTAACAAATACTGGTTAGTAAGGGTGGAGTGGTTGGGAATATTATTTTAAGATTGTTACAGTTGTTTATGCTGTGGAACATTTGTTTTAATGATGCAAAAGTGGGTTGCATTCTTTTATGTTGCATTTGTTTACCTCTGTGAAGCTGTGTTATGTTGCTTGTCTGAAACACTTGATTGGTCTAATAAAGAGCTGAACAACCGACAGCAAGGCAGGATAAAGGGTAGGGGGCGCTGTCTGGCAGGGAGAATAGGAGAAATAGAGGGATCAGGAAGCAAGAGAGATTGAAGAGTGGGAAACAGAAGGAGTGGAGGACATTGGGGCCAGCCACCCAGCTACATAGCAAGCCACGGGAAAAAAAAAGAAAAGAAAAGATATACAGAAATAGAAAAAGGTAAAAGCCCAGATGCAAAAGGATAATTAAAGCTGGCAAGAAACATACCAAGCTAAGGCTGGGCATTTATAAGTAAGAATAAATCTCTGTGTGATTATTTGGGAGCTGGGTGACAGCCCCCACCCCAAAAGAGTAAAAAGGCAACCAACTACCTGAAACTATGAATCACTTAGACTTTAGCTATGTTTTAACATTTATTAATTGGTTTACTTAAAGGTCAGATTACTTGGATACCCTCTACATCCCTTCCCCTCATATCTGGTATGTTTAACCTACGAGGCTCTGGATAATTCTCCATTTCACTGAAATGGGGTCTGATAGAGGAAAGCCTGTTTGAAAATTATTTATTTCAATCAGTCCTGCTTATTTTATTTCCAAAACCAAAACAGCCCAAAGAAAGTGATTTTTCCAGGCTCACTCAGGAAGCCAGTGGGAGCTGGTACTCGGAGGTCTCACCTGTGTCTGCGTCGTCATCTTTGCTCCAATATTACATTCTCAAGAGGCCACTGCTGATCTTAGCATTATGTACCCCACAGCCCTTCCTCCATTCCATACCCCCCTCTTCTAGAATATATGGTGTCTATTAAAGAGTAGAGATCTTGGGGCTGGAGAGATGGCTCAGTGGTTAAGAGCACTGACTGCTCTTTTAAAGGACCTGGGTTCAATTCCCAGCACCCTCATGACAGCTCACAACTGTCTGTAATTCCAAGATCTGGGATATTTGCAAACAAAACACCAACATAAAATTAAAATTTAAAAAGAAAGAGTAGAAATCTTGCTTTACTCTGTTCTAGAGCCTGCTGCTTAGAGCTAAGTGTCTGGGTAAAGTAACCAAAGGATCTGGACTGCTGTCTCACAGTCAATAGCTCTTTTTCCTGCAGTCCTTGGTCTTCCCTGCAAATTCCCATTGGCCCACAACTCCTTGGGTCAGGGAGTTTGTCCTTAACTGCTGTTGTGGGATCTCATGAAGATGCATGCCAGGGGGTAGTGTCAGAACAGTTCTTAGCGCTCTTCTGTTGTCCTACTGAGGATTAATCAGCAATTGCTCTCAGGCAGAAGAGCAAGATGGGCAGAGTCCTGGGAGGCGAGTGTGGTATGAGCAGAGTGTGGAGGGGGACCTCTTTCTGTAATGAGAGACGTTGGATGACTAATGGCACTGCCATCCCATGATGCTTTGGAAAAAGGTCCTGACCAGAGATCCTGTCTCCCCTGTCAATCACTCCTCGGCAGATGGTGGTGAGGCCATGAGAGATTCTGCCTCTGGTTTTATGCTGGGAGTCGCTGTTAGCCTGGCAACTGCACAAGGCTAGACCTCATTCTCATCCATGTCTTCCTTAGCTTTCTTGGCTGGGCCCTGCTACCAGGCAGCATGCAGACCCAATTACTGCCTTGCCACTCTCCCCACAGGGCCTCTCTGGGCACTGGACTTCGCTGAGAGAATCTCCCAGAGCAGAGAACCTAACAGAGGGTCAGGAGAGTTGGTGGGAACACATCTCAAAGCCTTGTCTGTTATGACACAGGTCTCTTTTTTCCTAAAAAGAATGTCAAACACCCCTGGCATGCCTATGTAAAATAAAAGATTCTGGAGGATACAAGAAAATAAAAAGAAAATTACCTATAGCATAGAGATTTTAAAGGTCCTCTAATCAGCGCTGTCTGTTTATGAAAATTGAACAGAGAGAGACGGAGATAACCCAGTTTATGGTGGGGCCAACTAACCTGAGTGACAGCCAGGTTCCCTTCCTCTGTCTTGCCACCTATGCCTATCCAGTCACCATCAGGTGACTCTAAAGAACGGGCCTTCAGAAGCTGGGTTGGGTTTATTGTTTGGGGTTTTTCAACAGCCTCTGAGAGGTGTCCTCTAGGGTTTATGGTGAAGGTGTCTTCAGGTGGAACGTGAAGCCAAGTCTGTCAGAGGGGGTCAGCATTCAGCTGCCGAGAGGAGGGGAATCTCCCGTTCTGGGCAGACTGCCCCGTGAGACACTGCCTCAGAAACCAGCTGACAAACAAAACTGATGTGGCTGAGGCGTATGAAAGTTGTTCTTTGGCTATGATCTTGTTCAATGGTTTCCATTAGCTCCGTCTCTGTATTTGGTGAGGGTGCCGCCTTCCCAAACTGTAGCCTTGTGGCTTGGCATGAGACATGTTACCTTGGCGTTGGCCAGAGGCCTCAATTCTTGGGTTTGTTGGTGGCTTTACTAGACGCTTTTTGCTCCTGATAGAAATGTGTCAGTAGATTGCAGGTGACAATGAGTTCGTTATCCAGCCTTCCCAAATGGGAAATTGACTTTAATTGTGAAATATTAGCTCACACATTTTATATATTGCACAGAACCCTCAACTTTGACTTGAAGAAAAGGGAAAGCAGGTCTGTGGCTGCATGGTTGTCTGTCTATCTATTATTTTTGAGACAGAGTCTCACATATTCCATGTGGTAAGACAGCCTTGACCTTCTTAGCCTCTTTTCTCCAAGTCTAGGATTAAAGTTCTGCACAACTATGTCCAGTTTTTGAGGAGATGGAAACCAATGTGGAGCTTTGTCCATGTCAGACAAGCACACTACCAACTGAGCAACCACCCCCATCTCTTACTAGCTTAAATTAATTTTTCATGTACCCAGAGCTTCACATACGTTAATTACTTTATGATGGAGCTATATCCCCCAACTCATTTCTTTTATTTCAGTGTGTCAGCTAAATAATATTTACAAACTAAAACAAAACCCCTTTAAAAGAATTTACACTTACAATCGGTTTAAACTAGAACTGCATCAGTGTGGTACCAAGTCCCATAATAAAGCCAAACTGATCTATCACCAGCAAGTACTGATGAGATGTGTGAGTACCAAGGCCAGTGACCCCCTGGCCACTGGCTTTGGGTTGAGTACCAGATCCTGCAGGAAAGTGGGGTAAAGACTTTTATTCCTGAGCCCAGCCTCTAGCTCCCAGTCTTGGATCTCACACTTACACACCAGCCCCAACCCTAGACTTTATCCTTTAGCTCAAATGCTAGTCCTGAGGTCCCCAAAACATATTCTCACTTAAACAAAGAAAAAAAGCCCATCCTCAGCCTTAGCCCTCAGCCTCCTACTCCAACTTCCAACCTAAGCTCTAACTACCAGTCCCAGCCTCTCGCTTTTGAGCTCCAACTCCAGTGTTAAGGTCTTGCCTTAGCCCTAGCCTCTTATTTAGACCCTGGCCCTAAGCCCATCCCTCAGCTCTGACCTCAGTCTCAACCCCTTTGTGGTTGTAGAAGGCCCATATCTGCTCCCTGTAGATGGGTTAATAAAGAGCACACACATCTGACATCAGCACTGGTACTTTGTTTTGTTTCTAGGTAACGAAGAGAGTAGACACCTGTCAAATTGCACCTAGAGGTGCAGATGAACCTAGGTACTTACTGATGCTGAGAAGGCATGGGGGGGTCACTGGCCTTGATGATGCTACCCTTTTCTGGGCACCACTGCACATGCCCGGAGATGACAGACAGGATGAGAGTAAGTGCTGTACACAGGCAACTTCTCACTGCTGCTTCCTAGTCCGTTGCATGGCTTGGGTGAGGGCACTTACCTCTCTATATTTGTTTTTTATTTTATTTTTTTTTTTCTGGAAAGAATCTCATGTAGTATACAGGCTTGTCTCAGACTTGCCACAGTCACTAATGGTTGTGAACTCCTTACTCTCCAGTCTCTACTTCCTGAGGGCTGGGATTACAATCCTAAACCACTTAGCCCCACCCTTACCCCATATATGCATGGCGAGTGTGTGTGTGTGTGTGTGTGTGAGAGAGAGAGAGAGAGAGAGAGAGAGAGAGAGAGAGAGAGAGAGAGGAGAGATCAGGCAGGCTTGTGCCATAGTGTCGGTCACTAAGGCCGTAGCCTGGGGGAAATTCTGTTCCCCCAGACGATGGCTCTGTTGCCATTAAAGGTAATTCTGACTAAATCTCTATTGTTCTAATAAAACTGAAGATTCAAAGAGTAGAGCAAAAACCTGCAAGCTCTCAGAGTTACAGTAGCAACTGGCTAATTTTCTCTCTTAGTTGGCACCAGGGAAGCCACTCCCTTCCACACTGCCCCCAATAAAACAACCCACCATGTTAAGCTTGTCCCTGCCACTTCCTGTCAACCAGTTGCTAACCCCACCTCTCTGAACCCAGGTTAATTTTATTTAATTAACACAAATGTAACACATCTTTACATAGTAACAAATGCAGCATGAACAAATGCAACCCACCTGGTTAAACAAGTATTTCACAACATCGTAGCACACGTGTGGAAGTCGGAGCACAGCTTTTGAGGTCAGTCCTTGCCTACCACCTTGTCTGACACAGGGTCCTCAGTTTTTCACTCCTGCATATACCAGGATAGCTGGTCTCGGAGCTTCTGGACATTTTTCTGTGTCTGCCTCCCCTATCAGTGTAGGAGTGTTGGAATTACAGGTAAACACCACTGTATCTGCTGTACATGCGTTCCGGGGAATTGAACTGAGATCCTCACACTTGTGTGGTAAGCCTTTGACTAGATGAACAGCCTCCTCACCTTCCCCTTATAACCTTCATTGGAAAAAGTCAATTCAACGTGGGCTTGTGGTAATTTAAAACCCTGCTAGACAAAGTCTTGGACACTCTCATCATTGAGTGGTATCTGGGCTTCTTTCCCTTGTGACTCGGAGTCAAGTCTCGTGACAATAAAATGCAACAGAAAGTGACATGGCATGACTTCAGACAAGGGATCAGGAGAGGCAGCCCAGCTCTTTGCCTGGCTCTCCCATATGAGACATTCACCCCGGGAGTCTTCAGTCCCCAGAAGATGTTCGATGCCCAGACTGCCCCGCGATGAGGAAGCCAAGCCACATGCATGTAGGCGCTCTGGCTGTCAGTCCCAGAAGTCTCAACTGGCACCAACACCAGGCACCAACACCAGCCACTAGATGACTCTGTCCTCCAGTGAGGACCTCAGGCAGGACCTCACGCAGCAATGTCAGGGTGTAATATCCTCACAGGGCTTCAGGGAGGAAGAAATGAAATAATGCACAAAGAAGCCCTTTGATAAGGCTATATAAAGGTAGTTATTATATTGTGGGTCTTTTTTTCACCATCAGTCATATACTCATTTATGTAAGGAAAACATAAAAACACGGAGGGGGAGGCAATCTCCAGTTTTATTCTAGTTGGCAGGAGAGAAGGCCAAGAGGTAAAAAATGTTTCTGAATTATTATGACAGTTTGATACAGAATACAGTTCAAAGTGAAGGAAGATTAATGGCTGAAGGTGTTTATCAGAGGATGTTGGGAATACGGCGAAGGAGGAAGGTGACTTAGGGTGTGGGAAAGGAGATTCAGGCTGTGGGGTGGGGTGAGGAAATGAATTTTGCAAAGGCATAGGCCAGGTAGGCCTCCCAAGGAGAAGGAAGGACCAGGGCTAAGGAAACCTATCTGTTGACAGGGGATCAACTCATACAGACTGGTTCATGAGCCCAGGTATCAGCAAGAGTCAGGCAAGAATTCCATGTGATTTCTGAATCTCTATAAGGAGGAAGGTTCCGTGGGCCCTAGGTGGGTGGGGGTGCTTTCTTCTCCAAGGCAGAGGAGCAGTTTCTCACAGGGTTACGGGGAACTCCTGACCTTGCTTCCTTGTTGGCATGCTGCCCTTGAGCCTGCTCCTGCTGGTCAATGCTGAGTGATGTCACATGACCAGGCTGGGCTACCTCAACTTCTGGTTTTTCTCCTGGTGGTGGTATCGTTCCTAGGAGTTCTGGGCCTTTGAGTCACTGAAGGTGAGGGTTGGCACCATGTATCTTGGCCAGATAGATGGTCCACAAATCTTCCTGCTCAGGCCCCAGAGGCTCTGATGTCTTCCTGCCTTGGTGCAGCCTTCCACTGGGTTCTGCTAGCTCTTCAAGAATTCCTCTTCCTAGTCTGAGACTTACTTGCGTCTTTAGCTATTGTTGCTGTCTGTGTTGTAACAGGAGCACAGGAAGCACCAGCCACCAGAAAGGGTGGCACAACCATGCTGAAGAAGCCAAGCTTACATTTGAACCCGCCATCAGATTCACCCGCTCTGTGACTTTGGACAGGCCACCTTCTCTGGGGCTCAATTTCTATACCAAAATAAGGAAAATAAGACCAAAATGCATAGAGTTATTGTCTTGGTTTTGTGAGTTTATCTGTGCTTGGCAAAAGCTGCATCTTAAAAAGAAAAACAGATTCATTTTTATTATCAGGTCTTGAGTCTTTGAATTCAGCTCTAGATAGAAGTGGGCTGCTGGAAACTACGAACTCTCATTTCCCATGCTTGGTGTAGCTCACAGATAACAAACGCCGATGAGAACAGAGGTCGTTCTGATAGTCAAGTGGCCTTTTGACATTTAACAGGAAGCACTTGACCCCTGACAGCAAGCTGATTTCCAGGATGACTTGGAGTCCGGTCAGAGCTATTCAGCTCTTTATATCACAAAGGGCAGCAATGCACATGCTGGTTAGCAGTTGATTGGAGGAGGAGCTAAATCTCAGAGTGGCAAAGTTAATGTCCGATCATTTCCTGTAGTCAGTAGAGTGTGCAGTTGGAACTCGTGGCCTGGGAGAGGGTGTGGGTGGCCCTATACAGCCCATCTCCATTCTAGAGAGTGAGTGCCTAGTTCCAGCTGAGTGGGAGGAGGGCTACAATGGAATGCTAGGTTGTAGGATATTTGGGGAGTGAGGCTTGGAAGGAGTGGGAGAGTGAGAGGACTTTGCCCTTTGTGCTGAAATTAAACTCCAAGCGTATTAAGGTGAAGCCATCGGAATCTGGTGGTCCTGGTACGGGGGTGTGAGTCATCCCTGGGGATGTCCCCCTTTGATGTATAGCCCCTTGCCAGTCTGTGTATCTGGAGCTGCTCTTGCAACGCCCCAGGCCAGCAGAACACAACCCCTCTTTATTAGTTCAGCTATGACAATTGGGGTTTCTCCAAGGTCTTCAAGGAAACCTTAGGGAAGGTCCAGAAAAGAAAACACTGCCCACCTCCGAGGCTGGTTTCGAGAGGACAGGAATCCAAGCCAGGGCTCATCCCAGGAGGGCCCTAAGAAGATAATGTGTCTTCTTTTCTATCTAAAAGGTTTAAGCGGTTTGTCAGGCCCCTTGTGGATGACAGTTTGGCAGCATCAGGAATTGGCTGGGAGACAAATCTCCAGGCACATTATTTATTCTAAATAATCCCTGCCAGGGTTATTTAGATTAAGGTTAGGTGAATTATGGTGGGACTAGAAACCGTAGAGGAGGTCGACACCATTCTCTGGGCTCGGGTGTTGGCACTGGCATTCAGCAATTCTCTATCCTGGCTTCAGATATGAATTACCCAGCTGCCTCAAGCACCAGCCACTTTGACCTCCATCAGAACGATCTACATTCTCAAACTGTGACCCAGACTCACCCTCTCCTTCCTGACGTTGCTTTAGAAGAAGATGAGAAAGTAAGATTTTTATTCTTCACCTTTGTCTCTGGACTGTCTCTGGGCAGTGGGCACAGTGATTTCCCCTCGAGGGGACCCTCCCACACAATATAGTCCTCGGTGGTTCTCGTTGGCATTCCTCAGAGGTATGTGAAGAACGGGTGCAGTCTTTGGTGGCGTGAACACGGCCATGTCAAGGACACCAGGGCCTCAGATCCCATGAGAATGGCAAGGCCTTACTGGTGTGTGAGTATGGATGTTGGCAGCTCCCTCATCCTGGGTGACTGTGCCCTAGACTACCCTCCCTTCTGCACCTCCAGAGGGCCCCCTGCCAAGGTTGCTAGCCCCACGGTATATAATAGTAACATGCTGAGTTTCTGGACTCTGAGTTTTTGGTGCAGCTCCATCAAGCACAAAGCCCCTTGATCCCAGTTTTTCTGTGTGTGTGACTACTGTTTCTTCATCCTCACCATCTCCCCAGTCAGGTCAATCCCAAAGCTGTATAGGTCTCTGCAGAGAGGGCGCCATCTCCTAAGACAAGGAAGCAGCTCCGGCCCCAAGCAAGTCCACCACAGAGGTAGGTATTCTGCAAGTAGCATCCTCTAAAGTAGTGATTCTCAACCTGTGGGTCGTGACCTCTTTGGGGTTGAGCAACCCTTTCACAGGGGTCACCTAAAGCCATGGGAAAACACAAGTATTTTACATTACAACTCATAACAGTAGCAAAATTACAGTTGCGAAGTAGCAATGAAAATGATTTTATGGTTTGGGTCAGCACAACATGAGGGTGACAGTATTAGGAAGGTTGAGAATCACTGCTCCCGAGCATCCAGACAGATGTTTTTGATCAAGGTGTTAAGTGTGTGATTATTTCATAGATGAGAAAACAAATTCCAGCGAAGTGCAGTGTCCAGGCTCCCTGATGGATGCTAAAGTCAGGATGTAGTTCATGGTCTTTTTTAAACACATAACCCGTTACCTTCCCTACTCCTACCCTCTCCTGTCCCAGAATGCCCTACTTCATGACCAAAGTCACTGAAATGGCTTTCTCTGATTTAGAGAGGGAGCAGATGTTTACTAAAAGTCACTGGGTACACAGTAAGAGTTGGTTGAATTGCACTGATAGAAAAAGCTGAAGGTGATCATAGAATGTAATGAAATGACTTAGTTTTTAGAGTTTTCTTTTTTCCTTGAGAAGAAATAAACATCAGTGAATTAAACTCCAACTGCTCTGCAGGTTCAATGATATTTTTCCTGGAATCCTATTCTGGCTTCTCCATGAGCTTTGTGACATCTGGGAAAGTGGGGATGTAGGGGTTGGGGGTGGAGGGCACACCTATGCTGTCAGAGGGATAATAGGACAATTAATATTAAGCATTTTCCTCATAAAGTTTTGCAGTCAAATAACTTAAAACAGTGATTGTTTTGTGCAAGAAGTTGGGAAATGCAGCCATAGAAATATCATTCATATTTAATTGGTTTAAGGGATAGCTTCAAATACAATGCGATTAAAAAAAAACCTACCCCACACATGTGGTGAGGTTTAGAACATCTGGGGCTGTTTAAATTGCTCTTGTTTTCAAGATCAAGGGTATTATTGATAAAAACAAAAATCTCTGTAATCACTAAATTTAATCCAACTAGCGCTGATGAGAAGACCGTTGTAAACATGAAACATGACTTGGGAACTCAATCTCACATGTTTCGCTCATTGGCAAAGGCATGTTTTCAGGCCTTTGTATTAGAGATCGCTGCAGGACTAGCAGGCAAGGCTCAGGGACTAATCAGTTGCCAGAGAGAGCTCCTGCTGAGCAGCTGTGGGCACCCCTGGCCTCCTGCAGCCAAGAGGGGGGAGAGAAGCCAGTGTGCCTTGGGTGAAGACAAAAGTGAAAATCAGTGGAAGAAAAAAATAAAACAAAACAACTTGCCCCCTGAGGAGAAACCTCACCTAACAGTGGAAACACACTTGTTTGCTCTCAGCCTCTGCACTCACTCAAGTTTTAGATCTTGGTTTAAATTGATGTGGTTTTTCCATCCTTGAAGGAGCTTACACAACCAATTTTTCACAACTTTGTTATTGTGGTTAGTAAAGAGCACATGTTACTGTTATGTTTGAATAGCAAAGAAGAATGAAGGTGCCAACACTCTCGTGTTGCGAGCATTATACAGAAGCATGTATCCATTATATGCAAGCACGTATCTGTTGTATGAAAGCATGTATCTGTTATATGCAGGCATGTACCTGCTATATGCAACCATGTATATGCTATATGAAAGCATGTATTCTGGGAGTAGAGGCTTTAAAGGAAAGGAAGCTCATCAGGGAGTTGGCTTGAGATGCTATAACATTAGAGCTGGCCCCAGGGTCAATTTACATTTCTGATGGAGACCCCCAAGGTTAGAGGTCTGAGCTGGGTAAAGACCATTTTCTGCTGGGCAAAACTGATGTGATGTGTTACAGTTATTTAGAAAATAAAAAAAGAAAACAGTAAAATATCACCAACAGAATCTTTACCGAATTCCTGAAAACCTCTGAGTTTAGAACTGGATCCTCGTCTTCTGCTTGTGTGAGCTCCTATGAGTATGGAGGACCATGAACATCAGATGGCAACAGCAAATGTTGACTGTTATCTCCATCCTTACCTCATTCCTCTACCTGCTCTCCTTCTAGTTCTCATACCTATTTTTGCTCCAGGCACTCAATAAAACATTAAAGAGTTATTTTCATTTATTTTTTTGAGACAAGATCTCACTATGTATCCCTGGCTTGTCTGAAACTCACTATGTAGACCAGGCTGGTCTTGAACTCGCAGTGATCCGTCTGTTTCTCTTTTCCAAGAGCTGGGATTAAAAGCATGCACCATCGCCCACAAGTGTGCCTGAGCTTTTGAAAAAACCCATACTGACACAACAGGATAAACAAATAAACAATTTATTAAACTGCTAACTTATGCATGTCAATAGAGGCTTTTATTATGTACATTTCCAAGTGCTGTCTTCTTTAAACATTTTACATTATATTTTATTGATATTTTGTGTGTGTGTGTGTGTGTGTGTGTGTGTGTGTGTGTGTGATGTCTCTATGTGTGTCTGGTCGCCTTCCCTCCCTCTCTCTCTCTCTCTCTCTCTCTCTCTCTCTCTCTCTCTCTCTCTCTCTCTCTCTCTCTCTCTCTCTCTCTCTCTCTCTCTCTCTCTCTCTCTCTCTCTGTGTGTGTGTAGACATGCATGTGGAGGGCAGAACACAGCTTGCAAGCACTGGCTCTCTCCTTACACCGTATGAGTTCAAGGAATCAAACTAAGACCATCAGGACTGGAGGCCGCTCCTTTACCATCCGAGCCGCCACATCAGTCCGTTGCTGCCTTTAGATGAGTAGAAAACTATCCATCAGCTTACTAGAAAAATGGGGGGAAACATTTACATAGATGGCAAACAGTTAAAACATATGAAATGGTGCTTAATCTCACTAATAAGAAACAAGGCAAATTACAACAATTTATTTTTTTTTATTTTTCCCCCAAGGCAGGATTTCTCTGTGTCGCCCTGACTGTCCTGGAACTCACTCTGTAGACCAGGCTGGCCTTGACTCAGAGATTTGCCTGTCTCTGCATCCTGAGTGCTGGGATTAAAGATGTTTGCCACCACTGCCAGGCTCAATGTCTTTTTTTTTTTTTTCTTAATTTGCCTGTTAGGTTAAGAAACAGGACACATATTACTAGTACCCAAGTTTGGCAGAGATGTATGGGAAAGACATTTTCACTCTGGGAATGCAAGAATAAATTGGCATAACACTTTGGGGCACAATTTGCCATTGTTCGTAGAACTCTGAATATCATACCATTTGAATAAAAAATTACACATATAGGATTATATTGTATGGATGATGACGTGGATCTGTATGTCAGCATGTGGGAAAAGGTACACAATTCTCCAACTTAAAAAGAAAAAATATAAAGTAAAAGCAACAACAAGTTGCACATCAGTACAAATGCTTTTAGCCTGTGAATATAGGGATGGAAGCCCAGGGTCTTGCACATGCTGGGTAAATGCTATGCTATTCTGCATACCCAGAATGTGTATGTGTGTTATCTATCTATCTATCTATCTATCTATCTATCTATCTATCTATCTATCTATCTATCTATCTATCTATCATATCTGTCTATTATCTCTATCATCTATCTATTTAATCTATATATCTATCATCTACCTATTTATCATCTATCTATCATTTATTATCTATCATCTGTCTATCATTTCTATCATCTATTTATCATCTATTTATCTATCTATCTAATCTGTCTAAACCATCCAATCATCCATCCATCCATCCATCTATCTAATCTGTCTATCTATCTATATGTTGATTTAAAAAGCAATCTCAATAAAGAGCAACTATGTTTTCACTTGCATATTCTAGGATTAGTTTCTATCTTTAGGACTGTAAGATTTATACAGCATTTTCTTTATACTTCCTGGATCCATGCCTTATTTTAATCCTTGTTGTTTTCATTTCTTAATTTCATTTTACATTCCAACCACAGTTCTCCCTCCCACTCCTCTCTCCACTCTCTCTTCCTTCCCCCTGGCCCCCCTCACCTCCCCGCTAGCCCAGCCCCAGTCCACTCCTCCTCACAGATAAGGGCTCCCATGAGGAGTCAACATGATCTGTTTTTTCTCAAAGACAACTTGTTTACTCTTGATATTAGAAAACCCACAAGTAATGGTAATATGTTTTAATTTTTATTGCCTTTATTTAGATGTATGTGTGTCTATGTATCTGAATTCAGGTGTCTGAAGAGGCTCAGGTGTCAGAGCCCCCTGGGGTTAGATGTACAGGCAATTGTGAGCTGCCTGATGTGGGTGCTAAGAGTCAAACTTAAGTCTTTTGGATGAGCAGTACATGCTCTGTTTACCACTGACCCATTCCTTCAGCCCAAATATTAATAATTAAAAAAAAAAGAGTCCATAGACTTTAGGCAACATCTGAGCCCTGGTGAGCAACAGTTACTTTCAGCATCGTTGTGACCAAGTTACTTGAGAGAATAAGCCAAGGGAAGAAAAGGTTTATTTGGGACAATGATGTCATCGGTGTCAATCAGTACATCATTGGCAGAAGGGTGTAGCAGATCAGGGTTGCTCACATAATGGTAGACAAGAAGTAGAGGGGTGGGATCATTGGTTTATCTTACACGAGCAGAAGTTGTGTAAGCTGGCAATGGCTATTTGTATGCTGGGAAGGCAGAGAACCCAGTAGTTGCTTGGTCCAACAAACTGGAAGCCTCAGTGATGCAGTTTCTTTGTGAGGATCTTTGGAGAGTTCTTGACTTGAGTCCATGTTTAAAGGCTGAAGAAGCTGGAACCTGATGTTTACAAATTACATCATCAGCCACAGACACTAGTGTTCAGAAAGCAGTTGGCAGGGCTGGAGAGGGTCTTAGCAGTTAAGAGTCCATGCTACCCTTGCACACTACCTGAGTTCGGTTCCCAGCATCCCTGTTACAACTCTAGTTCCAGGGGGATCTGACGTCCTCTTCTGCTTCCACAGTACTGAAAGCTGATAACAGAATTGATGCTAATGGGTCTTTATTATAAGCGACCTTCAGTCAATAATTTTCCTTTAGCCAAGCAAGGCTGCCGGGGCTTAGCCTGTCAAACCCTTTGATGGGCAGTTGTCAGCCCCTTTTCTTCTTAGTTGCCTTGAATGCAGAGCTGGCAACCAAACAGCCCCCCTTTTGGTGACCAGCCCGTCATGGCAATGCGGCCGCTTTCAGCGCTTCACAGACACTCTGAGGATGCTCTGCTCCAGCGGCAAAGAAATCGGCACCTGGGGCTTCGCTCCAGTCAGGACTATGCCAGGCAAACTGAACCTACTGTGGAAGATTTCACTCCAGTTTAGGCATTCCTGGTGAACTCTGTGTGACCACTCAGGCCAGGACACAAAGAGCACTTCCCATTCGGCTCCACAGAAGGCTTGCTATCGAGGCCGGGGTTGGTCCTTACCTAAGGGCTGTGGTTCAGTGATCCTGGAAACTGTGGTGTGAGTGCTGCAAATCGTCGTCCTATATTTACCACACCCACTTCTGGCTATGTGATTAAGCTAATCCCCTGGCTTTTGTTTTTTGTTGTTTTTGGTCAGTTGAAACTTTATGCTCAATGGATGTAGAGGTTTTGCTTTTGTTTTGTGTCTGTGTGACCAGTAGGCTAGGCTGAGCTGGTCACATGAAGAAAGTCGTAGCAGTAGTGGTATGGTGGCTAGTTTTCTGTCAACATGACACTAGCTAGAGTCATCTGAGAGGAGGGAGCCTCCAGAAGATAGGGCCGCAGGCAAGCCTGGAGGGAATTTTCTTAATTAGTGATTGATGTGGGAGGGTCCAGGACCATTGTGGGTGGGGCTACCCTTGGACGGGTGATCCTAGGTTCTATAAGAAAACAGTCTGAGCAAGCCATGATGAAGTAGCTCCCCTCCACAGCCCCTGCCCTGTGTGAGTTCCTGTCCTGACTTCCTCCAATGATGGGCCATGATTTGGGATTGTAAACCAAATAAACCCTTCCATCTGCAACTTGCTTTTGGTCATGGTGTTTCCTTGAAGCAAAAGAAGCCCTAACTAAGACAGGCTAAGACGGATGGGCGTGGCCAACAATGCAGTAGCAGCAGTGTTAAAGCTGTGGCTGTGAGAAAGCAGCCCAAGAGTCCCAGAGAGCACACGGGCAGAAAGTGTGAGGAGAAGAGACAGCCAAGACAACAAAGGATGGCAGAAAGAAGGGAAAGTGAAGACTGTGGCAGGCAGAAGACTAGGAGGAGCCAAAGACAAGTTTGAGAGAGCTGTCAAGCCTTAAGGATCCAGGGTCCCAATAGGCAGGATCTGAGAGCTGTAGCACTAGCCCTTGTCTGGGCCTGAGGGTCCCAGCATACAATGCCCGGCAGAGACAGCATTAGCTGCAGCTAACTTGCTATGACTAGCTGCTGCTGAAAATCAAGGCGTCAGGTCACTAGAAATCAAGGCTAGGAGAAGTAGCTTCTAACCAGGGTGTAGTCTATAGTCTCTAGATCCAGGAGTCAAAGCCTCTAGTTCAAGGTAGGGGATTGCAGAGCTCTGTGTGCTAAATTCATAGCCCTTGGCATTGAGAGGGCCCAGGCCTGCCAGCAGGAGAACAACTACTGCTTGTCTAGATGATTTCAATCTGACTCAAGGAAAACAACTCCAGCCAGCTGATGGGTAACTGTTTGGAACAGAATATGTGGTCTAGAACCCAGAAATCTGGCCCGTCACTTTCTCCCATGGGTGGTCTGTCTCTGCATCATGGCGTATTCTCTTTCTGTTCGTTTTCCATTCTCCTCCTGACATTTCTGGCTTCTGTTTACTTCTAATTCCTACTCCCATGTAATTTTGGCTTACATGAGAGTCTCATGGCTTCTTTGGTTTTAATGCTGTACAGTAGGATTTTATGGCATGGAAATAGTAGAAATGAGACCAAGCCACACATTACAAACACTCCTGGCAAGGATTCTGTCATGGGACATCAACTCAGGCTGGCCAACTTGTATCAGATGCAGCCAGTCCTGAGCAGGCTTCTTAACTTAAAGCGGACATCAGGCTTGTGTTTTTAGGAGGGCAGACTGCAGTTTGCTGATTGTTCATTAGTCACAGGCATAGTTTCTTTTCTTGTGTGTAGGCATCTTAGCCTTGTACTTGATGAACAAACATGGTGGTTTAATCCAGGAACTGCCAAGACCCTTCCCTTGAGGGACTCATCATCTTGTTTAAGGATTACCATTGCAACCTATCAGGATCGAGTCCCTCCTGTTGCTGGTGTCATCATCATGAGTAAATGATCTGGCCGTATGACAGAGCTGGAGCACCAGAGTGGAGGAGAAGAAACACATACCCACTCACACAGTTAACCCCAGTTAACTCTGTGTTGTGGTCTTGAATGAAGCATTTCTCAAGTGAGCAACATACCAACATTCAGAGCTGAGGACGGTCAGATTTCAAAGGCTGGCACAACCAAGGAGACAGACATAATATAAAGACAGACGCCAAGTTTTTAATGTACCTTTAATCTATAAGCTTCAGAAAAAGTCAGGTTTATTTTGTAGGTAGTCTCTTTCCGTCCGTCTGTCCGTCCATCTGTCTGTCCGTCTGTCTGTGCTGGTGCATGCATGCTGTGCCATGTGTCTAAAGGTCAGAGGGCAACTTAACTTTTGGCTACCACTTTATTGAGTCAGGATCTCACTTAAAAAACAAAACTACTATGCTATGTTCTACTGGCTAGCTGGACCATGAACGTCCAGGCAATTCTATTTTCTCTGCCCCACCTCACCCCAGATTACTGTAGGAGTGCTGCCACTGGCTTTTTTTGTGGCCTATGGGGATCAGACTTGGGTTACCAAACTTGCTCAGTGTTATTAGCTACCTTTTGTCACTGTGATAAAATACTATGACCAAACAAACTCAGCTGTGCTGGCTAATCTTGATTGTTGGCTTGACTACATCTGGAATCAGTGAGAACGCAAGCAGCTGGGCATGACTATGAGGGGTTTTCTAGATTGGGTCGTTTGAGGTGGGAGGGCCCACCTTAAATCTGGGCCAGCCCACTTAAAAGGAAGCCTTTGCTTGTTTTGCCTGCTTGCCTTTGCTCTTGCTGGCAGGGCCATCTATCCCGTAGCTAGGTATTCCTTTACTGGCACTGGGACTGATTTATTTGTGATTCCTGTGTAGACTCTAGGATCTAGGAATTCCCTGGACTTCACCTCTAGCTTGGGACTGCTAAGACGTCCAGTCTTGTGGATTGAACAACTATTGGATACCTGGCCTTTCTGTTGAGAGACAGCCATTGTTGGACTACCTGAATCACAGCCTGTAAGCCACTCTAACAAATTCTACACACACACACACACACACACACACACACACACACACACACACACACAATCAGTTCTGTCCCTTTAGAGAGCTCTGATTAATACGGCAGATTATAGAAGGAAGAGATTATTTTGGCTTATGGTTCCAGAGGGAGAGTCCATAATGGCACAGGAGTACATGGTTCAGGAAGTTGAGCCCACGCACCTTCAACAGTAAGGGAGAGAAAACCGGAAGTCGAGTCAGGATATGACCTCTCAAAGCCCAAGGCCTGCACCTCTTAAAGATTCCATAATCTCCACTGAGGAGGACTCCCCATCAGGACCAAGTGGTCAGTACACGAGTCCAAGGGGCAGCATTTCTCATGCCAGTCACCCCTCTTGGCTAGTGTTTTTTATCTGCTGAACCATCTCCCAGGGCCAAGAGTCAGTGTTCTAGCAAAAATGAGCTTTACATTTCTGCAAAATCACACATCAGAAGCGTTGCCTTGTAGTAAAACTAGGGGGAGTGGATCCCCGCCCTGACAGGCTGCCTGGAGCCTACCCTGATGCTGAGGGCTTGCCAGGGGCGTTTCACGAGGCCTTTCCTTGGTTGCCTTCCCCCCTTGTCTTTGCTCTTGATTTCTGTAGCCATCTCAGATCCTGTTAGTTTTAGCCTGGTGTAGTCCTAAGGGAATCCTTGTCTGGCCCTGCAGCTGCCGAGTTTTATGATAAAGCTGTTATGAGCATACAGGGGTGGGAGCAGAAGAAAGACACACACACTGTTAATGTGTGGTGAGGCCAAGGGCCCCTGGCTTCCCCCTTTGTCCCCATGTGTTGGTGTCTGTCTGTTTCATCTTACCTTACCGGCCTGGCCTTATCGCCGATGCCATCCTTCACTTGAGATCCCTGACTCAGATGCTTTGGCAAGAAAATCTGCTGCGCACATCTTATCTTTTAGATGCTCTTCTCCTGACTCAGAGGTCTTCATCTGGCCCAATCTGTCTACTGGAGAGGCTCATTCAGTCTACTATAACTAGGGAAGTAGCCATCCAGTCTTTGCCACTGGATGTGGAACCAAACTGTGCTGGGAGCCAAATGTAGGAATGGTCAAGTGAAGTACCATTCTCAGCTGGAAGCCCAGGACTCTCCTATCACCTCCCCCATCCCCCAAACACACAGCCTTGCTGGACCAGGATCCCTTCCTGACGGGCGAAGCATGCAAATGGAGACGTGGCGAGGTAACCAGCAGATGAAACTGTCTTGATATGAATGTTAAGAAAGGCTGTGAATTTTACAAGTGGGAACACCAGTCTCCCCGAGGAAGATCACATAGAGAGGAAAAGAAGAGGGATTGAGCAGAGAATTTGATACCCAGCCGATTCGGAGGGTAAGAGGAGCCAGGCCCTCGGGATGCTGAAATGAGAACCTAATGAAATGGCAACTGATGCAATCAAGAATAACTGTAGGGTTGAATGTGAGAATGAATTTGAAAAGACTGGGCACCAACTCTCCAATGCTGGCACACTGCATCCTTTCTTTCTATTTGCAAATTCAAGTGCATTTCGTAGTTCGCCAATAAATTTATCTTTCTGCAGTGTTAGACCATTCTCTTGGTGTGCATAAAAGGGTATTTTTAGGTGACACTTTATTTAGTGGAAGGGAGGGGCATGCACATGCCAGAGAACACCTGTGAAGGTCAAAGGACAACTTATGGAAGTTAGTTCTCCACCTCCACTATGTGGGTCACAAGATCAAACATAGGTCATTAGGCTTGGTGACAGGAACCTTTAACTGCTGAGCCGTCTCGTCAGCCCTAAGGGCATCTTAAAAGAAGAAAACTTGGCTATAGATCAGTCTTTACTCTGTCTTTAGAAGATAATGTAAAATGCTTCCTTCTTCATTCTTATCTTTCTTTTTTCCTTTCTTTAACAATTTATTGCTGGGCAGTGGGGGCACACACTTTTAATCCCAGCACTCAGTAGCCAGAGGCAGGGGGATCTCTGAGTTTGATGCCAGCCTGGTCTACAGAGCACATTCTAGGACAGCCAGGGCTACATAGAGAAGCCCTACCTTGAGAAACAAACATATGATATCCTTTGGAGGGATTGAAAAGACTCCCTTTTATGAGGCTTTTCAGTACCTCTAAATAAGATGATATCCAGCAATATGGAGTCAGAAAGCCTTTACAGGAAGAAGATGAGAAGGCCAGGACCAAAACCCCCAAGATTCAGCATCCTGTATCCATGCATCCTGCAACACAATCACTGATGTGTTACAGCTCCAAAGAAACAGTGCACTAAGCAAAACTAGGAGGCTGCAGAATATGCTAAACTTTTGGCCAAGAAAATGAAGGAAGCCAAGGAAAAATGCCAGGAACAGATAGATTGCCAAGAGACAAAGTCTGTTGTAGCTGAGAGTGTCTACATCTAAGTCTGAATACAGTAAAAAAAAAAGTGTTTATTAACAAAATAAATAATCAGATTTTTTTTAAAAAAGGGTTGTTGCTGTTTTTTGAGATTGCTTGTTTGAGAACAACATGTGTTCATCTTGGACTATAAATTCAGGTATGCGCCCACGCATGAACACACACACACACACCACTTCATATGCTTTCTTTAAATCAATTTAGCTCTCACCTTAAGCCCCCACCTGATAGATTCTGCAGACGCCAGCAGGGCCTAGAAAGTTTGTAGGGTGGCTGAAGAGCAAATACTGCTGAGCCACAAACTCCAGGTCCTGAGTAGGACCTGTGAGGACAGGACTCAGTTTCCCCCGATGAAGTGTTACCATCTCTCCACAAAAACCACTCAGTTAAGCAGTGATGACCTGGTTCTGTGAGATGTAACCTAGCCTGTTTTATTCATTAGTGACCAATTCTGGGAACTATTTGAGGGCTCACAAGAGTGCCTGGTAGTTGGGAAAAAAGGTCACAGGCTCCAACATTTAACAAGTAACTCCTCAGATGGAAATATGAAAACCTTTAGTTGTGTTTACAAAACCTAATCGTGTGATCTTCACTGATTGTCAACGTTCTTGAACACTTCATCCTGTTGGAAAACTAATGTTTTATCTCACTTTGCAAGAATTACTGAGTGTAATAGTGGTTACATTCTTGACCAGGAAAACAAAAATAAAAATGAACATTCTCTAGGGTCAACCTTGGAACAACCTTGAGTGATATTCACACTAGGCCAGCTTTCTTAAAGCAAGATTTCTCAAACACTACCATGGGTTGCCTGGAAGTCCCTGCACACTTGGTGAGTCTCAGAGAATGCTGCACCAGTGTCTCTCAGTTCCAAGTTCATGAAATCAAGCTTGAAAATGTGTTTGCACTTACTGCTTTTTATTGAAAGCAACTCTAGAACCTTCGGTTAATCCTGGTGTGAAGCCCAGAGTCCTCTGACCTCATGAGATATTGACATTTGGATAGCGGTCCCTCCTTCCTGCTGGGGCCCAGTGACCTGCTGTCGCCCTGTCATGCTTATTCTAGCTCTTGGGCCTATGCCGGGAATGTTTCTTTGACTGTACTACTTTCCTGGGGATCTCTGCCAAGCAAGATGCCAGGTTCTCATCAGCATCCAGCTCCACCCTGCCACGCCCCCCAGAACTCCACCCTGCCCTGCCCCGCCCCCAAGAGCTGCCAAACTTGCCAGTCAGCATTGCTTCCCTTGTCCCCAGAAAGAATCCAGCCCCTGAAACTGCACGCAGCTCTGCCGTGCTCTTAGGTCTCTGGAAGGGCTCTGTCTTGTTTCCATAAACTCCAAGTCCTGGCAGGCCATGTGAACATTTTCCACAATTTGTGCAATCTACATTTGGCTTTGCTGTGAATTAGCTACATGATCCACAAACAAAAACAAAAACAAAAACAACAAAAACCTACTTCACTTCTCCGGGCCATGGATTCTCTCACTTGTAAAATGAGGAGTTGAACCAACCCAGGATTGCCAGAGGCCTGGCTGCTTCTCACATTCCTTGGTTCCATATGGTTCTGACTGCCTCGTGTTGCCCAGGACGTGGTTGACATCCAAGAACACACCTATTGGATTTAATTAAATTGAAATTTTAAGCAAGGAAAGGCTATATGTCCCCAGAGAGGCCCTGCAGGAATGGCCTGGGGCGGTGCAACAAATCACGGTGTTGGAGAGGTTTATTCTTTGGTGCCTCCCCCATCTCTCCGAGACCTGTCCTGGCTGGCTGCATTTTACCAGCTCTTTTCAATGCTAGGAGTTTCCCTCCTTCCATTCTCTTCCAGGATCATGGAGAAAACAAGTTACACGGAGGGAAACACAGGTCCAAGAGTGTGGGAGGAAAGAAAGAAAAAGAAAGAGGGGTCTGCCAAAGAGGGCCGGGGTAGAGAAGGATGGGAAAGGGGTGGGGGAAGGGTAGAATGTGAGGTCCTAATCTGGAGGGACCAGAGTCTCCGGGAATCCTCTGACACAGCGGCCCAGTCACCAGAAGATGCAAATAGATTAAGATGGTAATCCCACCTCAGATCTGTGGTGCTGTGAACAGCCCTTACGAGCTCAGCTCTCACAGTGTGTGATGTCACCCACAGGCCTTGACGGAATTAGAGCCCTAATTTATTTATGGTTGGGGATATGCTATCCCTCGTGGCGTTGCAAATGTCTTTATTTTGTACACGGCTTGAAGCAATTTAGTATGGCTGGGCCCGGAAGAGGCTACATACTGACAGGGATGCCATGAGTGAGAGTTGGCCAGTTGGAGGCACCACAGGGCTCCCTTCTCCTTGTTGGCCTCCAGGTTCCCATAGCCATGGAAGTCGGGCTATGGATGGGGCATTCATATTCCCAGAACATCTCCCCTGAAGAGCAAAGCCCCCCCCCCCACATGGTGATGAGAAACTGTTAAATTTTGAATGTTCTCCAAAGCAAATCTCAGAAAGAAAACCCCGGGGGAATCAAAGGGTTTCCAACTTCGAGGTGACAGCGACTCAATTTGCAGAGTAGAAGCAGGATTTTGTTCAGATTACTCTGCAGCTTGTGTGGAGTGACCTAGTGCATCAGATGATGTGGCATCATGTAATGATTTGGAGTCAGAAGCCCTAGGGCATGTCCCAGCTCTGTGGCTTGTCTATGTTGTCCAGTGCACTCTGCCTAATGGCACCTCAGTACCGTGGTAAAATGGAAACCATCCTCTAGCTCAGGAGGAAGAATGAGATGATGACCAGTGACTCTGCAGAAAGGTGGTCTGATGCTATCCAGAGTGAGGCAAGTGTGCACGACTGTCTCGGTCCTATAGCAGTCTCCCCTCTGGAGACTCTTGAACTCATGAGGGAACTGTCTTAGGTATGTTTCTACTACTGCCGTGAAACACCGTGTCCAAAAAGCAAGTTGGGAAGGAAAGGGTTTATCTGACTTATACTTCCGTATTGCTGTTTATCACTGAAGGAGGATCCTGGAGGCAGGTGCTGACACAGAGGCCGTGGAGGAGTGCTGCTTACTGGCTTGCTTCCCCTGGCTTGCTCAGCTGCTTTCGTATAGAACCCAGGACCACCAGCCCAGGGATGGCCCCACCCACCACAGGCAGGGCCCTCCCTCATCTATCAGTAACTGAGAAAATGCCTCACAGCTGGATGTCATGGAGGCACTTCCTCAACTGAGGCTCCTTCCTCTCTGATGACTCTGCTTGTGTTAATTTGTCACACAAAACCAATCAATAAGGGAACTAAATCTAGAGACAGTAATGTCCTCTGCTAATGCTCCTCTCCCCACCTTTCCATCTCGATAAAGCGCCGTCATGAATACTGATCTCTTGCTGAAGTACCTTAGACTTCTCTGGGCTACAGCGTTGGAGGCTTTGCATTTTGAGTAGGCCATGGGGCTCTCTATTGTCATCTCCCCCTCCTTCTATAGGAGTACCACACGTGTAGGTCAGAAAATCACTTCAGATGTCAGTCTTCACCCTTCGCATTTGAGACAGGCTTCTTTAAGAATTGGTAGCTCCAGAGGCTGGAGAGATAGCTCAGAGGTTAAGAGCACTTGGCTGCTCTTTCAGACGTTCTGAGTTCAATTCCCAGCAACCATATGGGGGCTCACAACCATCTGTAATGAGATCTGGTGCCCTTTTCTGGTGTGTGTGTATATACATAATAAATAAAGAAATCTTTAAAAAAAATGCTAGCTCCTATGTACACTTGAACTTCCAGGGTCATCTTTCTGAAGGAACACTAGGATTTGCATATGTGTGCTGTAAGGACTCAAGAATTATACTGGCCTGCTCCTGTCACCTGGCAGAATGCACTTAGACAGTGCCCTGGTCAGCCCAGGGTCCCATGATTGCATAGTCTGCACGCAGGTGCAAAGGACCCTTTCTCTTTCCAATGTCTTTACTGCTGTTTCCTTCTGTCCTCTCTCTGTCTCTTTACCTCTTTTCCCTTTCTGTCACATGACTTGGTGTCTTACAAAGGTGAAAACAAGGCCATAGGTTTAGACATCCAGAACCATGAGCCAAAATAACCTTTTTCTCTTTATATACTGATTGCCTCAGACATTTCTTTCTCATTGGAAAACCAATGAACAAGAATTCCATAACTTAACTACATTCTTAACCCCATGGGGAAAAAGATATGGATACTTAAAAAAAAATAGTCAAATGAACTCAGTCATGGTGTACCTCACCTGTAATCCCAGCTCTTGGGAAACTGAGGCAGGAATGCCATGAATCCAAGGGTAGACTGAACTGCTGAGATCTCGTTTTGGAAAAAAATAAAACAACACAACAACACCACAAACCTCCCCACAACAAGAAACCCCCAAAACTCAAACAAACAAAAGAAGTAGGCGAGACAAAAATTAAGCAAGCCAAGCCCCCACACCTGTATCCCTTAGTATACATTACAATTTCTTTATCTATGACATGAGGCCTTTTTACTTCTTTTACTATGTGATTGACAGTCACAGGTAGTTAATAATATCCTTTAGAAGCCAGGCGGTGGTGGTGCACACCTTTAGTCTCAGCATTTGGAAGGCAGAGGCAGGGGGATCTTTGGGAGTTCGAGGCCAGCCTGATCTACAAAGCTCCACAGAGAAACCCTGTCTTGAAAAACCAAAAAGAAAAGAAAGAAAGAAATTATCTTTTAGAACTACAATTTATTCCATTATTGGCAAATACATTATCTGGGGTAGTCACTAGTAGCAGACATAATTCATTAACTACAGCACCACTCTCTTGACATTTAAATAGTCCCTCCCCCAATCACATGACCACAGGAGACAATGCTCAGTTTATGCTCAATTACAACATTTTGTTTGATAGCCTTTGTTTTTTTTTTTTCTGCTTAGAAAAACATCCATCTTCCACCTCTCTTATTTTGTTAGGTCCCATAGCAACCGTTTCCCGAGCTAAGTTTTATGAGAAAACTGGACCGTGCAATGGCTACAAGGATTTTCAGGTAGTTGCACCAGAGGACGAGGCTGCTCTCCCACCACGAGCCCTGAAGCAGCAGCAGCGAGCCCTGAAGCAGCAGCAGTCACTGTAAGCACTCAGCAGGGACCTGCTCCGAGCTGGGCAGTCTGTCTTCCATCCTACCCATCCTAACAGCACCTCCAGGCACTTGTATGTTTTTCTGTCTTCTTCCCAGGGCTCAGAGGAGCTGTATCTCTTGCTTCATGTCACATGGCATTGGAGTGGCAGGTGGGATTCACCTTTGAAACCCATGGTAGATTTTCATAGGTAGAAATAGAAGGAAGAGGGCAGAAGCAGCCCCCAGGAAGCTGGAATTGGATGGCTGGGTAAAACATCTTGGGGTCACTAGGTAGGTGACCTGAACATAGTGACATGAGTGTGACATGAGGCAGCCAGGTACGCTGAAAGAACAAAGTCCATTGGAAAGGTCAAAATGGCCATGGATGGCTAGCTTGGGTCAAAAGCAAAAAGCAATGAGCCTTCTAGAAAACTTCGGCAGACAGTAAGCGAACCTGTGTTGCAAATCCTGATACTGCTTACAGAAGGGAGAAACCTCCACACTAAGTCTAGGGTCTGCGACCCAAGAGGAACCTCGGGACTAGCAGTATCTGTATGGAAAGGGAGCATAAGAGCGATCCTGCTGTTCCAAGTTTGGAAGAAGGGTCTTGTGACTTCTTGATATGCAAAGAATAGGGGGGAGAGGGCTTGGCGATGTTCTGGTGAATCAGGCATCCTCTAGCTTCCTATGTTCTTTGGAAATCAAGCAGGACGTTTCCTTCATTGGTCCCTGTGAAGTTTAGATGATCAGAAAAGCCAGGGTAAGAAGGGAGATCGGGCCAGATTGAGCCAGGTCAGTGGGTGGTACCACTTCCAGAGGCAGCTGGGGATACTGTGCATCAGGGGTAATGGTGGAGGTGAATGGTGGACTGAGATTCCCAATGGGGAATAGATGATGGAGTAGGATAATCTGTAATGTTCTTTTCTAACAGCCTGAGTGTGCGCGTGGGGTGCAGGAGGTGGCACTGGGTGTAAAGAGCAGAGGAACTAGAGATCGGCTCCAAGTGTGAGGCAGTTTCAGCACAAGAGTCTCCTGAATGGCTGACCACCCTGGAGAGGTTGCTTGGCCCAGCCCGAGGTCCTCAGGTGTTGGCGGGCACACCCCATGCCTCCAGAAGGAGTTCTGGAATTTTGTCCACACGTACCTCATGCCTTTTGAAAGACCCCAAGTCCCTCCCGATTTAGGATCATGGTAGACTTTAGTTACATTCCTCTGTCCCACCCTTTCACTCTTGTGATCCTGTAAGCAGGTTTGCCCTTGCCAGGTCAGCTCCGATCACGTAGACCTCTGTCGGACCAGACATTCTGATGGTTCTGATGTTGGCTTTGCCATGGGTAGAGCGTGTGTGTGTGTGTGTGTGTGTGTGTGTGTGTGTATGTGTGTGTGTGTGTGTGTACATGCGCATGCAGGGCAGGGACCATAGCCAACCCGGTCAGGTGAACTCAGTCTTAACTTTAACACTTGGGATGACTCCTGATAATGCTCAGAACAAAACCTGGAGCCGTCCTTAAGACAGTCTGTATCTGTGTACCCTCTGATGACCCTGCATTGTGCCGCCCCCTTAACCTCTGCCCCTTGACCTCTGCTCAAGGCATCTCTGACCTCTTCCGGTTGTCTGTAACTTTGCAGGCACGCTCTTGCTCGGGACATTTTGCTCCCACTGTTCCTAGTCTGCACAAAGCCACACCCCTCATCCCTCATCTCCTCCAAGTGTCGATTAGGCACTTAGAAACCCTCCAAGCAGTGTTTTCTGAATGCCCCCAGAATTCCTTTGTTGCCAAGCCACCTTCCCTTCCTGGCTGGGTTTTTCTCCTCATCCTTTCTCATCACGTGATAAGTTTTATATTTGACTGAATTTGTTGATTCCTTGCCTCCTGTCACTTGAAAGCTGTTCGTGGAGCTTTGGGCTTTGTTGCATTTAACAGTCTGCAACAGTTACCTGTGGAGCCAGCAGACGTGGGTCTGGTGCTGGGTAAGGCATTAACCAACAGTGTGGTGTTGGCCAGTTATTTCTCGTCTTTGGTCCTCGGTTTCTTCATTCTGAAGTGAGCATTGAAAGCCAGGCCTAGTGGCATATGCCTACAGTCCAGGCTTTTAGAAGGCTGTGGCAAGAGATTCAGGAGTTCAAGGTCATCCTTGACCTAATGAAATCCTGGCTTAAACAAACCAACAAACACTTTATTAAAAACAAAAACTAAATACTTTTAAAAAAATCAAGTGGACACGAAGATAGATGGTGCTTCGGTCTACTTGAAGACAAAAGGAGTTCTTGTCTTCAAAGGATGCAGAGTCTAAATAAGGAAGCTGGAGACCAACAGAGGCGTAGAGATGTGTGGCCTGGACAGAGGATCTGAGGAGGGCTTGCACTGGGCAGGTCTGCTAACATTTCTAGAAGTCAGAACTGGGGAGCCAGCCCCTGCAGTAGGATGCAGGACCGACTGGCTGTGTTGTGGAGTCTTTCCAGGCTCTAGGCTGCCGGACTTCTCCCAGTCTCACAGTGGTGGGGGAGGGGATGTGGCCCAGAGGTCCTGCATCTCATAGGAAGGAGCCACGGAGTCACAAACCTGCAGGCCGGGAGAGGTGGCTCAGCCCACATCTTGAACTCATTTTCCTGCACGAGGGAGTCTGGTTTTCTGTCACAGTCCAAGGCACGTGTTTACTCAGCTTCTCCTCTCCCCAGCCCAAGGAAAGATAACTCAACTTGATGGATAACCACTAATTGGATCATTACCTTCATTTCGAAATGATTGCCCCTGGCCACTGCGGGCATTCGTTCTGTGCTGGGGCCCCCTCATTCCCACAGGTCCCCACCAGCTCAGACCCCAGCAGGACTATGACCCCACAAGGGCTCACAGCTGTGCGCTCCCTGCCCCTCCCCCAGCCTACCACTCCCCTCCCAGCTTCCATGCCCAGCCAGCCAAGATGCACCTTGCTCCTCAGGGAGGCACCTTCTTGGCCTTTCTTTTCAGTGGCCCCAGGTAATCCCAGTTCCACTCGCTTCGTCCCTCCCTTCCTAAGTGCCACCTCCAGAGCTCTCTGCCTGTCTGACAAGCACAAAGTGTGTACTCTCTGGAAAAGAAGCCAATTAGTTTTTTTTCTTAAGGATTAATTTATTTTGATTCATGCACACGTGGGAGTTTATGCGCCCCACATGCCTGCAGAAACCCTCAGAGGCCAGAGAAGGGTATTTGCGGATTCCCTGAAACTGGCGTTACAGGCACTTGTGAGCTGTCATGTGGGCGCTGGAAACAAAACCCAAGTCTTTCGCAAGAGTGGTGGGTGCTCTTAACCACTGAGCCACCTCTCCAGCCCTACATAGTGCTGAAGGCAAGGTAACATCTCTTCTTTCCGGCACCCTTTGTATGGCACAGGTCTGGGCACACAGTGATGGCTTTGGCTGATTGATGTCATAGGGTAGCAGGAAAGGGAGGGAGAGAGGACAATTGATTCCAGCTGAAGACAGAGGGAGGCTGGCACAGGAGGAGAGTAATGGATAGCTGGGGGTAGGAATAGAGGGACAGTAGCTCTTAAGGAGCACCCAACCCATTGCTCTGCTTTCTGGCTCTAACCTGGGAGTGTGGGCCTAAGAAAATAGTTTATAGAAGTAATCCCTCTGAGAGTGGTCAAATAAATTACCATGACTCTCGTCCGAGTTAAAATAGTACAGCCATTAAAGATGTTCCGATGAACATTGGATGATACAGGGAAGCGAGTAAGTGAGCGAATAAAAAGTTATAAAAGCATGTATACGATGGCGTCTCCAGTACCATCTAAACATACCTGCAGAGTAACCGGGGCTAGCATTTGTCAAACACTGCTTACCTGTGAGCTTTCTGTGTGCTATCACATGCAATCTTTATGTCAGTCCTTTTGTTGGGCATTTCCCCTATGTCTTAGTTTCTATTGCTGCAAAGAGACACCGTAGCCACAGCAGCTCTTAAAAAGGGAAACATTTAATTGGGGCTGGCTTATAGTTTCAGAGGTTTAGTCCATTATGGTCATGGCGGGAAGCATGGCGGCACGCAGGCAGACATGGTGCTGGAAAAGGAGCTGACGTTCTACATCTTGATTCACAGAAGGAGAGGAGACTGTGTCCACACTGGGCATAGTTTGAACACAGGAGACCTCAAAGCCTTCCTTGGCAGTGACACGCTTCCTCCAACAAGGTCATAGCTCCTAATAGTGCCACCCCCTATGGGCCAAACATCCAAACATATGAGCCTCTGGGGGCCACACCCATTCAAACCAACGCATCCTATTTTCCTTTTACACATGAAAAACTGAGGCATGAGAAGGAAGTAAATCTCCTAAGACTGTGCTCCGTAATGTGTTCTTAGAACTGTGAGCGTGTCTTATGTGCCTGTGTGGTGGGGGTTTCAGGTTACAAATAGGGCAAATAGTTGGAGGCTCGCACTGAGGATGGTGGACCAGCTGTGGGTAGGATCAATACCACCAGTAAACAGTGAGTTTGGCCTCTGTGCTATTCCATCTTCTGCTATGTGAGTATTCAGTATGTTAGGTGCCATCTTGGACTCAGAATCACCAAGCTTATTTTGCCTTGATACTGGACCTTCCAGCTTCCAGAACTATAAAGCAATGGGTTTATGTTCCTTTTGAGTTACAGATATCAGGTATTTTATTACAGCCATGGAAGGCTGGCTAAGGCATGTGCCATTAGACTTGGGAAGATTGGTATGAAAACCCTAGGGCAAGATTGAACCCTGGGCAAATGGCCAACTCCTCCAGCAAGCTACTCCTTTTATACCTCGTCTCCTTTTTTACCTTTCCCTTCTACTGCCCTCAGTTTAAGTCTGTGGGGGAAAACGCTGCTCTAATTCTGCTCCATTTAAAACATATCTAGGGATAAGTAAAAATTGAGGGGGTAGTGTCTACTGGTATTAAGTTTATATTACAGGAAGACCTTAGTGTGAATGCTACCGGGGGTGGAGTTGCAGAGAGGCTGGTGAGACACAGCCTTTGTCCTTGTTGAGCTCAGGAATGCTGTCCCAGCAGAGCCCCAGGCTGTGGAGTACAGGCTCTCAGCCCCTCTCTTGATAGGGCCTCTCAGAAATGGCAATGAGGCCTAACCCAAGTGATACATGGGTAATATGAGTAGGGGTATAGTCTGAGGGATGAGGGTTAAGGATGAAAGATGATTTGGGGAAAGGAGGTCGGGGGTTTCCCGGGCTGACTCTTGAAATTGAGCAAGTACCACTCATTCGGACAGAAAGGGTATCTGTGAAAATGTCTGTCTTAGTCCTGGAGAGTGTTTGACTTGTCCATGGAGTTTGGCACGGCCTTCCATTGGCCGCATCCTCTCTTCTTTCCATCCCATTCATTCCTTCTAGAAACCTGACCACCACTTGGGACGTACAGCAATTTATTTCCATCTTCCTAGGCAGTATCAACAGCTCTCAGGGATGACATTCAAAAGCAGAGTGACACTGAAAGCAGAATGGCACTCTGCAGCCTCGGCGTGACACTTTCTCCCAGGAGAGAGGTTGCTCCCAGAATGTCCTAGGCTAACCCCTTCTGGTTCTGAGGCCCCTTGGCAAAACCAACTTCCTCATGTCCTCTGACACAGCCTGTCCTTTGGGGGTCTCACCCTATGTCCTGACACCACCTTTGCTTCTCCTCAGAGCTCAGGAGGAGTTATTAAATTTCAACATAGACTCCACGAGCCTTAGGCACGGGCTTTGCTAATGCTGCCTCTGATTTGCCAACTTGTTTTGACTGCAGGGAATCAGCCAGTTCTAGAATCTACTCTCGCACAATCTCCCTTTACATAAGTTTATTGGCTGATTCAAAGCTTTGTGCATTACTCTCATCTTGCTGACTAAGGCAACAGTTCTCATCTTCTGTTGTCTTTCCCACACAGAACTGTTCCGAACTATTACTTTAACTACATAGCGATGTGTTACATTTGTTTATGCTGCATGTGTTTAATTATGTAGCGATGTGTTGCTGCTTTACCAGGCCTGCCTAAGACACATGATTGGTCAAATAAAAAGCAGAATGACCAATAGCTAGGCAGTAGAGGGATAGAAAAGTCTGCCAGATACTCTAGGCCCGTAGGCTAAAGATGGATGCACCAATGTTGCAGAGGAACCTTGGGTGACTACCCAGGCAGCCAGATGTCTCTGACGTTTCTGTAGTTTTGGAAGCGGCTTGCTCTGCACTTTCTGACTTTGACCCTGCTTCTTTTTATTCACGTGGACTTAGGCAAGTCATTGCATGTCTCTGTAAGCCTCCATTATATCATTTGCAAAGCAGAGATGATAAATGTTTCTTACTGTGTGTGTGTGTGTGTGTGTGTGTGTGAGAGAGAGAGAGAGAGAGAGGGGAGGGAGGGGGAGGAAAGAAAGAAGGAAGAAGGGAGGGAAGGAAGGAATAAAAGAGCGAGAGACAGCCTGTGTAGCTCAGTCTTGTCACAATTTCATGGTCTCCCTGCTTTAGCTTCCCAAGTACTGGGATTACAGTGATGTTCTGTAATCACTTATCTTACATAACTAGCAAGATGTGATAGTAAGGGCTTTGAAAGAACAAAGCACCACCTGTACCTAAAGTATTTTATTATTATTATTATCAACAATATTTGAGTGGCTAATCTCTTCACCTTTTCATGGCTGTCTGACACTCACTTGGGCCCATAAGTCCTTGTGCCATGGGACTTGCCTCATGATGCAAGATGACTGTGGCTTGTGTCTCATGCATTAATCTGGGTTCAGTCCAGGGATGGCTTGGGTGACCCAAGGTGCTGCTATCTTGTTGCCTGCTGGACTTGGCTGCCAATTCCAAAATCAACTTAGGGTCTGAGATACCTTTGGGATTTCTAGCCATATCTCATCAAGGAGGAAAAAGAGAGAGAGAGGAGAAGAGGAAAAAGAGAGGGAGGAGAGGAGACAGAGAATGTCCGGTTCCTGTTTCTGGAAGTTATATATGTTAGTTTTTAGTATATCACATGGGCTAGCACCTGATCACATGGACATATCTGTCATCTGGAGAAGGGTTGTGTTCTAGGCAATCATGTGCCTAGCTAAAAATCAGAGTCCTATTATGATTAGAGAAGGATCAAATAATAAAAATAGCATCTCTATATTTCCTGGTTTGGGATCCATATTTATTCTGTAAGAGCAGGTTTAGTTTGTCTGTAAAAGAAGCAGTTTGTGGCAGACAAACACACAGTCAGTCCACATAACTCATAATTCACATCAGGGAACAATCTGAATGCTTCATTGAAATTATGTCATTTAATCCACACCTCAGGCCCATGGGCTAGGCACTTTCACTGTGTAAGTATCTCAGGTGAGATGTGCCTCAGAGCTGTGAAATGCTATATCTGAAGTTCCCTGGGGAGGGAGCTCTGAGATGGAGGTTTGCAGGGTGTGGAGTGGGCAGGGTATGTGTTAGAGGGCATTTGGGTGGATTTGGTTAAAGGATGGAGGAAAAGAGAGAAGAGGGAAGTCGAGTTGGGAGATAATTCCAGGAAGGGTCCCTGTGACTCCCCAGGGAACTCTGGAACCAGGAGAACCTTGCAGGTTCCTTTGCTTGCGACTCAGAGCTCATAGACTGCCCAGGAAGAACTTGACCTTCAACAAATCATTCTCATTGGCTGAGTTGATCCCCGAAGGGGAGTGATTCCTGAAGATTATCCCCCTACATCCCTCCAAGGGACCACAAGTGGGTCCTGAAGAAACCAGAGAGCTCCCTACAAAGAAGTTATCTAAGTTTGCACCAAGATACAAGGGAGACACAACTAGGACTTCTGGCTTCGGCAATTAGGACTTTCTCTGCTTATGTATGGAGGCTAAAAGGCTCATCTAAAGACACAACTCACAAGTGAGGTTCCCAGATCAAGTTCTTTCATCTGTATCCTGAACTCCACCTTAAGCTGTGGGTCACAGAACCAAGCGTGGGGGTTTGAAAACCTTGGTAAGAGTAGGTTTCTGAATGGGCAACGATCAGAAATTAATTCAAAACCAAATGTGTAATGTGTCCACGGAATCTGGCAGAGCCCTTCTGGGCTGTGTGGCATGACTTCACTGTAGCCTTGGTCCTGAACACACAGTGTATGCCCTTTTCCCTGTGCATGCCCTCGTGCCATAAATACTATCAAGAGCACCTAGAAACATCTTGGCTCAGATCTGAGCCCGCTGCATAGTGTGCATTGCAGTGCTTTTACTGTATGTACAGAGTTTTCTGTTCTTATGGAAACGCAATGATTTAATTAAGGAAAAGACTTTTTACTATTTCCCTATCACTACTCCTCAATATGTACATGTCATATTAGTTTATCTTTGGATATTATTGCTAAAATGTCGTAGTTCAAGATTATTGAGCTTCATCAAAATGATGTCAAAATGTATTTTGTTTTTCAACAGAACTTCTGAAATATCCCTGTACTAGTTATTTTTTACATTGCCAAAAAAGCCCCAAAACAAACAAACAAACAAAACACCTGACAAAAGCACGTAAGGAAGGCAGAGCGACTTGGACCCATGGTTTTCAGAAGGCCACTGTCCATCGTGGCAGTACCATGAGGAGGCTGACCACACTCATCGCACTGACAGATGCTGGTGATCAGCTTGCTCTTTCTCTGTATTTGGTCTGGACCCCAGCTCAAGGGACAACAGTGTCCTCACTCAGGGTGAGTCTTCCCTTTCATTAAACCCTTTCTTTCTGAACCACCCTCAGGGACACACCCAGAGGTCTGTTTACTAGGTGAGTTCCAATTCTGTCAACACTAATCATCACAAGTCTTTGTGTGTGTGTGTGGGGGGGGGTTGTTTTTGTTTTTTGAGTCAGAGTTTCTCTGTGTAGCCCCTAGCTGTCCTGGAACTCACTCTGTAGGTCAGGCTGGCCTTGAACTCACAGAGATCCACCTGCCCCTGCTTCCCAAGTGCTGGGATTAAAGGTGTGCACCACCACTACCTTGCTTCCTTACAAGTCTTAAACAGATGTCTGTCATCTTTACTATATGTTTATGAGGATGACTGATGATTTTTAAGATCAAAATATATATTAACTCTGAAGAATGGAGATGCTCCATGACCTACACTATCATGTGTTCAGCCAAGATTTATTTCTTCATGTTTAACAAACACACCTCCTTCATTGGTATCAAATTCAGTCTCATCTTTAATAAATGGTAAAATTACATTTCCTTATTATTCATTATCAATATCTACACATTCATTATCAATTATCAATAAATGATTGATCTATATACCTATTTTCTTATGGAGCTACATGCCTGGGGGTCACAAAAAGTTTCTTGGGTGAAAGGGGTCACAAGTGGAATAAGTTTAATAAGCTATAGACCAAGGCTATGCTAGGTCCCTGGGTCTCTTTGGTACTTACTCAATGGGAAACCTGCTTACATTTTCCTAGGCTCCACATTCATTCTTCTCTCTAAACAATTCCTGGCAGTTTCTATTACTCCTATCTGCTAGGGTTCCAGCCCTCCCTCAGGAAGGCTGGATTCCTGTAGCCCAGCATGACTACAGGCACTTGTGGAGTGTGTCTGGTTACCGCCTGTGGCGATGCTAGTGACTGTGGCATGGAGGCTGCTGTGGCAAGCCATCTCTAAGTACTGTGGGGCTAAGAGGAAGGCAAGACATCAGAATCTATGCTCATGGCTTTTCTACCCCACCTGTCACTGATTCCTGGAGCTTAGGCCTAGCTTCTCCTCCTTGAGGGTCAATCGAGTGCTTAGGAATTGGAAGTGACTGACGACAGTTGGTGCACTTTCTTGAGATGAGAAACTAGAGGCCCACTAGAAAGTGACCTGAAATGCCCCCCCATTCCACGTGGCAAAGCCAGGTGATGGTAGCACAGCTGGTTTGGGGACCTGAGTATCCCAGGTCTGGGCTTGCCTGACTCCCTGAATGTGGGGCGTTCAGCCAGGCTGAGTACACACTCCCGAATGGTCCTGTTTCCTGGCACTCTTAGCAGAGAACCATCAGCGTCTCAACAGGGAATGGAACCAAGCATTGCACTGGGGGCAATCGGCCCATGGAGACACCCCAAGGAACTCTTGTAATTGATCGCTCTTAGCCTGACTGACTCCTTGGTAGTCTAAGGCAGTTGCCCCCAAGAAACAGGGTCTAGGGAAACAGAATGCAAAAGTTCTTTCTCCTTGCGGGTTTACCACCTGGGACTTCAGACAATGTCAATCGGGCTAAGAAGGCTTAGGAACGATTCTGTAGAAAGCCGAAGGGTAATAAGCTTTACATCAACCGTTCAATATGCCGAAAGCCCCTGCCCACCACCCACGGGAAACTAACACACTGCTAACAACCGGCATCTTCCCCAGAAACATCTTAGCTCCAGGACGATGCAGTAAAACGGTCTGGCCTAAGTTACAGAGCTTCTTTGAAGTCCCAGGGAGGCCCATAAATAAGGTTGGTACTTTGGAAGGTCTGGGGGGGCACTCATTTTGAGGGGTCCCTACACAGCTTTTTCAGGACCACATTGATTTGTAGCTGCCTCTAAGTCAATTTCCTGGGGCTCATAAATCTTGATTCACGCAAAACTAAAATGTCATCAATATTTATTTAAGGTATTTCTTACCACTCCGTAGGAAAGGAAGGGGAAAAAAATGTCAACATTCTCCTCCACCGCCCTGGAGATAATAGGGACCGAGGCCGTTCCTGGGCTCCTCCTAGACCACTTCGTTGTGCGCCATAAACCCCTTAGTAACAAATGTACCATTTCATGGCCAGCAAGAGTGGTAACTGTCACTGGAGAGATAAAACTGAGTTACTGTTTCCAGTTTCAAAAGAACGGCAACAAGTAAAAAAAAAAAAAAAAAAAAAAAGTATGTGATTCCTGTCCTTGTCCCCTCAGACACCTGCAGCCATCTAATGTTTCACTGAATCCTGCCACATAAATGCATAGCTTCACTCACTAATCCATATGGCTCCAGAGACCCCTGTCACATGAGAACCTAAACTGATGGGGCCAGGCAGCCCAGGGCAGCTTAATCTTTTTTAATTCAAATCGACTGAGTCCCATGTGGCCCGGAGATGATACCTTATATGCCGCAATCAGACTGACCTAGACTTCTCGGGCTCTAAATGATTAATGAAACTGCCTCCAGTTTGTTTCTATGGTGATTGGAAATCTGACCCGGATAGAGGAATCTGCCATTCATGGGGAACAGAACGGAAAGGGGGGCATGGAGGTGGGGGAGGCTTGGCGGTTGGTGGCAAAGCAAAGGTGCCCGTAGGAGTTCCTCCCCCGGACCTGCTGGTGCGGTCTCCGAAATCAGTGTTAGGGGAGGGAAAGGAAACGGCGCTCAATCCAATGCAGACTTAGTGTACTCCTCCAGGGGACCCAGTAACTCTTAGGAGAGCCAAGGCAAATGACCAGAGAAGAAGCAAGACATGACAGCACTGAGGCCACACTTGACTTCCCAAAGTAAATACAATGGAGCTATGAAACATTTGCTTTGTGTTTTCTTTGGAATGAATGGCTTTGCCTATTGTGGACATGAGGGCAACAGCTAAGGGAGCCTCACTTTTACCTGGTCCTTTAAAAAATTATTTATTTCTTCTTTTTTGTTTCCACTTAAAGTAGGTTAATTCTGGGCTTTGCATACCAAAGTGTTGTCGTCAGAATGAATGAATGGGGCTTAAGGGAACTTGATGGTGGGTATAGAGACGCAGTGTGGCTGGATGGTTAGCACCAGGGTCAACTGCCACCCTCAACTTGGCATGAGACTTGGGGCCAGCTTCAAAATGGGACTCTTTCCAGCTTTCCCACCAGAGCCTCTGAAACAGATCCATGTGCCCCAGCTGTGTGAAATCCTGAGCCTGGGGTTTATCCTCACTCAAGGACCAAGTAAGATGTACCTGTCACTCTAAAACCCGGTAACTCATCCTCTATGGCCACCAAACAAGGAACACGAACTCTGAAAGCTGATGGATGCTGCACCCATTCTTTCCAACTGTCCAGCTAATAGTGTCCCAGGTTCCTCTCCCCACAAAAGGTCTATGCTTTTAATAAGACACACAAGACCCTCTGAGGTTTCTGCCCATCTCCCACTCGTCTCTCTGCCAACTGAGACATTCATTCCCTGATTTTTTTCTCCATGCATAGCTGGTTCTCTGCTATAACATCTCCATTTCTTCATGTTGAGAGACCTAGTCAGGAAGCCATCACAGCAAGGGTCCACCCATCCCAGGCACAAGGCTGTCTCTTCACAGACTCTTTTCCATGGTGTTGTGTCTTTGATAATTAAGTGCTGCCTTGTATGATGGGAAATTTTGTTCTCCACCAGAGGCTATCAGACCATGTCTGCTTAGTCTGTGTGTACGATGTTGGACTCCTCACCTCAGTACTCCCCGCCTGGAGGGTCGCCTGGTTACCACATTAGTTGTCTGCTTCGTAGTCACTTCTGGTTACCAGTGATGAGTCAGACATTCAGGACCTGGTTCAGCAAAGACCTTGGATGCTTCTGGAAGATCAACAGTTACCACTCCAGTTCAGCTTTGAGCAGCTCTTAACCCAGTGGTTCTCAACCTTCCTGATGCTACAACCTTTTAATACAGTTCATCCTATTGTGGTGACCCCTAACCAGAAAGTTATTTTTGTTTCTACTCCGTAACAGTAACTTTTTGCTACTTCCACAAACTGTAATGGAAACATCTGTGTTTTCCAATGGTCTTAGGTGACCCCCTATGAAAGAGTCACTTGACCCTCAGAGGGGTCCCAACCCACAAGCTGAGAACCTCTGTCTTAATGGATTGGGAGCTTGCATGCCCAAGATTTTACAGAAGTTTCTAAGTTTAAAACCTTTCCAGTTGTAAGTTGTCAGGTGTGTGGTGTGTGTGTGTGTGTGTGATCTCAACCAGGGCTAAGGGCTATTTGGAGGGTATGTTGGACGCCGACAACCCACTCTGGCCCTTGTGTGGTGGTCTCCTGCAGACAGTAGTTGCCTTTGACACTGAAGAAGAACCTAAGTGACAAGAGGCCTCAGGTTGCCTCCCTCAGACTGCGTCTCACACCACTGCTAGTGAGGATTCCAGCATCCTTATCTAAGGCCTTCACGGAGCGGGATATCGTATGTACCTATTTTGTTTCCTGAAGACGTAGGTGGTGAAACTTGGGTGTGTGGCCCTGGAAGGGAGGGAAACTTGCCAGTTACCCAAGATCTGGGTGCAGCAAGAGAATGTCAACACAGGTGGCCATCTGTCCTGGCAAGTGACAATGAGCCTGAGGAAGTCATGTCGCCTGCACAGCCCCATGTTCATCTCTTATGCTGAGCCCTTGCCTGCTGCTCAGAGCAGATGTCATGGAACAAAGCTCTCACTGTTGCGCCCTCTGTCCTTCTGCTCGGCCAGGGGCCAGGCTGTGAGCCCCACTCCTGTCACACTTGTGAGTGGGAGGTCTCTTCACCTGCCCCGGTTTACCATCCCTCACTCACCCCCATTCCCCTGGGATTGTCATGGTTGTGCGGTTTTCAAATCACATTTTGATTTTTAAGAATTCAGAAAAGACTCATGGCCTCTTTCTAGATGGTTCTTTCCCGGACGTCTGAGGATTCAGCCTTGGCAGCTAGAGCTGACCAGCTGGGCCAGGAGGACTTGAGGACAGAGTCAGCCATCAAGGTGAGGAATATGAGACTCATGGAGGATATCAGGAGAGGCAACTAAAGCCGTGAATATTTAGACAGGGAGAGTGGAATTCAACCTGACACCAATGCACAGCCACGGCCTAAAATTAGAAGCAGTCTGGTGTGTGTGTGTGTGTGTGTGTGTGTGTGTGTGTGTGTGTGTGTGTGTGTAGGGTGGGGAGTGAAAGCTAGAGCTTGGACTCTGGAGACTGGCTGGGTTAAAAACTTGGAACTTGCCACTTTATCAAGCAAGTGGTCCTTAGGCAAGGACCCTGCCTGTACCCAGCATCCTCGTCTGCAAGGTGGATACAGTGTGCTTCCTCTTAGTAACTGCTGGAAGTTTATGACTGACACATTGTTGCTGGATTTCCTACAGTCGCCTTGCCCCAAATGAACACACAAGTGCTATATTAGTTATCGAACTGTTTGCCAGTGGCTATTGGCAGTGGCTAGTGGACAGAGCTAGGGTTCCATCTAAACTATTAACCCATTTCTATTAATCTATGTATCTCCACGTGGTTTTGCTTTACTGGAGAACACCTAGTAAAGCACTCCTAGGGCTCTACATGAATACTCCTTCTGTCTAGGTTTCTCAGAATTCTCCTTGTCTCCTAGTCCTGCCTATCTTCCTGCCTTATTGGCCAACAGTGTTTTATTCATCAACCAATAAGAGAAGCATATTTACAGAAGGGCAACTCCCATCAGACACATGGTAAGTTCAGATTGCCTGTGATTGAACACTGATTTCTTGTTAGACCTACTGGGATCTTTCTTTCACCCAGAGATCCCATTATTATTCCCTGCTCCCACTTTTTCATTTGTTTCAGAGGAGAGAAGGGTCGAATAAACTGAAGGTTGGCATTTCCCCCAAGTTCCTGTTGAAATTACAGCCTTGATGTGATGTACACATCAAGGCAGTAACTAGTTCACGGGAATGGAACTCTGACCAATGGGATTACCTTGGTGCACTTAAGGAACGAGACCTAGAGAGTTCGCCAGGTCTTTGTGATGACAATGATGTCAGTTGTCTGTGACTTGACCAGAATGTGACCATGTCAGCATCCCAATCATGAAACATCGGGGTGCTGCCTAGAGAAGTGTCTTTAAGTAGTCAGAGGAGATGAAGCAAAGGGTTCAGGTGCCAAGGATCTCCCACACTGCCTGAATCCTTCAATTCATCTCTGACTAGCTCGGCTGGGGCCTGAAGCTGAGTGACAAGACTTGAAGCCTTTTATGCTAGAAGGGACTATGACAGAAGACAGAGCAGAGCCACAGGGAGAATGCTGAGGAGCCAAGGCCCAGCTCTGTAGATGCAATGGCAACTAAGAAGTCAGAGAAACAAAGAGGTCTCAGAGTAGGAGGACGGTAAACCATCAAATGGATGTGAGCTACATACATACATGAATGTGTACACACACGCACACACACACACAGAGACAGAGAGACAGAGAGACAGAGAGACAGAGACAGAGAGACAGAGAGACAGAGACAGAGAGACAGAGAGACAGAGAGACAGAGAGACAGAGAGAGAGAGACAGAGAGACAGAGAGACAGAGAGACAGAGAGACAGAGAGACAGAGAGACAGAGAGACAGAGACAGAGAGAGAGAGACAGAGAGACAGAGAGACAGAGAGACAGAGAGACAGAGAGACAGAGAGACAGAGAGACAGAGACAGAGAGACAGAGAGACAGAGACAGAGAGACAGAGAGACAGAGAGACAGAGAGACAGAGAGACAGAGAGACAGAGAGACAGAGAGACAGAGAGACAGAGAGACAGAGAGACAGAGAGACAGAGAGACAGAGAGACAGAGAGACAGAGAGACAGAGAGAGAGACAGAGAGACAGAGAGACAGAGAGACAGAGAGACAGAGAGACAGAGAACCTGGACAAAGATCTGCCCTTTTAAGGCCATATCCTCAGAGGCATACTGCCTTCTACTTGGTTCTACAACCCCCAAACCCATTCAGTTATGAATTGATAAATGGATTAATTCACTGGTGAAATTAAAGCTCTCACAAGTGACACTAGGTAGGGACCAGATTTCATCACATGAGCCATTGGGGATGCTTTATATGCAAACCACAGCACTATCCAAGTAAGTCCCTCTCACCCCGCCCTGCCTCCAAGATTTATTTTGATTTTATGTGTCTTATCTACATTTATAACTGTGTAGCACATGTGTGCCTGGTGCCCATGGAAGTCTGAAGAAGACATCAGGTCCCCTAGAACTGGAGTTACAGAAGAATGTAATCCATGGTTTGTGGCTACAGCGTGGACTCTGCTGGTGACTTGGCAGATGGCTGTAGACAAGTCACCCCACATTCTGTTCCGTTATTTGTCAAATGATGTAAATGAAGGTGGCGCTATAGTCCCTTTCAGCTCTCACATTCTGCAGTGGTGACCTCACCAAAGGACACTAGCTGTTGTTTTTCAGATGAGGGCAGCACAGAATACTGGTCAGTCCAACGATGAGGGGATGAGTAGCATGTTTCTAAAGACTGGAAAGCCACCTCAGAGTGGTGATCAGAGCACGTTCTTGTGGGTGCTGCCACAGTCCGTTTGAAATGTGCTCCTTTTGCCTCAGGGTTAGAGGCACCTGCTCTGTACCTCCAGGAGAAAGTCCCAGTCTCACTGGATCCTAATGGGAGCTTCCTCTGTTTCCTCATACAAACTCTTTAGTTTTCTGTTAAAACCACCAGCTTCTTCTATTCTTTCCTCCCTTTACCTAATGCTAACCCCTCCTCAGAAGCCCATGAATACCTTGGAGAGACTGCCCTGCCCACAGAACCTTAGACATTGGACCTCATATATATACAGACATACCACCCTGAATACAGTGAACTCATCTAACATTGAAACTCATATCTATAGCCATAACACCCTGAACACGTGTGAGCTCATCTGACATTGGACCTCATATATATGTAGCCATAACACCCTGAACACGTGTGAGCTCATCTGACATTGGACCTCATATATATGTAGCCATAACACCCTGAACACGTGTGAGCTCATCTGACATTGGACCTCATATATATGCAGCCATAACACCCTGAACACGTGTGAGCTCATCTGACATTGGACCTCATATATATGCAGCCATAACACCCTGAACACGTGTGAGCTCATCTGACATTGGACCTCATATATATGCAGCCATAACACCCTGACACAGTGAACTCATCTGACATTGGACTTCATATATATGCAGCCATAACACCCTGAACACGTGTGAGCTCATCTGACATTGGACTTCATATATATGCAGCCATAACACCCTGGCACACGTGTGAGCTCATCTGACACTGGACTACATGTATACAACCATTAACACCCTGAACACGTGTGAGCTCATCTGACATTGGACCATGAAAGTAAAGCTGTCTTGATAATCGGAGGGGAAAAGCCACTTTTTTCCTTCACGAGGAGCCTGTATCCATACGAATATGTTTAACTTTATATCAAAATAAATTACTCATATACACACAGACAATTATAATCCTTAGTGGGCCTTGTTTGGTTCATTGCTGTGGTCTCTGCACCAGTACTAATGGCAAGTAGTAGGTACTCGGTACATGTTTGCTAGCTGAAAGAATGCCTGAGGACGGGTAGGGACGTGTGAAAACAGCCGTGTACTAGTGGCCATAGGATAATATAGCATATACCAGTGGTTCCTCCAGGGAGGCCACATTTCAAATAAACAGATGGTCAGAAATAATGTCTATGAACTGTATGGTGAGGAGACTTATAGGAAGAGAGAGAGAGAGAGAGAGAGTCCATGCGTGTATATGTGTATGTGTTCGTGCGTGTGTGTGGTATGTGTATGTGTGTTTGTGTGTGTGGTGTGTGGTGTGTGTGTGTTTGTATATATGTGTGTGTAATGACGGCATAGTGTTAAGAGGAGAAGAGAGGATCGTGGCTCTAGGTCCTCGTCCTATCCTTACTAGGGCAGTAATGAGACTGACAGGTTACCTAAACTCTATGTCCAGTGTCAACATCAGGGCCAGAATAATGATATTTTGTTCCTAAGTTTTTATGAGGAGCAGCTGAGATGAAATGTGGAGGTGTGTGTGTGTGTGTGTGCATGTGCGTGTGCGTATGCTGTGTGTTCTCATGGCTTGAGAGAAGCAGCTCATGGCAGGGGATGTCAGTGGGAGGTGAGGAGGGCGGCCACACCGCACCTGCATTGAGGAAGCAGCAGAGATGAATGCATGTGCCTGCCTGGCTTCCTCCTTGCTCCCTTTTTGTTCAGTCTGGGACCCCAGCTCATGGGAGAAACTGCCCATGTCCAGGATGGGCCTTCCCTTCTCTCTGGAAATACCCTTCTTGTTCTCGGTGACCCAGGACAGTTCTTCAGCCTGATTTTATTTTTAATACTCTTGGCAAACTTGAATAGTACTACCTAGCAATTTGTGGAATTTTCCTCATTTTGGATAAGAGATAGTAAGAAATAGCTGACACAATTTTTTTTACAAAGATATATATTTTAGGAGCTGCAGAGATGGCTCACCAGACAAGTACTGACTGGTCTTCCCGTGGACCTGGGTTCAATTCCCAGCACCCAGATGTTGGCAGGTCACATCTGTCTGTAACACCATTTTATGGAGATCTGCCACACTCATACAGACACACACACATCCCAAAACATCAATGCACATAAAATAATAATAAATATTTAAAAAATATATATGATAGGCAGAGTGAGCAAATAAATTTGTGGAATTAAAGAATCATAGAGGGTAATTCAGAACAGAAGCAGGAGCTAATATAGAATCCAAGGAGAATGCTGGTATCAGCAACAGATAGGACAGACAGAAGCAGGAGTAATATAGAATCCAAGGAGAATGCTGGTATCAGCAACAGATAGGACAGACAGAAGCAGGAGTAATATAGAATTCAAGGAGAATGCTGGTATTAGCAACAGATAGGACAGACTTTGGCTATAGCAGCGTGGCCAGTGAACTTAAAGCCTGCAGGACGAACTCACCGCTAGTGACATCGGGAATACTAGCAAGAGTACAATATGAATGAAACTGGAGTCATAAGACAGAGCAAGAGCAGGGCAGAAAAAATTAAAGCAAAGGATCCAAGCAGTTTTCAAATTTGATCCACGAACCTGAACAAATCCTATGTGGATAAACCCTGACAGCCAGATACATCATGGCCAAATCGCTCAGAAGGGTCCAGAGGTACCTGAGAAGTGATTCTTGTTGCTGAAGCATTCTCCTAGCTGGTGTAAAGCCCTGGGTTACACCCCCAACACCGTGCATGCGACAACCAGGTGTGGGGGTACATGCCGTTACCTCAGCATTCGGGAGCTGGACGACAGAGGATCAAGCTTTCTGAGTCAGCCTTAGCTATGGAGCAAGTTTGAGGCCAGCCTGGGCTACATGAGACTCTGTCTCAAATGGAAAAAAAAACCCTCCACAAAAAACAAAAGTACAGAAGCAAAAAGGCAACATTATATAAGGTGGTGAGAAGCAAGGAATATGGTTGGTTTTTCAGATTAGAAATGGCACAGAGCCAAAAATGGTGAAATGATATCCTTTAACTAATGAAAGGAACAACAAAACAAAACAAATCAAGCCAACAACAGCAATCTTCAATCTTGGATTCTAAAGCCAGTGAAATAAAATATTTTTTAGAAATTAGAGTTTTCGTTGAAAAAGTCCCTTTTCCAATCAGCGATGGTTGAGAGAGTAACTATAGCCAGTGTATGGTTAAGTGGAGTTAAAAGAATTTCCGAGTGGAAGGACAACAATACCGGATAGAAACACAGATTAGGGCCGGTGAGCTGAATCCGTGGGTAAGCGTGCTTGGAGTATAAGGCAGGAGCTTCGCAAGTTCAAGGCCAGCAAAAACTACAGACTTTAAAGCCAGCCTGGGAATCTTAGAGAGATCTTGTCTGTAAACTCAGGGCCAGAAAAGAGGACCGGGGACACAGGTCAGATGAAGAGTGCTAGTCTGTCACGTGCAAGGCTGTAGGTTCAATGCCAAGTACCGAAAATGAATAAATAGTAGGGTTCCAGGTACAGTAATCACACAAGTAAATAGAAAGGCCCTTTTCCTTCTCTTCTAAAAATGTAAAAGTGTAACTGACAGTTTAAAGCAAAGTGAATAAAATAATCACGGGGTTCATAACTGAAAAAGTAAAATATATGACCACCACGGTGCAAAGCACAGGGGAGTCAAATGGCGGTCTCCCGTTTCACAGGTTTTCATTACATGTGAGGGATCGTAACATTAGAAAATTGCAGTCTGTAAAAAGCCTAAGTCGGATATTGCAATCCTTAAAGAGCCAGAAACCAAACAAAAAAATGGTCTAACTAGAAACCCTAGGAGGGCAATAAAATGGAATTTGAGGAAATCGCCCAGAAACAAGAAGGGGGGCCGGGGGGGGGGGCGGACGGACAAACGACCCAGTAGGAGACACAAAACAGGTAAATTATCTGCCAGCAATCTCAGGCATGCAGAGATGAAGCACCTCAGAGAAGATCTCCCTGCCCTGAGCATTCGCCCGGTTCGAATAATATCATAAACCACGGCAGGAGACAGGGCTCAGTGGGTGAGAGCACTTGACGCTCTTGTGTAGGACCGAGGTATGATTCCCAGCACCCACGTTGGGCAGTTTCCATCCAGCGGCTCCAACTCCCGCTTCTGGACTCTGTGACCCCTTGTACGCACATGCGTGTACACACTCACTCTGAGAGAGAAAGAGCCAGCCACGCTCGGCAGCGGGACAATGCAGTGGAGTGTTCATCTTGGCTGATTTTTATGGATCTGGTCAAGACACTGAACTTTTCCAGTATCTCAGAAATTTCCCATGCTTCTCCTCTCCCCACTCCAATCCTGAAATAACTACTCTTTATGTATGTAGTTTCTCCCAGTGCTGAAGATGAAACCTAGACAGTACTCTCCCTGAGCGACATCCTCACACTTTACTGTATATATTTCTATCAACAGGGACTAGCTTAGCCTGTTTAACAGTTTAATATGAATCCAAGCATGTCATATGCATTTTAATATCTGAATTCTCTCACTCAATACGTCTTGAGGCTCATCTGTGCCCCATGTATTTTTGCTTTAAGGCATCCCATTGCCCTTTTGTGTACATATGTGTGCATATATATATTTGTGTGTGCACGTATACACATGTGAACACATATAAATAAATATCTGTATACAGTTGCCTACTATCACAGTGTATCAATTTATGTATCCATTCTCCAATTGTTGAGATTTTGTTTCTGTTTTTTGTTTATTCTGATTTCTAGCCATTATGAATAAAGCTACTACAACCTTTTTGCATATGTCTTTTTGTATATGTATGTGTGATTTTCTTCCAGCTTTGCAAATGCCTTTGGATTGTCTGCATCATAGGGTATGTGTATATTTGCTTTAAATTACTACGTATGCCGTCAAATTTAATATCAAGTGATGTTAAAGATGCTAATTCCATTTTAAAGTCCCACCATCCATTTTGGAGAGGTTCTATCTTCATTATCCATTCGGTTTTGATTGTCTTTTTAATCTTGGTCATTCTGACTGGTGACTAGTGGCAGCTTTGTGGTTTCAGTTGTGTTTGTTTGATAGGTAGCAGAGCTGGACACCTTTCATATGCTTTTCTGACTGACGCTTGGATACCCTTTCAAAGGCACAGTTCAACAACTTTGCACATTTTGAAATTGGATTGTTGGAGTTTTCTCTATGATTCATAAGAGTTCTTCACACGTTTCAGAGCTGAGTCTTTTATCCTGCCTGTGCCAAGATACTGGTACAGGGCCCCCTTCAGTTATCATCATAACCACTTCTGTGGGACAGAAGTGTTTGGTTTTAGTATAAAAATTTCAACATTATCAAGGTTTACTATTTTACTAACTTACTATTATGACTTTTTGGTAATAGGGGTTAATTTAGAGTCTCGGGCATGTTTGACAAACGACCTACCTTTAAGCTACATCCCCAGCCATTTAAAACCTGTTTACTTTCAGACAGCTTCTCACTGAGTTGCGCAGGCTGTCTTTCCGCTCAGGATCTTGGTGCCCTCAGTTGGGATTTCAAGCTAATGAAACAGACATGATCAAGACTTTATTTATTTATTTAACCTCTTTCTAGGTCTTTGAATTTTTTTATAAAATTTAAAATCTACTAGTCAATTTCAGCAATCAAATTTTATGGGATCTTTATTAGGATTTCATTGAGCTTATTATTATTAATCAGTCAATAGCATTAATTAATAACAATTTATTTTGCTAATAATTAATTTATAAATAAATAATTGATGATTAATTAATTGCCTCACTAATTCAGGAACCATTGAGTCATCTCATGCCCAAGCTATGTGTTTCATAAACCTCAACTCCTTTGGATAACTTTGTCTATTGTGTTTTTAGCATACAAGTCTTATGTGTGCATTTTGTTAACTTTAACTTTATTACCAGGTATCTTTTTTTTTTTTTGGATCCTACCATAAAACCCCATTATCTTGGAAAGTTTTCTTTTTCAATTCTTTGTGGCCACTTTATGGAAATGTAAATTTATGGTCATATAGTAGCAACTGGGATATCAGTTCTAATAGTTTGTTTCAGTTCTTCCAGAATTTGCCACCGCTGTTGGCATCTGTAAACAAAGATCACTGTGCTTCTTCTTCACACCTTTTTATGGTCACTTATTTATTTTTCCTTTTGGGAGGGGCTTCCAAATATTCTGCCCATGGACTGACCATCCTGATTGAAGTCACATGTAAAATGAGCCATAAAAAGTAGCCACACAGGAAGGCTTTGTTGGAAAAAATATTGGATAATTTAATTGGAGAAATTATTTGAATATGGTTTCTCCCCAAATGCCTCCATTGATAGAAGATGTTTACCTGCTCAGGAATGTACACACACATAATAAACAGACATGTCAGTGGGTGTTTAACGAATCACCTTCATGGCAAAGGCAAAAACATCCTTGCCTGGAGAAAAAAAATTGTAAAGCTTTTTACAAAATATTCATGGGTTTGGATGCAGAGGGTCTCAGGCAATTTTATTTATATCAAATCTTGCCCCTTGATGTTTTGGGATATTTTTGGAAAGCAAAATTATTCCTGTGTTTATTCACAAAAGCACTCGCAGGGCAAGGGTAGGGGTTTGACTTTCTGTTCCTAAGCTGTACTTTACCAAAACAATGCTCTCGTTGGGTGAACGCATTACTAACTGCAGAGGTGGGAGAGCGGAGGTGCAGCCGAAAGGGTTTGGTTTCCAGTCTTCAATTGTATTTGACAACTCACGGTATTAACCTTCAAGTTATCCAACATTTCTCTCTTGATAGGCATATAACCTGGGTCTCCATTTACATCCTGGTTCCATCAAAGGAATAGTCCCACTTGTAACAGACTGTTGTCAAATACGGCCACATCGTCTCTCTCCGTCCAGCATTCTTTCAGCCTCACTGATCAGAGGGGGTCACTGCTAACAGCTCCATGGTGATGGGGGAGAAGTGGGTGTGGGCAGGCTTTGACTTAAGAAAACCTGAGTGTGGTTGTGTCAGAATCTGTGCATACAGTCATGCTCACAGGGGATACATTTTAATTATTGTGCTGCTTCAGTGGATTTCACCCCATCATCTGTAAATTCTGGCCTCTCTACTCAATTGTTCTCCTGTCTGTCTTGAGACAGGCACTTCTACTCTTTGTCCACACTGGACATTCCGGTACTACTAGATGCTCATCCCCTGCAAAAGAATATTATACTCACTTATCTTGTGTCTCTATCTACACTTATAGCTCCCAATGTGTCTGGCACATTAATTTACAAAAACTAGGAACATGGCACAAAATTTGCTTGATGCACAAAATAGAAGGGGAAATGAGAAGGCAGGTGGATATCAAAGATGGGAAGCAATTAAACAAACACACTGGATGCTACAATCTGAAGGGTGCCATATTGCTGCATTATATCCCATTGGATTGCTTTCTAGCAATTACTGCTCTGGGCTTATAATATTTTGTAGGAAAACACTAGAAATTCCAACTTCAGTTTAACCACAGGGTTTAGTTTTCTCTTGGAAGGGGCCTTATTTACTTACTGTCACAATACGAAAATCATTCCATTCTGCAGTATTCAATAAACAGAAAAAACACCCCTAACATCTATATTAAATTGTTGCTAAAAAAGTAAACATTTCTCCCCCTGTTTTCTCCAAGTTGATTAAGCACCAATACATTCAGAAATGTTTCCCAAGTCTGAGAAGGCTCCCCTCAGCTCTTACAACTGTGCAGCGTGGTGGAATGTTTTTCCTACCACTTGATTACAATTTGGCAGTAGTTTTTGAACAATTTACAAATTTTAAATTTCTGTGCCCCAAACACATGTGTTTGCTGCTAAACAGACTTGAAAGAATATGCAAATTGTACTTTCATGTCAAAAATGAGTGAATGCAGCTTCATGCTGGAAAAGCAAACTGTCACCCTCATGTTTTTGTTTAGACTAATCCATGTGCCATTGCCCCGGTGATCTGGACTACAACATTTTCCCTGGGATATTAGAGTAAATGTTTATGGCTGCAGATAGCCTAGGAGGGATTGGCACTTATTAAAAATGACCTTGGGGTATTTTATTTGGTTTCCACATAAATATCCCAGAGTAGTAGTCAATTGAGCCAGGTGGTGAGGCAGAGGGGTGTGAGCATTGCACAGGCTACTCAGGTCTCCTGGGTCTGGCCGCGTGAGTGAGAGGGGCCTCCAGGAATGTGATGGGGAGGTTGAATTCAGGGCACTGGTAAGAGCTAGCTTTTCCTCAGTGTGGAATATGATGCAGACGATAAGAAACGTCTTCTTACATTCAAGAGTCTCCACCTCCCTCAGGTCTTCCCCCAGATCTTCACAATTTAAAAGACTTATCAACTTCCATTTGTATGAGGCATGAAAATGGCCTTTAAGAAAACCAATATAATTTATTAAGACATTAGCAAGCATATCAGGCTTCCATCCCATCCTCCACCGTGGGGACCAAGTTCTGGTGCTTTACCCAAATGGGACCTCTTTGAACATCCCACTCAGCATCTTCTGTATGATGAAGTAGGGGAAAGACCACCATGCCTTCACAAAGGATGGGGACTGGTTCTTGAGGCGGAGAATAAGATGGTAGTTCCTTAATATTGTTCTTGCCTTCCTTACTTAAACCAGACTCCATCTAAAACCCATTTCACAGGTGACCCACTAAATTATCCTGACACTAACCACCAGTTTTACCCTTCAGTTTTACCCTCACTGCCTAGAAATCCGAGGACGCTTATCACACTTTCAGGGGTACTTCACAGCCTCTTGTTCCCTTGCAACAGCTCTCAGGTGCAGTTGTTTATTTTTTATTCTTAGCTCTGACTCTTTTCTCTTTTGGGGCGGTCTGCCACCCAGCTCCCAAATAAATGCACAGAGTCTTATTATTACTTATGAATGCCTGGCCTTAGCTTGCCAGGCTGTTTCTTGCCATCTACCATTCCCTTCCGGGCTTTTTCCTTTTCTTACTTCTGTGTATCTTGCTATCACACTTACTCTGGCTGGCTGGGTGGCTGGCCCCTGGAGTCCTCCTCTCCTTGTTGTATCTTGCTCTTCTCTCTCCTCCTATTTATTGTCTCTGCCTGCCAGCCCCGCCTATCCTTTCTCCTGCCTTGCCATTGGCCATTCAGCTCTTTATTAGACCATCAGGTGTTTTAGGCAGGTAAAGAATAACAGCTTCACAGAGTTTAACAAATGCAGCATAAACAAAAGTCACACATCTTAAAGTAATTTTCTGCCACAGTGAGGTCACAAACTTTCTCCCTGCTGCATGTAGGCTTTCCAATTGCTACTTCATCTCACTTCTCCACAGTGTGGATGCTCTCAGCCACTCTTCCATCCCAAGACCTTTTTCCCCACCTGTTTCCACAGCACCAGCTTCACTCGCTTCCTCCCCCATCTGGCTACTCAGCATCTCCTTTCCTTTTGTTAGATTATCCTTAAATGTTGGCTGCCGAAACCCGCATTGTAATCTCAAGAAGGGCACACATGCATGTCTTTGGGCATGTGTGTCAAGGCGTGTTTAGATGTCAGAGGACAACCCTGTGTCTGTGTGTCATCCTCACTTTCCAGTTTGTTCAAGACAAGAGTCTGCTGCTCACTGCTGCATATACTCATAAACTGCTAGGTGTCCCTGCATCTCACTACTGGGGCACTGGCATTGTAGACAAGCATTACCACATCCAGCTTTACTTGCGTTCTAGGGATTCAAACTCTGGTCCTGATGCAAGAGCTCTACCTACTGCACCATTTGTTGACCCAATCTAGCACCATTTGTTATTAAAAACACACACCCAGGCATAATAGGGATCTTCCATGATCTGACAAAGGGAAGGAAATGGTACCTCCCCTAGAATTTCCAAACCCCTCCCAGTCCAAACTCTGATTTAGACGAGCGAAGCCAATGCCAGTTTCTAATTTATCGGTGGGAAATCAACTCGAAAGTCAGCACGTTTGTGACAGTCTGTTGCAGCAGTAAGATGTCAGTGCTTTCCCTATGCTATCAGGAACAAGTCCAGGATGTCCATCCACCCTGGCCACTTGTACTCAGCATCATCCTGGAGGCTCCAGTCACAGGAATTAGGCGAGAAAAGGAAAGGAAAGGCATCCAAATTTGAATGAGAAAGTACAATTTGCTCAGTTTTCACATGACATCATTTTGCATGTAGTAAATTCTAAGGAATCCATAAAAAATCATTAGAACTAATTATAAATGAGTTTAGCATGATTGCAGGATATAGGACCAAGATCCAAAAATCAACCAGACTTACATTACACTGGCAAGAATAATGATTAAGATAACAGTTCCATTTATGGTAGCGTTTTTGAAATGAAAGCTTTTGATAAATAGAAAAGTCAATTTGAGAGATGGCAAGATGGTTTAGCAGGTAGAAGTTGCTTTGCTGCCAATTCTGCTGCCCTGATTTGATCCCTGGGCCTTACATGGTGGGAAAAGAACTGGTTCCCACAGGTTGTCCTCCGACCTCCATATACATGCCAAGAGATGCACATGCCCATACATATGCAATGTACACACATGAAGCAAAGCAATTAAAATGAATAAATGTAAAATAAGCTAAGATGTGTATAGTGAAAACTTCAACCCTCTACCCCCCAAAAAAAAATCACACTGGAAGACCTTAAGGAAGATGTAAGCACACGGGAAAGCATCTTATTCAAGGACTATAAAGATGCTAAGGGACCAATGCTTCCCAAGTTTGTCTACAGCAATAATGCCAACCCACTAAAGTCTCAGATGGTTTCGTTGTAGATACCATTGTCTTGTTTTTCTCCTCTTGTTGTTGTGATAAAATAGGCTGACAGAAGCAACTTCAGGGAGAAAGGGTTGACTTTAGCTCACAGTTCAAGATTAGAGCCCATCCTGGTGGGAAAGTCAAGATTGTGAGGCAGCTGACCACATCAAATCCAGAGTCAAGAAACCTGTGCTCAGCTCACTTTGTTCTTTGAATAGAGCCCAGGATTCCAGCCCAGGGAATGATATCACCCACAGTGGGCAGGTCCCACCTCAAACAGCCTACTCAGGGGACTATCCCACGGGCACGCCTACAGGCCTGCCTCCCCAGTGATTCTAGACCTTGCCAAGGTGACACTGGAGGTTAGCAAGTACGGTAAGCACAGCTTAAAATTCCTGTGGAAATCTGAGGGATGCAGCAAACACCAATCAATCTGGGAAAAGGACAAACCTGGGAGACTTGTCCTTTCCAACTTAAAAGCATACTACAAGGGATGGCAACCAAGGCAGCATCGTATTGACATAAAAATGTATATATGGGTCTGGAAATAAGCCCTTTGACACTTTTGGCTCTTGGTTTTATTTTCAAAAGGGTACCAATACAGTTCAATGCAGTACACACCCTCTTTTAACAAATACTGACAAGGCCATTGATACACAGCACACAAAATGACTTTGTCTCATTCTATGCTTCCACTGTCATTGAGGAAGCTGAGATCCTCGCTGGTCCTCTGCTGCAGATCTCTCCTCTGAGTTCCTCTGCTCTTCGTGCTTGGAGGCTTCACAATCACCTATAATTCAGCCTAACCGTGCAGGGTCTCCCTCCGTGAGACTTACAACGAAGAGAAGCAGAGAATGGGAACTCAGAGGAGGATTGTGGGACAGAAGGCATCCAGGGTGACAGTTGAGCCATGGAAATGGTATGGCTGCTAGAAAATAAAACACAGTTGGACTTGGAGCTAGAACTCCCTGAGTCTTGCTTTCAAGGTCCTCCGTGGAGAGTACCCTGCCATGGCAGCTGACCTTCCTGGAAGAATTTGAAAACCCACACCTGCAAATGGGAAAGCCTTGAGTGTTTGGTGAGTGACACTGAGTACTTGGCAGTGGGGGAGGTTTAGACTCTCCTCTATAAAGATTTTATGGTGGTGACAATGGAACGAGAGCATTTCTCATATGGCAGAGCAGTCTGCCTAATGCGGGTCTCCCATGAAGCCTCTGCGAGGGTCTGCTGTGCTGTGTCCCACACTAACTGGAGACCCTTTCCTTGAAGAGAGACACTGTGACCCATCTCACGCCTAGCACGCGCTTGTAAGAAGCATGTAAGCCAAAGTTCCCCTGACGTTTGCCGTTTTCTCTTGTGAAGGCTACATTGATGTTGGGTGACTCTAGTTGTCCCCTGGGACATGACCGTGGTTGTGACTTGATCCATTTATTCTGTATTGGGTGGTGATAAGAATTTGTATTTGGCCACCTTCAAGAACTATATATTCTTATAGGGCCTTTATAGGATGTAACTCAGTGGCAGTGGAAGTCACTCTATATGTCTGATGAAAAGCATAGCCCACTGAGCCTGCCTGAATCACTGACAGGTGTGTTGCCAGAACTCACAACCCATCCTTCTTTTCAAACCCTGGCTAGCGATGACTTCAACCAGCATTAGGGAAGGACATGGAAAGGGAGGAATTTCAGGAAGGGCTGTTTCCCCTTTCTCCTCCTCTAATAAGGGGGGACAGGTGTCTGGTTGAACACATTACATTCTGTAGACCCCAGAATGTGCCCTCTGGCTCTTCGTTCTCTTCCAGGAGCTGGGGCATCTCACAGTGACTACCTGAGCACTGGTTAAGCCCCACGCTTATGCTCTGGGTAGCCAATGGGATAAGCTGAAAGTGGAAGGGGGCGGAATGCAGGCTCAGGGTGGCCATGCTCAACTCCATCTGCGAATTATCGCTATGAGGGAAAGAGTGGAACTAAATGAACTCTTATATTTTTTGTTGTGAGCCTAGCCTTTAATGGCTGAGCCATCTCCACCCGAGTGGAGCTAAATGAAGACCAGGCAGAGGCTTCTAACATGCAGGGGCCCTGGTACCAAGTTTACACAAGGGATTTGTTTATTGAGGAACAGACTTTTAATGAGTGTTTGCTAAGTGATGCAGGCTATGATGGAGGGTTGTGGAGGCTTCAGGGAAGAGGGCCTGAGCAGAGGACCTTGGGGAGGAGAGAGATAAAGTCTCTGTATGCATAGACTTAGGCTATGCCAGGTGAGGAGAAAGATGTGAACAAAAACTGTGAGTTCAGAATAGATCTGCTCTTGGGGGAACCTGTAGGAGCTCAGCCTGGAGGACGATGGAAGCTTAGTAGGAGAAGAGGAGATGGCTAAGGGAGGCGGGCTGGAGGGGTGTGCTCTTGAGAGGTGACTCCAGCTCTGTAACAGAGGGTGATAGTTGAACACGCTAAGTGAGGGAAGAGCTGAGAATACCAAAGAGGTACAGAGCTGAGCTTTGGGATAGTAAGTGAAGAAGCAGACCAGAGCTACTATAGGATGACTCATGGAGGCAGGGAGGGAAGGAGGAAAAGCATTTAATGAAAGATGCTCATCTGGCAGATTCAGAGGTGACATCACCAGGAGAAACAAGTGACTGTGGCCAGAAACTCCCCCAGAGTCACAGAGTGTTTGATTTTAAATGGTTTTGAAACCCTTCTACTGCTTCTAGAATTTTCCCTATCACCACATTCCATTACTGAGGAAAATGCTCACTACATATTTGCTGAAGAAATGAGACGTGGGCTCCCATGCCAGTGTGGGTATTCCTAAGGTCTTTTGCCTTTCCTCATCTTGTTAATATGAGGGATACTCACGCAATTCATTACACTGGTGCACTGGAAAACATTGAGAGGGGAAATAAACAGTGGATGATGCTATGTAATGCTATCGTCTTTCACAACTAACAAAATTAAAAGTAAATAACACTGTTCAGGGATGCATAATGTACCGGTCAGCTACTGCCACAACAAGGCTGCATTACAAACAATTCCAAACTTTTGGTTTACAACATTTAAGCAGTCTTACTGAGATATTTGTGAACGGACTCAAATAGGGTATGCTCAGTTGGGCTTGGTTCTAGATTCAGGTTGGATCTTTTTTTGTCTACTTTATACATATTTTATCTTCCTTAGCTCGACTGCTAAACCTGAAGCATTTTTCCCATGCCAGAGGCAGAAAAATTTAAGATGGAAGTGGTCACAAATGATTGTTTCTGAAGACCTAGGTTTAGAATGTGACACCCATCAATACCTCTAATATTCTATCAGCAAGAGCATTTCCAATGAATGCCATTGGGCAAGAAATGCAGTCTATCTCCAAGGAGGAGAGATTCATGGTCAAGTAGTACTTACAGAATTCAGAGCAGCAATGCACTCTGCCAGGCAAATGTGTCCAGACATATTGTAAAAATGATCAAAGGAGCCATTAACACATAATACGGGATCATGGCTATGGGGGGATGGGCAAGAAACATTGAAAGGACTCCTTTTTGTTGTTGTTGTTGCTTTACGAGACAGGGTTTCTCTGTGTAGCTTTGGAGCCTGTCCTGGAATTAGCTCTTGTAGACCAGGCTGGTCTTGAGCTCACAGAGATCTGCCTACCTCTGCCTCCCAAGCTCTGGGATTAAAGGTGTACACCATCACTGCCCAGTGAAAGGACTCTTAGTGGTCCTGGTGTACTTTGAGTGAAGGGCTCACGACCTTTTTACATAGTTTTATTCTGTATGCATGGATGTTATATAATATAATAAAAGTAGTGATCTTTAATAAATACATGAAATGTGATTTGCTGACAAGTTAGTGTTCTCGTTTGAAGATGGGACACACTTGGACATTCCTTGGTAACCAGGTCATGTAGCAACCAAGCTAAGGAAAAGAAACCAACTTAAGCTGATTCTGTCTGCTATTCCTGTACTTGGTACATGGGAGATGGTGTGAAGATACAGTCCCTGCCCCTGTTGCTGTAGTAGACTCCAAGACACAGCTTAGAGGGCAAGGGCTCCACAGCAGGCAGCTTTGTTTGTTTGTTTGTTTGTTTTGAACTAACCAGCTGTCATGGCCTCAAGTCTCCACTGAGACAAGGACCTTGGGCTAACCAGTCTCTGAGTTTATTTCTTCATCCATAAAGGATGCAGGTCTAATTGGGAGGGTTGCTATGGATCCTTGATCCTTTCTGATGCTGAGCAAAGAGACCCTGTGTGTAGTGGGTTGCCATGTGTGGCACCTGTGGCTGGGTTTCCCTTGTGCATTCACAGGGCTGGGTCCTCTGGCAGCAAGGTATGCTTTGTAATGTGAGGTACTTCTCTTTAAAAGCTGTGCCCAGTCCTGTTGTGTACCGGAACACAGAGGTAAGGACTCCATAAATACTCATCTTTTCACCTAGGCTCTACTTCCAAGACACACACAGCTTCTTCCTGGCCACAGCACACAGGGAACAACATCGAGTTCATGGCAAAGTGTCCACAGGATCCATATGGGATCCCAGAGCCGTAGGCTCAAAGAGTAAGCTTGTCTCAGGTGTGGGCACTGGGAGGGACTGGGGTCTTGAGAGGGATTATGCTTTCCATTACTCAAACATCTCCAATTTCAGCCTCCAATTTGGGGAAGCAAAATAATTTTGGCCCCCCACGCAGTATCTGTCTCTGGAATGGATTATCTGCTTTGTTAAGTTCAGAGGCATTCTGATAAGGGTAATTGAATTAGGTTTCTCAGGGCTTCCACGGGCAGGCTAGCAGCCTCTGTAGGGGGTCGGCTGGCCAGGCCCCTTGGCATGCAGGCTCTCCCTCCCTGGCCCAGCAGCCTTCCTGGGGGTCACAACGCCTTGGGCTTGGCCTTTGAAGATTGCTGAAATGCAGGGAAGCCCCTGTACACCCCAGCCCCATGTGCTTCCCTGGAGTCTCTTGGAGTCTGTTCCCAGCCCCGTTGGAGGCCTCTGGGGGCTGTCTATCACGGAGCATAGAAGTCTTTTCTTGAACCAGAGGAATTTCTGGAGGTCAAGGGAATGTCTACCCTGGAGACAAAAGAGCAGGAGGTTAAGGGGTGAATGATGCTGACCTAAATTCTCCCCGATTCCAGAGAGGGGGGTTTTCCTAAGGGAATCACCACCACCCTTGTCACACTGCTTTGTGGGCTCAGCAGCTTGAAACAGAGCATCTGGGTGGATGAAAACAGTATTTTGCAGCAGCTAATCAAGTTTTTAAAAACCACTGGGCTGAAATGAATTACTTCACCTCAAAGTGTTCTTTACAGCTTGACCCTGGTTCTCCCCCCCCCCCGCCTTCTCCTCCTTTCACGTGACCAAAACAACAAACAAAACAAAACACACACACACACACACACACACACACACACACACACAAAACCACCAAAAAAAACCCAAACAGTCTGCTTGCCACACAGCTCTTAGGAGCTGACTGTTCTTCATCTCTTGTCAGATCAAGGGGTCATGGAAATCAGCCCACAGAGGTGGCAATGAGTGGAGCTCAGGGCCCCTCACGGCTCATGCTAAGTTCTCTCTCAGTTCCTTGAAATCCACTGGTGTCATCCAAAGCCTTTCACTTCTGCCCACAGTGCAGAGCCCAACTCCCGTCATCTAACTAGGACCCTGGCCTCCAACTTTACAACAGACTCACATGTGCTCTCGTGTGTGTGAGTGCATGCTTACGTGTCTGCAAGTGTAGGTATTCCCCACCGCATGTATGGCAGTCAGAGGACAACCTCAGGTGTTGGCCATCACCTTCCATCTCCTTCGAGCCAGGGTCTCTTGTTGCCGGGCTAGCTGGCACACAAGTTTCTAGAGACTTTCCTGCCTCTGCTTCCCATTCCACCGTAGGAGTACCACAAGTATAGATGTTCACAATCATGACCAGCTTCACGTGTGGTCTCAGGACCTGAACTCGGGTTTTCATATTTGCATGGCAAGCACTTTACCTACTGAACAAGCCATTAGGTTTGAGATTAGAGTCTGCCTCAAGAATTTATCACCTGTGTGTGATCTTTGGAAGTTAGCAACCTGGGAGACATGGCAATTACCCCAAGATACCCAAACCGTCTCTGTTTCTCATGTCTTTGGTACTACAATAGTTTTGTTTTTAAACATTATCTCTAGGCACAAAGAAACACATGGAGGCTCAAAAAATCTATTTGAGGATATTTAGAAACAACCAAAAAAACCACATTAAAACAAAAAAAGTCAGGCTTGGGGAGATGGCGGGTAATGTGTTCCCCAGGCAATCGTGAGGGTCACAGTTTGAATTCCTAGAACCCAGGTAAATACCAGGTAGGTGTGGTGGCCTGCCAGAAATCCCATCCTTTGGGAGACAGAGACAAGGGATCCCAGAAGAAGCTAACTAACTGAATTTGTGAGCTCTGGGTATAAGTGAGAGACCCTACTTCAAAAATAAGATGGATATTGAATGTCAAGAGAGACAGCGTCAACTCCTGGTCTTCACATATGTGTCCACACATACATATGGAGTCACCCGCAGTACACACACATAAAAAAAAAGACTAAGAGAAAGCAAGAAGTCAGGAGCAAACGACTTAATGGGAATTTATGTGCTGACACAGTAATTACATATACATTGAAAGAAGAAGTAATAGTTTGGCTTTACTCTTCAATAGTGACCATTATTTGTTAATGAGATGTAGTCACTGCTTAGCTCCTAGGACTTAGAATCTGATTGGACGCTCTTTGCCTCACCTCCTGCTCTATGTTGACTCTCATATGTTTCTTATTTACTTATTAAGGCTGTCTCTGAAGGCTTAGGTCCACAAAGACATGACATCATCAGAAGGAATGCAGTGTGATCTAACATTAACACCATGAACTACCTTGAGCCAGCAGCTTGCAGTGTCTAGCAGATGTTAAGTATCCTTACATTTGCCTCAGACATTTAAAACAACCCACAGTCCCCTTATGAGTTTGCTTTGGCACCCCAAAGTGGGAGCTGTAGCAATAATGTTTGACGAGTACCAAGCGTACTGTAGGTGTTTAGAAGCTCACAGTTATTATTATTCCTCTTTGAACTTTAAAGTCGTCATTGGTTGCCTTATAGCTGAACTTCTCTACTGCCAAACTTGGCTACATTCTGACTGATGACTGTATGGCTGGCAAGCGTTAGTCAAATGTTGTTGGATAGATGGATGCCTTTTAGAACACCCATCTTCTGATTCAGTCACATTTATATGCATTCAGTACATTCATCTATATATCTATATATCCTATAATCCACAGACAGATGATACACCTCTAAGTGAGAGCTGCCTCCAACTCTGTGTCCCACTTTCATAGATTGTAGCTGTAGTTTTTTTCCAGCCTGGTCCTGCAGCCGTTAGCCCCAAATAAACACACGGACGTTATATTAATTATAAAACTGTTGGTCAATGACTAGGGTTTCTTACTGGCTAGCTCTATCTTAATTATTAACCCATTTTTGTTAATCTATGTATTGCCACAAGTCTGTGGCTTACCTGTAATCTGGTATGTTACTCCTTCAGCAGCGTGGTGTCTCCTCGGGTCTCTCTGCCCTCCCCAACCTTTTTATTGTCTGGTAGCCCGCCTATCCTTCCTACCTGACTATAGACCAAACACTGTTTTATTCATCAACCAATAAGAGAAACACATATACAGAAGGACATCCCCCAACAATAGATGATACACACCCTCCTTTCCCTTTGTGTTAGCTTGATGAACCATCATATTTTGATGCCAGCTCTAAGGTCCTCTTTCACGTGGATAGTTTGTTTTTCTCAATCTTTCCAAATTCCTTTAGGATATAAACAGATGTGGTTTACCCATGGGGCCCTTCATTTGCCAACAGAGTGATCCCCAAAGCTAGGTAGGCACTCAGGAAATACTTACAAAACGAATTCCTCGTTGGGTGTCCCAATCCTAGGTCCAATGGATGCTAACATTTTAACAAACTGTCCACTGATTAATTAATTGCAAAAGTAGCAACTTATGATAAGCCCTATGTGTATGGCTCACTGAAGGCAGGAGACACTGGGGCAACTTGAACTTCAACCACAAGGGCTTCAGCTAGTGTTAAAAGAGAAGCCAAAGGAAGGGGGTAGTCAGGCTTGTCAGGGAAACAGCATGGGGGAAGACAAGGGCTCAGCTTGTGATGATCTAGTGAGACAAAGGCTCAACTGGAGAGAAGAGGACATGAAGTCTTGAGTGCTAAAAAGTTGGATGTTGGACTTTCCCCAAAGGTGCATTGTTAAATGTTTAGATCCTATACTGGAGCTACTGGGGGAGATTGGAATCTTTCAGAGGTGGGAACTAGTGGGACTTCTTAGGTCATCAACAGAGAGAGCTTGAAGAGGATTGGTAGGCTCTTAGGTCATTAACAGAGAGAGCTTGAAGAGGATTGGTAGGCTCTTAGGTCATCAACAGAGAGAGCTTGAAGAGGATTGGTAGGCTCTTAGGTCATCAACAGAGAGAGCTTGAAGAGGATTGGTAGGCTCTTAGGTCATCAACAGAGAGAGCTTGAAGAGGATTGGTAGGCTCTTCCTCACATTTGTTCACTGGCTTGTGATGTAAGTAGTTTTGCCATGTGTTCCCATTATCATGGGCTATGGATTGAAATCCCCCCAAATGCGAGAGTCAAAATAAACCTACTATTCTTTATAAGATAATTATCTCAACTGTCTTCCTGTCGTACCAGAATGCTGAGTCAGAAAGTTCCTAGGTTTTGAAGGTTAGAAAGAAAATAAAAACAAAACCACGAACGCTCTCAGTTATGTGAAAGCTATACCATAGAGCTGGTGTGTAAAGGTGGTGGTAGCATATTGAATCACTTTACCTAGGAAAATGGGACAAAGGGTAGAGGGAAAATTAAAGTGATCTGCTTTGTAACAGGAAAGGCCCAAACGAAAACTGGGTATAACTGGTCATAGGTCCAAGGGTTTCTATCTCCCACACAAGTAAATAACTCAAGGGCAGGCTGCCTGCCAGCATGAACCTTTGTGTGGAAAACACGGCTACTGTGGCTGTGGAAAATGCCCTCTCACTGGCCATAATTGCATAGAATGTGTGCAAACAAAAGCTGAAAGAGAACATTTTAGCAAAGTTTTTTTTCTCTCCCAGTTCTTATTTTGACAGCATGTAAGAGAAATTTACAGACCATTTTCTCATTTTCCCATTGAGCTCGTGCCGCACTCCTGGGCTGGAGGAGGGGGACTCTATTTCTTTGCTATTCAAAACTAGCTTCGTTTAAAAATACTGTTATTGTTTGTCATTATTGTTATTATTATCATTATTGCATGTGTGTGTGCATGCATGAGTGCACACTCATGGTCACATGCCTGTCACTGCAATTATGTAGAGGCCAGAGGACAAGTTTTGGGATTCTTCTCTTTCCAACTTATTGAGTCAGTGTCTTTCTTGTTTCTTTTGCTTTGTGTACTCCAGGCTAGCTGGCCCATGAACTTCTGGGTAATTCTCCTGCTCTGCCTTCCATCTCGCTATAGGAATGCTAGTATTCTAGACACGTATGCGCACTGCCACATCTGGGATTTTCGAGCTTGGCTAGCAAGAACTTCCATCCTGAACCACCTCACTGGCTCCAAATTGGAGACCTGCACTTCTGTGTCTTTCAGTCCTGAGATGGCTTCAGGGGGCAGAGTGCTGAGGAGGTCACAGAAAACACTGCCCTGTGTAGCACTAGCCATCCACAAATGTTTGGTCCAATTCAAGCAAAGAGAAAAGGGAGCAACTGGACTCCGAGGCATGATCCTCACCTTTTGAGTGAAAGATAGCCCCTCTGTGTCCCCTGCCGTTCCCCGGGAGTCTCACCAGAGACAATGTCTAACGAGAGGGACTCAGAGCAAAACAAGCGGCTCCCAGAGAGCCCTCTCCAAGTTTTTTTTCCTATTTTGTTTTACATTCTCCTCATTGGGGAGTTGATCTTTGACTTTTTCTGGAATACTTAAGTGCTCCATCCTTAGGTAAAGAGTCAGTATTTGCCAGTCTGGTGATGACACATGCAGGAATGACCTGGATTCCCATCAGAATGAGCTTCAACGAACAAGGAGGCAAAGGATGAACGGAGGCCTCTGTACAGCTTCATGCTGCAGGGAGAACGCGGCTGGCTTCTTAGCAGCTGTGCGTTTATAACTCAGGCTAGACCTAGAAGTAGAGCTGCATCTAGAAAAGTAGAAGGACCCACAGCGGCCCCGGGGACCGGCCCTCTCTCCCAGCTCTGCTGCTCTGCCTGCCCTGTGCCATTCTCCTCTCTGCTTAGCCATGGTTTCTTGTCTTCCTCTCGCACAAGGCTCGTCATGACTGCTGAGTTTCTTGGCAACCGTCTGTAGAGCTTCCAGTCTCTGTCCCCAGTGAAAACTGGCTGCTTCTCTATTTCTTTCTTTTCTTTTCTTTTTTTTTTTTTTTGGTTTTTCGAGACAGGGTTTCTCTGTATTGTTTTGGAGGCTGTCCTGGAACTCGCTCTGTAGACCAGGCTGGCCTCGAATTCACAGAGATCCGCCTGCCTCTGCCTCCCGAGTGCTGGGATTAAAGGCGTGCGCCACCAACGCCCGGCTTGCTTCTCTGTTTCTTAAGAGGAATATAACCAACCTGACCTGTCTCCATCATTTTGGAGCAGTAGGGCATGATGCCCAGTTCCGCAGCTGTGTGAGTTGGCCTCCGGTGTGGTAGATACCCATCTTGAGGCGGCAGCCGAGGGGTGAGTAATTGCAGGGCTCAGAAGCAAAGTCCCTGAGTTGCCCTGGAGACAAAGCAAGCAACCTCGCCACTGATAGTGCAGGAGCTATTCTGAAAAGCACTGGTAGGGAAGCTATGCTTAGAACAACACACAGTTTTTAAATATGAAAACACTTCTATGGGAAGAAGACCATCGATCGCGCATGTGAAATGATTATGACTTAATTTAAGACATGCAGGTACGGAATATACACACAGGCACTTTATGGTATCCAAATAATGCTAAAGACTATAAACATCCACTTGGACCCTGAGCGTCACCTTGGGGATAACAAAAAAGAATGTATGTTTTGTCAAAATCTAAAGTGCATATATCCAATCAGGTATTTGAATTTTAAAGGTATTTTTAAAATATGATTTGATCTTTCCAAAGGAGGTGTGAGGCATTGCAGAATCCAGGTTACACTGTGGTTTGGGTATGGAATATCCTTCAGTCTCACTTGTTAAAGGATTGGTCCTCAGGGTAGCACTGGGGATGTTTAGGAAGTGGAGCATTACAGGAGGTCCTTGGGTCACTGAGAACATGTCCCTCAAAGCATGTCATAATCCAGGTAACCTTCCCTTCTCTTTTCTGACTTGCTTGTGATGTCAGAGATGCTGCCGAGTCACACATGTCCCCTAACATGATGTCCTATTCCACCACAGGCTTTAAAGAAAAATGAGGTTGACCATGGATTAGAGCCGCAAACACACCTCTCTTCCTCATAAACTTGTTGTCTCAGGTGTTTCCTTATAGCGATGGAAAGCTAACTGGTATAAGTTAAAACCCACCCCCCTTGTTTTTAAAGTTTAATTGTGTGAGAAGATAGCCCTACTGTTTTAGTTACTCCTCTGTTGCAGTGAAGAGATACCATGACGCATAAAAGAAAGCATTTAACTGGGGCCTTGCTAACTGTTTCAGAGGGTTAGTGTTTGGTCACGGTGGGAAGCAGACAGGCATGGTGCTGGAGCAGTAGTTGAGGGCTTTACATCCTGATTGGCAGGCAGCAGGCCAAGATACTGATAAAGGACTGGGGAGGTATGGGCTTTTGAAACCTCAAAGCTAACCCCCAGTGACCCACCTCCTCCAATAAGGCCAAACCTCTTAATCCTTCCCAATCAGTTCCACTAACTGAGGACAAAGAATTCAAACATATGAACCTATGGAAGTCAATGTAATTCAAACCATCATACCTACTGTGTATAACATGCCTTGGGTTATACAAAAACAACAAGTCTGTGATCTTCACTAGTAGTGTGGATTATGCCCAAACACAGCATAGGGACACAGAGAAGACTGAGTATATCATTTAGAATTAGGTTTGACTATTAGTAATAAATAGTAATAATTAGTAATAAGTGATCCATATGTCAGTAGATCACACAAAAATGTCCATTTTTTTTCCAAGTGAAAATCTATAGCTTTGCTGTGGCCATTCCAGCTTGGAGCTTTTCAGTGCTCAGGTTTCTCTTCATTCATAGCCCAGGGTGCAGATGCCATGGCTGTATCTGTTTCAAACCCCAGGAATACGAAGAGGGAAAGGAGAGTCAAAGACCTAAAGGCAGCTGTAACTTAAGGAAGACCCCCCCATGTGAACACTGGCTTACATCCCATTGGTCACAACTTAGTCACATGGTACATCCAGCTACAAGGGTCTAAGACCGGTGGACTTCATTGCAGATGGCCATTTGCTGACATAAAATCCTCTTACTATAGAAATAGTGCAATAGTCCTGGTTCTCCAGAGAAATGGCATCAGTGAGTTAATGTATGGAATTAATGTATGGAATGGCCCAGTAAGCCAGTAAGGAGAAATACACAAAGGTCTACAGCGTCGGCTGGCAGCTTGACAAACCCACTCTTCCTGGGCAGGGTGGGGGCAAGTCTTTCCCTTTGGTTCAGTCTTTCTGACTGGATGAGGGCCACAGACACTATGGAGAGCCTCATTTTACTGAAAGTGCATCAATTTAAAAATTAATGGACTCCAAAACACCCGCAGCCTGTTGGGGGACAACAGCAGTCTCCATCACACTGAAGCAAGAGAGCTGTGAGGGTGACGACTGTCACCATGGTGTTTCAGCAGTTTTTAGGCTTTGAGAAAGAGCAGCACCCCGTGGGCTGGCATTTTCCCTCTGTTCCTTTAGCAGATACAGTGTGAAGACTCTGGTCTCTCTCTCTCTGGCCTCTGACTGTTCCATATGACGATCCTCCTTCTTTTTCTAGTAGGCATTAGAAGAAGAGATGCTGCTGCTTCCAAGAGAGTGTGGCGTGGGTTGGGGGTATGCTAAAGACTTAAGGGGAGTGATTCCTGAACTGGCAATTTCAAAGCTGGGCTGCCGCTGTGATTTCGTGCAGCCCCAAAACCTGGCACCGGTTGAGTTTGAGTAGGACACTTCCGTTTCACTGGACTTCAGTTTTCTCCCAGAAAGTCAGAGAATTCTTCCTTTCCTCTTCAGGGACTGCTTTAATATTGAGAGTTACTATCTAATGGAAGTAAAAATGAAATTATAATATTAAATAGCTGGCATACACAAAACCGAGGAATTCCGATTCTTCCATCATGCCCCTCACACAGCAAATGCTGAGCGCCCGATCCTTACTGTGGGCCGGGGCCACACTCGGCCTTCCTGTGGCGCGCAGGCGAGCTTCCTCACCTGTTTTTGCCCTGATCTTTTCTGTCTAAGGACTCTTCTTTCTGAATGGCTCACCCCTCACCACCCATAGCCACCCCTGGTTTGCAAACACAGCCTCGGGGCCAACAGTAGTTTATCCAATTTCATTTTCGTCATGAATCCTCTCCACGAAGGCCTGAGCGAGAAATCAGCTCACACACCATGTTTCGGGCCCGCCATTACCCCCGAGTGATGAAATGTACACAGAGACCCTCAAAATTGGTGTTAAAAGCACATAAACCTCTTGAGTTGTTGAGATTCTAGCCCAAGCAGGGTGTGTGTGTAATATCACTAAAAGCAGGTATGATGGATAAAAATGAATGATGTCCCCTTGCAAACGTAAACCGAGCTGCTCATCCCTCAGGCTTGTTTATAAATAGAGGGGGGTCCATTTGCTCAGGATCCCCGGGACAGGCCGGCACTCCATTTAGATAACAGCCCCAGTTCTCGCCCAGCCGTCACTCTCCAGCTTGCAAGGGGCGATTAATCAAACGGTGTTTTGGTTTCTCCCGATACACATCTAGTCCTTCCGGTGCAGAGTGAGCTGAAGATGGCTTCCAGAGTTTACAGAACAATCCCGGCCTGTACATTAGAAGGAGGCAGGCCAAAGCATGCCCATAGCCTATGGGGATGGATGTTCTGGTTGGAATGTTCAGTTGGAAGCAGCAAGGGTGGGGATTCCGGAAGGTCACTGCAACTTAGGCCTGGCCTTTGGGGGATGCCATTGGGTTATTCTGCTGGGTCAGAGAGGTTGAGTGACTCTTGTCAAGACATCAGTGTCTTCAGTGCAGACAGCAACAATACTAGAGGAACTAGAAGCATTGAGTTGACCAAGGAGGCCGTATTCAGGTACAGACTAAGGGTGATGTGTTCCCTGGCCACCTCATCTCTGTTTAGGAGGAAAGAGGGGGTCACAGAGTTTGGTGTGCTCTTGCAAGGTAGTCTCATCTTTACACTTCTAGCCTGATGACCAAAGTCAACCTCAGAGGCCACCAGGCCCTTCATGCCTGTTGTGAACCAACTCTCCCAGAATTCCAGGGCTCTCCCATCTGCTTTAACTTTTCTGTACAGGAAGTTCCAGGAAGCACCCAAGCTCAGCCATATCCTAGTCACTCCCCTTCTTCGTCCCTCTAGGTCTTACAGTCCATCATAAGCAGGATTTCTCCACCGTCTGTCTCCACTAAATGCCCCCTTCACCTTTTGTTCCAACCCATGCTGGCTTTCCACAAGAACACAGCATCCTCTATAGCCCTCTGAAGGGAGACGCTTCCCGTCTGTCCCTCTTGCCTCCAGACCTGCCGCAGTGCTACATGGGACCAAGGTCCTTCACTTTCATTCAGTTCCTGCTTCAAAGCTTATGCCATCAGCCCAGGGACGCTGCAACAGCTTCTGCGTGTGGCCATTGACTGACCCTTGGCTCACCACACTGCCCCCTCCCCCACTCCACTGTTGGATTTCTTGGTGACTTCACTACCTACATTGGTGGCTCTTGCAGCATTCTTCTCCGACAACCTTGTCCTCTGGCCTAGATGCTCAGACCATACAACCCTCGGATGACAAATGACTACCTCCCTCTTCCAAGCTTAAGTCCTTCTCCCTATCATGAAATAAGCTGCATTGTGCTGGAACTCACTGTCTCAGTGCTGTCTATATCTCACAGGCTTCTGCATCCAGTTGTCCACTGTGTGAAAGCCCTTAGCCAAAGGAAGAGGTGGGATTCAAAGTTCAGCAGTTCCAGGATGGACTGTGATGGGCTCATGGCTCTACCTACAGAGGGGAGGCTTCAGCTCTTTCTTTGTACAATTGTGGGGCTGTGTAAAATAGAGTTGAGGAGTGTCGGCTCATCCAAGATACTGCTTTAGTTCTGTTGGGACCAGCAATTCATTGCTCTCAGTTGGCAAAAAATCCTAATCCTTTTGAACATTTACTTTTCTGCCACCCCATGCCTTCACTCGTAACAGCCAGTAGTGGTAGAAACAAAGTATAAAAATTTTACGTTCATGTTCACGGCCACTAACCTCAAATGAACTAACCTCTCTCTGATAACTCCCATCTAGCCATTGTGCCCCTCTCCAACACCTCTTGGGTGTGTAGTTCCAGGGCAAGTGGGCTTCCTCTAAGCAATCTAAAGAGAATTTCCGCTTGTCCACTGTCTTCTTCCTGTATGTGTGTTTGTGCTTCTGAGTCTGTCATCTCTCCAGTTACTGTGGAGGATGCAGTCCTGCTCTCACACCAAACCAACTCCTCCATGCTCTCATGCCACACTGACTCCTCCATGCTCTCATGCCACACTAACTCCTCCATGCTCTCATGCCACACTAACTCCTCCATGCTCTCATGCCACACTAACTCCTCCATGCTCTCATGCCACACTAACTCCTCCATGCTCTCATGCCACACTGACTCCTCCATGCTCTCATGCCACACTAACTCCTCCATGCTCTCATGCCACACTAACTCCTCCATGCTCTCATGCCACACTAACTCCTCCATGCTCTCATGCCACACTAACTCCTCCATGCTCTCATGCCACACTAACTCCTCCATGCTCTCATGCCACACTAACTCCTCCATGCTCTCATGCCACACTAACTCCTCCATGCTCTCATGCCACACTAACTCCTCCCATGCCACACTGACTCTTCCACTGTTCACACCAAACCAACTCCTCCACAGCTCACACACCAACACACCTCCACTTGCTCATTCACTCTTCTGCCCATACAAGCGCTTTGCTGCAAGCTCTCCGTTATGATTCTAGTATGAAATGTCCTCCCCAAGCCCACGTTTTGAGTACTTGGTCCCAGCCGGTGGTGCTATTTTGGGAGGCTATGGAAATGTTAGAAGTTCGTACCTGGAGGAAGTGGATCACTGGGAGCAGTCTTTGGGTCTCCTTTGCTGTGTGCACTGTGCCCCCACAAACAACTTTGTTGTTTCCGGTCTCTGTACACAAGCTCTGAACACAGACACGGCTCTGTCTGAACACAGACACGGCTCTGTCTGAACACAGACACGGCTCTGGATGGTATAGCATCTCTCCATCCATACTCCTCCAGAGATCTGGGCTGCTCCGGTGGCTTTAGTTCTCCAGTATGTGCTGATGGCTCTCACATTTCTGTCTCTAGACCTTGAACTCTAGACTCCCTTATCCAGCTGCAGACACAGACTCTCCACCAGGATATGGGACTTACACTTAGCCTATCTAAGGATGAGGCCCTGTTTCTGCCAGCATCTGCAATTCTCTCTCTCAGTAAATGGCATCTCCATCCTTCCGGGCCTCCATCAAAGCTTGTGCGTCGTCCTTATTTATTCTGTCTCTCTTAGTCAGAGATGAGGTTTGAGTTGTGTTGTGTTTGGAGGCTCCGTGAACATGACTATGTAGAGGATGCAAGGCTTGTGGGTTGCCGGGGACGGGACACACCTCAGGGAAGAGGTTAAAAGGCCACTGTGGGATTGATGGGCTTTGGTGACTCAGACAGGCTAGCTCTAAACCTTCCTCCCTGTGAGCTTACTAGTGACACTTGGAACAGCTGTTTTCCTATTTACAGAATGGGAATTACTTTTTGACCCGAGAAAAAGATCCCAATGAGTGACTCTTAATAGACATTGCTAAATGAAGATCTTAAAAAATTACAACAAGCAAGAGCCAGTGAGATGGATCAGCAGGTAAAGGTGCTCGTCACCAAGGGTGAAGACCTGAGTTCTGCCACCAAGGGTGAAGACCTGAGTTCTGCCACCAAGGGTGAAGACCTGAGTTCTGCCACCACGGGTGAAGACCTGAGTTCTGCCACCAAGGGTGAAGACCTGAGCTCTGCCACCAAGGGTGAAGACCTGAGCTCTGCCACCAAGGGTGAAGACCTGAGTTCTGCCACCAAGGGTGAAGACCTGAGCTCTGTCCCTGATGCCCACATGGTACAAGGAGAGAAACGACTGCTGCACGTTGTTCTGATCTCCAGGTAGGTGCTGTGACAAGCACACACGTGTGTGTGCATAAATAAATGAATGTAGAAGGAGCTCTTTAAAATTTAATTGATAAAATGAACTCAATGTAGGTTTGGGGAAGTGCTTTCTTTCCCCAGCCCTATCCCAACAGACACAAATAATCTCTAGGTTGTTCATCTAAGAAACAAAAGTTTCCTTTAGCCTTAAATCAAAGCTTCATGCCTAGGGCTGGACAGAAGGCTCGGCTATTAAAATCAGGTAATGGTCTTGTAGAGGATTTGTAGAGTGCAAATTCTACGCTGCTTGGGATAGAGCACGTAATAACTGCCTTCACGACGCTTATCACAAGTATAAAGGAACTAGACCAGTGCGTGTGGATTAGAGATGGAATCATAGGACCTAATCAAGTGTTTCAAAAGTTACAAGGCAAGGGGAGACACCGAGTTATGGAGGCTGGAGACAGGGCTGTCCCCATAAGCTAGCACAGTGGTCCGAGAGCCCCAGCTTGTCCAGCAGTGCTGGGGCAGATGCCTGGCATCTCTACCATTGTCTCCTTTTCAGCCCTCCACCCCAGTCAGACCCGGCCGTCTTCATCTCCTTCAGGCCAGACCCATCCAAAGGCCTGTTTCACATGCTCTGAGGATTAGCATCGGTCTCCTTTAACAATCTAATTAATGTTTGGATAATTTAACAATTCTGTATGCTTTCAGAGGGCTTTCGGGGGGGACCAAAAGCCTTTCAATCACAGAGATGTTTTTTTCTGATCCCATTAATGAGAAACACCCTTCCTGTCCGCGCTGAGCCACGTGCATGGGAACAGCTTTCCCGATGCTGGAGGCAAGAATCCCAAGTAGGAGGGCCAGTGGGGAACAAGGGGGTCCAGGGTGGAGGCTGAGAAAAGCGAGACAGGGCTATCTCCTTTGTCCCCAGTCTGGTTTCTCACTGGGACCCCTTTGCACTGGGGCACTCTGGGACAGATGCTCAGGATGTCTGGTACAGTTGCCCCTGAATAAACGATCTTCTCTGAGACTCGGTAGCTCCTGTTTCAAATTGATACAATAATCCTTTTTCCCTCCTATTTGCCTCAGTTATGGATAAGCCAATTTACCTGACCCTCTTCAGTGTAGGAGGGATGCCTGGGTTGCAGAGAAGGAGAGAGGAAAGACAAAATTGGACTTCTTTTGAAGACCCCACATAACCCACAGGTAAGGGCTGTGATGAAGGGGGATGAACCCTTCTGTGAGATGAGATGTTGTTTATCAGAAAGCAAAACCATCTTCCTCCTTCTCGACAAGGGTTAAGACGCACGCACCTGGACGGGATGGATTGTGGTAGAATCTCCGTTCTATTGCTGCCTTGCTGTGTGCCCTTGGTACCGGTTAGTCGGCTTCCATGAAACTCTGTCCATGAGTGGGTACAATAATGGCATCGCTTCTTCCTCCAAAAAGTTACTATGAGCATAATGTTAATGATATTAGTTAACATACATGAAATCATGAGCAGGTAGTCTTTCCTTTGTATGATGCAAAAAATATGCTTTTTAAATTATTACTATTTAGTTCAGTAACCCATGTCCCCATCAACAGGGCTCAAACTGCAGTTCCTATGGGTGTGCTCTGAATGGAGGCATAAAACACAAGGCGGTCGGCTAGCTCTTCTATCCTCAGGTCTCTGTGTAAACCACTAGAGTGCATCCTGCTGGGCGACCACGCCCACTTCTTTTTCCAGAGTCTGTGGCCACCCATGTGATGCTCAGCTTGTCGGCTTGCACTCTGACAGCGAAGGGTACAGCCCCGCTGTCTCTCACAGTAAACACACAGGATATTTTACGAAATCCCCAGGAGTATACAACAGAGGCAGGTGCCAGGAATATGAAGTCAGCATCTTTGAATGCTTGGGATTTGGTAGACTCTCTCCACTCTCCCTTTTCACTTAAAGAGACAGAGGGTACAAGACCCCAAGTATCTGTTCCCTCACTCTCAGGAGAAGGGGTCTGCGTCCGATGGTCAAAGGCCCAGAGCACAGAATACTTCTGACCTTGCGGGTGTCTCCCATTTCTCTAGTGAGCTCACCAAGTGTGCATTTTATGCTCGGCTCCTGGAGAAAACGGAGGTGCATGAGGTGGAGGGTTGGGAAGGGGTTCCAAATGATGTTGGCCACAAGCTATGGGCCAAATTGCATTGTGTCTAATGCAGGTAGGTCAAGTTATAAACCCTCTTCATGTCTCGGTCTCTTCATCTGTATATTGAAGATAACAGTATCTACACCATGTGATGTCCGTAAGTGCTGAACCACATAAGCCTGTTGTGAAGTCTCTGGCATACAGTAACTGCTCTGTAAATGATAATAGAAGACGATAGGTTTTTTTTTTTTTACAAAGGGGGACATATTCAGTCAAGCAGAAAGTCCCAGAGCTCCGGATTCTCGAATCCAGACCATGTGGCACAGCAGACGGCCTTGCTATTGTGAAGATGTGAACAAGCAGAGACTTCAGAGCATCCTCCTTTGTTTTCACTCCTCACCAGAATTTACCACCTGCCCTCTGCATGGCCCAGCCCTGAGTGCCTGAGAAGAGGCTTGGACTGGGGATGTAGTTCAGTCGTTGAGCATTTGCCTGGCGTGTATGACATCGGCAAGGTCCCAGTTGTGAGCCTCAATACCACACGCATGCATACACACACATTCTCACACACTCACTCACACACATTTGCACGCATACTCACACACATATACTCGCTCTTGCGCGCACACACACATTTGTGTGCACACATATTCACACACGTGCACACACATATTCGCACACGTGCACACACACATACTTGCACGCACAGACATACTCTTGTGCACACACTATCACACACATGCACACACACGCGCACACACACACACTCACACACACACACACACACACACACGAGTTCGCTTTCATCCACCTCCATCTATAGTGTCTACACCGGGAGCTGCTCTAGTTCATTTCCTCTCCCAATGCCCCTCCCGCTTCTTTCCTATCCGTGGTGGCTTCCTGTAGGGACAGAGCCAACTGGAACTGAGAGATGGCCTGTGGGAACAAATGGAGAGCATAATTCTGGGCGTGAGATTCTGCCCAGCCCATGTGAGCTCTTTCTGTCTCTCGATTACGCAAGCCCTCACTGTCACTTGGCCTACAACAGTTGTGTTTGCTGATGGGCCCCAGGGAGAAGAGACAGAGAGCTCTGTCTGTTGTGGCCTCGCTTCCTCTAGAAGGTGGGAGCTATATACCTGAGCACCTGCTGATGGACAGCTCTGTGCTGTGACTTATCAAGGAGGAAGTGTCAGACTTGCACACCCAAATCTGTACCTATCCCAGGTTAATGTATCTCCATAATTGCCATTCTGGACAGTCTGCCATGTCCCACTGGGTCTCCAGAGGAAACACACCTGGAAGTCTCCTGAGACTTCTGCTTTTTCAGGAAGTGAGAGGTGGAAATGGAGCAGATGTGCTTCCTGGGAGGAGTGGAAGGGGAACCCCTGGGTCTTGTAAGAAGCACAAGGTAAATGGCATAATTTGCAGAGTATCATACAAAAGGAAAATGGAGGGCCTCTTGCTTAGTTAGATGGAGATGACCACAGAGCATTAATAAGGCCTTCTAAGCATGGGCTTGTCTAAGCACAGGGACCAGCCTCATGTTCCTGCGCATCCAGAAGCTCAGTAAAAACTCACACACACATCCTCCTCTGTACCACTCCTGGGCTTGAAAGCCAGGATGAGGGACGAAGGTCTCAGGCTCCTTCCTCCTCAGCCATATGGAGGGTGGGGACATAAGGCTCTCAGCTCCCTCAACAACCCCAGTGGCGGTGTGTGTGTGTGTGTGTGTGTGTGTGTGTGTGTGTGTGTGTGTGTGTGTGTGTATGTTGGAATTTAGGTGTTGACTTTTGCCAAATATTTAAAGAGGAATGAACACTTACCAGCTTTGTAAGGTTTTCCACAGAGGCACCAAGGTTTTCCTAAGGATTTGCCCTGTCTCGGGCCCGTAACAACTATGAAAACTCTGCTTTGGAGAGCGATGTACCAGAAAAGCCAGATAATGCCGAGACGAGCCTCTGTCTGCAGGAGCCTAGTAACGCTTGCCTCCCATAGTTGCTTCTGATCCCTCTGTATTGTGGTGGCGTGTTCTCAGCAGTGACTTCTAATGTGCCTCGCCTCTTGCCTTATAGCACAGGTTTCCCCTAGTGATCTACGCTAATAGATCCAATATGAAGGATTTGTAACAGAAAGAGGGCTGCTTTTCTTTTTCTTATATATTCTTATTTTATTCTAGGTCGTGTTTACTTGTTCTATTATATCGTGTATGTGAGACACTGTGTTATATACATGTCTGTATTGCATATTTTATATATATTTGTACCTCATATATGTCAAATATACATAATAACAATTCCACTGATCTCTGTTACTTGGAGGTGATTTAGATTTCCTTTTTCTAGACTTCTAAATACTTTCTGTCCCAATAGTTCCAGATCCCTGTTATAGTCACATGCATCTGCTGAAGAAGAGAGGTGCAACTTTGCAGCTGGTGGCTTGATCAGACCTCACTAGCCATTCTGTCCCTTGGAGACGCAGCATCGTCGCGTAACAGCACACACCGGCACACTTCCGTTTCTCCTCTAGCCCTGCCAATCGAGTACCACTGGCCAGCTCATTGGCAAGCAAGCCCACTGCAGACAAGTTCATGCTTCTGTCAATCAGATGTGTAACCGAAACCACACGTATGCACCCACCCTCTAGGCACCCTCTCAGCTTCTTGGAGCCGATTTAAGAACAAAGGAGAGTGAACTTTCTACAGAATTAACAACTCTCTAGCACTTTCTGTGGTACGTTTCCAGGTTTGGGGAATCTTTTTTTTTTAACGAGGCACTTGGTATCTCCAAGTTCCCAGTGTGTATCCCCACTCCACAATTTCCAAATTTAGTTTTTCATCTTCATCACTCAACTCACTACACTTTGGAGATTTCTACACCTGGAAGACCCTCCAGAATCTCTCTCTATTGCTTTCTGGTTACTTGCCTACACCACACCATAGAAGTTCAAATCGACGGCTTGGACTTGGGCATGTGGTTCAGTACTGGCCAATGGGACCTGAGGAAAGAAGGCTTAGGCTTCTGGTAGAGGTATGCTCCACCCCAAATCAGAAAAGTGCCAGGCATGGCCATGCATACCCGTAGTTCCAGCTCTTAAGCTTAAGTAAATGCCTGAATCTGAGACCCGCCCTGAAGGCTCAAGTGTTGGGAACTTGTCAGCTTGCAGGCTTTAGGAATGTCACCAGATTTTAGAGGCTCTGACTTCATCCATGGATTAAGTCCTTTATGTATTTTTTTTAATGTGATGACATGATGGGGGAGTGTGGTCAAACTGTGGGAAGTATATCCTGGAGATGAGTTAGGGAAAGAGAGCCTCGTCTCTCTCTGTCTCTGTCCTTCTCTGTCTCTGTGTGTCTCTCTTCATCCCTCCCTCCAGCTGTTCCCACCCCTCCACCTGCTTCATCTTGCCAGTATAGAACCTCGCCCTCACATCCAAACAGTTCTGCCTGCTTCCCTGGGCGCTAAGCACTCCTGAGTCAAAGTCGCAGCATGAAGTGGGCCTATGTTCTGGACACGAAGTCCGTGATGATGAAATGGGCTTCTTCCATCCTTCACACACTGCTCCTGTCCATCTCTACCTGGTACCCACTCACAGAGGGTCAGACAACAATGCAGCCCATAGAATGTGATGTGTAGAGCTCTTGGCAAATGATACTCAGGTTGTCTTGGAGACTTCCACTTCTGGGGACTAACAGGACCATTCCACTCCAGATGAAATGAAATGGAGATAATCCTGTGATCGCAGATCTTGGGAGCCATAGGCAGGAGAGTGGCAGCAGTTCAAAGCAAGGCTGAGCTACACTACCAAACACGCACTCAGTCACTCACTCAATCAGTCAATCCATCTGTCAATCAAATCAGTTAATCTAACTAAAGCAAGAAATGAGAGGCGTATTGGAAGACAACTAGCAATTTCTGCCACAGTTTTCTTCAAGCTCAAAAGTCAGGTGGCTTTTTTCCTTTTAGTAGCTCTCCCTCCCAACACAGGAAGGGGGCCCCTTAGCACCTTGCTCCTTGCAAATCCTGGGCCAGATGTCCATGGAGGCATTCTCCTGCTCTGCCACACACACACGCCAAAGGGACTGATTGTACCCTGCCCTCATCAGGGTGAATGTAGATTCTCTCTACGACTAGAGAAAAAGCATCCACAATCAAGGCAGCTTGTTAAGACTTTAAAATAAGCACAGCACACTCATGCGGTGGGAGGACTATTCCCTGGGCCTTGGCTCTGCCCATGTGGGAACAGGAGGCCTTGTCATTCATGCTAAAGAGCCATGGACTCATTCCCACCCCACCTGATTTCACTCCTTCTTTGCTACCCAAGAAAGATGGCCCCAAGTCCTCATTCCACTTTTTGTCATCTCCGGAAACAAAGGAATAATGACTATGCTTAAGATAAGAATAAAATCACCTGGGATTTCCCGAGCACCAGGTTCTCCTCTGTGATTTATCTGTGCGACTTCATGTACTTCCTACAACTCTTTGAGGTCCGTGGTTCTCCTTAACCTCCAGATGAGAAAGCAGAAACTTAAAAAAAAAAAAAAAGGTTATGTGTTATGTGACTTGCCTAGGATCACACAGAATCAAGTCCCCCCATTTAGATCCGAAATATCATGGGTAATTTAGCTTTGTTTTTAAATGAATGGTTATCAAGGATTTTTTTCTAGTGATCAATTTTCACTACAGAACAAAAGTATCTTTCATTCCATTTTCATAAAGAAAAGCACTGCAGTCATACTGTCTTGCTTCCCTATGGACTTTTTGCCTCTGTGTGTCTCTGTTTATCCCTGGGTTTTCTTTAAGGCCTTGCTGCTTGACACCCACAGATAGGCCACCCCTAAATTTTAGGCACACTATGCTCACCTCACTTTTTAACAGAGCTTCATCCAAACCTTTGGCCTTAGTTTGACCCTCAGAAATCACCCAGATTGGGAGTAATTCTGAAGCATACAGCCTCTGCACTATAATAGCCACAGAGGGACATGTCTGAGGAAGTTTTTAAGGCAACAGCAGTACTGTTTGGATGTTTTTAGGATGTCATCTAACTCTTGAATTGTAACTCAAGTCTTCCCTTGCGACCTCAGCCTGAACCCCAGGGCTGCAAGGGAGACAGGACATGCAGCTTTGGCCTCTATCTCAAGGCTTCAGCTATCAACAAAAAATTCCCTTAGAGGCAATCCCAGGCATTTTAAGGCAGGGACCAAGAAATTGAATCACATGATGACATTCAATAATTTTTAAAAAATGAAGCGCACGTAAAAGGATAAAGTCCTAGGACTTGCACATTACCAGGTGGTGGGCGCCCCCTGCTCTGCAGGATGCAAGGCCTTGGAGTAGGAAAGGCACAATAGTAGGAAGGAGATGCAGGCATTCTCTGAGGCTGCTCTAACCCAGGATGCTTACTGCCCTGGTTTAGGCAGCCAGATAGAACCTTCTCAGCTGTTCTCCTTAGGGTACACAAGGCTGGACTTTTGAAAGGCAAGAAATATTTCCTAAATGCCAGAGAAAATAAGGGGGGCATTTTCCAGTTCTCTTTCCTCTCCTGAAGACTGTTTTTTTTAACCCATTATTTATGGGTGACTCTTTTTGGCTCTGAGCTCTTCTCAACATTTACTGATTCTTAACAAGCTATGCCTTAGCATGTTAGTCACCTTTGAGGGTGTTGGTGGCTTGCCAGCAGCACTCAGATGTCCTGAGTTGGCCCCCCTCCCTGCATCACCGATATTTACTGAGCCCTTACAGTGTACTAGGCACACTAGAACACATAGAAAACATTACCCATGCTCTTGAACTGACTCTCACAAAAGAAAAAAAAAAGAAATGTTCCTCTTTTTTAAAAAATGGCATTTTAAAAAATTAATTAATTAATTTTGGTGTTGTGCTTTCTGTAGAGTACCGAGGAAATACTCAGTAGGGTGTGAGCTTTGAGCATGACATAGACCCCTCATTATTTGAGGGGAGGAAGAAGATTTTAAAGGGATAAAGTTCGGGATAGGATTTCCAGGAGATAAACATAGTCTTGAATGAGGAGAGCTGGGCTGATGGAAAGAGGGTGACGGGAGGTCCGCGGGGTGAGGGGAGGTCCGCGGGGTGAGGGGAGGTCCGCGGGGTGAGGAGGGGAGGTCTGCGGGGTACGACGAGCAGCGGAAGTGGGGCATCTCAGACTCCGGCTGGAGCTGGAACAAACGCGAGGCTTTTTCCCAAGTAGGGCCACCAAGTAGGAATGGCTGGTGATGAGACAGAGAGGAAAACGGGGAGATAATCTTGTGTAGTCAACAAATAAAGATGAAGGATGAGGGGCGGGCTACGGGAGCATCAAGAATTTCTTAAAAATTGAAAGCGATTTGGAAGCACAGAACGTATCAGTGTTAATGCTACCCAGCGGCATGGTGGGCCAAGAACATTTGGCTTCCTAAATTAGAAAATGCGACAGCCTTTCTTATTTTCCCAGTGTTACCCTCAAAGGTTAGCACAGGGACTGACCAACAGGTGTTCTGTTTGTTCCTCTGCTAGCCGAAGAGAAAGCTGCATCCAATAACAGATATTCCAGACTGGCTTCCTTGTAACCTTTAACCCCCAACCCCTTAACTCATCCAGGTGTCACAATTCATGGTGAGATGACATTCTGGCAGTGCTTTTATCAAGGAGGGAGCTGCCTCTCAGAGAAGTGGAGCTGTTCCACGGACCTCAGAAAGCTAGTGGAAAGAGGGCCGGACGTGCAGCTGTGTACTCCCAACCTAGTAAACCTACCTTGATGTGACCACTACCCCACTGTCCCCTCCTTACTGCAATTATCAGCCGGGCTGTGACAAAACCCAGGATGTGGGCAACGGGTAGGAATGTTTGCGGGGGTTTTTTTTCTCCTCCCTGGCCTCAGGCACTGGTTCACTGTTGTGGGCCCAGATGGGCCCCATTCTGTGCTGTGTGGCAGCCTCAGGCTCAGTGTTTTTCTACTGAGAGTCTTTCATTCCTTTCTCCCTGCCCCCACCCCCCTCTACCAAATGCAGAACGGACCCCAGGAATAAAATACAAGAACTCAACCAACAGAAAGCAAAGGTTAGAAACTGAACTCCAGCCCCTCCAGAAGCCAGGAAATTCCAGCGCCCTGGTTCTCGGGGCAAGGGGACTTCAAGTTACATATTTTGCAGTCTGGCTAACTGGTTGTACTTTTCAGCATGAGGTTTAAGACAGGGTCTGCCTATGCCACGAGGGTGCCTCTGGGCTCTGAGACCCATATTAGGTTGCACACAGGCTGTACTGTGGATTAGCTGTGAGATTTGCAAATGTATGGTTTACAATGTGGTAAGAGCCTCGCGGCCTGAATGGGCAGTTCTGCAGTGGTTACTGGGGCCTAGCTCCCTGTGCCGGGGTTGGGGGAGACCGCTTTTCTGTCCTCCAGGCCACATTAACAACAGCTGGGGCCTGTGGGGCTCTAGTGCTCTAGGAATCAAGCTACAAGGCACTTAGCGTGATTGTCAGGAGTCCTCCCTCCTCCCCCGTGTGAATGAGTATGCTTGCTTGAGTAAAACATTGAGTGCTTCACAAGTGCAGGCAGACAGACGCCATGGCTTTGGAATCCGAAGACTGGCCACCAGAAGTGGTTTATGAATCAGTTCGAGCTCCGTTCCGAACCCTGAACTCCTCAAAGTCTGTTCCTGTCTTCAGATTCCCAGTGAGGGGGGAAAACACATCCTAGACTGAGCACATAACTTCCCCACTGCGCCTCTAAAGCAGAGAGTGCAGAGCTCTCGGGCCCCACAGAGCTCTAGAAAACAGCATGAGAGAACCCTTAAACTTTTCTCCAAAAGTTGCCCCCAACAAGGGACCTGAGAGCTCATGTCTTCCCATCCCTACCTCTAACCGGTTCCTGGCCCCAAACACCCTGGTCCCGTGGAGAGTGCATACCATGCATTTCAGCCATGGAAGCTGAGCTGATGCCTCCCTCAGGCAACTCCTTTGACCGGTAGTTCTGCTCCAGATCTTTCTCGTTTCTCTTCCTGTACCCACTGCTCTCCTTAAGATAGCACTTCATCTCCCAGTGACCCTCTGGTACTGGAATGGCAGTCTCCCCTTCTCCTTTATCCCTCACACACAGGGCTCTTGGCAAACTTCCTCTCAGCAAGTGGTCACTATTCACAATACCATAAAGTTAACTTACTAACAAAGAAACATATGTAGCAAATGTTTCTCTTACCCCACCCAGCCCCTGATACTGTTCTCCTTGCCTCAACAACAACGAGGGGAATAAATACCATGACTCCAGGTGGTTAAGTGAACTGCTCTATCTAGGACATCATACATTCAAGGAGTGTTAGGACTTTAATCCAGCCTTAGTATTCCAATGTTCAGTATTCTTTGTATTGAATCTGCCGCTTCCTTGCCTCTGTCCTGCTGGAGGCTAATGGGTGCCCAGGATTTAAGCTGTTACTTGTCTTTGTACCAATGCTTTTAACTGGAAGAGTAAATCGTCCTCAGAAGGGGATGATGGAAGAGCCCAGAAGGGCCCTCTTCTGTCCTCCAAGCATGCCTCAGAATAGACAGCTTCCTCTTGACCTGCTTGAGAAAGAGATGAGTTTCATTCATAAAATGAAGGACCTGCAGCTCAGAGAGAGCAGGCCTTGCACAGTGGTATCCTGGGTGGTAGGTGGGCATCGAGGAGCCCGTAGACTCCCATGCTTGGCTTCTTCTCTTCCTTTTTGGAGGTCAGCTCTTTACTAAGAGACAAGCCTCTCTTCCAGATTCTGATGATAGTTCTGAAGGAAGCTCTGTGATGCCCCTGCTCACATTCCCCTGGAAAGTCTGGATTCCGAACTAACTAGTCAGGATTACTCTACTCATCTGTTCATGAAGCCAAGCCAGGCAGGCAGGCAGGCAGGCAGGCAGGCAGGCAGGCAGGCAGGCAGGCAGCTCATTCTTGAGGGCAGGACTTTGGGAGTCAAGAGATTATTACTTTCAGAAGCAGGGCTCTAACTTTCTGTATCTCTTTGTTGGAGAAGATGAATGGAATGGCGTCACTTTATCCTGCACACAAACCCCGTGTGTGGATGAAAATGGACACAGACTACACTCTGCATAACTAGACCGAATGCTCTTCCTTGGGGTGTAATTGGAAGCTGGTCCTTTACTCTGAACATTGCTCACACTAGTGCCTGAGGTTCCATTATCTGAGACCTTTTAGACAGGCATTATCAATACAGCTTGGCATGTGATTGGCATGACATGTATAAAGATGGCATCATTGCACTAACAGAATGAAGGAAAGTCTACCCAACATGAGATTCGCATGCTTCTTGTTTGCTGAGGCCAAAAGCCCTTGGCTGACAGACTCACCCCTTCTTCCCCTTCCCATTGTCCTCAGTAGTAGACCCCAGTAGGCAGCACTTCCCATGGGTTTCCAGCAGAGCCAAATCATGTCCATAGATTCCAGGTGCAACGTCAAAGACAGGAAGAGAGACTATGAAGGAATGGCCCCTGAGAACAGAGAATGGGAAATGTGAGGGACAAGCACAGAGAGATGAAAAGGTAATAGTGGTGTGGTCAGGAAGGAGGAATGTGTGTGTGTGTGTGTGTGTGTGTGTGTGTGCATGTGTGCATGTGTGTGTGCATGTGTGTGTGTATTACATATATATGTAAAATAGCATTTTAAAATTTCAGTATTTGATTTCTTAGGCATTAGCTTGATTCTCAGATATGTTTCAGTATCCAGACTGTTATTACATAGTGCAGCATCTAGAGGAGTGTTTCTCAACCTTCCTGATGCTGCAACCCTTCAATACAGTTCCTTATGTTGTGGTGACCCCCAACCGCAAAATTATTTTCATTGATACTTCATAACTACAATTTGCTATTTCATGAATTGTAATGTAAATATCTGATGTGCAGGATGATATCTGACATACGACTCCTATGGGGATCTTGACTCACAGGTTGAGAACTGTTGATCTAGAAGATGGAAAATTCTGGTGTAAGGTCATGAGAGCATAAGAATGCAAAAGGCACCATCCCTTTAGAGCGCCAGCTTCTTCCTGTTACACCTATGCATGACCACACACACACACACACACACACACACACACACACACACACACATGCACGCCCTTGGCTGTGCTTGTTTGGCATGTCTGTTTTTATATTATCACTATGCCATGATATTGTTGGGGTACCTGAAGACAGTGTGTTGATCCTGGGTAGTCCTCCATGCTATCTGGTCCCAGGGTAGAGGTTATGATAGAAGTTTAGATGCACATGCTGCAATAGAAGTTATGATAGAAGTTTAGATGGCAGAGGTTTAGATGTACCTAGTTCCAGTTTGGCTCCTGGATCTGTTATTGACAAATGCTAGGCTTGTAGAAAATTGCAGTCTCTTCAAAGCTTGAGTTTCCTCTTTTGTGATGGGAAGGGTAGTAACTGCTCTCTGTAGACATGTTAGGAGGATCAACAGTATGATGTCTACAAAGAGACAGGTGCACTAACTCTTAGAGAGAGGGAGGGCACTCCAGACATAGTAGATACAGCTGGTATTATTAAAATGCCACTGGCATTATTATCCAGTGATATTGTGAGCTGCCTGTGAGTGGGGGATATTCACTTCTATAAGATCAGACTTCTAGAACATGCTCAGGACAACATGGACACATGAATTTTGTACAGATAGGCCTTTTCAGAATCAATTAGCCTGACTCAGAGTAGAATGAGACAGTTCCAATTCCCAGGATCCTTTGGCCTAATTAGCCTGTATATGTTGGGGGTAGTTGAGAAACAGCGGTGAACTAAGGCATGTGGTAGACAGATAAACACCTGCAGCATCCTTGATACTCCACAGGAGGCTTGATGTTGCTTCTTGGACAGTTTGCCTGATGTTGTTTAAGTCTTTCCAGAAATTTCCATGTACAACCACATAGCTATGAGGAGATGAAGTAGACAATACTGAAAAATGAACTTATCAATTCCTCTTCTACACATGCAGATCCAGAGGGCTGCCTTTGTGACTTGCTCTGACTGGTAAAGTTCTAGAACTTGGAAAATAGCTTCTTTTTTAATTTAAAAATACTTTATTTATTTATATGTGCTTTGGTGTCTTGCCTGCATATTTGTCTGTGTGAGGGTGTCAGGTCACTGGGACTGGAGTTACAGACAGTTGTGAGCTTCTGTGTAGGTGCTGGGAATTGAACCTAGGTTCTCTGGAAGAGCAGCCAGTGATCTTAAATGTTGAGCCATCTCTCCAGCCCCAGGAAACAGTTTCTTAAGACTCCATCTACTTCCTGATTTTGGAAATAAGAAAGCCATATGCAGGGAGAAAGCCCAGCAGGAGAAAGGGCCTGTGGAAAAGCCTGAAGCCACCAGATCTGTTGTGAAGCCTTCCTTGACCTTCCAGCAGAACATCTTATCCGTCTAGAAGCTAAGTAAAGCCAGGGAGTGACCCTCTCGATACTTAAGTGGAGCAGAACTACCTGGCCCCAGTCCAAGGCAGAAGCATGGTGTGTGTGTGTGTGTGTGTGTGTGTGTGAGAGAGAGAGAGAGAGAGAGAGAGAGAGAGAGAGAGAAGTTATGTGTTAGAGACATTGTTTACGCATCAACCAAAAGCCCAAATAGGAGGGCAGGAGCCAGGCAGAGTGGCAGAGCTGCTGTATCACAACCCTCAGCATCTGGCAGGTTGAAGGAAGCCTTCCCCTCCAGGCTCTGGCACAGAGACAACAGGGGAAGAGTCAGCCATCCACTAAACTATGTCTGGATTTGAACTTACACCACTGAAGCATATCATCCTCAGTTGTTAAGAAGGAAACACGGAAGCAACAGAGATCAGAGTTCTAGAGCAAAGGTGGCCATGTTCGACGTTAGTAAAGGGACGCAGTCACCCTCAAGGTAGTTCCGCCACTTTGAGTTCTCGTGAATTTTTACTTTGCATTCTGTTTTCATTAGAACACACAAATGACTCCTGCCACGCCTTTGTTCATGGTTTCCCCTCTCTATACCCTCTCTATGCCCCCTTTACTATTCTAATTGCCCTCTACCAGTCTTTAGGATTCCGTGTGGTCCAGGACTCCAGCAGTAGACTTCACTAACTCATTCGACCTGGTTACATCCTCCCAGAAGGTTCACAGCCCTGGTCTTCTGCAGCACCGAGAAAAGTGTCATAGCTCAGGCAGTGAAGACCAACTGAAGTTAAGAGATTGGTCCAAGGCCCTAGAGTTAGTGAGTAGAATATCAATACTGTGTCTCCATAGCTTTGTTTGTTGCATTTTTATTTGTTTTATTTTTGAAACAGTGTCTTTTCACATTGCCCAGGCTAAACTTGAACTTGAGATCCTCCAGTCTCAGCCTCCCCAGGCCCATACTATAGCAACTGCAAAATGTTTATACCTGCAGTGAAGCTAACAGAAAACACTCAGAGGAGGCATTGGCTTCCCAGGGGCTGGGTTTGACCCAATGGTAAGCCACTTCCTTAGGGTGCATGAAACCCTGAGTTCAAGTCTCAGCAGCACATTCATGCGTGTGCGAGCGTGCAGTACACACACACACACACACACACACACACACACACACACACACACCATCTCCTCTCAGACTGACTATCAAGATGGCAAATTTTCTCCAAACAAGCCTGTTGTTGGGGGTGGAGATTAAGATCAAAGTCACAGTGGGTAGAGCTGATCACAGTTTATACCTTGGGCACAGTTCTGCTGCACCGAGCTGAGCAGTCTCCATGTGGCAAAGTGCCTAGCTCGTCATAAGCTGCCTTTGAGTAACCACCCTGGAAAGTGTACTACAGTGGTTGGCTCTCCATCTCCAGTCAAAGTCACCCACTTGAACTGCAAAGCTTAGCTTGGTGAATAAGTCAATTCTGATGTATCAGGGCATCTAGGAAAAAAAAATCACACCCTCTATGAAAATAAAGAACTAAGAAATGACCAATTAAGAATTGAACCAAAGGAAAAGAAAGCTCACATTTTAGTGTGTGGTGTCGTTCCTTCTGAGCCTTACAATCATCAAATTATCGTCAATTGGTTTGTCAAGGCACTTAAGGCAATTAGGAGAAACTGATATATTGGAATTGTAGAGACTTTAATTGCTTAAGTGTGCCAGAAGTATTTACTTATTGGAGGAATCTAATTAGTTGACATTTTTGAGTTATTAGTTATTCGGTAGTGTGTGAATTTTTCAAGATGTTAATTGCTTAAAGATTAGAAAATTGGGCAACAAGGGCTCACTGTGATTCATTTGCCATCACCAGAGCCCCTCCGACACCACAAGCCCAGCTCCTCCCCAGAGAGTACCTACCTCCACGGCTGGTCCCGCCTGCACCTCCTTCTACCACACAGACCTGGCGTTGCTGTTAATTCCGTGTGTATAACTTTGCTAGCAAACAGGAAAAATACCCTATTCATTCAAAGCAACATCAGATTGTCCTTACATTTTACATAGTTGCATTTAGCATGCTCCAGTGGAACCTTTAACCCAAGAAATGGAACTTTTTAACTGAGTTCTGTGAAGTTAGGCATAGCCCTTACAGAGAAACACCCCGAAACACATGACACAGAGGGGCAAACTGTAAGGATTCAGGCATTATGCTGACCGGCCCCCTGACAAATGACAGGGGATGCACACCGCACACCTGCATTCAGGCAGCTGCTTAGGCAGCTCAAAGGGCCCTGTGTTGTGTGGCTACATCACGTGTTGCGTGGCTGCGTAAGGACTCTGTACGCATGTGCAAGCTTTCCCTTTTAAGCTATCGCCTTCCACCTGTTCGCCCCTTCTTCTCCTTCATCCTCTTCCTCACCCCCTTCCCCAGCCATCCCTGTTCCCGGTTGGCCAACTTCTACCCTTCCCCCAATAAACTTCACGTGAGTTTTATTGAGTTTTGTGGTCCATGTTTCATTGCCTGCAGATGCAGCAGGACAAGGACTTCCATATCTGCAGATGGGAGTCACTCACCTGGGGTCAACCTTCTGTTTTTGGATGCACTGGAGGCTTGGCTTCTCAGAAGTGACTCTGCTTTGTAACCGGTCACTGGTCACTTCTTCACTGACCATTCAGATAGTTAGGGAAGGTTTGGGCGGGTTCCTGGGCCGTCTTAACAGGTTAGTACAAAGACAGAGACATCAGCGTGGTGAGAAACTATGGCTCCAGCCTCCTGACCACCACCTCCCACAATCCCTCTGCTTCTTGCACGGGACGGCTGAGTCTCAGGAATAAGGAAAGATGCAGAAGGGAGGTGGCCTGAAGGTGGGGAACAGTGAGTTTGGACTAGGAAGAGCTGGCCTCTGAAAGATGAGCTCGGGATGGCTGGAATGCTATCGAAGCCCAGTTGGAACCAAGGTAAATGATGGAAATGGTCTGTGAGGCCAAGAAAGGAAGAAGGAGGAGCTGAGGGGCCGGATGGAGAAGAGGACCACTGGGTGACTGAGAGATGGCTAGAATCATGAAGCACTGCGAGAGGCCCAGAGGACAAGGAAGGGAAAGGGCTCCTAGGAGGAGGACTCCCATCAGCAGAAAGCAGGACGTGGCTGGGGAAAGTTGGGGTCCTCCAGAGAGAGATCTGGTGACTCAGAAGCCCCGATGAATAAAACTGCCTAAGATGAGAGAAAGCACTGGGCTCGTTTGCATAAAGCTGAGAACACACAAGGTCGGGTTTTCCATAATATTGACATCTGAACCAGACATTGGTCTTCATACCAAGAAGAGTCTCTGCAGTCATTCCAAGGCCTTTACAACTCATTCCTTTTGTGGTGGGAGAAGCCACCACTTTATTGGAACTGTCTACTATTTTGCACTGGGGGGGGGCATGGTGACACGTGTCTCCTTGTGACCTCCATCCTGGTGGTGGATGGGTTTGTGCCTAGGAGAGCCAGTAGTCTCCACAGCAGTGAGTATATACAAAACAAGCTTTCTGCTTTTTGTTTTTAACCAAACAAGTTCATTTTCATCCAGATGCACTCAGCATATATTAACCACAGGTCTGACTGTTGTTGGAGAGGTGAGCCTGGCCACACCTCAGGGCCGGTACACATACCGAGGCCTTGTGGCATACATTGAGTTCTTCCCTCCTCCTGACAATGCCTTGGGAGATAGCATTATTTTGTTCACAGTTCCAGCCATGCTATGGCCCTAGCACGCAGCCGATGATGTGCAGAAGGTCCTATGAGTGCCCTGTAACCTAAGGGATCACAGGCTTAGTCCGTGACAGTGACATGCCTTCCCCCACCGTGTGTTAACACTAGGAAGGCCAGGGCAGGGTGCATGTTGTGGCTACATCCCTTACTGGTTGAAACTTCTTGCTCTGCTACAGGCATTTTTTCTTGAACAGACCCACAGCTCCTGAAGATGTACACCATCATTCTTGGTCTCTTGCATCCAAGTTGGTACCTTGGGGGTAATTTTCAGTGACGATGTAGCCAGTTTGTTTCTTCTGCCTCTTTCTTTACCCTCCTTGTGAATGGAAGGCTCTAAGACTCCAAGGGCTTTAAATGTGGTTTTCTAAATATTCTACCAGATTGAATTTAGAGACATCCCAAACTTTAACAAAGCTGTCTTGAGGTCTATGATTAATTAAAAGGTTATACTCTGTCCTTTGCCACATTTTCTTTATATTTCAATTATGCTTCTGTGGAGTTAACTAAAACATACCTTATGCCTATAAAAATGCCCTTTCTGGCTATCTAGCTGTCCTAAAAGTTGTTATTATTTTGCCTTACATAAGAAAGAGATGTGTCCTTTAGATTTTTCTGTTGGAAATATATATCAACAATATGACTACAATGACCAAGAAAAGAGAAAATCACACAGGCAGGATAGTGCTGTTTCCCTGACATGTGCCTAGGTGCACACAACATCAGCCTGTACCAGGGTCTGGAACGGGTGACATTCTGAACTGATATCGATGACTATCTTATCAGAATCTATTGTTTTCACCTTTTCCTACTGAAGGGAAATCCTTCCCAAAGTGTGACACCAGCTAGGACAGTAGAACTACAAATGGCCCGGGCTCATTCAAGCAGGAATTAGTCAAGGCATTGTATACTTTCAGAGGGAAATTTTCCCCCATGAGGAAGACTTGGGCATTGTGTAGCTGATTCCAGGAAAGCCCAGCATTAGGAAGGCCCCCGTTTTGTGCGAAATGATCAAATACAGATGTTTCTAGGGGTTGATCAACTGAGACACCAAAGGCAATGGCACAGCAGACGGCCAGCTAGTACCAAGCGAGGGCATGTTTTTGGCAGGAGAGTGTAAATGAGGACAGAACATGACTGACACTCGACCAACATCCATTTTATCCATAAGTACATATTTACTTCCAAAATGTTTTCTACCATGAAAATGTAGCAGGAAATTAGATGTTGCAGACATTGTCATATGTGTGTGTGAAATTCTGAAAAAGATGAAGAGCAGAAAGATATTAAAAATGGGTTCAACCTTCTGTCTTCCTGAAATATCAGATTTCATATAAAACTCATCAGCTCAACTAAGTATTAGGCTTGATCAATGGCAGGAAATGAGAGGCTCAGATGCTAATAAATCAGAAACAGATACTCTGCTCCTGAGCAGAAATACATCACAAAACCGAAAATAAGGAAACCGTCTGACATTTTTTAAAAATGCATCTACGTATAGGAAACAAACTGAAGTGAAAGTTGCCTCAAAGCAGGGACCAAGAGTCTTAGGCACTGTCCTCAAATCTCAGCTTTAAAAGCACAGCAAGGAAGCAAGGGCGTGCAGACACTCGGTGAAGACCCGAAGACGAGGGGAGAAGCACGTGTGTGTAGGTGTGCGAGGTTAAAATGGCCAAGTGCTCTCATTCAAAGGTTGCAAATAACATCCTGTTTAGATGACTTCTACATTTGCTTTTGTAGTTATATCCTGAGACCTCTGCTCTAACCCTTCTGTCATCTAAAATATCTGCTGTCCACAACTCTTATCTTCACACTTTTCAGCATTTTTAAACTTTTCTAAAGCAAATGTTTTTTTATAGTAAAACATAAGCCCAGGAAAAAAATGCACAAATCCTAGGCTCACAAATTCGTAAGCCCAGTGAATTTGCTCAGTAAACAAACGTGATGGGTACCTAGAAACTTAATGCTGAATGTCCATCTGATGGCAACCCACTACTCCTCCTGGAAATGCTACAGATTGTCATTTTTGTCCGATTGTTTTTGAGCTTCATATAAACGGAACCATTAAGTATGTATTCTTGCAACTGAATTCCTTTATTTCATAATCTGCTTTACTGGATTCATCCATGATGGTCATTTGTCATTTACATTGTATTATTCTAAATAGCACAGTTGCATTCATTTCACAATTGCAGTCATGTAGGTATAGGTATTTCTTTGTTTCTGCAAGATGACCAGTCTGGGCACTGAGAGGGAGAGTTAAAAAAAATCTCTGAGAGAAATCAGCAAGAATACACTGAGCTATGCTAAAATTCCCGAACTGACAAGAACGTAATGATAGGCACACAATCCCAAACATCTTTGAAACTTTCATATTTGTTTTTATTTAATTAAAAAACCCTGCAAGCACAATGATCATTTCTTTCTTTCACCCACCTTCAACAAGAGCCCAGAGAGTGCGTTCCTGCTCTTGGAACGGAAACTGTGAAAACAGAGAGCTAAATTAAATTAGAAAATCCTGGTATTCGGCAGGACCGAATTTCCCTTCCTTCCTATTTTCCCATCCCACAATCTATCACCTAGAGTAATTAAGACCAGGGACGTATCGTCTTCACTGGATTAACCCAAGCTAAATTGTTCTCATTCAACATGTGCCCTTTTGATTAGTCCGAGCAGGGCCTGCTGTCTGGGATACACCCACCTTGTAATTCTGCACACTTAATTAATTTCAGATGAATAGTGAGGAGGCTAAGCTAAATTCTCCGATTAATAAACTATACATCCTTATGTGTGGTCGAGTAGCCAGAGATTTCCATACCCCTTTATTTCCTTGCCTTGAAAAGGGTAAGTGGAGATTGGAGGAGGGGGTGACCCACACACAACCCACAGACACAGTTGTGATTGTGCACGGTCCCTGTGCAAGTTCCCCGAGCCACTCCATCACCATAAAAAGCAGAGTTAAGAACTGTTGGCAAAATATTCTTTTCCTGCCAAGCATAATTTAGAGTGTCCTTCTCCACCCAGACCTTAATATTTAATTTTTCATTGGCATGTATTTCCGGTTCTATGTATGGATTATTGGTTATGAAAGTGAAATATTAATATGACTATTTTTCTATTCTCAAATGCATCCCTCAGAAGCAAAATATCATTGTCTGAAAGCTCTTCTGATAAATGATTTGAAGTTATTTGTTTAATCATCAAATTTAACAGCTCTCAAAAATATCATAAAGAGTTGCCCTCATGGGCGTCTCTGACAGCAGAGAAATTATTATTTCCTTAGAATAAAACAGCTCCCAATAAGCTATAATTTATCTCATATTAGAAAATCATAGAAGATAGATTTACAGTCTCTCCTTCAAGCCAGAAAATTTATGTATCTAGTTATTAGTGACTTAAAAACTACTACCAATCTGCATAATTGTATGTAAAGAGTTTCCCAGTAGCTTTTATATCCTATGAGCCAACTCCATGAGGTCAATTATATTCAGGAAGTTTCAATTACTGATACTTAGGGAATAAAATCAATATGGCTGTTGGTTTCTTTATTGGCTTAGAAGGAATAATAGTTGTATAGGACTAAATGCCTATCTGGACACAGCCTAGTTTACATGTTTTAACAGGAATTTTAAAAGGTCTCTGAATTCTTGTGTAGAAAGTTATTTAAGAAATCATATAGACAACTCACCAATATCCTCAGATATTAAGACCAGGATATCCTAATTTTGTTTCCTAGATTTTCTTCCAAAATGATCTTGTAAAAAAAATATTGAGGGACTCTGTCAGAATTCTACAAGTTTAGACTGTTTAACAGCGAAATCTGTGCACTTTGGTTTTCTCCAATCACGAATTTCCTGGCTATTAAATATCCCTACAAGTTAAATAAGGACAATGGCCCTCCATAATTCACCACTAAATCAAGGAGAGCGTAGAGTTTATTGATTGTTTGACTAATTGCTATCTGTGAAAATCCTCAAAATGGTGGCCGCACTTGATTATTTGAATGCAGATATTAACTAATTTTGATTAATGGCGTGCATGCTGATAGACAAGTCGTTTTCCTGGGCCATCCGGGAACGCCTGGTTAGGTTTGCATTCATCTCCTCCGTGCACACAGGCGTTTCCACCCAGGAAATCTTACTCTGTCCACCTCCCCTAAAACCAGATCATTTGACCCTTTAGAAAAACACAACCCCAAGTAATTTGAATCAGCGCACACCTGCGCCATCTTCGCAACTGTCTTAATATATATTGCACATTTCATTCCTGAGCACTCCACAACGGCTCAAAGGGACAGTGTGTTCCCCTATGGAACAAAATACTGACAATGCAGTTTGTCTTGTTTGGGGTCCCGGGAAAGCTGAGAAGGTGGAGGGGGAGGCTATGCTTGGCCCTTTGTGATTCAGATTTACTATGCAAACCGACAGCTGTTTTTCCGTGACTGAATGAAGTGGGACTTAGCCTTCCTTTAGCTAGATTCTGTTTTGCCGTTTACGTTGCCCGAGCACAGACCTTAGGAATGCTATTTAAGGTGACACAACACCAAGAGTTCCATCATAGGGTAAGTCATCGTACAGCTGTGGTTGTTGGCTGTAAGGGCATCTTTTAGCTTAATTCTGGTGTTTGAAAAATAAAAGAAAGATCCAGGAGACAGTCTGCGCGGTGGCCAGTCGTGTCCAGCATGCTCATCACCGGCGTTTAATTGCCATGTGCCTCTTGTGTTGACCTTTTAAAATGAGACTTACACCAATAAATTCATGTTCTCGCTCTTGCTTATGACCAGCTTCCGGGTCCTGCCAGGTCTGCAGAAAGAAATCAAGGTTTGGATATCCCTTCTCTGTACTAGGAAGCCGTTTATCACTTGGTCGGGTTAGCTTCGCTCTCCTTTCCGCTGTCCCCTTCTCCAGGCCAGGCAAACGAGTCTCTTGCTCTAAAGCAGGTCTCCCGGGGTCAGTTCGCTCTCTCGCGGTCAGACTGTCCTCTCCCCCTTTACTCCTGGGAGCACGTCTGAAATTGTTTGAAGTCAGTGACATTTCCGCGCAGAAGGAAAGGCGAGTAGGCGAGATGGGTGCAGGTGCGGGGGGAGCGACTCAGCAGGCGCCCGGGGCAGCTCGACTCCTGCAGGGTGTGGAGCCCGCTCAGGGCACGTGGCTCCCGGCGGCTGCCGTAGAGAACAGAGGCCGGGGATCTGCCGCTGCGAGCACCTCCCGTCCGGATCCCCAACTCAGTGCCCCCCGGGCTCCGGGGACGCTCTGGCTCTACAGCTCCCTGCGGCTAAGAGAAGCCTGGAGGCACCCGGCGCGGGCCGACGGAGGCGGTGAAACCGGTGCTGCAGGGTCGGGTCCCACGGATCAGCGCTCCCCGGGGCCACAGAGAAGAACCCCGGGGCCCTGGGGGCCGGGGTGGCACAAGGTCCTGCGGTGGACGCGGGCTGCCTCCAGTGTTTGTGCAGCTGGGATCTCCGCCACCCCCGTGAGCGACCCGACTGGCACCGGCGAAGACCTGCGGGGAGGGGGAGAGAGGAGGTTAGGGTGATCAAGAGGTGGTGAGTGGTGGCGTCCATGCTGGGGGTGGGGGTACGGATGGTTGGGGGAGTCGGCCTCCGGGCAGATCTAACAGGGAAATGCACTCGGGTGTTTTCCCCTAGCTTTTCCCGCAAGCCCTCCGGCAGCAGATGCCAGGGTGGCGGCGTCCCCGGTTGTGGTTTCTGGCCGCTGGGCAGTTTCGCGGCTCCTGGTCGAAGCTTGGGGCCTGCCAGGGGCTCGACCTCTCGGTAACCTGGGGCGCACAAAGTGCGACATACGGTCACCAAGCTCCCTCCCTGGTTTGCAGTGCTAGGTTTCTTGCCCAGGTCCTGCGCTGGAAGAGCCAAGCCTCCCTCTCTCCAAGCAAGCTAGGTTTGCCATTCCCGACGCCAGGCCTGACCGTCTCCTACTGGTGGTGGCCCGGAGAGGTCACCCACAGACTCTTTTAGGAAGAAGCAGTTAGGCCCACGGTGTTGTGGACACACTGAACCAGAATCCCCGCACTGTTTTCAATCCCAGGGCCTCTGGATGGCTTGGGTGGTGAACTCGGTGTCCACCTCATCCCTCGCCACGTTACTACCCGTGGGCGGTGGGCGCAGGGAAGGACCTGTAAGTGGAGAGGCCGCCTTCCCTGGGGTCTCCTCTGCCTGTCACATCTGCATTTATTTAAAGCTCAGCTGGTGGTCCTCAGTCTCCGGAATGCCACTTGTGGGCCTGGCCCAATACTACTTGGGACTTGCGTTGATTAGCAAGCTGGTCTTGAGGGTAGTGCTGTGGAAATATTTTGGAAACTAGAGGTACAGACTATTCAGCATGTCCCCATCCTTCCAGTCAACCTAGGCTCCCAGTGACTCCTAACTTCGAGAACGTTCTGCTTGTAGAGACACTGACAGTTGCCGTTTAAAGTGCAGTAGTTGAGTGTGTTACTTTTGATGTTCTGTTCACGAGTAGCACAGACCTCAGATCTCTGGAGGTGCCCTCGCTGAATCGCAGAGGAGGAGATGAGTGCAGTCAGCCCATCTTAAAAGCCTGTAGGTAGTACTGGATTATTCACCTTTCTCTGTGTGAAACTAATACGTTTTCGCTGGTGCAAGCCCATACATTACATGAAGAGCTTGGCCTGCCTCGCTTAGAATGCTACACACAAAACATTAAAAAAGGCACCGAACAACCTGCATTGGAGAACCAACCCGAGGTGCAAACTCCTCAGCGGTTTGCTTTCCAGTCCGCGAGACTCTTGGAATGGCAGAGTTAGTCAGGAAGGGAAGATTGGAAGCTTTCTTATTTTATAAGGTTCAGGAAGTTTGGTCTGATTTTGCCTTTGCCTTTGGACTCAGCATAACTAAGGATGAAAATAAGCCCTCTCTGTATTTCGATTGCTTTGGGAGGAAAGTTGTTTTAGTAATCTGGGAAAGAGGAACCATGTGCTGAGTCAGCAAAACTTCGGCACTGGGCCAGCTCAGTTCAATAATACTGGTATATGTAACATACACACTCTATATACCTTTGTGGAAGTAATCAAGAATATATTGGAATTTTCATGGCATAAGACATGCCCGCAACGCCCATTAGCAGCTGAGAAGCTAGGCTGAGTAAGAGCTAAGCCTTCTGACACGTGGAAATACGTTCTAGACAAGTAACAGTTGCATTTACTATGGGAACAAAGGAGAAATGCAACTTTCAACACAAAATGTGATTTTTTTCCTCAAATGCTCAGGTTGTACACTGTTTAAACATTCCCTCTGCCTGTCTTTGTGTGACAAGAGTTCAAGGTGGCTCCAGTGGGCACAATCTTTATTTTTAAATTTTCGCATCAATAAAATTGTTTCTCTAGAATGTCTCCTTAAAAGGCTGCTGGTAGATCCCACTAGGACCTTGTTGACCTGCCGAGCATGAAGCCCATGTGTGTGTGAGAGAAATATATGTGTTTTAAAACCACTTGGAGGACACAACTCCGCAGGAATGATTGCTTTTAAACATTCAAAGGTTAACCTGAACTTGAAAACTGAGAGCATTTCTACTGTGAAATCAAAGTCTACGTTGCATCGTCAGCAACAGATACTCAGTATTTCTGGGAATATTCTTCACGGTTCTTCTAGATCTTACAGTATGGTTGCAATGGGTGTGACTTAAAGACAAAACAAAACAAAAAACAGTATATTGCATCAAGAAGCAACCCAAAGCTTGCTTCTATTTCCTTTGTTGCCCTAATCACCTCAAAACCTCCGTTAGTATACCATTTATGATTTTAATCGTTTGGGATATAGCTGATCTTAAGTTGTTTCAGCATAATGCAGAAACATCAGGATATGAAGTGAAAAACTTAGTCTGACACCCAGCTTCCAGATGTTTGATGCTGTATAGACAAAACATCAGAATGACTGACTGGATTTTTTTTCTCTCTCCACAATCCAGATGGTTTAGGGCCTGACATCTCCATAAGGAAACACAGTTTCCTTTCTCTAAACATTGCATCCTATCTTGGGTATCCCACCTCTGGCATGGTTTGCACCTTTTCAACTACAGAATGCCAGGCCTTTTGGAATGTAGCAGAGCAATCAGTAAACGAGATGATGATTACGTACATGTTTAGGTGAATGTAGTCCAAGTCTAATGTGCTCCAAGGCAGGGGGTAGGACAGGGTGGGATGGTAAAAGAGAAAGATCTTTGTTCTCTGGGAGAATGGTGTGGCTGACGGGACACAATTTTCCAAAACTCCATCCGTGGCATCCCATAATCTTACATGGATGAAGCATAGCACCCATCAGGCCGCAGCTTGCATTTGCCCATTATGCCACTGCATGGTGAATGGAGGCCTCTTTCCTCCACAATTCTTTGAGGACCATTGTCAGACGCGTGGATGTGATACTGCATTAAAACCATGCAGGAACACTGTGTGGATCAAGCAGGTGAAAATCTATATTTAGGATGGGGGGAGAGATCAATCAAAGAAAAAGAGGCCATGATTTGAAAGACAGCAGGGGTATGTACATGGGAGAAACTGCATAGAGGAAATGGAAGGGAGAATGACATAATTGTGTTTTAATTTCAAAAACTAAAAGAAATTATTAAAAGGCGAGGCCCGCTGAGGGCTGAAGCTCCGGGTGGGAGCAGGGCTTTCTTTTGAAAAGTCAGCAGTATGGTAGACACTACCTCGAAGTACACCGCCGACAAGCAGGTTTCATAGAGCGTTACTGTATTTTACAACTGTCAGGCTTGGGGGTGATGGCAGGCAGCACGATTTTTTTTCCTTCCCACAAAGTCCCAGAGATTTAAGATCATAAACAGAGTCATAGCTGGTCCAAGTGTCTGCCCTGCTTGAGGAAGAAGGGCCCTATTGGAGAAGCCTCCCATGGAATTAGCAGATGAAGTCAAATTAGAATGGAGTCTGGGCTGCTTATCAACCTCACATTGCCTGACTACAGGAGACTGTTTAGATGATGAATTTTGATGAATGCTAAAGCATTGTTAAGACCTACCACTTGACAGTCACTGAAAGAAAAACCATACTGTTTAAACAGGCCTCCCTACAGCTATGAATCAAGACCTTGAATCAGAAGATACAGCATTTTATCCTGGTCCCAAACCAATTTTTTAAAAATAGTTTACAGGAATCTCATGGAATATCATAGTTACACACATTGAATAGTTAAGAGATTGGAGAGTCAAACAGGACTCTTCAGCACCATATAAAACAGAAACCGATTTATTTTTTCTAGGTTGCTATAATTGGATATTTTAATGACTATTTTTTTGTTTTGGTGACTCATGAACTTGAACACTAAAATGACAGACTTGGGCCAGTGAGACAGTTCAGGGACTTAAGGCACTTGCTGCGAAGCTTTATAAGCTGAGTTAGACTCCAGAGTCCCACATGGTAAGAGGAGATAATTTGACCCTAAGTTGTCCTCTAACCTCCAGATGTTACAGCATCCACTCCCCCCCATACACACACATAAAAAAGCAATAAAATTTGAGATAAATAAATAATAAAGTTGACAGAGATGGAACAGACCAAGGGAGCATACAGGTCTCTTTGGTTCTTTTATAGAAAACTGAGTTAGCAACTCAAACTATGAACGCATATCGAAGGCCTCACAGAAGTTAGAGGAAGGGTCAGAAATAGACTCACTGAGTTCCAACTGTGACTCACAGAGTCCAAGATTCTCTCCAGGGCAGCTTGCTTTCATAAGACAGCAGTACTCCAAGTTACAGACTCCGTAGCATCCAAGAATGTGACAGTGATTGTTACGGTTAGAAGCAGCTCCAAAGGATTCGTTTGTTACACATCTAAGAACTATAAAGCAAAGCCAGAACGAAGCAATGTTTTCCTCTCTTTGCCTCTGGAGTAAGACTATTGTAAAAACTAGAGCTAATAAAACTGCTTCTTCTTCAACCATTTGTCCAGTGGTCCTGATGGTGGCAAAAGGCAGCTTAGCTTTTTTTTTTTTTAATAGAGAACTTACAGTGCTTGGAAGAATGGCATGTGCAGAAGGTCACATTCATTTTTCTCTGACGATGACAAGTGACTTTGGTAAGGAAGGGGGAGGAGGAGAGTTACAGACACCCAACTCGACTCTTGACAGAAGACATGGGTGTCAATGGTACTTCACCAACCCAGAGAATCTTCACTTCCTACTGCAGTCGCCTGTTTGAAGTGACAGGATGCAGGGGAAGCTGGAGGGTGAAGGATAGAGGTGGGCAAGTCTGGGAGATGCTCTGCTGACAGAAACGTATATAGCAGTAGGAGTGTACATCCCCAAGTCTGAGGATAGGGCATCTCCATAGGCCTTCGCGGTATAAGCCAAGGAAATGGATGCAACAGGATGTTAGCTTATGCTTTCATGCTCAATTTCATATTTTAGTCAATGTTTTGGTTTTTGTTTGCTTGTTCAAAATAGGCTTCCACTATGAAGGCCCAGCTCACCTAGAACTCACTCTGTAGATCAGGCTGGCCTCAAACTCACAGAGATCTGCCTGCCTCTGCCTCCCGAGTGCTGACATTAAAGGTTTGTGCCAGCATGCTTGGCATATTCAATACAAATAGAACTGTAAGAACATTACTTTTAAGGGGGGATGTTGAGAGTCCTCCATGGGCCTTGGGCTCAAGCAATGCAAAGGAGCAATTAGAAAAGACGAGAGTGAGACCAAAGCCTAGCACGTGGAGTTGAGACGAAACTGCCTTTGGTTGGATTGGAGGAAAGCGGTCCTGGCAAGGGTTTTCCTTCAAGCTAATTCCAGGTCAGTCAATGCCATCTAAGAAGCAGGACCAGATCAGAATCTGGGGAGGAGGATGCTGGCAGAAGAGGTCTGATAAACTCTACTCTCCTTTTGAGATGCTCAGGAGAGTGACCAGAGCACAGCAGAAGTTAAACCAAACAAAACCCGAGTGCCTACTTACCTCTTTAATTTACTCTCCCAAACAGATCATCATTCGGGCTATTCCCCTGAAGTCAAGCATGAAATCTATTTAGCTGGATAGCTACCCATTTCCTCTGACCTGAGAAAGAGATGCCCTGTTCTGTTAAAATCTCCGGAATGCCAGAATCCAGGGAAAACTGAAGCCACATGCTTGGGCCCACAGAGACACCCCACCCCCCATGCCAGAATGCCAAAGGCGCAAAAGCAATAGACAGAGTGGACTTTCAGCAGCATCCAGCCCAGACCTGTTGCTGTCAGGTCATCGGTGTGGATCGCCCACCTGTTTGAAATGGACTCTTGCGCTGTCCAGAATTTTCTTTAAATCTCTCTGATGCCTAGGGCCCTTTGATAATTTTGAAAACACCATGTACTGCTTCTCAGAATAAAGTGTTTGAAAGGATAAATTATAATAAAGTAAAGTTACCAATATAGTTTTAGAAGAAACTTTATGATCTGGTGCTGGTATTACAGTTCCTTCTTTTTTTTTAAAGATTTATTTATTATATGTACACTGTTCTGCCTGCATGCAGAAGAGGGCACCAGCTCTCATTATAGATGGTTGTGAGCCATCATGTGGTTGCTGGGAATTGAACTCAGGACCTCTGGAAGAGCAGTCAGTGTTCTTAACCTCTGAGCCATCTCTCCAGCCCCTACAGTTCCTTCTTTATTAACACATTAAATACAAAAATCTAGCAGTGCACCTAACATTTATAATGCTGAAATAATGGTCAGCGTGAATAACAACTCAAGACAACAATAATATGTTACAAAGGTGTCCACAATTTCTGCTGCTGACCAAGTCACACATGCTGCTAGTTTGTTGCTCATAGCCAGTTAAAAGAAATCTTAGTTTTTAAACAAAGCTTGCAGAAATGAATATGTGCATCTTCTACACCCAAACTTTTGAATTTCTGCTGTTATTTGGTGGTTAGAACCCCTTAGAAGGAGGAAGAACAGCCCTTCTGACCATGCCTTAGTGGTAGGCTGTAAGTTGACATGGACTTTTTATTGGATGATACTGGACCCAAATTTGGAGTGTAAATGTTGAGCCTGTGCTATAGAACCTTGTCCCTAAGGTGGAAGTAACTCTATATTGTAATCCCAGAGAGTTGAGAGATTGAGAAGCATCTCTTACACTGAAGACACTGGAAGGGTGTCAGGGTCTCCTGCCCCAGCAGGGAGTGCAAGGAAACCAGAGCCATGAAGGACTTGATAAGGGTGCTTGATAAGGATGAACTGGTTACCAAATGAGCCCAGAGTTGATTCAGACCCAAAAGTGAACTTTAGATAGAGTTAAGGAAGGAGACTAGCCTACTGCCTAACAGCAGGGCCCTTCCCCTGGGAGCAGAGCAGATATCCACCCTCCAAGTCCCGAAAAGAATAGTTCTCCTGAGGAAAGCCTAGCCTCAGTTGCCTTGCAGGGATCCCAAGTGAACGAGCAGGTCCCCGAGGAGAAGGAGGAGAACCGCACTGCCGGAAGAGAGGAGGTGACATGCAAAAGTCAGAGCAGCCTACAAACTAGAGCAGAGACAGGGATGGCACCACACGAATATTCATGAAGGTCAGGCAAGGTGACAGCTGATCACTGGACCTTCTCTCTAATATATCTGAAAGAAGAGTCTTTCCCAGAATATTCAGAGCTCTCATAAATAAAAAATAAGAACACAAAAGATAAAAGCGAAGCCTGAAATTTATTGGTAACCGGAAGACTCACCAGGAGTTTCTTAGAAGTGGAAGCCAAAGGCCATCAAACATTTAAAGATGACCAATGTATGTAACAATCAGTGAAAATTCACCCATACACAGATCACATAAGAGCTAAAAACAACAACAACAACAACAACAACAAAAAACCAAACACCTGTACTGTGAGTATAGGAAAGCCTGTAGAACAACAAACTCCCACACACTGTATGTGTGGGACTGTAACTAGGCACCAGGATAAAATATCAATATACTCATTTATATATTATCACATTCTTTATGTCGTCCAGTTGGAAACAAACAACCCAAACTGTAGCATATTTATACAACACATGCTCATACAGCACCAAACCCAAAATAAACCATAACTGCACAGAAAGTGGATGAGCCTCATAAACACATTGCAGAGCAAAAGGAGCCAGACATGGGAGTGCATACCATGCGCTTCCAATCATATGAAGGACAAGAACAAGCAGGACGAATGTGTGGCAATGTAGGCCAAAACAGAACCTGCCTTGGCGGGACTGGATATGGATTGGGAGGCGGTACAAGGGCACCTTCTGTGGTGGTGAACGGTAAATATTATCGACTGTTGGAAAAGCGATTTGCAAGCGCCAAGTCCAGTTAAAAGCAGCCCCTGGTGCTATAGATCCCCTCCGGCTCACTGCGGTTTTGTGTTACAAAGATTACTCTCAGGCCATACGCATGAAGCAGGTTCAAGAGAAAGCTGCAGATGCACAGATCTCTGTAACAGATAGACCTAAGATGAGCTTGTTAAAAATATACGAAGGGCTGGGGATTTACTTTGCAAGAGGACAGATAGACGGACAGGAAGCAGATGGAAAGGTATCACTCCAGGGAAATGTGAATTAAAATAAGGACATCATGCAAATACATCCCCATGACAATGACTGGCTTTCAGCAAGGTGACTAGCACCCTGGGCAATGGCACTCTCCTCTTGGCTTAGTTACGGTGGGTTTCTATTGCTGGGACTAAACACCATGACCAAAAAACCAGTTGGGGGCGGAAAGGGTTTATTTGGCTTACACTTCCATGTCACTATTCATTATGGAAGGAAATCAGTCAGGACAGGAACTCAAACAGGGCAGGAACCTGGAGACAGGAACTGGTGCAGAGGCCACAGAGGTTGCTGCTTGCTGGCATGCTTCCCCTGGCTTGCTCAGCCTGCTTTCTTATAGAACCCAGGACCACCAGCCCAGAGCTGGTACCACCCACCATGGGCTGGGCCCTTCCCCATTGGTCATTAACTGAGACAATGCCTTACAGCTGGATCTCATGGAGGTGTTTCCTCAGCTGAGGCTCCTTCTTCTGATGACTCTAGTTTGTGTCACACAAAACCACTCAATACACCTATGCTGCAAATGGGACCACAAAGTGGCATGGGTCAAATTGAAGGCCAGTTGTGTTCACTGATGCTGAACAGGTGCCTATATCAGACTGGGGCTCTTCTAGGCTGGTTTAGGAACCAAACTAAGCAAGAACAGGGATATTGTCTCATGAGACTGTCCAGCTCTGGGAACCCTATTCCAAATGGTTAGATTTCTCCTAGGGTTTCTACATAGTTCTTTATGCAAAGCCCTGCTGTTATTCTGGCTTGATTAAAGAGAAAGAGGAGAGACAGTTGATAGACTGTAGTGACTGTGGCTACAGCAAACTGTGTACTTGAAAGTTCAGAGAGAGTGGACCTTGAGTGTTTTAGTCACACCATATACACATGCCTACACAAAAAGAAAGAAGGAAAAGAAAACAAGAGAAAAGAAAGACAAGTTTGTGAGGCAATGCATTTGTTAAATAACTTGGTTTGGTCTTTCCACAATGTACACATATACAAAAAGTATGTGTTTGTCTATGTGTATGTGTGTCTCTGTGTAATTTTTGTCAGTTAGGACCTTTTTCTTTTCAAATATAACAAAGTCTGAAAAATTCACACAGTTATACAATATATTCATGTATTTTTCCTTTTATTTAAAATAGTATTTACTCACATAATATATCCTAATTATTTTTTCTCCTCCCTCTACTCCTCTAAGTTTTCCCCCACCTCCCCTCTCATCCTGATCCAATTCATTTCCGTCTCCCATTAAAAAGGATACTAAATGATGATAATAAAAAATAACAAAATAAAATAAAAACTGTCACATTGGAGTTGGATTAGTCAAACAGAAGGAAAAAAGAGTCCAAGAGAAGGCGCGAGAACCAGAAACCCACTCAGGGATCCCATAGAAACACTAACCTGGAAGCCATAATATGTGTGTAGAGGACCTGGTGCAGACCATTGTGCGTGCTGCCTCGGTCTCTTTGAGTTCATAGGCGCTTTGATCCTTTTGATTTAGAGGTCTTTGTTTTCTTGGTGTCCTCCTTACCTTCTGGCTCTCACCCTCTTTCTGCCTGCTCTTCCACGGGGTTCCCTGAGGTCTTAGGGGGATGATTTGAGGGAGACATATCATTTAGGGTCAAGTGCTCCAAGCTCTCCAACTCTCTGTGTAAGTTTGGCCGTGTTCTCTTTGTTTGTTCCCATCTGCTGCAGGAGAAAGCTTCTCCGATGATGGCTGACCACTGATCTATGAGTGCAGTAAAAGTTATTAAGAGTCATTTTATCATTACATTTTTTTAAGATCAGCAGTATTTGGTTTTACCCTAGGTCCCTGTTTAATCTTGTCTGTGGCTCTTGGTCACCAAAGCAGTGTCAGGTATTGGTTCCATGTTGTGGAGAGGGCCTTAAGTTAAATCAGATACTGGTCGTTTACTCCCAAAAACTTTGTGCCACCATTGCCACAGCATGTCTTGCAGGCAAGACACCATTGCCAATCAGAGGGCTAGTGGGTGGGTTTGTGTTTCTGTTGTTTTTGAGAGTGTGAGTGCTTTCCTGTTCCAAAGACTCTAGAGCGTAGGGCTGAAGGTTCTCTGTGAACATCAGCTTATCTTCTTCATGGGCAGTGAGTCGTGTAGGTGTTGTTTGCAGCAATGGGGCCTTGCTATCAGTTCGTGGAGAGCAATCTGTTGTCTTGGCAACAACCTGGGTTGTCTGGGGATTCCCATGGGACTGCTTTGGCCAACAACTCAATTAGATGTAATCCAGTCCCAATACTGGAAGCTTTATTTGGTGATAAGAGGTGTCCAGTTGGGGCTCTGTCCTCCCTAGTATTTGGCTATTTCAGTTAAATTGCCTTCATACATGTATACATTTTAAGAAGCTTCTACTATATTAGGTTTCTATACTACCCTCCAAATGGCCCTTAATTTTAACTGTCTCTCCCCACATTTCCTCTCTCGTTCTTCTCTCCCCTCCCCCTCTTCAGTTGATCCTCCCATTCTAGCCCTCATCCATCCATAAACTATTCTATTTCCTTCTCCTAATGAGACCCATCTGTACCCTCTAGTCCCTAACTGTGTACCTGCACTCTGTGGTTCTGTGAATTTTAGCTTGCTTATCATTGACTTAGTTCCTAATATCCACATATAAGTGAATACACACCATATTTGTCTTTCTGGGTCCGGGATATCTAGCTCACTCATGACTTTTTTTTCTGAACTAAATAAAACCCATTTACCTGCAAATCTCATGGCATTTTTTTAATGGCTGAGTAATATTCCATTGTGTAAATGTACCACATTTTCTTTGTCCATTCCTCTGTTGATGAACATTTAGGTTGTTTCCAATTTCTGACTATTACGAGTAGAGCAGCAGTGACCATGGCTGAGCAAGCGTCTTGATGGTAAGATGAATTCTCCTTTGGGTGTATGCCCAAGAGTCAGTACAGCTGGATTTCTGTCTTCCTGGGGAACAAACAAACTGATATCGATAGTGACTGTACACGTTTTCAGTCCAAACAGCAGTGGAGGGGTGTTCCCCTTACTCCACATCCTCTCCAGTGTGAGTTGCCACTTGTGTTATTCATCTTAGGCATTCTGATGAATGTAAGATGAAATCTCAAAGTAGTTTTGATTTGCATTTCCCAGATGTCTAAGGATGTTGAACAATTTCTTTAAGTGTTTCTCAACCATTTGAGTTTCCTCTATTGAGAATTCCGTTTAGATCTGCACTCCATTTTTTTAAGTTGAATTATTTGGTTTTTTTCTAAGTCTAAATTTTGAGTTCTTTATATATTTTTGATATTAGATCTCCATTGGATGTGCAGTTGGAAAAAATCTTTTTTTCATTCTGTAGCCTACAGGAATGATGTTGTCCTTTGCCTTACAGAAGTTTTTCAGTTTCATGAGGTCCCATTTTTTAATTGTTGGTCTTAGTGCCTGTGCTAATGGTGTTCTTTTCAGAAAGTTTTTTCCTGTTCCAGTGAGTTCAATGAGTTCCACACTTTCTTTTCTATCAGGTTCAGTGTCTATGATTTTATGTTGAGGTCTTAGAGTCATCTGGACTTGAATTATGTACAGTGTGATAAGTATGGATCTATTTACATTTTTCTACAAGCAGACATCTAGCTTGACCAGCACCATTGAAGGTGCTTTTTTCCTGGTTATATTTCTGGCTTCTTTATCAGGTGCCTATAGGTGTGTGGATTTATGTCTGGGTCTTCAATTCAATTCCATTGATCAATGTGTCTGTTTTTGTGCCAATACCATGTTATTTTTATTATTACAGATCTGTAGTACTACTTGAAATTGGGGAAAGTGGTACCTCCTGCATTTATTTTATTACTCGGGATTGTTTTAGCTAGTGTGTGTGTGTGTGTGTGTGTGTGTGTGTGTGTGTGTGTGTGTTTCTATGTGAAGCTAGAACTTGTACTTTCAAGATCTGTGAAGAATTGTGTTGAGATTTTGACGGAGGTTGCATTGAATCTGCACTTTGCTTTTGAAAGGATGGCATTTTTACTATATTAAGCCTACCAATCCCTGAGCACAGGAGATCTTTCCATTTTCTTATACATTCTCCAATTTCTTCCTTCAAAGACTTAAAGATTTTATCAAGCAAGTCTTTGACTCACGTGGTTAGAGTTACCTCAAGATATTTTATATTATTTGAGGTTATTGTATAAGGTGTTGTTTCCCTGATTTCTTTCTTAGTCCATTTGTCTTTGTATACAGGAGGGCTACTGATTTTTGTGAGTTGATTTTATATCCAGCTATTTTTCTGAAAGTGTCTATCAGCTGTAGGGGTTTCTGGGAGGAATTGTTAGGGTCACTTATGTATACTATCATATTATTTGCAAATTAAGATACTTGGACATTTTCCTCTCCAATTGGTATTCCCTTGATCTCCTCAGTTGTCTTATTGCTCTAGTTAAGACTTCAAGTACTATATTGAATAGATATGGAGAGAGTGGACAGCCTTGTCCCTGATTTTAATGGAATGGCTTTGAGTTTCTTTCCATTTAATTTGATGGTGATTGCTCTTACTGTTAACTGTCATTATTATGTTGAGCTATGTCATCTAAGAAAGTAATAGATTGATGTAATTCTATTTTGCTGTCTTGACATTTTCTCCCAAGGACTTTCTCCAATGGGGAGAGTAATGCAGTTGCACTTGGAGAAAGAGTATGTTGAATGCCCATAAAAACAAATTCTGGGGTGCACAAGACAGAAGTTTGCAGGGGTCTAGTGTTTTGGGTGCACGGGGAGTCAAATTAAAGGAAGACTTGGCAGAATTCTCTCTCAGACTGAGCAGATGCAATGGCGGCCACATGTTGGGAAGTATCACCCTCCAGTGCTCTGCAGAGCTTTGATCTCAAATAGGGGAGCAACTACAGCTCAGAACTGATCTTTAGAAGATGACTGTAGAACAGAAGATATGGGAAGGAAAACCAGAAAGACGGCTGAAGAGGAGGCGAGAGGATGGGGAAGAGGGAACAAGAACAAAAGGATGAAGGTTTGGTGGGCTATGGAACCCTGGGGTGGCTGTCTCCAGATTAGACCGCCTGCCTTCTCCACCCTCGGCACCCACCTTCATGTCTGCCCCCTTAAATCTCAGGCCAGTTAATGATGCTGACATGGCTGGACTTGCCTGTGATAGGCTATGCTGCTCTCCTTCAGGGTTGAGTGGTTTCCCCAGGCTTCTCACACTCAGGGAACTATGAGGCTATCTGCCAGATGGTCACAGAAGCATCAAGGCACACACCAAACAGGCCAGTGGCTCTTAACCATGTCCTTTGTGCCAACTATGCACTTCGCTGGGTGATAGGGACATGCTGTGACAACACAGAAGAGTCCTTGCATGCTGTGTCCTACAGCAGTGGTTCACAGTGTGGTCCTGAGACAGCAGCATCATTGTACTGCGGACTAAAGGGAAGCTCAGACACACACGGAGACTGAGGGTGTGCCCTTGCTCCATGCTCAGAACTCAGGAGGTTCTTAGATGCTTAACGTGCAGACACTACTCATGAAATGGCATGCAGCTTTTTGTCTTCCAGTTGGTTTATATGGTGGGTTACATTTATTAGTTTAGGAAGGTTGTACCTTCTGGGATGAAGCCTACTTGATCGTGTGTATGACTTTTTTTTTAATGTGTTCTTGGATTTGGCTGGCAACTATTTAGAATTTTGCAACTGTTTGTCACAATGTATGCATAAATCAAAAGTGTGTGTGTACATGTGTTATTTTTGTCAATTAGGACATTTTTATTTCATTTAAAATTTATTTTATTTTTGTATGTGTATGAATGTTTTGTCTGCATATATGTTTGTGCACCAAGAGCATGCCTGCTGCCCTAGTTGGTTAGAACAGGGTATAAGAATCCATGGAATTGGAGTGATAGACAGTTATGAGTCACCATGTGAGAGCTAGAAATGGAACCTGGGTCAGCAACAGGTGCTCTTCACTGTTGAGTCATCATGCCAGCTCCTAGAACATTTTTAACGTGAAGGAGGGAGGAAAGGAGGAAGGGATGGAGGGAAGGAAGGAAATGGGGAAGGAGGGAGGGAAATAGGAAGGGAGGGAGGGAAAGAAGAAGAGAGGGAGGGAAAGAAGGGAGGGATAAAGGGAAAGAAAAAGAGAGGGAGGGAGGGAGGGTGGGAGGGAGGGAGAAGGAGTTTGTCCATGCCATTTGGAAAATTGAGACAAAAGAAGTCACTGTGGAAAGCTCTCCTGGACCCCAGGGGAGAAGGCCACCTCTTTCTTTTGAAGAATCAGGCACCTGCAATGGCAAGACCACAGGTGTAGCCTTGAGCTACACTCTGCAACCCACTTCCACCTGCAAACAATGAGTCAGTCCTGGGGCCTGACTTGTGGACCCAGCAGAAGAGGCAAGACTCCAGCTCCAGGGGGCCGGGTGAAGGGGATGGAGGATTATTGGGGGAATTAAGAGGGAAGGCAAAGTGGGGCCAGTGAGAGTCCAAGGCCCAGCCTCCCAGCCTTTGTCTTCCAAGCTCACCATTTAGCAAGTACTGCTGGCCATGCCTCTGTGCTTCCCTTGAAAAGTGGTGTCAGGGTGGACAGGCTCCAGTGACTTACAGCACACAGCAGGAAGCAGGGCTGGGGACTGGACATTATGTGTCACTGTCAAAGGATTTTTTTTCTGGTTCTAGAATTTTCTCAGAAGATGCAAGTAATGAATCTGCTGCCCTAGTATTTACCAGGCTATGGGTCAAAGTGCCAAGTTTTCATTGCCTCATGGCAGTTCAGACCTGACACAAAATATGAAGTACAAGATACTAGCCTTTTTGCAAACAAATGAAAAAATAATGTTAAAAAAGATACTCTTACTCTGAAATCCCATTCCTGTTCTTGGGTCTGTTCCCTTGGCTTAGAGATTTGAGGGGATTGCCTTGCCAACCTCATGCTCATCGGTGTCATTATCCACTGTTCCAGATTAGGTAACTACTGTGAGTAGAATTGTATTTACTGTAGAAGGACTGTGTGGGAACTCATAAGAATTGTCAGCGGAAATGGCCCAAGTCTTGACACAAAACCCCAAGACACCATGTACTCATTCAAATAACGTTTACTGAGTCTCCACCAGATGCCTGGCACCATGAAGCTGTTGCTGACACAGCTGAGAGCAGAAATAGTTGCTGCTGCCCCAAAGATGCGCAGAATCATCATCATCATCACCATCAATCTTCCTTCAACTTTTTATTTGTTCTTTGTGACTTCCACGTACATCATGGATCTCAGTCCCATTCATCTCCCCATCCTTTCATACCTGCCCCCTTGCAAGCCTTCCTCCCTGTATGCCATCCCTCTGAAACCCCAAACTACCTCAGGGACACTGTGGTTTAGCTTTGGATGAACAGGGACACACAGTGGGGTATCTGTTCCCTGTATGGTAAGAGCATTCGATTGGTGGGGATGAATGGGCCAAGAGTCTTCAGTCTGATCTGGCCAGGGACAGCTGGCTATGAGCTAAGAGGCCCAACTAAGGGGTATTTTTGGTTCTGGGAGGCTGCCTAGGCCCAGGTGGGGTCGAGGATCCCCAAAGGTGACGTCACAGAATAGGTGGAATTTGGGGTGATGTGGGAAGTGTGTAATCTGAGTGACTGGAAGCAAGGAGAAATTGTCTCTCACCTTGACCTCCCCACACATACAAACCAAAACAAAACAAAGGACAAGAGTTTGGCTAATGTTGCTCCTACTGGGTGACAGACATACGTAGTCCCTGCTCTTGACCAGCCCCAGAACATCTTCTTGTGGGTGATCTGGTCTTTCCTCCTTGCAGCTTTGAAAGCAGGCAAGGCTGGCCATTTTGCAGACACAAAACGGAGGCTTCCATGGCATAGGAACGCAATGTAGAGCTACTGTCTGGAAATGATAGAGTCTAGGGGGCCTTGGCTGGGTTCATGTTCTCAGCCAGGTAAAATATTAGAAGATAGGGGGAAGAAAATCTGAAGTGCCACAGGTTTCAGCAGAGAACCCTCATGCACCACAGACAGGGCTGGCAGTTAAGAAAGGCCTTTGTTGGGGGTGAGGAAACACACACAGGCAGCAGACACAGAGGAAGAAAAGACGCTCTGCAAGTAGTTTCTTGCCCTCCAAGCCCATCCTTTAGCAGGTCCTGCTGGCCAGACCTCAGTGCTCCCCTTGAGTACTGGTGTCAGGATAGGCAGGCTGGGGGCCGTTAAAGCCACTGAAGAGTCTCCCTCTCCTACTTTTGGGTTGGTCAGTTTGAAGACAGATAGCATGGTGGATTGGCCATGTCAACTGTTGTGAGATCAGGCCTTGACCTTGCTGAGCCAGTCCGTCAGCACAGTGCCTGCTGGTGACAGACGTCTCTAGTCAGGAGACTGAGGGAGAAGCTGGCCGTCTTGGGGGATTTGTCACCTTTATTTTCTAGCAATGGCCCCTCTCCCTATCTGTCCTATCTGTCCATCAGAGAGTCGGTCTACCCTGTGGTCGATGGGTAGTACATGGAAAAGGGCCTTTAGAAGCCTTGTTTCTTTCCCACAGGTACAGATTTATATTTGCAAAAGCACTCCAGCAAGAAGGCCCTCCATCATTAAACCCAGAAGTGAAAGTTTGCATCAAACATGGCAAAATACCCCTGAAGATGCCCTGGGAGTGAGGCTTGTGTTCAAGGCCTGTCCCAGCATGCTAAAGAGAAGACTGGGAAGCCTTTCCTTGATCCCCGCATTCATGCTACTCTGGTTCTCTTCTACAAAGGGAAGAGACAAAGGGATTCCTGCTTCTCAGACTGGGCCAGTTTTAGGCACCCAGGAAATAACATAGCTGTGCCCATCATGTGCTTCTGCGGGTGGGGTCAGCTGTAGAGGATCAGCCAAGCAACTGTTTTAAGCTTTTTGGCCACATGCAAGTCTCTGTTACTACTACTGAACTGTTGTTGAGGCGTGAAAGTGGCCACAGATGTGTGTGAATGAATGGGCATGACCGAGTACCAGCGCTAAAACGCCTATCTCCATGTTGAGATCGTAGAACGTTGTTTTGATGATTTTTATCAACCTCTAAAAGTGCAAACATCATTCTTAGCTTGTGGACCCTACAAAACAGGTGTTGGAGCCATGAGCAGTGGTTTGGGGCCTCCTGCTCTAGAAAAACAAATAGATGGCTCAGTCAATTCCACTCCTCAAACTGGGTATCTGGGATTCCTCTACATGTATTATTTCCCCCTCTGTGTTAAACCTTACTTACTAATGCTTTCTTTTAAGAAAGAGGCATTCTGGAAGGAGAAGCCTATTAAATTTCAAATGCATCCACCTCGAAGTTGGTGAGTTCAAACTTAAATTCCATGGGGTCTACGGCCTTTCATCAGTCTGGCTCACAGTGAAGTTCATCGTTACCAGCCTGGCCAATAAATGAAATTTTAGCAATACCCTGTAAATACTGAGGAATGGATAAGTGAACTTTCATTCTAACTTGAAAGATGGATGATGCCAGCAGGAGGGGCTGGGAGCAGGCCCTGATGACGAGACTAGAGCAGCAACAGAATGACCCTTGTTGACCTCCAGAGCAGTGTGGCACTCAAGTCCACTAAAGCCTCGGGCAGCTAGCAGGCTTGAACCAGGCAGAGCCCGGGGAGTGCCAGTGTCTGTGCAAACTGGAAGCGTCCCAAAGCCATGTACAGTGCCTGGAGAAGCAGCATCAAGCCCAGTGGACTCTGCTGATCCATTTCAGCAAAGCAGTATAGTTCTTGCCAAGGAAAACATTAGGACTTGACAAGCTCTGGCAAGTCCCCGAGACATGAGTTTGTGTGGCGTAAAGTTAGAAGGGCCTTTGGGAAGACAGGGTGAATCTGAACAGACCATGGGAAAGTGAAGCTTCTCCCTGTACAGAAATGCCAAGAAAGGGCTAGAAGAGGATTAAAAAAAATAGAGACCCAACCCTTTGCCTAGTCCTCTTACACTGGTCCAAATTTCCTAGCCAGGCACATCATAAAATAGCAAAGGACTCGATGATGTGGTGTGTATTACTAAAACAATTCAGGTTTGTCTTTGTGACTGCAGTGAAAGTATCAACTGGAGTGTTTACTGCATGGCCAAGTTCTTGGGGATAAACAAGTCAATCAAGGGGTTCCATGTTGCTGTAGTATTTTCTGTCCTGCCAGGTCCCGCCACTGCCTTGCTTTAGCCCCAAGTAAACACACAGACGCTCTATAAATTATGAAACTGTTGGCCATGGCTTGGCCTTCTTATTGGCTAGCACTCTCTAGATTATTATCCCATATCTGTTAATCTATGTATTGCCACAAGGCTGTGGCTTACCCTAAACCAGGCATGCTACTCCTTCGGCAGCATCCCTGCCTGCCTTCCCTTTCCCAGCATTCTCCTGGTCTGGTAGCCCCACCTATCCTTCCTGCCTGGCCACTAGCCAAACAGTGTTTTATTCCTCAACCAATAAGAGAAACACATACACAGAGGCTTGCTCTCTCACTCTGAGTCTCTCTGTGCAGAGAAATATTAACAACCAGCTACTGAGTTGACCCTTATCTCTTTCTTACGGACATTTACATCAAACTCGATGGGTCTCAAAATAGCACATAAAGGTACCAAAAAATCGATAATTTAATCTCTGGTTAGATAAACCAAGCCGGTGTTCTGTGAGATCTCCCTAATGATAATACGGGGTATGGGTCCCTGGCATACTTACCCAGGAGCCCTAACATGAGAAGGAAGTCCCGAGACAGACTGAGTTTCCATTCAAGCTGGGGTGCTGTACCTGCAGCAGTGAAGGATCACATTTGGGGCCAATAAGAATCATCTTTAGGTAGGACCTGGGAAGGATGGGGAAATATGGGGGGGAGTGTTTGTTTGTTTGTTTGTTTGTTTTAAGACACAGTGTCACAGCAGCCCAGGACAGAACCCTAGATCTGGATCTTAACTGCCTTTTTGAGTTCAGGAAATTATTTTATTGCACCATGATTTGATTTCATCAGTCATAAATCAGGGAGCCACAGGCACTTCATCGATTTGTTGAGGGTTAGTTGAAATAAAATGTGTAGTTCAGCTATTACAATGTCGTGGTTAGCTGCATTGCAGCACACTACATGCCAGTGTCCTAAGGAGTGTTTGCTGTTGTTACGTTTTAACAGCAGCTTAATAAAACTATGTCTAGCTGCTACTAATTAGCAAGACTTCTACTTTCCATTGTCCAACCTCCTGTTTCCTGACATCCTATCGATTCACTCCTCAGATTAATATAGGCAAGTTCTCAGTAAGGAGGGATGCAAATAGGTATCCAGGTGGGTATGGCCCAAATCGGCATCCATTCTCAACAAATTGCTTTGCAGTCTCAGCTTTAACCATTCTTGGCAATTTTGCATTTTAATACAGAAAATGTTGTTGTGAACAAGGTCTTATAAGTTTTTTCCTATGGAATTTCTGGGTAACTTCAAGGCTCTGAGAAACACTCAGTTCAAGCACACATCTCTGTTGGATCCTAGACTAACAGGACTTCTGTTATGGAAAATTCAGTGGGTCAGGGGAAAGAGGCATGACAGTCACATCTTCAGTAAAACAGTGAGGCCTGCGCTAGCCTGGAAGGCCTTGGGCATATTGAGGAGAAAAAGACAGATGGGCGTTGGTGGCGCATGCCTTTAATCCCAGCACTCGGGAGGCAGAGGCAGGCAGATCTCTGTGAGTTCGAGGCCAGCCTGGTCTACAGAGCGAGTTCCAGGACAGCGTCCAAAACAATACAGAGAAACCCTGTCTCAAAAAACTGAAGAGAGAGAGAGAGAGAGAGAGAGAGAGAGAGAGAGAGAGAGAGAGAGAGAGAGAGAGAGAGAGATGTCTTTAGTAGAGGTTTGGAAGTGGAATACACAAATGAGACTCTCAGAGAACCTTGAAGAAACTTGGTTCTAGAAATGCTCAGTCGGGGTTCTTTCTCTCCTGAAAGTCACTGATCTCTACAGCTTAGTCCAGTCAGACTCCGATCCCTCCGGAGCCAGATTTGCCATCCCAAGCCCATCAGTCACTTTCAGCAACCCAAGTCTCTTCTCACCCTCCTCTCTCATTCCCTACACATTTTCCATCTGGACTAGAGCGCCCGTGCAAGCTTGGCTGGCGCCAGGCACTGCTCACATGCCTCCCTCAGGAGTTATGGTCATTAAGAAATTCTCATAACTTGCACATTGGCTCCAAAGCACCCAGGCTTCCCTGTCTGTCTCAGCAGCCGGCCTTCGGCCGCCACCCTCCCTCATCGCAGACCAGGCACCTTCCTACTGTGGGAATTGCCCCGGCTTCTTTCCTTCTCCTCTTCCTTCCTCTGTGGGCCTTCCTTTCTGGAAGTCTAGCAAGGGCTCAGGGCCAAGGAGAAGATGAATTATAACGCTCAATCAGTTCTGCTACATAAAGTGTGAATGGCCTCAGAATGCTAACCTAACACGTGTCTTACACCAGGCGCTTCCACTTTCCTTTTCTAATTTTAGCCCTCTTCCTTCAGCCTCACACAGTGACATTCAGGCAGCAAAGTGAGCGGATCTAGTGGGAACCCTAACACACACACACACACACACACACACACACACACACACACACACACACACACACGCCCTGCACATTATTGCCACCAGTGAAGAACTCTAACTAGGGACTTAGTAAGGGGACACCAGTTCACTGGGTACCTAAGCGTTCCTTATTCCCTGAGGTTTGTTATGCATTTTAAAGTGACAAGCAGAGCTTCTGAGGCTTGGGTGCTGAGAAAGATATGGCTTGTGGTGTTTTACTGTGTATCCTCAGGCAGTAGCTAAGGAGGGGTTTCTTTCCACGGTGTCTGCCTTCTGGGGAAAGTCTCAGTAACACATGAGAATGCTACTGTTTCTCAGCCACCGTATTTAGATTTGTCCTCTTCCTCAGGGACCCACATGGAACATCAGAACAGGGAGACTACCCCTGCAGCTTGGAGACAGTGGTTGCTAAGGGCGGTGCTGCGTTACAGGTAAGTAGCAGATGAACACAGAACAGGCTTAGGCTCCAATCCAGAGCTCACCACACAATTCACAATTCCCCATCTGTAAACATGGGGCTGGAGCTACTTAAGTAACAAGAACACCCTGAGACAATGTAGCCAAGGGGTTAGAACATCACAGTTTGCTAGTCATTTACCTTTCCTGCTCTTGGACTGGCAGTCATCATGTTCAAATGGTTGAAAGTAAATGGCTCACCTAGAAGCTAATGGAATAGGTGCCTCCATCAGGATGGTGACAAGTCACCTTTAGGACACACACGTTTTAAAGAATAATGGTATTGGTTGAGAATTTCATTCGGTTTGTCTTGGTCATATTCATTCTCCTCTCCCTGGACACTTTCTCTTCCTAGGTGTGGTCCTCATGGAGAAGACAAGAGCACATGGGGGTATTTGGGTATCTGGTTGTCCGGAGCTCAGTCCACTCAGCCCACCGTTTGCTCTCTGAGGCTGCAATGGACATTCCTTGCAGTTTCAGGGACGTTCTTCCCAGTCTCAGGCGTCTCCACGGTCAGAGCTTCTAGGATAGGCAGAACTCAGGGTTGCCGAAACCACGGAGATCTTCCTTGGGTTTTGAGCTTCTTGTTCCTCTTCTGACAAACTCACCACAGCACACACTTAATATTAGCAGGACATAAAGGTAGCTTCAAAAGTTTCCTCAGGGCTTTGGGGAGGGAGATTGAGATATTTGAAGAGGATTAAAAAGCAGAGCCTATGGAACCTCTTGATAGTCAGGTGAGGCAGGATGGATGGCTCCCATGCTGTAGCAATTTTTATTCTAAAAACACCAACATGCTGCCCATCCCAAGCAGGGGAAGAAACCACCACTGGAGGCAATTTTGCCTGAGGCCAGGATTCTCTATACATGTGACGTGTAGTCCAATAGTGTCTAATGTCCAAAACCAATTGGTAACGGTGGTTCTCTTTAGTTTTAATAACCTTGATTGAACATCAGGAATAATCATAATACCAGCAAGGCAAAATATATAGTTTTGTGGAATCAAACCTATCAGTGATGTTGTCTTTATTCATTTTTAATTAGTTTGTGATTGTTTGTGTGTGTGGTGAGGGGGGTGTTTTGAGACAGGTTTTCACTGTGTAGACATATTTGTTCTGGAACTCACTCTGTAGCTCAGGCTGGCCTCGAACTCACAGAGATCTGCCTGCCTCTGCCTCCCGAGTGCTGGGATTAAAGACATGAGCCACCACCCCAACAAGCTTTTAAATTACTTTTACTTACATGCACACACACACACACACACACACACACACACACACACACACACACACACACACACGGGAGTTAGAGGACAACCACAGCACAACTCCTTTTGCTATGTGGGTTCCAAGAATCAAAATTCAGGCCATCAGGCTTGGCAGCAGGCACCTTATGTAGCAGCATCTTGCCTGTGAACCTGTAACAGTGACCACACTCTTTGGGCATGGTTTCATGTGCGGATGTGACCTGTTTAAGGTAGAAGAGGTGGGGACAGAACCCCCCTTGGGTTGTGGAGAGCATCGGAGAGGCAGGGTCTGCATCCTTCGAGCAGGGATGTCATAACAGTTACTTACAGTTACCTGTGTGAGTTCATCCTCAATAAAACACCTATTTATCATTTATCTTGGGTCTGGTGAACTCATTTAAACCTCACCTTCAACCTTAACCTGCTTATTGGTCTTTGTTTAAACACCTAATTGTCTTCCACAGACACCACATGGAGCAGCGTAACAGAAACATCCATTCATTGTGATCTGGAGACCAGCAGGCAGCACATCACAGTGTTATAGACGGGCAGTAGATGAAACACAGAGCAGCCTGGGCTCTTCATCAGAGCACAGCTCAAGTAAGGCAGAGAGGTACGGCGTTTGGCGAGGTCTGCACTGATGACCCAGATCACACAGCACAGGGAACCCAAAAGGGAGAAAAGGGGGTTCCCCCTCCACCTCCGACGTTACAGTTTATACATCATTGTGTAAAAAGATGAAGCTTACACATACCATTAAGAAAGCCCCTCCTGCTGCAAACATCTCCCTAGTTGGCCCTCAATGACAGTTGGGGTGCCATCTATAGCCAGACACACACTGTGGCCATGTCCTGTGCTTCTGAGCCTGTTTTTGCTTTGTGGGGAAAGGCTGGGGTAAATATCATGACCACACAGATGGGGATGCCTGCCAGGGTTCCATCTTCAGTGGGGTTCTTGGGCTGGATGCCACTACTTGTTCCTGCTTACGACCCCTTTTCCTACCTACCTCACACCTCTAAGCCACCCTCTCTCCCATCACCTCACCCCTCACCCCCAACATGATGTCACTGTGCTTTCTTGGGATGCTGCTACTGCTGCTGTCTCCTCTTGCCTTTACCCCGTGTTTCTTCTCTGGCCAACACCCCATCTTTCCTCTGCATTATGAGGACACTCTCTCCACCTCCTTTTACACAACCCCCTGCTCCGCCGCCGCCGCCCTGCCATGATCTTACCACTCAGAGTCCTCTTTTTGGTGCCATTTTAATCTCCCCTTCTGTGGGAGCCCATCTTTGTGGATCCAGCCAACTTGCCTGATTTGTACCTGGGAGGGGGAGTGTAAGGACAGTAAGAGAAAGACAGAGATACAGGATAGAGTCAGGAGGGCAATTCAGTGAATACTGAATGCCCCAAGTTTATTCACCATTTTTGAATACCCCAACCAAAAAGGGGAACATGGTATCATGCACACGGAACAGACTTTCTTCCTTAAATCTCCAAACATTTGGTAACCACACCTTATCTGGCCTTGAGGGTCAAGATTAACCACACTTCATACCAAGTCTGTTGTTATTTAGATAAGACATCCGAGGCCAATATCAAACATCCTACTTAGATGTTTAGACACGTCTTAGACCTTCAGGTCTTAAGACTTACAAAGGACAATTTTGAACTCTCTGCCTTTGAGTCAAGATGAAGCAGAGCCGTCTTTATGGGCCCTGACACCCTTCTCTACTGATTCTTCCTCCATGACGATCTGTGGACTCCCCGCTGAGGAAGCTTTCCTTGCACAAATCACTGTGAAGTTCCCTGAAACCCTGTACTTTTGAGACCAGGAGAGTCTGACCCAGGGAGGTGTGGTTTCCAAAACCAAATAGTCGAACTTATTTTTCTTTTGTTCTGTTAATTTCCACTGAAGGAGCCAAGAGATTTTTCTTAGCTTTTTTTTTTTTTTTGGTTTGCTATAATCGTGAGAAAAATCAAGATGTATAGACTTCTGTGGGACCCTATTTCTCTCTCTCTGCCTCTCACAGCCCTCTCAGCTTCCTTTCATTCAGCCAGTTCTTCAGGGGTAAACAGCAGCCTCTCCATTGCAGAACCCAAGGGCCTCACCTTCTTGGGTCTCATTGAAACACAGCAATGCTCAGCCTTTCTCTGACCTCGGCTCCCCATCTTGGCTCATCTGACCCTATTGCACCGGCCTCGGCTGTTGCTGTGGCTGCTTTTGACGTAGACATTCCTTGGAGTTCCACGTTCCATCCATTTTGGTCCATTTTTCCCCCTACTGACCCATGATAATTCTTCATAAAATTCATAAATCCAGTTAAAGCTAGTGTTTCCCTTTTTTATCTCTCTCTCTCCCCAAATGTGCTTTGCTCAAGATTTCCTCATCTGTTGTTGACACACACGGGCTTCTTCTGAGGAGCCCTGAAGAGAAACCACTGGCTGGTGGTTCTCTTCCTCCCACCGTACCAACTGGTTGTGAATGCACACCGTCTCTGTCTCTGAACGTCCCTTCCTACTGACCTGAGTTATCAAAGTTGGCTGTGGTCTGCTCACACCCAGTGGCATTTCTTCTCAGCTCACCCTTGTTTATCAAGGCTTATTAATAAATGCACAGATAGATTATAACACCACTCCTCGGTGATCCACCTCGGTCTCCATAGTTCTGGTATCTTTAAATAGTGCCAGGGGTTTATGAAGACCTTTGGAGCTTGCTAAACAAGGGCTTCTACGTACCCTATCTCAACTCCTCAACTTTATTCCCACCCACCATACACATCACATTCAGTTAAGACTCCATTCATGTACAAGCACAAATCATTCTCCTTTCTGGAAGTTCTATTCACCTTCCAGAGCTCACCACTTCCAAGAAGCTTTCTCCTATCTATCCAAACACAGATCACTTTGACCGCCCCAAACCCACATGGCAATTTGTTTGTAGCTACATCACAGCACAGATTTCCACAAGAAGCCAGTATGCTTTTGTAGTGTCTACACCTCCAATGAGCCTAAGATGTGGGCATACATCGAGAAATCGTTATCAGCAGAATAATTTGTTATACTGTCACACAGAAAACAGCAACTAGCATGTCAGTGGCAGGCTGTCTGCAGTGATTGCGTCCATGTTTTTGTACATTAGTTTCTTAGGATCCTAGGTCAGACCTAGCCAGGCCCATTTTAGTAGCCCTGCAACTTCACTCCTCCCTATTTCCCTCCTTCTGGGCCTAGGCCTCTCTGCTTTTTCATAGACAAGTTTCAATCTTTGCTTCTACCAGCCGCCATTTAGTCGAGAAACGAGATTCAAACTAATTCTTCCTTCCTTTTTCCGTCTAAGGATGGGCTTCACCTTGCAAATCACATGAGTGCTAATCTCATTTCTCATTCCTCCTCCCCCAAGCACTGTAGCATCCAAAGCGGTGAAAAGCAATTTTGGAGTTTGGAAAATGGACAGGGCAGTCCTAAGGAGATGAGCCAGCTACAAACGTTCTCTGGAGCCCCCAGCAAACAACCTTTCGGACGAAGAGGGCCTCTGAATCTTCAGTCCAAGTCTCATACCTGCGCAGGCGCACAGCCCACCACAGGCGGAAGTGGAGCTAGCATCGCCACCTTCACCCCTGCAGGTTTCCATGCTAGCAGAGGCATGAGGGTGCTGCACGTCCTAGCTGGGGCTGGAAGTGGTTTGCATACAGCGAGCAGAGTTATGTCATAGCTATTCTCTCTAATCCGTATGAGGAGTTTCAAAGATTTAGCTGACAGAGTAAGTTAAAAATAAACAAACCAACAACAACAACCAAACTTAGGGGCAGCCTTTTTGCTGGCTTCCTGCCAGGGATTGAGGCGTTGAGGCAGCCAGTCCTTCCAGAGGAGAAAGACAGCTGCAATGTTCCAGGTGAAAAGTCAGCGAATTTCCACAGATCCTGCTGCCAGAGACCACAAAAGGTTTCAGACAACGGCTCAGCTGATGATCTGTGCGGGTGAGCGCGTGCGCGCGCGTGCGTGTTTGTGCATGCGTGTGTGTGTGTGCATGCATGTGCGTGTGTACGAATGTGTGTTCCTCTTAGAAGGTAAAGGCAGGGAGGGTAGACATAACAGAAGCTGCAAAGTGTCCTCACACGGCCGGCCGAGCAGGCAGGGGTGTACTTACAGTGCAGATTAATGAAAATGTTTCGCTGGCAGGAGGGGTTTGATTGGCCCGCTGTAAAATTGCTTGCAGATTCGAAAACAGCATGTTTCATTTCAAACTCGTTCTCTTGCCATACATTAGCACTTGTCAATGTAACCATTAAGCGCAGGCAGTGCAGAAATTTAATTACAAAACCATTTATTTTATTGAAAGAAAAATAAACTCAAGCTACCTCAAATGCATTAGGTAGGTTCAAAACATGTTCAGCTGATAACACCCAAGGGTAGGGAGGCTGCTGCAGGAATAAATGCCCCTTTCATGTGTGCTGAGGCCTCGGTATTAGAAACAGCTGCCTGTAGGTCGCTCTTTATTTACATTCAATTATGAATTAAAAAACAGCTGATTTAATGAAGGGACCTTTTTATATCTGAAGTCACTGGGCTGTGGTACCCATTCTCGTTCCGTTTTTTTTTTACCTCCCTTTTTAATCACTGGAATTAAAAATGTTAATGAAGCGAACAGAACTTTTTATTGAATGGGTTTCCCCTCCCTACCCACCCTGGAGCCCCATCTCAGACCTGTCTTTAGTTCCCTAATAGTGGAAGAATGCAAGGTCTATGGTATTAAAGGAAGTCACAAAAATGTGCTAAACACATCAGAAAGTCTCCAATCTGTATCTTATTTGTGCCTCCTGGCCTCTTCCCCACGCATGTCTTCCCCGCAGTGGGAAAGCCGGCAGAACACAGCTCTCTGGTGAAATACTAGATTTGGGTCAAGTGGTGGACTGATGTCACACTCCAAAACGCCTCTCCTTAGCACTAATGGGCTGCCGATAAAGAGTCTGTTATACTATTCTGCTGGTGGTTGGGGAAAGAGTTATAGCCTCAGTGGTTTGGACTGATTTGTCCATTTAAAGCCCCCCTCGCCCCCCCTACCCCATCTGAGATATCTACCCACAATTTTGTAGACATCTCCTCATGCAATCCACCCAGAGGAGGGATCTGGAAAGAGAAGTTCCTTTTACTTTAATTTCCCCGGTGACAATATGAACTTCTAAGATTTCAAGGAGCCATCATTTGCTCATATGTGGGGCCAGTGGGGGAGGGGGGAGGCTCCCACTGAAAGAACATTTTTAGCTCTTTTAACTAAACCCATGTACAGCAGCAGACTTTTGTGACATTGGCCCAGTGATGGTCCAGCATGTACCCATACCTCCTAGGAGGGCTTCCTGACCTTTTTCAGTCAGGGGGCTTGGACTACCAGAGCATCCTGGAGAGCCACTGCCAGTGCTCAAGGACACCCACATCATGACTTACAACAATGCCTCTCCGTTAGGAAAAAGAGACATTCATTGCCAGAGTGATGCCAACTCTCACCTGGATACATGGCTGCCTCCGGCCCAGCTGGCCTGTCCTGTCTAAGACCCTAGGAATCTTAGAAAAAGACATTCAGAAATAGAACAACTTACCACTCCAGACAGACAGTCCTTAACCAACAATCTTTTGTTTGGAGGATAGGTAGGAAGGCAAACCAAAGAAGCCCCCAAGTCAAGAAACCTTCATCAAGAAGGCGTTACCTTAAAAGAGGGGGAAAATAAAGTGCTGGGGAGAGAGCAGTGGCTAACTCACCACTGCAGACATCCCAAGCATGGCTAATGCACCTAATGCACCGCTGCAGACATCCCAAGCATGGTTAACTCTCTGCTGCAGACATCCCAAGCATGGTTAACTCACTGCTGCAGACATCCCAAGCATGGTTAACTCACCGCTGCAGACATCCTAAGCATGGTTAATGCACTGCTGCAGACATCCTAAGCATGGTTAATGCACCGCTGCAGACATCCCAAGCATGGTTAACTTACTGCTGCAGACATCCCAAGCATGGTTAACTCACCACTGCAGACATCCCAAGCATGGTTAACTCACTGCTGCAGACATCCCAAGCATGGTTAACTCACTGCTGCAGACATCCTAAGCATGGTTAATGCACCGCTGCAGACATCCTAAGCATGGTTAACTCAGCACTGCAGACATCCTAAGCATGGTTAATGCACTGCTGCAGACATCCCAAGCATGGTTAACTTACTGCTGCAGACATCCCAAGCATGGTTAACTCACTGCTGCAGACATCCCAAGCATGGTTAACTCACCGCTGCAGACATCCTAAGCATGGTTAACTCAGCACTGCAGACATCCTAAGCATGGTTAATGCACCGCTGCAGACATCCCAAGCATGGTTAACTCACTGCTGCAGACATCCCAAGCATGGTTAACTCACTGCTGCAGACATCCCAAGCATGGTTAACTCACTGCTGCAGACATCCTAAGCATGGTTAACTCACTGCTGCAGACATCCTAAGCATGGTTAATGCACCGCTGCAGACATCCCAAGCATGGTTAACTCACTGCTGCAGACATCGTAAGCATGGTTAACTCAGCACTGCAGACATCCTAAGCATGGTTAATGCGCCGCTGCAGACATCCTAAGCATGGTTAACGAACCACTGCAGACATCCTAAGCATGGCTAATACACCGCTTCAGATGTCCTAAGCATCTTACTCCACTCAGTAAAAGTCCACACTAGTTTCCCATGGTTCTGCTGATGTCTCTTCCCACTTCAGCTTGGAGTGCTGGAGAGGCTCGTCAGGGGTTACAACTTCTATTATGTGTACATTTGCTATTATACAATGTTTCCAGACCTGGGTTTCAGACAGGGGCATTAAAAAATATATCCAACTTTAGAAATGGCATAATAATAAAAAATTTTAATTAAGTAATGCAACAGATTCCTTAAGAATGATTCTATTGCTGTTGTTTTGTCTTGTTTGTTTTTCAAGGTTTTTCTGTGTAGCCCTGGGTGTCCTGGAACTCACTCTGTAGACCAGGCTGGCCTCAAACTCGGAGATCCACCAGCCTCTGCCTCAAGTGCTGGGACTAAAGGCATGTGCCACCACCATCCTGCACTGCTGACTCCTTTTTTATAGTCTTGTAAGTAAGAAGTCTCTTTTCAGGGGACAGACTAGATTTCTTCTCCTGAGAGTGTTGTGACAAAGTAGATGAAGCAGGCATATCCTTCCAGAACACCCTGTGGCCCAAAAGCGAGAGGAAGGAAAGATGGAGCAAGTCTCCATGCAGAGGCCCTCCTGGGGGAGGCTGAGAGGAGAGCATGCTCCGGGAAAAGGGAGGTAGATGTTGTACGTAGAACATCTATCTCACAGTCAAAGATACTCCTTTTCCCTAAGGGTCTTTGGAACCCAGAGCTGGGTCACGAGAATCCCCCTTTTCAGGCAGGCTAGTGACAGCAGGGCCAGTCCTTCAAACGGAGCTTTCTCTCCCTGGTCTTTCATCTTTACTCAATGTCTTCTTCTGGGATCCATTGAGCTGAGCTGATAACATAATTATAGCATCTAGCTATAGCCGTTTATTGACATCTGTATCTTGAATATTTCCTACATGCTGGGCACTATGCTTGCATTGAAAGAACACTCAAAATGAGGAGAATAGCTTTTTAATCATGTTTTATTCAATATCATGGTATTGCATGGTTAACATTTATATATCTTATCATGACAGATGTCTGCTGCACTTAAAACCTGAGTTGTAGCCTTAAGTCTGGATGGGAAATAGAATTAGTAGAACATTACGTTCTTCTGATGAATGGCTGAGTGAGTGAACTGGAAGAATAATCAACAGAAATTATCCTGTCTGAAAATAAGAAACAACAACAACAAAAAAAGATTTGGGGAAAAAAGAGAACAAGTTTCAAGTACATGTGGGACAATGTCCAAAGTATGTAGTTAATTACAGTTCCAGATGGAAAGGAAAAAAAATGAGGCAGAAATATATGTGAGAAAATACTGACTGAAAACCTTTCATATTGAAACATGTAAATTATACATCCCAAATCACAATAAAACCCAAACAGCAAAATTATGAATAAAACTTCAACATTATTATTAAACCATTGAAAACTAGAGGCAAAGAGAAAAATCTTGCAAGGACCAAAAAAAAAAAAACATGATACATACAAGGTAATGATGCTACGTATGTCTGTGGACTTATAGTGAGTGGGAAGGAATGACCAGTAGGCTGTACTGTCCCAGGTTTTTACACTCTGTGATGAGATACAATATTAACCAAGTGTACAAACCAATGTCAGATCATTTAAAAAGGAATTCAAGATGCTGTAGCTAAAAATATTAGTATGTAAGTTAAAACAATATAAAACACATTCAAGCCATCCAAAAGAAGTAAAAAGGGGGCGTGGACAGAGGAACTAAAGGCAGACGAACTAAACACTGTGCTACTAAAAATGTAATCATAAAATCATATTCATAATTACATTAAATGTCAGCTTGGTGTTCTTGTGGGACTCCTAACCACGGGACCAGTGTATCTCTGGTTCTTTTGTCTGCTCTTGAGACTCTTTTCCTCTTATTGGGTTGCCTTGCCCAGCCTCAGTATGAGGGCTTTTGCCTTGTCTTATTGTATCTTGTTTTGTCCTGTTTGGCTGCTGACTCGTGGAGGCCTGATCTCTTCTAGAGAAAAAATGGAGGGGAAGTGGATCTGGGGAAGAGGGGAATAGGGTGGAGCTGGGAGGAGTAGAGGGAGGGGGAACTGTGATAGGGAAGTATTGTACGAAAGAAGAATCTATTTCCAATAATAAAAAAGCAAAAACAATGCCCTCCTCTCCCCTCACCCCCAATGGGGGGAAATCCTTCTGTGTGTATGTTTGTCTGATTGGTTGATAAATAAAGCACTGTTGGCCAATAGGAAAGCAAGATTTGTGGGACTAGCAGCCCAGGAGGATTCTGGAAAATGTAGTCAAAAGGAGTAGGTCACCATGTGATCCTGGGAGGAGAGAATGCAAGTCTGGCATTCTCAGTAAGATAAGACCTTATAAAAATATATATTGGTAATTATGGGTTAATAATTAAGTCAGAGGTAGCCATTAAGAAACCATAGCAAACAGCCAACAGCTTCATAATTAATATAGTGTCTTGTGTATTATTTGGGGACAGAGACAGCTGCAAGACCCAGGCGGCTGGCTGGAAGAGTACACGTTACATGCCCCTAAGTATCCAAATAAGGGGACAAGATTACCAGGACAGATTTGTTTGTTTGTTTATTTATTCTTCTGTCATACAATACATCCTGACCACAGCCTCCCCTCCCTCCACTCCTCCCAGCCAAATTTGTTCTTTAAACACAACTCATTAATATACTGACCAAGGAGATTAACTTGAAGAGTCAATTAGCAAGGCAGCACGATAATTCTAAGTGCCCATGTGCCTAAAAATAGAGTTTCAAGTTGGGCCTAGTGGTCCAGTCTCAGATCTTAGTGACTTGAGAGGCCGAGATAAAAGGACCATAAGTTCACAGCTAAGCCTGGGTAATTTAGTGAGATCCTGTCTCAAAATAAAAGTTAAAAGAGGATTTGGGATATATATAGCTCAGTGATAGAGATTTTGACTAGCATGAGTGAGGTCCCGGGTTCAATCCCCACTGCTGGACAATAATCCCCAAAATACTTGAAGCAAAGGTTGACAGAATAAAAAGAGAAGCTGAAACTATTTCAAGTCTAGTGGGGTAAACAATCCCTTCTTTGCCATTGATACAACACAGACAAAAGATTCATTGAAGTAATAGAGGGTTTCAGCAACTGTGTCAGCCCCTCATCCCAACTGGTATTTAGAGAAAATAACCTGTCTGCTGGTTAATATGAGTTCTTCCCAGTGGCACAAATCCATCAAGGGAGATTCTAGACTGGTAGAACCAAAGGGTTGAAACAACAGTATTACGTGTCATAATGTGCTTACACTAGTCTAGGTGCCGGTAACTTAACAAAATACAGGAAGACAAGGTTCTTGTGTCATGATATGTTACACAAGAATCAGACACACAAACAAAAGGCCATATATTGGTTCATGCTTTGCACCAAATAAATTGAACATTGTGATATGAGAGATTCTGAGGACAAGGAGGGTGTCAGAATGAAAAAGAAAATCAAAAATACTACAAGTGTTGTAGGATATTTGAACACACCCTTCTTTCCAATAAGCTAAGAAAAAAATCCCAATTAATATTTATTTGCTATTGCAAATAAAACACACACTTGGAAGCAATATGTAGACCAAAGAAGAAATTAGAAGTTATAGAGTATTTAAAACTCAATGGCAGTGAATACACAACAAATATTGTGACATGCAGCAACAACTAATTCAAAGAAATTTTATGACTTTGGATTTTCATGTAAAAAAAGAAAGGTGTAAAATTAATGACATTTCATCCCAAACCCAGAGTAAATCAAAGTGGATAAATAAAACATTAAATGAATGAACAACACAATCAACCTAATATGAAACAGACACACAACAAGGAAAATTAACTAAACCTATTGGTTCTTTCCAAAGAACTATACCCTCTTCCTAAGAAGACAGATTTGTAACACAGCTCAAAACCAGAAAAGACAAATTAGTAATGTCAGGAATGAAGAGGAGACATCACTATAAACGTATACAGATCTTAACAGAGAACTTAAGAATGCTCAAAAGAACTTTATACCGATAATTTCCACAAAATTACAAAAGGAGACATTTAAATACATATGTATAATACTAATACTTGGACAAATTGAAATGGAAAGTTTGAATTCTAGACTCTAAATTTTATCAACCATTCAAACAAGAAATAATACCAAATGTATTCAAACTCTTTTTTTAAAACTGGAGTCAAATAGGTTATACTTTGCAGTTTGGTTTATGGGACAATTAATATTCTAGTGCCTAAATATAGCCGAGATGTTATTTTTTTAAAATGGAATATGACAAGTTCATGACTCCTGTCATGAACACAGATACAAAAACAGTAACAGTGTAAGCAGATTAAAACCAGTAATATATTAAAAATAATAATATATCACAATCCAAGTGGGTTTCCACAAGGAATGCAAGGTTGGTTTAATATTTAAAAAAAACAATCAAAGTAACTCACTGTACTAACAGAAGGAGGGAGAACAATTATGCAATCATTTCAATACCTGCAGAAAAAACATTTGACAAAATTGAATGCGTATTCAATATAAAAACTCTCAGCAACCTAGCAAAGAACTTTAACCTAATAAAAATAATCTTAAATGATATAACATTGAACACAGTTTTCCTTGCAGGTTTGGAAGTAAAGCAAGAGGGCCTTCTCATCACATCTCTTTGTTCTTAGCCATTGCTCTAACACAGTGGTTCTCAACCTTCCTGATGCTGCCACCCTTTAATACAGTTCCTCATGTTGTGCTGACCCCCAACCATAAAATTATTTTTGTTGCTACTTCATAACGGTAATTTTGCTTTGCTTCTGTTAGGAATCATGATGTAAATTTCTGATATTCACCTCTGTGGGCCACAGGTTAAGAACCATTTAAAGACCAGAAAGAATACAATTACTCCTGGAGAAACATCTAAAGATTCTATAAAAATCACTACAAGGCCTAGGATATGGTTTTTATAAGGTCCTATGTTGCAAGATGAATATAAAAACTAATTACATATTTTATAGGTTTGGCAGTAAACATTTAGAAAGTGACGTGTAAAGATTAGCTTATAAGTGACAAGAATACTCATAAACTTGAAAGAAGGAAGGGAAAATAAGAGTCTCTGCTGTCACTCTCTGCCTGTAGTGTAGTCAAGGTTGAAAACGGAGGGTAGATCTAGATACCTTAAAGTGTACAGCATGTAGAAGAAAACCTCTTATGAACTTGGCAAAGATTTTGTTCAACTATGGCACCAAAGGCATAATCCGTGAAAGAAAAGATAAACCTGGCCTTCACCCAAATGAAGCAGGAAGCCGAGTAACATGTTCTTAATAGCTTTACAATTTATGCTTACACAAGTCACACAGCAGCCAGTGGCAGAGGCTAGAAATGAACTCAGAGCAGTCTGTCTCCAGAATCTGTGTCTGTATACATAATGTTCTAGAATAAATTATGCTCCAGTTGCAAGCTGCCGTGCACGGAGCAGACTCCGGCAGCACTGCTGTACCTTGGGACTAATCAGTCCGGGATGCCTTCAGCTGTAGCCTCCTCCTGGCTCTGGGGCAGGAGTGCTGAAGCTGCAGTGACGCCCAGCTTTCAACAGGTCCAGCAATGCTTCATCACCAAAGAAAAATGTTATGACGGAGGTTTCGACAGACTGTCTCCCCTGAAGCCTGCTAGCCTAATCTTGATGACTTATTTCTGCTGCAAACAAAGGCTGTCCATGTGACTTGTGTCACCCCAGGGGCTGCACTCAACTGAACAGTTAGGCAAGAACCTGCTCCATGGTCAGAGTAGTTCTTGGAGGCATGGAGGTTTGGTTTGAACTCAGGCTGTGTGGGCCCTGACCAGCTGGGTGTACTCTGCTTTCTTCTTTTCTGCCATGTCAAAGTGAGGACAAAACTCACAATAGGCTTCAATAAAACTTGTTGGAGAGATGGCTTGTGGATGCCTTTCTGAGTATTTCCTATTTGTCTGTGTTCTATACTCCAGACCTGAGATGGCTATGGCATCACCTATGTTCCCTAAATCAGTACATACACCTCTCTTTAAAGTCAAGGCTCTGCCTCGGTAGATCTGGGATTAAGTGCTGAGACTCCTTGTTCTTTAACAAACTTTGAAGTAATGCTGGTGCTGCTCACACATGGACCACACCGTGACTGGCCAAAAGACATAAGTTCCCAAGCACAGCGTCTCTCTTCCAAGTTAGAACTCAAGAAGAAGGTGTCTCAATTCTTTCCCTCCTGGGAAGAAAGACTTGCCTAATTTATTTCTACTCCTTTGCACATTCATTTGCTTTTGAGAAAGTAAGAAAGGGCATCCTGTGTCCGTAGGAATGCCACCAGGCCAACTAGAGAACTTGGATCCCTGAGGTCAGGCTCATCACTTGCTGCCTGGCATGGTCTGAATAATTGTGCTCTCCACCTACCGGGTTCATATATTGAAATCTCTTCTCTTTTCCTCCCTGCCCCCTCCTCTCCTCTTCACGGGGTAGGGGGTATATCAGACATGAAGGCAAAGCCTTCACCCAAGGGATTAGTGTTTCTGTAGAATGGGCCTCCGAAAGATCCCTCACCTCTTCTACCATGTGAGGTCACATCAAGAAGGTGCAGGCTATGAACCAGGTGCACACCGGACACCAAATACATCAGTCCCTTCATCATGGACTTCGAACCCTCTAGGATTATGGGAATTGTTTCTGCTGCTCATTATCTACCTGGTCTGTGGTATTCTGTTGCAATAGCCTGCACAGACTAAGAAGGGTTCTTAAACAAAATGATGCATGTGCATTTTGAAGGCCATGCCAAGTTTTGCCTGGGGAAAGTGAAATAGTGCAGGCTACCTTCTGTTGGTCAAACCCGAAACCCCCTAAAGATATTGAAAGTGTCTGTTGAATGTCCTCCAAGGTATCACACACGAGATACGTGGATGCTGCTGCTACCCTGCCCATGCTCTGCAGAGAATTCAATGAATGCAGGGCTTCCAGCTTGGTATTTGGCCCTAGACCACCCTGGGAAAGTGTTACCTACCTACCTTTTATTCAGACCACCCTGGGAAAGTGTTACCTACCTACCTTTTATTCAGTGTAGTCGTATTTCTCTTGCTGACACTCTACTGCACCGTGCGATGGTAAGAGATATTTTTTTTTTGCTTCCAGGGGACTTCCCACCTGCTCAGAAGCAGAAGGTCTGTAGCTAAGCAAGGGGAGTGGGTAGTGAAACCGTGGGTTATGCTTCATGCACTATGGACCACTATGTGCGGAGGGTCCAGACACTACAGCCTGGAGGAGCTTCATGGAGGGAGCTGGGCCAGGTTTGATGGACAGGAGCGTAGGGTGAAACCAGATGCTGTGAACCAAAATCAAGGAGAACTATGCGAGGAAGCCTGAAGGTGGTCGGGACACAGTTGCCCACGTTTCAGACCCTTTCTGGCTGAATGCTTCCCTTACCAGTGCCCGGCCAAAAGTTCCACAGAACATTTCCACCTTGCTGTCGGTCAGGCTGGGGTAGTTCATCCCACCAAAGGGAGGAGCCGGAGGATTTGACCTTAAAGAACAAGACGGAGGTGGAAAACAAACAGAAAAACCCAACAATGCTTGAACTTTCCATTCCAAGAAAGAACACAGCCACCAGTAACCTGGAAATTCAATAGAACAGCAACAGGAACTAGACCGGTGACCTGTGAAGCATCTCCCACCATTCCTAGGGGACACAGCCTTAGGAACGGGAGTCTGCCTGCTGTAGCTGATGCTAGGGTTAAAGCTCTAGGCCTTCTGGCCCATGGAACCATGGTGAGTTCCTGCCACTCTTCTGCCTCAACAAGCTGTGAGGTCATATTTATTAATATGTCTGTGAAAAAATGCCTTAACTATTTGGCAGAAGATGGGGGGAACCTGGAAGCAGAGTGGCTGGAACCCTCCTAGATGATGGGGTGCTCTTTACAAGAACAGGGAGGCCTACCCCCCTTAGGGTCAGCTTCCAACTCTGGAGAGATGCCTAGAGCCTCTGCCTGGTAGGTAATTTCTTTGGCATTGCAGCTGAGTCATGAAGAAGGCCATGGGGCAGGGGGCGGGTGCCAACGACTGGAGAATCAGAGCCACACTTACGGGCGAGCTTCCACAAGGACAGCCATGAGTCCAGCTCTCACTGCTCAGAGCTTCTGCTCAAGATGACTTTGAGGACCTGCAGATTTAGGGAAAACATTACAATGGCAGGAACAGCACTGCAGTCACCTGTTATAGATTCTTCTGGGTTATGGGACATATTACTAACACATAATGGCCAAGAATTCAAAGCCTGCTCACACTGGCTACGCCCTCGCACAACATGCAATAGTTTTCTGCAAAGTCACTGTTCTCAGTTCCCCACTGTTTTCCATCTGGGGTCCTGTCTTCAACTCTGACTACCATAAGACCCATGAGGCTTTCCAACTCTATGTTCACGATAAGCTTGTCTTTCTCCATGGCTTGATTATCCAAACTGTAAACCTTGGTAGATTTAACATAAGCAGGGCATGGACAAGAATACTAAACTAATCAAAGTGGGAAAATTGACCTTTCTTGTATTTTTTCATTTTATTTCATTGCTTATACTATTGCTTATTTTTTACTTACAGAAGAGGGTGTAATTTTTTTTCAAGGCTTAAGTCTCCCAGATCTGAGTTCAGCCTATCATTTGCTGATCATCTGTGGTGTTACTTTGTTTATGATCTAAGAAATAAAGCTTGCCTGAAGATCAGAATGCAAAACTAGCCACACTAGTGAGTCACAGAGGCCAGGCAGTGGTGGCACACACCTTTAATCCCAGCACTCAGGAGATAGAGGCAGAGGAAGCTCTGTGAGTTCAAGGTCACCCTGGGCTATATGAAATGGATCCAGTCTAAAAGAGAATCAGAACTCACACAAAGGTGATCCCAGCACTTGGAGTCACACACCTTTAATCCCAGCACTAGGGAGGTAGAGACAGGAAGGGGTGTGGTCCGGCAGAGAGAGGACTATAAAGCGGGAGGAGACAGGAAGCTGGCCATCAGTCTGAGGTGTCGGTCTGAGCAGCAGTTAGTCTGAAGCAATCAGTCTGAAGCAGTCTGAGGACAGGATCACCCTTTCGGTCTGAGGTAGAGGTAAGAGCTAGTAGCTGGCTGCCCTGTTTCTCTGATATCTCAGCTTTCTCTCCCATCCCCATACCTGACTCTGGGTTTTTATTATTAAGACTTATTAGAACTCATGGTTCAATCATCTACCCAGCAACACTGTGTCTCATAATAAGGGCTCCTAACTATGTCTTACCAGTGGTTGTGTAACCATTTCATTTTGATTCTCAATAGATCGGAGTCTCCTTTAGAGCAGTCATAAGTCATGTGCAAAGCTAAATGAAACTGTACATGTAACACTACACTGTTGGGATAGAGCCTAGCACACAGAAAGAGATGATACATGTCAGATATTGCTGTCACCACCACCACTGCCATCAGTATAATACCATCATCATCATCATCATCACCACCACCACCATCATCATCACCATCACCACCACCACCATCATCACCATCATCACCACCACCATCACCACCACCATCATCACCATCATCACCACCACCATCACCACCACCACCACCACCATCATCATCATCATCATCACCATCATCATCATCATCACCATTCCTTGCATCACACCAGAGAAGGGACTTTTATTTTCTCTAACTATCGGACATAGACAATGGATAGGAGCTAAATAAGAGCTCATTGAACTGTATTGCAATAATACAGTACCAAGCAAGCTGAGTGGAGGATTGAAAAGTGGCATAGCGTTAAGGTCAAAGGCAGAGTGTCGATGTGGCCTGGTGACATAGGCCTGCAACCCCAGATGCACTGGAGGCGGAGACAGGAGGATGTCCACTTCAAGGCTGCCCTGGATAATTAGAGAGACCCTGTCTCAAAATAAAAGGGTTTTCTTTTCTTTCTTTACTTTAGACTGGGGATACAGTTGAAGCGTCTGAGCACTTGCCCAGCAAGTGTGAGATCTTCAGTCTTTGTGACGGAAACTAAGTGAACAAATAAAAAGCAGGGATCCACAGACGCCATATTCGGGATCCAAATGCTGGCACCACCGTTTGAACCAGTTGGCCATCCTTGGGGGACCTTTGCTTCCTTGACTGTGGTGTCTCACTCCACAGGTTTGTGATGAGAATTAAGTGGGTGATTATCCGATGGTGCCCAGCCGTGCCTGGGCTGCAGCAAGTCTCACATAGACAGACATTACCAAATAGGATTAGGGAGAAATTTACCTTAAGGAAAAAGAAATCCCAAATCCTGATGACATCGAGAAGACTGGTGATATGTTTTGATTTAAGAGACGAAGTTGCTTTTTCTTTTGGTTGCAGACAAGCTTCATGTGTTAGTTTCATGCCCTTGTAGCTCATTGTCCAGACAGATGTAGACAGGCTCACTGTAAGGTCTGTATGTTTATAGATGTATGTACTCAACCTCTCCTCTCCCTTAGGTAGGGAATTTGTGGGATGCCTCCTTCATCCTTTTAAGACCTGTGTGAGTACAGTAGAAGTCAACACTTACCACAAATCTGCTGTCAGCTGGACAGCTCTCGGGGATGGCTACATCCTAAGACGGCAGCTGTGGAGAATGGAAGCCCCTGATCTTACCTCAACCTGGGACAACTCCACAGATCACCTGGTCCCAGGTGCCCTATGAGGTCAGCTGAGGCCACTAATGGGGAAGCATGCCTACCAGTAGCTCTGGATGGGACACCTCCCTCCCTTCCAGTGGGACTGTTAGGGATGCTCTCTCATAGATGTCCTGCCCACTAGAATCCACCCCAGGAAACTCAGCGTGGAATACCAATTGAGGAAAATCCATTTGCTTCCACTCATTCTGATTTTACCCCTAGTGTATACTTACCCGGATTCTATCTATATCTAACTATAGTCTGATTTTCCTGGGACAGTCAGTGACTTGAACTACTAAAACATGTCATTGCCCCAAGCAGAGCCTTTCACTTTCAAAAAATTCCAAGTTTGAACAATAAGTTACACAGGACACCGCCATGTCCCCAGGCATCATTGATGGTGAGGAGAAACGGGATCATGTTGATAGAATCTGAACTTGCCGGGTTTGGACCTCTTCACAAGCATAACTTGGGGACCTCAGCATCCTTGAAGGCTTTATGGGCTGTCCCTATCTGCCTTCCTCCCCAGGATGTCTGCGTGATCTTAGGGAACCTACACACTTCCTCTTGATCAAACTGTAGCTCAGCCCTGTCTTTAACCTCCTTTGAGTTGGGCTGGTAGCCTGGTGTTGATGGCTTCCACACCTCTCCAACTGCAGAGTTCTACAGCTCATGGGATCAGATAACCTCTGAGTGCGTCACCCCTGTCACAGGCCCAGACAGCTGAGGGAGGCACTCTGGATGCTCATTCAGCCTGGGGTCTGCCTCTGTATTTCAACTCTTTCTTCAGATATCGATAGCTCATTAAATAAACGAATGGCATTCACCTTATCCAGTACCTTCCCTCGGCAGAAGAGCAGACCCTGTTTGGGTGTAGTCTGCCTCAGTTTACCTATAAAGCTCAGTCTAAGAGCCTCCAATTATATCAGAAACCCTTATTTTTACCAAATGTAATGGCTCACCCCCACCCCAGAAGTTCCCTCACACTCTATGGGAGTGAGCTGTCACAAACAGATGTAGGGAAATGGTAGTGCAATTCTACCTGAGCCAGGTCTCTCTATACAGACAGACCTTGCTTGGCACAGAAGTGCAGGGACCATAAAAGTGACAGAGTAATTGAAACCATACAAAGTAACCTTAATAATCAGGAGGGGAAATCACAATTGCCCTGTGACCTTTAAAAGTTTTGGTCAAAACATTAAAAAAAACCCTTGCTGTTGGTTATAAATGCAGGGGGAAATGAAAAATTAGTAGAAATAATGATGATTTTATTAGCCTATAACTTAGAACATTAGAAACACTGATAATTAAAGTGTTTTATTTCTGTGTAAAAAGCGTATCAAAGCTAGTTTGAACAGCCCCTGCCTTCTTCCTCTCTGCATATACCACGGTAGCAAAAGCAAGCATCTCTCTTGCCCTGCAGAATGGTGGTGCTTTGCTGAGAGTCTATCAGCCTCTGGATTTTTGTCTTTGCTCTTGGAAGGCATAAACTCCCCCAAGAGGATTCAATGGCCTATAGTCTTACGCTGGCTTCTCTTCCTTTGGGACCACTTCATTTTTTTTTCTGGGATCCGTGGTAGCCTGTATCTGACACCCACCAATCTATCAAGGAACCCACTTTGCTTAACAAGGTTCTTTCTCCATCTACATATCACCACCGGTTTCTCTCAGTGCAGCGGCTGCTTTCATCGGTCAAGCCAAGCCGTGTCTTTAAATACCAGTTGCTGAGCCATAGAAGAAGAAAGCACCGGACTCTACCTTCTACCCCTACAGTGATGGAAACCGAGGGATGTTGAGGCGACAGCATCTTGTTTGTGGCAGTCATTGGACGCTTCTAGTGTGGCTTGGATCAATCTTTCACACACGTCCTCCTCATGGTAACTTTGCTCTGTTACCCCGTTTCCAATCCCATGCGATTTCTTTTCCAGCATGCCTCACTTTGTTTCTTTGTTTTAGTTTTGATTTTGGAAGCTTACCTTCTAGGACCCATCATACACTTTTTTTTTTAACCTCCACATGTCTTATCACTGGGAGACAAGGTGGTCTTACCAGCTCCCATTTTGCTGTCTGTGCTTGAACTAACAGATGTGCGGCAGCCAATCACAGGAAGACGCTGAAAGAAGTGACGTATTTGGTCACGCCCTGGTGCGCCGACACTGTTTGCCTCATGGTTTGCGTGCTGATGGCGAAGCAAATGGTTAACCTCACAGCACAGGCTCTCTTTGCATGGAGGGATATGTTTCGGATTAGTTAAATACCAGCCCCTGACAGCTTGGTTCAAATTGCAGTCGAGCTGGTACTTCGTGCAGTTACAGTTAATGCACTGCGGGGACGGCAATTTGAGCAGCTCGTTGGAAGTGATATTAGTTGGCAAAGCCGAAACTCTCGAATATCAGTGCTGGCAATGCAAGGAGTGTTTTATTAATATTATTTACCAAACATCTGTAGTGCATTTACAGCCCTGTGCTGCAGCCTCCTTGTGGTTGAGTGGGTCAGCCCTGGCAATGAATAGTGAGCAGAAACTACAAATAACAAGTGAGACCATCCCAGGAGGACATCTAGGTCTCTGAGCAACTCCGATGAGGAAATCGCCACCAAGCTTCCGTACAACAGGTAGCATGAGCCAGGAACAACCCTTTGCTTCCAGGTGGTAGGGTATTGGGGTTGTTTGTTTCTATAACATAATACCCCATTCATTCTAACTGATATGAAATGCTTAGGCGAGAACCCAAGGAGAACAGGAGAGCCTGATGGATTCAGAACCCAGAAGCTGTCGGCTGAGTCTAAAAACATCCATAACTAATGAGAGTTCATGTCTTGATGGGAGGGCTGGTGGTCTAAGGAAGCCTGCTGCAGCACCACCTGTGTTCCTGCTGCCTGCGGAGGTCAGGAGAAGGTGCTGGGTCCTCTGGGACTGAATCTATGAATGGTTGTGAAGGACCATGTGGGTACTGAGGACTGATCTTGGGTCCTCTGCAGAAGCAAGAGGTACTCTTGGCCACTGAGTCATCCTCCCTTCTTCCCACTAGTTTAGTTTTTATTTTTTAGATCAGGGTCTTACTAATGTGTGTGTAGGTGTGCATATGGATGCCAGAAGACAGCCTTAGGTGTTGGTACTAACCTGCCATCCACTCTCTCTTTTGAGTCAGAGCCTCATTGGCCTGCAGCTCACCAAGTAGGTTAGGTTGGTAGTGGAGCCCCAGAGACCCACCTGTCTCCACGTCCCCAGTGCTAGGATGAGAAGTGCAGCCCATCACAGCCTGCTTTCTTACCCCTGGGGGTCTGAACTCATACCCTCATGCTTGCAACCACTTTAACAATTATGCTACCACTCCAACCCACCAAGGATTGGCTTTAAAAAAAATTAAGACCCTCTGGTGGTATAACCATCTCCTCCACCCTCCTTCTTCCCTTTGTGTGTATTTACTTGTGGGTTCATCTGTAAAGCCTCCCACCGTTAAGACTTCACAGCTTATGTCCCGAGCTGCTATCAGTGTTGTTTCCTTTTATTTCCTGTACATTGCTCCCTGGATCTGTAGGCCACATCCAGTTTGGATCTTGTTGTTCAATGTTTTGGCTCTTTTTGTTCTTTTGACCTTTTTGAGGGTCTTTTGAGGAGTCTTTTGAGGCTTATTCTTTGTTATGAGTTCCCAGCCTTAGCTGGGCTTATTTCTAGCCAGCTTTACTTAAGGTAACCCGTCTGCCTTTTCCCTGTGGGCTTTTATCTTTCTTATTTCTGTATATCTTACTTTCTTACGCTGTGGCTGGCTGGGTGGCGCCTCCCCACCCCATTCTCCTGTCCTTGTTCTCTTGCTGCTCCTCTCTTTCTCGTTTCTCCTTCTAATTATACTCTGCTCACCAGTCCCACCTTTCCTGGTTCCTGCCTCGCTATTGGCCATTCAGCTCTTTATTAGGACCGTCACGTGTTTTAGACAGGCACAGTAACACAGCTTCACAGAGTTAAACAAATACAGTATAAACAAAAGCCACACACCTTAAAATAATATTCTACCACAGGGTCTGATTCTTTCCGTCACGATAACCTCATAAATGGTGAGTGTCACGTCTTCTGCGCGGCCTGTGTCTGAGAACGTGCGGAGGGTGTCGGGGATTGACAACACAGAGACTTGTTCAAGGATGTAAAGAAAACTTTAAGCAGGCTCCAAAAAGGTTCAAGAAAACTTCCCAAGAAAGGCTCCCACCAGAGAAGCTTCTGCTCTCTCCTCTACCCTGGCTGGTTCTGCTCTGACCCCAGAAACTGATCTGGGCGTGGCAGAAGAGGCGGTTAGTCTCTGGACAAGGTCGAGCTCAGGGTGGTTTCTGCAGGCAGGCCTTTTCCAGGAACTTAATGCCCCCAGGCATTGTATTGTTTTTAGTAAACATTGTCTTACAGCTGCCTACTCCCAGGCAGAAGGGGAAGTGGGTCTCTGCTCAAGGTCTGGTGTTCCCACAGGTGAGTTACATAATCATCTACAACACACGCACATACACAGACACTCACATAGACACACATACACACACGCACATACACCATGACACTCACCAGTGTTTACTTCTAAGATTCTGCCTGGCACTCATTTCTTGGACTTTCAGAATGGTTCTATTCTATTTGATTCACCGCTGCAGTCCATATGGGAAAACGGGGAGGAATACTTGATTGTCTGCCCTTGAACTCCAAGCTTTGCCATACTTGGGTCAGTTTTTGAGCCCAGAATTTGGCAAAAACACTTAATCAAGGCCGGGACATTGTCATTAGCCCAACCTTCTTTTTGTAAGTCCTCTCACCCTGTAGAGGTTAAGCTAGACCCTGGGCATCTTCAGGACCTTTTCCCTCCCCAGGCTTTATCGGAGGCTGAATAGCAAGGCCCCTTTCTCCAACCCCTCACACTATCCTTTTGGGTTGCAAACAAGTCACCTCAAGCCCAAACCCACCCTGCAGGAATGTCTGGCTTGGGCCTGCTTTTGCTTGCTGCTTTGTTTTGTTTTTAACTAACACAGAGACTGCAACTAAGTAGGCGCCATGTTCTCCAGAGGCAGCTCGTACTCCCCACCTCTCAAGCATCGTGTCTGTCCTGTCCTCTCCAGCCAGCGTTGCACAAATTGAAACCCACGTTCCCTTTTCTTTTATTTCATGAGGACAACTCAAAGAAGCATGATAAAATGAGGCCTAAGATAATATTCGGTGGTGCAGGGGTTGGGGGTGGGGGGTGGGGAGGTATTTTCTTTATGGTCTGTTTGCATTACACATCAGGAAACAAGGTAAAGAAAGACCCGCACGGCAGGCTGGACGTGCAAGTCCAGTGCCAACAGCTAGAACTTTAAGTGGCTTCATCACACTTCCTTTTAGAAGACATTTCTTCTTTCCTTTACCTGAGGTACTCCAAGAGGAGATACGCAGGTGAAAAGATGGGAGGAGAAACTCCAGTGGGCCAGAGCGGGCATGGTCATAGGACCGTGCTTCCCACTCCTGGAATGAAAACTTTTATTCTCACACTTGACTTCAAAACTTCAAAGCTGCAGAGATCCAAATGTTGTGGTGCTGACACAGGGAGGTACACACATAGCTGAATGGAACAGAACAGAGAACCCAGGCTGGAACTTATACCCAGACCAATGATTTTCAACAAAGATCCCAAAGGCTACACTGTGACGAAAGTGACCACTTACCAGATGGAGTTGGAAAATCTGGATATTCACATGCGAAAAAGTGATATAAGACCTTTATGTTACACTGTACACAAAAGCCAACCCAAATGGTTTAAAGCCTTAGGCATAGGACCTGAACCAAGAATCTCCTAGAAGGAAATGTAAACAAACAAAAATCACTCTATGAGATCAATGAAGCAATCTATACAACAGCAAAAAATATTTTCAAAGTATCTATCTAATAAGGGGTTAATTATTCCAAAATATGTAAGGAGGTCCTGCAAACTCAACAACATTAATACACTGATTATGCAAGGAACTCAATATTTTTCCAAAGAAAGCATACAAATAGCTGCCAGTTCTAAGGAAAAGAAAAAAAACTGTAATCACTATCATCGGGGAAATCAAAACCACAGGAGATATCATGCGATATCACCTGTTAAGATAGCTATTGCTTAAAACATACAGCCATAAAAATGGAAAATAGCAAATCCCCGTGAAATATGGAGCAATCAGAACTTGGGAGCCCCGTGGGTGGGAATATAAGCGCAGTTGTTATAACAGAAGGGATGGCAGCTCTTCAAAATTTAAACGTAGGACTACCACAGGGTCCAGCCATCTTCTTTGGGTGTATCTCCAAAAGAAAGCATGACCTCAAAGAAATGCCTGCACCCCCATGTTCACTATAGCATCGTTCCCAGAGACAGACAAGAGGCAGAAATAACCCTGTGTCCTCAGAGGAATGGACAAAGAAGCTGCTATATCCATGTAGAACCTGTTCAGTCTACAGGGATATAGACTAGAAGGGAATCATGTCATGTGCCACCTCGTGGATGAAGCTTGAAGACTTGAAGACATCCTGCTAAGTGAAATAAGCTGGTCAAAGAGTAGTATCTGAGTTAGACATCCAGAAGCAGAAAGCGATGGCTAGAGACTAGGAGGGGGACGAGCTAGGGAGCTGTTGTTCAGTGAGAGCACAGTTTCAGTTACTCGAGAAGAGAGAATTCTAAAAAGCTACTGCACAGCAACATATGTGGAATACTGATTTTTTTCAGAAGTTATATTTCACATTGTGTATTTTACCACAGTAAAAAGGTATTAATAGAAGAAAAATGGTGCTGAAGAAGGCATAGCACCCTGTGTCTCTTGATGCCATGTAGGGTTCTTAAACAGATGGGTAGGGTCCTATTCTGGATCAGGAATTATCCCGGACTTCTGTAGTCACACCCAGACCGAAGTGTGGGCCTCCTTTTCCAATGGCTAACATATTCTCTCCCTCTTGTTCCAACCCAGTCTGCCAGTAGAGCTGTGGCCAAAAGTTAGATCAGCTAGACACTATGCAGGGGACAAGCTCAGTCCCTAACCCAAGCAGCCTTTCATTCTCGAGGTATCAGAAATTGAGGCAGAGAAGGTCCTTAATTGGGTAAATAAAAGAAACCCCTAGGAAGAAACAAAAAAGGATGTCACACATCCTGGCCACTTCCTGCAGTCACTTTCTGACAGAGCAGTTTGACTTCTGGAGGGAACCCCAGAGAGGCCTAACTCTCTGCTACGGATCTCTGCTGGGCACGTTGGCCCTTCCAACCCAAGCTGTAAGGCCAAAAGTGAACCCTGCCTCTAAAGGTCCACTGGCCAAAAGCTTCCTCAACCCTCACCCCAGGGAGGGCACAAGGTCTCCCCAGCATTCCCCAAACCTCTTTGTCAGGTGGACAAGTCTCTAGGAGGTAAACCCAGGGCAGGGACTTGGGAACCAGTCAACACAGTTCCCTCCCTCGCAGGAAAGTCCCAGTAGACATGTCACTCACTACCCCAGCCTCAGCTGCAGTAGGAGCTGGGAGAAGTAGCTTTATTTTCCTAGAGGAAGAAACACACACACACACACACACACACACACACACACACACACACACACACACACGTTGAAAACATCCTGTCAGGAGAACATGGATTTTTCTCGTCATGCTCCTTTTTTCAAACTGTGTGCCCTGGGTAGTCTCTCCAGACCTTGCTGTCAGTTCTGATGACATGCTATCAACCGCTCGATGGGACCCTTACAAACCACATCTGTATGCTGTGAATATATGTTTCTCTTATTGCTTGGTCAATAAATGCTGATTGGCCAGTAGTCAGGCAGAAAGTATAGGCAGGGCTACCAGACTTGGAATGCTGGGAAGAAGAAGACAGAGAGAGAGTAGCCAGAGAGGTGCCATGTAGCCCCCTTAAGAGTAACACGCCAGAGGATTATGGGTAAGCCACAGCCTCTCAGCAGTATATAGTTTAATAGAAATGGGCTAATATTAAAAGAGAGCTATCCAATAAGAAGCCTGAGCCATCAGCCAAACAGTTTTTTTCAGTTTTTATTTATTAATTTTAAATAAATTTTTATTTAAATTAAAAACAATCTTATTTTACATGCCAATTCCCTCTCCCTCCCATCCTCCCATTCCCCCCACCAACCCCCTCATCCCACCCCCATCTACCCTCATGCAGAGTGAGGTCTCCCATAGGGGATCATCAAAGTCTGCCACATCATTTGGGGCAGGACCTAGGCCCTCCCTGTGTATCTAGGTTGAGAGAGTATCTATCCATAGGGAATGGGCTCCTAAAGCCCATGCGTGCATAGAGATAAATACTGGTTCCACTGCCAGAGGCCCCATAGACTTCCCAGGCCTCCTAACTGACACCCATGTTCAGGGAGCTGGTTCAGTCCCATTCTGGTTCCCCAACTGTCAGTCTGGGGTCCATGAGCTCCCACTTGCTCAGGTCAGCTGTTTCTTTGGGTTTCCCCAGCATGGTCTTGACCCCTTTGCTCATCACTCCTCCCTCTCTGCAACCGGATAATTAGGATAAGCCTCAGTGTGTTTATTTGGGACTAAACGGCTGTGGGACTGGGCAGGACAGAAACTCCATCCACATGTTCCTTCAGTGGAAAATAGAGGCCAAGTCTAGTGCTGGGCTTGCCTTGTAACTCTGCCCCTCCTATACCTCAGTCTTCCATGGGTGAGGGGCACACAATTCCTGTCTTGTGTGACCTAGCCATTTGCAGATCCAACGAAGTGACTTAACGCAGGCTCTCAGAGCAGGTTCTGGCATTTGCTAAGTACAGCCACTGTCCAATCCGCTGATGCTTAGGGGCCCACAGAGTTCTCAAAAGCAATGTCTGAGCTAGCAAAAAGTCCAGGCTGCAGATCCCAAGGATGTTGTTACCTTGGGAAAAGATGCATTTCTGGCCAAGCTGAGGCCAGGAAGAGGTGGACTTTGGATGTTCTTGCCTTCACCCTAGAAGCTGAGAACTGGTACCGTCCTGAAGATTGGACTCTCTGTGTTCCAACTTCAGGGGCTTTGGGAACTGTGTCAGTCCTGAACTGTCACACCCCACATTTCCCTGGCAGGTCCTGACAGGCCGGATGTGGCCTCATTCTCCAGCAAGCTCATGCCAGGCGCAGCTCGATTACCACGGGGTCTGTTACAGAGCTTCTCACCATTATCACTTTCAGCTGCCAGATGAAGCGGGAACATGCCTTCCTCCTTCGTCCCTCCCGCCTGGTGTTTGCTTTCAGGGCAGCGTGACCTGGAGAGATGAGTTATCCATCCTCCGTCCTCAGGAAGGCCCTGCTCAGACACACCCAGACATCACCACTTACCTGTCATCCCTCCTCTGGGCACATCTCCAGAAGAATCCAACTTAAACAGGCACGTGGGGTGCTGACGGAGACTCTACCTAAGTGTTTAGTGTCCGGCCCATGCCATAGCAGTCTAACTCTCTGAAGGAATTATCTTTTCCTGACTAATGCAATGAGAAAGATTCAAAAAGGAAAACAAAAAAAAAAAGCCAAAGGAAATAGTAGAAGAAAAAAAAAGCAAAATGCGAAGTTTACCCTCAAGTTAGAGACATTAGAGACACCAAACTGGCCACCTTCCCTTCTGCTCCCTTCCACCGTGGTGTGGTCCTCTTACCTCGCCCTTCACAACCTCATTAGCTGCTCACTCCATGCCTCCTCCCCAGATGGAGCAGGGGACCTCAGTTCTTTCCAAGCTCAGGAAAACTCCCTTCTGTCAGACTACTGCCCGAGAGTAGGCACAGGGGAAACTTCATCTTTGAATAAACAAACCATTCTTTCACTCACTAAAGAGCTCCAGAGTGAGGCCTTCCAGGGCCTTTTGGTAGCTGATTCCTACCCCTCCCCTGGGTTTGCTGTCCCCGTGACAACACTCAGCTTTCTCGCTGCCACCAAGTTCCAGTCTGCCTTGATCTCCTGCCCAGGTGTGGGCTGCACCCCTACTGTCCCCTTTAACCGAGTTCAGACAGGCTGGAATTCTCCAAAAATGACCTCAGAGGAAACCAATGAGATGAACAAAGAGAATACAAACAACAGAACGCAGAGCAGAAGAATTCTTACCCAGATCGGGTACCCAACCCTAACACAACAGAGCCATGCCACCAATGGGCTAGTTCCGGGTCCCTCCTGCCAGAAAAGACTTCTATGTAACAGTTTGTAAAACTGTCCCAGTCCCCTAAGCAGTCATGAGTGGACATAAGTAAGGCAGATGGTATACAGGGCACAGTAAACAGCTGACACGTGTGTGAGCTAAAGCCAATGGGCCCTGTCCTAGTTTGCTTCCCGTTGTTGTGAACACAAGCAACTTGGAAGACAAAAGACTTCATTTTAGCTTACAATTTCCAGGTCGCAGTCCCTCTCAGAGGATGGTCATGGCGTGGTCTCAAACTGATCCAGAGCCCGTAGAGGAGGGTTGCTGCTTACCGGCTTGCTAAGTTTGCTTTCTTATAGAACCCAGGACCACCTTCCCAGAGAAGGTACAGCCACCAGTGGTCTGGGCCCTTCAGCATCAGAAAATGCTCCCACAGACTCGTCTACACGTCAATCTTCTACAAGTATTCATTTACTCAGTTGTTACTCCCTATTCCAAGATGACTCCAGCTTATGTCAAGTTGACAAAAACCTAGGCAGCACAGACTCCCAAACTGCCAAAAGGGAAAAGAAGGCAGTTGTTAGTATAGTCTTTGGAGAGCTGAGGCCAGTGGACATTGGGCACAGGTGCCTGGTTACAGCTCTGCCTCTGTCATTCTGGGCCTCCGTTTCCCCACTGATAAAAAGAGAAAGTTGGAATAGGTAACCTCCAATGTCCTTTCCACCTCCACTGCCCTCCAGTTTATGTTCCAATGTCAATCACCAGTTCTCAGAGGCTACCAAGCCCAGTATCACTGTTCATGGTAGGTCGGTGAGACACGCATGAACAAGCTCCCAACACAATGGCTAGCCTTCCTGAATGCTGAGCGGGGGACCAGAAAGCTCTGGGTCTATTTTAAGTGTACCAATACTTGCATCTCCTGCTTGCAACAGCCTGAAACCTGGCATCCGCATGGCACAGTGAGAGACAGAAAAACACCCAGGAAGATGAAGGAAAGGACAGGGTCTGAGGCAATGTAGTTTCACGGTCTGGGCTCTGACCTCCTAAATCAACTATGTAGTCTCTGGCGTGTGTCTCTAGCATCTGTAAGACACAAGACCCCAAACCAATGCTTATGGACAGAGGGATAAAGAAAGTGTGGTTTGTGTAGCCAATGGAATACCATTCTGCCTTACAAAGAATGGAAATTTTGATACATGGTGTAGCACAGATGACTCTTGGGGACCTTATTCTTACTTGAAATGGGACAAATGTGAAAGGATAAATACTGTATGACTCCACTCTATGAAATACCTAAAATATCCCAACTCCTAAACAGAAAATGGGCTAGAGGGCAGTGGACACAGGGGGACAGGGAGGATAGGATGGGCAGTTAGTGGGGACAGTGATTCTATTTGGGACAATGAAAATGTTCTAGAAATGGATCATAGTGATGGTTAGATGTTACAACACTCCTGAGGTTAGATGCTTAAAAATGGCTGAAAGACTAAACGTTATTAAGAATCTTGTAAGACCCTATTATATTGAGTGCTTTGTAGGTCAATGTATTTGACCTTTCCCACAATCCCATAGGGCACCTTCCCTGTCATTGTACCTGAATTTTAGCCAAGGGGACAGGGCCTCAGAGAAGTGACTCTCTAGGGGCTGCAAGCAGTGAGTGGCAAAGCTGATATCTAAGGCCAGTGAGCCCTGGGAAGAGGATGGAGGGAAATCTGAGACAGCTCAGAACAAGCTGAGACAAACCAGACCGGAGGGAGGGGGCACCTCCACCCATCCCTACCTGTGCCTGCCAGGTACCCCGAATTCCACATTTGTCCCTTCTCACATTTCACCCCGCATGTATGCCTTCCTTCTACACCTAATCAACACCTCCGTGAACACCACCACCTCTGCCTTCCATCTGTCCCTGCCACTCCCCACGCCACCCAGCCTCTCAGGGCTCTCTGGTGGGAGCTGGAGGTTGGTGGAGGATTCTGGATCTGTGGAGGTGCATTAGCGCAGAGGGAGAGGGTCTCATCTACTATGGGAGACCTGGAACAAGCAGGTTCCCCCGAGGTCCTATAGTAAGCTGGCTCATTACTGATTGTCCGCCCCCCCCACAGGAAAACCCCTTGCTTGGCAAGTGATTCTATGAGGTACCATGCAGGCTGTGGTGGGTTCTAGCCCATTCCAGTGTCAGCTCACCAGCTCACCACCCATAAAGTCAAGGCAGTGAATTTTCTTGGTCTCTATTAAGGGCCGAGGGACACTGACTTCCACTGAGACAGGACAAACATATCTGCGCTCAAACATAGCACGTGTCTGAGTCACCTATCCAGGTGCAGCTTCTGAGACTCTGGACTAGTCTGAAGTCTTTGGAAACTCTTCCTGGTGAAATCACCAGATGCCACAATTCTTTCCACCTGTGCCCAACCTGCTCTCCCGAGCCCCGCATCCCCTGGCATTTTGATTCCTAGCACCTGAGCCCAGGGTGCTGACTAGAAGTCTCCAGAAGATGCCCACTGATGAGCTGTGACTCCTCTTGTGGAACCCTGAGCAACCGACACCAGCCCCCAAAATGAAGCCCACAGGGGTTGCAACCACAGCATAGTGGAGGGGAGAGATTTTTAAAGTGAACACCCCTTTAATCATATCCAGGAAACGTGATCGCTACCAGATGGTGGATTCAAAGCACAGGCCCCATACTCCAGGGAGTCACTACTGCCTAACAGGGAGGACTCTGGTGTCTGATGCCTGCTACTAGCTGACTCTGCCAGCTGTGTGATCTTAAGCAAACTGTGGCTGAAACCAGAGATGACCATGATACCCACCTCTGTGTCAACCAAGGCTATATTTTTTTCTTAGCTTGGCATTTGGTGCCCCCCCCACCAAACTTGAGCCCTGGGCTTCTCTACTTCTGAACCTTACTCATTTTGATGCCAATACATCGGAGATCCGAAACTGGCTCCTAGTTCTGCCATGCATGATTTTAAATAGCTTCCCTGGGACTCATGTACTGCAAAATTTACACCCATTAAAGCGCATCGTTCAATGTATTCAATGACATTCAATGTATTCAGAGTCGATCACCATCATTGCTTTTGGAATGGTATTTCATAACCTTTCAAATCAAGGGACGGTTTAGCCCCTCCCTTGCCACCAGTTTCCCCACCCTTCACCTCTTCTAGACAACCTCGCATCTGTATCTGCATACTTAACATAAATAGAGTCATGTGACACACGGTCATTTGTGATTGGTTTCTTTCACTTATACTATGGGATATATATTGTTTTCAAATTTCACCATGTCAGATCACATGTCATGCCATTTATTGCTGAACACTATTCCATAATACAAATATAGCAATATATATATAGATACATATTGCTATAAATATATATATGTATATATTGCTATATATACATATACATATATATATATCAGTCCATCAGTTGATGGACTTTGGGGTTGTGACAAATAATGTTATCAATTTTGTTTTTGCTTTTGAGACAGAACCCCATCTATCCTTGTACTTACTATGCAACCCAGCCTGACCTTGAGCTCTCTGTCCCCTTTCCATAGCTGCCCAAGTGCCGGGATTACAAGCATTCACCATCACACCCAGCACTTCTATGTTTATGTTCTTATTTATCTCAGGTAGGTAGATACCTAGACATTGCTGTCAAATAAGGGAACTCTTGCGTAGATCTTTGAGAAGTGTCAGAATGACATCCAAGCCAACACAACTGTCTAAAATACTCCAGCAGCCTATGAAGGTTTGATTTCTCAACATTTTTGCCAATGTCAGTTATTTTTCTTTATGTTTTTGATTATGCATGCATGAAATGATATTTCATTGTGGGTTTGACTTGCATGACTAATGACAATGAATCTCTCATTGTGTATTTATTGGCCAATTGGGGAATCTTCCGAGGAAATTATCTATGTAGAACTTTCGCTTAACTTTACTGTTTTAAAAATTGTATTAATAGCATTCTTTATACATTCTAGATTCATATATTTAGATTAAATACACGATTTGAAATTTTTCTCTGTTTCCCCTTCCAATGGTATCTTTAATTTTTTTTACATCATATGTATGTGTCTTTGTGTATATGTGTGTATATGACTATGGGTGCCTGCGAAGGCCAGAGGTGGGGCAGCAGATCTCCTGGAGTTGGAGTTACAGGCAGTTATGAGCCACTCCACTTGGGTACTAGGAACCTAATTCCAGGCCTCTTTGAGAGCAGAAGTGCTCTTAACCACTGAGCCATCCCCCGGCCTTCAAATGCTTTAAAAATTGATGTCATTAAGAGTAACTTTTATATGTGATATAAAAGTCAGAGACAAGACTATCATAACTTAAACATACCATGATTTCATATCTTGAAACCTCAAGGGAACCTCCTAAAACTTGTTGTAAGCAAGAAAATTCAACAACAAAATTAGCCATAAAGTAAAAAATAGTCTTTATACACATGTACAATGTTGTAAACAATAGCCTTTATATACATATACAATGTTGTAAACAATAGCCTTTATACACATGTACAATGTTGTAAACAATGGCTTTTATACACATATATAATGTTGGAAACATTAGCCTTTATACACATATACAAATAAGGACCAGTTAGAAGGCACACTAAAGGTCTTAGAATCAATGGCTACTAAAATATAAAATGGCTGACAATAACCCTGATAATGTGTACGAAATGCATGAAGAAAGCTTCAAAAACACTCCCAGGGACAAAGGGGAAGTAGAAAAAACTAAACGGTATATCATATTTCAGACAGGAATAGTCTTCATCATGGAAATGTCAATTCAAAGCTCTCTGGAGATACCTGTAGGACCTTTTCTGTGGAACTAGAAGAGCGGCTTCTAAAGGTCTATGGAAGTCAGATGTGGTGGTGTACAGCAGTGACCCCAGTACTCAGGAGACAGAGACAGATGACCCCTGCAAGTTCTAGTTAGCTAAGGCTACATGGTGAGTTCCAAGCCAATCAGAGCTACATGAAGAGAATGTCTCAAATAACCAAAACACAAATTAAATAGTTTTAAGAAAGTTCATTAAGAACTTTTATTAACAAACAGTGGGACTGGAGTGTCTGAGTGTATAAGAGCGCTAGCTGTTCTTCCAGAGGACCCAGGGTTTGTCTCCCAGAACCCACATGGCAGCTTGCAACCATCTATAACTCTAGCTCTATGGGATCTGATGCTTTCTTCTGGCTCCTGCGAGTGCTCCATGCTTGTGACACACAGACATACATACAGGCAAGACACACAGAAAGGGGGTAGGGAGAAGAAGAAGGGAAGAAAGAAGGAAAGAAGGAAGGAGAAGGAGGAGGAGAAGGAGGAGGAGGAGAGGGAGGGGGAGAAGGAGGAGGAGGAGGAGGAGGAGAAGAAGAAGAAGAAGAAGAAGAAGAAGAAGAAGAAGAAGAAGAAGAAGAAGAAGAAGAAGAAGAAGAAGAAGAAGAAGAAGAAGAAGAAGAAAGGGCACCGTAACAACTAGGCTTCAAAGAGTAATAAGCATGATGAAATCATTTTTGGAGAACCAAGAACTCCAGGCTCGGGTTGTTTCAGCCTTAGCAAACTGAAGGTGCACTTACCATTCCTAATGGGGCTTGAGCTCCTCCTCAGTACAGAGAGGCACACAGGTTAGATGGTGTCTAATCTTGCTTTCAGTTCTAGAATGTTCTGATTTCTTCTGTTAGAAGACTCCTAGTTCAAATATTCTCTACCTAGTTGCCATATCCACTCTAAATAAGTCCAGGGAAGATCAGTGTGGCAAGGGTCCTAATCGTGTTTTGGAACACAGGCTATCTTCTGGGGACCTTGGAAGTCACTTTGTCAGGAAGTGGGTTGGTTAATCAGTCTCTGTTCACTATGAGAAAAGCAACTTGAGAGAGTGTAGTAGCTATATTTCTTATTGCTATAGCCAAACATCTGACAACTTGAGGAGAGAAGGACTGATTTGGGCTCAGTTTGGAGTGTCATAGCCCTTTATAATAGGGATGATGGCGGGACAGTGAACACTGGGTCACATCATGTCTGCAGTCTACAAGAAAAGAGAGGATAGAACATGTGGTCCAGCTACCAAACCTCAAGGCCCACCTCCAATCCTCACATCCCCCAGTCAGGCTCCACTTCCTCAAGGTTACACAACCTACCAAAATGGCACCACCCTCTGGGGACCAAGTATTTAAATGCATGCGACTTTGGGGACATTTTACATTCTAGCCACAATAGAGGAATGTTTCACAGTGTCTGAGGTACTTTATGACCTGGTGGGACACAGAAGCTCACATCATGGCAGCCAGGAAGAGGGAATAGCTACACTGGAAACTTTCCATTTGTATCCTTTGTTCTGCCCAGGATACTCAGCCTATGATGGAAAGTTGACCATGTCCATAGTTCATGTGCCTTCACTACTAATCTCTTAGACAATTCTCAATGCCGTCAAGTTGACCATCAAGATTAACCATGACAGTGTTTCTCTCTCTGTCTCTCTTCCTGTCTATGGAAGGGTCTTGCTGCAGCCCCTGCCTTAGGAGTCAGTCGAGATGGGAGACAGGAGAAGACAGTGACCAAGAGAGCCACAGAAAAGTGAGACATCCAGGGCAGAGAGAAGAGAAAACACAGACAGATGGCAAGCCCTGCAGGCATCTTACCGAGTCCACTCTAAGAGGGTCAGCCTCTGGGTTTTGTTTGTTTGATTGTTTTGTTTATGTTTTTCCAGACATGGTTTCTCTGTGTAGCCCTGGCTGTCCTGGAACTTGCTCTGTAGATCAGGCTGGCCTTGAACTCACAGAGATCCGCCTGCCTCCACATCTTGAGTGCAGTGCTGGGAGTAAAGGTGTATGCCACCACTGACTGACAGGGGTCAACTTCTTTTATCTGATTTTTTTTTAAAAGTACATTTAAGCAGAGAACAAGAGGAAGGTTCAAGACAAACAGCCAGACTGGCATGGAATTCAATGAGCCAACAGATTTATCCGCGGGAGAAGAAGTGCATTAGGGCCTTGTGGGCTGGGTGTAGTTTTTGTCACCTTGACAGGAGCAGAACAGTTTGCACAAGAAGAAAGGGAGAGGGTGGAGGGATGGCAAGGTGTTAAGAGTGCTTTCGCCTCTTCAGGAGGACCTGAGTTCGAGTCACAGCACCTAAAGGCAGCTCATAAACAGCTGCAATCCTGGTCCCAGAGGCACAGACATGCCTTTCTGGCTTCTGCAGGCACACATATGCACACACACACACACATGCACACACACACGCACACACATAGATAAAAATTTTTTAAATTAATCACAAAAATGAAGAAGAGAAAGTGGAAAACCATCTCTGCTCTACCTAGCCAGGAAAGGCTTTTCTAGGAAGGCAAGATAAGAAAGCATCCCTTGAAGGAAAGGAAAGGGATACTTGGCAAAAGCTGTTACATTGTTCTTTTCCCCAAACCCATGGAAGAGCGGCAGAAAGAACAAGTAAGCAACTAGCCTCCATGTAAAGACGAGGGAAGGACTGGGAAACTAGAAAAGAAATGCTGGCCTACTATAGTCAAACACAACAGAGGTTCTGCACCTGCCCTGACAACACCGAGTACATTGAGCAACTTTTCCCAGAGAGGGTGGATCAGTAGATTCCCTAGTATAAGCCCCTGTCTGGGAGTTTTGGAGGTAACATCTGGGGACCATTGAAGTTCCCTATGTTGGGATGTATTAGGCATCTGGGGGACTCATAGTCTAACCACCTCCCATCATACGTCACCTAACCTCAGAAAAGCAAGTTTGGGGTTGGAAATATGGCTCAGTGGTTAGGAATGCAGGTTGCTTTTCCAGAAGACCCGAGTTTGACTCCCAGCATCCATGGCAGGTGGCTCAGAATCTTCCGTAACTCAAGCTCCAGTCGATCCAATGCCTCTGGCTACTGGGGGCACCTGCACACAAGAGGGCAAACCTGCATACGTGTACATATAATTTTTAAAAAGAGAAATATAAATTACAGTGTCATTTTGGTAGCGGTAGGGCAAAGGTTTGTGTGCAGGTCAACTGAAGTCGTCACTAACTCCTGCTCTGAGCTCAGCCTCGTGCCAACAGCAATGGCGATCAGAAACTTAAGCGTGAGGATCGCTCTTGCTGCTGGGAAGTTTATATCTGCAAAAGAATTCCATATTGAAAAACGAGTGATTTATATAACTCACCTAAGTCTACAATTAAATATAAACACATGGGAAAGAGGAAAGGAAACAGGGGTTTGAAGGGACAAAGAAGAACACCCTGGGCAATGTGGAACTTGGCCCCATTATGTACTTAAGAGTGAGGGCTCCCTCCTTCCTCTCTGGTCCAGGCACTGCAAGCCTGACCCAAAAGCGTAGGACTGGAAAAATCAGTTGTCTTCTAGAAGCTTAGTGGTGGAGCCTTCAGGGAAAGCTATCTCCAGTCCTATCTTTTCCAGTGCTGTTTGTTTGAAAAGTGGACAGAATCTCTCCCCCATCCCCGTGATAACCGCCAAAATCCAGAAAATAAATCAAAGCCGGAGTGGTAAGGATGGGCCTGGAAATGAAGTTAGAGTAGCTAGGCTTGGTGAAGATGGACAGCATACCATCCTTCTCCCCTCCCAGAGGCTGCTCGGTCTGGGAGGGAGGGATGGCAGATGCAGCTGCACTAATGGATCTGGGGACAGAGCTTCGCCCTGACACCCCACCCCACCCTTCCCTCTTCCCACCGGCTCTCCAAAACCCTTTTGCAGATGGAGCCGTTCAGTTCCCAGAACCAGTCTGGAGCAACGATTAAAAGGCCGAAATTCCAAGAACCCTCTTCCCCCTCCTTCTTTGCATTTTGGCAAACACGCTACACCAAGACCCAGTGATTCATTTAAGAGCGGCAGTCATAACGCCAGAGATGAACGAAGGATTCTGCCGGGAATCCGGCCAGTCCTCAGAAATGTGGTCGTTTGAGGGAGAAAGATAGGATTCTGGAACATTCTCTGTGGGAACTTTTCGTCCCTGTAGGTGCTCAGGCCTCCCTCCTTTCTTGCTATTCTTTCCTTCATTCCTCATTTCCGTAAACAAGAACCATTTCCTATTTCTCACAAGTCATATACTTATAATGCCACATGAGAAAGAAATGGTACCCTTGGAATCCTCTAGAACCAGATGACCCAATGGGTCTTCCCTACAACACGCACGATGCTCTGGGTCTTTTGTCATTTCAGTCTTTTTTATGTGTACGTGTGTGCACATGAGTATATATATATATATATATATACACACACACACACACTTTATTTAAAAGAACCCTAGAGCCAGTAAAATGTCTCAGCAGGTAAAGGGCCTTGCCACCAAGCCTGAGAGTCTTGAGTTTGATCCCCAGGACCTGTATGAGAGGAAAGGGAGAGAGCCAACTCCTGTAAGGTACCCTCTGGCTCCATATGCATGCCGTGGCACACAGGGATACACAAAATAAACAAACAAATGATAAAAATGTAAAACGAAAACCTTGCATCTGCAAGACATACCGACGATATTTTCATTTTTCTAACCTTTCCACAGCACATTAGGTAAATATGGGACTTCTATATGAGGATAAAATGGGCAGATATAATTAAATTGCAGGCAAATCTCTTTCTTGGGACTTTCAAATCTAAATGTGAGCAATGACTACAAATAGCTTTTCTAGTCATCCAACCAATTTTGCCTAAACCAATTGATCTAATTGGATCAACTATCAGTCATTAAAAATGACATTTGGTGTGATTTTGTTATACAACTGGGAAGGAGTTTAAATGATTGGTCATCACTACTGTAAAGAAGTTTCTTTTATGTCCGTTGTGGCTCATGAACACAATTTCTCAGTCTGTATAGCTCGTAGGAGGCAATGGGACTGAAGCATAGCAGAGTCTCAGGCTGATACTAGACAGTACTGAACTGAAGTCAGGAGAGAAAACCAACAAAAGAAAGCAAACATATTTCTAGAAGCATTGTATTTTATCTATTTATTTAAATTTGCATTATATTTATAATATTTTGTTCAATTACAAAAAATAGTCTTATTTGATATTTGGTTAAAAATGAACACAGAGAGCTTTGAATCACAAAAGATTTGTCAAGTTGGTTTCACTACATACACTTATTTTATTACAAAGAGTATTAAAACTATAAACATGTGGCAATGACATTGTCTAGGGGAGTGGCTATGAAGATTTAGGGAGAAAGGGAATTACGGTGACTGAAAAGGAAAGGACCTGTACCCGTGTTTGAAGAGGTATTGATGGGTTAATATTAAATCTCTGTAGTATTCATAGCTCATTGGACACATTCAAGCAGAAACACAACAGTTTTATTTCATAGCTGAATTTTCAGTGAACCAGAAATCCCACCTCTTGCAATTACTAATTTAAGTTTATGATTAAGAAAATTGCCGTAGTCAGTATGTGTCTGCTTTGTTGGTCTTGGCTTGGCCCTTCCTTTTACCCACAATACTCTTCTCCCCCGTCATACAACGAGAGAACAGGGGTCCAACACTGAGATTGTTGGGAACAAGCAGAGAAAGGGGCTCACTGAACATGTAGAGAATGAACGATGGCCTTGAGTCTAACCAGGCCTTGGTCCTTCTGATGCTTGCTGGCAGCTGTTCCTTCTACTCTCGGACAGAGTCAGAAGGGCCAGAGCCCACCCAGAGCTCAGGCAGAAGAGGTAGCCTCCTGCATAGTGGCCCGCTTTGGTGTCGCTATGGCTGAAACTCTACAGTGAGCACATCCATCACCACAGCACTCCCCAGGGGTTAAGGACAAGCATGGAGGGTTGACAAGAGGAAAAAGGATGAAGGTAAAGAGAGCCCAGCACAGGGACCTCCCCACCGGACCTTGCCTCCCCAGAAGTGATATTCATACTACTTCGAGTCAAAAACACTGCCCTGGGACCACAGAGAAACACAAAAATATTCTGGAAAATCTTAATGAGAACTGGCAAGAACCCTTGGCTCCCAGGAAGTCTCAATTTTGTCCGAACAGATAAGGGTTTCCCAAAAGAGGTGCAGGGAGACAAGGAGGGACCTCTGTGGTGTTCTATGTACAGGTGGCTCATTCAGAGAGACTTGGGAAAGAAAGTAGCATATTCCATATTGACAAGTGAGGAATCTAAGGTAAGCGTGCTCAAAATTACAGTGCCAGTAGCTACAGGTTCAAGTTCAAGGTCATCAGGTGTCAAGCCTGGGCAAATTCCCTCTGTATATAAATGATGGGCATTTATCCCAGGGTGAGACACAGATCATGCCCCTGGTCACTTCTACTGGGCCCAGGCTTTTCATCATCTGGACTCCAGATGATGCAGGGCAGACACCTGTAGGGATGCTGTGTCAAGGATCCCAAGAAGTCTACTGCTGAGACTTCCAGGTAAATATGACCAAGAAGTCCACTATCTATAAACTTTATAATAAAAAAATTACTATCTTAGGTAAGTTCTTGTTGCCAGCACACTCATTACCTCCATAATTCATTTTCTCCTTAGAAAGGATCTATTTGCTTCTCTGTTTTTCACAAAACAGGGGTGCTCCCGTAATTATAACTGTCACCAGAGCTGCTGACAACCAGGAATTCTGCAGCCTAAAGACAATTTCCCACAGTAGACGACTTCTCGCGGGTCCTCATCAAGCCTTGCAAGGCAGTCGGTTCTAAAGCAAAGACAATTGTTTCTTACGAAATAGACAATTTTAACATGTTTGTGATGTTTCATTCTTGGCTTTTGTTCATCCTCTCTTATAAGTAAATTTATTCTTAACTAGATGTTTTTGAATGAATTATTCTCCTATTGACCCAATTAGACAAGGAAATGCAAACTGACCAGGGTATCTTCATGCACATACACATTTCTACACATCAAGATGATGAAATTGAGGTCTACTTGGAAAGATTCCCAGTTAAAAGGCCATTTGGATAAACTTGAAAGAAACAACTCTTTTTCTCACTTAATAAAAGGTTTTGCAGAAAACACTTTTGGCACCTCAAGTTGTCTTGTTGCTAATCAGCTATTATTATAGGGTTTATACCGGCCTGTGTGCCAGAAGATCTTGGTCTCGGTTACATAAGCAGAATGGTATTTCAGAACCTCATTTTTAAAAGGCATTAGTCACCACTATAACAAAACACATGCTCTGGACCAATAAAATTTAATGTCAAATAAAAAATACTTGTTTACATGCATTTTTATTTGCCCTTATACAAAAGAAACCATGTTCTCCTTAGATCACTGGGTGCTGTCTCCCAGTCCTCTGTTGAATGGGAAACCCACCCATTCCACCTTCCTCTGGAGAGAAGGCTAGCTTCCTGGAGAGCAGGGCAAATTCAGGAGTGAAGACGTTATGATCTGAAACTTACCGTTGACTCTCCCTCCCCACTCGGCTGATGAAGTCAGTGGAAGAGGCCGTTTTTAGACAGGGTCCTGGAATGAGATTTATCATATCTCTGCCCAAATCTCACTCACTTGTGGACTTTTCGCCAGAGGGTTCATCCCTCTCCGCTAGCAGTGAAACAGTTGCACACAGTGTGACGGAACAGGAACAAAGGGTGGAGACCCTCCGCCCCAACCCACCCTTTTTGCAGGATCGAATCAAATCCAGGGTCTTGGGTTTGTGAGTACACACATAGTTTACCCATGAGCTTCACAATTAGACACCATTTCTCTCCATTCAAGGGAATTTTCCTAAGGTCCAGTCCGGAGGAACCCTCTGCCCAAACAATCAATGCATTTAAGATTCCCCGCATGGTCTGGGGGAGGGGCTGTAGAGGTCCAAACCCTCGCTGCTGAGTGGCTATTAGTGGTTGATTGTCGATGGTGGAGGGACAGTGGCCCCAACATGACACCTGGGCAATAAAACAGAGCTGGCCCGGTGACGGTCCAGGAGTGGGAGAGACTACCCTGAGGATATTAAAAACAGGAGAACTGGCCCCGCCCCTTGCTAGTCCCTGTAAGGGCTGAACTAGTCAGGGCAATGCTGAAGAGCTCACCCTAGCCCTGAGGATGGGGGAAAGCTGACAGGATGGCCAACCCTGTAACTCCCCAGGCCCACCCCGACATCTATGATCTGCGGGAGGACATGATTTGGGTCCTGCAGACCCAAAGCTGCATCTCCACGACACAGGGCAACAATAGAATATCCAAGAGGAGCCCCAGTGAGAGTCCAGCATGGATAGTGTAGCAGAAACCAGAGACCTCAAACCAGACCAATAACTCTTTGCAATGAACACTTGCAAATAAAGCCATATATATAGACAAAGCGGGAGGGGGGGAGTCAATCCCTTGTCTTTAGAAGTGCAGTCCATGGTGGGCTCCTCATGCTCCAGTATGGGTAGCACTAATTGGCCTCCATGAGTTCAATAAATAAATATGAAAGAGGACATGGAGTTGGAAGGGAGATGGGGGGTACTCTACGGGGAGTTAGAGGTGAGGGAGTGAGTGGTGGATATGATCAAGATGTCCTTTTTGTTGTTTTGTTTGTTTGTTTTCTTGCTTTGATTTGCCTGTTTGTCTTCTAGAGAGAGAGAAAGGGAGATGGTGTGAAGTCAGGTGTGTGGAACGGTGGAGAAGATCTGGGAAGAGATGGGGAGGGGAAAATCTGTGACCAGAATATACTGTGAGAATTTTCAATAAAAGGATACCTTGTATATATGCATAAAATTTTCGAGGCATAAATGGAAGTTCAAAAGAAAAAAGGGAAAGGAAACATTGCTCTTTAAATTTAACTTTTTATTTCATCCATAAAAAAAAATGAAACCCTCAGGGTAGAGCATTGCTCAGGTAAGACACAGTAGCTCTATCTGGTACCTTCAGACTCAACTCTCCCTTTGCATCAAATTTAATCTTGCCTCGGAGAGTCTCAGGCCAGCAGTTTCCAGTTCTCATCTGATACTTGGTTTGGCATGTTTCTCGCATGCACACACTATAAGCCTAAAAGAGGATCACTCATGGATCACAACCATTTCCTATGGATAACATTGCTTTTGGTGCTCTAAAAAATAATTAGGAGTTTAACTTTTTATTCAAAGTTTAAATAATTCACTACATTAGATTTATTAAGTAGACATCAAAGCCTTAAAAAATAAAATTAATTAAGCTTATCAGTGAAAAACAGGGGGACCACAATGTCAAAGAAACACACCCTGGAAGGCATTTTTTGTGTGTGCAAACAAGTGCAGCCACTGCTAATTTTTCTTTTCCTTGCCTGGAAGCCTAGCAAATTCTAGACAACCAACTCTTCGGTCAGGGTTCAAAAAGTGAGTGAAAAAAATAAAACTAAACTGACACCATTTTTTGCCCATGATGTCATTTTCTGTCTCCCAAAGCCCGTGGGGCTGATTTTGATGTCGGAGTTCGGGTAACTCTGCAGTGACAGCCCCAAACGTGTTTGAAGAGGAAAATACCCTTTCAACTCCACAGCACTCATTTTCCCCCGTGAAGACAAATACAGCTTGGGCTGAAATCACTTAGTGTCAATCAAGGTAACCAGATCAGCTCAGCGTTAATAATGAATTCGATCACGTGCCCCTGTGGAGAGAAAAGTGTGAGCTAGCTGAGTCCTGCTTCCATGTGACACCCACCAGCTTCTGTGTCACACCACGATTCTTCCAGCCCAGCTGGGAAGCAACAGAGTAATTTAATCTGCCACCCACTCTAATTGCTAAATTGAGAGAATTGTCAGGGTTGCCAGAATAGGGCCCTCCAAGCACTGGGTCCAGACTTGGTAGTTAGCCTGTAAACAGGGCCATTATGAGGGGGACACTACGGTTTTTCAGGGTCTAAAGTTTGTACAAATTGAGGTTTCTCTTTAAGGAAACAAACAAAAAAACCAACTGGAAAAACAGAAAATGAGATGCAAGAAGCTGGACTTTAAGGGGGCTTGAAGCAATGAGAAACCTGCAAGCTAAGCTCCCTTAGCATCAAAGGGAAGCCACCTTTGGTTGTCATGGAAACCAAGAGTTCATCAGTCTCCTGCCTAGATCCTGGATTCTGGATTGTCTGCTTCCATGGTAGTATATTCTCTCTGCTCTTGTGGAACTACTTGTACTTTTCTACATTTTTCTCAGATAAAGACAAACTATGCTGTCTGGGATCATAAGTAGAGCCACTGCCTACCCGGAGCAGATCTCACATAAATGTTGGCCTATATTGCTGACAGGTACCAACCTCCAGTTGGTATGCTCCAGTTATCCTTTTATGATATTGTCTTTTAAAAGTTATGGGTGCATTCCACAAACACCCTTATATTCTCCTTGTGACCTTCAAAAAAACCTCTGAAGAGAATGACCATGTGTAGGAGTGAATGCCACAAAGCTACCCGCCCAACAGAGCGGGGTCAAGGTAGAGATAAAAGGAAGTGAAAGGAAAAGGGGCTTCCCTTTTTTCTGCTGGAAGCCAGCCACGCTTCTGACTCCTGGTCAGTGCGACACTCTCTCTCTCTCTGGTAAATAAATATATTGTTTTCCCTATATAGTATCGAGTATCGTTATAACCATGGATCCTGTCACCAAAAGCCAAATGACTGAACGACCGAGTTGGTGGAGGACAAGAAAACAGTCAGCTTTCTGGTGAATCAAATACTGCTGGTCCGGGTTAGGATTTGTAAGCAAACTAAAATCACTCTCAACACAAATGAGAAAAATCAAACAGAATGTATTTCCTAGGATGTCATAGTGGGTCAACATTTCAAAACAGTGTTCAATTAAGAAACTAGAAAGAGAAAAATATGTGACCATCTCAACAGAAGCAGAAAAATCATTTCATGAAATGTAACACCCACAGCAAAGCAGTTCCTGCAGGCTGGGAAGACTTTTCTCCCTGAGACAGAATGTCAGCTAGAAACTTGAGCAAATGTCACATCCAAAGATGAAATACTGTAATTACTGCTTCTGGTGTTCGAAGTAAGAAAGACTGTCCGTGACGGTGAAGTCATACTGACCTGGGTGTCGGTCCTAGACAACTGAAAGATGAAAAAAAAAAAAAACAAGCAAAATGTAAAGATTTGAAACTAAAATATTAGTGTGGGCGTGCAATAAAATTATATTCCTCGAAAGCTTAGGCGATGCATCTGGAATAAACTACTGGGAGCAGAGTTTGTTCAGTTAGAAGGTCAAACACAATGTTAACCTGTGAAAACTCCAGCTTGCTTCTACTCTACAACTGGTACAAAACATCATGAAAAAGACCGACTGGTGAAAACACTACAACTGCAAAACACCTCAAAATACTCAAGATCCAACTGAAGAAAAATGACAAAGTTTTATCAAAGGGCATACAGGAAAACCCCGGTGAGTGAAGAGAGTGTTTGTGCATCCACGTAAAAAGATGCTCGCTGTTCTCCAGTTACTCTGTAAATCCAGTGAGCTCAAGATCAGTTCACAGCTGGATGTCCAGCGGACTTATAAACAGGGCCTAGCACTCCCCTGGAAGAGGACTGGCACACTCCCTGAGGCCATCTGGGGGAGCTGGAGAAGAGAACATGCTGTTCCCAGTTTCTGAGGCAGACCTGGAGCAGCTGGTTGGAGGGTGGGTGAGAAGGACACACAGAACACACACTTTATGACTTTAAATGGCACGTGATGTCGATAAGCACGGAAGCTTGGCCTTTTGGTTTTTCCCAAACTCTACCATGAGAGCCAGGCTTGAGTGCCAGCCATGGTGAACGGCCAGGAGACGCCTCCAGGAGACAGGAAACCCTCAACAGGGTTTTGTCCCCAACGTAGAAGTCCACAACACTGCCAAACTCCAGGATGATTTTACAAGCCACATTAACCAGATCACGATCAAGTTCAATCAATTTCTGCCATATTGCTATCATGCTCCCCCTCCAGCCTGCTGCACTAAACACAAAAGAAATGACAATGAGCAGGCGCCGCACGCCTGGAGGCACTAAAACCACACAAACAGGCCTTATGGGATGCCTGGCTAGCATCACTATTCATCCTCAGGCCCATCTTCTGCTGGAATACTTGAGAAAAGTAAATGAGCACGCTCTCCCCTTTCGAACCCATGTTTTCGAAATGTCAGACACAACCGTCCATCCGCTAAGAGGAGCTGATGGGAGACAAACCTGGCCACTGTCTGTCATAACACCAAAACAAAAACGCAACGTGAAACAAAACATCACTATATTGGTATAAGGACTCAAAAGCAGCTCAACAGAATAGGAAGGGAGCCAAGCAGCAGAGCCAGGAGGATATAGGCGTGCATGATAAGACAATGTGGAATGTCACATCGGTGGCAAAGGAATGGCCACTCAAAGAATGGCATTTGTCCATTTGGAGAGATTAATTCACATCGTTGCATTTAGTTATTCGAAAATGTAAGCTCCGAAGGACCAACGCTGAACACACAACGAAGAGATGCGCAACATCACGAGAACACAGAGAACGTGACGTAGGGAAAGCCTTGAGGAAGCCTGTAGGGAAAAGCGTTTCAGTTTTGCTCTGTCACCTCTTAGAACTCTATCAAAGGAAATTGCCATAAATGTATCTGAAGAAATTGATCTGATTAGGAAACGATATTTGCTCCATTTCAAACAAAGAGTTGGAGTTCAGAATATCTAAGAAACTCTGAAAAAAAAAGATAAGTGGTCCAATAAAGAAATGGATGAAAGATATGAATTGGTCATTTGCATAAGAAATCTTATCCCCAAAAGAAAATAAAGCATGCATACAAAATGAGCTATGATATGCTAAATATCAAATAACTATCACTAAAACTCAGGGGAGTTGATCCAGTAACTTAGTGAATTCCCCCAGGGAGGTGACAGCCAGTGAGACCTTTCAGGAGGGAAGAGGTCACTTCTACCAGGACAAAAGTCAGACATGGAAACAGTAAAGGCCAGTCAGGCTTGAGTTAAGGTTGCAGGTTAAGCAGTACAATAAAGCTGGAGCTGGCTGCAAAGTCTCTCACGCCAGCTTAAAGAGCTGGGCTTTTTGTTCGTTTGTTGTTTGTTTTTTAAAATTCAGGATGCAAAAAGGAATCCCTGAGTGACTTCAAGAGGTGTATGAATAAAAAATGAAATCTGGGGGGTTGAGGTGAGTGCTGAAGAGATGATTCAGTGGTTGGGAGCACTGGCTGCTCTTCCAGGGGACCCAGGTTCAATTCCCAGCGCCCACAGAACAGCTCACAACTGTCTGTAACTCAAGTTCTGGTGGCTCTGATGTCTTCACATCAATTTACATAAAACAACAAAAAGTTAAATAAACCGTGTGTGTGTGTGTGTGTGTGTGTGTGTGTGTGTGTGTGTGTGTGTGAGAAGCGTCTGACTATTTAACCCAAGGTCAGGCAAGACAAGAGCAAGCAGATGAAGCCCCGGCTTTACTAGGAAGCTTACCCTTATGATAGAGGTACCCTGTGTGGGAGCAACAAGAACCCTCTGCCAGTCTGAGTCCGTGCCGGTGGGGGCAAACACTGTGACGTACAAAGAGCAAATGCAAAAAGAAAATCCTGTTAAACAATTTATTCCCCATCTCAACAGTTGGGAGCCTAAGAAACAAACAGGAAGAGGAGGAAGGGAGGCCATTTGGCAACTCTTTTACTGATCAAATAAGCTCTTAGGAACATCCCTACTGTGGAGACTGGAGAGAAAATTAAGTTTTACAAAGGCCAGTGTCACCCCTGGTTTGTAGTGGTTTCAATTGTAAGATAATTTTCTTGCTAAAACTTTTCTTTCCAACTACAAGGTCAAAACTACACCCAAGTTGGATGAATGAGGTTTTCAACAAAAATGTCTTTTAAATAGAGGGGGGGCTGCAAGCGGAATTTCTGCCCCCACTCTACTTTAATTACGGTAACAGTATGACAATTCCTAACACCTTTCATGTGAGGTGATCAAAAGCCATTTTATCACACGCGTGCTTTTATTTATATGAAGAAAACCTCTCCAGATTTCAGTGAGGAGGTGCGATTTATTACATATTTGCATCAAAGCTACCAACTCGGACACCCGACAGCAAGTCATATTTTACCAGAAATGAAGCCTTAAAATTTTACTGTCATAAGGCTCCCAGTTCCCGGCTGTATTTTAGCATTCCTGCCAAGCTTGCCAAGAGGGAAGGGCGCCTTGAACTTTCCTGACCCTGTTGTGTCAAACACATCTTCCATGTGCTTCGAGCCCTGCCTAGCTTCTTTTTGACAGTCATGTCTGAAGTTTAAGAAATTCTCCACAGGAAAAAACCCTCCAAACTCAGCGCACGCCTTCACTCACATCTGGAGCCAGGCACAGACCTCCCCACCCCCCACCCAGGCTTGGCTGCCTTTTCCTGACAGGAACGGGGAATGACCAGGAGCTCGCTCTCCTGGGCCTTAGTCTTTTCCTTCCTTCTTTCTTACCCTACTTCTCTCTGCCTTTAGAGTTCTCTTCTCCCTTCTAGGGCTCAGAGTCCTTGAATACACTAGAGACCCCGATATACCAAGAGCTCCACAAATATTTCATCAACCAAACTAGTTTCCCAGCAGGGTTCAGGGGGTGGTGACCCCCCATCCTCAGAGGCCTCCTTGTGAAGTCCAATGGCAGGGTAGAGAAAGAACATGGCCGTGTTAAATGCGGAGACCCAGAGGTGAGGGCCATGTTCAAAGCAGCCCGAGCATTTCTGATCTGCGGCCAGGCTTCTGAATCACGGGTCCCATGGCCTCTCAAGTCGGCCATCTGGACAGTCCACAGCTGACGGCTAGCTAGCGGGTTACGGGCGGAAATCTCCCTCCCTTCTTCCAATCGGCAACACGAAGCATGATCGCTGGTTCTGGAATGGCAACGCTGAGAGTGGTGTCTAGAGCTCTGTGCAGCTCTCTGGGCAGAATGGGAAAGGGCTGTGGTCAAGCAGCAATGTCCTCCATGAACACAGAGGAGAAAGTCGATCGCAACAGTCCTGTTGGTCAGTGCGGACAGGGTTGTTCAAAGGACACCCGGCTCTTCTCTTATCCATATGGTGCTACGGTAGGATCTGGAGGACCCAAGGTACCCTCTCCTTCTCATGGCCGGCACACTGGCTGTTGGAGTCCAGAGTTAAAGCCCAAGTAGTGGGAGGGTGAAGCTGAGATTGGCTGTCTGGTTTGTTCCTTCAGCACGTTAGACTTCATCAGTTGGTGGTTCAGGCGCTTAGGACAGAAAAGAATAAAAGCTTCAGGCCATATAAGGGTCTCTTGCAAGAGACTTCTTTAAGCCACAGCAAATAACAATGGCGGCCAGGCTTAATGGGAGAAGTAGACTCCACTTCTTAAAACGTGTTTATGTGTGTGTACATACGTGTGTATACTTTTAAATTAATTTATCTATTGCATGTATATGCTGTGTCTGAGAGTGTGAATGTGGAGGTCACAGGGTAACTTGCGGCGTTATTGGCCCTTTCCTACGACCACGTGGGTCCCCAAGATTGAACTGAGGATGGCAGGCTTCTGCGGCAAGCCCCCTCACCTGCTGAGCCAGCTTGCAGGCCCCAGGTTCTTCTTGATGGAAGGTCCTGCACCTGGAGGGACACAAGGAATGGCTGACCATCATCTTTGCAGAGAAGTTGCCCTAGTTTTTATTCAGCCCATTTGATGAGCTGGAAAACTGGTCTGAAAAAAATCATATTATGAGATAGGTAAGGGGTTATGTTGATGTTCCTGAAGATCCATCCGTAATTTAAATTGTTTATATGTCACTATAGCTGCTTACACTCAGGTGTGTTCACAAACACATATTTAGTTAGTATCTAAATGTTGTCAAATGTGATCATTTGTTAGATTAGTGACGATCCTCGTGACTATCAATAAATGACAGCGTTAGAGGGATTTTTACTGTTGTTGACTTTGAGAATGCAATGGGAAATAGGAGATCACAAATACAATGAAGATGGCAGTTTCTTTCCACGGCTCTCTTGCCCCTTAAACAGTGCAGAGCAGTGAGGGGTAGAGAGGGAAGTTACAAGCCTGGGCCCAGGAGGGTCCTCTGAGTGCCACACACCCAGCTTTCCTTTAGGGCTTTTGCTCACTTGCTCAAATCATTTTGTACCAAATTATACTGTTTGGTCCCCATGACGTGGTTGATGATAAAGGATTTCTTTTCTTCTTTTCTTCCTTCCCTCCCTTCCTCCTTCCTTCCCTCTTTCCTTCTGTGCTTTCTTCCTTCTTTCCTTCCTTCCTCAGTTCCTTCCTTTCTTTCTTTCTTTCATTTTTAAGCTACTTTTCAGACAGAAGCCAGCCTGGACCCTGTTCTGGAAACAACATCAAGAACAATGTGGCAGAGACCACTGGTTGAGTTCACTTGTTATGCTCGGCCATGTCCAGGAGACACTGTTTTGCTCTGCTCCCCTCCAACCACCAGCTCTTACAATCTTCCCACTTTCTCCTTCTCTACGGTCCCTGAGCCTGGTGTGTGTAGGTGACACAGATGTCACTCTGTGACCCAGCACTCCACTGACACTCTGTACTTCGTTCAGTTGTGAGCTCACAGGACCAACCCTCTTGCCATTGTTCTGTTAATGGACACAGCACCAAACCACCCTCTAAATTCATATCTCTAACCCACAGATCAGTTCAGCTCTCATCAGGGAAGTGTCTGTGTGCAGTGAATGGTGATCAGTGAAGAAAGGAAGGACTCAGTATTTTTAAAGCCAGAAGACAATTCATGTGGTGGTCACCACGGTATAGTGAGCGAATCGCTTGCCATGTGAAGTTAACTGAGGAGAAATACCATGAATAAAGTCACAGACATCATGTCACAGTCACAAACATGACTCCGTAGAGGATGTCAGCCATTGTTCCAGCACATGAGTACTGAGAACATACTATGTCCCTGTGTTAACTGCTCAGAAAAGCAGACAGCAGGCCACGTCTCCAGTACCATCTACTGCATTTCACTATATCCTCCATGGCACAGCCTAAAACACGGTAATAAAACATTAGAAATAACAAAGGAGATGTATGTCGCACTTAAAAATAAGACACTGCTCCACAGCTTCAGCCTATCCTAACTACTGTTTCTACTTTGTCAACAAGGAAACTGAGACACAGAGAATCCAGATGACCCCATGCCTGTAGGCTGGGACTGCTGCTTTCCTGGTCTGGTTCTAGAGATCTTTTTAATGACCACGACATGGCATAGATGGCAACTTAGCAGCCTGGGGGAGCTGAGGACAGGCCTGAGGATCAGTCAGCAATGTCGCCATGGCGAGGACGAGAAGAGGCTTTGAAGGACTGGAGGACAGGGGCCTCCTGGGGGCAGTGACGTCAGCTGGGCTGTGATGGAGCTCCACGGCAGGAGTGTGTTCAGAGTGAAAAGTCCTGTGTCTCTTGATGACACCGTTACGGACAGCCCGTGTCCTCTCTTCAGAGACCTTCCCCCGGCAACACTCACTGAACCTGAATCCAACTCCAGAGTCAAGTTCCCAGATGTGACACAAATAGAATCTGGAAATGTGAGACGGGAAATCATGGTCATGAAATCCCCTTGTTGTTATCGCTCCTATGTTTCAGTTGTCTGAGTTCTCCTGTCCCCTCATACCAACCCCCTCCCATGTTTTTACAATAGTGAGGACAGAAGGGTCACTGGGTTGGGGAGATAGTTCAGTCCAAAACAGAAAAAAAAAAGCTTGATGACAAAGCAGGAGGACCCGAGTTCAGATCTTCAGCACCAACACAGAACGTAGGAACCCTGGCAAGGCAGAAACAAGAGACTCTCGAGTTGGATTCAGGTTCAGTGAGTGTTGAGGGTGACCCTGCTCGGACACCCCTTGGGGGAGGGGGTGAGAAGACACAGCAACAAAGACTCAGGTACTGAGGGTCAGTGAGTGGCAGAGCAAGCGTGCTGCAGACTCTTACTAAGGAAGCTAGGCCTGCCTTTACACCCCCTCCCAAGGCTCCACTGGCTCAGGCGCTGACTCTGCTGCATGTCCTTTCCTCATTGGTGTCTCTGGGTCAGGTGTCTCCCCATCAGCAGTTTCTGGGAGTTGAGGCAGGCTTGGAGGCGTGGCTCAGGGAAGCAGTGCCTGCCCCGCGTGCGCATGCTCATGTGGCCTGGCCCGTGCACTGGGGGGCGTGGCGACTGCGGCTTGTGTAGACTGGCCTCGGTTTCTCCTACAAGTGAGAAAACCTGTTTCCTAAAATAAAGTGAAGAGCAATAGAGGAAGATACACAACACCAACCTCTAGCTTCCAGGTTCCTGTGCGCACATGTATATAAACACACTTGTATGCACATGTGCACTTAAGAACATGCACACACCACAGGATGGGGGAGGGAGGGAGGAAGAGGACAAGGGGCGACGGAAAAAGAGAAAGATATTACCTGGTAAATGAACCTGTGGCCCAAATCCGATGTCTGAAAGAATAACAGTCTTCCTCATCAGTGAACTCTCAAAAATGCCCCCCCTCCAACGTGTCCATCCTGCTAGTCCTGGGTCCACAATGAAACTGTCACACAGAAAGGACAGTGAGACACATCTAGTAACCCCTGAACTCCAAAAGAGGCAAACATTCATTTGTCAGTCAAATGGCACTGGAGTGAGAGACACTGAATTTGAAATTAAATCTCATCGCCGTCTTAAAGTCACCAGCAGGCATTGGTACCATCATCTATACAATAAAGGAAGAATCAAGATGAACTCTGAAGGACCCTGGCAGCTGGAACCTCCCACCCCCAAGACTCTTCTGCACGTAGTGGGTGGTGCCTGTTCTGTTTGAAACAGGGTTGCACTGGCAGGCTGTGCTCTCAGAGCTGGAAACTGGGCATCCGGTACCCAGCTCAGGCATGCCTGTATTCCCATGGAGCCTCCTGGTTTAAGCATTTTCATGCCTCACTGCAGGATCTCCTTTGTAACCTGAAATGAGATACCTGTCTCCCTATTAATATCCTCACACTGTCTGAATGCATTTTCAAAGCTCATGGGGCTTGGCCACCTGTGGACCTGGCTTTGTTACTGTTGGTTGGAGTCTTGCATATTTGACTTAAAAACTAGCACTAGCACAAATGTGGGTTTATCTGAGCAGGAAAACATGACATAGAAGGAATGGGTAAATTTCCTTTGCAAAACAGACAGCTTTGGATGTGTTTTCCAGGCTGGGGATTTGCACGAACTTGAATGAGCAGCCCCTGTGGTTCTCAGTAGGCAAAGTGAGTGGCAATGAGGTTACAGGGAAGGCAACAAAGGAAAGGGCACTGGACAGTCACTTGGATCCCCTGGTCACTGCTCATCTCTGCATGATTCTTCAGTTTTTAGATTCTCTTAGTCCCTATTTCATTCTGTCATCGCAGTGCTGGGTAGAAGAATGGACCACAGACAGTTTGCTGTTATGGAGAGGAAGCTGAAGATTTGGGAGGGTGGACTACCACCACTACAGACACACACACACACACACACACACACACACACGCACGCACGCACGCACGCACGCACGCACGCACGCGCGCGCCCTCATTGCCTCCTACTGAAGCCCCCTCCCTCTTGACGAAGCTCCTCCCTTCTGATGAAGCCCCTCCCTCCTGCCAAAGCCCCTCCCTCTTGCCAAAGGCCCTCCCTCCTGCTGAAGTCCATCCTGGGATTTAAATGTGAACTTACAAGAGCAGGCAGGCTGCTTTCCTCATCCATGTGACTTTAGGGCTTGGCATGCAAACTCCAAAACATGTGTTGAATTTCCTAAACTCCAGTTTGACCAATGAAAGAGACTGGCCTTTATCAGTTTACTCAAATAGGGACAGAAAAAAATTTGCCTAACTCCTCCCAGTCCCCAAGGGTCCCATACAGTTTGTCTTCTGTTAGGTTCCAATTGCTTTCTTCACTTGGCCTCTCTGACCCTCTTCTATTCCTTTAGCTATGCCAGACACACTACTTCTTCCTCAGGACCTTTGCACTGGAGATTTTCTCTTCCTCTTCCCCAAAGCAGTCTGCTCTAACTTTCTCCTTTCCCTCACGTTTTATAAAGCTGTTATTGCCGTCTGCCCAAGGCTTGTGTGTGAGCATGCCAGCCAGCCACTCTCTGCCCCAACATTTATTATTTTTGCCATCTCTGTTCCACACAGTGACATTTTGGCTTCCTGTAGACTCTTCTTATGTTGTATGGGTATTATTTATCATCTGTCTATACCTATTAGGAGGTAAGAGTTTTTAATTCACTGATTTATCTCAAGGACTTATCACCATGCCTGGCATTTACCAGACAGTAGTAAATGTTACCCAGTGAATGGATGAGTTGGTGATTGGATAAATGGATGGATGAGTAGGTTTGTAAAATCACAGTAAATGCTTATTTCATGGAGACATTTTGTTTTGTTTGTTTGTTCCTTTGTTTCTGGCATATCCAATGCATCCAAGGTAAACTGAAACCAGATTGCTTAGTGCTACTGGGTCACTGAGATTAGGGACTAACTATGCTGTCTTTGCCCAAGGGAGGGGAAACTATGGCTTGGGTCACTGATCCTGCACTGACCTTTAACCCCAGATGTGGTTCTTGGAAACAGGAATGGAGGGCAGACTGCAAAACAGAAAGAGCCATTTCTCATGATGGCTATTCAGAGGGACTCCCCGCCCAATCGGAGTGAGGGTGTCATATACAACAGTCCTAGATGTCAAGGAAGAGTCAGGCTGTGTGCCCTCAGAGCCAGTGAGGGACCAGTACAGGTGCTGAGTGGGGATGCAGGAGAGATCTGATGGGTAGGTGTCTTAGGTAGGGTTTCTATTGCTGTGAACAGACACCATGGCCAAGGCGGCTCTTATGAAGAAAACATTTACTTGGGGTGGCTTACAGTTCAGAGGTTCAGTCCATTATCATCATGATGTGGAGCATGGCGACATGCAGGCAGATGTGGTGCTAGGACAGTAGCTGAGAGTCCTACATCTTGCAGGTAACAGGAAGTCTACTGAGACACTGGGCAGTATCCTGAGCATAGGAAACATCCAAACCCACCCCTACAGTGACACATTTCCTTCAACAAGGCCACACCCACTCCAACAGAGCCAAACCTAATAGTGCCATTCCCTATGAGATCATGGAGGCCAATTACATTTAAACTACCACAGCAGGTGTGGCTTCTCCTGAACCCAAGGAAGCACTGAGCAAGGGTTTGGTGGGCAGGATAGAAGGAGGAATTCCCAGAAGCTGTGAAATCTCAACCAGGATGCTGAGGCCAAATGCAGGTAAGCCAGGGACATCTGTGTGGAGCAAGCCTTGTGGATGGGAGCCGAAGCCCTTAGACTGGTCAATTGGCAGCATCCAAGAGGAAGCAGTCAGAGCCCAGAACCAGGTAAACGAATCCCCGGAGACCAGATGAGCAGCTGAGGAAGACTCAGCCAAACACCTTCCTTCAGTATCTCCTACCTAGGTCTGTACTGGATGGGGACTGAGGACAAGCCACACTGGATGAAGGAGGTGGCCAAGGCCAGGCACAGCTATGGAGAGAGGAGGGCCACAGGGCAGAGACGCTGAGCAGGGCTGACTCTGGTACCCAAAGGCTTCTTGAAGAAGATGGCTGAGTCCAGATCCTCCTTATTTGACAAGGCATCACAGAGAGCCACAGGCTCTCTGGAAGTTGTTGGTTTAAAACTGGACAAGTCCTTACTGCATCCATTCCCATCTCCTGAAGGAGAGCACAGGGTGGGGGAGGGGGGCCTGAAGCTGATGCACGCCCTCCCTCCTGCTCCATTCCCCATCACACTGGTCTGCTGGAACTAAACTTCAGAAACAAAAATGCAGCATCCCTTCACCTCTCCTCCCACTGAGCCGAGGGGCCAGCTGCAGCAAGAGCGTCCTGTGTAGAGATCCTATCGGCCGCGAAGAAAGCAGAAATATTAGACGCGGCTAAATAAGAAAACACAGATTATTGCTGGAGACCCCTAAGGCCTACTTTGACTGTGCCATAGTTTGTTTTACTTTTCACAGAATTTATTTTGGCTGCAGCCAGATTGATGGTGATTATATCTGAAATCCCTCCCACATATCTGTCACATAAACACTTCGTTTAATTCACATTTGTAAAAATCTACAGGCCAACTGGGAGCCGGCTTTTGGATTAATTAGCAGACATTAATACTGGGCATCTTGTCACTGAGGGCCAACCTGGTGACTTTCTCGGGAGTCTGAGCCTGTGAGCCGGATAAGAAACACCAAGGAGGGAATAGAAAGGAAAGAAAAAACCACACTGTAACTGACCTGACTAGGGAAACAAACTCCCCGCCTGCAGAGTAGACTGAAATCGTCCATCCCGAAGTAGCCAGAAAAGGGGGATTCACAAGCGTCTTGAAGTGGATACAAAATAAAGCCCTGCTTCCTGGAAGGTTCTGTTCATACCATCACTAGATCCAACACCTCCAGGGAGGAGGAAGGGCCTTAGGGGCCAGGGCTGGGAGGGAGGCCCCTGACTGAGTACTTGAAGGGAGTTGGGAAACTAGGACTCCTAACAGCCATGGCTGTGAATAGAAAGCCCCAGACCCCTTTCCCTAGTGGTTACCCTGGATCTGCCAGCTCCAGGCAGGATTTCCTCCTGTCTGAAGGGAGTGTGCCCCTAACAGGCTGCACATGCCCAACAGCTGCTGCTTTCCTTCTGCCACTGCCGCTGAGACAAGAAAGGCTTTATTTCCTACAGGTTTTCTAATCTGCAGGCCCCCTGGCTCCACAGGCCTGCTCTGGGCATGGTAACTTAGGGCCTCCGGGGCCAAATTCCCCTTTGCTTAGAAAGGGCTCTTTTCTTCTCCCTATTCCTTTTGCTTTCGATTTAGGGTGGGGCTCCTCCACCAAGGGAGCTGTGCTGAAAGTGCCCTGGGCTTGAGCAGCGGGCTGTATGGTTCTCAAATGCTTTCCAGATACACTTTCTGCTTCAGGAAAGTTGTTCCCTTCCTCCGTGGATAGGCCCAAGCCTGGAAGAACTCTATCAGCCAGAAAAAAAAAATGTGTGTGTGTGTGTGTGTGTGTGTGTGTGTGTGTGTGTGTTTATGTGCATGGGGTGTGTGTGTATACATGCATGTATGCACACAAGCTTGTGTAGCTTGTATATGGTGGCCCACACTGCTTGGGTTTCTTCCTACATCGATTTTCATACTAGTTTTCTAAAACAGGGTCTGTCACTGAACCTGGAACTCACCAATTAATTGGCCAGGCGTGCTGGCCAATGAACTCCATCCAGGGACCTTTGCCTTTCTCCAGCTCTGGGGTCACTGATGCTTGCTACTATGCCTGCTTTGAAGCTCATGCTGGGCGTCTGAACTCAAGTGCAGGGACAGGCACTCAACCAACCAGCTCCCCAACTCGATCTGTGTCCCCAGCCGAGAATAAAAATTACTGAATGCTGAAGCCTTTGGACTATGTGTACACCATCCCAATTAACCCCAAATCCCAGCTATTGAACCCTATGTGGGCCCATTTCACAGAGGAGAATGATTAATGGTGAGGTTGAATGATGTGCAGGTTTATTCCAGTCTAGAAGGACCCAAAACAGGGCGTGAGTGCCTCCTTTGCTGGGACCTGCTTCTATACTCCACCCTGATTTCCAGAAGGGGCACAGGGTCTGGAAACCTGTCACTCACCCTGTGCCAGAGGGACATCAGACCAGAACCAGGTCCCCAGGCCTCTGCTTCTCTCTGTGTAAAGGATGGGTGTGCAGCATTGCCCTGGGCCCTGGCTTCTCGGGCTGCTTGCCTCTATTCCAGCGTCTAACAGCCACAAGAACTGGGCCATCCCACAGTGCTCAACCTGCAGAGGGACAGGAGGCCAGAGACCCGCTTCCAGCCGTATCCAGTTACTAACCAAACACTTGTCTTTCTTCCCGGCTGAAACTGAATGTGCCTGCCTGCTGCTTGCCGTTCTTCACTAAGAAAGCTAGATTTTAACCCCTTACCAACAGCAGCTTTTCCTCCCCAGTGTACAAGACACAAGGCACCAATCTGTCTGGCTGATTCTGCTCAGACTTTAGACTTCTTGCAAGGAGAGAGGCTTTTGGGAGCCCAAGCAGAACACACAATTTTTAGCTTAGCCTGCCCTAATTTTTCACTGTTCTTTTTTTTTTTTTTTGTCCGTGTCACTTTGGAAGTGTGATTATTTCACCTCCTCTTAAAACAAAGGGTGCCCTTGTCTAGAGGGCAGGGAAAGGGGCAGCTAGTTTGGAGGAGGGTAGAGGAGGGTGGGACAGGGCGGGGAATCAGTGTCGGGGGTCACCCTTGGTGCAAGCATGGGTATTCTCCAAGGTAGACACCCCAAGTGTGTAGGATGTTTCCATCTACACCATTCACAGGGCTGGGAGACCATTAACTCTTTGTCTTCAGACTGTCTTCTAGGGAAGAGACCATCTTAGTATTTTGTGCTTTTGACTGAAGATTTTTAAAAGCTATCCTCACCCAAAAAAAAGCACCACCAGGGGGTAATATGTAGCCACAATGAGAACCCCAATACTCCCCACCCCAGGGTTGAGGACATTAGTGAAGGCGAAACGGCGAGTCAGAGGACCAGTTGTCAGACCACATTGCCAGATGCAAGCCTTCTGCCTTCAGCACAGACTTTTTCTATAACAAACCCACTTTGGGGTCATCCATCATTGCATAAGTACACACCTGGGAGACGGGGGACAAGTCCCCATTTTTTTCTGGTTTTGTAAATACGGAACTCATGTTTCTCCCGATTGACATCTGCAGAGGAATGATCGATTAGAGCACCTTCCCTCCCAGGGCAATTGCAAGCAAACTGGTGCAGACTTCTGCACCCCACACCCCACAGAGGAAGCAAGCCTCCCCTGCCACAGTCTTCCTCCTCTGAATCCTGAGAAGTGATCTTGCTGCAAGCTTTTCACCCAGTGAAGCAGAGACTCTTGTTCATTGACGACTCCGTAAATAGGGGGACCAGGAGTTCGGACACAGCACTACTGCTAGGAGGTCTCCTCCTATCACTAGCAGTGGAGACCAGAGGTGATCTGGTTCAATGAACAAGGACTCTCGAAATGGAAAGATCTGAGAGGGCTACTGGCACTGCTGCCCAGCCTGAAATACCAACTGACCTGTTACATGTTGGCACCACAGAGACATCTTTCCTTGGGTTAACATCTTCTTTTTTTATTTGATGATTTATTTTTATGTTATGTGCATTGGTGTTTTGCCTGCATGCATATCTGTGTGAGGGTGTTGGATCCTCTGGAACTGGAGTCACAGACAGGTGTGAGCTGCCATGGGGATGCTGGGAACTGAACTGGGATCCTCTGGAAGAGCAGCCAGTGCTCTTAACCACTAAACTATCTCTCCAGCCCTACTTTATTCTTACTAAGGCTGCTCGTTCCAGAACAGATTTCCCAGGTAGGAAAATACTCTTTGGAGTGAACATGCCCATCCAACACTTTCCACATCGGACCGGAAGAAAGTCTGTTATTGCACAATCATGGCTTTCACTGCATGTCAAGCATGGTGGATGCTGGATAAGTTGTCTAGACTGTGGAGTCAAAGCAGACATGGCCTTGGATTCCATGAGCCTATAGTCTGTCTCCTATAGAAGAGGTTCACATAGTCACTGCCACTGTGCCTGGGTGGAGAGTCCCTAAGAGCCAGGAGCAAGATCATGAAGACTTCCCATCCTGCCTTTGAGAGATGTGCTGGCTAGTTTTATGTCAACTTGACATAAGCTAGAGTTACCAGGAGAGGAGGGATCCTCAATTTGAGAAGTGCCTCCATAAGACAGGCTGTAGGCAAGTCTAGGGCATTTTCCTAATTAGTGACTGATGAGGGAGGGCCCAGACCATTGTGGGTGGTGCCATCCCTGGGCTGGCGGTCCTTGGCTCTATAAGAAAGCAGGCTGAGCAAGTCAGCAAGCGGCTCCCCTCCATGGTCTCTGCCTCAGCTCCTGCCTCCAGGTTCCTGCCCCGTGTGAGTTCCTGTCCTGACTGCTCTCCATGATGAATGGTCATATGGAACTGGGAGCAAAGCAAACCCTTGTTTTTGGTCACCATGCTTCGTCACAACAGTGGTAACCCTAAGACAGGAGGGGAGCCGCAAGCTGACTCTTGAAGGATGACCTGGGGAGGAAGGGTGCTCCCTGGAGGGAGAGAGTCCTGTGGGGAAAGGTCACGTGAGGTGAGCCCCCACAGAGCAGTGAGGGGAAGCAGAGGAGCTGGGGCAGTGTTGACAGAGTGTCTTAAATAACCCCCCAAACAGGCAAAGGTGAGATCCCTCCCGTGGACACAGAGCCCCTCCTGATGGCAGTCTCCACATCCAAGGGGCAAGTGTGACAGTGACCTGTGACCTGTGGGCAATTCTAATTGTGCCGAGTGGCCGAAACTATCGGGGCTGGGCATCCCTAGGCTGAGCCTGGAGCAAGAAGAGGTCCTGTGGGACCGGTGTGTCCCATGCTCCCGTGGGAGGCTCTGTGTGTTGGGCCGTTCCACGGCTGCTACCTTTACCTGCTGGAGTTCTCGGCTAGAGGCCTCCATTGCTGTCATTTGCGGCTGACAGAGAAGCACATATCTGGAATAGCTGTGCTGATGGCAGGCCTGACACCCCCACTCCTGCACACCCACCCACCACCTCAGGCAAGCAGCGCCTGCAGTTTGACAGGCTGCTTCAGCCTCCCACTTAATTATACTGTCACACAAGCTTCCAGAGACTCCACGAAGACAGTTTTCTGAACGAAACTTAATTCTCCTCCCAGACCATTCACCAGCTCCACTCGCCCGCCCCTCGCTTAGGGCTCCAGGGAAAGTTTTTTTTGAGTCTGACTGCCTGCTCGGTGTTGAAAGAGGGTGGCAGGGGGAGGCTCCCCCAGTCACCTCCCTTTGTTTTCCAGTCTCTCAAGGCTCAAGTTTCTATTTTCTGTGCTGTACAAATGGCAGAGGTGGAGAAGCCACCATTAGCAGAGTTCTGGAGAAGAGCAATTCGGGGAGCGCGGGTGGGCGGGGCCAGTTTTATCCGCAGGCTTCGCACTTGTCCATTAATCACCAGGACCCCCAGGACCCTTAATCTATGTGACCCCTGCTGTTCCGAGGGTCTCCTCGAATATGATCCATCGCACGGCCTTCTCAGAGTCCACAGAGCTCCCCAGGGCTTCTCTTGCTTGTCTAGGCAGAGTTTCTTCTTCAACCCACGCTTGGTTAGGGGAAAGGCCCCCTTTCCACTCATTCCTTGATTCCACACTTGCAGTGTGGAACAACGTTGTTGAAGGTGCCCACGACCCTCCAGTTTTAATCCCAGCATGCTCCCGACTCCACGGGTTCTGCTGTCCTCTAACTCACCATTGTCTCTCCCCAGCACCCCTTCCCATGCTCCTCCTCCACCTCCTACCTCCGTCTCCCCCACTCCCACCTCCTCCTAGACCTTCCCCAAGTTCACGCCCCACCATGCCGCACCTCCCTGGACCACCACCCCACAACTGATCAGGGCTCTAACCTTGGCCAAGACTTCATTCGCATAGCACGGCTCAGTAGCTGTGGTACCCCTTAAATAAATGTCATTACCGTTGACAAAAGCTCACGTGTGTAGAGATAAATATATGTGTGTTCTGGCTCCAAGTCACCCTAAGTAAAAATGACTACAACACAGCTTTAGCTCCGCGGACTTTTTTTTTCTTCTTTTCAATCAATATTGCCTCCAGCTAGCAAATGAGGAAGGAAATCACTGGGAAATGCATTATTCATGAGCTCGCCAGAGCGCTGATGACTGGCAGCGATAAGAGCCCCAGCGTGAGCTGGGCGCGGGCTGATAGCTCCCTATCAAGTCAATCTATCCAGCTTGCTTCCTGTTTTCCCGAGCAGGAGAGCGGCTCTCATCACTCTTCTCCTCGCCTTCATTTAGGAGAGTGGGCCGTGCACCTGTGGGAACTGAGTTTGTCTACTGCCGGGGTCACGACACGTGGTGGGGGGAGGGGAAGAGGGAAGCAGGATGGTGCTCGGGAAGGAGCCCCTGATTTCCTTCAGGGGACAAGCTGATGAGAGCTAATTAGAGTTCTGCCTTGCTGCTCTTTAACTCAGTCTTTAACACACGGCCTTCTCCTCAGCGTGGGAGATTACCTCTCGGTTCCTGAGAAGTCCCAGGAAGAAATCTCCGGGTGTTCATCAATACGGAAGGAGCTCTTCCCTCAGTGGACTTTTCTGAGAGGGCCCCAGAAGCCTAAACAGAGAGCCAAGCTTAGGGTACCCTGTCCTGTGTGCGCCTAATTCAGCGGCTGCTAGGGGAATGAGGGAGCGCTGAGGGGCAAGGACTCTTGAGGTTACCCAAGATCTTCTGCTCACTAAATTACCTAAGGTGGGGTACGCTACTCCACCTGAGCTCAGAAGCCCGCATTCCCCCATTAAGATGGAAAGTGAGGAGGCTATAAGAAAGGAGACCCAGATTGTTTCTGAAGAGCCGGATGACTTTTACAGTGTAAAGGGGGAAACCAAGGAAGAAGAGACTTGTTGGGTCCAAATTAAATTCCAGATCAACCTCATGCATAATTTATATACACCTGAGAAATATGTTATGTAAATGAGCCCAACGTTCCAGAGAGCTTCAGTCAATTCAACACCACATGCCTGGCGCTTATGAATCCCAAGACTGAGTATATAGATCATAGGGCCTTTCCAACTCTGCTGAAAACAAAATAAATAAGTAAATAAATAAATAAATAAATAAACAAAACCCAGCCACACCCAAGTTGGAGGATTTCATTTGCTCCTGAACCCCTAACAAGCTGGGAGATTTGTACTGAGAATGCAGAATTCACATCAGAGATCAATGGGTAGACTTCCAAAGCCGTGGGGGGGGGGTGCTAGACAGGACTGCATTCAAAGATCCCACCCTCCATCCTCCTCTGTACAATTATAAGACAGCCCAAGTGGTAGCCTCACCTTTTAGCCACGCAGAGACAGAGTCTCAGGTATGGGTGAGTCAGAGAGCAGCCAAGGCACACGGGGCCAGCAGCACTGAGTAACCATGAAATAAAAGAAGGAATAAGTGTCCAGCCACTCCTGGGAAAAGCCCATCTCCCCACTCTTTCTTTGCCATGTCGGTACCGATGTTTTCACAGACACGCAAGGCCGGGGACAAGGACCGGAAAGTACGACGATAGCCTGCTTACCAAACAGAGGAATAGTCGCATCAGGACCACTCTCCTCTAGCTGAACCAGGGTCCTCTAGATGAGCTACGTATCAGCCTGCCATTTATCCATACCACAGACAGCAGTTACCTGAAGGAAAGCCTTGCAGGAGGAGTCTCAGTCACAAAGAACCAGGATACCTCCCCCTGGGCAGTGACAGGAATATCAGAGACACGAATACCTTTCCCCAAGCCCATGTACCTTGTCCTTCAAAAGATGCTGTCCTTCAGCCTCGAGTCCACTCAGAGCCTGGCAGTTTGCCAGACCAAACCGTCTGGGAGCTGTGAAAGCCCACAGCCCAGGAAAGTCCTTGGAGATGGTTTGGTTGTTTATTTTCTTTGTGCATCACAAAGTGGGCGTATTTTGTGTTGGAATGGAAAACCATGACCCAAAGCCTCTCCTTCCCCGAATAGTCCCAGGATACATGTACTGCTACAAAACAGCATAGGATAACAGAACTATTAAAGCGATTCTAACATCACACACACACACACACACACACCATCAAGCCTACACATGGGTTTACCAGGACACTCTTTTTTTCTAGGAACTCTTCAACAGCAGAATGCATAAAAATAACTTCATTTTCAAATAAGACTGAGACATTTGTCATAGTCTTCTTATGTGTCCAGTGCACACTGGAATGTTGAAGGCACTGGTTTGTAATAACCAGACCTTAACTTTGATATATCCAGCATCTCACCTTTACTTAAGAATGGACATTTTCTTCTCTCTTAGCAAAGCAATACCTGCAGACTGAGATTATTTTAGCTAAACATATATCGGCCTTCCTCTTTCCCACTTGTCCCACCAAAGTTTCTTCTCCCCACCTCACCGAGATAAAGTTAAGACCCTAAAAATGTTAGTTGAGCAGCTCAAATCAGCCCCTTGGAACACCTGCTTGCCTAAGGCAGGTTTTAGCCTGTAGGTCGTAGTTTTAATGGTGTACCCTGACTATCCCATGGTCACTTCGCAAGTTTTCTTACCCCATGGCTTGCGTAGGCCTACCTCTACCCTACTCTATCTCATGTGCCTAGGTATGACAGTGTGCCAGTGTAGTGACCAGTCCCCCACTTTAGCAGCCATTACAGGCTAACATGTGCTTGCATGACCTTGCTGCTCCTGTCCTGGTCACTAGGAAGTCAGATACCCTCCTCGTGGCAAGGAGCCAATCGGAAGTTAGCTGGTGGGGCTGTGCTTTAGGGCTCTGGGTGTGCTTTACGGACAAGTGCACAACAGTGACATGCAGAACATAGCAACCGCTCTGGGAGGGCCTATGGACCATAACAACCAGTTGACCAATCAACACAGGGCGGGTCACCCGAACCTGGAAGCGCACCAATCCTGAGACTGTTTCATGCTGCCCTTTAAGATCCCTGCCTCGAGGTTGCTCTGGGTCTTTCTCCAGCCATTTGCCATGGTGGCGGGGTGAAGGGCCCGAGCTAATGGGGTTAAGCATCTACAATGAAAGACTCTTTGCTTTTGCATTGAAACAGGCCTCTTGGTGACTTTGGGGTTCAGAATTTGGGCACAACACCAGTTCCCAGGCTGGCTCCATGAGCTGGGTGGCTCCTCTTTCTCTTCCCCCCTGTGTCATTGCCACGAGACCATTGCCAGGCTGGCGGGTTGACAAATGAAATGACAGGTAGAGCAGAACTGAGTCACCCTTGTTAACCCGAATGAGGCCAGCCTGGATCAGTCAGGGACTGTCAGCCCACCCCTGGACATATGAATGAGCCTAGGAAAGAGGCAGGTGACTCTAAGTAAACCCAAGGGACGAGCAATACGCACTGATCACTGAACACCCCTTGTCATCATCACACATCATTGTGGAGGTGATGGGCAACTGACATTTCCTAATAGAAATAGCAAGGCCCGTGGCGTTGGTATCAGCTGTGTTTAAACCTAGCCACCTTGCCTGTCAACTGTCCATACCTGGGTATGTTACACAACTTCTTCAGCCTCCGTGTTGAACGAGGTGACCTCTGAATAGGAGCATCAAAACCAACCGAGGTGACACAGGAAAGTGCCAGAACAGGGCCCAGTCACACAGAAGGTGATGGACTTTCTTCTGTCTGGATTCCTGGTTAGCTGAGTACGGAGAACTTCCGGCTATGACTGCATACATTGGATTCTTCATTCATAGACAGGAAGAGCCTTCTGTTCGCTGTTCAAGCTTGGCGACCAGAGTTCACTTCGTGGAATCCATGTAAAGTGGAAGGAGAGGACCAGTTCCACAGAGTTGCCCTCTGACCCCCTCACACACTGTGACAGCACATGTGCCTCATCCTGCCTCCATATCACAATTCCACAGAGTTGCCCTCTGACCCCCTCACACACTGTGACAGCACATGTGCCTCATCCTGCCTCCATATCACAATTCCACAGAGTTGCCCTCTGACCCCCTCACACACACTGTGACAGCACATATGCCTCATCCTGCCTCCATATCACAATTCCACAGAGTTGCCCTCTGACCCCCTCACACACTGTGACAGCACATATGCCTCATCCTGCCTCCATATCACAATACAAGTAAATAATTACTAAGGCTAAAACCAAAAATGAATAATACACTTGAAACCAGAGCCCACCCGGATTGACCATGGGAAGAGGCCATCCTGATGTTCCCGTGTCAATGCCAGTGACCTTCCATGTCCTTTCTAACAGCCACAGGGAGACACACCGAGTGCACATCTTCATATCCTTTTCCTTTATCCCAAAGAGTAAGCATACATTAAATACCAGGCTACCTTTTCTTGTCGCTGTAATACCCCACGAGGAAGATTTATCTTGACACACAGTTCAGAGGAACACAGCCTATCACGGCCAGGGAAGGTGTGGTGGCTGGGGTTCCATCCATGTTGGCAAAGTCACGAAACGGCTTATCTGGAATGGAATGGGTTTATAATCCCCATGGCCTGCTTTAGTAGGCCTAATCCACCATCACCTACCACAAGAGCACCACTAGCTGGGGGCCAGGGGTTCAAAGCCTGTGGGGGATTTTCCACACTTAGCTATAGCATGATGTCATTGTAAAATGCCACATAATGAAGAAAGGCATAGCCAAGACAGTTTTCAAAACTGACATGTGATGTAATAATTCTGCACCATCAGTAAATATTTTATTTCCTAAGCCTCAGAGGTGACTATTGAAGAGAAAATGTATGTAATACATTTTTCTGAAACTGCAGATTCCCAATGACTAGGAGAGAAGCTTCACTGCCTGAAGAAAAAACAAAAACATGTCAGTTGTCTGAGAACTTTCCTTTCTGAGGTGTGCCAAAGCCAGGGAGCTCAAGCTGACCTGTAGACTCCAGAGAATCATCATGCAGAACCGTCTTCTAAGCCTGCAAGAGTTCAGGGTTTTGAATTGGTGACACTGGCCTCTGTGATGTCCCCCACTCCAGCCTATTTCTTATTCCCGGTGCTCACAGGGTATCAAACAACAGACACTGTCTGGCTTGGGCCCCACTTAAAGCTTACAGCCCCTCCTCAGGCCACTCCTGGTTTCTGAACCTCACAGTGAAAACAGTGAGGGAACGTGAAACAGCGTCTGCCAACCAGTCCTAAGGCAGCCACGCGCCATCGGCATGAAGCCCTCGCTCATAGAGGAAGTCATAGGGCCCTGCAGCGGAAGTCCATTTCCAGTTATTACCTCTAGACAAATGGATTTTAAATTACACCCTAAAAGGCTAACAGGCCATTTGTCTTTGCAAGTAATGGCAGAGAAATACAGTGGCACTGCTGTCCCCGCCCTGCAAGCGGGAGGTGTGGGGTGCGGAAGGAAAAACGTTCCAGGGACTGTAGTCAAAAAAAAAAACTTGGTTGCTTTTCTGGAGTGAGACTGGGACTTGGGGTAGGGGCTAAACCTCAAAGAAGAATTGAGGTACCAGAGCTGCAGAGAACTGGACAAATCCTGGGGTGGGGCAGGGAGGAACACTGGAGTGTCGAAGAGCAGACCAGAAAAAAACAAGTGATAACCACCACTGGCTCCCAAGCAGGTTGGCAACCTGGCCTTAAAGGTTCAAAAGAAAGTGGCCATCTCCCTGGCCAGCAGAGGGCGCTGCCCAGGTTGCCCGCACAGCCTCTCCTCATCACACCCAGGGGATGCTAAAAGGCAGGAACAGCCTCCCTCTGACAGCAGGCATTATCTCTGTGGTGTGTTATGAACAGGAAAACATTAAAGAAAGAATTCTAGCATTCCTCGTCCAAGCTCTAAAGCCTTTGTTTGCCTTATTAGTCGAGGTCTGTCAGCTCCTCAAGAGCTGAAAGGTCTAGAAGGTGAAGGAAGCTGTCACTGCATGGTTTCTACACTGACAGTCTGTCTCAATGCCATTTCAGCACATAGCCAGCCTGGAGGCACCAATTCACAACCCATCTTTCAGATCGTGGCCTCCCTGGGGTACCTCAGGTTCAGAGCCCCCCTATCTGGAGCCCAGGGAGTCATCCTGAGGCGGCCTCTGGGAACAAAAGCTGCTAATTTTCAGGGATGAAGTTATCATGGCCTCATATTGCTGGCTTCATCTACTTCCTCTGGGGAACTGCTACATAAGTATAATTTTTCCCTCTCCCTCTTGTCTTTTTTCCTGGAAGGATCCCACAGGAGCAGTCAACTTCCAACTGTTAAAAGACACTCCACGTGCTAACTTCAAGTCCCTCAAACTGGTCTTCCATACTCACAGATATTCCCAGCATTCAATGAATAAGCATTATGTGTGTCTTGAAGAGCTGATGTTAGAGAAGACACAGGTACATTAAGAAAAAATAGGGGGGCTGGAGAGATGGCTCAGAGGTTAAGAGCACTGACTGTTCTTCCAAAGGTCCTGAGTTCAATTCCCAGCAACCACATGGTGGCTCACAACCATCTACAATTCAATTGGGTGCCCTCTTCTGGCATGTAGGCAAAATACTGTATATGTAATAAATAAATAAATCTTTAAAAAAAAAAGAAAAAATAGGATGCAAAGTTTTCATGCATTTGCCAACAGAATGCAAAGTCCAAGGTAGTCAACTGTTCTGGAAGAAGCCAGATCCCTCAGTTCTTAGAGATCTGACTCTACTCATCTCAGCAGTTAGGGAAACTTCAGCGAAAATATAAGAAACACTTTCCCAACAAGACAAGTTGCTAACAGCATATTTCTCAAATTCTTTATGACAATAAGAAAAGTGGCATTCATGTGCTTGGCTTCATGCTAAACCCTTCATTTGGGTTATCTCCTTAAGCATGGCAACTACACAATTAGCCAAGACTAATACTGGAGGCTATCAGAGTTGGAGGAACCTGCCTAAAGTCACACAGCTTCAGGGTGCTGACAACAAGATCTAAAGTCAGCAAATATGACACTTGATCCCGCTTTTGCAGCTGACCATCTATTTAGACTAACATGGAGGAGTTGGGCATACTATTTCAGAGGTCTCCAGCTAATGCACCAGGCACACAACAAAACAGAGAAGTATCTCTAATAAAGATAAATCCAAGATGATTCACCCCTAACTACTCAAGTATGGTATTTTTATAGGTGGAAATTTTGAGCTGAGTTTTCCACTAGAATCAAGTCAGGCACAATGGAATCTGAGGAGCATTCCGGAAGGAAGCTCTTGGTATAGGTTCAGAGGGTGTGGACCTCAGGACTTTGCAAGATTGACACAGTTCTGTTGCAGGACCCATTTCTACAGAGGCAAGTGGCTTCTGGGTAGGCAGCCAATGAGAGAGATGACAGTCAAGTGTACAAATGGGGACCCAACTGAAGAGAAATCCTGTTTTTCCCATGGACTCCTAAGGGACTCTGGACAAAATGGCTGGAAAAGACAAGAACCCATTCTCACTTCCAAAAACTACTTCCTGGCACGGTATGCTAGCCCAACACTCTGCCCTCTGGAGCTGTCTTTATATTAAGAAAATAAAGGTTGGTTTGACCCACAGGATCAGGGGAGAAGGTAATACCCACACAGGAGGTCTAAGAGAACTCAAGGGAAAGATCACAATACAAGATCGTGCGGCTTTGGTGGGGAAATGTGCATATGTAGTGGGGAGAGACTCCATCTTTCTCATGGTCTATGGACCGCTGTGGACAACAACAGGCAGAATTACAAGTCCCTGGCTGGATCCCCGAGAACACCCAGCTTCTGATTAGCATTGACCTGAGCTTTCTTTGTTCACCTGCGGCTGAATGCTCACCACCCCCCACCAGTGGTCAAGCCTGCTTTCTTCTGCCCCAAACTCCCTTAAATCCATACTCAAGATGAGACCCCCAAAGGTACCCCAGGGTACCACTTAGTCAAAGATACGAAGTTGGGAAGACTTTTTAAAACATGTGAGCATTGCTATGTGTTAGGTACACCAACTAGTCAGAGCAGGACTCTATCACAGCTAGGTACTTCTTCTGCCTTTTCCATCTTAACCTTAGGTTTGTCTTCTCAAACATATCTGCCAAGAACTGCCTGCACGGACAGCACCAGCCTTTTGGCCCTCAGTCCCTCCTCAGACCTCATGTGCTTCTTCCAACTCCATGTCCTCCAACACAGGCCACCAAAGGACACGATATGGAATCACTCATTCTGGTCTCCAAGGTACAAGTCCATCTTTTGCCCTTGAATGTGCTCCCCCTTCTCTCCTTCTCTGACACCAACTCATGCAATGCATCCCTCGTCTGTCAGTGTTGGAATCTCTCCCGGGATCATCACTGATGTCATGAAGCCCTGCCTACACTCAAGTGTGCTTTTGACTCCTTCAGCCATTAGTTGTACTGCCCATGCCTTTGAGGCTGGTTGAGCATTAAAAGCAAGCTCTTTTTACAGTCCCACCAAGCAGGGAAGGGAGAGCATTCTGCAGGTGTTCAAACAAATTAACAAGTGTTTGATTATGAGTTGGGTCCCGACACTGGCAGTCTCCTCCAAAGATGGGGCCTTGGCTTCCTCGTCTGTATAATGAGACGCTGAGCTGTAGTCATGTGTCCAGTATTCCGTTAGACTCACCAGGGAACTTAGTCTCCACAGCAAGGGATGTTCCAGGGGTTACGGTTGGAGAATACGGAGTCAGACTCAACATGGATTTTTCACCTATTGTTTTGTTTCTTGTTTTCTTATCTTAAGCATTCCAAGTGATTTCAAAGTGTAGGCAAGGTTTGAAACTGCTGGGTAAAAGCATCAAAACAGTCCTGTGGAATTTCATGATTCTGTGGGTAGAAATGACTAGGATGGCATTCCCCATGTAGTCTTCCAAAGTAAGTCCAGCCCAGAGCCCTGGTGACACACGGGTATGTGAGGGCTCCACTGGAAGCTGTGCTGAAGCCTGTGTCAACACTCCATCCAGATTGTCACCAGTGCCTGTGGCGGGAGCTTCAGGGGCTCTGTTCTGCAGGAAGGCTTGTCTCCCAAGGACTCTCAGACCTAAATGAAAGGGTTAAGGCTTCCCACCAAATCAGTCATTCCCCACATCCCACAACACATTGCGTGCTCTTTAAAGTGTCAGGGAAAGTTCAGGATGGCTGCTGGCAGGTTGTGCCAAAATTCTTGCCCGAACATATTGGATTATAAAATATGTGGGTATGACAAGCATATCTGACAGATCGAATGCCTAGTACTAAAATGATGTTTAAAAGAAAGGCATGCTTTTTTTCACTGTTGTGGTTTCGGGTTTGGGTTGTTTTGTGTGTTTCCTGAATGTTTTTATTCTTTGCTCCTTCTTAAAATACTGTCCCGACTTTGAGTTGTGACATCAATTAAAAACTAAGCTAATAAAAACCCTAAACCCACAGGAACACATTAGAGGCCACTTAAGAAAGCAGGTTCCGGCTCCTTTTCAAAACCAGATCTCAGACACCAGACCATGCCCAGCTACAGGGCTGCATTATTCCCTGAGTCTAGAGTCTTTTTGTAACCCACGCTTACTGCGGGGTTCATAAATGGGGCAAATTCATATTCTCTCTCTCTCTCTCTCTCTCTCTCTCTCTCTCTCTCTCTCTCTCTCTCTCTCTCTCTCTCCCCTCCCCTCCTGCTCTCTCCCCAACGTGTTGAAACAAGCACAGTAATTGCATTACCAGATTTTCAGGGTTACCTTTTGGTTCAAGGGAGAGAGCCGAGCTGGAGCTCAGATCTGTAATTAGTGTAGGAGGGTAATTAGTGAAGCACAGCAAGCAACGCCTCTGTCTACAAGGGGCCCAGAAGACAGGTCTATTTGTTCTGTTTCATCAAACAATTTAATCAGACACTGAGTGCTTTGCTCAGAGGCCTCACAAAACAAATATTTGCTGATTGATTGAGTCATCAAACAACTGGTCAATTCAGTTAAACCAGCTCTCTTTGCTGTCTGGTAAGCCAAGGAAAGAAAAATAATTGACCTAAGTTTTCCTTTTCAGATGGCTGGCTGCTCTGCTGCAGAGGGGCTCAGGACAGACTCTTAAAGCCTTTCCAAAGTAAATAGCATTTAAAAAGCAATAGGCTGCGAAACGGAGCTCAAGAGACAGGTCTACAAGGGATGTTCATCCCTCGGCGGCAGGCACGAAGGCTCACATCCTGAGCAGTGTGTTCCCTGGGCAGCTCCCCCATGAGAGGTACGAGGATCATGTACCACTCCCCAAGCCCCAACCCCTCCCCCCACAGTGGAGTAGCCCCAGACCCTCCGGCATGCTCTCTAGGTGCCAAAGCAAAGATGCAGTTGCCTCCCAAGTGTGGACAGGATGCCAGCATCTCGGTGCAAAGGGGACAGCAAGACTATGCGCTATGTGCTACCTTGCCTTCTCTACTGCCTTTCCCACAGTTAGCGGAGTGCCAGGCCCCTCTCCACCCCTGGTGGAAATGCCCAGCAGGGAGCAGAGTGCTTCACCACACTTCTTTTTCCATTCTGGAGCCGCGGACCAAGAAGATTTGTCTGTGTTGGGGCCAGAAGAAAGCAGCTTGCCCCACAGCAACGCGGGACTGCAGCTGCATCCAGAACAGCTGCCTGGCGGCTCTCTGCCCGGACGGAGGAATGACAGGGCCACAGCTTTTTATAAAAAGTAACTTAAAGTGACATGATGGTAAAGTCCAAGAGTCCAAAAAAAAAAAAAAAAAAGGCAAACAGCCTGTCACCTGTGAGTGATCTCCTGAGCCGGGCACATTTTTGAGAAATCCATCTCACAAATCTTCTAGTGCTTAACTTGAAGGCCATTTGTTAATTTGGTAAACACGGACACGATATTGACAATATTTCCTTAATCCAGGCAGGAAGGAAGTATCTAGTGTCAGGCAACCCTGGTCCTCTCCAGTCCCCCTCACCTGAAGGCTGGCTGGGGTGCACCTGGGGGTGACTGGGAGGGAGGACCTTAGACAGGGTGTCGAAGAGCATGGGTCTATCCAGGGGCTGTTGAGCCCTCCATGTACCAGTACTCTTGCCTGGGGGTACAAGGACAGCCCACAGAGTCCCTCATATCAGGAGAGAAGCTTGCAGAACACAGAGGATTTCTTCCATTTCCTGACTAATTAAATCTCCAAGCCTGTCCTCTGGGACCGGCTGTGATGATTAATTTTATATGTCAACTTGGCAGGATATGATACTTAGATAGTTGGTCTAACATTCTGGATGTCAGGTGAGATTAATGTTTACATCAGCAGAGTCTGAGAATGACAGTATATACTCCAAGACCAAGGGCAGCCTTGTCCAATCACGTGAAGACCTTGTAAGAGCAAAGATTCATCCCCACCAAGAACAAGGAACTCAGAAGGCAGACTGCCTTTAGACCAGTCAGAGCTCTTCCCTGAGTCTCCTGCCTCCTGGTCTACCCTGCACACACGTATTGTTGGCTCTATCTCTTTGGAAAACTATGGGGAATAGTGGGTGTTTCCAATCTCATTTTACAGATGGGGAAATAGGTTCCTGAGATTGGGTGCCAAGACTGGGCTATTGTGACACACATTGATCATTTGGAAACAGTGTGATGAAGGCATCCATACCCAAGATGACATTATCTAAAACCAGAAATGGCCAGAGTTCAGAGGTCAGGCTGTTAGCTGCCATGTCAAGTACTGTCTTGAGTATGTCACTCTGTTCTTATTATAAGGTCGTTATCTGCTTCTGCTCCCTTTACCCATGGTGTCTCTTCACCAACCCCCCACCCCGCCCCCCCACTGGAAATTAGATTTCTCCTCTCTCTTTTTTTTTCTCTCAGTGCTACTACCCATTCAAGAAGTTGAAAATGTTTGGCTGTGTGGAGGCCATTATAGAAAACCACAGCTGATCAAAATGCAGTGTTATGGAGCCCAAGCTCAACTGATCCAACTACAACACAACCCTTGTGCCTAAGGCTGGGGGATCATTGTGGAAGAGGGGGGCAGAAAGACTGTGAGAGCAGAGGAAAAGGAAGTGTGCTCTGAGATAGCATTTCCTAGAAATTTCAGACGCTCTACACATGAACATAACTCATCCACGTAGCTGCCCAAACATGGTCTGTCTGGACAAGAATAACACAGATAGACATGCCAACATTTGAGGGGGGAAGTTCATGAGGCCTCAAGCCCCGACAAAGAACTACAGGCAACTAAGAAATGCTCAGAGTTACAGAAATGGTCTTCCCCAGTGAAAAGCACGCCAATTAATTATCCAATGCCAAGTGATCAGTTCTGAAAACATTTGTACAGCATAATATGACATATATATCATATATATAAAACCTGCAAATATATATATATTCAACTTGCTTAGTATATACAATGCATATATATATGGATATATATATATGGGAATACATATACACATGCATGTAAAAATAAAAAGAAGCCATGAATTTGAATGACAGCAAAAGGGGGGATACATGGGAGGTGTTTAAGGGTGGAAAGGGAAGGGTGGAAATGATGTGATCATATTGTACTTTAAAAAGTAGAAAATTGTAAGTAAGTATACAAAGGTAATAAATATAAATCACCTAGCCCATCACCCTCCAAGCAAAAGGAAATGTCTGTCTGTGAAGCTTCTGGTAGCAGCTTTTAAAATAGCACAGGGCGCAATGCTCTCAAACAAACTCGGAGAATAATAAAGCAGTTTTGTCAGTGGCTCCCTGCACATGTGTCTGGGATCTGTGAATGCTCAGATGTCCTGGCAATGGTAAAGTGCTGTCAACCTTGTTATTTGGGCTGTGGGGCTGAGTAACGCTGAGAGACACAGTACAATGAGCTAAAGAGAAGATCCCAGAAGGTCCAAGTCCAAAGTTGAGGCTGCTCCAAACTAACAGCAAGTTTAAGTAAGATGGTACAAGACTGAAGACCCTGAACATAAGTAAGCAAACATCAATCATTTACCCACTCCCATGCTTCAGATATGAGAGTCCCCCAATGGCTTGTGTGCAGAAAGCTTGGTCCCTAATGTAGCTAGCAGTGGAATCAAACCATTGATGTTTTCAATTTTTGCTTCACTACTGGAAGATGGTGGAAATGTTAGGATGTGGGCCTTGTTGGAGGAAGTAGGTGCTTCAGGGGAAACCCTTACAGCATGCCCTTAAGAGCTGTGCATTGAGCTTCGTGGTGGTGGCGCACACCTTTAATCCCAGCACTCAGGAGGCAGAGGCAGGTGGATCTCTGTGAGTTCGAGTCCAGCCTGGTCTACAAAACTAGTTCAGGGACAGGCAGGGCTATACAGAGAAACCCTGTCTCGAAAAACCAAAAAAAAAAAACCAAAAAGCTGTGTAAGTGTGTAAGCTGTGTATTGCCTCCGTCCCCAGCTCCTGCTTCCATCCTCTCCTCCCTTGATGGCGGCTGTACACTAGGCAGCTATGTTCCGCCATGTGCTCCACTTAGCTCCTCACACCTACAGTGACAGGGCAAAACAACCCTACAAACTTCAAGACCGTGAACCAAAGTAACTCCTCATCCTTTGAGTTGTTGAGGATTTCATTGTGGCAATGGAATGCTCGGTGACACATTCTCTAAACTAAACCCTTGAGTTTTCTTGTGAAACTTTTTTAATTTTTAAAACTTATATTTATTATTGTGATATGTATGAAAGAGTATAGAAGTGTATACATATGTATATCATGGTACACATGCGGAGGTCACAGGATGGCTTTCAGGACTGTCCTCTCTTTCCACTGTGGTTCTAGGGATTAAATTCATGTTAAGCTTGAGCTGCAAGCCATTCTACCTGCCAAGCCATCTTGTCGACCCCAGAATTTTCATAGAAAATAAATAATTTCCTCTCCTTTGTTAAGAAAAACTATTTTGTTGTGAGAAATCAGAAATGAAATCAAGATAAAAGTCTATAAATTGGGATCTCATGTGGTGATATATTATTTATGATTCAATGAAGCTTGCCTGAGGATTCAGAAAGCAAAGTCATCCTCAAGCTATAGAGATCAGACAGTGGTAGTACATGCCTTTAATCCCAGGACTCAGGATCAAGAGGTAGACAGATCTCTGTTAGTTCAACACCACACTGACAACATGAAATTGATTACACAAAGGTGATCTCAGTATCTGAGATCACATGCCTTTAGTCCCAGCATTAGGGAGGTATAAAAGGTAGGAGCAGGATCTCAGAGCTGGCATTCAGTCTGAGAGTTAGTCTTCAGCCACACTGAGGAGAGCATAGCAATCTGAGTGAATCTGAGGAGCAGTGAAGTTGGGAGCAGTTTAAGGATCACCCCTTTGGTCTAAGCTGAGGTAGAGGTAAGAACCAGAGGCCGGCTGCTTTGCCTCTCTGATCTTCAACTTGAAGCTTAAACCTCAATATCTGTCTCTGGGGTTTTATTTTTCATGCTACAGTCTCATGGAAACTGGAGGTGGGAAAAGTTGAACCTAATGAGACAAGAAAATAAAGGCATGGCGAAAGCAAGGAACAATTTTGCTTTATTTTTTCTCTCCATGAAGTCGGTGCACATAGTAGACTTACATCTCCTCATTTAGGCTTCTCCCTTGTTCAAGAGTAGCCAAGAATGAGGTTGCTAGGTTCTTATTATAGCAAACAATTCTGAGGATGGACATTTAAGCCAGATGTCAAGATCTTATTCAATCGTGGGACCATAGTGACACCAGTACAACTAATATGGTGGTAGGCAGAGACCTACCCTTGTGGCCAATGGATGTAAGATGTGTAAGATGAAACAGGAGTGTCAATCCCCAATTGTCAGAAACACTACTGTTTATCACACGCATGTCTGCTGTAGAAATCACAAGAAGCCTCAGGAAATTCACAACTTCCCTCTAAGGCCCTAGACCAGGAGCTCCATCTTTCTCCATCCCCTGGAATTGCCTAAGCACAGAACTAGATAATCAGTGCACTTAACAATAGCCTCCTCAACTCTTCTGCCCCCCCCTTGCTGTGGTTTGGACGTACAGTGTCCCCTCAAAGGTCCGGGAGCTGAAAAGTTAGCTCTCAGATAGCAGATCCAGTCATGGAAGGGATCATGAAGACCTTGAACTAAGCAATGGGTTCATCCCTTGATGGATTCAAAATCTCCCGGCATCATTGGAAGTTGGTGGAAAACAGGAGGTGGGATCTTGGAAGAAATAGGTCATAGGGGCATGCCTTCGGGGCTGACTTGTCCTATGGCCCTCTCTGTCTTGCACTCTGCTTCCTGGCTGTCATGAGGTGAACAGTCCGGCTTCACTATGCCCTCTCTGCCCTCTCTGCCGTAATGTTCTGTCCCACAACAGACCCACAGCAACCATGGACTGAAGCCTCTGAAGCTATGAAGTAACACTAATTCTTCTTGTACTTTTATAAGGTTTCTTCTTTGTGAGGATGTTAGTGGTACTGGGGATTGAACCTAGGGCCTCACACACTTGTTAGGTAACTGCTCCACCATCAAGTTACTTACCCAGATATTTTCTTTTATTTTGATAGAGTCTTACCAGGTTTCCCAGCTAGCCTTGAACTCATTCTGTAGCTCTGCTAGGTTTGATTTAACTGATGACGCTCTACCATAGCTTTCCCAAGTACTTAGAATTGCTAGCCTGCTCGATGTCTGGATTCTCCTTTACTTATGACACAGCATTGAGAAAGGTAACACCCTATTGCCAATATCAACAAACAATGTAAGAAACTAGGAATAGCCATCTAACGACCTGTACAGCCATTTGCTATATAGTGAAGTGGCATCTAGCCTTGTCAGTGAACTTGCAGTGGTGGCCACACCCTTTGGGTATAGTTTCAGGTGCAGGCCTGGCCCATTGTAAGGTAGAGGAGGGGCTGAATCATCTGACTGAGTGAACCCAGGGAGACTGGCTTGGTTAACTCTGGGTCGTGGAATGCCACGGCTGGCCAGCCTCTCAGGCTGATTGTGGGAATCAACCTATGTGGGCTCCAACTGAAGGCAGGGGTGGGGGTGGGGGTGGCATATTGGGGGGGTGTTAAGTGATTCCACTTATTTATTTGGGAAGCACTTACACAGTTGCCTCGGTCTTCCTGCTCCAGAAGACGAGATCTCTGCCCTTCCGATGTTCTCTTAAACCAAGAGAGTGTGAGCCAGCCCCTCCTCTATCTTATAATGAGTCAGGTCTACACCTGAAACCACGCCCAAAGGGTGTGGCCACCACCACAAGTTCACTGGCAAGGCAAGATGCCACTGCAACACAGCACATGCTCTCCCTCTTATACACTTCCTGCTAGCTGGTCGCCATGCTGGCTGAATAACAAGCATCAGCCCATTCCACCCTACACGAGACGAAGATAATCAAGTTCGGAGACGTTAAGTGGTTTGCTCTGACTTGCCAGGCATTACAGTACCTGCTTGTCTCTCCTTTAGTTCCCCGAGGTCTGCGATGGTATGTACCAGCTTGTGCTCATCCCAACCCCTAGGGAAGAAGCTCAATAGTTTGCACAATGAAGACTGTGTATACGAATAGCAATCTGGCACTCTCTAGGTTAGACTGTTTCTTGTGTGTCTAGATTTACCCCCAGGCAACCTTGAGTGACTTTGTAGGCCCCATGGGTCATGGATGAACCATGTGACATAGCCTCTTAGCCTCTAGAGCAGCCAGAGCCCTTGGACCAGTAGCTTCTTCCAGATCTTTTAGGGAAGATGCAGTCTCTTCCTCCCTAGCCAAGATGGGTGCCAAACGATTATCATTAGAAGGTAAAGATTCCCCCGTCAATCAAAAACTCAGAAGGTGGGCTGTCACCTTACCCTAAGCTATATTGTTCATCCAAACACAATTCTATAATATTTTTATATTGTTCTATGCCCTCTGTCTCCGGAGAATGCCACACAAGAGTCCTCATGAGCCACTGGTTTCCTGTCTTCAGCTAGAGAACCCCAAGACTTCCCTCCTCCTTTTCCAGATTTCGACTCCGGTTGGGGGATGGGGAGGCGGATGTTTCCACTGGTGCAAAGATGCTAAGCAAGGAGAAGGCCAAGGCCAGCAGCATCTGGCATTCCTCGCATGAAACCCGGAGGCTCTGAGCCTGATGCCAGGACGCCGCGATGCCTTTCCTGCCAGGAGATTATGTTCATTTGCACAGGATCTGAGACAGAAATTCCAAAGAGATGATACTGGAAACCGAAGGCCTATATCATATTAATAATACAGACAGGAAGGCTCCCTCAGCAGCTGGTAGCAAACATGTATTAAATAAAGAAAGGAACCTGGCTCTAGCCCAAGACCCAGCAATGCAGCCAGGTCATTTTAGATTACAAATAGGAACAATTAAACCTTATTGGGTTTATTATAGACTTTGTCTCTGGTTAGCTATTAGGTTTCTGCACTTACATGCTAATTTTTGAGTCAAGGAATCAGAAATCTCCCCAGATTAGGCATCTACCCACAACTCAGCAGGCTGCACAAATCAAGGAGTATTTATGCTTTCCTGAATGCCCCCTGCCCGTGTGGAGTGCAGGATTGAGAGGAAGCCGGTCAAAGGAGGAGAAACCTCCATGCTGGAGCCACAGGGGACTGTGGCTGGAAGACCCAGGAGAGGCAGAACCCACATTCCAGTGGCTCTAAAGGCAGTCTACCTGAGTACCTCAGCCCTCACCTTCCCCAGATCCAATTCCCACATTCCCATACCCACCGTTCCTCAACCAGCAGATAAACCAACTATGCTAACGTCAAAAGCAATCACATGGTGAAGCAATGTGGGCTGTGATGGGGACAATCAGAACCCGAGGCCTTTCATCTTTGAGCTAAGATTGGTGACGACCCGCCTTGGTTCCTCTCCCCACCGAGGTCACAAGTTGCGTGATTTTAGTTACTTGGCCTCAGCTGCCTCATCTGTGAAATGGGACTTCCTTCTGGACAGAAGCAAGACTATGGTGTAACTACCTCCTCCACACACTTCTCACTCTTAAGTCCACTTTTATTAGGGGACTTTTATTCTCCATTCAGGCTCTAGGAAGAAAGTGCCTTTGTCTTACAACAGCACATTGCTCATGACACTCTCGTACTGTGCTCTCAGAGTGGCCCTCATCGGGTCCAGGACAGGCATTTCTAGGTCATTCACAGAAAGAGAAACTGAGCCTCTGAAGTTTTATGTTTCCTATAAAAATACTAGACCAGCTGGGCATGGTGGCACATGCCTCTAATCCCAGCCATAGGGAGGCAGAAGAAGGCAGATCTTTTTGAGTTCAAGGCCAGCCTGATCTACATAGTGAGTTCTAGGCTAGCTACAGATACCGAGTGAGATCCTTGCTAAAACAACACAAATAAAACACCAGGCAAACCCAGAGCAAAGATCTGGGCTCTTGATTTCTACTTAAGCTACACATTCACTAACTCTGTACTGAGACCCACTTCATGCTGGGCCATTGGTTATGAATCTGTTCTATCTGAAGTTCCAGGTACTCTTGGGGTTCCTCAACCCTTCATTTACCCAGTGAACCCTGGAATTTCTGGGACCAGAGTCTCAAACTGAAAGGACCCTGGCCTCAGTGGCACATGTTGGGGTTTTGGAAAACGTCTCTATGTCTAAGAAAATAGAACACGCTTCTGTGAGCAGTTCAGCCAAACAGCTGGCTATAACAGCCCTGCCCCCATCCCCTGCCGTCTTAGCTTCGGCCCACGCACAATCCTCAGTCCATCTGATAGCTTAAGAGGTTTGTGTGTGTATGAAATACCTTTGGTTTCACTGCCCCATTTGAAAGCCCTTCTACATTTGAGCCCATGCTAACTCAGCAAGACAAGCATAGTTCGGTTTAGGGCTGGCAGGAAGGAAGACAATCCTGAATGAAATCCAGTTAGTTCACTGACAGCCAAAACAGCCTCTAGTGGGCTCTGTCTTCTTCCCATTCTCTCTCTCTCTGTCTCTCTCTCTGTCTCTGTCTCTGTCTCTGTCTCTCTCTCTCTCTCTCATACACACACGGAAACATATTCATTCACACATACATACACACATACACACACACATAGAAACACTCATACACATACATACACAGAGAAACACAGATACAGAAATACACTCACAACAGACAGAAGACACACACACACACAGAAACACACTCACACCCATGTGTACAAACACCTACCCGGCAACAAGGACTATTGAGCCACCCTCACAGTAGTGAGTCCACAGAGGTGTAAGACGTAGCGAGGGCCAGCAGCCACATGGAGCTCAGAGCTCTGGACCCTCAATCTACCTTGGCATCTTTGCCCCAGGAACTACTCCCTCTGGAGAAGCTCCTAATCACTGGCTCTGTGGTAACTGAGCTCAGACACAGGATCAGATGTCTGGAGGTCCCCACACTAAACTGTAGGGCACATAATTCACCATGATCCCTCACTCCAGCCTACACTTTATGTGCTTCAGGGGACACACAGCTGATGGTGAGAGAGATAGGTCCCTGCCAGGGGGCTGTGAGGTGAAGGATTGCTCTAAAATGGAAAAAGTTACTTGGGTCCAAAGGGGAGCAGCTGGTTCAAGGAGCTGCTCACAGAGGAGGAGAGGGAGCCATTCCAGGGGTACCCCACTCCAAGCCTCCGTTTCTGTCCTCAGAACCCCACAAGGAAGACGCACACGGCCCTTCTCTCTCTGTGGTTCAGGCAGGCTCCTCAGAACGGTGCCTGGGAGTTCTGACCCTGAGTTCTCCTGCCCTTGGGTCTCAGGGTGATCTGTCCCCAGGAGCACCACTAGGCCCGGCTACTGGGGGTTCTTTGCTTGCCCACAGGCACAGCCAGACAAGCCGAGGGTAGGAGCACTGCAGAGAAGCATGGTAGACACATCACTAACTGTTTCCAGCTGCCCCCGAGGACCCCGTGCTATATGAGGTGAGACCCTGCAAGGTTTCACTGTGGAGGCGAGGACAGCCAAAGGGCATTCCCTAAGCTTTTCTCTATGGTCTTCCTCCTGATGAAAGAGTCGCGGTTAAACCTTTATCTTCCATAAACACTGAAAATGTGGTTACCTTGATTTCCACGTCTCGTTTTCATTTTACTTAAAAAATGGCTTCCTTGCAGTAAAACATCTGATACTCTGGATGTTGGGCCGAAAACAGATGTTTCTCCATGTAATAGACGTCAGTGGGCCTCTGTGCGCCCGCCCGCCTCACACTCACACTCAGACACACGTGCACACACGTGTGTCTCGTGAAGAGCCAGGGCAGAGCTGGCCCCCAAAGGGCCGTAGAATACGAACAGCCTCAAAGTCACAGGGCTGGAGCCCCTGCAGCAGGGACACCTTTGAGTCAAGAGGTCAGAGAAAACACAAAAGCACCAACCAAAGAGGCCAGGAGGCCTGGGACAGCCACTGGGGCTTCTAAGTTCCTGTCTCCTGCAGCTTGGTGCCTTCCCGGGTCTTGTCAGACCCACAAGGGAGGAGGGAGGCACAGTTGAGCTCTTTGCTGTTTCTGCTTCTGTAGGAGACAGCGCAGGGTTTAAAACCAGGCAGGCACAGTAAAATACCAGAAAAACCCCATCTATTTTCTCCAAAACTTCCAACAGATTCCTCTGTCCAGCTTCCCTCCCTTATTTCCATGTCACAGTCTTAGGCTGAATAGAGGCTCACAGGGGCCCTAGACCTTCAGGAACCCCCCCACCCCCACACCCCGCCTCACACTACCACCAAGGGGCACCAACTTTATACTTCTGGCATCAGGATAGTCTTGTTCACTCATTTCCCCATGAGTTTGTCTCCCCACTCCTTCTGAAGGCTTCCCTAGAACTTGCCAACCCACTTGAAGCCTGTTGATGCTCTGAAAAAGAAAATGAATAATTATGAAAACCCCAAGGAATGGCATACAAACTGCCTTGGGTGTTGGGAGAGCTGGTTCTGGCAGGAAGGACTCTACTTGCTGGAGGTGGTTTTTTCCAGCTACACCGTGCCCCTCAGGATACCCGTCTCCTCCCCAGCCTGGTTCTCTCCATCGCATGCCATCTCTGTGTCTCGGGCTCCTGTAGGCTGCTCACTGCTCCCTAGGAGCTTCTGTGTTTCCTAAAGGCTGACATTCAGTTGCAAGGGTTTCCATGAGTCCATCTCCCTGACACAAGCTGTGTTTATGTCCATATAACCTCATTCTCAATAGGATTTGTGGAAGTTTACAGAAGTTCACATTAAGACGGGCAGAGGACAGCAGGGGGAAGGGGCTGTCATAGCAAACAAGAGACAACCAGGCAGAAATGTAAGAAGAAAAAGCATAAATCCTCACTAAGAAGAACTATAAATTTGACTCTGAGCTTCCAGATGCTCCAGAAAAGAAACAATTCTACCAGTTACGGGAACCACTGCCCTGCTAAGGTAAAATACAAACACAGAACAATCACAGCTATTCCCTGGGGCTGAGATTACAAAGTAGCTTCTCACATGGATTTGCAACTGGAATCCCAAGGGTTGTGGTAGGCTGTTGGTTTTCATCTTGAAAAACAAAACAAGACTAGATAAGCCTTCAGACGAAGTTCATTTTATAACATAAAGAAGGGATCCATGCTGTATTCAGGCTGCCAGAGGACATATCATCATCTATGCCCCGAGTCCCTCAAATGGCCCAGCAGACCCAGCAGGCACTGCAGGCTCACTGTTTGGAAATCTTGTCCCTCTAGGAGGCTAAGTCAGAGTTCCCACAGCCGGAAGCAAACAGACTCCTTCAGAATCTTCAGGACAGAGGAGGAGCGTGCTGTGTGGCCTCAGGTGATCTCATGCCCAGGCAAGCTTTGGAAACCAGGCCACACCCCGGCCCCTTACTCACTGGCCAGCCTGGGTGGTAAAACTCCGTCTTGGGTAGACAGCCTTCATTGAAAGTGGGCCCCCTGCGAATAATGGCTCTGGAAAGAGAAACAGTTGGGGACAAGAAACTCTCAGCTATGAGCTACAGGAATTTGGGAGTGGGAGGGAGAATCCCCCTGCCTCCATTCCAGCAATATGTCTCCCACCTCCGCACGGGCTACCCTGGCTCATCCTGTCCTCCCGGATGCAGGTGAGGCAGCTCTTGCTGTCTTCTCCTCAAAGAGAAGCCAGGTATCAGTGCCCCACCCACCCTGAAGGGCACAATGGCAGGGCACTACTCCTAGTCCTGCCCACCCCACAGACCCTGCTCCCCACAGGTCACCTCCACTCTGCAAAGTGCTCGAACGATCTCGCACACACACGAACCAAGCTGTTTGTCAGCTCATCTCACGTGCAAGAGCTAGATCCTGGGTTCAGACCCTGTGGCTCCTACCTACAACCCGTGTGTCCTCGGAAAGGTCTTCACTTGGTCAGAGGCCCATTCTCTTCACTTGTAAAATGACTTGGGGTCCCTGCCGAGGGCTCTGCCAGGCAACATACGCTGCATTGTACTGCAACAATAAGGGACCCCAAGTGTGGGAAGATTAAAACAGAGGGTTACTGTTTTCATTCAGGCAGAGCCAGATCCTCACCCAATTGTCCTCTGCACGAAACCTCCACAACATAAGCTGTTTCAAGCATGTGTCTGTCACCTGTCAACTGCATGCTTCCCAGAGACCACTCAGCCCATTAGCCCAGACTCATCACTTCCATGCATGAGCCGTCAGCCAAAATTAACCACAAGGTCCTGTCTCCAACAAGGGAGTATCCAAGGACAGTCATAGAAAAGATCCAGCTACAAGGAAGCCTTAAACATAGTGATGTTGAACAAGGTACTGAGAATAAAGAAAAAAATAGAAAGTCATATAAATCCATAGCCTGGCTCTTGCTGGAAGCTGGGTGAATGTCAGTCTCTTGACTTTTCTTCTGTTCTGTTTCTGGTTTTAAGGAAGAGTCCTACTTCTTAGCCTGTCTCTTCTTTCACCCTCGGTTTTCTCATTTCTCCTCTCTCTCTCTCTCTCTCTCTCTCTCTCTCTCTCTCTCTCTCTCTCTCTCTCTCTCTCTCTCTCTCGTGTGTGTGTGTGTGTGTGTGTGTGTGTGTGTGTGTGTGTGTGTGTGTGTGTTGGTTTCTCAAGACAAGGTTTCTCTGTGTAGCCCTGGCTGGCCTCAAACTCACAGAGACCCGCCTGCCTCTGCCCCCGCCCCTCCGGTGCTGAGATCAAAGGCGTGTGCCACCACAGCCCAGCCATCATTTCTCATTTCTATGATGCTTAGTTCTCATCTTGAGACTCACATCAGCCACTGCAAGAACACTGGATGCTACAACGGCAAGAGGCCAAGGAAGAGCCACCACCTAGCACACAGCCACACAGGACACACTTACACTTGCCAGAGAGCGTGTCCCAGAGGTTGGCCATTGATGTTTTCTCAGCTCCACCACCCTGAGGAGAGAACACTAAACAGAGAGACAAGAACGTTCCTCGGGGAATGAAGTGCTGAATCTTGATTCCAAACCCCTCTATCTTACATGGTGCCAATGTTCCTGCCCAGCTTGCTGGACTCAGGATGGGGCCCTGAAGAAGGGCAGTGTTTTAGGCTTGGGCTAAACGCTGACAGGTGCCAGGTCCTTTGGTATGTGTCCCTAGGAACACTCACCAGCAGAGTCCTTTGAAGATTGCAAATGATTCTCTCTGCCCCTCAGGGTCTCTCTGTCTCCCACCCCTAATTCTCATTACAAGGATAATGGACATACCAGCAGAGTACACAAGCCAATATCCTCCTACCTCCATCTAGCTCACTGGAAAGAAGTTGACAGATGCATCTGGGGTATGCAAGGCCTCCCTAGGCTTTCCCACTGAAGCCAGAACTCTGGGTAACAGCTCACAGCCGCACTAATCGTAACAAGGCTCCTTCTACCATTACCCCACTTTAATGCCAGCTTTTATGCGGGCATCTGGGGATGTGTGTGCTTACGAGCAATTTGTAATGAAAAAAAAAAAAGCCAACTTATAGTGGAGCTGGGAAGAGAGGGACCCAGAACACCAGCAAAGACGGGCCCCTTCACAGAGGCCGCCCCAGGCTCTGGGGACAGGGCAGCTGCCCTGGGATGTTTAAGATACCATTTGATCTCTTGCTAAGTCCCACATGGCTTTAATTTCCATGTGCTCTGAAAAAGAATGGAATTAAGAGTCAACAGATCCACTGTGTCTTTCATTAAAGATGGGCCCTTAATCTAAAAGGAGAAGGAGAAAGGGGGAATTCTACTCATGCAAAACCTACTATGTGCCATGACCGTCCTGAGAGCTTTACCATCTCATACAAGCCTTGCAGTAACCCACAGAATGAAGGTTTGTTATTATCTATTGTGGTGTGTTGCGAAAAATTAAAAATAAAATAGTCACAGTATTTTGTATCATATTCCATTGAAAATTGGAGTCATTTTCTCCATCCTTTGGATCAGGGTTGAGCATCTTTCTCTAGCCAGTGGGACATTCACCAACACCATGCAAGCAGGATGAATGGTCAAAGAAAAGACAGTACAGCTAGTTCAACCTTCAAAGCGTAGGAGTAGGCTATCTTGAACCATCAATCTCCATTGAAGATACCCAGGTATAAAACATTGCCTACTCAACCTACAGAATCATGGGATATACTCCATGCTTATTGTCTTAAGCTGTGTTTGGGGAAGTTTATTTTCATCAAAAATTGCTTGATGCAACCCTTGTGGTTCAAACAGTTTGAGTCACTTCTAGCTGGCGCATTAGAAAAGCATCAGAATGGGGACTTGAACTTGGGTTATACTCCATGTACTTGACAGTTTGTTTCAATCTAGAACACGCTATCAATGGAGGAAAATTTCCCTGAGGGGATTAAAAAAAAGCTAACTCTCCAACAACATGGTTACCACTCCATATTGAAGAATACTGGGACCCTCTAGTTCCCTGAAGCCATAGATGCTTGTGAGGACTTCACTTCTTACAAAGGACACAGCACAGATCTACCAACTTTTCTCCAGGGAGACTTCCCATAAACAGAAACTTCTCCTTAAAGAATTCTCTATCCTAACCTTGGAGAAAACATCTTCAAAGGGTTATGGCAACCCTGCTGGGCCTTCTGCCCCTCAGGCTAAGAGATCCACCTCTGGCCATGCCCTAAGAAGTTTAGTTAACCTTCAAGTGGGCCTGGGTCACTTCTTGCTTAGCAGTTAGATTGAGGGGACTCATTATGAAAATCTGCATTTACCTCATAAGGAAATTGTTTCTTCTATGACATCATGCCTAAGAAGAGCCTGTAGGAGCTCAAGGTCACCAGTGATGAGTTGGTTATGTCCCAGCAGTAAGCTCATGGCCACAGATAGCCACAGGAAAGACCTGGTAAGCTTGCTGGCATGGCCTTGGGCAGCCTATGCACCCTCATAGGAGCTCCAAATGCACATAAGGCCAGCGTTGCCTTTATCCTGATGCCGGGGTGATTTTAAACAGAATCCGGAAACAACAAAACCACTGGATGCATCAGGACTTCTGAGCTCCCTCTCAAGCGCCTGCCTCCCCCACTTTTGAGTGGGCACTAGCTCTTTCCTCTTGTAGTCTCATGTCTTCTGTTGTGGGCAAGAAGACCTCCACGGGGGCTTGCCTTCACCTTGGGGGCTGGTGAAATAGGGTCTCAGCATAACCCCGGCTGATTCAGACTCAGTAGCTCAAGCTGACCCCAAGCTCACATAGAGCCACCAATCTCATCCTGATTACAGGTGTAAGCCAGCACACCCTGCTTTGTTTCATTTTAATTATTTCTCATCCTCCACTTAGACTAATCTGTGGACAATGTAAAATTGGACTCTAATCAGGTCTGGAATTTTAGATATAAGCTCTCTCATCTACAGTGAGAAGGAAGATTGTACGTTAGTATATTTCATTACTTAAAAGGTGAAGTCTGAACCCGTTTTGAGATGCATAAGGAGAAAGAAATCTTTTGATATGATTAATGGGATACATATGGAGCCTGGGACATATGCTTGAAAGCAATTGTGTGCAAAGAAATTAGCAGCTACTAATTGCTTTCAGGAGAAAATTGCATCTTATTACAAACTATTGGATTTTTTAAAATGAGCTTCTTCCCAGCAGTGTGAACATCTGGATTCCCAGGAGCCAGAGGCACTGGCAGAGCCTCCCTCCAGTCCAAAGGCAGCTTCTGGCTATCAATAGCTTTGTGTAAGGGGTAGGGCAGACGGAAACTTGTCTGATAACTGATTTTACATCACAGAGCGAATCCACGGAGGGCCGGTAGGGAACAAGCAGTCCCTTAAAATCACCGCCACAAGTCTGAACTCAGCGTGACATTCCAACCCTCTGAAGCCTGGGCCTGCTGGCCTCTCTTCTCACCACCTTGTGTTGGAACCTCACCCAGTTCACAATGAATTCCTCACCACTGGAAACACTCTCCATCCATTCTTCTCTGATCTAATCCTGCAGCCTTCAAGAGCAACTTCTTCCCCACCTGCTCCCGGCAGCCCTCATACATAAGGGCCTGAGCCCCTCCCTAGCACCAGAGTGGATGAACTCCCGGCTGACTCTCCTGGGCCTGCCTCCTGCTCACCCTAAGGAAGGAGAAGGCGAGGCTAGAAAAGCCAAAGTGCAGACACCTTCACAGACAGCATCACATGGCCAGCAGGCACCCCATGCCTCTGGCTCATGTGTCAGGTTGAGGACCGTAGGTTTCTAGACCCCCTCCTGGGCTCTGCAGCACAGCAGGAAGCAGCAGGGCAGGAGCCTGGCAGGTCACCTTCAGCCACACTGAATGGCCTGTCCCGACCTGTGTGCAAGGGCCCAGCGAGTTCCACAGCCTTGATTACAAACCGCAGCCAAGCAGAGCTAACTGCTCAAGGAGAGGAGATGAGGCAGTCATGATGGAGGCATCTTCTGTGCCAGAGCACCCCACCTCTCCTGTAAGCATGAGTTCTCTGGTCCCCAGGTCGAGTGGCCCTTGAGCCCCAAATGAACACACAGACGCTGTATTAATCATAAATCTGTTGACTGTGACTAGGGCTTCTTGTTGGCTAGCTCTGTCTTAACCCATTTCTATCTAACTATGTATTGCCATGAGGCTGTGGCTTACCTGGTAATGCCCAGCATGGTGTTACTCCTCCAGCAGCAACTTGACTCTGTCTGGTGGGTTCACTGTGCCTACCTTACCCAGAATCCTCCTCCTCTCCTAGCCCCGCCTATCTTCCTGCCTGGCCAATCAGTGTTTTATTCATCAACCAATAAGATAAACATATACAGAATAACATCTCCCATCACTCTCCTCCAAATATAAGGAGATGGACAGCAGCTGTGTTGTCGGCCACCCAGGTATGTACTGTTTCTAACCAGGACTCTGTTGACACAAAAGAGGTGACCTGCCTTTCGATCCCTGGGCACCCCTGTCTTTCTCCTGCTCACGGGAAAGGTATGAGTTGTCCACACTGGACTCCAGAGTTTTTCCCTGAAGTACACACCCCACCAGAAGGGCAGTCACTCCAGCCCTTCACAGTCCTCATTCAGGCCAGCGGACTGAGCTCCCAAGTGCCTGTGGTCAACATTCCCTCTTGTTCCTGGAAGTTTACGAGACCCAGGCCACACACTGGAGGCCCAAGCTCCAGGGCCATCCTGGACAATAGCTCTAGGTCACCACTTGCAGAGGAAGACAAGCTGGACCTCCACAGAGACCCTACTCTCAATGAGCCCTGCCTGAGGCACATCTGACTCTCAGACTCTCAGACAGCCCATGACAAAAATGCAGAAATTGAGAGGACAGCCCTTTTCCTACCTGACTCACTCCTAGGATAAGCGAGTTTCTCTAGGGGATGGGGACAGTTAGCAGTTAGTGGAACTCTGAGGCCGACCCGCTATCTTCCACACTATGGTTTACATTCTGTGCCTGCAAGCCTGAACTCCACAGAGAATGGACCCATTTCCCAAAGCCCCACCATACTGAGCTACAAGCATCTTCCCTTCATGTGCTCCAGCACCAGGGTTCCCTAAATGCTGCTGGTCCCCAGCACCTCAGAGTCCTCTGCCGTGGGCTTTATGTTCACACCTTACTCTGGTCACCAAGGCCAGACTCCTGGCAACGTTCCCCACCAATTAATGGTTGTAATTTTAAAAAAAGCCAATTTCAAATATTATCAAAAGTTTAAAGTCCTGTGCATCACACATATGTGGTATACATATATATATGTATGTTATATATGTAGGCAAACATTCATAAACATAAAATATAAATAAATCTCTAGAAAAGTTCTGTATACCAAAGGAGAAAAAAAAAAGCAGTAACCTCAGAAAGAGAGGTATGTTTATACATCACAAATTTAATAAGTGCATCACATCCAGGATGTGTAAATAATCCATCAATAAGAAAACAGTTTTAGAAATGGACAAAAGACCTTTCTCCACAAGGAGCCACAGAAACAGCCAATCAACAAACACATACAAAGATGCCCAGTGTCACTGCGAGATGCCACCTCCCAACCATTCCTGTGGAAGCCACTGAAAATGAGTAAACAAGGAGCCGGTGTGAGCAAGGACATGGAGAAACTGAACCCTGTTCATTGCCAATGGGGACACAAAATGATGGAGCTGAGACGGCACACAGTGGTCCCAACACACAGTGTGACAGAGTCACCAAATGATTCGGCAGTTCCACTTCCAGGCATACACACAAAGAACTGAACATGCATCTCAATGAGATATCTGTGTGCCCATGATTACAGGACAGTCATGCATTGTACAAGCGTGGGCGCAACCAAGTGCCCTCACCAAATACCAAATACCACACCGTCACTTTGAGGATAGATTTCCCAGTCTCTGAAACTTGGAGAAACACATCTTTGTTGTCATTGTTTATGTACCACCCAGCACACTGTAGCTTGTTATAGCGGCCCAAATGGATTAAAATGCATACACAATGGATTATTATTCAGCTTTAAAAAGGAAGGGAATTCTGACACTTGCTACAACCCAGACAACCCTTAAGAACCCTATGAAAAAGGCAAACATTGTATGATTCCATTTACCTGGGGTATCTACAGCAGTAAAACTAACAGGAAAAAAAAAGTAGATGTGTTTTCAAGGTGGCGAGGGCAGAGCTGAGGAGAAAAGGAAATATGGGATTTCTGTTTAATGGTCATGAAACCAGTCTTGCCAGAATTCCCCAGATTGGATGAACAGCCACATGAGCATACCTAACACTACTGAAGTCCACACTCCAAATGACGATAAACAGTAAACGAACCAACAGCCATGCTGACAACTTGTGTTAAACCATCCCAAAACATGCCTCGGGCACCGTGATGTGTTCTCGGTACACCCAACAGCTACCCAGGACACTGTCTACTAAACACAGCATCATGAGCAAGGCACCAAATGCTTCCCGTCGGCTAGAGTAGAGAATGCCTGGCCACATCCTGTGTGGGGACTTTGAGAACCCGTTACCCCTGTCTGTGCTACCTTGGAAAGCCCTGTTTTATGCATGATTTGACACAGGCTTTTGGTTTTAAATGGCTATTCCACCCAAAGGCTTCTCTTTGGGGGTTTGTTTAATTTCAGATAAATAAAGCATGAGTCATTTTTAGTCTAATCATGCCCCCAGTATTGCCCAGGACAGGGCTACCCCCTGAGACGCTCTCCTGCTGTAGAATACAGACTGAGCTCGTTAACGGACAGTGTTGGGTTCAGAAGGGAGAGCTGCTGTCTTCTAAGATGCCTTCATTTTGAGGAGCCTCCGATTTCTTACCCATAAATGCAACAAGGGAGGACACAGCGTGCAGGTCAGTTGTGGACCCCAAGGCAAAGAGTTCCTTCTTCTCTAGCCTGATCATCTCTCACCCCTAGCACTGACTGCCATGACCCTGACTGTGGTGTCTTCTACTTCAGCTCAGGAGCCTCAAGCCTTGTTCCCAAATCAACACTGCCTCCTAACCAAGCGTTTCCAGGGACCACCAGCTCTGACTGGCCTGCCCTCCACACCTCGATCACCCGCTCTCCAGGGTGGATTGTCTCCGTTTTCCTAGAACTATCCTCTGATGCCCCTGGTAATTACTGGGCATCCAAGGCCCTGCCAGAGCATTCAGCTTCCCCAGTTCAGCACAGACCCACCTTGACTTGTAGCAACAAGGCCTCGGGTCCCCAAAACCAGAATGTCTGCCAGGAGAGCAAAAGAGGGAACCCTGTAAACAAGCATCTCACCAGGTCAGGCTCTGCAGACACCTTGCAAGATCTCCAGGCTCTGTAAGACACAGACGAAGAAGGAAAGTTGAGCTGGGCCAGGGATCCCCAGAGTCAGGGTACAGTGGAAGACAGGAAATAGAGTCTGAAATGCAGGAATGTTCTCCAGCTCTGGGTGACAGAACTTGCTGCAGCAGGCATGCTGATAGAAAGATAAACACAGGCTCATCTTACTCTCAAAGCTGAAAACAAAAGACAGGAAATAGAAACGCATCCCAGAATCCTCTCTGGTTCTGCTTCTTCTTAAGACAGAGGCAGATAATGTCTCCTTAGCACCTAGTACACAGCATCCCCCCAGATGCTAACATATAAGCCGCATGTGAATGGACAGACATGTGGGGGTGGCTGCCTTGCTAGAACCCCCTCTTCACTTGGAGCCAAAGCAATGGCTCAAACCCCAGCACCACCGGTCCTATTCCTGCAGACCTTGAGCGGGCATTTGCTCTCCCCAGTCTCATGAGCTAAATATGACAGTGTCCATAATTACCAGCCTCACCAAACAAGAAATACTGGATGACAGGACAGAAAAAGGAACATGCAAACTAAAGCTAATGTCTGATACTAACTGGCAGAAAATGCAGTCTTCCTCTTGAAACAGTTTACTGCCTAGTCCCCGTGTTGCCCGAAGCAGTAGCCACCAGTCGCCATTGTGCTGATACCTTGCTTGTACAAATAAAGCCTGTCTGAAGGTCAGAAAATGGAGCTTGCCACTAGCTAATCATAGAGGTCTCGAGGTCTGTACAGACAGACAGGAAGTAGGATAACTGGGCAGAAACAGGATATAAGCAGGGAGAAACAGGAAATATATTCACAACATACAGAAGGACATCCCCCATCACGCCGGGACTTTTGAATCCCTGAAATGTGTCATACAAAAAAAGTCACCTGTGATAAGTATAAAATCCACTTTGGGGCACTGGGAAAATGGCTCAGTCGGTAAGGCCATGTAGACATGACAACCTGAGATCCCCAGCATCCATCTGAAAGCCAGGAGCAGATGCATACTTCTGTAACCCAGATCTGGGGAGGTGGAGACCATTTGATCACGGGAGCTTGTTGACCAGAAAGTCTAGGTAATGAGCAAGCTCCAGGCTCGATGAGAGACCCCCCCATCTCAAAAAATAAGGTGGCTGGGTAGTGGTGGCACTTGTCTTTAATCCTAGCACTCAGGAGGCAGAGGCAGGCAGATATTTGGGTTCAAGGCCAGCCTAGTCTACAGAGTGAGTTCCAGGACAATCAGGACAACACAGAGAAACCCTGTCTCAAAAAACCAGAAAAGATTATGGAGAGCCATAGAGGAAGACACCTGTCAATGTGGACCTCTGGCCTCCACATGCACTCTCAGCCATACATGTGCATGTGCACATGTGCGTGCATGTACAGACGTGAACACACACACACATAATTATAATGGGAGTGTGTATGTTTTAATATAACCACAAAGGACACCTTGCTTTAAAATAATATAAAAGGTTATATTGAATAAAACATTACTAAAATGTCTCAGGGTCTTTTTGTCTTGGTTTGTTTTTTTTTGTTTTGTTTTGTTTTTGCATATCTTAGTGTGGCTACTGTGACATTTTCAATAGCATACTATGGTATTGTCCGCAGACAGCATCAGTCTAGATGGACCACAAGACACGGGAATAGCCAAACAATAAAGCATCACCAAGCACCAAAGTCAAGCTTGTCGGCTGAGAGTAGTGATTTGTTAGCACACAAGCACTGGCGAGTCTGGAAATGCAAACTATTTGCTCTTGTCTCCGTAAGCCTCTTCTCATGAGAAAAGCCAGCAAACATTCTGAACTCCTTGCAAGTCTCGGGAAAACCCAGCCCTACACTTCATCATTTTTCCCCAAAAGAAAAACATAAAGTTCAGAGAGGGTTGAGACTCAGCCAGCATCACACAGCATGAGCATTGACCAGCGTTTTCCATTGCACCAGTACGGCTTGTAGAACTCGTCAAACCTTTTTATATTAAGGTTCAATAATAAACTTCCATGATGTTTCTGGAAAATAACCACGTCTGCATTAGACGGATGAGAAATTGAGGCCCTAAGTGACAAAAGCAGATTCATGGCATCTCTAAGGTAGCTGTAACCCTGACCTTTCACCTCCTGTTCTCCTCCCAAGACAGGTTTCCTCCCCAGACTGAAAGGACTGCCCCCCCCATGTATCCTCCCACCCTTATTCAGGAAGAATTGCCCATGAGCATTCTTCCACCTAATTAAATAATGGCACCACGCTGATCCTTTCTTCAAGATCCAGGGGCACTGTTTCCTCTCTGCCCCAGATTTGCTTGGGAATGTTGATTTTGGAAAATGGAATGAAAAACACCTCAGCTGCAATTTTCAAATCAGCTGCAATTTTCAAATCAGAAACAGCCTCTAAATCCTCACTTAGCAGAGAGTGAAAGGCCTCGGAAGGACCACAAGAGCCTGGGACGGTTTCTCCCTTGAGAAGTGGAGCTTAGAGAGATAGAGAGGTCATCAATCCGCACATAGGTACCAGCCAGGTGTCCCAGGATGCAGACAAATAAGATGAAGCTTTACTTCTCTGTCATCCCTGATCTAACACAGGCAGAAGATGTTGAGATTAGCTGGCCAGGAAACTATTGCCAGACAGGAGCACACCAGAGTAGAAAAACAATAATCCAAGCTGGTTTCCTAGAGCAGCAATCTGACTGGGGTCTCAGAAAATGGCAAAAGCATTGTAGGCTACTCCTGGCAGGAAAGTGAGTTCATAATATGAGGACATGTGACCTAGGCTGAATGCTCCTTCCTGGGGCTCTCCCAGGCTGTTCCCTAAGCCCAGCATCCATGGTAACCCCCGGCCTCTCTTCAACCCATAGCACAAGCCCCCCAGGAGACAGCCAGGCAGGCATCATCACATTGGCTTTCCGAATCAGGAAAGCCACCCTTGAGGAAGTTAGCATCCTGACTGATGTCATCCGGTAATATCAGGGAACCGAAAAGGGCTGAATTCTGCAACTCAGCTTTGCCCTATCCACACAGCTCAGCAGCCATGCATGTGAGTCCAGACACAGTTTCCTGTACCTCCCTTTCAGCTAGTGCCCGACACCGCTCCAGGGCACCTTACATGTGTGACTGTGCCTGACACCACTCCCAGGGCACCTTACATGTGTGACTGTGCCCGACACCGCTCCCAGGGCACCTTACATGTGTGACTGTGCCCTGTGGCTCTGATCACGGGCCCTTTATCTTATCTATCTCCATAGAGCTCGTCTTCCCTCTCACAATACCAACCCCAGTGCTGGGCACACAGTAGGTGCTCAGCAGACTAATAGAGCAATGCAGAGATGGCATTACAAAAGAAAACCGCATTAGAGAAGGATTTCAAAGACCACTGTCACCATGACAATCCACAGACACTCATTGGTATGGCCACATTGGTAAGGAACACAGGCGGCTCAGGTAGCATTTCTTTCGTATTGTTCTGACCCGTAGAATGGAAGGGAAAGGATGTGGACCAGGCACCCAAGTGAATCCGGTGCACAGGGAGCCAGGCCTCATCCTAACACAGCACAGGAGCAGCCTTTGCCATCACCTCTGCTTGTCCTCAAATCCCCTTTAGCAGGTCCGCTTAACTACTTACTGCTTATTTTGCCCAACTGCTGCCTTACTAGCCATGGTGTAGCACGCTGGTTATATGGTGGTCCCCAACAGTGGGAACGCATGGTTGATAAGGCAACAACTGGACAAATAGAGAATCTAGTGTTGGCCTTTCCCCTTTCGTTCTGCTGTACACTATGACACATTCTTGTATGTTTTGTTAGTTCTGAGACTTCTACCTTGTAACTTTAGTTGGGCTCTAGTCACGTGATTCCTATGTCAGCACCCAAAGAATTCTTGACAGATAATTGATTCTTCTCAATGCCAAGCCAGAGTCTCATGTCCTTCAAAAAGCCCCCAAGGGTGGTGATATATTGTTTATGGTTTAATAAAACTTGACTGAAGGATCAGAACGCAAATCCAGCCACACTAGATTATCATAGAAACTGGGAGGTGGCGGCACACACCTTTAATCCCGGGACTTGGAAGACAGAGGCAAGACTAGGAGATGAGGAGAATGGTGGGAAAGATAGGCAGAGAGGCACCGGAAGGAGTAGCCATGTGAAGACCTGGCAGATAGGACTTGTCAGGCAATCTCCAGTAAGATAAGGCCATGTAGAAATACAAAGATTAGAAGTTATAGGTTAATAATTAAGACAAAGCTAACCAATAAGGAGCCCTAGTCATCAGCCAACAGTTTTATAATTAATATAGCATCTGTGTGTTCATTTGGGGCTGAAGTGGAAGGACTTGGTAAAACAAGAAAAACTCCAGCAACACATTAACAAAGAAGCAAAGGGTCTCATTGTGGCAATTAGTCTCCAGCCACGTCAAGGAGAGCATAGCAGTCTAGGATTCTGAGGCCTGGTGGAGGGCAGTGCAGTCTGGAGATGCAGTCTGAGGACATGATCACCCTTTCAGTCTGAGCATTGGTAGAGGTGAGAACTCCTTAGTGGCCAGCTGCTTTGCTTCTCTGACCTTCAGCTTGAACCCCAACATCTGTCTCTGGGTTTTTGTTTGTTTTACAACCAAGATCTCACTGTACCCCATTCTTCCTCCCAATTCCCAACACGTGCTATACATATAGCGAGACAAGCTACATCATAAGTTTTCTTTGTAATTATTTTATCAGTATGAATCCTCCATTCCCTTTAGTCTTGTGTTAGTGTATTAATTTCTTTTCTGTTGCTATGATAAGACACCACGGCCAAGGCCACTTAGGGGAAGAAAGAGTTTACTTTGCTTTATGGTTCCAGTGGGATAAGTGTTCATGATGGCAGAGTAGAGGTATAGTGGCTGGCGCAAGAAGCTGAGAGCTTGGATCTTCAAGCCACAAGCGTGAGGCAGAGACAGTCAACTGAAGGTAGGAGGAGGGTTTTAGCTCTGAAATCCCACACTGAGTGAGGTCATTCATCAAGGATGCTCCTCCTGAACCTCCCCATACAGCAGCATCACCTGGGAACCAAGCATTCAAATACAGGAGCCTACGAGGGCCATTCTCATAGAGACCAGCACAGCTATAGTTTGTATATTGAATGTGCCCAGAACGACTTGGTCCTGACCTTGATGCTGCCGGCAGGGGTGGGGTGGGGGTGTCTGCAGGTCATTGGGAGTTTGTTCTTGAAGGAGATACTGGGACATTAGCCACTTTCTCTTTTCTCTCTTTTGCTTCTCATCCATGAGGAAAGTAGTTTCGTTTTGCCACAAGTAACCGTGAAAATAAAAACACAGAGATAGATATTGGGATTCAAGCTTCAAGCTGAAAGATCAGAGAAGCAAAGCAGCCAAACCAGTAGCTCTTATCTCTACCCAGGCTGAAGCAATCCTCAACATGACTGGAGACCAAAATGCCCCAGACTGAATATCTGTTCCTGTCTTATAGACCTAAAGTGCTGGGATTAAGGTGTGTGAGCTGTTTCTCTTTTAAACTGGATCAACTTCATGTAGCTCAGTGTGGTCTTGAACTAACAGAAATTCATCTGCTGGTCTTGTGAGTCCTGGGATTAAAGGTGTGTGTCACCACTGCCTGGTTCTATGGCCTGTGGCTAGATTTGCATTCTGAACCCTCAGGCAAGCCTTAATAAATCATAAATAATATGTCACCACAACCACATGCTCAAGAATGATGGGTTGCCTTACCCCAGACCTAAAAGCAACAGGGCACTCCCATTGTTGCATCTGAACCTCCAGAACTGTGATCCAAATAACCCATCTCTGAAACCTTTTAAACTCTAGCAAACAGTAACTGTCCCCAGAAGACAGGTCCACTGGCCATTTGGAGGATGCAAGTCTATGCTTGAACATCTTTAAAAGAGACTTTCCTTTTTTGAGACAGGGTTTCTCTGGGTAGCCTTGGCTATCCTGGAACTCGCTCTGTAAACCAAGCTGGCCTTGAACTCATAGAAATCCATCTGCCTCTGCCTCCTGAGTATTGGAGTTAAAGATGTGCACCACCACCTCCTGGCTTGAGATTTTTTTTTGAGATTGGCATCAGGATTTCTAGCTCCCTTCTCTATTCCTAGCATTCAACTGTGTTCCATTTAAAATAAAAAGCATTCAAATAAGATAACTTCAAAGGATGAGTGACACACTCAGAACTCCTCCCTGCTGTCATTTTTCCTTGTTACATACTCTCTCTGAATTGATTGATGTGTCTCCATGGTAATGAGCACTTCAGCCTGAGACTTCTGCCAGGAACTTCTGAAAAAGTAGATATTGACTGAGGCTTGCCCACGGTGCATCAACTCCTACACCAATGAACAGGGCTGTGAGAGGACCCAGCCAGGGCCAGGAAGTCAGATGGGGATCCCAAGAATGTTTCATAAAACAGTCCTGACACTGCTGTCATTGCCCACTAGAACCCCACTTGAAAGAGCCCACTAGAACCCCACTTGAAAGAGCCCACAGAAGACAAAGACTTGTTTCCTCAGGGCCAGCCAGCCAGCTGGCCAAGATATACCCTTAGCCCTCCATGTTTTGTGCATTCTGGGTGGTTCTGGCTCTGACTCCTGGCTTCCCAGAGAAGCCTCCTGTTGAGCCTCCCATAGTCTCTTCCTGTGACTTCTTGGAAGGGAAAGGGGACCTTCACCTTTGCAATTGTATTAGGCTTCTCTGCCTCTGTCGCCACAGGTTGCACTTTTATCCTGAATCTTGGAGCTTCCTGTGTGCCACTGTCCAGCATGGCAGCCCTAGCCGTAGACAGAATGACCAGTATTTGAAACAGAAGAGACCTAGAGTCGAGTTCACAGGTCCTGCCTGGACCTCAAGGGCTCCGTTGCCTGGACCTCAAGGGCTCCGTTGGGAGCCGCTCAAGAAAACCAGGTGTAGCTCTGAAATCAGGCCCAGGAATCTCGTATGCTCCTAATGGAACAATAGTCCACCAGACCATCATCATCATGGTTCCTCCAGGTTCCACAGGCCCTAGAGACTGGCTTTTATCCCATATTAGACCTCATTTAGCATTGAGACATTTCTCTCTTGGCCTCAGTAATCTCCTTCAGCCAGAGTGTAGATGGCCAGTTTGTCACAGGGCTGAACCCTCACTACTGTCCCTTAAGATTCCCCCTGTCCTGCAGCTGCTGAAGGGGGTTTGAGACTTCCCCCTTGAGTCTATTTTTAGTTTTTTAAGGGCATCAGTGGAGTCCGGTCCCTGTAACCGTGGCGGTCTGCCTGTCCAGCAGCTGGCTCACTGATCACGCTCGCCTAGCCACACTCACTGCTCCTGCCCTCCTCCACACACTGTCACTGAGTTCTTGGGGTTCCTCCAGAAAGCTAAGAGGTGGGGATCACACAGGTCTGCCGCTAGTCCTTCCGACGACTGTTCTCCACCATCTCAGAAAGCCCGGTGTGAACGAGAAGGTCACACACTCTAGGGAGAAAGAAAACAGTGAGCTACCCCTTACCCTCTTAGTGGCATCCAGGAGCATGGGTGCTGTCTCCTCTTCAGAGGCCCTGTCTCTTCTCCAGATGCCCACCTTGTTCTGTGGGACCATTCCTGGGTATGTACAATGTTAGTCTGTAACGGTGGAGGCAGGTTTGAACACACAGCGTCCATTTAAAAAAGACTACCCATGTTCCAAGTATACATGTGGACATTCTGGATAGCTTCGGGGGCAGCCACAGCTGGGCAATTATTAAGACACCCAAGAAACCTGAACTCTGTGGACACTCTGATTTTGTTTGAACAACACTTTGTTCAGCCAGTATGCAGGTGGTACATAGTTATGGTCTTTTAACACACGTGGTCTCTCTCTCTGTAATCCTGGCTGTCCTGGAACTCATTTTGTAGGCTGACCTCAAACTAACACAGATCTGACAGCCTCTGCCTCCAAAGACTGGGATTAAAGGTGTAAGCCACCATGCCCCCACAGCTTTGGAATTTCTCACCAAGGATTCTGTGCTTTAGGTCTCTTGGGGCTAAACTAAGACAAAAACATGGGGAACCTGGACTGTAGGCATCATCTGCCATGCTAAACGCTGAAAACTATTGGACTTAACTGCATTCTATGTTTTGAGTATAGGAATATGCCTATATATCTTGTATCTAGTATCCTTCCATTGGCCAGGTAAACTATAAAAGTTCAACGAAGACTTACTGGTTGATAAAACATCAGCTCGTAGGTAAATTTATTAGAGATTGACTTGCCTGATCTGATGATACAGGGATGTCCACAACTACACACCCATTGGCCACAAGATGAGCCACATTTGTGCCCCAGGAGCCCAGAACATTGCCCTGAGATTAGTGCGCGCGCACGCGAGCGCATGTGCACGCGTGCGTGCGTGCATGCGTACACAGATATGTGTTGGAGATCTAGAAAGGGGGAATGTCAGAGGTCCAAACCCAGATATCCCCCATGGCCTGAAGGATTCTGATTCTACACTGGGGAAATAGATTCAACTGTCTTTGGATCCAATACCAGAGAGGCCCCTTACACAAGATAGACCCAGAGATACTGCTGTGGCCCCATGAAACCCTGGATAAATCAGATCCCTAGCAAGGGGAATGGAGCCAACAAAGCTCATAAAACACAGGAGACAGTGCAGATCTAAGTCCTGAGCAGAGCCAGCCGGCTCGGTGGCCTCGTGCTGTGATTGTCCAGAACCCTCAGTCGAAGCAGATGAGTCTAAACATCCAGCTGAGACTGAGTTTAAGACTCGGGACCCCCCCTTCATCCGCAGTGTTAATAGGAAGGCAATGTGGACAGGGAGCCAGCATATCCTTCCCACAGCCAAATAGAAGTCACTTAACAGTGACTGGCCCTGGGACATCGGTGTGCCTTCATCCCAAATTCTGAGGATGCCTGGCACATGCCACCATCCTGCTAATGGGACACATAGACTTTCAACATTCCTGCGGCCTGGTGTCTCTGAAGTCCTTGGTTTTGGGAAGATTGGAACCGCTTCAGAAGCATGAGTCTGCTGATGTGTGTGGGCACACACCTATCTGAGACACTAGAAGGGTCTTCATATTTATGCTTTTTTACTGTCCTCTCAAGACTTTCTACTGAGGCTACATTTTTCTGACATTTTATTGGAAGTAAAAGAGATACATGAATGTGCAGTGTGGAGTCACTAGCGTGTTCAGGATATACAGGGGACATTAAAGGCACTGTTAGGATTTGATGACAGCTGCCAAGAATCTTTTTTAGAGTCATAAATGAGATAAAGACAAAGTAATGAAGACAACATAAATAAAAAAAAAAAAACCTGGCATAGAGCAGGGACAGGTGTTTCCCCTGTTGGTGCTAACGACCCGAGGGAGTCTAATCATACAGGCCTCCAGAAGCCTGGGGCTCAGGGCTGTGCAGCCACAGAATGCCTCCCTGCTGATGTCCATTCTACCTATACATAATTTCCCAGGGTCGCATCCTGGCTTGGAAAGCCTCCTCTCCCATGGTCCCAGCTGTTTGAATCCCTTCCAACCTTCAGTAGAGCCCATTTCATCCCCAGAAGACTGCCTTACTCCCCTCTCCCTCCTCCCCCTCCCTTCCCCTCCTCACTCCAAACCCTTCTTCTCCTCTTCCCCTGCCCATCCCATCCTCTCTCTTTCTTCCTCCCCACCCCTCCCCCTTTTCTTCCCCCTCCCCCTCCCTACCTCCTCGCTCCCCTCTCTATCCCTTCCCCTGCCTCTCCCTCCCAGTGTGCTGCTGGCTTGCCCATTTCCTACTCTGGACCTACCAGTGGGTCCTGGATTACTTGACCAGCAACAGAACATTCCCTGGGTCCACAGCCAGGCACTCAGCTCATTCGGGGAAGGGTCAGCTGCACTCTTGTGAGTACACACTGGGTTTCAGCATTATGGTTTGAATGTCTCTACCAAAATCTGTGTTAAAACTTAATCCCCATTGTGAAGAACTAGGAGGTAAGATGTATAAAAGCCGATTAAGTCATGGGGGCTCTGCCCGCCTGAATGGATTGCTCCATTTATGGATTAATTGACTGATGGATTGGATATTTGAGACCCTGGAGAACCAAAAGCTGTTTGGTTCTGTCGCCTGTGTGCCTCCCTATTACCGTGTGACACCCTGTGCTGTCTTGGGATTCCACAGAAACTCTTCACCAGCAAGAAGGCCTTACTAGATGTAGCGTCTCAGTGTTGGACCAACCTCCACCACTGTGAATGGAGTAAGCCTTTATTGTCTATGAATCTCCCGGTCTCTGATGTTCAGGTATAGCAATTGGAAATACACGACTCACCCTGGACAGATAGACCAGGCCTTACAGGTACTGTAGCTCTGCCGTTCTTTATCCAACAGCTACCTTCTCTTCCAAAGGTGCTTCATTCTGAAACTCAGAATCAAATTCTTCTTCACCACACACCCAGGCTGCTGTCTCAATGGAGACACCCAAGGAAGCCCAATCACAAAAGCTGCGTGGCACACAGAGAATGACTTTTACCCATTTGTGTCTTCTTCATCCACTCGACTTATCTCTGTCATGCCTGATGTCATACTACTGGGGAATAGAGGGGGTGGGGGTTGGGTGGGGAAGCAAGGGAGAAGGGTTATTTAGTGCCTAGCCTGTAGTCAGCTTCCGTGGGGCAGCATTCAGATACCCCAGGAAACCAAGGGGGCATAACTGCTCCTCAGTACCCTGCCCTTGCCCAGGACTGCTAATGTCATGATGACCCGGGCAACACAGTCCCAGCTGGATTGGCACCACCCCTAGGGCCCGGCAGGGGGTGTAAGAGGCCTGCCCATACCCTCAATGAAGAAGTCGGCTTTTGCTTTTCACCTGGCTCTCAGGGTCTGCGCCCCGCCCATTGATTCTGAGCCTTCTTACCCCTCCCCCAAGAGGCTACCCACTTGAACTCTTCCCCTGCAACACTCCTCAAATTATTCCATAAAACAGAAACAGAAGGTGCATTGCCAAATTCATTTTATGAGGCCACAGTCACCCTGATACCCAAACCACACAAAGATTCAACAGAGAATTACAAATTTCCTTCATGAACATTGATACAAAAATACTCAACAAAATACTCATAAATAGAATCCAAGAACACATCAAAAAGATCATCCACCATGATCAAGTAGGCTTCATCTCAGAGATACAGGGATGGTTCAACATATGAAAATCTGTCAAAATGATCTGCCATATAAACAAACTGAAAGAAAAAAAAGCACATGATTATTTAATTAGACACTGACAAAACTTTTGACAAAATCCAATCCCTTCATGATAAAAGTCTTAGATCAGGGATACAAGGGACAAACCTAAACATAATGAAGGCAATTTACAGCAAACCAACAGCCAACATCAAATTAAATGGAGAGAAACTGAAAGCAATTCCACTAAAATCAGGAGTAAGACAAGACTGCCCACTCTCTCCGTATCTATTAAATATAGTACTTGAAGTTCTAGTTATAGCAATCAGACAACTAAAGGAGGTCAAGGGGACATAAATTGTAAAGGAAGAAGTCAAAGTGTTGTGGCATTCCTAACATCAGGCAGAGTGGTGGGGGCTGTCTGACTCTTTCTACCAGGTACAGTCTTAATGTGATTGTTTATACCCGTTCTTATGGTAGCATATAATCCCATGTTTAGTTGATGTCCTTGGGAGGCCTGCTGTTTCCTGAGGGGAGACAGGGAGGATGGATCTAGGGGTGAGGGGAGGTGAGAGACTGGAGGAAGGGGAGAGAGGAGAAACTGAGGTCGGGACATAATATATGAGAGTAGAATGAAAACATAGTAACCAAACAAACAAAAAATAAAGAAAAGTAACTAAGACAGTGACTGTCCGTAAATGATTTATTTGCAAACTCATTTTCTTATATACCTAGGGCCTCATAAAAATTCTCAGGTGAAAGGAGTCACAGGTGGAGAAAGGTAGGGACGCTCTGCCTAGATCGCAGGATGGGTGGGAAGAGAAGCACACGCAGAGGCAGTGAAATCTGCTCTGTGATTGTCACATCCTGAGACTTCCCTTCCAGGACACATGTGAACGGATACTTAGTGCAACAAGTCCACTCAGAGCACTGTGTGGGAAAGACCAAGGCCAGGGTGAGTCACCCCTCATTCCATGGCCCTCTCCACACAAGACTGTCTTGTCCGGTAGCCCTAGGCCAAGCCCACTGAGTGCGCACGGTAGACAGGAGGTAGGGAGATATTCAGCGCGCTTCTCCTTGAAGCTCCCCTCTCCATCCTTCCCAGAGATGTTAACAGCACACCCAGATGTGATGCTGTGTGTCAACACCTTCCACCCCCTCAACCCTTCACGGGATGACAAAACAAAGAGAAGCAACCCGGCCAGAGTCTTGGGTCTGCTCTTCACAGGAGGCCTGGTTTGTTTGTTGTGCTGAGCTCTGGGCCAGAGTCTTGGGTCTGCTCTTCACAGGAGGCCTGATTTGTTTGTTTTGTTGAGATGGCCAGCTGCAAGCTGTTCGGTTTGGGGCTAAGGGATTAGTATTGTTTTTCTTTCAGCATTTGATGAAGTCAGGTGAGAGAAAAGCTCCAGGGTCGAGGATGCCCAGGACATGGACTCTTTCCCCTCCCTCTCTCACTACGGCTGCACTGCAAGGAGTTTCTCTCCCCCAACAAAGGGGGAAGATATTGCCTTTCAAGGGAGGGTAATTCCTGGCTACAGACAGCTAGAAGTCTGTCTGCCTCATGGGTGAAAAGACTTCTAGCCCTGGGGCTCTACCCTACCCCCAAATACCCCCACCTGGTCTCCCAGTGGGAGTCTTTGTCTGGTGGGGGAGGGGCGTACAGGACAGGGACAGAGCAGGCAGAAGAGCAGCTCCTCTCAGGGCTGCCAAAAGCAGGTTCTCAGCACAGCCAGGGCACGCACCGAGGTCCCCAAAGACACTGTGTTCTCAAACCTTGAGCTACTACTATCTGACAAGGTCTACACTTCTAGTTCTACATTAGATGAACAACAGTTAAATTCTGTTTACTGATTCATCTGTGTGGGCTTTTCCTCTTGATTTGACCAAAAGTTCTTTTTGGGGTGGAAGTATTTAGGGTGGAACCAAAGAATTGGTTGAAAAAAAAAGATCAAATCATACTTGATGGAAGATGAAGCCAGATGATGGACACACAGGTGGATAAATGGACAACTGGATAGCACTTATCTTTCACGCAGCAGGATTACCTTGCCAGGGTTCCACAGGCATCAGTGCTAGGCTGCAAGAGCCATCTATTCTGGACTGATATCTTTAGGGCTGTGTTCGGAACCAGGCGAACAGCCCCAGGTCCGACCCTGAGTGGGGGAGTGTGGATCAGGGAAGTCCTAGCTACCCAATGGCGTTAAGAACGAGACAGAGACATCTTGTTATTTCAGGAGGGCTCTCAGTCAATACTGAAGACCACAGTTTATTCAAGCATCCTCTTAAATAGCTTTCCAAAAGCGGGGGGGGGGACTGGCAGAAGACATATATTATCATGTATATAGGGCTGACTAGGAAGTACTTCCTTTAACCCTAGAGATGGTCCTAGAGTGCATGTACACAAACCCTCAGACTTTCTGTAATGACACATCTCACCAGTCTTCAGACACATCCCACTAGTCCTCATGATGGGCGTGTGGCCTGTCTATTGTCACACAAACTATAGGCATTCTCCACTGTGGCCAGGTCATCCGGAGGTAACCATCCAACAACTAAAAGACAATAGGAGATTCGAGCTCCTGGAACTGAGCTGAGGTCTATGTCTGAAATGTCATATTTGGGCCCCAACACTACCTTTCCTGTGCAATCGCCATGCGCTAGCTATAGCTTTAGGTCTCTGGAATGAATTCATGACAAAACAAAAGTCATTGTCCTCATGGAACTAAGTGTTAGAAACCCCAAGTAATAAACATTTTAAAATAAAGACACACAGGATGTCAGAGTGGGATGTGTACTACGGCAACAACAGCCCAGAACGGGTGAAATGACTTGAGGTGGGGAGGCGGGTGCAGCAAATGGGGGTGACAGAGCAGGTGCAGATATGGCAACATTGAGCAAAGACCAAGGAGGACGAGAGTGGAGCGTGGGAATGTCTGGGGATCATTCAAGGACAGAATGATAGTATAGCTTGTCAGTTGGAGCATGCCTAGGGTGTTGAAGAGTTTCAAGGGTACTCTCATTGGCTAATAAAAAGCTGACTGCCTGTAGCTAGGCAGAATTTTTGGGGAGAGAGGACACTGGGTGGAGGAAGGGCAGAGTCTCAGGAGTCTCAGGAGTCTTGAGGAAGCAGGAAATAACCACGTCATACTGAGATAAGATACTGACCCACATGGTAGAACATAGCTAAAAATATGGGCTAATTTAAGATGCAAGAGCTAGTTAATAACAAGCCTAAGCTATCTGCCGAGCATTTATAATTAATACTAAGTCTCTGTGTCATTATTTGGGAGCAGGTTGGCAGGACAGAGCCAACTGGCAGTACCAACAAAAAACTTTACCTACACAAGGGTATCTGTGGCTGGGGTGGAGTTACTAGAAGTGGGGTAGGAGATGAGTTTGGAGAGGTAGAGTGGGGTGGACTAGCTAGATGATCCCGTAATGCCTCAGGGAAATGGAGAACGGACTAGAGGATGTTGAGAAGAACGGCATAATCTGTTTCTATTGGACTCCCTCTAGCTGTCTTTTTTTTTTTTAATGGAGTGCAGAGAGATAAGAGTGGAAGGCCACTGAACAGTCCAGGTGAGGGTGATGCAGTTCCAGCCAGGATGGTAACCGTACGGGTGATGAGCCTGGGTAACTAGGAGAATGGATGGGTACCAAGTGTGATAGAGACGGCTGAGGATCAGCCTTACAGGACGGAGGGAATGAAGAGGGCCAGCAAACACAGCCAAGAAGCAGCAGTTCCAGAGACTGAGAAGAAGAGACCGTTGTCCTGAGGCCGAGGAAGAAAACAGCACAGTAGAGAAAACAAAATACGTGAAACACAGGTGAGAGGACTAGACACTCCCAGAGCAACACGCATGGTGACAAATGCATGATGGAAACTGAGACACAAGGCTGGAAGACCCTGCCAAAGAGAGACTTCGAGGAGACAAGGGTTAGAGGCAAAACACAGAGAACTTTCTAGAGCTTTGTGTGTGTGTGTGTGTGTGTGGCATTGGGAAACACACAAAACGTTTTAGGTAAATTAGAAGTCACGATTCCACGTGTGTATGCTGTTAGGAAAGATGAGTAAGTAAGTGAACAGTTGAAGATGAGTGAAATGATGGCTGAAGTGATATCCATGACCAGAAACAAAAGCATGAGATGAAATACAGGTGGAGATGTTGGCTTAGCAGAGGCACATGCCAAGTTCATCCTTGATATAGTCAAGGAAACAGGACACTAGGGCGGTGTGGAGGGAGGGGGGGGGAATAGTGGCCTGACCATGAAGAGGGAAAGGGAAGCGAGATGATCATCCAGGAATGATGAAGGAGGAGGGCATTATGGGTTATAGTCATCACCTTGGTGAGTGAGAAAGCAATGAATTCAGGCCATAAGTGTGTGATAACCTGTAGGCATGAGTTGAAGATGAAAACATTCAACATAGTTGTGGTGTCCACCCCCACCCCACCCCAAACAAGCATGGATTAAACGGAAAAATTGGATTTAACCGTGGATGCGGCTTTGCAAGGAGATGAGGGGGACAGGGGCGTCAAAGGGACACAAAAGGCAGCGGTTATAATGATTGGCCGTCGAAGGTAAGTTGCATTCTAGAAAGGAGGGTTTCCGTTTTAGTAAGTGGGAACATGTGAGGTCTTTTGCTTTGCCAAGAGTGAGCTGTGGATGGAAAAAGTCTGAGCCTCCTTGCCCGGAGCCATCATTAACTAGTGGCTCCCTGATGACTTCATGGAAGTGACCTGCTTCTTGAACCTGCTCTCCTAATCAGCTCTCCAAGAGACGGGATGCAGCATATGGGTTGGCAGAGGAAGAGAGGTAAGGGGCTGTCATATTTTATTAAACTTGCCATCAGGCCACCATGGAGCACCCCATTCAGAAAAAAAAAAATAGTTTCCTGCCTCATCAGCCGGTCTGGCTTCACCAGGAGTAACCCCGGCTGCAGCCTGGACTTTGGCCAGGCGTCTCAATCCACCCATTGAGTTGAAGCAACGCCACCGTGCGGTTGTCCACCTGCCTTCCTGTAAAGTTGACCCCCTCCCCCTTCCCTCTCCCTGCCCCCAGTCTGTAAGCCCTACCTCAAAGTCATGTCCCCTAAGCAACATCAGAATCTCTGTCCCTGGCTTCCAGTAGCAAGTCCTTGGCTGTTCTGCCTCACTGCCCCCCCCCCCACTCTCCCTTACCTGCCTGGTCCTCATGAGAGGTGTAGATGGCCTTCAGCAGCAAGCTTCATCCTCCTGCAGACCCAGAACTTATTGACTCAGCCTCATCTAGCAAGTTCCAGATAGCAAGAATAGTAAACATCACAGCGAAACGCTGTGCAGGGAAGAAACTGATCTCAGCTCTGCTCAGAGCCGTATACACTTCCTTTTTCTTTGTCCCCACTCCCCGCCCTGCCCCCATATGTGTGCCAGGAGGTATACGTATGTGTAAAATATACATATGTGTATGCATACATGCATGTGGAGGTCAGAAAGTGATTTCGGGTGCCTACCCCCATCGCTGCCCACCTTAGATACAGAGACAGCATCGCTCACGAAACACAGAGGGTACTGCGGTTGTTAGACTGGCTGGCCTGCATGTTCGGGGTGTCCTGTTTCCATGCCTCCCCCATCCTCACCCAACCCCACTGTGTGCTGGGATTATGCCAACACTGGAGACCCAAATTCTGGTGCTGATGATTGCATAGCAAGTGCTTTACCTGCTGAGCCGTTTCCCCAGACCCTAGGGTGTTGAAGTCTTAAGAATGAACAAAAGTCTCTCTTATATATTAATCTCATTTCATTCTTCTAACAACCCTTAATAAAAAGCTGATACTGTCCTAATTTTACAGATGAGGAAGCCAGGATAATAAAGAACCACAAGGCTAATGTGTGATTAAACTAGAAGCCAACCCTGTCTGCTTCTAGAACCCAGTACCTCATGGGAGGAGCAAAGCCACTCTGAACCCACCGAAGACAGAACCGCAGGTTACAAATACACTGGAGAGCAGGCCCAGTGGTTGATGGGCCGGGCTCATCACATGACTTTGCCTCAGAGACGCCAGCTGACCAGCTAGAGCTTTGGAGAAGGGTTCAGAAGTTCCTTCCTCCAGTGGTCATCCTCAGGCTTCCCTGATGACCCATCCCCTATGTGCTCAGATGCTTATCTCAGACACCCATGGGCTGTCAGCCCAACTATCTGAAGCAAGTACACACACCACCAGCTGGCGCCATGTGTTCAGTCACTTTAGAAGAAAGGTAACTGTCTGGCTAAGTTCTGTCACCTGAAGCAGTGCATGCCTTTTCTGCATCAACATAACTGTTGGTGACGTTGCTTCCCAGACGGCGTTGGGCAACGTCTACTCTACAGACATTCCTCATTGTCACACCTGGAGGATGCAACTCCTGATATCCGGAAAGGTAGATTCCAGAGTTGCGAAGCACGCTACACTGTTCAAAACAGCCCCCTTACACAAGTGTTCCTTGGCATACAATGTCATCAGTGTTAAAGTTGCAAAACTCCCTTCTGGATCATGTCCTGAAAAGGAATGCACTGGTCCTCCCTTCTCCTCCAAGCTACAAGGTAAGATGAGAACATTCTCCTTGAGTTTACTTATTAGCAGAAAGCACAAACTTGATGCCATGACTTGGGATACAGCGTCTCTTTGAAAAGGCGTGTGTATTGGAAGTTCAGCCATCAGCTCACGGGTCATTGGGAAGCAATTCGACTTGGAGAAGTCTGGTGTACCTGGTAGGTGAATCCGTGAGCTCTTAATTTTGATAGGGTTGCTGGGAAGTGGGGGGAATCCAGGAGGTCAGGCCTGACCGGAGGAAGCTGGTCCCTGGGGATCTGCCTCTGTCTCTGGTCCCTTGTTTTCCCACTTCCTCAAGCTGTGTCCTGTATCCTGTGATAATCTACCATGCCTCAGGCAAAAAGTCATAGAAGCAACTGGTCTTGGACTGGAATGTCTGAAGTTGTGAAGCCAGAATAAATCACTCCTCTCTTACTTTATGTTGTACAATTTGTCACACCAATGGCAGGCTAATTAACACACCCAGGTGTGTTGGTGTCACCAAGGCAGCCCCAGTTGCTTATCTCCTAAACTGCCACAAAAGAAGTGACCTTGGGGAAGGATTGATATATAAATAAGGTTGTTTCTAAAATTAAAAAAAAAAAGTGGAAAAAAAGAAAGGAGAAGTGATCTTTCTTGTATGCAGTGCTCCTTTTGGTATGTATGTATGTATGTATGTATGTATGTATGTATGTATGTGTGTGTGTGTATGTATGTAATTATTAATGTATGTATAGTAGCTTAGGCTTCTCCACTTCACAAAAGGCTGGTCTGCAATGACAAGTTCCTAGAACTGCAAATGCCATTTGGCTTTCCATAGCATGCCCTAATCGAGGCAGTGGAATCCAGGAGGACAGCAATGTGGAAGTCTCCAAATGGCTTCCAGAGTCACCAAGCAGTCCCTGCCCTTTGGCTCACTTTCCTAGAACATCTGGTCATTGCCTGAGATGCTCTTTTATGCGAGGCACAGAGGACTTCAGGTAAGAGTGACTTGGTGGATTTCTTTCCTCCTTTTCTTCCTCTTTCTCTCTGCAGTAGCCCGTGGCATGCAGAAGAATGCCCCCCACCAATATCAACATTCCAGTCTCTAAAGTTCAGCAATTCCTAGCGCTAGAAAGCGGGCCCAACGCTTGACAAGCTCTCTCACTCGGGGATGCTGACTGGCCACCTCAAGCTTGGAGAAGGGCCATCCTCAGGCTCCCCGTGCTGCATGTCCTCCATGTGTTCAGGTACATGATCCCAATACCAAGTCTCAAACTACCCACAACAGCCTGAAACATGTGACTGTGTTTTGCTACCCAGCAGAAGGCATTGCTGCAGGTTACCCTGCTCCAACACCCCTTGGGGGAGGGGGTGAGAAGCCGCAGTACCATGGACTCAGGCACTGGGAGTCAGTGAGTAGCAGAGCTGCTGCAGACTCATTTATTAAGGAAGTCAGGCCTGCCTTTACACCCCTCCCAAGGTCCCATTGTCTCAGGCTCTGACTCTGCTGTATGTCCTGTCTTCATTGGTATCTCTGGGTCAGGTGTCTCTCCATCAGCAGTCTCTGGGTATTGAGGCAGGCTTGGCTCAGGGACAAAGTGTCTTCATTGGTATCTCTGGGTCAGGTGTCTCTCCATCAGCAGTCTCTGGGTATTGAGGCAGGCTTGGCTCAGGGACAAAGTGCCTGCCGCCATGCGGGCTGGCCTGGGGGAGGGGGGCAGGGCGACTGAGGCTTGTGCAGGCTGGCCTCAGTTTCTCCCACGCAATGTCATCACAAAGGTACTTGTAAGAGAAAGTCAGAGGACACACGAGTAAGACTGGACTGGTCATTGCTGGTTTTGGCAAACTGGGGGTTGTGGAAAGATTCTGAGAACTGGGAAAGAAGAAGGAATTCATTCTTTCCACAGCTTACAGAAGGAATCAGTCCTACTGGCACCTTGATTGCCACCATGAGACCCACTTAGGACTTCTGACATCCACATCTGTAAATTTCAGTTGTTCGGCACCAGATGCTACAACAGCCGTAGGAGAGGAGAATCACCAGGCACCCCCGCCCTGACCCCCCACACTTTGGCCTATTCCTCTTCCCCGTGTAGCTTCCGAGGTTCTACTTCTCTGTGAAGGTCTGAACCAGTTAAGAGGAGACACCTGGGCCAAGCTGGCCTCCGCAAAAGCCCTACCAGGAGAAAGGAAACAAGATTGGAAAGAAGAAACTGTGCTCTCACTAATCGGAGAAAAGAATGGGGTCCGGCGAGTCGCAAACTGAGGACCAATTCTTCCTAAGATGCACTTTCCGAAATGCACTGCACACTGCATGCCCCCTGGGGTTCTGTAAGAAGCTGCCCACTCTGCTCATGTGGAGGGCTGCTCATCTGCTTCTTCAGGGATAGCCTACTTCTCAACGGCCCAAAGCCGAGGAACCGGTCGGTATGAGTTAAATGGAGGTGGAATTAGCCAACACTCTAATTCCAAAGTGTTTAGCTTTGGAGCACAAAAAGTTAAACACCTTCTAGCAACACATTGTAAACATGTCAGTGTGTTTAACATGTTAACCGTGCTCTGTTCTCCTGCCCATGTGTTTAGAAAAGAAACAGGTTATGATGTTTAACTAGTAAATGGATGTATGTGCTCATAGCAGCTAACACTTTTTAAACACTTGTGGATGCTTAAAATTATGATGTGTTTAAGATTCGAACACGTTTGCTTTTCTACACTCTTAATCCAATGAGAGCTGGCCACGCTCTTAGCTGCTCACAGGACTTGTTCACCTTGCTGGGGCCAGTCTGCAGAAACTTCCTCCAGCTGCTGGCTGCCCTCTCTTCTTTCTCTGAGCGTTTTCGTCCACACATGGACCCCTTCTCAGGTGACAACATCAGGGACAAAGTGTAAATACTAGTCACTCTTCAGAGGATGTCTAGAACTCTGTTTAAAAGGGCTTTCATGGCGCCCTCTGTGGGACCTTACCAACTCCACTCTATGATTCAGGAAATGAAAACCGAAAAGACCTCAAGTCCCACGCAGGCCACACAAAGTGTGTGCAGGAGCAGAGCAGGGATGAGGCCAGACCTCCAGATGCAAACCAGGCTCTGCACACTTGTCTTCTCAATCTAGTCTTTCCAAACCGGCATCCAGGAAAGGTCATGACGGCCATCTTTGCTCTTCTTGGCATGAGTTTACACTACACAGTCATGGAAGTCGGTGGGAGAGGTGGGCGCCGATCTCTTTCCTCTGTCCCTCTGTCCTTCTGTCTTCTCTGAGGGTTCCAGGTATCTCTCCAATGGTCTCCCTTGCCTGCCTTATTCATCTCTTCTCCATGCCGTATCCTGCCTCTAGGCCTGACATTACCTACCAACCCTAACCACCCTGTTCCTTGCTAGTGTCTCCAGCCACCTTGGCCTCCTTTCCACTCCTGACAGTTCCTGCTCTGGGGCACTTAAATTGCTGTTCCAGGGCCTGAAAACCATTCCTTTCTTTGTCCTCTCCCATAGACTGTTTTGAATAGCAGAGCCTCAAAAAAGCTTTTTAGCCCAGGTCTGATTCCCCATTTCTTTGCTATCCTAGCCTAACACCCACAGAGTCTCCCACCCCCCCTTGTAGCACCTAATTACCATTTATTTAGATTTGTTTTCCACCACCGAGCTCAGTTTCCAGTGAGAATGGGTCTGTGGCTGTCTTGTTCACCATTGTACCCCAGCGCCCAATGCCTGACACATAGTTAGCACCTAATGAATGTGTGTCCAATGGCCAGTGGGACTTCCAGCTATCCTGTTAATCTTGAAGGAATGGAAAGAAAGGTCGCATTATGTGTTGGGGGGCTATGAGGGAGTGTAGATTCCCACCTGGTGCAAGCTGTTTAATTTCTCCAACTCACAGACTGGCGGCGGGCCAGGTGGGAGCTAGCTCAGCTCAGCAAATGTTTATGAAGCTGGCCAAGGGGTGAGAGCTCTGCTGGACATTCTGGCCGAGACTCCCAGTTCTTGCCCTCCAGGAGCTTGTAGCTTAGTGTGCAAGACAAGGCTCCAACACAACTTAGCTTAGGACAAGGCAAATCCAATACTGTCCCAAGGTAATTTAAAAGGTAAGAGATAGTGCAGAAGGAAGAAGTCACTTCAAAATCATGTAGGGGAGCTTCACAGGGAGGGGCATCTGGGCAGTGCTTACAACAGGCAGGACTTCAGCCTAACAAAATGTAGGGGCACAAGAGAACCCTCTCAGTGATACAGAAACTAACAGCAGAGACAGAGGGGCCTGGAACAGACCTCACGCACTTGGACCAGCTTAGAGCAACCTGGGTTCGAAATGAGAACATGACACAGGATGTGTGGACCAGGCACCATGGGGAGATTTATTCCAAACCTATGCAGTGGTAGCTAGTGGCAGGCTGTGTACCGGGAGGGATAGGTAAGAATCACACATTAGTGTGCATCCATTACTTTCCTGGTCACTGAGACATCCATGACAAAAGCAAACCAAGGTAGTTCACAGGCCATTGGGCAAGGCAGCCCGTTACAGTGACAACAGTCAAGAGACCAGTGAACATTGATGCTCAGGACCCCAGCTGGATGACTGATGCTGCCCACGTGTAGGGTGGGTCTTCCTTACACAGGTAAACACACCTGAAAGGAGGGGTAATCAGCTGACAAATTATAGAAAGGAAAGAGAAAAGTCTGGCGTGGTGTCACATAGCACACCTGTCCCAGGACATCAGAGGACAGAGACTGAAGAATTCTCACAATGGGAAACAAGATGCAAGATAAGGACCTACACCCAAGATTGTCCTCTAACCTCACAAGTGTTCTGGCATGTCTGAAGCTACACTCACACAGCCAATCACACAGGTACACAGGCAAGCACACAGGCACACACACACACACACACGCACATCACACAGACGTGCACACAGAGATTTTAAAAACGGGAGGATGAGATCAGGAACTGGTTGAAAACATAGCTGTTGATTAGACATAATGGCAAGGGGAAGAAAGAAACCCAAGGAGCATCCCAAGGCTGCAAGCCTGGGTCATTGGGAGCACGACACTCTAGCCCGCACAAAACCAGGAACCATGGGAGCCAAGAGAAGTATGCAGCTCAGACAGGCTCCCTGCTAAGCTCTGATGACACCTCGGCAAACATCTTTACAGGCCACAGGAAATGCGAGTCATGAAACTAGAACTTTTACAGGCCACAGGAAACTAGAGCTCGGGTTGATACCCACACACCTAGGACAAACAAAAGGAACTTACAAAGCAGCAGTCATTCTGGGACATACCCAGCCACCACTGCAGGAAAGGAGTGGGTGTATGCATGTGTAACTCTGTGGCAGATACATATTGTCATGTCTAATCGTTTTCTCTCTGTGTTTGGAGATTAGAGTCCCAACACGTAGCGGCGGCCCGCCTTCCTGGGTATTGAAACCAACCCATGAGCAAGCCCAGGGAAATACTAGAATAAGAGAGTATGGCGTTCAGATCTGGAGGTAGTGGCAAAAGAGCTGAACATTCTCTGGGACACAGGACAGGGAGACGGGGGAGGCATGGGTGGCCTCACCTACCCATGCACTTTCTAGGGACCCTGATAGAAAAGTCTTCCCATCTCTTCACTGATGACCCTTCTCAGAGCACAGGTTCTCACACCTGAGCCAGGTGTGCACACACGTGTGCACACTCCCACACTGCTACTGTCTGCATCCTACCTGCAGAGAAGCAGCTTGGACTTCAGAGTTTGACCGCAGCCTGCGAGCCTGGCTAATGGGAACTCTGCATGGGAACAACATACTCACAGCCAACAAGACTGAGCTCCAGAACCACTGCTAGCCAATTTGCCCCATGAATTAGTGGAGAGAGACCTGGGTCAAAGAGAAAAGAATGGGCTCAGGAAGGGAACAGTATAGGGGTAAATGATAATCAGGCTTTCAAAACCAACCTTAAAAAACTTATCACAGCCAGGATGGGGGTGGGTGGGTGGCACGTGGCTTTAATCCCAGCACTAGAGAGGCAGAGGCAGGCAGATCTCTTTGAGTATGAGGCCAGCCTGGTCTATAAAGCGAGTTCTAGAACATCTAGGGCTGTTACATAGAGAAACCCTGCCTTGAAAAAACAATTAACACTAAGAAAAATAAAGACGGCACTTATTTTCCGACAGTAACAGTCAACCTATTTTTATGACTAATGATTCTTGGGAAAACAGAGAACCCCAGACAGAGTGTGCCACCAACACTTTAGCGTATTTGGAATGGGCTTTCATTTTCCTTGTCCCCAGGAAGTGTACAATATCCGTCCTTCACACCCACCAACATCTGGGGTAACCTCAGTAGACGGCAGCAAAGCCGTACCCCAAGTGTGATTTAGATGCCATTTTTCCCCTGGCTTTCCATTTCTCTGTCATTCCACTGGCATTGGGTGAGTGGGGGGCTGGCTCCCTGCAGGTGGTCCTGGAGGCAGTTGGCTTTGGAGCACTCTGTGGATTCTCTGCAGTATTTGGAACCAGGTAACGTCTTGGGAGGTACATAAAAGTGTTTAAACTTGAGATTGAAAATAAATAAATCATTCATTTCCTGAGAACAGCATTACTCCGTGTATGGTGTGGGCTCAGATTTCAGCCGCTGATGCCCATCAGGACGGGGCAACTCTCAGCTGGTGAGTGGCGGGGCTGGTGAGTCTGTGTGCAGAGCACACGGGTAACTTGTGAGTGTGAGCTAACACAGCACTCAAGGGACAGTCATGGCCAGGGCAGGGGGCACACGGGGTAACTTGTGAGTGTGAGTTAACACAGCACTCAAGGGACAGTCATGGCCAGGGCAGGGCAAACTTTACCACCACTCTCGAAGGCACCATATCTGTGGACACTGTAGATGCTTAAAATGAGTTTACTACAGTTTAATCGATTTGTCTTGTGGAAGGGGCACACATCACAGCGTGCATAGAGAGGTCAGAGGAAACCACGTGGGATGTGGGACCCAAACTTTTGAAACTTCCGGAGGCTGCCTGCATTCCCTGGCTTGTGTCCCCCTTTTCCACCTTCAAAGCCAACAGTGTGCCATCCTCAAGTATTTCTTTCTTCATTTTCACTTCTGCAGTCACACGGTCCTCTGAAACTCTGACCCGTATTCCCCCCTCTTATGAGGATACATTGGACTGTCCAGGGCTCAGCTGGAGAACTCTGGGTACACTCCTGGCTCCAAATCCTGAACTGAATCTGCCCACAATGCTCCTTTACTATGCGACTCATGACTCGACTCAGGTTCAGACAGGTGTCTCTGGGGGAACCTTACTCAGTCTTCCAGGAGACCCATGTGTTTGCTTTTCTAACTGGTCTCTGACCCCACTCTGCAGGAGATGGCCAGAGGCAAGGGACCCTCTCCAAGTAGTGATCTTCCCTACGGTCTACAAGTGATGCACCTTGTCTTCTGAACCGCATATGAGAACTGATGGTGGAAATACTGTACATAAAGGAAACACCTAAATCTGTAACGAAAGGGAAATGTACAAGTAAGTTCCAGAACATTCCATGTATGAATAACATGCAGCCACTGTGAACGCTCTAGACGTAACTGCGCACCTAAACTTTATGATCATTTTAAAAGCAAACCGTGAGTTTAAAAGATCTCAACCCCGAGACAGACACACTAGAGGAAACTGGGCATGCTCATCAAATATCCATGCGGGCTCTTTATTCTTTTTCCTGCTGGCTACTTGCCTCTTTTTTATACTTATTACACTTTTTAAGTATCTGCAAAGAACAGGGATGCCTCGGCCACCAGAAAGCTCGCCTGGTGAAAACGGGGGAGGGAGACCCCAGGAAGTGACTCACTGTTCCTTGGAGGAGGGACTATGCCAGCCCTCTGGGATCTTCTGTGGCTAGCGAGTCCTGCTGCCCTGTGCACACAGATCCTAGGATTCCCTTCCTTCTTTGCCTCTTCCATGACAGACAAGTCAGGACTTCTGAGGAAGGCAGGGGGGCCCACTGAGCCATCTTGGACAATGGGGCTCAAGCTCCAAGATGTATCACTGATGTTAGCTACCCATAGGTTCCTCTTCAGGTCAGTAAGACATGATGGAGGCAAAGTCCGGACATGCAACGGTTCCCTGTCCTGCGGCGTGGCAAGGGGATACGTGAGGAACCAAATTTTGAGTAGGAACCCCGCAGCAATGAAGCAGGGCAGGTCTGAGGCCACCACGTTCCTGCGGTGAAAATGAGTGACAGCTAGTGTCTCTCTCTCTCTCTCTCTCTCTCTCTCTCTCTCTCTCACACACACACACACACACAGCCCTTTCGGAGATGGCAAGGGAGTCTGAACCACTTGAACAGCAGGAGGGAAACTATCACAGAGACATCTGTCTAATGCAGTGTTTCCACTTGAAGGAGTCCATCTTAGCATAAGAAAAAAGGCACAGGGTCAGAACAGAACCGTGAGAGGTCGGGGGCGGGTGGTGACCTTGAGGGAGGACAGCAGAGCTCACGTGGTATGAGAGTGCAGTGGGGAATACTAGGACTAGAACGGCTTAAACAGGGATGGGGGAGCGGCCAAACTTAGGATGTAGGGAAAATCCAAATAGAAACACACTAAATTATACTGTAAACTAATTAATAATAATAATAATAATAACCTCTCAACAGAGGTAGTACCCTGGATGAATAGACAGTGCTGCTCCCAGAAGCCAGGTGTCTTAAATACGAATCGCTGTGCTAAGGGTGGGCTAGCTCCCCTTGAGTGACTAGCCAGAGAGCCCCCCCCCAGAGGTTTTCAGAACAGCGAACGTTACTGCCATTGCTCTTGGTCAGCCACCAGAACTGGGTGGTAAGACCCCATTGCTGACGACCAACACCACATGCTCGGGAGGGACACCCAGATGAGTCGAACCGGAACTAAGATGGAAACCTCCCCACTGCTGGCTAGCGTTCATGGTGCCAGAAGGCGCTATGGAGGCTGCTGGGAGGGGAAGGTGTTGACCATCTCACCCAGCTGTGGATGCTAAAGACTAAAGTTCTGGCCTGCCCGGCAAGGTGCAAACAACCACTTTCTCACTGGATTTGGGGCCCACCCCACAGGAAGAAATATGCACTATAAACCAAGCACAGGTCTACGGTAGAGGGTGTTGCAAGCCTTGAGACGGAACTACTGAAGCAAAGCTGGGTAAACACTAGCCTAACTGCCTTCTAAATATTTATGTTCTTAGACTAGCGCAGCTATCCACACAGGGTGGGGAAGCTTGATTTGTGAATGGATGACAGTTGCTACTACGGAGATACGGAGGCTCCTCCTAACTGATCAAATGCAGAGAATAAATGACTGCTGAGTGCTTGATGCTAAACTGTACCCAGGGAACATCACAGAAAAGACGCTAGAACAATAGCAATAGCTGGAGGTGAGTGTGTGTGTGTGAGAGAGAGAGAGTGGAGAGTGTGTGTATGTGTGTGTGTGTGTATGCGTGTGTGAGTGTGTGTGTGTGTGTGTGTGTGTGTGTGTTGGAGTGGGGTGAGACCTTTGAAACATCTGCTGACTGTGACATGGCTGACGTAAGGTGAGGACGAAAGGGTGTGTCCACCCACACAGGACCCTGTACACGAAAGTAAGACACAAAAGTAAAAGGAGAACAGTTGGGAAGAAGGGAGTCTGTGGGACTGGACAGTGGATAAGAAAGGGTAGCCTGGGTGTATATGTTTATGATACAGTATACACACATATGCATATATAAAGTATGTGCATATACATGAAATTGTCAAAAAAACCCTAAATTTTAAAAAAAGCAATAGTCCTAATGTCCAGATTTGTGAACTCCACTTAGTAGAATACCATCTATCCTCTGACATTGCTTTTGAGAGGATACTAAAAAAGAGAGAATCCTCACACGGTTAGGTTTTAAAAGCAGGATACAGAAAGCAATATATAAAATTACATAGTATAAACTGAGGCCACACAAATAAGTAAGTATGTGAATAGATGTTCGGGAGGCAGGGGGGATTCTGCTATTCTGTTCTCACGATCACTACACCAAGCGGCTGGTGTTACTGGCCCCCCCACCCGTGTGCACTGTCCTTCCTGGACGCGTCTGAGTGGGTAGTGGATAATGTGAGCTCGGACAGGACTGCCTGGCTTTGCACGGTCCTTCCTCCTGCTACAACACCAGGTGCCCAGGCATGAATTTAAGTACTGAATGTGATTATTTTAAAGTCAGGCTTACGGTTCATTTGTTTAGTTATTTTTTAAAACATACATTTGAAATGCATTACCTTCTGGTCACCCCATGTATAAAACAAAACTGAAACTACCACTAAGGTCATATAGAGTGGGGTGGTTCAGGGGTAAAGTGGCTTTACAGTGTTCAGTGGTAAAGCATTACCCAGCATACACGAGGCCCCTGGTTCAATTCCCAGTTCTACAAGGAAAAACGGTCACACCTAAAGTTCTCATGTATTCCTAGTCCTCAGACCCAAAGACTGATCCCAAAGGTGCTGGCTGCCGGCCTCTGCCAGTGTTCCCGGACTAGCAACAATTGCCTTGTGGCCATGTGAAACCAGTTGTAGGTGGGGAGGAGCCCCCAGAGCCCTCCTCTCATCCCCCCCCCCATGGGCTCACCACCATTGTGACAGAACCCAAACCTGAGCCTTCATTAAGTCAACAGCTGCTTAAATCCCACCAACCAACTCCAGGCTTCAGTTTCAGGAACAGAAATGGTTGTTTGTTTTTGTTGTTTTTGTTGTGTTTTGTTTTGTTTTGTTTTGTTTTGTTTTGTTTTCAACCCAGCAAGGCTCCAAGTCAACTGAACTTCCACCTCCAATTCAGGCTTCAGGAGGGGAGAGCAACACAAAACCACACCCATTCCCTCTGCCTTCCCAGGCCAACTAACCTAAGGCAAGGCTGATCACCTTCCTTTATAGGATTTAGTAAACACAAAAGACACGACTCCCCACACCCTGACCATCCCTCCAGTTGTCACAACCCCAGGCAGCACATGATCTCTCTTCTAACATCAGAGAGTCCCATCAAGTGTTTCCCTCTGTCTACAAGAGCAGAAACTGGGGCTTCACTGCCCAGCACACCTGGCTCCTTACGGGGACAAGGCAGAACTTGTAGCAAAGCTTGCCAGTCCCAGGGAATGCGTGGTACCTACTTTAAAGGGGACAAGCCTCTCCTGGCTGTGCATGTTTTGTAAACTTAGTTTTAAAGATGTCTCCCTCACTATCCAATCAGTTATACTTAATAACTTCCTGCTCCATGCCCACTGAGGGACTTCCTCATGTTAATTGTTACTTGGGTCTCTGAGTCAAAGCCGGAACTTGGAGATACAGCAGGTTCTGCCAGCTAGCTTGCTCTGGGGGATCCTATATCTCTGCTAAAGTTGAAGTTATAGGTGGGACATGGTGCACCCTTGGCTTTTAGGTGGGTTTCTGGGGATCCAAACTCCAGTCCCCACATTATGTGGCAAGTATTTTAACCCCTGAGCCACATCCCCAGCCCTCTCTTACCCTCTTGAGACAAGCCCTTACTATGTAGCCCAGGCTATCTCAAACTCGTAATCCCTCTGCCTCTCTCTCCTGAGTAACTAGCCTTACAGGCATGCCTCAGCACACACAGTTTGTCATGTATCAGTCACACCCATGTCCACTGTGTCCCCTCCCCCTGGTCTTACTGCCTACCTTTGCCTGCATCCTGTCTCCTGCATTTGCGACTTGCGGCTAGACCTCCATCGCAAGCTGTTCTTTTCCCCTCCTTGTGCTAACTAACGGGCTTTGACTGGAGCCTTGATTGATTGGGTGACAGAGTAGCCAGGGTCTGAGGCACCCTGGTGACTCTTTGCACAAGAAAGAGGAGTCCAGGGCACATTCCAACCCTGTCAGCATTGGCTTAGCCCCTTGCGGTGTAAAATCTCACGCCTGGAGCCCTGCGAGCTCCCGGTACCAGCTGCAGTTTTATTGGTGGTCTGTGACTTCAAAGGCCTCTCCTTTTGCATGGCTGGCCCAGGCAGTCTGCCGAGCAGAAGGCCTGTCTGTGCCAGGGCACTGAGGAATCCCCTGGGAGCTGGACCCAGCTTGCCTTACCGCTTTCTTTCATATCAAAAAAAAAAAAAAAAAAAAAAAAACCAACTCTGTGCCGGCCAGGGCACACAGAAGGCAGCTGCCTGCTTAGAAGGCTTTTCATAGACCAGTGTGTTCCAGGTTTACAGGCAAGATTCTTCTAATGAAAGATGCGTTCACGGTCGCAGCTAGCTAAGGCGCTTTTCACATTAGAGAAAGCCCTCTCCAGCGTGTGGTCCGGGTGGCTCCGGATTCTCACTTGCCATCCCTCTTGCCCATCCATCAAGGAGGGAGACACGAGGGCCTGGCCACAGCCTCACACCTGTTCACAGGCTAAATATGGAGAGACAGGCGGCAGAACTCCTGGCAGACGGCATCGTTCAATCTACAGCCCTGGAGTCTCCCGGATGTTCTGACACTCAGCCAAGCATTGTATTCAAGATATACCCGGTGTCTGAATCTCCAGTCTGACATGTCCAGTCATGGGGGAAAGTAACCCAAGCCTCTGTGCCTCGGTTTCCTTGTGAGGACTAGTTAACAGTGGTGAAACACTCTCGTGGTCCCTGCTAGCACAGGTGCTATGCAAGTGCTTGCTGTTATTGTCATGCGTCCACATGTATGTCTCATCCTGCCTGCTTATTCCACGTGAAGACGCATGACCTGCCAACGAATGAGATGGCCGTCTTTCAGTGTTTCTTCTTTCTTCCCACTTCTCCACAGTACAAACACGCATCCCAGGCTGGCACGGACAGTGAGAGCGGCCCAGCTTCTCTCTGTCTTTACTTATTTGTTCAGTGAATTTGGGCAAGTTTAGTAAGCCCCGCAATCCCACTGCCTCCTGTGTAAAGGGGGCTAAAACAACTGGGTTCCTCGAGCCATATAGAATTTACATGGGGTTTCAGTAAAGCTACCATGAAATATGAGCAGAACAGTGCACCTGGCCTCGAGTAGGCATCTAGTAAGTATTCATTCTCCCCACAGCATGGAACATGATAGCTCCGTAAATGCGTGGTAGGTTGAGGTCCTTTCTGGACAGTATGTGTTCACCAGGGAAAAGGCATCAATGTAGCTCTATTCTCCATCACTGCCATGCCTTCCCCAGTGGCCTCACTCAGAATGCTGTCAGATAGGCTGATGGCAAGTGCCAGGTCTCTCCCTTCACACCTGGCAACATCTGGCACAGCATCTGGTACAGCTCCATGCACAAGCCCGCAGAAGCAGTCCTGGGCCGCCTGAAATGCTGTCCAAGGGAAGAGTGAGAGAAGCTACAGAAGGCGGATCGACCCTCCGCTCTGCCCAGCATCTCTCTGGAGATGGAGACTAACAGGAATGGAAACACGACAGAAGGGAAATACACAGCATTTTGAAGTCTGCCCACCTGGAAATCAAGCCACATTGAAAATCAATAAGACACTCAAGGCTGGGAGCTCAGAGAGCCGATTGGATACCTGTCCGGGCCTCCTTTAAAGTCGGGAAGCCTTTGAAGTTGCAGATGACCAATAAAAATACAGCTGGCGTTTACTGCTTCGACCCCTTCTGCCTTGGCTTTCCCAGCATTGCTAACACTGCACACGAAGCTACCCCAGGCAAGAACCTTGGCTCAGGACCACAGGGACCCTTCCTGCACATTCTGCCTGCAAGGGCAGGCCATCTCTTTGGCTCCACTGGTAAGGAATTGATAACAGACTAGGCACCTTCCCAGAGTAAACTTGTCAGGTTTGGGCCACTAGCGGCAAGGTCGAGTGTCCCCAAAGCATTCTAAGTTGTGGCGGAGATCCTCAGGAAAGCCAGCGCTTTCCCCATGGGAGACTACTGCTCCAGTGTGTGTTCTCACCACTGTCCCGCTCTGCATTTGTTTAGGGATGGGACACCAGAGACGCAGCAGCTACAGAGAGGAGTCTACAAAAGCAGAGGAAGCTACAGGGAATGGAGCGAGATCCTGACTCCCAAAGGAACCACAAGGTCTAAAGGGTTACTGGGAGTTCTCACTTCATTTCCCAACTCAATTCATAATAAATTCTGTGACCTTACTTTTCCTTCAGTAAGCACACAACAATTTTTTATTTGTGTATAGCTATTTCAAAAATTTTTTCGCATGAAATTCTAAATGCTATGTAAATTTTTAAAAATTGATTCTTTGTGGGTTACACATCATACATTCCGATCCATCCATCTCCCCATACCGTCATATCTGCCCTCCACCCTTGCAACCCGCCCAAAGACAAAGTTCAAAAGAAAAAACAAAAATGCAAAAACAACAAAACTAAGACACACACACACACACACACACACACACACACGTCTCTGTGTAGAAGTTGTAGTGTGACAGAATGAGTCACACCATATTCCATTGAGTCCATACACCTTTGCTTGTAAGCGTTCATTGCAATGTGTCATTGGTCTGGTTCAAGGCCTCTGGCTTCTGCTGGACCCTCAATACTGGAGTTCCTCTTGGATACCCTGTCATTGCCCTGTGTCCTGGAGACCCTGCGGATTTGAATCTACAGGTCCAGCCCCTCACTTGCTCCAGAAGTCCATAGATGAGTTCACTGTTGGCATGGGCCAACTCATAGCACTGGTTCTGGCCCTGGGTGGATCAGCCTACCAGCTTTCCTTCATCAACATCACTGTCCCAGAGAGCTCACCCACTGCATCAGGCAGTAAGGAGCGGAGCCCGTTCTCCTGCTCATGCCTCGGGCCCGGGTCACCTGCACCTGTACCACCAGGGCCAGCTCTACTGTTTGGCCAAGCGAGGTGCAGGGCCCACTCTCCTTGGAACTAAGGTTTATGGTCCAGTGAAGAACACGAGGCTCAGAAACATAAAACGTACGGGGAGAATGAGCAAAAGCCGCTGCAGAATGAAGGGATGTTATACTACACGGTCTATATAGGCGACACCAGGGCTAATGACCAAGCTCTGCTAATGTCAATAAACACAGAACTATTAGGAAATTCATTTATCAAGGTCTTGTTTATACTCCTATTTGTCAACCAAATTATTTGTTTGACTTGTGGCCTCCTCGGTTTCTTACGGTCACTTCTGTCATCAGCAGGGCAGAGCTGCCGGAGGTTCACACGTGGGCTCACGGAGCAGTAGCGGTCAGCTCGCGCAGGTTAGCAGAGCCGTCAGCCTTCTCAGAGGTCTGTCTTCAGTTAACGGCCACTCTTTATAACCCAATGACTGGCTGGACCCTAATTGATCTGCTAATCACTGCTTCCTGCTTCCAGAAACCAGCAAGAGACGCTGACCTCCGAACACCCTCCTGCTCTTGTGGGCTTGCCGCCAGGAAGCAACTGCAGGCTGAAAACCCAACAGCCGGGTTGAGAGGGGACTGGCAACTTTCAGAGAATGCCAGGGTCCTACCCCACCTGATTGTGTTCTCCATAATGTCACCTCTCACTGGTCCTCATATCCCCCATGCATCTGTACCTTGCCTTTCTCTTTGCGGGGCCCCCCCGTCCCCCCCCACACTAAAGGTCAACCTCCTTCAGAAAGTCAGAAAGCCAGGAAGGATTTGTCACTCCTCCACCTTCTTGGGGTATAACGGCCGTCTGCTCCACTGGCACCTTCCAGCTATGGCCCTGTACACTATCCTGGTCAACGGGGTAGGTTCCCAGAGGGCCACCAATCTTCCATGCCTCATGGTTCCGAGTTCTAATTCTCAGCCTTGTTCCTCCATCAGCACGGATGCATCCGTATGTTCAGGTGTAACGCTGGACTAACATAGCATGCTACTCAGTGCAAATGTAGCTGTCAATCGGAGGCTGGCCCCCAAGGCGTCCCTGTTTAAGGCCCTGCCCATAAAAACAACGGGGAATGATAATCAGGTTGGCAATAAGTAGGTCTTTGCCCTCTTTTGTCTCCTCCGCTGAACTAACTTCTGGGGCTCCCACCTCTCCGAGCCTGTGCTTCCTGTCCGGGAAATAAATATGAAATGATTTCTCCATTCCAGGTGACAGATCACAGTAGGTTTCTGAGTACCAGGCAGGGGAGCCCACCTCATAAAAAGTCAACATCCTTCATTACTTTGAAGGGAAAAGGGTGAGTGGGACCAAGGATTCCATTTCTCTAGAATCACTCGCGGTAACATCTCTCCTCAGCAGCCACCCTATGGATCCTGACAGATCTCAAAGACGAGTCTGGAAAAGGCAACCAGAATGAATCCCTTACCTTCTGCAAAAGGCTACTGTGCAGCCTGTCCCTTTGTAGTTGGGGGGGGGGAGGAAAGAAAAAAAGGAAACGTCAAGCCATCTTGGAAAAATCAGAATGCAGATGCGCCCATAATTGAACCTGGCAAGGGCAATAGAAAACTTGTTATGAGTGTTACAGGCACTCGCACCTCAATTAACCTGGGGGGCCGAGGAGCTGTTGGCTGTTTTGCACACATGTCTGGGCCAAGAGATCTAGGTGTCAGAGACACTCCACAATCTAAGGACCCAGGACCCCTTCTCCAGGCTTTGGAGACTCGGGCCCAGAAGAGTCGCCGGTCTCTGGTGCCTTTCCCGTGAATCCCCGGCTGCCTGGGCAAACAGGCCCACCCCAGAGCCAACCCAGCGTAGCCTTGAGGCTGGCTTTGCTCCCACAGCCACGACCTGTGCTGAGTTTTACTGTCCGTCATTTACCATTCTGACGGGGAAAACAAATTTAAAACACCTGGAAATTTATGTCTCTGATGGGTCGAGTTGCACTATTCCATTATATTAAATAATCCAGGCTGTGGGCTTCAAAGGAGGCCGGCCTCCTGGAGGCCGCAGGGGCACAGAGCCTTTGTTAGCTGAGTGGGAGCGGGTGGCAGGTCTCACCTGCGCCTGCGCGGAGCCCAGAGCAACCGGGTCCAAGCCCCCCTGCCCCCGTCCCCCAGCCCCGCTCCCCACCCCCCCGACTGCGCTTGCAAACTTGGACCCAAAAGGCCAGGCTGAAGGCCATGGTGACCCTTGGGCCCAGCCACTTAATGCTTTTCATTCTTCCCGACACCTGGCTGCACTCTCCACACCTGAGCGCACCTGGGCTTGGGCAGGTAAGACCTGCCATTTGCAAGGGCTTGAGTTCAGAGTCTGAGGTCTCCCCTTCTCAGGGAGAGAGGCAGCGTTTGCTGTCTCTGACTCAGAGAAAGGGTTCCCTCTCCTGTGTTAACAACACCTTTGTGGCAGGCAGCTGCACTTCCCAGCCACGCACCAGCCCTCAGACACGCCTATGAAACAGAGCTGAAGACTTGGAGTGAGCCCCTGTGCTGAGGGTCGGGTGGGTAGGGAGGTTGGGGGAGTGGGGGAGGTGGGGGTGTTACTTGTTTTTGTTTTGTTTTGTAGACACTCTGTAGTTCTGACTGTCCTGGAACTCATTGTGTAGACCAGACCGGCTTTGAACTCACCTGCCTCTGCCTTCTGAGCGCTGGGTTAAAGGCTTGCACTGCTATGTCCATCTAGCTCCTGTATGTTTGGCTTCCCCTCCTGAGGTGGAAATTCTAAGAACTCATAAAGTCCTAAAAGTGATTATGGCTCTGAGAGTTAGTACGTCACTGGCAGGTATAGACAAATCACAAGAGGACCAGTCCTGGTCTGACGTTGGTTGGGCTCACACAGAAATATGTAAATAAATTGTCTTCAAGGGAAACAGGGGTGGAGTCAGCACCTAGACAACACCCTTTTACTCAGGTTTCAGGTTGTAGGGAGCTTTGACACTTCATGCCACCCAGGATGGTATTCCTGACCAGAAGTGTCCAACGCTGTAGTCCTCAACAGTCTTCACATCTCAAGGAAGCCCTGGAGTTTTGAAGTGGTTTGTTCTGGCCCCTGGCATATGAGAAAATATCCCCCCAAGTCACTGTATGGACTCAAAGACATCCGAGGGCAGTAGTTGGAGACGGAAGAAGACTCCGGAGAGCTACTGGCCCAGGCAGGAAAGGCCTTCAGACCTGAGGAAGGTGCCGAGCATGGGCAGCCCATGGGTTTGCTCTGATGAGTGAGGAGTTATCTTGGACTAACCAGACAGCGTGGATGTGTGCAGCTGGCAAGCTTCCAACGTTTTCCTATCTTAAGGACTAATGATAATACTTGTTTACGCGATGGTTTCCAATGATCTCACGTGGTATCATTCTGCGTCATTTCATGAAGCAGGTGGGCGGGTGTTTGTAGCACTGCGGTTTAGATTCGGTATGCGCTATAACGCCAGTGAAACGGTTCTGCAAGCCGGTCCCTACTACCTTCCACAGTCTTACCCTCAGCCAGGTTGCTGTTAAGCAGTTCTTGCCCCGGGGGACGAGCAAACTTTTGTCGCTTGCTTTGCCAGCTATTTTATTTTTATTAAAGGCATAGCTTGCATTCCCCAATATAAATATAAATCTCGAGATGAAAGATTATGTTTGAAGGATGATTCCCAACTTTGAAACCACGTAGGTCATACTCACATAGAGTAAAATAACCAAAGTAAAGCACACCCAACTTGTACACTACCGTTAATTATGAGAATGCAATGTGGTTGATTTTCACTGTCATCCTTCACCTTTTCCTGTCACTTAAGACCTTTAAAACAGCATGTGCTAATTTTGAGTTTTAAGATAAGATACTTTGCAAATTGAGTTTTGGCTCAGCAAAGCACACAGGAGTTAAGATTCAGCTCGGGCCCCATCTGCATCATTGTGAGCTTCAAAATGGCACCAGTCCAGTTGGGGATGGCAATTACCAAAGGGGAGCTTGTACTTTAGCACCCCGAGGAAAGCCCCAAATTAATGGCTGTTAGCCATCACAATGGCCGATTTCTCAGGGATCACTCCAATTAGGATCTTCTCCGAGGCTTATGGCACCAGCCCTCCGACTTCAGACACAGAGCATCTGTGTCACAGCTGGAGCAGCTGGCTTGGAAAGTCAATCACTGCCCAACAACTGTGCAACTGATGGCCCATCAATCAGAAACATAAGGCGTCCGCTCCGATTATAAAGCACATACATTTGCTTGCAAATCTGCAAATGCGCTCAGCAGCCCCAGCACCTTCAGCACCCCCGATAAAGGGCAGCGCTGGTCATTCATTTTAGCCTGTTAAGAATCACAGCCTGGCATCCCTATGGGGAATGCTCCCGCCTCAAGAGTCTGCCTGGCAAGTCTCCCTGGTCCTTTCCCCACTGGTCCTCGAATCTCCAGTCATTCCCTTAGGCCTCCTAATACAGGTGGAGTTGGCTTTAAGGATTTTACAGACCCTGAAAACTGGCCCGCTGTCATTCTGTGAGAAGATGGCCATGCAGGCAGAGTTTAAGGCCTTGGAAAGTGGCTGTCCTGCCTGCCTGCTTCCATTGTCCCTTCCCTTCTAGCATCCCAACGTGGAAGGTACAGCACACACCTCTAATCCCAGTCATTGGAAGCCCGAGGCAGGAGGATGAAGATTTTGAGAGCAGCCTGTGATACTCAGGGAATTGTCAAGAGGGAGAGAGAGAGAGAGAGAGAGATAGAGAGAGAGAGAGAGGGAGGGAGGGAGGGAGGGAGGGAGGGAGGGAGGGAGGGAGGGAGTAGAATATCTTCTCCCTACATCATGGTTGGGCGAAGAACAGACTTGGCTGTCTTAAACACCCACGCATGAGGTGATTTCTGGGGTGTATTTATTTTTTCAGGCCCACTAAACATTGCTTCACACATTTCGGAAGTCCCTAGTAAGTAAACTTGAGTAAATACATGAACAAACGACTCGTGTCCAACTCTGCCCATTTGGAGAAATACTGCAACCACCCCTCTTCTTTCTATCCCCTTACTGACCCCTGGAGGAGGTGGGCAGGCACTAGGCTTTGGCTCCACTAGGCTGGAAAGGTAGCCCAGACCGTTTCATACATGTCTCCTAATAACTATGATAACAATTATTATATAACACACATTTAATCCCAGAACTTGGGAGGCAGAGGCAGGCAGAGCTTTGTTAGGCCGAGGCCAGCTTGGTCTACATAGTGAGTTCTAGACCACCCAGGGCTATGTGGTGTAAGACCCTGTCTTAAATGATAAGTAAGCATGTAAAGAAAAATAAATCGTATATGCAACTTAAGAGACCTGGAGAGTAGATTGGCTAATGCAGACATATTTAGTAGATGCTCCATGTTATTAAGAAGAAAGGGAAGGAAGGAAGGAAGGAAGGAAGGAAGGAAGGAAGGGAGGGAGGGAGGGAGGGAGGGAGGGAGGGAGGGAGGGAGGGAGGGAGGGAGGGAGGAAAAAGTAACATGCAGAGGGAGAAGGTTCTAAGAATTTCCCAGTGGTAAGGAGATACATCTCATCAGATTTAAAGTAGTCACTGAGTGCAGGCACGCTAAATAAACCTGGGCATCACTGTGGAAATGGAGGCCATTGGGCCAAGAGGATCCTAAAGATGTCTTGGACCTGATTCCAACAGAACTCAGGAAATGGCCATTCAAGGAAGCCTGTGCCTAGAGGCAAGATTCTCTGGTTGTTTTTCTTTTTAAACATTTTAAATCTTATTTTGTGTGTGTGCATGGGAGAGGTGCATATGTACCAGCTTGCAGATGGTCAGAGGGCGACTTGTGGGAGTCCTACCTTCTACCGTGTGGGCCCTGGTTATTGAACTCAGGTCATCAGGCTTGACAGCAGGTGTTCTTAGGGTGAGGAGTATGGCTAGACCAGGAAAGAGCAGGGCCAGCGAGCTGCCGCCGCCATGCTGGGGTGGGATGGTGGTCCAAGTGTACAGCGAACAACACCATCACAGCCTAAGCCGTCCATGGAGCCAGTAGACCCTCCCTGTATACCCAACCCCACATGTTCTTTACAGAAACTCTCAGATTCCTGATAGCTCTTATTTCCTTTTGCAACGAACACAGATTCCAGAACTTTCTGCTTTAGAGTAAATTGCGATTCCTAAAGAAACGGGTCTTCTGGAAGGCATCTGATTAACTTGCCGGGTGCTGTTTTTCTTAACTCTGTAACTTCCGGTTCTTCCCACAGTTTGTCCCCCTGGAAAGAATGTAGAGACGGGCTTTTCCATGTTTGAGAAACAGCACAGACTCCTGTTGGAAAAAAAATGAAATCTCCAACCTGGAGCCCCAGGCGTGAGTCAAGCTTTCCACAGTATCCAAACCTCTCCTTGCAACTTGAGAGGCAAAAATTAAGTTGTAATATTCCAGAAAATAGCCAGGGCCATTCAGAATTCTACTCCCGGATTCTTGGCTGGATCACAAACCAATGTAGAGGCAAAATTTAATTACCTGTCAGGAACTAAATAAAAAGTCCGCTTCATCCAATACTCCCAGTGTGCAGGACAGCTATGAAAGCAAGTCCAGCACTCAATCGATTTGCTGTTTACAGAGGCCTAAAGAGGCACCAAGACACAAGAGCGGGATACCTGGAGCTGGAAGTTTTCATCGTTGTTTAAATGCCTTTGCCGACGGCTCTGTCTTCCCCGCCTACACCCAAAGCCACTGCCTGCCCGTGAGAGACCTTGCATCTATGTCTTTAAAATATCCCATACTCTTCCTTTTCAGAGGTAAATAATGAATGGCCTCTAAGGCGAGGCCAAGGGCATTAGGTTATACATACACAAGAACACCCTCCTTTCTAGACAGAATTCTGCTTTGTGAGATCTGGTGTTCGGCATCACATTCCCCAGGCTGTCCTTACTCTCCGTAGTAACAGCCACCAGTGAGTCACGGGAGAAAGACTATCTTGGTACCAGTCTGGGAAGCAACGCTAGGTTCAATCCATCGCTTTAGAACTCAGTTTCCCACAACTGCCACCTGGAGAAACCTACCCTGCCCAGTCACAGAGCACTAGAGAACCTGGGTGTCAGTTGATGAACAGAAATACAAAATGTCCCCAGCAGGCTCATGTGTTGACTGCTTGGTCTCCTGCTAGTGCCACTGTTTTGGGAGACTGTGAAACCTTAGGAAGTACCGCCTAGCTGGAGGAAGGGTCCCAGGCGGTGTACCTTTGAAGGTTGTCCCTTGTCCTTTGTCTCTGCCTCCTGATCTTGTGAGGTAAAGACTCTAGCCATCATGATGGTCTGCCCAAGCGCATGGGGTCTGAATGCACCCTCTAAAACCGTGAACTAAGGTAAACCCTCCTACCCTTAAGTCACTAGCTTAGGAGTTTGTTCACAACTAAGTCATCCTACAGGTGTGCAAGAGCTGGGCCACCTAGACAGGCTTTCCCTATGCTGACCAGGGTTACTTTTATCATCTGGCGTTGAGGGTCAGAGGTCAGGGAAGCAATTACCATTTCAGGAAGGGGGTGCCACACTTGGGAGCTCCTTATGCTGGGATGAAGCTTCTACACTGGGCAGGAGGCGACAGCTCCCGGGAGAGCCTGTACTGGGCACTACCTCCAAGAGGGTTCTTCAGAAAGCAGTGCGGCCCGGAGATGAGCTTGACACTATCCTCTTCGGTGTCAGGAGAACCCAGAGGAGGTTTCAAAAGCAGCAGTTTCTCAGAAAGAAAGTCACACTCAAGACTAGAGGCAATAGAGTTTTTCTAAATCTTCCCTTCCCAGCCTGAAGTCAGCAGTACTGGTTTTCAGAGCCAGGTGAAGGGGAGCAATGGGATGGTGGGGGTGAGGGGGGATGAGGGGGGTGAGAGGTGAGGGGTGAGAGGGTAGGGGGTGTGGGGGTGGAAGGGTGAGGAGGCGGAGGGTGGGAGGCTGTGTGGGATATGGGGGATATGGGGATTGAGAGGGTTGGGGGATGGGGAGTGGGAATTACTGTTACACCTGGACGCACTGCTTAATGTCTCTGGACCTGAGTTTACTTATAAAACAAATCTGAAAACCACTGTGAGGATAACTTCTGAATCATCGTAGTTTCTCCTTTCTACCCAAGCACCTGAAGGACTTCAGACCCTCATTAGTCTCTCAAGTGAGGACACACATCAACTTGAAGACCCTGGGAACTCAGCATGAATGTTGGGAAAGTAAAGCAGGTTTTCCCCCTCTTCCTGCAGTCCTGATGTCCGGGCAGTGTCACGGCCCAGAGCAGGACTCCCAGAATCCGAAAGCACTAATGCCCCCATCCACACTTCCTCACAGACGCTGCAGGGGTGTAACACAGCCTAGCTGGAACGAAACCTGTGACTATACCACCTCTCCTGTCCAGACATCATTGCGGTGGCACTACCTACATCTCCATGCTCCTGCCCTTCACAGACCAGCTTCATGTCTGCTTCTTCTAACCCCAGAAGAAATACCCTGCTCTCCGGTCCTCCAGTCCACCGACATACAGAAGACCCAGGTGACCTGAGTATAGCTGGCTCTGTGCTGAGGATGGGATGAATGACATACACAGCCTTGCTTGCGTGCAGAGCATAGGAAGCCGCTTCCCACGCCTCTTTGAGGATCCGATGATCACGAAGATACCGAATTTCTAAATTGCTCTCCTTGGTGGGTTTTCCTAAACAGTGCTAATAAAATCTTAAACCCACGTGGCAGCCCCAATGCTCATCAACCATCCGCTGCCCTCAGGGTACACCAGTCTGTTTGTATTATAAATAAAGACTAAAATATGCAGCTCGCTCCACACAGGCTCCTTGGGGTCCATGGGAGGGGAGCCAGCCTCGTCCCTGCTGCCTGCTGCCCCCAGTTGGGGGAAAGCCGTCCCTACAGAGTCCTTGCCTGAAGGCAGTTCCCTTGGACGTTAACAAACCACTACAAGGACCCGCGATCCATCCCTGGAATCCTGGTTTAATTATTTAGGAGGAAAAGAGCATTTGCTTCCCCCCAGCTCCGCAAGCCCCCAGAGCCCGCGGAATCATTGTTCAATTCTTATTACCGCTGCAGGCCCCCCAGGCCCAGTGTTTGCAGAGACCTCATTTCAATATTTACCACTTAGATCACTTAAGGGCTGTCAGCTTTAATAACATTTTATCAATTGGATACTTATATTATTCACGGCTTCATAAAAATAGCAAGACCGGCCTTGGCATTTCAATCATACCCCCACTAATTTCGGTGACTGCTCAGGGATTTCATTTTTATTAACATTTAGATCGGGAGTGGCTGGTTCCCTTCCGATGCAGTGTCTGGGGCAGGCAGGCTGTGGGGCGCTTCCTCAGAGCTCTTCCACCAGTGAGCTGGTGTCAACCAGGACTCAGGACTAGTTCTCAGTGCTTAGGACCACTTGGAGGCGGGTGAAAACTCCCCCTTCCAGACTTTGAGGAACTGGTCCTGGATTCTCTCTCCTTCCCACTCTCTGCAGCATCTGCTGCAGGATACAGTCTAGACGCTCTGCTTCAACCCTGTCTGTCTGTCTGTCTGTCTGTCCACAGGTCACCTCTGCCATAAAGTCCTCCCCTGCTCTCTGAGAGCCTGCAGCCAGGCAGATGCTCAGTGTGTATCTGTGCAGCAGTGATGGCCCCTGGCTTCACCCCTAGAGCATATTCCAATGTCCCCATCTTTCTCGGGCAACGGAGATCTGGCCTCCCCTGAAGCTGCCCTTCTTTCTGCCATGACTCAGAAGCATGGACGTGCACCAGACTTCTGCATTTTGCTTTCAGAGAAAGCTGGTGACCTGATATCGGACTCAGAGGCATTTGCTGTTGCTGGCGACTGCGGGACAGTTTCGTCTCGGCCACAGCTCCAAAGATGTCATCCTTTCAGAGGACACACCACTTTGTGCGGTGGCTCCTTCATCCCCAGTGGCTTTCAGCGCCTATCACAGACTCTTTTTCTGCTCTCAGACTGCAGTTCCTCCTCTTGTCTCCCACAGTCTTCTTCTGCTCTGCTGAGGCAGCCTCTTCCCCAGGCTTGTGCTCCCTTCTGGTCCTCCTCAAACCCACTTGCCCCACTGAGCCCTACGGTGAGGTCCTACGTCCTGGCGTAAGGCCCCATGTACCTTACTTGCTCTCAGCCCCAGTTCCGAGTTTTCTATAGAACAAGCCCGTTCTCTGCCGTCAGGACTTAAGGGAAGTCAGTTTCTCCAAACTGCCCCCAATGAAGGGTTGCCATATCCCAACAGCCATAGCACAGCCAGTGCCAGGCAGAGAAGGGGCTGGCTTCTCCATCTCCCCTCTGGGAAGGTGGTTTGTGGCCCTCTCTTAGCAGAGTCCCCTGACCACACACTCCAGGGCTGCCGGCCTCAGTTTACCTCCGTGAGTGGCACTGTTAGTAAATATGTCTGTTGCTCTCTGACTTCCGTCTATCACAGGGTGTCGGGTGCCTGGCAGACTACAGGACTGTGTATGCCTGCCGTGAGGGGTGCTCTGTGGTAGACGTAACTCTGTGCCACCCAGGTTGCCTGGTTCTGTCCTCCCGAAGGTTACAAATTGCAGGAGTCATCGCTGAACAAGACCCTCCCACCCACAGACCGGTCTTTTGTTACTGACACAGGTGTTGATCCTTCCCTAGTCAACAGTTTAATTAAGTCCTTTGAAATGAAAGAGTCATTTTGTTCTTTGGGAGCTGATATTTATAGACAAACCTCCCAGCTTCCCCATACTAGAGGTGTTAACAACTTGAGGGCTAAATCAAATAAAAATTATAAAACTCATTTCTTCACTCTACAGAAATTACCAGCAAACACAGGACCCTCTGGACTCTGGGCTGCCTCAGGAAGCAGTTTCACGGAAGCCCCAGCATTCAGCACAGGCTTAGGCACAGGTACAGAGTGGCGACTTGGGAAGCATTGGCTGAATTTTGAACAAGTTATTACATTTTATTTATTATCTGGAAAAGGAATTGCTCTCTCCTTCCACCATGTGGGTTCTGGGAATTAAATTCAGGTCAGCAGACTTGGAGATAAGAGCCTTTCCCTGCTCAGCCATCTAGCCAGACCCATTTGTTGAATTTTGCATGGTTTGTTTCTCTGGCAGAGGCCACTATGGCATTGTGGTTAAGAGCCTAGATTGGGACTTGACTTGTAATCACCTTGTCACTCAGTTCCATGCCCTTGGGCAGGCTGTTTGACATCTCTAAGCCTCAGCTTCCACAGCTGTTAAATGGAAAAGCAGCACTACCCGCCCACCCCTCCCCAAGTCTATAGCACTGTCTTTGGAACACAGAAGCATATCTGGCACTGGCTACTTTGAGCAGAGATGGCACTAACAAATACACTCTGTTTCTATAGAGACCTTTGGCTTCTTTGAAGATATTCCTTAAATGGCTCAGTTCTGTTAAGATTAAATATTCAAAGCTCTGAGTTTGATCCCTGGAATGACACACAAAAAGAATATATTGGGGTTGAATTGGGTGTAATAGCACACACTTATAATCCTAGCCCTTAGGAGACTGGAGGATCAGGATTGCTCAAGGCCAGCCTGGGCTACATGGTGAGAGCTTATTTAAGGGAGGAAGGAAGGGAAGGGGGATGGATGGAGGGGGGGGAGGAAATAGTTAATCCCTCATTTGGGAAGTGAAAATCAAAATCAGAATCCACTTCATACCCACTAGGCCAACTATAATAAAGAAAACTGGAAAATAACAGTGTTGGCACAGCCACTGAGAAACTGGAAGCCTCAGGCATGGCCGGTGGGTGTGCTCAATGGCGCAGCTACTGTGGAAAGGTCTAGTGATGCCTCATGAAGAAACAAGGAACAGAACTTGGTGCTGCCTCTGGGAGAACAGGGCAGGAGGACTGTCAGGTCGGTCAAGATCAGCTTGGATGCATAGCAAGTTCCTGTGTCAAAAAGCAAACAGGCAACCATCACAGCGCTCTGCATCTGGGCTCCTCCAGATGTGTTTCAGCCTGTTCATAGACTGGGACACCACACGCTATAGCTTGCAGTTCCTTATGTGACATGTCTATAAGAGACAAATCCACAGAGAAAGGAGTCATGGCTGCTAGCCTCTTCCCCTACAATTTTGGAATACACCAATGGGCATGAGGCTTCTTTTTCATTTTCTTCTTCTGAGACAGGATCTAGGATCAGTCTAGACTATGTCGCTGAAGATGACCTTGAACTTCAGATTCTCTCCCCTCCATCTCAGGCTGAGTTCACAGGCGTGCACAACTGTGCCCAGGTAATGTGGTGCTGGACTTTGTGCATCCTAGGGAAACGACTCTATCAGCTGAGCTACATGCCTTATCCCCAGACATGGAGTTTCCACTTGGGTTGATAAAACTCTTCTGGTATTAGTGGTGAGTTTGTCCATCAAAGTAATTAGACCCAAATCCACTGGAATAGAGTCTGTAAAGCAGTGAGTTTTATACTACGTGAAGTATGTCTCAATTTCAAAAAGAATGTGGGTCCCAGTGACCCACACCCAGCCTTCACTCCTGCCATACTTGTGTAAGTATGCTTGGCATAAGGCCCCCTTCACCAACTTGTTGCTTGAGACCAGAATTTAAAAAAAAATCTTTTAAAGGCAAAGCCTATGCAATATAAAACTTTTCCCAATACTTCACAATTTGCAAACCACCTTCTCATTTGATCCTTGGAACTGCCATGAAGGCATCTCTTGCTGCTGCTAGTCTGCAGATGTAGAACACATTTAGAGACATGAAATAACACAGCCTGGATCCTTCAGCTAAGTGGATGAGGTTGAACTGATATTCTGGCCTTCCAACTCTAGCGCCTCCCGCTTTCCCTCCAACCAGACTCAAGCTTTATGTCATCATAACCAGGAGCCATTTCTAGAGTCCTAAGTTGCCTCTGGTTTCAGCCCTTAGCTTCCTCTACACACATAGCTTTCCTTGACATTAACCACCATAAACACAAGGGGACAGAAAGTCCCTGTTTGTTTCTGTCTGTCTCCTCCCTTTGACCTGTACATTGGCTCTACTCAGAAGGCTTCCCCTGAAGGTCTGCAACTTTACACATGAAGGTGAATGGATGAGATGCTAGGGGCACCCAACTTGTTGGGTCAAAAAAATTAAATTAAATCTAGATGTAAAGAAGCTGAGAAGAGCATAGCGAGCTCTCTGTTCTGGGTGTTGGGGTGTGGGGTGAGAGAAAGGAGGAAGGAGGGACCCCGGGAGAGCATTGCGAAGGAGAGTACAGGCTGCCTGGGACAGAGATAAAGCAGTGACGCTGTAATTACCAGGTGACAGGCAGCAGAGTGAGGAGGAAGGACCATTGTGTGGGCAGTGGCAGCGCATCCAGACCTCCTGAGCAGAGGACTGATAGAAGCTCAAAGGTACAAGTCGTCCATGTGGAGAGCTAAAACAAAAACAAATAAACAAACAGAAAAACACTTACTTGTGACACAGATACTTCGAGCAGTCGGGAGGCATGGAGGTCACTGTGTGAGAAATGGAGGCATGCCTAGAGGAGCTCATACTAAAACTTCTAGACACCTCCCACCCCGGCACATTATCCATTATGCAGATAGAACGTGATCTTGTTTACAAAAATAAGGGCTTTGTCACGTGCTTCTTTGGTAACACCAAACTGGTTCTTGCTAGGCTACGAGTGACCTGAAAGTCACCAGTGTTCTCTTATGTCACCCAGCCTCTGAAGTGACATCCTTACCAAAGTGCTTGCCGTCTTGCCTCTGCCTGAACCCTGGCAGGACAAGGTTGTCACAGGTGAAAGCCTGTCTTTAGAAAACCTGGCTTTTCCGGACCACGCCCTTGGACAAATCGAACATTCAGCTCATTGGTCTCTTTCCACTTTGAGAGCTGTTCAGAAACACCTTAGCTCATTCTCCCTCACGTGGCTTCCTGTTCTGTCTTCTAGTGCAACCCCAGCCCCTGCTCAATGAGTTGTCTTAGTAGCTCTCACAGGAATGGGGTCTTGACGCTCTGACCCATCCTAGTCACTTGATATGTGGTGTTATGTATGTGCTGTACCTCTAAATGACACCCTCGGCTCCACTTAGACATTTCACAACTCTTAGAAGGCACTTTAAGCACACATGCATTATTTATTTGTGTGTGTGCAGGGGGCGAGCACGTGTGGAAGTCAGAGAGCAGCTTGTAGGAGTCAGTTCTCTTCTATCATGTGAGTTCCAGGAACTTGGCACCGAGCACTTGGCACCGAGTGCTCTCTCCTGTTAAGCCGTATATGTGACCATTATGAGGTACTTTCTAGAGGAGAAAAAGTTTACAATGTGACATCAACATCTAACAAGCCTGGGAGCAAGCAGTAGTGACCAAGGAAATAGTTCTCCAATGACAACTGCAGGGGGCTGTTATGGTTTACACTAAACACTCTTAGCCAAAGAGCGGGCCTCTGAGAGGTGATTGGATCACGGAGGCAGGCTTCTGAGAAGTGATTGGATCATGGAGGCTCTTAACTCATGAATGGGTTCATCCGTTGATCTGGATCCCTTAATGGGCTATTTGGTGATGGTGGTAGTGATTGCTAAGAGGGGAGGTGCAGTCGGAAAAACTGGGCAATTGCGAGTATGTTCTTGAAGAGTAGTTTGTTTCTAGACTCTTCCTCGGCTCTCTTGCTGCTGTTGGAGGGAAGCAGCTTTCCCCTCTCCTTCCGGGACTAGTGAACCAGGCACTGACATTTCTAAAATGATGAGTCATATTAAAGCTCTTCTTAAGCCGATCAAACAGAAAGCTAATGGGACTCTCCAGAGACAGCCCAGGCACCTAAAAATGACCACCCCAAGACCTACAGACAATGGCATTGGGGAGGCTCTGCAGCAAGTGGCCAGCAAACCTTGGGGCCAGGATCTTTGTCTTGAGATTGGCGTTCTATGAAGGCCATCCAAAGGCAAGAACAAAGGCAGGGACACTTGAGCCTACCATCTGCATTTGGATAAGGGACTTGGTCTCTTCCAGGAGGTGTGCCACTCCGCCTGTTGATAGAGACTTCTGGGGCCCTGGTTCTGCAGCGTAAGAGTCTCCTTCCAATGGCTCTTGTCACCCTTTTGCTACACGATTGCTGGAGCCTCATGAAATCATCAGCACACTCTCCACCCTATCCTTTCATTCTCTTCGTCCTCCTTTTCTCCCACCCTCCATCCCAACATCCTTAACGGAACGTCCTCTCCACTATTCTCAACATCTTCACATCTCTTCCTTTTCCTTGACCCGGATGATTGGTGCTCCTGCTACTGTAATCACCTAGACGTGGGATTCCAAGTTGCTGAGAATGTTTCCAAACAGGAGGTTCGTGGTTGATTACCAATGTCACTCCAGGCATAGGAGAGAGGTGTCAAGGAATATGTATTTACACCGTAAAGATGTGTCTCTGCTTAAGGCGCTTTGATTGGTTTAATAAAGAGCTAAATGGCCAACAGCTAAGCAAGAGACATAGGCGGGACCTCTGGGCAGAGAGAGGAAACTCAAGATGAATCTAGATGCAAGATAGACACCATTGAGATTTGGAAAGAGTATGACATGTAAAATAGGAGAGAGGTAAAAGCCATACCATAGAACATAGATTAATAAAAATATGGGTTAATTTAAGTTCTAAGAGCTGGTAGGGCAAGCCTTCATAAAAATTAAAAAAAAAAAAAGGCTATGTATCCATGCTGTTATTTGTGAGCTAGCGGCCCAAAGGCAAGTCTGGCTACAGAGAGGAGAACCGCCACTGAGTGCTCAGTATTTTCAAACTAGTAACTAAGTCTGGCATCGGAGGGGGAAGAGCATCAAATGGTACTCGAAGCTGTTGAATTCAAAGTTGGTAGGACTCAACCCCTCCTACCAAAGCACAAGGCTGGGGTGGACTGCAACATATCAGGGAGGCATTGCCAAGCTTGAAGGAAAGGCAGAGCTCAGCCAGAGTCTCCAAGCTAGCACGAGGCTCCGACTGCTTACAACTCCTCCAAGCTGCACTGGTCCTTGGCTTTCCTTGGTTTAGATGGGAGAGTGGCAGATTCGGGAATGGCTCCCTGGAAGGGATTTTTTTTCAACGTCAAAAGGAGGATGCCGTGTGTCTCAAACCCCTCCCCCCAAACCTAACAACTAGAGAGGGGAAGTGAGCAAAGGTTTGCACAGGAGTGGATAAAGCTAGCAGAGAGACTGACTTCTATAATAAGCAACTGGAAAAAATATGTGAAATTTCACTGTGTATTTAAAGGGCTCCGATCACAACTTGGACATGGTCCTGCATATGAAACCTTGTAATAGGAACTGGCTGGGCTTGCTATATGTGTTCTTATTGTAAAAATACCACACCCTTAATGAATCGTTGGAAAGTCCAAGGAGGCCACCCGGATGGACCACGGCCAGGAGGAGGGCAGAGTATCTGGGAAGGATTGAAGTCTATCAAGGCATCCAAGCAGGATTTTATGCAAATATAATCAGCTCCAAAATCAAATCACAATTATTTAACCCATTATCTCTGGCCCTCAGTAATGTCAGCATGTTACCCTCACCAGTCCCTTGCCCTGTCTAGGAGAGGAGAAAATAAGAGTGTTTACTTTTATTATTACACATCCTGTTACAAACCCCACTGTTGCTAAGTATGTACAGAACCTTTAACTAAAGGAACTAATTGCAAGGCACTTTCAATATCTCTTGTTTTTTAATTTAATGCCCTCAGAGAGACATAATTGGGCTGGAGGGAAGAATTTTCACTGAAGTCATGAATTTGCTATATAAATACAAACAAGAAAGAAAGCTAATACAGTAAGGGAATATGGGATTAATTTTGAAATTGTCTGATTAGTGGATTGCTGCCCATCAATAATTGCCTTATATTTTCCCAAGGCCCTCTCTTTATTGGAGTTTGGCACTGCATCTGCCCACAGTCTGTCAATCAGCCTGTGCAGCTGGGAGGGTCTGGAGACGCCAGCCTGCTGGGGCGCCTTGTTAGACAAAGCAATATATCCCAGACGTGAAACCACTCCATCTCAAGTCAGCTGCTAACATCTTTACATCCAGTCCTCCTAGGCTGGAGTCTGGCCTCCGTGGGACAAGGTCGGACTTTTTTAGAGGAAAGGGGGGAAAATGTCACAGTGGCCCATTTACGTGTATTTTATGTCCCTGGGCTCTCGCGGAGTCTGAGGTCAGAAACACTTCCTCCTGCCAGCAGCCAGGTTGTTCGGCACTGTCATTAAGATGAGCTGCGCAACAGCTGGAATTCCTGAAGTCGGCACCAGCTTTGTGGGGGACGGCTAAATGTGTTTCCTACATTTGAAAATTAAGAAAGATGATCAGAGGGATAGGAGCAAGTACACAGATGGCAAGTTTCTAACTTAATTAATGCCGAAAATCTGGAATGTTCTTCAAGGCACCCCCCCCCAAACATTTCCTGACTCTCATCCCCAGGCCTGAAGCTCCAATCAAGACTGATCAGAGAATGGAGAGGAGTTTGTTGACTGAAGGCACCATAAACATCTCTTCAAACCGCACTTGCTATCACACACACACACACACACACACACACACACATACACACACACACACACTCATACAGAGTTGCAGCCTGGCTAATGATATGTTTATGCCATGTCCGTTTCCAGAAATATTTACGTCTCTCTATCTTGCCAGCAATCAGTCAAAATATACAAAATGGTTCGCATGCGGGGATACTTCCTTGGGAAGACAAAACATAAGAAGACAAAGATGGCTCAGACCATGCTCGCTTCTGCTTTGTTTTCTCTTTGCCTACTGTTTGCCTTCTCTGTTTGATAAACTGAACATTTGTTTTCAGCGGGGAGTTTGTTCTTGCTAAGTAGGAAATACATGACCTGGAGCAGGGTCCCTGTGGCGACGGGATGGGTTGATTAACTACTCAAAGGCACCATCCCCTCAAAGTCTAGGACCCTGCTTTGTCCGGTGGCCCGGACTAGTTTGGGGTAGCATCCTTCCTTCATCCTGTACTGTGGACACCGGTGGTGATGGCAGCCTAAGCGGGGATACACAGGGTCTAGTCCTGGACCTCCTCCAGCTCCGCCCCTGGCTGCTTGCTTTGGACAGACTGAGAGACACCAGGTTAGTCTGTAGGCTCCTGGATCTTTTAGAAGTCACCTTCCCAGGCACAGGACTCACAACTCCAGCACGACAGAGCATCTTCTCAACCCCTTCTAAGCTTTTCCAATCTATTATCCCTCCAAGAGCCTCCAGGTACTGGGTCCGTTTCTATTCCAACCTGAAGAAAGTCCGTTGCTTCTGTTTATGATCTAGGTCCTCCTTGAGAAGTGGTGACTGGCTAAGTCCCTCCCTCCTAATTCGTTTCCAGGAACTGACAGTGTGTTCTTCCCCGGAAGTGCTCACCGTTCCTCTAAGCTGTCATTGCTCCAGGCACAGGCAAGGTCCCCCTTTGGGTTTGCCCTTCCGTCATCTCTTGTTTCGCCTCTTCTTCCTTCACCAGTGACAACCTGCTTGTCTGTAAAGCCCAGCATTGATCTGATGGCTTCCTACGGCGTTCCCTCCACAGGTCCCAACATCAGCCCTTGCCGTCTCCTTCTCCTCCAGTCTTGTGCCATTTGTGGTGGGCAGATATCACTGTCCATGTGGATTGTTCCTTTCACGTGTATTGAGGATTTCCTGGTATTGTGTACCAGGCCTGATTCTGTCTGGAACCTGAGAGACGCTTGAGGGACATTTTCTTTGAGTTGTTTTTGTTTTTGTTTTGTTTTGTTTTGTTTTGAGCCATGGTCTTGTCATAGAGCCTTGGATGGCCTGGAACTTGCTAAGCAGAACAGGCAAGTTGGCCTTGAATTTGTGGTGGTCCTTCTACTTCTTCCTCCCCAATTCTGGGATTATGGGATTTTGTCGCCAAGGAGCACCTGCTGAACCAGTAAATTAATATGTGAATATATAAGGGAATAAGATCTCAGGAAATGCAATATTGTTCTCAATATCACATACACAATAACTTTCATGGGGTTATTTAAGAAACTTTAGTGTAGGGGGGACAGGGAGGGTAACAGTGGTTTGCCAAAAGAAAAGCACACAGATTGATATCCTAGATTATAGAGAGAATTCCTAGCTCCCCATAACTGCAGTTGGTTCTTTGTTTGTTTCTTTGTTTTGTTTTTGTTTTTTAAACCCTTTAGGGGCCTGACACCCAGTTCCCAAATAAATACACAGAGACCTTTTTTTAACTTATGAATATTCGGCCTTAGCTTGGATTGTTTCTAGCCAGCTTTTCTCACTTTCATTATCCAGTTTAGTTATGTTTTGCCTCTGGGCTTTTTACCTTTCATTATTCTGTAGATCTTTCTTCTTACTCTGGGGCTGGCCATGTGGCTGTGTGGCCCCTGGCATCCTCCTCTCCTTCTCCTTTTCTCTCTCCTTGCCTTCTTCTCTAGATTTCTCCTCCTATTTATTCTCTGCCCACCAGCTCTGCCTACTTCTCCCTCCAGCCTTGCTATTGGCCACTCAGCTCTTTATTAGACCAATCACGAGTTTTAAGCAGTCAAAGTAACACAGTTTTCAGAGTTAAACAAATGTGACATAAAAGAATGCAACACATCTTTGCATCATTAAACAAATATCCCACAGCATAAACAAATGCAACACATCTTCAACTAATATTCCACAACACAAAATGAGACTCGGGTCTAGTGGGACTGGAAGAGTGTGCCATGGGGAGGGGTACTGAACCTGCCTTCCTGCTTCTCTTCCTGTGAGTCCTGCGATGACTTCAATAAGAATGGTCCCCATGGCTCATATATTTGAATGCTTAGTCACTGTTAGTATTCAGGCATCTGTACTGGTGTGCCCTTGGGGTTCTGACAGGATATGCCCTCAGCTGCAGCCACTAAGAGCACCGCCTGTGTATATTCACTATGCTCTTTTTTAAAAGGGCCCTGCCCACCTCACCCCCTTCCCCTCTGTCTCTCTCTTCTCTTCTGCCACTCCTGTCCCCAGAGGCGGGTCTCCCCGCTCCCCTCCCCATTTCTCCCCCAATAAAAAGCCCCTCCACCCAAGTTCTGTTGCATGGTGTCTTTCTCTCATGCACAGCTTTTTAAAATTATAACAGTCACCAGGGAGTGGAACTATTTGGGAAAGATTAGGATTAGTAGATGTGGCCTCCCTGGAAGAAGTGTGTCATTGGAGTAGGCTTTGAGATTTCAAAATCCTATGCCAGGCCCTCTCTCTCTCTCTCTCTCTCTCTCTCTCTCTCTCTCTCTCTCTCTCTCTCTCTCTCTCTCTCTCTCTCCTGCCACCTGTAAATCAGAATGTAAAACTCTCAGCTAATGCTCCACCACCATGCCTGTCTGCTTTGCTTTCTTTCATAAGGACTGATGTGGTCATGATGCCTCTTCACAGCATAGGACGGTGACTAAGACAGGTCCCATCCCTCCTCTAAGAGTTCAGATCTAGCACTGATTTTTCCTTAACTCCAATTTCTTGCAGCAAGGGCTGAGACGGGACTGAACATCTAAACAGGACTTTACAACAGTCCTGAGACCCTGAAGAAAAGCCTTAGTCTACATGGAATGACATCTCCGACATTGTACGCAGCGCACAAACAAGAGCTTCGAGTGTGCTCTTTCTTGGTACGCTGTCTTTACCTTATGAGACAGGTCACTCTGAGGAAGGTGAGGTTGGGAAGGCAGAGGGAGGACTTTAAAATGGAGTTTGAACCGGTTTGCTCATGTCAGTCTTACTGTTGACTCAGGTTGGACACAAACACCACAAGTAAACGTTATGCGTGGAGGGAAGAATTGGAGTCAGGTCTCCCGGACGGGAAGGCTGAGGGGGCCTGGAAACACGTAGCAGCTCTGTCCCTACAGATGCCGTTGCGAGGAAGCCCTGCTCTCCAGCGTCAGCCTGAAGAAGATTGTGGGAGTCCACTTACATTGCAAACACGTGCTGTGGCTCGTGGTAAAACAAATGGCATCGCCTTCGACCCCCCCCCCACCCAGGGTTATCACTCTAAAATGAGTGAAGAGAAAGTTCTGAAGCAAAGCCGCTCCCTAACCATAAGGCCGGAACCGCGCGTGTGACTGATGATGTGACAACGGGGCGTGGGCCAGAAGAAAACAAAACAGCAATGTCAAGGTAACCGGTTACATATAAAGAGCTAGGGAGCAGCGTGCATATTGGAAACAGTTCCCACTTATCCACGTGGAACCAAACACTCGGCGGCATAAAGGCGGAGTAACGTTTGGCAGGCTCTCTGCGAGCCGAAGAAGAGGCATGGGAGGAGAGAATTCCTGAAAGGGACCCTAACTTAATCAATCACCCAAAGCGGGAGGCTGAAATACATCAAAAGGGCTCTATTGGCCCAGGCATGCACATACCGTATCAATCTCTGGCCCAAGCGTGGAGGCTCCAGGCATGGCCTCTCAAGCATGCCCAGAGCAGCCTGATTTTATTTGTAAACGTATGGGGAAGGCTTGAAACACAATCCCAGGCGAGGCCTACGGGCAGGGGCCATGTGAGTCGAGTCAGGACCAAGTGGAAATTCCCTTGGATTTATCGTCTCAATGATTCCATTCCTGTGGTGCTCATACTAAATCCATCCCCCAATGGACAAATTAGTGAGGTTCCATCTAAGAGGCAGAAAAAGGCCCAAGGTGAGAAAGAAAAGCCTGTGCCAGTGACAGAGGACTTGCCTAGTTGGCCTATATCTGCATGAACTCAACTCTCAGTGACAGAGACCTTTCTGGTCTCCTAGCTCAGCATTCAAGGGTCTGGCCCAACAGCTAGCCTTGGCTTGTTTAACTCCCTGAACATGTAAGCAACACCACCCAAGGCTTTTTAACCTACATAAAAAGAGAGCTAATTTTCCATGTTGCCTATTTTTCTCACTTTATATTACAATACCTTTAACCTTTGTTCTCTCCCTTGAAAATATTTTCATAGAAACTTTGTATGCTTTGAGGCAGCAATCAACATCTTCTTGAGTTCACTTCTCTCCGCTACATTTGGAATGACATAGTAGTTACATCCTGGGAAGAACTAAGAGCCATTCAAGTCAACTTGAGGTTGGGTAAGAATGAACCTTGCACCACAGTTGAGAATGTATTTAACATTCCCCAGTTCCTAAGTGGCAAGCTGATCTTGAGTACACTTTTTTTTTTTTTTTTTTTTTTTTTTTGGTTTTTCGAGACAGGGCTTCTCTGTGGCTTTAGAGGCTGTCCTGGAACTCGCTTGGTAGTCCAGGCTGGTCTCGAACTCACAGAGATCTGCCTGCCTCTGCCTCCCGAGTGCTGGGATTAAAGGCGTGCGCCACCAACGCCCGGCTGAGTACACCTTTTTAAAATACTATTTTTTCTTCTCTTTGCTCCCTGGAATAGTGTGGTCTTATACTCGGGCATCGGCTCACACTGGAAATGTGATTTCCAGGACTCCGAAGTGTGATGTCAACGGACTCCATCCCAGCTCTCCCCTCTGACTCACTCTTCTCTGGTGGGTAGCTGAGGGCACTTTTAGAATCCGGCTAAAAGAAAATGGAGTCGGGGACATGATTGGTTGGGGTTTGGTGAGATGTACTTGCTTGGTTCACAGCCTCCGCAATGGAGAACTAAGTCACGGCTAACTGCACTCCTGAAAAAGCAAAAGAAAGCCAAACCCTTAGTTTTGCTAAAATAATATCAAACAAATCAAAGAGTTCACGGGTCCTGGGAAAAAGCTGGGTAATCCTAGGAGACATGTAACCAAAGGCAGTCTACCCCAACTGTCCAAGATAATTACTTTCAATTATTTTGACATCTACTCTAACGTTCTCTTGACCTTTATCTCCACGCTTTCAAACAAAATTCTAATGCTTCATTTTTTCTTTAAATAAAAAAGAAAACCAAACTCGTGGATACATAAAACTTCCTTTACATAAGTACTCTAGTTTCTATATAAGAAAATACCTCTATTTGGTTTTGAATATTATAAAATTTACAAATTAGGTTGTCATGTAAATATTTTATTATGTTTCTTTATTTGTAATGTTAGATACTAGCCACTCAATTTCAGCCCATCTGTTTCTTCTCTCCCATTTTCTTTGTGTGGTTATGCTATTTTTGTTTTTGTTGTTGTTGTTAAATTGATGAAGTTATATTTTGGGAGGACTGAGACAGGGTTTCTTTGTGGCTTTGGATGCTGTCCTGGAATTAGCTCTTGTAGGCCAGGCTGGTCTTGAACTCACAGAGATCTGCCTGCTTCTGCTCCCAAGTGCTGGGATTAAAGGCCTGTGCCACCACCGCCCGGCAAGATGAAGCTATATTTTATAATGGGTTAACATCTTTGTAAACATTAAACTGAAGCATCTTAGCATCCTTCTATATAATTATTTCCAACTTAAAAGCTGAATATTTTCATCAAGAAGTTAAGTGCAAGAATATTCATAGCAAAGTCACTCATAGCATCCTTTTACTAAAACTCACCCATGACTGTCAGCAGTAAAGTGGGTAATCTATGATATGCAATTAAGCACTCTGTATGTATGATAAAGCATGAACTATTGTTGCATGCAACAACATGTGGATATGAAAAACAATATTTAACAAGAGATGAGACAACATAGCATGTGAATCTTACATAAATACATAAAGATATAGCTACTGTATTTACTTGGAAACTAGTAGAGTGGATATTTTGAGGGAGGAGCAATTACTATACAGAAACCTGAGGAAGGCTTCTGGTTGATAGAAATACTGTATTTCTGGGCAGGCCCTTTTTACATAAGTATATTCATATGCTTTCCCTGTAAAATTTAACAGTGTGTATATGTATAATTTCTGCATTTTCTATGTATATTCTCCTTCCATAAAAATTTAAATATAATTATAGGAAGTTACATATCTGATATTAAGTGATACATTTGACCTCCTAGCATCTAAGCTTTTGTTCTATTTAAAATATGTCTTTATCCCTGTCCCAAATCTCTGCCATTTCATTCCAGTTTCAAAGTATCTTGCTTTATATTTACATTCTCTCCTGTAATCAAAAACTCCAGTTTGTTTGGTTTACTCCTGCGGTGAAACAGATCACCCTGCACTGGCTGTTCTCCAGTTTTCTCTAGGAGGTTAAAATGCATCTCTTACCCATTACGAAGTCTCAAGGACACAACCACCCTCAAGTGTCCCAGGGTTTTACTTTAGGACCATAGCTTGACCAGCAAGAGGAGTCTCGGGTCGCACTTTCTCAAGAAGGTATATTCTGTCATCTTTAATCGCTGTGAGGCATGTCTGGTAAGACCAGTAATTTAGCTCCCACAAGTGCCTCATTTTCACTTGCCCACTTCTCCAAGGAAATCTTCGACGCTCAGCAGCTTTTGAATGTATTATCGCCATGGTGACAACTCTGGCTCAGTATTTCCTAGTACTTTTTCCTCATACAGTTTTATACTTTTAGGAGTTTTTTTTTCCCCTCTGAATTCTGTCTTTAAATATTTGTTTTGTCTGTTATTCCTGATGCCTTCTTTGAATAGTCTGCCTAGCCTGTCTCCTTTAACTGTCATTTCTCCCCCAAAGCGTTGCTCCTCGGCGATTTGTTCTCGTTTCATTTTGCTCCCACTTTTAGCTCTGTTGGTTGTCTTAGCTGAGTATGTGTCTCCCCCCCCCCTCCCCCCGGGCAGAGGCTATCTAAGGGATGCATAAGCATAGTATGTATTCTCCCCCCCCGCCCCCCCCCGCCGCCCCCGGCAGAGGCTTTCTAAGGGACGCATAAGCATGTATCGTTTGAAGAGCAACACTTTCTATCCTCTCCCTTTTCCTATGTGTTCTTTTCAAACACTGATCTGACAGGAGGCCCATCTGAAGTTGAGATGTTCTTCCTGTGAGTTATTTTTCCCATCTCTGCTTTCACAGTCGTCACTCATTGTCACCGGCATTGGCAAAGCCTCCTTTAATGAAGGACCATAACCCGTGTTAAGTCAATTAGATTGGCTTTCTTCACCTGTGGCCAACGTGCTTGCTTCTTCCCAGAAAGCTAAGGTCTCTTTGGGGAGAGGCTCATACTTTGTCTGGTGGCTGGCTGACGTGGCTATGGCAGTGCCAGCACTGCCCCTGAGGCCTCGGACTCAGTGCTCACTGCAATTACTCTTTCCTCTTCTTGTACAACTCAGTATAAAGATTGAGACACCCCCCCCTACCCATCCCACCTCTATCCGTAAAGCAGCTGGTATAAGTGATGGACCTCTCTGGTCTGACTCAATTCCAAAGCCTCTGGCCACTCTCAAATTTGAGGGCTATGTCTGCTACACAGGGGCTGGTGGACCGCTCCAGCAGCTGGTCCTGGGCCAGCAGGACATCTTGCTCTTCCATCACAACAGCCCTGACTAAGGAGGCAGCAAAGGCAAAGAAGGAAGAATTCGAGGATGACCCAGAGTTTGTTCTCTGCTTTCGGCTGATGGTGTCCTCTTTTAACCACACCTCTCTTGTAATATGTTCATTAAAAGGCTCAGCTCTGAAAAACTGAAGGGAGATGACCGGGGCACGGCATTTGAGATTGAACATTCTGCCTGAGTGGACATATTCTGAATCTACTGTAGCAGAAAGACCATGGACTTTGTCTGTGACTCTCATCTCTTTTAATCCATAACTGTTGTCAAAGAATACATCACTCCAAGAAGAATCTTGTGAAAGCATTCAGAAAATAAGTCTATACGTGATCTAACCTGTTTCCATTAATCCAAGAATTTTGAGTATCAAAGTGATGCATCAGTCTACAAATTGCCGTTCCTGAATCTGTACCAATCTTAGTGATGGAACTTGGAGAACCTCCCATTCACCCATTCCTTGGTCTCCGGAGGTCTTGAGGAGAAAATGAACAAATCTCCCACTAATTTCCCAATGCTTGTAGCAGATTAGTGTTGCCTCTGGAGATAGGAACTATATCTAAATTAGCATTTAATGTTTTCTTGAACTTTTATTCAAAACAGGGGACTATGTGATCTTTCACTAATAGATTATGGAACACAATGAGCTCATTTTTACCTGGGCATATGCACAAATATGTAAGTTACACACCACTCAATCATCCTTTTCCAGTGTGCACTTAGTAGATATGGATGCTAGTAGTAGGAATATGTTCTAGAGTCCACTGTAGATAAATGCAAAGAGCAACAATTTCTAACACTTTGTAAGTCCTTTGCTTATTGATGGCCCAGTGCTCTCCACAAAGGAGTTGAAAATGCATTCTAGAAGATAGACAGCCTCCTCTGTACAGGCCTAAGGTAAAATGTTCCCTAAACACACTAGAACATGATACCCGGAACTTTTGTTGGCTGATTTTGCATAATCAGGGATAACGCCTCCATTTCCATGTTGATACGCTTTTTTAAAATCATGCCAGAAGCATAATTACAAACATGCTCCTTTTGAACCATTAAGTGAATTTCAGGCTGATGCTACTTCACTCATAACATTTGACCATTCTTTCTTGAACTCTCTAAGTGGGCAGAGTCTTCGGAAAATAACCAGAATAATTCACACAAATGTGGTAAGTCTTGAAAAGGTTTGGAAGAGGGACAAAGTGACCAGAAACTGAAATAACTGGTTGGTTCTAAAGCTTGGGAACACAATCTTTTGTCAGTTGGGTGGGTTCTAATTCTGGATTTTTGACAAAATGAAGGGATCAAGTTATCAGTTATAGATACTTAAAGTAATGTGTATTATCACTGTACAATTTTGGTATAGGGATGCCCAAATTTTTGGTGGCATTAAAACATTTATGATTGTCTACTTACTTAAGTGAAAAAAGGGGGTAGGGGTCCCCAGCTCTTACTTCTATTAAAACCAAAAGAAGGAACAGGACTGATGCTAAGTCTGCCTCAATGGGGAAATCAGTCATTTTTAGCTATGTGAAGTTAATTGGAAAATGTTTTGCCCATTATCGCTGAGTGATCGTTTTCTAGCCAACTTTTGCTTTTAAGTATAATCATTATTGATCAAAATTTATAACATTTACTTAGCTTAACTGTATTCTGCTAATAATCATAGTAACTGGTTCAAAGGAAAAAGAATACTTAGGGGGCTTATAGATATGGTGCATTATAAATGACTATATTTTAATTTACGTGTAGATTTTGTTGCAGAGAAATATGACAGGGTGAGAAATCGTTTCTTTTAAATGTAAAGAAGTTGTGCTGGGATAAAATGCTATAGAAGAAGAAAGGAAACGGACTGAAGGAAAACAGAAATGGTGTGAACAAGGCATCTTCTACAAGGGCTCCCTTGCATATTTTGGCATGTGTCAAAGTATTGTGATAGTTTATTTTTGAGTCAGGCTCTTCCTACATCACCCTGGATTCTCTCTGTAGACCAGGTTGGCCTGGAACTCACAGAGATCCATGTGTCTCTTCCTCCCGAGTGCTGGGATTGAAGGTGTGTGCACCGTGCGTGATGCACTGTGATATTTAGACTTGGCCAGAGTTAGAACTTACGCAGTTCCAGGGGGCTCTTGGGCTGTAGCTTTCCAGTCCCTCATCTAGATCTCAGAATGTTAATAGTGAAGTTGAGACTAAAATGCGTGCTGTGTCTGCAGCCATTGGGGACTGTAAAGAGGAAAAATGAAAAGAAAAAAAGAGAAAGGGAGTATACATCAGTAGTTTCCTCCGTAGCCCAAAACATACCCAACAAAGGAGTCACCCACGCCGCTGGCAGCTGGTGAGCAGCGGAGTTGTGCTCTCTGTCCCGACTGTGTCACTTCATGTCACCGATGGGCAGAGAACCCACAAGCCGGCATGTGAGAGACGCACTGGCCAGCTGGGTTTTACACATTCCCAGCTGCACACTCAGGCCTGTGCCTCCTTGTTTGGCCAGTTTCCTTCCTTTCATATCTCCAAAGGTAAGGCTCAGGAGCCTTCTGCCCCAGCCAATGCCTTTCTCCGCTGGTACGTGAAGACCCTAAATGTCCCACTTCAGGATGTGGCCCTCGGCTCTGAGCCTGTGGCGATGGCTTCTCTGATACTTTCTGCCTCCTGCCATCACCCACAGCTTCTAGTTTGTCTTTATTAGTAACCTCTGCCTTCGAATCAAAGAATGTTTAAAGTAATTGCTGATTATTTAGGGCTTAAAACCAGACCACTATTGCTTTCTGTTTGTCCCATCCAAAGGGTGCCTTCCGGTCTGCTTTATTTCATTTTATAAGAAAATTAATTGAACACATTTACCCGTATATTTCCTTTTAGATTCATTTGTTAATTGCACAGTATCTACTAGCTTTTTCTTGGTTGCTCTAGAGATTTCAGCATGCCCCTTGACTTGCTAGAACCTGTTAGAAATTTCTATTTTTAATCAGTGTGAAGATTATATAGAATTCTTCGGTTCTCTTGATGTTAGCCTAGAGAAATCAAGCCAGACCAATCTGAAAACTTCCTGCTGGATGGCTATCATAAAGCCAGAAGGTGCCGTGCAGGCCACTGCTGGGGAAGAATGTGAGGAGCGTAGAAAAGCTACCAAAATAGTAGCCAGCAGCGGACCCGCTTAGTAGTGGGACAGAGGCAGTGCGGACCTCCCGGGCAAGACGTGCTCCCTGTGCCGTGGTGGTACAAAGGTTACGAGGATAACCACTTTCAGACTGGATTAAGACGCGTTCCAAGGACAGAATTCATCCCTGACGTGTAAAACTGGCCAGCAGCCCATGGATCAGGAGGTCCCAGGCTCTAGGGAGGAACTTTCTATTGCTGTCCTGCTACGTGGTCATGTTGTCAAACTGCCTTCTAAATATGTATGCTCATCCGTGCAGATTAGCGCCACCTTCAACCTTGGGACAGAGGAGGTTCTTCCTGCCACGGTCATCAGTTAATGCAAAGACTCCTAACCAGTCCAAGTGCCGCGAAAAAGATGACTACTGGATGGTCATCCCTAAAGGGGACGTCTGCGTGAGTCCTTCCTCCCTCCAAGGCTCAGGGAACATTGGGAGGAAGGAGCAGAAAGTAAGGACGGGGGGAGGGGGAGGAGTGCTCTGCAATGCTGCCTTGCCAGCGAATGCGCTGCCGCTACCATGACCTGAACAAGACCAAGCCAACAAGATCAGCCAACATTCCAACAGGCAGCGCTAATGGGACTTAGTAAGTTTCAATGGAAAATAAAAGAAAGAAAGAAAAAGGAGGAGAGATCGTGACGTAAAGGGGGGGGACTGCTGGTTGAGCCTGAAAGAAGAGGGGTGGGGGATGTAGGTATGGATCTGATCAAGATACATTGACTGCGTATATTAAATTGTCAAAAATATAAAATATATTCTGTTAAAAATTCTTCTGTTTTTCTTTATTTTGTCTCAGCATGTCAAATCCTCTGTGTCTAGCAATTCCAGTATACGTGGGCTTCATCGTATGCGTCTTATTTCTGCCTTTATTTTTTCCTGTTGTTTCCTCTTCAGGGTGGCTTATGTATTGTTTGGGTTTGTTGTTCGTTTTTTTAAATTCAGGGCTCTGATATCATCCCTTGAACTTAGCTGGGTGAATTCTTTCAGATTGTGTTCATTTCAGCAGGCATCAAGAACACGGTTATTCTAAGCCATACCCTTGGCTTGAGGATTCTTCGGTTACTCGGGTCGTATAAGACCAGCAGCAGGAAATGGCATTTTTTGATAGGATGCATTTTTCTTTTTTTTTTTTAAGTTGTATTTTCTAATTTTTCACTTTGTTTTTTATTGGAAGAACTTAAGACTCGTGATGCTACTTGTTGATTTTTTTGCTATCTTGGGTCACCTTTCTGACCATTCTGCAAGTGAATGCTAAATCCCAGCCTTCATTGGACCCCTGGTTCTCTGTTGCTTGCATGCACTAACCACTGCATGTTGTTTCTAGCGGCACCATTGTCTCTATGCTTAGGGGTGAACACTCTTTGTCCTTGGGTTTGTTTTTGTTTTTATTGCACATAGTGGCAGGTCTAATCCAGATCTTACAAAATTACTCCAGAGGGGAAAAAAATTCACAGACAAAACCTCCTGAGGACGACATCAGTGATGAATGGACTCACCTGAAACAATAGAGTCCATTGAAGCAGGGCGGCCAAACCTGCCTCCTCCCAGGACAGAGCTGATTTGTTTAATTTCTGAAAGGTCATCTGCCCCGGGAAGAGGAAGGGAATTCTGCATTCTTGCCGTCGGTCTGTAACTTCATCCTTGACAGCTGCAGGGACACGTGCACAGGGAGCCCCTGCTTCTTGGCTGGTCACACAAAACTGCTTGGCACTTTGCTTTCATCAAAATGGCCTGGGATGGGCTTTACATGCTCTCCACAGTGAAAAGCTGCTTTTGAGCTTTTCAAACGGCCAGACCAGGTACCATTCCCTTCCGGGGTCCAGAGTGGGACTGAGCTCAGCGCATCTAGTCCTGACGAGTGTGGTCATCCATCCTGATGTCGTCTCTGTGTCTAATCACCCTGATTTTAAAGCTGCAGTATTCTGTTCACCAAAGCAATTGACCTAGAGTGTCAGATATATCGAAAAGTCTCCTGCTTGTCCTGCCCGAAACTTCAGAAGGCCAACTTTCCTAAGATATAAAGGAAGCGAACCAGGGATGGTAGATACAAACATAACAAATCCTAGACAAGTACTTACATTCCTTTCTTAGTGTCCCTGATGGATATTGCATAATAACTACACCAAAGTGTGACTGGGTTTGTAACACATAAGGTTGGAGCCATCATACCATGTAATGGCACAACACAATAGAACAAAAATTGTACAAAAGAGTATCAGAGAGGGCAGAGTTGCACAGGAGTAATAACGTTTCTGTATCTCAGTGGTATTAAGTCAGTGTAGTCTGAAGTCAGTTGTGCTAGGTTAAGATACAGGTGGCCAGTGTGGAGAGACACTAAGAATGTATAAATCCAAACAAAGACATCCCGTGTAAGGAAAGCGGAAAGTCAACATCTGTTATAAATACAGATGTAAAATCCCCAACAAGCTACAAGCCAGCCAAAAGAATAATATATAAAAAGGATCACATATCATATAAGTTTCCCAGGATTTCTGTAACAACATATCAGAAATGAGTGTTCAAGTATCAGTTCTGGGAACTAAACGTCTGCAATGAACAGCCCCATTCTAGAACTGTCTTCCACCATGGTTCCATGGCATATGCCAGCCTAACTTAATTATTCACACATCATCCTCCCTAGGTCTGTCTGTGTGAAAAATCTTTCCCTTTTAAAATAATGTCAGTGATGGTGAATTAGGATGCATTTTAATCTAATAGGACCTTATTTTAACTAATAATATCTGTACTGATCTTATTTGCAACTGAGGTCATATTCTGAGGTACCGGGGAACAGGACTGCAAAATATAAACTTTTAAGGGCACAATTCAACCCGTACCATAGGTCTTGACCAGTGGAATTAGATTTGGATTAGCATTTGAAAATTAATTAATGTAACACTCTGTGTTAGAAGATTAGAGATCAGAATCTGTGTGAATCAATCTCAAGATGAAGGAACATTGGCGGACTTCAACATCCTTTACCAAAAAAGAAAAAGAAAGACCTTAAACCTCACAAAGTGCACGCACGTACATGCGTGCGCATGCACACACACACACACACTCATACACACATATACAAATGTGTACACATGCATACATGTGTGTTCACACACATATATGTGCATGCATGCACATGTGTGTTCACTCTCTCTGTCTCTCTGTCTCTCACACACACACCAAAACTTCTACAGCCAATATACATAATGATGAAAAAAACCTGACTATTTTCCCAAGATTATGAATAAGGCAAGAACAACCACTCTCAATTTTTTCTCAACTACATTCAGTCTCTAGTGAAATCAACTGGTTCCCCCCAAAATACACTAAAGAGAATGACTATTTATTTCTATTCAATAAAAGTGGGATCTCATACATAGAGAAATAGCAAGAAATCTACTGAAAACAAATGAGTTTAGCAAGGTTGTAATGTACAAGACCAAGACTATAATAAAATGCCAGAGGAGCTGGAGAAATGGCTCAGAGGTTAAGAATACTGGCTGCTCATCCAGAGGTCCTGAGTTCAATTCCCAGCAACCACATGGTGGCTCACAACCATCTACAGTGGAATCTGATGCCCTCTTCTGGCATAAAGATGTCCATACAGATAGAGCACTCATACACATAAAACAAAAAGTCAATCATATTTCTACAAACTTGCAGTGAGTGTACAGAAATAAGTATAAGAAACACCCTCATTTTTAATTGCACCAAAATGAGTAAAATGGGAATAAAAGTAACAAAGATGCAAACTTAACCTCTACAAACAACAAAACCATTTTGAGAGGCATTTAAAAATAAGTAAATGGAAAGACATTTCATGCTCATGATCGGAAAGCTTAAAATTGTTAAGATGACTACAGCCTCCAGCTGGTCAACACGAACAGTCAAATCCCTACTAAATCCTGAGCAGGTATCTTTGCAGAAATTTGTCCTCAAATGTGTAAGAAAACTTTGAAGCTTGCTCTAATACTGCAGTACCCAGGGTGTATGCTCTAATACTACAGTACCCAGGGTGTATGTTCTAATACTACAGTACTCAGGGGTGTATATATGCTACTGAGTATCACTTCTCTCTGATAGTCTCACTGGGCGCATCAACCACACTTCAGTGCAAGCCTCATGCCCAAAAGCAGTTGCCAACAGGAAATGGACTACTAGATGGTATATTTATGGACTTTTTCTTTCTTTTTGGCATCTTTTTGTCTGATTGGTCTTTTTGTTTAGATTTTTCTTTCTTTGTGTTTTGGTGGAGTTTTTGTTTCTTGTTTTTGTTTTGAGAGAGAAAGAACATGAAGTTGGGTGGGTAGGAAGGTGGGGAGGATCTGGGGAGTTGGGAGAGAGAAAATCATGCTCAAAATATATTGTATGAAAATTTTAATAAAAACAAAAAAGAGGGAGGAGTGTGTGGACTGACATAAAAGTCTGTGGGATAGAATTGCTCTATAGAGTAGAGACCTCACTCTATGGTTGACTGATTATTGACAATGTCATAAGACAACTATGGAAGAAATGTGATTTTTTTGACAACTTAATACTAATATCCCAAAGAATTAGTTTAGGCTCTGGCTTACTCCGTATGTAATCACTGTGTTTGTGAACTAGAAACCTGAGTGTCTGAGCTAAAATTATTAAACATCTTTTGAGACAGGGTTTGGCTGCAGCATGGCAATTTCTTTTAATCTGGCAATCCTACTTCTCAGCCTCCTGAGCAAGGGATTATAGGTATAGCATCGCCACACATGGCTTCAAATAATTAAAATCCTAAAAGAAAAGAAAAATCTGGTCATAAATCTTTGGGATCTTGGGCTAGGCAACAGTTCATTAAACACAAAGTAATATACAAGCCAAAAGCTCAAAGTAACACAAATTAAAAACAAAAAACAAACTATGTAAATTAAATATGGAAACTAAAAACATGCTTCAGAAAACATCATCAAGAAAGTGAAAGGACAGGCACTAAAATCGGAATGTTGGTAAAAGTTTTATGTCTGAAGAGAAGTCTTTCTATAGACTGCACAGAGAATGCTTACAACGTAAGGAGGTATCCTAATTAAAGAGTTACCAGTCTAAGTAGACATTTCTTTGGAGCAGAGATATGTACAGTCAGAAAGCACACAAAAACATGACATTGTCTGTGAGACAAATGTAAGTTGAAATCACAATGCCAAAACACTAGAGTGGCTACAATTAAACATTAGTAATCACAAATGCTGACGAAGATGTGAGAAAATGTAACCTGTACAAACTGCTGGCCAAAATGTAGGGCAGCTGGGCTTGATGTCTCAGACCTTTAAACCCAGCACCTGGAGTGCAGAGGCAGATGGGCTCTGTGGAGTCAAGGCCAACATCGTCTATATATAATGAGTTTCAGGCCAGCAAGGACTGCATAGTAAAGCCCTGTCTCATATTTTAAAAAATCAAATAAAATAAGTGACATGTCCAGAATGGCAAGCCACAGACACAATAAGTGGATTAGTCATCACTTGGAGCTGGGGTTGAGGGCTAGATGTGGAGCAGCTGCTATTGGCAGTAAGGCTGTCGAGGTGATGAAAGTTCCAGAGAAACTACTGTGGTAATAGCTGCAAAACTCTGTGACTGCACTAATGGCCACCACTTGTGCCTTCTATTATTGTTTTGTTGTGTTGTCTTTAAGGTGTGGTCTTGCAGTATAGTCCAGGCTGGCTTTGAACTCAAGAATCACCCTGCCTCTGCTTCCCAAGGGATGACAGTAGAGGCATGTGCCACCATGTCCAGCTTTGTCTGTATGTACCTTTTCTATGGGTGGCGGGTGTGTTGTGTATATTTGACCGCAGTAAAACTGTTAACTGAAACTAAAAGCACAGGGTCCAGTTTCTGGAGGTGAAGCGTGGCTGCAGACTGTTTTCTTTGGTCCTGGCCCTATTCTCCGGGGCCAGCAGACTGCAGTAATGAAGGGTTGGCCAAAGCCCAAAGGAACTCTCCTGCTCCGTACTTTGCTTTGAGCGATTTATTTTGAAATAACCCTTTGTCAAATTAGACATACACAGTCTAGTTTTGCATATCCTCTCCTAGGGGTTTTGATGTTTTTATCTTGGGGATGGAACAGACACGGAGAGTGTTTTCCTCTTTGAAAGATGTGGGTTAAGGGCCGTTTGTCAGCTTTAGTTTTCTTGGCCCTTGGACTCACATCCATTTTCAGCTACAGCAGCTTCCAGTATCAATCACACAGGAGCCAAGCTCTCCCTGAGCCAGAGCCCTCTCTCCCTACTGCTCTGAGCTTCTCATTTTCCTTTGCGGATGTGCAGCAGCTGCTCAGTGCTCTCAGAGGGCTGGAGTGGGCTAGGCAAAAGGAACCAGAGGGACAGTGAAGATGGGCAGGCTCTGGCGGCTGAGCTACCTGGGGCCAATGGCATGGCTTGCAGTTGAGGTCCACAAGTACAGGATGGGGACAAAGGGATGATGGGGGAAAACTGGTGTGATGAGGCACCATAATATACAAAAATTAAGTGTGCTGGGTGAGACCAGTTCTAAAGTAGTTTGTGCCGCTGTGTTTGTGGGGCTCCTTCATCACCTCCAGCCCTTTGGTCTCAACCAGTGGCTTCATGGGAAGCCTGGAAGCTACTGTGGTCACATGGGCAGCTGTCTTGCCTTAGCCAGGCATGAAGACGGGAACAATGAACCAGACTTCAGCATGGTCTCCATCACAACGGTTGCCATAGGGATTCAAAGTACTTCCAGTACAGTGATCCAGCTGTCTAGGACCCATCTCCTCACCCACTTGTCAACAGAAACCAAGAAGTAAAGCCTAGAAACATATGGGTAAATGGTGTGTGGTCAGGTGAGTACCGACAAGCCAGAAAGCCAGTGAATAAACACTGAGTCTTTTTACGTTTGCTTTTTCCTTCCCGTCCTGAGCTACCACCATCATTTCACACATCTTCTTCTGACGTGATGACTAAGACCCTGATCATGTTCTCCTATGAGGCTGTGAGCATCCCTTTGTGTTTTGTCTTTTCTGTTTCCTGGGCTCTTCAATCTTCTCTTCCTATTCCTGCCCTGGGATGGTAATCCTCAACGTACCCTGGGCATGTGAGATTTCTCTGTGCTCTATTTTCTACAGAAAGTGAGATAATGGAGAGCCCCAGATGAACACGCCTAGGGGAACCAACGGAAGAAGATGGAGAATATTGCTCAAAACCAGGTGGAATGGATGAGAGGGAGGATCAAGATGTCTGGATTGGCATCAATAGTGGTGGACATTTAAGGTCACAACCCCCAAGGAGAATGCAAAGGAAGGCGTTCACTAAGTGCTGCTGAGTCGTGTAAGTGGCTAGGAACTGAAGGCTGGTTATGTGGCACAAGGAGAGCCTCTGATGCTCAGCTTGATTTATGTAGCCTAGGAGTTCAGTGAGACTCTTCTGACAAGATTTAATCTGGGGTGAAATCGTCCCTGGGATCGATGGAGGAGTGGGGATGGATGTGAAGAGAGGTTGTCCCAGGGAGAAGGAGTGACTGCTCCGTAGCCGGAAGTGTGATAGTTATCTTCCTTGTCAAGTGGACTGGATTTAGAATTGCCTAGGAGACACACTTTTGCCAGTTTCTGGGAGGGCATTCTCAGAGAGGCACAACTGGAGAGCCTGGACGCAGGCAGTCCTATCTCATGGGTTAAGCTTCCAGAAGCAATAGAGAGGGAAAAAGAAGACAGCTGAACACCAGGATGCATTGCTAGCTGACATGTGACTCGCCACCTCATTGTCCACCCTTTAGACTCTCCTATCATGAAGGACTATGCCCACTTTTAAAGTATGACCCCACATGAATCCTTCCCCACATTTGGTCATAGTAACAAGACTCATCAGTTACCGAGAATGTGGCATCATTCTTACTCCTGAAAGATTTCTCCCAGGCTTGACTTTCATTTGTGAAATGTCAAAACCTCAAATAAGTAACACATCTGTGGTGGTTTGGAAGAAAACTAAGGGAATGCCACTATTAGGAGGTGTGGCTTTGTTGGAGAAGATTTGGCATGATTGGAGGAAGTGTATCACTGTGGGGGCGGGTTCTGAGGTCTCTTTTTCTCAAGCTTCACTCAGAGTGGCAATCAGTTGACTTCCTGTTGCCTGCACTATGTAGCATCCTCAGCCCAGCACCACGTCTGCCTCTGTGTTGCCATGATCACCATCATGATCATAATGGACTGAACCGCTGAAACTGTAAGTGTAAATGTTTTGTCTATGAGTTGCTGTGGTCATGGTGTCTCTTCACAGCAATAGAAACCCTAACTAAGTGACGTCATATTCCACATCTTAACCCTTCATCAGCACACACAATGGGCATACGGAACTGAGACACACTTCACAAAACAGTATTTATCCTCAGTCCTAGGCATCTAACTATGTTTATATGGGTCAGAGTAATCCCTTCAGGACCATATACCAGGGTTCCCAGCGACTGTTACCATAGACAGCGCTTTTCTCACTGTTGTCACAGAATCCCAGACAGAATGATTAAGGGAGGGGAGGTTTGGTGTTTTGTTTTGTTTTTGGTTCAGGTTTCATATTCAGTCCATCACGGTAAAGCCGTTATGGCAGGAAGCGCAGACAGCACAGGGCCAGAGCCAGAGCAGGTCCAACCTCCAAAAGCCCGTTTTAAAGGACCTGTTCTGTCATACAGGCCCCACCCCCTAAAGGTTCCACAGCCTCCTGAGAGAGTGCCACCATCTGGGAAGACAAGTGCTCAAATGAAAATTCTGCCAGGGATATTTAAGACTCCAACCTGGACCCATGATGAGGCTGATATGTAGACTTGATATGAAAATACCATCCATGCTACACATTTTATGGAGGAAAAAGTGGAAGAGTAGAAACAACTCCAGTTTGGCAAAACAGTGGTTAAGACCCCCAATCTATTAAGTTTCCGTAGGAACACACAAGGTCTGGGAAGTACATCAACTATAAAAGGAGCTACTTTTCACACTGTGGGTTTTTAATCTCATTACTTGTACATTTTATACCATATTGTGTTCCTTTTTAAATCAGGACAAAGGGTCATAAAATCATGACAAAATGGCCCTGAAGAACTTCAAGTGTGTTAGCTAACAATGACACCTAAGAATTCAGTCGTTTGGGGTATTAAAGAGCCAAACTACACATACTTGACCAAAGGAGATTCTTGTGCTCTAGCCTCAGGAATTCCCTGGCGGTTTGAAGCAGAGAATTTTAGAAAACCGTTTTTCTCTGGTGCTACCTTCTTCATTACTGAGGGACTGAACCTGGGACATGTGTTAAGCGATCCAAGGGGGCAGACATCCAAACGCAGGCTGTCTTACAGTGAGCTCTCTTCCTGATGTGAGGGGTGGAAAGGTTAGTCTGCAGTGACAGTACTTAATAAGCAACAGGCTCTTGTGTGTTACTTGAACGCTTATGGGAACCTGTCTTTGTGGGCCTTTTGTCGGAGCCAGCTGACTTGCCCGGTTCATGCCTGAGATGGGGAGTGTGGATTGAGGAAGGGTAGGTAGGTAAAGACGGTAAGAGGAAGACAGACACAGGATAGAGTCAGAAGGGCAATTCAGTGAATACTAGGGGGCCGGGGGGCATGACAGAAGACTTCTATTATCTTAAGGAGCAAACAGACTTACTTCCCTTAATCCTCCAAGCATTTGGAGCCACACCTGTTATTCGGCCTTCAGGATCAAGAGTGAACACACCTGAGCCCAAGTCTGTTCTTGTTTAGATAAGAGATCCACTATCAAGGCCTAAACATCCTGCTGTAGCCAAGCTTTAGGTCTTTAGGTCTTTTGACTTAAGACAGTTTTGAACTCTCTGACCTTGAGGCAAGATGGAATGGAGCCATCATTATGGGTTCCAATAAACTCTGCGAAATACTGCAATGAATCCAAAATTGTCCTTGGCCGGATTGCTTAGATAAAACAGGGTTCTCAAATTTTGATTCTCCAATGACGCAAAGTTATCACATATACACCCTGTTGTCTCTTTAGCTGTAGATCTGCCTGCTAGACTCAGGCTGCACAGCAGCCCAGGCCTGCTAGATGACAATTCTGTTATGAAAAGCCCAGTGGCATTTCACTGTGGCATTTAGATTAATACTTCCCTTACTTCAGTAGGAGGGTTTTTCTCCTCTGAGATGTTTGAGGGGTGGGCATCAGTTCTTATCTAGAGGCCTACTCCAGGGCAATGAAGCCACACATCTTTTCTGGGGGTGATTCCTAACTTCTAAATGGTAATATAATTAGTGCTGTTAGGACCCAAGTCTGCTAACTCTCTTGCCTAAATAAGAAAGCCAGCCTGTGAGAGTCATCCTTGCCCTGTAAAATGAGTGAGTGAGAAGAAATCCTATCTTTCTTCCTGTGGAATAGACGATGTTGGCAAGGAGCCCGGTCATTCAGGAGTTCTCCATGATCTGTTAATAAAACCTAACTCATAATTATGGCTGGCTTTAGGCAGGAGGCCAAAATGAGGAGACTGAATTTATTTCTGGTTTTTCCATCCCGTTCCTTCTTGCCGTTTCCAGTTTTAAGGCAAGTGTTAACTCTGAGGTGGGAGTTAGAAGAAACATAGACCTCCCTGCCTCCACCTGAGAACTCTATTAATCCAGAGTTAAGCCTTCTAAAGTCTCGTGGCTTCCAGCATGATGACACCAATGTTCTGCAGGGGCCAGCAGGCTGTCGAACTCTAAAATGCCCACAATATTGAACTTAATGAATCTGACAGGTGATTAAGTTTCAGGACCACTAGGCTGCAGACAAACACCAACGACACCTTCTTCATCTGGGGTTCCTGGCATCTGTCACAGGACCCCATCACAACTGCCAGGGAAATGTTCTGAGTAGAACTTTTAGGGTCACAGATCCATGCTTACCCACATTTTTTTCTTGTATTCCACAAAGCCATTCTCTATTTGCTTGTAACCTTTAGAAGAAATTGTATTCGTGTATAACCCACCTGGAATTTATATATAATTTTGTCCCAACTCAAAATACCACTTGTTTAATACTCTGCCTTTTATTAAGTTGTTTTATTTTGTCCTGTTTGTCCAGCCCCTCTGCTAAAATAACAGCTTTAGAATATGCTTTAATATTAGACATTTCCCTCAAAATTTCCAGATTAGTTGTTCTTTTGAAGTATTGTTTTGCTGTTCATATGATCTTCAAAATAAATTTAAACAAATAACAGCTATTTGATGTGGAATATTCCTTTACACTGTGTGAATATATGTCACTGTGATTGGTTTAACAAAGAAGCTGACTGGCCAATAACTAAACAGGATAAGGGTTAGAGACTGAGAATGCCGGGAAGAAGAGGGGCGGAGTCTGGAGTCTCCAGCAGAGACAGAGAGAAGCAAGATGGGCATGCTGTACTGAGAAAAGGTCCCAAGCCACATGGCAGATCATAGATAAGAAATGTATGTTAATTAAATTTAAGAGTTAGCTAGTAACAAGCCTGAGCTATTGGCCCGAGCATTTACAGTTAACAAAGCCTCCATGTGTCTATTTGGGACCTGTTGGAAGGACAGAAATTTCCACCTACAAGTTGGAGCTTCAGCAAATGTGTCTATATAATCTGCTTTTTACAGGTGCTAGTTTTGAAGCACTGGTGCTTTTAATTAAAAAAATTATTACTTCTTGTCTGGGTGCTTTTGTCTGCATATCATGTCTGCCTACTTGTGTGCTTGTTACCCACCGAGGGCATCAGATCCTGCCCCTGGAGTACAGAAGGTTGTGTGTTTCTATGTGGTTCCAGAGAATAGCACCCTGGTCCTCTAGTCTTCTTAGTCCCTGAGCTGCTTCTCCAGCCCAGAACTGGTCTTTCTTATAATGCAGAGCCTACCACTCAGGAACCTGGTAAACCTTAAAATAGCTACTCTTTATCTTTTTATATACTCAGTAGTAAAGTTTTATAATTTTTTTTTTTTTTGGTTTTTACGAGACAGGGTTTCCCTGTATTGTTTTGGAGGCTGTCGGTCCAGCCTGGCCTCGAACTCACAGAGATCTGCCTGCCTCTGCCTCCCGAGTGCTGGGATTAAAGGCGTGCGCCACCACCGCCCGGCAATTTTTGTCATCTTTTAAGTTGTTAAATATTTGACATTTTGCAGTGTATGATTATAAACAGGAATCTAGGGTCACTGCCTAATTGATTTTACAGTTTTTTTTAGATGTTCACTCATTCATTGACTTTTATTGAATACCTATTATACGTGGGGTAGTTTTCATGAAAGGGAAGCTGGGAAGAGTGGCATGTATTAGGGAATGCACTTAACCTCCCGTCTAAAGGAATGAGTTTTGCTCTTTCTCACATGGTGTGCAGCTCCAATGAGGCAGTCTAGGGGTATTTTGGCTTCTCCAAAGTACCAGGCAGAAACGTGCCATCTCCACTGAGCTCTCACCATTAACCTGCAGCTAGCACACCCAGCACTCCAAGCAGGAGAGAGCACGCTGGCCGCACCTGGCCTCTTCACTCCCTCTGCCTTTCCCAGAACCCGCTCCATGGATCCAGTCTGCCACTACCAACTGGCCAGACCATCTTCATTAGCTAATTCTTTGTTCTCTTTGATCAGCCTTCTCTTAGTACAGAAGAAATAGTCTTAGGGAGAGATTTGAGAGTTTATGACTGAATGCCATGGATTTCTTGGCGCTCCTTTTTGCATTATATTCACCCATTTTTACTAGTGGTCTCACCCAGTCTCATAACTTTAACTAGTTAAAGGTTTTCCCATGGACTTCAGTATACGATAGTTAACTGCCTGTCCATATTCTGTTTTAACTGTCCACTTGAACCAGTCTAGAATTACCAGCAAGAGAGTCTCTGTTAAAGTGTCCAGAGTAGGTTGATCTGTAGACATGTCTGTGAGGCTCTTAAGTACGTTAAGAGGTGTCCACTCCGGGCTGCGCCATTCCCTGGGCTTTGATTGAAGGTGAGTTGAGCTAGCATGCATACATTTATTACTTTCTTCTGACTACAGACATATGTGACCAGTTCTCTCCAACTCCCACCATTGTGACTTCTCAGTCATGCCATTGTGGTGATATATTATTTATGATTTATTAAAGCTTGCCTGAGGGTATGGAAAACAAAGCCAGCCATAAGCTATAGAGCCAGGCAGTGGTAATATACACCTTCAATCCTATTAGCCATAGATCCCGGTGGTGGTAGCACACACCTTTAAACTCAGAACTCAAGAGACAATCAGATAGATCTCTGTGAGTTCAAGGTCACCCCTACATGAAATTGATCCAGTCCTAAAGAGAAACAGAGTTTACACAAAGGTGATCTCAGCACCTTTGTATAAAAGGAACAAAAATCAGTCTTTTACCACTTTGAGGAGAGCATAGCAGTCTGAGTGAATCTGAGGAGCAGTGAAATGGGGAGCAGTTTGAGGATGGCCCCTTTGGTCTGAGGTAGTGGTAAGAGCTAGTGGCTGGCTGCTTTGCCATGAGGCCTATATCCTGGAATTGTGAGGCAAGTAAGCCTCTACCTAACCCAGCATGTTCACTTGGATATACGCTATTTTGATCACATTCCTTCCCCATTCACCCACAAAAAAACAAACAAAATACCCATATAACAACAGACCTCCCCAATCTGAGAAAACAAAGTAAAACCACATCAAAAAACTATCGAATTGTAACCAAATAAAAGCTCTCACACACAAACAAAACAAAAATAATGACTAAAACCCTGCAGAGCCCATTGTCCACTATACGTTGGTCAGTTACTCCTGAGCATGAGGCCTGTCCTGGAGTGGTCGACAGACTCAGTGTCTTTCTACTGGAGGAAACCGACTTTCCTTCTTCTAGCAGGTATAAGTGACAGTTCAGTTGTTACTGTGTCCCTATCTTAAACCACCCCCTGTGAGCTGGATTCTATTTGAACTGATTCAGGAATTTTCCTGACTTCTGTATCAAACTCCTATTTTTACACATTATTTCTTTTTTCCCTAGAAATACACAGAAACTCTCTTGGGTCCGTTTCACCTTCTAGCCATTATACTGTTTCACCCCCACCTCTACAGCCAAACTCTGCAAAAGAACTGGTTATGGCCATTGTCTCAGTAGGAGCTGCACTGATGATGGAGATATGGACGTCTTCTCCTAGGATGGGCTGTGTAGAGTTTCCACCACCACCTCTGAGATAAAAAGGGCAGTGGACATGCTCACTGCGATGTCCTCTAGGACAACGAGCACTCATCCCCTTCATGCTCATGAAGGCTTAGCTGTCAAGGGCTCAGAGCTGCCCTGGCTCCTCCAACCAAAGTGCCCAGGAGTAGGAGAAGCTTCCCGAGAGCACTCTGGGAGCTCACCACACTGTGAACCAGAGAACTGACTGAAAATGATAACATTACCTTCCAGTGCCAGCTGAGGACCAGCAAGCAGCAGAAAAAGCACACCAGGAGCGCAAGTCAGGCAGACAGGACTTCAAAGACACCGAGGTATGCTACTTAGAAAGCTGAGTGTTTGAGAATAGCTCTGCTACCAGGCAGAACCATCACGAGATACACTACCTCCCGACGACTACCACTGGCTGACTGTATTTTCCCAAACTGGGCATCCCGAGAACAAGAGAAACATTGCTGACAAGACTGCAAAGATAATGGGTGCTTACTTACAAATAAAGGATTATTTGCCCAAGACAAATGCACAGGGCTGGCCACACCTTGGTACTCATCCTTCACACTTTACCCAGGGAAACGGTCAGGTCCTTGTTCACACAAGTACTCTACTGGGCAAACCATGGCAGCAGCAGTTCTCAGGGTGGACTCCACTTACCGCATTTGACCCTGAACCATCATGTAACACTTACTTCTCCACTGAACAACAAGGGAGCTGGGGCACTTACTTTACCACGCCTGGGACACCTCACCTGATGCATGTTTAGTCTTTTTGAAGGCCATTTTTATCCTGATTCGAAGTTTATTACTGATGGTTAAGAAAGAATATGCCCCCTGTGATAAGCTAAGTTAATTAATTTTTGAAATTTTCAGAAGCTTCCCTCTTCCACAGAGGTACAGTTCCACAAATTACATCTTTAATTCAGTACGGTATCTAGTATTCAATCAATGAACACAGCACACCGAAGTCACCAGCCAGTCATTTATTGCAGGGGCCAATACACATGTTCTTCTGAGGAACATATTGAATCATTCACTTGATGGTCACAAACATGATAATCTCTTTTACTGGTATATTTTCACTAGGTTTGGTAAGGAAAAATAAAAATTATTAAAAAATTATGAATTATGTGCAAAAGTTCTAATTTAACAACTAATAAAATGGCAGGACTAAGGACTGCTAGTGCTAATGTGTCAACCAACACCATGCATTTCAAATAAAGAAGACAACACACCCAGGCACGAGACAGCAGATGCCAGCAGGGCGAAATAAAGCCGCCTGCTACAGACAGTGCAGTCAGTGAGGAATTACAAAAGGCAAGACAATTGCTGTCATATGACGTCATGTGACCACATCAGTGGTCTTTTTCAAAAGAAGTCAGGATGGTGCGACAACACTTCTACCTAGGACTCCCTCTCATCTGCTGTCTAGGTCCCATGAGCTTTGGCTTGTCCTTGTCAAACTGTAGAAATGAGGGGACATACTGGTGGTTTGGTCTTCAGTGGGAATTTACAGCACCCGAAGGAGGTCGAGAGAAATTCTAGACCGGGGGATGTCAATGTTGAGGACCTTCACTTCCACTCTTTCTCCAGGGCCCAGGCCCAGGCTCCTTCTCTTCTTTGTTTTAGACAGCTTTGCTTCTGTTATGTTTCGTATGGGAATCAGTCCAGACTTCCCCACTCCTATATCCACGAAAACCCCAAACATGGTGGCATTCTCCACTTTGCCTGTAAGAACTGTCCCAACCTGCAGATCTTCCAGACACACTATGCTTCTCTTGAAGTCAGGTTTATCAAAATCTACGAGGAAAGAGAGTAAACGTTAGTTTAACCAAGAAGTCACTATACTTGGCATTTGCTGTGTATTGATTAATACAGATGCCCAGATCAGCATGGGCCTTTGAGGGAGAAACTGTTCACACAGGCATTTACTTCTCTCTGCAGCCTGTGTCACTGATGTGAACGTGAACACAGTCTGCAAGGCTGTGGACAGATGGTCTCACTTTTTTTCCTGCAAAGGACCATCAGATTGGACCTTTGCTCGGTGACCACACCAGACAATCACAAATGCTCAGAAAGGGAGAGCTCTGGAGACATGAGAGGTGGTGCTAGCTTTCAACTCCTGGATTCTTAAATTGTTTCAAGGTGGTGAAATTCCCACTAGCTCTTGGACAAATGTGGGTGAAATCAAATGTTCTCTCTACTTCTTCCCACAAACTGTGAATCCAAGAATTCTTTCTATTTCAAACACATTTATTTAATCAGGAGGTACGGGCTTTTGATTGCCTGTGGCTCAGAAATCCACATCAGCCGGAGCGAGACTCCTCTCTTCCTCTAGTTCAGCTGATTGAATGTTTACTGCCTTCTAGCGTTACCTTGTAGTCAGGTGCTCTGCTGGATGCTAGATACAGAGACGAGACACCCAGGTCCCCATTTCACGGTCTCCCCCCCCCCCCCCCGCCCCTGCCCATCCCACTATACGCATTTCTGTTTGCCAACACCAGCCCTTAAGAAGTGAGCACAACTTGGGGCAACCATGGGTCCAGAGAAAATAAAACAAAGGCTTTGTGAGGAGAAGAGATGAAGAATCCAAATGGGGCTTGTGAGCTATCCACGGCCTGCGTTTGCTTCCACAGGCCCAGCCCCTTCCCATGGACCACTAAATGCTGACTCTCAGGACAAAGAACACATTCTAGCTGGGCTCTCCTTCTCTGAGTCCTCACCCTCCCTTCACCCAGTCCACTTCCGCTTCCTCCAAAGCTATCGGCTTTACTCTGATAACTGCTCACTTATCCTTTGCTTTTGTATTAACAACTGCTCACCTTTGTTTTCCTCCCTTGGTCCAACCACCTCAAGATCAGGATTTTTTAGGATAAGTTCCCCCACTGCTACTAAACAAGACAAAACCCTGTAAACCCCAAACCTCACTGTCCTCATTAAATACACTGATGTGAGAAGTAACTATGGAATTTTACCTGACAATTCCAAAGCAAGAAACCTCTGGTAATTTGACCCACACAGGGAGAGGGTTACTCAAAGCCAAGTGAAACTCAGGTGCCCAGGGTTGCGGCAAGGATGGACCCCAGGTCCACGAGGCAGGTTTTCATGCTGGGAAACTCTCTCCCACTCTTTTCCTTGCAAGAAGTCCAGCTGCTGCCAAGTCCCATGGGGCTCTGATCAGCAGCTCAGCTTAATTTTGCATGAAAACCAGAGTTGAGAACCACTCAACATGTTCCCCAAGACAGCCTGGGCCACTGAGAAACCAAAAGTCCTCCATGCACTATGCAAATTTTAACAATTTGAGAGCCAAGGCAACACATACAGTCAGGTTACTGTCACAAACTTGTTCCTAAGTAAGGAAACTAACTTGCAAGGATAGCTTCAATAAAAGGAATTGATTATGTCACTGAAGAAAAAAAACCCTGAAATCTGATGAGTATAAAGGAAAGAATGAGGCAATTAAGACAGGAAATACTTTTGAGAAAATGGAGAAAAGAGATGGAATACAAATACTATAACACGGAAATGCCCAAAATACTGTCTATCTCCCTCTTCCAAAGTATGACTCATCTGCATCTCCCCCTTGGGAATGTGTTCAATAGTAAAATGATAGTTCTCAAATACCTTGAAAATAGTGACTTAACCAGGGCAAAGATTAGCTGCAAAGTTTGCTTAAAGAGACCTATTTGAAACTGTACTTGTCACACTGCAAAGCCCAGGTCCATCTGTGTTCTGCCCAACAAGAGGCCAATTAAGGAAGGGCCTCTGCTTAGTTAGGTTAAGTGGGTGTATGCCTTTGTTTTGAGTCCCTACTGTAACTGAGATAATGAAGCAATCAACACCATGACAGAAAAACCAAGATGGACAGGAAAAGCCAGTACAGGCCACCTGTAGCGAAATTGTCTTTGTCAACCATCCAGGTAGTGTTTAGGCATGCCACCAATCTCACCCTGCGTGAGAGACACTGAGCTTAGTGTTCCTACAAGGGGAAGCCATTGAATCCACATGAAGACAAGCAGGCTTCTTGGCAAGTTTATCTGTGGGAACAGTCACTTTACATGAAGGACAACTGGAAGGCTTTGGTACCCACTGGTCTTATTCAGTGTTTTATTTTCTCCAGCTGCAATTCTGTCTCAAGGGGCCATTGCTCTCAACAACTATGGCTATTATACTCCCTTCACCCTCTACCTGCACAGAAAGCAGGAGCACTCTACATGAGAAAGTCGATCAACATGGAGGTATCATCCTATTTCTTCACTGTGCTAGGTGACATGGAATCCAGAGACCAGGAGGGCCGTTATTTTAGGAAGAAGATTCACTTTTGGGGGTGGATGGAAAGCTTTCCCTTCCGGCACTTCAGAGATAAGAGAGTTTATAGGACAGTCAGGGAGAGCAAGTCTCCACGCACAGTGATGCGTCTATCCTGGTGCACTGCAAATCAACATCGAGTGGGCAAGGAGTCAGAGCCCCGCCTCTATTGACTCCAGGTACCAATGCTAGTGACCGCCACAGACACACGCTGACCCTCAGCTCTCTCATGCATAGGGTGACAGAATCTATCTACTTCAGGCATTCATTCGGCTGCTGTAAGGGTCAAAGGCGGTGACGCGAGCCACACTCAGGCATGGGCTACAGCTCATGTTAACTTACCTGTTCGGAAGTCAAAGCTTTCAGGCTGACTCAGACCATCGATGATGACCTGTAAGGTGTGGGTGGTTGTCTCTAACCTTTCTGCAGTTTTCTCTATGCCTTCTTTCCCGAGAGATGAATTTATCTTGTGTTGCATTTCAGGCTTTCCAATCTCATGCAGTGTCCCTCCGATGAATGACAAAAACCTTCAGTGGGGAGAAAAGCCCAACGTTTATCACTAATATTACTTTTTATATTTCCTTGCACAGGTCATTTTCAGATTCTCTTACACCACTCGGTCTCTACGGAGAGTAGACGGTATGTCCTATGTTGTAGTAAGTGACTTAGCTGAGGGGTATGTGGGCAGGCTCGGAGGAGGCGTGTTTAAGCTCTAGTGCTATTTTTCAAGTGCCTGTCCACGGTTGGGCCAGGGACATTTTATAGTTTAGCGTCACATGCATATTTTCTGGATAAGGCTATCTACATTTACCTCATGTTTCCTACAATTTTCAGTTAGGAAAACATTAGAATTTAGATTGACAGTCAAATACAATGTATTGGTGATACCACAATCTAGTATGGCATGCATGTATCAGGTATTTCCGATTTTCACAAACACTCCTCACGTTCCACATCCTTGCTGCATGTGTACATCTACATGATGGGAAGCTGACCTGCCAGACTGTCAGTTTCAAGGACACAGATGCCACTGAGCCACACATAATTGAAATCACCTAAAAGCATGGAGTATTCAACAGGAAAATAGCAGAGGGCAGCTGGGTGGCTGCCTGCTCAGTAGTAGCATATGAAAACAGCATGTGTAAGAGAACCTGGACTCACCCCACAGCAACAGTATGGGGGCGTGTGAAAGAAAAAGTGATTTGTTTTTCAAAAGGAAAAATCCCTCAAAGATACAATCTAAAGTTGAATATTCTTTATACACTTTATATACCACATAGCTATAATGTTTGCCATTGCCTTGCTTGCACATATGCTACCCAATTGCTGAGCTGCAGGAAAACCATAATAACACAAAACAAAAAATGAAGGTTAGATGCAGTTCCCTCCAGTTTTATGTGAGTTCAGGGTCATGGCTCCCTTTCTTGATGTTCCTTGGCTGGGCATTTTTCTCCATCATTAAGCTCCATTTCCTATGATTAATGGCACTTTAAAAATGTCAACACAGTAATGAGACAGATAGTGATACTAGTGCCCTCGAATTCCTTCCTCTAAGAATGCCTCTGGAATACAGGAAGGGAAAAGGAAACTGCTGGAGGTGGTCTCTGGACCTGCCTCCCGTGGCAGGCACTGCACGGGGCAGAGGGGTTGCCTGTTCCGATTCTGTGTTTGCCTTGTGCTCTTCCTTGATACTCTGGTGCTGATCCCCTCATATCTGCTGGGGAAAGGCCTCTCACCTCCCACTTAACTAGGGTGTCTCTTGAGTTCAGATGCACAACCCTTCTACATTTCTAGAGCCCTATTGTTTATTTTAAAAGATCATCTAGCATCCAACAAGTCTCTTGAGGGTATATTTTAGTTAGCAGTCTAATATGAAGACAAAGAGTGACACTTCTTTGGGCAGGAGTACCATCCGGAGGCCAGGGAGATTCACCTCTTCAGCCTATGACTATGGCGTCCCCAGCAGGTGGAGAGGCAGCCTGTGTGGTGTTGACTGATGGACAGCAGCACCATGGGCTGGTGACAGGGCCCAGACGCTGGAGCTCAGACTGATAGGGCAGCTGTGACACCTGCTCCTTCGTTGGACAGCTCTTTTGGGTACTCACTAATATGGCTTTCCTGGGGTGCAACTGGTTACTGCTATGGCAGAAAACTTCCCGAAGCACCCACCCTGCAGGCCACTTGGAGTATTAAGATGTACTGTATATGCATATGCACAGGCACACATACGATGGAGAGGCGGTGACTGCTACAAAATCTCATCCTTATAAAAAGTCTGTGAAGAAGAGAATCGGTTGTTTAACCTGGGAGTGTAGTTCATATATCTCGTCACCCTCACAGAAGCCCGAGGGCAGTAGTCACTGAAATCAATAACAAAGCATCACGTTGCTTCCTGCTAATGCTCTGTATTGATCAACTCTATTTTTAAACAATGAAGGAACGAAGTGAAGTAGTTCTTGCATTTTGAACACTTTGTTAAAGTTGCCCAGGTCACAGAAAAAGCCAGCAAAAAGGAGGGAAACTGGGAGAACAGGAACTGTTGTATTTGGTAAGATAAAACACAACGTGTTGGGTAATATCTCACCAGCACAATTTAATGGAAGATCACTTCTAAACATTAGGCAGTTAACACCAAGTAAATCCCACTGAGAACTTAGCTTCTAAACGGACAGTTCTCACAAGTCAATGAGTTATTACAGCCATCGTCTTGCTTTCTCTACTGTCTCTGGAAGGCCTTTTCCATTTGCTAAGGACTGCTGTTGGAGCTGCTGTTTTTATTTAATATGTAATTTCATCCATCTTACTTAAAGTAAGAAAGTAGCATAAATGCAACAAATAAGCACATCATGTTCTTTTAGCACACATCTGCATGGAGTTAAAACACAGACCTTGCAGCAGAGAGCACGCTTACCCTTCAGACACAAAGCTACACTGCTGATGTTTTCTACAGAAGCTTGCAACAAAGGCCAGGCCTTCCTCCACAAAGAGAAAAGAAGTCTTTGTGAGATTTTTCCCTCAAAGAGGAAGAAATGCTTCAGATTCACAAGACTCCACAGATGGCCATCCAGATTCCCGTAATCATTTTCAGCACAGGGAGTTAGAAGCCAAGGGGCTTGTTACACAGAGCAACGTGACACCCTGCGGAGCTCACAAGAACCTCGGTGATATAACACCATCTCTCTCTCTCTCTCTCTTACACACACACACACACACACACACACACACACACACACACACACACACACACACACACACACGGGGAGGGAGGGAGCGCGGAGGGGGAGGGCACTCGAGCCATGCTACCATAGTAAAGTCCAAAGACTTTTATCCAATCATTTTACAGGGATTTCGTCAACAAGCAAAAAATGAAATGCAAGAGTGCAGCCATTTTGGAATGAAAGGAAACGTGGGGGGGGGAGTAAGTCGCAACTGGTAATGCATGGAGAAACTCGATGACACGGCTTTTAGAGTGGGGTTGTGTGTTAAATGGTGGGGCACTGACTCAAAGTCCAGCGATGGTTTGCTACTCTAGAGACTCCAGATATATAGTTTCAAATCTATCAGTGTAAAGGGGCCAGAAGAAACTTGAACTCAGTGTGCCACTGCCTAGTCAAGCTGCTGTACCAGGTGCACTGTGCACAATGAGTTCAGTATGGCTTGATGGAGACGGTGCCAACGTGGCTATATCAGATTATCTTGTGAACACCATCAGGTGACAGCCATGGGGACTGCATTCTCATCACTAAGAATCCTTCACATTTCTCCTGGGCTAAAACAAGGCACAGACCTGGGCCAGAATCCTTCAAAATCTGTGCTGGTACAAACTCCGAAGCAAGTGACGATCCGAGGAAAGCGCATTTATGGAAGGTCCCGGAGTTGCCAGCAGCTCCACGGAAGCTAACAGAGTCATAATGGAAATGGTATTTCAGTGGCTTTTCTTAGCATTTGATCAGCCACACAAAGAGCAGAGAACTCTCCATAAGAATGTACGGCTGACAAGGTTTTAAAATATGGTAGAGATAAGTATCCTGAAAAATAGACTTGCTGTGAAGACTCCCACACTCTGCCTTGGGAGCGCAGTATTAAATGGTATGCACAATCTGGACCAGAGAGGGGTCCCTGTAGGGTCTTTTGTGGTGACATTTCCAAAGTCTTCAGACTGTTTCCTGCATCAGGGAGCAGCAGCAAGTCACTGAAAATGGAGAAACTCCTGCCAGGGATTGAGGAATAACTGCGGGGCTTTTTGTGAGCACCTGCTCTCCCTCCTGCGGATGGACGAGACACTTCCTGGTGTCTAAGGGAAGGTTAGACAATGCGCAGAAGCGGAACTACTGTATGTCACAGTCACAGTCACTGCAGGGAGAAGCCGTTCCCTTGCAGCTGTTTCAGTAAAACTTTACATGCCTCTGCACTTCAGCACAGGGAATTAACTTCACTTAAAAACAAGTGCCAGTTAATTGTCTTTACAGCCTTCTAGAAGTTCAAGCATGAGGATGACCATCCATTTAGAGCCAGCTGAAGATGACACTCTCAGTTTAACCAAAGCATCTAAGATTGGTGAAGCAATGACCAGTGTCATAAAAGGCACTGATTCCTCAACATCCAAACAACTTACTGTGAGCCACATACTGTGTAAGCATCACAGTTTAACTTAAACCTCTACACACAATTTTAAAGAAACTGGCGCATCCTTCCACAAAGTGAGCTCAATGGGGGGGAGGGGATGAGGGCAGGGTGGCAGCATCTTGTTTGCCCCACCTCCTTCAAATATACAGTCCTATCTCAAGTGATGCGGATCTGCTAAATTCAAAGCCTTGTGAAAAGATGTTGAGGTCAATTAAAAATACACTGGAAAAGCATGCTCAGCTTTGTTCAGCAAACATTTATTTCATGTGCACAGATAGTACATTACGGAAACAGAGCCTTGGCCTTGAATAAGCTTCCAGAGGACTCGGGCAAGAGGAGGCCAGTTGGGACAGTTTCCGTCCTGCTTGTCCTCTCCAAGGCGGGACTTCACGTTCAGATGGGCACATACTTTCAAAGCACTCGATAAAACATGCATTTCACTCTCTGGAAAATCTCACTGCAGATGGAGCTTTGCAGATAAGACAATCAAAGCCCTGAGAGAAAGTGACCAGTGCAAAGAGCTGAAGCCACACGGTTGGAGCTCAAGTAAGTTACAGTCCTCCACATCTTCACGAATACTTCGACCCCTTGACTTTTGAGGAGCTTCAATGCAGACAGAAGATTCAGATTGCAGATAAAATTTGGCACCCAGAACTACTGCCTGGGAGCAATTTATTATTATTTTTTAAACTAAATTTGAAAGAAAGAAACTTTGGCTCTTTTTGAGTTATTGAGTAAGGGTTGAACAAAATTAAGTTAGTGGTTTCAAAGGCTGCAGTCTCTATATAGTTCAAAAACACTGTTTAGAATTAATATAATTTAATTTACTGCCTGTAAAGCCATAATGTGGATTAGTGCCTGTGACTATTTGAAAGAGAAGGGTAAATAAAGCAACAGTATTCAGAAGCATACAGGGGCCGACGGGAGGAAAAGCTGAAGCAGACCACTCTAGTGTCGCTTGGAGCAAGCCCAAGTGACAGGGAAAAACTAAGAGACAGATTCGTACCACAGGGCCAACAGTTAGTAACGTTACTTTCCAGAAACTAGCAGAAGAAGCTTATTAACATTGGCCATTTGAGTAAATCTCCGGCTGCCCGCTCAACGGCTAGGGACACCGCTACAGTGAGGAAGGGAGGTGGCAGCAGCTCAGTTATGATGACACAGAATTAGAAGGCAGGCTGAGACTCCAACCCACAGCTAGACTGGGAGCAGGAAGCTGAGGGAACAGGAGACAGAATCAATACCTGAGTGTCAGGCTCCGGATTGAGGGGTCTAAACTTGAGCAAGAGAGGACAAGGAGAAGGAGGAACAAATACTTGTATAATTCCACCGCTGGCCTGCAGCTCCCTCTTTGTTTTTCTCCAGTGGGAGTAGCAGGCTGTTCTACATATACACAGCAGAGAAACTGGCCTTCTCCCCAGTGCCGGGAGCTGGTATTGATATGAATTAACAATGCTGCATGTGCAAATTACATCCAGATCATAGAGCAGAACAAGAGCTGCCCCCACACCCTGAAGCTCGTGTGACTTCTCCATGCTTTTTCAATAGCACAGCTGACAGCACCTTCATGATGACAGCAAAAGTTAACAGTGGCCATTGCGGTCACTACCATGTTCCAGGAGCTAAGTATATGACACGCATTAACTTATATAGTTGCTACTCTCTAATTTAACAGACAAGAAAACTAGGGCCAGGAATCTGAGGTCCAACAGCCAGGATCTGGACAGGGAGTCTGAGGCTCTTTACTTCTAGGGCCCTCCACTACTCTGTCAGGAGCTTAATGTGGGCTGTGTGCTGGAACAATGTGTACTATATTTCTAGGAGTGCCATGGCCTGGCCGTCCATTTCTTCAACAGGCAGGTTCTCTTTCATCATCCCCCTTTTGTGATGGCACTTTAGGTACGCTGAGTATAACTTCCTGGGAACTACAGTGAGATATTTAGATTAAGTAAATGGTTATCTATTATTGGCTAATCTTCACAGTCTGCTTTCTCTGGGGACCCACTGTTTCCATCTTTCCGAGGCTGGGATTACAGGCTGGCCATTATACCCCATGTAGCACTTACTTGGTTCTGCATATCCAAACTCTAGTCCTCACGTTTGTGTGTCAAGCACTTTACACTCTGAGCTATGGCCCCACACCACCTATTTGCTTCACACACACACACACACACACACACACACACACACACACACACACACACACACACACACACACACACACACACCCCTTAAACTCCCTGCACTACATACAGCTGCTTGTCAGTTAGAAGCTTAGAAGCTTTGCTCCTAGCTGGTCACAACTTAGTATAAGGTCCCAAAACCTCTATAGACAGCTCTGAAAGAGCAGCTCAGGAAGCACAGAGGACCTTCACTAAGGGTATTCAGTACTGGGGTTGTGCCATCTGCGCCACGTAAGACAGGGCCTCCAAGAATTTCCTCAGCTGTTCTACTGCTAGCCCACAGGTGCTTGTCAGGATCCTTCTACTCACTGCATCAGATGGAGTTATTCTAGTTTGGGTCTTAAAAACCTACTACAGACAGGTGGTGGTGCACACCTTTAATCCCAGCACTTGGGAGGCAGAGGCAGGCGGATGTCAGTGAGTCTGAGGTCAGCTTGGTTCCAGGATAGCCAGGGCTGTTAAACAGAGAAACTTTGACTTGAAAAACAGTTAAACAAACAAACTAACTACAACTTCTCAACGAATCAAAAGTCAGAACTGCTTGATTTTTGCACATAAGTTCCTTCCATTCCTATGGAAGCAGGGTGCCATGCTTGTGATTATACTTAACCTAGACCTAAATGTTAAATTCACACTTGTTGATACTCTCAAAATATACTTTGCTGCACAGATTGTAAGAGACAGAAACAGGCAGATCTGCAGTAATAAGGCAACTTTCCCAGCTCCAGGACTTGAGTACTGAGCTGGCAGAAACTACTCTTTGTGTAGTGTGCTCACCTGGCACATGACAACGGCACCACACACCTTCCTCCTGCTACACTGGCTCTTCTGGAAACCAATCTCCCGAAGTTCTCCCTAATGGCCCCAATGGAAACAGCATACACTTTATCAAAATGAGTGCTGAGTGAGTCTTGACATGAAATTTCCTGGCATTTCTCAAGTTAAATTGAGAGCACGGGCGCGTTGGGGCTTAACTATCGGCTGTGAATTGGATTCTGAACCCAGCCTTCTCTGGGCCAGTGCCAGGTCTCATGTGATGCAGAGGGCTCAGCAGAACCTGCAGCCAGAGCTCCGTCCTCTCCTAACCAGAGAAGGGAAATCAGATATGTGTGTAGCTCCGAGACCAACCAAAATGGTAGGACAAAGGGAGAAGGGGCATGGAGGAGGCGGGGACCCTACCCACGCTTTCGCTGGGTCTGCTTCCACTCACAATGCAGCAGCAATTTTACTTACAGCTACAGTATCCAACACAAATGAAACTACACACACGTGGGTTTGTAAGGATTTCTCCACAACAAGAAATGCAGAAAGAAATGGCCTGTGACTTTCCTAGGCTTATTCGGTCTGTAAACTCTGAGACGGCGCTGGAAGCAGACACAATGCTCTGTGGAGATGCATGGGATGCTGTTTGGAGGGCTGACACCTTTTTGGCACACTGGGCTTCTCAAAGAGGTACTTAGTTGGCATGTAGATGAGGCAGGAGAGGCGGGAGAGGATGAGCCAGTGTGTTTTAGCAACAGCTCTGCTTGTACCTTGATCTCAGCAGTTTTAGACTACAGAATCAATTGTTGGAACAAAGCTAAAATTACGCCTTATTCTGTGAAAGGTCATTCGTATGGCTTCCTTTCCTCGGTGATCTCTAAAAGTGCGCTTTCACTCTCCATTCTGCCATTTATCCCTTCACACTGCTGGGTCAGTCTTTGGTGGGTGCTTTGGGTACAGGGGTAAGCCGGGTTCCAATAGTCTCTAGCTACCTGGAGCTCACAGCCTCCAATAACCAACCTTTAATTGAATTGCTACCAGCCTAACAAATCTCATGCAACTTTTCAGATGCATTTCTATGTTAAAGGTTCAAGAACAATTATAGAGGGTTAGAACTTTAACTACGCTATTACACTGTGGGATTTTTTTGTTTGTTTTTTGCCATCCAAGTCTATTATGAATATGTAAGAAAAAGTGGAGAAAAATACAATCAGAAGAAGGTGCTTAATGACAAAATTTAAATCTAATTCATTTTTTTCTTGATTTTATGCAAAAGGAGTCTTTTTTAAAGACCTCTAAGATCAGTTCAATATCTGTTTTTAAAGACTTATTTTTCTTGCTTTTTATCTATGTATATGAATGTGTGTCTTTATGTGTGCGTGTATGTGCATTGCATGTTGCTCACCGAGGCCAAGAGATCCCTGAGAACTGGAGTTACAGGTGGTTGTAGCCACCTGATGTGGGTGCTGGGAACTGAGAGTTCTCCGGAAGAGAACTTAATTACTGAGCCATCTCTCCAGCCCCTACCTTTTTTTTTTTTTTTTTAATGATTCCAGCATTTACCAGATGAATTTTGTTGGTGATGAGTTTATTCATCATTTGGGGTGTGTAGCATACTGCAACAGGGTGTGTAGAACAGAAACATGAATAGAGATGATTGATGTTCTCAAGAAGTCCACCACTGAAGGGGCACATAGCACTCTTAGATGCTGGACTGCAGGCCGGTAGTTAGCAAGTGGCTGCTATTTGGAGTTCACAGGTATCTTTAACAGGACTTATAAGAGCTGGCTCACGAGACAATGTCCAAGCCTTTGACCTGAGAAGCTGAAAGGATGACCAGAAACTATCTGATATGAAGAAGGCTGTGGCTGGAGCAAGAGTTCAGCAAAGATCCAGCTTTCAACTTTAAACATGCTGGACTGGAGCTGCCGAGGAGGCAGCTGGATGCCGTGTGAGCTGTAGAAGAGTGGTTTAAAATATGAGCAGGTTTAGGAGCCAGGCACAGTGATGGTCTCAAAGTCTTGGGAGTGAAGAGGTCATGGGGCAGTGATCACTCTGTATCTTTTCTACATCTCCCTTCTGCATCTCCTCCACAAGTGTCCCTGGTGTCCCTATTGTTCTCGTCACCCATAACTTATTACTGTATTTCATGTAATCTGTCAGTGACACTTATGGCTCCATTCTCAAAACCCACAGAGAATGTGCACATGGCTCAGCACGGCTCCTATGGTCTGGGTGTCAGCATTATCTCTTGACTTGGACACTGCACTTTGTCTGTCTGGTCTCCATGTTTCTTCCACTGTCCTTACAGTCCATACCTAACATAGCAGCCTTTTCATTGGGATTATGCTCCAGCTTTTAACCTAGCTACTGTTCTTACTAAATATTAAGACCCATTCCTTCTGATAGACTCAAGTTGATGGTGTCAAATACAGCAAGTGGTTTAAGGATGGTTTTGATAAGCAGGTCACTGGGTAAGAAAGTAATTTATTTTTTATTTAAAAATTATTTTTCATTTTATATACCCTAGTTCCCCCCTCCCCTTCTCCCATCCCCTGCCACCCACTCTAAGAATATAATTTCAAGAGAGGAATGAATAAGGTAGAAAACAAAAATGAGAGGAAGAGAAGAGTAAGAATTAGAGGTAGATACTTCTAAGACACTCGGCAATGAAAGGCAGGCACAATGGGTAGCTCTTAGCTGTCCATAGGAGCCACTGGGTCAAAGCATTAAGAAGTCTGAGCTAAATCAGTAAGCAAGGTGGAGGAGACAAGAGGTATAGGGGCAGTCCTAGAACTTCATAGCAGTAAAACACGTTATTCATCTAGCTGTTACTTCCTCACTTTCTTTAGAGGTAGGGCAGTCAGACCACTACAATAGCCAGGGCTAAGAGTCTTCAGCAGTGGCATGGAAGGAGTGAAGGTGGAAACAGAATCCCGAAGCAGAGCTGCTAGGAAAAGAGAGGGCAGAATGAATAAAGAGAGGGTCCAACTAGAAGAGAGTGTGGGGTAGCTTGAAGTGCTTCCGTGAGGAAGGACTGACGTCATCCTGTGAGTGGGAAACGACCTGGAAACAAGTTAAAGGGAAACAGAAGACAGTGTCCTTAAAGGGCTGACAGAATGTTGGTTTTCAGGTTCTAGGTTCACCTCTATCTTCTAGGGTGTGAGTTCTTCCACAATGTTTCATTAAATGCCATCAGTCCTCACACTTTCTGAAAAACCCCTTTTGCTTAGGTTCCTCTAGCTTCTTCTCTTAGCAAGGAAGAAAGCAAATAAATGTGGGCACTAATGGCTTGCTTATTTTACTTATTCTAAAGTACAAGGCAAAGAAGCTCTTTTTCCTGCAACATCCAGGAAACACATCTTGAGCAGACAGTATAAAACTCCCCCTGCTCTTGAGAACACCTATTTCATGCAGACCCCTCAATAAAACAAATAGGCAGAGCTTCACTTAGGAGACGGGGGATGTCTTCTTGAGAGGTAGGACAGATGCTATTAGCCAAGGATACAAGACAACCCAAGGCAGATACTCCCAATACTCACTTATGCTAAGGGGTCACCTTACTTTCTGTGAACACCACCCACTGTCTTTCAGAGAACACTTTTAAAAGACACGACCACATTGATAGCATTCAAATCTGGCTCCAGTTTTAAAAGTACAATCCAGTTAACAGCCTAGGCTTTGAGTGATGGTACATCCATCTTAAATCTTGGTTCTCCTAAGCTAAGTTATGTCAGGCAATTTGCTTTCTCCCTCTGAGACTTGGCCAGCCTGAAATGGGAACAGCAACAGCACCAATTTCCTGGGGTTGTTGTGAGGTATACACACCCTGGTCCATCTAAAATGCCTGGTAATGAGGAAGCAGTCAATGAATGTTTGTTCTCACTGGTCTATCAATAACTCCTTAAATTAGCTTTAACTACATTCTCTACTCTCCAACCTATTAAACACCATGTTCCTCTTTTTGTTCCCCCATCTACATGAACCTAAAAGACAACTGTGTGTGGAAATGAGCTCTCCTTGCCCCAGAGTTTAAATTCTGTCTTGTTTTAGTGTGTTCCTTTATAGGTACAATAAATACCTCTACTCATCTTTATGTTCTCCAGGCCCTACCACATTCCAGGAGGTGAATAAAGCCACACCAACAAAACCCATGGAGTAAATATTGGAACCATAAGTAATATGAAAAATTAAGGAAACACCAGGCTTCCCTGAGATGAGGGTATTAAAAGAAGAGCCATCTTACATAATAGGAAGAAAAACACTGATTCATATTCATTAAACATTCCCATTTCCAAGCTCATTGAGAGTGTTACAATTACAAGGTGTGGTGTTGTTGGAGAAGATGTGGCCTTATCGGAGGAAGTGTGTCACTGCGGGGGCGGGTTTTGAGGCCTCCTTTGCTCAAGCTACACTAACTGTGACACTCAGTTCACATCCTGCTGCCTTTGGATCAAGATGTGGAATTCTTAGCCTCTTCTCTAGCACTGTGTCTGCCTGCATGCAACCATGCCCACCATCATAACAGACTAAACCTCTGAACTGCAAGTCTCCCCAGTTAAATGTTTTCCATCATAAGAATTATTACGTTATGCACAGAGATTAGTGAAAAGTACACTGAAGTCTGCAATGTTCTTATTTCAGTACCTAAATAAGCTCATGGGTAAACAGATAGACAGATATGGATGGACACACAGAAAAGCAGGTGCACTGGTATGCTGATATCTAGATGCACCAGAGAAGAATTCTCTGCATGTGTCAATGAGTCTCACAATCAAACACAGGGAGGACAGACTGCAGTGGCATTGGTGGACAAGCTTCACGTCTGCTTTTCTCAGTTAGTCCTGAATCTTTATAACAGCAAACATTGTTGAAGGAAACAAGCCAATGGCATTTACCACAGTGAGCAAATACAAGTGACTTCAAAGCGCTCTATAAATCCCATATTTTAGAATGAAAGTTAAAGCAAACGGGTCCTAAATCCACTACTGTATTACTCAGTCAGAACCTTAGGAATTTTTGGTTATGTATCAAGTCATGGGCTTTGAACTGAGAGTTTTAAAGATAATTAAACATGCAATGGAAAGTTGTTTTGGGGTCAGTACAATGGGTCAGTGAGTGAGTCTTGCTGTCCAGCCTGGTGACTGTTCTGGCCTCAGGACTCACATGGTAGAAGGGGAGAGAGCTGATTGATTCTTCTTGCCAGTTATTCTCCAATCTCACTCCCCACATGTACATACAAATAAATAAACATAACAAAACATTTTAAAGTCATTTCCTTTAATCACTTTATATCAAGCTTCTCTTGTATTAAAATAATCTCAGCATTGCTCTCTGTTAATGTGTCCCCACGAAAAGTACATTAGACTCTAACAATCCAACAGATGTTAATTTTGTGGGAAAGCTGGCTGTCTATAATTTTAAAAAAGGCTTTGTCTTTCTAATAGCTCAAGTTAACACCAGGTACCAGTCAATTGAGTCATGCTAATTTCCTAAATAGAGAATGCCATGCAATTACCAGTCCACTGACTTCTCCCTAGAACCAGGACTTATTGGTCTGACACGGCTCCACAAGAACAATAAAATAATGTGGCTAACTCAGCAATGAGGAACTTCTGAAAACTGCTGTCATGTTAAGCATGGCCACTATGCCCACCCAAAGGCCACGCTGTACGGAACTCACTGTGCACATGCAGAGTTCTGGAGCTGGCCCCTGGCTCACCTGACTGCTATGTCGTAGGATTCCGGATGGATGCAAGTCTGGTCCAGGGGGTTTGGTGTGAGGGTGACATCTGCTTTGCTCTTCTTTTTGCCCAGCTTCTCACTGGTGAGAGAGGCAGCTCCCTGGCTCTGGCCTGAAGAGTCAAAAGGCTGACTACGGTAGTCAGGAAAAATCATGAGGAAAACAGGAAGTGGGGCAGAAAAGTAAAGAAACACGAATTAAACACACACTTAGTCCTCTGCTATGCAAACCACATACACAGCAACCATTCACTTCACAGACACTGCCACACTTGACTTAAAATACTATCAATACAATTTTCTGTTATGATTCAGTCCCTGCAACTGGCATTCTAGGGGAAATGAAGAAACAAATAAAATCATCACCATCACAGTAAGATGGCAAAGATGGTTTCTCAGAGCTGAGGACAATCAAGTTCCCAACAGAACCTACTGAATGCAGAATGAGACCACGAAGACAGAGTCACCCCTGGCACATCAACAGGACACTTCAGTATATCTATCTATTTGAGAAAAGACAATGGCTCCCAAGAGTAAAATCAAACATATCATTTAAAGATAGGGCGAGCCTCCCTGGGTGTGGATGGTCTCTTCTTTCTGGACTGCCAGCTCACAAAAAAATGACACGGAGACAGTAATAATTATGAAAGCTCAGCCTTAACTTAGGCATGTTCCTAACTAGTTCTAATAACCTAAATTGATCCATACCTTTTAAAGGGTTGGTTACTTTACTCTGTACTGACCGTCCTGCTTCCACAGCATCTAGCTCGCAACCCCCCTTTTCTTCTTCCCCGGGTTCTCTCTCTGCAGAACTCCCAGCCATACCTCCTGCCTAGCTTTGGCCATTTGGCTTTTTATTGCCCCAATCACAGCAGTGCATCTTCATGCAGTGTGTAACACCTGGGCTTTAGTGTGGTGTGGGGACTGGAACTTGGGTCTCCGTACTTGTTCTGCAGCACTGACTGAGCTGCCCCATCAGGCCCAGCTTCTGGGTTTTGCCATCTGCTCGGGAAGAAGTCCTACCGTCCTGTTCTGCTCGAGCCCCCATGCCTTTTGCTGTCGATTTACAGTTGCCCTCTTTACACAGAACTCTATGAGCTACCTGGAATTTACTTCATGCATCAACTCTCTGGGTTACATTTTTCTGTGATTTTATAGATCTATCTTCTACCAGTATATGAAATGTCACCTCATCATAAGCTAAATTCCAATTATGATATAGTGGATTTGAGGTTTTACTCTGTTTCACTTATCAAAATCCAACTGTTTCACTATTGCACTCACAACTGGGCTTTGCATTCTACCATCATATGGGGCTAATGTTAGTTTAACCTATTCCAGAATGAAACTGTTTCTGCATGAGCTTTACTACAATGTTGTGAAGAGAAAGAAGTATGCCTCAATGAACCAGGAATTCCCAAAGGAGCAGATGCATAAAGGCTATTCCTTCATGTCTATAAAACGCCTCTAAGTTTATTCAATTTCTTTGCTTCTGGGCAACTTGGACTAAAAGGGAAGGATTCAATTCAGCCTACACAACTGGTGACTGGTGGTCAATGTGAAGCCAGCAGTGCAATGTGGAGAGATCAAGTCTCTACTATTCCTTCTCCTGCCATGTTGCTGTCATGCGGTGAGCCTTGTTTCTGAACACATCAACCCTGGCCCTGCCACGAGACTTCTCACACTCGACGCTTGCTCTGATCCCTGCACAGCTGGCTCCTTCATTTCACTCAAAAACTTACTTTAAATAATTTTCTGATACATAATACACCCAAAGCAGCTGCTTGACTCCTGAGGACAATGCCAAATCCCTTCATTTTTACAGCACTTATTTACCATCTGAAACTACTTCTTCTACTGGCTGGCTTATTGTCCTTTCCAAGCATTAAAATATGACTGCATGAGAATAGGCAAATTTCTGCCTTACTGACTGTATTCCCAGCCTAGCACAGAACATACTCAACCCCTATGGGGTAGTGAACGGACAGTGGGCATCTAGAACTTAGCTGCCAGCAGGGGGGGTAACAAGAACAACAGAAAAAGCTGGCAACACCATCAGAGCTGTGGGCTTTCCAGTCACCTGCAGAAGGTGCGGACGTAGTCCTGGTTGATTCTGATGAAGCCAGCACACTGCTGGAAGGACTTTGGACCGAGTCCCTTTACCTTCTTCAGCTGTTCTCGGTTGATGAAAGGCCCATTTTTCTCTCGCCACTCAATGATATTTTTGGCTCTGTTGGCATTAAGTCCTGAAATATGCCTAAAAAGTAAAAAGGTAACATAAAACAATAGAAATAAAGTAAGAAAAAAGAAAGATCTCACCTAAAAAGATAGTGGTGCAAGTCACCTGCACCGTAACATCAACTGCAATTGCACACCGCCACATGTCTACATTTATCAAAGAAGGGCAGGAGACGATGCAAAGCAGTGACAAGCCAGTTGCTACTCATGATACCAGCAGAACAGAGGCAGCAACAGAGAGAGCATCTGCTTCTCCACATGGCTCACAATCTCTGCATTTCCTGACCCAGGGAAAGTGCATCCATCTCTGCTCAGTTTAGAGAAGGGCTTTGGTTAGCAGTCCTTACTAGACTCTTCCAGTCTGCTGGGTCCACTGATGTATAAAATTGAGCTACAGGGAGGGCTTCCCTGTGAATGGCATGGTTGGCATAAAGGCATGAAAACTGTATCAATAAGTAGTTTGTTTGGTTTTCATTAAAAGATTACTATTACAGAGAACCCTAATTCTACTGTGCAGTTCCAAGCATGGAATTATGACTCACATGGCTTTGGTAGGAAGGTGGTCTCTTAGAACGTAAAGGGTATTTTCCACTAACATAGTTTTGGTGAGAAGTGTCTAGATCCAGGAACTTCTTGGAGCACCAGCAGACCTGCACACCCAGAGCAAGAGTGTGAAGCAAATTAAGGAAAAGGAAAGAAAGAGGAATTCTTCTATAACTGCCATGAGAACAGTCAGTCAGTGTTGACAGGTGACATGTGTCATACCTTGGACCTTCAGAAGCCCTCACCTTTTGGTTACCTTCAGCTTTGACAGGTGCATGCAAGAGTCTAGGCTAGTGAAAGGCATCTATTCTGCAGCTGGGGACAATGGCACTTTTCCACACTAACCTTATTGAAGTTCTATCAGCAGCACTGATGCAATCAGTGGTTACCATGAACTATTTCAGATGCGCACTATTAAATATAATAATGTGAACTTTTGCAATTCTTTCTTTAAATGACACCTTCCTCTCTGGGTATTCTACAGGAACATATAAACCTATAGATTTTCTGTTTGACAACTTTATATACACACACCCCCTTCTCTTAGTTAGCAAGTGAAACTCTTGTCTCACCGTAACAAAACCTCAGAACAGATGTTGATGTCCACTCCCACAAAGCTGACACATTCTTCCACAACGCTGTCCAGGGTTGCCTTGAGTAAAGTCTGGGACACATCATGCTGAAAAGACAAAGATGAAGTGGCAATCAAAACGAAGCCATGCCACTCGCAGACTGTTTTATTTCTGCCCATATTTATTGATAGTTGACTAACACACACCATGGGAAATCCCTTTATTCCTCTTAAGCACACTGTTAACAGATGTAACTGAGCTGAAATTAAGGGATCTGTTTCCATTCTAAACCATGCATACACGTTCATATACTACACAGGAAACAGGGAAAAAACCTGATAGACTGAAGGTGTATCTTAGGTAATGATATTCTTGTAGATGCCAGCTTTAAAACTTCAAAATTTAAAAACAAACAAAAACATTTTATAGTATTCCAACCATAAATATTGAAATAAAACTGGTGGCAAATACCAAATAATGGTAAAGGTGCAGACCAGAGTGCTTGAAGCATTATCATCAAAAGTGAATTTTATATCAAATATATAAAGCAAGGCATTTTTTATGGGGGGCTTAATTTTGTGCCATTAAAATGTCACTTTACATAAAACTTAATCAGACATCTATATAATGCAAAAAGTGCATTGCCAGCCATTATAAATTAAACTACAAAGGAATAAAAGAATTAACAAACTCCCTAGGAACTGACCCTAGAAGAAACCGAACACCTGAGAAGACCTATCAGGAGATTCAAACTCTAATTCCTCCAATAAAAAGACCTTGTGTTCAGGTGCTTCATTGTTGAATGTGACTAAACATTTCCAAGAATAATTACTGTCAATACTTCTCAAAATCTCCTAAATTAGAGAAGGGCAGCTTCTACCTCATCCTACAAGGTCATTACTAACTTAACACCAAAGCTAGACAAAGACACCGCAGGAAAATGCCTTATGAAAATGGGTGCACACAATGCTAGTAAACCAAATCCTATGAGTATAATGGCAGCAGCTTACTAGGAACCCTTCTTGTGTAAGGGGTGGGAGCCATTCTGCAAAAGGTGCAGCTATTGGTTAATGCAATGTAGTATCATTAGATATACATTTCTGAGTCCTTATCTGTTGCAGCTCTGTCCTTTTCAATAAGTAAAGGTGTACTTCCCTGCAATTGTGGTAGTGACTAGGAATAAACAAAAAATAAGGTATTTTTAACTTTAAAAACTCCTACTTCGCACCATGGCACACACATAATGCACTCAATAAGAATGAACTCAAGAACCAGATACACTCGTTTTAAAATTGCAAACAATCTATGGCATTTTAACTTTTATAGCATTAGTGTAGAATGTTAGCTTCAGAGCAGAATGTCCCCACCATCTTGATCAGGGCACTGAAGCTGGAGCACTTCTTGCTCTTACCCTCCCAGCTGATATAATAATTCTCTGGGTTCTTAGTTGCCTTTGGAGGGCATGTGGGAGTTTAGTGGGGGTCCTATCTATGCAGTTATGGGGACGCTGTCACCCATGTTTAGGTGACGACTGTCAGGGATGCACTGTCTGGGCATCAGGCAAGCTCCTGTGAGTGGGCCTAAGTAAAGAAACTCACTGGTTCACTGCACTCATCATGGGTGGAATCATTGCTTTGGTCTGTCGCTAGTGCCCTATCTGGGTGAATAAACATTTGTCTCTCCAGAAAAGTTCACAAAAGCAAGAAGAACTTCTTCATAATCTTCCACCAGATACCCCAGTGCATTTTCCAAATAGCAAACATTACCACACACATTCACAAAACAACTATTGAAAGCAGGAAATTTATTGACACAACAAAATTATCTAATGCACAGCCTGTATTCAAGTTTTCTGATGTATTCTAATCATTTTTGTAGACAATTGTTTTACTCATCCAGAATTCAATTTGGGATCATAAACTAAATTTAGTTGCCTCATCTTTACATACTTTGCTAGTGATGGCTTCTAGTGATCCCTGAACTCTACTATTCATGCATTTCTGTAAGTTTCTATTGAGTATTGGGCACACTAATGACTCTTAGGCAGACCAATTACTATTAATGTTACTTCACCAGGTACAATGAGTGTGAATCTAACAAGCGAATGAACAAAGCTTGAGTGTACCATGTAGCTTCACAGCATTGCCCTCACTTACGTAAGACTGGAAAAAGCTCACCAACAGCCCACCCACATTAAATCTTTCCTAGTATTTTTGTGTTTTGCTACTAAATATACATTGCAATGCTGTTAGTCGCTTTTACACTACATGCTGGTAAATACCTGATACAAACAGCTTAGAGGAGTATATGTTTCAGCTCATGGTTTCCAGGGTGGTGGGGAGGTCATAACAGGGCAAAGCAGTTTATATCATAGCAATTGGGAAGCAAAGAGAGATGGAAAGGGACCCAGGACAACATACAACAGCGGTGACACCCCTGTGTTCCCTGCCCCACAACCTCATCCTTGTAGTTGTGTCTACACTACTCTTATGACAGAGGATGAAGCCTTCACTACACGTGCCTTTTGCCATCTATTTCATACACAAACCACAGCAGGTGGTGGAGTTATTAGACTATTTTCAGGACATGTTTTAAAAATCAGAGTTCTTTGTACAGAGTGACAGATACACAGTCTCAAACAAACAGGTAACATGACCACAGTACAAAATACATTACCTCTGATGGGTCCAAAGGAACGAAAAACAATAGTCTAAGCCAACCATGCTAGTCCTATTCCACATATTTAATGATGCTAAATGAAATGTGAGGGTAAATCTGCCAGGGGCTTAGAATGAGATGCAGGAATACAGACCATTAGGAGCTTTGCAACCTGTGACGGGACAACCTTGAGAGAATCCACCTCACTGAGGATGGTATACACAGAAAGACGGGAGCTCCAGAGTGAACCAGCTCTGGACTCTCTCCTTTGGGTTTATGGCAACGATATTTCCTTACTGCTTAGGAGAGAATAATAGACTTCCTTACTGTTGAAGCCACTTTGAGCTGAGTCACTAACATTTTTCTAACAAAAATCCTTATCTAGAGGCTCAAAGTCTAGCAAGAAAGACAGAGACAATGAAAACAAGAAGCATACTACCTTTGACCTTTGACAGTCCGGTGTTACTTAAGGCAATGTGACATCATCTCACTGAATTTTCACAACAATGGACAGGACGCTTCTATGATTTCCTTCACATAGTATGTTCACAATAAGACTATATTCTAAGGAAATGGCGATACAAATTAAGGTTGAGTGTGTTGTTTGTATGTGAACATGTGTATTCACACATGCAATCTAAGAGTCTACTACCCACAGGGGACTCAGACAAATACATGATAGAGCTACACAGTGACGTATTATGAGACTAAAAACAAACAAACAAAAAATCAATCAACCAACCAAATGAAAACCAGAGTAGTCCAACTACTTCTCCAAAATACCATCCACAAAAACCATCCACAGTAACCCTGAGGTAAAACATCACCCTAGCATCTCCTTAGGTAAGAATCTGCACAAGCACTACTGGCTACGCTCGCCAGGGTTAGCATCCTCTTCCACACTGTGCCCCTTCATTGGCTGAAGCAGAGGTGTTTGCCCTGCTCTCTCCCAGGCTCTGTGCTCACAGAGCTGTAGGTGCTGACAGCACTGCAAGTGATGTGTGTGCAGTGTCTCTCAGAACTCTGCTGAGGCTTGCTGAAAGCCAGGGTGTGACACACAGTGCTATCTACACTCACTGGTCCAAGACGCGAGGCCTGCTCAGGACTGACTGCTAATAATCCCCAAGGACTCGTGCCAGGAAAAATGGGCCATTCTATTTTCAGAGAGAAGTTACCCAACTCTGCATTTTTTTTGGCAAGTTATATGAATTGTATAAACAGACGCCTTCAAATTCAAGGACATACTTTTTGGGCCATTATATTTTTTACATAAACTTTATGAGATTTTAAAAGAGGATTATAAATGGTCATTTATGCTAGTCAGCTTTTTCGAAGTCAGAATCCACATTTTTATTATTACTTTACCACAAACTTCTGAAGAATTACTCATCAGACTGCTTGTTTTATTCTCCTCTGAAAGCATCAAAACTATCTCACAATTTTTCTTTTTTAAAGCCCTTCCGGATGCAATACTGGAGACTCAGCCTATAAAGCAACAAAATTTCACTTTACATATTTCACACTAAATTTCAATTTTATTCCCTTGTCGTTCTCTGGAACAGTATTCTTTTAGAGTCTTTGTTTTATCATCAGTCAGGTCCTTTTCCTGCCCTTAAACATGACCCAAATATAAAGTACAGCTGGAAACTAACATGCAAAAGAAGACAATGAAACAACAATACTGTACAAGGAAGTCTACCCCATTTTAAACAAGGCAAGTTTTCCCCCTGATTTTCTCATCTCTGCTCTGATTGACACATGGCAGTTTTAGAGTCATCGGGGGAGTGTGTGAGTGACCCATAAAGGAAAGAAGTGACAGGAGAATGGGAACCATTTGAGAAAACAGAAGAGAACACAATGGCTTTTATGAGGTCCTGTGAAAGAGGACAGAGGTCTCAGAGCCACTGCGTTCTAGCTTTCTCCCATCACAGAGAATTGCTTTTGCAACGAGACAACTGATTTTGCAGAACAACATGGACAAGAGTTCCTCCTAAACACATTCCTTAAGACACACCCACTCCACTCCACAAAGCAGTTCTGGGTTTACATGAGTAGACTGCTGGGTGAACACCTCACTGTGCTTATGGGGCCCCGGGATTAAGAGGGCAAAGGGCACTGGTCTTTCAGCACCAGAGGGATTTTCAGGATCTGGAAACAGACTGAAATATGGCCGGTGGTTAGGAGAGGAAAAAACAACACAGAAGGAAGTCCCTGCAAATCCTCCTGGTGAAGCATGGGAAGGGATGCTGGCAACTATTGATGTGCCGTAAGCACGCAGCTCACATAAGCTTTTACTATTTAGTGGGAATCAATTATTCAAGCCAATTTGACAGAAAAATCCTGGGGTCTACAACTTATTTGTTCTGCATAGGACAAATTGATAAATTTAAAAAGCCTAACCTTTCAGGGCATCAAATGAGTATCCACAGATGTTCAGAGAGATTCCTTCACTCTGCATGGCCCGACTCCTGTTTGCAGGACACAATGTGTACCTTTGGAAATCTCCATGAGGCTCACACATCTCCAGCAACTTTTCTGTTTGGCTTCATGGAATCTTGTCATATATACACCTTAATATTTGACAGCTGACATTAGGTAACAGGCAACACAGTACTATTATCTGAGATGAGGACAGTAACAGGTAAAGCCTACTGCTAATATCATATTTAATGTTAAGAAACTAGGTTTCTTACTATTGTAAGAACAAATTCAGGACACCCCTTCTCAACAGTAAACCTCTGAAGCCCAGCTAACATAGTAAGACAAGAAAAAAGGAGGTACATATTTGGAGAGGAAAAAATTAAATTGACCTTGTTGAAGTCACAGGAAAGATGCAGGACACAGATAGGTATATTAATATAAAGTTCAGTCACATTTCTACAATCAATGAATGAATGACATGTGAAATTAAAAAGACACCATCATATACTTTAGCAGTTCAGAAATAAAGAAGTTAGGTTCAAACCGAACAATCTACCCAAATACTTCCCCCACCCAACACCACCCATCTCTGTGTATACGAAGAAAAGCACAAGAATTTGGCAAAATATACTGAAGAATTTAGTGAGTGAACCTTATTCCACGTTCATGGAAAGGAGAACTCAATATTGTTAAGAGTCAGCTATTCTTGTTTTGAGCTATAAAATTCAAACCAATTCTTGTTTTGAGCTATAAAACCAATTCTTGTTTTGAGCTATAAAATTCAAATCAATACTAGTCAAAACTGTACCACATTACTTTAGGGATACCAAAGTGGTCTTCAGATTTATACAAACAAGGTAAGACTCAATGGCCAATATATTAGTGAAGGAAAAAAAGACTAGAGGACTGACAAGACCCAACTTGCTATAGAACTTTAGTTATCAGAAACAATGAGGTACCGGGGAAAACAAACAGACTAAAGAAACAGAAAGCCCAGGAACAGTCCCATACAAATGCGATGGACTGCTCTTTGACAAAGGAACAAAGGCTGCAACACAGTGAGCAAAGACCATCTTTTCAACAAGCTGTTGCTGTAGCATCTAGACACAGACAAATATTAAAGATGAATCTAGGCATAAAACCAACTCAAAGTGCATCACAGGCCTAAAACGTGAAATCTGGAACTATTAACCTCTTCAACAATCACAGGGAAGACATCTAAATGACCCGATTTACAATGGAAATAAACTGACAAGTTGACATCATTAATTTTAAAATCTCCTGTCCTGAAAAGAACACTGTCCAAAAGAGAGAGAGAAGACCATACACTGTGAGAAAATATTTGAAAAAGTTTAACAAAAAGTATAAGAATCTCTTAAGATTTGATAATAATTATTAAAAATGGACAAAAGACACATAGATGGTATGTAAGCAAATGCAAGATGCTTTACACCGTGTCACTTGGGAAATCCATATTAAAACGTTACCAAGGTCGGTCTGAACATTCAAATATTCTGTTCTGTGGTCCTCACCCAAATGAACTGAAGCTTACAGCAACTTTTCTAAAATGTAGATGCACCAAGACAGTAACATATTAACCCAGTAATAAAAAGTGAGCTAGCAAATCATGAGAGGACATGGACAAGCCGCCAATGTACACTGCCTGCCTAGTGTAAGAAGTGAATCTCAAAGGGCTACCCCCAGTGTATGACTTCAATGCACGCCCCGGTCAAGGCTGCTACATGAACAATGGAAAAATGTGTTTATGGCCGGCTGAAGGTGGAATGAACTGGGATGGCACAAACAACTCCTTGGGGAGGTAAAACTATTCTGCAAAATTTTACAATATTAGATATATGCCATTACATCTATGTCAAAATCTATGTACTTTAGTGATAATGTAGAAGTATGGGTTTATCAGTTATAGTAACACCACTCTGGTACAGGAGGCCAGTTGTTTGGGAATCTGCACTTCAATGCAGGGGAAAACACATGAGAGCTTTCTAGCTTCTGCACAGATTTGTTGTAAACCTAAAACCTCTGAAAATTCCTATCAGCTTCAGTCTGACTGGCTGCTAAGTTACTTGGCTGACAGAACAAAACTCTGAGGAAAACAAAATTTGCATTGTGTCCACCATATAAAGTAAAATAGATGGGTATACTAAGAAGTGAGCCAATGTGATCTATAACAGAGATCATTAGTCATTCAATAGACAACGACCTGGTATGGACGACCCAGGTGGCACAGAGGGCAGAGAAGGACTTTAAAGAAGCTTGAAGCTACTAAGAGGGCAATATGATTACAAACAAACCAACAAAAAAGCAAACAAACAGATAGAAAATGGAAAAGAATTAGTGGCTATAATTACCACATACTTGCAAAAATGTATCTGAAGTAAAATAAAATGAATGGAAGCAAAGTTATTAAGTTTAATAGTGGATTGAAGGAGAGATGAATTGGTGAACACAAAGATTAGCAGATATTATCCTACTGGAAAAGCAGGATTACAAGGAAGAGATGGGGTAGGGACAGGATGGTCTCAGTGGCCTGCAGGACAAAAATTAAAATGGATAAATGTGTGTCATAGAAACCTCAGAACAGAGAGAGTACAGAATAAAAATATGAGCAATTGACAGGGAATTTTTTTCAATTCTTTTGAAAACCATTATATAGATTCAAGCAGCAAGTTGAACCTCAAGAAAGTAAAGAAAACTATTTCTAGGAATATTGTAGCCAAGCTACCGAGGAACAAAGTAAAAGGAAGTTGGTGCAGGTAGTGCAGAGAGAAATGGTTCATTGTAGCATGGCTGAATTATCAGAAACAAAATAGACAGCAACAAGACACCTTCAAAGTGCATGATAAGGGAAGAAGACACAAAAACCCTGTCAACTTCAAATTTATCTCTCAAAGATAAAGGGGGAATAAAAGCACTTTCAGATAAATGAGAACTTGCTGCCAGCAGACCTGCAGTACAAAAAAAACGCTGAAGGGAATTCTTCTGAAGAAAGAAAATTGACAACAGATGGGAAATGAGTACACATATAAAATGATGAGTTTGTGTGTGTTCTGGTTTTACCTGAAAGATAAAGGAGCACTTATAGCAAAAATGTCATGGTATCCGGAGATACATGTCATATACGTGCCACATACATGCCCATGTCTATGAAAACACAGGAGGGGGAAAGTGAGGTAATGGAGATGGTTCAGTGACTGTCTGCCGTGCAAGCATGAGGACCCAAGTTCAGATCCCCAGCACCCACAGAAAAGCCAGAGGTAGTGCTGTCCTCTAGAGCAGGGAGATCCTGAGTTTCTCTGGCCAGCTAGCCTAGCCAAACTGATGAGCTCTGGTTCAATGAGAGACCCTGTCCCAATAAATAAGGCAGGAAGTAATGGAAGGAGACACCTGATGCTGACCTGTGACTTCCACACTCGTGTGCACGGCACACACAGAACTATAAATAAGTCAAACTCCAACCGAAGTCTCTAAACCATGGGATCAGAGAGCTGATCATTTAAGCTAACAGTTTAGAAGGGAACACTGATACTCAGCTCGGCTCTCTTTAGCTCAGGGTTCACAGCTCTACAACACATGACTGGGTATAAAACAGAGACTACTCTGGGGTTTGTCCACTGGACTAACAGTGCATGACTCCCCCAGATCCTTCACACCCCTGACTTTGAAAGAGGATTTTCTTCTATGTAAAGCTAGAATCGTTCTGGTCACAGCCTTCAGACCCAAGAACTCAAAGCAAAGGAGCACAGTTAGGTGGCACAAGCCGCCTAGTTAGCTGTGGGTTTGCTCCCATCCTTTCACGGTGCTGACCTCACCTTCTAAGTTCCCCAATGGTCACAGAGATCTAAGCAGGGTTCATAGCTTCTCTATGAACATGAAAATAAGAACAGAGTCTTCTTATGCTATCCCAAGTGCTCAGCGCTTACGTTTTAACAGCTCAGGCTTCCTTCCACTCTGTCCTGCAGCAGGTGCTCTCATGTCCCCTAGTGGATACAGGATGATATAGAGGAGAAAAGACGGGTGATGTTGGCTCAGGAAAGGCCTGTAAATCCTAAATGCCTGCCTTGCCCACAGACTTCTCCAAACTAAGGCTTTGTATGACCCACTTGATCATAACAAGGAAACATTAACTGGACCACATCTACCTGCCCCATGTGTGGCCACCCAGCTAAAACTTAATCTTGGCTCATGACATAGGCATGAACAAATACACACCAATTAGTGACAGATTCTGACCTGACACAACACAAAGGAGTCGACATTTCCACTGTAAACCTTTATTTTTAGCGATTTATGGCTTAGTTATAAAAGCAGGCTTCAGAAAAAAAAATGAGAGTGAAAAGATTAACCACAACAGAGAAATTTTTCCTTGTAATAAACTAAAAATAAAACCACATAGAAAATCTGATCTGAGACTATGGGAGATGGAGGGAGAACCTTTGTGGGCACGGATACCATGTCAGCCCGGTGTGTAACTGTCTCTCTGAAGTGACTCAAGAGGAAAGAACCAATGCAAGGTTTTTGTTGCTTCTGAATATGGAAATAAGGTTCCCCAATGATACCTCGAAGATCTAAAGACACAGGCTCTCTCCTCAGATGCGTTTCCCATACACTCTAGTGGCCATGCACATTGCTGTCTATCAACTGGCTTCTGTTGATCATTACTAGAGATGGTTTACTTTCCCCAGTGAAACCAAAGGCTGCCCTTGCCAGCATTTGATCCACGACAGCACATTTCCACAGAGTTGCAGTATAAATACAGAAGGCAAGGTTCCCTCTCTCCAAGCTGACACAGCAACATGGAGCCCAGGGGCGTCGTGTGGTCTTCAGTACTTCTGCAGCTAGCCCAGCTTTCCACACTGCAGCTAGCCTCGCTTTCCGCATTGCTAGAAGTGAATAGTGGGCTCTATAACTCTGCCCTCTCTTTTCCTGTTTTCATCTGTGTAAGGAGCATGGAATGCACACACCTATGCAAAGTGAATACCTTCCTTTTACTTAAGGTGACTACTGAATCCTGTCATCTTCATTTGGACTCTATCAAGCACCAGACGAGCTGAGGGGGTTTTGCTGAGTTTATGAGCCACCTAGACTACTCTCTGTATCTTCCCTTCCTAATGCCTTGCTGCCTGTTACATGGAGAAAGAAAAGGTCACCTGGGGGCAAATTTCTTGCCGTTCAGCCTTTGGATTCTTCTAATAGGAGTTGAGAATTGATTTAAAGAAAAAGAGTTGTTCTCAAGTAAGACTGGTCCCTGGGACAACTTGAGGGGATGGCAGCAGTATTACGCCCCTAACGGATATTAGAAAAACTCTTTGTAGCAGGCACAATCAACAGCAAAGTCAGTGTGAATAAAATAAAACAATAAAACTCGAGACATTTTAGCACGGGCCCTTGCATTCCACACTCACCAGGTCTTCAGGGGAACGGTGGCCAGCAAGGTTCCAGACTAAAGAGCCCCTGCTACTTCCCACCCCATCAGACAGCCTCTGGTGCTTCGCCCTCATCTTCCTCATGGAAGGCCAAGGAAGCTCAGCACCTCCCGTCTTTGAGCTCACTTAACGTCTATCATCTTGAGCTTCACTAATTTGACATAAATCAAGAGACAAAAGAAACTGGGGGAATCTGAAACCAAATACATAGAAATACTACCAAGTTCTCACCTGGGCAGCTCTCAAGTCAGTCTTCAGAACTCATTTACAGACACCCCTTACCACAGCCAGTGACATTATAAGCAGCACCAAATAAAACCAACTCAGTGCCACCACTAGAAAGGCCAAATAGCCGTGGACCCTGACAGGCAATTGGCAGGTGCAGAGACAGTCTGGTTTCCAGCATCAAAGGGTTGCATTTAGATCTATTATTTTTCTGGGCACAGTATGTTTGTTATCTCAGCTCCCAGGAGGTCAGGACATTAGAGTCTGAAGTTCATGCGCCATCCTAGGGAGGGCTGTGTAAGGAGACCAGGCTGTCTTTTCCTTTTTTCATTCTTTTTGAAAGATACAGTCTCTGACAGTTTCATGTATGACAATTAACCCTTTCCTAGCAGTATCTTTATGGGTCATGACAGGATTAGGCAAAAAAAAACAAAAATGAAAACCCACACCTATTTGTTTGTCTCACAGAGTGATGGCTTGTAGGGGAGGGGCAGAGACACTCTAAAATTCAGAAAAGTAATACAGATGTTACCAGCATTGGGAAAGGAGGACAAACCAACAAACCCAAGCACTCACAGGCCACCTAAGGAAACAGAACGCCTAAAGCAACTCTCAGTGACACTCACCACTTGTAATCCGGTCCTCTTGATTATGAGGGGGAGCCTGTGGTTTGCTTCTGAGTAGCATGCGGCTGGCATTCCTGGGATGGAGTCACATTGTGGGAAAAGGACAATTGTCTAATGTGGATGGAATTGGCAGTCACCAGGTGGCAAGAAGTTGGGTGGCCTCTAGGAAGAGCCCAGGCTGGTCTCAGGCCTTTAATGCAGAGGAGCTTTAATGAGGTTTGGAGCTTCGCTAATTGGGTCAACTATTCAACTGGGTGTGTGGGGGTGGGGGCTGAGGCCTTTTTTAGGCATTAGTCTGGGATGTCTATTAGGTTTCTAACTTATAAGCTATAGGTAGCTATGTTTAGGTTAGGGCTCAGAGATTTAAAGGATGGACCACCTGTTCTATAAATGGGAGAAGAACACTAAGTGTGAAAGTCTTAGAGGAGACGCAGTATAGCAGGACAAGGGTCCTGAAGCGTTGAGGCACAAAAGTGGAAATGTACACTCTGTAAGCAAGAGAGTCACCAAAACCCCGAGTATACTATAGTTGCTATGTACAAACGATACTGAGAAACCCATCTGTGAAAGAAAGGAGGTGACGTTCTGCTGGTTTATAAAGCACAGTCCCCAGAATCATCACATGCATCCAGTGGCATCCACTGGACCAGATGCTTAATCTGTACCGGCAGGTACTCTGTAGGTGACTCTGACAGGGAACCTACACAAGGCTGCCAAAGTTCACCCAAGTCTTCAAAGAAGATGCACTTTAAGCAACGATCTAGAAAACATTAATGCTGGTTGTTAGTAGATGCATACCATTTTAGGATACTGTCTGAGCCCATCCCCACCAAGCTGTGGTATAGGAAACATTACCTCTCCATGTTACAGGAGAAGAAACTGAGGTACAGGTAGGTTAGATACATAGTCTCTATTTGCAAGGCAATGGAGCTGAACACAGAGGCTCTATCTGTGGAGGCCAAGTGTTTAAACATGTTCCTATTAAGGACTCGGGTACCCCAGCTTGTTTGCTTGAGTTACAAAGAAAACCCACTGACTTTACCTGTGTTTTTTAAGGGTAAGTTTTAAAAATAATCATCAAAATACCTTTCTTGTTATAATATTTCCACTCATTCATAAGACTTGCTATGACTAAAGGTTATGATAGATAAACCTTTAAAATTCTGTATTACAAATCTTACATAAGTGGTAGCTGTGTACAATTTTAGGAGAAAAAGAAAGATAAGTGATTTCTAAAGAAACTACATAGTAGCAACTTGCTTTGACAGGGTACTAGTCTGATCTATCACTAAACTATAATTTACTTTCTCCTGTCTCCCTTCACTCTAATTTTTCTATCCTTCGTCACTAAGAAGGATCAATTGTAGCATTTTATCTGACATGCTGAAAATAATTATGATTAGCCACCTAAGCAACTAAACTATGAATGACAGATGTATTTCTTCCTTCAAGGAAATGAGTACTTTGGGACATTTCTATTACTGGTTGGTTCCTTCACAGAAGAACAGTGTATACAGAGGTGAACATGTACAGATGCACAAAGCAGAGTCAGGGAGAAAGAAGAAGAAAAATGTCTCATCAACTAGCATTTACTTGTTGGTCTTTCTCCTTCTGGGTAATTATATATGTCTTGGTGAGATTTCTAAATTTGATTTTAAACAATTGCATCTTTTTTTTTTTTAAATGGAAGGGATATGATGGCACACATATTTAGCCCCACAACTCAGAAGGTACAAACAGGTGGATGTCTGTGAGTTCAAGACCATCATGGTTTACAAATCAAGTTCCAGGACAACCAGGGCCACAAAGTGAGACTCTGTTTCAAAAATAAAACAATACAAAATCCAAATAAAAAAATGGGAAAAACAGAAATTTGTAATGTCCAAGGGTCTTGGTTAGATCTCAGATTTTAGAGCTAGAAAATCTTGCTAGGGATTATACCATAGGATCCAAGCACAATGAAGAGAAGCTGCACCTTCTACCACGAGAACAAATAACACCACACTACTTGGTTTAGCTATTCTAGAGCTACAATTCAAATGACAACAGTTTTCCCCTTTATCTAGAAAATACCTATAAAACAAGGGCAGAGTTGAAAGTCATCAGCTGAAACACAGCATGAATAAGTGCCGGCTGATGACAAAGTTGTCAGTGCTCAATAGCAAAACAGAAAAAAGAACAGTGTGACAAGTTTTTCAACAAGATAATTTCCCTTTAAATAACTGTCATTTACTATGTAATTATGACATCCCTGCTATTTTGATGCTAAGACAGTCCTTTTTCATCTTCTCGTCTCAAACCAGGGAAAACTTTAGATCTCCACAACCCACTGCCTTAGTTATATACTGCTGTGTAACAAACCACCCACAGCAAGCGCTTATCTTCTCAGTTCAGAATGGCTTAGTAGAGCCTCTCGGGAGGGTCTCCTATGAGCTTACCGTCAAGGGGCAGGCTGGAGCTACAGTCAGGCTAATGGTTCCTTGCACGATGGCTCACATATGTTACTGTAGGCAAGAAGCGCTGAGTTCCTGCCCCACTCGGGGGCTGCTGTCCCCATCAGAGGCACCAGTACTCACCACATGGGTCACAGCACATGGCTGCACATGACTTGGGAGCTTCCTTCCCAGGGAGTGAGCCACAAGGAAGGATGGAAGTGGTGTTAACTGAAGTAGAGGTTACCCCGGATAACTGGGTGTCAGAGACACACGGCCGCTTCCCTCCCCTGTGAAGCCTGGGTAGAGAGACGGGTGCAGTGGAGGAAGAGATGAGACCAGGATGTGAGTACCAGGAGTCAGGGACCAAGGGCAGGTATCCTGAACTCTGGAGGCCACTGTAGACTTCTAGATATTACCAGTCCATGAAATAAAGCATCACTAAGCTGAGGCTGTATAGCAGACGCAGTGGAGGAAATTAGAGAACACTAACCAGTGGCAGATGGACAGTCATTTAGCTTTCGAGACTTTAACTACTGTAGGTAAAATGATGTGCTTACCAGTCCTTACATCTGTAATTCTATGGGAGGATGGTGCAGCTGACATCTGAACTCAAGCTGGAAGGCGGAGTACCAGCACTCCTTCATGGAGCTATTCCCCAACCCTTTCTTCCCTTTCCATCCAGCCTGTGACAGAACCTTGCTAAGCCACCCAGCCTGGTCTCCAGCTTGTGAGCTGCTTGCCTTAGCCGATGGACAGTTCCTGCCACCCTGATCTTACATAAATTAAAATGAAACCTAGACCTAGTAAGACACAGTAAGTGAAGCACTCTTTAACACGGTGCTGTACAATGGAGAAAAATCCTGTCTATCCCCTAAGAACTTTTCTTTTTCACCCTTCACTGTTGTAGCTTAAGTGGCTTTGTTGTAGGAGGTCTAAGAAACCTGTCATTTTATCAACTTGTATAACATTTTTTTTCTATAATGTGGTGTTCCCTCCATGAAATCACCATGCTATTACACTACTCAGGCAGCCCCTCCCTGAAGTCTTGGAAAGAGAAGACTGCTAGCATCCATGCTTGCACTGGCGTGAACTTGTGCTAAGTTTTTAAATCATGTTTTCCTTTGTCCTCTCCTTCTTCCTAGGAACTTTTAATTTCTCACAGAAACTTTATGATGGCTTAGTTTTTTTTTTTGGTTTTACGAGACAGGGTTTCTCTGTATTGTTTTGGAGGCTATCGGTCCAGCCTGGCCTCGAACTCACAGAGATCTGCCTGATGATGGCTTAGTTTTTAATTAGTCCTTTTTGTTAGCAGTTTTCAAGAAAAACATCAAAGGTTATACAACACAAAGACAAAAATAAAATAATTTTTAAAAGTTCTTTATCCTCTTTGTTAAAAATAACAATATAAATGTGCTACTTGGCATTAGATTTCCTCTGAGTGTACTTCTCAGCCACCTAAACACTGATGTCTTCCACCTGAAGCCGGAAGCAATGCTTGGTATCAGTAAAAACAAGGAGAGGCCCTTGCTCTGTGGCTGCTCAGTGCACGGCAAACACAAACTTCTGACATAAAAACAAGGCCAGAAATCAATCAGAAAGAATGATGCAAATTTACTCAAAAATATTGTCACAGTGGCTGGGAAGATAGCTTAGTAGTCAGAGGTGTAGGCCACAAATCCCCATGACCCAAGTTCCTGGGACCCACACATAGAAAGGGAAAGCCAACTCCTGCAAACTGTGCTCTGACCTCCACATGTGTGTGGACACATACACACACACACACACACACACACACACACACACACACACACACACACATTATGTATAATATAAATTTAAAAATATTGCCAGAGGACAAAAGAAAAATAAAAGCAAAAAGCACAGAGCAAACTTTCTCTTCATTTTAGGAACTGAGGGCAATTGAAAAGTCACCGTGGGCCTGATAGACAGTGCTTCTGCTGCTTTTAACTGATATTGTAGAAAAACACCAACGCTTAGGGCTCCAAAGAATGACAGTTGTCTTTCAAACAGCTGCAAAGGACTTGACAAACATTTGTTGGAATAAATGGAATGTGTCTTGGCTTCTGTGGTCAAAATTTCTGGGACTCAGCTGAACATGATTTTGGCTTAAGACTTCCATGGTTTTCAACACCCCATAAACATTAACATTATTGATGCGGATCTGCCACTTGAAATATTCTACCCATATCCTCTCTGGAAAGGAATTCTCTTTTTACCCATTAGTCTCTGGTGACATATTTGTAGCACTTACAAATTTAAAAGGCTGTCAGAGTCTAATAATGGAGTCTTGAGGAGAGTCACGTGGGCACAGATCAGAAAGAACCAAAATTAATTTCAGAGGATTTACTGCATAGGCTAGGGGTCAGGGAGGCAGGTTTCTCCCTACAATGTGAAATTACAGAAGCAATACCTTTGGAGGATAAAGAGAAACCAGAGGAGGAGTTAGTAGTAGTTAAGACACAAAGCCCAAGTTAGAAATGCATGAAAGAAACCAATGCATGGAACAACATGGAAAAGACACTCAAGGTCCGTGACTTAAACCATGCCTGGACCATATCTGCTTTTAATGATGACTATTACAAAAGCAACAGACAAAATTGTCACCCACCGAGAACTCATTTATAAACCCTTTCCATCTGAACAAGGACTAAATATAAAGATGGAAGCTCTAGACCTTTCCTCCAGTGAAATTTAAGACAACACACAGGAAAACTACAAAGAATAGGTACTGGGGTTTTATTTTTCCTTGCAAACTGTCTATGGTACGCCTGTCACTAGAAAATGTCAGCAGCATGGGACAGATGTTTGCCTTAAGAAGGAAGCTGCAGGCCTGCACACTGCAGTGGGAATAAGACTGAGGAAGGGACTTTCTAAATCCCATAGACCCCCTCCAGAGTTCTGGCTTGGGATGCGTCAGCAGCCATACTGGATAAGACCTGGGCATTTATTCAAAGTCAGGCTATACAGTGCTTGACTTCCAAGGAGAGTCAGAATTAACAGGCCAAAGAATGGAGCCTACACAGGAGTGCAGCCTTTGTGCAGTGTGGGAATAGTAGCCAAGGGAACATGATGACTGTAAGGAAAAGGGACCAGTCAAAGAAACACACCCTGAGCAGAGCCAAAGAAACACACTTTGGCCCTGCAACCAGAACTAAAGAAATATACTCTGACCCTGAAAACCAGTGACAAAGGAACACACTTTGTCCCCAGAATCAGAGTCAGTGAAAGAAATGCACCCTGGCCTTAATCCTGTGCAGAAAACTCACCAATCCTTGAGCAGAGCTCTAGCCAATCTGATCTCAGCATTGAAATCGGACCAATCCCTACCCTGGAAAAACTTCCCCGCCCCCAAGAATCCCTATATAAATCCTGTGTATGTTCAGCTTGGGCAGTCCAGCTGCTTCCTTCCAATAAACCCCTTCCATGAGCTTTGGGTGAAGATCTTCTTTGGTGGTGACAGAGCAGAGGCGACCCTGGACAGAGCAGAGGCAACCCTGGGCAGAGCAAGCAAGGCTGTAACACTTTTGCCAGGGAAACCTTCCCTTGGCAGGTTACACCCTGCTCTCCACTCTCAGGAGCAGAGCTGAACTGTAGCAACTTCACCGGAGAAACCTCCTGCCGAGCAAAACTGCTACACTGGGTGAACACCCCTAGCTGGAAGACCCTGTCCTGCTGGAACGGAGCCGATACACTGAGGAAGCCTTTTCCTGAGGCTGGGCTGTAAGCTGCTAAATTTACTACAACCTGTAGTGGTCCTTGGCTCCCGAGCTCCAAGATACCTTTCCATCTGAGCTGTGTAACACTCAGTATTCTGTGGCTCCCAAACTCCAGGATACCTTTCCACCTGAGCTGTGTAACACTCAGTATTCTGTGGCTCCAGAGTGCCAGAATACCTGACCCATCCTGATCCGCCCGAAACGCTTACAATGGCCCTCACAGAGACCACTCCAGTTCCTGTGTTCTGTACATGGTATTGTTAGTCTGTTGTCAGGAGGACTTTGCTCTCTTAAGGACATCAGTCACTGGATCAGGGCCCATGCTAATGCATTACAGCTTTATTCTAACAAGCTGTATCTCAGAGATTCCCTTTACAACTAAGGCATGAATCTCCACAGGGATACCGCTGTTCAACCATGACACCCAAAAGACTTAACCCCAAGTGGCATGTAAAATATTTATTCCACCTTCCTCCATCTAAGGGGAACATGTGTGCACACAGACACACACACAGACATGCACACGCATGCATACACTTTTTTTTTTCACTAAGGAGGACCTATAAAGCCACCAGATACAGTCCCCCTCTGTGTGGCAGGTAGACACTTTCCCCTCAAGAGATCCTGGCAAAGTAGAGCCTGCTAATGAAGTGAGCCCTGCTCCATATGGCAGAGCTCTTGTCTGCTCTGGAAGACTGGATTTTTATTAATTCTTTGGGAATTTCACATAATGTATTTTGATCATATCCATCTCCTCTCCCCCAACTCCTCCCAGATTCACCCTCATCTTTCTACTCAGAGTTTTCATTCTCTTGGAAGGAAGGAAAACCATCAAGTCCAATTTGTAGTGCCAAACTATTCATGGGTATGGGGGCCTATCCTGGAGTATGGCTGACCTACCAGCGATTACAACAAGTTAAAGAAAATCAAGTCCCTGTCTCCCAGAAGCTATCGATGCCAATAATTCCTCAGCCAGTGCTGGGATCTGGTCTGACTTGAGCTTTCACGGGTCTTGTGTATGCAGTCACAGTTACTGGGAGTTCATGTGTGCAGCTACCCTGTTGTGTCCACAAAACAGTTTCCTTGAAGCCATATACCATGCCTGGCTCTTGCAATCTTTCCATCCCCTCTTCCAAGAAGATGCTTGAGACAGGTGTGAAACACACCTCTTGAGGGTTGAGCCTTTCACAGGTCCTTACTCTCTCTATGCTGACCAGCTGACATCTGGGCTGACTGCCATCTACTGCAAGAAGTTTCTCTGCAGAGAGGGATGAGAGGCACACCGATCGATGGTACAGCAGAAGTCATTTTAGCACTACATCCATTCACCATGACTGGCTTTTTAAGCTGCAAGAGAACATCAGACTTCAAAAAGCTGGGAAATATCTTCACTCTAAGAGGCATCAAGATGATAGGTGGAAGGAAACTAAAGATAATATTATAGCTAAAAAAATAAGATCATAAAAGGGCTATTAGAACTCGAATATATTTTCAAAAATTAGAAATAGGATTACCAAAATAATACTATTAGAAGAGAAGCTAAAGGACTCACTAAGCATAACAATACCACGACTACAAACCAAGAGTTAAACATTTACTTGTAAAAAGGAGAGAGACAAAGATATTCCGCAAAGCACATTCACTTAGTTGAGTTGGACCATAAGAAAACAGGGCCCATAAATACAGCAAAAGATGGTTTCCCAGACAGGACACTATCAGACGCTGAGAATCCCTGAAGAAGTGTGCACCCACTGAAAGGAAAAAGACACGGTAGCAGGAAGGTGTGAACAGCAGCAATAACATCTTAGTCACTGCCATGTTGCTGTGAAGACACACTGAGACCAAGACAGTTCACAGAAGAAAGAGTTTATAGTTTCAGAGTGTGAGTTCATGACCATTATGGAGGGGAGCATGGCAGCAGGCAGATAGCCATGCCACTGGAGCAGTAGCTGAGAGTTCACATCTTGACCTACAAGCATGAGGTAGAGAGAACAGTAACTGGAAATGACATGATGAGCTTTTGAAACCTCAAAGCCCCAAGACACACCTACCTCCTCCAAGGCCATACCTTCTAATCCTTCCAAATAGTTCCACCAATTGGGGACCGAGTGTCCAAATACAGGAGTCTATGGAGGCCATTCTAACTCAGACCATCAAACCCTGCTCCCTGGCCCCCATAGGCTTATGGCCATATCATAATGCAAAACATACTTAGTCCAACTTCACAGGTCCTCACAGACGTTCAGTCTTAACTCAGTTTACAAGTCCAGTTGTTTCTGTAAATCCCTGTAACACCAAAAGGTAGATCACACATTTCCAACAAAAACAGCACAAACTATACCATTCTAAAAAGGAGCAGCGGAGGCACACTGAGGAACTACTGACCAAAGCAAGAATAAAACTCAGCAGGGCAAACTCCATGTCTAATGCCAAAGAGCTAAGAGGGATCTGACCTTCCAATTTTGTTGACTGCAACCCACTGTTCTCTCTCGGGCTGGTTCTCCTTGGCAGGTGTCTCACAGCTCTGGCATCTCCAACATCTTGGGATCTCTAATATGATCAGGGTTCACTTTTACAGCCTCATACAATGGCCCCTCTAGAACTCCAAGCAAGACTCCCCTGCCACACATGTGGTCTCAATGGCTTTCCTGAACAGTGGAGGAAGATTCCGCAATCCCTTTACTCCTGTATCCCACAGGACTCCAAAACCAGAACCACATAGCCTATTCAGCCACGTTCAGCTGCCTCACTGGAATGGAACCTGGCCTTCCTTGACCTACATTTGCACAAGGTCTCCTTGTTGATGCTCTTTAGGCACAGATAATTCTTTAGCTCTTTTCATAAGCTACTGGCAGTTGGGGGGTGGGGTCTCACTCCAAGCTCACCACTCCCTTTTCTTGGCATTTGGTCCCCCTTCCCCCCTGTTCTTTCTTTAAGTTTTGGTCAGCACAAGCCTTGACTCCAACATTAAATTTCCTGATGTTCCTTTTTTTTCCCTCCACAAACTGTACATTTTGCATTTCTTTTTGCCTTACTTGCTATTTTCATTGCAAACCTGAATAGGAAGCATCACTATTTACCAAGCAGCAGTCAATTTTAGGATATCCTGAAATCTTTGCCAATAAAATTAGGCCAAAACTCTCCAATTTAGCCTCAGGGCAGATTCTTAGAACAAGGGCAAAAGCACCATATTCTTTGCTAAACATTGTCCCGTCTGGAACCTTCTGAGCCAGGCCTCCATTGTCCACTCTGTTCTCACTACTACTGTCTCCCAGGCTCCTACTTACAGCATTCAACTGCTTTCCTAATCCAAAGTCCCAAAGTCCTCCACATTAATTTCCCAAATAGCATAGTTAGGGCTGTCACAGCAATAGCCCATACCCTGGTACCAGCTTTGGTCTTAGTCGTTTTTCTACTGCAAAGAGACACCATGACCAAGGTAACGTATAGAAGAAAAAAGTTCACTGCTCCTGTTTAGAGTTTAAGGTGAGTCGATGACCATGACGGCAGGGAGCTCACATCTATATGCAAAAGCATGTGGAAGGAGGCTGCGAGCACAAGCCCGTTCACTGGGAATGGCACGGGCTTTTGAAACCCCTGGGCACTCCACCTCCAACAAAGACATCCGTCTCAATCATTTCCAAACAGTTCTACCAACTGTGGACCTGGATTCCAAATACTTGAGCCTTCGGGGGCCGTTCTCATTCAGGCCACCACAAGCGACAACAAACCAGACGCTCCAAGTACAGACTACTACTCTTCAAGGGAATGCAGATCAAATCACCATGGATATGACTGATGGTAGATAATAGAATGTGTACAGGAAAATCTCTAAGGAAAAATTATTTTCAATCCGAGCGTCTGTATCTAGAGAAACTATCATTCAAGCATCAAAGTACAATATTTTTCAACATGCCAAACATTTACACACCTCCCATAACTTTCCGCCAGGGTAGACAGGTGCCGTTTCCATCTTCCTAGTTTCCCATGTATAGTGGAGTACACGCTTGTAGTAAACTCTTTACACAGTCTACACGAGTAGAGATCACTCGGTGCCCTCCCTCTCCACCTTTCCCCAGGATTTGGAAATCATTGTTTTTAAAAGGGTATGTTTCATTTCTGAAAAGGGGTTTGGAAAAGAAGTGACTTAGCCTTCACGAGGTTGTTAAAATTTTTGTAACATAGTTCCTTTTTTTCCACAGAGTCGCCAAATTTCTCCCTCTAACCAGAATCTCCAAGACAGCCTCTTTTGCCAAAGGAAATACCAAGTATCATTTGTGATAGCAGGCATTAGGCAAACAAAGCTTCAGTGGAAGTCTATTACATCTATCACAGGATTATCAAAGAGTTTGCTTGCTGTTCAGGTTATGACTCTCAATACATTGCACCACACAAGCTGAGCACACCAGACTTAGAAACTTGAATCTAACATAACTTTACATGAGCAGTAAGCACACTGTTTCTGAGTATGAACACAACATGTGTATCAGGTTTTTGCTGTAAACAGCATTGTTTCTTCTCCACATCTCAACACATATAAAAGTCACAAGAAAATTAAGCAACCGGATACTGGTTAATGAGAGTATAAAGAACAATACCAGGAACAATAGGTATGGTTTTGGTTGCAGCATATAAACAAGAGGAGCAACTGTGTTTTGTTTATTTGTTTGGTCAGTTTTGGTTTCTAGAGACAGGGTTTCTCTGTGTAGTCTGGGCTGTCCTGGAACTTGCTCTGTAGATCACGCTGGCCTCGAACTCAGAGATCCACCTGTCTGTCTTCCGAGTGCTAAGACTAAAGGCATGTGCCACCAGCAAGCAAGCAGCAACTGTTTTAAGTGCTCTGTTCTAGGGGTATCAGCATCTATACATGTAAGTTAGCTACTGAGCACACAGATTTTGAATCCAAGTAGACTTAGCTTCAAATCTTGCCTCTACTATTAAAAGGTGCTGAGTTTCAGTTATTTTATAAATAATGAGGGGGAATATAGTCCCTACCTCACTGGAAATGGAAACGTTTAAAGTCCAGGGAGGCACAGGGAGAGTGCAACTTCAAAGCTACACTGCTTTATAAATTAACAAGGCTTCACTAATGTTCTGAAATCTTCTATATTAATACAGTTGGATATGGATAATTTTATTTCAACTATATAAATTGTCAGGGAGCAAAATTTGGGTAGAATACTAAAGTCCAAGGATATTAAAATTGTCATTTTTGTTCAATACAAGAGTATTCCTTATCTGCACTTATGCCTTACACAGCTTCAGTTTGGTGGTTAACCTTGGCCCAAAATTTAAATGAAAATTTTCAGGAAAAAAAACAAAACCTTCAGTTTCAAATTCTGCTCTCTCCTGCCTGGCCCTGGACATGGCCGCTGCTTGGTCCAGGCCATCTGTGCTGTATTTTCTGCCTGCCTGTGAGTCACTCTGGGGCTACCTTAGGCATCAGGTCACTTGTCCCAGCATCTTGGTGCTTATGCTCAGGAAACCCATACTCCTTCCACTTGTAACAGGTAATGTAGAAGAGAATTTATACTAGCAATTTACATATGCCAAAGAGAAGGTACAAAGTATTTCCTTCAAGTGTAAAAATAAATGTGAAATAAGGGATTTAAAGGGAAGACCATATTCACATGTTTTACAGTGTAAAATTGGTCCTCACCACTATTATTGTTAATCTCTCACCTTGTTCAATTTAGAACTTAAATTTTTAACATGGGTGTGTATAGGATAGAAAAAATAAAGGACACATACACAAATATATAGGGTCTGCTACTACACGTGATCTGGAATCATCTAGGGTTTTCCCAAACTAACTCTGTGGATAAAAGAATTACCATATTCTCAATGAAGGTCAACCCTGAACTTAATATAAGACAAAACACTAACCACTGTTATCTTAGACCATTGTCTCCCTGGCTCACACTCTTATAGGCATGCATGCTTCTTTTCTAAGGGTACCCCAGCAATGCTAAGCACGTACAGTAATACAAGTTAGGTAAGATTTCTGGAGTCAGGTGAGCAATCGAAGTAAAAACCCAGGCTTCCAAAGGCAATCTGAGCTGGGCATTAGGGTGTGTCTACAATCTCAACACCTGGAAGCCCAGACAGCAGTGTCTCAAGTTTAAGGCCAGCACGGGCAACAATGCAAAATTCTATTAAAACAAACCAACTAAAAAATCCCATAAAGCTATTACACATAAGCAGCCTTCCTATAACACAACAGTACTTTGCGGGGGGGCGGTATTTACATTTTCCAAAAGATAGCAGAGGGTCATAAAAAAGTACAATAGACACGTTTTCATATTAATCTCATGAGAATGTTACTACAAAGACATCAAATCTAGGAACAGCGAGGTAACTTGAAAAGGGAAAAGACTTTAGCAGCTAACAGCTTTATGAACTGGCAGTTCCGTATAAGACACTGAATTAAAAGTTCCTTTGAAGTTCCGTCCATGCCCTTTCCTACATAGTACACTGCCCTTGACATCGTCCACTGGTTAAGTAAGCAGCTGAATAATGTTAAACTATATTTGCACACTATCATATACCAAATAGGGTTGTATAACCATATGTAACACACTTTCCCATAAGGAACAAATATATACCATAGCAGGAGTATAGTTCCAAAACTTTTAGGTCCTTTATACCAGGAAAAGACAAACCCTTAAAATATTTAACTTTTTTTTGTGCTCTGTAATATGAGTTGCAAATTAATAAGTTCTTCTCAATTAGTATTGTATCTAAAAATGAAAACCTGTCCTGATCTATAGATGGCCAAACAAAGATGAGTGTATGTCAATTAAAGCAACTATGGAACAGAAGGATGTTGGGATGAATACCCATCAAATTCATTTTAGAACACATAAGAAGCATCAGTCTTGGAGGAAAAATAAAAGGCAAAGTGGCCTATCTTGGCCGAGTAGACTATTAAATTCAGATGCAGGGTTCTATTTAGTTTGGACAGGTCCCAGCCACAGAACAAAGTCAGTCTGTCCTAGTGCCATAACTGAATTCTACAAGTTAACAGCTTTTCATGAAAAGCTGCCATTTCAAAATGTCAATCAAATCTGAGCATAAGTGGGAACTCCTGCAGAAATAACCAGCTGCAGGTTTGAAAAACATTTTCCCCTGAAAGTGGAAACACAAAAGATGTTTGAATGGGGTCTCTTTTCATTCCTGTAACAGTAGACAGCCATTTTCACAACATCAAGGACAGAAAGCAGAGGACAAAATTGCAAATAATGTCTTGAAAGGGTTATTTGCAGGGGTGATGACTGATTCGAGTTACAAATGACAGAATTATTGGCAAATGGGTTCTCATTAATATGAAATTGTTTGTTTCTCATTACGTGATCATAGTCTCAGACTGTGTTTTAAATTACACTTGAATGATTATGCCACAAAGAATGGGCTGTAGACTTAAGTTTTGACATTTATTCTCTACTTGTTTATAGAAATTGATGATGGTATCCCCTGGCTTTCTGGGAGAAAAATCTACTGACTGAGGCTTATGAACATATAAAATAACCTACATCATTTTACTGCTCAGACTATCAAAGACAATAAAAACATTACAAATCAATATTAAACCTGTCTTCAGGAAGGATCCTCTTTTAGGCAATTACATAACAGAAAAATCTAAAGGACAAATTCTAAATAAGAAATATAGTTAGGTGGAAGGCCTGCCAATCATGTATCTTCAGTGGTATTCAACAGTAAAAGATCAATCAAAAAATAATGTTTAGAGTAGGAAAGGGAGTCTAGTGGTAGTGTCCATACCTTGTTAATTCAGGCCCTTGGTTTGATATCCAGCGCACACACGCACACGCACACACACACACACGTACATTCAGTACACATGAAGAGGGAGAAGAGAGGGACAGACAGAAAACGGTGAGGGAGGATGATTTATTTTTTCAAAAGAAATTGATAGATTACAGATCTTCCAAACAAAATCTCTTTGTATCACACTTCATTTTTTTCTTCATTTGCTGGCAGCAATTAGTGCAGTGTCAGTTGAGCGATGGTGACCCCTTCCCAACACCAACTGAATGGTCAGTCTGTGCAGCAGAGCTGGCATTGGTGTTGATTTTCTTTAACAGACATGAAGCAAGGCTACCACATTGTACACATCCTATTAGAATTCTGCAAGCCCCTAAGTTAGCTGTTTTTATTTACTTCCAAGACTTGAGAATCTTTTTGAGCTGCATTTATATATTTAGTACACCCTATGTTGGTGTCACTTAAATATAAAAACAAAAAGGAAATTAGAATCTGATCTACAAATAAATACTACAAACTGTTGGAACCAAAAGATGCTTTTGTATGGTATGGCATAACTCATTAGAATTTGTCTTTATTTTTTTTTAAGTTCAATTTTCTATTTTTCACAAATTTAAACTCCTACTATATTGTCCACACACCACACACACACACACACACACACACACAAAACCCCTAGCCACATTTACTTCAACAGCAGATTTAATTTTAGTAGGCATAGTCTAGTTAACACACTTATCATCTGGTCAAATAAGGATTCTTGGGTTTCACGCACTTGAGATACTTCCGAATTTCTCTTGGGCTTATGATCAGGGACAACAGAGCCCTAGATAAACACTTAGTAATATCTACAGTATTAAATATACAACATTGATAAATCTCACTAATCTCCCTTCTTTACCAAGAGTCGCAATTAAGTCACCATTTCAAAGAAATCTGCGCAAATGCATTTGATGCCAACAGACATGTTTCTCAACACGGACACTTGCATCTTGACATGATGGAGTCTTCTGTGGTACCTGGAGAACTTTTCACTTACTACTGTCACATTCCCAGATCCTCCTCAGAGAATAGCTAATATTTATCTCTGAGTGCTTTGAATTCCTGCATGTTCAAACAGCTGTATAAGGTCTGAGAGCTTGTTAAAAAAGTAAAATTGGCCACGGTGGAGAGCAGGAGTTTGTTACCAGTGTCACCCAAACACAGGCGTTGCTGTCACTGGGACATTACAAATGCAAATGGCTGACGTGGCATAAACTGCACACTAGACTTTGGTCAGAATGTCTAAAGCTATCACATTAGGCACCCATCTGCAGTCCCTGTTTACGGGATTGAAATATGTAGTCATTTGAAGTTCACAATATGTATACTGTGTTTGTAATAACTGCAGATTTTACAAGCACATTATTCTTTCCATTAGGATTAAAACCTCACCGAATAGCAATTTGTGAAAGAATTCTAGCAGGGCCCAGAGCCCAGAACTCTGACCTCTGATGAGATACTTGGCAGCAAACAAACTCTAGATCTAGGCAAAACATCTGGTTTGAGTTAGACTTCCTGAAAAAAATAGCCCCTGTACTGGGGAAACTGGTATTCACTCAGCTTTGTATATATACTTTGACTGACTCCAACATTGCTAAGGGGGAAAAAAGAGGAAGAAAAAGAAAGGACTCCACTAGATGCTTGTCAATCACGACCAAGCTCCTTGGTGGCCCCACCAGACTTAAGTACTCTTAATACACAGAATAATCTATTTCATTCCATATTGTTCAAGTTATTTTCTATGTTACAGCATACACAGTCTACAACAACATTAAAGTGAGTCCAACTTTGCTACTAACAAATAATGCATTTATTTAATGGCTATAGGAGAGGAATTGGTGCATATATTAACCTCCATTCTGTTTATATGAACAGAGGAGGAAAAGACAAAATCCCCGCACTTGAGAGCGGTAAAGTTTGGGAAGAAGTTCTACTTCGAAAATCTGATTTATTAAAAAAAAACTTGAAACTTGATCTTCTAATATTATAGTACAGAAAAAAGTCCTGCATTACTTAAAGATATGAAAACAACCCAGAGACAGGGCATGATCTAAGGGTTCCAGTCCTCTGCCTTTCTGCTAAGCAGTTTTAGGGAAACAAATGTGGCAATTCACCCACTGCAACGAACAAATCTCTAGTTTACTTCAAAGTCATTCAGGGGGCAGTTTCGAAACTGTCCCACCTTCTTACATAATAAACACATGGCCTTTTGAAAACATGTTCTTATATATGAGACTGAAGATGGTCCCAAACCACAAATGAGGCTACAGGCAAAAGCCTATCGAAGGTTGGTGGGCTGCCTCAACAGGCATGTAACAGTGAGATATTTCAGGACAGTACTGCCTACCTTGTTGGTGATTTATTTTGAGCATCTAGTAAAAGTCAATGTGTAACCCAATTTGCCCCAGGTCACACAAGATAATCATGGGAGCATGATTCAGGACCTGGGAGAGTTTTGTTAATCTTAGGTGGTGGCAAATTGACATTTTACCTTCCTATGTATCACCTTAATTTAATTATTACTTTTGTGAGTAGAAGCAAAAAAAGTATTCAAATTCTGCCTTTTGAAAGAACAGCATGGAACAGAAAGCAAATGAATAGTTGTGCAGTTTTCTTTAAGTACAAATTAACTTTTCCACTCATCGCCATTTGGAAGGACCCTACTGAATAGCTACACGTTATAACACATCAATATCCTTCTCTGAGAAGTATTAAGTTCTGCAAAACTCACCTCTACTACACTGCAGGGAGCAATTTCAGAACAAGTATAATTCTTTACATTCTGCTAACAAAGGTACAACTAACCAAACTGAAGGCAGATTCTGCACAAAGATCCTGAGAATTTGCACGATACTCATTTACCAGTCCAAGTATAACGAACACCATAATTCTGACATATTTATGACTGTTATTTACCAAGTTACAATATTTGTGTCATCTTAATGCTATAAAATTTTTAAAAATTTATATTTCTGCTAAAGTCTTGCTTTTTTCTATTCTAACATGAGCCAAGAAAAAAGAGAGAATCTTGTTTCTCTGAGTTTAGTTTCTTGATTGTGTAACTTCTACATAAATATTCTATTTGCCAACTTTTGTTATATGTAGCTCAAATTCAGCACCTCTTATTTCCACATTCTGGAGACCTGTTTGTACACATAATCTCTGTATTGTCTTAGTTCATGATAAAATTAACACTTCTCTAAAAATACTCATGCCATTCCAAAAAAAAGTAAACAAAGTCAAACAAGACAAACTCCTCTCATTTGAATTTAATTTTCTGAGACTACGTTGTAAAAGCAAAAATGCTTATTAGTACTTTCCCACTTAGAAATGAGATGAAGTAAATCTGTTTGGTTCATTTCAGAATAAATGGCACTGCAGAAACATCATTAAGAATGCATGCAGTATCACGAAACATGCACTCGTAACCACACGTAGGGAGTGAGTGATAAAATTTTAGAATAATCAGAATCCTCAATGCCTACTTTAGTTCTAGGTGAGAGATCACTTTCCCTCAACAACATGACCATGTAACCATCTGTACTTGGGATCAGAGAACAGACATGCCTATGAACATGACATCTAAAGAGTTTTCGTCATGTCTGAGGATGATAAAGCAGAAAGCCACACTCCCAATTCTGAAAGTGGAAAATGAATCCCAGGGAAAGGGACAGTGCTGTTGCTTCCCTGTAACGACAGTAGCAAGTAAACCATCTCCCTGGACACTGTGCACAAGGCAGAGAGCTGGACAACACTGAACAGAAGGAACAAGAAACAGAGCTGATTCTGTATTCTCAGACTTCTTTTATCCTGGAATTAAGCAGCCAACTCTCTTTCCAAAAGGCATAGAGAGAGCACTCCACGGCTAACCTTTTAGAAGCTACAGCCACAAAGGCACATTTATGAAATAAGCCCTGACTTGTTAAAATGTAATACTGCCACCACCACTGGAGTTTACCTTAGTGACTTAAATAAATATAAACAGAGTTATAAACACTATATGTTTTATAGGGTTCTATGACCCGGGGTGGGGGTGGGTGGGAGGGGAGTCACCTTGCTAAGTAACCTTATGGCAAATGCAAAAGGAAGCTAAATTTGGTTTGCTCATATTTTCTGAGTTCCCAAAATATAAGCAGCAGTGTGTGGAACTTCACTCCATTAGCTGGAAGACCACTCGTTTCATTTTGCACACTGGCCTTTCAGGGAAGCAAGAAGAAAGGGTAATACACAAGAATGCACCAAAGAACTCCAGGAGCGCAAGCAATAGTGTAACAATCACTTGGTTGTTTACCTGCATCTCTTGTGTTTTCACAAGAGCTTGCCAGAGATCTTTCCACGCACTGACGCTGAGGGTAGAAAGATCTGGAAAATGAGTTCTGTGACAAGCAGACACAGCTAGCTAGCCCGGGTGGCCAAACCGCCCAACAAGTTTCTAGATCAGCAAATGACTGTCAAACATTTCCAAATACTGCGCTAGTTGATGCTGTCCTGGAAAATGTTTGCTTAGAACATGCTAGTAGGTACTATCCCATAAACAGCTTTTCAAAGATACATTGTTTCAGATGTGTTAATATACTAGTGGAGATTTTGTAAAGTTTGAATATAGTTTTTGAGTCATCACCTGGAAGACATCATCAACAACACTTTATTTTAAATAAGCCCAGATTATATTCAGTTGAGTAAATTTTAATTGGTTTTAATTTAAGGTCCTCTAAAGTTAAGGCCAGCCTGCTGAAGAAAAATATTAAACTACCTAGAACCCTGTGTCAACACATGATGCTACTGGGAATGGTAAGTGAATTAATTTTCCAAGGAAAATTAATTACTTATGACTTACAGTTGTAAAAGCAAACAACGTAACTCTGGATTAGGGCACATTCAATTTCTGTTTGTAGTAGCGATTAAATTAATTTCATATAATTCATGGTATGTAATGGAAAGCTGAGCAAATCTGAAATTCTAGAAAATGACTGACAGAGAAAAATATATGTATTTATTAATCTGATTCAGAAATAAAGGCCATAGATGTTCATCACTGGATAATAGGTCAGCATTTTCTAATGGATTGACAATAACGGATTTTTAGCACAATTTTTGAGAAAGCATTACCAAACAGTAACATCTAATACAGAAAGTGAACTAGAAAGGTATTATAATATTCTATGATGTCTCCTGGCACCCTGTCCTCCCCCCGAGTAGGCCATTAGAATCAGGATCTGCACACTTTTCATTTATAACAGACTGATGTTTATCCACCTAAACTTGGAGCAGCTGAAATGTAATACAGCATTAAATGATTTGGGGATGAAGTTCTCAGAATTACCTGATAATCCAAGCAGTAAAGCGCCTTTGAATGGATCATCTGTGGCTCATTTGTGCGAACTGTGCACCTGAGCTCCACTAAAGCAACAGGTCGGGGCTAAGGGAACCCCACCACGGGCACAGCTGCATGCCGGAGAAAGCCTACATCACCTCCTACAGCTGCAATCAGGGCAGGATTAATCTCTTGGTTTTGGATTCCAACCTAGTGGTATACAGCTAGTGTTTTAAGTAAGGACTAAATCATGATGGTAACTGTAATTGAACAGTTTAAAAGCAGCTAAAAATGTTATTTTCTTGGTGTCATAAAGCTCACAAAAATCACATTCTGGTAATGACCCCCAAGTACTAACTGTTATCAGGAACCTGATGACATCACTTATGGTCTAATTCCCGTTAATAGCTGGGTTCATTTGGCTAGGCAAGAGGAAGACTTTTGACAAATACTTTTAAAGTAAAATATTTTTATGACTTACATTTTAGAAAAGAGACTGAACTTTAGATGAAAGACACATTATGAGCAGAATGAAAATATGTACTATAAAATATGTATTCCACAATTTGTCTTTTCACACATTTTAAACTAACACATTCCTTTTCTTAGTGTCTCATAAAGAGAATTACTATCCACTGTAGCTTTTAAAATATGCCTTCATACAGAGAATAATAATTTATATAATACCTTTATACCAGAGGGAGAACACTACCGCAGGTATCTTAAACTCCATTTCAAATGTATCAAGCCAACAAGCAGAGCAACAGAAGACACTCTTGAAAGGTACAAGGAGACCACACTGCAGTTGGAAGGGGCTTTCCTAAAGCCCCCTCCTCTCCTAGAGCGACGTCTCGTCTAGGATGTGACTGAAACAGGATTAGAAACATTAGGTTGTATTCTTCGTAAGATTGAGCGGAGCAGCAGCAGCAGCTCACCTTTCTGGCTTCTCCTAGAGCACAGTTTCCTCATTTGAAATGTGCTCTCTCTCAGCAGTGCAGAGCCAAGAGTCTGTTTATAAAAGGGCCTGGAAACGTCTCTACAGTAAGAGGCACATTCATGTTCCTTTCAGCTGGTAAAGCCACCCTGGAGGCTGAACCATCATTGCCCATGCAAAGAACTTTGATTTAACTTCATTTCCTTCCACCCCTGGCTTCACCGTCAGAACAGTATTCTAGGAGATGTCAGACAGGCAGCGGACAAGCAAGGATGGCCTTCTGGACGAGAACAAACCTTCCCTACATGTCTGCAGACTAAAACAACCTTTTCAGATGGGTGATGGGTCCTCCAGAAGGTAAGTGTTACTTCAAGACCCCCACTAGCACTATTCTCAGAAAACATGCATAAAAAGTCCCTCTGCACTCCCTTCCGCTTAAAATGCACTCAGAAGTTTCTTCAGGCAGCTCTCTTTCATTACAACCCACATTCATATTTCAGTAGAACGACTATAGAAGAATTGCTAATTTCTTATCTAAACGATGACGTCTGGCAAACATTATGTAACCAACTATAAATCTACAACAAGCCCCAAACACTAAAGAGCTAGTAATTACATGATTAGAAACAGCTTGATTAAGGGAGAGGGAAGGCAGGCTGTCAACAAACAAACAGCTGCTTCTTATTGACAACGCATTACCAGATCGTGGGTCCCGACAAACTAGGGAGTTTGTTTCTGTTGTAGCGGCTGTATTTGTTTTTAAGCATTCTACTCTCTTCTGCTCCCACCTCCAGAATAGTGAGTCAACTTAAACACTGGATATGAACCACAACAGAAGACTCAGATGTACACGGATAACAAGTAAAGCACTACAGACTTGGATAAAAGCCTCTAGTTAATCACTAACAGAAGCCTCACGTGCGAGCTCCAATTCAACTCCCAACGCCTGTCTATCTCTCCCTGGGCAAGACATTCTGTCACTTCTATTGGTGAGCGGCAGCTCAGGCCTCGCTCCCTCATTATGACCACTGCAAAGCTGCTGCTCTGGTCCTTTGTTCTGGAAGTTTCTCCTACAGCCTCTTCTGTCCTCCTCCCTCTGGGCAGACAGGAATGGACATGTTTCTGTGTGTCAGTATAAACTGAGTGACCTTGACATTCAATGATTCTATGAGTACTTGATAAGCTTATCACATGAATAAATAATTTGTAATAAAATGGATTCTAAAAACAACAACAAAAGGGCCAAAGATTTCTAAAGTCCATGGAATTTACTTAATGTCTCCTAAGAAACAAAAGCACACTTTCATAGCCCAACCTTCAGGCATTTTCATGCCCACTTGTTCTTTGTCTTTCTAGTTCTTCTAGGAAACATATAGGTATCCTTATTTTCCAACAAAGCATGAAGAAGTGGAATTATTTCCCCAAGGAGACATGGCAAGGTAAAGCCATGATGCCCTAGGCTGTGTTCTCTTCACTGAACCACGCTAAAAAATGAGGACGGTGCCATGAGGATGTTTATGTAATTTCAGTTTAAGACAGGCTCTGTCTGTGTAAGAATTTTAGCTCTCAGGGAAATTTTGATTAAACACACCCTGAATTACAGCTATTCAATTGCAAAGATGGGCATAGGTCAGTGAACATATACAATGATTAACCAAGAATTTTAATTTAGAATTCAAATTTCCTTTTACAAACAGAGTGATAAATATAACATTTCCCACAATTTTCCCCCCTCCTGTCTCACTCTCAATTTGCAGGGTGACAATTATTTAGGCCATGCTCACAGAGTAGACTCGGTAGGACATGGTCTGTATTCTACTGCCATCACAAGGCCTGGGAGCAGCTCATGTTGCTAACTTTCATTAACACATCCACAAATTTATATATTAAAAAGCTGCCTAAATTTGTTAACGCACATCTTTGTAAATTTCAAGTTATAAATGATGGCTGGATCACTTTTTTTTTTTAAAGCCTGACTGTATTTCAAACTGGGGAGTGGGGCGATTGAAGTAACCAGGAAGCTACTTGTAGCCTATCAGAAAGAAGAAGTGCGTTAGTTAGGCAAGCAGGCCTGGCAGCGTACAGAGAAGAACTGAAGGTGCACTAGGAATCCAGCCTTATCCAGGATCCAGGCATCAGAAAAGAGATGCTCTGCACTGAGCTGTGGTGGGTACCTAGAGAAGACAGACTTCCAGAATTAAAAACAACTCCCAAGAATACCTGTTAAATTTCAATCTTCTAAAATGTAGCAAAAAGAAAAAAATTATGGAGAAGTCCACTTTTACTAGGTCACATATTGCCCAACAGTGTCTTCTTCCAAAATGGTTTTGTCTACTAGTGAGAAGACACGGGAGATGGAGAGATGCAATTAGTGTGGCCAAAATAACGCTTGCCTACTGCCCAACTTCTTTTAAGATTAAGTTTCTGCCTCGGGTGGGGCTTTCCTGATGGTCACTGCTGAAGAGGAAGCTGCAGCAGCCTGCCATGTCTGGGCACACACAATCATGGGGACAGCTTGGCTGTGACGACTGAGCAGCATCTGCTCAGGTGCCAGCACCCTTCCTAGCCACACTTAGAGACGCTGCAGCCCACACTGCCCTCTGCATTCTCAGACGCCACGAATGACGTTTCTCCTGCCCTTGCCAACTCTTCCCGGAAGGTATGTTATGGGGTGATCATTTCTGGAGTGAATTTAGGACTCTGAGGAGAAATGTGGTCTGCTGGCTCCCAAAGACAAGACAAACTAGAAAGGGCATTGTTATTCTTACTTGGTGGAAACTGGTGATGTCTCAAATATTAAATGGCTTCGTTTTCTTGTCAATACAATGCCTGACTGATTTCTAATTTTATTTTATTATTTTATTTTGTGTACTGGGAAAATCTGGAAGATGAATGAGTCTTTCAGAAAATGCCCAGGAAGGATGACCTACTTTCACTCACCTTCCAGGCAGACTCACATCGCTACATTATGCTGGATGTGGCTTGGCTCCAGTGAAAACAACCTTCCTCAGCCATTCAATGGCTGTTTATGAGTATACAACAGGAGCTTTATAAGCACTCTGAGCTTGTTAGATGCTCAGGCCCCCTTCCGACCTCACTCTGTAGCACACACACCTCTGTGTGGTGGAAGGCTCTCAGCTCCTCTCACAACTCCCCTCCAGTCACAAATACACACTTGTCAGGGGCTCCTGCAGGAGACTTTCCCACTGTGGTTGTGTGCAGACGTACAGTAGGAAGAGGAAGACCTCCGACGCCTGACTTTCCCCCAACTCCTGTCTGCTACTACACAGTCATCTTCATTTACTCAAGCATAGAGGTGTCAATTTATTCCATCAAGGCCTCTTTTTTAAGGTACACACAGGGGTTTGGAAACTGTTGAGATAGGCTACCTACTTCCCTAATGGCCCCACACATAGATTCTCAGCCCCACCTTCCCCTGGAGGTCACTGGCAAGGACTGTTTGGCTTAGATTCAGTAAGAGCTCACAATAAAACAAAGGAAAATTTCAGGTTTAAAATGAGACAAAAACATTACAGGGAAAAAGAAAGAATTGTTTTGTAGATAAGCTTCACACTCTGGTGTTGAAAGTTAAGGTCCACAAATCAAGCGTCAGAGCTGGGCTGTTCCCCTGCACTCTCAGTGAATCACGCTGCGGTTAGTTGAAAGTGCTGTTCACATCATAAATTAACCACCTCATTTCCTTCATCACCAAAATATACACAGCACCCCCATACAGATTTGTTTTAATAAAAGTAATAAAGGCAGCCCGGAGGCCATGGCTGTTATGACATAATCACACCTCTGAGATTTAAAAGCACTCCTTTGCACATCATGCCTCAAAGTCTCTGCCCCCAACAAAACCTAACTGAACTCATACCTTCTGTGCCCATTTATTCCAAATAAATAAGGAAACAAAAGATGTAGACACATTAGGAAGACTTCTCTTTCAATTACACATTTGAAAGCATACAATGCTAAAACTGTACAACAAACAACACAGATATCTGCTCTTGGTTATTGCAAAATATATCTCATCCCAGTCAACAGTGTCCAACAACATCGAACAAGCAGCACGCTCACCTCCAAGCAAAGGTGTTTCCTAAAATCAGGCAACACACTCTCTCCTTCCCGAGGACTGAAAGAGGTAATTCTCTACAACTCCTAGCAAATGAACGTTCTTGCTAACAAACAGTATCAAACAATGAGAATAATTGAGAGGGAAAGAAAACTTTCATAAATTCACAGTCTTCTGGGCTTGATCCATTTTTAGCTCCTTTGGATTCCTCTCTTAGACTACCAGAAAGATACTGCAATGCAACTGTCCACAAAAGATGGATTTGGTAGTGTCGCATGCTACTGGTGAACTCACAGTAACTCAGCGTGTCCAGCTCTCATGCACTGTGTCATTTTGCAGACACAGGGTTCTTTTCTAGAGGACCATAGATTTAATGTGTGCTATCACTCTGCTACTGATGATGCCTCCCTTTGGATGTAAAATGGAATGGATAATTACCGGTGCAGCTTTTTAAGGACCGTGGTTAACAGCCCTCCACATACAAAGTTATGATTGACGTTTCTGAATGTGCCAGATATCATAAATTCAAAATATACCATTTTACATGTCCAGTTCAGAAGTGGTCCTTTTAATATTTATACATTTTCTCTCTTTTCTCGGTATTAATTAACTAGTACAAATTTATAATCTTATAGTTCAGGGAATTGAATCCACGACATTCCACACTCGAGGCATGTATACCACTATACCAACAGCCTCCCAACTACCTCCCCATGAATATATTACATTGCAGACAGTTTTCTGCCTAATTTAAAAATTGTGTTCAAGATTCTCCATGGTATGCCAGTAACTAAGACAAAATTATATCTATATAAATACCTAATTGAACATTTTAGAGTAATCTTAAAGCAACTTAAGATCACACCCATCTAAAATAACCTTTCTATGATTCCTATTCAGCCTCCGGAGACTTGGTCTGACTAGGGGGCAATGAGGGAATGAAGCAAAGACAGAGGGACTGACACAGAGAAACAGGAAAGTTGGGACTAGGTGGCCTGGGTTCTGTGATGAAGTCTTGGCATTCCAGAAGTTTAGCATGTTTATTATATTGAGTTGAACCGAGGTGAGACTACTACATACAGCTGAGCGAGGGGTGGCTATTCCATACAAACAGGGAGGCGGGGCTTATGGTATACAGCTGGATCAAGGGGACAGGTTTGTCTAATCGTGGTAGGGGCAGACTCCGTAGTGGAGCAGTTGAAAGCATAGAAATTATGGATTCACCAGACTCAGTATAAATGACAAATGGTGTTTTATTGGGGGAAGAACTTACACAGAAAACAGTGATTGTCACGGCATTGCTGCTCCAAAGATACAGACCCTGCCTCCCCATGCTCTCTGCGACCTCAGCCCCACCCCATCTCCGATCCTCCCCTTAACGGGTCATGTCCACACCTGTAACCACGCCCAAAAGGCGAGGCCACTGTTACAAGTTCACAGGCAAATACGTTGCTACATAGCAGTCTTCCATCTGTAAACATCTGTAAACTATGGTGGACTTTTTCTGCACACACTATCAACACATGCTTCACTCCAAGGGATGGTTTTTATATTTTCTCTGGGTCCTTGACATGGCTGGCTCAAGTCCACAGCACACATCCACTCAGCACATCACACACTCAGGGCTTCCTCTGCTCCCAAGGTTTTCAATTGCTGATTTTAAGTGAAACTCACCATAAGGAAATGATGTTAGAAAGCATCTTTAGAAGACATTTTATGACCTCAGGTTATTGGGTAGATGGCAGATTCAGTAAAGAAAGAATTACTTTCCTAAAAGTTTAACTAGTATTGCTGCCATGTACTGGACATAAAGCACTGCTATGACAAGGAGACAAGAATAAAGTGGCATTAGTCGTTTAAGTCACTACCTCAGCTTTGGGACAAATCACACTTAGAAGCATGTAAACAAAGCATATGAACTAATCCAAAGGCCTGCAGTCTTCGGTGGAGGAAAATCAGCAAAGCTCAAAATCAGAGGAGACCACATGTAAATGAGACAAAACATCTTCAGGACATCAAGGTCTTAGCAAATAAGGCTCTTTAAAAGGAACATGCCCATCATAACTTACTAAAGTGGGGTATGAGACGGGAAGACTTTATGACATACTAAACTCATGCCGTTCGTCTTAAAGAGTGATGAAAACACAATGGTTGAAGAACCTGCAGACATACACATGCATACTCACACCATGCCCCCTTCTCTCCCCCCACACACCCCTATGGCAGTCAACATCCTGATGGGAAACAGTTCTGATTGCAAAGGTAGATTTCTACAGCCAAAGAGCTGAACTCATTTGTAAAACAAACATAAAGGAATGAGAACTTTTAAGGGTCAAAATGTAAGACTAAAGGATAGGAGGATTTTTAAAATATGTTTGTCTGAATGGCATTTCATAAATGTATCTCGAGTGCGTGCGTGCGTGTGTGCGTGCGTGCGTGCGTGCGTGCGTGTGTGTGTGTGTGTGTGTGTGTGTGTGTGTGTAAATGGCTATGGATAGTAGAACATTTACCTAGCATGTGCGAGGCCAGTGAGCTTCTCAAGTCCCTCTTCCATTTCCTTGCTTAGGCCATTCCTCCTGTGTATGTGTCTCCTCACACACGCTGCTTCCTCCTTCCTTAGCCTCCAACATCTCCCTCTTCCAACTCTCCCTTCAAAAACAGTCTAGTTTTGACCTTCTTTAAAGATCTGTAAATGTGTGTCTCTATCAGGTACATTTCTCATTCAGTCCTCCTGTCATAGTCAAACTATTCCTGTTATGGTCGCCACTGAACTTTTCTTTATATCAATTTTATATCTTGAAAATTTACTTGCCAATAAATAAAACGTACATATTAACGAGGTTCTAGATGACGCCTGACATATGCATATTCTATACATTTTTTAATCAGGTTTGCTGTATCTATCTCTTCAAATACCATTTCTTTATGGAAAAAGCAGTCAGAAGCCCCTACTTCTCTACCAATCATGAAGTACGCATCTGCTGTCTGTGGTCTCCCTCTGCACCAGGGCACCAGTGCGTCTTCCTTAAGTTGAACGTAATACTCCTCACCAAATCCTTCCCATTTCTCTCTCCCTCCTTCCATTTGAAAGATGAGACATTAAAGGTGTGTCTTCAGTTATTATCCTGCTTACTCCCTGTAATGGTTCATAGAATGTTGTTTGCTTCCTCCGATGCTTGGGTTACCTGATGGGAATTCCTGATTATCCTGCTGTTACTGTCCCTGTAATGTGCAGTCAAGATACTAGCAGTCTTATGAAAAATCCTATTCTGACTCAGTAGCACTCAATGGAGTCTGGGAGGTTTTGAGGTGGCTGTCTTGTTATAATCTGGGTGCTTTCTGAAAACACAGAATCTCGCTGCACACCCCAGATGCACTGAACCGGGGTTTGGATTTTAACAAGACCTCCAAGAGGCACACAGGGGTGGGGTTACAGCACATCCTAGATGAAAACCTGAGTGGACTGGACAGGCTACAAGGCTCTTCCCCCAAATTCCCTATCCATAGGCTTGAAATAACCAATTCCAAGGAAGTACCAACAGCCTATGGGGTCCCACAGGGCCTGGGTACTAGAGTCACAACACCTGTTGCCATGGGAGACCAAACCCAGACCAAGCAAAATAAAATCTGAGGAGTGTGGCCTAAGCTGGGTTGTTTTTCTTTTTAAAGTTTTCCTGCTCAACCCGAACATTTCTAGTTCAGATCATTTCAGAGTAAGAGAAAGGGTTAGTGCTGCAACACTAATGGTACAGGCTACGCAGTCAGATACAGATGCCATCCCAAAGAAGTCCTCAGCGGCCCTGTAAATGGAGAGAGCTCTACAGTTACCAAGGTGTAAAAGAAATATTTAACCACAAAATTCACTGAAGATGGTTTCTGTGAACTCTTTCTCAGGACACTATCAAAGCAAGCACTAAAGACTATGGAATTCTGTACAAGATTAGGTCTCAAAGAAAAACATCTATATTAGCATTATGAAAACAAACACAACCTATGATAATACATTTTTTCATTTTCATTGGAAACTGAAAATTATTTTGATTCTATATTTAAAAAATCCTCTTAACTCTCACACATTTAGACACAAATATATGACAAATTAAAAAACTAACTGAAAGTCAAAGTTCTCAAGTTAGGGCATGTTTAGAATTTGACCCAATTTTTCTGCATATTTTTGGTAGTATGAAATATTTAGCAAATGTGCTAGAGTACAAGACAGTGGAAGAGAGACTGTGAACACCCTCCTGGTGTGCCTGTCCCCGATCCCTGCTTCTCCCCCTCCAGCTGCATTCCAAGGAGCTACAGGCTTGAGCTCCTGTCTTGATACATGTCTACCCAGAAATGCAGAAATGGCAGGGCTGTTCATTACGTTTCAGCTGTATGCTCCCAAACACACTCCACAACTCACTCTCTTCCTCTCCGCCCCCCCCCCCCACTCTGTAGTATCTCCCAGGAGATACTGGGTCATTTCACTGCAGACAACACTGTCAGTGTCAGTATATTATAGTAGTTTATCTTTCCATTTTCCAGACAAAGGACACATGTCTGTACATTTTTACTACTATAAATAGTGCTTCAAGAAACGTCTTGTGCCTGACTCCTTGCACCAACACGAGGGGATTTTCTAGGCTATACACTTCTAGGCACAGGACTGCAGAGTTGAAGTGTCCACCTGCAGCTTCAACATTGGCTCTCTGAGGGGTTGCACCAATTTACACACCTACAAGAAATCGTCTGGTGGCCCATAGAAGATTTTAGATTCAGACGTAGTTTAATTTTTCCTTTTATGGTCACGTTTTAATATAATATGACTCATGTTAACTAGTTTTTAAACACTGAAAATATAACTCATAATGGATTTAAATGTTAATATACAAAAGTCGGAAGAAGTAGAAACTGGTTTTACTACCAAAGTTAATGACATGCAAAGGTCAAGCAAGCCCCAGATAAAGGAAAGTAGAAATGCCACTGTTAACTCAAAGTATTACTTGTAAGAGGTTCTTCAAATAATACTAACACTTTACACCAGGGTACTTCGGTATGTATGCATTGCCTGAAAAAAAATTGAAGCTAATATTTCAGTGTAGGGAGCTTAATTTACCCAGGTGTAAGAAAATTACCCAGGAGATAATTTTTATGTATGTGAGTGTTCCATCTGTATGTATGCCTTTATGCCAGAAGAGGGCATCAGATCCCACTATAGTGAGCTATCAAGTGGCTGCTGGGACTGGAACTCAGGACCTCTGGAAGAGCAGTCTATGTTCTCAACTTGTGAGTCATCTCTCCAGCCCCAGGAGCTAATTTTTAAAACTAAAATTTTTAGTAATAATGAACAAATTCTAATATATGAGTTTGGCTCACACTGTGTCAAGGTCAACTACTTGTTTACATTTAGTTAAATCATAATCGAAGAAAGCTCTGACGACCAGGCTCTTTTAAATGTCTTTTGTAAATCTGTAAGCAGGACAGCCTACTTAGCCAAGGGATGAGACTGCAAAATCATTTTGGCAAGGAATTTACCTAGACAGCTGTCTTAGTTAGGTTTCTACTGCTGTGATAAAGACCAAAAGCAACTTGGGGAGAAGCGTGCTTATTTTTGTTAGAGGTTACAGTATATTATTAGGAGGGACCAAGACAGGAGCCTGGAGCAGAGGCCATGGAGGAGTGCTGCTTCCTGCCCTGCTCCTCATAGCTTACTCAGTCTGCTTTCTTATAGAATCCGGTACCACCTGCCCGCCCAGGGGTGGCATACCTCAGTAAACTGGTCCCTCCCACACCAATTATTAATCAAGAAAACTTGTCTACAGTCCAGTCTAAGCGAGGCATTTTTTTTTCAATTGAAGGTCCTCTTCCCAGATAACCCTAGATTCGTGTTAAGCTTACACAAACCAGTCAGCACTGTGGCTAATGCCTTGGTTTGGGAAGTGTTCTGTTTCACCTCTGTCTTATTATCCGCACTAACACTGGTAACAGTAACAACCTAAACAAGTCACCCAGATAGCTACTCCTTGACTCAAAGGAGTCTCCTTCTATAATGATACATTACTCTAACAGTAACAACCTAAACAAGTCACCCAGATAGCTACTCCTTGACTCAAAGGAGTCTCCTTCTATAATGATACATTACTCGAGAGTTCAAATGTGTTTTAAAATAGCTAAGCAAATGACATCAAAAAGATGAGAAGCCTTACTTACCTTTATAGACCTAAACAGCATTACACCTAGTAAGTGGCCCTGGAGGTTAACTAGAGGTGTCCAGGTGCTTTCTCCATGAAGAGCTGTCTGTTTTGTTTTAATTTACTTGTTTGTTTTTACTCAGAATTGATCCCACAGATGAGGAGAGGAGAACATGCAAATTGCTACCTGTGAGGTCCTACCAAGAAGACAGGCAGCACCATGGCAAGGAGACTTTCCTTTTACAGTGACCCTTCATGATCCTCAGGAGTGAGGAATGGATGGTTTGGACAACCATTTCATTCTGTAACGTCACCAAATGATCTAACAGGCAAAAGTGGGGAGGAAAGAGGGCTGTTGCAACTCCTTGCTACTTGACTGGACAGACGCTTTACCAAACGTAGGTGCTAATGAGTGGGAAAGTGGAAGAGCACAGTCCCAAGAAGGAATAAAGAACCAGTAAATCCAACTTATTTAAGCTTAAGCTCAGGGTATGACAAGGCCAAGTTAAGCCATCATTCCCCACATCCCACACAGTCCAACCCGGACAGCCCTGCGTCATCCCCCTCTCGACCGGGAGTGTTTTCTTGGGAGTAACACCAAGCCACTTTCCAGCAAAGTCTTTAGGGGTCAATCAAGGATATGTTGTCATTCGACCACAGTGGCTGCCTTGCTCTCCAGAAATAATGACAGGCATGTTTTTAAAATCAACTCTCCTCATTTTCTCAGACAAGAATTGGAGCACTGCCGCAAGGATTTCAGCTGTCATTAAACCAAAAGCATCTTAGTTTCCACTGAAATAACACCGTAGTTCTGCTATTTCATCTAACTTTCTGCGAACACCTTTCATTTTCCCAGTTGGCAATGTTTATATGGCTGGTCTCGTGTTTTAAGGCGGGATGAAATTTACATCAAAATCACAGAGTGGTCCCAAGTAAAAGAAAAGTCAGTCCTACTATGATTGTAGTAGAAATACATTGTACAAAGATGTAACATTATGTGGTCCATAGGCTGGGATATAGAAAATTTGAAAATCTCTCATCATATCCAGCCTGCCAGGAATTGTCTTCCACAGAAGTTCACAGCTGCCTTCTGCCTTCTGAAACTCAGTTACCACTGCATTATCAACTCTGTGTAACTTGAAAACATCACATCAAGAATGACTTCTAGTGTTAATAAATCTCCCTTAAAAACCTCATTTGTTGTTGTTGTTGTATTTGAGACAAGGTCCTGCTACAGTACCTAGGGAAGCAATGTACTCTTATAAGTCATCTTAGTATCTGGGATGATAGGCGTTTGCAAGTTTATGTGGCTCAAAAGCCTAAACTTTTAGTGATGCCATGAAACAACAGACAGGCTCTAAATATATTTCACTAAATGTTTCAAATAAAACAACATATAAATGTCTACAAATCAACAAGGAAATAACCCAAACTTTTAAAAGTAAAATATGTAATTATCATACAACATATATGGCAAATAATTTCCCTAATGTATTTGGCTTCACGCTTTTGTGTTAATAAATGACTTGCATGTGTTCTGGGCTATAGCTCCACAAGGCTTTTTCTATTATTATTATACTATTACTGTATAATATACTATTATCATGTTACATTATAATTATTACATAATTATACTATTATTTGTGCTTAATATCTTTCAGAAATTCCCAAGTTCTACTCACTGACAGGATCCCTTCTTACTTTTGCAGCTACTCACAGAAATAAGCATTTCCCTGGCTACAGACTCATGTGCATATACCTTTTTTGCCATCTCATGGGATGTGAGATGTGGATACACTGGGGGTTGTTAAAAAAACACAGTGGGTTCAGTCTAGCATCTTAATCACTTTCATCATTTGTTAAACTATGTGCCATCTCAATTAGTAGGACTACTTCTCTTAGTCTCAGACAAGTAGACCCAATTTGGTAAATCTCTCCTCGGATTATCTCCTAGGCATCTCAAATCAACATGTCCAAGGTGGAACTAATGATCTTCATCTGTAAAGTTTCTATACCAAGGCATAAAACATATATCAGAACAAGTCTTCCAACAAATGCTTACCAGTTTCTCTTGCCCTACTTACCAAGTATTCCCTACAAAACAGATTCCTTTTCAAGTTAACTGTCACCAACGTTGTCTAAGCACCCTTATCTTTCACATGGACTAGTAAAAAGCTACTTTAATTAGTTCTCTTGCTTCTCCTTGACTCCTTTTATTCATTCTCACTAGACCTGACAAGTTAATGTTTAAACACAAATCATCCATTACCTTGATTAAAATCCTGCTGTGACTTCTCAAGTGCTGTTGGAATGAACTGAAAGCCCTTTGAAACTAAAGACTATTTCTGAATTCCAATCTGGAGGTCAGTCTTCCACTAATGACTTAGACATGGTAGGCTTCCTAGGTTCCATAAGTCTGAAACATTTCTCTTTTCTATGACCTTGAGGTGTTCCAAAACTTCAACTGCATGTGTTACAAAATCACTCTTTAGATACCAGGCATTTCTAGCCACCCCTTAATGACTATCATTCCAAATGAACAACCCCAGTTAAACATTTGTGTTAGTCAGACTTTTACCACTGTGAAAAATATCCAGGGAAAACTATTTAAAGAAAGAGAGATTTATTTGGCTCAAGGTTTCCGGAATTCCAGTAGACCACGAAAGGGAAAGAATGGTGGAGCAATGTGACCCACCTTTCATGGTGTCCAGGAACAGGGGAGAGCATGCAAATGCTGCCTGGGCCTCCCTTCTCTACTCCTTTTTCTGTACTCTAGTCTATTAGGTGGTGTCACCCACAGAAAGAACACACCTTTCCCACATTAGCCCTCTCTGGAAGTGTACCCACAGACATATCCTGGTATATAACTAGTCTCAAAGACTCTCTCAACCCCATCAATAATAAACATCACAGGAGTAGTTAACTCTACCACCAGCCAGCATAAAATGCTCATACTCTCAGTTGAATCTCAATGTATGTGATGTGCCAATCCAAACTTTGCCACCATGTGATTCTGGGGCACAGAACATTGTTTGTTATATTGCTTATATTGCTAAATGATGGGGTGGGGCTGAATGATTTCTAGAGTTTCTTCCATTTCTGGTAGTCACAGGTGCCATGACTAATGTTTCATTGCTCAAATCCCGTGAAAATTCCAGTGGGAAATACTATATTTCAGATCTAAGAAGGATTGCCTAATTTCCAGCACTTAAGAAACTGAGGCAGGAGGATTTCCATGACTTTGAGACCATCCGAGACTACCTAACTTCCAGGCCAGCCTAGGCTACAGTAAGGCCCTGTTACCAAAAACCAAAACAAATAACAAGGACTACTTAGGGGGTGTGGTAGGACAAAGTCTTGAATATTGGCCAGGCTGGGCTCAAACTTATAAACTTAAGGACCCTTCTTGTCTCAGCCTCCTGAGTAGTTAAGTTCAAGAGTACATCACACGAACAGTTTAGGAAGGAATTTCAACAAAAAGGAGAATACTTTTGACGAGTCTTCTGGAATCCATATACCATAAGCTCTCTATATATTCTTATGTCACCATGGAGCCAAGTTGCCAAGGTTTATTGCAGCCCTCAATCATTTAGTGCAAAACTACAACCTCAGTATCTATAAAATACAGTATCTACAAAAACCACAATGATGACAGCATTGGAGAAACAAGTAGAAGACTTTAGACTGTTCTGGGTCAAAACCAAAAAACGAATAATGACCAAATAGAAATGAATGCATAACAAGTCACAGTAAATACCAAAGGCTTCTCCTGGGAGACCAGAAACAAGCAAGAGTTCATTCTGATTTAAACAAAGAGCCACATAGTCCAATGGTCCACAATCCCTCCATTTTTAGAACAGTGTTGAAAAGATTTGAAAAACTCTCCAAATCAAGTACCTAGTTGTACCTGATGTTTCTACACCACCATGCCTGGCCTATTTTCAAAATGTTTAAATCTGGCGTTAGCCAATTTTGAAACCCCATCAAGATAAGTCAGAAAGTGTTCTCTCTTTCCCTGACAGTTGAAACTTTTAACTACCTTCCTATCAACTGTAACTTTTGAAAAGCTACTTCCAGTAATGGTTAAGTACAATGCCAGGCTTAGGCATACTCTTTGTATTGATGGATTTCAAAACTTGAATGATCCACACTGCTTTACCTGGTACATTCCAACTCCAATGTGCTTCGGCTCAATTTTCACTAGCTCAGCTAATGGATCTTGAACACGCCTTGCTATGGAAACTGGGGTGGGGGGAAGGGGAGGGGAGGAAAACAGAATCAGAATCAGAAAACAACTGTGACTTAATGTGAAAAGCAGTGCTCAGGTTATAGCAGGTTAGTTCCTCATGATACAAATATTTAATCCTATCCCCCTAGTACACACTTCCAATTTAATTACGTTTCAAAGTTCTCTCTCTTTTTCTTTCTATGCAAAAAGAAATGAATGCAATACTTCAGGCCTAATTGTATCAGCAGGACCACAGACATTATTTATTATTATTTTGAGACAAGGTCTCCTTCTGTGGCCTTGGCTGGAACTTACTATGTGGCATGATAATTCTCCTGCCTTAGCCTTCTAAATGCTGGGATGATAGGCATGAGCCACCACACCTGGCTAAGACTCCCAGGCATTATTAAAACACACATACGAAGGACTACAGATTTGGAAAAATAAACAAAACATTTTGTTCCTTTTCTCACACTAATATCTCTTCATTCTTTAAATAATACATAGGTACAGTGCTTCTTGCTTTAAAGAGTATGGGGATATTTGCTTCAAATAATCTTTCATTGTTATCAATATGACACATCTAAATATTCTTATTAAAAGTAGACTGGTAGTAATAAATGGATGTAAGAATATTACGAGAACGCAACCATGCTATACTGGCTAGTAAAAACACTTGGGTGGTTTACATATGACTATAGGGTAAACTGAGTCTGCTACCTGTTGGCTCTAACCACATCCCTTTCCACACCATCACAATTCATGATCAAGAAACCTGGAAGCATGGAAACCTACTGCAGTAGAAGTTTCGTAACACATACATATAAGAAAGGAATCTAAAAGGAGTCACCAAATAAAAGGGGTTACAACAATGTGCCAAGACATCTTTTGCCACCAATTGTTGACTCATTGGTCAAAGGGGTCCCATGGAAACCTCCAAACATCACAGGCTACTGCCAAGGCTATTGGTTACTCTCCACAACCTCATGGTAAGGCCTTATTGCTGAAAACAACACTTACATATGCCATCTAACACGGAGAAGTCCCGCTGCAGTCTAACTAGAAGCTTGCCCCCTTCTGACTGGTGTTCATGGTACTGGAAGGCACCCTGAATACTACTAGAGGAGAAAGATAATAATATCTCTCAACTACAAACACTGCTACCTAAAACAGTGATGTCACTACAAGACTTGCTGGTGTGACAGTGGCACAAGCATTATAGGAGTAACCAAAATACTTCATGGTTCAATTAAAGCCCACTCCATGAAATGGAGCCCAAACCTGACACTGCTGATGTAACCAAGAACCTGAGACTGTGTAGGTCATGGGCCCTGGGGGAAAACCTAGTAGTATTATTCTGCTAAAAGAATATGGCAATGGAATGACTCCTAATGTTATGCTCATAGATCAGTGTCTTCTTCAACTCTCATCAGAGAAGCCTCTTCTTGCAGTAGATGGGGAGTAAAACAGAGCCCCACAACTGGACAATGTGTAGAGTCCTAAATAGGATGTCTTGTAAGAGCCAGAGGTGATGGATTATTCCAAGGAAAGTGTCTTCCAAACACAACAGTACTGATGTATATACGAATGCACAGAGATTGTGTCAACACTTACAAGACTTGCACAGGTTCAAGCCAGATTGGGCTCTGGCACTGAAAGGACATGGACTCCTACCCCTAACCTAGAAGCTATCTGCAATTGATACCTACTGTCAAAGGAAAATCAGTTTTCTCCAACAAAATCTCACTGGGTATATTAACTGTACTTCAGAGCAGGTCCCCAAACCCAAGAGTAGTTAGCCAAAATAAAACAAACATTATTTTTATAGACTTTTTGTCTCATTTTGCTGTATTTGAACATGTTTTTAATCTTTTGCTTATTTTGAGTTCCATATTTGGAAACAACTTTTGCGTTTTTGTGTTTGTATGTGTGTTTATTTTTTGCTTGTTTTTTTAAAAGACAGAACATGAAGTCAGGTGGGTAGGGTAGAGAGGATTTTGGAGGAACTGGGGGAGGGGAAAACACAATCAAAATATATTGTATGAAAAGAATTCATACAAAAGAAACTTCAAATATTCCTTTATCAAAAGCCTCCATTCCTTTATCTACATCATGATTTGTATCAAAGCAAAATTATTTCCAGGTATAGAGTTAAAAAACCTAAAAAGTCAGTGAAAATAAAGGAAAAAAATAAAACTTAAATTAACTTTTAAGAAAGTAACAAAGCTATTCTCCATTACATAAAAAACTACTCTAAATTTGTATTTATACCCATTAATTTCCCTAGATGTCTCTAAGTCTCTAAGTCCACTTACAAATTTTCACTAATCCATATCATAGACACCAAAGCAACCAAGTACAAATAAAAGAAAGGCACGCTATTTAAAGCAATGCATTACCACGACAGCCTCAATAAGAAAGAACAGTCAATTGCCAAGCTTTCTGCATTAAAACAAAAATCTACACACTGGCACTGAATTTTTTATCTTTATGTTGCCAAGGAAATACTATGATGACCATTTTATAATAATTCTATTTTCCTTATTATTGAACTCTGGAATTTAATTTTAATAAGACTTTTATGTTATATTTTCACTAATTCTAGAGTACTGCCAGGTATTTAAAAACACGTTTTTCAAAATTCCTAGTATTAGTTTAATGTACATGAATGTGCCCAGTCTTATACATGGGGCATTGCTTTTACATTTTCATGGGTATGTAAGATATTTAGTTTGTCACATATGCAAATCCAAACTATCACAATCCTATGCCATGTGGTGAAGCATGGCTGCTCACCTGCACTTCTCAGGTTAGGGTCCAGCCCGGGCATCTCTTTATTAGCTTCAGGACTGACGCTGTAGATGGAGGCCCCTGCTTCACTGACGATACTGAGAAGACAGAAAGGGGGAACATTATATTCCAAATGATCCATGTGGTCAAAGAGAAAAAAATGAATGAAACAAGGGCATTACAAGAAAATACCAAGGCAAGGTGCTCTCTTCAGAGCTCAAGGAAACCTGCATTATCGACTATTCTACCATATAAACTAGCACTGAGATATGTGTGCCTGCTTTTCTTGATAGCAAATACACAGGCTTAGCTCTCCTGTGTTTAGGCGGCCTTCTGACTGACATGTATGAATTCCACCTGAATCAATCACCCTAAGGATCTTGGAAGTATACAGTCATAGGTGTGGCAGTTATGTGCATGGGTGGACATGCAGGAGGGGCACTGTCAGAACGCTACAATTGTCATCACCTGGCTCTAGTTACCACGGACATGAAGAAAGGTCAGATAGGCTACCTCCCCATTTCAGGAGGGCTGGAGCCATCCTTTCAGTAACCCTGAAGCTGTCACTTCAAGCAGGTACTCAAGCAGTCAGTTCATCGTCTTCTTAATCAATGCACCACACAAATCATCCTCTTTCTTTCCTCTGTGGCTCCAAGTACTTTATAAACCACAATGAGAACAGACTCGAAGACACCATTGGTGCAGTGGTTGGCAGTGTGTGGTTCATCAAACATTTTAAATTAGAGCAAAGAAATAGTATGCACTTTTCAGCACCCACAGGACCATCAGCTCTGTCACAAGACCATCCAGGTGTGAGGATTCAAAGTATCAGGTCACTGTTTAATTTTTATTCTTCTTTTAGCAATCTCTCTTATTCTGGGTTCCTCAAACTCAACTTTAACCATTGGAGACAAACTTTGATACAGTTTAACATGTTGCCCTTTGCTAATAATCAAACCCTGAGAAATCAGATGGAAAACTCTTGATTGAAATGTGACAACTGTAAGTCACTAACACTTGAGGTTATTCTGTAGCAGCAGTTCTCAACCTGTGGGTCTCAGGATATCCTGACATCCTGCATATCAGATATTTACATTATGATTCAGAACAGTAGCAAAATTACAGTTATGAAGTAGCAATGAAATAATTTTATGGTTGGGGGTCACCACGACATGAGGCACTGTATTAAGGAATGCAGCATTAGGGAGGTTGAGAACCACTGCTCTAGAGTCTGAAGACAGGAAATAGGAGCGCTGCTGGTGAGAAGCATGGATGCTCTTTGTTCCTCAGTAACACCACAATCAAGACAGCATAAGAGGTAGCAGAGCAAGCGTCCTCTGAAGCACAAACCAAGTCCTCCATGGAAATAAGCTTATTAGCGAGCTAGATCCTAATTATAGGTAGGCAATGTGTTCAAGGTTACAGCTGATGAGCAACTGGGCTGGATTTGTATGCTGACCTGCGCGGTCCCCATATGTGAGCTCTGGGCCACCACAACTGAGTGGTGGCACAACTACTCTCATTAACATGAGAACCTAGTTCTCTGGGTCCCTCTCCTGAGAGCCACTTTCCTAACAGCAGATCCCAAGAATACATACCTCACCCCCATCTTCACCTAATACTCAAAGGGAAACTGAGTTTGTTTTCTTTAGAACCTAAAGCATGTCCAAGATCAAATGAGATTCCTTAATCTGAAACCAAGTTTAAACTAAAAGAAACTTGTGCTTTTTCCCTCCAACATAAGATCTAGATTATTCTCATCTTCTACTATGTAATGATCAAAGGTAAAATGCAACATTAAATAAAATGAGGTGAAGAAAACACAGGCTGGTGAAACCGGTCAGCAGATAAAAGGGCTTGTCACCAAGTTTGATGACCAACCTGAGTTCAATTGCCAGAACTCGAAGGGGGGAAGGGGTGTGTGGAGGGAGGGAGAGGGAGAGGGAGGGAGAGAGAGAGAGAGAGAGACAGAGAGAGAGAGAGAGAGACAGAGACAGAGACAGAGACAGAGCACCTCTGAAAAGAGTTCTCTGGCCTTCACCAGCAAGCCAAGGCACATGTGCCTGCATGTTCTCACAGTCATATGAATAAGATTTAAAATGTAAACCCATGAATTGAAGAATCTTGGTGTGGATCAGCAAGATGAAGCTACTGTCACATATTAGGAAGGATTTCACTTTCAACACAGCAGTTTTCTGGTTGGCTTTTGAATGACAAGGCAGTGAGAAGCAGGTTTAGTTAAAAGTACACGTGGAATGCTTGTGCTTGTGCACACTGTGCACACTCTGGGGTAAGGGGCTGATGAGGTAAGGAGATCCATGGTCTCCAAAGGTTATGAAACCACAGCAGGAGAAGACTACTCAGCAACCAGCTATGGAAAGCACCACTGCAACACAAACCAACACCAGCCCAATAAAGTCCTTTCTAAAACATTTCATATTGACGGGACCCATTATCAAAAGAAAATAATATTTTTTTAAAAAAATCTTTCTACAAATGTACTTTATATCATTTCCAGAAATTTCCAAAGTTGTAATTATTTAAGTGAAGGGAACTTAAATGGTAAACTAAAAATTTAATTAACTGTTGCCTTTAGTAGCTGGGTACCTGAGAATTTGCCAAGTGATTCACTGTCTTTTGGAAGTCATACTTCTTAATAAACTGAGGGGAAACGGTTGCCAAAAAAATAAATAACCACTCAGATAATAAATATTCCTCCAAATTCCATACTGCTACTTCTTTTATTTTAAACAGAGGAATACAAAACAGATGTGACACATTGCACCCAAAGATTTTAGACTAACATTAATACTAAATCAATACAAAATGTGAAGACTTCCTATCCATACTTACTGAATAGTGCAAGGAGAGATGTAGGTACCTGTGGCTCCAACCACGCCCATTTTGGGCACAGTCACAGGTGCCTACAGGCATGTGGAATAAAGGCCTGAGGAGAGGGCGCTCACTCTCTTGCAGGGTTCCGGTTGGGTCTCGAAAGGCTGCGGAGACTAACCTGGGTTTTCGGGTTCTCACATAAGTAATTTCCCACAATAAATAACCAAAAACACCCTTATTCCACGTACTGTTATATTTCCTCTACAGAATAATATGGGCCCAATAAACAGTCAAGTACTAGCTATGTATCAGAAAGCTACATAATCTAGATGAACAGAGAAACCTTAACAGATTACTCCAATATAAAACATAGATGGGCCTAAGATGTGGATGTGTCTAAAATCAAAACAAATCAGAGTGGTGATAATTTTCCCAAGAGAACTTGCTGAGGATAAGAACTGTAATGCCCTCTCCCACCTTCCCATTCCTGTTCCAAGTTCAAGGGTAGACACTCAGCAAAATGCACACCAGATTTATCAGGCATTTACTGTTTAATGAAAGTCTCCCACTCAGCTACAGAGAATTATCCCAGTGGTCTGTAAAATTCAGAAATATGAAGAAAACATCAAACTTTGTAAAAGCATCATGTGTAAGTCTGATTAGTATATATGTTTGACCATAAAGCCAACAGGAATAACCTAAACTTATTATTTGGGGGAATTTTATGTGAGAAAGTTGCAAATGAACCAAGGCTTTAAGAATCTTACAGTATTATGAAGGTCCTTCAAAGTATACAGCTAAGACAAACACCTAAACAGAGACATTTGACATCTTGAGTTTGTAATATACGAAGGCATATTTTAGAAGCCGATAGGAGCTCCATTTTCCCAGATCTGCACACTAGTGTGCTGACTCACTAGAATTAAATAGGTAATTTTAGGAACATTTTACCTAAACACTATTTTGGGGTCTTCTGTGTTTTTTTATACTATAAAAAAAATAATAAGCCACACCTTCATAACCTAAAAAGTCAGACATCTACAATACAGAAACAATTATGTTCAATTCATTAAAAAATTTCCCCCAAAACTCTCTAGGTAAAAATGCTGTATTTTTTTAAATTTCTCAAGTAAAATTCAGTGATATTGTTTATGTAAAATAGGCCACAAATCCACAGCTGATTCTTTTCCTAAAGAGCTGCTTCAGCTTCAGATCTGCAATCTCTCAGCTCTAATGTGACAGACCACATGGACAGTCTTGTGAGTATGCGTCTCAGGGTCTCAGATCCTAAGAGAATGTGGCACCTTTTGCTTTCTTCTTTACAGAACTGAGATGAAAAGAGTCAGACCGTCTTCATGAGAAAAGGTTGGTCTCTTGGCTTTTCCTGACGTTAATAACAGTGTCCACATTCATTTGACAGGTACATGAAGTTTTAGCAGGAGTCTCTTCCCTTCTCCCCATTTTCCAAACAGAAAAACAGCTTTGCTGGTTCCTCTGATCTTAAAATAAGTTACTTGCTTCCTTATGCTAGTGGAAGAATTTAATTCAAAAGTAATTTAGTTAAATAAAAATGTAATTACTGAGATTTTAAAAAGTCAGTGAGGGCATGATTCCTCCACTAATACAGAGTGGTGTGTTTCTAACCATTCCTAAGACTGTGATCTAACATTTCAAGCCTAAAAGCAGTTCTCCCAAGACTGGAAACATTCATAGGGAAACGAATGAGTCCACGAATCTAAGTCCTAGGAAGCACTGAGTCTCTGATTCTGTGTCTCCTCTTGGGATCTTTTCCTGCTGTTTGTCTGCCTGGTTCAACTCCACTGTGCTAGTTTTTATTTTATCTTATTTCTATCCTATTTTATTTATTTTATTAATATCACTAAAAAATGCTAACAACATAGTGAGTGATTCCTTGCTCTGGCCATGAGGTAGTCTATCATGAAGTATGAATAAATAGTGGTTTTTATTTTAAAAACAGGTAATAAACCCAAAACTCAAGCTCCACTAACAGAAGGGGCTCTAGGACTGAATGCTCCTTTAAATCCCTTTACTTAGTGGGGCTTACCTCTTCAGAGAGTTCTCAGTTGCTACTAGGTCACTGTTAACACCAGGTTATCTTAGCTAGGCATGGCAGCACACACCTGTAACTTCCGCACAGGGAGGCTGATGCAGGAGGCTCACAAGCCAGTTAAGGCTATGTAGGGAGAGACTGTCTCAAAAACCAAAGGACAAAGCAAATAACAATAAAAACCAGGGATAACCTGTTATGATGAGGAAAATGATGGAGAAAAACACAAACACTGGTAAGGACATTTAACTATAAAGCTTAATGATAAAATAAAAACTTGAGCAAAAGTTACAACAACAATCCTTTCTTCTTGATTTAGCAATCATATTTTTAAAATTCATATGAAATAAATTAAGAATCACAAAAAATTAAATGGCACTGTTCACAGTCCAGAGGTAACCAAAAATAAATGAAAAATCAAAATGCCTATCATTTAAAGGGTTCAATGAATGGAAAATTATGCTGTCAATCAAAATTATTATCTAAAAAATTTTGACTTCATGTAAAATATTCATGATAAATTATTAAATGAAAAACTAACAATAAAACTATTTGGTCATTAAAAAGATGAGCTTTAAAGTATATGTATAAACAAAAAGAAAAAAGTTTCATGTACTAAACAGAAATTATTTCTTTTGTTTCTACAATAGCCAAGTAATAATTATCTGTAATTTTTAAAAAGCTTAAAATATAATTGCTAACTGATAAGGAAATCTGCGACTAAACAATGGCTAATATTTTGAAATTTAGCAAATTTAAAATATTCTATTTCAACTTAAATGTGGATAGATATATTGTGTTGGTAATGACCTCTGAGCACTACCTTTAGATTATTGTAAACATGGTATTTTAATGCTTACATACAAGAAAGGTAAAACTCAAGTTGTCAGTTTTACAAGCAGGCCACATGAGAAGCAAATACACGAAGGAAACTTTCACATGAAGGACAAGTTATGGAGCACTAAGTTTCCATCACAACTTATCCTTCATGATCGCCGAGGCTCCACTTGTCTCACTGATTGCAACATCAAACATGGGAATCCATACAGAAGCACCCCAGGAACGACATGGATGAAGAAAGCACTGCCAGTAGAAAGAGAAAGAAAATACACCTAGCCTCCACATTTCAACAGCACAGTGAGGTTGCTTTGCCTTTAGGTGTGTAACACGAGCACCATCTGGTGGTAGGCAAGCCAGGAACAATTCTTCAATTACCAACAGGGAAAAGTGTTTGAAACAATGGTATGGTTACCATGCGGAAGATCCATAGTAAGCCTGGGTGGATTCAGAGTCTACCACCCATGAGACCGCCACACACTCCCAGGTGGATAGCTATCAATTGTCTACAGAGCAATTTCAACAGAACTGAGTTCCCCTGGCTAATTTCCCTGCAGTGTCTCACAGCACAGTGAATGAAAAGAAGTCCAGGAAGGGCAGGTAGTTGAATTTGGAGTTTGAGGTTTCCTCACAGCACTAGCAATCAATCTTCTCATACTATTCACAAACAAAACATCAAGAAAAGGTAAATTAAAAGGCTGGGCACTGTGCTTAAGTACAGTCTTTCCTATCACAACAACAATGGGAATTTGTCTGCTAATAAGCATGATGAAATCACATTGCTATAGTCATTCTCAGTGAAGTTTATTTCAAAATGTTTTTTACTGTGTATCTAAATTTTTAAAAAATCAGAATCTTAGACAAACAGAAAATACTCTACCACTCCAATAAGAGCTCAATCCCGAGCAGTTAAAGCTCTGGCTAAAACAGTATAAGCAAGCCCTAAACGACTGGGAGACACAGCCAGAGAGCAAGTGGAGACTCACGCAATCTCAGCATTAGGGAGGCTGAGGAGGGCAATCAAGAGCGAGGATGAGGCAGCCTGGACTACTGCAGGGACCATAACTGAAAAATAAAACACAGGAAGCGGGGGGGTGGGTGGGGGGTGGGAGGGGGAGGGGGCACTTTAAAAGAGATATACAGAGACAGAAAAGATAGAGTTTGCAGTAATAACCCTGATCTCACACTTGCAGTTAACAAGGTTTTAGAGGTAACAATGGTTTGCATCACACTCTTCAATATTTTTTCCCAACTATTCACAACCCTGATCCCACAGACAAGAGACCTCATTTACTATTTCTGTGCCCTGGTTCCCCCATGACCTTTGCTCCCCCCCGCACCGCCCCTTTTGGAGCTCTTTTACCCCACCCAACACTTCTATTTCCCCACAAAAGGAACCTAAGCCTCTGTTCAGAGAGGTCACATGTCAAATGGCAACTTCCCCAACACCCAAGATAAGCAAGACTAAGTACTAATTCAGCCTACCGCCCTCCAAGAGTATCTCCAGGCCCTTGTGGAGCAGCCTCTACCAGCAGAATTCCTCCCCAGCCAAAGCTGCAAAGAATCCCCAAAGCACATGCCATGTAGAAGCTCTACCCCAGATCAAACCTCTTTGTAAGTGGGGACTTTGGAACAGCCTACGGAGTGAAGGAGAATGACAGCTCAGTGCAGACAGCTGCTCCTCTTCTTCCTTATCAATAGCCAGATCTTCACTATTCTAGGGTCACTGAGCACATCTAGCTCTGCTGCATTATTCTGTGTAAATATTTAGGAGAAATAACTCTTTTCAAGGATCTAAACTTCCACTGTTGTTATGGCAAATGAACCTGTTTATGCTATGTTCGTTAACTAACGCGAGCCTAAAAGAGCACAGGAATTTACTAGCATGTGGTACACAAACATTACAACCATAAAGCTTCTTGGGAGAACATATCAAGAACATGAAAGAAGTTTATTTTTACTCACATTGCCCTGTAATTTCCTTTAACTCTACTAGAACAGTCCTTAATTTAAACCTTTCTTGCAGTTACACAAACAGGGTACAATGAATGCACAAAAACAGCACTCTGCCTACATCTCCAATGACCTTCTCTTGATTCTAGAGTAGCAATTCTCAAACTTCAGCCTGCATCAGAATCAGCTGGACGGCCTGCTTAAACACAAATGGCTAGCCCCACCATCACAGGTTCTGCTCTATGGAAATGAGACTGCACTGCTAACAAGTTCCTTGGCAATACTGGTGCTACTGGTCCTAGGAACATGGTTTTGGCTTTATTAAGCACACTAGTTTTCTAATGCTCTGATAAAACACCACAACTTGCTTATATAAGGAAAAGCTTACTTATGATTTCAGAGGGTAAGGGTTCATTCACTGTGGCCAAATGAAGGCACAGTGGCAGGAGCAGGAAGTTGAGGACGTGCATCCTAAACTGCAGCAGAAAGCACAGTGCCCTGGGAATGAGGCACAGGCTTGAAGTCTCAAAGCCCACCTTTAGCAATATACTTCCTTCAGCAAGATCATGCCTCCTAAGTCCCCCAACACAGTGCCACCAATTGAGGGCCACGTACTCAAATGCCAGTGAGGAAGGGGGACATTTATCAATTAAACCATCACACTGAAGTATAACTTCCACTTCAAAAGACTCACCTGTCAGAATGCTTCTATCTCAAACAGATGCTCTGCAATTATGTGTGAGTTCACTTCTTAATTGGTAGCCCTAGGTTCCCATCAATATACCCTCTCCACATGCTTCCTTTTTGCACACTTCAGATTAAAGGAAGCATACAGTGCTTGGTCTTCTGTGACTACCTTGTTCTAGTGCCTCCCCCCTATTGCTGAGTAATATCCCATTGTTGCAAGTGTACATTTTTAATCCATGCTGAGGTAGACTGCTCCTGCTTTTTTGGTTATGTGAATACTGCCACCGCAGACACTTTCATATCTTTGAGTAAGTAAGCCATACCTCTCAGTCACCTTGAGTGTATTTCTCAATAGTAGAAATGTTGGGCTATAAGCTTCAGTCACCATCTGGGTACAATGCAGGGGAACTCCAGTCTGTTCATACCCTTGGTAATTCTTGGGGTTTTGTTTTGTTTTTAATCAAAACTACTCTGTTGGCTAGAAAATAGTATTATTAACCTTTTCTTTCTTCTTCAGTAAAACAATGAAATCTTTTATCACAGCTTAGTGGTGCAAATCTGTAATTCCAACTACTTCTGAGGCCGAAGCAGGGGGATCACAAGTTAAAGGCGAGGTTACACAGTGTGTCAAGGCAAGCCTGGACAGCTTAGTGAGACTTTGTGTCCCAAAATAAAGAGCGAAAAGGAGCTGGGGTGCAGCTTAGTGAGAAGAGCACTGGCCTATGAGTTAGGGAGCAGTTTAGTGGCAGAGCACTCACCTATGAGCACAAGGCCTTAGGTTCATCCCCAGGACTGTTGGGGAAATCTGTTGTTCATTTTGAATTGGCTTGGCTCCTTTTTCAATTTCTAATGTTCTCTGTTCTTAATACAAATCCTTTAACAGACATATGCTTTTCAATTATTTAAACCCATTATTAGTTTGCCATTTTATTCTCTTCACAGTGGTGAACTACAAAAGTTTTTAAGTTTGATGAAGTCTTGAACACTACACTTTGAGAAACATTGTTCTCAAGCTTCAAAAATGCAAAAGAAACCCCAAGTCCTTGGAAAATGTGAAAGCTTGTGCTCTTCTGTAGACTCAGAGCATCCATACACAATGTAACATGTTTGATGGGGGAAGTCTCTCTGTATATATGTTTGCCTGATTGGTTGATAAATAAAGCACTGTTGGCCAATAGGAAAGCAAGATAGGTAGGACTGGGAGAGGTGGAGGAGTCTGAGAAAAGGAGGCATAGTCACCATGTAGGACACGAGAAGTAAGAGGTTCAGACCCTTTCTCTGGTAAGAGAAGACTGTGTGAAAATACTCAGATTAGCCCTTATGGGTTAATAATTAACTCAGAGCTATCCAATGAGAAACCATAGCAAACAGCCAACAGCTTCATAATTAATTTAGTGTCTCCTGTGCTATTTTGGGGGTGAGACAGTGGCGGGACCCAGGCGGGAATCCCGCAACACATGTTATTTACAGCAACTTTCCTAGTTTGTCTTAGCAAAGCCTAGTCACCAAGGTTGCTTTTCTGTTGCTGTGATAAGCACCATAAGCAAAAGCAACTTGGGGAGGAAGGGGTTAATTTTAGCTTACAGAACATAGCCTATCATTAAGGGAAGCTGAGGGAGGACCCTGGAGGTAAGAGCATGAATAACTAAGGAGGAACACTGCTTATATGCTTACTGCCCAGGTTTGGTCAGCTATCTTCCTTCCACAGCCCAAGCCTACCTGCCTAGGGATGAACTGCCCACAATGCAATGACTCATCATTGCACACATCAATTAGCAACTGAGAAAATGTGCACACAGACCAATGGGATGGAGACAATTCTTCAGCTGAATCCCTTCTTCTTGGTTGTGTCAAGTTTACAACTGAAGCTAACAATGATATTATTTCAAGCTATCATCCTAAGCAGACCTTTGTAGGAAGAAGAAAGGATCAAACCTGCTATTGGTTTTAACTTACTACATAATAAAACCCCCTTCCGGTAGTATTTTAAACTCTGGAGACAATGCTGACAATGAAAAATACGAACTTCTAACTAAGCCAATTACTGGTCAGTCCTATGGCTGACACTATGCTTAGTTAAGATTACTAGGAAGAAAGACAACACACAACAAAGATTACAAGTAACCCATTATCTAAAGGGCACAACTGGTTGATCTTAGGGTGGCTGCATGTGTTGTTGTTTAAGTGCATTGCTCTTCTTCACTTACAGACCTTTAAAAAAAATTTTACATGCCTTTATCAGACCTTAAATTAAGAGTAACCAAGAACAAACAGAATTCACACTTGTCTATAGTGCTAACCTGCAAATACATAAAATGTTCCAAGATGCATTTGATTCAGGTAGGAACCATATTATGACAGTTTTACCCCCAAGGTGAAACCCAAAATAGGATGTTTATTCTTTGATTTATTTATAACCAAAAATGTAAATCCTAGGATGAAGAGACTATAAATGCTGTACTATTACTGAAGATACATATTCTGGATTTTTTTTTTTTTTGGTTTTTCAAGACAATAACTCTGAGGAACAAAAACAAAATTAGTATCACTTTCCTGCCTTAACTTACCAAACAACTATATGGCCCTAAAATGCTAAATGATGGAAGGAGAACAAGAGAGGAGGGAGGACAAGGACCTGGAACTGGAGCTCTTATTCCTGGGACCGCAGATATAAAGGCCACCAGGTACACATGTGATGGTAATCCCACCATAGACTAACCCGGCTTCTAAAGCTGCAGTTTCACAATTAGGTTCTTGATAAGCACAAGGAGTGAGAAAGAAACCCTGTCTGAACTCTTTCCATTTATCTAATGAAATCTAGAAATGATTATTAAAGCATCTCCTTATCCAAATAGCATTTTACTGTCATACCAAAACAGTCTGAGGGAGACTAGGAACACATAAACACACCGAAATCTTGGACACAGATTTTGTGAAAGCGCTCCCAAAAATAAGGGAACTGCACCACTCAGCAATTCATCCACAGACAAATGCCCTCAGCCTCCTTCAGGGATGGAAGGATCATCAGTTATATCTGTCTTCATCTTATCTGAAAACCCTGACATTTCCCAGCAGGTACAGAGAACAAATGGCAGGTGTCAGAAGGCCTTAGCGTCGCATGTGCAGCTGGAAGGAAGAAGCAGCAGCAGCAGCAGGAACTCACGGCGGGTGGCAGAGCCACGGAAGCTGCCTAGAGAGCAGCCTGTAAAAGCAAACCTCAGACACACTTAGATCAGTCCAGTGCCCGATGTCAGTCTCAGAACCAGGTGCTGTGTTGGCCATGGCGTACCTGCCTGGATAAACAGTCAGCTCAAGGCTCTTACAGACTGCAAAGGCATATCCATGCTCTGTCTGCGTAACAATCTGGCCTTTCTTAGGCAGAGAAAATTGTTGGAGAACTCTTTGTTTAGTCTACAAATGGGTATTACTTTCTCAAGGTCATCTGTTATTCTAAGGTAAATAATACAAATCTTTTATCCTTACATAATGTAGTTTGTGTCACTTGACAACAGGGACATGTGACAAGTACGTCAGTGAGCAACTGGCATTTCCTGACGATCACAGATCATACCTGCACCAACTGTAATGGCTTCAGCCTCACTGGACAATGTGACCTACGGCACCACTGCTGCATCCTTGACCAAAAGGACTTACTAAGCACATGACTACATATAGCTTTCTAAGAGTACAAGACCCATTCACTAAACTAACATATGTTCATATTCATGGCCATAGATCAAGTGTGCATCATAAACAACCCTAGTTTTGAACAGAATACCAACAAAAAGGAATAAAATGAATATCATCTGAAATCAAGTGGTAAAACCAAGATTTAGAAAGGAAAAAGAAATCCAGTCTCTGGATTAGCACTGTTCCACTCAAGTTCACCCTCCTAGCCATCACTCTCCACAATCTTCCCAAAACAAAATGGCAAGATGCTCTACTGCGTTCCCTCTCTGAGCAGGACCTCAGGAACTGTAAGGGTGTTGGAAGCTTAAAAAGCTGAAGATATTGGGAATAAACAGTGTTTGCTCAGGGAGGCGTGTTCACCATCAACTCATTAGGTCAAACACATCAAAAGTAAACTAATGCAAATTCCCTCAGCTCATCAGTATATGGTTAACGATACAACCCATCCATGGAAAAAGCAAATTCAGTATAATTTAGGATTTTGGACCCAACTAGAATCAACAAAGACCAGATTTCAAACCCACCTGATACATACCAACACCTTACAAGACAAAGCATAAATGAGGTCTCCATGGACTGAGGGTAGCAATGCTTTAACATGAAAGGACCTAAGCATCAGGAGTCAGGTGGCCTTCTAATGCCCTTGACACAGCTTTTCCCCCATGAATGTATCACTGATCTTCACGCATTTGCCACACATTTGTACCTGTTTTTCCATAGACACACCTCAGTAAGGCTTCCATGATTTTGTCTTGCTGCCTTAGCAGCTGACAAACACGGTTCATCAACAGCTACACAAATATCTCTTGCCATCAAACGTTCAGATCTTCTAAGGCTAGTTAAAATAAACGGCATGGGGCTGGAGAGAAGGCTAGGAGTGTTAGAGCATTTGTTGTGCAATCATAAAGACCCTAGTTCAAATCTCCAGCACCCACGTTAAAAGACCAGACATGCTGCAATGGCAGCGCTGAACAGGATACGGAGGGTTGCTGGGGGAAAGGGGGATTTTAGGGGAATGGGGGCCCCAAGTTCAGTGAGTGACCTTGCCTCAAGGGAATAAGGTAGACAGTGACAAAGGAGGACATTCTATGCCTTCCTCTGATTTCCACACATGCATGCAAAGGCACCCTGCATACACATATACACTACATGCATACACACACAAACACAAGCACTTTCACACACAAATAAAATACATACAATGAAACAGAGAAAAACACTAATTATCACAGAACTGCATTTATATAAAGATTAAAGGTATTCTCATACATAGTCTATAGTTCAAAAATTATTAAATAAAATTAAACCTAAATAAAAAATAAAGGTAATTTTTCTAAATTAATTTAATTTCTTGCTCACCATGTACTTTGCAGGTTTATATTTCCATGTCTGCTGTCTTTTCTATGCCCTTTACTGACTTAAATGATTCCAGACTTCCCAGAATTACTTGCTCTTCTGTTTTACCCATTCAAATGGAAGGGTCTTCTTTTCTTGCTTTCCATGAACCTGGATAAGAACCAGTTTGTGCTCATTACTAGCAGATGAGTGTGGGTGGAAAGACAGGGGGATGCCACTTGCAGAGATGTCCACTGCTCGAGTCAGGCAAATGACATTCACACGAGGGGACAACTGCTGTCCTAGAGTCAGACTGATGCCTATTGCAACTGAAACACAGGCAGAACAAAGACAAGCTAGACTTACATACAACCCGGGTGCTGGTGCAGGGTCACAGTAACAGCATCAGTGATCCAGTTACTTAGAAAAGCAGACAAACGAGGACACTTAAACATTACTAGGCTAAGGGCAGCCATAGCAATCTCCTTGATCAAACCAAAGCACGGAAGAATACCATGTTTACTAAAGTCACGGACCATTCTCTAAAACAAAATCAAGCCCAAAGACACTCCATTCTCCTCTCAAGCTACCAACATTTTCTAATGTCTTTTTGGATTTTCCTGACAATCTTAAAGCTTTATTTTGTTGGACCTAAATTTTGGCAAATAAATTTTATCTCAATAATTCTCAGTGCTAAGATAAAAAAGTGGCAAGAAAAAATGGGTGGGGGGCTATGACCAATGAAGAAGTAAACATACATTCTGTCTAATCTTATATTTTTGATTGTGAGCCTAGCCTTTAACGGCTGAGCCATCTCTCCAGCCCCATTCTGTCTAATCTTATGTTTACCTGTCTCTGGGTTACCTGCTCCACATAGTTAAAATATGACCAATAGAATTTCGCAGAACTTTTTTTCATATATACAGCATTACTAACAGAGAAAGTTATATATTATGCAAAACAAGAACAAGTATTAAAACACGAGAAATTTCCAAAGGGAGGAAAAGTTACAGCTGTCACTAACATGTACTTAATGCAATGTATAAAAATCTGTGATATAACCTGACCCTCGAGATTTTAAACTACAGACTTCCTGAGGCCCCAGAGCTGGAGGGCCCACCAACAGCAACCATGCGCAATGGCTGAAAGAACTTGTAAGATTATTTTAGTTCTCCTAAGTCTGATTTAAATAAGAGTCTTCATTCCAAATTTCAAACAACGTAATGTTGTCTCAAAAACATGACATTTATAACTATGGGCTGCCATTAATTTTTTAATATTAATTTCAAGTTTTCTAACTCAAACTTTTAGAAATTGAAGTAACATTATAGTCTTTTGAGATCATATTAAAACACTTATAATCATATTCCAACACAGTTTTCATTTCCAAATTAAAAATGAAGAAATTAGAATATAAACCCAAGTCTATAAGATACTATGTTCACTCTGACTTTTTTCCTTATAGAATAGTGGCATTTTTATGAACAATTTTAACCAATGGAATGCTAAATGTAATTTAAAAGTGACTCTGTGGTGGTTTGAACAGGAATGGACTTATAGATTCCTGTGTGTGAATGCTTGACCCGTAGGGAGTGGCACTTGTGTAGTGTGTGACCTTGTTGGAGTAGGTGTGGCTTTGTTGGAGGAAGTGTGTCACTGTGGAGGTGGGTTTTGAGGTCTTATAAGCTCAGTCTGCCCAGTGTGTCACAGTCCCTTCTGCTGCCTAAGGATCAAGATGTAGAGCTCTCAGCTTCTTCTCCAAAACCATGTCTGCCTGCATGCTGCCATGTCCCATGATGATGATAATGGTCTAAATATCTGAAACTGTAAGTCAGCCACAACTAAATCTTTTCTTTTTATAATAGTTGCAATGGTCATAGTGTCTTTTCACAGCAACAGAAACCCTAATTAAGATCAGCCCTTCCAAGACCCCAACCTCAGCGAGTCCAGCTTCAGGTGAGATTGGGTCTCCGGCGGGACGCCCCCCGGGCAAAACACCCATCCCCCTTGATCTTCCTGGGCGCTCCTGGCATCCAGAAGACCCGCCCACACAGGAAAGACATCAGCCCTTCCAGGCCCCAAACCCCAGCGAGTCCAGCTTCAGGAAAGACATCAGCCCTTCCAGGCCCCAAACTCCGTGTCAGCATCCCCAGCTTCAGCTTCAGGAAGGAAGGAGACCAGTGCAGACGGAAAGACCCCACCAGCACCCACTGGAAGAAGAGATGGGAAGAACACAGAATAAGAGCTCACTCAGCAATAGAAAGACCAACATGACCCCACCAGAATCTAGGGATCCAACACCAGCAAGACCCGAAAAGCACTACATAGATGAAGAAGAGGAGACAGACCTTAAAAATTATTTCATGAAGATGATGGAGACCCTCAAAGAAGAAATGAGAAAATCCCTTAAAGAAATAGAAGAAAAAAACAAACAAAAAAATCCATGAAATGGGGGAAAAATTCAAGAAATAAACAAATCTCTCAAAGAATCTAAAGAGCACCAAGAAAAAACAACCAAAAAAATGAAGAAAACAACTCAAACAGTTGAAGGATTGAAAGCTGAAATAGAAACGATAAAGAAAACATGGAATGAAGTGATGCTGGAAATAGAAAAGCTGGGTAAACGATCAGGAACTATAGATGCAAGTATCACCAATAGAATACAAGAGATAGAAGACAGAATCTCAGGTGTTGAAGACTCATTAGAGGATATAGAGTCGTCAACCAAAGAAAATCTCAAAACCAACAAATCCTTAACACAAAATATCCAGGAAATATGGGACACTGTGAAGAAGCCAAACCTGAGAATAATAGGTATAGAAGAAGGCGAAGAAATACAACTCAAAGGTACAGAAAACATATTCAACAAAATCATAGAAGAAAACTTCCCTAACCTAAAGAAAGATATGCCTATGAAAATACAAGAATCTTACAGAAAACCAAATAGGCTGGACCAGAAAAAGAAGTCACCTCGCCATATAATAATCAAAACATCAAACCTACAGAGTAAAGAGAAAATATTAAGAGCAGCTAAAGAAAATGGCCAAGTAACATACAAAGGCAGACCTATCTGAATTACACCTGACTTCTCAATGGAAACGATGAAAGCCAGAAGATCCTGGACAGATGTCCTACAAACGCTAAGGGAACAAGGATGCCAGCCCAGACTACTATATCCAGCAAAGCTCTCAATTACCATAGATGGAGAAAACAAAATATTCCATGACAAAGCCAGATTTAAACAATACATATCCATGAACCCAGGTCTACAGAAATTGCTAGAAGGAAAACCTAGATCCAAGGAAGATAACTTCATTGACAAAGACACAGGCAATATATAATTCCACTTTACAAAACACCAAAAGAAAAAGGGAGGAAAAACTACACAAAATAACTTCACTAACAATAAATCAAGCACAAACAAGAATCATCAATCAATGGTCATTAATATCCCTCAATGTCAACGGCCTCAACTTGCCTATAAAAAGACACAGACTAGCAGAATGGATACGAAGACAGAACCCTTCCTTCTGTTGCATTCAAGAAACACATCACAACATCAAAGACAGATGTTATCTCAGAGTAAAGGGTTGGGAAAAGATCTTCCAATCAAACGGTCCCAAGAAACAAGCGGGTGTAGCAATCCTAATATCTAACAAATTAGACTTCAAATTAAAATCAATCAAAAGAGATGAAGGACAGTTCATATTCAAAGGAAAAGCACATCAAGATGAAGTCTCAATTTTAAACATCTATGCCCCAAATACAAAGGCACCTACATTCGTGAAAGAAACATTACTAAAGCTCAAAATGCACATAAAATCTTACACACTAACAGTAGGAGACTTCAACACTCCACTCTCACCGCTAGAGAGGACCTCCAGACAGAAACTTAACAAAGAAACAAAAGAACTAATAGAAGTTATGACCCAACTGGGTTTAACAGACATCTATAGAACATTCCACCCAAATACAAAGGGATATACCTTCTTCTCGGCACCACATGGAACCTTCTCTAAAATTGACCACATAATAGGAAACTTAGCAAACCTCCACAGATACAAAAAAATTGGAATAACCCCCTGTATCTTATCAGACCACCATGCATTAACATTAGAATTCAACAATAACACAAATCGCAGACACCCTACAAACTCATGGAGATTGAACAATGCACAATTGCACCATCCCTGGGTAAAGGAACAAATAAAAAAAGAAATTAAAGACTTCCTCGATTTCAATGAGAATGAAGACACAACATACACAAACTTATGGGACACTTTGAAAGCAGTGCTGAGAGGAAAGTTTATAGCACTAAGTGCCCACATGAAAAAACTGGAGAACAGTCATACTAGAGAATTAATAGCACAGCTGAATGTTCTAGAACAAAAAGAAGCAAACTCACCCAGGAGGAGCAGACGCCAGGAAATAATCAAATTGAGGGCTGAAATCAATCAAGTAGAAACCAGGAAAACACTGAGAAGAATCAATGAAACAAAGAGTTGGTTCTTTGAGAAAAAAAATCAACAAAATAGACAAACCTCTGTCCAAACTAACCAAAAGACAGAGAGAGAGCATGCTAATTAACAAAATCAGGAATGAAAAAGGAGACATAGCAACAGACTCTGAGGAAATCGAGAGAATCATCAGGGCATACTTTGAAAATCTGTACTCCACAAAATTTGAAAATTTAAAGGAAATGGACAATTTCCTGGATAGATATCACTTGCCAAAACTAAATCAAGAGCAAATAAACAATCTAAACAGACCTATAACCCCTAATGAAATAGAAGCAGTCATCAAAAGTCTCCCAAACAAAAAAAGCCCCGGCCCAGATGGCTTCAGTGCAGAATTATACCAGAAATTCAACGAAGAGCTAATTCCAATACTCCTCAAAGTATTCCACACAATAGAAGCAGGAGGCTCACTGCCAAACTCTTTTTACGAGGCTACAATTACCTTGATACCCAAGCCACACAAAGACACAACTAAGAAAGAGAACTATAGACCAATTTCCCTCATGAACATCGATGCAAAAATACTCAATAAAATCTCGCAAACCGGATTCAAGAACACATCAGAAAAATCATCCACCATGATCAAGTAGGCTTCATCCCAGGAATGCAGGGATGGTTCAACATTAGAAAATCTATCAATGTAATCTACCATATTAACAAACTGTGAAAGAAAAACCACATGATCATCTCACTAGATGCTGAAAAAGCCTTTGACAAAATCCAGCACACCTTCATGATAAAGGTCCTAGAGAGATCAGGGATAACAGGAACATACCTGAATATAATAAAAGCAATATACAGTAAACCAACAGCTAACATCAAACTAAATGGAGAGAAACTCAAAGCAATTCCTCTAAAATCAGGAACAAGACAAGGCTGTCCACTCTCTCCATATCTCTTCAATATTGTACTTGAAGTTCTAGCTACAGCAATAAGACAACAAAAGGAGATAAAGGGGATACAAATAAGAAAAGAAGAAGTCAAACTTTCACTATTTGCAGATGATATGATAGTTTACATAAGTGACCCAAAAACTCCGCAAGGTTACTCCTAGAGCTGATAAACACCTTCAGCAATGTGGCAGGATACAAGGTAAACTCAAAAAAATCAGTGGCCCTATTATATACAGATGATGAAGTGACTGAGGAAGAAATCAGAGAAATATCACCCTTTACAATAGCCAAAAATAGCATCAAATATCTGGGGATAATGTTAACCAAGGAAGTGAATGACCTGTATATCAAAAACTTTGTGTCTTTAAAGAAAGAAATCAAAGAAGATACCAGAAAATGGAAAGATCTCCCCTGCTCTTGGATTGGTAGGATCAACATAATAAAAATGGCAATCTTGCCAAAAGCAGTCTATAGATTCAATGCAATCCCTATCAAAATTCCATCACAATTCTTCAAGGACCTGGAAAGAACGTTAATCAACTTTATATGGAAAAACAAAAGGCCCAGGATAGCCAAAACAACCCTATACAATAAAGGAACTTCAGGAGGCATCACCATACCTGACTTCAAGCTCTATTATAGAGCTATAGTCCTGAAAACAGCTTGGTATTGGCACAAAAATAGGCAGGTAGACCAATGGAACCAAATTGAAAGCCCTAATTTTAACCCACACACCTATGAACACTTGATTTTTGACAAAGAAGCTAAAACTGTACAATGGAAAAAAGAAAGCATCTTCAACAAATGGTGCTGGCATAACTGGGTACTGGTATGCAGAAGACTGCAGATAGATCCATGTTTATCGCCTTGTACAAAACTTAAGTCCAAATGGATCAAAGATCTCAACATAAGTCCAGCCACACTGAAACTTTAAGAAGAGAAAGTGGGAGATACTCTTCAACGAGTTGGTACAGGAGACCACTTCCTAAACATAACACCAGTGGCACAGGCACTGAGATCGACAATTAACAAATGGGACCTCCTGAAACTAAAAAGCTTCTGTAAGGTAAAGGACACAGTCAACAACACAGAAAGGCAGTCCACAGAATGGGAAAAGATATTCACTAACCCCACAACTGACAGAGGGCTAATCTCCAAAATTTACAAAGAACTCAAGAAACAAGTCTCCAAAACACCAAAGGATCCAATCAAAAGGTGGGGTACAGAACTAAATAGAGAATTCTCAATAGAGGAGGCTACAATGGCCAAGAGACACTTAAGAAAGTGCTCAACATCCTTAGCCATCAGGGAAATGCAAATCAAAACAACTCTGAGATACCATCTTACTCCTGTCAGAATGGCTAAAATCAAAAACACCGAAGACAATTTATGCTGGAGAGGATGCGGAGAGAGGGGAACACTACTCCACTGCTGGTGGGAGTGCCAACTCGTACAGCCTCTTTGGAAATCAGTATGGAGATTCCTCAGGAAAATGGGAATTAATCTACCACAAGACCCAGCAATTCCACTCTTAGGGATATATCCAAATGAGGCAAATTCATACAACAAGGGCATCTGCTCCACTATGTTCATAGCAGCATTATTTGTAATAGCCAGAACCTGGAAGCAACCTAGATGCCCCTCAACTGAAGAGTGGATAGAGAAAATGTGGTATATTTACACAATGGAGTATTACTCAGCAGAAAAAAACAATGGAATCTTGAAATTCGCAGGTAAATGGATAGCACTGGAAGAAACCATCCTGAGTGGGGTGTCGCAAAAAGACAAACATGGTATGTACTCACTCATATATGGATTTTAGACATGGATCAGGATAGTGCCAGTCTGCACTTCCACTGATAGAGAGTCTGGGAAACAGGAAAGAACCTAAAAGATATGCATGTATGCATAGTACCCAAGAGAAGAGGATTGAGGCAAGATCCTCTGAATGAATGGGGAATACGGCGAGGGGTGGGGGGGAGTGGGAGCTGGGAAGAAGAGAGGGGGAAAAGAGGAAGAGAGAGTAGGTCATGGGGGAACAGGAAGTTGAGTGGGAGGGGGTAATAGGGGGAAGAGGGAATCATAGGATCGAATACAGATCAGGCACCAGAGTGACCTCTAGTGATCTAAAGGGATAACACCAATTGGCAAGCTAAGCAATAGTGGAGAGACCACCTCGAATGCCCATTCCTGATAATGAACTTGATGTCTATAACCATTCGGGAGCCTTCATCCAGTGGCTGATGGAAGCAGAGGCAAACACACAGTTAAACACTGAACTGAACCCAAGGAACCCAGTGACAGAGAGAGGAGTGATGGGTAAATTGGCAAAGAATGGGCTGGCAAAACCAGCAGAGACAGCTGATCTGAACAGGGGAGAGCTCTTGGACCCCAGAGGGACAGTGGAGAGGCCAGCATGGGACTGATCTGGACCCCCCAAATGTGAGTGTCAGCGAGAAGGCCTGGGCAACCTTCTCGCTGCCCTGGAATACAAACAGTCATCGTGTGCCCATAGCACAAAGAGGGATGCTCTCTCAGCCTGGACTCTTAGGGGAGTGCCTGGACCCTACCCAGAGTGAAATGACAGACTCTAGATATCCCCTATGTGGAAGGATTTGGCAATAGGGTGGGAGGCTGGGGGGGGGGGAGTGCGGGAGGAGGGGAGGGAGAGGGAACTGGGATTGACATGTAAAACAAGCTATTTAAAATTAAAATAAAAAATGATAAAAGGAAAAAAAAGAAACCCTAATTTAAAACACTCTTTAAGATAAAACTTATCTATATCCCAAGTCTTTGTAGGAAAAGAAGGGAAAGAACAGTTATAGGCATGCCACAATGGTAACCAAAGATGTTAGTTCCTCCCCCATGCTCACATGAGAGAAAGAAAGGGAAAGCAGACAGGAGAAAGGCCCATTCATTTTCAACTTTGGATAAAGTGATGTCTTAGGCTGCTCTTCCAGAGAACATGGGTTCATTTCCCAATGCCCACATGGCAGCTCACCCTCCGTAACTCCAGTTCCAGGGGATCTGAAACACTCTTCACTCTTCTGGCCTCTGCAGGCACTGCATGCAAATAAAACTTCCATATATATTTTTTTAAATAAAATAAATCATCTTTAAAAAATTAACCATGATATATTCGAATACAAACTAGTGATGCTTTGTAATGGGAAACAGCGTGGCCAATCAACATCGAGCAGCCCACTCATCTGCTCCTCTTACTCCTAGAGAACATTTGGAAAGTCAAACAACATGTTTTTTTCACCCAGAACAAATCACGCCTTTACTGGCGAGTTTGAGACTATTCATTTCTAATTACATCTAGTAGATTAGAAACAAAATGTCACATATTAGGAACATGCAGAGACAGAGAAAAACATGTGTGTCTAATGTGTATGCTGTGTTTCAAGGTTTAATTTCATTGCTTTTCCATATTAAGTCACAAAAAAAACCACCCACCCAAACACACACACACACACACACACACACACACACACACACACACACACACATGCATGCACTCGCATGCACACCCTGCCATTGAAATCAACCCACTTTCACATACGGGATGCTAATAGTACTGTTCTAAGAAAACTGCAGGCTGAGCTGCCTCCTGGACCGAGTACCTGCTCAGCTCAGGTGAGGACCTGGGCTCCTCCCAACCACCACAATGAAAACAAGGCATACAATTTACATGCTGTATACATCAACTTACTGTCCTTTTCGAAAGCTTTCTCACAAAGAACTGTTTACATTCTCTATGCCACACATAGCCTAATATCAAGAGAGCAATGTCCATTAGTCTAAGAGTCACTGATCAAGGCACGTATACAAAAGCCTACCAAGCAGCTGGGACTTGCCTACGAAATGGCTCACAGGGGCTCCCAAAGGCAGTTCCCACACTGAGTTGGCAGCCACAGCTAGAGAAGCCTCCATTTCAGGAATGTGTCTAAATTTGTTCCCCGAATTGTTTCTTGTCAAATTAAAATGTCAAAAATTATTCTATCAAATGATGTCCCTAAGGGACCCAAAGCTCAATCCAAAGAGCAGCTACCAATTAGCAAAGAGGGGCTTATGAAGGGAGGGGGTGTGCATTTCTATTAGTATGTGAAATTAGCTGGGCCCAAAAAGGAAAGTTTCATCTCAGCAGTTAGTTTAAGTGCTACTGATAGCTATAATCACACGCAGGCTGCAATTCCAACTGAAAGGCTTTTCAAATGAACAAACACAAAGAGAAAGGATTATACAACTGTAAGAAGCCAAGGCTAGAGATCCAAACACGCCTGAGTATTGTGAACTCACAAACCTGAGTCAAACGAAGCCTCATTCACTCTTCTGACAAGGTCAGTGCGCCTATCCCTTAGCACAATAACCAATTGAATTTTCATGAAAAGAATGTGCTTGGAGGAAATGAAATCCCCCACAAGTCACTTTGTGTTGTCTACTGCCTTCTGAGAAGAGCATTCTCTCCTCCTCACCTTGTTTACAAAGCTGCCCATCACTCACCTACAGGCTGAGGTGTCCACTTGTGGGCAGGGACTGTGTGGACTGTACAGAGACACACTCTCTGACACTCAACGCACTCCCAGGTCGGGGTGAGGTTTTTGGTACATTTATAATTTAACCACACAAGTACAGGAAAAATATCTATTATTATCTACAATCGTCCTTCCAAAACTTCTAAAATGTTATTTCGAAGGCCAGAAAAAGGAAGCTCAGGACAAAATATAAGATTCTCAGAATAAGAGTTTATACAGAGCATGCTTGAGTGATGCCTAACTTACAGTGCAGCAAAAATCTTCCGAAGCCATGCCAGATCACCTAGAGCTCCTCCCTGTGGCACAGGGCAGGGCTGACAGCAAAAAGCTCAGGGGTATGCATTTCTGTGCATACATCCCTTTCATAAAAAGCCCCTTAACTTGAGTATCAAACACTTCTCTCTGCTGAAGCCTTTTAAGGTCTCTTTCCGGGTAGCAGATTTCCTGGCTCTGTGCTCAAGTGATGACAAACAGACTGTTTCCTATTCAATCTCTTTACCTCATCAAGACTGCGAGGACCCAGTTATGTAAAGAATTATTTTCAACAGCCACCTTCAATTACAAATGTTTGACACGATCAGACTTCAATGCCAATCTCCTTTCATGTTTAAATCCCCACACAAGGGCTCTTTGAGACACTCAGCATGGCTGTTTCCTCTGCTCTCCCTTACCCTGCAAAGAGCCTGAAGTGCACTGCCATGTCTGTCTCTAGCAGGGCAGAATGGAGAACCACAGCCTTGACAAAGGGGCACTCATGTTAGGACACAGCTTTCCTATGTGCACTTCCAACCCTGAATGTTATTTAAAGAAAGGAAACAACATTTTCATGGGATTTATCCATTTCTCCAGGCTTTCCACCTACAGAGCATACATGACCTGTATGTACTCAGCATCCTCCTACTGGTCCAATTCCAGCTGTACAAACATTCAGTATAGTTTAATAAGGAAGAACAGGTACTGTTCACTCAGTGACAAGGCAATCTGCATCTATGCAGGATAATGTCATCAAGGGGACAAGTTTTACCCAGTAACAGAAGGTACCTTAAAATGTTTAAAGAATAACTTGTTATTGGCACACCAAATTCAGGAACTTTTAAACTGATATGTACTGAGCTCTTTGCTATTTGTGTGGGACCACTGAGACTTTAGACTCGAATTTTAGGCTTCCATGTTATGTGTGGGTCGGTTCAGAAAAATCTACTTTTCTTAAGGATTTTCAAATCCACATTTCCTTCTCAATGCATTTTATTATACACAACTTGGGAGCTCACCAACTATCTGATCCAAAGTAAAATTTTTGCAGTGCAAAGGCATCAATGGTAAAGCAAATGCTTGCCTCTCCTTTTGTGAACTTTTAACTTTGGCATGTCTGTGGAGAATTTTTGAAAGAGAACAATACTTTTCCTTGTGCCTATATCATATTTATGCTAATGATGGAAACAGGAGTCCTTCTTGTTATGTGGGGGGAACAGAACTTACACCTTAATCTAAATGGAGCTTCTGTCCGGGGAAGTGAGAAGCAGTACAAGCCCCACGCTGAGATGGTCCAGCCAAGCACACAGCACGGCTCACAAGCTCCCGCTGCAGCATACACGTCCTCTCAGGAAACACAACCGGAAAGTTAGCAGCCCAGCTCCGTCCCAGGTGCCTTCCTTGGGGGTCACATCACTATTCTGTCACAGCAGAGCTGCAGTCACAGGACAGAACACCAAATGTGGCAGGCAGACTTCCCATTTCTTCCCCTGCATCCTGCATAGTAGTGCGTTAGCCCGTAGGTAATCCCCAATGACTGTTTCCTGACATCAGCTAAGATCACAGGCTCAAAAACTGTCAAGACAAGGACATGACACACAAACCTATTACACACTGAAAGATCCACTTACCCAGAAGGCGCAAAAAACAAACAAAAAACCTGACCAGTTAATGAAATAAAGAGTTTCAAATAGCATGGAGATAAATTATGCTCATGTTGAATTCCAAAAATGTTAAAGAAGATGAAAGATTTGAAGGAGGCATTATATTCTACAACTTTAATAATTTCTAAAACTATTTAAAATTTGAGGACATATACAAAACCAAAGTTTCCTTCTGGAGAAGGAGAGGTTGGACTAGATCTGAAGGCATTCTGGCTCCTTTCTCACTCTGTAAGTGAGCTAAACAAATTCCTTAATGTGGAGAAACGTACAAATTCACCTTAGTGTCATTCAGGAGTTTCTTTCTGTGCTCGAAGGAAAAGGCTTTCCGACTTTCAAGTCAGGCCTTCTGACCACTGCCACCGTATCTGAACGGTGAAGGTGAGAAGCCTGCAGGGTAGGAGAAACAGCTGGGATTTAGGGTCTGGCCTCCAGTCTCCCTTCCCCTGGTTCTTTAATCCATATTAGGCTGCAACTGGGTTTCCTAGATACATTCAGGGTATTGCTGTGAAAATTAAGTGAGAAGAGGTATATAGGTACTCAGTATGCAGCAGTACACTCAGTGGCTATTAAAGAGTTTACTAAAAACAATCTTTATCCATCTCTAAGCACATCACGGTATACACAACACACACACACACAAACACAACATGACTTACTATCCAGTAAAAATGCTCAAGTATAAAGTGCAATATCATCAACTAAGGGCAAGCTTTCTGACTTTTTAAAAATCATAATAACCTTTATTTATACCCAAAGAAACAAACCATCTGACACTCTTAGTAGTTTTCCAGGCATGGGGCACATGCCTGCAATTCCAGTGTGCAGAAGAAACACCAGTGTGAGGCCAGCATGGGCCATTTGGAAATGCTGTCTCCAAATTCCCAGTTTAGGAAAAGAGACCACATTCTACACATGGTAAACTAGTAGGGAATAAAGCAGCGAGAGAGACACTGTGGAAAGCAGAGAACAGCATAACACGCAAGTCTAAACAATCCAGACAGAATCCCACAAGTAAACAAGAAACAAATGTGAGAAAAGAATTACCTCTAGCTCATCTATGAGAGGAAGAGGGAGAAGATTATTTTACCAGTACACTTGTCTCTTAAAGAGAAAAACACAAGCAAACACCATTCAGAAACATATTCCAACAGAGATATTTCAGCTGACTTTCATGGTAAAATGAGGCAGGAAAGTCATTTTCTTTCATGCTTACAAGAATCCAAGGCTAAGGAGAAAACAAATAAGTCACACTTCTAAACGTGGTGAAAAGAAAATGACTTGGGAGAAGCTGAGACTGCTCCCATCCTGCTGGCTCCATCACTATGGAAACCAGTGAATTGTCCAAGATGAGTCAGACTTTCCAAAGGAAGTATCTGTTTTCATCTCAGTGTCTCCGAGATAAATACTTTCCAAAATGTTCCACATTCTACTTAACCCACTAAAAAAAGTTATTAACAACTTCCTTACATTTACAGATTTTATAGCACTGGCAATTTCCAAAGCATTTTCAACCAAACATTCCAGGTCTGTTTTAGGTGATAACTAGCTAAGAAAGACTACATTCTTCACCACACACCATTATCCAAACCTCTAGTCTCTTTAATTGTTAAAGGTAATTGTTTTCTGTGTAAGGAAACACACTGCTAAGTAATGACAGACACCTGGACATTAAAGGCAGTTCAAAGTAACCAGTCTGTGATAGAGTAGGAGCAAACGCAGATCAAGCCATATCCTACTATACATAAAATGTGGAACCTTGCAGAATTAGACATTTCCTACTTGCTACCGAGAGCCAATGGTTTCTAGAATCTACTATAATTATACAACTAAACGATGCACTGGCTAATAAGAATACATGTGTACCAATTTCTAAAACCTATTACTAGCCTACATAATGAGGAAACTGAAGCAGTTCAGAGGTCATGGAACTATGAAGGTTATACAGTTACTGATACAAGTAGGATCTGCAGGTGTCAATCTGATCCAAGAGCCCAGATTCTTGGCCATTACTCTGAACTGCTTGTTCTATTCAAATATAAAGATCTTGCGTGACCCACAGACTCCTGGAAAGCAGGGATTATATTTTCATTTTACTAACTAGATAACTGAAATGAGGGGAGATTACGTGGCTTATCCAAGGTCAGCCAGCTAACAAGGCACAGAGGAACGGTACAAACTCAGAGTTGTACAGCTCAGAGGTATATGCTTAGACTAAAACGTTGGAATGACAATGGCAAAGCAATGAGGGAAATGTGGCTTAATGATGTTTGAATTCATTTAATAAAATGTTTAGGTAGTACTTCTGCAGAGTGTTGGTGAGCTGGAGACGCTTGTGACTCACCCCGCTTTCTGGGAAGCTCCTGTGTGGGAGTCTAGGCTTTTCTGCAGTCACAGTACACGTTACTAGCAGGCTGCATGTAGCTTTAACTATCAAAACAAGGACTCCCTTAAAAATGCAGAGAGAGAGAGAGAGAGAGAGAGAGAGAGAGAGAGAGAGAGAGAGAGAGAGAGAGAGAGAGAGAGAGAGAGAGAGCGCTGAAAGATATTACAAAGTGTTCTGAAGGAAAAGGCAGTTTACAAATGAAAACATGCTAGCACTGTTCCGTCGTGGAGGTACATGAATGAGCATGTGACCATTCCCCTTTGCATCTGTGGAACTCCACATGTGAACAGGTATTCACTAATCCTTAAGTTTACACAAGAACAAAAGCCAATAGTTAAAGCTACATGCAGCCTGCTAGTAACGTGTACTGTGACTGCAGAAAAGCCTAGACTCCCACACAGGAGCTTCCCAGAAAGCGGGGTGAGTCACAAGCGTCTCCAGCTCACCAACACTCTGCAGAAGTACTACCTAAACATTTTATTAAATGAATTCAAACATCATTAAGCCACATTTCCCTCATTGCTTTGCCATTGTCATTCCAACGTTTCAATACTTAGCTCTGGTTTGACATTTGTTTTGTTAACATGCACTCCTTTGGGGAGTGTTCCCACTGTTTTCTGATATGCTTGCTGAATTTCAACTTTTTCTCTCAGTGAGAATTCCCACTGAGAAATGCTCTGGTGGGAGGCCAGTTTAAATAACAGGTAGGTTACAGTGGGGTAACTGGGAGCCGGATGAGCTCTAGAAAAGATGAAAGCTACTTCAGAGCAAAGAGGAGCTGCTTCGACAGGCTTTGAGCAAGTCTACCCGCTCAGCCTCGCTGCATCAATTTGTCAGAAATCGCCTGCTGACTCAAAGGCAAACTTCACTCTCAACTGAGTCTTTGAATACATATAGGGTTTCAGAAATAATTTGGTCAATCTTATTTAACATTTTTATTATGAGTAATTTATGATAGAAATTTATGTCTAGACAACTCAAAACAGCTCTTGGTGATGAGAAAGTGCAATAATAATTTAATAGGCAGGATTTTAAAGTTATACAAATAGGGTGTGTCTTAAATTAACAGTGTCTCAGATTCACTGAAATGCATTCATGTATTTAGCCTCCACAATAATCCTATTAGTATTGTTATTGCCCCCATTTTTACAAGTTGGAAAACTGAAGTTTAGAGCATTTACCTAGGGATACAAAACTAGCAAACTATCAAAGTTGGCCTGGAACACACAACTCTAACTCTGCTCTATTATACCTCTGCTAATTAGCTCAGTTGACACTGCCCCTTCAAAGAGTTTCCTAAATATCTAAGCAATTATCACCATTATCACCTCTCAATTTACTTGAACACTGCTGTTTGAGGGGATCTCAAGAAAAATGAGTCAGAGAACATGATCAAACCACATGTGGTGGTTCACACCTGTTCTACCAACATTTGTTGGGAGAGACAGAGAACGATCAGGAGTTCAAGCTCAGCGTTGGCTACCTGGCAAAGATGCCAACATGAGATCCTACATCAAAAAAAGAGACAGTTTTGTACATGGATCTCAAGCAAAGGTAGCCGCTGCAGTCAGTTGCTTTGGGAAAGAGAATGGAGAGGCTGGCAGAGACTCCAGCCTCAGGTCATGCCTCTCACTTCCTTAATCCACAGCATCTTGCTGAGAAGCAAGAGGAAGGATAAAGTAGCAATCTTTTGCTCACACTTCTACAACATGCCCAGGCTTTCTTCGGAATCAATCAGGGAAACAGCCTCTTTATGTTTCAGATGGACTGTAAGGCCATAGCTTGGAAAGGCACAGACCATAAAAGAATGCCTGGAAGCTGGGAGTTAGTGGCGCATGCCTTTAATCCCAGCATTCGGGAGGTAGAGGCAGGCGGATCTCTGTGAGTTCAAGGCCAGTCTCGTCTACAGAGCAAGTTCCAGGACAGACTCCAAAATACAGAAAAACCCAGTCTCAAATAAATGAATGAATGAATGAATGAATGAATGAATAAATAAATAAATAAATAAATAAATAAATAAATAAATAAAACAAAATGTCCAGAAAGGTTCTTGTATCAAGGAGTCGGCCACAGTTAAAGAAGTGCGTCTATTTCAACACAATGTCTACAAGGCTTACATTAATGAACTAACAAGTTACAACATTAAAAGTGAGCTTTTAAAAATGTTTAGGTGGCATTAAGCATTTTTCTCAGGAAAAAACAGCAGATTTGGCTTTATCTACCCAAGGACCGAAGAAGAGGTGGCAGCAGCCTAAAAAAGTGTAAAAGAATACAGAAATTTAATATAAGAAGTAAAAACTTAGGCTCGCAAACTACCAAACATTGTTCAAATAAATTAAAGGGGATCTATGTAAATAGAGAGATAATCCGTGCTCATCAGGAAACAGGAGGGAGGAAGAGATACGGTCCCATCCCCTTCATGGGCAAACCTCTAATGAGCCAAGACTAGGGACCAGGACCCACCCCTAAAGCTTCTACCACTTGCCGAAGTATCACTCTGGGAGCTATGGCTTAACACATGTAGCTTTAGTGGACGCTCACCCAAACCTTAGCAGTGGTTGCTTAGAGCCAGAAGGAGGGGGAATGGGGACCAGGAGGAAGTGATAGCCAAGGGACACAAGGGCTCTTCTTAAGATGATCAAAAGCTTTCTAAATCAACGGCTGTGACAGTTACATTGCATGTGAATATATTAAAAATCACTGGATTGCATATTTCAAGTGGAAGTATACTGAACTGTGTACTTCAAATGGAAAAATACTATAAAGTGTGTGGTTTATCTCAATAGACTACTAGTTAGAAAATAACTAACTTAGGCATTCAAAAACAAAACCAAAAAAGTAAAAAACTCACCCAAACCTCCATCAACCCTAAAATAAAAGACACATGTAGCTATGCAAGGCAACACCGGAAGTGAACAAATCACTTTGTTCAGACAGCTATATACACGGGCATTTATCAAAACAAATGTAAAATAATCATGAGGGAAACGCAAGTCCCAGAGTAGCACAGGGAACAGGGCTCTACATGTAAAAAGGAGCCAGTTACACAAAATAGCAAAGGAACCATCAGCATAGAACTCAAGAGAGGGAGGTGGCTGCAGGAGAGATGGGAAATGTGAAAGAAGACAGACGAGGCTTCCAATGGCCTAATAATGTTTGTCTTAAACCAAGTGTTGGGCACACAGTCCATTACACACCCCACTCCCTTCCTTGTTCCACTGATTTCTTTTAAGACAGCACTGAGTAGCAGGCTGACCTCAGTTCTGTGGCTGAAGATCACTATGAGCTTCTGGCCTTCCTGCTTCCATCTCCCCAGTGATGAACCTCAGACACACGCCACCACACCCAGTTTATGTGGTACAGCAGAGTCAAACCCAGGACCTCCTGCATGCTAGGCAGGCACTCTTAGCTACCTTCCCCAGTCCCTGTATGACATTTTCAAAACATCTTAAAATGTGTAAACAATACGAGGTTTTAACTTAGACAGCATACCATTTACGTTTTGTATTCTTCATAGCCCTCTGAGGGCTAAAAGTGTGTGTGTGTGTACACATGTGTGTGTACACATACAATGTATGCAAACAACAGAAGGAGTAGTTTAAATGAATTCAAATCTAAGACTGCCAAGTTGAGCAAAGCAGTTACTATCTGAAGGAATGAATAACGACCCACTGGAATAAACGATCACCCAAGTCACAATTACATAACAGATACAGTGTAATGAACATTATACATTAAGTATCTCCGAAGAAGTATATACAAAGCTTTGGGGGAATTTAGAGGAGGGACGTTTAATTGAAACCTGAAATACCTAATAGGATTTCATTGGAGTGGAATGCGCAAGAGGCTCTGAGGACTATGGTAAGACTGTGATAGGTAGGGATGCAACAAGGGTACTGCAAGAAAGAAACAGTAGAGCAATAATAGACACCATACATCTAGTCACTACATAAAAACAAGAGCAACTCATGGTTATTGGTTGTGTACTACATCCCAAGAACAACTCTTGGGTATTTTTAGTGCCTTACTCAATTTAATCTTCAAAACGAAAACAATCCTATAAAATGGATAATCTTATTATTTCCACTTCATAGATGAAGAGACTCAGACACTGAGGAATGGGTGGCAGCACAGTGAAGAAGTCACAGGAAGGATGTCTGCAGAAGAGACAACGGATGAGGGCCATGCATGTACATAACTAACTGTGAGGGAGAGCTCAAGCGTGCACGGAACACACGCTAACAAAGCAAGCCACACTACTCAGAAGGGGCCGGAGGCCAGCCTGAGCTAAAGAGCATGCTGTCTTACAGGATGGGTAAGGCACATGGGACCAGGAAGCTAGAATTTGGGAGTTGCTGATGGGCTGAAGTCACATGGGCACTTGACACGATTTGATCGACTTTCACGTCCTCCGAGCGTAGCAGAAACTGAGGTTCTCAATAAATATTTCCTTAATTGATGAGGAGATGAATTTTGATAGTCAGAACAGAGCACAATTGTCTATTTCCTGAAGTACTAATCAAGGCGAAAACAACAGTGACACTACAGTACAGTCGACCATTCGACTGTGGACAAGAATTCCAATGAAAGCACTTCACTTCTATAAAATGCCAAAAAGGCAAACTTCCAGCAAGATGCGGAATTCAAGAAGACAAATACATTTTACATCCCCGTGAAGCACAAACCTGTCAGATCTCACTAAGGAAAGGTAAGCAAGGACAAAGTGGGGGAGGCAGTAACATAAAAGATGAGTAGAAGCAAATCAAACCTGAAAGATCTGAGACACCGCAGAAGCCCAGCACGGTCCTGAGATACCCTCAGACCGGCTGTCTTTATCTACTTCTTGGGTCTCCCTGCCAAGATTCAGGAATGAGAAAAATGTCAATCCCTGATGTGAAAAGTTGAGTCAGGGTCCCTAAGAAAATCTTCATGAGGAAAAAGTAAGTCCCAGAACAGTGCATGCAACAGGGTTCTATTTGTAAAAAGGAGCCATCAGGCAAAATAGCAAAGGAATAATTAACACATACAGAGAGAGAGAGAGAGAGAGAGAGAGAGAGAGAGAGAGAGAGAGAGAGAGGGAGGGAGGGAGGGAGGGAGGGAGGGAGGGAGGGAGGGAGGGAGGGAGGGAGGGAGGGAGGGAGGGAGGGAGGGAGGGAGGGAGGGAGGGAGACAGAGACAGACAGACAGAGACAGACAGACAGAGGCAGAGGCAGAGAGAGAGATTGGGGAGGGGGAGGGAGAGGGAGAGATCTGTAGGACAGACAGGAAATATGAAGTGTCTTTCTGTACCCAGCTAATTTCTTTAAAATCAAAACAGTTATTCTTTGGTTCAAATTTTACCTATTGCTTTTCCCACTGAAGTATACATCATCTAAAAGTGACATTTCTTAGTGAAATTAGACATAGGACAGTCTCAAAGGCTTGGCAGGTACAGAAGACTTGCCAAAAGAAGAGATAAAGACAACAGGTGCCTGACTTCCTCTTGTATGAGTAGTGAGTTCTAATTTAAAAGTGGCCCAGGAGCCTGAAGAGAAGTCACTGAATGCTACAATTAGAAGCCATGGTTCCAACAGGCATGAGTGAGTATTCCCTAAGTATTTCTTGTTACTGAAGATATAATACAGGCTTCTTTGCATTTACAGAACAGCAAGTTCTGGCAATACCGACATCTGAATTTTAAGTCAGAAACACCTTAAATACATTACTGAAAGTAACTTAAAATACTAAATGAAAAACGACAGTTTCAATGGAGGCAGCAGCACGATTTCAAAATCTCGAGATACCTAATTCAACCCTGTAACTCACTGAGGTAGGTCTATCAAACTTCTTATGGTCCTTTGTAGTCCTTTGAGTCATGAAAATCACAAGCTGAAGGGACAAACAAAATGTTTTAAAGAACCATAGTAATTTTAGGTAAATAAAGCACCTACGTGTGGTGCCCAATTTCAGTTGTGAACTTGACTGTAAAAGGCAGAGCTGTAAGCACTGCAGGGGGAGGCCTGCAAGTGTCGGGGAGGGGACGACTCACGTGAACGTGGGCAACAGCAGGAAGGAAGCCAGAAGTGGATACAAGGGAAACGCAGGAAACTAGATGATCATGAGCATTCATCTCTTTGTCCTCACTGTGGTCCCCACATTACCTTATACTCCAACCTCCCACCTGCCATAATGGACCCTTGTTCCTCAAGACAAAGTAGACATACGAATCAGTCAGAAATATACTGATAACTGCTAAGCTGGTGGTTCATTTGCAAATTCAAGTTGCTTACTACCAAGCAGGTAACAAATATCACTTCCTAATCCCTGGCTATAATCACCCTTGTCAATCTAGAATAACTTGTAATTAATATAACACTAGGATGAACTTAAGTGCTTTAACTATGTTGATCACCAATAAGGTGGAATACATAAAAACTCAAAATCTTCAATAAAAAAACTAACCAGAAGAAAAAAAGTACTTTCTAAGGAGCACTGGTTCACTATAAGCCAAAACAACTTCTTGTGAGGCATGATGAAGCACAATTATAAAGCAACTGGAGGCTGAAGCCATAATCATGTTTGAGGCCAGTCTACATAGCAAGACCATCTCAAAAAACAAGACAGCAATCTATCCTACACAAAACTATTAACTAGAGATACAGGGTTGGTTGAAGGCCAACGGAAAGAGAACGTTTCTATCGTCAGCCTTCACCCTGTTACCTCTTCTTTAACATGCATCTTTTCTTACCCCAGAAGCCGCTCTTGTAAAGGCGGAGAGTCACACGTGGAATACGGCAATGATGGCAACAAATTCCACATCGCCTTTTTTGGCAGGTGAGTTAGATGTACCTCCCCCACCTGCCTGTCTTCATCAGAGTCTGACTTCCCAGTAAACTGCACATATGCTCACTGAACTAGGCTATCTCCTTTCATAAAATCTGGAAAGAGACCTCAGCAGCTCATTTTGTGTTGATCACTACAGAGTGTCAAAAAGAATCTATTTTTCTGGAAAAGGCGATTATTAAACTCCTCCATGTCACTCAAGTGTGGATGTCTTATAGTCTACAAGCCAAAATATTTTGGTCCAATAAACTGCCAAGACTAGGTCTTGGTTGAAATATATTTTCACATCACATGAGAAAAAAATAAGCAGATAAGCACACAGAAAATTATAAAATATAAAAATATGCCGGGTGTTGGTGGGGGAGGTACATCTAGCTCACCTGCCAATAAAGGCAATGAGGAATTTGTTGCCATCATTGCCATATCCCATGTGTGGCCTTTAATTCCAGCACTCTGTGGAGGCAGAGACAGGCGATCTCTATGAGTTCGAGGCCAGCCTGGTCTTCCGAGCGAGTTCCAGCACAACCTCCAAAGCAATACAGAGAAACCCAGTCTTGAAAAACAAAAACAAACAAAAAAAAGTAATTTGGGGGTTAAGGAAATGGCTCTGCAGTTAAGACAGCTTACTACTTTTTCAGAGGATTGAGTTCAGTCCCCAGTACCATCACACAGCCCACAGTGCCTTGTAACCCACTTCAGGGGATCTGATACCTTCCTCCAGCCTTCTCGGGCACCTGTGTGCATACACACACATAAACTCACACAGGCACATAAAATAAATCTTTTAAATGTATATATTATATGTACACACACCAATTTTCCAACATTTTACTTGCACACAAATACACATTAATATATAATGTTAACAAGAGATCTTACTATAATAGATATTATTATAATCTATTATAATAGATTATGAAAGCCCTTTACAAGTCAGTGTTTATGCTGGCATGTTCAAAATAAAAGTTTGAAGGCACATAAACTTTACTTCCTAAAGCAGGCCATAATTTCTATTTTCTATTATTTGGATAAGGAAAGGCTACAGTTAAAAATGATGGGTATAAACCCTGGCAAACTGGTGAGAGCCTTAGAAGAAAACAGCTTTTACATGATTCTTAGGTAGGAACAAAAACAAAACAAGAATCAGTTCAAAACTTAGCTATAAGAAGTTCTACCCTCAGACACATGGCCCCCAAGAAACCCCGACCTCTAAGAGATGTATCTACAGGAAATCTATGCCACAACACACATGGTCAGCCTTCTCTGGATCCCGATTCCTTTTTTCCTAGCCTCGCAGTCTGTTTCCAATGCAAACAGGCTGTGACGTTCAACTGTCAAAAGATCTCTGGAAAAGATACTGACACTGCCTTTTATTTATCCTGTCACAGAAGTCCGAGGATTTTCTTTGACCACCCTTTTCAACCTTGATAACCAAGGTACGTGCTTGCTCCACTGACCCATAGCAATGTTCTGCTCTGAAAACCCTCACTCACCGGCAAGCATAAAATCAGACTGGGAGAAGCACAGCTGGAGGAGCATGCTCTTAGCCTCTCATTTACTCCTGTCTCTGGCTCAGTACTGTCCCCATCACTACCATCACTACCACCACCACCCCTACCACCCCACCCCCACCTCATCCCATGAACACTTGAAACAACTGCTTTAAATGTCGTTTAGTGCAGCATGCAATAGCTTGTAAAAGGATGCAAACCAGCTGAAACATTTGACAGACAATGTTAAATACCAGGGAATTCCTATCAACCATTTTACTTTAAAAGGAGCTTTGATGTTGGCTATCTTTCATGTACCTCTTTCATGGTACATTAATAAAAGAAGACGGAGCCGAAGTAAATCAAGACCCAAGGTCACTGATGTCTAGAATTACAGCACTATAGGTACCTGATGAAATGCGGATTAACACTGCATGAGTAGTGAATAAATAAAAGTACCTCAACCCACCAATCAGGCAAGCTTTACAAGCGCTTCTGAACTTTCTTCTGCAACTAGACCTGCGACACCTTTAATCCTCCGTGTCCCGGAACCTCATTATCATAATGTGAACCCAAATGTTAGGGTCCCTTCAATATGCAAGTGCTATGAAGCAGAAAAGTAGTGGGAATTAAGTTGGGTGTAATCTTAGAAATGTGCGGATGTGGGGAACTTAAAAGTAGTATTTCACTAAGTTAGGAGTGCCTAATACAAAGATCCAGCCACATAAAACACATTAGGATCAAAACCTACCATACCATTCCAAAAACCATAAATAAGGTGGATTCAAGAGCTTGATTTTCAACTCAGAAGTTCTGCTCCCTAAATCTACAAGGCCTACAAGCCAAATGAAAAGGATCTTAATAAAGGATTCCTGCAATTCTGAATCATTCTAACACAAACTGCAAAGACAAAGAACCTAATGCCTCAGGGTGACCCACACAGGAGCAGTAAGAAACAACCTACATGCTTCTGAATGATCAATGGAACTTCCTTTTCAAAAGTGACGGGAAACTGCAAGGTGTCCAATGTCCCAGAAAAGAATACAACGTGAATGAGAACAGCTATCTCAAAGTATAAGCAGTTCCACCATTTATCACCGAGCCTCACATGGAATTCACATACAACTATGAGCAAACAGAGCTAAAGCTACTCAATCTTCTGTCCCTGTGTTCCCTCTAACACAGAATCCAGCACGACTGCACTGGACTCTATGAATGGCTATTAAAAAGGCCTGAAAGGCAGGTTCTCCATCTGCTGTAATACAGTTAGTTCCCAGTACTACCAAGAATCCCATCGACGGAAAGGTAATAATTCCACTCACCTATTTATAACCATTGGAGTCTTTAAAACTATTCTTATAGTCAGCTAACATCTCCAGAATGTTATTTGAAAGTAGCAGAAATTAGTGCTTATCTGATATGCTTACTCTAAGAAATAACTGAACTACAGACATGAAACGGAGAATTTACTATTTTTAAAAATCACAGTAAAATGTCAGATTACAAGAATGTAAAATGATGGATGCACAAACTGAGACTGAAGATAAAAATATAAAATAATTGTTGAAAACAAGCACCATTTCTTCTATAACCCAGAGGTTATCAGAAACAAAACTCAAAGTTCACCATGGATTATAGTAACGCTGAACACTTTGCTGTTTAATTGACATCTACATTCTGTTACAGCATGTACACTTGTCTAAATAGAACATCTGTTTTGGTTACACTACACTGTATCTTTGGCAAGAACTTACAATAAAAATAACAAAAACAATCAAGAATCTATATTGGAACTGGCAACAAAAGCAGATTTGTAACCAAAAACCTTAAGATGCAAAGTGACCATCCCTGGGCTCTAGGCCAGTTCTAATCTAAGTCAATAAACAAGGATCTACAAGAAGGGATGGAGTTAGGGGTGGGCTGGAGCAACTCCTGCAGATATTTAAATTGGACTTTAAGACAAAAACACATGGGTTACAAAATTGATAAAACACATTTTATTTTTATCAAAAACTGTCAAACTGAATCCAAATCTAAACATTATTTTGAAAAAACTTTCCTCTTATTATGTATTCCTTATGCCTCCTTTCCCACTCTACTTTGCTGAAGCTGTCTATTTAGCTACATGTGTTTAAAAGCATCCTGGCCTTTCAACAAAAGGAACAGAATTTTATTTTTAATTTGATTCAATAGCACAAATATTCCAATAAGAAGCCTTATTAAGAAGAGTCCAGTGTTTATGGCAAGTGTGGGAATGGAGAGAATACTGAGATGTCAAAGGAAACAAAATTTGGCAGTGTCTTAATATCTTTCCAGGCTGTGACTACAGAAAAAGCAGAACTGAAATACTACATCACCTTACCTTGTCATGACTTATAATGACCATGTTGAGATTCATAAAACAATTGAGGCCATTCCCAGTTCATGCCAGACATGGCAATGCATGCCTGTGGTCTAAGCATTAGGAAGACTAAGGCAAGAGGATCACAAGTTTGAGCCCAGCTAAGGTACATAGTGACGTCATGGGATGTCCTTCTTAATTGCAGAGAGAGCTCCCCATGTTAAGCAGGGAAGGAAATGTAGTCATGAGGAAGAAGTAAGAGCAACCACGTTTCCTCACACAAAAGAGTACCGACCTCATAGCATCATGGGATTTACACAGCTAAACACATCTCAGTTGTACAGCAAAGTTCACTAACTCATTAGAAGGCAAATTTCTTTCAACTAAAGCAAAAGGAGAAGGTTCAGATGGTTTGTATTATTTGAAGGAATCACTCACAAACAGAAATCAAAGAAAACTTGGAAATCATCCAACCAAAACCTCTAACACTGCAAAAGTCATCTATCCAAATGACAGTTCACACAAGACTGTTTCTAAAACCTAAAGCCCTTCAAAAATTTTCAGGTACTGATTCTAGCATTCACAGATTTGAGCCGGGCGTTGGTGGCGCACGCCTTTAATCCCAGCACTAGGGAGGCAGAGGCAGGCGGATCTCTGTGTGTTCGAGGCCAGCCTGGTCTACAAAGTGAGTTCCAGGACAGCCTCCAAAGCTACAGAGAAACCCTGTCTCGAAAACAAAAAAAACAAAAAAACAAAACACAGATTTGAAAAGCATGCCTCCAAACGTGACTGTGATAACCAGCCCCATATATGTGGCAAGGCACTGCGGCCCTCACACCAGGCCTTAGTCAACATTCCTTGGGGAGCCACATCGCCACATCTTGCCCACATGGTCTAGAAAGGCTATCAAAGAGTGTGGCTTTAAAATGGGAAGTGCCCACTAGTCCAATGTTTAATTGATAAATGTACACCCACTTCCAGCGGTTACTGCTACCATGCCTGTCAAGAGCACAACCAACAGTCAATTTTCAGAACAGCAAAATTACAGTCATTTTTTTTCCAGTTTCCATAGTACCGCAGCAATACACTGTGCTTTCACAATGTTAGTTATAAATCCAACCAAAACATCAGGCAATGTTTCATCTGTACAAGATAATGAAATAAAAAGCAAAATCTTTCTTTTCTTAGAGAGGCTGTCCTATTTTAATTGCAATCCTTTCTTCTTTTGTGATACTTGTTACAGTCTTCAGCACTGAAGTCATCTATTTCCCATGTCTGAATGAGAGGTGAGTAATTCTACTTTGTCTTGGTCATTGCTGAGGCTTATAGCAATCAGAATTATCTACAAGCAGTTTAGTACTCTTTCTCTTAAGATAATCACTAAAAGCCTTTTATGTTATACTTAGCACATAGGAGAAGAAAAGGGAAAGCATTTGAGCCTTAAGCTTTAGTCTCAGAACAATTTTTGATATCCCCTCTTACATACATCCTTGGCTGCTTACACTTTTTTCGGCTTTGTTTATGTCTTTGTTAAAGTCATGCTTGGCAGGAAGTCTGCAGTCAGTACATACAAAGTGGTTTTCACTTTTACTTTTTTTTTCTTCCTAGTGGTAAAGCCCTGAAAGTCAATGTAGTCTATTCAGAGCATGATGGAATATTTGCATATAAAACAGCATGATTACATACATAAGAGCTAAATCAGATATAAATGCTAGCAGATGTCAAAAGAAAAATGTTTGACTGTAAAAGAAAATTTGTTCCAATCTTAGTTTGAGCAGAGAAAACTCAAACTCTTTAAAAAAATTACAGCATTCTTAATACACTGCTTAAAGCAATTACCCGATACATTTTAATGGACATAAGACTTAATTCATGAGCCAATCACCCAGTTTTGATTTTCTAGGATAACAATTTTATAGTTTCTTTTGAATAAAATCCTACTTCCAAAAGTTCATCTCAGTTGGTTTACTAGAAGGCTTTTCTCTTGCAATGAAATCACAATAAACCAGGATATGCCACTAACCAAAGTCTTTAAGAAATATTTGTTGGCATGAAGGGTCTTACTGAGAAAATTCTATCACTAATTTAAATTTCCAGGAACCCTTGCAAAGGGCCAAGGTTTGTGGTGGCACAGGTATAGCCTAGCAGTCTGGGTCACATGCACTGTGTTTGTGAACTGATAACCTGTTAGCTTTCATAGCGAGATCTTCCAAGTTCTCTTTCTAAAAACTTTCCTCCTGCTCACTAAAGAGTATTCCTGGCCAACTTTCCCTCCCAGTAGCTTTCAAGGTTTAAAAGTTTTTAAAGCGTTGCCATATTTCATACAGCAATGATTCCCAAACTTGCCAGACTATGCCACTAAAAATAAAAGCACACTGCATGCCACAGCCCAGTATCTAATCCATACCTGCAAATTAAACGGTCATGAGATGATGCTCGGCCTATTGCATAAGATATGCATTCTCTCTTCAACTAATGGACGGCAATCCACATTATGAAAAGCTGGCTCTAGAGAGTTCACATATATGGCCAAATCAGAACACTCAAGAGTAGAAGTCTGAACGACACAGATGAATTCACACATGCCTTCCTTCAGCTTGGGGGTGGCTTTCTTAAGTCCATGAAGAGAGCATCTCCTCTACCTGAGACCTGCACTTGGCGTCCTGCTCTAGAGTGTCACTTATCACTAATCCATACAGCATATGTAAATCCATGCACATTTATCTGTAAGTTTTCTCCACTAAAATGTAAGCTTCTAGAGCAGTGGTTCTCAACCCTCCTTTTAATACAGTTTCTAGTGTTGTACTGATCCCCAACCATAGAGCTATTTCATTGTTACTTCATAACTGCAATTTTGCTATGTGAGGATTCCTAACGTAAATATCTGATATGTAGGATATATGATGTGTGACCCCCAGAGGGTTACGACCCACAGGTTGAGAACCACCGCTCTGGAAAGAAGGTACTCTGTATTGTTCATTGCTTTCATTCATAGCATACAGAACTGTGCCTGTGAGTGTGGGTGCTAAGTGACACGTCCTGATTGCACGGAAGACAGCACCCATTGTAAGATGTGTTTGTTAGGATAAAAGTCACAAGACAATCACAAACATTTGCCACAAAAACTGGCCATGTCTGGGTATCAGGGAGAGAAACTGTCTTTTGCGAGGTGGATCGCGGCTCTTGTTGCACCATCATCTCAAGGGAAGGGCATCTCATTCAGTGCATGCTGTGCCAGACGTCTTCATGTGGACAGTATCTGAGCTCCTTCTATGTTCCCTGGACTATGGAGACCCTTAGAAGCATGCTTTGGAGAAGCTGACCACTCCTTTAAGGACAAAGGAAGAAAAATAAGGCAGGGAGGGCAAGATGAGGAAGAAACAGAATTATTACAAGCACAAGTTTATGAGAGAGAGACTCAAAAAAGACAGAACTGTGCCCAGAAGAAGTAACGGGCCCGCTTTTGAATAGAGACAAGAATAATGGGATAAAATGGGCCTGGGTGCAAAAGTGTGTATGTTAGGCTTAAAGAGATTCTGTCTAGGGGTCCAGTAAAAGTAGCCAAAAGCCTGATCCCTAAACAAGTCACAAGTGGCCCAATGGAGCAGATACCACAGACAGTTTCCTGGTGGGTGGAATCTAAGCAAACAAGCAAATAGAAAAATTCTTGAAAATATATGTGATCCATCCAGAGGGTCTAAACTCCAGATTACGCCACCCCCACTTCCTAAAAGCATCTTTATTTTCCTATCCCTGTAAACTATGAGGCCTCCACTTAGGGAGGATCAAGCTACCGAGACTGGAATAGAAAAGAACACCAAGAAAAAGAGGCAAGGCCAACCATAACAAGAGCAAGTTCCTACAGTAGTGTTTTCTGGAGGGAAGCAGGCCTGCTATAACACTAACTCATCAACCATGGAGCCTTGGTGACCGTAGTGGAGAAACAGTTCACTTGCTGAAATGGCATGGTTGTAATGACTGAGAAAGAAAGAAAAGACTCTGATGTCCTCCTATTCAGTCAGGGATGAACCTGAATTCATTTAGGCAGGTTAAATAATGAGTTGGGATTTGGTAGAGGGGATCCTTCTCCACCCTTCATTGAGTCTAGCTGACTAAATTTGAATTTGGTTGCAAAAATACTTGTAGCATGAACACATAAATAAATAAATAAATAATAAATTAATAAATAAATAGAAAAATCTATTAGAATATGAATGCCAATCGCTGAGTAGTAGATTACAGAATAGTTTTGTTTTCCTTTGTATTTTTATGAGTTAAAAAAAACTTTTCTTTGAACAAAGTTACAAAGAAGAAATTTTAGACTGGCAGAGAATAAAAGCTATGCCATGTACGTATTTCCATAGGTGGATTATAACCTGAGCAAACAAGTAATTCTGTAGACTGTAAACTAAGGTGGTTAAAAGTGATCATCTTCAAATTTCCTTCTATGATCCGATTTCTTTGGTGCCTAAAACCCCAAAAAATTAAACTTAAAGGAAATTTTAAATAGAAAACCAAATGACTTTTCTTTCTGAGCAGTATGAAAGATTACACAACTGTGTTAACCTGTTACAACTAGAAGTCATAAATAAAATAGGCATCTGAGTCAACATGGAGGAGATGAAGTACATGCAGACAGTTCTGCTGTGAAACTCATGGCTGACAGCATGTGCTGAACCCAGTGATTTTTATGTTCCCCCAGGAACAGTAGACAAAACCGGACGTCCACCAAAAGTGTTAAGTAGAGATTTCTACCACTGGAAGACTGGAAACCAAAGGGGTTAAGCCCTTGCTATAAGGGTGAAATAGAAATTATTCATTACATCCTGCACCCTGAAGACCACAGTGAAAACAGACTGTCTCAAATCTTGTTACAGACATCACTTATGAGAATACAGAGTCTTAAGTCAGTGTTCCAGTTTGCAGGTTAAATTCACACTACCTGGGTGGTCAGAAATCAAACAACCCTCCAGCTGAAGCAAATGCAAATTTTTGAAAATATACACAATCAATCCAGATCTTAGTGAATTCTCACAAAAAGAGCCCCTGGAAACCAGGATTTTCAGTAGAAACTAAACAGCAAAGGCAACAAAGGACCACAAAGAACCAACAGATATGACAGATGGCAGAATGACTTACTCTCACACAGACTATGAAACTCCAAGCTTTCCATTACTAAGGAGACAAAGGCAAGCCTCATGAAGAGCTAAAACCTGGAAGCAAGATTAAGCAGATGAAACACGTGAAAGTAAAAATTAAATATCGATTCTTTAAGCATTAAATGACACATTTAATGAAGGTTATTAAAACGGAATTTCAGCTGGGTGGTTGTGGCATGCCTTTAATCCCAGCACTTGGGAGGCAGAGGCAGGTGGATCTCTGTGAGTTCGAGACCAGCCTGGTCTACAGAGATACACAGAGAAACCCTGTCTTGAAAAATAAACAAACAACAACAACAACAAAAATGACAGACTGAACTTCTGGACTTCATCAAAATTAAACTATTTTGCTATTCCAAAAAGAAAAAGTCAAAACTAGCATGTATTTTATAAAACATACCTAGTAATGGACTTAAACATAAAAATAAACTTTAATACTTTCATTAAACAACAGGAAATAAAATATTTTAATTTAAAATGTGTTCTTATATTTATTTGAGGGGAATGTGTGTCTACGGGCACATGTGGGAGTCAGAGAGCTTTCCACTCTGTGGGGCCTGGTCAAACTCAGGCACCCAGTGGGCCGCCTCACTGCATCCCCGCCCCACACCAAGCTGCCCCCAGCTACCTGTGACTCCAACTCCAGAGGATCCAATGCCCTCCGTGGACACCATCATTCACACGGTACATACAGAGACACATATAAATTAGGTTATTTTTTTTATTTAAATCCTTAAAACTTAAGTAAGTACCAGTTACACGTGCTAGACAGATACGGTACACAGAGTCAATAAAAGAAAAAGTGTGTGAAGAGGCCTTGAATCTGGGAGCAAGGGCACAATGAGCTGTAGTTCATAATTCAAAAATGCTCTATTTTCTTCCAATCAGATCTAATCCTTTGAGTGCCCTAATGGTGTAATGTTTCTAAACAACAGAGCCCTAAATGGCAGGTTTTAGGAAGAGGGAGAAACGGTGTACAGAGGTGACCTGGGACAGTCTGCCGTGCCAGCATTTCTCAGTCAAGAACAGTGATGAGATGCTTCTTTGGATCTTCATTCTGGTGCTAGAATGTATTCAGTATGTATTGCAAGTATAAGAAAATGTCTTCAGAACAAATTCATTTTAAAAATCTGTATTACATTTCTAGAATGCATTTCAAAGAAATAAAGGTATGTGGGAAGACCAACACATGAAATATTTGAGCTAGCTTCATTAAAATGATCATAACTAGGAAGCTTCAGTTGTCAAGTAAGGAATGATGACACCTGGGTGCAATCGTACAAAAGCCGTGTGTAAATGTGGGCTTGTTGACTGACATGGGAAGATGACAGCATACTGAGAAAAGGCACATGAATCACACAGTGGGGACTCTTTCTCTTGCCATATTACAAACCACATACATACTAGAATAATCATCATGTAAGACATAAATTACATTTTAGGCAATGGATTTGAAATTCTACCTCATAGCCACATTCTCCAGCTAATCTGCAGCAATATATGTACTTTTAATGTTTTTAAGTTGACTTTTTCATCTTAAAGTCTTTTATTTATTTCCCAAGTGAATTAATCTTTTAAGGCCCATCCAATTCCTATAATTGTTAATGTTTCTAGAAGGACCATCAAGTTACCTCAATCAAAAAAGTTAGGATTCCTCAAATTATGTTTTCCTCCGAGTAAAAGTTGCTAACCCACTGGAATGAAAGGGGAGTAAGCTTCAGTGTGTGTTTCCCAGGTGGCTGCCGCCAGTGCTTTCTTCCTGGTGGGATCTGGCCTGGTCTACACCTAACTTCCAAACCTCATGACCAGACCTCACTACAGCTCCTCTCTTTACTGCCTTTTATCACACTGTACATTCTCAACCCATGCCAATTGCTAATAAAAGAGCTCACTGGAAAACAAAACTGTTTCTTCTTTTTGAGATTTGCCTGCTAACATCCATGTACAGAGTAAAGCTTTTGGTGCAGAAACATAAACACCAAGTCAAACAACAGCACAAACTGTGCTGCATTTATAAACACCAGGCTTGGAATGACCTCACGCATCTGTACTGCTCCAAAATACACACAATGCTGTGACATAGAGCAATCTGTAGCCTAAAGCTTGCCAACTGGAGATTAAAACATAAGATATCAATATTAAACATCAGCTCCAGTTATTTCATAGTTTAATTATACAACCCTATCATATCATAATTTTATTTCCAAAATCAACATCTCCCTTTGAGAAAATATTAAGTCTATAAAACTCTAAATGCTCAAAAATATAAAAATTTTTAATGCTGACATGACACATGTGAAAAATTCCACAAGTGCTTTTATGTGATAGGTCCTGGTCAAAGCATAAGTAAGCACATTACTTTTAGGCTTTGTGTATAAGGTGTAGAGCTTGTAACAGGCTATAGTAGGTAAAGTACTTGCTCAACCATGAGGACTTGAAAGTGGATCCCTAGTACTCATGTAAAAGCCACTCATAGAGCCACGTGCCTGTGACCCCAGGGATAGGTTGAATGGAGATGGGAATCCCAGGGATTTGCTAGCTGGCATATCTATCCCAAATGTCTAGTTCCATATTTAGTGAGAGATTCAGTCTCAAAAGATGGAGTGGTTGGATAGATGGTTCAGCCATTAAGAGCACGTGTGGGTCTTGCAGAAGACCCAGGTTCAATTTCCAGCAACCACATGGCAGTTTCAGAACCAACTGTAACTCTATCTCCAGGGGATCCAATGCCCTCTTGGGGTCTTTCTGAGCACTGCATACGCGCGCGCGCACGCACACACGCGCGCACACACACACACACACACACACACACACTCCTACGAGTAGACCTATAAGTGACGAGCTTAATACAAAGGCATCAGAACACAATCCTTTGATTTGAGAACATGTCAGTGAAGCAAACACTGCATATACATAATCAAAATGTCTCCTAATGATTGAGCCATTTTTACATTTCACCATTGTTATAAAAAGGGAAATGCTAGCATTTGCCAAAAAATATACCAGTGTAAGATTAGGAAATACTTATGTGGCAATACAACTTGAAAGGAAGCAGTCAACAGTAAAGAACAAGTGCCAAGGAGACTTGGTAGAGCATGCAGCGAGCTCTGCTCAGTCTAGGGTGCTGACTCACCTCTGTTCACTCCTGCTGAGGAACAAGTCAGTGGGGAAGTCAAGCCGCAGCTTTTAAAGACACTGGACGCCCATGGAAGCACAGGAAGCACGGGGCAATTCACCGAATTCAAACCACGCTCACCAGCGCCAACATGAAACCACCAGAGAAGCTGAAGCAGTGTGCCAATTGATCAGAGGCGCCAAGGAGAAGAACCGGAAAGAGAAATGTCTGCACATAGGCCTGCCCGCACACTGAGAAGCACCACAAGAAAAACGCCTTGTGGAAATGTCAGGGAATACTATTTTGACTAGGCAGAGATGTTTATGCTGTGGAAGATTACTTTAACTCTGCAAAGGTGTACTACATTTGTTTGATGAGGTTAGGATGGGCTGCATTTGTTTCACCTTGCCTGCCTAAGGCACCTGCTTGGTCTAATCAAAAGCTCAACAGCCAATTGCCAGGCAGGAGAGGGATAGGCTGGGCTGGCAGGCAGACAGAGTAAATAGAAATCTAGGCTCCAGACAATGAGAGAAAGAGAAGAATGAGTGAGAGAGAGAGGAGGATGCCCAGTACCAGTCAGACAGACACAGAAAAGTAAGACAAACAGAAGGAAAGAAAGAAAAGGGAAAAATCCCCTAGGCAAAATGTAGATAAAGAGAAACAGGTTAATTTAAGTTAAAAGAACTAACCAGAATCGAGCATAAGCTAGGCTGAGCACTCGTAACTAACAAGTCTCTGTGTTAATGATTTGGGAGCTGCTTGGTGGTTCAAAAGAAAGCCAAGTACAATGAAGACTCCAAAATATGGGAACATTTCTAAATGAGAATCCGCAAGTGACCACTGGCTTACACATTCCTTCTGAGATCGTTACATTACCTTCATCATTAGTGAGCCAGGAGTGGGGGTTAAAATAACCATTGCAGATGCCTAAATCAACTATTTTTTTAATTCTTATTTTTAAATTTAAATTAGAAACAAGGTTGCTTCACATGTCAATCCCAGGTTCCTCTCCCTTTCCCTCCCCTCCTCCCACACCCTCCCACCAACCCCCCCAATACCCCCTCATTTCCCCAGGAAGTGAGGCCCTCCATGGGGGGTGTCCGTAGCCTGTCATTTCATCCAGGGCAGGGCCTAGACCCTCCCCCAAGAGTCCAGGGTGAGAGCACATATCTCATTATTGGATGGGCACCCAAAGTCCATTTGTATGCCAGGGATAAATACTGATCTACTACCCAAGGATCCACAGATTGCCTAGGCCTCCTCACTGACACCCACATTCAGGGAGTCTTGATCAGTCCCATGCTGGATTCCCAGCCATCAGTCTGGGATTCAAGAGCTAACCCTTGTCAGGTCAGCTGTTTCTGGGGGTTAAACCAGCCCAGTCTTAATCCCTTTGCTCATTAGTCCTCCCTCTCTGTCACTGGGTTCCTTGAGTTCAGCTCAGTGTTTAACTATTTTAATAAATTGTTTAGTAGGTTAAAAACAACATGAGTGCCTACTACAAGTCATAAATATGAAAAACACATCATTCTATCATAAACTATAAATGACATCGACATCTCATGCATTTTCAACTTTAAATATGTGACCAATTGAACCCCAGTTAAATTCTGCCACTTGGAGCCAGTTAATTTTTTTCCCCTTTGGCAGAATCATCAACCCGTGCATGATTTCCCCCTGGTAAGAAGTACAGGGTTTACAAAGAATCAAGAGTAGGGACAGAAATACATGAGAGGAGGTGAGTGGTTATGACATAAGTGTAAGACGGGATAGAAATCATGGCACATTCTAACTTATGGCAGCAAATTAGGACAAAAGACACTGGAATGATGGATAAGGAATGTTCTAGAGGGTTCATTATGATGTATTGGAAAGATTTAAAAGCAGATGATAAGTATCTGACAAGGTTATAGAAACACATAAAATAAAGTACAAAAAAAATGACAGACAGGGAAAGCATGGAAACAAATATGGAAGTCACACAAGGTGAGAAAACAGGGTTTTCTCAGACACTTTAAACTGGCAATGACCACAAAATGAAATCAAAACTGAATTTCCTAAGGCAAGTCACTCAGGCAATTTATAAATTCTGGTTAGAATCTGTAACATTTGAAGATTTCAAAGCCCCTGAGAAGGGGCCAGCAAACAGATTCTACAAGAACACTAGGGAATAACACTCTATGCTGAAAAGAGCTAGGATAAGAAGCAAAAGGGTGACTCAACTGCAGAACAGATACTACAACACCCCACCCAAAGGTTAAAAGCTCTACCTGACAGTTTCCAATATTCTGAAAAGGGACAGCAGAAATGAACCGTGAACAACACTCTATGTACGTGTCAGGGCACAGCCATTCTAACACAGTACAATGGAACTGTACATTTCTACAGTGTCTCTGGAACACAGCTTGGTAAATGACCAATACCGCAAACCCATGTGTCCTCTCGCTTCTACTAACTTACACATCTCAACTAATGCATATACCAAATGGCTTAGCATGAGTCACAGTTGTTTAACAATCACTGATTTTTATTCCATCGTTTAACAAATCCAGATGTGTGTGGCCTGTGGCTCATTTTTCCTAATATATACTGCATAAAGTTCAATGAAGGCATGCTCCATGAGCAAATTCAGATCAAATTTAAGATGTTTTCACCATTTTATTTTGGCATTTTTGAGACAGAGTCTTACTGGGTAAGCCCAGGCTATCCTCAACTTATAGTTATCTTCTGAGTTGTATTTGTAATCACTACAACTATTCCTGAGATACTTACATTCAATTAGGATGAGCTGATAAGAGGGAACTTGGCTGCAATAAACATAATCAGCTAGATCCAAGGGGTTCAATCAGCTTCCCAAAGGTCCTGGTGCCCTTTGTAGTTTTCAGAACAGGGAAGACATGCAGGATGACCAGGCCAACTTAACAGCGGCAAAGGGCACAGATTTAGTTACCTTTTCAATCTGCTTCTTTCCTGAACCACATTCCCACAATGCATTGTTTTCCCTGACTTTCTTTCTACCTGTTCGCTACCCTGACTACTTACTGGCTTCTTTGACTATGCCCTCAGCACATGGATGACTAACTAGCCCCTCCGTTCAGCCTTTCTTAAGGGAATCCTAGAGTTCTTCTCTTGGGAGGTTTGCTTCTATTTGCTTTGTTGATCCTGTCTGGAGCCTGCTCATCAACTGTTCTGCTACTCAGTTCTCACCAAGCAGAGGTGGATGGATGGCTCTAGAACAAGCCTCCTTCAGTACCAGCCACCGAATTTCTCTCTTCCAGAACTGAACTCTAAGGACTTCTTACCCACAAGAAGGGTAGCCTTAGCTGTGTGAAGCCCAGAGAGGAAGAAGAAAAATGGTGAAAAATGAAAGCAGAACTACTCTGAAATGCAGGGTGAGGCCGAAGAAGCAGGAGCATAATTCACAACAATCTCCCAGCCAACTGTCCGCCTGTATGGGACGGGAATGCTTCAGGAAGAGAAAATGAGAAGAGAACATCAGAAATGCTTCCATTTGCAACAGTTACTTTGGCTCTCGGTTCCAGGTAACAATGGTTCATAGGCTTAACATTCTGGCAGAAAAAGGGTAAGCTATGCAGTCAGTGGTTGCTAATCAACACTTAACTAGAGTCCTCATATCAAGTACAGTCTGGGAGACTCTGTGGAGTGAAATGAGCTCTGTAGGCTGCTGGGAGTTTCCAGGGTCTTGCCCTGCTCTAGTTACGCCTTTAATATCCTTATTAACAGCAAGAGGTGGTTTGGGAGGCAACAAGACAGATGCTTTCAAAAAGGAAGGGAAAACACATCACAAAAGGAGCCTGAAAAGTTCCTATCCCCCGAGAAGGCAGGTCTTACTGTACTCACCAGTAAACAACATCCAGTGGTGCAAAGTAATTTCTCGTTATCAGGTCAGCAAAGTATGCTTCCGTTTCCCGGCAGGCAGTTCCATTTCCAATCACCACTGTGCTGCAGCTTCAAGAAAGAAACAGAATGAAAACTTGAATGAGCGCAAGGCTCACTCTGAAATCAACCAGAGAAAGCATACAAGATGAACAGTGTTAGACACTGCTCTTACTCTCGAGTATATTCATGCAACCTCTCCACTACTCTAGACTAACACTGCCCTGCATTTGGGAAGGGGAGGGGGAAGAAACAGTTTACTGTCATCTTAAGAACAGACAGGCAGTGTTTTCTCGTCTATAAAGAGCCAAAGTAAACGTAAGTAAACAGGGCTCATTCCAAACCATAATAAAGACACACAACTAAATCATCCAATGTTAATTTCTGAAGTTCCTAAGTAACACAGTATCCGTTCTTCAGATGGGGGGTATCCTAAGGGAGGGAGGAGGTTGTAGGGAGGATTTCCCAGGTACCCACATCATTGCCTCTACTTGAGAGATGGCAAAGAGAGGGAAAAGCACTTCCCTACTGTCTCCACACATGAGTTCTTGAACTACTGGCTGAGCATTGTGTACAAGGTTCCTTCTTTCTCCCCAGGCATTTCTCTTAATCCCACGTTCCAAATTAGGAGCTTCAAAGGTACCTATGATGGCAGAGCCATCAAAGCACTCAACAGGGTACTTATCTCCTTACTTGAAATCCAGCAAAAGTCTCTTGATCTTCTCTGCCTCTCGGAAGCCTTGTCCACAGTGCAGATAAACCACATCAGTGTGAAGAATCTGACCTTCAAAGGAGGGTCGGAGGGCGGGTTGTAAAAAGACTCACTACTGCTCCTAGTAAGCGAGTCTCAACAGGAAATGGAACTGGCAACCTGAGGGTCTTCTTGAGAGATGTCTCAGAAGGTAAGCATGCTTGCCACCAAGCATGACACGCTTATTTGGATCCTGGGGCCCACACAGTGGAAGAAGAGAGATGACCTCTGACCTCCAAGAACAAGGGCACATGCACCCATCCACACAATTTAAAATGTAACAAAGATCATTAAAATGCAGTCTAAATCATTCATACTCACTAGATCAGGCTCTCCCTAAGGATTCAGAAAAAGCTGCTACCTTCAAAGTAAAAGAACTCCACTTCCCCACACAAAACCATTACTAGTTGGATATTATGCTAAGGCACCTACAGGAGAAATGGTTTTCAGTAATGCCTAATATGAACAGCAGTTACAGTTCACACTCAGTTACAGCTCACACTTACTGGATGGCTGCTACAGATCAGGCTCGATTATACTATTCTTTTTCTTTTAGTTGTCAATATATAAACTTGTTTATGCTGTCAATTTCTTTGAGAACTTCGGGCTTTTTCTATCTTGCATTATACATAAAGTATTTTATTTTTAAATTAAAATTTTTAGTTGACTTAAAAAGTTTCAGGGTGATCACTCAATGAACAGAGATAAATGAACTAACACAACCGGGAGTTAGTAAAAAGGTATCACAGGATAATCTTCAAGAGAGTTGAGGGTAAGAAATGAGTGATACAATCTAGCACTAAGAAGGCTGGGAGAGTGCTTCAAGCTCCAGGTCAGTTACCCTCACCAAAAATAGTTAATGAAAAGGGGGAAAAGAAATAAGTATAACAGAAAGATCAATGAAATTTAAAGTAAACTATTTGTAAGAGAAAATGCTTTTAACAGTATCAATTAAGAAAAGGAAAATACTAATATATTACAAATAAAGAAGCTGTATAACCAGAGCTACAACAGTTTCAAAAGAAATGGGACCCAGAGCAAATGAAACAGAGATTACACAGACTGAGAAAACACTTGTGCTTCAAATTCTAAGAACAACTAACTACAAACCTGAAAACTCACCTATCTACAAACCCAGAAGAATGGAGCATGGCCAAGTGGACGTTATCTTTAAAAAGAAGTGCAATCTGACATTCTCAAAACAAATCAAAATACCTAGCTGGGCCCAGAATCCCAGTACTCAGAAAGCTAAGTTGGAAGATCTCATCTGGGGCTAAGTAGTGAGTTTAAGGCTAGCCTGGGCTATGGAGTGAAGGCATGTTTCCGAAACAAAACAATAAGGAAAACATCTAAATGCTGTAAGTTATCACAGTAGTACAGTAAGGGACAAGCATCTCAGTGGTTGCAGGAAAAAAACTGATATTGTCAATTCTTCCTATATGTGGGAAAAATTAATAGCAAAACAAAAAGCAAAATCCCATGGCTGTATTTTTAACAAAGGTAACAATTCCCAAAAAAGCAAAAAGTCAAGCAGATGGGAATGACACGGCTCAGCTGGAAGACATCTCCAAGCGGCATCTGAGGCACAGAGCAGAAGGGAGCAACAGAGGGTGGGACGGCCCAAGAGAGGAGGCGTTCCCACGCTGGAGAGCACAAGAGCCAGCATGAGAAGGAGCCCACACTGGCACTGACCCAGTGCAAAGGCTGCCCAGGAACACTCAAGACTGAAAAACTCATCCAGAGCGTCAGAGTGAAAAGAAAGAGCTAGAACCCGATTGATCAAAAAAAACCGAGCAAGTCAAGCACAGGATGCAAAAGACCCAGATTAAAGACAGAAAGCAACAAAGCCCATTCCAGAAGTCCTCGGGTCCACTGTCCACCCTGCGTGACAGCTGACATTTCTAGTGACTTGGGCAAACAGAAGAGAAAGGCAGGTTTTGTTGCTGTTGTTTTCCAGGAAAGTTAGTTTCAAACACCACAAAGCCTTTCCAGACCCAGCTCACCTTCTTGATGGTACCTGAAATGTAACTTCATGTAAAACTAAGCAAAACAAAAGGACAGCAAAGTATATATCAGGAAGAAGCCGGGCAGTGGTGGCACACGCCTTTCATCCCAGCACTCGGGAGGCAGAGGCAGGCAGATCTCTGTGAGTTCGAGGCCAGGCTGGACCAACAGCCTCCAAAACAATACAGAGAAACCTTGTCTCGTAAAACCAAAAAAAAAAAAAAAAAGTATATATCAGGAAGAAAATTTAAGTGTACCATAACATGCCCACAAAACAGAACAAGATATATGAAAATGAGATTTTTTAAAAAATAATATGAGAGAAACTCTGAGTGTAATACATATCAGAATTGTAAAACCACAGGAATGAAAGAACAAGAGTTAATGTCATACGGGAGAAAAAGAAGTTCTGGATTCAGCACCGAGTGTGCCAGCACTGGACAGTGTGGAGAAGACCAGCACTGGACAGTGTAGAGAAGACCAGCACTGGCGTGCACAAGAGAAGCACTCCAGAAATGAAAACCCAGCCTATGGGACACAGAACAGATGTCCTCAGAGAAACAAGGCAAAGAGATATCAAAGACAACAAAATTAAAAGTGAAGACGCAGACCAGAAAATTATAATGTATAACTATGTACCAAATAGAAACTATAGAAAACTAAAGAATTCAAGAAAATGGATTTAACAACGAACTACAGAAAACTAAGTAAAACATTACAAAACAGAAGAAAAGGAGAACTATAATAATACACTGGCAACTGAAGTAGAATTCAGGCAGACACATATACACTGTTAAACACAGCACACAAAAACGCTGAAAATCACAGAGAAATGTTATCACCAGAAGAAAAAGGATGCATTTATTTATTTATTTTGGAAAGAGTTTCTCTGTACATCACTGGCTGTCCTGGAACTCACTCTACAGACCAGGCTGGTTTTGAACTTGACAGATCTACCTGCCTCTGCCTCTGCCTCCGCGGAGCTAAGACATTACTTTTTAAAGGGAACACTTATAAGAGACTCTAGGCTCATTACAGAGGGTAAAAAGGTATCAGTCAAAAAGAAAAAGAAAAATAGATGACGCACACCCTTAACCCCAGCACTCAGGAGGAGGCAGAAGCAGGCGGATCTCTGTGAATCCCAGGACAGCCAGCGCTGCACAGTGAAACCCTGTCTCAAATAAGAACAGGAAAAGTAACAACATGGGGCTTTTCAGGCAATATGAAGGTGTTCTCAAATGAGAACACAGAAATGCAGAAAGAACAGTCACAGGAAGGATAACTACACGGGACAGGAGAAAAATATTAACTGAATATTCACAGCTGTAAAATGTCTGATTGTAAAGAATTAAAGTTGAGAAGAGCTAAAAGTTCAAATCTGAGCACCTGGGTTATATATATGGTTCAGTCGGGAGAATGTTTGCCTATCATGCACTGGGTTTGAAGCCCGGCACCACAAATGCAAGCTATGATGGCCCATGCCTGTTGTCCCACACTCAGGAGGTACAATTTCTCCTTAGCTACCTAAAGAGGTCAAGGCTAGTCTGGGCTATATGAAAGTGTGTCTGACACGCATCTCTCTGTGAGAGCTCTGATCTAGAAGTAAGGGAAATACTCTGACTCCCACAAACCCATAAGCAGACAATTTCTACATCTCAAAATAAACATTATTTACAAGTCTCCATGAAATCTATAAAGTGAAACTTAGGGCCCCCAACCAGCTCTTGTACTTAAAGCTGAAGAACTTACTAGTAGGAGAAATGATGGCTAGTTTGCACCCATGTTTGTAACCAGGGTCTACTCCCATCAAGGTGCGACCCGGAACAGGACTTGTCAAAAGCAGCTGGCGGAGGTTCTGCCCAAACATCATCACCGATTGCTTCTCTGCGTCTGATGTCAGTTTGGCTCTTAGAAATGCAGAGGTGAGGGGAGATGAAAGAAAAAATACTTAGTTTTTTATTCAATCAAATTTTCATTCCAGAAAAAGAGCACAGTGTGTTCTGTGCAGTTAACCACAGGGAAAACACCCCATCTCTGAGTTACACTGAGTCTACTTTTGCTAACCATAGCACATGACACCACAATTTTGAAGTAAACTGTCTGAATCTTCATACCTACCTTCTCTAGCTGCTCTGTTATATATAAGTCATAAGTTAAATATGTATGTATACACATGAGAAAGAGCCTGTAAAGATTTGCAGGTCAAATGAAAGCTTATCGGATCATTTAAAATATAAACACAAGAATGACAAGGCCATAGGCTGCCTCCACCATTATTTAGTTCAATATTTTGACTTCCAGTCTCAATGTCATTGTGTATATTCCTCTCCACATCCAACTCCTTGTCATTCTCAGACATTCGACAATGCCATAGATCTTGACAGCTGGTACAGAACCATGCCTCATGGAATACTGCCTCTGTTTTATCCAGAAACTGTTAAAAGTGTCATTTTAAGACTTCACAGGCGAAAATACAAGCCTATGATAGGCTTAAAGGCAACTGGAAACCTCAAGTGCTCAATGTATCATCTTCAAATTCATAAGAATTATGCCATCACAAGTATTTCTTCTATACTGAACCAAATAAGAAATAAATGTCATTGGCCACAAGAAAACTGAATACAAAGCAATTCAAAGTGTGCTTTGTGTCTCTGTGGCGAGGGACTACATATGTCAAGATGTGCACTGCTACTGTCTGTTCTGTCTGTTTCTCTGGCTTAATTTTGTTTGTAAAGATCTTCTCTCATCTTCTCTAACATGACACTGTAATTATCTGACTTCCTAAAACCAATTTTTTTTAAAAAAATCATTATTTCTAAGTCTTCATTTTGAACCCAATTTACTGTGAAATTGCTGGTTGGTAGTCTTTTCAAGGAACCATGATTGGTTTAAGAAATACAAAGCTGAAAGGCCACGTGCCTGCCTGAAGATCCTGCATGATGGAAGAAGCCGACTACTAAACAGGAAAGGCTAAAGCAATGGGAAATGCTACGTGAGATAGGAACCTGTGCCAGGAGCAGCTCTGATGAATGAGAGCTTCACTAACAAAGGTGGGCATAGTAGATGGGTGACTGGGAGAAGATACCACACACCATGAAAATGGCTTTGAAAGTGAGTTCACGTGCTAAGAGAAAAAGAAATAACAGACTGTGGGAGCCACAGATTTTATTCCATTCCATCCTGACTTAAGGTCAGAGAGTTCAAACCTATTCATGATCCTCAAGGCCAGATAACAGGATGTTTAGCAAAGGGTGTGGTTACTGGATGCTTTGAGAATTAAGAAAGTAATTCCACTCATTTGTTTCCTGAAGCATGGTGAGGAAGTCTTTTGTCCTCCCCTTTTGCTTTGGGTATAAAAGTGCTAGGGAAAATAAAATTCGGGGCAGCTACAGTATTTACTGAGAGCTCTCCAGACTCTATCTTCTGTTTCTTTTCTCAATCCTCACTCCCCGTTTCAGGCACATTTCAACAGGTCGGCAGGATTCCAACAAAAGACATAATAACTGGAGAGATGAGATAAAACCCGATGGCACCAAGTCAGCAGGCTCTTCTGAAGAGCCTCAAGTTTACCTTGGACACAAAGACCTACAGGGAAAAATTTTAGGAGACTACTGTGAAATAACGAGATGGGATTTTTAAATGGTAGTGTGGGGCAGAGAGATGGCTCAGTAGGTGTAGTAACTGCCAAGCGGGCATGAGGGTGTGAGCTCAGGTCATCATCACCCACATAAAAAGTCAGGCATGTAGACTGAAGGCATGCACCTGCAACCATAGCTAAGAACAGGAATGAAGTATTAATAAAAACAAGACAAATTTTTTCTGAATTAAAGAAACAAAATAGTTTTCTTGAAAACAACAGGGAAGGCATCGCTGCCTTCCCTCATCAGCTGCTGTCCAGGTGAGTATTTCTAAGGAGACCCAGCTCTGGGAAATATCTGCAAACTAAGTAGGAACTGAAAGGAGCTATATTGCTCTACCATAGGCATTTCAGAAGAGGAACACGCTCTTGCTTACCTACAATGCATATCAAAATGGACCGTGCCCTATAGAATCCCACACCACACTGCTCAGTTGAAATGAAATCATTCAAAGCAAAATGTCAAAACACCAATGGATGCTAAATGAAACATGGAAAAAAAAAACATGCAAAGAAGATGTACCACATTGAAATTTTACATAAGATTATATTTCCCTTTAAAACAGAAGGCTCAATGGTTCAGATCACTTGCTCCACAATCATGGCAATTGGAGTTGGGATCCTAGGGATGTCTTGCAATGCCTTCACCCCAGCATCAAGGAGGGTGTAGACAAGAGTATTGCTAAGGCTTGCTGGCTTCCAGCCTAGCTCAGACACAAGTCCCAGGTTCGGGGAAGGACTTCCACCCCAAAGGAGCACATGCAGGTCACAGGAGACACCCACAACCTTCTTCTTGCCGCCGTACACATGCAAGTGTACCACAGCTATACACTAACACGCAGCCACACACACACAGATAAATGAATAAATAAAAGAACAGGTCCCTTAAAGCTTATGCCACAGCACAGAAACAGCAGCCTTACATCACAGAGATGACACAGAGTTCCAAACACAACAGGATGTTTAGGGGCCACCTAGACAACAAAGGTTGGAGCAAGCCAGGGTGGCAGGGAGCAACAGAAACTGAGCAGTGGGGACCCTCATCTTTATGATGTTTGTTCCCTGCTCTGGTCACTCTGAACTCAAAGACCAAGTGTACAAGGGAGGAACAGAAAACCATCAGTCCCTAGGAACTTCAGAGCTGACCACTCAGCTGCAATACCACCATTCCCAGGAAGCCTGGCTGAAGCTTCAAAAAAAGTGAGGACGCGGATGAGCTGATCTACAGCACACATGAAGGACCGCATGAAAGAAACCATGCAGTCTGGAACCTAACTACCAATACAACAGCTAGAGAAAATCAAGAAAGAAAGTGAGGTTCTGCCAGCGCCAGACTCTTCCATCTTCTCGGCTAACTCCCATGAGCCCACTGGCACAGTTCCTTAAATCACCTCCTCAGTGCTTGTCACTGCTCATCCAGACAATTCCCGCTGGGAGATGAACGTGCATAATTGCTCTCTCTCCTCAGAGCAGTAAGAGTGTCTCACTCTTCACAAGATCCTTATGCTTTCTTTGGCTCTGTTACCTCCAGAAAATGCTTCCAAGTAGCCTCTCCATTAACTTCTCAGTTTGTCTTTCCCAAGCCAAATGTCTAATCGATAAAATCATGTTTGGCTTGGTTGCCAAACTGCAACATCAGCAATGCAGAATTGGAAGGGTGTGGACACTAAGGGTTCAGGACTAGACAGTGTATCACAAGAAGAATGCTGGGAGATGTATGCATGAGAAGGAATCTAAAGATTAAAACCAAGGCTCACACTGAAGACCCGGTTTGACTACGTTCTTTGGCTTGGTTCATGCTAACAAACATTTACTCCATATTTCATGAAGACCATATTTGATGGTAAACAGTACACACACTTAAACAAGATACATACCTGAACTCTCTACAGAGGAGAGGAACAATAAGGCGTTTAAAGGAGTCATCCAGTGAATTACGTAAGATCTGCATTAACTCTGGCCGAGCGAAGCCACGTGGTCTCCACCTACAAGAAGGAAAAGCTAATGATAAAATGAAGTGACAATGAGGGACCATGAAAGGGCGCCTGGATGCGAGGAGCTGGGGAACAGGGAGAGCCTTTACCGAAACCACAGGAGGATAATCTGGGAGAGGCTGTCCTGAGGCCGTGGTGTCTGAAATGTATCATGTGGCATGTGGAGGGGAGCATTTTTTGAGGGGGAAGACTGCTGACTGCTATTTTGTTTGGAGGGTTTTTTTTTTCATTTCCTGAGACAGGATCTCTCTGTGCGTAGCACTAGAGGCCCTAGAAGTCACTATACAAATTATACCGCCTTCAAATTTGCTGTGACTGTCCTCTCCAGATATTACTAGTGAAGGCTAAACTCCTGAGACAGCTGAAAGACACCAAAACATCCTTACAGCCCTAGAGACTGAGTTTCACCCTTTCCCATTCCACTTGTGGAAGCCCTCATGTGAGGCATCTACAGATGGGGCTACAGAGAACATCAGGAATAGATAAAGATGGAGGGGATTACAGAGAACATCGGGAATAGATAAAGATGGAGGAGGCTACAGAGAACATCGGCATTAGATAAAGACGGAGGGGACTACAGAGAACATCGGGAATAGATAAAGACGGAGAGGGCTCCAGAGAGCATCTGCATTAAGACAGTCATACAGTAGACATTGCCCTGACTCCCTATCCACTGTGACAAGAGAAAGTTGCAGAAGACAGCCCCACAAAGGGCTTGAACTGTTAGCAACTTGATCTTCTAGTCCCCCACCTCTAGGACTGTGAAGAAAGTAATTTTTTGTTGCTCATGCCACTCAGTAGTGTTTAGTTGTAACAGCCTTTCCCATTGCCTTACCTCTTCCAGGAGAATGAGGAGGCTATACAGAGAACCTGGGTGAACCTTGTTCCCAGGCACTCTTTTTCTAAGTAGCAAATTTTGACTTAAACCTTACATATCTCAAACTTAACAAAAAGCCAGTGCAATTCAATGTTAGGTTCTTCCTCTAAAACCCAAGTATCTGTCCTAAATGGACCCTGCTCTCTCTTGCCCGCTTCTGGACTCTTAACTTCACCTCTTACACCGTCTGCTTTTCCATTTGTTGTGCAATACACCGGTCAGGATATTTGTGTCACTGACAGTAGGGTTCTCACCCTCTTCTTTCCCACCTCTCACATTCTCAGAAGAGAGGGATAGTGGGAATACTGTCCAAAAGCTTGGCCCAATTTAAAAGTAAGCACACGTGATAAAAAGAAAAAAAAATAAAACCCCCACAGTGAATCCTGCTGAAATACATTTAAAAAAATAAATGAAATCTTCATTATTTTAGCTCAAAACTCATAAAATCAAAGCTAGCCAATTCTACAAAGAAGGGGAGCATCTCCGACTTTGTGGCACCTTTTTTTGGAACCTTATCTGGGTACTGCTGACAACTGACCTCCTGCCAGCAGCATGTATGCACACTGTCTGACCTCCTGCCCAGGACATACCATCTGCCCAGCAGCATGTACGCTCACTGACCTCCTAACTACAGGCTCTATGTTTCCATCCACATTCAGTATTTCTGCATTTGTCCTTCAACACCCTCTTCCATAGAAGCCATTAGCAAAGTATGAATAGCTTTTTAATATAGCTAATGTATCTTATGGTAATCTCCTCTCCATAACTTAGGCTGGAAATGAAACTTCAGAGAACACACACTAAAGATCACACAATAGCAAATAACTGAATCTCTTCCAAAGGATGTTAGGTCAGCAATATATAGTTTCGTCTTCCGGTTTAAACAAATGGGCTTTTAGGCAAGACACATAATATATCATTCTTTCTACCCAAATCTCTGTCATGCCCCACAGTCCTCCCTCCATGAGAGGTGGGAAGGAAAGGATAAGAATTAGACACAGGTCCCATGTCACTTAAACCTAGAATGTTACCAATAGACTTGTATTTCCAGCATTTTTGCTTCCCAGGTTTGGGCACTACTCTGCAGGCCATGGGACCTTCGGGGAGTGGGGACTGGCTAGAGAAAGGAGGTCACTTGGGAGACTCTGAGGAAGGTACTTCCCCTGCTTCTTGCCTACTCTCTGTCCCTGGGTCTGAGGCCCTGAGACTAGCTCTTGCTCCCCCGCCATCATACGCAGTGTTTCTGCCCTGATGGACCGACAGTCCCTGATGCCTGACCCAAAATAAACCATTCTTCTCGTTAGTTGTTTCTGCCATGAGTTTTGGTCACCGTGATACAAAGAGCAGCACACTGCTTTCAAGGAGACAAGCATTGTAGCCAGGCATGGCGGTATACACTTGCTAGTCTAACACTTGGAAGCTTGGGGGCAAGAAGACTACCGGTTCAAGGACAGCCTCAGATACATAGTGAGCCCACTTGAACCACATGAGATTCTGTCTCAAGACAAAAATAGACACATATACAATGTATACCAAAAAAATACAAAAAATAACTAAAAGATGTAGAACACCTAAAAGTACAGATAAGGGCAGTACACTATATTTACTAAAAGTAAAATCTGAGACAAGTGCCCTTAACTACACACAAACGAGCTCATAATGCTAGGGCATCAAAGTGACAGCATCCAATTGGGATGATGAGGCTAAAAATATGGTAGTGACCACATCATGAAGGCTCTCACACATCAAGCAATGGAGAGTGGCTAGTTAGAAGAACATAGTTCTAGGTCGTGAGTCAACAATGCTAGAAACAGTGCTTAGACACTAGAAGGCTAACAGTGACATCTTGCTTAATGAATACATCCATTGTCTACTGTCTATAGGGATGGCTCCCTTTAAGCTCCAAAGTTTTACCACTGTTTTCCAAAATAGCTAAAAATTTGTATTACCTCTCGTCTTAAAGCCATAACCCCTGGTAGAGCTTTCAAGTCACAAGACCCTACTATAGCCTAGAGCACTCTACTCTTCTCCTGGTGAATAGCCCTGGATGTGTTTCCATTGTACCTGCTCAGAGGTCATTCAAGTGACAAGAAAGTCTCAATTCTGAGCAGCCAAGCCATTAGCCACTTAATTAGATACCTTGCAGATTCTGCAGAATGCTCAAACCCATCTGCGATGTGTCACTGCTAGCACAAGTCTAAACTGCCTTCTCTGCTCTTGGTTCCTTCTAAACAATTCTCTACTATAGTAAATGTGATCTCAAAAACTGGTCATGTTCTACGGGACAAAAGCAATTCTTGTCAAACAAAAGAAAACTGAAATAACACTGTATTCTACCTGACCTCAGTCGAATAGAACTACCTATCAATAGCAACAGAAATGACAGAGAGTACAAACTCCTGAAGACTAAACAATACACTACTGAATAACTCAATCACCAAACAAATCAACAAGGGGAAAAAAATCCTAGTACTGAATGAAAATGAAAATACAACATATCAAGACCTTCCATGTCTAGATCAAATCTATGATTAAGGAATCACGGGTCCTAGAGAGGAAACTAATGCTGTTATATTAAATGGCCACAATGTCAAACTGCCTTCTAACTACTCATGTGTTGCTTCCAGCTTTAGTCAGAGAAGCTTCTTTTTGCAGTGGAGAGTGGTGAATGACTCAGAACATGTCACAGTGCCAAGCGAAGCAACTGTGACTGCTGTAGGTGACCTCCCACCCCACCCCCACTCAAGGCTCAGAGAACATCCCAGAAAAGTGGATCGGAGATGAGTACAAGCTCAGAGATGAGGAGAGCTGCAGAATGCTGGCTCTGGACATGACATGGCTACTGCTAACATCAACTCACATCAGATGTGGCTGCCTGCACAACATCAAGCAGTCAAAATTCTAGCATGAAAGGGGAGTGGCCCCATCTTAGGAGGAGCTACGGAGGTGGATGACTATAAGGGAGAGGCAGTCGCTTTCCTTTGAGGATGTCACTGGTAAATTGTCCATATGCCAATGGATGGTCCCACATCCACGTTCAGATGCAAGGCAGGAATTTGGCTCAGAGGGTTACTAATAACAACAATAACAACAAAAGAGGCCATGAAGTTGAGAGGGAGACAGAATAGAAGACATTAGAGGGAACTGAAGGAAGACAATGATGGGTTAATATGATCAAAATACATTGTATAAACATGTGAAATTATCAACAAATAAATAAAACATATTATTTAAAAAAGAAAAGGATAATTCTACAGAAAAGCAAAAGACAGAGCACTAAAACTTTCACACTAGAGCTAAGGAGTAAACCATTTATTACCTTCTCAGATATTTTCTTCTATGCACATAAGCAGATGACTCATCACCACTGAGGTCCTATCATAAATGCTTACCACAAACCATGTTTGGATTGTTTGGGGTTTGGTCTGGGGGTGTTATTTGGTTTGGTTTGATTTTGCCTTTTGAAATAAGGCCTCATTCTACAGTCCAGGCTGGCCACAAACTCACAATCATTTGGCCTCATTCTCCTGAGAGCTAACAAACTGTCTTTTTCACCTTGCATATTTCCATCTCAACTTTAGTTCCATCTCCATGCTTTTTTTTTTTTTTTTTTTTTTTTTTACAAAATACTATTGCCTGGCTACAGCATCACTGCTTAAGCATCTTATCTACCAACACAGACTCCTGCTTTACTTGATGGCTGCCTTCATAGCATTATTTGAAAATTCAGCAAGTCGATCCTTGATGAAACTGGTTTTAAGCAAACTGGCTTCCACTGAGCTGAAGGAGACTGCTAATTCCTAGGGGACATCTGGTCTAAATTTTCAGTTAGATTCCCTGCAAGCTCTCCCAAGAGGGTTAGTAATCAGCATATACAAAATTCAGCAATGTGAGTAACTTTATGTGTTGGCATTGGCTTTCTCAACAAAATGGTAGCTATAAAGATCTGCTATAGCAATCAAATGGGCTGTTGTGAGGCTCAAACACATGAAGCAAAATTTAAACTAAAAGACAAAAAACTATACAAAAATAGCTGGCATCTTCAAAGGTTCTATTAACAGATGAAAAGTTTAATTTTAAAAATTAAGACTTTTTTAAACACACCCAATAAGTTTAATCATTATTTCAATAGCCTTAATGTACAAAGTATTTTAGATAAATCACATAATTTGTTCAATTGTACTACAATATGATATAAATTGCATTAGTGTTTCAATTTTTAGTGTTTTAAGTGTTTCAATTTTTAGCAGATAAACATATCAGACATGATATATAGGTAACATTTTTGTTATTTTGGTTTTTTTTTTTCCACAAGGAAGAACATTCAAGTGGCATAGCAAGGTACTTTATATATCACCTAATAATAAATATGGATTCTGAAGACTATATTAAGTAATGATGTCATTGTGCAAACCTCACAGAGTGCGCCTATATGAGCCTACAAGGACAGACTATTGCATGCAGACTGTGAATCTGAGGGTTTGTCATTACATTATATACTATATCAAGTATAACAAAATGGGATTTATAGATGTAAACACACAAACACAGAACAGGCACAGTAAAAGTATGGTTTAGAGATATACCTTACAGGGTGCTTGTGGAGGTCACGCACTCACATGGCACTGGCAGGTCTCTAAGTGTTTGTGGGTGAGCCAGCAGGCACCAAGTGATGGTATAGGCTACAGACATGATTCCACACTTTGAATACTGCGCTTTTTTTTTACTTCAATAAAACAGTTTGAAATATAACAAAGCTACATGAAAATGTTTCCTTTATGCTCTCATTCTACACATTTTTTCTACTTGAAAGGTTTATTTTCCCTACTAAGTATTTTGTTGCTGTTGCTAACAACTCACATATTAGCTGCGGGTTACACTGTGTCAGAACCATCAGTATTGCTGCTTCTACCTCCACATCTTGTCAGTGGAGGATCTTCAGGGCTGTAAGTCATAAGAAGCTGCCATCTGCTAGTCCACAATAACAGGGTCTCCCTAAAAGCCTTCCCAGGAGCCTGGGGCTCTCTTTGAGGGAGTGCTACCTGTTGGTGCTGGGGCTCACACTTTTAGACTTTCTGAGAAGACCATTGAGGCCTACACAAGCTTCTATGGCATCATTCACTGTGAATTTACATGGGCATTCTTTTTTATTTTCTTGCAGCTACTTTTATTCTTGGAGCTTCTTGAGTTTTGAGTTCAGTAAGCAACAGGGATTTTTTGACTCCATAATAATTACAGAACTAAAATCATACCCATGTTTTGTCAATGATCATTTTATAAAGCGCATGACCATACTGAATTAAAAGTCCTCTCCTCAGAGACAATCATCATTAATAAGTCTTAGTCCCTTTCATGGATTATTTCCTATTTAGGTATATGTCTCCAACATACTTATTTCTTTAAACATTAACTTATTAGACACACATAGAGGACAGCTTCTAAGAGTTGGTAATCTCCTACTAGGGACCAAACTCAGGCAGCAAATACTATTACCCACTGAGCAATTTCTCTGCCCCATACTTATTTTTTAATGCAAAATGGAGATAATATACATTGTTGTCACTTGTTTTTAACATAGTATATATCTTTTCATATCAATATACAATAATATCAGTATAGTATTTTGGAAAGCAAAATTGATGGGAAAACAGACCTGTTTTGTATGCACCACCTACAGAATTCATTCTTCACTCCATCAGAAATGTTGACCTTGACTGTCAGTATCTTCAGGTTCTCTCCACGGTTAATGGCTAGAATCTAACACAAACATATGGCAAAGACCGATGATCAATGAAACGATGGTAAACTTTGCCAGTCTATATTTATAAAACAAATCAACCGCCCATCTAGCCAAGAACAGTATTGCTTTTATTTTTTTATTTACAAAAGAATGTATTAGAAACAATTTGTACTTCCTTCAAGCAACACATCTCTCAAATAAAGAAAATCATAACAAGGGCTGGGAAATGAGTCAGCTGGAAAAGTGTTTGCCACACAAGCATGAGAACGTAAGTTAAGATCTCCCAAGCCCACATAAAGGCAGAGGACAGAGACTTGTGCCTGTAATGACAGCACCAGGGTGGCAGAAACAAGCATGATCCTGGAGCTTATTGACCATTCAGCCTAGCCAAACCGATGCGCTCCATGTTCAGTGAGAGACCTTATTGCAAAAACTAAGATGAGAGGCTGCAGAGATGCTCAGTGCTGCTGTCCGGGCGACTAGAGTTGGGTTCCCAACCCCCACATCAGCCAGCTCACAACTGCTTCTAACTCCAGCTCCAAGGGATCCTACTGCATGCATCAAGCAAGCATGTGTGGTGCACGTGCACAAACACACTCAGGCACATGCCCTAAAATCAACTGATACATTAAATTATGTCAACTGACTAAAAACAGCTCATGATCATCTCAATAGAATCAGAAACATTTGATAAAATCCAGAACCCCTTCCTGATGAGAAGACTCAACAAACTGAGAGAGTTGAGCACATTTTCTTAAACACAGAAATCAGAAATCGAGGCAGAAACGGAAGCTACAACTCTGTAGTGGGATAAGGCAGAATGACTACAGAAAATAACGGTAAGGAATAGAGACCAAAGTCAGCAGAGGAAGTGGGTCAACAGTGAGAGTAGTGACAGAAAAAAGCAAGAATGCAAGGTCTCCCGGAAGGATGCAGAGGCAGAGGTATAAATCCAAAAGCTAAGGACTAATTTGCAGAAGGAAGGAAGCAAATGCAGGTGAACGATTAACGTGGACAACAGCAGCTACAACAGTGCTGTTTTCTCAAGGTCTTTGGGCATCTGTCCATCTGTCTTCCGGGGGATTATATGCAGACATAATTACATGGAATTTAAAAAGTATGGTTCACCACCTCAGAGACTAGAAACCGTAACCAGCAGCTCCCCTTATGCACACAAGACCCTAAAAAGTTCTGAAAACACCAGATTGTTCTCCAAACTAACATTCTAAAACTACTCTGCTTTCTCAGGCTTGAGTACTGTCAAATCCAGGAGACTGTATCAATCATAAATTTAAATTCATCCACAAACTCAGGTATAAACTTTACAAATTATGTGTTTCATCACCTATAGCAGATCCAGTGCACAAAGAAGTAAAATAAGCAACGTTAGACAAAAAGGAACAGGAGCTGGAGAGATGATTCAGTGGTTAAGAGCACTTGCAGAGGGCCAGAGTTTGGTTCCCAGCACCCACATGGAGGCTTACAACCATCTGTAAACACCACTTCCAGGGAATTCAGTGTCCTCTTCTGGCCTCCGTGGGCAAACAGGCATGTCATGTGGTGTGCATACATACATGAAGGTAAAACATTTATACACATAAAAATTAAAAAGCATTTAAAATAATAGTGAACTATTTCAAGTCTCTATACTCCAAAACCCATCACAATATAAATATTCAAGAAGTATTTGTGGGATATGAAGACTCTTCATGTCATGTTACAATGGGAAAAAATTGAGTTTCACGTTTGCATAACACATCTTTCTTGAAAGTTACATAGTAATAATCAAATAATTATCACACAAAAGTAAAGAATTCTAACATGTTTCATTGACCCCTCTACACAGCTGTGAAATGCAGATAGGGAAAAATACATTTTAAAATGATTATCGAGAACTTTCACTTTGGGAGAATATTGGCAGCCTCCTAATTCAAACCACCACCTTGCCTCTCAAAAGAGCCATAAAACCAATAAAAAGAACAAATGAAATAACAGGACATCTTTAGCATTCATAGGACACAGAGAATTAGACTGGCACCAGATTTCTCAAATATAACGCAGCACTCAGGTTTTGGGACAGCCGGTTCACAGCACTGTGAGTCACTAAATACCATACACATGAAGAGAACACATTTTGTACTGTGGACATTTTACTACAGGTCATTTAAAAAGAGAAACGAATTATGACTCCCCACAAAATAAAATCTATAAGAGCCTGACTCCACTTGAAATATTAGTGTCGTTAAGGCTGGCAGGAAAACACACACACACACACACACACACACACAAAACAATAGCTCAAAGCCATAAAAAAGGAATAAAGAACACTGGCTATGGAAACTAGTTATGTAAATAGAAAAACCAGTGCTATTGTAATTTTCATTTGCAACACCTCTCCTGCCACCATGCTATTTAAATTACATTCTGCATAGTGCACAGCCAATGACCACTTTTAGTAAAATATATAAATATTGAGGTAGATAAGCTGAAAAATAAAATTAGAAGGCTGAGGTATGGTGACTATGGCTTATAAAACCAAATGAGACCATATACACTGCATCCTAGATTGGGCATTGGACTGTAATTGTTTTGGGAATGATCTGTGCTCACACCTAAGCATACCGAAAGCAGGGTCTAATGGACCTCACCAGACAGAAACAAGAAACGTGGGTTATCACACTGCCAACTCTATAAACAATTTTCAGTGTCACTAACTTCTCCGGGTCTTCAGTTCTCTATTTGTGAAATCAGGAAAATGTGACAATATTTACAAGTTTTATACACACTAGTAATAAAATAGCTGACATAAAACATCTAAATTCTTAATAAAGTATTATCATTATTGCTACTATCAGAGACGGTGTTCTTAATTACCTGGTGATGGTGGATGTTTCTTATGTTGCAGGAAAAGTTCTGGTAAAGTTGAAACTTACCAACATCTTTTTCATTTACTTTTTTTGAGGATACTTTTGCAAGAGATGACTGGATACAAATGTATCTATGTTGGCACCTGATCAGATACACAAATGTTAAAAAAGTTATTTATGTGTACATTTTACAAATTTATATGAAATGAAGGAAAGAAAAAAAAATTAAACCATTACCAAATGAAATGTGGTTAATGATGCCCAAATAAGAAACTGGCACTACTACCCCATCAAAAGGACTCTGCCAGCTGGGCATCTTTAATCTCAACACAGGGGAACTCTGTGAATCAGAAGTCAGTTAAGTCTACATAGCAAGTTCCAGGACAGCTAGGGCTACACAGAGAAATCCTGTCTCAAACATATAAGCAATCATACTAACATACACCCTGAAGGTCAATTTATGCATCAACACAACATCCAAAATGTATTTGTATCTATGAACACAGAAGACTGAAATCACTGATAGGAATCAAACCAATCATCCAGGCACCCTTCTCTCATCAATCAGACAGTCATAATCAACTTAAAGAGAAAAGGAAGGGGCAAAAGGAATACCAGGACAATTTGTAAAACTGGTACACTGGGCTAAGCAGTGGTTCTCAACCTGTGGGTCTCAACCCCTTTGGGTCTGTGTATGACATATTTACATCATGATTCACAGCAGCAGCAAAACTACAGTTATGAAGTAGCATTAAATAATTTTACGGTTGGGGGTCACCACAACATGAGGAACTGTATTAAAGGGTCACAGCCTTGGGAAGGTTGAAAACCACTGGGTCAGATGTGGGCAGCACCCCATGATGGGGCATGGATCCACACAGATGGCTGAATAAAAGGGAAAAAAGAAGAAAGTCAGACAGCACCACTTTCCCTTGCCCAGGTTTCCTGGCAGTTATCATGTGACTAGCTCGGCTCCACCACACCCTCTCTACCAGGACGGCCTGAGCTCTTTGAAGCCGTGAGTCAAAGTAAAACTATCTCACCACAATGATAACAAGATGAACCAATGTAACAGGTAAATCCCAGAAACAAATTACAAGCCTAGCACACACAGCATAACTAACATGTTTACAAAGCAATGGTACCTACTCTAAAGGAACATGAATCCCTCTCAAACACACACCATGTCAAGCACTGGTTCTAATCAGAGCCTCCACTGGAGTATCTGAAAATAAAGAGACAAGAAGGCAGGGTTCCAGGGCGCCTTCCCATAGCCCAATTAAAACAACTTTAACTACTTTACATATTAGGGTTCTGTTGTTTGAACAAAGAATTCTAGTTTAAAAAAAAAAAAGCCTGAATACCAGTTTTAAATGAACACTGGGTTAACACTAACCATGGGACTTTAATAGCATGAGTCCCACAAAACAGAAAGCCACCAAAAAAAAAAAAAAATTAACTTACAAGTTCCGAATGAAGTCGAGCGTATCTTTGTCTTTAGCAATCATGTCTGCTAAAATGTGCTGTACTCCTGTTTCAATATCCTTGAGCTCGGAGAGTCCTTTAGGAGGGAAGATGGAGACCATAAACAGAAAGTATAAGATTGGCTGTAATTAAACACATCAAACTAAATTCCAGTTAATATAAAATCTTACATTAACAAACAGGACAGAAAGGCATAATGGAAGTGACTTACATCCACACCCAAAGAAAACATATCACCAGAAGCAATATGTAGGCTCTTTCCTAACACACTGATGAATACACAGCTTTGGACTCAGCTGGTTGACTTTTGGCTCTACCAATTAACAATTCTGGGACCTGGAACAGATTATTTGCCTTCTCTGCCTCAGTTCCCCGTAAATATGGAGCAATCATTATTTCCCTCATGTAGTTACAAAGATTAAATGTTGCAAGAAACATGTATTTATCAATCATATCCCAAGATATGGAATTTTATAGGTTATAAAAATTTGCCCTTTTAAGCAATGTTATTAATACTGCTATTTGAGCAAGAGGCATTTCCAGGTTGTAAGTGACCCATCTGAATTTCTCAAGTCTCACAAAGACAATGGTAGATGTTCATCTTCACAGTGAAACGCCTACAGGCAGTCGTGAAATAGCTATAAGCACTTTCCACAGAAAGGTCCGTGCGGCATCAGCTCATATGCTGACAGAAATTTGAATTGTGTTCCTTCATTTCTCTTGTCTTTATTGTTCTAGTCGCATTTCACATTGTTGATTTATATCAAGACTTAAATTACAGAAACACTGAGTGTCATGTGTATGTTTTCTGCAAACACAGTTTTCATGAGTAAAAGGTAGAAAAACCAAAGAGAACAGGAGAACAAACTTATTCTGGCATAATTAATAAAGATAAAAATAGCCATGAAGTTGTGTTATAATAATTTATGGCAACTACTGAAGTAGTACTGTAAAGAAACATGAATTGAAATGAATAAGAATTCTATTTACATATGAAAAGAATCTCTATATGAGGAAAAATTCAGTGACAAATTACTTTTATAATACGGAAACCTGTATATGTCAAGGATATAGAACAGCTATAGCACACAATATATATTCATGTGCTACTATTCTCCCCAAATGGCTCTTGAGCTAAGAAAGGTATTTATTCACTAAGCACTAAGCCCCAGAGCCCCAAGCACCTGAGAGTGTCACTGCACAGAGAAACTGCAATAGCAGGGCATAACTTGGTAGGAAAAGAGGCCTACAATGACAACCACTACTGAGAGCAGCAAAGAAAGTGCAAGCGCACATGGGAGAGCACCATTAGGAAGTCCTACCACTCAGTGAGTCTTTATAATCAAAGCAATGCTCGTCTAAGGACTGTCCTTGGGTCAAAGATGCAGACTCTTAGACCGTGGGGGCATTGCAGATGGCTCTGACAGAAGCCTTTTAAAATCACTGCTAAGGAAAGCCCCCCAGTTACCTCTCTGGAGGAGTGGTTCTCAGAGGGAGGTGGGCATTACCAGTCATTTGGACAGCCTTTTCATATTGCATGCCTGCTTGCTCTCGTCAAAGACTGGAGAAGACGCCTGCATGTTGGAAAAGTCCCACTCCTGGTTGCTCCAAGGTGAGTATTTCAGTAAAATTGACAAAAAAGGGAACGGTGAACCAGAAAATCAAATCCTAAGACCTATACAGTGACAGAAGCTGAGACATCTGGAATAACAACTGTGACTGTAAAAGAGACTGAAAAGCTGGTGTTTCTACGTACTTTATCTGTACTCAGAGCACCAGAAGAGCCAGCAGGCCCATCGGCACAGAGATTCTCAGACCCCAGCACAAAGCCCAGCAGTGGTACAGTACAGGTTTTCATTCAGATCAAGTTCTCAGTCTGTGACAAATAAGGAATATCTTCTACTGAGATACAAAACCAAACCAAAAGATCTGGTTTCTAAAAATATTTCTCTGAGGAATAATGGGAATTATTAAAATACTGCTTTAGAAAAAACACTATTAAAATTGAGAGTGATCATCTATATGTGTAGAGCATAAAGAGTGAGGGGGAATAAGGAGGCAGAAACAAAATTTCAAACAAAATTTAAAAAGCAGCATGTAGTGGTTTGAAAGAGAACCCCAGTCAGTGGCCTTGCTGGAAGAAGTGCTCACTGGGACAGGCCTTGCGTGTTTAAAGCCTCGCCCAACACTTGGTTTGCTCTGTGCTTCACCCTTGTGGTTGAAGATGTAAGCTCCCAGCTTACTGCTCCTGCAGCCATGGCTTCTGCACGGTGCCACACTTTCTTGCCGTAATGGACTCTCATCTCTGTGGAACTGTAAGCTAACATAAACTCTTTATACCAGAAGTTGCTTTTGATATGGTGTAAGTAAGTAGGAACTAATTATAATTCTTTGTATTTGAAGTTAAAATAAAGCCAAGAGAAAGTCCTGCCCTACTGTGTCTGTCAGATCCACAGTGATGATACTGGCCCTGGGTCAGCCATAAGATAAGAAGTGTCACCACCTGGTGCCAATGATAATGTATCCCACATACCACCATATGTGACAATCAAAAGGGATATGGGTCAGGATTTATGTTTACATCATAGAATAGTGCTGCTCTTAGCTCATCCTGAGATGCACCTGTGCAGTAGGCTGAAGCTCACAGAGACTCCTAACTAATCAAAGTGTTGAGAGTAAGTGACTGTGGGGTGCTTCCCCTTAAGTGGACCCTGTGTATCTACCCCACAAATGTCAGAGAACAGGAAAGGGGGCAGATAGGGAAGGGTGCTGTGAAATGAAAGGTCTGGGACAGGACATGGCCTTGGTACTTATGACCTCACTGCAGTTATGGAGATCTGCACAAGGTCAAGCCAAGAAGACCAGTCACTTTTCCAGCAAGCACCAGCAATGGACACAGTGAATTACGCAACAAAAACACAAAAAACAAAAACCAGCAACAAAGGACCAAACCAAAAGGAGGTATCATGGGGGATGAAGATGGGAGGAGCACATGTTGAGGGGATCACAGAGGAGTGAGAGGGGGAGTTAGGGTGGAAATGATCACTGTCTATATGAATGACCCTGTCAAGGAACAAAAGAATTTTTTAAAGAGAGATGGGTATCACAGGTCTGTTTGGTAGGAATGCAGTATACGTAGGAACCAAGGACACTGCTGTACCAAAGGAAACAGAAGGCAAAGAATCAGCCACAAGGAACCACAGACCGCAAATGTCTCCAGGCACACAGACTGTCCCCACCGACCACACTGAATCTCAGCACTGGGCTACTCAAGCTCGGCTGTCATTAAATAGGAAATGCTATCAACAGAAGACAGCCCCGGATCTGCAGGAAAGGCACGCACAGGGACCTGGGTCCAGACACCAGCACCCTACCCAGAAAGGAAATGGAATTAGACTTTGTAAGATGGTAATTGAATAAAACAAAGTACAGCAAATCAAAAATTAAAAAGCTAAATGTAAATAAATCATTAAAATGTAACTATAAATAAGCATTAAAAATTAAACAAATTTGGGCCTGGCGTTGGTGGCGCACACCTTTAATACCAGCACTCGGGAGGCAGCGGCAGGCGGATCTCTGTAAGTTCAAGGCCAGCCTGGTCTACAAGAGCTAGTTCCAGGACAGCCTCCAAAACAATACAGAGAAACCCTGTCTCGAAAAACCAAAAATAAATAAATAAACAAAAAATAAAATTAAACAAATTTGGATCGTGCTTATTTTAATCCATCTCTAACTTTAAATAATCCTTTACATTACTGTCCTTTCTCAAACATATTGAAATGTATGTTTCTGTGAACAGACAGTTTGTACTTTACAGACACATAGACTCAATTTTTAAAATCATAAATTCGCATCTGCTGGAATATGGCTAATACACTGTATTTCTCTAGAGTCATGTAAATGCTATGGATTTTGTTAGCACAGACTGCCCCCTGTTGACATGTACATCTCCCAGTTTAAAGAATCAACAGAAAGTCAAACAGAAACTAGAACTAGGATGGAGAAAGACAGGCTAGAGTTGTATTGGCTAAATAAGCCTGGAAATCTAACGTACGTAATGAGGATTTCACTCATTATATATAGCATGCTGTAGTTTGGCTAAGAAAATAAATTTTAGGTGCTCTTATCACAAAAAGAAGAAGTAGCTGTGTGAGACAACACACATATTAGTTTTATTTCAGGTCAGTTTTCTCTACTACAAAAACCACTTAATTCTGCATATGTCTCAAAGCACTGTATATCTCAATACAAATAATTACTTAAACATGAAAGAATCTATTTTTTGAGAAATCTATGATTTCAGCTTTAAGATGAGGCAAAAAAACTGCAAATTCAAATCCAGCCTGAATAGTAGGGCTCCAATGAACAACAATCTTTCAAATCTTTCTGTTGTGCCCTGTGGCATTCTCTCTCATACCCAAAGGCCAGAATACATTTGGAAGCCAATTTTAGAAAAAAGTCTCATTATTTAGAAACAGAAACATAAGAGCAGGCTCCAATTTGTACTTTGTATGTTTCAGAAGTGTTAAAATTCTTTTGTGAAGAGGAGATCTAAGTTACATGTTTAAAAAAAAAACAGAAATAAAACAAAATCTTTGGAAGATAATAGAAGAATCTTAATAATCTTGGGATATGGAGGGATTTCATTTAAAAGTAAAATTATCAGTTATCTTAAAATATTAATGCTAAAACCGAGACCTATTTCCCAAAGATGGCATTAAGAAGGACCAAGGGGACACGTGTCTTGAGGATATACTTGTAACTGAAGAAGAAAAGTGGCAGAGGCATGACTAGAGTGGGGAGGTCATCAGAGGCAAAAGGTCAGCCAGGCAGGACCTGTTAGACTCACCTGCGACAGTCATACAGTCATTAGTGAAAACATGTGTAATGCAAATATTTGCGTTCAAAAGCTAAGCAGCAGCAGGGCTGACATCTTGCAGGAAGCCAGTACCTTTAACATCAGGCCTGACGTAAGACAACAGGTTGAGCTGCCCTGGGCTTTCCAGCAGTGTCCGTGCTGCTCCTTCTAGGCCCAACTGCTTCGCTCTCTGGGCTTTGGTGCCTTTGCTCCCCGTTTTATACGGAGCAGACTAGGGAAAAAGGCAGAGAACATATCATAGGAGTCTGTTTTCAAAGCCAAAATTACAACGAGGCTACAGGGCTAGAGGACATGCAGAGAATGCCACAGACATCCTTCTCTCTGCTCTGCCCTCTCCTCTCAGAGATGAATTCATATTAACTAGCTAAGACTATGGGGGTGAGAGTGTCATATCATTATCTTTCTATGTGTTTAATTAGTTCTTTGTTTGGATTTACTCATTAAAACCTCCATCATCTGGATCTTGAGTTTCCTTACTCTCACCTGACTCCCAAGCCTTCTTCCTCCTGGTCCACATACCATCACCTCCTGATCTATTACTAGGCTCTCCCTAGCAGACCTGAGGCCTTTTGAATTTCCCCTATAGTTTCCCGATCATTCTTTTCTGCCTGTCCTCTAGATTCTGCCTCCTCACCTAAACTTCAAATGACTGTTTCCTAGTGGTGAACCCTGACGTGCTCAGCCAAAAACCCTTCCTAAAGTGAATTCTTCCAGGCTCATGGCTTCTCACAAAACCCTACCACAGAATCCACGGAGCACCAGCCTCGTACTGTGAATAGCAAATCCCCTATAGAAAACATAGTAGTGCTTCCATGCAGCCTATGTACTGTGAATAGCAAATCCCCTATAGAAAACGTAGTAGTGCTTCCATACAGCCTATGTACTGCTGCCTGTAAATGTAAGTCATCTCCAGACTACTCACGAGTAAGGCAATGTAAGTGCTATGTGCGCACTTGCTAGACCACATTAAAAGGCATGTGCCTGCTTACTAAGACCATGTCCTTCAGATACTCTCCACCCGTGCTTGACTAAGCACACAGACGTGAAGCCAACAACTAACCAAGGTACCAACTGAGCCAACTACAGGCTGAAAAATTCAAGTCTTGGTCTCTGGCTGCGCCATCGCCTTTGCATTCCACTCTTGTACAACCTACTCTGCTTCCTTAAGTGACTAGAGACTCCTTGAGGTCAAGAACTATTTACTACCCTACATGTAAACCCAAGTTCCTGACACACACGAAAAGGCATTCAGCAAATATGTATTGACGAAAGGATAAACCCTGATGAATTAAATAACAGAGGTCGATGGCTTTAGTTTTTTATGGCATGGTCTTCTTTAGTGATAAAAAGATGCCAAATCATAAACATTCAGGTATTACATTAAAAGATAAAGTTCCTTACCACATGTTCTAGTTCTTCAAATGTTTTACAGTTCAGCAAGGCTTTCAGCAAGCACTCAGACATCTTCCCCTCCTTCTTAATTTTCTGGATTGTACTATGAACCTTCTTTGCAACTGCCCTGAAATTAAAAACTTACATAATAAATACAACCTATATGTCCAACTTTTTTTCTCAAGGCTATCATCTCACAGTACAGAAAAGGTACAGGGAAAGTAAAAAAAAAAAAAAAAAGGTATCACAAAACTGCTTTTTCTTTGACTCAGTTAATAGTAACTTTGCCCAAGTACTTTAGTACGCATTTCCGAGAAAGAACAATGTATAAATCACAATAAAATGATCAGTATTGGGTAGTTACCTCTGATCTATCACTATGCTCTCCCTAGCAGACCTGAATGTTCCGGGCTCTCCAGGCTTCTCAAAGTCTCACACTCAGAAATGCTTCCTATCAGTTACCCTGTAGTTTCTTCAAGTCTGGGCTCCTGTGGTGTTACCTTAAGGTTAAACTCTGAGGCCTCCTGACAGGAATATCATACAAGTGAGGCTGCCCTTTCCACTACATCTCATTGAGAGACAAAAGATTTCAGTGTAGCCTATTACTAATGAGAAGATGACGTGTAGTTTCTGACATAAGCATCCTCTTTTTCCCTTTGTAACCAACACATGTTTTATGTAGGGACACTCTGAGACCATCTTATTCCTCACTAAACTTCGGATGTATTCATTGATTTATTCATGTCACTATAGACTTTGGTTTCTTATTTTTTATTTAGTGGTTATAATTCGCCATTGTGACATACCCAGCTCAGATTATTACTGGCTTGGCCAGAAGTAACTCTTTCAAGCTAACTGCTCTAGGTTTTTGACTTGTCCCTCTTACTCTCTGGGTACTTCTTTACTCTCTACCACAAGATATCCCAGCTCATCTTTTACTTTCCCTCCTGAGTGCTGAAATTGTAAGAATGTCACTTGGACAGCTGACTATTTGGACTATTAGATGTGCTCACTGCTACTGGAGCGATGCTGCTCAGGACGGGTACATCTCAACACATAAGTGATTCCTAAATACCATTCCCCCAGGTATTACACAGAGCCAGGATTCCATGGAGAAGAGCTGATTCTAGAAATCAGTGCAGATGAATCAATACACAGATGGGGCAAGGGGAAGGGTAGGCCCAGCAGTTCCTCTAATTTTCAATAATATTTTTCATTGTGAATGTGCAATTCTGCTGTATAATGTCATACTGACTGTTCTTATTTACAGAATCTGCCCAGCAGTGGTACTGGGAGCATAAAGGAGCTCAGAATCAACATATACACTAACCCAAGGCTCTTGACTTCAAGTTCCTGCTGCCTTGATTTCCCTACAGTGCCAGCCCAGGATAAAAATAAAGAAATAAATTCAAAATATTCAAAGTAGAATTTCTATTGAATGCTTATAGTTTTGACTATCACGAGGTTGAGAAATTAAATTACCCTATTGTAGGTTAAAGACTATCTATACTGGCAAAAACTCTCCATTTGGGGACTGTGGAGTGGCAAAAGGACAGTGTTATACAAGCTGTTGAAGACTTAGAATAACATTTTCAGTTTCCTATCAGCAGTCCTGATTCTGCCATTATAGCCAATCACATCAATGAAAAAAGATGCTGATCAAGTCCCATATATCCACACCTAAGCTAAACATGCAGCATCGGGATTCCATGATCTAACTAAGAAAACAGAGCTGACTTACTCTGGCAAAAGAGGACTGCACTTAGATGACAATTAATAAAAACAAAGCACTGGGATTCTCCAAACAGTAATTCCTTCTTCTCCTTTCCCCTCATGCGCTCAGAGCCTCTGTCTCCCACCTGATCCACCCCTCCCTCAGGTTTCTTACCGTAGCTCGTCTAGGGTTTGGCGAACTTCTCTCAGGGAATCAGCATCGAGGTTGTTAATGAGCTCTTTTCGATAGCGTATGATGAAGGGAATTGTGTTGTCATCATTAAAAAGGCGTATGATGTTGGCACAAACCCAAAGTTCAATATTAGTTCTCTCAGATAAAACCTGCAAAGGAAGAGAAACAGTAATTCAAAATACTAAGGCCTGTAATCCCAACACTTGAAATTCAAACTAGAAAAGTCATCCACCTCCAAATCTTTTTTTTTTTTTTTTTTTTTTTTTTGGTTTTTCGAGACAGGGTTTCTCTGTGGCTTTGGAGACTGTCCTGGAATTCACTTTGTAGACCAGGCTGGCCTCGAACTCACAGAGATCCACCTGCCTCTGCCTCCCAAGTGCTGGGATTAAAGGCGTGCGCCACCAACGCCCAGCCCACCTCCAAATCTTAAGTCTGATTCATTGTAAGAACCAGTCAATTCATCACAAAACATTTCTTTATTCTCTTCATTTCTTCCACCCCACAGTACAGTCTTGTTCTATGTCACTGAGACAGCCTTTAACCATTCTCCCCGCAGTCACTCCAGTCTCAATATTCCTAGTTCTGTAAGGAGCACGGTGAACACTCCTTTCAAAATATATACTAAGTCATGGCTTCTAACTGGTCAGAACCATCACTGCTGTCCCAAAGCACTTGAAGTCCAAACTCTACTGTTGGACGGTTAAACGGGAATTAGCAGTTTTGGAAGCTTGAGGGCAGCCCCCTCCCTCATGGTTGACTTTGGACCCACCTCCCATTTACCTGGTAATCACAACTTTCCTTCTTTAGGTATCTTGGCCAAAAAAAAAAAAAAATTCCACCTCTGGCCCTGGGAGATATGATGTTCTGATCTGCCCTAATGATTAGACCATTGCATTCTGTTGTTCCTTCCATGAGAAGCTAATCTCAGCTGGCCCTATCAATCATCATTCAGGAATCTACTCCCCAAGCCCCAGAAAAGATGATACACCTGAAAACATGTAAAGAGGTGGGGGGAATAATTATTTCCTTAATAAGATAACATACTAACCCTTCTCAAAAGCCCCACCCTGACATACTAACTTCCAGATTGTCAGTGTTGAGCATGTTTCGAGTTCTATAAAGCATTTCTTTCTATGTCTTTTTCTAGAACCTAAGCATGCTTACCCAGTTGAGGTATGTTTCCGTGACAGACTGGGCAGGCTTTCTCACTTATTCTCTGCAGGCCACCACACCCTTCAGCCATTAGCTGCTTGCCAAACTTCATTGTTGAACATGATGGTTTTCTTAGACCCTAACTAAAAACGCCTCTTAGGCCATGCTAATTCAGTGATAATCAAAACATTTAAAAAGAAAAAGAAGTCCCAGGGAGATGCTGCCAGATATTTGTTTCCACTTTGTGAAGATGTGCCTATATTTTGCCTCACATGCCTAAGGCACCTAACTGGTTTAATAAAAACCTGAATGACCAATAGATAGGCAGGAGAAGCTAGGCAGGACTTCCAGTAGAGAGAGGAACTCAGGGGATGAATCTAGGCATGAAGATTTCATCAGCCACACAGAAAGGGGTTGGTCGTACAGAATGGAGGAGAAGTGAAACGAGTTAATTTAAATTAAAAGAGCTGTTTGGGAACAAGTCTAAGCTAAGGCCAAGCTTCATAAGTAATAAGAAGTCTCCATGTCATTAATTGGGTGCTGGAGGTTCAAAGAAAGTCTGACAAGAAAGATCTGCTACACCCAGGACTGAAAAACAGCTCAGTAGAAACGTGCTTGCAGAGTCTACAATAAGGCCCTGGGTGTAATTCGCAGCATCGCAAAACAATGAAAACCAACCCTCTTCCCAAAAAGCTAACTGGGAAGGAAGCCAGGCAGCACCTGATCTCTCCTTGCTCCAGCTCAGCAGCTCAGCCAACTTGCACCTGCTACACTTGAGAGTCCAAGGGCTCTGTGGACTACAGCAGTAGTTCATAGTCTGTGGTCCTCAAGCAACAGCATAAACGTCATCTTCGACCTTGCTGAAAATGCAAATTATTAGGTCCCACCTAGAATACACTGAATCAGAGATCCTAGGGAAGCCCTGACCATCCTGTGTCTTAGACAAATGAGGTAAACTACAACAACAAAGCAGAGAGCAGCCCTGCAGGCTATGGAAAGACGCAGCAGGGAACTGCAGACTTTACTTTTAAAGCGCTTGAATCAGTCATTTATTTATGTACTTACTTATTTGTTTTCTTAACTAAAGTAGACATGCACCTATTAAGAGAGCAGCCCTGCAGGCTATGGAAAGACGCAGCAGGGAACTGCAGTCTTTACTTTTAAAGTGCTTGAATCAGTCATTTATTTATGTACTTACTTATTTGTTTTCTTAACTAAAGTAGACATGCACTTATTAAGGAAAAAGTCAGAAAGAGCTGGGGGGACGAGATACCCTAACTGCTACTTTGTGACTGCTGCTTGATGCTGACACAAGGCTTACCATGTTCTAAACGCTTACACATTCAGCATTAACTCACTTAAAGTATATGAGATAAGACTTAATATTCTCATTTTATACACAAAAAAACTTGAGCCCAAGAAGTAAATTGCCCCAAGTTCCACTAGCCATATTCCTCTTCAAAAATTCAATTTATATGCAAAGCAAAGGATTTATCAGTCAAAAGTACAAAGGACTTAAATTGTCTGCTCTTCTGAGCACTGGAGCAGGTAAGACAGAGTGCCTGTACACTGCCCTCTAGCTGTGAGAAACATCTGAAAAGATGCCTTTGTCCCAAGAACACTAAAGGGGAAAGCCCATCTCCTCAATTAAAAAAATGAACATCTGGGCATCAGCAAATCACCCAGAAACATCTGTACTTTAGAAGAGTTGACATCAAATTCAATGGCTCACTAATGAGTAAAAGTGAGAGAATTTTCCATTCAGAATCATTCCCAAGCCAGCAACTTCAACAGTTCCTTTTTGAAAAGCTGTTCACCACCTGACCCAGAGAGCTGATTATGTCACTGTGTCACAAATGCTTTTGTAAAGACGGGAGTGGGGGCACCTATATACACTGCCAGAAATCAGAAAAGAGGTTACAGGAGAAGAAGGGGGGATTGTTTACAGCCTGGAAGTAGCTTGGTCATACTTTTGAACATCCTGAGCAACCTCATATATGTATGGAATACAACAGAGTTTGTTGATGTTAAAGCCTATAATGAATACTATCAACTAGTCTATACTAATAAGAAAAAGCACTACCTTAACCTCTCCCAGAGCAAATGGGCTGCCTCTGCTTTCACCTGTAATTAATGCAGAAAATGGCAGTGAGGTTGCCGGCTCAGAGACGCTGGCTCTCTTTTGTCTCTGTCTTCACTTACATCCTCTCTTACCATCTCTTGAAACAAAGGGAAAAGAGCTAGCACAAAGGGTTTGCTTGCTTTTCTACCTAATTGAGACAATGTTACTAAGATCCACAGCTGTTCTAAGTGCCTCCGTTTACCCTCAAAAGGAAACTGTATCACAGCAGCAACTGCGGCAGTTTAACAATTCCAACATCTGACTGTGCTGGGCACTTTGTCAATTCTTATAAACACACATGTATGGATATAAGGAGCTTTCGCAAAAACAAATTTCCCATATTCACAATTTGGGAGGCAGATGAAAATGGGGAGGTTGCTTCTGTTCGAGAGAGCAGTCCTCCAACCCTGGCCAGGAAATAGAAACTATGTGTGAACTCTAACGTCTAAACACTGATCAAATGTAGGCTATGGGCTTGCCCTCCTCACACAAAGATCCTTGAAAAGCCAGTGGAGTTTCCAGAGTTAAGACACACACCTCAAGGGAAGAACAGAAGACCAAGGCAAGGTGGTGAGCAGGGCCGTGGGAAACAGCGCTCAAATGGGAGCAACAAATGACCCTGCCAAAGTGTTCAGTTAGTAATAACAGTACCTCTCCCTTCTGGACAAGGCACTATCCAGGGTTTGCCCCCCAAACTTGGATATATATTTTGTGGAAGACGGTATGCATATTAAAGACACTTCTTTCAGTCTGATCTTCACATAAATATTCAAGACACTGTCCCCTAATACACACACAGCTGACTCTGACTTGTAGTATCTGCTTTCCTCATTTCCGTAGTATTCTCAGCTACGTTTAGAAGAAGCAATACAGCAATTCCACAGACAAAACCATTTTCCATCCCATAAAGGTTTGTTTGCTTAGTTTTGTTTTGTTGTTGGTGTGGGGAGCTGAGATTTACAAAGCATAAAAAAGGAAGTCCACACAGAAAATAAGAACTAACTGGAGAATTAAAATTAGGGAAGGGTTTATTAAGTTAAATTAAAAGAAATAAACATGTAAAATCCTACTTGATTATTCAGGCAAGTTCTCTACCTGAACTATGCTCAATTGTAACAAAGCTGCCAACAGGCTGCTCAGCAGAGTAAGACAGTTCTACCACCACCCTCCAAAGCCACAGACAAGGAGCTAAGATTCCCTGAGAACAAGGGCTTAATCCCGACCAAGAAGCTATCTGCAATTGATATCCACTAACAAAGGAAAAATTCACTTTCTCCAATAGAGTCTCACTTGGTATATTAACCACATTTCAGGGTAGGCCTCATGCCCAAGAGGAGTAGGTGCCTATCAAAAAACTAACTCAATGGTATTTTTATAGACTTTCCATCCCATTTTGCTTTGGGCACCTTTTTGTTTTGTTTTGTTTTTGTTTTATTGTTCTTATGCATGTAGATTTCTGGCTTCTATTTTTGTGGTTTTGTGTTGGGGATGTGTTTCTTGTTTGTTTATTTGTTTTCTAACAAGAGTGAAAGGGCTTGGAGCTTGTGTGTGTTGGGAGGATCTGGGAGGAGCTGTGGTAAGAGAAAAGAGTGATCAGTATGTATTGTATTTAAAACGTGTTTTCAACTAATAATAAAATCACTTCCAGCCGGGCGGTGGTGGCACACGCCTTTAATCCCAGCACTCGGGAGGCAGAGGCAGGCGGATCTCTGTGAGTTCGAGGCCAGGCTGGACCAATAGCCTCCAAAACAATACAGAGAAACCCTGTCTCGTAAAAAAAAAAAAAAAATCACTTCCAATTAACAGGAGGGAAAACTGCTTAGAATGTAAAGGAAAAATGAGCATATCTATATCCTCCAAGCAGGCCAAGGCCATGAAATGTTCCTAAGACCTTAAAGAGAGCGAGCATTTTTCCAGCTGCTACTGGACTGAATAATGGTGGTATGGAGCCTAGATCACAAAGTCTACTATAAATAAATGGCAAACATTATTACCTTTCAGCAATTACAGACCTGTAAGCAAACACCTGAGATTACAACAGGGGGCGTGTGTGTGTTCACAAGAGTCCAGTCATCACCAAGATTCATAACTTTACATCCTTTACACTTATCTCTGGCCATACTGCCATAAAAGACACCTGATCTCACCTAAAGCTGAACCCTGAAGGACATCCTTTTAGCAGCCTGTTCATACCATCCTCACAGAATCCCCACCCAACACTCTAAATAAATAAATGTAAAATTAAAACAAAAAGAAGTTTCTATCCCTTGTAATCTAGAGAAAAATAGCGAGGGCGCATCTATATTCATCTCTTCTCCCATGACAAAGAAGGGAGGATACGAGAGAAAGCAGTGTCCTACTCTGAATGACTTACTATCATCTCTGGAAGCTCAGAGACTTCAGGGACTTTGAAACTCTCCTTTCTTCCTCCTGTACACTGTCAACTACCAGAGGTAGATCTACCTTGGGAAAAGCAGTAAGTTTAGCAGTGTTCAGAAAGGGCAAGGCAAGGAAAGGGGGACACGCCCATTGCCCCTACAGCTCTGGACCAAGGATGGAGTTTAAACAAAGCCTTCAGAGTGCTTCGGTGTGGGTGGCCTATGACTCGTTCTGTGAAAGCACTGCCTTATAGATTTGAATGAACAGTGCAAAGGAAGACCTTCTCAAAGACTCTGAAAGGCACGCTTCAGTAAAAAGACAGAGAGAGCTGTAAGGCAACACACTCGATTCCTCAGTGTACCAAAGATATGAAACATAATGACTAAAAACTACTGGTGACATCTACAGGTAACAGAAAAAGCAACATAGCCCAGAACATGACCCTCTGAAGAACAAAGGTGTCACACAGCCACAGTCATAGGACCCCAAAAAGTCTTGAACTCTACAGCAGCAATGTATAGAAAGGAGTCCATTTGAGATGACCTCAGGACATACAGGAGAATAGCCCTCATCTACCCGGATGTGGCCCCAGAATGTGTTGGAGCACACAAGGTTAAGGCTCACTGCTCTTGAGCCTCCTTTCTAGTTCCCTCTATCATGCCCAAAAGCAGCTAAAAAGGAAGGGTGGGGGGCAGAGAGGAAAGGCAAGGAGGCATCCTCAAATTACAATTACTAAAGAACTTGTCTTTGAAGTATTATGGGTCTTGTTCCTCATATACTGGATGCATGAACAGCCAATGACCTACCTCATCACATATACTGCTTCTACGGAGAAACACAATCCAAACTCACCACAAAAATTTAGCAATGAGCCTTCAAGGCCTCCATCTGTTGGTGTGAAATACCTATACCATGATGTGTAAGGATGTACCAGGGCAACCACCTTTCTTGACTGAGGCAGTTCTTAGCAAAAGAGCTGGTGATAAGCCAGACTGCAAACCAGTATAGCCGAGAGTAAGACAGTGGCCAAAGCTTGATTCCAGAAGTCACTGGCAAACTGAAAGAGCGAATTCAAAGCTGCCAGCACTTCCCTTAGTGAGCAGCCTGTGTGCCCGCCCAGGCCCCACAGCACACAAGTGAGTGACACAAGGCTGCACTTACCTGTACTATGTCCCAGTTCATTTCCACCTCCTCTTTAACGCTGCTGGCACCTTCAGGGAAGGTGACAGGCCTCCCCTGGGGACACGCTTCGGTCTTCATCCTCTTTAAAGGAGACTGATGGAATGTGAAGTCGTCTTCACTTTCTTCCTTCTTGCACACGTCTCCCCATGTGGTGCTTGTTGATGGCATCTCCAGGTTGCTATCCCCACACTCTGAGGGGCTGGCTTGGCTGGTTTCCTCATCAACTTTCAGCTTTTTTCTGGCCCTCTGAGCTGGGGGTTTTTGTTTTCTCGCTGCAGTTTTCAGAGTCTTAGTTGTACTCAATTTGTGATTTTTCTCTTCCAAATTGGCATTGCCAATAGCTACAGGGCTATTCTACGGAATCACAAAAAGAAAGCATGAGAATTACAAGACTGAAAACCAACTGCCCTGGAATATTGCTGAGAAGTGAAAAGGAACAAATTATCAACACATGTAACAGCAACTGCAAAGAATCACATACCTGTGTGAGTGCGTTTACATAACTTTCTCAGCAGGGCGGAGCTGAGGTGAGTAGGTGGAAGGAGGGCAGTGATGTGGATATGAGAGGGCGACGTGAAGCCCGGGGGTGGTAGCGCACGCACACCTTTAATCCCAACACTCAGGATCTGTGAGTTCAAGGCCAGCCTTGTCTACAGAACGAGTTCCAGGACAGCCAGGGCTACACAGGGAAACCCTGTCCCAGAAGATGGATGGATGGATGGATGCTAGATAAGTAGATAGATGATAGATAGATAGATAGATAGATAGATAGATAGATAGATAGATAGATAGATAGATAAGAGACAGGCGGGGGCAACATGAGGGATCCTTTCGATGGTTGTACAAACCCACATATTTAATAGAACTGTACAGTGCTAAATACAAATACCCACACAGAAATAAACACATGGAAAACCAGAGAACTGTAAATAAACGAATGATTTTACCAATGTTAATACCTTCATCGTTACATTTTAATATACCAACATAAGGCACTAAAATTTTACCACTGGGGAAAACTAGATAAAGGGTATATGTAATCCCTCCCTGTTGTTCCTTATAATTGCATGTGGATGATTTATAAATAAAGTTTAATTTCATAAAACAAGGAAGTGATATTTCTACATGTTCCAGAAAAGCAAGATTAAGTTATAACCATGGGCTGGAGTGTGAGCTTGCCTGGCATACATGCCTAGCACATGATATCCAGCATCTCATGAAAACTAGACATCGTAGTCTGTGCTTGTAATCCAAGAACTTAGGAGGTAAAGGCAAGAGAGATCGAAGTTCATGGTCACCTCAGTTGCATGCTGACCAGACTTAGAATAAATAGATTGACTTGTTTATCAGAAACTGATAAACAACATAATAAAATCAAAACCAACCATCTAGAGGGAGAATAGCATTCACATACTTGTGAAATTCAGCAGACTACACCTGCCACCTGCTCAGACAGAAAACGGGGGCTGGAAACAGAGCAGCAGCAGCCAAAGGCAGGAATTTGTCTTCTTTTGTTTAGTTTTGTTATGTTTAACATGGGGTCTCACAACTATAGCCCTGACTGCCTAGAACTCATTCCCAGACTAACTTTGAACTCAGAGTAATTCTCTTGCCTCGGCTTCCCAAGTACTAGGCTAACATCATGGTCAACATCCTTTTTCTTTGAGAGGTACTCAGGAGCAATCTGAACCACCATTGCTCCCTACCAGTGTGCCACACTACCTGACAGCCACCTGGGGTGGTAGCAATGATACAAAGAGGTACCCTTAAGGAGCTTACAGCCGCAGGATGGCTTGTCCGTCACTCAGGTGACACAGATGGCACAAACACAACTCACAAGAACATTTCACTCAAAATTAAACTTCTAACACTAAGTACCGAGAAGCACAGTAAGGACACTTCTACCCAATGCCAACCACCACACGTCCACTTGAAAATGCACAGGAGACAGCGCTTGAGCACTACAGCTACACTCAAAACATAATGGATCCAAGCAGAGACAGGAAGAGGAAATGACTGAGTCTATAAGTTGTAGGAGTTGGCATTAACTTAAGGATGTGTCTATCATAAAGGAAGCTGTCAAAGAAACAGGAGGGGAAAAAAACCTACCCCCAAAAAAAAGAAACAAAAAAAACAAGTATCAGTTTTCTTCTATCTATAATAAAGAGAAAAATCAACAAACATCCTGAGTGTTTCATTCCCAATGATAAGAGCCTGCTGTGAGATGGCTGCTTCAGACTACCTTAACTCCACAAAATTACAACCTGCAAGTGTCACTGTGAGGACCAGAGCCAAGACCACAGGAGGCAATCAATAAACCCAAATGGGCTTGTCTAATTCCCCTCCTCAGGCCATGCTCATCAAGCAAGTTTCTAACTATTTAATTCCCTCTTCAGCCTCCACGAAGGAAAGTGCTGTCTGTAAGAGTTTTGAGTGCTTTTGATGACTATTCCTAAGTATTAATTATTAAACTAGCACTCTATGTATGCACATCACTCCTGCAGGCATGGCTGATATAAAAGTACTCCTGGGAGGTATATCGGCTTTTGAACTGCTGACTTAGAAATCCAGTTGCATCACTCACTATCTGTGTTCTAGGAGTAAGTCACTTAACATCTTTGCCTCAGATTTCTTATCTACAAAATCAGGATGGCAATCACAGCTATTCCCAGTGGTGATGAGGGTCAAGCAGATCTTCAGAGCGAAATGGCGAGCACGCTGCCTGGCTAACAACATGCACAGGTATTTGCTGACATCACCATCGAAAGCAGCATTTCCACACTAGCCCACCTCCTTGAAGAGGACACTGAAAGTGGCTGAAGATACAGTTGCTAGAATGGTGAGTGTTCCTGAGACTGACAGGGGATACCACTGCCCTGAAGTGTTTGCCATTTACACCATCTGCCCTACTCTCTGTAAGGAGAAAGGATCAGCCCCTCCCCATCTGGAAAATATGGTGGCCTCCCCCACATCCAGCAGCCACCTACCAACTCCTCCTTAACGGCTACGTCTTTTGACACATCATCCACCTGTGCAGTGTTCTTCTTTGCCCGCCGCCCAGGCTTTCGGTTGGGTTCCTTGGTGGCAGGCTGCTTACGGTTTCTGGGGACCTTCTTCTGAGGTTCCCAAATACTATCTTCCTTGTCGTCTCCTTCAGATCCAGATGACCTAAAAGTAAATTGACAGGAGAACTTCCATGGAAAAAACAATGAAACCAAATGACAAAGGTCAAAAGAGGTCAATGTTTCTTAAATGATAACTGGAAGCATGTGACAGAAGATGGAGTTATATGGGCATAGGGGGTGCACAATTATTGCCAAGAACTGAACAGTGGCCGGCAACCAATGTAGACATGCCCTCTTCCTACCACCCACTGTCATAGGTCTCTCCACTCTTCCTCCCCCACATGGGGAGCACACACACACCAACATGACACAGAAGAGCAACCATTGCCTCAAGGCACTTACTGGGTCATGCCGCACCATTGTCAATGTGAGCCTTTCAATCTTAACAGTGTAAGTACTTAGGTTCCTAAATGCCAATCAAATCCATTTAGAATGTACTAAGTTATTCAAACCAATGAAAGGACCGAGAAATAGCTTTTAAAACATCCTAAACTGCATAAAAAAGCCATCACCGAGATCCTTCAACTATTTTATCAGCCCTTTTTCCTTTCACAGAATAGATCTGTGCCCTGAACAGACTGGGTCAGGTGCAGCCACACTGCTTTTCTACCAAGAATCAAACCCACATCAGGAGCAGATAAGGCCCAGCCTTCCACCCATCTGGTTCACTCTATTTCTCCTCCAAAGAGGTCAGTAGAGGTGGGAAGAATGACTTGAGATTAATCAATGAGGCTGTCTGAGTTCCTGAATGGCCTCAGCTTTGTCTGGAGGCAAAAACATCACTGGATAAATTCTGAGCTGAATTGTGTCCCAAGAAAGAAAATGATAGCAGGCTCAACCACCGACATCATCAAAGAGGTCAGTAAGCACCCTGAGACTAGGCAAAACAAAAACAAAATCACTCAAACAGTAGAGTCAAAGGGAACTATCATTGAAAACCTGTGTTCTGTCAGGTAGTCCTCTGAGTACTTGGAGGTCTGAAGGCCAGAGGATGACAAGTTCTGACCATGGGTACACACACACACACACACACACACACACACACACACACACACACACACACACAGTGGCAAATTACTGTATAAATTAAGAGCTCTATCCTAAAGCAATGTAAACAACAGCATGACCTCCTTCAGCCTGGTTCCACTGTAATATTGTGTAATATGCTCAGTTCGCTATTTTCTCTCCTGGATCACAACATGAGCTCAACAAATAGCTGTTGCATGTGTAAAGGACACGTGTCTTCAACCCAAATGACTTAAGTTTCTAAATGACAGAATCATTACTCCTTAAAATAGTCACCATTCCTGCAACAACATGCTACACCAATATGCTTACAACTCAGAGAAGAAAGAAAATTCATCTTTGGGTTCCACATTCTGGGCCTGTAGTTTTGCTCTTCTTGGCAATGAGGACATCTGGAAGAAGCAGAACATGAGGTCAGCATGGCATGGGGAGTTTTATCACTTCGTTTGACTACAAAATGGTTCTCCATTCAAAACTAACACTCCAAAAGCTTTGCTGTCAGAAATGCCACAGAGGGGAGAAAAATGTAAGGTTTATTCACAGGCCCAACACTGGCTTTCCATAGGAAGTAGCCAGCTGCTCAGAAGAAGACCCCGAGGCCTTCCACTGGTTTCAAATACCTTATGAATATGGGGCCTTTTTTTTTTAAAGACAAGATTCTGCAGGGTAAAACGTATTTTAGATTTAAATGTTTGAGTATTCTGTAAGTATCATTTTATAGTGACACTACCAGTCAACAAATTATAAAGTTATCTATTAAAGTATTTATCAAATATAAGAAATATTTTTCTCTCTTCTGTATCCCTGGTAATATTAAAGTAGAAGTGTCTTCACAAAGTTAGGAATAAAATGATGCCAATATACTGAGTAAGTAGCAAGATTATTCCTAAAACAAAACAAGCATCCTCTTGCAATATAAATGATTAACCACTATGCTACCAAAAATATTTACCATATTCAAAGGCTCAGCACATCTAAGACAAATAGCAAAAGACATCACAGAACACAATAAGTAAATAAATTTACTTAAACTGACAACATTTTTTATCCCCAAAAAATGTTTGTCAAACCATAAAAGCTAGATTGGCATGTTTAGAATCTTTGAGACAAGTCCCTGGACCCATGTGATATCGTAAGCGTCTGGTTTTAACACCACTTGTAGAGGAAGTAATACCTCAGACAAATATTACAGGGATTGTCACAAAGAGGAACATGATTTCCAGCAGTTCCATCCAGTGAGCACAGAACAGTGAGGCAGACCGTGCTAGGAAGGAAACAGAACAGGGAAAACAGCCTCCTGGCATCAGACAGGACACTCTTCCCCTCTCTTCTCTCTCTCTCTCTCTCTCTCTCTCTCTCTCTCTCTCTCTCTCTCTCTCTCTCTCTCTCTCTCTTTCTCTCTCAGGATTTCTATGGTTATGGAGATTATCCTATCTCAAGTAAGTATTTGAGGTAGCTATTATCACAAGGGAGCAGGCAAATAGGATTTCTTATGGACATTTTACCACAATAAAAATACAATGTAAAAAGCGGACTGTATGGGAATGTGGCACACCTTTCTTTAATCCTAGCACTAGGGAGGCAGAGGCAGGGCAGGCCAGCCTGATTGGTACAGAGTTTCAGGCCAGCCAGGGCTACATACTAAGATCCTTTCAACAAATAAATGAGTAAATAAATAATAAGAGGAAGCTGGTGTTTGACAAGGACATCACTTCAAACCAGGTCAGGGAAGAGCATGCATGCACTCTATAATGATAATAAGAGGAAACTGGTGTTTGACAAGGATGCCACTTCAAACCAGATGAGGGAAGAGCATGCATTTACTGTATAATGGCAGCCACTCCTCTGAAGGAAAGCAAGTATTTAACCTCCACACCCTCCTGGGGGGGGGGGCATGTTCTAACATATCAAATGACTTTAAAGTTCTACAAAAAGAAAATGTAACTCTTCAGAGTGTTGAGTAGCATGAGAAAATGCAGATGCCTCTAGGCATGTCTCACACCCCAAACCCAAAAAGATAAACAGATTTTACTACATAAAAATTAAGATCCCAAGCCAGTAATTGGGGCATTTTAGAACCAAACCAAATTAACCTTTAGAATCTCCTTTTAAAAAAAAAATAACGTTTTTAACAGTTAGGAGGGAAGGAACAAAGGAAGTAAGGACAGACAACAGAAGTGATTCCAAGGGTGTGGGGCCTGGGGCTGGGTATCTCAGTCTGACAAAAGAATCTTTCTATGTGCCCTAGTTCACAGGTTACTAGGCACCTGATCCGCAAAAAAGTCTAGAAGGTTATTTCCCAGAACAGAGTCAATGTCCTAGTTTGTTGTCTATTGCTGTGATAAACACCACGACCAAAGAAACGTGGTGTGGAAAGGATTTATTTCCTCTTACAGCTTATAGTCAGTTCATCAAGGGAAGCCAAGCAGAAACTCTAGGCAGGCGCTGGAGGCTGAGACCTCAAAGGAAGGCCGCTACTGGCTTGCTCCCAGGCTTTCATTCCGCTACCTTCCCTGTACAAGCCAAGCCCATGTGCTTAGGGATGGCATTGCCCACAGTGGGCTGCCTCTCTTCCAGAGACACACCCATAGGGCAATTAGATGGAGGTAATTACTCAACTGGGGTTCCTTCTTATCAGGTCTGTAAAACTGGGAACCAAGTTTAACCACCACAGTTAGTATATAGATTAGCCATGGGCCTTTAAAGTTTTCCCTAAACACATACGTTGAACCACCTCTTTAATAAGTATCCTAGAGCCAATGAAACATGGAAAATTAGATAAGACACAAGCATCTATTTACAAACAGGAAAGACAGATGAGAAAGGAAAATACATATGAACACAAGCAATTTCAGGCAGACCTATTTTAGAAAGTATAAGCAGAAAAAAACTAGAAAGTATTACTACATTTGCAAGCATCCCCTCAGAAATTTATACACTCCACTTTAAAGACCTGTTTCTCCACTGCCACTCCTCCCATGTCTACATAACTTGTTGGGATAACCAAATCTCAATGACTGACATTGAAGTGCAATGATTGCTTGAAGTGCAAATAGCATAACATATAACAGGGATACATTCTGAGAAACACATCATTAGGCAATTCTGTCATCTGAGCACTTTCTGTAGTTGTGTATGTCCTGTTGGCCTCCATCCCAAGCATCAATAATCAGTACAAGACTGTACCTATAGCACCTACTTATTAAAAAATCCTAATTCGGCCGGGTGGTGGTGGTGGTGGTGGCGGCAGCGCACGCCTGCCTCTGCCTCCCGAGTGCTGGGATTAAAGGCGTTTGGACTACTGCCTGACTTGGAGACCCTTTTTAGCAGCTTCCCTGAGGAAGCTAACACAAAATACCCTGTTCATGCTTAAAATGTTCAAATCTGCTAAAATTCTGACAATATTTACACACATTTTCACAATCAAGATAATGGATATACCTATATCCCCCACCAAAGAGCCACTTGGAAAGCCAACACTGAGAACCCTTTTCTCCATCTCCAATACTCAGTCTATTAGTAAATCACATGAATTCTTCCTCCAAAATATATCTTATTTCATCGGCATCTCCAGTGAGCCCCTAGTTTCTGTCTTCTATTGCTATAGCAGAGGAAGAGACTGGATAATTAATTAGGACAAAATTCCTTCTCACAATTCCAGACACTGGGAAACAGGCCTTCTTTCTGCATCATCCCAATACAGAAAGCATCACAAGGCCAAAGAAAAGAAACTTTTGGCTGAGCTTCCTCTGCCTCTGCCTTTTATCCTAGTGTCATCATGGGGCCCTACCCTTATGGCCTCGACTAATCCAAATCACCTTGCAAAGGTTCTACCTCCCTGTCTATCTGGGGGTGACAAGGGTGCTACCTCTCACCCCTTAGATCTCAGCATCCTTTCACCTAAAATGTGCTTTTATACCATTTCCCTCTTCTCTCCTGGATGCTGTAGTAACTAAAACAGCCTAAAAGTATAATAAACTCTGTTTCCTGTCTGTTCTTCTCAACTCAGTAAATTCAGGGAAAAGGGAAACGCTTACTTAAGTATCCGAGAGCCCAGAATTTAATAGTACTGATCTATAAATATTCACTGAATAAATACGTGTGCAAATATTGTCTCTATAGAGAAAAGAAACACTTTTCTATCACTCTTAGGCAGTGCCACACATTACATTCCCCGCTGCTTGGAAACGGTGGTGGCACATAAGAAAGATCCTATTCTTTTATGATTGGGAATATTCCCTCTTCTGGATTATTTTATCTCTGCGGGGGTGGGCACATTCCAAATTAGAGGCTGGTGTGATTATCACTGAGGAGGTACCATAAACTAGGGAAAGTGAAAATAGGAAGAAAAGACCACACACACACACACACACACACACACACACACACACACGCACGCACGCACGCACGCACGCGCACACACACACACACACAATTTAGAAGGGGAAACAGCATTTAAACTTCTAGAAGAGAGAACTCACTCAAGAGGAATCTAAATGTTTCCCTGAGGGAACGAAAGGAAGTGCTTCAAATGTTAGCAGACATCCTCAAGTGATTATAATAATAGTAATAATAATAATCCTGCCAGGCAGTGGTGGTACACGCCTTTAATTCTAGCACTTGTGAGGCAGAAGCAGGCGGGTCTCTGTTCGAGGTCAGCCTGGTCCACAAAGAGAGTTCCAGGACAGCCAGGGCTGCACAGAGAAACCCTGTCTCAAAAAAAAAAAAAAAAAAAAAAAATCCAACAACCAAAAACCTAGCAGGAGAGTTGCATACAGCTCACCCTGGCGATGAGAAAGCCCTGCTGCATTATGAATGAGAATCGGGAGACTCAATGGGATGATACTTTAAAGGTACTGGGCAAAGGTCCTAGAACTCGGAGCCACAAGTACCAAAACTGTTCTCGTCGCACACACAGTAAAGACAAGCTGCCGTGCGGGAAGACGGAGGAAAGTTGCCTAGCCTTCTCATTCATCCCTGTCCTCAACTGTTGGAGCGCCCCCCGTGTGCCCAGACGCTTCTGACGGCGCAAGCGATTCTGAGACGGTGCTGGCGCCCTCACCTCCGACTCTAAGGGGTTAAGACGCAAACAAACAGAAACAAAAGTTGGCCCTGGCTTTCTCGCTCACACCTGCCACGCGCCAACAGCTGCAGCAATTAAAGGACGCGCTGGGAGATTTTCCAGGTGTAGACTGTCAGACAGAGCGCTGCTGATACCTTTTTTTTAAAAGCTGATCTCTCCCAAATGAACACTTGTAACGTTAGTGGCCCTCAAACTACCGGGGCGCTGACGCAGATTCGGACCAGACCGAAGCATTACCGCCAGGGCAGACATAAAGCTCACCTTCCGGCGCGGCGAGTCAGTAGACCAGAGTTCTGTGACAGAATCTTCCGGTTCCCGCCGGAAGTTTTTCAAATGCCGGAAGTCCCGCCTTGCCTTCCCGGAGCGGACTACCGGGGCGGGGCGGGACGTGAGCCAGGCGGGCCGGAGAGGGGCGGGGCGCCCGGGAAGGAAAGGGGCATGGGCGGGGCGTGGGCGAGACTGCAACTTGAGTCTGCGGGGCATTTGGGTACGCCCCTACCCAAGGGAAGGAGTAAAGGCTTGCCTAATGTGCGCCGTCGTCTTCGCTTCTTTGCCTTCCTTTTTCTGGCCTCTCTTGGACTACTTTACGCTCTTCTCACCCACCCTTGACTTTTGCTTTTTGGGTTTGTTGGTTTTTTTTTGTTTGTTTGTTTGTTTGGTTTTATGGCAGACTCACTCTATGACCCAGTTCAATCTAGAGCTCGCCACGTTGCCCCTGAGGGCCTCGATCACGCCTCAGTCGACTTGTCTAGGCTCATTTTTTTTTTAATTGCATCATTCATTTGTAGTGAGAAACAAAAAGGAGTTAGGCTCTATTGTTACTTTAAAATGTTAAGTGACGTCCACAGGGTGTTTATAGCATATTTATTTTCTAAACTCTGAAATAAGGGGTTTTGCACCACGCTATGAAATCTCTGAATTTTTCCACCTTTGGTAAATCCTCATTCACCCCATGGGGAAACTTACTTTGTGAGAGACATTAGCTGGAGAGTCATCTGCATCTTACTCCGGTCTCAAGCATTTTGGTATACTGCCAAGTACATACACTGGGAAGCCAAGCTCTCTTAAAAACTTCCTAGAAGATTTGTATAAGTTGCCTTTTGCCTTTGGACCTGCTTCCCCAGCCCATCTCTATCCAACCTCTTAAGATAACACAGCACACTGGAAGTGATAGCCACTGGATCGTTAACTTGAGGCAAATGCAGATGTTTCCCAGAGAGTGGGAGACCCTGCCCTATTTCACATTCAGAGTCATGGAAAGCTCAGTGACTACAAGCCTGATAAACTAGCTAGGCACGTTTTCCTTTGCATTCAATATCCCTGTTTTCCTTGCTCAAAACATAAAAATAGAGCTGGTGATAGAGGTCAGGTGATCCATAAATGTACTTGCCAAGGAAGTCTCATAGCCAGCCGGGTTAGATTCCTGGAACCTATGTAAAGAAAGAACCAACAACACAAAGTTGTCCTCTAACACAAATAGCTTCTGCCCTTTTAATTAAATTAGACTTAAATAACTTTGTCCACAAGGAGGCAGATTTTGTTTTGGTTTGGGTTGGGATTTTTTGTTGTTGTTTTGTTTTGTTTTGTTTTTGTCTGTTTTGTTCACATCAAATGCCTAGGCTGTTGCATAGTTCCCATGTGAACAGAATAACAAAAGCTATATCTTAAACAACAGAAAGTGCCCATGCTGCCCTCTGGGTTAAGAACAAGCCTAACCCACTGTGATACCCTGAATTCCCCACTGTGATACCCTGAATTCTACCTTCCCCCCACCCCCAGTCATTCCAATTTAAAAGCTATAAAGAATTCTCCAGCAATTCTTCCTGCTTACCTTGAATATATCTCAAAGTCATTCCCCAGAAGAAATTACAAATGACTTGTCTTTTTCAGTGACATAATTTTTATCACACCCACTAAAGTCTTAAGCTCATATAAATAACCTAAGAAGGCGAGTTTTATGTTAGAGAATGAAACTGTTGTTAGTCTAGATTAGAATTTCATATATCAAGCAGAGCATGGCCTGGAATCCCAGCACATAAGAGGTAAGGGTAGGAGGATCATCCCCAGCTACATAGTGAGTTAGGGACCAGCCTGAGCTACAGAAGGTTCTCTCTCAAACAATAATTTCACAGGTCAGCCGGGCGGTGGTGGCACCTGCCTTTAATCCCAGCACTTGGGAGGCAGAGGCAGGCAGATCGATGTGAGTTCAAGACTAGCCTGGTCTACGAGAGCTTGTTTCAGGACAGGCTCCAAAGCTACGCAGGGAAACCCTGTCTCAAAATGATGATGATGATGATGATGATTTCATTGGTCAAAGCCCATGGATGGGTTGACAAGACAGCTCAGGGAGTAGAGGTGCCTGCCACAAAACCTAATGAACCCGACTCCACACGATAGGACACAAGAGGACCAGCCTAGTCAAGTCGCCCACTGACCTCCACACATGTGCACTCACACAGACACACAAAAATATAAAAGTAAAATGTAATTGGAAAAATGTTAAAGATGGATTTGTTTTCAAAGAGTCGAGAAAATGTCTTTCTTCTACTAATCTCTCATTACCAGGGACTCTGGTAATGAAATGCAAGGTATTGAAATGCCCCGGGAGTGGGCTTTGCTGTGGATCCATCCTCAGTGAACATATGTTTTGCTAGATAATTTTTGTGTTAGGAAGAGCACAGGGCTCTTCTTAAACAGTAAACCGAGTTGTGCTAAACCATTGGCCACCTGGGATTGCTTAGAGCATTGTTTTTTCTTCTTAACATCCAGGTTTTTTTTCTTATTTTTTTATTTTTTCGAGACAGGGTTTCTCTGTATCGTTTTGGAGGCTGTCCTGGAACTTGCTCTGCAGACCAGGCTGGCCTCAAACTCACAGAGATCCACCTGCCTCTGCCTCCCGAGTGCTGGGATTAAAGGTGTGCGCCACCAACGCCCAGCAATGTCCAGTCTTATGTTGCCTGTTGCAATTAGTTCTAGGAGCTCCAAAACTGTCTGCTGGAATCTCAGTCTGCTCCTTGGTTTACAGGCCTACAAGATTGCTAGGAAGAAAATGCAGGTGATAACTCTACAATGTACTGTTTGCTATTCAGTTCCTTTTGGGGTTGCAGTGTGCTAGACATTTCTAAGATAAGGAAGATGGTAAGAGTCCAGATCAATGACTGTTCTACAAAGTATTTCTCTTTCTTTCTTCTGTTTGTTTGTTTTTGAGACAGGGCTTCTCTGTATACACCTGGCCGTCCTGAAACTTGCTTTCTAGACCAGAACCAAGCTAGCCTTGAACTCAGAGATCCACCTGCCTCTGCCTGCTAAGTGCTGGGATTAAAGGTGTGACTCTACTAAGGATTTCTACAGGATTCATTCACTAAAGAAATTTGAAAACAATTCTAGAAACTTGACACAAGCAAAGCAAGACAGCTAGATTCATGGCTTGAATTAAGTAGGTAAAAGGCACACTACACAATGGGGAGGAGAGTGTGTGTTGACCCAGAATATTGTTAAACCTCGATCAACAACAGGATTATTTGCCTTCCTCGTGGGATATAGAAAAAAATATTCTAAACTAAAGTAATAAAACTGGTAAGGTTTTAGACATCAGACATCTGGGAAAAATAAAAGTTGGGGAAGAATCATCTAAAATAATATGTCTGGGTGGCTTACTCCAAAGGCAAGCGAGACTATCCAAAGGACATTCCCCATGGAATTTTGCAAGAGAGCCACTCCCACCACAAACTGTCAAGGGGAATTTGTAATCTCCCTTAGTAGAAGCCAGGTCCCACCATTAAAACCGTCTTCTCTTGCCCAATCTCTTGTTTACCTTTGGATGTTAAGTACTGAGTTCCAAGAAATTCATTGGTTTAGACTCACAGCCTGGGATACTTTGGACACCCACCTGAGACTACAAAATAAAGTTCTGAAGTAATTAGAACTCTGGGGGAATTTATTTGACTGTTGTTTATTTTATCATTCCAAAACATACCGCTCACTCTCCCATGGTGCTCACTGGTCTGTTACCATTTGTGTGTTATTGTCTTGTTTGTCCAATCTTTCTCTGGGGAGAACATAAAATAATATTAACAATGTACCATTATTGGATACCCGCTTTATGCCAAGAACTAATTCTTTTTGCATGTCCCTGTGTATTTAATTCACATATGAACTAAAGGAGATTTTGTAATCTCATTTTTATATATGATAAAAAGACAGACTAAAGAAAGTAAGATAATTCATCTAAGTTTACATGTTGATACTAAGCTGTAGACCCTGGATTTAAATTCATTTATCTATTTTGCTTCCTAAGAAATCCATATACCACCAACCTAAAGCAAAAACTGTTTCTGTGTCAACTCTGGTAGCCCCTGAATGTTTTGAATTTTGAGTTGCTCCATAAACACTGAACTTCTCTGGCACTAAATAAAGTCCTATCTACCCTTTGAAATACAATGAAACTGGGTTCTTTATTTGCTTAATTCTTAAGGTAGGCACAGCTGGTCCATCAACTGAATTTTAAAACTAGGCCTTGATTATTTTTAACATCTGCCCCATTTTCTATCTGTATGGTAACTAATAATGTTTGATAAATAATTCTCATTAAACTAGTAGACCAACCCCTAGACCAGAGTGAAGGAAACCTTTCCTCATACTAAAAACCTGGCTGAAACTCCTGCTGCACAGAGAGTAGGGCCATTGTTTAAAATATACTGGACTTTTGAAGATGCAAAAAATAAAAAATTGTCCCTAGAGTCAATCACTTAGTTTGACGATTGATTTTGGATATCAACTTGACTCAGTTAACAGACACCCACTATACAGAAAGGAATCATTTTTGTGTGTGCCAGTCAGCATGTTTTCCAAGGACAGTGACATTTAACTTGGTAGGCAGAAGAAGAACCTTCATATGATGTGGGTGAATACTATCCAATTGTCTGTGGGTCAGAATAGAACAAAAAGGTGAAGGAAAAAGGAATGGTCTGTTTTTTGTAGCTGGAGCATCCCTTTTCTCCTGCCTGGGATGCTATACTATATTCCAGAGTCTCCGCCCTTGGAATCCTAGGACTTACATCTGTTTGCCCACCATTTTTTTCACTTAGATTCTGAGGCCCTTGGATTTAGAGTGAGCCATGATTCCTGCTTCCCTGATTGTCTGGACTGTAGATGTACTATTTCAGGACAGTCTCTATAACTGCATAAACCAATTCCTGTAATAAATCTCCTGTCTGTCTATCTACCTACCTAATCAATATCAATAATAAAGGCTCTGTTTCTCTGGAAAGACCTGATGACTATACATAATAATAATGGAACAGTGTTTCAAGTTATACAATACACAAATTGAAATGGGTCTTATTTCATGAATGTGCATATTAGTTCCCATTCCATCAGGAGTTCTCAGTCCTAGAAAATAAAACAAATTGACCTCAGTGAACTCCTTTGAATAATTCAGTCCATAATTTAGAGATTTATTGAAAAAAATCTAAGAGGTTGGTACACAAAACTGGACTACCTCTGTCTCACAAGTGAGAAAGGGATTTCTTGGCACACCTTTTCTAAGTCTTGTTAAGTAAACAGGACTGATAGATGGGGAGTTCTCAGACTTGGCCTGGGGCTTGTCATGTTATTCTTTCGATAAGACAGGAAGCAAGGCTTTGATCTACAACTGACAGTCAAATATTAAGACCAATTTTTAAACAATATATGCTTGTTAGTCTCTCCTCTAAAAGAAGAAAGATTCGAGGGATCAAAATCTTGAGACTTGATTAAATGTTAAACAGATCTGGAGGCGGCATAGGTTAAACCTAAAGAAGCTAATTGTGAACCTTTTTAAGAGATTGGAATCAAAGGGATTACATGTGTTTAAATTTCTCACATAAAGTAAGTGTTGAGGCCTACACATTGAATCATATTATAGAATGTAATTTCTATTTGGAGCCAACAACTTTGAATTTGCAATGTTTTATCCCACTTCATTTTTATATATATATACACCAAAGTATTTTGTACTGGATAAATTAGAAACAAAACTAACACTCACAGAGGCTGGAGAGAGGGCTCATCTCTTAAGAGCTTACTTACTGCTCTTCTTCCAGAGGACCTGAGTTCAGTTCCTAGCATCCACCTGACAGCTCACAACCATCTGTAAGTACTGTTCCAGGAGACCCAATGCCTCTTCCGATCTCTGTGGGCTACTGCTCAATAAAAAGCATAAACAGTAGATAAATTACTATACCTAGTGTGGGATCCACTGTCCCACTCATCGCTTGTCTGACAAATTCGAATGCTAGGAAGCATTTGGTTGGTTGCAACTAGACATATACAAGTTCCTCCTGGCAAATTACTCATTAGGGACTACCTCAGAGGTCTAAATTCACTAAACAGTCTGAGAACTAAGAAGGAGAGCTCATTCAGATCCTAATGCTGCCATGGCTGGTTGAGTTGCAGGGAATAGGTGAATGGCAGCATAGTGAGTGTGGACTGACTTGAGTTCGTTTGATCTAGACTAACCATAAGGGGACGTATCTGGGTTTTCTGTATATCTGAACTGGATTTTAGATATATCTAGTAGTTTGGGCCCAAATTCCAACTTAGTAAACTTAGTAAAGATGACTCTGGAAATAATTTACTTGAGAGACTAGAGAGGTGATTCAATGGTTAGGAGCCTTGCTACCCTCACCAAGGACCTGAGTTTGGGTCCCTCGCCTAGTGTCGGGCAGCTCACAATGGCTAGTAGCTCCAACTCCAGGGGGTTCTGATGCCCTTTCCTGGTCTCTGTTGGAACCTGCACATGTGTGTATACATACACAGGGACACTCTCAAAATAAATAAAAATGAAGCAAAATTTATTTGAAATGTATTTGAAACATTCAGGAGTTCTTATAGTAAAAATTTTAATACTAAAGCATTCGTACAGTAACTAGAATTTCAATTTAGGAAAACACTATTTATCAGATTAGTCTATGTCTAAGTAAATGTGGACTTTTTTTAAAGCCAAATTTATTAAGTTATAATTTACATAAAGTAAAACTCAACTTGGTCTTAGAGACAGAGTCTTTCTCTGTATCTCAGTCTGAATCTGAACTTGTGTTCTCTCTACCTCAGCGTTCTGAGAGCTATACAGAAGTACACCACCATGCCAGGCTGAAATTCAACTTTTTATTCTAATAAACACATACAGTTGTATAACCAACAGTACCCTGTGTCAAGTTATGGAAAATCACCATCATACCCCTACACACACACACACACACACACACACACACACACACACACACACACACACATTAAATACATAGTACATTTATAGTTTTTAATATCTGGCAGAATAGAAATATAATAAATGGATAATTGTAATTCATCACAGGAAGCTACCAACATGGCAGCACATGCAAAAAAATTCCCCTTTGTTTATATAGAAAATTTGAGCATATCCAAGAGCCCTTCAAGAGAGTCACTGGCAGGTGTACTCAAAAACACCTGTGACTTTCCCAACACCAGCACCACTGCAGACAAACATTCTTCATACAACGATGGCCTAATTTTATGGTGAACTATGATAAAAGTACAAGTTTAAAAATGCATTAACTTATCAACATAAAGGAATGGTTTCAAATAGTGAAAACTGACTTCTGGAGGTGTGGATTGTAGCCTAAGTCTATAATAATATAGATTATAACTTATAGCTTAAGCTATAAAATGGGTATGTTTAGACTGGACCATGATCTGAATATGAAGACATCCAGATAGTTCACCTGGAAACTGCTATTGAATGCTGGAGTCAGACTTTAGAAGAAGGAGGAATTGCATATGTAAGGGCCCTCATAACTTCCTACAATGAGATTTGTCAATTTGGGAATCCCAGGTCTACAGTTCCTGTAACTGTCAGGCCTGTTTCCAGAAGTCATTAGCTAATGTTTCTCAACTTTTATGCACAGAGTACTGTCACCGTCACCAGAGACTCTCTTATATGGTGATTCCCTGCCCCCACCTCCAGCTCTTCATTTTGAATTCTTGTTACCTTCCTGGCTTTGTCTCCCTCTTTCACTTTTCTGGCCATAGGGAGCTATTTTGTAGCTTACATTTTCACCAAAGGATGGGCAGGAGAACCTCAAGAAGTAGTTTGGTTCTTAAATCCCCCTCAAAAGTCTATATGGCAAAGGTTCGATCCCCACAGTGGTGCTACTGGGAGCTGCTGGACCCTTTAGGAGGTGAAACCTAACCAGAAGTCTTCACATCAGCGGTTTATAGCCTTGAAAGGGCTGCAGAACTTCTGTCTCTGCCCTTGCTTGTTGGCCATAATGCTGAAAGCCTTGTCCCACCACACATCCCCATTGTGACAGGGTGTCTTACCAGAGGTCAAAAGGCAATGGGGTCAATGGGTCATGGTTTAGAACCTTTTCTCTTTGTGAGTTGTCTCCAGTGTTTCTTATGCTATAGGCCAGGTAAGAGAGTTACAAACCATCACACATATAAGGCCATGTTAGAGTTATTTATTTAAACTGGAGCAGACTAGTGCCTCAGGAAACCTCTTGGCACATAGCTCATACAGAGTTTTTAAAGTCAAAACCCAGAGTGACATTATTGCCAGGGTTAGCTCAGGGGGAGCTGGTGACATTTGTTTGTGCTATATGTTGAACAGATATTTTGGTTATGTATTTGCACCATGGTCAGGGTCATGGAAAGTCCCTAATATGTTGTCAAGGTGGATGTGACTGTTCAGGGTCAGGGACTAAAAACCACCTGAGCAGACATAAAGTGAGGGTAAGATCAGGACAAGATGGCATGACTTCCGTCATTTCAATTACAGTGACAGGAAGCTGTTTAGCACATGGTAGCTGTTAGGTGCTTTGTTCAAAAACAACTGAAATTGTGTTTGTGTGATTGGGCTTTGAGGATTCAGCAAGACTTCCAGTAATAGTCAAGTATAAAAAAAGTCAACAAATCTCCATCAAAACCCTATAAAATGGAAAGAGAAGCCACCAGAAAGAGTCATTTGAAGGCCCTTTGATATGTGCTACAAATCTTCCCTCCAGCTTATCATCTGACTTTTATTTGTTTGTTTTCCTAGCTATTGGCATCTGCAGTGACATTTTCTTACAACGATTTTTCCATCTGAAACAGTCCGTGTTTATACCGTCAGCCTCTGAGATTCGTGTCGTATTTTTAAAGGGCTTCTCTTTCATCGAGGAGGCCCCTTAATCACTGGAAGACAAATCCAAGCTAGTCATTATCTTGCATGAGTTTCTCCCAGTTGTAGTTCTAGCTTCTTCATGAGATTTGTTGGCATCCTGGTGGGAAATTGGAATGATGTTCCAGTCCCTTGGTTTGGGGGAAATAAAAACCACTAGTTTTGTTAGCAGGACACTTAAAATACTGTCCTCACGTGACAAGTTCCTCTGCTTGATCTATCCAGATGCCAGCTGCACAGCTCTCCAGGCTCACTGCCATCTGCTCCCTCCACCCCATCCTGCCTGGGTTCCAGATTCTTTCCAGAAAGGTGCTTGAGTCTGGGACTCAAGGGCTCACAGGAGCCAGGCAGGCTTTGTAACGTGGAGCTCTACCCGTGCTCCTCATGGAATCTACGCCATTTAGTCAGATTCCAATGACTGTGGTGTGACTAACTTACCAGATACCCATTTTCAACCCCTGGCTTAAAGGGCATCTTTCTTTTTCTATTCTTTCTTTTTTTCTTTTTGTCAATTTGGCCCAATTCCAGCCAGATGTCCTATAGTAGATTATATGAGTCAAAGTCTCAACATGACGAACTATTTGCAAGGGCCTGGGACTGAGTGAGGAGATCACAGGGGAAGGAAGAGAAAAATACTACAATCCCTGGACAGGAAAGGATGAAGGGAGGGAATGCTTACTACAGCTCCAGAGAGTCTTGTACAATTGGCCTCGTTGGGAGAGACAGTGACTTTTGGTCTAAGGACACAGCCAACCTGGATTGTTAAGAACAGACCAGTAAATAAATGATACCCCTATGTCAGTAAATACTGTCACTATTCCATCCTCCTCTTTTGATTTTCCGCTTGAAACCTGCAGGAACCAGACCGAGAAGAAACCCAGTGGACAGAGTTGTTCCAGACGGCAGCCTCCTCGGGTAGCAGGGAGGCTGCAGGGAGGTGCCAAGCGGCCGTGGAAGAGCACAGAAGAGTCTGGCACGAGGCTCATGGAAGAGTTGTCTCATGGCGTGGAACGTGTGTGGCGGGAAAAGAAAAGCCACAGTGGACCAGGTTGCTCAGTGACTCCCGAAGTTCTTGCATGAGAGGGAGCTGGGGTGTGGCTCTGCTGGTAGGGCACTTGTGTGTCGTGCAGGAGGCCCTGGGTTTGATATCAAGCATCACACAAAGCCAGCCAGGGTGGAACATGTCTTTAACCCCAACATTCGGGAGAGGAGGCAGGAAGCTCAGCTCAAAGTCACCCTTAGCTGTGTACCAAATTCAAGGCCAGCCTGGGATACACAACACATGGAATCCTGTCTCAAACAAGAAAGAAACAGCAAGCAAAGACAAGAGCAGCATTTATGATGTAGTACTTAAGTAAGAAGCCCAGCACTCGGGAGGCAGAGGCAGGCGGATCTCTGTGAGTTCGAGGTCAGCCTGGTCTACAAGAGCTAGTTCCAGGACAGCCTCCAAAAACCTCGGAGAAACCCTGCCTCAAAAATAAAAAAAAAAAAGAAGACTACATACCCTGTAGATTGGAACACATTTCTATTCTTTAACTTTGGAAATCACTGTAAGAACTACTTCATGTTTGTTCCACGTTAAGATATCAACTTCTCTTTTTCTTTTTCTTTGCAATGCTGAGGATTAAACTGAAGACTTCATCATGTATGCCTGGCAAGCATTATATTCCCAGCCCTAAATTTTCAATCAAGTTAAAGAATAAATTTATGTAAAATTAGGTCTGTTCTAGAAATTTGAGGTCTAGCTGAGAAAAATTAGGTCTACTCTAGAACTTTTGTCTACACTGCAGCTGCATAAACCACAGAGTTTGTTCTTTTTTTAAAAGATGTGTTTTTTTTATGTATACAGTGTTCTGCCTGCATGTATGCCTCCATGCCAGAAGAGGGCATAATATCTCATTACAGATGACTGTGAGCCACCATGTGATTGCTAGGAATTAAACTCAGGACCTCTGGAAGAACAGCCAGTGCTCTTAACCTCTGAGCCATCTCTCTATCCCTGTTCATTTTATTTTGAGATTTAATGCTTGATTTGGTTTGCCCTGGCCAGTTGTTTAAGAGTGAACCACAAAAGCCATTGGAAAGTGATGCTAATTGCCCTGGAAGCTGCCCTCTTCCACACCCAACTAGCACAGACTTGGATTCCATTTCTAAGCTGCAAATCCCTTGTCTACTCTATTTGATGTTATTACTGCTTGAGACTTGACGCCAGCGACTCTTACTTCTCAGGGATACTGAGATTAATTTTGCTCACTTAAATATGGCCTTATGTGTGCATATAACCTTCAGCGTGGCTTGGGGAATGGCTGTTTGCTCGTGTAAATACCACCAACAGGCATGCATCTCAGCATCTTAGTGACGTGCCTGAGTCTTCTGATCACTGCCTGCGGTGTGGTCACCTCACTGTGTTTGAGCGATCTTGGTAACATGACTTATTGGCAAATGTGTTGGCACCAATTAAAGTGTTTTTCCTCCTCACTTGCCCCCCAACACAGATGCTGCTCAGGGTTCTCCTGGAAGTCAGAATCTAATCAAAGCAGAACATCATAGGGACTTATTCCTTGACTTGTGGCAAACTTTAAGGTAAAGAAGGGAATGGGTGAGTGTTACACTGAACTTAATGGAAACCAGTAAGAATCAGGTTAGCATTTCCAGGAGACCTGTGTTTTTGGAGTAAGGGGTGACATCAGTTGGAGATTGTCCCCGGCCAGCTACCATATTGAATTTTTTATGAAGAACAGTACCTTGCCTGTGTTGATTCTCCTTCATTAAGAACAAGTGAGAAACAGAGCAAATCTACACAGTGTAGTGGGGTTCAAAGGACTTCTGTCCAGTTCTCCTTTTTAAAATTAGAATCTATTATCAAAATGTTTCATTTATTAATAGAGTTAGCTTAATTTGAAATTCAAGATATAAAAGAAAGTGCAATAGAAATTCTGTCAGCTCTGTCGTTCCTTACCTGCGTATTGTATTCTCCAATCTACCTCACTTCTTGAGATTCTTTCCAGAGAACAAAACAAAACAAACATATATTTCAACAAAGAATCAGAACATGTTTGCCAGAAAACATTACACCGCTGCTAGGTTGGGGTAGACAGCAGAGGACGTCATGTTGGAATGACCCGTGTCATCTTCCCTTCACCCATTCTCTGAGTGACATAGGAGAACACCAGCTATAGCAAGGCGCTGAACAAAACTGGGTTTAAGTTCCATTTCCAACAATACTAGTAACGATAGGCAGTTCTGTCCATTTGTTTTGCCTTCTTTAAAAGCTTGCATTTATTGGTTTTTGTTTGTTTCTTTGTTTGGTTGGTTGATTTTATTTTTTGAAATGGGTCTTCATTCTATAGCTCAGGCTAACAAGGGACTTCCTGTGGAATCCAAGATAGCCTCAAACTCATGGTGATTCTCCTGTCTTAGTTTCCTGAGCACTGGGTAATGGATATGGGCGACCACACCCAAAAATGCATTGATTCTTAAGTAGTTTTCTACTAGTTAAATTGGACTCTGACCTGACAGAGCACGTGAATCTGGAAGACCTTGAGTTTGTTGGTTTTGGCAATGAAGTGATGAAATGTAGGTTAGGTTCCATCCATTCCTAACAGGATGATATTCGGGACCTCAGGACAGAGGCAGAGTAGAACCACCCAATTAAACCATTTCTGGATATCTGAGTCTCAGAACATTATGATATATGCTTAGGTCATGAGGTAATTTATTTCACAGCAACAGGAGGCTAACACACGAGTCCTTGGAGGGTCCTTGACAAACCTCAGTGTGTCCCAAGGACCATCGGGGGAGGGCACTAGAACTGGAGGTCCTGTTGAGTGGGCATCGTGGTTTGAATGAGAGAATGGTCCCCATAGGCTCTTATACTTATATTCTTGGTCCCCAGTTGGTGGAACTGTTTGGAAAGGATCAGGAGGTGTGGTCTTGTTGGAGGAGGCATGTCACTGGGGAGGGCTTTGAGGTTTCAAAAGCTCCCACCATTCCCAGTTATCTCTCTCTGCCTGGCACTTCTGGGAAAAGATGTAAGCTCTCAGTTACTGCTCCAGGGTCATGTCTGCCTGCCTACTGCCATGTTACCTGTCATGACGGTCATGGACTCTAACTCCCTAAATCTGGAGGGCCCTAAGAAGTTCTTCTCTAAGATGCCTTGATCATAATGTCTTATCAGAGCAAAAGAAAGGTAATTAAGATGGTGAAGGGACTGGAGAGATGGCTCAGAGGTTAAGAGCACTGGCCGCTCTCCCAGAGATCCTGAGTTCAATTCCCAGCAACCACATGGTGGCTCACAACCATTCATAATGAGATCTGGTGCCTTCTTCTGGCCTCCAAGCATACATGCAGAGCACTATGTATAGATAATAAATAAATAAATAAATAAATAAATAAATAAAAGACAGTGAGGAGTGCTCTTCAGGTATCTAGGATGAGGGAGTCTAACAAGGTTTCCAGTTTGTGTAGAAGAGACTTGTAGGCGATGAAGGGCAGACATTCTGTATGACCTGGTGGGCAAAATGCCAGTGGAAACATGTTCAGGGTCTCATCTCAGAGTCATTGTCTAGAAGTCACAACTGACCCACATGAGAAGGGTGTCCTTAGGGAACAGCACTGGCAGACAGGTCTGAAGAAAGGGGGGGGGGCTTCATGGCGCTTGGCAGTGTTGTTGCTGCGAAGTCTGTGTGGGGAAAGAAAAGTTAGTTCCTTCTGGGCATCTGAAGGCCTTTCCCCGTTTGAAATGCAGTTTTGGGACACAACCCGAGTTTTGTGGTGGATCATAGACGAGCTCTTACCTGAAAAATAAAGAAATGTTCTCTCTGCATTAAGCTACAAACCACCAGCATTGAGGATTTCTGAGGAGTACTGCGTTCTGAACAATGACGGGATAGATGTCATCCTGGAAGGATGGCGTTTTCCCCAAAGCTGTTAGTTACGTCTGCACTGGTGTCTGGAGTTTTCAATCTTCCACAAGCACCCTCTGGGCTGTGAGCTGCCCTGTGAGTAGGTGGTGGAGAGGACTTGCTTCCTCTGCAGGAAGAAAACACTGGCACTCGGAGACATTAAGTGGTTCGCTCCAGTTCTCACAGCTGGTAACTCGTCAGACAGGGGCCTGGAAACTTGGGTCCAATCCCTGCCCTAAGAGAAATATCATAAGGAAATTGAGCTGTAGGTGAGGAGATGGGTGTAGGAGACAACCAGAGGAACCTTTGATAGACTTAAGCTAATTAGAGCAAGTAAACTGTGGAGGAGGAAGCCAAGCTTCTCCAGAACCCTTTCCCAAACAGAGCTGTCCACCTGCCTCTTCTCAACCACGCCTATGAACTCAAGGAACAAGTGTGTGTTTGCTCCTTCTGAAAAGTGACTAGTTGGGCAGTTCCCTTTCTGGGTAAAGGACAATTATAGGAGAGAATTGGAAGGAAGCATAGTTTTCCCAAACTCTGGGATATAAGAGAGAAATAGGTGGTGACTGGGAAACTTAGAGATTTAAACAATGTATCCCTGTGGTAATATTCTGACTGTTGACTTTTGTTTCCTTAAAAGCTTAACTGGTGCTCATTGAAAGTTTGTTTTTGCTTTTTGTTTTGTTTTGTTTGTTTGTTTCTTTCTTTGTTTGTTTTTCAGAAGAACTAGAGGGAATGGTGACTCTATGACTTTGCTTCCAGTTAATCTACACCTGAGACCTCCTGGCCCAGTACAAACAAGATAGATATGCCTTTTCCAACATATTCTGTTTTCTGGACCAGACTGGGTGGGCTGGGCCTCAGAGATGTAGGCTACAAAGGGTCAAAAGCAAGAAACTGCAAAGCAACTCTAGCTCATACCTGTGCCAGTCACCAGACCCAGGCTGTAACAAGCCCAGGGAGTGACCAGTAATCCCAGAGGGACTGAACAGCTAACAATGCCAGTGACAGGAAGGTCACTGCTGCTCTCCTCAGCCAACCTTTGACCTCATTCTAGAAATTCTTCAGGATCCGAACAGGAGGTAGCAATTCCTAGTGCAGCAAACATGGACTCAGATAGGTTACCTCCACTCTGTCCCCCACACTTCAGAACTGTGTAATTATGTGCATAACATCCCCTGCCCAGCATTTGTTTACATGTATACAGTTACTGCTTATTTTAGGTGGTCCTTATGGGATTCAAGAGAGATTTTTCTTATTTAATTAGCTTGGGATCCAGTTCATAGTACTTGTACAATAGGCATCATTCCTTTGTCCCCACTGTCCTTTGTCACCTCTTCCAGATTTTCCAGCTACATGAGTCACTCTTATAAAGGAAAACATTTAATTGGGGCTGGTTTAGTTTCAGAGGTTCAGTTCATTGTCAACATGGTGGAGAGCATGGCAGCGTGCAGGCAGACAGGGTGCTCAAGTAGCTGAGAGCGCTACACCTTGCAGGCAACAGGAAGTTGACTGGCTGTCACACTGAGTGAAGCTTGAGAAAAGAGACCTCAAGGCCCGCCCCCACAGTGACACACTTCCTCCAACAAGACCACACCTCCTCCACAACACCTCCTTACAGTGCCACTCCCTTTGAGGGCCATTTTCTTTCAAACCACCACATTCAGAGTCAGGGTCCCTGCATTGTATCCACAACCTTCCCATTGGTGTGACAAAATACCAGTGATAATTAAAACCTTGTGGGAGTCAGTCCTCCTCATGTACCGTGTGGGGTTCCAGGATCAAATTCTGGCCATCCAGTTGGGCAACAAGCATCCTTACCAACTGAGTCACTCTGCCAGCACAATCTACAGTGTTTCCAGGGGCTCTTGAGCCATCACTAAAACAAACTATATCCTAGATCATAAAGCAAGCCTCAATTTATATTTAAAATAATATATAATATGCTATATGACCATGATGTTCAATAACAGAAAGACATCTGGGACTCTCTCCCTTCAAACTTGGAGCTCTCTTTCTATTATTTATAAATAATTCATGGATCAGAGAAAATATGTCAAGGGACATTAAAAATATAGAACTAAATGAAAATTATATAACTAAAGCAGTCCTCAGAGGGACATTTCAGCCACCACTAAATACTTGCATTTGAAAACAAGAATAGGGGGAAAATCCAAATCACTATCATTATAGAGTATTGATGCAAAAAATCCCCAGAAAAATACTGTTAAACTGGACACAGAAATATATAGAAATCAGTGTCTTATTTCCAAGTGGACTTTATTCTGGGAAGAAAAGGTCTGTCCAACATTTTAAAACCGACCAATGTAATACACTATTTTAATGAAAAATTTCCCCTTTTATTGTATGCATATGGGTGTTTTGCCTGCTTGTACATTTGTGAATCACATACATGCAGTGCCTGAGGAGGCCTTTAGTGGTGCGTGCCTTTAATCCTGGGTTCCAGAAGAAGAGATAGGCAAATCCCAAGTAGCAGTGTGAGAGGGGGCAGGGGCAGGGGGCAGGGGGAGGGGCTTGGGGAATCATTGGCCAGGGGGCAGGGGGAGAGGAATCATTGGCTGGAGACTGGGGAGATGGCGCAGAGATTAAGAGATTAAGAGATTAAGAGCACTACTGCTCTTGCAAAGGACAGAACTTCAGTGTTCAGCACCTACATCTGGCGGCTCACAACTGCTTGTAGCTCCAGCTTCAGCTCCAGGGGAAATCTGATACCTCTGGTCTCCTCAGACATCTGCACTCATACACAGACACACACACATACACACACACACTCACACAAAGAAGAGAAGAAGAAGAAGAAGAAGAAGAAGAAGAAGAAGAAGAAGAAGAAGAAGAAGAAGAGAAAACCTCAGCAATTATAAGTGTTCAGTTTTTTTTAAATCATGGATTATAAAATGTTAACATGTGCTTAAAAATGTAGAGAAACTAAGCAATACAATTTCTTGGGTCTGCTTTGACTAGGCGTCTACCCGGGTCTCAGCCAATAGTCCTTAGCTATCACTGCTGTGAAACAACAGTGAACCCTGTGCTGACATCATCGTAAAAGGCTTGCTTCTCCGACCCCACCCTCCATCCACGTGCCCTAATGCATTTGCTGTTGATTTTTAAGCCACGGCATGTGCAAGAACAGAGGAGAAGGAGAGAAGAATGCACAGCCTTTCCGTCCCCAGAGACAACCCACAGCGACCAGGCACACTTTGTGGCACCAGGGTTCATTCTTACATGACCGCACTCTGGTTCTCACCAGGCAAGTGTGAGGTGCATGTCACCAGTCTGCGTGGAAGCTTAGGGATTCGAGGTCATGCCCAGTGAGGACATGGGCTTGGGTCACAGTTCTGTTATTACCACTTGTCAGCTCTGGCACCTGAAGCCCGTGGCTCGGTGTCATTTCTGTTGCAGCTTGCCCTCTGCGAGACAGGTAAAAAGCACTCCTTGGCAGCCATGCTAGGAAGATGCATATGTAGTGGTTTCTGTTAGGTGAAATGATGGGACAACTTAACCTCAGCTGCGCAGGGAAGCTGGCAAGCCGTGTCGGTTCTCACGCTTTAGTATTCATTGCTACACAGTTTCCTTGAGGTTTTTCCCCTGTAGCCTTGTGTCTTACTGCAGGAATGAGCAGAGTGTAGGGGCTACTCAGGCCTGGGCTTGGGGCTGTCCTTAGTAGGATGCTGGGCCCAAGGAAAATTCCTTTGTGTTCCATGAGTCACCTTAGGGGAAGAAGTTGCTGTCAGCTGGTGATAAAGGGATTAAGAGTGGAATGTTCCCCAGGGAGGGCAATTTCTGAGAATTACTTGTGCCATGTACTGTTCCTACCCATAATCCCACATGCCTGTCATTCTGCATGGGCTACACTCAACTATATACATGGAGGCCCATGAAGAGGTGGGTAGTTTACTCAAGGTTCCGGAACTAAGTCTCTGAGCATCCAGCCAGATTCATCCAGCACACTGGGCTATGTTAGAGGGACAGGCACTTCAGGCCAGCTGTTGGGTTGCCCAGGTGACAGTCCTGAGAGGTATCAGCTAAGTGCACACTAAGGACCTCTGCCTCTCATTCCTTCATCCATCCAACATCCACTGGGAGCCTCATGTGTGGAGAAGATGCTCCAATATCCCAACGAATTTCACCCACAGCCCCTGATTCAGGGAGCTTGCTAGCAATGGGGCAGCATTTCTGTTTTCTGTCGCTCATGGCAGACTGTCACAGGCTGTGGACTTGTAAAGCAAAGAGGTGTATCTGGTCTCAGAGTTCTACTCCAACATCAGGAGAAGGGGCTTCTTGTTTGACCAAATCAAGGCTCACACAGAACTTCACTTGGCAAGAGACAGAGCAAACCTGTGTGTGTGTGTGTGTGTGTGTGTGTGTGTGTGTGTGTGTGTGTGTGTGTGTGTGTGTGTGTCCTCTTATAAAGACAACAGCATTGGTAGGGGCAATGGCTCCATAGGTCAGGTGTTTCCCGTGGAAGAACGAGGACTTGGGGTCAGATCTCTGGCACCCACACAGAGCCTGGTGTGGCAATGAGCTCCAGGTTTAGTGAGATAAAATAAATAAAATAGAGGTAGAGAAAAATATCTGATGTTAACCTCTGGCCTCTTCATACACACACAGAATGAAGGAAAGAAAGAGAGAGAGAAAGAAAATCTTAAGACCCCATTATTCAATCGGGAGCTCCTCCCTGCTGCCTTATTTAATCTTGGCCACCCTTATTTAGGTTCCATTTTTAAACAGCAGGGTTGACTCCAGTTTCTCTCACTTGGCTAATCTCTCCCAACAGGGATCCAACTCACTAGTTACTTTGCTGGGACAAGATGCCTGACCACAGCAACTCCAGTAGAGAAGGGCTTTTCTTATGAACAGGGATTCAGTCCATGATGGCAGCAGGCACAGAAGGCAGCTTCTCACATCACGTCCACATTCAATGAGTAGAGAAAGGGATTCTGATGCTCACTCACTTTTGCCTTTTTATTTAGGCAGAGACCGGCCCCAAGGGATGACGCAGTCCTCATTCAAGGTGGGGCTCTCTTACTTAACCAAATCCTTTGGGGGTGGGATGGGGCAACTGCTCATACACATTCTTAGAGGTATGTTTCCATGGTGATTCCAAGGCCAGTGAAGCTGACCATCACAGACTACAGTATGAGTTCTGGAATGGAGCAGCCACATTTAAACAGGAAAGAGAGAAAGGCCACAGCAGACCCAGGTTTCAGGGGTCTAAAGCTTAAACACTTGCAATAGCTCCTTTTAGGAAGTTGACTACAAAAGAAGGAGCAAAAATTGGCAATGAGGACTGAGTCTATAAGTCAGAGGTAGAGCAAATGTTTAGGATGTTCAGAAAGGAAGGAAGAGAGGAAGGAAGTAGGGAAAGAAGTAGGAAAGGAAGTAGGGAAGGAGGGGAGGGGGAAGGGAAGGAGGAGGAGGGGGAGGGAGGCAGAAAGAAATAGAGGAGAGGGGAGGAGAGGGGAGAGAGAGAGAGAGAGAGAGAGAGAGAGAGAGAGAGAGAGAGAGAGAGAGAGAGAGAGAGAGAGGGAGGGAGGGAGGGAGGGAGGAAGGGAGGGGGAAGAGAGGTTAACCTCTGGCCTCTTCATGGGCACACACCACACACTGGGTGAACACCCATTTTCAGTTGTCGGTGCAGTTAGTGGGAAGTTTGTCCATCCTCTCCTCCAGGCCCATTCCCCACCTCTCCTCTTCCAGAGGGTCTTTCCCCTCCGCATTCAGCATCAGCATCGTGCCCACTGAATAAGGATGCCTTTAAGAGAAGGCCAAAAGATAGAACAAAATAAACTGAAGAGAAACCAGGAGGTGTGCTTTTTTGGGGGGGTGACGTGGAGAGCTCAGATGTCATGGAAACCAGGGAGAGAACATTCCAGGGAGGGAGGGGACCCCGCATTGTCTACTGCAGGGCATGGTTCGGTCAGGTGGAGACTACAAACCAGGAAATGGGAGATGGTGCGGTGAGCACAGTGGGTGGGCTGAGTAGAGGCAGCATAGAAATGGAGACAGCAAAAATCAGGAACGTGGGAACTGGGAGCAGGAAGGAGGGGGTTGAGTGGCGACAAAGAAATGTGAAGCAAAGGGTTAACATATTGAATGCTCAAGCCTTTGATCCCAGCACTTGGGAGGCAGAGCCAGGCGTATCTCTGTGAGCTCGAGGCCAGCCTGGTCTACAAAGCTACACAGAGAAACCCAAAAGATAGATACGAGGGTGCATATCCAATCCCAGCACTTTGGAGGCACAGCAGTAGAAAGATCAGAAGTTCGAGGCCAGCCTGAAAAGTAGTGAGGGTCAAGGCAGCCTCTATACGGAATGAGATCTCATCTCATAACAACAGCGTATCTGGGGGAAAGAGAGGGTGGTGGAGTATGGGTGACAGGAGAGCCCATCGCACCCTCCTCCTGTCTCAGCTCCTGGCTCCGCTGCCTCTTCCAAAAGCTCCCGCACAGATAAAAAGAACCCTTTCCCTTGCCCAGCCACCTTGCAGATGCTCCACACAAGATGACGGGGCCTCCGGAACCCTCCTTAGACTCAAGTCTCCATACCCTAACCCGTTCATCCTTGCTTTGGACTGTGGTGAACTGGGAGACTACCCAGCTAACAGAGAGAAGCCAGAGCAAACCAGGGCAATTAAGGGATGGTCTTTTTCCTTAGCTAGGCTCACAGCGGCGACTGTGACAGCGTCCACCAGAGGGCGCCGTGGGCTCGCAGAGCCGGGCATGCATGGCGTGCCAGGCCCTTTCTGATTCCATTGATGCCAGGGACTCATTTGAACAAACAATGGAGAACCTACAAGAAAGCTATTGATAACGCCCCCCTTTCCTTTAAATACTTCTAGAGCAAACGTTATCAATACAAAAGTGTCCTTTTGATTGACTCTTGACACCCAAGTAACAACCCTACCAGTAGCATTGTCTCAGAAGGAGCATTAGGTTACTATAGTAAATAGTGCGCCCAATATATTTGGGCGTCCCAAAATAAGTCATGCTTGAGCCTCTGAACCTTTAAACCTTGTGTGTGTGTGTGTGTGGGGGAAGTAACAGATTAAGACTGTCACCAAATAACTATACCACGAATAAAGTGGTAAGAAGAGGAAGTGGTTGAGAGTTCCAGAAGGAGGCTTCTGCTTGGACAGTGATGTCCTGTTCGTGGAGGACCAGACTGTGCTAGACACAGGAAAGCCAGCGGAAACATCTACTATACACTCGTACAGGTGTCAAAAGCCATATGCTGATACTGATCTATCTAGAAGTGTTAGTATTCAAGATGCACAAATAATGAGGTTACGCCAGGCAGGGTGGTGTACACCTTTGCTCCCAGCATCCAGGAGTCAGGAATTGGAGGATCTTTGTGAGTTACAGACCAGCCAGTGCGTTCCAGGCCAGCCAGAGCACAGTGGGACTCTGTCTTGAAACATCTCTCTCTCTCTCTCTCTCTCTCCCTCTCCCTCTCTCTCTCTCTCTCTCTCTCTCTCTCTCTCTCTCTCTCTCTCTCTCTCTCTCTCTCTCTCTCTCTCTCTCTCTCTCTCTCACACACACACACACACACACACACACACAGAGGTGGGGGGGGGGAGGGTGGTTAAGCCTTCCCCCATCCCTAGTTTTTCAAGACAGGGTTTTTTTCTGTGTAGCCCTGGAACTCACTCTGTAGATCAGGCTGGCCTCGAACTCACAGAGATCCAACTGCCTCTGCTTCCTGAGTGCTGGGGTTATAGGCGTGCGCCACCACCACCTGGCTTGGTTTAAACGTTTTAATCATCAAAACAACACAAGAACTCCACAGTCCCTTTGGGAGTAAGTGTATCATTATCATAATATATTATGTATTTTATTATAAGAATTATATTATACTGGTATAAGGTCAGTTTAATTTAGAATCAATAAATTAAGACAAGCCCAGACCTTGGTTATGCAGAAATGTCGCTACTAAGAGGTTAAATGTAACTGACTTTGTCATCATTAAACAATGCTGTATTGGTTCCAGGACAACAATGTTTGAGTATTTATTTACTTATTTATTTATTCTGTAGTAAATTTAACTAGGATGTTTAATTCTTGGGTCTAGACCTTTGATTAGTGTTCACCCCCTTTTTTGTTGTTTTCTTTTTTTTTTTTTTGGCAAGTCTCGGATCTCTTTATGACCCAGACTCCTTATTTAATAACAATAAAGATAGAAAAAGTTCTCTGTCACATCCTGTAGGGAAGCAAACAAGTCCCTTCAGCTCTATGGCTGTCTCCTTAGATTGTCTTGGTTCCAGTGTGGCATTAAGGGTCTTTGGGGCTTGTAGAGTGACATATGAAGGAAAGAAGGGAGCTTGGTGGCGGAGGACATTGGTTCCCATAGTGGATAGGATTCCCCATGTCTTCTCTGTGTGGTGGCTCTCAGCGTCCCAAACTTGCTGTGATCATTGCTGGGACCATGCCCCACCCCTTTTTTGGCACTTACCGCCTGAGCTATTTATTCACCACAATGGATACAGACTGAACCGATTATTTGAGAGTAGTGTCTGTAGTAGTCTCCAGGGCTGAATATTCCAGAGACTTGCCCATCCAGATAGCAGAACTTCCTAGCCTCCTTACAGTCAGGTGAGAGGGATCATATTCCTGGTTGTAGCTATCGGCTGGTGAGTAGCAGAGACTTAGTGGTTTCCCAGAACTATTTGCTTGTGGAAGACCCTCCAGAGGACCCTTGCTCTGTGCCTATCACCAGCTATATGAGGGATGCTAGGTGGGGCAGAGCTCCTACAACATGCTGCTATCTTGGCATCCAGGGATTGCTGATCGTATCCCAGCAACCAACAGCATACCTTGACTAATAAGCAAGTAAACGAACTCAACTAGTCATCTCCTTAGCTGAGGAGGAGTTAGTCAACAACCATTTTCTCCAGAGTACCCATCCTAGAAGAGTGTGTGCGTGTGAGTTAGCACGTGCTTGTGTGCATGTGTGTGTGTTCTTGAGGATTGAGTCCAGGACTTCCCACATGCAAGACCAGGCATCTATGACTGAGTCAATACCCTTTATGTCTGGATCTATTACATAGCAAGTACTTAGTAAAGACCTTTGGATTAATACAGAGTATTGAAAGGTTCCAGACATAGCACAACATATGAGAAAGAAGCAGCATAAGGGACATTATCTCCATGTGGCGTCCTAGGTAGTGGGCTGTCATTCCAGGGAACTATGGAAAGAGGGTGCCAGGCCACTGCTTCCCTGCATCCATGTTTAATCTTTATAGGGTGACCATCGATCCCTCTATCTCCTTGCGGGTTCAAGAGAGTTCAACAGAGTTCAGAGTAGGGCCAGAGCCAAAGTTAGCCATGGTGGACCAGGTAAAAGCCAGAGCACAGACACGTGAGTCTAGGACAGAGTTGGGAGTGTGCCAGAGTGGGTGGGAGCTGGGCTGGGGCTGGGTTGGCCAGGTGGTGGGAGGCTTCTGTTACTGTGCCTGAGCACATGCTGTCCCCAGGGCCAGGGGCCTGAATTCTTTTCCACGTGGCCTATGAGGGATGAACGATAGACCCTGGTCATGGCGACCTTTTCCAGGCCCAGTAAGTGTCTATAAACTGCAAGGGTTGGTACAGCAGCAGGGGCACAGAAATTAGCACAGGCCTCTAAGGTTCTGGCCCCTCCTTCCCTGCTGCCTTTAGCAGACCTGAACACCTAGGGAAGGTTTCATTCTTGAGCAGAGTACAAATTATCTTCAGTTGCGAATCTCTCCGGTCCCCCGTTTCCAGGTGAGTGTGCTGGGGTGAAGTTACAGAAGAGAAAAGCATCCATTTGCTATCCTCCCCGTGCCTCCCCAATTCGGTTCTAGGGACTGAACCCATGGCCACCCTGAATCACACTAGGTAAAGGCTCTATCCCTGGGTTATACCCCAGACACCAAACTGTTTTTTTTTTTCTTTTAAAGAATCCATTCTAGCAATACTTCTCAACCACAGGAATGTCCAGTGCCTCTCTAGGAAGCAGTTCAAATCCATCTTCTAGCCCCCCGGGAACTGTTCCCACCGCCTGGTCTCTCCTGTTCTTACCTGACTAAGCCATGCTACGTTCCCCTTCCCTGGTTGTTCATGGTCTGTTCTCTTTGCCTCCTGACTTTCCCTGTCTGCTGCTGAAGGAATTCTGGCTCAAAGGGCCTGGTAGGGATGCTTTCCTAAGTTCCCCCAGGCAAGGGATGCTGCTCCTATTCCGGGAACTATTGTTGCAACATGGACTGTACCGAGCTATTAGTCCTTTCCCCATGCCCCCTCCGTCGTCCTTGTTACATTCTTACATCATCTTTCTTCTTCTCTTCTGCCCCCTCTCAAAGATTATGAAATATCTAGACTATTGTTACAATCCAAAAGGGCATTTTACTCAGTTTATATACAGTTGCCTCCCTGTCCTTTACATTGTATACTGGGTCAAGAGAGGGATTAAACCATGAAGTAATTAGGATCAGAAATTTACATCCTAAGCCCTAACTGGTATGGTCCTGTTTTCCTTTGCATCTGGAGTCTGAAGCAGGTTATTTTAGATAAATCTCCCCTCCAGGTAAATTTAATAGTGCTCCCTTATATGGCAGTGGCATACGCCTTTGACACCAGAATTTAGGAGGCAGAGGCAGGAAAATCTGTGGGAGTTAGAGGCCAACTTGGCCTACAGAGTGAGTTCCAGGACAGCCAGAGCTACATAGTGAGACCCTGTCTTGAAATCCGGGGTGGGCAGTGGGGGGAGCTTTGACAAGCAGGTGTCTTATATCTTCTTGCGGCTAAGCTGGAGAGTGGGGAGGTGGGAGATTCATTCTAGAACAAGGATGTAGTAAGAGCAGTGTTGGCATGAAGAACACCAGCACTCTCCGTTTTGATATAAAGCTTCATCCAATACAGTATTGGCATTTATTATTATTGTTGTTGTTATTATTATTTTGGCCAAGTGTTTTGTATTTCCAATGCAAAAGACCTGTAACTGAAAGTAGACTAATGTTGTTTACACTCTGGAGTGGCAGTCTGATTGCATACATGGGTAGTCTCTTAAGAAACAGGCCTTTTCTCCCCCTATAACATTAACCAGGATGCAGGCAGCAGTAATGGAAGCATGCAGCTTATCTGTTTTATGGTAGTCATGGAGATGGCAAAAGACTCCTATGTTTTAAATCTTTAATATGTTTGCCTGTGGGAAGCAGGATGTGGGAGGAGAGGGAAGGGGGATGAGCTATCCCAAAAAATCAAATTCAGTGTTTCTTTAGTTTTAAACTTATTTCTTGTTTAATAGGCCCAAAAGAAGGGATTTAGGCCAATGATTTTCAATCCCAAGTCTATTTGCTTGTCAGATAGGGTCTAATGGACAAAATTGGGGAGATGGTAGGACACACCCACCAGTTAAGCCAGGAACACCAACTAGTTAAGTCGGGATCTCTAAGTTTAAGAAATCCTTGATTTACAGAACTGCCCAGTAGGGCAAATGAAGCGTTCCATTTAGGTATAAAGCTTAATGGGCGCCAATAAACCTAGTAAAGCAAATTGTTACGTTGTGAACTATTTAAAATGATCTAAAATTGGCATATTCTGTTCATCCTGGAAATTCATATTACCTTTTATTTAAAAAACTGACTTACATACCATTTTGTTTAATGAGCTTTTTGGCATCCTTTAAACTTAGACATGCATCCCTATCGTTTTTTAGCACCGGGCCTGCTTCCTAAACACACATTCTGAAGATAAAGTCTCATTTGCCATTAGCTTTTACTGCATGTCCGGAAAAGAAGTTTTAAAATTATTATTTTTTAAGTGTCACTGATCTTAAGACCATAATCGTTCCCAAGGCTGCATTTTTAGTAAGTTATCCCATGCAACAGGGCTGTTTCCGACGAATATCAGTAAACTGGGGGGGGGTGAGGGGGCGTGACGGCACGTTTCGACTTTGGGAGGAGATCCGCCTAAATGCCAGTGAAACTCCTGAACTCTTTTTTTTGGGGGGGGGGGTTGCACTGCACTTGATATTGCGTTCCTCGAGCCTGCCTCTTGCCTCATCTTTAAGCCACAGGGAATGATAACCCTTTTCCACACAGGAAAAAGTGAACGGGTTGCAGTTTGTACATTTCGGTCTCCACTTATCAGCGTCTGCAGATAAACACTCAGTCTTTCACGATCCCTACGAACAGTCGAACTTGCCTTGGCACACGGGTGAGGGCGGAGGTTTTCTTTTTCCACTCACCCAGCCCGGAGCTGCTGGACCAGCCCCTTCCCGGGCGCAGGCTGGAAGTTCCCGCTGCGCGGCGCCCCGGGCCTGGCGCGCTCCGTCCCGGCCCTCCCAGGTTCCCAGTCCTCTCGGCTCAGGGCTGTCCCCTGCTCGCCTCCTTCCCCGGTCCCGATCCCGGGCGGAGGAAATTCTTCCCCAGAAGCCTAGGGCTGGCCTCACGTGACCAGCCGCCGCCAGCGCGGCTTCCAGAGAGAGTTTAAAGGTTACGGAGGAAATTAGCATGGATACAACCACCAGCCCCCAGGAGGGCGCAGCCGGCTTTCCCGCAATCGGGACGCCCGCTGTCAGCGCGTGGATCCGAGCCTTGTCCCCCCTTAAGGGGCACACGAGAGGTCCCGCATGTGTAGGAGGAGTCACTTTGAGAAATAAACAGACACTCGAACCGAGCCGGGCCGGGGTTCTACCAGGCTTCCACTTGTCAACAAGTTCTCGCAGCCCGAGCAAGTCAGGGACAGATCCCAAGAGGGGAGAGCCTCCCCAAGGAAAAGGAAGAGGAAAATTAGGTTTCAAAACTCACACCCAGCAAAAGAGCTCAGCAGTCCGGGTGGCCCCTCCCCCATCGCGCACAGCAGAGAATCCCGGGACAGAGTGACAAACAGGCCAGTTCTCCCGCGGGCGGCTGGTGACCGCCGCAGCACAGGCGGAGTTGAGAAAGGTGCTGAGTTTTCTAGGACATTGCGACCCCCTCCATTCCAGCCAGGGCTCTAAAACACAGTATTGGCCTTCGAGTGCGGGAGAGATGCTCCCCCCACCCCCGCTCTCTGGGTGCCGACCCCGCTCTCCCAGTGCGGACCAGAGGCGCACAGGCCAGGCCTGCGACTCTCGCCCCCGCCTCCCAGCACCGCCACCCTCCCGGGGCCCTTTCGGAATCCTCCCTCAGCTCCCTCCCGCGCCGCCGCCACCGGACCGGGCTGGCCGACTCGCTGCTGTTTTCTGCTCAGCTCACTTTTCCCGTATTGCTCCCCCAACCGGCAAAACTTTCTATTTCCCCAAACACTGTCGCGCGCGCGCGCGCGCGTGCACACACACACACACTCACACACACACACACACACACTCACACACACTGACGTCTTTGCGCATTTCCTGCATTAGTGGGAGGGTGAATCGCTCGCACGGCGATCGAGGGAAGGAGATCGCGGGCTGAGCGGTCTGGCGGGCGGCGAGCCGGCGAGCGGGCGGCAGCCGAGAGCGCGGACGCGGGGAGCGCGGCGGGCGGGCGGGCGCCGGCGGCCGGGAGGAGGGGCCGCGCTGAGTCGCAGTCCCTGCCCCGCCGCCGCGCTGCGCACCGCCGGGTGCCGGCCTGCGCCCCGAGCCCGAGTGGCGGCCACCTCTACCTCCCGAGCCCGCGCGGATGTGAGATCCTGGGAGCCGGGCACCTCGCGATAGCCGGCTGCGGCGCTCCACTGCTTGGCCCTGGTGGCGGCGGCCGGGCTGGCTGTGAGGCTTGTGGATTTTTAAAAAATTTGGCTCCGGGGAGGACCATTTCCTCTCGACATGCATCCCTCCGGATAGACTGCACATCCCTCAGTCCACCCTCCGCCCCGCGCCGTCCGAGGCAAGCGCTGGGTGGGCGAAGAGGATCCGGGTTGAAAACTGCGCCCCCGGTTTTCGTCCCCGCCCCGTCCCGCCTCCCCCGCCCCTCCACCTCGGGACTCGAAATTGCCGGGGGATTATGTTTCGGAAAGGTAGGTGAGCGCCGGGCGAGGCGCCTGCTTCTTCGCACACGGACCCAGAGAACCAGCGAGGAGGCGAGTCAGCCCCCGCGGCTTGCAGCGGAGGCGACAGCTCGTCTCCTCCCGTGGAGGTGTCGCCGGTGGTGGTGGGGGGGAGAGACTTGCTCCAAAAACGGACGTCTCCAGCTCTCCCCCTCCCTGTTTTCCGTTAGGAATCCGGCGAGGAAATACATGCACTCGCTGAGAATCGCCGGCGCCAGGACGCAGCGCCACAAGGTGTAGCGAGAGAGTGGGGTGGGGCGAGAGGGGACCCAGGAGTCCCCCAGGCTCCCAGCGTGCCTGCTGCCTGCTCTTCATTCCTGCCCTCGGGGCGGACGGAGTGACCCCGGCTCCAGTTCCCTGCCCCGACCATGGTAGTGTTCAATGGCCTTCTTAAGATCAAAATCTGTGAGGCCGTGAGCTTGAAGCCCACAGCCTGGTCGCTGCGCCATGCGGTGGGACCCCGGCCACAGACTTTCCTTCTGGACCCCTACATTGCTCTCAACGTGGATGACTCGCGCATTGGCCAAACAGCCACCAAGCAGAAGACCAATAGCCCGGCCTGGCACGATGAGTTCGTCACTGATGTGTGCAATGGGCGCAAGATCGAGCTGGCTGTCTTTCACGATGCTCCTATAGGCTACGACGACTTCGTGGCCAACTGCACCATTCAGTTCGAGGAGCTGTTGCAGAATGGGAGCCGTCACTTCGAGGACTGGGTGAGTCCAGCCCCTCCACGTTCAGGAGCCCGGGGTCTGAGGGAAAGACTTGCTGACCCGGGATTGGTCGTGGGGCTCAAGGGTGTGTGGTTGTGTGTGCATATAAATCTCAATTTCCTTGAAGAGGCGCATTTTATTTCGTAGCTGGAGAGGCATACACATTAGGATAAGAAAGATGGGATTTAGCAGGTGGGCACTATCCCCTGTCCCCTATGTGCCCTCCCGAAAATGGGCAGTACAGGGTGCTTGCAAGTTGGGAGAGCCCCAGAATGCAGGTGCATAGCTTGTCGGAGGGGATCTGGTACCTTCTTCTACAAGTGGATGGTGGGCTCGCTGAGTGGCCGTGTGGTTGGGTCTTTCCGTCCTTGGAGAGGCACGTGGAGCTCAGACTGGAGGTTTCCTGTGCATCCTGGCGTTGTCCTGGGTAGCCCAGTGATTAGTTTTATAGATTCCCTCTGGTAGGAAGCCTCCTTGTTCCCAAATCACTGGTTAGCTCATCTGCTGACCTACAAGAAAAAGGTGTGAGTCCCAGAAGCATTAGGCCAGCTTAAGTTTTGCCCATCTGTTTAGGATGCTGTATTAAAAAAAGGTCTCTGTGGTTATAGAAAGTCAGAACTTTGCATCTTAAGATGACATGCGTCCATGCTTTGATTGCCAAGACACTGTAGGAGCAAAAACTATTTCTGAAATTGTGTTCATTGTTAACTGATTACACTGTCAAGTATTAGGGATTTGGGGGAAAAAAAGGCCTTGCCAGTATACCTTAAACTGAATGCATTCAACCTTGGCACTTGGACAGTTAGAGAAATCAGTCTTCCCCCACCCCCTCTCTTCTCGGAGAAACAGTGTTAAATTGGGAAATAAATAGCTCTGTCTTCAGGTTTGTTACATGTTTCTATCTGGAGCAAGTGTTGCTATGGATGAATATATTTTCAAGATTCTTTGGTTTGCACAGAGAGCTGTCTGTGTTGCCTCATGAAGAGCTGCAGAGGAATCGCTTTCTACTGAGACCACAGATAACTTCATGAAATCTTAGGGGTCAGAGGGTGCACATGTCCTTGGCATATCACTTTACATAATATTTGTAAACATATTTCTCAAGGACAGGGAGTTTTAGGGGGAAATGGAGAGGAAAAGAAACCCTGCTCTTTTAATGCTCCTGACTGTGATAGAACCTTCCGGGAACCATGGTTACTAAAGGGGCTTTTAGGGCAACTCTTAGTAAGCCACATGAGCTGAGCTCCGGGAGATGTGTGTGGCTTCCACTTTGGACAGCAGGCAAACCACAGGACCCTGAACTCTGCTTTCCTTTCCTTCTGGCTCGCTGTCATTTTTCTGTTATCCACGATGATGCCCAAAGGGCCATGGAGGGGATAGCTAACTTCAGAAACAGACCTGAGTGCTAAACATCTGTGGTTTTGCATAAAAAGGGGAAGAAAACTTTGTCTCCAGTGGCAGGAAGGTGGGGCATTCTTGCAGGAGGTGCTAAGAGGGCATGAGCAGTGGGCAGAGAGCAGTGATGGTGAGCAGCAGGTCTGTGTGTTTCCACATGCTCCAGTCTGAAGGATGCATCCGAGTGTCTCTGGTAGCTGAACTGGCGTCTACTCCAGATGCAGGGCAGAACAGGATGCTACCCTCTCCTCTCTGCTCTTCTAGGGAAGTGTGCACCGGCGCTCGTTGCTTGATAGTCATTCTCCAAGGTTCTTACATTTATGCTGGATTTGGCCCTAGACCAGATCTTCTAGTGCACAGGTAAAATTTCCAGACAAGGACATCGAGTTCCAGAGAAGCTAAGTGGGCACCCAAGGTCACATGGTAAACACAGGTGGGTTGGAGGTTGAGCCCTTGCCTCCTATTGCTCAGTGTTTGCCCAGTGTGGGGAACAGCCTGTCTGGCTTCCCAGGCTATTTATTAGCCCTGCAGATTCATATGCTGTGGCCCTGACATTTTTATTGTGTGTGATAACGTAAAGTGCTTTCAAAATCATTATCTCTTCTGCCTTGTAGCAAGTGTGAATTGGATATGACAGGCATTGGACAGATTAAAAACAAGACAGAGAGCAGCCCAAAGAATGAATCAAGTGCTGGGGCTGGTTCTGACTGAGGGATGCTCTTGCTGCTCTCTGAAATGACTATGCGGACCCCAGCAACACTGTCCACCGGCCTGGAAACGGAGACAAGTTGCAAAAGGGCCACCTTCCCCCGTGTCAGTCACCCAAGTATACCCACCGCATCACAGCTGTAGGTAGAATTTCCTGGGCTTAGACTTTGTGCTCCCTACTTGGAGGAGATGAAGAGGCATACTCGTTCGTAGGTATGGCTCCAAAGCTCTGCTGGAAGTAATCAGATGTGCAGGATGTGAAGGAGCGTATACAGCTTCCGGCGGCTCCTCTCTTTACCGTGGAACATCTCAGCCAGCCATGTGCTGGCCTGCCCACTGGTGTGATCAAATTCTACTAGGGAAGCTTACCTTTCTAACTAACCCAGGGATATAAAAGAGGCCACAGGTTACTCTCAAGGAGCTTGCATTTATTTCTCTAGGGAAAGGACACTTAAGTAGTAATTCGGTTCCAAATGAGTAGTACTAAAATAGTTTGGTCTTTCATAGACAAGAGCGTGCTAGGAGGGTTGGGAAAATCCAGGAAGGCTCCTAGAAGGAGGCATGTACATCGAGTGTAAAAGTGTAGGTCATATTCAAAGGCATACCTATGGAGGATACAATGTGTCAGTCATGGACACTACCACAGAAAGGCATGGAGAGCTCCTACGCTCAGGGCTATGGGGATGGATAAGCATGGCTGAGCTGAGGACAAGACAGAACCATGTTACCCAATTTAAGACTTTTCATTTGGCCGGGCGGTCGTGGTGCACGCCTTTAATCCCAGCACTCGGGAGGCAGAGGCAGGCGGATCTCTGTGAGTTCGAGGCCGGGCTGGACCAATAGCCTCCAAAACACCAAAACAATACAGAGAAACCCTGTCTCGTAAAAACCAAAAAAATAAAAGACTTTTCATTTGACTGACACCTGAACGATAATTTAATACAAAAAACCCACCCAAACAAACAAACAAAAACCCAAACTGATGCTTTGTGCTAATCTTTCCTCAAGCCCCACTTTGTTGTGTAGAACCCCAGGGACGGAACTGCAGAGTAGAAGAATATTTAGAGGAGGTGTGGTTTTAGAATGTGAAAAGTCCAGGCTGTGGGAACTGTCTTCCAGACAGGGAAGAAAGACATTTCAGGTTGTGACGACAGAGGGGGCTGCTGTAGACACAGTTGGAGGAGGCAATGAGAAGGACGGATCCGAGCTGCATTTCTGATGAGCTAGATGAAGACTGACTTGGGTGTGCATAGGAGTTCCTAGGGGAAGGTACCAGGAAGATAGGTTTCCTGCCCTGCCCCCTCAGAGCTGTTGATTGCGTGGTTTGAACTAATGGCAAGGAATCTTCATTTCTTAGTGGTCTGTCCTTTGAGTTGCTTGCTTTGAGAACTATAGCTAGAATAGCAATTGTGGTAGGAAGAGGGGCTTCAGATTTGGTGGAGGCCAGAGGTTGGTATCAGAATGTTGTTCACCATTGATGTCCACGCTGTTTTTCCTTCACTTGTTTTTATTTACTTAGCATGCACGTGTGTGTGTGTGTGTGTGTGTGTGTGTGTGTGTGTGTGTGTGTGTGTGTGTGTACAGAGCTCAGAGGACAACTTGCAGGAGTATGTTTCTCCTTCCACCCCGTGAGTTCCAGGGCCCAAACTTATAGCCAGGTTCGACAGCAGGCACTTTCAGGAGCTGAGCCATCTCTTCGGGCCTCTATTTTTGAGACAAAGTCTCCTCACTAAACAAACTAAAAGTTTGTTTCCACTGGTTTGGTTAACCATCCGGTCACTGGGATCCACCTGTCCCACCTTCTAGGCAGGGTGCTGGGGTCACAGACCTCCAAGGCAGCACCTGTCTTTTGCGTGGATCCTTGGGGATGGGCAACAAACCCCATACTGGCTACGTCACCTCCTAGTCCCAGATTTCTTAAAAATAAGACCTGTAAGGATAACTGTGTCAACTATATACTCTTTATTCATGTTTGAGGCAGAGGTTGGATAAGGGCTAAATGGTGGCTTTTGCTTAGGGGATTTAAGCTAGGGAGAAGGCTTTGAGGTCAGCCTATGGGTGACAGCTGCTGGTCCCTTTACTCTCTGGGTTTTCCCGCTTAAAATGTACAGACTGAGCTGGGCTCTCTCTTGAACATCTGTTCTGTTGGCAGACATCTTTAGTTTGTGCCAATTCCTTGATGTATCTTGTCACAAGTCCATCCATCCATCCATCCCTATCTATCTATCTATCTATCTATCTCTATCTTTATGGTCTATTTAGTGCTTTTAGAGATAGGGTTTCTCTTTGTAGCCCTGGCTGTCCTGGAACTCACTCTAGCCAAGGCAGGCCTCGAACTCAGAGGTCCACCTGCCTGCCTCTGCCTGGCACAAATGCATTTATAATTTAGCGACTATGTCTGGAGGTTCTCACCCTTTGAGAGGGAGTCAGTTCTTTCTCCAGAGTGTCTGTCTTCTTTCTGTCGCTGGGATAAGCTACTCTGACCAAAACCAACTTGGAGAGGAAAGGGTTTATTTTACTTTGTGATCCATCAGCAAGGGAAGTCAAGGTAGGAGCCCCGGTGGGAACGGAAACAGAGGCATGGAGGAATGCTGGCCACTGGCTTGCCCCCTCTGGCTCACACCCAGCTGACTTTCTCATGTAACTCAGGACCACTGCCCAGGAGTGATGCCACTGGTAGTAGTCTAGGCCCTCCTGTTTGGATTGGCGATCAGGAAGATATAGCACAGACACAGCACAGGCCAATCTGACGGAGAAGAGGTTCCTTCTTCCTGAGTATGTCAGAGTGATGACTGAAACTCCCTGTAACAGCTGCAGAGAGTCCTTGTTGGGACTACACTATTTGGGTTTTAAGGCCACCTTTCCCCTGACCTAATTCTTGCATGACCTTTAGCAAGCCATTTAACCTTTCTGAAATTTGTTTTCTTCCTCTCTAAAAAATCTTATGCCTGAAGTGGTGGTTGTGGGGGAATTGAGTTTATACACACAGTGTGCTTGGATCATTGCCTGGCCTTCAGTATCTGCTCAAGGAATGTCTAATAATTGCCATGTTGAATCCCCCAGCCCCGGAAAGTGTAGGCTAGTGGACTGGATCTTCCTCGTCAACAAGAATCACCTGGGGGAGGTTCTTACAGCACCAATGCCAGGGTCCAGCCGCTAACTGTTCTGATTCTGATATCCTATGGACCCTGGGGCTATGGCCCTGTTAAATAGGCCTCCTCATGATGGGGTCTTTGTACATCACACAAGGACATATCTCAGTCTTCTTAGGGAATTTCTGAAAAATTTCAGCATCATTTTTTTTTCTTTTTAAGACAGAATGAAGTGGAAATGGTTTATAAAGGGGGCGTGGCATGGCTAGAATTGTCTAAGATCCCTTTGTAGACAACTTCCTTATTCCTGTGATCCTTGTCATCTAATTCAATATGGCTTCCCTTGGCATATAGGGTATCGTCTAACCATTTTATCAATTACTTCTTGGTCTAGGGCTATCGTATGCAGATCCCTGCTTCATGGCAGTCAAGCATTATCTGTGCTCTGTGTGTGTCCCTGTGTGTGTGTGTGTGTGTGTGTCTGTGTCTCTCTGTCTCTCTATGTGTCTCTGTCTCTGTCTCTGTCTCTCTGTCTCTGTCTCTCTCTCTCTCTCCCAGCACCTAACCAATGTAGTGAATAACTGAGACTCTCTTCTCCCCGGTGGTTGAGTTCTTACTGTATTTCCCAGATACTCATGGGTTATGACTTTGGCCTTGTGACTTAAGCCCCAGATGCCTGTTTCTTGGTTTGTAAAATAGGAAGATGAGAATTCTTTCCTCCTGGGGTTATTGTGTGAATGAAGTAAGGTAGTCCTATGAAACTTGCAGCAAAAGATCTGGTCACATTGAATTTCAGCAATTTTGTTAATATCTGAAGAATTATGTGTCAATGTTCATGGATTTAGATGAACATCTTAAGATGAACATATGGCCCAGTGAAAGATACTTTTCTCCTTGCTCTGCAAATGTGTTTTTATGAAAAGTCTTGGTAGTCTAAAAATAAATTTAATTTACTTATACTTAACAATTTTTCTCTTATTAAATCTTTGGGAGTTATATATTAAGTGTCGACTCCTCTCAGATCCATCCTCTTCCACACCCATCCAACTTAGTGCTCTCGTTTTTTCAAAACTCATCAACTGCAGTCCATGCTGCCTGCTTACGCTTAGGAGTGTGGGCATCCCCTGGAGCATGGTGGACCAGTCAGTGGCCATACTCTTAAAACAACAACAACCTGCTTCTCCCTCAGCAGCTGTCAATTGCCAATAGCCCCTCATCTTTTGAAAGCAATTTAATTACCTGTGATCATATTGCTTTGGCAGACCTAGGAATCACGGCCATTGGAGACAAAGTTTCATTACTTATAGAGGATGATCAGAAATAGGAGCATTTAGGAGCTAGTGTTTGGTTTGACTATGCCAGCCTTATCTAGCTTGAGGATTTCAACACATCTTTGATGCTGTTAGCTTTAGATTCCTGTCTCCAGACCATACAGAACGTGCAACTCCAGAACTTATATGTAGGCTTTTCTTATCTTCAGTGTGTATAACACATCTAAAAACCAGTACGTATGGTATCGTATGCCCAATTCCTACCTCAACCTAAGCTCGTTTTCTTCAGCTCAAGTGATGTCAACTCTACCTTTCTCCATCTAGGCCCGTAGCTAGGAAGTTCTGTCCTCAATGCCCCTCATTTTCACCTCCATGCCATGTTTAGCCCACAGCAGCAGCTTCTGCCATGTCTGCCATAAGAATAGATCCTAAGTGTCAGCATTTTCCATGTCTCTCATGGGCCCAAGTCACTAATGTTGTGTCTGGATTATCTCAGCAGTCCCCTAATTGGTTCCCCCTTGTCTGAACTTTGTCAAAAAATAAATCCCTCAGGAGGGGAAAAAAACCCAATTCCTTCCTGTAAGACAACCCAGCCAGGCCTTCTGGACCTCTCTGGCTCGGTGCCTACTGCTCTTCACCGTCACCTTGTGCGAGTCCCTAGTCACGAGAGCCCACGGGTCCCCTTAGACACACTCAGTCTCCCTCCGATTCTCTCCCATTCTTCTAAAATGTTTCTTCCACAAAGAGCCTCCTGGGTCAGACATTTATTCAAATGTAACTTTCCCAGTCAACCCTTTTCTGGTGGTCTTATCCAAAATGCCACTCTCCTTCAGGACTTGTGATTTTGTTTGATTATTTGATTATTGTTTTGAGGCCAAGCTTTGTTGTGGAGCTTGAGCTAATCGCAAGCCCTCAGCTCTCTGGCTTCCACCTCCCGAGTACTGGGGCTTCAGTCACCATGCCTGGCTTTCTCGGACATTTTGCTTCTCTAGTTTCGAAGGCTTGTTAATTTTTAAGGTAGCACACGAAAGTACTGGGTTCTCATCATGACATTTTTATAGGTATATGCCATTGTGCTTTGATTGTGTTTCCTCTCTGTTTTCCATTTTATACACTTCTTATATTTTTGGTTGTGAGCCTAGCCTTTAACGGCTGAGCCATCTCTCCAGCCCTTTATACACTTCTTTACATGGCTTCTCTTTTCCTTGTCTTTGCCTCTTACACTTCATACTTTTCTTATTCATCTTACCTAACATTGAGACAAAGTTCTATAAATACAGACGTTTTTATTCATTTCTGTCCTCTCAACAACCCAGCCAGGGCCTAGTGCATTCGTGAATGCAGTCCAGTGGTAGATATGGGGGTGTTGATGAGACAGAAGGGGTGTGTGGCGCAGTTCCTACCTCTGGGGAGCATGGGAGTTTGACATGTGTTTGAGGAGACTAGAATGGCAAGCATTTGAGCATACCTCGTACCCTTTTTATTGTTGGAGACTTTCATACATGCCTATACTGTGTTTTTTTAAATGAAACTCGTCTCTAATTCCCCTCCCCCCAATGATTCTCCTACCCACCACACCACATTCTGTTGCCAGTTTCACATGGTCAGTTTATAAACTCACTGACTGGGTCCACTTAGTGCTGGCTGTATGTTCATGGGTATGGAACCATCTGCTAGAGTACAGCCAACCTCTTAGTGCCTGCATCCCCCAGGAAAACTACTTTCCTTCTTCAGCAGCTATCAATCACCTCAGCTAGGGGGTGGGGCTTCATCAGCTAGGCATCTGTCTGGCTTGGTCATGTACAGGTCCTATACATATAGTCATAGCCACTGTCCCACTGGAGGCATCTACTCCGTTTGACTCTGAACCATTGCTCCTTCCTCTCTTCCATAATGACCCTCGAGTGTTGCAGGGAGAGGGTGTGATGCAACCGGTCCATTGAGAGCCGAGCCCTCCACAGCCTCACATTGTCTGAGCGTGGTCCTGTTGATCTCCATCTCCTGCAAAAGGGAAGTTCTCTGGTGAGGGTTGAGAGGTGCACCAGCTTCTGGCTTTGTACAAACAACCCCTTTGTACAGTTCAAAGAGAGGAGGAAGAATTTTATGGAAGTCTTTGAAGACATCAGACAGGAAGGTGTGTTAGTATTTCCACAGGTCAATCCACACTATGCCAAAGACTTTTTACCAAGTCTGAAGTTTCTAAAAGTGGGAGCTGGGTACCCTCTGAGTACCCAGGGCCTGTACAAGGTGCTGTGGTAAGAGGAAATACAGAAAGACCACTTGCCCTTATTTGCAGAGTTTAAAAATCAACTTTAAATTCTTACTCGTATGTTATCTACAAACAAAACAAAACAAAACACCCAAAAAAGAACCCTTGAAGTTGGCAGTGACAAGTCATGAAATTTGAGACACCAGCCCCTGCTTCATGGAACTCACTGAAGCATGTACCTGCACAGCTTCCAGGGGCTTCACAAAGGCAGAAAGGACTCCAGAGCAGGTCTGCACTATTTTACATAAATAAAAGCTTCACTTGGCAAAACACATTTCTCTCCAAGTTCCTCTGGGTATATATGGGCTTGTTAAGTAATTACAATCTATTATAATGTTAATCAGCAGAGCTGCACCTGGTTGAAATTTAGTTTTCTGACAGAAACCATGTGAAGTGGCCAAAAGCCTTTGCTGAGCTGAGAGAATCATGAGGCCAGGAACGTACTGTGTCATTGTAACTCACCCATATCCAAACAAAATAGAAACTCCAGAGGGAACAGGTTTGGACTCTATAATATCCTGCCCAGAAGAGAAACTCAAACCTGTCCCCAAACCCCAGCGCTGCAAGGACCTCCTGCCTCACATCTTCACATCTTATCTCCATCTCCTTGAAGTGTTATGGGGGTCGCCTTTAAGCCAGCTGTGTCACTGTGTGCCTCTAACTCCAGCCAGCATTTGCAAGGTGGGGGAAGGAGGAAGCACTTTTATTTGGCAGCATGGATATACACTCACTGAGTTTGCCACCTGGGAAGTATTTAAGGATGATGGGGGATGTCCTTCTGTATATATGTTTGGGTTGATGAATAAAACAGTTTGGCCAATAGAATCAGGAAGATAGGCAGGCCTAGGAGGCGAGGAGAATTTTGGGAAAGCTAGACAGAGAGACCGCAAAGAGACTCCATGTAGCTGAGGAAGTAGTAACAGATCTGGACCCTTCTCCAGTAAGATAAGACCATGTGGAAATACTTAGATTGATAGAAATGGGTTAATAATTAAGACAGGGATAGCCAATAAGAAGCTCTAGATATCAGCCAACAGTTTAAATATTAATATAGTGTCCATGTGTTTATTTGGGACTGAAGAGTGGTGGGATTTAGAAGGACAAGAAAACTCCAGCAACATAAGGCCAAAAATATAATCAACTCAAGAAGGGTTAGGAACAAAAACCATGGCGGGTGAATCTAGAATTTATTATTGGGGAGGGGTTTGCTTTCATGTTGCCTGCATCCATCCTCCTTGAATAGAACTGCCAGTTTGTTTCTCAAAGCATAGCATCCCTTCATGCCAGCCTCCTTCCCGGGCAGATGGAAGCATCTTGTGAATGGGAAGTGTCATTTCTCGCCCATCTGATGGCTCTCCCGAGTGTGAGCTGTTCAGGAAGTCTGGGAAGCCCACTCACCAGTTAGTCAACGGACTCTCGAGAGATTCCCTCTTCCAGGCCTGTCTTGTAGGAGTGCCCATCTGCCCATCCTCTAATCCAGTGAACTCATGATGCGCTCTTAGAAACTTAACCATCCAAGCACAAAAGGAAGATGGTGGGTGTGGTGGTTTGAAAGAAAATGGCCCCCAGAGGGAGTGTCACTATTAGGAGGTGTGGCCTTGTTCAGGGAAGTGTGTCACTGTGGAGGCAGGCTTTGAGGTCTCATATATGTTCAAGATAGCACCCAGTGTCACAGTTTACTTCCTGTTGCCTGCCAGATGTAGAACTCTCAGCTACCTCTCCAGCACCATGTCTGCCTGCATGCCACCATATCCCACCGTGATGACAATGAACTGAACCTCTGAAACTGTAAACCAGCCCCAATGAAATGTTTCCCTTTATAAGAGCTTGCCATGGCCTTGGTGTCTCTTCGCAGAAACAGAAACCCTAACTGAGACAGTGGTTGTGCAGAAGATGCTGAGCACTGGCCAGCGTGGAGTAGTCATTTATTATTCTGGCCTTCCTTTCATCCATTCAGTGAATGTTTACCGAATGCCTCCTGTGCTGGGCACCAGGTCACATGAGCACATAACCTAGTTGGAGACTCTGTGTTTATCAAGGAGCATCAGAACCATACTGGTGTGTAAACTCACAATTGAGAGGAAGTACATCGTGCAGTCTCTCAGAGTGTGGCAACATCTAGACCTACCTCTGCAGGGCTGGGTGGGCTGATATTTTCTCTCCCCAGGGAACTTATTGACTCTGATGACAACTGTCAGTCATTGGCACTGCACTTACGTTCTGCACATGTGTGAAGTTGGGTGTTAGCATAGACAGATGCTTTTTTGGGAGCCTGTTGACAATAGTCTTGACTGATCTCTCAAACCCTGCATGTTGGGCTTTGACTCTGGCTCAACCTACCTCCCCATAATATTTTGTCTCCTTCATTCCCCCAAAGTTGACTTGCTTACTCTGGAACACTGCCTTGTCCCCCCATCTTTCCCCATTGTTGTTAAGACCACAAAGCTACTTTTCTTAGTTTGCCTCTCTACCTAGAGTCAAGGACCACAAAGAGTAAATTTTGATTTAAAATGATCTGTCTTTGTGTATTATTGAGCGAGAGATCCATCAGGATCTTCATGAAAACAAACCAGGAAGCAAGCAGAATTTCTAGAATGTAAGATCGATGACCCTATGCCTTTGCCTTTTGCATTGATGGTTGTTTCAACCATTTTAAGTAGCTGAGAGACTCATCCACCAGCCATTGGAGACAGAACACAGCATCAACCAGTGTTTGTCAGACTGTCTTTTAAGGAGTAGGAGCCTTGTGATGTTTTCTGGTCTCAGTGATCAAAGAGGCTAGGAAATGTTACAGTGTCAGATGTACCTTAGGGTATCAGAGATGTTAGAATCACAGCTGGGCTGGGGAGGAGAGAGAGATCAGTAAAGTGCCTGCCGTGAAGTTGCTAGAATCTGATTGGCTCCATTAGTACCAATGTAAACCGCTGGGCTTGGCAATGTATGCTGGTAGTCCCAGGGCTGGAGAGGGAAAAACAGGAAGTCCCTAGGACCTGATGGTCCAGTCTAGCCTAATGGATGAGTTCTAGAGTCAGTGAAAGACCCTTTCTCGAATAATAAGTTGGAGCTCAACTAAGGAAGGCACTTGGCATCAACCTCTGGCCTACACACACATAATGTGTACTTGTATGCACCTGTGAGTGTGGACACACACTCACACAGATGATGACCCAAAGCAAAGGGAGTTGTTTACCTCAGCATAGCCAGACATTTCCCAGATGTATTTTTTATCATGAATTCTAGTATTTGTGAGACATCAAGAACTAGTGCTTTGTGGACATATATATATATATATATATATATATATTCAAATGGACTTCTTGGGAAATGAAATCAACACCATTTTGTGGAATAGTGACTTTGAACAATGGTGGGAACACAGGGAGAAGGGGATGCTAATAAGCAGAGGCTTCCAGGAAGAGTTTAAGCCAGGCCTTGAAGAAAATGGGATCCAGACAGACAGGGGAGTGGGCCAGAAGACAAGTAGGCTTTGACATTTTGAGCAAGGGTGGGGGCAGTTGGGATTAAAGATAACGATGAAAGATGGAAACCCAAGTAGCAATTCAAACATTAAAAGCACACATACGTGGACAGAAACTAAGTTGAAACAGTAGAGTGAGTGCTCATCCATTCTTCTATTCATCTCTCCAGGCAGATATTCAATAAGTATATACTGTGTACCTTCTATGTTCTAGGAGATTTTCTAGGGGCAAGAAGTTGAATCAAGTCACTTACTATACATTAAACTTGTAGTTATTAGGAAATCTAATGTGAGGGCTAACCTCAATCCTCCATGTTGCAGTCCAGCTATTTTTTAGCTTACTGATAACCTGCTTGTGATAGAGAACAATTTTTTTCATCAATTGCACATCCTTTTGATTGTTAAGCTGAGACTTCTTTAGATAATTGCCCATAAGTAACAGAAGTAAACATGACAAGTTGCTCTTCTTACCATCGTTAATGGTTGTTCTTAGACATTAGTTTTTCTTCTCTTTTTCAGTTATGTGAAGTTCTTTCCTTCCTTCCAAGTATCTGGGTTTATCGGGACTAGGAGGCTAGGAATAGGAGGCTGGAGAAGGAAGGCTAGAATCAGAGGGTTGGAGTAGGTGGGTGGGTAGTAGGGCTGGGTAGGAGGGCTGGAATAAGAAGCCTAGCTCTTCTGGTTTTGTGAGATGGAGAAAATTCATTTGACTCCTTGAAACCTGTGTTAATTTATAGGAAGTGTTAATAACTGTCTTCTTAGCTATTGCTGTTGTAGTAAGAGTTACGTGTAGATGAAATACGTGAAGAAGTTACTCTGTGCCTGCCCTGCTGGTGAGTACCTGAGAGCAACCCATCTTTTGCCTCATAAATATTGAGGGGGCCTCTACCACCCAGCTGCATCCTCAGTGCCACATCATGAAGCAGATAAAACCAGTTTGTGACAGTAAATATGGCCAACCGGACAGGGTCTGAATCACTTAGGAGGACAGACTTCTGGGCACACCTGCGAGGGAGTTTCTATGTTGGTCTAATTGAGGTGGGAAGATCCTCCCCTAAATGTAGACAGCACTGTCCCAGGAGCTGGAGGCCTGGACAGAGCAAAAGGGAGAAAGTGGGCGAGCCCAGCCCTCATTGCTATGTGCCTCCTCCCTCCAAACGCTGAGTGTGCCGCTGCCTCAGGCTCTGGCTGCCACGGCGTCTCTGCCACGATGAATGTTTTCTCAAAGTGTGAGTCGAAACAAACCCTCCCTTCCTTAAGCTCATTTTGTCAGGTATTTTCTGGGAGCCGTGAACCCCTCCCTTTGTCTCCTTTTGCGCCCCTGAAATATCCATCTTTTTTTTTCTTGCAGCCACCCGGAGCCCAGATTCCGGATGAAATACAGGATGCCCAGTTACTTTGAATTTCAGATAAACAGCGAATCCTTTTTATTTTTAAGCCAAAGATATGCCCTAAATATTCCTCGTGGCATGCTTACACTAAAAAAGTATCTGTGCTTACCTGAAAATGAAATGTACCCGGGGGTCTTCTATTCTTACAGTGGTGTCCTGAGTCCATGTTCCCTACAGTACTGGTAATTAATGAAGGATGTCCACGAGCAGGAATGAATTTTTGTGCTTGTCATCTTGTTCCTCTGAGGACAAAGGTAGGGGACAATCAGCTTTTGCTGAAAATAATCCTAGCAGTAATCAAAATTAAGAGATGTTCTTGAGTGGCAGCTCCCTTCCATATCCCACAAAGCCACAGTGGTCACCTCTGTCCTCAGATGTGTTACTTCGGTTGCTCTTCTTGCTGTTATGACAAAAATACCCAACAAAAGCAACTCTCTTGGTTTTATTTCCTGTGGCTGTGTTAAAAATCCCCTGACAAAAGCAGTTTAAAGGAGAAAGGGTTTATTTAGTTTACAGCTTTAAGATTACAGTCCATCAATCCTTGAAAGTAGCGAGGGGGAGAATTGTCAGGGGGGGGGGGATTTGAGGCAGCTGGTTACAATGTATACACAGTCACGCTTTGAATTAAGGCTCCGCTGCTTGTGCTCAGCTCTCTTCCTGCTTTTTTTCCAGGCTATACCCAGCCCATGAAAAGGCACAGCCCACATTCAGGGTCTTCCCACCTCCAGGGACATAATTAAGATAATCGCCATAGACGAGCCCACAGGCCAACCTGATCTAGACCATCCTTCCTTGAGACTTTCTACATTGACAATGAACCCCAGCTGCCACAGAGACTTAGGGAGAAAGGGTTTGTTTTGGCTCATCGTTTGAGGGTACAGTCCCCTAGGTATGGAAAGCGTGGTGACAGGAGCATGAGGCAGCTGGTCACACTGTGCAGTCTCTGAAGTCGGGAGGCAGAGAGAGCTGAGAGCTGACTATTGGTGCTCATACCATGTTGTCTCTTTATTTATTCTGGAAACCCATCCTGTAGGATGGTGCCTCCACAATCAGGGTGTCTTCAGAAACTCCCTGATAGACATGCCCAGAGGTTTGTCCTGGATGACTCTAGATCCTTCCAATTTGATAACAGATGTCAACCGTCACCAAAGGGGTGGTTCAGTTCATGCATTATCCTGTCATTTGCCAATGGGACCCTCCACCTCTCTTCCTACAGTGACAGTCAGGGCTATGCCTGGTCACAGTGACCCTACTGTCTGTTAGCTTAGAAAGAATACCTTACTTGAGCTCAGGTGACTGACAACTGAGTCACGGAGAAGCTGTCGAGACTGGCTAGTGTACGTTTGTTAGTTTACATCTAAGGAACCCAAAGGACTTCCCACTCAGGGTGAGGGGTTGTCCTCCTCCCAGCCTGGATAACAGACCCCATTCTCCTCCCCTGGCCAGCCAGCCCTCCAGGGCCAGTGGCATAAACCCACCTTCCTTTCTTTCTCTGCCCAGTGTCTCCCTTGACTTCCCAGCAGGAACTTTCCCGATGGAGCCTGGTCTTTCATGACCTCCTTTTGCTTTGCTTTCTACACCCCAATTCTGAGAGCACCCATCCCCGTCTCCCCTTTTCTGGGCAGCTCCTGGCTCCCACTCCTTTGGATCACAGCAGTGTCTATCCACTGTCTGTGCCTCTGTCGGGCAGTTTATGGTGGGGAGCTTCCTGCCTCTTCTCCCTCCCCCCACCCCAGGCAGGGGAGATTTCTCACAGGAAGTCCTACCGTCTGGTGCTGTCACTCGATGTCCTGCCTTGTGCACAGATGTTGGACTGGTTAGATAAAAAGTTCACGTAGCTACTTAAATAGTATAGGCTCTGTAGTTATTCGTGCTCAAGGGTTTTCCTTCCTTTCATAAAAAAATTGGAATGTGGTGTTAAGATTACATTTGGATGTTTGCACACATACACACACTTTAAAATTTGAAAAGCCAAGGGAAATGTGGATACTTTTGGGTGATTTCAGTCATTTATTCAGAACCTAGCATCACCTTTAAAGTTGTCACTATAGTGATAACGTTAGTGTCGGCGCGGCTGAGGATGAAACCCAAGACTTCATGTATGCAAGGCAAGTGCTTGACCACCAAGCTACATCCCAGCCCTAACTCTACTTCTTAAAGCTGTATTGAGTTTATTTTAAAAAAATGGAGCAGAAGGCACAGAGTGTTACTTCACTACACACAGTTTCCTCTACTGTAATTATTAAAGTGTATATTTTTAAATTTAAAAGTTGAGAAGGATGCAGCAGAGAGCCTGGTGTTGATGCATGTAACCCCCTGGTTACCTTAGTGCCGGGTTTGTGGGTTTGCATTAGAAGGTTGGGGGATTTAATGTCTCCCTGGCCACCGAACCAGCTGTATGACCTATGGACCAATTGCATAACCCCTTTTATTTCTTCATCTGTAGCACAAAGCCTGTCATATCTAAGTGTGTTGTTTGGAATAAATAGTATAGTGTATACAAAGTGCTTAGAGAATGCTTGTCGTATGATAAGCACACAAAAATGTTAGTTATTAGGACTCTATTGCGAAATGTAAATTGTGACTTCTGCGGTTTGAGACTTGATAGTGTTGTTAAGGAGGCCGTCTGACTGAACTCCGAGTGTCTGATTATCAAGCGTGGGTGTAGGGGGTGCCTTTCATCCAAGGGCTACTTCTCAGACAGATGGGAATTCTCATTATAATGACTTGCATGGAAATGACTGTGGTTTGCCAAGTTTGTATTTGCTGCCCGCTTTCAAGCATTTATAGGCCAGTATATATTCTCAGAGTGCTGCGTTCACAGCTAGCTTGTTTATTTTTTCACCAGCCTGACTCTGCTACTAATGAGCTCTGTGACCTCGGGGAAGAAACCTAACCTCTCTGAGCTTAAGAGCTCCTCCAATGTGAAGTGGGACAGTCACAATGGGTCTTGTCACATCACTGGGTTGTAGACCTTTAAAAAAGAAAGTCACACACATCTAAATTCTAATGAGGGACACTTTGGGATTCGGGGAGAGAAGTGATACATTTTCATTCAAAGTCTGTAGGCAAGGGCATGGAGGCAGGAGAATGTCCCTTGGTGGGGACCAGACTCAGAGTTGTATGCCAGGTTCATAAGCATTCAGGTTTTTTAGCCCAACTATCGAATAGCATTGCTGGGGGAGGGGGCAGCAAAGATTTAAATGTGCTTCTAGGATTCTGGTGGTGTAGAAGGCACCCTCCCCACCCCAGCAGGAGAGCATGGTTTAAGCCACCTTATCCCTACATGGCTCTGAGAGTTTCTCTTTATCGCTGCTTATCATGGCTGTGTGCAGGCGCCCTTACAGCCTGACTATTTCAGGGGAACAGGGGAGGAAGACGGATAAGACAAGGTTCCAAAACAAGCTGGGGTGGGGTGGGGGGTGAGGTGGAGCCACATGTCTGTCCCCTGGTGGGGGGGGGGTTGCAGCAGTGGCTTGGCCTGAGGAAGCCTTTGTGCCTAGACAGCAAGTTAGGCCCCCAGGCAGGAGATTGACAGCTCAGATGGGTGCCCCTGAGCCCCAGCCTGTGTGGCCTGTGTGTGCTCGCTCAGCTCAGTGGTCTACTCTGTAGTGCAGGGGGCTGGGTCCTGCTCTGTTTTGCACAGGGATGACACAGTGGGGACCCCAACAAGGGGTTATGGGGTTCACATTTGGAGAGACTGGTACATCTTCAGTCACAGGGAGACCAAGATGTGAGTAGAAGTTCCTCTTGGCAGCACCCTAGCAATAAGGCGCTTCAAAACTTAAGATGCTTGTGATAGACACTCTCAGTTCCGTTTCAGTGTCAGGGATGTGTGTGTGTGTGTGTGTGTGTTACACTAATACTATGTAAGGTATCCAGATGCTGTTTGTTTTTGCTGGTGAGATGGCCTTCTTCACAGAAGGGTTGATAACATAGCCTTCTTCAATGGGATCTGGGTTTTAGGGAACTCGGTATCATTTATTTCTTCCTTTCCGAATTTAGTCTGTCTTTCTTCTCTCTCCTCATTTTCTTGCTAACAGTCTCTCCTGGGGATTGAACCTAGAGTCTTGCACGTGCTAAGCAGGTTTCTCTGTCACTTAGTGACATTCCAGCTCTAATTAAAATAAATCTCAAATGGCAATTTTAAATACAAAAATAGAATGTTATAGTCATTATCACAATTCCTTGCATGAAGGTAAGTATTCATTTCTAGACCCTGTGGGGTTTTTTTTCGTGTGTGTGAATATATTCACGTGTGTGTGTATGTGTGTGTGTGAGTGTGTGTGTATGAGGAGTTGATGTACATGTGTGTGCAATACATGTGGAGACCAGAGGCCAATGCCAGATGTCTTCCTTGGTCTTTTCCCACCTTTTATGTTGAAAAAGAGTCTCTCACTTGAATCTAGAGTCTACCTGCTCTGCTAGTCTAGCTCTGGGGATCCTTTGTTTCTGCCTCCTAAGTGCTGGGATCGTAGGCAGCCACCATACCTGCCTGACATTCACATAGACTCTGGGGATTCGAACTCTGGTCCTTAAACTTGCACAAGTAGTACTTCACCCAGCAAGGCATCTCTTCAGCTTCTGTTTTCTTATTGTAAATTCCAATTTAGGAAGAAAAAAAAAGCCAGTGTCCCAGAATACTCTCTCACCCAGCCTGCTCTAAGGTGAGGGAGGCAGAGGCCAGAAAGTAAAGAAGGTGGGCTCCCTGCATTCAGTATCTCACATGTTGAAACTCAAGCAGTCCTACAACCGCTGACATGTTAAGATTGCCCATGGAGAGATGTGAAAGCTTCCCAGAGGGGATTGATGTTGACCTTAGTCCTAAAGGTCAGGTAGGGTGGATCAGATTTGCATGCATGTATCACGCTTTGCCTGGCCACTCTTCAGTACTGAGTCTCTAACAGCTGGGGTTGCAGATGGGCCCCCAGTGAACTGAAACCTTCTGTTTCCCAAGAGCCCCCATCTCCTGAAGACATTGAAAGTGGCATTCAACATCAGACAGTGGTGCCTCTGGGTGTCCAGGGGCAGAGAGTTTAGTGTTCATGGCCTGTGGTATATGGTTGATTTCCCTAGCACTGGCTGCTTCCTAGCCAGCCTGGGACAGCTCTGACTCTTCTGATTACTGTACAGAGACTTTAGAGGATGTGGTGTTTTGACCCTTATCCATTGTGGGACTATACAATGTTCATGCATTTCTTTAATAATATGTAGTTTCTCTCATTTTCCCCTTCAAACTAGTATGGTAGTTGTCTTAGTCATTGTTCTGTTGCTGTGAAGAGACACCATGACCACAGCGACTCTTATAAAGGAAAGAATTTATTTGGGGACTGGCTTACAATTTCAGAGACTTAGTCTATTGTCATCATGACAGGCATAGTGCTGGAGAAGTAGCTAAGAGCTACATCCTTATTGATAGGCAGAGAGAGAGAGAGAGAGAGAGAGAGAGAGAGAGAGAGAGAGAGAGAGAGAGAGAGAGAGAGAGAGAGAGAGAGAGAGAGAGAGAACACTGGTCTGGGTATGTGCTTTTGAAAACCTGAAAGCCCACTCTCAGTGACACATTTCCTACAACAAGGCCACACCTCCTAATCCTTCTAATCCTGTCAAAGAGTTCCACTCTCTGGCGACCAAGCCTTCAAATATATGAGTCTATGGGGCCATTCAAACTGCCACAGTAGTAAATAATGCTTTCCTAGTTTGGCATTTGAGAACAAGACCCAAGGAAATTATGTGATGGCTTGGTGACTGAGCAGATGGCCAGCACCCAGATCTTTTGGGTTTTAGGATAATAATATTTAGTTAATAGGGGCTATTAATTGCACATGACTAGGTAGCCAGGACCTGACTCCAAAGCTATTGATAGCAGAACTATTGTGTGTAGATTGTCATCATTCGTTTACACACTGGAAATATATTCAAAAGGCAATCTAGTGGTCAGAATGCCTTCTTCCTTCTTACTGTCCCTTTTCCTTCTCCGTTTTCCCTCTTCTTTCTCTTATGGACTGTCAGTTGTGGGAAATTCCCACACATTGTTTTCCTTCCAAATGAAAGAATGAAAAAAAATCCACTATTGCATATCACATATTCATTAATTACTCATTTATAAATGAAATAGTTTGGAAGTCAAGTGATTTGATCAAAGTAAGAAAATGGATATGGTAGACATAGAAGATGTGAAAAAACATCCTGAGTCCTAGTAGGGTCACTGTTATAATCCACTGTATCCATTACACATCCATCTATCCATCCATCCATCCATCCATCCATCCATCCATCATCCATCCTTACCTATCACTCATCCATCTGTCCTTTCTATCATCCATCCATCCATCCATCTGTCCTTATCCACTACTGATTCATCCATCCACCCCAGTTGGTTTATTGGTCGTATAGTTAACACCACTGACGTTTTTTTTTTTTTTTCAGAATATTTAGTGTAGTAAGAGTTTGACTTGATCTTTCAGTATGTTGCTCAGCCTTGCCTGAGTCTGAGGTGAGTGCCGTACTCTCTGTACTGACAAAACTTGAAACCTGTCTTCTTGGCTGCAATAACCACTTTACCTGCCCATGAATGGTTGGTCTCTCTATGTGAGAAGGACGGTTAAAGCTAGCAAAGAGAGGACTTTTGTTTTTTCTATAGTTGTGTCTCTTTTTGTCCCCATCGCTTATAGAACTCTGTATCAGGATATGACAGCCTTTGTGATTCTATCAGCCCATTGGAATGACTTGATTTTGGTTATTGTTTTTTGAGAAAGGGTCTCTGACTGTCCTGGAGCTCACTATGTGGATCAGGCTGGACTTGAACTCAAAGAAATACACCTACCATTGCCTCCCAAGTGCTGGCATTAAAGGCATATGCCACCATGCCTTGTCTTGGCTTGATTTCCTTTGAGTTGCAACAGTTCCACTGGAGCAGGGGTCCCCAGGTTTTGTCCCACACAGTCAGAGGTGTTAACCGGAAATACATAACGTTCAGGGCACACTCAAGTTAGATGGAAAAGCGGTGTATTGGGTGCAGCCCAGGGCCCTGCAGAACTTTGTACAACCTCCGTCTGATTTCCGCTTTCCCTAGATGACCGGGGTGTGAGCAGTGTTTCCAAACTCATTTCATCATGCAGCGCTGTCTGGGGGACAGTACTTAGAACTCTAGATGTCATCTGGTAAACACTTTCGCATAGTCCTCCTCCTGTCACTTAAAGCAAACAGTACGTACCCAGGCTGTGGATGCAGCTAATGTGCTCAGTAGGAAAGAGTCGTCATTCTTTTTTGCGAGTGGTTTTATTTTTCCCTTTTTTTTAATCATAAAGGCCAATGTTTTGTTCCCTTTTGTTTTGTTTGGTTTGGTTAGGTTTTTCAAGACAGGGTTTTCTGTGTAGCCCTGACTGTCCTAGAACTCATTCTGTAAACCAGGCTGACTTCGAACTCAGAGATCCACCTGCCTCTGCCACCTGAGTGCTAGAATTAAGGGCGTGTGCCACCAATGCCCAGCCTGTTTTGTTTTTTAAAGTTGAGCCTTGCTAGGTGTGGTGTGGTCACATCTAGTTCCAGTGTTCAAGAGGTAGAGGCAGGCTGATTTCTGTGAGTTCAAGGCCATCTTGGTCTACATACCAAGCTCCAGACCAGCCAAGGCTACATAGTGAGACCCTGTCTCAAAAAGAAAAAAAAAAGTAGAATCCCATGTGCTGTTGCAGGCAAAGAAAGAAGCCTAGATTGTATAATTGCTTATATGTGAAAATGGTGCAGGCAGAGGCTTTGATGTTCTAGGAGTTTATTCTTGTTGTGTCTATGGCAGTGACATTTGTAAAACAAAGCTGGCTCTGCCCTTCTGGAGGCTGTTGATATAGAATGGCACGGGCCAGGGCCAGACAGGGTTCAAACTCTGCAGCCAAGGTAGACCTCAGTGTTTGGTTGCAGAGCATTGTCCTTGGGGCTGACTAGGAGACTGGGTTTTGGTGCTCTGTCCTTCGTCCTCCAGCCTCTCCCAGGCTCATCTGGGATTCCCTCCTTTCTTGTGGCCGGGAAAATCATTCACAGTGAGCTTCCCAGCTCTGTCCAGGGCTGACATTGATATTCTAAAAAAATGTTATTTTATGTGTATGGATTGTTTTGCCTGTGTGGATATCTTTGCACTACATAAATGTCTGGTACCTATGGAGGTGTCATATCCCCGGAAACTGGAGTTACAGATGGTTATGTAGGTGCTGGTAGTTGAACATGGATCTGCTGGAAGAGCAGCCAATGCTCTTAACTCCTGAGCCGTCTCTCCAGCCCCTGAGGCTGGCATTTTAGAAGAGTTTGAGGAGGGTGTATGCTTTCTCCCAGAGAGCAGCGCTGTCACATGTCAGTGACAGGTAAAGATTGCTCAGGGGACTCTTGAGCCAGGCCCCCACTTGTGACAGGGTTCTGACTGAGACCACATTCTCTCGAGTGCTCTAGGCTCTTTACATAGACTTCGAGGGCTGGGTCAGGATCCAGCAAGCTCTGCCCTATGGACATATTTCTTGATTACATCTCATTTTAGGCTGAGAGGTTATTAGTGCTTTTCTACTAGGAAAAGGAGGCCATAAATGACTGAGGAATTTTATGGCTCTGCCCAAAGCTCAGATTAGAAACCAAGGAAAAAGAAAACTCCAGCTTCCTGATGGAAAGTCAAATGGGAAAGAGAAGGCAACTGTTGGAGCCACCGGAGGAGAGTCCACAGCAGCACCTGCCCTGGTGTCCTTGACAATTCAGGGTCACCCCCTTCTCTTTCCCTCCCCCCTCTCATTTTTTCTTTCTTTGGTCTTTGGCTTTATTTCAAGCCTCATTTCTGTCTTTCCTCTTTTTTTGAAAATTTCATACACGAATACTATATATACATCATTTCTATTTCCCTCTCCAACTCCTCCCACGCCCCTCTCCAATTCATGACCTCTTATTCAATTATTACTACGTATACATATGTATATATAAATACAGCCTGCCCATCCCATCTAATGTTGCTTTTATGTGTTTTTAGGGCTGGCCTCTTGGGTTTGGATAGCCGGTCAGGGACTCATCCATAGAGACCACTGATTCTCTCCCAGCGGACATTAATTGCCTATAGCTCTTCATCTAGGGACGGGGCCTTGCAGGATTTCCTCCCATGCATGTTGGCATGTCAACTGGTGCTGTCATTGTTCACCTCACGTTTAGGTGACCGTATTGTTGAGATGTCATTGGTGCAGCTTCCCTGTGATGTGTAGGAGACACTATATCACAACACATGTCTTGGTCCTCTGACTCTAACAGTCTTTCCACCCCGCTAACCCTGAGCAGTAGGTGTAAGGCTTGTGTTGTTGATGTATCAGTTGGGGTTGGACACCTCATGGTCAGTTGTTCTCTGCAGTTGACCAGTTGTGGCTTTCTGTAATGGTCTCTGCTGCAAAAAAAAAAAGCTTCTTAGATCACAGGCAAATATGTAAATCTGTGGGTGTCAGGGTGAGGGCTCAGAAATTATAGGGTGAGGGTTCAGGGAAATGGCCATAGTAGGTTCTCATCTAAGGTCCTTAGCTTCAACAGCCTTAGGTAGTTGGCTGGGTCATCCTGATGACCTTGAGGGCAAAAGAAAGCAGACACTGAGCCTTCAGTCTGGGAAGTGGATGAGAGAAGCAATTATCTTTGGTAATAAGATTTTCTTGTATGTATGTTACATTATGACTTTTATCAATCCAGTCCACCCACCACCACCACCAGTGCATGTTTGTGGGTATATGCAGGTGTTTATGCCTATGCAAGTGTGTGTGGAGGTCAGAGGTCACCTCCAGGTACCTTTATCATTTCCCACCTTATTATTTCAGATGGGGTCTGTCACCGAATCTGGAGCTTACTTTTCCTACTAGATTGTCTAGCCAGTGATTGCCCAAGACCCACTTGTCTCTGCTCTATTCAGTGCTGAGGTTATAAATGTGCACAGTCATACCTGGCTTGTGTGTGTGTGTGTGTGTGTGTGTGTGTGTGTGTGTGTGTGAGAGAGAGAGAGAGAGAGAGAGAGAGAGAGAGAGAGAGAGAGAGAGAGAGAGAGAGAGAGAGAGAGAGAGAGAGAGAGAAAGAGAGAAAGAGAGAGAGAAAGAGATCCGAATTCTGGTCCTCATGCTTGTACAATGTGTTACCCATGATTCTATCTAGTACTGCCATTTCTACTTGCCTTCGGCCATCTACATACCTGATTTTTAATCTGGTGCTGTATATCAGAGAAGGAAAAAGGAAGGAGTGTGATGGGTGTTCCTGAGGTTGGCCAGCCCCAGAGAAAGCAGGCAAAGCCCGGGGACCGGACTCCACCATCAATTACAAACACACAGTGAAGTCCAAAACATTACACGTTGCAAAAAAAATCAGGACTGGAATGAGCATACATTAAGCAGTCTCCTTGCTAGCAGATGTTTGCTTGGGCCAAGAAACTCGGGGAGTCACTTAGCGTTTTAGCCTATGCCTCAGTTCTTCTCAGCTGTTTTCCTTGCTGTGGTTAATTTGCTGGCTTTAAGTCTTCATTTGCTCTCTTTATCCTGTCTTTTATTAGAGGGTGGTTGAGAGCATTTGTGTCCTCTTTCGGGAGATAAATACAGTCACTTTCATTGGCGTTTATCATTTCAGAACTGGAGTGTATCTAAATGAATCATCCCAGATGCATTTAATAAATGATTCTCCTGGGCATTAGCTAATTTTAAACCGGTTTGACAAGTTTCAAAGTCCATTTTGGGGAAAACTCAGTGATGCATATCCAGGTTGGGTTGCCACTTACGCCATCTAACCCTGCTTCTTTGCATCATGCTGGTCTACTGGGCATGGTTATCACTAATCATCAAAGGTGGGGCAGAGGGGAAGATGGGTCCTGGCTGGGCTGAAGGTTATGTGTGCACCAAGAGTTCAGGCCTGTGCTTAGCACCTGCATGCACCAGGAACTGGAGAGTCGAACTGTGGCTCCCAGATGGGTCTGGAATTGAGTAAGATGCAACCTTCCACCAGGAAGTCTCCAGTCCTGCAGCATGGGCTGACTGGGGCAGGGCAGGCTCTTGGGATGAAGGTAGCTCCTTCTACTTCAGGCAGTGGCTGGAGATATTTCTGTCTCCTGAAGTCGCCACATGCTGAGCTTCTGCTTTGACAACTCTGCTTGGTGTCAACAATCATGGTGGTGAATGGACATCGGTTGCTTCGTTTTGGAGGAGATGAGCATCACAGTAGGAGGATCTTGGACTCAAGAAATTCAGTGGGTCCCTAGATAGCCTCAATGAATGTGTGGGTACCTAATCATTGTCAGTAGAATCCCTGTCTCTAGGTTCTCCAGACTCAGGATGGACCCAAAGGTCTCTATAGAGCAGCTGTGGACTTTAGGTGGATCACCTGGATTAGTCCACAGCAGCCTGTTGCTTGCCTACAAAGAAACTAAAAACGGACATCAAGACAAGTTTGGCAATTTAGTAATACCTTCACAGTGTGTGAGCATGATCCCCTCTTATCACATGCAGTTCAGAATGTGGAGGAAAGCTGAATGTAAGACTAGGGCATGGATAGAGAGTACCAGGTGCCTACTGCGAAGCAGGTTCAGATCCACAACCACAGGGAAAGCTAGAATCGTGCCAGAGGTCAACTTGAAGAGCCTTTTGCAATTGCTCTCTACCTTAGAGACAGTTTCTCACCCTGAAGCTGGAACATGCAGATTCAGTTGGCCTAGCTGGCTGGCAAGCCCTAGGCATCTTTCTGCTTCTTCCTCTTCAGCCCTGGGATTACAGGCTGTCATCACCATGCCTGGCTTCCTAATATTTACTATATGGGTCCTGGGGGCAATCGAACTCGGTCCCTTGTGCTTACATGGCAACATACACTTTCCAAACTAAGCCGTCTCCCGAGCTCTCTCTTGTTTTTTTTTTTTTTTTTTTTTTTTTGGTTTTATGAGACAGGGTTTCTCTGTATTGTTTTGGAGGCTGCCAGTCCAGCCTGGCCTCGAACTCACAGAAATCCGCCTGCCTCTGCCTCCTGAGTGCTGGGATTAAAGGCGTGCGCCACCACCGCCCGGCTTCTCTCTTGCTATTTTTATAAGGTGTGTATTGATTATACAAATTAGTGTATTCCATTGTGACATGTATGTGATGTGCTCGGTCAGATTTGTTCCCTTTCCTTCTTATTCACTGTTAGTGAGACATATTTATTGTGATAAAAGGTTGTTACAATGCAAAGGGCAGTGGACAGCTGAGTCCAAATTCCACACAGGTGACAAATCAAGGCAGCACGTCCTTCTGGGTCAGTCACCATGACTGAGGGAAGGAATCAGGTATGCTCATCTCTTCCTTTTTCTTCCCACTTTCCAGGTCATTCCTTCATTCAACTTATCAGTATGGAGCACCCACCATGGGCTATCATCATGCCAGGCCTTGGGGACAGGATATATGAGGCCATTTATGTTTAAATCAGGGAACAGATAAACAAAGGGACATTGTATAGCATGAAAGGCACCACTATAGATGTCATCCGAGCACCCAAAGGGGCCCCAGTCTAGTCTTGTGGGGCTGGGTGGCTTTTGGAGATGATAGTTTTCAAGAAGACCTGAAACTAAGAGCAAAGTGACTGCTATGAAGCGTGGTGGGCAGGAGTGATTTGGAAGCATGAGGACAAGTCAGAGTTTGTCACCTAGAATCTGCCCTCTTCCCTTTCTTCTTACTGACTTAACCGTGGAATCACAAGAGGCCTCTTCAAGTGAATAGTGACTTGGAAGTTTGGTCTTTATACCTAGAGTAATAGAGGAGCCAGGGAAGGATTTTAAAGCCAAGAAATAGCCCTATTAGCTCCAGATTTTATTTATTTCCTGGAGACTGGACTAGCAATAGATTTTTCCTTTTTAAGTTGTGACTATTTAGTTAGTTACTAATACTGTGGCCTAGCTGGGAAGTCGGTCCATACTTATAATCTCAGTACTTTGGAAGGTAGAAGCAAAATAATCAAGATTTCAAGGTCACCCTAGGCTATATAGTAGCCTGAGGCCAGTCTGGGCTACATTAAACCCTGTCTCCAAACACATGCACACAATCATTTCTCTCACTCCCTTTTCCTCCTGCCCCATCTCTGTCTCTCCAAGTTTCTGTCTCTATGTCTCTCTGTCTCTCTATGTCTGTCTGTCTCTCTCCCTCACTACTGTAGGCTGTAGTCAGATTATAGTGACAGGGACATGGCTTCTGGAAGGGCGCTGGTTTCTTTGGTCAGCACTTTAGATATGGTTGGGACATTCTGATTAAGAGGCAGCCAAGGGGACAGTTGGAAGACGAGTGAAGAGATGAGAGGTGTGAGGGGGTTTGGGACCTGGTGGAAGTCTAGCGGTGTCTGTTCTCGTCTCTGCTTCTACAAGCCCAGTGTCAGCTTTCTAGTACATCGTAGAAAGCTCAGCCCAACAGGTTGCTGGTCTGTCTACTCACTGGGAGTGGAGCTCTATTCTTTGGCCCTATGCAAGGAATTTATACCAGTTTCTCCCCTTTTTACCTATTCTCTTTTGGGGTTGGAGCTAAATGTATGTGTAATATCAAAACTTACGGTTTTCTTTTTTAAATCTCCATTAAAGACTAGTAGTGTATCTATGTTCAAATGTGTTCAGAACATTCCATGCAATTTCTATAAATTGCATCATGATGTTGTTGTTGTCTTTGTGTGCTAAGGATTGAACACACTGCCTAGGTCCTTGCGCAAGCTCAACAGCGCTTCACAGCTGAGCTACATCCCCAGCCCCCAGATATTCCTAAAGCGTCTCTTAAAAAGCTGTAATAATAAAACGACACAAAGCTAAGACTGACAAATTTTATTTTGGCACTTGTCACTGGTTGTGATGTAGGGTTTTGGTACTGTCACTAAGAGATCAGGTTTAAAAAGTTTCCCCAGTGCTGTTGTGTTCTGTAAACTGCAAATGTTTTGTAACAGATACTGCCAAAAGAAAAACGCGTTTGCTAGTTAAGGTGTCCAGAGAGTTCCAAACTTGTGTCCTGTTTTATGGGCATCAGAATACATATGCGTGAGTCAGAGCCTTAAAACAAATATTATGCCAGGATGTTTTCTAGATGAGAGCTAAGAGGGCAGAAGGTGCATTGTAGGCAGCAATTGTAGAGCATCTTCCTTTTAAGATAGCTTGTAGTGGCATCTTGCCTTGCCGGTGAACTTATAGTGGTGGCCACACCCTTTGGGCATGGTTTCAGGTGCACACCTGACCCATTATAGGGAAGAGGAGAGGGGTGCCCCCTCTTGGGTTCCAGAGAGCATCAGAAGCACAGAGACTGCATCTTCTAGAGCAGGAAGGCCGTAGCAGTTATTTACTCTTACCTGTGTAAGTTCTTCCCTGATAAACACCAGCTTATCATTTATCTTGGGTTTGGTGAACTCATTTAAAACCCTGCTTTCAATGGCTAACTGCAAAAGCTGCCCAGAAGTTCCCTGGATTATCTATAACCCCCACCCCATCTCCCTGAGGTTTAGCTCAGTCCCAGTGAACCCTGGGACTTTTGCAAATGCAGCACATTTTTCAATTCTAGAAGATAGAGGAAGAGGAACAGGACTTTGGGAATGTGTGAAACCTGAAGCCAGTGCAATGAAGAGATACATAGTCCTCTTGTTTGTGATCTGTTCCCATCCCATCATCTCACATTATCAATAAGACACATCCTTGGTGAGGCCTTGACAAATAGGAAGTTCCTTAGTCTTGATTTTGATTTTGGAAGAAAGGCTTACATTGCGTTTAAAGACGTAACCATGTCATACAGGTTTCATTTGTTTGTTTTTTCACTAATAATACCTGACTTCTACATGGTTGACTGGATATTGTTCAAATTTTCAGACAGAGACAGAAACAGAGAATGGCTTATTTTGGATCTGAAGCAGTTGTGGAAAATTTTATCCTGAAAGGATAATTTTTCATAAATACCTGAGCAGCAAATGGCAACGTGGCAATGATAAAAATCTACCCGTGGCCTTCCGTAGTCTATCCTACAATGCCGGTGCTAAACTACATGCACACCTGTCATTTCCAAAAGAAAAATAAGTCATTGGAAGCCTTATTTATTTCCTCTGGGTTTGAGATCTAGTATTAAAACTTGACCTCTTATCGACACGAATTCACAAACTTTATAGCATGCCTACTCTGAGGAAGTCAGGGTTGCAAGGGAGAACCCTGCATTCGGTTTTCAAGACAAGTGGGTGAGCAGTACGTGTGTGTTCAAATCTGAGTCCATGTAAGGGTCAAGTTGATGGTGCAGAGAGGAAGCCGTGCAGCCCTGAGGAGGTTGAGTTCATAGGTATATGGGTGTGGCGGTTTGGGAGGTCTTCCTGCAGAGGCTGCACTGGAATGATGGAATGGGCTGCATCAGTCCTTGGAAGGCGTAAAGGTGCAGTGCTTGCCTGCAGAGGGAGGCTGCTAAGAGTACGGAGCCTAGGCTTGCAGATATGTGTTACACCCTACTGTGGATTGTTGCATTGACCTCTGTGGGCCTTTTTATTTTTCTTTATCTAGTTTCCCTCTGGCTGGGACAGAGAGGGCTGGTTCAGCTCAGCTCTTCCAAGTGTGACCAAAGGACTATGTAAAACGAAGGTGATGTCCTAGTAGAGCAAAGGACGAGAGGAGTTTCTTTTCCAAATCTAGGCTCAGCCTGTTTTAGACCTTTATTTCACGAGTTTTAGATCCGGGAGACATCTCCGGGATGAGGAGAGCATTTTGAGAGTGGTTAGGAACTTGAAGAGAGTGGCAGAAAGACAGACTCAGATATAAGTAGGGTGTGCTTGGATGAAAGGTTAGGTCATAGGTCTGGAGCTGTCACTCGCAGATTAGCACTTACTGCTCACAGAACAATAAAAGTCGCCAGGTAAGGCGTGGGGACTGCATTAATGTTCATGCTATGTGACTTTATGGGGTTTGGATGCTTAGACCCAGCAGTCATAGTGGAACCAGCACCAACGCTCTTCCCTCCAAGTCAGGAGATCCAGTGTGTCAGAGGTGACAGGATGCTGTTCCATATGTTCCTCTGACCTTCCCTGGGATTTTGGACGGAAAAACAGGGTCACACTCCTGCTATCTCAACCAGGAGCTAACCTGTGGCGAGATGCTGACTCTCCTCCTTTAGGCTCCAGTCTGTGACTCTGACTGATATTTTTATGGTCCTTGGAGTTAAACATTAAAGTTGGACTGTTTACATGTTCCGAACACGGCAAGCCAAACTGGGAAAGAAAGATAAAGACAGTCTGAGAGAACACAGCTGAGCTTGGCCATCGAATGCTTGCACACACACACACACACACACACACACACACACACACACACACACACACACACACTCACACCCAGACTTGCAGGTTAAAGGCATCTTGCTGGTGACTGCTTTTCAGGAGAGCAATGAAAGCTGATAGCAAATGTGGATAACGTAATCACGTTCCAGCACCATCTATAGTTCAACCTATGGATAGAAGGAAGATGTGGTTTGTCCCAAGGCAGGCAGGATGAAAACCAGGTTAGCACCTAGCAATTAGAGTGGATGTAGATACTGGAAAGTTCCGCAGCATCACACGGGCTCTTCCTTCAGCAGACGTTTATTGACTGTGTTCTAGGCCCTGCATTAGCTGTTAAGGCTCTGATAACTTAGGTATTGCAGTCTCTTAAGTGTCCTTTCCAGACAGAGCCTTTTCTTCACGCAATCACTCGAGCTGCTCTCTATTTGTCTGTCACTGGGCAGTGACTGTGATGTCATGTCAAAGGCGGTGTGGCTACCCTGGGCTCTCTCTGGATGCTTTGGAAATGGCCATTTGGAAAGTGGTCTTACTAGACATGTCTATTAATAGTTCTGACCTCCTCGGAGCACACAAGCAGGAATTCATGATGTTCATAAACAGAGGTGTATCATATCTATTTTGGTTTTAGTGTTTATGCTGGTGAGGAAGGCCCCACCAAATTGTTAGAACGATCGTATCTGGGGGAATATTCTGGAGTATATCTGACTCTGCTAGTTAATCCCCTTCTTAGCCTGAGGTGAGACCAAGAGGATCAGAACTTGGGTTATTTCTTAGTGAGTGTCAAAAGAGCCAGGACCGCATGAGTGGACACAAAGGGACACTGAGAGTGGAACACCAAACACTAAGACCTGGGAGGTCTGTGCTGTCTGTACCCCAGTGTCAGCATGGCTGGTTTCCCTGTGTGCAGAGTTAGCAATCCCCAATCTTGTGAGACACAGTGTCTGAGTTGTTCATGTCACCCTGATGACATCCTGATGTCTTAAGCCGTCAGTGGCCTTTGCACACGCTGGCTTCTCTTCTCAGCTGCCCTGCCATAACAATGTGGACAGAGTTTACCCTTCCAGGAATTCCTCATGGGGGAGAAACTTGGGTTTCATTTGTGTTTGCAAAATGTGGATGATGGCCTTATGAAAATATAGGAGTGTTTTTTTTTTACTTAAACAATTATGAATTGTTGTGTTGAATTTAAAATGGCTCTATGAAGTCACCACTGGAATACAACAAACTATATATTTAGCCACAATTTTTAAGTTTGAACATGATAACTTGACTGAAAAATTAATCTCACCCTGCCCCACCACAATAGGTTCTAGTGGTCATATGAACTACCTGTCTCACAGTATAGACAGTGTTGACAGTGTTAAGGAGATATCTTGACTTTCAGATGGCAACCTGATTCTTGTTTTCTTCAGGGTGAGATGGGTCTTCTAGCATCCAATAATGACTCTTCATTGGTAGACACATGTACAGAACCATGACGTCTTAATGGAAGTCTGTCTGTCTATCTATACTCTATCTATCTATCCATCCATCCATCCATCCATCATCTATCATCCATCCATCCATCCATCCATCCATCCATCCATCCATCCATCCATCCATCCTGCAGTCCTAGGACTTGAACTTTGGGCTTCCCTTATGCTTGACAAATACTCTAACACTCAGCTGTATTTCCAGCTCTCTTTATTTCTTTGATTTTTTTTAAATGGGGAAAGAGTTTATCAAGCTGTCCTTTATCCTCTTGACAAATACAGCCAAGATTTGATGTCCTAGGGGTGTTGACTAGCTTGGGTAGGGTCAAGAGGCTTGTCAGAGTAAGTAAGTTCATACCCAATTGTTGCAGACTCTATCACTGCAGGATCTCTGTCTCTCAGGAGTCCACTTTGATTTTCACAAGGGCTGAGCAAGTCCTGAAAGGTAACTCATTGCCAGAGCAGCCCAGCTGAGTTTTAATTGATTCTAATTAGCACCCCTGTGGACTGGAACCATTTTCCCCCAAGGCATCGGCCAAGTGGTTCTAGGAAATGTGAGATGTCTTTCTTTGGACTCACCAAAAGGGTGAAACTATTTTCAGATTCTGTCTCTTCAGGTCCTGCCTTTTTCCAAAATAGAGAAATGGCGAGCTAAAAATGAATAAATAAATAAATAAATAAATAAAATAAAAACAGCAACAACAACAAAAATGGGCAAAACCTGGGGAAGAAGGTGTCAGGCCACTAGCTGTAGACAGAGTTTCTGTTCTGCCTGGTTCCCGCCACCCTTCAGCCCCAAATAAACACACAGAGACATGTTATTTATAAACTGTTTGGCCGATGGCTAGGGCTTCTTACTGGCTAGCTCTCTTTTAGTTATTAACCTGTTTCTATTAATATAAGTATTTCCACATGGTCTTATCTTATTGACGAAGGCTTCAGCATGTTACTCTTTCATCTGCTAGATGGTGTCTCCTCGGTGGCATCTCTCTGCATCCTCTCCCTAGAATTCTCATCTCATAGCCCTGCCTGTGCTGACTGCCTGGCTACTGGCCAATCATTGTTTTATTCATCAACCAATAAGAGGAACATATATTCAGAAGAACAACTTGTATTCTAGATATCACTGTGGGCCCAGGATTACAGGGGAAGGATACCATGGTCTTTGCTCATAGACTTATTCTCTAGTTGGAAATAATGAGAACTTGAGTGTAATCAAGTCATTGTGTTTCTTTTCTTTTCTTCCCTTTTGAGATGGGATTTCATTTATCCAAGACTGGCCATGAATTTGCTGTGTAGCCAAGAATGACCTTGAATGTCTGATCCTCCTTTCTCCATCTCCCAAATGCTGGGATTACTGCAAACCTGGTTTATTCAATGCCAGGGCTTGAACCCAAGGACTTCTTGTATACTAGTAAACATTCTGCCCACAGAGCTACATCCTCAGCCCATATTTTTGTTTGATCAATAGTTTTAAGGTAGGGTATTTGATTGACTTACAGTTTTCTATCCTTTCACCCAGGCTGTCCGGTGAAGGGATTATGGACTATGCTACCATTCCTGGCTAAAGTTTCGCTTCTTGGAAGTAATGTGTATGACTGTCTGAGAAATGAGTTATTAGACCTAAGGTAGTATCCTGGTGATTCCAAGAGAATACTGTCTAAACGAACAGTCACTTGTCCCCTGATGTCTTGAGTGTCCCCTTAGTCACCACTGCGTCCAGTGTCTGCCTTTAGTGGGATCTTCCTGAGTTCCCATCCCTTGTCTAGACATACATTTCCCACTGATCTCTGGTTCTTGGTCATTTGTGGTGGGGACTGGAAGAATGTAGGATGCTAAATCCACGATCCACTAGGGCAATGATTAGCCTGCAACCAGAGAGCAGCAGCTCGGGGTGGAAAGGAAGAGGAGGCTGCGTCAGAGTGGGACAGACGGTGATGAAAAGGGATGGCCTCTTCGTTCCCTGCTATCTGTTTAGTTAGGGCGGTCTCTGTCTGCCTAAGGAGTGTGCCCTCAGGAACGTCCACAGGGGCCACCTGGCATATATATGAGCACCAGGCAATGAGTCGCCCTTTCAAAACTTTTGTCATTTTGTTTGTAGCGGATAGGAAGGTCCTGGGCCCCAGTGAAGAAATGAAAGATGGGAGGGAGAAAAGGCAGTCATACTGTGAAGCTGGGCTGGGGGTTTGCTACCTGAGTGTACACTTACTCCTGCACCCCGGAAGGATGGAGATGGGGTTTTAGGGAGCCGTCCTGGACCCCTGGCTACCTGTCTGCATGTGCGGCCTCGGATCTGTGGCAACAACCTGTGTTGTTGCTTGACCCCACCCAGTTATTTTCACCACCCAGTAGTGACATGTGATTGATGGGCCCAGTCAGGCTGGGGCTTTGGATTTCACACACCTGAGTCCCGGGGCTCAGGGTTTGGGGGCTCAGGGAGGGGCATGGGCCTGCCCCTCCTTCCAGCTGACTTCCATTCAGATAGAGCTTTTGATCATACATACAGGGAGGCCTCTGTGTATGTGTGCGTCCTGTGTGTGTGTGTGTGTGTGTGTGTGTGTGTGTGTGTCTGTCTGTCTGTCTGTCTGTGTGTGTGGTTGTGTCTGTGTGTGTGTGTCTGTGGTTGTGTCTGCTTGTGTGTGTGTGTCTGTGTGTCTGTGTGTGTATGTGTGTCTGTGTGTCTGTCTGTGTGTGTTTGTGTCTGCTTGTGTGTGTCTGTCTGTCTGTCTGTGTGGTTGTATCTGCGTGTGTGTGTGTGTGTGTGTGTGTGTGTGTGTGTGTGTGTGTGTGTGTGCCTGAGATGAGGAGGCACCGGGCTTGTGTGCCCGGCAAGCCCTTTGGTCATTCCAGTAGAATGTGTGGAGTTGGCAGCGCTTTTGCGGTACACCATGCAGAGGAACAGAAGGTAGAGCGTCACAGGTGAGAGGAGGCCAGGAGGATGACAGCCCATGTGGCTCTGGCACTGCTTCCAGCAGCTAGTCCGGGCTCCCCGGCAGGGCCCGCCTTCGGGGGAGGGGGTCGGAAAGTGGGCCAGTGGCGGGAAAGCAGCTGAACTGAGGTGACCTCAGCACTGCCAGGGGCTCTTGGGTAACTCACGTTTGGCTGAAGGGAAGAGCTGGGCTTCTTTCTGTGTGAAAGATAAACACCATCGGCTCTGTGTTTGAAATGGACAACATTGTTACAAAGTTGACCAATAACCAAGCCTGGGACCTGGTCAGATCCTGTGTTGTTTAAGTAGGTGTTTTTACACATTGTGGAATACAGTGGTTTCTAATTTGAAAAAAATATGATAGCCACATAAGGTGGCACGTGCTTATCATTCCAGCACTTGGGAAGCTGAGGCAGGAAGAGTACCATGAGTTCCAGTCCAACCTAGGCTATACAATGAGACTCTTTTAAAAACAACAAAAAGGGAGAAGGAATGGCTTAGGAAATGTGGTTTGGTGGTAGAGTGCTTGCTAGCGCCATCAAGGCCCTGGGCGTCCGTCCACCCTTCTCTGGACTTGCTCCTGGGCATGGTACCCTCGCTGGAATTCTCTGGCTTTTCTTGAGAAGACATAACTGCTCTGATTCAAACAATGGCCTTTGTGCCAGGAGGGAGTGCCAGGGAGTTAATTAAAACGAACAGAACATCTGCCAGGTTTCCTAGGGCAAGAAAAATAGTTTTCTTTTCCCTCATGCTCTTGATAGCACCCTGCAAAGTACAGACATTTCTTTTGTGTCATTCCAGGTTTGTCATTTGGCAAGTATCTGTTGAACTTCCATTGTGACTTCAGATACTGATTAGGCACCAGGGATGGAGTGGGATGGGCAAATCCTTGGGGCGGGGCATAACCGAGAAGGCAAAGCTGCTGTGCAAACGTACGAAAGGACCCCAAACCCACCTCTACGGTGACCAGGCAGGGTGCCACTTAATATATATCACTTAGAAGTTAGAGTGCCTGCCTATAACGGAAAACCCAAATTAGCAGAAAGTTAGTGGTGATATTTACCCACTGTTGGCAGATTCTCAGACTACTCGAGTGGGGAAGGGAACTTAGGGGAGCCAGGACGAGATGCTGGGAGCAGTGCCAGCCATTCGGGCAGCCATCTTCCTGGCCTTTTGTCACCTGTGACACTCCACCTGCAGCCAGCAGGTTACCAGCCCTCACATTTCCTACTGATAGCAAGTAAGTAGGATTTACATGACATTCCACAAATACACTAGGCTTTGGCTCTTTGTAGTTTTGTATTCGACTATCTCTAGGATGTGGCCTTCATCCACATGGCTCAAGAAAACTGTCAGAAACTCTAGCTATGACAGATTTACTCTAAGTGAAAGGAGAGGAAGGCATTCTTTCTGGCTTTTTGTATTTTTTAAATATAAGTATGTGTGTGTGGTGAGTGTGTGTGATATGTGTGTGTGTTGTATATGTGTATGTGGTGTGGTGCATGTGCATGTACATATGTGAGTATGTGTGTAGTGTTCATGTGTGTGTGTATGTGTGGTGTGTATATGTAAGTGTGTATGCATGTGTGTGGTGCATGTATATGTACATGTGTGTGTATGTGTATAGTGTCTTTGTGTGTGTATGTGTGCTGTGTATATATGTGTGTGTATGTATGTGTGGTGTGTATATGTAAGTGTGCGTGTGTGTATGTGTGGTGTGCATATGTGTGTGTGTGTGGTGTATATGTGTGTGTATGTATGTGTGTGTGGTGTATATGTGTGTGTATGTATGTGTGTGTGGTGTATATGTAAGTGTGCATGTGTGTGTATGTGTGGTGTGCATATGTGTGTATGTATGTGTGTGTGGTGTATATATGTGTGTATGTATGTGTGTGGTGTATATGTAAGTGTGCACGAGTATGTGGTGCATATATGTAAGTGTGTATGTGCATGTGAGTTTGTTCACCGATGTCCCTGGCAGCACTACTTTCAGCACAAACAGAGGTACATGCATATGGAAGCCAGAGGTTAATGTCAGGTGTCTTTCTTTACTGGACCATCTTACTTTTCAAGATGGCACCTCTCAGTTCCACTGAGCCTGGAACTCACTGATGCTGTTGTCTCTCTGGCTAGTGAGCTCCAGGAATCCCCCTGTTTCTGTCTTCCAAGTTCTAGGAATACAGGCACCACCACCCTGCCCAGGTTTTTACAAGGGCACTAGGGGTCAAACCTCAGGTCCTCCTGCATGTATAACGAGTACTTCACTGAGTCATCTTCCCGGCCCTCTGTGCTTACTTTAATGGAAGATCTGGAAGTACAGTATTTAATCTAGATATTTATGTTCACGGCTAAAAAGTATCAGTCACGAAAGGGAGGGGCAACAGACGCTTTGGAGGAGGACTAGTAGTCGCTTGTCACATGTTGACTGCTGTGGTGTGACAGGCTGTGCTCTGCAGGAGCATGGGACATGGGCTGGCTGATAGTTGAATGTGGCTGCCTGAAGCCCTGCACACTGCAGACAGGGCCCCTCTGCTGTGCTGTGTATATCTATAACAGAGCCTGTTTAGGGTGGACTGGAAGCTTGGATACCTCCTCCCTACAGAAGAACCATGACTGCCCGGGAGTCCCAAGGGGCAGCTTATACTTCACTAAGTTTTGTCCGTCATTATTATTTTAAAAAGTGAGAACAGGCCATTTGGCAGGACAATTGGAGAGAACCACATAGGAAGTCTTTAGAATACACTCTTAGTCTTTTTTACATTTGTATGTGACATCCGCAGAGCGCACGCCTGTCCGTGTGATGTGACAAGGGGAGACGAGGCAAGTGGGACACAGAGACACGTGGGGGCGGGGCAGAGAGGAACCTGCACTGCTCTCTGCTTTGTCCTGCTTGACTCTTACACCTGGACCCCAGAGCGGCATCAGCACCTCCGTTTCCCCTTCCTCTCCCCTCCTCAGCGTTTGCAGAACACAGAGGCAGCGAGATGACACGAGGCTCTCTGCTCCCAGCCACAGTCGTTCTTGGGGCTGGGGATCTAGCTCGGTTGGGAGAGATCTTTGTGATGTGCCGAATCCTATGCTGTATGATCCCTACTAACTCATAAACTGTGTGCCGTGGTGCCCCGTGTAATCCCAGCACTTGGAGAGGGGAGGTAGAGGGAGAAAGATTGGGACTTTTAAGATCAAGGCATTCTGCAGCTATGTAGGGGGTCTGAGGCCAGCTGGGATCACTTGATACACCGTGTGTGTGTGTGTGTGTGTGTGTGTGTGTGTGTGTGTGTGTGTGTGTGTGGTGGGTCAGCAGCAATAACAGTACATAAGCAAACAAAAGGAGCTGGGAGGTGGCCTAGTGTATGAAAGCACTTGCTGGGTGAGCCTGATGACCTAAGTTTTGGTCTCTGGAACTCAGAGCCTAGGCCGCTCTAACCGCAAGCTCTACCACTGAGCTTTGTACCAACAGTGATTGACATGAAAACGTGTGTGCCCGTTTGCTTGCAATCCCACCTCCAAAATGCTCTACAAAAACATGTGTGAGGGTGTTAGCTGGTGTCTGAACGGACCTTGTTGCTCCGGGCCATACTGTCCATTCAGGAGCTGGGAGAGAGGATTCTAGTTTCTAGACACTTGGGCAGCTCAGGTGTAAGCCGGACTGCCTGGAACAAGAAAGGTATCCTTAATTAAGGACAATGTCCTGGTAGTTCAGGAATGACCCTGAGCCTTGACATGCCAGGGTGATAAGCCTAGAATTACACGTCACCAAGAGAGCATTGGCCTAGCATGTGATGAGTCTTGGCTTTGATTCTGGGCATCACGAGAAGAGAAGAGAAGAGAAGAGAAGAGAAGAGAAGAGAAGAGAAGAGAAGAGAAGAGAAGAGAAGAGAAGAGAGAGAGTGAGAGAGAGATAGATAGATAGGGGCAGTCCAATTGTGGTAGTCCTCCGTGTGCAGTCAGTGACCTACTTGGAAACCAGATGAAGGGGCAGCTGCCAACCATTACGGTGCCACCCCTTGGAGATGGAATGCCCACACAGAGATATGTACGTGCCCCCCCCCCCAGTTTGGGGAACTCTAGCTCTCTCCTTATAGGAATGTCTATGGGAAAAGTTTTCTGTTCTCTGGGTCCTAGGAGGTGGGAAGTCCTCTGACTGGGCAGCGTTACATTCACACCAACATCAGTTTGACTTGGATAATAATGCAACCTGTTCCTCAGCCCATCCACATAATTATAGGTGAGGAAATTGCTTGGAGAGGTCCCTGAGCAGTTAAAGGCCAGAAGGAAATATTTTCAATTAATTAATGAGTGGGCAGGTTAAAAAGTTTCAGTATACATTAAAAAAAAAGAATTCTCCAGTGTGAAATGTCAGAATTGCTTTCTTTTCAAAAGAGAAGAAAGTAAATCTGATGTTCAAAATTTGTTTTTTAAGCTCTTTTCTCCTTCAAAATATTATTTTAAAGTACGTTTAGGCTTACTTCGACTTCCCTACTCAACGCCAAAATAAGGTCAAATAAAATAACTAGTTTACAAACAGTCAAGGATAGAATTAGCGAAATGAAGAGAATTTAACTTGGATAAATATCTTACACATAACAAATAGAGCGTCGGTCTGGGCTTCGTTGCTGGCCGGTGCCTGAACCACCAAATGATTGTGTTGATTTTGTGGGTTTCTTGAAAGAGACCAAGCATTTAGACGCTCCCCAGCTTATGTAACAGTGCAGCTATTGCATAGCTAAGGAGTCAGGAAAAGCAAGGAGCAGAGAACAGGCAGAAACAGAGCTTCCAAAGGAGGCTGGAGAGCTCACTCTCCCGTTTGTTGTGGTGAGTTTACAACTTTACCTGTGGTCAGTGCCCCTTGATCCCCGAGTCAGTGTGTCATAGCTAAAGGGACTGCTGTGTCAGAAGGCGTCTGAATGGCCTGGGGGGGGGCACGGTTCATGAGAGTCGCTGCCTTTGGGGAGCTCACATTTCAGAGCAGATGGAATGGTGTGGGTAAAAATGTAAGAGGGGAAGGTGAGGGAAAAAAAAAGAGCGTGGCATCTTTGCAGGGACAAATGAGCCATGGGTATTCCTTGTCTCAGGGGAACCTCATAAAAGAAACGGGCTAGAGAAGACTAGGAAGCTGGGGGATGCTGTCTTGCTCTTCCAGAAGTGTGTGATAGAAGCCCAGAACCTCAGTGATGGAAGCACATTGGGAACAGAGGTTAATTCATAAAGAGAGATGTCCCAGGCGTCAAGCTAACACACGCAGTGTAAATGAAACAAAGGCCAGCCACGCCTCCTTAACTAGGGACTCTAGAATGTGGGATTGAATATGAGAATGTTGTGGAGGGAAGAGTTGCTGAAGTGAAGGCAAGGGCCAGCAGGCCCTCCATTCTCTTCCATGTCCTTACGGTGAGGCGGAGGCATTGGAGTGTCAGGGCCGTTGTCCTTGTTAACCTTGCTTCTTCTCCAGGAGGTAAGGCTGCACCCGTGACCAAAGGAGCAAGCGGCTCTGGCTAAACCCGAGGTCACAGAGCCAAAACAAAAAGACATGAAAGTGGGCTGGGGACTTGGTGGGAGGAGCAAAGAGGGCCCAGGGATGAGTGTGGCCAGAGTGCATTTTACATATGAATGGAATTGTCAGAGAATAAATTAATTTAAAAGTTGATAATGTGGGGGCTGGAGAGATGGCTCAGAGGTTAAGAGCACTGGCTGCTCTCCCAGAGGACCTGAATTCAATTCCCAGCAACCACATGGGGCTCACAACTGTCTGTAACTCCAGGTGGTCTCAAGAGATCTGACACCTTCTTCTGGATTCTGGGAGCACCATGCATGCATGTACTGTGCAGACATACATGCAGATAAACCATCCATACACATAAAGTAAATGAGAAAATAAATTAATTAAAAAATAAAAGTTGATAATATGATTTGTTTTGTTTTTGTCTTCTGAGACAGGGTCATCTATACACAGACACATATACATACACACGTACATCATATATATATATATATATATATATATATATATATATATATATATACACATACACACATATATATCCCAGACTAACTTCATTCTCACTCTGTAGGTGAGTGAGATTTTGTTCCTCTTGTCTTTACCCCTCAAATGCTGGGGTTGCAGACATAAATCACCATGCCTGGCTAATGTAATAGATCTTAAATAAGGACTTATGTCGTTAAGTGTATCAATGACTTTGCAATCTCTTAATTATATTTATAGTTTTAATATTAAAAATCAATAAATGAACACAGTAAAGAATTCAGTAGTGAGCAGGCAAGTGGTTAGAAGTCTTCTTATCTCAGGCTCCCCTTCCTTCCCAAGAGGCTGGCGCCTTGTCTATCTCCCCAGAAATATTCTGGGCAGATTACACGTGCGTCTTTGCTTCTTTTGTTATCTGTAGGTTTTACAAATTGTTGTTACACTCATCTTGGTTTACTTGCTTCCTTGTAGTGGTTCTACCCAGGGCAGCCATCCATGGTTCAGTAAATACTTTAGCCGGTGTCTTCATGAATATTTTGTTATCTGTAGGTTTTACAAATTGTTGTTACACTCATCTTGGTTTACTTGCTTCCTTGTAGTGGTTCTACCCAGGGTAGCCATCCATGGTTCAGTAAATACTTTAGCCGGTGTCTTCATGAATATTTTGTTTGTTTGCACAGACCTTCCCTTAACTTCCCTACAGCTCTTGTCTCTGTGACTTCAAAGGTCAACTTAGAAAGATGCCAGAGGTGGCCGAGTGAGAAGAAATAGTTGTTAGGGGACAGATGTATCGCTCCTCTTAGGAAACATAGACCTGGACATCACCAGTCCCTGACCACAGTTAGATGAGGAGCAAGGCACGGCTGATTGGAGGACGCGTCTTCCCTCGTGGTGGGGAAATTGGGGAGTGAGAGCTTCTGGCCTGCTGGTTCTCTGCAGGGGGAGCTTGTGGTTCTGGGCAATGATGGGTGTAGATAAAAACTCCACCGTTGAAAGACTTGGCTTTTTTAAATGTATTTTTTTTTAAATCCCATGGGTTACAGATGAGCCCTTAAAGAAAGAACTGAGCAAGGACCTACAAGTAAGAGAGTAGTGGGAGTAGGGGACTGAGGACGTAGAGGGTCCACGTGGTTGCTCCTCTGAGCTCAACGGGTTCAAGTAGAGAGACCAGTATACTTGGGAGATGAGAGGGTGGACAGCGGAAAAACCGTCAGAGCATCCTACTCTTCCCAGGGTTTAGGATCAGCTTGGCATGGGGCCACACTGGGTATACACAGTATACCAGTAGGGACACTACGTACTTTATGTTTTCAAGACAGCCATCCTGGGAAAAGCCTGAACTGGGTGGCACTTGCTTCTCTGTGGCCTAGTGTTAGTCTTATTTAAAATTACCTGCACGAAGGCTATGGTATCCGAGGTCATGTCTGTAGTCCATTAACTGCATGGGTAGCATCATGTTTCAGGGCTAGGGGAGAGAGACATATTGAGCCCCGCAGGGGATGTTGGGAAATCAGTGACCGTCCATTGCTGGCCAGGCCTGGTGGGTCTGTGTTTCTACCCTGTGGATAAGAATGTCCCATTTGCATTTCCGTGGCAGGGGTAGTCCTTTTTGCCACCCTCCAGCTCTCTTTCCTCACAGGAGCAGGCTGGGTGCACCTGTTGCTGGTTGGCTGTGTCCCCAGAGAGACTGTGGATTTTTGTTGTGAGTCAGATGTATTATTTATGGCCACCACACTGGTAGACACCAACAGACAGATTGACCCAGGCTTAGAAGTGTTTCCTCTCTGTCCATCAAAGGGCTTTCTGGAATGTTCCCCACAAGTTGGTTTTCAGGCTGTGAACGAGAGAAGAATGCATGATCTCCCCAGCCTCCTCTTCAGCTGTCTCTCTCACGTAGGCTTTTGGTTCAAATGTCCCCTTGGTTGACTTGAAATCAGTTCAGTGTCAGTGCTGGCATCTTGGTGTGGCATCTATGTGCTCTTCCTTTGGCATGCAAAAAAAAAAACCTATATCAGCTGTCCATCTCCTTTCTCCTTTCAGGGAGTCTAACTTCTGCTGGCTGGTATTTGAAGACATTAACTCTGTGAAACAGAGCCTTATGCTAACTAAGGAGGACAAGGTCAAGGTTTTGCTCAGGCTGAGAGCCTCTTTCCTGTAGTGGACTCCTGCAGGCCAGCCACCTGCTATGACATTGTTTCACATGCTAGTTGGAGGACAGGTGAGAGAGGTGGGGAGCAGGTGACTTGAAAGCAGTTCAGTCCCACTTTTTCTGGATACAAAGAGCAGCTCTGAGGTTCTGTTAATTGTGTTATCAGTGGCCATGCCTTTGGAAAGGGACGTTTCAGGGCCAGCAAGAAGCTGCAGTGGGTAAGGGCGCTTGTTGCCAAGCCTGGTAGCCAGAGACCAGTCTCCAGGACCCATGTGGTGGAAGGGGAGAACCGACTTTCAAAACGTCCTTGTTCTGGACGGCCACATGCACAACGTGGCGCATGTGTGCGCGTGCACACACACACACACACACACACACACACACGCACACGATAATTTTTTTAATGGTTTGGTTGGCTCTGTCTTTTCGTGCCCAACCCCGCCCCCCATCTCCTCTTGTAAGGACAAGACAAGTCACTGGATCTAGAGCTCACCCTAATAGCCTCATCTTCACTTGGTAATACCTGCAAAGGCCTTATTTCCAAATTGGGTCACAAGCACTGGGATTGAAGGTTAGGGCTTCTGCAAATTTTCGAGGAGGGTACAATACAAAATGTAGCCCAGGATACTAACTTCCAAGTTAGTAGAGAAACTGATGCAAAGCAATGGAGTTGGTTTGAAAGGAGCACAGTGCTGTTGTAAGAGCCCAAGGGAGCACTTCATGGTGTGTTAACAGACGATACACCAGCACCAAGGATGCATCTATAGTGTGATGTCTGCTCTTTAGTTATGGAGTTTCTGTTGACGTCTCCCTGGCTTGTGGCCTTGAAGAATGGGTAGAATTTTGGTTGCAGAGAAGAGGGCAGTGAAGGGCTTTTTAAGTTGATTGTGTGCAAAGTTGCAAAAGCACTGTGGTTAGGCCTGGAAAGCAAGGTGCTTCCAAAAGAAATGGGGTGGGAGGTAGGGTGGGAAGGACTGGAGAGTTGTGTAATTCTTCATTAGACCATGGTAGTTCTGGACAGCCTGAACTGAAGAATGGTTGTGGGCTGAGGAGCTAGAGATAGAATGTGGGGCAGGTGGAGTGTGTGTGTGTGTGTGTGTGTGTGTGTGTGTGTGTGTGTGTGTTGCAGGGGGAGGTTGGTATAAGACAACAAGGCATCAGTATGTGACAGTTGGCCAGAGGAAAGCCACCCTTATTTGTGACTGTGACAGGGCTTTCTGGAAGAATGGTGTGTCCTTCACATAGGATTAGGAGCTCAGATGGAGGGTGAGTTTGGAAGGGAAGATACCGAGTGTGCTTGCAAATGTGTTGAATTTGAGATCATTGCAACCAGGCCCAGGTAGAGGTGCCCAGCACCAAGTCAGAAACTTGAGCTTGGCATTGTGGAGGAGGGGCCAAGGCTAGTGGAACAGTTGCCGGTGTGACACTTGAGATCTCAGGAGTGCTGAGGTGACCTAGAGAGAGAGTGGACAGAGGCAGAAGAGAGGCTGGGCAAGGCCCAAGTCTGGGGAAGTTCGCCTAGGTGGACAGGTAGAGGGGACGGAGGTGAGAGGAACAGATAGCCTGCCTCACTCTAGCTGAGAAGAATGGAACGTGAGAAGCTCCTCAGATCTGAGTCAGGAAAGTGAGAAAGCCCTCACCTCTGTCTGAGACGGGCAAGTGGGAAAGCCATCATGTCTGCCTGAGAAACCCATCTTGAGAAAACTCGCCCCGTGGAAGAGCTTAAGGAGAGGTGGGGTGAAGACAGTCAGTCAGTGCTGATCGACTCTTGAGAGATATCACATCGAGCAGCAAGAAGGAATGGGAAGCAGGGCAAAGGGAAGAAGTCCCTTAAGTCAGATAGAGGATAATTAATTGATGAGGTAAGTGCAGGAAAGATGGCATGTGGGATTGATAGCGGAGAGAATTTAACGCAGAGTTCCAAGGGAGCTTTAGGGCTCCTAGATATGGGTTGTCATGCAAAAGAAGTCTCAAGAGTGGAGGTTTTAATCCAAAACGCTCACTCTTGCAGACCATTCTCTGCTATTCCACAAGACTGAGGAATGGACTTGCTCACCCATGGAGCAGCCGTGGGGACTGAGGCTCACCCTTTGGCTCCAGAAGTTTCCCTGGAAACTTGGGTGTGCCCAGGACTCAGGGGTAGCTCTGCTTCCTAGGTAGGATTTCTGTAGCCCAAGTACTGGAGTCTTGCGGCATGTGCCATCTTGAAGACAGACAACCTGGAGGAGGCTGCCCTGGAAATACCTAGTTTCTTCTGTGACCATTTAGGGCAGCTCCATGCTTTCCCCCTTGCCTCTCCTTCCCTGTGAATGTCAGCTTCTGTACATAAGGTATGGGGCAGGAGCATGAGGGTGAGGTCGGGAGTGTTGGGGTGGGCCTCAGTACTAAGTCAGTCAGGAGTGTTGGGGTGGGCCTGAACACTAAGTCAGTCCAGTCCCATTTAGTGTCTGGTAGATAAAAGAGGAGGGGGTTTTCTGCTTTTGTGGGACTTCACGGGATGCAGAGCTTGCTCTGGCCTAGGAGAGAAGGCAAGAATTCTCTAGGACACACACACACACACACACACACACACACACACACAGAGAGAGAGAGAGAGAGAGAGAGAGAGAGAGAGAGAGAGAGAGAGAGAGAGAGAGAGAGAGAGAGAGAGGTTGTCTGTTTCTGAAAAGAAGATCCAAGTCATTTTGGTAATAGTGGTAGAGAAAGGTTCACAGATGGTGTGGGTGGGTTTCAATGGACTGTTAGGAGAAGTGATTAAGAAATGGCATCGGGGAACATCTGTATTGAACCCCTTCCTCCCATGGGGGAACATCTGTATTGAACCCCTTCCTCCCATGGGGGAACATCTGTATTGAACCCCTTCCTCCCATGGGGGAACATCTATATTGAACCCCTTCTTCCCAAGGCACAGGCGACATTGAAGAAGAGGGGGCAGAAAGATTCTAAGAGTCAAAGGTAGTGGATGACTACAAACAAACACAGCACAAAACACCAAAACAAAACAATAAGGCCCAGTATCTTCCAGACACAGCATGGTTGTGACAGTACAATGGTTGTGACAGCATTTGTAAAACCCATACAGGCTCAGCTGGTCAGTGGTGGCACACGCCTTTAATTCCAGCACTCGGGAGGCAGAGGCAGGGGGATTTCTATGAGTTCAAGGCCAGCCTGGTCTACAGAGTCCCAGGACAGTCTCTAAAGCTACAGAGAAACCCTATCTCAAAAAACCCAACAAAACAAAGCAAAAAACCCCCACACAGGCTCAATCCAGACAAAAGCTCATCATTGATACAGGAGGTGGCACAAAGTCGTCCCCCCACCCCAGCTGAAGAGCTGTTGGCAATGAATAAATGCTGGGAGGGGGGAGTCAGTTTTCTGAAGGATGTAGCCCCAGTAGATCAACTGTGCTCAAGTGGAAGGCTATTCACCCAAGAATATATCCACAACAAATTGGACTTGATGGAAGATAGGGGGGAGGGAAGGTGGGAGAGAAGGAGGGAGGGAGGACATAAAGTTGCATGAGTAGGGAAGAGGTGAATTGGGGGAAAGCATACTGTATAAAATTCATAAAGACAAATTGAAAGTGAAGGAAAACAAGAGAAATGGTATGGTAGTTAGTTAGATGGAGGAAGGGCACGCTTCATGCTGTGTTCTCGAGACAACCAGGCTAAGGGGGATTTATGTCTGGGGCGGGGTGTGGGGTGTGGGGGGTGTGGGGTGTGGGTGTGGCTGGGGGTCTGTGACCAGGTGAGGTGCCTGAATTACTCAGAGATGTGACTATCATGCTGGAATGTGAGGATATCTTTTCCCTTGAGAGTAAACGAGAGCTATGGAAAGGGCTAGACTTGTGTGTGAAGGTGGTTACTTTGGGAAGAGAACAGGATTTCTAGACCTTCAGTGTGCCTGTGAAGTGCCTAGCCCTCGCGCACGATGCCCTGGCCATGTTCTCTGTCCCTTTGGACCTCATGGAAGAGATGAGGAGTTCTTTCTTAGTGTGTCGATCTTGGGGAGTCAGGGAACTTCCTCCATAAGCTTAGATCTATTCTTCAAGCCATGTCATACTCATCTTATCGGGAAGCCTAGAGATTTCCCAGTCCCCCTCCTTTTTCTCTCTCTGCACCCGTGTTCCCTTGCTGTTAGCCTCTAACAATCTTGGTAATGTTCCCTTTTGCATTTCTCCCTGTTCCCACAATGCCTGTAATGAAGCCCTCACCACCCCCAGAAAAGACCCAGGATTGTACTGCAGCCTGAGCGCTGCTGCCTACGTTACAGTTTCCCTTCCCATCCCCGCAGGGAGGTGGTGTCTACTGGGAAGCAAACACTCCATGGTTTCGCAGAATAACTGCCCACCAAGGAGCACCGTGTAGAAACCCCGAAATAACAAGAATAGAACATGTGCCATGCTTGTGGGATGGAAGGGCTCATGGGGGAAGAGGTGGGGAGCAAAGAAAAGAAGAGAATTTTAATGTCAGGCTGACAAGAGTTTATTATACACATCAGCGGTTAAAATAATTACCTTTTAAGAAAAAACAGTAGAAGCAGGTTTTCTGGGGCCCTGTTAAATACCAGCCCGGGTTCTTTGCACTGGGTGTGCTGGGGCCCTGACAGAGATACCTTGTTTTTCCCAGTCCCTGTGAAGGGTTTGGCAGGAAGCTGTGGAGGCACCCTCGTTCCTCCTTGCCCTTGTACGGCGTTTCTGTCGGGGCGCTCTGTGCCTCTGCTCTGACTTCTCCGTCTCTCATCTTCATTTTGGTATTTGCCTTCCCTTGGGGCTGTGTGGTGGGCGACAAAACCAGTCGGCAGGCATCATCTTTTCATTTGCTTGGAAACATTCAGGCCTTTTTGAATAAGCTGAAGGCATGACAGGAGTCTGTGGGGGTGAGTGGGGGCCCGAGAACCCGGCTCTCCGTTTTCCATCCAGCTGGGGATCTCTGCATGGGACGCAGAGGAGGCTGCTTCCCGGAAAGTTGCTGCCCAGCGCAGTTTGACCACCATCATGTGGCATGATACTCAGAATGATGAGAATCACAGTATTCCAGCAGAACCAACGATAACCAGAATTTTAGAGCATAGCGTTCCAGTGTCAGCATAGAAGCTCCAATGGCCCCAGCCAGGCAGTGGAGGACCAGGAAGTGACTGCTTGCTTGGACTTTAGAGTTAGCCATGTGATTCCTGGCTCCCACCATTGAGCACTTGTTCTTTTCCTGAGGGAGATCTCTCTCTTTCTCTCTCTCTACACACACACACACACACACACACACACACACACACACACACACACACACACAGGTCAACCAGCCATGGGCGCCATTCCTCAATCATCATCCATCATTCTTGGTTTTTGAGACAAGGGCTCTCACTGGGCCCTAGAGCTCTAAATTTAAGCTAGAATGGCTAGACAGCAAGTCCCACGGGATTCCCTAGCCTCTGCCTCCCCAGCACGGGGATTATGGGCGTGTGCTGCCCCACCAACCTTTTTCATTGGGTGCTGGGGAACGAAGTCAGGCCCCCTTATGCATGCACACAAACATTTTGCCAGTAAACTATCTCTCTAGCCCCTCCCCCATTTCCCTTTTGTTTCCAACTTCCTTCCCAGCCTTGGATTTATTCTGTACCTGTCAACACGGCATATCTCTGGTGCAAAGTGAAAGCAAATTCCTTCATGATCGATCTTCCATTAATGAGCGTAGCAACATTGGACATTATCTATCCTGGAGATTGAGTTTATCCCACTATTACAAGTGAATGTTGCTGAGCCAGAAGCTGCCAATAAAATGGATGTACTGATAGTGATTGCATTCCTCCTACAAGAGCTAGTGCCCTACCTGTGTGCACCTGCAGCGATAAGGAGGAGAGTGCCCCCTGTTGGCCTCACCCTGCCCTCCTGACTGCCCTAGTCCTGTTGGCTCTTGTTCCTGGGGCACTAAAGAGCTCTGGCCCCTCAGACAACACTGTACCTCTTGAAATGGGCTTTTTGGCTTTGATTCTTGGCCAAAATGTTGGTGAAAGCTATCTTTATTATTCATTTAATCAAAACAGATAAGGACTAAAAACCAATGCAACACAGATCAAAACCAGAGTAAAAGATGTTGACCAGAACCTCCCCCCAATAAGAGCAAAGACGTGGAGGGGCGGAATCTAGTGTGCGCTCTTCTCTTCCTATGGACTGGAAGGCACCATGGAGGCTGCATCTCTCTTCCTTCTTTACTTTAGCATGGCTGTTCTCAGCCTGTGCATTGCAGCCCCCCAAAGAGACCACCGGAAAACACAGATACTTGCATTGTGATTCATAGCAGTAGCAGTTAGAGTTATGAATCAGCAACAGAAATAATTTTATGGCTGGGGGTCACCACACCACGAGCAACTGTATTTAAGGGTCGCAGCATGGGGGGGGGGGGGAAGGTTGAGAACCGCTGTTCTAGGGTGATGATGACCTCACTCTTTAGGTGGCTTCCTCACAGGTACAGTCTTCACCTGGGTGTCCTAGTGGCTCAGCTCGCCAGCTTTTGTTCTCAGGAGGTGACTGGCTGATCCTGGTTTCGAATCCCTTCCCTTGAGCTTCCTATTTCCAGAGTGAGTGACCTACACCAGCTCCATTGACCACCCCAGTTCCTAGCAAGTTTTTGTTGCTGAATCAGTACCCAGATGTCCCTGCAGGAAGTGGGGATTTGTCCCTTGATTCTTCACTCACTACCGGTTGAGTGTTTCTCATCCAAAATGTTTGGGACCCAGAAATGGTTCAGATTTTGGAGCTTGCTAGGTTGGAATCTCTGCATGGACTGTGCAAGGTTAAACATCCCTAATTAAAACCCCCAAAGTGTTCTGAGTTATGTTGGTAGAAGAAAAAAAGATGGATTTCAGAGTGATGTGGCTTTTCAGGGTAGAGATTCTCAACCTGCATGTGGTTTTCTTTCTTTTTTAACATCAAGAGAAATTGAGCATATTAAAACCCATGTGCACATCTTTTCCAGCCAGAGTGAATGGAAAGCAGTCATTTGACAGGAGAGAAAGGGGAGGGGAGGGGGGAGAGCACATACCATTGAGTGGCTGAGCTCATGCCATCTCCCTGTAGATTTTGTTTCCATTTCCAGGCAGCTAGGGATGGAGCGGACCTCATTTGGTGCAGGCTTTCCTATCCACCAGTGCTCCATTGGGTGCCACATACAAAGGTGATGCTTGGCTGCAGCTTGGGCAACCCAGGCTCATTTTGTGGGCAAGCTTCTGGAAAAGTGGCTAAACTAGGGTTTGATATGTGGCTTACAGCTATAGATTTATGCAAAAGTACCCAGACGAGGAGAGGAGTATATGCAGGGACTTTGAGGGGGAAAAGAGAAGGGAGAAATGTAATTAAAATCAGAGAGAGAGAGAGAGAGAAATAGAGAGAGAGAAATAGAGAGAGAGAAATAGAGAGAGAGAAATAGAGAGAGAGAAATAGAGAGAGAGAAATAGAGAGAGAGAGAGATTAGGTGAATTGGTGGGACTGTTTTCTTCCAGAATCCCATCACATTTAGAGTCTTATTTTGGTAAAATTAACACTCTGACTTGGTATACAATATGAATCTCTAGCTGGGGGCATGAGTGAAACAGAAAGGGCTTTGGGGGTGGGTAGCATGCTTGTGACCAGAGGGGATGCTTCTCCCTGCTGGGATGACAGGCTTGAGTTTGCCCAGCAGCTCCACTAATGGTGTGGATAAACAGCAAGGTAATGGACTTCCCAGATATGTGAAATCCAGCAGCTGCTGCAAACAGCAGTGAGTGAGAGGCGGGAGGGGGGGTAGGCAGAGAGAAAGGACACATGGGAGCGTGCCAGTTGTGTGAGCGAGAAGCCACAGGGGTGAACCCAGACTCTCAGACCTGGGTATGACCACAGATACATTCTTGGAGCCCATCTAGACAGGCAGCCGATCTGAGACAAGCGTGGGCGTGGTGCAAGGATTCTGGACTACGTAGGGACTGGTTGGGTGCACAGATGTGAGCCCAGCAGAGCCGGCATAGAGGGTATAGGAAGACCATGTGGTGTCCTCCCCTTTGCAGGAATCATTGTTCGTGAACTTAGGCACGCCAACAGAAGGTTCAATTCATGGATTAAGGGAAGGCAACAAGTCACACCTTGCCAGCTAATTACCTCACTTTTCATAAGCTGGCCTCCATCTATTTTTATTTGTAATAAGACAGCCTACAACTCAGACAAGTGGTGTGGTTTGCTATTCCCACAACATATCTCCCCTCTCCCTAGAAGCTCTGACTCATGCCATTCAGCCCCCTCCCTTCTCTCAGCTGTCCCAGCCCCTCCTCACAAGCCCCACCCCCCAGGAAAGACACCTCTGGGGTCACTGCAGCCATTTGCATTATCTTTCTTGGGAGCAACAACTTACTGTCTGTCTCTTTATTTAAAAAAACTTTTTTGGACAGGGTCTGGGCTATTCCAGGTAGCCTAGGCTGGCCTCAAATTCATACAGCCCTTCTGCCTCCCAAGGTCTGGGTTTACAGTTGCATGTGCCAAGCTGGCTATACTCACTGAGATTTTTTCCCTTGCTTTCCTGCCTGTCCCTCTAGATGCTAGCAAATTCCTTTGGGCCAAAGTGGGCCTCTTTATCCTCACTGTCCCCATTTGTTGTGGTGACACTATCAGGACTCAAGAAACACTGCCTGATAAGGAGGGTGAAGGAGTCACAGTGAGTTACTAAGCAAAGGAAGGAGGAACGGCTAGGTAGCCTTTCTTTGGGCTGCCACACAGGGTTCCTTTGTGTGTCTGAGGGGCTATCATGGTGACATACTGGTGAACTTTCCCAGCAGGACCCAGCCAGTGGAATGGCTCCATAGACTGTCCTTGTACATGGGGCCAAGCCTGGTTTAGCCATATGTGGAAATTACTTAAAGCTGACCCAAAGCAGCCTGGTGTGTGCTTTATGGTCCCGAAGGATTTTTAGCACATTAGGCATGCGTGTGTGTGTGTGTGTGTGTGTGTGTGTGTGTGTATAGTATGGTGTTGTGTGACAAAACTTTCTCTGGGGAGACAACACACACATCCACTCACCCCAGATAGGGGACCTCAACAGACCAAAGTATGGATGCCACCAAAGTCCAACTTGGTGAACCAGTGAGTGTTACTGGGGTTATAGAGAAGTGTGGATGAGAGGTTACCGACAGGAGCAGGCTCAAAGACAGCTGCGTCACCAAGGCCCCACCCCGGAACAGGGGACAACCCACAAAGCTGAGAACCTGGAGCACACCGCACAGCCTGCATGCAGCTCAACAGACTGGAGAGTGTGGTTTTCAAACGACTCTCTGGTTCAAGCCGCTTACAGGCAGCATGGCTAGTTTCTGCCTCTTGGCTTCATTGTTCAGTGAGGGATTCTCAGCCTTTTTTTCTTTGTTTCTTCCTCTGGCACAGAAGGGCCTAGAGAATCTGGTCAGTTTCAGGGGCTTCCTGAAGCTGTTTGAGTTGTTTACTTCCTGTTTAAGGAGCTTCCTGTAGGAAGGGTTGTTTCAGTTTTGGAGGAAACTGTTACACAATATGGGACAGCTTAAGGTGTTACAGGTCTGAACCTTCCAGAAGCAGGGGCTTAGGTCAGATTGCTATTACCACTGGTTGAATATGGAGGGTGGGAAGAAAGGGTACCATCTCAGCATCATGGAAGTACTAGTATGGATACCTGTCCTTGGGTCTGGAGTGGGGGTGACGATCAACAGCCCGATGAGGGATGGAGGCAGTGTAGGGGATTGAGAAGTCCAGGCGGTAGGCAGGAGGTAGGCAGGCGGTAGCTAGCTAGCTCTCTGGCTCTCCTGTGCCTGTCAAAGGGAGGGCAGGCCATGGTCAGGTTCCGCCTGCTGAGTTGCAAGGCACAGGCCATGATGTGGATGCCTGTAGCAGTGCCGGAGAGATGGTTCAGCAGCTTAAAACCATCTGTAATTCTGGCAGTCTTAGGAGATCTGACATTTTCTTCTGCAGATACTCACACATTTACATCAAATAAATATTAAGTTATTTATTTGTTTTTATTTTATGTGCATTGGTATTTTGCCTGCATGCATGTCTGTGTGAGGGTGTTGGATCCCCTGGAGGTGGAGTTACAGGCAGTTGTAAGCTGCCATGCGGGTGCTGGGAACTGAACCCAGGTCCTCTGGAAGAATATCCAGTGCTCTTAACCACAGCCCCAGTCTTTTTCTTTCTTTCTTCCTTCCTTTCTTCCTTCCTTTCTTCCTTCTTTCCTTCCTTCCTTCCTTCCTTCCTTCCTTCCTTCCTTCCTTCCTTCCTTTCTTTCTTTTTAACTAAGTGGATCTCTGCAGTTGACTAGTCAGATTGAGATAGGGAAGGGGGATATGGTATGGAATTTTGGAATTTTCCTTTCAAACAGCCTCTGTGTCCTTCACGAGAACCAGGATCTACCGGTCCCTGCAATGTCTGTGTCTGATGGGGACTGGACATCTATCCCTAAAGAGCCATGTGTGATGGCAGGCACCTTTAATCCTTGCACCTGGGAAGCTGAAGCAGGAGAATCTAACATTTGAGGCTAGCTTGGGCTACACAGTAAGACCCTGTTGCAAAACAGCAACAGCAACACAACCAAGACAAACAAAGGAACAACAAACCCAAACCCCAGAGCATCCTCAGGGAATGGAAAATTGCAATAATGGTTATGGTAGGGTACCAGAGGAGAGAGGCAGTGTGCAGAGCTCCTATAGGAAGTAGCTCTGACCCAGGGTGGGATGTCTAGGAGAGCTTTGGCCAGGATAATTGAGCTGAGGTACAAAGGAGACCTGGGGGCTGGTTCAGTGAAGAAGAGATGTCTGAGGTAGAGGGAACAGCAGGAAGAGTGGGACACAAGTCTACTTTCTTGTGACCAGTTTCTTCAGGTGCTGAGGATCATGTAGAAGATGACACCGAAGTTTGCTCTGTGATCTTAAATGCCTCTATTTCTTTTTCTTTTTTAACAAGACTGTTTTTTTTTGTACAATTGTTTATACAAATCCAACAAAAATTATTTTGGATGATTTTTTTTGTTTTTTTGAGATAGGATTTCTCTGTATTGCTTTGGAGACTGGCCTGGAACTTGCTCTGTAGACCAGGCTGGCGTGGAACTCACAGAGATCCACCAGTCTCTGCCTCCCTGAGAGCTGGGATTAAAGGCATGCGCCACCAATGCCCGGGTTTTTAATGTCTTTATTTCTTAAAGACAGAGTCTCATATATAGACCAGGCTAACTTTGAACTCAATAGATAACCCAGGCTGGCCTTCAACTCCAGGTGATCCACCTGCCTTTGTGTTATTAGTGTTGGGATTACAGGTGTGAGCCAGCATGTCCCAATCGTCTCTGATCCTGAACGATGATTATGTCACAAATGGATGCTGTGAGATGAATTCTGCCCGTCCCCCTCAAATGTTACATTGAGACCCCAAACTCCTTGGTTTCTCAAAATGGGGGCTGTATTTGAACGTAGGCTCTCTGCAGTCAAGATGAGGTCATTAGTGTAAGCTCCAATCCAATATGATCAATGTCTTTCTCGGAAAGTGAAAAGTGAAATGTAGACATAAAGACAGACACAGGGAAAAGATGCTATATGGTGTGGAGGCAGGGTTAGAGTCATGCTTCCATGAATGATCAGAGGCCTGGGTGTCCCAGAAACAAGTAAGAAACTCCTTCAGTGGCTCCCGAGGGAGTGTAGCCCCCTTGGCCTTGGGCTTCCTGCCTCTAGAAGTTTCAGAGGACACAGTTCTGTTGTGTTGAGCCACCAGGTAGTGGTTCTTTGCTGTGGCGGACCTAGGGAACTCGGGTCCTGGTGAAGGACAAGGGAAGGGTTGTGTTGAAGACCAAATGAAGATGTTTATACCCAGGACAAGGCCTGGATCGTAATGGCCACTCTATTAATAGTAACTATTGTCTCCTGGGAGGAGAAAACAGGGCAGGTCCTGTTTTTGTGTGGCATTGGGTTTGTTTTTGTGTTTATTTTTGGAAAACCTGGAAATACTCAAAGGTTACATTGGACACACACACACAAACCAAAAAAAATTTTTAATGCAGATATGTCATAGAGACCTGAGAATACACTAACCGTTGGGAGACTGATCCCAGATCCCTCTCCAGGGGGTAGTTTTGCTGTCTGGATGGGTTAGCATGGACCCTGGCAGGAAACTACGGGCCTGAGTACAGAGGGGCCCTGAGAAGAGTCAATGAGCCGAGAAAGCAAGTTCATTCACTCCTCAGTTCCTTTAGGCGTAGATCCAGGTGAAAGCAGATATTTCATATGGTCCGCCCAAGTGCTAGACTAGCGAGGGCTCATCTTTCGCCTGAATACTCAGAGGCACTGGTAAGTCGGGTCTGTTTCCTTCCTTCCCTCACCATCACCAGGCAGACGTAGAGGTGAAGAATGCACTTGGAATGGGCATCACCTGCTGAGGATGTGGGGCTGTCTCTACCAGCCCGCTGAGGTGCGTGGAGATGTGTGCCAGTCACCGAGAGATGAATGTGGGGCTGTGGAGACTAGCCCTGTCTCAGGAGCTAGCAAGGAGGCTTTAGTGTCAGCTAGCCTTGGGTCCTAGTTCTAGCTCTAGGGTATGGTCACTTGTCTTTCTCTCAGTGCCAAGTTTTCATCTGTGAAACAGGAGTGTGACGAGCAGTCCGTACAGTCATGACTGGATGAGACAGTGTCTGTAACCTGCTCAGGTGGTTATGTCATCCATAGTAGGAGGTTTGCCCAGAAAAGCAATACTCACGGGTGTGTCTGTCCTGAGCCTTCACGGGTTCACACTTGCTGAAGGCTGGCTTCAGAGGTTAATTAAAGTATCTGGCTTTGCACCTGCTTCTGCACCTGCTTCCCTACAGATTTGTTTAATAGCACTTGGACAGGATTTAGCCGTGTTGGTATCCAAATTACAATTATTTCTGTTGGTAGAATCTCCTTAAAAAACAAAAAAACATATAACTCTAGAGGAGGGCAGGGTCTCTCGTAAATCACAGATGAGCTTCTGTTGTTGACTGGGTTGAGGACCACCTGTCTCTGTCCCTCCTCCTTTTCCCTCATGTGATGTCCCAGAAGGAGCCATTTGAATCCCTTATGTTAGGCGCAGAAAGGCCCAACGCCACTGAAAACTGACATTTGAGAGACGGGGATTGTTCTACAGGAAGACCTCTGAGCCTCAGGGCTCCTCAGAGCCACTGTCTGGGGACAGTTAACTACTTAGGTGGACAAGGGCCTCCACAGTGACCCACACTCTGTTGGAAGTGTTGAACTCCTGGGGCTGAATTTCCATGGTTTTTGCTTGCTTGTTTATGATAACGATTATTCTGTCTCACCCGTCTGAGTTGGGGGCACAGTGATTTCTGCTGCGTTTGAGTCTCTAACCCACAAATACACAGATAACTGGGAAGCTTTCTGAAGGCAGGGCCTGTGTAGAACCTCAGAGAATTCCCCACGGGAAGGACACATGACTCCTTCTGTCCCTGGGATGGTGGCCTCCTCAGACTTTCTTTTTTTGTCCTATGTAGAAATCTTCACTTTTTTATGAAATTCTTTCCTGGAACATTTATTTTGTGTCTTATTTAAAAACAATAATTGGGCTTCTGTTACATTCTTTTGGAAACTATCTGAGCTATGCAGCCTGTTCATTCCTCACTGACAAAAAAATACTCTTTTTCTTTTTCCCACATGCTTACAGAAGGTAAAGTCCAAACAACTTGTAGTATATTGCTGGTATTAAAATGACAAATGATTGTTCAAATGTCAAATGCAGAGTAGTACAGATATAAACTTCACTCGGAGTCGGGGCGGGGGGAGATTATTTTGGAGAACATTATTATAACCATCCTCCATCCATCCATCCATCCATCCATCCATCCATCCATCCATCCATCCATCCATCCTTTACTTAGTTCAAGGTCTTGAGACATGGGTTGGACACACCCACATAGACAAAGGTCAAGGAAGTCCTAGTAGGGAACCTCAAGAGGTATGTGTGATAATTGACATTTTTATCTTCATTTCTTCTCTGCCATTGTCCCTCCCAACCAAGTGTGTGTGTGTGTGTGTGTGTGTGTGTGTGTGTGTGTGTGTGTGTGTGTGTGTGTGTGTGTGTGTGTGGCTGGAGATCAACTCTGTGTATCATTCTTCAGGAGCCTTCAACCTTGATGTTTGAGGCAGGGTCTCTTACTGGCTTGAGTTCACCAAGTAGGTTGTACTGGTTGACCAGTAACCACCAGAGACCCACCTGCCTGTTTCCTCAGCACTGCTGTTACAAGTGCACACACGGCACTGTGGCCAGGTTTTCTCAATGTGCATTCTGGGGAACTGAACTCAGGTCTGAGAGTTGTAAGGCAAGCACTTCGCTGCTGACTACCTGTCACCAGGCATCTGCTTCTCTTTTCTTTTGTTCTGGTTGTTATGAAACATTTCTTACTTTGTTATGTTTTTCTGTTTTCTGTTTTTGAGACAGGGTCTCTCTGTGTACCCCTGGCTGTCCTGGAACTCAGTTTGTAGACCAGGCTGGCCTTGAACTCACAGAGATCTGCCCGCCTCTGCCTCCCAAGTGCTGGAGGCACCACCGTTGCGCCACCTGGTCTGAAACTTTTTAATTCTCCTGCCTCAGCTCCCCAAGTGCTTAGATGACAGAGGTGTGCCACCATATCTGCCTCTTACTGGTTTATGACTAAACATAGAAGAAAACGTATTTATACCTCTTAAGTGTAGTATATGTCAATGGAACTGAAACTATCAGCTTAATTTGTAGGAGTTGGACTTTTTGGTTTGTATATTGTCTGGTTTTCATAGTTTCTTTATCTTCCCCTTTCTTTTCCCTCCCTCCCTCCCTCGCTCCCTTTCTTTTTTCTTGAGACAAGAGTCATGTGCAACTCAGACTGACTTTGAATTTTCAATGTAGTCAAAGGTGGTCTTGAACTCATCCTCCTCTTGCCTCCACCTTCCATGGATGATCACCACACGTAGCTAACATTAGATAACACTGCATCCCACCCCCCTCAGCAGTGAGTGGGCAGTTGGAGAAGCATGGATAAGATGTCTGCTGCATTTTATTAGCCATTGTAGTTAAAGCAAAGTTCAGAGCTCCCATTCTAAAGTGGCATTTCTATATAAAATGTGACATGGCAGTTTGGAGAGCTTACATTGCCTTGTATTATGGTGTGGCCTTTATCTGCAGGTTCACTTGATTTGTAATGTTAACTCTGCTGGTTACTGCCTAGGTCTCTTATCTACTATCTGCAAAGTGAATGTGATATATTAGTCTTACAGAGTTTTTATAAGGAAGAAATGCTTGGTATGGTGCCTGATGTGTGGGTGCCCTATAAATGTCAGTTTCTTTCTTCTCCTTTGCTTGTCAAAGTGACTGGCAGTAGGCTTCACCTAAATGCTATGCCTAGGACAGTTGAGTACATGCTGCAGATTTGGCATGCACCCCCATGTTTAAGGACTCTGAAGAGGGCACAGGCAGTGGGAAGTGTTTAGGTCATTGGGTGTGTTGTCCTTTGAAGAGATTAAGGCTGTGATCTTGGGATTCATTTCTTCAGAGAGCTATCGCTTATGAAATGGGGGTCATCCCATGCATTTGGCCCTTTTTTCTTACCGCCATTTCCATTTCTGCTCTTCTGCTATGTTCTAATACCACCAGGTACTCTTCCTGGAGGCTGAAGAAACGAGGCCACCCAGCTTCTGAGACTGTGAGCTTTGTAAAATCCCCAGCCTCAAGTATTTTGTTTGGTAACAAATGAACTGTTGCAATACCATATTTTAAGATTCAGTTTAATTCTTGCGTTTATTGAAAGGCTATCAGATTTGTCTTAGGATGACCAGAGATTTAAAGGTGGTCTTGACCTCGCCAATGGGCTTACAGTGCCACCTTATGTAACTATCATAATTCCTAGCCTGTCTTTTGCTCCTAATTTGCCATCTGTCAAACTGAAGCCTGGTTGGTCACTTCTCTCCCTCCAGGCAGCTGTTGAAGCATGGATGAGATAAGAGGGATGAAGTCTAAATCTTAAAATTGCCAGAGACTTACTTACATTTGGAAATGTCAAAAATTAAATTTCAGTTCCTCACTCAAGATCATGTTGTATCTTTAATACAACACGTTTAATAGTTAGCATCATTGCCGTTGGAACTGTGGCTCTTGGCTCCACATAACACCAGGGGCCCGAACTATCAATGTTCTCCCAGGACATCGTTTTATGTCCAGAGAAGCAATAACCTTCATGTTACCTGCTTACGACTCTGGTTTGCTAAACAAACTGGCTGAGACTTCTTCCCAAAATAAATTTACCTTGTCAGGAAAGACAGGAATGACTGGGTATGGGCTTTGGTGCCCATCAGAGAAGGTTGGATGCAAACCTGCTGGACCACCCTGCCCCTTTTTGTTCATAGCGAAAGCCCAGTGAGTGGGAGGCATGAAAAAAATCTTGAGGTTTGGCTGTCTTATTCCCACTGTCAGATAAACCTCAAAGCTCTGGCTTCTGGAGTGATGGGTGGGCTTGTTTTAGTTTTGTGGTTAGATGGCATTTGGCTGTGGAATCATTTCCTTCAGCCAAATATCCTTGACTATCCCAGCATGATGCTGGTGTAGGTAGCTTTCCCAGGTGTAATTCCAATGATCCACAGAGTATCAAGAAGGTCCTTACTCTCAGATCAAAGCCTCTGACCTGATTAAGCCTTCTGTCTTGCCGTGGAGCACAGGGGAATGAGATTTGTCCAGGGCTGTGGCTGCCAGGACTCTGGGGCTTTTTGAAGATGGTTCTGAGCTGGGCTTTTATACCTGCTGTCAAATGTTGCCAGCTAGATGTCTGTGCCTGGCTCTCTGTCCCCATTAACTCCGTCCCAGAGATCACTGTGGCCCATGAAAGGATCTTTGGTCTTCAAAGTTGGTCCTTGAGGGCTAATAAAGCCTTTCTTTTAGGATTTCACCTGCAGAAACATGTCGGGGTGAAAGCTAGGGTCTCAGGTGGGGGCATGGGAAGGTATGGAATCTGGAGTAGAAAGACCCCCGCCTGGTTGGGAGATAGTGCCTCCCAGCTGCTGTTGTAGCTGGCAAGAGAAAGAGCTTCACGGGATTGCACTAGACTCTCTGTGGAGAACCCCCTTCCTCTCAACAGAGGAAATGAATGCGCACTCATGGCGGTAAGAAAGCGAGGCCTGTTTCTCTTCAGCAGCGTAGGAGCCCCTCCCCCCACTTGTGTTTCTAGCCTCACTCTGAAGTTCTGCTCATCATCATTCAAGTCCAGTGGTCTTCCAGCAGGGTGTGTCAAACAATCCTGATTGAGAGAGGTTTGGATGTGTGGGCTCTGTCCTGGCAGGGCTCTCAGACAGATCCAGACTGGCTGGCCGTTAGCTCTCAGGATCTCTGCTTTTCATGAATTCAAAGTGTGCACCTGTCACAAGCTCCCATGTGCCATCGCAGCCACGTCCTTCTCCTTGCTGATCCTGAAGAAGAAGCTGGCTCCATGACCAACTGGCCCACTACAAATTAGATCACAGCAGAAGGAAATTGGGAAACTGCCTTCTATATGTAAGAATGTTTGAGGGTGCTGCAGGAATTGATCAACAGCAGAAAGTAGCTTCCATTGGAACTGTGTCTTTTAGTTACCAAGTTGCTTTCTCCTTCCTTAGGCTTATGAGGAAGGATTTGGGGCAGGGAGTGGTTAAGTATTTGGTTCATGATCCTGAACTGAGCAGACCATGATGCACATTAACCTGGTTGGTAGACCTTTCCCAGGCTAACGGGAAACACAGTTCATTTTCTCCTTAGACTTGGGAACTAGAACCCCTCCTAGGGACAGGGGACCTAGGCAGCAGAATTCTGTGACTTTGTACCTGTATTCCTCGCAGCCCAGCACATTCTGAAGCCACATCTATGACTGTTACTCTGGCTTTCGATGAGTGCAGTGGAAGTCCCTATGGGTCACAGTTCATTATCTTGCAGGCTCATGGGTGCCTGCTTGGACCATGGGTGCCTGCACTTGCCAGGCCCGTGGATAGCACAGGCCTGTGTCCCAGTGCCTGCTTGTTAGGTATGATTGCAAATACCTGAGCTCGTGGCTGTACAAAGAGGAAGGGTCATTGGGGTTCACAGTTGGAGAGTCTTGAATCCATGACCAATGGCTCTATTGCTCTGAGTCAGAATCTTTGCTGGAGTGCAGGGCAGGAAAATCTACTCACTTTATGGTTGGGAAGCAAAAGAAAAATAGAGGAGACCAGTGAAGGCGAGGATGTAATAACTTCACTAGACCCAAGATAAATGATAAATGGGTGTTTATTGGGGAACACTTACATAGAAAAACACAAAGAACCACAGGAGAGTTTCTCTGCCCCTCCTACTGGATTGGCTGACCCACCAGAAAGAGCGAGCAAACAAAAGCCATGCCCCAAGCTTCCCTCCTTTGCTTCCATCCACCTGAAGCCACACCCAAAGGGGTGTGGCCACTGTTACAGGTTCACAGACAAGACACCTACAGACTAGGGTCCCACAGTCCCCATCAAGAGCCTGCCCTCAATGACCCGGCCACCTCCCCCTAGGTCCGATGTCTTAAAGGCTGCATCAGTTCCCAATGATAACTCTCATGGGCTTTGGGAGGGCAGTTAAGATCCAGGCTACAGAGCATCTCTGAAATGAGGAAGCTGCCATGTCTTCCTCTTCCTCTCATCAAGATGGAGTCCCAGCCAAGATTGTAATTGTTAGCAAACATCTGAATTCTCTGGAGAGGCAGGAAGGGTGAGTGGATAATAACACCTTATATCTCCATAGAAAGCTTTATGCTTTCCAGAACCATTTAAACATTGATTATCTCATTCCAGCTTCAGAACAGCTTTTATTATCTCCATTTGACAGATTGGGGGGGTGGGGGTGGCAGAGAGAATGTGTCACTTACCCAAGGTCACAGAGCAAATTGGCAGCAAGTTCTTGGCTCTTGTTCTTTCCTCCCTGCTGGCCTCTTCTTGGGGGAGGCTATGTCTCCCACACCCCCTCTTAGCCTCTGCTTTTCAGGAGCTTGGAACAGGGAGGATGGAGGATGGACACGGCTTCTCCAGCTTCTCTTGTCTGTGGGCCACAGTTCATGACGACTGTGAAAGAAAATGGAAACAATTCTTGTTTCCTTCCCACACAGGCGAGCTGAGAGTCTGCTTCTGACGTGACAGCCGGTGGGGACCGGGAGGTGGCTCCGACTCCCGCCTTCTCCTTGGTTTCTGGCTGCCAAGCTGGGGAGCAGACCCAGAATCCCAGGCCTGATGGTCCAGAGAGCCGGCTCCAGGCAGCACCCTGCAGCAGTATCGGCTCTCGTGGCCTGAAGGTTGCATTGGAGCCTCTGCTCCAATTCGGCAAACACAGTGGGCCTTGTCTGTAGCAAGCAGTGTGTGAGAGCGCCAGCCGTGCTGTGGGGGCCTGGGTCCAGTTCAGAGTGTGCTTCAAAGGGCATCCCCGCCACCCTCCCTGCATACCACATACTGAGCATGACATGGAGGACTGTCAGGCTCCCTTTGATATTTTTCTGGGCAGAGCTAGTTGCTGACTTGTGGGCGCTCCAGTACAGGAGGGCACAGAGCAAAATCACTGTCTTTGACAGCAAAGGTAGCATATGTGTCCACAGAAGCCTATCTACATCTTGAAAAAAGAGTTAGAACATATCGTTTTCCCCTCCCCTCCCCTCCTCTCCCCTCCCCTCCCCTCTTCTCTTCTCCTCCTTCTTTCCCCCATTCCTGTAAGTCCAGGTTGTCTTCAAACTTACCATCCTCCTAGACTTCTAGTGTTGGGACTTTAGGCATGTGATCTGGCTTAGACAATACCTCACTGTGCTTTATGCCGAATGCATGACCACATGGCTAGCGTTTGACTAGTGGAATGAGGTTTGAAGGGCCCTCCCCCTTAGCCAGTCCACAGAATCTCACTGGACGAGTGTCCTCAGTGCCTAGCCCTTCAGCTGGCTTGGATCAGTTATCCGAGTGGTGTTGGCTATGGGGCGACGGTGGCAAAGCTGCAGCAGGGATGAGCCTGGGTCTCCAAGTCTCTCCTTGGATGAGAGCCTTTCCCGCAATGGGAAAAGCATATGTCCATTACTCCAACAGTTCCAAGAACAGAGATACTGGCTTGAGCCAGAAACGTGCAATCAGGGCAGGGTTTGGGGATCTCATTGAGCTGGATCTTCCGGCTCAGTGCTCTTGCCTGGAGCCCTTCTGGGTGTGAAAAGTGTAGGGGACGAGGCAAGGACTCTGGTCCCTCACTTTAAAAAGGAAATTGTGATGAGTTCTCTAGGGTCTGCCAGGGCTGGGTAACTGTGTGCTGGTACTAGCACACTCAGTCGTCAGGGTGGCAGCTGTTTTTAAGCAGGCTGAGTCTTCTACACTGGGCATTTCACTCTTCTCGAGTTAAAGCCAGAAGGCTGGTGCATTGGATCATGCCCGAGTTCTTGCAGATCTTGGTTATTGCCCGTTAACCATACTCACCTGATCTAGATCTTGGAGAAGGTCCCACTCTGATCCTCAGCATGGCTCCTTTCCTCCCTTGCTGGGGCTCTGTCTGAGGATAACTACTGTACCATGTGGCTGACGGACACTTCGGTTTCCTCCTGAAAATCCGTGTCAGCAGCTTTCAAACCTCAACTCCCTCAAAGAAATAGTCTTGGAAGTAGGACAGTGCTTCAGTTGGCAATGTCCTTGCCACCCAGCGTAAGGACCTGAATTTAACCCCCAACACCCATGTGACAGCCTGGCACATTCCTGTAATCCCAGCACCGGACAGATGGGTCGGAAATCCTGGACTAGGCTAAATTGGTGAGCTCCAGGTTCAGTGAGACCCTGTCTTACAAAATAGGGCGAGGGCTAGAAAGACGACTCAGTGCTTCAGAGCCTATTTTGCCCTTGTAGAGGACCGGGTTCGATTCCCAGCATCTACATGCTGGCTCACAATCACCCGTAACTCCTGTTCCTAGGGATCTGACACCCCTCTCTGACCTCCATGGGTACTGGGTATGCACGTGCTATGTGCACATCCATATAGACAAAACATTCATACTCATAAAGTAAAATGAACACAACCAAAATTATAAAGTAAAGTGGAGATTGATGAAGATATCCAACGTCGGCATCTGGTGTCCTCGTGCAAGGTCATGCCTACCCACATGTGTACACACGAACACAGATATACACACATGTACATGAGTATCTTTACACACCCACGTAAAATTAAAGAAGATCTCAAAGCAGTTCCTGGCTTTATTAACTGGGATATTTTGACTTCCTCCAGTAGGAAGAGATGGTACATTTGTCCACTGAGCCCATGTTAATTATTCAATAAATATATTTAGGGCACTGCCTAGGTCCTGGGCATTCTATCTAGGTATTGACCCCATCGTTCCTTATATCAACCTGATGATGTCGCTGCTGTCAGTACCATCGCCACATGCCAGGTGAGAAAACAGGGCCTGAAGAGATGGCAGAAGAAGCCCTAAGTCTTCCGACCAAGAGGCCAGGCTGGGATTGACCCTGGAAAGCCTGGCTTCAGCTCTGTGCCTTGAGCCACAGGGATACATGGCCTGTCCTCTGGGTCCCTTCGAAGTGCCTGCATCTTCGTAAACGTCTAGCACATCATGTTGTGTGAGTCTCCCGTTTCAGAATCACTCTAGATGGCCTCTGCCAGCTGAGCCCTGGTTATTCTTTTAAAAACTGTCTCTCATGCTTTCCTCTGGAAGAAGCCTGCCCATAGATTAATGACCCCGCTGCCAGGCTCCATGCCAACACTCCCAGTCCCAAGAAGTGGCAACAGAAGGCTCTGGACAGTGTGGCTCCAGCATGGCCCAGAGTCTGCCCAAGTCCACAGAGCTGCTGTCGGGAGGATTTACAGCAGTGTTAACTGACACTTCGCTCTTGCCAGGACCTATTCGACTATCAAGGCCTGACTGAGATCACCCCGCTGCCCAACGCCTCCCTTCCTGTTTCAAGGCCTGCAGAACCTCACCTGCCAGAGTTCAGGGGTTCCGAGGCCCATGGGACCCAAGCCTGGGGCTGGCTTGGGAGAAGGGATGCTTCACCTTAGATGGGGGAGTCTGGCCAGGAAGCATCCAGTCTCGTAGCCCCCTGTTACCAAACATTCTCCTTGCTCCCTGGTCCTCCTCACAGTTTCCATGCATAAAAAGAGGGGTGAGGGCAAGCAGCAGCAGCACGCATGGGGCAGGATATCCATCTGCTCTGTCTGCTCCCTCGTCCATAAAACAGAGATTTAAAAAAAAAGAGTATCTGATGCCTGGAGGAAGTACTGTGAGGACCAAAGTCACAAAAGCTGTAGGGAAGTCACCACAGTGCTGCCATAACACAAGCAAGGAGTCATAGACTTAGTGTCCAAGAACGGGGGCTCAGGCCAGGCTCCTTGACTGTAAAGCCCTGCTTTGCTGCTTACTACTGTGTGACCTGGGGTAAGTTCCTTAACATCTCTGGTTCTCAGTGTCCTTATGTGTTCAATGAATGTACTCAAAGTCCTTATGTAGTAGGCTCATGGCGAGATTTAAATGAATGAGTATTTGTGAAGCCCTTGGAGCAATGGTGCCTCAGTACATTTTTTAAAAATATGTAAGTGATTAATACATATTGACTCTCATTTCAATCATCATTCAACCATTAATAACTTTATAATAGCTGCAGAACAAACACTGTTGTTTCATTGGCAGATGAAAAATTAAAGAATGGGAAAATAATGCATCTTCATACTAGTCTCTGTGTCCCGTATGGTAGTGCTGTGTATATATCCTGATGCCTGAATAATGTTATGAATTTGTGTGTGTGTGTGTGTGTGTGTAGACCAGAGATCAATATGGGTCTCTGTCTCTCTCACTGTTGTAGTGTTGTGACAAAACACTATGTTCAAGGCAACTAATACAAGAAAGTATTTAATTTGGGTGTTCACAGTTCCAGAGGGTTAGAGGGTTAGAGTCCATGACCATCGTGGTGGAGAGCATGGAGGCATGGTGGTAGGCAGGCAGGCAGGCAGGGTGCTGCAGTAGTAGCTAAGAGCTTGCATTTACTCTACAAGCATGAGGGAGAGGGAGCTAACTGGGAATGGCTTGAACTTTTGAAACTTCAAAGCCCACCCCCAGGGACATACCACCTTCGACAAGGCCACACCCCCTAATCCTTCCCAAATCGTTCTACCAAATGGGAATCAAGCTTTCAAATATATGAGCCTATGGAGGCCATGCTCATTCAAGCCACCACATGCTCTGCCTAAACTCTTGAGTCAGGGCCTCTCATTGAATTTGAAATTCGCTTAATAGCTAGACTGGCTAGCAAGCAAGCCCTTAGGGTCTTCCTGTGTCCACCCTCCGCCCCCGGTGCTAGGATCACACTGATGCACCACCGCGCTTGGCTTTTCCTGTGGGTGCTAAGCATGTGCACGAGGGTCTTCACACTTGTACACACTCACACAGAAGCACTTCACCGACTAACCGTCTCCTCCCAAGGCCATTGTTCTGTTATGAAACCCCCGATGGAGGCCTATCTTATGGGTAACTCTTCTTAGCGGGTCCTGTGGAGCCCGTGGCCCTGTGTCCTGGCCATCTCTGCCCATTTGGATTCACTCATGACATGCCGCACCTCCAGGGACGTGTTGTTCCCTCTGCTTGGAAAGGCTGCTCGCTTCTGGCCTGTCTGCAAAGCTAGCCGTGCTCATCCACACAGCTGCGCTGCCCTCCTCCTGCTCCCGTCTGCTCGGCTCTCTATTTGTGGGAGGGTTCTCATGTATTGGGAGGTTTTCAGCATCTTCGGGGCACTCCTCTTTGCTTGACGGGTGAGGACCTTAAGTCATTCACCTTTGTGCCACTCTGTGTGTCTTCCTCCCCGAGCCAGGAAGAACATTTGGTGTCATGCTGGTGCTACCACTCTCACCTTGCCTGCTGTTTCTCTCATGATTTCAGAGCCTTCCCACTCTTGATAGATGCAGCGTGGGCCTGGCCTCATGACACAATCCTACTGCCCCATACCTCAGTTACCCCCGTTGGTAGGTGGTCTAAAGTGACCCTTTCCACCAGTGCCTTGGGAAGTTGGCATGAACATTGATGCACACGTGAGTTTGGGATGGATTTCTGGACACGCAGTGGGTACCACTGTTTCCGCACATCTTGCCCTTCGATGCACCAGCCCATCACCTTGCCAGGTAGGAATGGCCATAAGGAGAGCGGAAGCCCCAGGGAGGCTAAGCGCATACACTTCCCCTTGCCTGGCGTAACTGCACAATGCCTGGTGGTAATGGACAGCCGTAAAGGCTCGTGTGTCTGGTTAGCTGCAGGGCCGTGTGTTCTCCCACTGTGTTCCTGATTGGACTCGGCTCACTGAGAGCCAGCCAGTGCTAATCAGGTGATATTTCTGGACGAAACTGCAGCCTGAGGACAGATCAGTGCCGTAGCACGGGCTTGTTACTGAAACCCCAAACCGGTCACCACTCTTTAAACAGGAATTCATGAATATTTATGGATCGAAAGATGAAAACGTCCATAAGCAAGAACTTGGCAGGCCAGAAAAGGGGAAGGAAGACAAGCCTAAAACCTGGGTACGGAGTCTCCTGATGACAAATGAGACACGAAGCTAGGACACTCCTGCTTCCTTGGGAATAGGTGAGGGGCTGCTGACTGCCATTTGCCAGCACCTGTTTCCTAAGCGGGTCTGTGGTTTTAACAGAGGGACTCCAGGGGCATCTTTGTTTACCCGAAAGGAGTTTAATTCTCGACAGCATGGTTTGTAAACTTGGATCTCTTTAAAGAGTAAAATGTCTCTTGCCTGTTGTCCCTGCACTGAGAAAAGAGAGGGGTTGTCAAGGAAGAAGTAGAGAAATACATTTGCTTTCATAATTAGTTCATGGACAAATGGAACATGTACTCCAATAATTGAATATTTCCTCACTGAGAGCTGATAGGCCACAATACTTTGCGAAGTGACTGGTTAGTGGCAGGTAAAGCAGGTGAGGTCCCAGCACACGTATAATGAGCCCTGAAGGAAAATGTGGGCCTAGGATCCAAGTGTGAAGGGGAGGCTTGATGTCTAGTAGCTTGCCTGGGGCGGGGTTGCTGGGAAGGCACAGTGAACCGAGGAGATGGAGTGTTCAGACAGAAAGACTCAAGGGTCCTGAGCTGGGAAAGAGCCTACACAGTGTTAGGAACACTTAACACTAATGCTTATCTTTCGGCTTCCTTTCTGTCCTCATCTCTCCCTCCCCTATTTTGTTGTGACTCAGTAGTAGGCTTTCTTGGCTCAAGAAGCACCGCCCTGTACATGGGAAGGGCGTGACTGTGTGACAATATGAGGTTCCAGCTTGCTCTGAGCGAATACCTTCTAGGCTTAGGGACAGTGGGCCGTGAGCCTGTCAGGCCCGTCTTGGAATCCCTCTTGCGTTCTTGGAGTCTAGTGTCTGTCTCCCACAGCATCAAGGTGGTCCTGAGGCACTAGCCACTGACCTGAGAGGCCAGCGACTTTCACCTGTGACTAAGACAGTGGATGCATTGCTGCCAGTGTGGACATCGGGGTCATCAGACAGCCACGGGTCTCTCACCTCTCAGCTTCTGGACTCCCAGCACCTGCAGCTCAGCTCTCTCTGGCCTTCACTCTTTCTCCTCAGCAGTCTGGAACTTTCTCTTGATACAAAATGAGGCTGGGCCTCACAGAGCTTTGCCAAAAGTGACAAGTCAGCGTGCAAGCTGAATAAATAACTCACTCACTTAGAAATACTCGTATTATCATCACCACCACCTCCTCCTCCTCCTCTTCTTCCTCCTCCTTCCCCTCCCTTCCCCCTCCTCCTTTTGCAGTACTGGGCTGGAATGAAGAGCTTCACAGTGATCTGCAAGCCTCCTTCTGCCGGCTGCCATTACGATCTGGTGTGCACTTGGATGTCACTTGCTCTGGCTCATCGTCACGTGTTTGGTCTTGTCACACAAGCCATGTCTCTTGGGCCAGGGTTAAACTCTTGTTGGAAGGGCACTTGTCCTTTTCTTCAGATGCCTGGACACCCCAGGTGGTGGTGGGCCTGCATTTTGTCACTTGCTGACTTCTGGAGTCTCGGGGTAGCTCAGTCTTTAAGGACGTGCTGTCTTCTCATGGTGAACCTTGGCTCCTCCTATTGGATGAAATCCCTCCGGTCCCCCTTTCGGGTGCGTTGTCTTCTGAAAAGCTCCTGCTTGCCACTCCCCCCCCACCCCTCCCCAATACTTGGCTTCTGTTCTAGGATCAAGTATGGTTTCCATAGAAACAGTCTAGTGTATTCTCAAGAGTTGGATCCTGTCAGAAATAAAATCTGAGTGGTGAGGGGAGGAAGACGAGGTGAGTTGGGAAAGGGAGGGCGGTGTACGGGAGGATGCTGGGAGCGTTTGGATTTCCTTTCACCACCACCTCAGGCCTCACTGTTCTGAGGTAAACATGTCACCATCTTATGGAGTCCTGGGATGTAGCACCTTGCCAGGATCACATGGCTTCTCAGCGATGGAACTCTGTGTGTGTGTGTGTGTCTCTGTCTCTGTCTCCCGAGCTGTGTGTCTCTGTCTCTCTCTCTGTGTCTTTTCTTGGGAGCTTCTTAAGTTGAGGTCTCTCCCTGGGACCTGAGGCTCACTACTTAGGAGAGCCTGGCTGACCAGCCAGCGGCAGGGATCTTCCCACGCCTGCCTCCCCAGCAGTGGTGCTAGCAGTGCCCACCACCACGCTTGTTTAAAGTGTGGCTTCTGGGGACTGAACTCAAGTTCTCCTGCATGCACCGAGCACCCCCACCGCCACCCCCATTCTGGGCCTTTTGTACTCCGGAGCTGGGGCAGACCCTTCCGCATCACAGTGCTTCACTTCCTGTGTAGAGGCAAATGCTCGCCCTGGTCCCCGGTGAGTGATGGAGTTGAGGGCACCAATGTTTTGCTTCCCACGATGGCCCATGCCACCTTGCTTCTCCCAGGTCTGCCCCCTGACTGTTACTCCAGCTTTCTTCCATCCTGCTGTGTCTCATCCCACACTGGCTGTCTTCTTGGCCGATTCATTTGTTGTGTCTTCCTTTTCCTGTTTGGTGGCAGGATGGAATAGTATCAGCTGGAGACAATCCTAAGTTTGTAAAGCCTATTGTTACTGCACCCCCTCCTCCCCCTCTTCACACTCCCGTGGTCCCTCTCACTCCCAAACACCCTGGGCATTCCCTCCCAGCTGGATACTCCGAGATCTTTGTTCCCAGTGCGCCTAGGTCTTAAGTCACTGTGCCGGTCTTGAACTTCTGAAGTGACTCTAAACTCCTTCAATTCTTCCTCAACTTCCTGTACTTGTCTCTTACCTTCTGTTGAACAACGGCCAATAACACCGGGATCCTTGGCAAGGGCCGCCTCTCCCTTTCAAAGGTCAAGGCTGGTACCTTGGGACAACCCTGCCGTCCTGAACCTGTCCAGAGCGATTGGTTGAAAAGGACATAAATCCTGCTGTGTTTGTCTTGGGACAGGCTGGCTCAGCCCAGCATCATGTGACTTCTGGGAAGCAGGAGAAGTTGAATTCTGTCCCTCTCGGCTTCTTTTTACAGTGTCCAGGTCTGCATGTGCTCTCACGGGGAGAGCTGGCCTTGGGAGTGAAGGAGCGAGACACAGACAGCAACGTTTTGTCCTCTCCCTCTTGATCATTGGTCAACCTGTGTTTTATCCATATTTTCTTTCTGCTTGCCTACAAGTGGACAAAGGTGCCTGAACATAAATACACTGTGCTAAAGAGTTTGGTTTACATCAGGAAAGCCACCACTGAGTTCCTCCTTTTTTTTTTTTTTTTTTTTTTTTTTTTTGGTTTTTACGAGACAGGGTATCTCTGTATTGTTTCGGAGGCTATCGGTCCAGCCCGGCCTTGAACTCACAGAGATCCGCCTGCCTCTGCCTCCCGAGTGCTGGGATTACAGGAGTGTGCTACCACCGCCCGGCAAGTTCCTCCTAAAACACATTTCCAGACTTAGTGCACATCTGTGGGAGCATCATGTATCCCTTGTGTTGGGCATCTTTGGCTATGGAAAGGAAACCCTGAGTTCCGTGTCTTCACTGGGGATGATGGCATTGAAGTCATGGGGAGGGGCTGTGAGAGATCGTGCTCCAGCTTCTGCTTCTGTGCTTGGGGACTCCCGATGTCAAGGAGACAGCTGAGGCTTCTTCTACATCCCACTGGCCTGGCCATTTTCTCACACTCATGAGCGCTCACTTAAACAAGCGAGAGCCAAGCGGCAGGAATGGCATTATATGATTGTCGACTGTGGGTAGAGGCTGGACAGAGCTCAGTCCAGAACACCAAGCCTTGTTCATTCTCTGGGGATACATGTATGTCCCAGATCCTCTTCATTTAAAGAAATGTAGATACCTCGTCCACCCCCACCCCCAAGAAACCACCAATGACTGCTTTCCAAGAATCCCTTAAGGGTTTATTGTCTTTGTCAGTCTTCAAAGATTGTCAGCCTTGCAGACCAAGATGATGGGTTTGCCAGGTTTACAGCCTCAGCAAAGCTGATGTTTGGATGAGAGGGCTGTTATGGGGCAGCCTGTGCCCTGCAGTGTGTTGAGTGACATCTGTGAGTCTCTGCACATGAGATTCCAGAAGGTCTCTCTCCCTAGTTATAACCAATAGCATCTCCAGACATTACTGAATGACTCCAGCCCTGACGAAACTTCTCAGTTTAGGTCCACTTGGTTAGCATATGAGAGAGGCTCCAGTCTTTTGAGAGGGGGTGATAACGGCCACTAAGTGCTTGCCTGTCATTTTATGAAGTCAGTTTATCAGTTCAAATTAGACCATCTGGGTTGTAGATGTTCACTAATCCACTTTGAAAGCAGGCTGTGCAGAAAGCCTGTCTCTAATGCTAGAGTCAGGCTTAAGAAGATAAATTCAGTGATTTCATATTGTTCTAAGTCCTGGGGACTATTCATGGTTGTTATGTAATGAAAGTTCTGTGTGCCAGTGAGTTTACAAACACTGAGCTTAAAGTCAAACCAATTTCTTTGCTTTGAAACTTCCTAGGCCCTTTAGTATGCTAATGTGGCTTACAAGGTTCCTGCAGGGTTGATGTTTAATGTTGGTGACTAAAACTTGTGGGATGTGTCTTGATACCATTTCACAAAAACTGTTTTGTTAACAACAGGCATCATAGGATACCCTGGCCTGTAGGTAGTATTGGAACAGTGCTACTGGATACTTTGGAATTTCTTGACTTGGCTGATTGTCTTGTCTTCACCTATTGAACACCACCTCAGCCTCAAGCTTCGCCGTGGTTGTATTAAAGTGTTTAATCTGATTGAAATCTAGTGTAAGTGATTGATTTTGCTTATCTGGCTACTAATTCATTATGTTCACTTCACAGTTTTATTCCCAGAGGGCAAACTATGAGTCTTATTTTAAAGTGTAATAGGAATATAAGTGGAGAGAGGAAATTCATGCCACTTATGTTGATAGAACCATTTTATTGCTGGGGTTTCTTGTCCTGCCGGGCCCTGCCACTTCAGCCCCAAATGAACACACAGAGATGCTATATTAATTATTAAACTGTTGACCTATGGCTAGGGCTTTTTATTGGCTGGTTCTGTCTTAATTATTAGCTCATTTTTATAAATCTATGTATTTCCATGTGACCTTGGATTACCAGAGAATGCCTGGCGTGTCCTGTCTTCCCGGTCTCTACATGGCTTTTCTCGTGGTCTCTCCCTGCCTACCTTTCCCAGAATCCTTCTCATCTCCTAATCCCACCTATCATCCTGCCTCTATTGGCCAATCGGTGTTTTATTCATCAACCAATAAGAGAAACACACATATATATAGAAGTACATCTCCCATCAGAGAAGTACAAACAGGAACAGATATCTTTGCAGCCTGTATCCCCCAAGATGTCGAGGACAATGGTAAGGACTGTTTGGGGATCTTTCATTTTCAAGGGAGGCAATGGTGAGCCTGGGCTCTTGATAAGCCAGTACCCAGCACGGATGGAGAGGTGATAAGCCACATTTGAAAAGATAGGGTTGGGGTTCTAAGTAGTAGCTCAGAGTAGGGTCCTTCTAAGCCACAGGCTATAGATGTCAAATGCACATGGTTTGCAAAGATTTCTCCATCCCCTTGTGCAAACTAGATTAAACAAAACCACAATCTACCTCTACCAAAAGACAATTAAAGTTCCCAGCTTGCCTATAGGGAACTCATACATGGCTTGTTTGCTGGAATCCCTTTCCCAGCATCATGGAATCCTCAACAGAAGCTATATTCTTTGCCTCCTTCCTACCTTCACCAATGGCTTCATGTGCTGCGTGTCAGAGAGACAGGCTGGAGGCGGGTAAAGAATTGTACAAGGTGATCCAGGTAAAGGGAGATGGCCTGAAGCCTGGGAGTGGCTGTTTCTGCACCCCTCTGGGAGTTGAGATGGAGTAAGGGAGCTGTGTCAAATAAGGTGTGTCATTGTTGGCTGGTAAGAGAACTATATGGAGGGGGTCAGAAGAATTGGCATTGCCCTTGGTAATGGTTTGGGAAGCAGTGTTGGACACCCCCCCTTTGTTTTTTCTATGAGTAAGAAAAAGAAGAGGAACTAGGATAGTGAGACCATAAAGATGGTAAAATATCATAGACAGACACCTTTGGTATTTGGCCACATGGTTTCTTAGATGTGTCCCTACACACTGAATCTCAGTAATTCTTGTTTTTTCTTTTTCCTTGTTTTCCTTTAAGCACCAACCCCCCTCATAGTAGATCTGGCATTGAATTCAGGTTTTGTGCATAGCAGGCAAGTCCCGTAACATCAAGATGCTCTTCCAGTATATAAATACTAAAGGTTGCTGTTCGTTCAAAGCCGGTAATCAAGTTGCCCTTGTAATTCTAACTGTCCTTATAGGAGAGCATTGCTCCATTTGTTGAAACTTGATTTACAGATCCATGTATCGTTCATTCATACCCTTCATCATTCCTGACTGTGATGGCTGTGCCATTGGGAAGAAAATTGGTTATCTTTATATATGCCAACAGCCTAGAATTTACTGTTCAAAAATTGTCGTCACCATTAATTCCCAGAATTAATCCTGAGCCTGAGTGGTTTTGGAAGAACAGGTAATTGCCTGGGTTTCTCAGGAAGTCAGCCTGCCCTGCCCGGCCTTTTTGGAAACAAGGAAACCAAGGCTTTATAAGTTGCCAAAGGTCAGCCTGTTGTTGTTCAGAGGTAGACCAGTTTCGAAGTCCTGAATTGACCTGGGGAAGCATGGCACACCCTCATGGAGAAGTGAAATAACAGCCGAGGTTACGTAACCCAGGATAATAGTGTGGAGAGTGTCACCGACATCGCAGACATCTGTGTGATGGCATGCTAGCTGCTGTAGTAAAATAGCTGTCGGGGCATTCAGGCCGCCAAGACGATTCAGTGGGCTTGCACCATTGACGGTGGACACAAAACAGAGGGTGGCTCAGGTTTAACTTCTCAAGCAACACAGATGGGCAACACACCTTTCATTCTTATGAACTGATGGTTCTCAAACTTCCGGGTCTTAGGACCAAAATTTAAATTATGTAAATGGCAACCTTTCAAAATTATTGAAGACACCAGAGTTGACGGTTTCAGAAAGTCTGTTTTTGTGGGTGATGGCTGCCAATATTTATGCGTAAAATGGAAATATATACATTTTAAAAATTAATTTAAAAATAAGCCCATTGTGTGTTAACATATAGAGTGATTTTTTTCAAGAAAGGTAATTTGGGGCAGCAACTGTTTTCCTCTATTGCTTTCCACTGTATCATTATTTCTGAGACAAGATGTCTCACTGAACCTGAAGCTCATTAATTTGGCCAGTAAGCCCCAGCATATTCTTGTCTCAAACTGTCCAATGCTGGGGTTTCGGCATGCTGCTATACTTGGCTTTTTTATGTGGGTGCTGAGATTCTGAACTCGGGTCCTCATGCTTGCATAGCAAGTACTTAAGTGACTGAGTCACCTGTCTAGTTCCCTTGAAACATGCTTCTGCTACTTTGTACTATGTATTTATGTGAATGGTATTACTATTGATGAAGAGCTATTAGATCAAAATACTGACTAGCTCTGAAAAATGTTGAAGGTGCTCTGTGCCCTATAGTATCAAATATGTGGCTAAGATTTTTGAGACAGAATCTCATATAGCCTAGGCTGGCCTTGAATTCACTATTTAGCCAAGGGTATTCTTGAACTTCTAATCCTCCTGCCTCTACCTCCAAAGTTCTAGAATTATAGGCACACAGCACCTTGATCTGTTTTATATGGCGGTATAGATAGAACCCAGGAATTCATGAATGCTAAGTAGGCACCCTACCAACTGATCTACATCTCCAGGTCTCAACCAAGATTTCTTTATGTAAAAATAAATGAACATAACCTATCTTTTAGTGTACAAATATACCTTTATCTTCAGTGGTAAAATTATGTGCATACCAATAAATTTATTTTAAAAGGAAAAAAAAGAAACATTTTTTTCAATCAAAGTCCATAGAAGCATGGCATTGTTTAATAGTTTTGAACACCCCCTAATATCTGGCCTATAAAGTCAGGTGGGTATGTAAGTTGGCTTCTGCATCTGTCCTGTTGTGACCTATCACCATTCTTGTAGCCCATGGAGTCTCCCAACAGTGGAAGGAACAAAAAAGAAGTCTATTGGGGCCATTAGGAGGATGGTTTTAACCTCATGGATCTTTGAAAAGGTCTCAGGGATTCCCTCTGCACACACAGGGGACTTAATTCTTAACCAAGGCCCAAGAGGGTGTTGGATCGTGATGGATTTCCCTCGAGATCGGGGAAGAAGAGGGAAAACAGACCGCAATTGTTCCTCTTCCTGGATCCGTCTCTTGGGAGTTGTACAGTCTTGAGTGTCCTGAAACCCAATGCCAGATTTGGTTCCTTCCCATTAGAGTTCTAATCCTGGTTCATGTGTGTAACAAAGGCACCTCAGGACTGTCTTCTTTAAGACCCACTATGCATTGCAGTGCTAAGTGGCTAGCAGGTACTCTCTCTCTTGATGAAGGGAAACATTTGAGAGACAGTGTCTGCCCTCTCCAAGCTCTCAGTCCATATGGCTTCCATATGTGATTTCTCTGGTCCTAGAGATTCTCAGTAGAAGATGTGAATCCTCCCTGTTTTAAAAAAATCAGCCTTGGAAGCGAGGCCCCTGTGAGAGCCAGAATCCAGTTCTCATTCACTTGCAGGGCAGTAATTAGAGGGTGCCTGCCTTCCAGGACCTGAGGCTGAAGTGTTAATTTTCAGATGTGCTTCTGGGTTTCGGGGGACTTGGGCAAATGAGTCCTGCTTGGGGCTGTTCATGGTGGGAGGGGTATTCTCCATTTCCTAACCAGTTGGCCATGACTCACCGCTCACTTCTGCCCACTATGGCTTCCCTGCTACACAGGACTACTCACTGGTTTCTAGTTTAGCATTCCAACACACGTACTTTTAATTTTTCTCATGTTGTGGTGACATGGCCTGTTCTTTGAGGTGCCCCTTCTTATAGTTCTTGTTTCCTAGAGGCTTAAGCATTCTGGAGTTTTCTCTTGCCACTGCTTGGCTTTTGATGCTGGGCAGTGCTGGCACCCTAGCTATGGAGTTTTGGTTCTTGACACATTTATTTTTCTTAGAAAAATATTGAAGGTTTAGAGAATCAGATACAACCTGCCTGTCCTTGACCTCTGTCATTATTGCCTAGATTTCCAGAGCCATCTTTAGGCTTGACCTCTGTCATTATTGTGTAGATTTCCAGAGCCATCTTTCGGCTAGCTGTGGGAGACATAAAGGGATCAGAACTGATTCTGGATCTGACTTTGCTGCTTGCTAGCCAGGCGACCTCCTGCAAGTCACTTAACCTTTCTTTGGGGAAATGGGATTAAGAACGCAAGTAAAGATTAAGTCAGAATCTACATAGCTACAGATTTGGCTTGAGCATTCTTGTTAGTCCACCTGCTGTTTGCTGGCCAAATATTCAAAGTAAAGTTATATACCTGGATGAGCAGGCACACACAATCCCCTCATCTGCCCAAGTGAAGTGGTTTTTTTGTTTTGTTTTTATGACCAGGCATATAACTTGATTAGGCAAATAGTACAATTGTCTTATGGGAAGAAAACTGTTAGTGCAAGAATGGTTACTTATCTATTTAGGCTACAGCATCTTACTCAGTGCAAGCCAAGTGCAAGGTGCTTTGAGGGAGGTAGCCAGCCACCTTGGAGGTCTCAAGAGAATGAGCTATGGATTGATGGTGGGAGACACATCACGGCAGAAAACTCTGGTTTTCCAACCAGGGCTCATAGTGGGAAATACTTTGCCTCAATCTGAGGCTGTATTACAGGGGGAGACACCTGGAGGATGGGGTTCTGAACTCTGCTTTAAAAGGTAAGAGGATTTGAACCAGGACAGGGGGAATTCTAGGCAGCTTAGAGGATTTGACCTAGCTTTTCTATAGTATCTGCCATTCTACCCAGATGTACTCGCCATCATGAGCCCTGTTGACATTGATGTCTTGATTTTGCACTGGTTTCTGTTTCCTGTCTCTACAGTTTGGGCATGCATTTCCATAGGGTACCAGAAGTCTGGGAAAGCAGGAATGAAGGAAGCTGCTTCTGACTTGGCTGGAGAAAGTGATACTGTCTAAATACCATGCTTCTCTGTCTCTGTCTCTCTCTGTCTCTGTGATTTGATACATTTGGGAAAATGATCTCATATTGTTTAGAAAACCCATAGAAAAGCTATTCTATACATATTAAAGGCACTGTCCATTTTAACTTGAAGAACTAAGGTCAAGGTTAGGGTAAGAGCATGATCTTTCTCTCTCTCCCTCTGTCTCAATTTTAGGGGGCTTTTAAAAGCAAGACTTCAGTTGTCTACCCATTATCTTCATGTCTCGGTGGCCAGAAACCTTCCCAGAGGCTGGCGTAGCGAAGCAATGTAAGCAGTGACATTGTGGTTAACCGCCCCCTTCCCAGAACTCCCACATGAAAACACTCACACACACTTCACCTAAGTCCTCCTGCCTGCCGCTTGCGTTCCTAATGGCGAATGTGCTGCTGGATGACATTTCACGTTACAGTTGTAATGTCCACATCGCAGTTCAATCTTTGCATCATCACCTCCCAGGCTTCTCGAATGTTTGAGCTGGGAGGAAATCCTCATTATAAACGTCTCACTTACAAATAGGGAACTGAAAATGAGGTCGTAAGTCCAGCTTCTCCTTAGCAAGTCACAGTACTTTTCTGAGTCTCAGTTGGTTTTCCCCAGCTACTCCTTCCCGAGGTTTCATGCTGATTGTTTCTCGTGAATTCTGTTGTTTATTATGCAGAACAACTGTGTGAGAAGACCATCACCTCTTCCTTACAGTTGGTGAGATTGAGTAGCGTTGAGACATTAGTAGATAATTGTGTGAAGGTGTGGGCTCGGACGCAGCGGCTCCCAATCAGGGTTCCTAAGCAGCTGTGTTGTTCCCATTTCCTCCCCAACTCCTTTCGGCCTGTATCTCTTTTCTCCCATCCTTCCAGGTTCCTGGCATTCTCCTTGCAAAGGTAGGGTTCTGATGGTGGCTGCTGAGGTGACTCTAGGCTCTGGAGTCCATAGAAGGTGCAGAAAAGCCTTAGTCTGTGGTTCAGGATCCTTATCTGGGGACCTACAGAGCTGAGGCCACATGGCTCGCTCAGGAGCTGACGGGTGGTTAACTCAGACAATCGGGGCCGTGGAAGGCCCAGTGCAGTCTGCCTTTGAATTGGCTTGTGAGAGAGAAAACAGATGGAAGGTTCGATGAAACCCACCCTCAACCCAAGCATCTGGGCTCCTAGCAGAGGTCAGTTACTGAAGAGTGGATGCCTACTGGATAGGACATCTACTGTAGACATGATGCCATGCCGAGGACTCCGATCACCTGTTTCTGTCATATGCAGTGTGTCCCTTTTGGATTTTTTTCTGTCTGTTTTGTTCTTCCCTCCTTATAGCAGTGGCTTGAAGAATGCTACTCAGGTCTAAAGATGCTGTGATCACTGAGAGTTTTATGTAGTAAAAGGACACCTGCACACCAACGAGTGTGTCTGCTTGGGATTATCAGAGTTGCTGGAGGCTTCACCCTTCATAGGAGCTGTGTGTTGCTGGAGTTTCTTGTCCCACCAGATCATGCCACTTTAGCCCCAAATGAACACACAGAGATGCTATATTAATTATAAAATTGTTGGTCAATGGCTAGGGCTTCTTACTGACTAGCTCAGTTGTAATTATTAACCCATTTCTATTAATGTAAGTATTTCCACATGGTCTTATCTTACCGGAGAAGGGTCTGGACCTGTTATTCCTTCCTCCTGGTGTCTCTTCCACTTCTCTCTCTGCCTATCTTTCCCAGAATTCTCCTCGTCCCCTAGTCCTGCCTATCTTCCTGCCTCAATTGGCAAAACAGTGTTTTATTCATCAATCTATAAGAGAAGCATATGTACAGAATGACATCCCCTATCAAAGATGAGTTTTCAAGACTCCACAGAAAATATTCCAAAGTACTACAGTCATCTCCTTGACTGGCCTGCATGCTGACTCCAAACAGGCCAGGGTGAGGCTAGGGAGTTGCTGTCGTTACCCTCTACAAGAGGAACGATGTTCTCTGTACCTCATTGAAGGGCTCAGTTTGGCAATGACATGAAATCCATTCACAGTCCAAGCATAGATCAATGTGGAGAAGATCTGTGGGTCATGAAAGAATATTTCCTCTTTTTTTTTTTTTTAGGAAACTATTAAGTCATACTCTTCTTGGCCAGCAATACTGACAAGAATGGGTACTGTTGAGTCCATTGGTTTATACTGAAGTAGGGCAGACAAGGACACATGGAAAGCATGCATGAGAAGAACAGTCATGGTGCTGAGGTTGCCAGACCAGAGGTGCTGCTTGGGACTCAAGAGTATAAATGGTTTGACTGTCAAGGGCTCTACCACTTTGTCTTTCTAGATGAGAGATTCCTGACAAAAAAGTTTCTATAGAAACAGAAATAACAACCAAAACATTGTGTGTCTGTCCAACAAATTACAGACGAGATAGATAGATAGATAGACAGAGTTGTTATTTGTCATGTATGTGGATGAGTGTGTGTGATGCTGTATGGCTGTGTGTGTGTGTGTGTGTGTGTGTTCGTAGACTTGTGTGTTCCACCAGACTAGCCCACTTAGGCATGTGTAGAGGTCAGAAGTTAATACAAGGACGTCTTCATTATTCGAGACAAGATCTTGCTGTTTCAGCTAGACTTCCCAGTGAGTGGGATCCCAGGATACACCTGTTTCTCCTTTCTCAGTGCTGGGGTTAGAGACACATGCTACCAGGCTGGCTTTCACACAAGTGCTGAGGATTTGAACTCAGATCCTTATGCTTGTGCAGCAAGCATCTTACCATTGAAGCCACCTCTCCAACTCTGTAACTTGAGATAACCTTTCACATTCATGAAACATAATGTGTGCAAACTAAATTTCATGCGTATGAAAGATCATGTGGTGGTGACTAACGAAACATTTTTGAGGGGAAAGAAATAGGGATGTGCAAAGACTAGAAAGATGCCACCAGCCACCAAAGTGTGGATCAGGTGTCTCCAGACTCTTGACGTCTTATTCAAGAATGAAATAAAAGGCCACACAGATTGCAAAGTAGTGAGGAAACTTTATTTTAAGCAGAGCAGTAGTAACTAGTAAAAAGGAAGACACTGTCAAGAATGACAGATGTCCACACGTGTGAACTACTTAAGGGCCCCTTGTCTAAAGGGAAGTGTGTGGTTTTGGTGATTCTCCATTTTAATCAATATAGACACATCAGGTTATATAATCATTTCTCTACTGTGCGTAATGCATAGTTATACGATGGCAAGTGGGGGAATCTCTCTATTTACTTAAAAACACAGTTTTTGCTTATTGAACACGCACTCCAAACCAGTTCAGGCTGGATTGCCCTTTCTGATATTTTTACCTGAACATAAAGAACATATGACTGAATAAAATTCACTTGCCCGTATTATTGTTATTAAGGGAAACAGAATTGTATTCCAGTATTTGGAGCGGAGTGTACATATGCCCTATGCAATGCAGGTGAAATCCAATGTTGCCAACAGGTTGCTAGGTAGGTACATTGTTTGGAGAGGTTGTGGCCATAGCTCAAGCCAGTGGAGTCCAAATTGCTAAATTAATCCCTCTGCTTGCCTGCTTTAGAATCTTGCGTGCTTTTGAATGAGGAAGAACGCTCAAAAAACTGCTGTAGGTTTTCTGTGTGGAGAAACTGTGAAGACAGGTAAGACAGTGAGTTCGTTTGGGCTAATTGATAGTTAGCACTTGTCTTTGTTTTTTTTGTAGTTGTTTTTGTTTTGTTTTTTGTTTTTTGATGAGAGGAGGATGCTGTGTCGAGAGACCGAGGTGTGGCTTAACAAAGGATGCAGGACGGTTTTGCCCAAATAGACACATGGTGTCCCCCCATCCTCTAAGGATGGCAATCACGTGTTAAAGACATTGCCTACCTTTTGCAGTTCACTTCTTGGACCAAGAGAACTCAACTCAAAAAGAAAGCAGTCAGCTCCCTGTGGTTTTCCCATCAGAGCTTCGGGACCAGCACTTCTGTGATCTCTGCAGTCTTGAATCACAAATGTGGGGCCTGAGAGAGATGCCCGAAGGCACAGAGTAAAATGAGTAATGAACATTTGTCTGGAAAGATTTTGTTTACCGTAGCCCTTCTGGAAACAAAGTTAGATTTCTTTAGTTTTCACACTTGTTTTAAGGATGACGGAAAGATTTAGACATTAAGTGTTTTGGTTATGAATGTAGCATTCCTATGCAGGAGACCTAAGCCTAACAATCAAGGGTCTTTGAACTCCTGGACTTTGTTTTCTTTTTACTATTACTGGGGGCTGCCATATGGGATGCAAATAAAGCTTTGGTTTATGACCTCCTACTTAACATGGATGCTCTCCCCAGCGGTCTGTCATCACAGTCTTTGAAATTCCACCCTTAAGAAGCCTTTCCTGGAATGCAAACCTTGTTATGGCCAGGCTCAATTACAGATGTCTCAGAGAAGAGTCACACATCTTACCGGTTATTTGAAGAGCCGAGCACGGGAACCTGATGCTAGCTTTACCTGAGACAAACTGTTATTGGTGGAGAACAGAGAATAGAGGGGTCTCAGCGCATCCCAGTGCAGGCAAAGGGTATATCATATGGGGATACTGGGGACAGGTGTATCTCAAGGCCTTGGGATATCAGTGGGCCCCAAATGCCCTTGTAAGCTCATCTTGCCAAGCTGATGAGAAATACTTGGATGTGCTGAGGCTCATCCTGTGTTGGTAGCAACTTCCAAGCCACTCAATGCTTTGGAATTCCTGTCTCACTTAACAGGGCACTGCTGCATGTCTGAATATAATGCTACTGGCTGTTCCATGTGTTACTTAGGCTTATGGCATTTATTGGTACCTACCTCTTTGAGAAAAGGTTTCAAGTCAGTCTGTGTGGTGTATATTTTACAAACAGCTTGACTGGGACAATGGTAGTACTCGTAGGGACATCAATATCTTAGATGTCACTTTTTCCTTCTATTCCTTTAGTGTCTTGCCTTGGATTCTGGAGTCAGAGCTAACAACAAATCTGTTATTTCCTCTTTATCTGTTTCCTTGTCTCCTTTATTGTTGTTGTTCGGGACCACAGAAGAGCAACAACTACATGCTCAACACGGTATGTTATGTGTGATGTAGGTGGAGAGGGTGAGAAGCTAATTCATTATCATCCATGCACATCCTGAATTGGGCATGATTTCCTTCTTAGAGTCAGAAAGTAACGATTTGGGGCTTTGAAGTCTCTTCAGTTTTACCACATAGCATGAAACCCATACGTCAGACGAAATCACTTCCCAAGTCAAATATCACTGCTAATAGTCTCTTTGATTGAGATGGTTGGGTTAAGAAAACTCTATTCACTACATATATTTCTTCCCAGGACACACCTAGTTTTAACTTTGTCCAGTCTTGCACGAGATAGGAAAACCATGATCCAGGACAGGAAAAATGCGTGGATTTATTTACTGAAACAGGCAGTGGCTAGTGGTTGGCTCCGGCATCATTCTCACTGCTCCCTATGGCTTATCTTAGCGACCCATCTTCCCTCAGTGCCTTTCTGAGGGTGCGCTGGACTGGCTGGCGAGGAGTCCCATCAAGACAGAAATTCTTACTTACTTACTTACCATTGCCCTGCTGGCTGGCCTGGTGAGTGCTCAACTAATATGAGCTGTGTGTTCCTTCACTCACTCACTCAGCAAGTGTGTACTGACAGCCTGGTCTCTTCTGGGGACTCATAAAAGAACAACACTATGCAAGATCGTTATAAAAAACTTACTTTTTAGAAAAGGAAGAGGATAACTACTAAGCAGTAATAATCAATAAGGCAATAGTCCATAGGGTTGTGCGAGATTACATGATAAAGGTTATGGATGAAGAAAAACTACTGAGCATGGTGAAGTGTGTTGGAACTCTCTGGGGTGGTATGGGGTGGACGGGCACTTTAATCTAGGCTGGTTAGCACCGGCCTCACTGAGAGGGTCAGGTATGAGCAAAGAATTGATGGAGGTAATGGGGTCAGTCAAGCAGCTGGCCTGAGATGTTCTTCGAGTCATCAGCTACATGTGTCAGAGAAGGCTTTCTGGGCAGCTAAGTAGCTGGGCAGAATTGCTCAGGACTCAAAAGAATGCTGCCTGGATATTTTGGGTTTCTTCTCTGCTGAGTCCCAAGGCTGCCAGGACCCTCCCGACTTTGCCTTTTCAGAGCAGTGGTTTCCCCAGAGTCCACCACAGGGTGTTGTTTGAGATACAGACGTTTCGGGAGAGCCTCGGTCTCTTGGGCGTACTTCCTGGAAGGCATGGGCAATCCCATGGTTTCTGAGTATAGTGGTTAGGTGGCACAACGTGGGACAGACGATTGAGGCTGAGTGACTATGAAGGGGTTAAAAATGTATTTTCAGGTTGTTAAACATTCAGCTCTGAAATTCCACGTCTCTAGTTAAAGCTCATTTAAGTAGCTATTGAAGTCTAGAAAGCTAGCGTGTTCCTCCATGTCAAGTGACTTTGAGTGGTGGCAGTCAGCCAGTGACAGAAGAGAAGAGATGGCTTTGTGGTTCAGGTTGGGCTGGAGACAAGCCTAAGGGGAGACAGGTGCTCAGGGCTGGGTGCCCTGCCTGCCTTTTTGGAACAGCAAGCCTTTATGCCCCAACTAGCATGTGTCAAGATCACCCAGAAGCCTATGTATTAGATTCTCCAGGAACAGCCTACCTCCCTGTGTAGGCTCGGAGAGCTCACACTCCAGTGGCTGTGAGTATGCTCTGCTCAGTAGAGCACGCCACTGACCCCTCCTTCCCGGGACTGCTAGATGAAGACAACCCAGGCTTTGTCCCATCTGAGAGCAGCCAATGCTGGAAGACGACTTTACCAGGGTCAAAAAGTTGACCTTATTTGTATCGTCAGAGGCAATTCTGCAAGGCCAGCCTTGCCATGGGGCTTCTCTTTGGTTTGGCTGAGACCATTGCAATGATGTCTCTCTCTGCCTTTCCCTGCTTCCATCATTCTGTCTACAGGGACTGATCCTGGGGGCAGCACCCCAGAAAGCCTTTGTGTAATGTCCATCACAGTCACCAGTCCAGGTCAGAATCTGCTAGAAAGTGCCTGTGACATGGACATGTTCCTTGGAGCCTAGGCCGTGATACACTTGCAACACTGCGTATGGTTCACCATCTCCGTGGCATGGTTTTGTTTCCCTGCCCTTCCCCCCCCCCCCTGCTTTGTATCTTAGAGCTGAACGTTGTTCTCCTTGATGTGGACTCGCCGTTGGCTCTGTTGAGTCCTCGGGGAGTGTCAGTTCCTCATGAACAAGTATCAGGTGCTGTGGCTGCTTCAAAGGGGCATCCTCATTCCTGCCACACATTCAAGCCCCTAGAGAACCCAGAAAGCTAAACCACTTTCTTCTCATTGTCTTGTACGTTGCCCTCCATGGAGAGCTGGAAAGAATGAGCCAGTGGGAACATTAAACGATGGATAGATTCGAACCGGTTGCCTTGGGTGCGGTTGGCATTCACTGGGATAGGGTCAATTGGGTGGTGGAAGGGGTGCTACATGGGGGAGGGGAGACCCTCGCTTGGATCTTGGAGAATGAAAACCCACTGGGACAGAACAGGGGTGGAGGCTCCAGCAAGAGAAGATGGCTACTCGGGAGGCAAACTGCCAGCTCCCAGGGGGTGGATGGTGTTCATCCGTTTACCACTTCTGTGTGCTGTCAGGAATCTAACCTGGCCATGAGAGTCTCCCAGCATACTGTGGGGGCCCGGACAGTTCCCCCAAGAGCGTGGTTCTGCCAGCCCTGCCAACTCAAGACCAAACGTTCCTCCTACACAGCTGTCTTCCACATGAAATCCTGCCTGGGAGGCGGGTGAGCCAGCAAGTGAGCGAGAATGAATTACCCGTGGCCCACGGCTTGGCTGGCATTCAGGCTGCCTGCTTGCTTGAGCTTTTCCTTCGTCTCTTGGATAAATCAGGAACTCGGAACACTCCTCTCGGAGTCATTCCGCCCTCCCCACCTGGCCTGCGCCTGGCAGAATGAATGCCTGCGAGGCCCGGAACGCAGCGTGCTCACACATACATCACCTATCCGGGTTCCATGTGGGCAGCCTGGGGAGACAGGGTGATAAGCAGTGTCCCCGCTCACGTGACAGGAGTCCCAGCATGGGGGTAGATTTGTCTAGGAATCTGGGTTTCCTGGGCCAGCAGAGGACTCTCGGCTCGCCTGTCTTTCCTGGGCCTCTCTCCCTTTGCCTCTGGCACGGAGATGTTCCCTGGGATCTGTCACCACTGGGCCTTCTCCCACCCTGCAGCTGTCATGTGTATAATGTCAGGGCTCAGAGTGTGCACTTTGACTCCGTGCCCCCTCCACAGATCTCCCGCAACCCGCCTGAGTTTCTAACAATCTTTTCGCCTCTCAGATCAGCCTCCCTCACTCTGGGCACCAATAGTCTTGCTATCTGCTAAGCTGTGTGTGCTTCCAAATGCTCTGTGGACATCACCCCCCAAGCACCCCAAATTCAACAAGTCTAAGAGGGAACTATTTTAGCCCATCGCTAACTGGGGCTTCCCCACCTCTCTTCAGCTGCACCTCTGTTCATCTTGCTTCGACTGTCTGGACCTCTGTGGCATTCCTTGGCCCCTTGCTCTCTGTCTCTTCCTGAAACCTATTTGTTGTTTCCCAGAAGCCTTAGTGCCCCCTGGTCATAGCCTTTCTGCAGCTTCCTGGAACCTTTTTCTTGACTTTTAAGAACTTCCTATTAACTGGCCTTGGGACCACCAATCATTCCTGCCTCCAGCTTCATTCTACAACTGTTTCAAGGGTTATAGTCTGAATTATGTCAGTTAAAACCATTAATTAATTCAATTTTAATTATGTGATTTTCTTGCTCAAATCTACAAGGTTGTCTCGGAATTTGCTCGGCTTTTATGATTCAGTGTCTCTAAACTCGTAGACAAAAGTACACCTTGGCCAAAATTGCTTATTTGCTGTTTCCCGAGGCTTTCTTGGCCTCCCCTACAGTTTCCTTTCCTGCTGCACTCTGTGCAGTCCAAACCTTCTTTGGAGGCATGTCTTCTAGGACCCTTTCCTTTGTTTTGATTGCCTTTTTGAGGGAGAAAATACTTTAATCCTTTAAATGACGGTTCTGCCTTGTTTTGTGTTGAAATCATACTGAATCTTGGGAAGTGTCAGTGTGAGGTTTTATAAAAACTTAAACTGATGCTAATGAAGCTTAGATGTCTGGTTATTACATGGGGCCTATGTGATCCATGCACTTGCCTTTGGCTTAAGAGATGTTGTAATAGATGTGACACCTCTTGCCCTTCTTGGTGTATGCAAGGCCCTGGGTATCATCCCTGGCATGGGAGAAGAATGCAGGTAGGGAGGCTTTGAGTGATGGTGCATGCCTCTTTCCCCTAGGAGGAGGAGGAGGAGGAGGGAGCCCACATGTTCTAGGCTAGTCTGGACAAGAAAGCAAGACCCTGTCTCAAAAATAACAGCAGCAGCAGCAGCAGCAGCAACAACAACAGCATCAGTCCATGATAGCTCCTAAAGTTTCAGGGCTGGGGATCATGTTTCTGGACACTCAAAGAGGGGGACATTCAGTGTCAATGCCTGCACATTACTTACATGGCTTCAATGCAGTTGCTATTTTATGACCCTCACAGCACCCCTGAGCAATAGGTTGCTTGTGTATTGTTTCTATGAAGGAAATTAAGGGACTTAATTGGTCGTCTAATGGTCCGAGGGCAGATGGAGGCGGAGCTGGACCAACATGTTCACATGACATTATGTTGCTGTCTTTGTCTAGACTATTGAGTTCTGGTTGGTTGTACCCTCGGGTGAGAATGTCCCAGGTGGAAACAGAAATGACCATCACAGCCCCGCCCTTCCACTTAACAATTGACACCTTAGGGACACAGAATGACAGAGAAGCTTGTGTTTTCTGACAGCTAGCAGAATTCAGTGGGAGGAACCATCTCTTCCTTCACTGTGGTACCCAGGGTGCCTGGTGCTCTGGAGCGGAGCGTGGCTCTCAGTTAACGGAGGAGAGGGCTACACACTCAGAAAAGCTGAGCAGAGCATCCAAGGTCTTACAGCAGACTGAAACTCATGCTGTTTGAATTACTCTACGTTGTTTGGGACAGCCGGTGTCTTTTCGTATCTAAGTAATGAACCTGTTTTTATAGTGTAGCATCAGCTCTTGTACCATTGCGAAGGCCCCAAAGGACATTGCTATGTTCTTATTTTCCTCTCCCTGATCCCCTTTAATGGCTTGAAAACTCAATACCCAGTCCCTTTAAGTTCCATTTCTTTTCATCTTCTTTAAAAACTTGATATGGATCTCAAAAGCATCACGTGAAGTAAGAAGCCACCATTAAAGGCTGTCAGATCTCATGTTCGTGAAGAGACAGAACTCTAATGTCAAAGACATACGTGCCTGCTGGATGGGGTGGGCCCGAGGCCAAAGGAACATGGAGGAATCTTTTCAGGTAACATTTTCCTTTCTCTCTTGAGTTATTATAGATTATTCATACTTATCAAAACCTTTGGAACTATACTCTCAAATGGGTCCATTTTATGGTATGTAAATTATACCTAATGCTAACTACCCAAATGCTCAGTTCCTGTTGAGGTCTGAATGACAGTGGGATTGACAACTTGATGGACATTGAAACTGTAGGCTGTGATGAGCTAAAGCTTGGTGAAGCCACTGTGATCTAATATTGAAAAAAAAAAACACAGAGTATTAAAGCCATTCAAGAATAGATTACCTTTCCCTGGAAAGTGATTAAACTGTCCTGGATATGAACCCAGGACCCTTCCGCTGCCATCCTACCTAAACCATGTCACCGGGCCACAACCCTCTCTTCCCTTGGGCTAGGTCGGAGGCGGAAGCTGTCCGGGAAATGTAGCAGCTGGAATTGAGGCAGAGGGAGAGGTGCCGAACGAGATGGCAGAGCTCAGAGAAATAAGCGATTCTGGAGGAAGCTGTATAGCCGCCACTCCCATAATGCTGTGCCGCCAGTGCTTCCCCAGCCAGCGGAGGGGATGGGAGGGGCCTGGAAGAGTCTGGCATATATGGAATGTAATATTCCTCATTGTCATTCTGTCCCCTGCTTATTCCTCCACCAGGCCATCTTGTACGGATTAGGACACACTTAGGTGCTCCCTTCCTTCCACTCATTGTCCCTCCCCAGGGAAGTCTCTTTGGGGACTCTCCTTCCAATCTTTCTCGTGCAAGCCTTAGCATTCCTCGCTCTCCCCAACTCCCAGGCCCTTCCAGTTCATTCCAGTCTAGGAACTGCGCTTTAGCTTGTAGCACTCCTGCACCCAGAAATGCGATGGTTTCTTCCTGCCCAACTCTGCGGCTACCGGGTGTTGTCTCTGACACAACTGCTTGACAATGAAGCGGAACATGGGCAGAACAAGAAGATGCTGTGTAACGCACAAATTACACGGCACTTTCTGAAGTGCTAGTCTGCTCAACGCCAGGCTTGACTGCCAGAGAACTAACGGATGCTTTCGGTTGTCCGCACGGCGTTTTCTGATTTGAGACACCTGATTAAAAATATATGAATTGCAAACACTTGTATTCTTTCTGAAATGTGCTGAGAGAGACAGAGAGAGAGAGAGAATTGTTTACCAATTATTCCAAGGAAACAATTATTCCAAGGAAGGCTGTGTGGTGTAATTAAGGTGTTGGGAAGCCAGTCTCGGGGATGCCAGATACTGTGGCCTCTGTGTGTGCCTGTGGGGGGGTCACTGATGAAGGGGAGCAGGTTCCTGCTGAGTTGCAGGTGAGACCCCAAGGGAGACATGGAAGGCTTTTAGCCATGCAGCAAGGAGGGAGGCCTTCTTTGCGTTGGGAACTCAGAGGGAGCAGCCTATTCTGGCAGAGGGCCAATGCCTTAGCTCCATGCAGCTTCTGAGAATCATTTCCTCGCTCTTGTTTATAGTTGGCGCCCAGTGTACACAGACCTGACGTTTCTCGGGTTGAAAGTTGCACACAGCGCCCCATCAGTTGTAGGAAGCAAGACAGGGTCTCGAGCCACTTGAGGACAAGTGTCAGGCTCTTTCTTCAACTCAGTGCTGAAAGTACCAGGCCTGCCTATGACAGACGGGCAAAGGAGGAGGGCTCCGAGCACGCTAGCAAGGCCCTGCTTGAGCTCCGCCTGCTATCCGGCTTTCACTGGGTCCCCAGCCAGAACCCACCGATCAGCTGGGAGACCTTGCCAGCGCAGCCCGGCAGACGCAGATGGCATCTGCACATTTTGGGTTTGTGCCCAGCCTTGGCCAGTGCTGCTGACAGGCTGTGGGCTGTGGTCTCACAAGGGCAGGTTCAGGAGGTGGCTCAATGCTAATGTAGCATGTGCTGGATTCCTGGGCAGGCGGCCATGACCGAGAAGCTGCACAGGGCTTTGCTGCCCCAGCAGCCTTCCTCCCTGTGGGCCTGTACAAGGTCTCTGTTTTAAAGAGTGCTGAGTTCCAAGCTCCCTGAAAATGCTCAATATCTGCTCAACACCCCCCCCCCCCGAACACGTGAGCTCCAAGGGATGTTGGGAAGATGTGCTGGGGTGAGATTGTGCAGGGCTTTCTTCTGTCCTGATGCCAGGTGCCTCCTTCTCAAGGAGTTTTGGATGTGAAAGCAAAAAGCCCAAGAAGCAAAAGCAAGAATGTACAAATGGGACCACATCAAACCAAAAAGCTTCTGTCCCCACAGCAAGAGAAACAATCAACCAAATGAAAGGGCAACTCGGGATGTGAGAAAATATTTGCAGACTGTGTGCACAATAAGAAACTAACATAAAAAGATGCAAGGAATCCATACAGCTCACTGGCAGTAAAACAAACAAAGAAACGAACAAACATAACTCATCCTAAAAAGGATAAATCCATGGACCAGAGAGACAGCTCAGCTGTTAAGAACACTGGCTGCACTTCCAGAGGACCAAGGTTTGATTCCTAGCACCCACATGGTTTCGAATTCCAGTTCCAGGGATTCAGTGCCCTCTTCTGGCCTTCACAGGCACTGCACACATATAGTACATAAACATAATATCCACGTGCATGAAATAAAAATAAATAAATCCTTAAAAAAAAAAGCAAGCCAGGCGTTGGTGGCACACACCTTTAATCCCAGCACTCAGGAGGCAGAAGCAGGCGGATCTCTATGAGTTCAAGGCCAGCCTGGTCTATTGAGTGAGTTCCAGGGCAGGCTCCAAAACTACAAAGAAAAATCCTGACTCAAAATAAATAAGTAAAATAAAATGGCAAACCTTAGAGCTACATGACCCCTGACCCCCGAAAGGAGACTGTGTTCACCAAATCTTTCTGATGGGAGTTCACTGACTTTCTTTTGAAAACCCACACCAGAGTCTTCTCTTCATTCAGAGGGTCCAAGCTCTAGCTGTAGCTACCGCATAGAGCTTTTTATACCAGAGAAACAAAATAAGGTAAGTCTGTCACATACGTATGTACGTACATACATACTTACATACATACAAGGACAAAGGACCTGAAAAGACATTTCTCCAAAGAAGATAAAGTAAATGGTTAACAGGTATCTGAAGTGAAGAGTTTTAGTTTCAGTAACCATCGAGAAAAAGCAAATTAAAATGGTGGCGAGTTACCCCATCATTCCTGTCAGGGTGCTGTTGGCAAAAAGATAGCGTGCTGGTTGAGATGCAGAAAAAGGAAGCCTTTCAGTAGTGTTGGCAGAGCCTTCAAGAGTTTAAAATAGATTTCCCATATGATCCGGTAATCTCACCCCTGGGCATGCAGCCTCATGAGATGGAAATCACTACTTCCAAGAGGCATCTGCACTGCCGCGTGGACACACCCCGCATGTCGATGGATAAAGAAAATGTGGTACGTATAGACCATGGAGTATTATTCAGCTTTAGTAAGGAAATCCTGCCATTCGTGACAATAAGGGCAGACCCAGAGGTCATTATGTTAAGTAAAATAAGCCATTCACTGGGAAATAAATTCTGCTTAATCTCCCTTGTGTAGGATAGGAAAATGACAAAATTGTAGACACCGAGTAGAACGGTAGCTCTCGGGGCTCAGGGAGTTGTGAATGAGAGATGTTGGACAAAGGATGCGTGCGGACCCGTGATTATAAGATAAATAAATTCTGGAGACATAGTGAGTAGCATGGCAATTCTAACTGAAAACGGTGTCTGGTGCCTTTGAACTTGATGACAATTCTAATGGCAGGAAGGCAGCAAGGTCTGGTGGCCCTGTTAGAAGTTTATTGGAGGTGCTTTTCGTTCGTTTATTTTGTTTTTGTTGAGACAGGGTTTCACTATGTAGCCCCGGCTGTCCTGGAACTCACTCTGTAGACCAGGCGGGCTCAGGACTCCCAGAGATCCTCCTGCCTCTGCCTCCTGAGTGCCGGGGTCATATGTGTGTGCCACCACACCCTGCTAGGTGTATTTTCAGACATCTTAAGTCTATATCCACCATGAATATCACGCTTCACCTCTCAGATAGGACGCAGTGAGACTTAAGGGACAACTTGGTGGAAGTCCTCCTCTTGGCTGTCTGTCCCATTCTTGGAACACACAGAGATCTGAGAGCCTTCAAGGTCAGGCTGGTGCGTGGTTGAAGTTGGTAAGGAGAAGGGAACCGGGAGCTGCTGATGTAGGAAGTTAGCTCATCCCTTCCCACCGAGCCAACTCGGCTTTATCTTTCAGCTCCTGCCTGGCCTGGCCACATCTGTATACGTTTATTTATTCCTCACATCCGTACTGTGGGCGTGGCTACCTCCTCCCCCTCCATCTGCTTCTTTCAAAACGTTGCCCCCAAGCGGGAGGCTTTTTAGGCTGTGTTTAGTCCGGATAGTTTGAGCCAACACATCCATAGAGCCTGAATCCGGCTCTGGTCCCAACACATCCATAGAGCCTGAATCCGGCTCTGGTCCCAACACATCCATAGAGCCTGAATCCGGCTCTGGTCCCAACACATCCATAGAGCCTGAATCCGGCTCTGGTCCCCGCAGATGTTTTGTCAGCTTGTGAGCTGCAGACGTGGAAAACTGGCTTGGCTAGAACGACCTCATCCCCGGGCCTGGTAAAGGGCGCAGAGACCTGAATGTACAGGAAGAAGCCTGACCCCGGGAGCTGAGCGGATTGTGGATTTCGCTGTTATTGTTTTTAGATAGTGAGTGCAATAAAAATGACATCTGGAAAAGAAGCAGATGGCCCTGGGTTCAAATCCTGAGCCATACCGAAGAGCTCTTCTCCAAGCAACCTTGGGCAACTGCTTGATGTTTGTGAGATTAGATCGTTGGTCTGTGAAAGGCAATAATGACATCACTGTGCGGGTTATGAGAAGTACCAGACACTGTATTCACCAAGTTCAAGCTCAGGACCAGGACCCTAGGCAGCTGTCAGTCAGTGGTAGTGATTGTTACTGGGATTCTCTGTGAAGATTGCTCTCCAAAACCTTTCCTAGAGAAGGCAACGTTTTCCTTCCGCTTCGGCCACCATCAGGGTCATGTGGAGGGTTTTAAAACTGACCGGCCTGCTTTTTTAATCCTGGCCTTTCTCCTTTCAGGCCATGCCCTAGAATATGTTTTTCCGAGGTCCAGGACATTGCCCTCTGGCTTAATTCAGAGGCTCGAACGTATTGATCCGAGTTTCGGGCAGCAGCATGGGGTGCCGTGGAGGGGCGAGGGAAGCGAGGCTTTCTGGTCAGGAGGTGAGGCTTGCATGGCAAGAGGCTCGTTTTCTGGGAACTCGGGCTCAGTGGCATCCTACCATAGTTCCTGCCACTGTCATCATGGAAGGCACTCCTGCATGCTGTCCTCCCTCCCGGAGCAATGCCGGCGGCAGGGTACAAGGCCCTGGGGAGGAGGCCCACAAGATGGACGGTCTGTCCCTCTGCTCTGACTGTCCTGTGGAGTCACGCTCTCCGTGTGCTCAGTGTTCTGTTTCCCGTCTCATTCCGGCTCTAACCGGTCTTTCTTCTCTTGCACCCTGCTGGCATCACTACCAGCCTTATAGAGATCTGAGCCCTGCACCTGGCTGTGATTTAGGATGCTTTCTGGTTGAGGTGGGAAGATGAGAAGGATCCACATCTCTGTGCTTGTGATGTGAGCCCATCTCTGCCCTTAAATGGTGCTGGACATGATATTGAGGATGTCCTCATTTTGCTCCATAATGCCAGCCTGTTTTTGTCTCTGGCAGCTGGTGGAATGCCTAGGAGGCAGAGAGCCGGGCATGGCCCACCTTCTGTGTGTGTCTCCATGGACACGGATAACGCGTGCGCGCCCAGCAGCAAGCTTCCCCAGCACCTGAGCAGTGGTGAGATGGAGAAACCCCAATGCCATCAGGGCCCCGGGTGAGAATCAGACTTCTGGCTTCTGTGTTTTAGTTTGTTCAGCGGCAGCCCCCTTATTTTCCACCGTAGTTTCGCTCTTTTTAGTGCCAGGCCACTGTACTAAGTCAAATGGATGGCCTAAGTGGTCATTACGGATGGAATCACAAACTTTAGGACTTTTACTCTGCACGGGGGTTTTCTGTCATTCATAAATGAGTATGGCAGCTATGTGCCCACTAGTGATAGCTAAAAGAAACCAGACGATGGGACTGAAGGAAATTAGGCAGTAATCCTAAATACTTCTACCTCTGTTCCCTTCCCTGCAGTGATCCTAAATACTCCTATCTCTGCTCCCCTCCCTCCTTTATTCTCCTGTCTTTTTCTTTCCTTATGGCCTTTATTTGTCTTTGCAGTGAAAACTCTCAGCTGTATCCGAATCTGTGACTCAAATATCTCTATTGTGTGAGGATGCTTAGGTCATTCCCCCATCCACCTCCCCAGCACACACCTCTCTTCTAAGCAAAGACTTGGGTGGCCAGCCATCTGTGTGCGTTTCATACCTCAGTTCCCAGAAGCTGCTCCCTCAGCCATCTTAACATCCTCGGTGTCTGGAAGGCACACAATGGGTGTTTAGTAAACGTGTGTAGTACAAGAAATAAGAAAACTGCCAGGTGGCGGCGGTGGTGGTGGTGGTGCACATCTTTAATCCCAGCGCTCGGGAGGCGGAGGCAGGAGGATCTCTGTGAGTTTGAGGACAGCCTGGTCTGTAGAGCGAGTTCCAGGACAGTCAGGGCTATACAGAGGAACTCTGTCTCAAAAAACCAAACAATCAAAAACCAACCAACCAAACACAGCAAAGCAAAAGGCTCCCCTCTGTGTTTGGGAAATCAAGGGCGACTTCATCTCACCTGCATGACCCACCCGTTGCGAGCACTCTCCCCATCGGTGTGTCTTATGGAGACGTGGGCAGTGTGACTGTGCTTGCCTGCACTTTTGTGGCTTGTATCTGGGTACAGTGAATCGCGCTCTAATCCTGCAGGGCACCGCAATCTTCTCCATGGTACTCAGCGCCCCTGTTCTTGTAGTGCTGCAGAGACAGCTCGCCCAGCTCTCACTAGCTGTACCTCTTTCCTGCCTTGTCTAGCGATTTCTTTTCAAATTAAAAAAATATTTTATATGTGCGCCTGGTACCTGTGGAGGTCAAAAGAGGGCGCCAGATCCCCTGGGGCTGGAGTTACTGATGCTTGTGAGCTGCCATGTGGGTGCTGGGAATGGACCCCGAGTCCTCTGGAGGGACAGCTGTGCTCTTGACCACTTCTCCAGCCCTCCTTAGTGGTTGCTCGACATGTCTCTTCTCCCTAGGGAGACAGACTTCCTCATTGTCTCAGGAACATGTCATCAAATTCCTTCCCTTAAGCTTCCTCTCCTGGTCCAAGGCCTGGAACGCTCCCCTCTATCCCTGCCCAAGCCCCTCCGTAGTCCTCTTACTGTCCCGGGCTTCCTCCTGAAGTCTCTCGCCTCACAGTTCACCGATTACATGCTTCTCTGATTTCTCTAGTGCTGACCCGTATTGGATCTGACCCTGCTTCGTTTTGTGTGAACTCATTTCATTTCTTCTGAGACTGGAACCTCTGGGGGCCAGGACATTTGTTTCTTATTCTCTTACATCTTCATAGTACAAAGCATGAAGCAACTGAGTAACTATTTTTTTTTTCTGTCTCTACTTTCGAAATAATTGTGGTCAGATACACACAGTAAAAAAATCTTACCATTGTAATGAGGGGGCACAGAGAGCAAGAGGGAGAGAGAGGGAGGAAGAGGGAGAGAGAGGGAGAGAGAGAGGGAGAAGGAGAGGGAGAGGGAGAGAGAATGAATACATGTGTGTGTGGTTCCTCAGGAGTTTTGTTTTTATCTCCTGTGAGACAGGATCTCACTGTACCTGGAACTCACTGACTGTGCTGGCTGGCCAACAAACCCCACACATCCTCTGGTCTCTCTCTGCCTCCCTAGCTTTGGGATTACAGGATGAGCCGCTCTACCTGGCTGCTCTATGTGAATGCTTGGGATCCTCTTGCTTGTGTGGAGACACTTTACTCATTGACACATTTCTCCAACTCCCCCTCTTTTAAGTAGTAGCTATCTATCATTTTCATATCGCTAACGATTAGTGGTGTTGGGCATCCCTTTCATGTGTCTACTGGCCATTTGTATTTCTTCTATGGAGAAATGTCTATTCAGATTCTTCATTTGTGGTCTGGGAGATGGCTCAGCCGGGAAAAGATGCTTGCTACCAATCCCTGAGACCTACATGGTGAAAGGAGAAAGTGCAAGCTGTCCTCTGACCTGGATGCCTGCTGTAGACACACACAGACACACACAGACACACACAGGTGCGCACACACACACACACAGGCGCACACACACACAGGCGCACACACACACAGGCGCACGCGTGCACGCACACACACACACACAGACACACACACAGACACACACAGGTGCGCGCACACACACACACAGGCGCACACACACACAGGCATACACACACACAGGGGCGCGCGCGCGCGCGCATGCGCGCGCGCACACACACACACACACACAGACACACACACAGACAGGCACATGCGTGCACACACACACACACACAAAACCCAAGTACTAAAAAATAAAAAATATTTTTTGCTTTTTAAATTAGGCCTTGTTATTTTTGTTACGTAGTTGTAGATATTCTTTATATAGTCTGGACATTGACACTTTATCAGATAGGTAGTTTGCAACAACTTTTGGTATGGAATTTATTAATAACTACTGACCGAGTGTTGCAACTGCAGCTAGTGTTGCAGATGCCAGCTGGCTGGCAATCTGAAGTGATTTTTTTTAAATCTGTAGATAGGAGTCAGGGTATTTTCCATACCTAATATCCTGCAGACTTTGCAACAACCCTGTGAGGTGTGTGGAATCTCTTCTGTTTTATGGGTGAGGGATGGAGACTCAGATTTATGTGAGGTTCCCGAAGCCTGGCAAGTTGCAGAGCTAAGGTGTGTGAGAGAACCTCTGTCTCTCCACGCTGCCTGCTGGACCTGCAGGCTTCACGAGAGAACGGTGCAGGGGAACCTCACACAGGAAATACTCCTCATTCTTTTTGTCTGGATTTCCTTCAAGAAACCCCTTTGCCTGGTTAACGGCTGCAGCAGCATCACTGACTACAAAATGCCTTTGTCTAGGGTGGTTCTCAGTATAACTGGGGTACCCCAGGGGCTTTGCTCAGTTTCACAGGGAAGTCACAGGCTCTCATGTCTTCCTTTTCATAATCTCTGCTCCCCTACTGCTAGCTCAGGTCTTCTCCAAGAAGCTTGTCCACATTCATTAGCTTAATTCAAGAGAAGTTGGGACAGGCCAGCCTTCATGCTGGACAAGAGGTGAGGAGGCAGTCCTCGATGAGCAAAATACAGTTATGGAAGAAATAGACTGCAAACCATACAGTGATCTTTGGGTCATGAGTTGTCTTAGCCCCCGCGTCTTCATTTACTGGGGACTTGAATGATCATCTGTGGCATGTGGCTTGGCACTCCATGGATGCATTCTGATACAAGACATGGCCCAACTACTTGGATGGATGCCCAACACGAACTAAGAGGCTATTATTCTCTTTGAAGAGAGATTCTGCTAGGCATGGACTGACATTCAAACACTGTGAATTCCCTATTTTAAAAGTTGTAGCTCGTATAATGAGCACCAAACAATGAGTAGATTTTTGAGCACTTTAATTTACCTAAGTGTGTGTGTGTGTGTGTGTGTGTGCACGTGCGTGCATATGTGTGTGTGTGTGTGTGTGTGTGTGTGTGTGTGTGTGTCAGAAGGTGGAGGAGTGGGTGGTGGTGAGGTAAACCAGGTTCCCCAGAGCTATGGGGTCCAGACTCGATGTGATCCCATGTTGTCCCTTCTTTTCTCTCCCATGCTGCGCTGGGCCTCCTGGCCATTAGAAGACGGGACACAGGTTCACCAAGGAAGGCAGAAGAAATGATTTTGACCTTGACAGCTTCCCCCAAGCATTTTCCTATAGCCATTCACAGAAGTCAAGACTCGTGTGAAAGTGTGGGGACACCAGACCTTGAGCAGAGACCCACTTCCCCTTCTGCCTGGGAATAGGCAGCTGTAAGACAATGTTTTACTAAAAACATGTTTACTAAAAACAATACAATGCCCAGGGCAATAAGTTTCTGGAAAAGGCTTGCCCACATTAACCGCCCTGACCTCGACCTTGTCCAAAGACTAACCGCACCTTCAGACCCACCCACATCCACCTCTGGTGTCAGAGAGAACCAGCCAGGGGAGAGGAGAGAGCAGAAGCTTCTCTGGTGGGAGCCTTTCTTAGGAACTTTTCTTGAACCTTTTTGGGGCCTGCTTAAAGTTTTCTTTACGTTGTTGAACGAGTCTCTGTGTCATCTATCCCGACCACCTCGCTACATTCTCGGATGCAGGCTGCACAGCAGGTGCGACATGAAAGGATAAGGCCCTTTCTGGGGAAAATGCATCTGCCATATTCCAGGAAGCTGTACTTGCCGATAGCCGGAGTCCTGGCATGACTGACTTTTCTAGGCTCCTAAGAACACAGTGGATAATATATTATCTCCAATGATTCCTTTGCCACTATGCCTAAGGGTTGTTAGACATACACTAGAGATATTTTATAAATCTCACTATTGTCTGGCCCCAGAATATTTTCATCCTAAAGGAAACCCTGCCCTTTTTTTGTTTTGTTTTGTTTTTCAACTGGATTTCTTCGTGTAACAGCCCTGGCTTGTCCTGGAACTCACTCCGTAGACCAGGCTGGCCTCAGACTCACAGAGATCCTCCTGCCTCTGCCTCCTGGGTGCGGGGGTTAGAGAGATGCACTATTACCACCAGGAACCCTGCACTTCTTCAGCAACCATCCCCATCTGTCTCTTCCCCAGCTTCTGGAGACTTAATGTGCTTTCTGTCCTGGTTTCTGTTTATAGAGCCTTGGGTTTCTGTAGATGGGCGCATACAATCTACAGCTCATGTGCCATTATTTTAAGCACGCATGGTTCTTCTTTCCCAAATTTTGTTTTAAGCCAGTTTAAGTACTACAGTCTTGGCAGCTGAGTCCCAAGATGAATCCACCTTTGGGGGCAGAGCCAGTGAGCTGGGCATTTACCTGGGGAAATTATGTGCCACCTTTGAGCTCTTGGGGATCATGGGAGAGGGACGTGTTCCTTGTTTGGGGGGTCTTGGGCAAGTTATTATTTCTTTGCCTTGGTTTGTATGCTCTGTAAGATGGGGATATAATGCGTCATTTCTGAGGCTGGCGGAGGAAAACATTAGAATTGTTTAGAATTAGAACAGTGCTTGCCTATGGGAGTTGCCCAGAATGGATTAATACGTTGTACTTAGTGAGTATTTGATGTCTGTGTGTAGTTTGAACCCACACCGTTCACAAGGCACTCACAGAGGCCCTTTGGTGGTTTTTCTCCTTCCCATCCTCCATCAGAGTAGGCCTGAGTGTTGCTACCAGATCCATGCTGACTAAATCACTCTTTGCTTCTAGAAACATCTGCGGGTCTCCATACCTAGAGCCAAGAGCTCTGACTCTTGAACTCGGCCCTGAGGAACCCTGCAGCTCTCTCTCCTTCCTTTGTGGTTTCCTTTCCATTTCCTATCCTGCTCTGCATGCGAATTCCCTGCCGTGTCCAGCGGTGTCCAGGCTACCCTGCCTTCCAGGCGCTGTGTCTTTGCGCATGCGCTGCTCTCCCTTGGGAATGGTCCCCCACTCAGCAGCACCAGGTACGGCTCTGCTCCTTCCCTTCCCCCAGTCTTTCACCTGTCATAACAGCGTGAAAATCATAAGGCCTTTTGGAGACTTATAAAATACATGCCAGAGACTCTACCTCACCCACAATCATGTTAGCCGAGCTGATGTATGCGGGCGATGTCTGGCAACCGTTCAGTGTGTTCAGACCCGGACCATTCGTACACATAGGCTGCACATTCCTCGAGGGCGTACCATGCCTTTGTAACCTCTATAGAGACCCGTTTATGTCTAGCAGAACACCCTACCTGGGGAAAGTTTTCCTATTATTTATGAAACTGAAATAAAATGCTATCCACATTAACCCAGAGTGCTAAGCGTGTGGATATGCAGTTTCTGTGTGTATCAGTGAATGCTATCATCCACTTTTATATTTCACTTACATATGTTGATACAGTATATAAAATCTTTACTTGCCATCAGGTACTAATTGGGTTTCTTACCAGTTGCTGTGTGTAGCCCTGGCTCCTCTAATCTAATCAAAGGCGACAGCTCTCTGAAGGAGGCTCTTCGGCAGCACTTAACACTAGGTTGGGGAGACAGAATTTGATTAATTCCTCCCTGATGAATGTAATTGACTTGAAAATTTACCAAAACAACATTTTTGACAATACAAAGGAGTGAAAATCTCTTGTTATTAACCTCTGGATGTCCTCCTAGCTCCTCCCTCCAGACCATGGCGAGCTTTCAAAATGCGTTTCTCCCATGTCAATAACCTGCGCTTATTGAGTGGTTGTTGTGTGCTGTTAGCCTGGTTTCACTCAGATTCTGCTCCATTCCTGTTATGAGGCTGATGGTATTGTCCCCATGTTATAAAAACAGGAAATCGAGGCATGGAGAAGTTAATTCATCCGAAGCCACGAGGCTTGTAATTAGAACATCTATCTACCAGCTGAAGAGTCGTAACTCTGTGTTAGAAGGCATTCTCCTTGTCTTCTTTCCCGTATCCACAGAGACAACCCACCTGTACCTCCCTCCGTGTTTAATGGCCCACCCACGATATGGGGACCCCCCGGGGGGGGGGAGCTGAGATTTCTCACATCCTTTCATTGTCTGCTGCTAGGACTTTACCTCTGTGAGATTTTCCCCCCCATTTGTGAATCTAAGAGCTGGTTTCAGTGATCTCCATTATTCATTCGGTACATTCTGTGATTTTAGGAATTAAACACTACAGCGAGGACCGGCTTTTTCCGCAGGTCCTTCTCTCCTCCTGCACCTGCAGGCGTATTATCTTTCATAGCCTGCAGGCAAGGCGGTCAAGTCACCCTGACCCAGGCACCTCCCTCACCCCTCCTCCGTATGCCTGTGGAAACTGCCAGCCAGCTGAGGGAGAGTCCTGGTGGGGTGTACTGGGAAGCAAGGACTCAGTGGGTTATGTAAGCCATTTATGATCCCATCCGCTTTAATAGTGTTTGTATCCTTCGAACTGCAGAGGGCGGGGCTGTTGTTTACAGGGCTTCCTTGACCATAGGTTTATGGAGAGGGTCCCAAAGGTTTATGGGTGCTCCCCGAGGCCATACACATTTAACCAGGCCCGTACCTTTTCCCTTCCTTCCTCCACTAGCTTTCTTGGCTAAGGCAAAGAGGTAGGACTAAGTTTGTGTGCCCATATGAGGTGTATATGCTCCTGTCACTTGTATGTCAGTCAGTGAGTAATGTCTGGGTCACCTGGGAGCACGGGGCAGTGAGCCCAGAATCACAGGGAAGCTAATTAAGGCAGACTTGTGGGCTCTACCCACCCCAGAGCTTCTGAGTCTGGTCTGGGTCAGAGCCTGATACTTGCATATCTAACAAGTTCCCTGGAAGCCATGGGCCCGGGAATGATCACATTTGGACAGCCAGGGTGTTAGAGAAGTTCTGCAAAGATTATTTCATTCCCTTTACGTCTCCAAACGGAGCCTACATGGAGATATTCTGGCAGTGTTTGTAGATGGAATCTATGTCCTGGTATCCCAATAAACTTGAGGAATAAGTGAGTGTCTTTTCCACATACTGGCATGGTTGCGGATGTTGTGGTGTGGTTGGCTATGATTCGGGTTGCCCCCAGACCACCTTGTGGTTGAGCCAACCTGACTGGGCTGTGCGTTTTCTACTCACAGACCCTTCACAGTTCCACCACGTCTCTCTCCCTGGGTGACAGGTTGCCAGCACCACTCCCTGCCTAGAGCTTCAGTTCAAAACTTTATTCTTGTCTATGAGTGGCTGCTTGGGCGATATGTATGTCTGCGCATCATGGTCGTGCAATGCTCACAAAGGCTGGAAGAGGGCATTGGATCCGCCTCCCCCCATCCCCCGGACTGAAGTTACTGCCAGGATTCAAATCTGGGTCCTCTTGAAAAACGGCCAGTCGTCGTAACTGCTGATCCATACTTGCTTTTCTTATTAAAACGTTTATACCTATAAAAAGGATAATAGAATAATGAGCTCAGTGGACTAGATTTTCAGCACTGCTGTTTCTTCATTCTTGCACAAGTGTTCTTCAGACATCCCCAGACATCCCAGTACCACCCTCCCAAGTATTTCCCACAACATGGGGTACTTTTTTTTTGCATAACCACAAAACCATGACCACAGCTAACAAATCCAATGAGAGTGCCTAAGTATTATTTGAATATTTAATATCTTCTCTATACTCACATCTCCCCAGTTTAAGAAAAAGAACAATTGCAGTTGAGTTGGGAGCAAGACAGACAGGCACATGGCCTTCACTGCTTGCTGCTTTTCTGTTTGTGACTCTGCCTTCGAGGGCAGGAGTGGGGTCTGCGATACTGGGAATAGATGCTCCTAGTTGCCCAGCGCTAATGAAATTGGCTAAATACTCTAAAATAGGAGTAACGGCGGTGGGATTGGATGATTTGGGGGCAGGGGCCGTGAGCTGTTTCGAAAGGCAAAGAGGCTGGGCATACGACTTTTAGATCAAAGAGCAGCTCTCATGTGTTAGTATGTGCGTGTTGGAATGCATTTGTAGAGAGGCTCTATTGCCTTGGCGAGGAGAGAGAGCTCAGCCCTTACACCCTTGGCCATAGCTCTCTGTGCTTGGGACCTGCGCTCTCTTTCTTCCCCGCTGGTTCCTTTTCTCCATCAATTAAAAACCCTTGAGCTGGCGATAGAAAGTATTGTCTTGCGTTTGTTTCAGGCTCTGAGAGCACATGTTCACCTAGTCCTCTTGGGTGGCCTGGTTTGTCTCCAGAAGGACGATAAATAAATAGTGATGGCTGTGCCCGCCCCCAGGCCCTGGCCGCCTGCTCATCCTTCACGTAGGTGTTTTGAACATGTCACAGACTCCCTTTTAGCCTCCCCCTCTAAATCAGAGGTCCCTTGCTGCAGTTTAAATGCCATGGTGTACCCGTGGCTGGGGCTGACGCGGACTGGCAAGAGAAGCTGTCTTGCATCACACAGCGTCAGCTGTCCCACCATATGGCCTACGGCATGGTACTGTGTGGTGCTGCCAAGGGTAAGCCGGGCAGAGGACTGAAGCACAAAGCTGCCAGGGCTTCATTGGACAGGGTCCTGGTTGCTGGTTGCTAGGAAGGAGTTCAGGGTCTTTTTTTTTTTTTCTATCTTCAAAGTGGAGACCCAGGAGGGGCTCCGGATAGAGATGCTGTAAGTGGTCTGGTGGGGGGCCTTGGGAGCGTGCATGGATGACTATGTCACTTGTGTCCCGTGAGTGATCTGGCACTCTTTTCTGAGCACTAAGGGCCGGCTGGCTGAACAGGGCCCTTGCGCTTTGATTTGTGGTCCTCCTATGTCCTCAGAGTACCAGCCATTTAGTGTGCTTTCTCTCTGTCTTTTTTTTTGTTGTTGTTGTTGTTGTTTTTGTTGTTGTTTTTTTGTTTTTTTGTTTTTACGAGACAGGGTTTCTCTGTATTGTTTTGGAGGCTATCGGTCCAGCCCGGCCTCGAACTCACAGAGATCCGTCTGCCTCTGCCTCCTGAGTGGTGGGATTAATGTCTCTCTGTCTTTACCTCCTTCAGACTGGAAGGTCATCAGGCATGGTGATGCTGGTCATCTTGTAAATTTGGGACACGTTGGCACTCAGTAAATGCAAGTGCATTCCCGAAGTCCAGAAAAGTGAGGACAAGGAAGTGTGTCTTTGGTAAATTAGGTTACACATACGATAAAAAGATAAATCTGAGGCAGTCCCCGGTGCCACAGTATACCCAACCTGCTCAGACGGTGCTTCACGACACAGTAGCAGTGATGGATGCTGCTCTGTTGAGAAACAATCATTTATCAGCATCGTGTCTTCCTCCCAGAATGCCAGCTCCTCCAACCATTAGCATTAGCTCAAATTTCTTACAGTCGTTATTAGGTTACTTCATGATATGCCTGTTGTAACTACATCTTAATTGCTCTTCGGGACCTTGGGCCGTGTAAGAACAGCATTTGCTGATGCTCTCTTCCCATCCTCGAGACACTGGGATTTGTACATACGAATGGGCACCCCGAACCAGTCATCCTGGCCTTGGTGATATTTCAGAAAAGGCTCAGAGTGGTTCTCTGTGGGTTGAGTGGAAGGAACACTTGGGTGCTGGCTTTGCTAGGGTTTGTTGGAATGGCTGGTTGACCCTGGGAAGAGTTGAGGATAGATGGGGAACCGGGGTAGGAATCAGGTTTCATGTAGACAAGAGGAGACTCACTGCTGAGAACCATACAGTCATGGCTAAGCAGCTTGGAACTGCGACTTCCAGTTGCATACCAGACATGGTTGGAGCCACCATGGGCTGTGGAAACTGGCCATGGGGGAAGTGGCAGTGGAGTTTGTCAAATGTCATGCTGACTGTTGTCTCGGTGAATGAAACCGATAAGAGTGAGTCAAACGAAGAAAGACAAGCATTTGTTTATCAGAGGGAGATGCATCCTTCTGTCTAGGCTCTCGGACTTTAAAAGCTCAAGGCTCCAGGCACCAGGTGACAAAGCCAGAGGAAGGAGAGGATGGGTGACTCCTGCCTCCAGGCCGTTAGTGGTCCAGCAGAACAGGAAATACTGGGCTGGACTAGAAAGGATGGGGAAGTCCAATGTTTTAGATTTGGACAGTAATGGCCATACAACCTCTTTAGAAAATATTTTGACAGTGTCCTAAAAAGCTAACCATCAACTGCCCATCTGATCTGCTCACTCAGCTCTTAGGTATTGACCCAAGATAAACCAAAGCTATTCTGAAGATCCCGTCACTCCAGCACTGCACTCCAGTGCTATCCTGACCGCAAGGTCCTCAGCCTCTCACAAACCAGGAAACTAAGTGATGTGCACAATCCCTCAGTCTCTAGTGTTGCCCTTCAGAACCCTGTACAGGGCTGACTCTTCATAGCAGCTTTATTTGAAATGGACCCAAACTGGAAACCAACAATGCTCGTCAGGAGAGAATGGGTGTACGCACTAGTCTATGCATACAGTGAAAACAGGTTAGCAATAATTATGCGGAGTAGAAGAAGCCAGGCACCCCCCTCCCGCAAAACAAAACAAAAACAAAAAACCAAGACATACTGTATGATTCCGTTAATAAGATATTCTAGAAAATACAAACTAATGTGTGGGGCCCACAAGTAAAACAGCAATTGCTGTGATACAAGGGGAAGCGGCAAGGGCAGGGGAGAGGTGAAATTCCGCAGCCTTGAGTATGGTGGAGGTGTGAGCATGTGCTAAAACGTACCTGGGATTACTGTCTAAATGTACTCTGCTCATCTTGTCTTCAGTGCATTTCAAGAAAACTGCTAAAAATAAAGGTGGCAGCTGGGAGATTCAATGCAGTTTGATTAAAAAAGCCATTTTTCCCCTTTTTTGTGAGACCCTTGCCCTTTGATGTTCCCAGGGGCTTGGCTCCATTGACCCCTCACCTCAGGGCACCAGAATCTAAGAATGCACACATCTCTTGCATGAGATGGAGCAGTGCTTGTATAAAACAAATGTATGTCCTACCATATATTTAAAATCGTGCCACATATTCTGCCTTGCCTTGTGTCGAAAGCAGTGGCATCAGCTGACCGTGGATGGACTGAAACCTTTGAAACCAGGAGCTGGGGTAGATGTTGCCTGCTCTTCGAGATGTCAATGCTGGCTATTTTATCCCAGTGGCAAAAACCTGGCTGACACAGTATGGGTGAATAAACACTTGAAAAATAATTATGAACTGTGGCTTGTTGAATTTGCCAGCGTGGAACCCAACAGATACAAACCGACGGCACATCCCTACTCCTGAACTGTAATTAATTTATTTCCGTGGAAATGAGAAGAGGAAAGAAAAATCAGATATCCTCCTGAAACTGAGGAAGGCAGGAAAAGTCGCATCAAATCTAAGCTTATTGAGGGAGACTGGATGGAGGCTTAAGCTGAAAGAGCTAGAAGAGGTACCTCTGGGGACCAGTTAGAGGAGCACTGGGGGTGAACGGTGAGGGGGGCTTCGCTGAGCAAAGAATATTAAGGAAGAAAGGGAAGGAAGAAGGAAGGGAGGGAGGAAAGAAGACTCAGTGAGTTGTATTGATGGACAGAGAGGAGGCCAGCGTGGAGAAGGTCATGTGTGCAAATGGACCAGGACAAACAAGACTGGACAGGCCATGACAAGGGGAGCAGGCTGCCTGACTCTGTCCTGGCTGCTGCACGTAGGCACTGGGCAGCCTTGTGTTCTGCGTCTCTCTTTTTGTTTCCCACCTGTAAAATTGGAACGATAATTATGCATCTCATAGCCGTACAGTGAGCAAGCTCCTTGGTTGGCCCTCCCTCAGGGCTTTCAAGTGTGTCGGCGGAACACCTAGAGTGGTGTTTCTTAAGGTGTCCATTGGCTCCTTCCCTCACAAACTTCAGGGTTCTGTCCAAGTGATGCCCTGTGTGAAAAGCCTTTCTGACCATCAAGTCACGAATGAAGGTCTACTCAGCTACCACATAGCAACAATATGCGTCCCTTTGTCTGTGTGGGGTTCCAGACATCTTCCAGCTAGAACGTAATTAGCTTTGTAGACTCCATGATGATAGGTAGGGCCTTTGGTCAGTGTAGAACCCTTTGTGGAATCTCATAGGGACTCAGGACGTTTTGCCACAACTGTGGTGAGCCATGCAGCTTTGTTGGGCCTTAGTCTTTTCCTCTCTACATTATGGAGGTCATACCTTTAGGCCCTGGGGCTTTTGTGGGGAGTCAGGGAGGGACATGATGAAACCAGCCGGAGTAGGGTGGTGTTAGATCTCACAAGAAGTGGGTGAGAGAGAGAGAGAGAGAGAGAGAGAGAGAGAGAGAGAGAGAGAGAGAGAGAGAGAGAGAGAGAGGGCTTCTGAGAAAAAGAGAGGACGGAATGGCTGTGGAGGTGCCTAGTGGAACCTCAGGAGATGTAGCAGCAAATGGCAGTGGATTGAGTCTGTGTACAGTCTAGTTCCTGAACGCCAACTACTTAAGCTCTTCTCGTCGTTAACCCAGTGCGGAATGTTACGGGATCCTAAGGGAGGAGCTTGTTTTCGTTTTACGTTGTACTTCTGATCTGAGCCACCATCTTAGCCCATTTTCTGTTTGCATAACAGAATATCTGAGGTTAAATAATATACACAGGATAGAAGCTCATTTATCTCGGAGTGTGGAGACCTGCGAAGCCCAGGACCATGGTCACATGCTTAGCCCCTGGTGAGGGTCTGCTCGATGCCTGTTAACATGTGGGCCTCATGTGGTGAGGCAGCAAGACGACAAGTGGTCCCTTCCCATCTTCTGTTGAAGCCGCTAATGCCAACATAAGGGCCAGCCCTCATCAATTCCTGATTACACCCCAGAGATCCCATGCTCAGAAACCAGGAGCTTGGGGATTCCATTGCTGATACATTGGTGAGGTTACTACTTAAACCAGCAGAGCCAACATTACTCCACCTGTGCCCCCCACTCTTGACAACATAGCACATTGGCTTTATTGAGGTACAAGTCACTTAACTTAGAATTCACCCTTTCAAAGTGTACCATTTGGGGGCTTTAAATGCTGTCACATCTACGCAAACTGTTTGTTACCTCAATGTGTAGGACATGTTTATCACTTCAAGGAAGAGCAGTCCCTCACCGTCCATCTGTCCCCACCCCTTGTCACCCGCTAGCCCAACTTTCTGCCTGTTCTTTGATATATTCTGCAGGAAAGAAATCGAATATGTGATGATGTTGCCTGGCTTCCTTTGCTCAGTATCTTGTCTTTAAGGTTCGTCCCTGTCAGGGGAGTGCAAGTCCGCGTACTCCAGGGATCAGTTCATTGGCCTCTGGATAGTTATTTTCCTAGGCTTTTTTTTTTCTAAATAAGTCTGCTATGAATGTCCACATGTCAGCCTTTGCCCTTCATACTCATGACTTTTGAGGCACAGCACACGTTGTACCTCCCACGTGCCTCTGGGATGAGAAAGTGGGGTATTCTCTAGTTGAAGGGACTTTCCAAGCCCCGCCCCCCATGTTGCGGTACTGCGCTTTCTCTGTGCCTTCCCTGTCATCCCACATTGAAATCCGTGTTCCACACACATATGGGAAGAAACCACACCAGGGCAAGGCAGTGTTGATCTGTGGCATATGGGTGGGCTGTGGGGTCGTCATTTAACCTGTCAAGTTCAGTTCCACTGTGAAGGGCAGCCAGCCCCGGGGACTGTGCAGAAGGAGCACATTAAGCTGAGGGGGTGGGGAGCCAAAGAGCGGAGCTGACACGTGTGTCAGAAAGGGAGCCGGCCACATGGCTCTGATTTAGCCATGTCAGAGCAGGGCTGGGAAGAGCTGGGTGGCTGGTTTGCACCATGAGGCTTCCTGTGCTGCCTAGCCTTGGGGACACTTAATAGGCCTCTCCTTGAGCTACTGAGGGAACCAGGGTAAGAGGAACTGAGAAGGGTTGGTGGTCCAGTCTAGACAGCAGTACCAACTCCACAGCGCTCTTCCTTTTAATTTAAGATGTCAGTTATTTGATTCCATAACCAGGACACCTCCTTTGATTCAAACATAGAGGTGCCTTGGTTATGAGCTCAGTAGCTAGCTGGACTGGTGAATGATTGTGGGGGACATCTGTGTGGCTGGCTCTTCCTCCAGGGTCTGAGTTCATGCTCCTGCATAGCTTCAAGAGAAGGGAAGGGTTTCTTTGGGAAATCCTGGGTTAGGCATCCTCACAGTTCCTGCCCAAGACCATCTAGCAAGCACCCGCTATTCTTTGGTGAGCCTCTACAGTATGAGTTTTTAGATCTTTCGGAGGTACTGAAGGCTGGAAGCACCCCTGCAGCCCATTTAGGAGGAGGAATAACTGTGTGTAAATGAGCTTCAGTGACTGGCATCCGAGAAGAGGAGGGAATCTAGGAAGGTTTCTTGGAGGAGGCAGCATGTGAAAGGTAAAAATATTGGAAAGAGAATGTTGTGATTTTATGTGGACCTTGGCTTCCTTCCAAGGATGGAGGCACCTCACTGCAAGCCACTTTGTACATTAAAGTCAACATGCATACATAGAGGATTGAGACTATAAAAAATGGATGAAAGAAAGAATAAGAAAAAAGCAGCTGATTCCGCTGGCCTTGTTCGACACTGGGTTTTGTCTGCGTGTGTTGGCAGTAGGGGTGAAATGAATTCCAAGTTTATTTCACAGATCACCTTATAAGGGGAAACTCTACTTCTAAGGAAAGTCACAATGATTTTTTTCTACAATCATTTTCTTGTGTGCGAATTGACTTAAAGGACTTATAAGCATAAGACATATCAGCAACTAACACCTTGAGAAGCATAGAGGGTCAGACATGGAGATGTGACACACTAAAGCTAATTCATATGGTTGCTAAGCTGGTGATGATGGAAAATGAACCAGAAGAATTTTCTAGAAGAGCACACAGGGGACCCATTCCTGTAAGGGCCAGACCTGTAAGGAGGGGCACCCTCCCTGGACATATAGTGACTTTATACCTAGCTAAAGGATGCGTCGCCCTGCCTTGTCATGTATAATTCCCATGCCTCGAGTTTGAATGTGAGATACTGAGTATCTTGTCACTCAAAGGCCAAAAAAGAAACACATGTCCAACACAGGAGTTCAGAGCTGTCCTGTCTCTGTCACCAGTGCTGTGTAGAGTGTGAATCTTTGACCCATGTTCATGGAGACACTAAAGTACCCATTCTGATCCCTGACTACTTTGAAAGCAATTTGAAGTCTAAGTTTGCAAAAGGAATATTCAAAGTACAGGTAGGATTCCATATCAGCAAGTGGCTTTGTGACTAGTGCCGACAGCTGTCCTTCACAGAATTGACAGCATTTACTCTCTTCCCAAACACTTCCTTACTGTGATAGCTTATGCTACTTGCACAACTTCCAGGAGCATGTGCTGTTCTCTGTATTTTGTGTGTTTGGGGGGTGTAGATATACTCTGAAGCCCCAGCCCAAGGGAAAGTCTAGCTGAATCTCGTCTCCTGTGGCCTGCTCCTCCCTTCTCTCACGTCTCCATGGTGGTTGGGATGGTGTTCCAAACCTCTCTTGACTTCCAGCAAGTTCCTGGCCTCCTGTTTAGGATAAGAACCTCCCTGTCTGATTTCAGACCTTCTCTGATGGGCCACAGGCTGTCCCAGGGTCATGGGTTTGGTACCCTTCCTCCTGCAGACAGTGAGGGCTGTCTACAGCCCATAAGTCCTTTCCAAGAATCATAAAAGTCGAGTCCAGGTCTCCCTGTTTTTAAAGCCTGCCTTCCCCTCAGGACCACCCAGCAAGTTCCTGTTTTTCATCTGGGAGATCTGCACACCAGGCATCTGGGAGGGTCGGGGTTAGCTGGGCTTCCAGCATGCAAGCTGACCTCTCACCTGGGACCTTGGATGAGTGTGTGCTCCTCACAGTTACGCTCCCGGGGAGTCGCTGCCGGATGCATTGTGTTTTACCATATCCAAAATACTGTAAAAAAAATATGTTAAGGTTTGAAGTCTCATCAGCGGAGGACAAAAAGAGGAAGAGGAGGAGAAGGAAGATGACTCGGAAGAACTTGAGATTCCTGTTACCTTTGGCCACGAGGGTCCATCTACACTTATTTCTGTTGGCAGAGACTGTGTAATCTGGAGGTTCTGCCAAAATGGTCCCCGAGTGTTGGAAAAGCTGGTGACCAACTGAATCATGTTCAGATTTACACCCAAATTCCCGCCCTCGTCCCTCCTCAGTCTAACTGTTTTGCTTCCAGCTGACCTTTGTCACTGGGGAGTAGGGTTGGGTGATCTGGGCAGCTGCAAAGTTGCATTCCCATGGGCTTGGAGGGAATTCCCCTCTCCTACGCCAGGGCTCTGGTTTATTCTTTGTTGCTCTTGAAGCCTCCTACTTAACTCCTGGCTGTACCTTAGGGTTGACCTGCACAGGGGATGAAAGGGGCTGCCTAGGATATTTACTGTGTGTGGTTGTGCCCTTGGCAGCCCAGCTGGAGCTGCATGGATAGTTCTATTTCTTCTGTCTACCTAATAAATGTCACCATTGAGTGATAAAAACCCAGATACAGACAGATACTGGGGTTCAAGCGGAAGATCAGAAAAGCAAAGCAACTGACCACTAGATATTTCTTACCTCTACCAAGACTGGGGTGATCCTGCCCTCAGTGTGGCCGCAGACTGACTGATTCCTGTCTCCTCCTGTCTTATATTCCTCTCTAGTGCTGGGATTAAAGGTATGTGCCACCACTGACTGGCCTCTATGGCTGACTAGTGTGACTGCTGGGATTAAAGGTATGTGCCACCACTGCCCGGCCTTTATGGCTGACTAGTGTGGCTAGTTTTGCACTCTGATCTTCAGGCAAGCTTTATTCATTAGATCATAGACAAAGTATCATCACAGGTTGTCCTGTGGCCTGCACATTGCATGGACAAGGAGAGAGCTAGAGCCCACGACCCCATTCAAGGGACCACCCAATGACCTAAGACCCTTTCAGTGTCCCCCACATTAAAGTTTTTCCATTCCTAAGAGTGACACCCAGAGAACCAGGCCTTTAGCATACAGACCGTTAGGAGACTTCAGAGTCTGACTGGAATGGTGAAAACACTTGCTCCACTTAAGCTCTACTTGTTTGATTCAAGATGGGTGGAACCCTAACTTATCAGAAGAAATTCAAGCGCATGTTTCACTAAAAGCCTCTAAATGAAGGAGGAAGATTTGAGCTCACAGGAAGACATGCTTATGGCAGACAATTAAGGCCAAGATAAGGCCTTAATTAAGGATAAATTGATTAAGCAATTGGCTAATACATCTTCTGACTGGCTTCTGTTGCAAACAGAGTTCAGTTTTTGAGCATGGTCCATGTGTATACAGTGGCATGAAAGCTTGTATCTACATCTCAGATGTGTGGAGGGGGAGAGGCCGGACCTCCACACCTACCAGGTGAACTCAGACCTGTGACAGAGTGAAAGTGGGAGGTGACCACAGATCTCAACTCTGTAAGCCTTTCTGCTTTCTTCCCCCTCACTTTTACAAAGTTGGAAGAACTTCATTGGTGAGTAGGCAATCCAGAAGTAAGGTTAAATAATTACTTCTATGCTAGAAGCCTAATGTAAAGATCAGTATTCTTTTAGGAGTGGAAAGTAGTATTCAGCATGCTGGAATAAATTAGGCTATTATTTTTAAGTCAACGTTAAGACTGACACATATATAAACACTTGAAATTTCTCCCTTTAGATTTGTGATTTGCTGACTTCTTGCCTCATGACTTGCCTTGAATGCCTTGTGGATGAAGGAACCTCTGGCGTCCTTCAGATGTCTGTCACCATGAGGAGCAGACATGCCGAGGAGCCTGACCCCCATTGGAGCCACACCCTTCTTCCTTGTGGCTCTGGTCTTGGGCCAGCTGAAGGGCCAGCCCTTGAAACCTATCACTCACAGGGCCTGCTTTCTTCAGGCCTGGATGGAGAGAACGCTTTGCCCTTCATGTATTCTGGAGCAGTGAGAAACTTTAAGAGAAGTCTGCCCACGTGTTTCTAATTAGCTTTTACTTAATTCTTCACTGTTTGCTTTCTTTTTTAAAAATTTTTTAAAGGAGATTGCCTCATGATTAATATGTCTAGAAAGCAGGCTTTCTGAAGAGATTTTTCTTGACAGCAAAACAAAGCATAACATAATGCCTATTGAAAGGTGGGACTGACGGCCAGAGAGTTTGAATGGTGGGTTGTAGACATGAGGTGTGCTAGACCTCGGGCGGTGCTTCATTTGGACCTCCTGACTCAGTAGAGCTGAGGGTCACTGCCTCTGAACCAGCCTCTTTCTGGAATTCTTTCTTCTCACCAGAAGGCTGTGAGAGGTGCGGCAACACCTCTCATGGTCTGCTTCCAAAGGTCTTCATTCAGTAAACGAGCTCTCTTCGAGCCACTGCCGCTCTCCTTTCTTCCTCTTTCCCTTTCCCTTTTATTTGGTGGTGGGAAGGGGTTATGAAAAAGGTCAAGTATCTTGGCTGAAGTTCTGATGATGCTGGAAATACAGCTTTGGACCATTGACCCCTACATCCCATTCTCAAAGATGAGGCCACCCAACAGGATCTTGGGCTCCCTTACAGCTCCTTCCCAGAACCCGGCTCTTGGCAGGGTTTGCCTTTTAAAACATTAATGCACAGAAGGGGATTTCCCCCCTCTTCTGGACACCTCCCATCTCCCGCTTCTTCCAGAAGGCCCTACTCAAGTTTGGGAAATGGAATGACATTGGGTAAGTGGAAGTTGCTGAAAGAACTAAGAACCTTATTCCAGTGAACTTGCAGTTCCAGAGGTCTTTTCTAACTGAGGTCCCCCATCCCTACCTCCAGGAAGCAACTGGGAAAGTTTAACACAGGATATGGGGAAGCTACTCTGGCAAACACAGTAGTTTCCTTGTGGTGTGTTGGCTGTGCCTAAACTGAACCCATGTTTATAGGGATTTGAAGCCTTGAGCTGCAACAGACAGAAGTGAGGTCTGTGGATGCCAATGTCAGTTAAATCTCCCTTTTGCTCTAAAATCCAGGCCAGGATAATGAGCCAGAAGGAAGAGTAGGTTGTTAGCTAACTGAAAAAACATGTTTTGATTCCAGTCTCATTCTGAGGCCTGAGTAGAACACCATCAACTCTGAATGAAGACTTGAGCAAGAAGCCAACCTGGGACTTTCTTGGTGGAGTTAAGAGGTCAAAATGCATTTCCGGGTTGGTCCCATTCTTCCTTCTAGGCTCCACTGCTACTGCTTAACTTTGTGTAGAGCCTTGGGACATTTCTAGAGAGTTAACAGAGACCCAGAGAGAGGCATTGTGGAAAATCACAATACCATAAAGAAAGGGCTAGCGGCAGTGTGGCACAACCCCAATATTAAACTTGTGCATGTAACCTCAGACCCTTAGGTAGCTTAACAGGTCAGGGTACTTTTTGGTCAGAGTGAACAATTTATCTTGGACTTCTTGAGTCATACACCATAGATATCTTTTCCATTTCTACTCAAATCCTAACAGTGTCACAAAAGAGAAATTGTCTATTTGGTCTTTGGATTTGCTTCCCATGTGCATGCATGAATAATTAAGGAAATAAATTGAAGACAGATAATAGTTTTCTCAAGTAATCATCTCTTTCTGGAAGGAAGGCAGTGAGGATGGGCTCAGACCCCTAACTGGAGGCACCCATGTTCTTTGTAGCTGTTTTACAAAAGTGAAAAGTCTACACAGCAATGGCTCCCTTTAGCCAATCCCTTACTGAGCAATTTCAAGCCCTTTCAGAATTCAGAAGAGTGTGTATTTTAGCAAAATGCATTGTCTCAGCATCTTTATTTTGCTTATTCAAAACTTTGGATCTTTCTTCTCATTCATCCTCAGGGTGTTTATGTAGGACAAGAACATGCAGTTACCCAGGCTCAGGCTGCACAAAGAACTCAAATGCTGGTGTAGCTCTTGTAATATTGAACTCTATTCCATACAGAATTGATAACCAGAAATACACTACAGGGGCATTTTTCCTCCTCTAGTCATTATGTCAAAATTTTATTGAGGGTCAGAGGAATGGACTTACAAAGCATTTGTCTTTGCTCTTGTCACGGTGTCTGTGGCTTTGTTGTTATTATGGTGTGTGGGTGACCATGGGGAAGGGTTCAGGTATTGACTCCTTAGATGGATGGATATACGGACAGGAGACTTAAGGTTTTCTTTTTAGGAGGGATTTTGATTGTTTTGCTATGTAGCCCACACTAGTGTGGAACTTGCAACAGTCCTCCTGCTTGTGCCTCCCAAGTGTTGGGCTTCCAGGCATGTGCCATCATGCCCAGCTAAAGATCTTCCTTGATCTGCAAACATCATAGTACCAAGTATCACCAGATCATGGTGAGCTGAAACATCACGTGATAGGAAACTTCTGTGGGAAGAATAGATCCAAAGAGCCTGATTCAAAGCAGAGAAGTTAACACTACGAGAGCTGGGTCCCAGCAATGTTCTGGAGAGGAGCTGTTTGTTGGCAGTGCCACCAGTGCCCTGGAGAGCAGCGAAATCGTTGGCCAAGCCTGGTGGACAGTTATCCAAACAGAGATTCCCAAGATCACGGAGAAGGAAGGGATGCAGAGGAGGCCCAGCTTTCCACACCTTTCTCGGCCAGATGTTTCCCAGTGGGTGGACGTGACCTCACAGTCAGTTTGACAATTCTGGTAGTGGAAGGAAGTCAGAACAACAAAAGGGACTCAGCAAGCTGCTGCATCACTCCCTGTGCTCTTCGGGAATGCTTTCTTCCTGTGCCCTACCCTGGTCTGACTCTCATTATCTCCAGTGACATCTGATCGACTCCAAATGACACGGTCTGCAGGCATCCCATGGGGGATGGTTTGGGAAGGGTCAGCAGAGAACCGTATCACATTTCATGAGTGGGCCTTTCATGGCGCGATCCAATTCGGTTCAGAGATACGAGTTCTTTAAGCGTTTGTCTGTCTGTCTGTCTTATGCACTCTCCCTTTCCCTCCCCCCTCTCTCTCACACACTCACACACACACATACACATACACACACACACACCTCTTTTCTTTCACAAAATCTTAAGTAACTGATGGTTGGCTATGGGGTAAAGTGGATAATGAAATTGTCAGGGACAGTCAGCCAGGGAAGTAACACAGAACAGTTTTTTTTTTCTTCTCACCCAGAGCCCCATCTGGATAATGGGCCAAACAGATGGATAAGGGAATGGGTGTTGAGCAATTACGTGCTTCTTTTCTTTGTGTTTATCCAAGCCTTGTTTCCTTCATTTTGCCAGATGAAGGGCATCCTATCTCTACCTCTTCTGAATATCTGTACCAATCACAATATTGACCATGCAGCTTAACCTGAACTTTACGTCTGGCTATCTGTTGCTGTTTCACACACCTAGATGCTGTGTCTGCACAGAGTCTATGTGACACCCACCCTGAGTCAGACTTCTTTCTATCTCAGTGTGTCCAGGGTGGGGCTTAGCTACAGATATTTATTGATCATCTGCTTACTCTCCCACTGACACATTCCTCTTGTCAAAACCTCGTTTTAGTGCTTGGCAGATTCAGAGCCACTTTGGCAAGAGAGCTGTGAGGGCAAAATTTAAGGTTTTTTTTTCTCCCCATGTATTGGTGAACTGGGCAATGGTTCCAAATGTAAAATTCTCTAATCAGATTAGCCCATTTGTAACCTACTGGAGACTGGCTGCATTTTGTCTGTGTGGGAGCCAGCAAGGCCCAGCCAGTGGTGACAGTGACTTCGTTTGCACACTGCTGATGGTCTTTTTAGTTTTGCCCATCTCTTTCCTGAGTCAATCTCATCTCACGGAGCCCATTCTCCTCCTTCACCATAGAGCAGTTGTCTCCCTTGCTGCTTCTGTTAGTTGTTCCGGCTTTACAGTCGCACTGTCGACTCTGTGGCCAAGTTGGGAGGAGACTGTGTTTGAGCATGTGAGCCTTTGCTTAGTCTATAATGTGTATACCCACATCCATATGTTGGTTCTTGTGTGTCTGTCTATGTGCACAACTGGTTGTGCATGTTTATACCCACGCACGGTTGCTGGTGAGTAATCTGTGAGGGTGACTCCGCATCTAAGTGGGATCTGGCAAAATCTTTTTAAATCCAGAAGTTTCCTTCTCATGGACATTAAGTTTGTTTGACCCACGATAAGGGTTATTTTCTTTTTAAAAGGTGTGTTTGTCAGCTTGCTGGCATTATGATGAATTATGCAAGGTAATTAACCTCCAAGGGAAAGGTTTGTTTTAGCTGGTGGTTTGGGGGTTCCACTTGATGATCAGGCAGCTCTCCCTCTAGGTCTCTGGTATAGGTGCCAGATAGCGAAGGTGAGCGCGCACAGCAGAGCCAACTGCTTAACCCATGGCCAGGGAGCAACTGAGGGTGAAGACGGGGCTGGGGTCCCACTGTCTACCCCAGAGGCATGCCTTCAGTGACCAAAATGCTTCGCACTAGGCTCCTCATCCCAAAGATTTCACCACCTCCCAATGGCCAGCTCCCATTGAGACCCTAGCGATGGGCTTTTGCCGGTTTGCCTTCAGAGGGAGACTTGTCTTATGAGCATGTGTTTTGCTGTGCTTTGCATCTTAGCTAAGGGTCCAGGCCCAGATATCGATTAACTTGGGCATTTTTAGAACCTGCTGAGTGCATGCTGGCTTCTAAGTCTTCCAGGTCCAGCACCGTGGTTGAGAGATTGGTGGTGTGGGGGTTGGGGTGGGGGGTGGTAGGAGAATTTTGAGAACAGATCACCTGCAACCTGAGATACTATACTCAGGCTGTCAGTCACTCACGTGGACACTCTCAGATGCCCGGGCGATGTGTGCATGTGCACTTCCTAACACTCAGGGGTTTCTGGAGGTGTGGATGCTGTCAGAGAGTGTGTGTCTCAGTCCTCTCTCCAGGACTGCAGCTGGGTGAGTCATGTTCCGTTGTCCCCCCCACACCCCCACCACCATGGAGTTCCATGGAGCTGCAGCTCTTCCCTGGACAGCCTAGAAGGATGATCCAGATTCATGGGGCAAGTGGGGGCCAGGCTTCCTGTGTCTGAAACATCCCGTTGGATGTGGCTTTTTCTATTTTAGGGGTGTGAGGCTGCTATTTTGTTTCAGAAAGATAGATTTTGCCTGCCTTTTCACTGAAGTAGTTTATAGTCCTGAGAATTCAGACGTGTGCTGTTCCCTTTACTGTGTTGCTGGGGTTTGGGAGAGAGAGAGAGAGAGACCCCTGTTTTCCCAGCTGCATGGAGGTCACTGGAGTTTTATACCTTCCAAGGAGGACCAGGGAGGGCACAGGGCGGTGCCAGCCCCCAAAACCACACAAACACCCTGTGATTTAGGCAGGCAGCAATTAAGGTTATCTCTCCATCTTAGGTGGATGATGAAACTGACAGGGACACCGGTGCTCTTGACCTGGCCACCAGCCCCATCCAATGTGTTGCTGCTCCCTCCTTCCTAAAACCCCAGGCTCCTCACCGCCGCCACACCACGCCACGGGGAGACAATGAGGCCCTTAACCAAGGGTGAAAGAGACCAGCTGAATCAAAGCAAACACAGGCTTTCTTTTTACACATTTCTTCGGAAGTCATTAAGGAATCATTGAGCTGATTAATGTGGGTGGAAAATATTTAAGTTTGGTCATTGTTTAGGCTGGCTGGTGCGATTGCGTTGGGAACTGGCTTGAAGGAACTTCAGTAGTATCCTTTTAGCTCTGGGGTACCCAGGCCAGGTGACCTCTAAGTCGAGCAATGATGCTGGGTGTGTGATTCGGGTATTCCCTAGTGAACGATGAACGTTGGGGCTGTGGGGGGGGGGTGATCAGTTCACAGTTCCCCTGCCAAGCTGTCTTCCTTTCCTGTGTTGGCCCAGATGGTGGTGACCTAGGTGGTTTGAAACTTCAGGAAAACAAAAGGAAGGGCTCAGGAGGAAGGCAGGGCGGGAAGAAGCAGGCGACCGGGATGTGTTTACTTGGACTCCTTTGAGGCGTTGGATTTAGGTACATCCTAGTTCTGGCAGAGGTTGCTGGCTGTCTGCTGGGGAAGAGCCTCTCAGACGGCTAATGACAGGTTCCTCTGTCTTGGCACTGCCGGTTCCCTCCTCAGTGGGTGGGGACAAGGAACCTGTTGGCCACAGGTTGACCTCTCCCTCCACAGTCCCAAACAGGTGTCTGCGAGACTCAAACACAACACCACACATGCTCCGCTCTGCTGCCCAGAGAGCTGCCTTCTGAGAGCCGCCCATTGAGACTGGATCCTGGCCGTCTGGCCCTTCCTTCTCCTGTGCCTTTTCTTAGAACTTTTGTTCCGGTTCTCACTTGCCTAAGTCACAAGGGAGGTTGAGCGACTCTATGACGTATGTACGTGTGTGTGTGTGTGTGTGTGTGTGTGTGTGTGTGTGTGTGTGTGTGTGTGTGTGTGGTTTGAGGATGCAGTGCCTGCCACCAGTGGCTGACAGCCTGTGCCTTGAGCTCTCCAGAGTCCCTAGCTAGACAGATTTCTCTAAGGTCCCGAAACTTGCACAGACTACTTGGAGCACTGACGATGGAACCGCTGCTCCAGCTTCCTGGTGACTTGCTTGGTCCCTGACATGAGGGTCAAACTGCAGCGCCCAATTCTGAATGCACACCATGGCAAGGGTGGCCCCTCCTCAGCTTTTCATTCTCTCAAGAGCCGTTGGTGATGTGATTGTCCCCATTTGACAGCAGGGCAAACAGAGGACAGGAGAGGCCAAGTGGATTGTTTAAGCCAGGAGAAGATGTTATTGGGTAGCAGAACCAGGGTAGCATCCAGAGACCTGGTATCTCATTCTATTCAGTGTTTCTCCTTCACAAAGCCAAAGGACACAGTAGAAGTACCAGTGTGTGTGTGTGGAGGGGGGGGGAGTATTGGGAAAGAAAGGAGTGGGAATTATGGAGAGATGTCCAAGGGTCACCATGAGCGAGAAATGCAGGAATGAATTTCCTAACAAATGCGGATTTTATTACCCCATCTTTATCTTTCTCAATTGCCTTCCTAGTAGGTTGACCTTATTCTGGGCTTTCTCCTTGATCCAGGCTCTTCCTCAGCAAGTTGGCAGCCACCACCTCTCGACTGTGCTTGGGACAGTTAAGTGGCAGCAGACAGTTCACTTATTGGTACATGAGTTGAGCATCTGTCATGTACTCACACAGGACAAATCTGCGGCTTCCTCAGAACAGGCTTGGGGCAGAGAAGGCCATGGTGGGGCTTTGGGGTCAGCACTGTGGAGAATAAGGGTGGAGCTGAAGAAGACAAGTGTTCGAACCCCTGACTCCCCCTGCCCCCCATTTCCTCTAGCCCCCAACCCCCACCCCATCTTGAACGGGAGCAATACAGTGAGCATGGGCTCTTCCTTGTTAGGTATTTAGAGTTTGGCACATTAGCATGGATTGGTAAGTAACTGCAGGTGACTGTGTAAGTACCCAGGCCTGAACCCGAAAGCTTTCTGGGATGGGGCAGTGCTCTTTCCCGGAAGTCCTGAGCTTTGCAGCTCTGCTTTAGGTCCATGCTCTCTGTGTTCAGGCTTCCTTATGCAGGCCGCAGGAGGCTGTACAGCCCCAGGTCTTTCAGGTAGTCCTTTGAAGGTCTGCCCTGACTCTCAGGACCTACAGCTCTCCAACCATGCTCTCGGACAGCTGGAGGCTGTGTCCACAGGAGAAGGTTGTCCAGGTTCCTAAGGGTGAAGTTCCACGGGAGTGGGAGTTGAGATGTCATCCATACTTGTTCCTCTTGGTCAGTCATGTGACACTGGGTGAAGATGGGGACAAAGGTAGCATGAGTCGCTGCCCCTGAAGCTTCACCTTCTTCTGCTCAGCCTCTCAAAAGCAGGCATTGATACCCCTGGTCCTTCCAGGAGCTGAGGAGAAAAAGCTGGCTCCCTTTGCAGATGAACAGCTGGCTTTGACAATCACAAGGGGCCAGGAACGGACCACAGCCTCCTCTGCCTTACAGCAAAAGACTTATAACAAATGGACCATGCTCTGTTGCCTCCCCAGGAGCTGGCTTCTCTGTGCTAGTTTGTGCCTCTGCTGTGATAAAACATTGACCAAAAGAAACTTCAGGGAGAAAAGGGTTTATTTGGCTTGTAGCTTAGAGTCCATCTTCAAGGGAAGCCATGGCAAGAACTCTAGAGACAGGAACTGAAGCAGAGTTCATGGAGGAATGCCGATTGTTGGCTTACTTCCCCTGGCTTGTTCAGCTACCTTCGTTAGACAGCTCAGACCTACCTACAGTGGGCTGGGTCGCCCTACGTTAGTTAGCAATCAAGAAGATGTCTCACAGAATGCTCACAGGCCAATCTGGTGGAGGCGATTTGTCCATTGAGATCCCCCCTCCCTTCCCAGGTTTATGGAGGTTTGTGTCAAATTGACAAACTAGCTGTCATACCCCATTCTCACCTGGAAGATCAGGACTTAAATGATTCGACTGCTTGGTGCTCCTTGATATAAACCTTCTAGAATTCTGTTGCAGGACTAGTCCCAAGTGGGCGTTTGCCTTAGGGAAGGCAATGTTTCAGAAATGCTGGGGACCCCTAAGTGACTGCACTCTCATGTGCTGTACAACAGCCTGCCTCGGACATGCAGCTCTGCAAGTTGGGTACTCTCCTTACATTGTTGATGGTGCCCAAGGCAACTGGGGGATTGACGGTGCTGCTCATCTAGGGGCCTGTCAACTCTGCCTTAGAGGATGGAGCCCCCTTAGGAAGATTCAGGGCTGGAAGAAGCAGGCTTTTGTCTGCCTGGCAGTCCAGTAGGTAGGGTAGGGTCCTTGCCTGGGATGTATTGCAGCTGGTACCCTTTCCTTGGTTGGGTTTTTGTTTTTTTTTGTTTTTTGTTTTTTTGGTTTTTACCAGACAGGGTTTCTCTGTATTGTTTTGGAGGCTATCAGTCCAGCCCGGCCTCAAACTCACAGAGATCCGCCTGCCTCTGCCTCCCGAGTGCTGGGATTAAAGGCGTGCGCCACCACTGCCCGGCTTGGTTGGGGTTTTGATTGGCTTGTGTGCCCTGAAGCCTCATGGAAGTTGAATTGGAGTTGTCCTAGTCACAATGACAGTGGCATGCCATGCCAGCATAACTTCTAGCCTTCCTCTTTGTAGGTGTTTCTTAAATGTATGTTAGGTTGTGAACACAGACAGCACAGAATCCCATGGGAGAAGGGAAGGGACAGATAAAGGCAGGCTGTGGCATGGCCTCGGTGACTGTGCTCCTAGCTTTTCTGTCATCCACTCTCCTCCCCTCTGTCCTGGGCTTTATCAAGCCCTCCTTCTCCCTTCCACTCACGTGGCTCTCTCTGCTCTGGGGAGGGCTGAGTGTTAGGAGTCAGGCATGGCCCTTTGTGTGACCTTCCAGAGCAGGCAGTATGAGGAATGGCATCCAGCCAAGACCGTGTTTCTAAGTCCCAGGCCCAGGGAGACAGTCAGGCCTTGGCTTCTGGAAGCATCTGACTTCCCCCGCTGCCTCCTGGTCAATGAATCCAGCCGGGATGCCTAGTCACCCTGACTCTAACTCCCTCCCAGAGAGGTTGTACAGCCCCCCAAGAGCCAGCACACCCTTTCCCATGGGCCACTGGGCCCTGGCTCAGCTCCTCCTGTTCCTGAAGCTGTCTTCAAGGTCAGGGTATCAGGTTGATCAGAGGAAGCACAGTGACACAGTCCCAGCAGGGTGTGGTCAAGGAAGTTGTTTTTCCTAATGGTAAACAGGATAGTTAAAAGCAACAATAGGAATGGAGCTACTTCACGGGTATTCACAAGTGGGCCCCTCTGAAGTCTGCGGGGTCTGCTGGGTGTGAGTCCCAGGAGCGCAGCACTGGAGAGTTTTGAAACTGCTCTCATATGGCAGTTAGTTAACCTGCTGTTCCTTCATAAGGCTGTCCTTTGACTCTCATAATCAGAATTTATAGCCCATATTTACACATGAGGAAGGAAGGCTTATAGATCTTAAGTGAAGCCACTGGCTCATGGTCATGTGATAAAGAAGTATGTCAATCAGGCTGCTGGGGTGGGGCGGTGTGTGACTTGCTACGGAGGTTACTCTGAGGGTATGGGCATGTCTCTGTCTATGTGTGTTTGTGTATGTGTATGTGTGTGTGTGTGCCCACCTGGGACAGATGTGTAGGCATGGATTCCATGCAGATGCGCACAGCATTTGAAGCTAATGAAATTCCCCTAATAGCAAGAGCCTTTTCATACTTCCCTAAGTGTTTGTGAGCATTCTGTGTTTGTTTATTTAGTTTTGTCTTTGAGACAGGGTCTCTTGTAGCCTTGGCTGACTTCCTGAGACCATGGAGCTAAGGCTGGCTGGAACCTCAGATCTTCCTGCCTACTCCTTCTAAGTGCTGGGGTTACAGGGTGTGTGTGTGTGTGTGTGTGTGTGTGTGTGTGTGTGGTGTGTGTGTGTATGTGTGCGTGCCCACATATGCGTGTGTGCCCACGTATGCGTGTACATGCGCATGTGTGTGACTATGCTTGGCTTCTGCAAGCATTTGAATTAGAAGTGACTACCCCAGACATTTCTACATGACTATTATTTCCATATCTCCTTAGAAGATGAAAAGGGAGTACTGAAATGATTCCAGTGTGGGATGCAGAACATCAAAGAAGGATTAAAACCCAGAGTTGACCCCTTCTCCCCATTCCCACAACTCTGGTCCAGTTCTGACATCTCCATGGATAATGCAGTGGCCTCCTAATTGGTCTCTGCTTCTCCCTATGACCTCTCTCTGTTGCCCCAGCTGGCATGAACTTAGGTTACATTATTTATCTGCTTGGGATCTTATGGTGTGCCTTCATTGAGGGTAGTAAAACCAACAGCTTCTAAAGCTGGGCCCAGCTGATGCTCTCCACTCCCCAACCCTACAGTTTCGTTTTGTAGTTTTGTCTCCCAAAACTACTCTACTACACTCTTGTTCTAGGCGGGTTCCTGGTTTTGTGATAGCTCTTCTGTCACCCAGGATCACTCCTAATCTGACTCCTCCCTTCAAGGCTCTGTGCCAGTGTGCCCACAGTCAGCCTCACCCTGAGTTGTCTCTTTAAAACCACAGTGTTCTCCCATTGTCGCCCTCTGTCCCCTGTGCTTATCTCAGTCTAAAGCAGTGGCTCTCAACCTGTGGGTCCTGACCCCTTTGGCAAACCTCTGTCTCCAAAAATATTTACATTACAATTCACAACAGTAGCAAAATTACAGTTCTGAAGTAGCAACAAAAACACTCTTATGGTTAGGGGTTTCACCACAACAAGAGGAGCTGCATTAAAGGGTCGCAGCACTAAGCTCGTTGAGGACCTTCTAAGACGCCGTGCGATTTGTTCAAGGGTGGTAACCTCTCTCGTCCTTGTTCCCCAGTGTAGCCTGAGTACATAGAGGGATCTGGCACATAGAAGAAGACAATCCAAACAGTTTTGATGAGTGTGTGAAATCACGCATGTCCAAGAGGAAGTCACAGCTCAAGCCCTGGGTTTCAGCCCCATCTTTTGAGTAAAATCAAAGGTTGGCACAGATGTAGGAAGCAGAAGAACTGTAATATACTGGGTGTGACACTGAGTCTGCCCCATCCCTGAAGAAAGGGCAGATGCAGAGAAGACAAATGGCAGTCACCCCAGCCACTCATCGGCAGAGGTGCGTTTAATCTCAGATCTGTCCTCCAGGTCAATAATTGCACCTCTGTGGGGATCACAAGCACTACGAATTCAGTAGACACCCCTTCCCGCCATGCCAGTTGTGTGGAATCCGGGTGCTGATGTTCAGCTCAAGTTCTAAGCCTTGGTCCTCTGCCACAGTACGGTGTGAGTTGGGTCCCTAGTATGTTTTTTTTTTCCTGGGAGGTTTGGGGTGACTGTGACAGCATCTGCAGGGTCCTTCTCTTTTGAGCCACATTGTTGCCATTTCTTAAGCTTCAGCTTAAGCAAATGGCAGAGCTTAACTAGCCATGGAGTGAGTGAGGCAGTGGCGGGGGTGGGGGTGGGGGGTGGAGGGGGCACCAGCGGGATGCCAGAGCTGAGTTTCAGAGCCTGATCCCCTTATAGTTCTCTTCTCAACAGTCAGCCTCAGCTGGTGCTCATGGAATGAGGGTGGCTTGCAGAGGAGTGTGGTCAAGGCCAACCTGCTGGTCTTTTTCTCTACCATGGTCTTTTTCTCTACCAGTCTCCTCCCGGAATGAGCACCCTATTACTCATTTTAGAAAGGCATTGTTCAGATCTGTGGGGGCAAAGGAGATGTGATGGAGTGTGAATTCATGCTGTTGACCTAAGGAATTTCTGTTTTACTCATGGAGATTAGCCGCACCATAGGAAGTTAGCAGCCCAACCCAGTTAGAGAGCCCTGTAAGGTCATACTGTCTAGTGATGCCATCAGTGTTAGTTTGTGTGAGCACAATATATGATGCTTATAACAATGATTAGGTTGTCACACTACTAAGTTCTCAGGTTAGATTCTATTGTTACACTTTGACACATGACTTCATTATACATTGACAAGTCAGGAACACAAGTATGATCTATGAGCTACGTGCTGGGCATGATTCCTTGGCTGGAGGTGTGGAAGTGAAAAATCACTTATGTGTGTTGTGTAGTAGGATTTTTCTTTGGTCTTCCAACTCACAGATAATGACAGGGAGAGTTCTTATTAATGGCGAAAACTCAGCCTTAGCTTAGGCTTGCCCCACCAGCTCTTATAACTTAAACTACCCTGTTTTTATTAATGTACATTTTGCCATGTGGCGTTTTACCTTTCTTTCATCCTGTATGCATGACTCCTTCCATGTCTTGTTGGAGTTTCCCCTGCTTCTCAGTTATCTGCTCCTACTTCCTCTCTCTGCCAGAGTCCCAGCTGTACCTCCTGCTGAGTGATTGGACTTTCAGCTTTTTATTAAACCAATATATATCTTCACAGAGTGTACAAATATCCCACAACATTTCCCCTTTTTTTCTTAATAAGAAGGAAAGGTTTTAACTCTAGCATAGTAAAACTATATACAATAAGAAAATTATCAGATAAGAATTGCATTGCAATGTTCAGTCCACTTGTATTTGGCATATTCAAATAAAATGCTTCATTATCTATCTTAATGAATTTAAAGCTTTATACCGAAACATTTTCTATCATAACTTGTATTATCATCCCCAAAATGTCTTGAGACCTCAAAACATTTTCTTAGATAAACAACTTAAGCTTTTATGTTTCTCAGCCTTGTACACTTTATACCTCTTTTGTGAGTTTCTTTTCTAAAGTTGGCAACAAGGAAACCTGTAACTATTAGTATCTCGACTCCAACCCATTGAAGACTCAAGAAGGATACAATGTTACCTGAGTAAACAGGAAGTGCAGAGCAAGCAACTTTTAAAACTATAGAAAGGACAGAAAGAGCTGGCTCCCTGAAGAGTTACCCCCTGCAATGTTGGGGCATCCATATTTGGCCTACAGGCCTAGAATAACTGACAGATTTTCTGTGAAGCAGGAAATTTTCAAAGGACTGTCCAATCTTGTCTTGGCAAAGTTTGACAGTCACCTTTGTTTGTGTCTTGCATGTCCAATTGGACAGCATACTGTCAGCAGTCGAGGCAAGGGCAGTTTCTTGCCCAGCGGCTAACTTTACCTCAATGAAAGCAGACTCTATATAGAGAATTTTCAATGTCCATCATTGTTCTTTGATGAAAATTGGTGCTGCCTGGAGCAGACATGTCTCACTGTCAAGAAAAGCCTTATGTTAGCAAAACATCTTAAATTCCCTATTCTGTAGATCTCTGTAGTGTTTGGAGACCATCTGCCAAAAATATATCTCTGTTTGACTTTGAAAACATATCTAACATGACTATAAGTTTGGTTGTTATAAATGACTAACTATTAACCTGTATTTATTATCCTGGATAGCTTTCAAGGACTAGAACTTTATATTGCATTTTTAGGTGGGCTGCATAATTAAAATACCTTAAGCAAGTGTAGAAACATACAATATAACAAAAATAACCTTAAATTTGTACAAATATACAAAAATCTATACCAATGTAAAATATTTGAGACTGGTGGTTGCTTGAAAGTACATTCCACAATTCACCCTTTTATCCCATCATTTCTATACTATATTTTCCCTTCAGAAAAAGGTACCTGACTCTAATCTTTGTTCAGCTTTCTCCATGATCATTACCAATAACAACTTGTAACTACCCCCACCTAAGTGATGACAAGCATCTATAACCCACCAAATGGCCCCAAACCTCCCATCCCACCTTTAGGAATGTGGAGTTGTGTTCTCTAGACTGCTTCCTGTTGTCTGGGGGTAATGGCATCTTTAGGGGACCATGAGAAAATTAAGATAATGCTTAAGTCCTGGGGGAACTAATTTTTGTTTGTTTGATTGGTTGATTGTTTAGTCTCCGTGTGATGGGAAAGTATAGAGTTTATCTGAAGCCTTGGATGGACAGTCTGTGAGGCTGGACCATCTTAGTTAGCAGCTTTGAAGTTGTTCTGGATGCAGAATTTTGAGGAAACTTACAACAGAGGTATTGAGAGGCTAGATCACCTGAATGCTTGTCTTTATTGGTGTCTGGTCTTTTTTTATGTGAAAACATATAAACTTGGAAAGATAACATAATATGTGCTTTAACACAAGTATGGAGTGTGCTGTGGGCACAAGTCAGCTAAAGGTGATTTTTTTTTGTTATTGTTCTGTGTCTGAGCAGATGGTAAAAGCCATCTGTTAACTTTATAAATTTGTTTGAACTGCATAACCAAACTATAACATAAATCTCCATCCATGCCATATGAAAGGATGACATGTAGCAATAAGTCATGAGAATTCAGGAGCTATCAAGTTTTATCATGTCTTATCCAGTCTCAGAACTATTCCCATAGTGGATGAATCAGCATATATGTCACCTGTCCTATTATCTTTCTTGGTTTCCTTTTTCACGTGTGTAGTCAAGATTTTCAGGAGGTCTTCCTCAACAAATATATATATTTTTTGGTTTTGGTTTTAGATCTTCATTAACTTTGAAAAGAACCATAACTTTTTGTTTCCTGTGGAAACAAAGGCATAACCTCTCTCCCAATGCAACACATTTCCTGACTTCCATTCTGAACAAAGACATCTCTAAAGTATATAGGCTGATTTAATTCAGCAGTCCCTTCCACAGTCCAGTGTCTCTCAGCAGCTGTTGCTCTCTGTTCATTAGCATTAAAAATTCAAAATTAACAAAGCACCATATAACACCCTGTGGTATAATATTTTCCATCCTTACATGTCTAGATTTTTAAAAATATTACTTCACTCTCTTTTTAAATATTTTCCTATGACTTTCTTGTACCTATTTTCTTTAGCATTTAAGCACATTTTAAAGCATAATCTATCTTTTCAGAGGTTTTCTCAGTTTGGACCTGACTTTCTGATCATCTGCAGTGCTCTCTGACTACAAGATAAACCTTAAAATGTTAGACTACTGTCCTGTGACTCTGCTTCGTACATTTCATGCTAGAGACTGGTGCTACCTCCTTGGTTTCATGAGAGCCTACTCCCATGCCAGTGGGTACTAGCCTAGGAGCCACATTTACCCGCCCCAGCTCTGGGAATGTTGTGTCTACCTGTGGCAGGCATTTGTACTCAGTGCTGGCTACTCAGCTGCTCAGCCACACAGCAGGGTCTCTTAAAAGGTCTGTGCCTTTGTATGCTGAGCAACGGTGGTCACCAGGAAGCTATGTGAAGAAGTTGCTCATTCAGAATTTTTTTTTTTTGCTTTCTCAGGCCTTATGTGGGTATACATAGCCCCACATTGGGTGCCATATGTAGTAGGATTTTTCTTTGCACCAGCTCACAAATAATGACATGGAGGATTCCTATTACCTATGAAAGCTTGGCCTTAGTTTAGCCTTGTCCCACTAGCTCTTATAACTTAAATTAACCTGCGTTTATTAATCTACATTTTACCACGTGTCTTTGTTTACCTTTCTTTCATTCTGCATGTCCTATGCCCTCCATGTTTCATTGTATCTCCTCTGTGCCTTAATTATCCCTCTCTACTTCCTCTGTCTACCCAGAAGTCCCGCCTATACCTCCTGCCTAACTATTTGCTGTTCAGCTCTTTATTAAACCAATCACAGCAATACATCTTCACACAACATACAAAGATCCCACAACAGTGTTGTCTTTAAGAGAAACGAGGACAGTATGGTAAACAGAAGATTACTCTTTGTAGACTGAGGAACACACACCTGACTGTAGATTTTTGTGACAGGAGTAGCATCAGATTTGAATTCAATGGACCTGGGGTTGTATTAGCTTGCATGGTGGAAGGAGATACCCATTTGCCAAGTGAAGGAAGTAGATGTCCGTTTTGCCATAGTCCACTGTCACCATTGCCTACTCAGGGGACATCAGGGGGAGGTGAGCAATTAAGAGTGTGCACATATTCACATACAAATAAACTCCAGAGTCCATTTGGTGTTGCTGGTATGTAGATGAGTCTAGAGCTGACCACTTGGGATGGGGTATCTTAGCAGGGAGCCTGTCACTGGACATAAGTTATTCCCCTCCTTTTAGCAGCCATTGGCTGCCTGTAGGTCTTCATTTAGGGGTGGAACCTTGTGACATTTGCACTTCTATACTGGCATGTCAGCTGGTGTTGTCATTTTGAAGGTTTTGCTTAGGTAGCCATATTGTTGACTTCACGGGTGCAGCTTCCTCCCTGTCATGTCTAGAGGATGCTGTCCATCAGGTAAGGGCTCTGGTTCCCTCTTACAATCTTTCTGTCTCCTACATGTCTTCTGAGCCTTAAGTTGTACGGGTTGCATTGTTGATGCATGATTCGGGGCTAGACACCCCATAGTGACACTGTCTGCTTTTGAACCCGTGTTCCTGCTGTAAAAAGAAGCTATTTTTGATGAGGGGTGAGAGCTATACTTATCTGTGAGTATTGGATAAATATTAAGAATGAAGGTAGAAATTCTACCTGTTTATGAAAATGGTAGTATTAGGGTCTCCTCTGAGTTCCATGGACTAGTCATGGGTCGTTGGCTAAATGTGCAGTACCAGGCATGAATTCCCTCCTATTGAGCATGCCTTTAGTCCCTTGGGTGGCTGTTGGTTACCCCCAAGATAAATATGTCACTGTCACATTCTTGATGATATCTTACTGGCCTAGTCATTGCTGTTGTCTGTAGGCCTCACAACTGGGGGGGGCAACTCACTGCTTCTCTTCTTTGACAGCTTGCACATTGCCTTCCAATACTATGAGAGATGTCTTTAGGGTGGCTTCACCAACAGGCGAATGGACTGTGTACACTCTCACTCACATCACCGAATAAGCTTCATCTCAAAGGGCTTCATTCTTGAACTCAGGATTTGCTGTATAGGTGGTCCACTTGCAAACTTTTTTGCTTTTAATCAAGACCTGCCTGTGAGACATACTAACTCAGATGATCTAATCAAAGCCCCACACAAGGCTTTGATGATGACATCCAGCCCCCAGATGTCTCAATGCTTCTCCCATCACATTCTGATTCTATTTAAAGAAGCCCATGTGTGAATTCAGGGCTGGGGAGAAGCTTCCTGAGGTGGCCAACTTCACAGTCTTTGTTCTAGATCACTTCTGAACCAGAATTCTCCAAGAAAACTCTTACCACTCAGTGCCAACTTTCCTCCTCATTTGAATGTCCTCTATATTAATGTGAACATTCTCAGTGCATTAGACAGAATGAAAGAGCATTCAGAACAGTGTGGCCCAATGAGGAGAATTCAGGGTCTATGGACCGGATGGGTACCAGGAACTTCTGGTGGCTGTATATTCTGTTTTCTGACCAGGTTACTGGCGCCATTTTCTGTGAGCATATTCCACTCTTGTCTAAAGCGAAAAGAGAAAATCTGTGAGAGAATAATCGCTGCAGACTCAGGGAAACTGCTTGCCCAGGGCAGGGCAGATGGAAGGACAGCACCAGAGAGAAGCATGGCAGGTTCTTTAACACTGCCTTCTAGGGTTTTGGTTGGGTGCCCAGCTCCTTGGAATTCTTCCTGTTATGCTTCATAACTCACATATGTTTTACAAATATCCTTTTGTGTGCATCAACTGTTTAATATTAAGCTATATGAAGGCATAGATGGGGGTTGTGAAGGGTCTGTGGTAAAAAGAGAACACTGCTTTGACTCACTTTCTCGTTTTACTAAGGACCCTGTATGAGCAGCAAGGCCCTCAGAACCTTACCCTGCTTATCTGGGAAATGGGGATGCCCCACACAGTTAGTAATAGAGCTGAGATTCGGAGTGTGCATCTCACGGTATATGGCTGTGAGCCCATCAACATAGAGCAGTCAACTACATTGAAAGTGGATGGGGCAGGAGTGGAGGTCTCAGGATGAACCTCCATGAGGAGGTGAGGTGTCAGGTGGGTTTCAGCAGCAACTTGATGTCTTCCCTCTCATAATGAAGCCCTAGAGGCAATGTCTGAAGAGTATCCCAGGGAAGTGTGTGATTTCAAAGTCTCAGAGAAACTCTCGCAGATAGACCCCCTTGCCTACCTCATTCTTCCTCCCAAGAGATGATGAGACTTGTGCATCTGGTGAGTGGCAGAGCTGAGGCCAGAATGCATGCCCAACACATCCCGGAGGCGTACATGCACGATATCTAATCACTAAGAGCTCCCTGTAGGAAGTACTTCGTTTTCAGATAGAGAAACTATGTCCTAAAGATGTTAGTTAACCCCATTAAGCTCATACTGACTTAAGACTGCTATGAGCCTGCATGCCTCACCATGACGGCATCCTTAATTCTACAGTTGTTCCCCTGAACATTGCCATTTCCTCACAGGGCTGTGGGAAATTTGGGGAGAAAAGATGATAACAACAACAGCCCAATGCAGATATCACAGTAAAGGTGCTGGGCACGGGACAGCGTTCAACCCCCTGGGCTTTGAGACAGGCATGCAGGTGTCTTCATTACGATGTATGGATAGGGGAGAGATCTGGAAGGTGGCTTTGGATATAAGAAGGGAGTCGGGTAGCTTTTAAACTTCATCCTCTTCATTGGTAACACTGGGGGAGAGTCAGGACAGGAGGGGAGGGGATGTGTTGAACAGTATTTTGTGAAGCCCATGGCTGGTAGGAAGGAATGCAGCTTTGGTCCTGAGACATTGGTGCTAGGAAGAGGCTTTTGAGTAGTGAGGCATGAAGAAGAAAGTATTACTTTAGAGAGGTGTGTCATCTGGCCGTGCAGTCATGCTTCTGTGGAGATTGGTCTCCCAAGGGGATGGGAGAGAGAGGGAGGGGGAGAGAGAGAGAGAGAGAGAGAGAGAGAGAGAGAGAGAGAGAGAGAGAGAGAGAGAGAGAGAGAGAGAGAGAGAGAGAGAGTAGGTGAGTGGAATTTTAAAAAGTCCCGTTTCTACTGGTCACATGAATGTTGCTTTTCAGATGTGGGAGGTTAAGTCATGGTTTGGGCTTCTAGAGGGTTCTCACTTCTGTCTGTTTCTCCTTTGAGACGGAACCTCCACTTCTATGCAGTGGTCCCTCCCTCTCCACCGCTCCTTTGGTTTTCTGCATCCGACCCCACCCACTCCAGAGAGGCCTAGGATCTCCATGGTGTTTCATCATCAGTCCTGTGGCTGTCTGTCCTGCTGGTACAGTGCCTCAGGCTAAGCTCCATTCCACTGTAATGGGATACGAATGCAGAATTTTCCTCTTTGTGTCATCCATCTCAGTGAGATGTCTGTTCGCCCTCTCAGTGGCCTGCCCCTCTATTTGCATAATGGCGAGAAAACAATACTGCCACCTAGTGGGAGTTCAAAATGTGACCTTTAGTGCTCCCCCTCCTGACCTCAGCCCAGAGTTGTCATTAATATTTCAACAAATGGATAGTGCTGGGCACAGTGTTCTCATTGCCATGTGCGTCTTGGGGTGCTATTCCACGTGGGTGGGACTGAGTTCTGGAAGCAAGTTCGGAGAACCCTCTCCCGTGTCCTCGACAATGCCTCATGTCAGACCTGTGATGTAGGTGCCTGAATCACTTTACCAGGGAGACAGCCAAGGCTCAAGGTTAGGTAGCTTAGACTGTCATGGAGACCTAACATATGTCCAGTGTTCTGGGCTACCTGAGTGCTACGAGAACGATCCTGATCCAGTGACAGAGCATTAATCAGGTCATAGAAGGGAGACCCGTGTACACAGAAGTGTAAGATTGCTTGGCAGGGAGGCAGGGTCTGGATCTGGGGCCTGGAAAGTTGCATGGGCAGAAATGCTTGGTAGGTGAAGTAGGTTTGGGGGAGGCCCTGGTATGGATATGCCTCTGCAGGAAAAGGCCTGGCTACAGCAGGAGTCATGGGGGAAGGACGGGGTAAGGAGCTGCTCACAGCTAGCTGTGGGACTCTGGTGAGTTACTGTGACTATTCCCGGGATCCATTGGTGCATAGAAGAGGAAGATGTGCGTGAGAGAAGGAATTTAGAGGATGCAGAATTGAAGAAAAAGCAAGCAAGGAAGGAAGGAAAAGAATGAGGGAGGGGAGGAGGGAGGGAGGAAGGAAGGGAGGAGGAGGAGGAAAGGAAGGGGTGGAGGGAGAAAGGATGAAGAAGGGAGGGAGAAAGGGAAGAAGGAGGGAAGGAAGGAGGGAGGACGGAAGAAAAACTCCCTCCAGTTCTACCCTTCACCAGAAAACAAAAATGAAAGTTTGGGATATTGATAGCCCCTAACCTCGGATTTCTTTCAACTTAATGATGATACGGAAGTTATATACTTTTGGTAGAAGACCTAGTTTGAATTCTGAGCCTTGATCTTCTCCTGGGCTAGCATTATCTCAGATGACCCTGTCTCACAGGGCTAGTCAGGGATAGCAATCATGGCTCCCAGTCAGCCACAGGCTCGTGACCGGAAACAGCCGATAATTGGTGTACTGTGTGGCTAAGCGGTGATGCTTGGCATCTTAGGTAAAGCAAATGCTTTTGACTTGTAGTACTCATCTTAGCTAGGATATAACTCTGTGATAAGTCAGAGCGTGGATGCTGGGATTATAGGCATGCACCACCATGCCTGGCTTACTATGGGCAATTCTGAATATATACAAACAGAACAGTGTAATAAATCCACTTCCTCAGGTTTCGGCACTTGTCAATACATGGGTGATTTTATTTTATCTTTATTCCTTGCCATTGTTTCTCCCAAGTTGATTATTTTAAATGAAGTTCTAAACAGCCCACGGGCTTCTGTAAATATCTCTGGATCTATCTCGAAAGATAAGGACATGTCCAAATTTCACATAAGCCACTAGGCCACCATCGTACTTTAAAGAGCATGAGTTCCTTCATACCACTAATCTGTAAGCTGTGTTCAGGCTGTGTCAATTGCCTTAAAACCCTTCGCCATCTAATGTGTTTAAATGATGACTCTTCATAGTACATCGGATTGGTGTTCTCGGAGTCTCATTTTAGCCATAACTTTCTACCCCTTCCCATTGTTTTGGTTTCTCTTTTCCTTTTCTTCTGTTGAAGAAGCCAGTTGTTTGTAAGGTTCCCCATACTTTTAATGCTGCTGATTACATCCTCACAGTGGATCCCAACCTATTTCTCTGTCCTTGCATGCCTTATAAAGCAGTAGTCAGTTCCAAGACTTGTGTCAGTCCGTGTTGATGTCTTGACCAAAAGGCTAGGGCTCCTTGAGTCAGGGCAAATGGTGGCACAGGGCAGGGTGGCCTTTGGCTCTCAGACAGAAAGAGATACCTCGTGTGTCCCCCCTTTGATTTGCTATTCCTAGGAACAAGTGGAAAACAGAAGAGGCAAGTTCAAACCCCACATGGCTGGTTGTAGGACCCCTTTCGTGGGGTCCCTGAGACCATCTGATGCCACCATCTGGTCCCCTCAGTCCCCTCAAGCTACTTGCTTTCACCATAGGCTGTGGCTTTTTCCTCTCAAAGTAGTGTGTGTTTGCTTGCTTCCTTGAAGTAGTATGTCTCCATCTTAGGGAAGGGACTCCCAGAAAGCTTTTCTTCCTACTTCTAATCCCGTTCAGCTACGGACACTGCTGGACCACCGAGGACAGCTTAGCTGTCTCAGATCACTTTAAGGGAATTGCCAGAGCATGTGACAACCTTGCATCCCAACTCCAGTGGAAGATCACTTAATCTCTGACCTGGAATCTAGCATCCCAGACAGACCCTGGGAGCCCAGCTCCAGTCACGTTTTTCTTGAGCGATTGTACTGAGTTTTTTGGTGCCCTTGATTTGCCTTCTTTCATCTTAAAGTGGAAATAATGTGTTTGCTGTTTTCTATTCATCAAACGCTCCTGCCTAGGGCTGCTCACTGCTAGCTCACACGCAACATCGGCACTGACACGATCGTGAAACAGCGGAGACTGGACCTGCGCTAACATCCCAGCTCAGGTGAACACGTGATTGATTGTCTCTGGACGTTCAGGGATATCAAACAAGGTTCTTCCTTATCGCTTTCCTGGGCTCATTGGAGGCCAAGGGCAGGGTAATCTTTCATTAGACATGTTAATCTCATTGTTGGAAAGGATCACAGGTTTCGACCACCCCTTCCCTCAAATTCCGTTGTTTAAAGACCATGCTCTAAGCCCAAGATGAATGATCTCCATTCTCTGAATCAACAGTGAATGAAATAAGGCTGGAGCCCAGTCTTTGGTCATATCTGCTCTCACATCCCATGAGGACCCCACAGAAAGAAGGAACAATGAAGAGTGGGTATCTTCATATAGGCAGCCAGTGAGGTGTGAGGTAGCTCTCTCCTGAGATTTGCCTCCTGTAGTCTCTGGAACTGAGCTGTGAGAGGGATAATTTCTTTATTTTTTTATTTAGATTAGAAACAATCTTATTTTACGTTATCAATCTCAGTTTTCTTTTCCTTCTATCCTCCCATCCCCTTACTGCTCCCCAGGGAGGGTGAGGCCTTCCATGGGGGATCATCAAAGTCTGTCACATCATTTGGGGCAGGGCCTAGGCCCTCCCCTGTGTATCTAGGCTGAGAGAGCATCCCTTTATGGGGAATGGGCTCCCAAAGTCCATTCATATACTAGGGATAAATACTGGTCCACTATCAGAGGCCCCATGGACTGTACAGGTCTCCTCCTAATTGACGTCCACGTTCAGACGGCCTGATTGGGCCCTATGCTGGTTTACCAGCTATCAGTCTGGGGACCATGAGCTCCCCTTGCTCAGGTCAGCTGTTTCAGCCTGGTCTTGACCCCCTTGTTCATCACTCCTCTGAGAGGGATAATTTCTTGACCCAGTTACCAAAGCTTCACCCGGTCTCTTCTTGTCCTCTGATGGACATCCTCTGACACTAGCCCATCGAGAAGTCACAGGCTTAGCTGGCCACTTCCTGGCATCTATATTGATCTTGGAGACTATACTTAAGGTCTTTCTTAGAGGCAGTGAACTATAATGAGACAAACCCCAGTCAGGCTTGGGTTGAGATCCCAGCTTCATAGCAGTGTAATGCTGGGAATGGAGGACCTGAGGTCCTTTATCTTGTAAATGGGCTGACAACCCCTACCCCAGATCCTGCTTGGTCACTCTCAGTGGAGCAGCTCTAGCCTGTGGCATGTATGGCATGTTTAATCAATGGCGGCCATTGTGTTTGTGGGAAGACAGTGTGGAATCTTGTCTCCATGGAAGAGGGGATGAGTGAGATGTGGGATAGAAGGCCAGTGTTTGCAGGATAATGCATGCTTTTGTTTGGCCCGCAGAGGGGGCAAAGATGGTTGTTTTTCATGAAGTATTGATTTTTCTTTTTCAGAAGCTATGAACAGTTTTGAGATAATCAAGTCTCTGTCGTATAATCCTTTGAGTGTGTTTTGGTCCATTATGTTATACATACATACATACATACATACATACATACATGCATACGTGTATGTGTGCATGAGCATATGCACTTGTGCACACGGCAAAGGGGAAGAAACTCTGCAAACCTCTAGCCACCAGCTAGCATTTGATTTCTGACAAGCCTTCGGCCAGCCGCAGTTTCCCCCTGTGTGAGTGGAGAAAGCAGAGTGGGTACCCAACAGTTCATGAGAAACATCCCCTCAGATGACCTGTGCAGGTACTTCCTCTTTATTATTTCATTACTTTTCGTCTTGGCGAATTTTGCTCTTACAGTTTCAAGATAATCAATTTATTCTCGTACGCCTTCCCCACCCAAATCGGATTACAAATATAAATAGTCGCGTTGCTGGCCCATTGGACAGCATGCTCTTGAAGGCTGGTGCTTGGCAGCCTGGTTTCCCCCGCCCACCCCAGTCAGGCTGGGGCTGTTTGTTTGTTTTCAGTGTCTGAAATGCACGGAGTGCTGGTATGGCTTCCACCTCCTCTACACGCAGCCATCTCAAACCCCTTTGTTCTCCAGTGGCAAAGGACAAATGCTGGAGGTTTTCATTAGCTGTGGTAAGAATGCCAGTTCCCTCAGAGGCATAGTCCTGAGATGCTACCCCATGGTTAGTCTTTTAGTGTAAAATTTCCAGAATAGCCATGTTGTGATGCTGTGTACGCACATGCACACATACACACAGTCATACACTCACACATATATAAGCAAACACATATACACACATACACACATAGACACAAACACACACGCGCACGCACACACACACACACATATGCATGCACTTACACACACCTCCCTCTCCAGACTTCCACATATTCCTTTACTGTGGATTCTGCTTCTAGGAACAAAAAGTCACTGCTGGCTGGGCAGTGCTATTGGGGAAACAGAACCCAGCAGAGGTCCATAACTGTGGCTTTCTTTGCTATACCTTGACTGTGACCTCATGCAGAATCCACACCACTCTGCATTTTTTAAACTACATTTTCCACCTCTGATTGCAAGGAGGTAGTTTTCTTATTGTTTAATTGTCCTCCAGTGATGGGAGGACAATAAACTAGAATGCAACCTAGGCTTCATGCTAGCCAGGATCTTGGTTCTCATCTTCGTCTTCTAGATGTGGGGATGCTCAATGTCCCACTTTTGTTTTCTGGTCACGCATTTCCCTCGGTGTGGGTGAAGAACCGCAAGCATTGGTGTTTTTCGGGAGCAGGGGGTGGGCAGGCTTTTGAGTCCTACTCCGGACTCTCTAGGGCTCAATTCGTACAAAGGGGCCCAGGTCTCTGAGAGCAAAGTTGCAGAAACAGCAGGGTTCTGCAAATGAAATGTCATCCTGTCGTTGGGCCCTATTGACTCAGCACTCAGGAGGCACAGTCAGGAGAATCACTGTGAGGTTGGCACCAGTTTGGGCTACAAAGTGAATTTCAGACTAGCCTGGGCTACAAAGTGAGACCCTGTATCAAAAATGCCAAGCCCCCACCCAAAAAAAAGTCACGAAGGTTACTGCTGCTACTGTCCTCATTTCTATCTTGATTTTCAGGCTGTGACTTTGAACTGTGTAGGAAACAGTTTTCATCTGCTTTTGCTCAAATGTATGTTCATCAACTATTGTCCTGCTCCCGATATCTTGTCATCTGTATCAGGATACTGTTTTGCTTGCCCTGGAGGACCCGGGAATCTCCTTGACAAGGAGATAAGGTGTACTTACATTAAAAGAAAAGAGCCAGCACAAAGCAAGGAAGTCCGCGCACAAACATGAAGCATAAACTTGATTTGGAGGAGCAGGGGGTTCTGGCATTGGGTCGGGTCCAGAACAGGAAAGGGGCAGGCTGGAGGTAGAAAGGAAAGATACGGAGTGTCCGTGGTCTGTCGAGGAACACAGCCAGACTAAGCAAGGAAAAGGGAAGGATTGGGCTGGTTAGGAAGGACTATTACTCTAGATTTCCTTGGGAGGAGATTAAATGATAATCAGATTAACTGGGACTTAGTGAGAGGAAAATCGGTCAGTAAGCACCCTGCTGGGATTTTTCCATCAAAACCTAGCTTTCCAGGGTGAAAGATGGTGTGGTAGATGGAATGAAAGAGAACAGTCCCCCCTGTAGGCTCATAAGTTGGATATTTGTTCCCCAGCTGGTGGAACTGTTTGGGAAGGATTAAGGGGTGTGGCCTTGTTGGAGGAGGTGTGTCACTAGGGATTGGATGTGAGGTTTCCGAAGAATTTCACCATGCCCAGTGTGTCTTTCTCTCTGCCTCCTGCTGACAGATCAAGCCGTGAGCTCTGGGCTTTTCTTGCTTCCATGCCTGTGCTCTGCTGCCATCATGGACTCTCACCCTCTGAAACCATAGCCCAATTAAATGCTTTATTGTATAAGTTATCTTGGTCATGGTGTTTTATCACAGCCATAGAGAAGTAACTAAGACAGATAGGGTCTCTTTATGATGTAGTCCTGGGTGTCCTGAAACTTGCTATGTAGGCCAGGCTGGCCTCAAATTCACAGAGATCTACTTGCCTCAGCCTCCTGCTGGGATGAAAAGCACGTGCCGCTATGACTGGTTATTTATAAATAATACCTTTCCATTGTAAAATTTCAAATACCAAAGTACGTTACATGATCAGAACTTTGATTTTGTAACAGAAAAAAACATTCTGTGAGCCAAACAGGAAATTTAAGAGCAGCTCAAACCCAATGTGCAATGTGTGTGATTAGCATCCAAAATGGCGGTTGCTCTTCACTGGGAGGGAGAATGTATTTACAGAGGAAGGGACCCTGGAGAATGTTCTAGAATAATGATATTGATCCTTGTCTTTTTTTTTTTTTTTTTTTTTTTTTTTTTTACTGTGGTGTGGGTTACAAAAGCGCATGCATTTGCCACATTCAGAGAACTGTATTTAAGTTTGGGGTGTTGTATTGCATGTAATTGTGCCTCGAAAATGAAGTTGTCTTTCAGTCTTTTTCTCCCAGTCTTCAGGTAACATCAGGATTAAATGCTGAGCTTGGGGCTGATGTACCATTAACTTCTATGACTTGCTCATTCCTTTGTGAACAAAAGCAGACAGCCTCAGAATAATGGTACTTTGCTTTTATGGTATTGGCAATATTGATGGCTAGTAATACTAGTTTCCCTAAGTAGTAAGGCATTTCCTTTCAAATAACACTATCTGTCTAAGAATGGTTGCGCACACCTTTACCCAACACTCCAGAGGCAGAGGCAGGTGGATCTGTGAGTTCAAGGTCAGTCTGGTCTACACGGTGAGTTCTAGGCTAACTGGGCTACACAGTGAGGCCTTATCTCAAAACCATAAAACAAGAACAAAATTTACCATTATTTAAGAAAGAAGAAATGTAAGCAGCAAGCATATGCTGGCCAACATTTTAAAAAAGCTGGTAGAGTGAAGAATACTTTAAGGAAGGCCAATGGAACTGAAAAGTGGGTTTTATAGGAGAAAAAAAAATTTAAAAATCGTTCACTCAAAATTGCTTGGACATCACGTCAAGTTCTTCTTGGTTTCGTTTCCCGAACCCATGAGGACAGTTCTCCTCAGAGTCAGTGCATTAAGTGACGGGGCCAGTGTTGGGGATCGTTGACGAGATCTGTGGTAGCCTGGAGCAAAACCAGTGCATCCCAGGAAACCGAGCAGATCCGCCAGGAAGCCGAGCTCCGACCTCTGCCTTCCCCGTAGCAGCGGACAGCTGGGAGGCAGCCAGCCGTGTCTGCTGCAGTCAGGGGGAGACAAGGGTCACGAGGCAGCCTTGGGTCCTCTCCTTTGCTCATTTGTCGTAGCCATCCCAATACCTTCTAGGGAATCTACTGGCGAAAGGTAACCACCAAGCCTCCTTGTATCACGTGAGGAGCACGCGCCTTCCGCCTCTGCCACTCACAAAGTGGCGACTACCCATCTCCTTGTGCCCAGGTTCCCGTGTTTTGCACAGACACACTCTGCTGTCTTTGCATGGAGTCGGTAATGTCGTGGGACCTTGATTGCGGTCTTCTGATTTTTTTTTTTTTGTATGTATTCTGCTCCTCCTTGCCTTCTGTGTTCCTGTGAGTGCTGGGCTGTCTAGCATTTCCTGTTATGCCTAGTGAGGTCACCCAGGAGAATGGGTCCCGAGACTCCAGGAGGAGTCCCAGTAACGAGACAGAGACAGTTCAAGTGACAGTTGCTGTTTGGCAGCCTCCTCCGGGGGGGGGGGGGGTTCCAAGAGAACCGTGACGTCAGTGAAGTGTGCTTTCTCTACCCCAGCTTCCGTTTCTGTGCCTGCCCACTCCTTTTCTGGCGTCTGTGTTCAGCCATTTTATCTTTAGGTTCCTCCTGCACACTGCCTAACGCATGGCTGTCAGACCCGGAGCAGCCAGGATCTTTCTCTGAGGTGTGGGGATAGGCGTCAGCCCCCAGCTTCAGATGGGAAGGAGGCCAGTCTGTGTGGGAAGAGGTGGGGCAGGAGACAGGTGTCCGAGTGTGTTATGAAATAGCAGCAGTGAACGCTCCTGGGGGTTCACTGTAGAGTGAGGGGCCCTACACGCTTTGCACGTCCTCTAGGCATTGAATGCTCTTCATAAGCCATAGATGGAGCCGCTATTTTTAGCTGTTAGCTAGCTAGCTAGTGAGTTTTGGGTACTGAGGAGTGAAGCCAGGGCCTTATACGTGCTTGGCAAGTACATCGCTCCGACACAAGGTATTCACTGCCGTTAGTCCTGTTTTATAGGTAGAGAGACTGAGTGTGTACACAGTATAGCTTGTATGAAAATCCCACGGAGCTAGTACAGTCAGGAGTCAAACCCCAGGCCAGCCTGGTTCCAGAGCCTACTGTTTGCCATGAAGCTAGTATTTCTCAAACTTGCCCAGTGAGTCACACAAGACTTTTGGTTCAAGTTCAGACTTCCAACTGTGTGGAATGGCTCACACTGTAATTCCTGACTCAGGAGACTGAGTGGGGAGGAGCAACAGGAGCTACCCCCTCCGCCTCTGATCCCTCCCACCCCTGCTGCCAAATCTAGATTACCACTCGACTGAAGACTCGTGCATAGGTTTTGGAACTGTCCACTGGAGTAGGGACTCTGAGGGACATTTTCCTGCGGGCAGCTATAGGAGCAGTTACACGAGGCCGTGAAGAGAGGTGTTATGCTCCAAGCTGGGAGAAGCAGGACTTCTGTGAAGGCCCTGCCGAGGGTGCACTGAGCCTCTGCCATGAGCTCATGAGCCTGGACCCCAGCCCAGGTTTAAGGGCTTAGCCAAATGCATTTCTGGGCACAGCTAGGTGATTACACCAGGACTGGTGCTGGCATGGACTTGGAGGACAAATAGAGTGACCAGGGGAATGAAAATGTAACAAGAGGCAGAGGGGGCGAACCATGGCAGAATGTCGTTGGTGACTCCCAACCAGGCACTGGGTAAGAATGTCTGAAGTAGAACCGGGTTCAGCATGAGCTATAGGGCCAAGTGGTTTCTTACCCGGGTGTTTCATGGGGCTTACAGGAGGACCAGGTAACAAGATGGATACATGTGAGAACTTTCTTCAGCCTCAGATTAGATATGCAGCTGAAAGAGGGATGTGGAAGAAATAAATCATCATCATCAGAATTTCTCAGGGTGCAGGGGTGAAACTGGGATGAGGGAGGAGAAGGAGACACAAAATCTCCAGGATGTGCAGAACACACACGCGCGCGCGCGCACACACACACACACACACACACACACACACACACACACACACGTGTTCCTGTCTCTGATTTGGAATCTCAAATTTACTACTCGGGCCTGTGGTATTTTTAGCCCTGTTATCACAGGGCACAGAGCGAGTTTTCAAGGGTTGTAGGATGTACCCATTCCAGTGTCCTATGTGACCCCATGGCTGCTCACGGTAACATTTTTGTTCCACCAAAATACAATGACAGGAAGTGGGGCTGCAGGAAACGGCTACTCTACCAGGGCCTCCGTCGTGGTACAGGGTCCTCCAGGATTACCCGGGTCCTGACCATTGTGCCTGCAACCTCGAGTAACCTTCTGCTGTGGCCACTTGCTTTTATCTTCTGCTGGGGGACAGTTGAGAGATACGTGAAACTTTTGGAAGTTGATTTTCGAATAGATGTCTCTGTGCTCCAGTGGCTTCCACGGACATCTCCAAGGATGGTACCTCTCTAGCCAAGCGATGTCATGGTCCCGGTGGTGCTGGTGGAATGGGGGAATGTGGTGGCATAGCTCTCAAGAGAACTGAGGCCCATAGCTCATGGAAAGGCCCGAGGTCAGTACCTCCTTTGCAAAGGAGACCGAGCAAGCACCCGTTGGAGTCCCTCTAACTTCCACACGTGGCCTCTTATCTCACTTTGGTGACAAAGGGAAGGCCAAGAGTGGCAGTTTCTGAAAAGGCTTGTGGCCACACCTCTGACAGGTCACGAGGCCTGAGGAATAGGGAGAGTCATTCTGCCTTCTGCTTTCTCCGACTTAGTCCCAAGCTCTCTGTATCCTTTTACTATCCCAGCTGGTCCAGAAAGTGTAAAGAAAGTCCCTCTGCCAAGAGTGGAACCTAATACCAGAACACTGGCTTCCAATGAGGGCGGCAAGCTACAGCCCTGCCCAGTAGGCGTGGTCTCCCTTCCAGCTTTGGGCACCCCTTGGCCAACCAGATCAGCCTTTCCTCTTTTCATACCCTCCCTCTGCCTTCATTTCTTGAGGCATGGGATCACCTGATTGATCTAGAGTAACTGAACTTAATGAGCCTGCCTTCATACTTGCTGCATTTGATCATGGGAGTTTGTCTGACTGACCCCAGAATGGTAAAGGGTTGCACTCTCCTTAAAAATGACCCTTTCCAGAGACGGGCATCAAGCACTCAGTCTGCCCTGCTCTCACTGATGACTGCAAACTGTCGCTCTAGGAGCTTGCCACCTGGCACTGCATGAGAGTCCTGCTCCAGCAAATGCAGACCGTGAGGCCTTTCTGAATCTGTCTTCTATCATCCACCAGGATCTGAAGCCAAGTCCATGGCGGGGTGGGGATTGTGGTCTGTAAGTGGCCATGTTCACATGGGTGCTTTTTTGAAACATGGTGCTCAATAAATGTTATCATGGCTAGCCACTAGCCACTTCTCACCCCTTATACTAATCCAAAGGGGTCTCCGGTGACTGAGTATGGTGTCCAGTACCAAGCTGGGGTTCATGTCCCACCTTGGCCACTTACCAACTGTGTGTAGCTTTGGGCGATCCACTTTAACCTCTCTGTACCTGGGTTTCTTTCTTTGTAAACCAAGGGATAAGAACAGTTTCTTTATCCATACTTGTTTTTAGGATTCCATGCAAGGATGCTTCTTATAACCACACTCATCCTGCCGTGAGCATTGATTTTAAAGGCGGGGAATGTAATTTCTGCATTTGCTTAGATGTCCCAGGTGGATGGGAAGAGGCTGAGTAAGGAAGAAGAAAAAAATGCCCGGCCTACCCTCACCTCTGCCTTCGTGAAACCTGAGAGCTGACCTGGGGTCCAGGTGGTCACGTTTTTTTGTTGTTGTTGTTGTTGTTTTTGTTTTTTCTTACTGTGAGAGTTGCTAAGCAACCCACGCTTCAGCTTCCGTATACCCACTGTACTGGTGTCATAGAGCAACCCTGAGCTCTGGTGCCCACTTCCTCATTCCTCTCCTATGTGCTCACTTTGATCTCTGCGGGCTGTTAGCCAGTCCCAGGTTGCAGGTCCTGGATCGAAGCCAAGCACTCCGTTCTGGTGGACGCTACCAGCAGCCATCAACAGCATCGATGATTCTTTACATTTCCTTGCGGGTGTACTTGGAACCAGGATCTGGGCTCAGCTGAAACCTGCCACGGTTGTCAAGGACAAGGGCAAGGTCTCCTGCTAAGTGGTTACGGGTCTGAATGGAATGCCAGGCAACGGGGATTAGAAGTCATGAATGTTCAGATTGGTTTTGTGGCCTGTTTCAGGTATTTGTTATGGGTTAAATAAATAGACATGAGGAGGAATATATGTAGATCAAATTCACAGCCAACCGACCTACCTCCCCGTGCCCGGATTCGGGTCTTCCTGGGAGCCTGTGCGCCTCCTATTGCCGTGAGTGGCAGCTGAGGATGCTGCTGTAGACTCAGAGAGAGACGCAGATGTTTCAGCTTGCTGCAAATGGAATTGGTGAGCAGTCAGTGCAGAGCGCTTCCTCAGGAGTATAGCATCATTGATTTATGAATTATGACCCTTTTAAACTCTCTGCTTGCTTTCTTAGATATCGACGTTTTAAAAAGTGATTTCTCTTGTGGGTCCCTTTCAGAAACCACACACACACACACACACACACACACACACACACACACACACACACACACTCTCACACACACGGCACGATATTAACTCTTCTGCCAGAATAAATGGAGTGGAGCACTCGGGCTGGCATTTCCTTTGAATAATGAATTATGCAGGGAGTGAGTTCTGTGTTTGGAAATGGAAAATGTATTGCCAAGATCTAGCGGAAGGAACTGAATTCTGGGCTGGGTTTCTTATCTTCTAGGGAAGATTTCACCAGCTGGGGTGAAGCAAGGTGCTCGCTCCTTCCCACCCTGGCTTTATTCAAGTGCACACCTTCTCTGTGGATCGTGGTACCTGGGGAAGAAACAGCACATTGCTGTCACTGGAAATCTCGGGAAGAACCTGAGTCTTCCCTGACAGCCTGCTTCCTTAAGGGAGACCAGGGATGGTTTCTGATCATTCATTGTTCTCTCCTTTTCCTTCTGAAGGTCCAACTTCCCCCGTTCACTCCCAGTGCTGGTTTTACACTGGGATAATACTAGCCCCATGCATGTCTAATAATTTGAAATATTATCCATAACTATAGCCACCATCTATTGATCACCTATGGTATGCTGTGGAGGAAGGGCTATAATTGCCCTCTTCGTCTGCCCCTCCCTCCTCCCCTCCCTCCCTGCCTGCCTGCCTCATCTTTTCCCTTACTCCTTCCCTTCTTCTTTTCCAATAGAGAATCTTAAAGTAGAAAGTTCACGATCGTTTTTGCTGCTTTATTGTTTCTAAGCTCTTTCCTTTCATCTCTGGCCTACCCACCTGTACCTGCTTGGCATTGTGCTGTGTTGGCTTCTCATGCAAAGAGCCTGTGTCCATCTTTCTGCAGGGGTGAGGCCAGTACCTTGTCCTGTTTTCAAGATCCTCCACTGGGAATTCCTGAGATCTCCGTGGATGGGCGGATTGGGTCCTGTTGAGTGGGTTCTGGTCCTCCTTAGCTACAGTGTCTGTTGCCTGGGGGCACATCTTCCCCTTGGATGCTCTTGTGGCACCTTGGTTCATGCTCCAGACTATACGACCTTCTCTTCCAACCTCATCTCATTCTCCACCTCCACGCCCACACGATGCTCACCCTCGGGTCTTAAGCGTGTGGACCATTTGCCCTGCCTGTTGCTTGCTGCATGGTCGTGTTGGCCTCTCCCCCTGGCCCAGACATTACATAGTCTGCTACTTTATACCATGCACCCTGACTCCCTGAGCTCTGCATTCTTCCCCAGGGGCCTCCATCCCTTCTCTTCTGACTATCTGCTGGCCCTTTCCTAGTTGGCTAGGAGCAGAGTGGAGTTAGGCAGTACCAAAGAGGGTTCTAAACATCTGTCTTGGCAGAGCTGGGCTACTTGTGAGGCGCCACAGTGAGGATGCTTTTGCAACCTCAAGAATATGGGACAACTGAAAGCAACAGGAAGGCAAACACTGCTCACCCTGCATCCCTTCCACTGTAGGCCCACTGGCGTCTCTCTGGCAACAGCAGTTAAGTCACCCGCCTTGGCCTATGCTGTGCCGTCAATGTACTGTGACTTTCCTCGCTCTACTTGCGGCATCCCAGTTACTTCTTGGGTGTTGTCTCTGGGTCCCAGGCCAGTGCCAGCTTCTGACTTCTTGTCCCTCTGTATACCAACAAAATGGCAGGGGTCACCTCTAGAGTGGAGAAATTAGTAGACCATGTAGCCTTTCTGTGCCTCAATTTCCTGGTGGCTAACAAAGGATCATGGCTGTTTCTGTTTTTCTGAGACGTAATGGACACCGAGTGTGTTGGTGGCCCCCGTTATGCCAATAAGCCTCAGCGGAGAGCAAGCCGTGTGTGTGTGTGTGTGTGTGTGTGTGTGTGTGTGTGTGTGTGTGTGTGTGTGTGTGAGCAGTGGCTACTACCAAGTCTCTTCTTATTTTATTACTATTGCCAAACTGAAATGATAGTCAAGTTTGAAGTTGTTGACAGAGCACTGTCTCTTCTTGACTCAGGCAATGCAGTTCCAGGCAAAAGAGCTTAACCTCCCTTGCCTCAGCTTCACCACCTGTAAAATGGGTTATCTGATAACCCTGCTTCCTCATGTAGCTGAGAAGATGAAGAGAGTACACGCAGACAGTGCCCCCGAGAAAAGTGGGCAGTAGTTCCTTGCAGCCATGGCTGTTTATGAACAAGCATTTCCCTCAGGGTCTAGGTCAAGGATGGAGGAGAGATTTCAGAGCCCATAAGGGTTCTTTAACTGTACAGATAAAGATTGCAGGAGCATCAAACTCAGCTTGGCTGAGGTAGCCTTGCCAGGAGGGAGAGAACAATGCTTGCTGGGCATGATTGATGTCTTTATAGATGGCCAATGGCCGCTTGCATGAAACAGGTCGAGCAGGTGCCATTATCGTCACTGTCCAGGTGAGCAGGGACTGGAGCACTCATTCAGGTCACACAGCTCAGGGGTTTCGGAGAGGGAGACATAAACTTCCAGTGCCTTCACTTCCACTGAAGTGGCCACGATTCCTGGCTTGCCCAAGACCGTCCAGTGTACCCCAGAAGCCCCAGTATAAAGTTGTGTAGCTCCTTCTGCTGGTTCAGCAGCCTTGTTTCCCAGGCGACAGCTGTCTTCAAGGCACCAGGCTAAGGTCATTGTTGCCCTCCGTTTACGCCTCATGCAAACTTGCAGAGCTCACTAAACTTTCCGAAGGAGATGGAGACAGTGAGCTCTAGAAGGCCTCACTCACTGGAAGGCAAGTGTTTGGAATGACTGGTGCCAATGCACATCCTTTCAGGCGTGGGGGCAGCATGTCAGAGCTCCGGTTTAGCCGAAGCCCATTCTTTCTCTCTTGAAACTACAGTGGGTACCTTTGGAGCTTTAGGCTGCAGCGTTGCTGTTCTCCCATGAGCTTCACCAGGTCTAGACGGAGGCGTCTGGTGCCCTTGTAGCATTAGCTAGGCTTTCGCTGCACGCTGCTAGTGCTGGGCTCTTTGAGTTTCTTGCAGGGAATGGAGGCTTGTCCTGGTCTACATTTTATCCAGTACTCCTCTGTGGACTTTGCAGGGTGCATACTGTGACGGATGGGACATACTTGGTGTCCTGGGTGTGTGTGTGCGTGGAGGGGGAGAGCAGACTTACTGAGTGTGATTTCTCCAGCACTGATGTCAAAGAGTGGGGTCACTCGTGCCCCTGAAGCACACAGTGGGGTCCAAGGAGGTCAGGTGGGTGAGGTTTCAGAAGGTAGATAGGAACAAAAAAATAGGTGTAGAAATTTTTCTTAAAAATGGGAATTAGCTCGTGTAGATTATATAATATGAGTTAGATTTTAGTATGCCCATTTTATAGATGTGACAACCGAGACTCCCCAAAATTGTCAGCTACTTCATAAGTAGCAGAGCTGTACTTTGAACTGAGAAACTGATCTTACCACTGAAACTTAGCACTGGTCTCCGCTTTGTCTCCCACTCATGTCCCCTGTACTTGTAGCATCCATGAAGATTTTTGTGTTGTATGTCCAAATACTGGAAGGTTTTCTTTAAACTAATTTATTTAGTTTTCTTTTTTTTTTGATACCGGGTTTCTCTGAGTAGACCAGGCTGGCTTTGAACTCACAGAGATCCACCTGCCTCTGCCTCCCGAGTGCTGGGATTAAAGGCGTGCGCCACCAACTCCCGGCGACTGGAAGGTTTTTCTAAGTCAAAGAAACAGGCTGTTAACACGCCTTTGAGCCTCCTCGCTTGACAAATGCACCTTTAGAAAGATAACAATAAAAAATGTGTAAAACTGGGACTTTACGGCTGGAAGCTAGCAAAATATTAAATTCTATTTGCACATTTGATGAGTATAAATTATTTTGACTAGCTTTTATTGCTTGAGTCTGTACTCAAGTCTTGAGTTTATGAAGTCAAGAATTTGTAACATTGTTTCAAGTTATATATAAATCAGACTGGACAAAAGTATCTCTTCTTTCATGTGTGTTTTCTGGTGTGTGTGTGTGTGTGAGAGAGAGAGAGGGAGGGAGGGAGGGAGGCAGAGTTAGAGGCAGAAGCAGAGGGAGAGGGAGATGGAGTGAGTGTGAGTTCTGGGGTTGCCTACAGCTAAACTAAACCCCCTCATATTTTTTCCCACTGGTTTAAAAATGTAAGCATTTTAATTCATTATTGATTTTCTCTTTCCTCTTTTTCAATTCCTTTTTGTTAGTTGATTTTGGTTTTTGAGACGAGGTCTCACTATATAGCCCAGGGTGGCCTTGAACTCACGGCCATCCTTCCGTAGCTCCCAAGTGCTAGAGATACAGTAATATACCACCACACTGTGCCCTAAATTTTCTTTCTCTTCTGGGCTCTGTCATGATTCAACTTACATTATCAGTGATCTAAAGGATCACCTTGTGGAAATATAGGTATATTCAAACTATATAAAGTATATTGTTAGGGCTAGAGAGATGGCTATGTGTTTTTCCAGAGGACCCAGGTTTGCTTCCCAGCACCCATATCAGGTAGTTCACACTGTGTGTAACCACAGCTCCAGAGGGATCCACCTCCTCTGGACTCTGCAGGCACCTACACGAGCATACACACGAACACGTGCATGCATACACATATGCCCACGTGTGCATACACATGCATGCACATAATAAGCTGTGTCCATTATCAGCAGGCTGCAGCTCAGTAAAAATATCGTAAGCCTTTAGTGCCTGTGTGTCCATGCTTCTTGGTCACAAGGCAGGGAAGCATAAGGAGAGTGGGTCACAGACTTGAAGGTGGCTAAGTTGAGTAGTATTTTCCTATAATTATCCAGGCTGGGCAGCACAGGATAGGTGAAAATGTAGTTGCTGGGTGGGGGAGGGGGGATGAGACTGGGTAGTGCTCAGGCCCCTTGGAGCAGTGCTCTGGGTGTTTCCGAGAGACAAGAAGAACAGGACGAGAGCAATGGAACATAAAAACTAAGGGTCTGATGATTGCAACCCAGCTCCTGGTGCCCAGGCAGAGAAAGCACTTCCTAAGGGCTCCAGAGAGTTCAGATGACTTAATTATTGATGGTGGACCCAGACCGGTCTGCAACAGCTGGAGCCCAGCCAGACCTGTAGCACCAGGAAGATTTTAATAGATATCGGGAGGGAACGCAGGCAGTAAGAACCATGCCTGGGCTGGGGTTCGCGGGCAGTCTTCATTCTTCCAAAGCAAGGACCAAGAGAACAGGATGGGGTTACAGTGGCTGCCAGCAGGCACCAAGTCCACACTGGAAGCTCTGTGGGGGTTTCCACCTGGAGGCTCAAGTCAGGACAACTAGCAAAAGAAGCGCTCAGGTTGAAGCTGCTGGGAGGAACTTGGAATCGAACTAGCATCAAGGCTGCCTTTTCTTCCTTCTGTCAGTCTGCATTGACTGGCTCCCCTGCACCTGCATTCTGCCAGGCATTTCCAGGAGGCGATGAGGCACAGCTGCGGCCCCCTCCCCAGCACATACAGGCAGAACTCACTGTGTGCCAGAAAGAAGAACAGATCATCGTGATATGTTAACGCTTAAGGCAATCCAAAAAAAAAAATGGGTTCAGTGGGAGGCTAGGCAGGTCATTTACTTGCCAGCGCAAGGGCTTGAGTTAGATTTCTGGCATCTGCATAAAAAGCTGGGCATAATAGCACATGCTCATAAGGCCAGAGCTGCGAGTAGGATGAAAACAAGAGAATCCCTGGAGGTCAGAGGGCAACCAGTCTAGCTTAGTTGGTAATCTCCGGGCTAATAAGAGACCTTGAGATAGATGATATATCCAGGGAGGACACCAGAAATTAATCTGTGGCCCCCACACCCATGCATACCCACACTCATCCACACACGGACATGAACACACATATACACAGTACACACACAGACAGACATGCATGCACACGTTAAAAAACAAAACAAATGTGATGATCTCTAGCTCAGAAAAGATCTTGTCGGGGCTGGAGAGATGGGTCGGTGAGCAAGAGCACTTGCTGTTCTCACAGAAGACAACAGTTTGGTTCCCACACCCACATGGACCAACTAACAAAGGCTGATAACTCCAGGGCTAAGGGATCTGGTGTAGTCTTCTAGCTTCCTTGGGCCTAAGCTTACAGGTGGTACACATACAGACATGCAGACACTCATGCATACACATAAAATAAATCTTTTTCTAAAAGAAAGAAAAGATCTCCGAGCCAGTTTAGAAGCTGGGGAAGCTTTCGCTTGGGAATGTCATCAGTGGCTGTCTGAGTGGCTTGAGCAAAATCAGAGTGAGTGGCAGACAGCTGAGCCCTGACTTTAATGCTGGTGTTCTGGTATTCATGAGCTGCCTCCAGTTTTATGGAGAATGAGGCCTGGGCATGCAAAGCTTAAGAAGGCATAGGCAATGATGGAAAAAGCCTGAAGCCAAAGAGTAGCCAGGACAATTTGGATTATTTTACAAAGGCCACTTTCAATGCTTCATTGGAGATTGGGCGTGAATATGATCTCAGAGACAGATTTGAAAAATAACTGGAGAAAGAGAAACAATTGGAGGGGCACTCTGGAACATTGGCAGAAGAGGCTGAATTGTGCTCCCTCACCCTCTGCTGGAGGATTGCTGGATGTGTGGGTGTGCAGGGGTGGGGGCTAGGCAGAGTGGGGCTGGGGTAGATGGAGGATGCCTCCCAAGTTTCCAGCAGGGGTGATGTCCCAGATGAGGGTGTGGGAGCAAGGAGAGGAGGGGAACCTACAGTTCCAGAGATGAGTTTTCCTGCAAAGGGAAGCAAAGCCCCAGGGAAGAGGCCTCTCTGTCCCAGCTGTCTCCTGGCTGTCACCAGTGGTTGAGCTGCTTAGCCTGAGGGAGGCTGTGAAGTCTGAGGGCGATGCCAAGAACTGGTCCAGAAACACAAGTCCCAAACCTGCCACTTATGTTGCCCTTAGGTCCTGGCCTCTTTCATGCCTCTTCTTCCCCTTCCGGGATGATCGGGTTAATTATATCTCACCCAGGCAGAGAGTAAAAGCAAACACTCTTTCCTCAAATCTAAGCCATGTTTTTACCTTCAGCCTCTAAGAATTCCAGATACATCTTACAAAGGTGGCTGTTATACTTAATTTGCAGCATTTTTCTTTCTTTCTCAGTAATACATAAGGTAGGAGACCATCTTACAGTGATGGGGCTTCGGATTGGGTGAACCACTGTAATTAACGTGAGTATGTTTTGCAAACCTCAACGGAGTGGACTATTACAAGACCTGTGACAGCTTGCCTCCCACCAAAGGCAGAGGCTTTGTCTTCTGACATAATCTTCCCCACAACAAACAAATTAAAATGTATTATGGCACAATTCTAAAAGCAAATGGCCCAAACCCTCCAGGGAGTTCAAATTACTTCAGAGTGCTCCATCCATCGGGCCCCCATTCACAGCCAAGGACTTGACAGATCTTTAAAAGCAGGAAGGGTTGAATGCACACAGGGCCTCCCTTTGTTTCCTTCATGGAATCCAGGCTTCAGACTTCTGTGAGAATTAAGATCACTGCACATAGAGCTAGAAGCATATACACCACAGACACTAGAGCATTCGATTGTGTTTTCAAGGGTTGGGTTGGGCTGGGTTCTGTCCTCTGCACTAGGGCAGGTTTCTTTTCTAGGGTAACCTTGCCTGTTGCACAACAGTTTTAATCACAGGTCGGAGATAGGTCTCTGTTTGGTGTTGATGTAGTGATGGTGTCTCATCATTTGTTGACTGAGGAAGGCTTTTGTGTTACATCATCCATGAGGAACCTAAATCAGGACCAGGCGGGTAATTGTTTGAGTAGTATCTGGAGTAGTAGCCACGCACATATATGCTTATTTTGAACATCTTGAACATCAATAAGGTACATCTTGAGAGGTGGTGCTAGATTCCAAGCAGGGTTCCAAGGTGATTTAAAAAGAAATTCAAACTTTAAAATGGTCCAGGCAGTGGTAAATCTTAGAGGAACCATTTTTTCACTTTGTTTTGATTTGGTTTGGGGGCAGGGTTTCATTGTGTAGCCCTGGCTGTCCTGGAACTCACTCTGTAAACCAGGCAGGCCTTGAACTCACAGAGATCCACTTGCCTCTGCCTCCTGAGTGCTGGGACTAAAGGCATGCACCACCACCGCCCAACTGAAGAAGCATTTTTGATAAACAACACGATCCCTGAAGACAAATGTGAATGTGTAGACACAAGATCACAACATTTGGTTTATATGCCCAAGGTCTTAATGGAATAAGACGATCTGCTCATTTAGCTGTGGACATGTTGCATTGCAAAATCATCCATGGAAATTAAGTCCTGGGATACAAATGTTGGATAAGTGCTTTGCTTTCTGCTTAACATTACAGGAGTTGTACTGTCCCTAAACACAGCTGACTTTCCTGAGTCCATCTTCCACTGGAATTTTACCATGTGGACAGTCTGAGCTCCTGTTGGGCATGGGTTGCCATGACATGCTTTTCCCACTGTCCTTATCACAGATGGTGGATAGGGGCTGCTGGAATCCCTTTGGCCCTGCTCGTCATGTGTGTCTTAAGAGAGCAGTCATAGCATTCTTTGAACTTTAATCCCTCTCTGGTCCCCAGCTGTAGTTGACTGCTAATATTTATTGATGCTTTGGAAATGGCCAGTGAGCATTCTTAGCCATAAGGAGTGCTGGCTCCCTTGTTGTAACTTACAGTCTATTTAGGTCAAATGGAACAAATGTTTAGTAATTGTTCCTGAAATGTTTCAATAACAGAGTGCTTCCTCCCAAAGTATTGTGCACACTGTAAACTTAGTTAATTTTATAAAACATATTTTTAGGTGAAGGGTCCAATAAAATAGCCTGCCTAAACCTGCCAAGATTCTATAGAGACTTGTTTTATGGACGAAGCTGGGACTTCGGATTCCCATGTCCCTGTCTTTGAATAGCATTGGCCCAGGCTTCAGATGCAGTCTTACAGTATCGTGTTTCTTCCCTGTCTCTGGGATGCCTAGCCGCCTAGTCTGTCAGTGGCTGTCCATCTGTGTACCCTGTCCTGCAGCACCTAGGTCACTGTCTTGCCTGATGGTTCCATGCCTGACTCTCAGGAGCACTCAGTGCAGACACTCAGTTGTTGGAGAAAACGCTTGGATATAGCCAAAGCCAAGAGCTATTGGGGTGTTAGAGGAGCATCCCAACCCTGACCAGATACTGGCTACTAAACACGACTGCTGGCTATTCTAAAGGCCTTCTAGGGTGAGAGCCCATGGCATCATGGGGCGAGGCAAGCCAGAAAAATCTTGTCCTGTTGAGGACCAACTCCTCCTACATTGTGCCATTGCTTGAAGTGGCTAGGAAGAGGACTGGGCCCTGGGGAAGTTCTGCAGGTTGTCCTTAGAAACCCATCAACTGCTGGATCTTAGAGTAGGTGGGAGGGGAAGGGGAACATAGTCCTGCTTATATCCTGTTATTCAGGATAGAGGGGTGGGCAGAAAGGGAGTGGGCAGAAAGGGAGAGGGAGAGGGAGAGAGAGAGGAGAGAGAGAGGAGAGAGAGAGGGGGAGGGAGGGAGGGAGAATAGAGGGAGAGATCTCACTCTTAGTTCTCCTAGGTACCTGGAAATATAGAGACTGGGGGTTCACATCTGTGGATTTGGGCTTGATGATATTTATGTGGAAATTAGCGATACAGGAAGGCTGGCCAGGAACCCACCTGGATTATTTCAAAAGCTTCATCTGTTCATTTCCTTCAGACAAACGAGTTTTAAGCCTTTTAAAGACTGCTCACGGAGTCTTTTGAGCATTCAGTGTTTGTTCTGCTTTACTGAGAAGGAAATGACAGTTCTAGGAACTCTTTCTAGAATGAGGCTGTGTATATGGAAACAAAGGAGAACCCCCCCTCACACGCACACACATGCACACAAACCCAAGTCAGAGACTCAGTACTTGGAATAGCTGAGCCAAAAATATCTTGTTCTTGTTCTTTTTAGATACTGTTCTGAACACTGGTTTTAGACATTATTATGATCGTTAATTTTTAGACAGAAGGCAGAGGTGCACAGAGGGTAAGTAACTTGCCCAATGTCGCACAGCTGGATTCCAAGCCAGTGTGGCATTGCATTTTCTGTTCTCTGATGCTATACCCACGAGGCCTACTGAGAAAGTTTAAGTCTGGTGAGAGCTAGTTACACAATCAGAACTGTACCCACCCTTCTTCATCAAGGTCTGTGTCGTTCTTCATGTTCATCCCCACTCATAAAATGCATATTATTTACTTGCGTCAACTCTTGACTTTTCTGCCTCCTTGGACCATGACTTCTGGAGAATAAGAAAGGGTCCAAGAACACAGAGTCTGTCAATCAAAGATGCTCAAGGAGAGCCGTTGTGATGCAGGTGTGTGTATCACCTTACTGATTGTGTCACAACTCTGCTGAAGTACACAGAGAGAAAGGGCCATTGGAGAGCTTGCCCAAGATTTCACAGCCACCTGGTGGGTTTTCGCCCAGGCATCAGAACTCTGCTCTAAGTTAGAAGATGCTTGTTGATTTGGACTTCAGGGCTAGCTTGAGATGCAAGCGTTTCAGGGTCCATGGAGGCGAGGCAAGGGAGTTTACTCCAGCCTGCAAAGCTGTATGCGCATCCTTGAGGAAGGAGACCATAGGATCTCCCTGTGGCCCCTGATTCAGTTCGGTGACACCATATGCTTGAGAGACCCCATGAGCGAGGGCCTAATGAACAGCACTGTGTCCTTTCCAATCCCCACCCCAAGCTCACCGTCACCGTCCCTTCTTGCTGCCACTTGACTACGAACATAGGACGTGGGTTGGCTAGAAAAGGAACTGCTGCCACTTGACTACGAACATAGGACGTGGGTTGGCTAGAAAAGGAACTGCAGAATTCGGGGTCTCTTACTCCGCTTGAGTCATTCATCAAGGAATTAGGATTTGAAATTTGTGGTAAAATACACATGGCATGAAATTTGTTACTCATTTTTAGGTGTGATATGTTGTCAGTTTAGATGCATGGCCAACATCCCCACAAAGCTCTTTACCTAGTGCTAATCTGTGATAATTCCTCATCATTAAGCAGCCACTCCCATGCTCTCCTCTCGCAACCACTCTTCTGTTTTCTGACTCCAGGAACTGGACCACTCTGAGTCCCTGAGGTAGAGGAATCACAGGGTATTTCTCCTTTTGTGGTTGGCTGGTTTCAGTTAGCTAGTCCCGGTGTCTTCCTCTAGCTGTCTTCACTTTGAGCACAGATGAGGCTGGACTTGAGGGAACCAAGAGGACTAGGGGTGGGTTAGGGACCCAAGAGCCCAGGTGCCTGTGCCGGTAGGGTCAAGCTTGCTACACACAACATCAGGGAAGCTAGCTTAGTGTCTGCATCTCGGGAATATTGTGACTAAGAAGTGGCTGCCAGTGGCCTGGAGCAGCTTTCAAGAGTTTTCTATAGGCTTGGGGGGCTGAGGCAGAGTGGATGGAGCACGCACTCTTGGCTCGGCCTGGCAGACCTGTTTTCACACAGAAGTGAGAAGTGAGAACCTCGTGGACGGATGGGCGTGGTCCGTAGCTGTTGCTGTCTACGAATGCTGACTTGCTAAGAAACAGAACAATAAGCTGGGTATGGTGGTTTAATCCCAGAGGCGGAGGCAGGTGAATCTCTGAGTTCAAGGCCAGCCTGGTCTACAGAGTGAGTTTGAGGACAGCCAGAGCTGTTACACAGAGAAACACTACCCAAAAAGAGGGGGACTGAAGAGTCACTTTGGAAGTGGAAAGGTACAGATGCCATTAAGCAAATCCGGTCTCCATATCCACCTGCTTAAGGAAGGACCTGAGCATGGGGACCCTGTCCTGTGGCTCTGCAGTCAAGCCCAGCTCTGCTCCTGTGCTATGGCTGTGGCTTTGCACCATCAGTGGCATATGGGGCCTCATTAGAGCTACAAACATGGGGACCCCACTGCAGACACCCTGAATCAGGAGCTGTAGGGATAGAGTCTGCTCTTAAATAAGGCCTGCAGGTGAGTCTGGTGCAAGTTCACGTTTGAAAGGACCCGCCACTTCCTCCCCCCACCCCAGATTTCACTTTCTCTCCCCACCCCCACCCACCCTCACTGCTTTTTAAACATTCGTTGCTCTAGCCAGACTCATTTTCCTTTTGAAAACACGAAACAAAACAAACAAAGCAACAGAGCATCTCCTCCTTCAGGCCTCACTGAGCGGTAGGGTTGTTCTCAGAAACCCACACATCTTCCAAGGCTAATCTCAGGTCACCTAGGTCAGGCCAACCCCTCCTGCTTGCTTCCTCTTCAGTCTTATGGTGGACTTCTTAGGGGCTGTCCAATGGCCAAGAAACTGGCCTGGTACCCCAGGTAAACAGGATAGATAACTGGCTAGTGATCTCCAGTTCTTTCTCTCCCATTGCATTAAGTGTGTCTTTGACCGGTGCCAGGGAAAGGCACATGGCAGGCATAGCTTATGTACCTGGTTTGCTGATATTTGTAGGCTTGGAGGCTAAAGAAACAGAACAGTTACAAATCATTAGGGGAATTTTGTTCCTGTCATCTCTGATGGAACATCACGATCAACACTAACAACCATGAGGAACTGTTATTCCCTGGGTGTCCGACTTTTCACATCATTAGAGGAAACTCAACAGGTGCCACCAGAGTGTCAATTTAGCAATTATCACTCCTCCCTGGTTTCCTGTTTGCTTACCGTCTGGAGAAGGTGAAGTCTCCAAATGCAGCCACCCTCCTTCCTTCCCTGAGCCAACTGCCTGGGAAATGCTGAGTGGGAGCCCTCACAGTGTGTGTGTGTGTGTCTGTCTGTCTGTGTATGTGTGTGTGTATGTGTGTTGAGACAGCCATCACAGTGTGTGTGTGTCTGTGTGTATGTGCCTGTGTCTGTATGTTGGGGGGAGCCCTCACTGTGTGTGTGTGTGTGTGTCTGTGTTTTGGGGGAGGCCTCACACTCTGTGTGTGTGTGTGTGTGTGTGTGTGTGTGTGTGTGTGTGTGTAGCAGTGAGGATTGTAGCTGTACATGGCCTGCCCAGATGAAGAGGTGCTCAAACGTTTCTTGTTTTACATAGAGAAGTGTGACTTTGGGCTGGGAGCTTTGGAGCTCACTTTGGGATGAGCCATGTGAGGTTCAATGAGGGGAAGCAGCGTTTGTCTGTCACTGATTGCAAGTAAGGCTGAGATCCTGGCTCTCCTTGTTCTTAGCCTCGTGTTTATTCCTACATATACCTGGTGGCATGAGTTGAATGGTTGTTTAGGTGTCTCCTCATATCCCCTTCCTCAAGAGAGACCAGTTTTCTTGAGTACTCTACCTGCTTCAGTCTTCCCACAAGCTAGTACCTGACAGTCCTAATGCTCACTGGTGATGTGTTCTCTTTGTGATGTGTGTGGGCATGGGGCTGAATGAGCTTCTTGGGGGAAAGGATTTGGGTTAGATGCATGTAGGACTAATGATAAGGACAGGGACCCTCATCCTAGTCTAGAAACTATAGGCATTTGCTCAGGTCTCCTGGGATCAAGAAGGGCGAGTCCACAGGCTTATGTTAGCGGCTGGCCAGTTGAGTGGCTTGTCCTGCTTTGTCATCCTGTAGCAGGACTACTGGTAATTAGGTGCCATTCAGAATTGTTCTTGATACTAATGGCCACCTAGACTGTGCCCTTGAAAATCGTTCCGAGCAAGGACTATGTGGGGAAGAAGTCACCGTGACTTCCAGGAGCAGAGAAGCCTGCATCTCCACACAGATGAACTCGCCATACAGTCTTTTTTGAAGTCATTCCATCGTTAGGTTTGTAAGAAAGGAAAAATCCCAAAGAATAGCATCATAAAGAAGATAAAAGTCTGGGTGGGAGCCCAAGGAAGACAGGATGAAGCTGTACCTAGATCATCACATCAGTGGTGGTCTGAGTCTTATTGTCCCAGATGGCAGCATCTCTGTTCCAGGAAGCAAGATGGAAAAGACCAATAGTCTGTTTCAAAATATGTGTCTTTCATTTTATACATGTGTGTGTGTGTGTGTGCCTAAGTGTATGTACATATGTGCACAACATGCATGCAAAATCATGGAGGTCAGAAGAGGGCAATGAATCCCCTGGCACTGGGGTTATAGGTGTTGTGATACACTGTGTGGGTCCTGGGAACTGGATCCCAGTCCTCTGGAAGAGCAGGAAGCTTCTGAGCCATCTTTCAGTCCCCTAGAAAAGAATTATTTTATCATCATCATCACCACCACCACCATCACCATCTTTATTACCATTATCATCATCACTATCATTATTTTTGTGGTGTGTGTGTGTGTGTGTGTGTGTGTGGTATGCCCATGCAGAGGCCAGAGGGCAACTTTCAGGAGTTGGTTCTCTCCTTCAGTGGTAGGTCCCAGGGATCAAACTTATGTCATCATGCTTTTGTGACAAAGCAAGTGCTGGACCATATTGTCAGCCTGAGGAAAGGATTATTTTAAAAATATTTTACTTAATTTATTTTTAAATTCATATGTATTAATATGTTTGGATCAAATCCACCCCCATTCCATTCCTCCTATATCGTCCTATTACTTTTCCCTCCCAACTTTTTGTGCTCTCTTTCCCCTTTTTACAAAAATACCCTCTGAGTTCATTTAGTGTTGCCCACATGTTCATGGATGTGGGGCTATGCGACAGAAAACAAGTAGATTCCCTGAAGAAAACAGACTCTTCTTTCCCAAATAGGCATCAGCTACAATGGCCTCCCAAGTAGATGTAGGCTTTCACGAACCTCGTCCTTGCTGGGATTTTGCCTGACTTGATCTTGTACAAGTCTTTCACTTATTGGTCGCAGCCTCTGTGAGCTCATGTGTGCGACTGTGATGTCCCATCTGACTGTTGCTGGACTTTCTTGTCCCACCTAGTCCCACCATGCTTCATCCCCAAATAAACACATGAACGCTATATTAATTATAAAACTGTTGGCTGAAGGCTATGGCTTCTTATTTGGTAGCTCTGTCTTAATAATCAACCCATTTATATTAATCTAGGTATTTACATGTGGTCTTATCTTACCAGAGAAGGGTCCGAACCTGTTACTCCTTTGTGGTCTACATGGTGACTGTCTCTTTGCCTGTCTTTTCCAGAATTCTCCTCATCTCCTAGCCCCACCTATCTTCCTGCCTCCATTGCCAGTGTTTTTTTCATCAACCAATAAGAGAAACATATATACAGAAGGACGTCCCCCATCATCTGACAAATACGGCTTCATTGTAGACGTCTACTCCCTCTGGGTCTTAATATTTCCATCCCCATCTTCCACAATGATCCCCGTCTTGAGGGAAATATGTGTGATACAGGTGCCTCACTTAAAGCTGAGTACTCCAGATTGGCTAGTTATGGATCTCAGTGTCAATTGCCATTTACTGCAAAAAAGAAACCTTTCTGATGAGGGTCGAGAGATGGACTAATATGGGATTAAAGATAAGAAGGGGGCAGTTTTATTATTATGTCCATTTGGCAGAATAATAGCACTTGGTTCTCCTCTAAGGCCTGTGGCATAATCAGCTGGGTTTTCAGCACCAGACATTGGTTTGACTTGTGAAGCAGGCCTTAAATTTATTTAGAAAGTAGTAACTTCAGTGACGTCTGTGCTACTATTACACCATTGGGCATGTCTTGCCAGGGACTATGTTATTGCATCTCACAGGGTTCACAGCTTTGGTAAGACTGATCAGTTTTCTCCCCTTGTGGCCTGCATAGTACCTTCCATAACTATTAAAGCTAGCCTGGGTAGATGAAGCTTCCAGGTCAGTACTGACTTGATTTCTCCATGTCCTATGATTCAGCTATATGGCACCTTCAGCCATAGGGTCTTACTGCCAAGTTCTGAAGTGTGTCCAAGAGCAATGACAGTAGCCCATAATGTTTTGGGGTGAGAGTCAATGGGACCCCATTAACCAACAACTTACAAAGAGGTAACCCATCCCTGGCACTGAGCTTTTTATTTGATAGACTATGGTGCCTTGGGGAGGTATTGTCCTCCCACATTATAGGGTAACTATTTAAATTCCTTAGATGTATGTATGTATAAGTGTTTTAGGAAGCTTCTATGGTTTCCATATGTCATGTTCAAAGGTCTTCAGTATTGGTTATCTCTCCCTATACTGTCTTCTATACCTCACCCTTCCTGTTCCATTAGTTCCCTTCCCCCTTCATAACACCTGTGCTCTAGCCTTTTTCCTTTAAATCCTGACCCCCTTACTAGGCTCCTGCCTGTGGGCCTCTGATTTGAAAACACATATGTAGAACATCACAGCTAGCACTCACATGTGAGAAAAAATATGCAACATTTATCTTTCTGGATCTGAGTTTATATCATTCAGAATGGACATTTCTACTCTATCCATTTACATGGGAGATTCATAAGTTCATTTTTTTACAGCTGAATAACATTAAAGTGTGTATATTTTCATTGTCCATTCATCTATGGATGGGCAACTTGGTTGTTTCCATCCCATGGCTATTGTGAATAGAACGGCAATGAATATGGATGAGCAAATGTCTCTGTAGTAGGATACAGAGTCCTTGGGACTATGCCCAGGAGTGGTGTTGCTGGATCATATGGTAAATCTATTTCTAGGTTTCTGAGGAATCTCCTCACTGGTTTCCCTAGTGGCTGCACCAGTTGGCACACCCACCAACAGTCACTTAAGTGTCCCCCTCTCCCCATATCCATGCCAGTGTTTGTTGTCCTTTGTTTTCTTGACCCAAGCCATTCTGTCTGGGGTGACATGAAATCTCAGAGTAGTTTTAATTTGCATTTCCCTGATGGCTAAAGATGTTGAACATAAAAAAAATTCTTGGCCATTTGGCCATTTGTAGTTAATCTTGTGAGAACTCTGTGTTTAGTTTCATGCCCCAATTTTGGATTTTTTTATTGGTGTTAGTTGTTTTAGTTCTTTGCATATCCTAGACACCAACCCTCTCTCTGATGTATAGCTTTTTCCATTCTGTAGGCTGCCTCTTCACTTGAATGATGGTGTCCTTTGCTGTATGGAAGCTTTTTAATTTCAAGAGGTCCCATTTGTCCATTGTTGATCTCAGTGCTGCAGGGTGCGTTTCAGAAAGCCCTTTCCTGTGTTTATAAATTGAATCCTATTCCTTACTTTATCCTCTGACAGTCTTAGGGTAGTGGGTCTTATATTGAGGTCCTCGGTCCCTTTGGAGTTATGCTCAGGGTGAGGGATAATAATTGAATTTCAGTATTCTGCATGCAAACTGCACAGTTTGACCAGCACTGTTTTTGAAGATGCTCTCTGAGAAAATTATTATGAAAGGGCATTTTAAAAGCAGTACAGCAGCTGCCAAACATGTAAACTAAATGCACAGTTAAGATTCTATTTAGCTCATTTATGAATGGGGTGACTGGCCCAAGGAGGAGCTGAATGTACATATGCAGGGCATCAGGACGGTGGAAGAAAACCTTCAGTCACATGCAAAACTGATCAATATCCTCAGACTTCCTCTCCATGGGATGCGGTGTATGCTTCTAGGATCTGTACTTGGCCTTGTTGACAGCATTCTTTTCCTCACGGGGTCGTAAAATGACCCAAAGAGAAAGCAAGAACAGGATAACACGGAGGTTTGCCTTGGATGGAACTCTTTTAAAATTTCTGTTCATTTCCAAGCCACATAATGTGTGTGTGTGTGTGTGTGTGTGTGTGTGTGTGTGTGTGTGTGTTACAAGATGCAGTTGAAGTTGCATGAAGAGAAGACAGCTGACTGCTCTTAAGGAAAGCCCCTGAAGTCATCATGTGTGTGTTTTCTTAGATCCTATGGCCAGAAGTTAATCACATAGCCAGCCTAGGTTGTGAGGCTGTTAGGAAATGTGGTGTGCATGTGTTCTGTTATATAGAGGAGGGAGACTGTTTACAGTGAGTGCATCCAGTAGCCTCTGCCTCAGTTGTCATCTGTTTTTCACTAAAGACAATGAGAGGTAACTAGAGTATGTCATGTGACCTGTGGTACGTCTATAGAGTGGAATATGATATAGTCCTGAAAAGGAAGCAAGGGTATATGAATTGATACAAGGATATCCAAGATCAATATACACCAAAACTCAGGCACAAAAGAGTGTGTACAGCAGACTATTGTTTAAGTTTGAAAACAGATGAATATGCTTATTAATAAGTTGATGGCCACTGAAAAGGTTAAAAAAAGGCATAATAGTCTTCTGGTAATTTAGGGCCAGACAAAGGAGGGAGATTCTCTGACCTTGCATTAAAGTTGTTTTATGTTCTCCTTGAATTGTGATCATGCCCATGTGTTCTCAGTTGTTGATAAAACAAAACAAAATGAAACAAAACTCACCATCTCCCAGTGATTAAGAAAAATCCAAATTGGCCTGTGTCTGGAGGTACAGATTCTAAAATGTTAAACAAAAAAACCAGATTGCCCAATTGTGAGGAAGAGGAATGCAGAGTCTTACAATACCAGCATAGGAGAGAGAGTCATTTCCCTCAATTCCCTGAACTCTTTTGTGATTCCTGAGTTTCATACCATGTGTATGGGCATGTTTTAAACACTTAATGATATCTTGTTAAAGTTATTGTGCGTGTGTGTGTGTGTGTGTGTGTGTGTGTGTGTGTGTGTGTGTGTGTGTGTGGCTGTGACGACTAAATGAATTAGTGGAGCTAAAACCACCTGTGAGAGCAGGAGCTGGCATGGAGGCGATGGCAGGAAGTGATAGTAACAGTGTGTAACCGGCAGGTTGTGTAAGTTAAATGTGTCACTGACCTTTAAAGCGCCCAGTGTGGGGATTGCCACCCAGGTAGGTGGCATCATGGGAGCCCCTGTAGAAATGTTAACGGCATTTGTTCTTGTTTAACTTGCAATGTTAATGGCAGGGAGAGTCCTGTGAAGCTACATACTCTAGTGAGCGTGAGCGCCAGTGCCCCGATCGGATACTTCAACATCAACTGGACATATTAGAGTTATTGAGCCTTGTCAGTGTGTGAAATTTTTAAGCTTGATTTTAAGAGGAAAAAATAATACAGAAAAGACAAGACTGAAAGAAAATGGCCCCTGAAATTCTAGGGTTTCCCGGCTCTGCGAACAGCCTAGGAATGAGGCCTGTTTGCACTGGGGTTAATATGTGTTTATAATTGAGTTCCAGTATTGAAGACTCCAGGGAATTCTGCATGACCTCACTGCTGTGTTAATCACCAGCCAGGAAGCCACACACCTTCCTTCTGCACTTATCTTCCTGGACTTGGGGGCACAGCTGCCTCCTCCAAGGGCCTGGGATAGGCCTCACTGGTTTCTCTTTGCCAAGGCCTTCCTGGCCACGGCTGTGTGTGTGTGTGTGTGTGTGTGTGTGTGTGTGTGTGTGTGTGTGTGTGTGTGTGTGTGTGTGTGTGGACCTTGAAGTGACTCTGTGAGTGCATTAGCGGGGAAGGGCAGGCCAGGGTTAATGGCTCCAGGCAGATGGCTCTTCTATGGAAATTCGCTGGTAAGAAGCAGATGCAGATGCTGATGAAGGGCCATATTTCTGAGCAGTGATGACATACAGACATCCTTTGTGCTTTCTCCTTACCTTCTAGCCCTGTGCCCAGCCCCTTGCTACACACTGTGTGGCCCTTGAGAATATACAGCTGGACGAAACCCCAGAGCCAGCTCTCCCCGTCACGGACAAGGAAACAGGTCCATTGAAGGTCAAAGAGGCCAAAACGCAAGCTCCAGTCCTAAATGTCACCCGTGACAGCTGGGGGAAGAATATAGGCATAATAGGCACTTCATCAAGGCCTATCCCAATTCCCCACTTTCAGAATAGACATGACCTATGGGGCACTTTTCAGGATCTTTGAGTTAACTGAAAGCACCCCACACCACCCTGTTCCAGAATGCCTTTGTGGGTTTGTAGCATAAATGCAGCCACAGCTGAGATTAACTGAGTGTTTGTAAAATCTAAACCTCCAAGAACGTGTACAGTCAGTGAAAAAAACCCAGTAGAGTCTGTGTGTGTCCAACATGAGTCATAAAGAAATGAACTTTTATCAGGGAACAGAGCCTGGGGCAGGGTGATCAGAGATGAGCAAGACTGGGAATGAGAAAGGAAAGGAGGTGAATGGGTAGATTTCAAGTTCTGGTGGCCTAGAGGGCAACCTCCTCCAGCCATCATCATGAAGAGCTTGCTTTAGCTGGGACCCTAGAAAGACTGTGGTGCCCGGTGACGAAGAATCTCAGAATCCCACCTCATGTGTGTACACACATGCATGTGTGCACATAGACACACACACACTCACACACATGCACACATACACATACACAAACACAAACACGGAATTAAGGGGTCATTTTCCTAGAGGACTGTGGACTTGTTTTGGAAGGATTCACACTCACTGCTCATTAAGGGGCTGTCGGGGGACACCAACAAAGTGTTTCTCCCGTCACACAGTAGCCTGCAGTTTCCTACTGTGACTGGAGGTCACAATTCCGGCATCAATCTGGATCTGTTTTATCCCAGGCACCACTGCTGGGGGCTGACTGCTTTGTCCCTTCAGGGGGATTTTAGGAATCTTTTGTGCCGGGAATGGAGAAGGCAAGTAGAAGTCTCAGACAATCTGTGTGGTTCGGGAAGGAATGAAGAGCGCGGGTGGCAGAGTTGCTTGCCGGGAGGGCGGGTTGATTCCTTCAGACCCCAGGAATATTTGGGAAGAGACTTAGGGGACAAGAATGGTTGATGCTGTGGGTTGCAGGAATATCCTAACCCTGATGAGCACTTTCTCCTCCACTGGGGTGAGGGTAGAGGGAGGGGAACCTCCGTATTACACTTCATTACAGGCTACTGGAATCCTGATGGGCTTTGATGAGACCCAAGAAGGTATCTTGGGATAGCAAACGTACCCAGGTCTTCGAGGCTGGGGTGATGTGATGCCTCCCAAAGCAACAGGGCACGGCTTTGGGTATCATCTTGTGTCTTTTAGGCTATAGAGCTCTACATGACATGGCTCTGAGCCACTGGTTCTGAGCAAGTCTGAGAATTGTGCCCAGCCTGTCTCCCATGTCCTCTACACAGGACAATGGCCCTCTAGTATAATTTGTTCCCCTATCCAGAAGCCCATTGCTGTTTAAGGAGGTACAGATTTTACAAGAGGGTTATGTAGGAAATGTGATCTCCCCTTTGGTTTCTCCTTGGTGGTTCAGGGTCGATAAGATGATTGTTATAGTGTTTACCAATGGGCACACATGGCAAAATGTTGAATCTAGAAAGCAGCATACTCTTTGAGCTGACTGTGGCAGGCTTGTTGATTCTGGAGTATCTTGAATCTTCCCCTTTCCTCTGTGTTATGTCGGCCTGCCATCCTCTTACTTGACTCTTGTCCAGTAGAGTAGTTTCTTCCCTTCTTGCTTTCCAGTTGTCCCATTTGCATATGTGCATACTTGCATGTATTTCATGTATGTGTGCACTTGTCTATTTATGTATGTGTGAGCTATGTGCATCTATGTGTTCTTGGGAACTCAATGATTCTGCTATCCTGGTTGGCCATCAAACTCTGAAGAGCTGCCCATTCCTGCCTCCAGGTCCTAGCTTTCCATGGGGGTGGTGGGTTTCTAAACTCAGATCATTATGCTGCTCTCATGACAAGCGCTTTATCAACTGAGCCATCTCCTCAACCCTGGTAATCGTTGCTGTTCAATCCTCCGTGTGTGTGTGTGTGTGTGTGTGTGTGTGTGTGTGTGTGTACGAGCACAAGTGTCCTTGACATCAGATCTCATTGATGTTCCTGCTCCCACCCTCCTGATCACCCTTTGTGGCTTCATGGAGACAATTATTGTGTGTATCCGTAAGTTTTCAGCCAGAACTTCTACCAACTCTCCTGTCCCCACCCCTTGTAGAAAAGGTCTGTTGTTGACAGAGAATTCCTGATCACACACTATCTATCTATCTATCTATCTATCTATCTATCTATCTATCTATCTATCATCTAGCTATCTGTATCTATCTACCCACCTGCCTACCATCTATCTGGTTTTGGAGATGGTTTCTCTCTGTGTAACCTTGGCTGTCCTGGAACTCACTTTGTAGATCAGGTTGGCCTCGAACTCAGAGATCCACCTGCCCCTGCCTCCTGAGTGCTGGCATTAAAGGTATGTACCACCTCACCTAGCCAACTTTGTTTCTCTTATGTGTAAGAAAAGCCAATGCTTGTTGAGGAATGGCAGATGCTGAAAAGACACATGCCACTATTTGTAGCTACCACGAATGAAGCTGGTCGTGTCTGGTTCTGCTTCTGCCAGTTCCTATTTAGGTGGGCTTTGGTCAACCATCAGGTCTCAGTTTCTAGGCACCACTTCTCTGATACACAGTCACGCCAGGGTTATAGATGCCAGTGCCTGAAGATGGGGGCAGGGCCCATCCCAGCGCTTCTCGTTTGCCTATTTGCTCTTCCCTTACGTGGCCTTTATTGACCCGTATGCTGCTGTTATGTTGTGCTGACACTGCTCTGAGTCCCAGGCCAACTGTGATTGTGGAAGGATGGTTGCTTTACATGACCAGGCTGAATTCTATCTTGGCACCATTTCCTGGACAACAGTCTGGTTTGAGGGTTTGGAGCTCTGTGCTGATGTTCTGGTCCTTGGGAAATTGACGCGTGCCTCTCTTTGGGGATGAGACCACACGGCCTTCCTCCAGGTATCCATGTGGGTCACCCGACGGCCAGAGGCATCCTTGCCTTCCTGTGTCTCATGAGGAGATGGAAGCAGTCTTGTGGCGTTGGAATTCCACACTTCCTGTGTAACTCTTGGCTTGTGCTCATTTGGCCTTGTTTCAGCTATTCTTTCTTTCCTTTTCTTTGCCTGCCTGCCATACTTGTGCTGCAGTTACTTCCCAGGTGCCAGGCCCTGGTCTTTGCATCACTTGCTTTCTGCTCTGCTCCTCATCATCCCCACTCCTTGTCCTCAGCCACCCTAGCACTTCTCCCTGGCGGGGATGTTGGCCAGGTGGTCCCTTTTCTGCCTTCCAGTGTCTGTCTTGTATACCAGATATTTCCATCAAAATCCCCTTTCCCTGGTCCAGAGAGGTTGAGCCAGCCCCTGACTTGAGCAAAAGGTGGGTTTAATCCGCTCCAGAGGCATTTTCTAAAAGGATAGCAGAGCGTTGTGAGATTCCACGGAGGAGAACCATCCTTGCCATCACCTCTCTGAACTCCTATGAAGATGGCATTTCTGAAAAGCCATAGAGAGCTGGGGACATTTTGTTTTTCCCCCGGTAAAGAAAGGACTGTATCCCGGATTCTTAGGAGGCTAAGCTGACAGGATTGCAAAGCCAAGGTCTGCCTGATTTACAGAATGAGTTCAAAGCCACTGTAGGTGCAACTTAGTGAGACTCTGTCTCGAAATTTAGAAAAGAAATCGAAAAGAGAGCTGGGTAGAGTGCGTAAGCGTCACAAAAATCGAAGTAGAAAGCAAAAACAAAAGACTCAAACGGGAGATGGCTCAGTCAGTAAAGTGTCTGCCCTGCGAGTCTGAGGACCTGAGCTCTGATCCCCATCACTCAGGTAAAAAGCCAGGCACAGACAGCCGCACATCTGTGATCCTGGGGCTGAGGAGGGAGGAAGAGACAGGTGGATCCCGGCAGTTAGTCGGCCAGCCAGTGTAGACAGTGGGTGGGTTCCAGGTTCAGTGAGAAACTCCATCTCAAAAAATGAGGTGGAGAGTGATTAAGGAGGACACTAAGCATCATCTACTTCTGGTCTCCAACTGCGTGGCATATGTGAGCATAGACACACATGACACACACACACACACACACACATATGCATATAGCACACATATAAGACTCACGTGATAGGAAATATAGGGAGGGTGTTAACTCAGGAGCACGCCCCCATAGAGACGGACTGGCACCCCTCTAACTCCTGCTCACGGCCCTACAGTACATTACGGTAGCAGTGGGTAACCTCCCAATGGGCTTCTCGGTTCATATATGTGTGTGACAGAGCTTTGCAGTCTGCTGACTGCCAAATTTCAGATCCTCAGATAACTTTCAAGTTCTGCCGACACGGAGGCTCACCCGGTTTTTATGGCCTGTCTGATGTCATTTTGTGAGCACAGGAGACGCTGGGAATATAACCCTGCCTTTTAAGGCAAGCCTGGTGTTCTTTCTACCTACCCTCCCGAGCAGAGAACCCAGGAAGATGCCTCTTGCCTGCTCTTTGGGGTCTGGGCATGTTAGAGTCACAGTGGCTCCGTCCAGGCTTCCTGGAATTTCTTTCGAAACCCTGAAGCTGGGTGGGGTTTAAACAGTCTGGTCTTCAGAATGCTATAGGAGAAAAGAGATGGTGTGTGTGTGTGTGTGTGTGTGTGTGTGTGTGTGTGTTTGTGTGTGTGTGTGTTTGTGTGCTTGGGATTCTGTGGCTTTCTTCTGACCCTGCAGTAAGAGCTGCAGGATCACTTTGCACATTCAACTGTCCTGTGGAGTATGATTTGTCTTGTACCACAGAAAAATTTAAATTCTGGTTTTTATATTTTGTTGAGGGGTGGGGGGTGGGTAATTTTTGTGTATGTGTGTGTGTGGGTTTGTGTGTGTGTGTGTTTTGTTACATTGAGATGTTACTTCCAAACGCTTGCAATTGAAGTTTTAAGTGAAAATCAGTATCTTGCCACTTTGGAGATTTCTTTCATTTTGACTTCAGAGGATGGATGGATGGAATGTATACACACACACACATACACACACTACCCCTACCCCGAATTTAAAAGTTGACTTTCATCTGAGCTGTAAGGATAATGTTTATGATATTAATGCCCCACCGGAAGATTTCGAAAAGGAAGAATAAATAATTTGAGGTCTCAGTCATTCCAGATGGAGCTTAGGAAGAAGGCCAGGCCTCTGTTGAGCGCATCTCTCCAAAGCTGTTATTACAGGAGACTATGCGCAGGGTTCATCTAAGGCTTGGGGAGTGAGCCCTCTGCCCTCCTTCCATCAATTCCTCCCATCTGCCTTATCTGGTTCCAGGGCCAGCATCTGGAGCCAACAGTTTGAATTCAGAACAGTAAAGCTTCCCAATAAAGCTGCTGGCCCCGGCGGAGAATGACCGCTGTAATTTTAATATGAGGAGGTGGAGACCTGGTTTTGATCTTTTTAATGCATTGTTTTCCCCTTCACTCGGCTTCAGCACTCACCGCACATGTTTCCAAAACATGTCTAATGATAAAAACCTGTGTCAACATTCTTGCCTTGGCTACCAAGTGTATCCAGTAGCTTGGGAGAGGCCAGGCTGACTGCCGAGGAAGAAATCACGTGAGGCCGGTTATTGCGATGGCTTGAATACTGGCACGGGCATTTGATGACATTTGTCGAAGACCCTGGGTGGAGGCAGGGAGGCTGAGAGTTGACTGCATGGAGGTCTGCATTGAGAGGGAAGTCTCTCCTCCCAAACAAAGCAAAGGGGAGGGGTGTGTAACAATAACCAGATCGAGCTGTGCTCTAGGATACACAAAACTATGTACTTTATGTTAACTGACTCCTCAGATGCCTATGAGGTGTGTATGGGCAGAGAGAGAAAAAGACATGGAAAGAAGTGTTGACTTGTTTCAGATCACAGCAAAGTGGGGCTTGAGCACAGCCTCTTTAGCTCCCACGTCCCATGCTCAAGTACTGTGGGAATGTCTGTTCCCCTAGCCTTGAGAATTCACCTGCCTCAGAGAATGGCCCCCTTCCCCCGCGTGCCTGGTGGGTTCTGGTGAACACTGCTCTTATGAGTCAAGGTCTGTAGCCTGAATCCAAGAGGACACATTGTCCCCAGCCTCTTTAGCCACAAAGCTGAGGGGCCAGTATGTTCCTAGTATGTTCCTAGTATGTTCCTAGTATGATCCTAGTATGTTCCTAGTATGTTCCTCCAAGCCTGTGGTTTCGGGGATGGCTCTCATCTTCCAGCACACACACACTCTCTCTCTCTCTCTCTCTCTCTCTCTCTCTCTCTCTCTGTCTCTCTCTCTCTCTCTCTCTCTCTCTCTCTCTCTCTGTCTCTCTCTCTCTCTGTCTGTCTATCTGTCTCTCTCTCTCTCCTCCTCCCTCCCTCCCTCCGGCCCCTCCTCCCCCTTTCCCTCTCCCCCCACTCTCTCTGCCACACTAGTTGATAGCATGGATTTTCACATTCTTGGGCCTGGGATGAGAGATCCAGGTGCCTAGAAGGCAGCACACATGTACACACGGGGTGTGGGAAGTTAAGGGACAGAGGTGGGATCTGGATGGTACTCCATCGCAAGCTGGGCTGTGAAATTGTTGGACTCAGAGCCTTGAGAGCCACGGACCAAAGCAAAGCTTTGAAAGCAGTGGGGATGTGGGATGGAAGGCAACTCATAATTCATTTTTCCTATAAAGCTTCAGGATAGCCCTCCGGGCTAAATAAAGAACAATGGCCAGGCTGCAGGGAGACAGGAGCAGGAGGAAGCAATTGCATCAGGATGAGGCCAGGCTGTGTCCCTACACGGCCTCCATACAACTGAATGGATATGGAGGATGGGGCGTTTCCATGCAAAGCTCCAGTGAGAGTAATGGGGGTTGACAGTGATGCCTGCTTTAGGGGTGCAGAGGGAACCTTGGATGCAGCCCTTTCGTGAGTTGAGATGAGGTCGGCAGTTAAGAAGGGTGTTAGGCAAGGGAAGGGGGTCAATCTTTAGTGGTACCCCAGATGACCGTAATAAAAAGTTTGGATTTTCTTGCTATTACATTAATTAACTAATGGCAGTTTGTTGAGAACCTTTTAAATACCTAGAAGTGTGTCCACATGCTCTTGGTAGCAAAAGGAGTATCTCCTGGGCCCAGCAACGACAACATCAAGAAGTGTGTGGGGAGGGTTGGGCTTTAGCTGAGTCTTTGCCTGCGAAGGACCCTAATGCTGTGAGGGAAGCAGGTTCCTGAGGGAGGTGGGCCAGAAAGTTTTATGTGGACCTTCTCCAGTGCAGAATCTGTGAGAAACAAAGTGTGTTCAGGAGAGGCTCAATGCCAGAGCCCTGGCGTGGTCAGATGGCAGTCTGGCTGGAGCATGTGGGGGTGGGAGCGCTGGACATTTCATCTGGGGCTGCTCTGCGGAAGGATGCTAAGTGAGTGGTGTGGCTGTGGCGGTAGGAGCGATGGAGCTGAAACTCCAGTCTTCAGTTTTGTTGCTTGAAGTGAGGCCCTTAGGAGACGTGTCACCCCTGGATCTGTCAGGACACAAACAGCACTGTGTTTTCTCAAACTGACAGTTGTGTCTGTTCATCTGCCTGATTGTCCTGACAATTCTGTTTGACACAGGGTTGTTGTAGATCTTGTCACTGCCCCCTGCAAGAGTCTACATCTGAAGCAATGAAAGTGCGAGAGATTGCAGTGGGTCCCTTAGTGGCGAAAGCTCGGCAGAAAACGTGGCTTTCTGGGTCTTTATAGCAGCAAGCTCAGATCTTAGTGGGCTCTTTCACCCCTGGAAAGCCTTTAACGCCTTGTGACAGACCCTTCTAAGAGGTCACAGAGCAAATGAAGTGGGGAGATAGATGGCTTGGTCATTGCAGGCATCCACATGCATGTCTGTGACCCTAGCACAGTAAGGGGAGGATACTGGCAGATCCCCAAAGCCGGCTGCCAGCGGTCTAACCAATCGGTCAGCACCAGGTTCAATGAGAGACCCTGTCTCAAAAAATAAGGTGGGGAGTGAAAGAGAAAGACACCCAGTCTTTGAACTATGCACATAGGTTCCCATGCTCCCACATGCCTGTGTGTACATACAAACTAAGAAACACATGCACATGCAGGCACACGCCATTACAGAGTCAGCACATTTAAATCTTAAGAGGCGAATGGATCGTGCTTGGGGTGGGGGAGGTGGAAGGGGCATCTAAGGAGAGTCCGGGTAACCCACCCTGCAAGCCCCCGCCTCCCTTCATCTGTGATAATCTCACAGGGTGCAGGCAAAACATCATTTCGTAGCGTTTAGAAACCATTGATTGGGGAAACTCTGGAGGTACACCACTTTATATGTTCTCTACATCTAACCTAACATTATATTTCTTCGCATAGAACACGCAGAAGTTGCAGTGATGATTCCCCAAGTCCCAGATGCTAAAGGAGGCCCTAAGAGCGTGGCAGCCCGGTGTGGAAGAAAGTGAGGAGTGTTGACTAAACAGAGCTGGGGTGCTTCAGCCTTTGTCTGCCTTAGGGGCTGTGGAGTGACTAGAGAGCAATAAGGTTGGTTAGGGTCCCCCCCACAAATCCTGTCTATGGAGCCTGGTTTTGGATCATCGGTACCAGTGACCCGAAAGTCCCTGACATGGTTGAATGAGACTGATGGGGGACTCAGGCATTGTCAGGGTGGGCCCCAGGAAGGAGCACACTTGGAAGGAAGTGGAAGGCTGACTTGGATGCTGGTATGAGTGGGTGGGTAAGCTTAATGGAGAGCTAGACACTTGCTGAGCACAGAGCACAATACAACGTCGTATCAGGGAACTGGATGTCACCTGGTGGTACTTTTGAGGGAAGTAATGGGCAAGAGGCCTCGTGATAGTGGTCTACTGTAGATGCGTTGGGCATGTTTCTATACCCTGGGTGGATTTGTGTTGAGAGAATAAGGGCCCATCTAGGAACTCCCAGGCGAAGGCTGTGAGGAACGATACTGGAGTGGATGGAGTCAAAGCTGGCAGGATGGCCTATGAAGAGGGCTTTGAGGGCTTGGAGGTTGGGTGGACTGAAGAGGCAGAGTGTGGGGGAAGGTGTAGATGGCTCTAAATGAAGGTCATGGGAGAATGGGCTCTAGAATGTTCTGGCTTTTGTCCAGTGCTCTTCCTGAGCTCCATGTATATCTTTGGAATTACATATCATTGGTTGTGTATATCAGATTTGTGTGTAAACAAAGACCCATAGATCTGGGGACATTAACTGTTCCTGTCATCTCCAGAAGGGAGAATTATGATCTTGTCGTTTGGGGAAGGCCACAGCATTTTAAGAGCTGCTGGTTTTCAGAGAGTGGACTGTGACTTAACTTTGGAAAGATGTGCTTTGGGCTGGTAGGAAAACTTAGGAAGTCGTCCCAACTGTCTACCTGGAGAGGGTGGCAGCCGGCGAGGCCCAGGGCCTGCAAGGGCAAGCCCTCTGTAGGGTCAGCCCTGCCTGTGGTGGATGAGCCCACTGTGGGGTGTGGACGTGAGCTCAGCTTCCGGGACCTTCCACACAGCGTGGGTGGTTCATTCTCTTTCTCTGGGTTTGCTCGTCCTGGCACGACTCTGGATGGCAGTGAGCTTTGTGCCGTGGGATCCATAACCTGGTTAACCGACATGACTTGTCAGTGTGGGTGGTGGTAGGGGTGCATTTGGGGATGCTGTGGGGCACGAGGTATGACTCTCTGTTGCTCCCTGAACGTGTTACGTAATCAGGGGGCTTCGTCTTTTTCTGCCTTAGTTAGAAGTGTTTGCCTCTTACTCTTCTCTCATTAAGAGGGTTGTCTCTTAACTCCTTATTTTGGTAATAACTCCCATGTGCAAAATTTAAACTGACATTAATAATTACCCTTATCTCTCACTAACGGACCTGTGATTGATAGGTAACAACCAAAATAAAACGTAGTTACAGATAAGCGATTATCTCCTTGGGTTCTGTTACTCAATTCTTTGTGACTGTTGCTCCATCCCTAATTGCAGGCACCATGCTTGAAGCTCGAGGAGATGAAGATGAATGGGACCCTGTCCCTGAGGAGCCCAGGCTCCTTCTGAACTTATTTTTCCATATGCAGCGTTGTACCCCGAGCGACTTGGCAAAGAAGGGCTTAGCTGTGGCTCTGAGCATTTGGGTAGATTCTCAGGGCCTTGATTCTTATGGTTTGAGAAAGTTGCCCTTGGCAAACACATCCTTCTCATGATCTTGAGCGACACACCTGGACCCATGATGTTTACCGTTGATCACTCGATCTTCTGCTCTTTCCGAATCAAAGAAAACTGGGATTGGCTGGAAAATATTTTATCACGATGAATTTGCTTTCTCAGATGAGTCCTTGAGGTTATTGTAAGTCTTCAAGCCAGGAAACCTGCTGTTCATTGATAGGTTAGTGAACTAAACAGCCAGAGAATCAGTGTGGGGCAGGTGGCTCAGTTGGCAAACTACTTGCCATCATTTAAACACGAAGACCCGCGTTCCCAGAACTCATGTAAAAAGGCTGAACACAGAGATGAGCATCTATTATCCTGACACTGGGGTATAGGAGAGAGGAAGATATATAGCCTTTGCTGGCCATCTGGTCTAGCTGACCCAAGCCTTGGGTCCAGGGAGAGACCCTGACTCAAAGAAGTAAGGTAGAAAGTGATAAAGATACCCAACACCAAGCTCTAGGCTTCATACACATATGTATAGACCCACAAACATATACACGTGCATATATGACACATACATAGGTCACACACACACAGTGTCAGAGAATAACGAGGTTATCTAGGAAGTAGAGTGATAGACTTTCTCATATTTAACCAGTTGGGCACCAGGGTGTATGCTACACTCTGAAAAAAAATCACCTGATAGTAATACAGCTAGAGAAAGGGGCAGAAAGTGTCAGACAGCCCTGGCAGTGTGGCTTACATGATGCTCTGAGCCTTCCTAGGAGAGCAGTTTTCACTGGCCTGTAATGGAGCTCCTCAAATGTCGCCTGTCCCTTTCCTTCAGCTGTAGCTGGCAGCGGAAGAGGCAGAAGCTCTGGAATTTACCTCCATCCCCACCCTGGCAGAGATTATACTCAGCAAATGCCATGCCCGGGGTCACAGTCCCTGGAGTGAGTGGGGTGAGCTTTGCCCTCGCAGAGTATGCTCATTGTGTCATTGGATTTACCTTGGCACTGTGCCCGGTTGGGTGGCTCGCTTAATGGCTTGGAAGCTGCCAAGCCTCCGTCTAGCACAGTGCTGAGTCTGCATTCCTGGCTTTTTACTGGGCGTAGCCCAGTGGGACACATGGAGATGGTGAAGTAGTCTTGAGGCCACCAAAGGGGGCCTGAGCTCACTTTCAGCTTCATCAAGACAGCTCCGCTAACGGCAATGGTTCCCTTAGTCCTTCCTGACTGTGTGACAGCCTCCAGAGTGGAAAAGCACCTCCCTGAAGAAGAGAAGGAATGGCGACAATTCTCTCCAAAGGCCTTACCAACCGTGGCTCCTGAAAGGACATTAAAATTCCTATCACCGGTGGGGCAGCGGTAGCTCACGCCTTTAATCCCAGCACTCGGGAGGCAGAGGCAGGTGGATCTCGGTGAGTTTGAGGCCAGACTGGTCTACAGAGCGAGTTCCAGGACCAGGGCCGCACAGAGAAACTCTTATCGCAAAATAAATTAATAATTAATTAAAATACTTATCACCTGCTGCATTGGCCTGAGAGGACAAGGACCAAGGCCAGGGAGCAGGAGGTCACTCATCTCCTCAAAGGGTATGGGGATGTCCAGAATGGACTGTCGATGGAGTTTCTTTCCAGCCTGGTCCTGCAGCCACTTAGTCCCAAATAAACACACAGAGGCTATATTAATTACAAACTGTTTGACCGGTGGCTCAGGCTTCTTACTGGCTCTGTCTTAATTATTAACCCATTTCTATTAAACTATGTGTTGCCACGAGGCTTACTCATAACGCTCTGGCATGTTACTCCTTCCACAGCTTCCTGACATCTCTTTTGGACTCCTCTCTGCATCTCCTCTTCCCAGCCTTCTCCTGGTCTGGTAGCCCCACCTATACTTCCTGCCTGACTACTGGCCAATCAGTGTCTTAAACCCATAAGAGAAGCATGTATTCACAGCATACAGAAGGACATCCCCCATCACCTCTTCTTTTCTGTCTAAATAAAGAGGAAGGCTTTAACTTTAACATAGTAAAATTGTACATAACAAAACAAGCCAACAGGAGAAGCATGTATTCCCAGCATACAGAATGGACAACTATGGCTGGGCTTGGGGGTGCTAGTCCCTTTGTCTCTCCATGAGGCAGTATCGTTGGGTTGTTGGAGAGGACTCTGCTCTTCAATCAAGGCCATTAGAAAAACCCAGGGTATACACCTGTGGAGCACAGACCAGTGGAGGTATTCAAATTGACAATTTCCTCTCTCCTGCACTCCTTTCCCACTCCCTCCCAAGCTTTCCCTTTACAGTTTATGGAAGACTTCAAGCACACTCAAAAGGCAATCTGGAAATAACCCGTTTTCAGCTGGCATCTAATGATTACCAACCCCCTCCCCTCCTGCCTGTGTTTGTTTGCTTTAGTTTTTTAAATTATATTTGTTTGTGTACATGTGTGCCCTGGTACATGTATAGAGGTCAGAAGACAACTTGAGGTAATTTGTTCTTTCTCTCTACCATGGGTTCTGGGGCTTGAACCTAGGTTCATCAGCAAGGACTCTTACCTCTTGCTCTACCTCACCTGTCAAGGGTTTCTTATGTGTTGAAAGCAGCATCTACTTATGAATAAAGAGTTCTTAGGATTTCTGACAGAGAGTTCTGTCTTTTCTTCTGTAGAAGACGAATGGCCTGATATTTGGTCTGCATGAAAGTCTGGGAGCCTAGGAAGCAGCTGCCCGAGCAGAAGTGGGCTGGGGGAGGTTGTATCAAGGGGTCCCAGAAAAGATAGCAGCCAGTGTAGTGTGCCCCTTGATTGCCTGGGGTCTTTTTTTGTTTGTTTGTTTGTTTTCTGTTTTTTGTTTTACGAGACAGGGTTTCTCTGTTTTGGAGGCTGTCGTCTAGCCTGGCCTCGAACTCACAGAGATCCGCCTGTCTCTGCCTCCCGAGTGCTGGGATTAAAGGCGTGCGCCACCACCGCCCAGCTTGGGCATGGTCTTTTAAAGGGTCCTTTGCACCTGAGTACAGACTACATAATCATGGAACCCTGGGCTGACCAGGGCACTGTCTGAGTGCATTCTGCCAGGTGACAGGGGCAGGCCAGAATCATGCCTGAAAAGACAATGTCAGTGGGCAGAAAGTAGAGAGGGTTACATTTTAGTTCTCAGCTAGGATCCACTTTGTGTTCAGTCTGGGACCCTAGCCCGTCATGCTGTGCCACCTACCTAGACTGAGCATAGGACTTTTCTGTGACAACCCAGGCTGGTAGTTCCCTCACAGACATGCCCAGAGCTTTGCCTGCTAGGTGGTTAGATTCTCTCAAGTTGATAGTATTAACCATCACAGTGCCACAGCGGGAAAATATGCCAATGGCCCTGGAGCTTTTCCACAAGAGCGAACTGGGAGTAACTCCCTCCATCACAGCAGCCTGCCCTTGGCGCTGGCCCCCAGTCCTCGTAGCTAGCACACCCCATGTGGTGTGTTACAAGACATACACACATGCACCTCTGTTGGGGGGCACCTGGGAAGGGGCCAGGCAGAAGTTTTGCAGCTCAGTGTCTGGGATGTGGAGCCCTTTACAGCCCCTTCGGCTTCCTCCTAGCAGAAGTTGGGGGTTCGAGTGGAGGGGGAGGGGCATGCAAATTCGTTGGAGCAATAAAGGCAGCAGACAGTCTCTCCTTGCCAGGAAGTAGCTGCAAACTAACTTCAAAGCTGTTTCTGCTTTTTATTTTTTCACCACACTGACTTCACCTTGCAAAGAGGGCCGAGTTCAGTGGTGCATGAGGTCAGGGTTAAGATGAGACTGACATCTGCTGAGAGAGAGAGAGAAAGAGAGAGAAAGAGAAAGAGAGAGAGTTGGGCTGTGTTTCAGCTTAAAACAAGATCTCTTTGAAAGGCAGAGAAAGCTAAACCGAAGAAAAAGCTTTTAGGTGGAATCTATCCGACCATGTTTGCTTGGTGGTGGCCCCAGGGAGGAAGGAGGTGAGGTGGAGGGTTATAAATGGAGGGCAATGTATGTTTGTCTTCCTGATCTCTGTGTGTCTGAGGTCCCCAGTGCCGGTCCATGTTCTTCTAGGTGCAAGGCTCAAAGCTCAGATACACATACTTCATGCAAAACCTTTAGGGCCAGGGTTGTAAGGAAGCCAGATGTCACTGGATTTTAGGTTAATTTAATATGTATTTTGTATGTTACCCCCAAACCCCAATAGGCCCTCAGGCATGCATTCATGGTCATGCAAATGAACACTGATTTAATTGCACAAATACATAAGTAACTATTTCCATTCAGTGGAATAGATACAGATAAGAAATGGCCTTGTGGGCTGCTGACAAGGCTCAGCTGGTAAAGTTTGCTGGGCTTGATCACTTGAGTTCTGTTCCCTCAGTGGGGGAAAAAAAAAGAGCTGATTCCTGGAAGTCATTCTGTGACCTTTACACCTGTACCATGGTATATGGGAACATGTATGTTTCCTCTCTGTCTCTCTCTCCTCCCTCCCTCTCTCCCTCCCCCCTTCTTCCTCCCTCCCCCTCCCCCCACCTATACACAAGAGTAAACAAAAAAATAGCCTTATGTCAATTTGGGTCAGGTTTTGTTGCCAAATTATTTTGATTCAATTTTGTTTGTTTGTTCTTGTTTTTCAAGACAGGGTTTCTCTGTGTAGCCCTGGCTGTCCCGGAACTCCCTCTGTAGACCAGGCTAGCCTAAAACTCACAGAGATCCACCTTTCTCTGCCTCCTGAGTACTGGGATTAAAGGCTTATGCCATCACTGCCCAGCTGGTTCAAATTTTTAAAAACAGAAGAGCAAAAAACAAAAGAAAACAAAAATTTAGACTTTTTGGCCTTCAGGAAGCACGAGCCTTGAACACCTGCTCCTGCCTCTACCTCCTGAGAGCTAGGACTTCAGGCTTGCACCAGCACACGTGTGTCCCAAACTAAGCTCTTACGTGTCACGCTTTTGTTGGACCTTCATATTTGTGTGTCCAGTTGTCCTCAGCACTATCACCTTCCGCTGCACAAATCCTGGCCTCAGTGCCCACACCCGTTCTGCTCTGTCCCCGGGCCTCTGTTCAGGAGAGGACTCTTCCATGTCTTTCTCTGGCTGGAAGTTCCCAGGCTACGCTGAACGTTCCTCATCTTCACCTTGGACCTTCCACACAACCCCTCAGGCAATCAATCCTTCAACCTATGCACAAGCCCTGATGACGTCCCACGCCTTCCACCATGTCTGCCTCTTCCCAGCCACCACTTCCTCTTGCTTGGGTCATTGTAAAGACTACCAACGTGGCCACCTTGCTGCCAAAGGCTTACCCCCATTCTCACCACACAGCGTAAAGACAAGTTATTTTAAAGTGGGAGCCGCAGCATGCTCCACACAGACTCAGCTCTGGCTCCCCAGTGCCAGAGAACTCGGGCACACACCCTCCTGGAGCCCAGTTCCTGCTGCTTCCCGTAGATAAATATCATCCTGAGGACAAAGGCCAAGCCTTCACCCACCCCTGGGCCTTTGCACAGGCTCCCTTTTCTCCCCGAGATAAGCACAGGCTGACATTGTCAGTAATCAGGAAGACTTTCCTCTTTGACCTTGGGTAATTAACCATCTCCAAACTCAAACTGTGAACTGGCCTCTTTGCAAATAGAGCATAACATGATGGAAGTAAGAGCCAACTAAAGTTTCAGTACCTACGATGGGCATTGGCTAGTATAAGGATCGACTTCAAGTTTTAAAGTTTTATTTTCTCTGAAAGGCTGAGAATCTCCTTTATGCTTGGGACGTGGCCTCCTCTCACTAGGTTAATTGGCAATCGTACATGGCGTTAAGTTGTTCTGCGAGCCTGGATGGGATCTCTTTTAGCTCATTTCATGTGCTCTCAGGACACAATCTATAGAATAGCAGTCTTACCCGTGTTGGTCTAGATAGCTTGTGGAAATCCAAAAGCCAGCACAGAGATATGATACCCTGGAGAAGCTTTTTGGAAAGCACAGCTTTGGCCGTGCAAATTTCAGAGCCCATTTGCTTTGTCTGCTCTTAAGGAAGTATTTTCCCCTTTAGCTGACTTGGTGTGAGCTTCTGAGAAGGGTGAGCAAGTGTGTGTCTTGCTGCGATCGCCCATTTGTCTGTGAGGCCACAGTCTTCATAACCAAGACCTGGCTGGATAAGGAGAGCTGTTCATTTTCAGAAAACAGAGAGTCCCACTTTCATATATAATTTGTACCTGAAATCCTATGAGTTCACTTAGTTATAGAGAAAGCCAGCTGAACATTCGAACATGTCATTATGGGTAAAAATAGGTTCTGTCTCAGAAAATGGGAAACTGTGCCACACTTCTTATTTATATCACCCCACAGTTTTCACTTAAATGTAAAAGGGTTTTTAAAAAATTGGCTACTATCATATCACAGAGTCAAGGGATGGCTATCTGACTCAGGGTAAAGTGCCATTGACTTTAACTTGCCTAATAAATTCCCCTTTACGTGATGCAAGTCTGAGATGTGTGCTTGGTTTTCTTAGAGCCCTTTCTCCTGTCTTATTGCGCATCCAAGACAGATAAGAAGAGAAAGTATTCCAATGTATGGTGGAGAAATGAAGATGGTAGCCTTGACTGCCACATTGGGGGGGGCGAGGACTGTTTGCCCACATCATAACAGGGATATTTATTCACCAATCAGTGAGGTTTACAGGCTATGACAGTTTGTTAAATAAAAGGTATAAAATATGGAAACAAGGGGCTGCAGTACCCCCCACCCCTCCATGTGCAAATACATAGGGGTGCTTGTGCGTGCGCACACACACACACACACACACACACACACACACACACACACACACACACACACACACCGAACAACCTCACCATACAGAGAAGGGCATGTGATCAAAACAAAGGATTTTAAGTTTAGCTCACTTCTTAAACAAGTATTTTTATTTATGTATATGTTTGTGTCATGTGTGTCTGGTGCCTGCAGAAGAGGACATCAGATCCCCTAGAACTGGAGTTACAGGTGGTTGTGGGGTGCTGGGAACCAGGTGGGGGTCCTCTAGGACAGCCACTGCTCTTCACTGCTGAGCCGCGTCTCCAGTCCCAACCCACTTGCCTTCTGCGTCTTTCCCTTGTTCTGTTTAGACCACATCTAGCTGAGGAGCACACTGGCCTCTCTCCCACCACTGAGGAGTGAGCAGACCTGTTACCACTGACCTGAAAATTAAACTTTTGTGATCATGCCCGATTTTCAACTTATATCCTCAAATTAAAGAAATTGAGAAAGCTGAGCTTCTGATTGCTAGCTTCAAGAAGTTTGCTTTACAGACCTGAATGAATTCCTTAACCTCTTTGGGCCTTCATTTCTTTGTTTGTGAATAAGGGGCTTTATTTACATAATATTCTTAAAAGAATAACTGTATTTAGTTTTATCCAAGATTTCTGGTAGAAGCTAGGAGAAGAATAGAAGGTTTACAAACTTTTCATGGACACACACACACACACATTACCTCTTTCTCTATTTTTCCATAGATCTTTTTTTTCTTTTTAGTTGTGAATATCCCTCGCACACTTGTCTTCACAAGATTGAATCACAGGACACATCTTCCTTTATAAGCTAATTTTAACATGTAATACCGCATTGTGAATAGTTTTCCATGCTATTAAATATAATCTTAAATATTTTTGCATGGTATGTAATGACTTGAATAGTCTACCGTTTGCTCAGGTTATTGGCTATTAACTAAACCATTGCTTGTGGGTTGTAATGATCATCTTTGTAGTTAAATCTTTTTGCACATGTGTGATTGGGATCAATTCCCAAAAGCAGAATCGCAAGGTCAAGGGCTTTTTGTTTTGCTTTGCTGCTGTTATGTGATGCCAGAACATTCTTTACCAATGTTGCAGCCGTTTGCACTCCATGGGCACGCTCTTTCACAAGTGTCTCCTTCCCCCTTATTCTTCGCAGCTCTGCGTAATATCATCTCAGGTGACATGTTTTGGAAATTTCCATTCGGGGTTTTCTTGAAGCAAGTGTGTTGTTTGTGCCTTTGCCCACTCCACATTCCACGCACACAACAGAGAAAGGGAAAGAGAGGAGGAATCCGTTACAACCGTGTGAGGGGAAAGAGCACGCCAGCACACTTACCCCAAGTCTCTGGGTATTGCCCCACAATGGAGGAGACTAGATGTACTGAGGGGCCTCCAGGCAGAACAGTACAGATCACCGCGTCTCAGCTTGTGGGTTGTAACCCCAACAGGGGTCACATTAGATATCCTGCATATCAGATATTTACATTACAGTTCATAAACAGTACCAAAATTACAGTCATGTAGTATCAACGAAATGTTTTTATGATTGGGGGTTCCCACACATAAGCAACTGAATAAAAGGATCCCAGCATTAGGAAGGTTGAGAACCACTGGCTGGTGGGTGGGTGGGTTTCTGCATCCTAGCATAGAGACAGCTTCTCTGTCTGTATCACTCTGAAAAACTCCAGGCCAGAAGAACACTTACCTCAAGGGCAGGAGTGAAAACAAGTGCCAATCGGAAGACCTAGCTGTAGAGATGTACATTCCCCGAGCTCATTGCTGAAGGACCTGCAGCCAGGCTTACTCCTGGGGTGAAAATTTTGGAAGGTCCTTTGCAAAAGAAGTGGTAGAATATTTGGGAGAGAGCTGGAAGAAAGGCGTGGAAGTTTTCCTCTTTCCAGAAGGCAGCATTTCCATGCTGTTCCGTAAACCATGGCCAAGAACACATGAGAGGAGCTGAAAGAGACCACATCCAGGCTGTCAGGACAACGTAGGGCCGTGCACAATTGCCAAATAGCCAAGGGGGTAGGGGGCTACTTCCCAAGCATAAAGGAGATTCTCAGGGCTCCCTGCTATAAGGGAGAACTCCCCTATCTGACCCAAAGGGCAGGTGGGAATGGCATTCTTCAAAATGTACCAAATGTATTTACCAGAAGTAGGAAGGAGAGCCACAAGGAAATAGGAAGGCATATGCACAAACCCAATGTATTATTAGAAATAAGTTCTGTGAAGGGATTATAAGATAAGGTCAAGGAAATCTAGACTATGGAATAAAAACGTATTTACATGGCCATACACCTAAGCCTCAATTCTACTGGCCCAACATCCAAGTGATAGGTGTTTTAGAAAAAGAGTGAAAATGAAAAAGAGCTCGTGACAAAGGATTAAAAGATAAAATATACAGAAGGGTGGCTTCCACAAGCTCAGTTTCAACACCATGATCAAAAAAAAAAAAAAAGCCTCCCTAAGGCATGTCACTGTGGAGTTTACCAGCAGCAAGGATGAAGAAGGGCCCCAGACTTGCAGAATGGAACCCAAACAGGCAAACAGTGCCTTGCACTAAGCTACAGTGGTTGATATCAGAGCGTATTGGCCGTATGGCTGTTAAAAGGAAGTTCTGACAGATTTTTTTTTTCAACTTAGAATTTGCTATCTAGTCAAACCATCATTCACTTGTGAGGGCAGGCATGCTGAGTCTTAGAACACTGGCTTCATGCACTGCTAATCAGCACTGCAGTCAGAACACACTTTCCTAGCACAAACCCAGAACAAGGGGGAATGGATCCTGACAGCCCTGGCTACACCCAGCCGAGCGATGGACAGATGTGTAGCACCGTAGCAGCCCAGAGAACCAAATGAGGAGGGAAGTCACGGTGGAACCTCAGCAGCAGGTCAAATCCTAACGAAAAGGATCCTGGGGAACCTGGGGCAGCATAGAAAAGCAACTGGCAGAACAGATGATGAAGACTCCATTTGAATCTGATGATAGGTACACGGTCCACCGAGTGGCCGCTGTTGTGCATGTGATAAGAATATGAATATAGACACATATGCAAGTATACAGATAAGTAGTTTATAAAGCTATCCTATGTAGACGATTTAGTTTTCAGATTTTAGAACCACTATGTAACGAAGCATGGAGCTTAGCTGTGGCTAGAGAACAGAATGCCTGCGTTGTCATGGGAGTAAATCACAAAGGTGCAGGGAAGGGGGGAGCTGGAAGCACTGATGTTTTCTGGTCGATGTGTAGCGTCAAGAGATAGTCTGGGGTTGGTGTGATGAGAACCTGATATTTTTGATGGTCTTCTTCCAGTTCTAGAAAAATAGCAGAGCAAGCGAGGGGTGTGCGCGTGTGTATGCACGTGTGAGTGTGTGCGTGTGTGTATGCACGTGTGAGTGTGTGAATGTGTATGCGTGTGTATATGTTTGTGTGTCTGTGTGTGTCTCTGCGTGTGTGTGATGTTTGTGTATGTCTCTGTGTGAGTGTATATGCATGTGTGTCTGTGCATGTGTGTGTGTATCTGTGTGTGTGTGTGTGTGTCTGTATCTGTGTGTGTGGTCAAGCTGTGAACCCCACACATACAAGACGAGCCTATACCACTGACCTTGAGCAACTTCCTGGGATGTGAGAATTAGGACATAGAATGTTTTGTGACCAGAGAATGAGGAGGGAGTTGGCTGCTGAACCAAGTCCTCATCTGTCGCAGCAGCAAGACAAAGAAAACACCTGAGTAAGAAGCCAGGAGTTTGAGGCATGTATTATTCAGAGGTGTGGCAGTGACCGTGAGAAAAACTTAATTAGGGATTATTAAAAATCGGACCCTCTTAGGAGTGAGGGGGCAGAAGACTGGCCTCTCATCTCAAGCGGGCAAGTAAGTTTTGATTTCTAAAAAACAAGCATGTTGTTACGATCAGTTTGGGTTATATTTTAGTTCTAAATAATGCAGACATGCATGGCTCAAGAGGAAAAAAATGGCCAGTTTGGCAAGCATAAGGGAAAAGACCTTATCTCGCTTTAATTTATGTTTCTTTGTGTTTTTGAACCAAGTCATTTCTAAGTGTTTCTGACTCTTACATTTCACGCTTCCATGATCTTTACAAAACTGTTCTTAGAGGACGTGGTTCCATCTGTATGAGGCAAAGCAATAACAAATCAGACTTGATATCCAGAATTCCGTCATAGAGGAGTTGCCCGGGGCACCAATTGCCTGCTATTGTATATCCCGCATCCTGTTGTACTCAGGGTCTGAGCTGCCAGACTGATGTGCTGTGGTTTCATGTGCTTTGAACTCGGGTTTTCTAAGAGGACAAGGCAGGACCTTTGCTTTCATTGTTGTGTCCAAGAAGTGTCACTCTTTGTTAGTTATGAAGCCAGTGCTCAAGGGACAGCTCACTAGGAGACGAAATCAAAGCAAGTGCCACACAGCTTGTAACAGACAGTGTTGGGATTTGAACCCAGGCAGGCTAGTGTCAGTGTCTGTATGCTCCCCCACTGAACTGTACTGGTATTATGTGAGAAATAGGAAAATAAAGTAAGCGTGCATCTAAATGTGTAGTCAGACTGTTTGGTTGGGACCGTTGGCTCCCCAGTAGAGACACAGAGAAAGCTCAGCTGGTGGCTCAGGCTTGTCTTTAGCTACCTCTCGTCACTCACAGGAGCCCATTCCTATCCATCTGTGTGCTGCCCCTCAGCTCCTGAACCTCATCTACGTACTGTCCATCCCGCTTTCCTGCCTCCTCCGTTTCGCCCCATGTCTCCACCCTTCTTCTTCCCAGCATCCTCTTTGCCCGGAAATACTGCCTAACTATCGACCGCTCAGCTTTGTATTAAACCAATCATCAGAGTGACACTTCTTCACAGTGTACAAAATGATTATTCTACAAGGTAAATGCACCCGAGGGGAGAGACTATTCCCACAACAAAATGCAAGCTAACAGCAAGGAGCTTTTCACGTCAGCGTGACCAAGGCCAGGGATTATGTTTCCTGTTCTGTTTGCACCCACCACCTTCTGCTAGGGCCGGCATTGCCATTTTCTTCCAATGTAGAAACACTGTGCCATGCATCATCTCACATGCTCCCTCCTGGCTTGGCAGCTCCTTCCGATGTTTGCTGATCTCAGACAGCCTTTTTAGTGCACATCGACTGCTTTGTTTTGAGCCATCTCTGTCACCAGAAGAAACTGCTAGCTCCTCGGGACCACCTCTGTGTTTCGGAGGTTCTTTCCTGCCAACTTGCCGCCTTTGAGCCCTAAGTAAACACATGGACACTGTATTAGTTGTAAATCTGTTGGCCAATGACTAGGGCTTCTTATTGGCTAGCTCTGTTGTAACTACTAACCCATTTCTATTCATTTATATATTTCCATGTGGTCTGGGCTTGCTGGAGAATGCCCAGAGCTGTTACTCCTTTGGCTGCCTCCATGACGACTCCATCTGCCTACGTTTCCCAGAATTCTCCTCATCCCTAGCCCTGCCTATACTTCCTGGCTGGCCAATCAGCCAATCAGTGTTTTATTCATCAACCAATAAGAGATGCATATATACAGAAGGACATCATGCATCGTCTCTGGAAAGAGGAAGCAGCAGTTGTCAACTTGAGTTTACTGTATCTGTGGCCTATCTAGAGCAATGATGTGTCATGCAGGCTTCTGGTGAAGACAATGTGAGGTTCACAAGGGCAGGTCACTTCTCGCTTGGCTCCCGTGACCTGGCTGTGGGTAATGGGAAAAGCAGGATGCCAACCAGACTTGAGGGACACTTCTTAAGGTGTGTCTGGTAACCAAAGCCCGCTACACTCTGGGGATAAAAGGTTAGAACAGCCAATGCAGTTAAAAGGACATTTCATGTTGTAAAAAGGTGCTAATTTAAGACTTTATATCAAATGATCCTGAATGGAATTTTTAAAACAAAATGGTTAGGAATGGAGAAGAAGACCTGATTCTGGTCTCTGTATCCTGCGTTGTCCGTCTCATGGTCTCACGAGGAAACTTCGACTTCCTGTTGGCCAAATGTCCTGCTTGTGGGTGGGAAGATGGCTCAGTGGGAAAGCCTTTGCCTCATCAGTGTGAGACCCTGAGATGGACTCCCCAGAATCCACATCAAGCCAGGCAAGGTGGTGTGTTCTGTAAGTCCATTGTTCCTACTTCTCGATCAAAGACAGACGGGAGAATCCAAGGAAGCCTGTGGGCCATTTAACCTGGCGTATGCAGCAGCACACCCTGAGAGCTCCTGCCTTGGACAGGGTAGAAGGAGAGGACCAACATCCGAGGTTGTCCTCTCACCTCCGTATGTGTACCTATACTAAAACACTCATAGATATGGGAGTGAGTCCAAATAAATTGAAAAGACTTAAGAGAAACATTGAAAACAAGAGTTCCCCATAGACAGGCTCCATATCTGGAGTGTGTGTGTACACCCACACATGAACACCTTAGCTTAGCATAAAAGCACACTGCATCTTGCCATTCCCACTTCTGAATCCCAGATATCAACAAGCACGTTTAATCTGTCTGTCTGTCTGACTATCTAGCCTTCTTGAGTATATTTAGGTTATTCAGATCACCAAAATTCACCACAGAGCATTTGGCAAAGCTGTCCCACTTTCGCTGTGAGGAAATGGAGATCCACACAGAGAAAGGGGTTTAAATAACTTGGCAGACTCTTGCACCTACACGTTGGATGTGTTTTTTCTTGCTATTATTGTGTTTTGATCACAGACGACAGGAGAGGGTGGCTCAGCTGTGTGCCTGCGAATGTGTTTGCGTGCGTGGGTGGCGTGTGAACGCATGCACCCACGCAGGTAGGTGTACATTATGTCGTGCGACAGATGTGCTCGTGAAAGAGTCTGAATGAGTCTCTTTTATTTTTAAAAACGAAACATGGAAGTTTAAATGCTCCAAGGGTGGAAAGATGATTATTTAAAGGAAGCTTATGGAGGAATCCTTATGTGAAGGGAAGACTTCCCCCCTCCCCTTCTCCTTTACAAAGAGCAACTTCATTGAGAATCAACTCTGGTACCACTAAGAACGGCCATTTTGAGTGCATAGCTTGACGCATTTCCTCAAATGCACGCACTCACCCCATCACCAGCACATTTGACACTGGGAGAAAAGTTTCATGTCCCTGGAGGCTCTTCTATGTCTCTTGGCAGTCATTGGTCACCTCTACCTTCAGGATGTAGTCATCCTTGTGGTTCTTGTCACTGTAAATTAGTGTTGCCTGTTTCAGGACCTTACATAAATGGAACCATATGGTGTTTGATGTCTTTGGCACAGCATTCATATGAGTATCGCTAATTTATTCATTTCTATTGCTAAGCAAAATTCCATTGTGTGATGTAGCACGGGTTGCTTATCCTCATACCTGCTGTGGATCATGGAGTTGCTTCTAGTTGGGTGGGGCTCTTAGGGCATGGGACTGCTGTGGACATTTGTGTACAGATTGATGTCTTCAAAAACAAGTCACCTCCATCACTCACCTGTGCAGATCCAGAGTTTGTGTATGTTGAAGTGACTCAACAGGACATGTGTTTGTTTAGGCAATGTGTGCAAACATCTCTTAGTATTGGGACTGTTGCTCCTTGAAGAGCACTTGCCCAGCATTCATGAGGCCCCAAGTTCAATCCCAAGCACTGCACAAACAAATGCTGACTAGATAGATCCTGCCCTGCAGGGATGTACACAAAAGCCTATACAATATCTGTGTGCGGGAACAGGGTGGGGTGGGTGCACTAGAGGATGTCAGGTCTCCTTTTACTGCCCTTCATTTTAATTTTGAAACAGGGTCTCTCACTAATCCTGAAGCTCATGGTTTTGCTTAGGCTTGCTGGTCTGTGACTCCAGGGCACTACCTGACTCTGTCCTCCCATAAAGGAGTTATAGATGTGTGAGGCTATGCTAGGTTTTTTTCACATCGGTGCTGGGGATTTGAACCCAGGTTCTCCTGGTTTCATAACAAACACTGATATCCACCAAACCATCTCCTGTCCCCTGCGTAATATCTTTACACTGCAGTGAGAGTCATTTGAGAAAACAAAACAACAACACTAACAAAAAACAATCCCCCTTCCCTATTATTTTATGGAAGCAGTTACTATGGTAGTCCATTATATCAGAGTGGAACCATGAAAAGCATTTCATTACGGGTACCCCACAGCCCCTTGACCAGTCTTTGTGTGCCGTTAATAGAAGGGGTAGCACGTTCCTCCCCAGATGAAGAGCCACAGAATTAGCTGCTGGACTCCAAATCGGCACTTTGGAGTAGCTTCAACATCACCCATTGAAGCGCTTTGGTGATGTTAATCTTATGTTTGGATTTTTTCGGTATCATACTATTTGTATACGGTGCTCTAAGGGCCACATTCCCGTCCCCCTTCCCCACCCCTCTGCTGCCATGACTTGATGCTTTGTACTTTCTATCAGGTGCCGGCTGCCGGAACGGCCTTGCTCCGCCTGGTCACTTCTTGGCCAAGAAGCCCCGAGACTGTGGTGTGCATAAGTGTGGGAGAGAGGCCCACACTGAGGGATACAGACTTGGGTACCGAGTCTTTCTTTTACTTTCTCTCTTTCTCTGATGTTGGGCATTAAACCTAGGCCCTCATGAGTGTTAAGCAAGCATTTTACCACTGAATTATAGCTTCTTTTTTACTTTGGTGTGAATGTGTTGTATTCATGTATGTGAGCACACATGCACATGCACACGCACACACATGCACCAGCACACATGTGTGCGCAATACACACTCATGTGCATGCACACACACACATACAGACACATAGAGGGATAGGAGTTTGATGTCATGTGTCCCCCTTCCTCCATCATTTTTCACCTTAACTTTTTGAGATTGGCACCTCCCTCAACCTGGAGGGACCCCCTATTGGCTGGCTAGTCAATGAGCTCCAGATATCCTCCTGTCTCTGTAGTCCCTAGCACTTGGCTTACAGATGTTTGCCCCCACACCTGGCTCTTAGATGGGTGCTGGGGATATGAACTCAGGTCCTCATGCTTATACAGCAGGTATCTTAGTGACAGAGCCATCTCCCCATCTTTTTCCTTTTGATTTGGAGTCAGGGCCTTACAAAGTTGCCAGGGTGGACCACAAGCCAGTCATGGCCTAGGAAGGCACTGACTTCATGGGCCTCCTGCCTCAGTCTCCTAAGTATCTGAGATTACAGACCAGAACCACTAGGCTCAGTTTCCTTTCCGGATGGTTCTTCTACCTCCTACACCAAGGAAGGAAGAAAAAGAAATAAACATTTAATTACGAGAGTCCCATTGGTGGAACCAGGCTCTCTCCCCATCTCTCCTTCCCTCCAAGCTTGGTGCCTGGGGATGGTTAAAAAAGAGGAAGTGAAACTCAGATGGCCTGGGCTAGGCCTGGGGGAAGTTTGTCTAGAGACCTCAGGTGAAAGTAGGCCTGTGGTTAGGAGGAAGTCTGACTGAATGTCAGGCTGCGTGGCTCTTGAAACCCTTGGCCCACTAGACACAAGCATAGATACCTGTGGGTCACAGAGGCCTTTGGCCACCTAGACTCAGGCATAGAAACCTGTGGGTCACAGAGGCCTTTGATTCCCTAGACACAGGCATAGAAACCTGTGGGTCACAGAGGTCTTTGACTCCCTAGACACAGGCATAGAAACCTGTGGGTCACAGAGGCCTTTGACCCCCTAGACACAGGCATAGAAACCTGTGGGTCACAGAGGCCTTTGGCCACCTAGACACAGGCATAGAAACCTGTGGGTCACAGAGACCTGACAAATATTTTGCAGGTTGTTGGCCATCTACTCACCAGTGGAGTTCTGATATTCAAAACTACTTGGCCCAGAGTTCCTGATAGATGGATGTGGGGTTCTGGAAAGATCATTGGCCTAAGAGTTAGGAGCTGGGGAGGGGGGCAGACTCTTTTTGAGTTATGTGTAATACTCAGGGATACTTGCTGACTCTGATGTCATGAACAGGTGTGCCCTCATTGGCATACTGTAGGTACACTGACTACTTCTTCTCTTTATAACCTCAGCTTTTAAATTGTTTGTTTACTTGCAGTGCTAGAGGTTGAACCCATGACCTTGTGCATCTAAGCAAATACTCTACTGCTGAGCTTTACTGAGACAAGAGTCGTGTTATCTTTCCCAGGGTTTCCTTGAACTCTCAACCTTCCTGTCTCCACTTTGGGAGAATTGAGCTTACAGGTGTGTGCTACCACATCTGGTTCTTACTCATAGAGCAATGCAGAATCTGTTACCTTACAGGTAGATTATGAGGAATAAAAAAATTGGCCCACAAAGGGCATTAGAAATGGTCAGGCACCACCCAGTAGTTCATGTAAGTCATTGCTTTCGAAGCCCTGCTGCTGCAAGGGTTTCTGGGTAGTTGCTTCTGTCTCTGTGGAATTTCCCTTCAATGGAATGAATGGAATATTCACACAGACTTTCCTCTGGGCTCAGTGCAGTGCTGAGGGTGTTCAAGGCATCCCTCTGCCTTAGGAAGGTTGGGCCTGGGAAGCCAATGGTCAATGCAAAGGATAACGAAGACATTGGAAATGGGGTTGGGAAGAGAATACCCTGGGTAGAAATCAGAGAAGCCTCTGTGGGCTAGGGGTAGCAGGGCCCAGGAGCCTGACCTCGGAGTGGAGGCAGAGTCAATGCCTTTCGTGATGTTGGGCATCGCTGCAGGAAGTTCAATGTACCTCTTTCCTATCTGAAACTGAGACTGTCATTGACTTTGCAAGAGCCCCAGGAAGCCGAGACACGTGAAGGTGTCTGAAGCAAAGTAGATGCTCAGGAAACCTGTGATCATCTCTTCTCCCTATCTGTCATGGTACCATGGGTCTTCTGGTGCCCAGCGGTTGGTCTTGCCTGCCCTTGGATTGCCCCCAGGGTGGGGCCAAGGCCTTTTTGATAGTCACGGTACCACTAAAAAGTCATCTGATATCCTGTAATAATATATAGTCACGTCAGGGAACACAAAGAGTCTTGTATTTATTTTGTGGGCTTGGGGTGGGAATATTGGTAGAGTAGAAAGAGTTTTGAACTATAAAGACTTGAAGACTCTGTGTGTGTGTGTGTGTGTGTTGTACTTATGTGTGAGATGACACTAATGTAGAGAGAGGTCAGAGGAAAACTTGTGGGAGTTAGTTCTTTCCTCCCACCATCTGGGAATGGAACTTAGGTCTCCAGACTTAGTGGCAAGGACCCCTACCTGATGAGCCGCCTTGTAGACCCCACTTGCTTTGGGCCATCTAGCCAGGCAGTTCTCTTTTCCACACACGGAGGATTTTCTGAACACCAAGTGCTTTGCATTCCTGTCTCATGGAATTTCCATGACAACCCATTTCACAGATGAAGCCAAGGCTCACGGAGAGGAAATAATTGTCTGAGGTCACTCAGCGGGGAAGAGACAAAACAGGGATGCGGGCCTGGTATGAAGCCAGGGGCTGTGGTCATCTCCCCCACTGTTTCCTTGGCTTCTGGCCCTGGCTAGAGGGGAAGCCAATGGTGATTTAGCTTGAAGGAAGATAGCAGTCCAGGAGAACAGGAACGTAGCTGAGAAGTCTATCAAGGAGAGGTAAGATGTCTAAAAAGATTTTATGGCTAGGGCTACATCTGGAGCACGTGGAATGAGCCTGCATTGCAGAGGCGATCTGAGATGACCTGGCAACGGCTGGATGGGGACAGGCCTGGGAGCTCACATTGCTTCCTTATCTGGGCCGTGAACCACGGGCAGAGTCTGTGATGAGATGAATTTGGCTGTGAAGCTGGACCCCTCTCTACCACCCTTTGTACTCGGCTACCCCTCTAGTCGCCCACACTGAAGCCCTGCCACCCTGACTGGAATCTCAAAGCCTCCTCGTCTGGCTGACTGGGCCTTGGCCGGAGCTCTGCAACCATCTGCTCACACTGCAAAGCCCTTTGTTCCTCTTGGCACACTTAATGGCTTAATTTCTATTTTTCGGTTGGGAAATGCGGCTCACTAGCATCGAGGGAGCAGTGGGTGCTAAAACGGTTTCTGATCGCTATCTCGAATGTTCATATCCTAATGCATTTTACTGTCCATGACCTGTCCTCCCTGCTTTGAGTCCTCACTCCCCTTTTGCAGAGATAGGCTCTGCGCCCGCCTTTGGATAGGCCTCGCTGCCCATCTCATTCCTTCTCTGTCCTCCTCCTGCCTTGCACAGATAACATTGTACTTCACCAATACGGTCTGCAGTCGTGGGAAATCTTTGACTTGGAGGATATGAGAAAGTGTTTCATTTTGTTTGGGGGCTAGCAGAGATGATCTCATCTCCAAAAGGCATACATTATTTGAATTCCATGCTCGAGGGGCAAAGGGGCCCCTGATCATTTTGAACTTTGGCAGGGACGGAATTCTGGTTTAGTGCTGTTTAGCAGGGCCAACAGCTGGCTTTCCTGTTTGTAATTCCATGCCAGAGCAGGGGTTTGTTTATGGTGGGGGTCGCACTAGCATCAGAGAGCCCTGGGGGAACTTTGTGCATTTCAAATCGTGAACTCTTGAGATGGAGTGACATGGAAAAGCCTCACATGGGATCCCCAGTTGGGTATTTGGGTCGAATCTGGAGTCCAGGCTCAGCCAAGTGGATTGTGTGGTGTCCCTGAGCGTGGCCCAAGTCTGCTCCCTGTCCTCCTTCACTCTCTGACAAGAGTGTGTGAGCTTCCTCCAGTCACCTCACCCACGGGAGATCGCTTGATACAAATGAACACGTGAAGCGGATAGATAGTGAATGACCTCAGCCATGAGGGGTTTATGTCTGACTGTGCAACAGGGCTCCTGTGTGGCTCTAGAAACCTTAACTCTGCAGAGGGTATGGGTGACCTGGAGAGAACATCTCTCCAACTTGAGTTTCTTTGCCTCGCACAGGTGCTCATATTAGATATTCATTGTATGGGCTCCTTAGCCTCCCTCTCCAGGTCTCGTGCAATGCTACTTACTTCAGTCCAAGTCACAAGTCTGTTTTCCTCTCTGGGCATGAAGGCTTGAAGGGGTGAAGGACACAGACTATGCTAGAATCTAGAGCCTTTCCTCACCTCTACAAATGGGTATTGGGGGTTTTCTGGCCAAGAGAAGTGAGCTGAGGTTGGGAATGCGGCTCAGAAGATAACTACACAGGCTCTGTGCTACAGTTTAATAAAAACTGTGATTAGGATGTGTCTGGTGTGCTGTGGGAACCCAGAGGAGGGAGGAACGCAGCCTGATGGGAGTACCTGGAAAAGCTTCAGACAGGAGACATTCGTTGTCCTTGACCTTGACGGAGCAAGAGACGTCTGCCACACTGCCTTTTCCTGAGAACTACTCGCTAAGCATGCACTTGCTCCTTGCTGGGGACAGTTGGAAAGTCACAGGAAGGGACAAGTATCCATTGTGAAGCAAATCCCTCCCAGTTTAAAGCCACTGACTGGGGCTCCTTTTGGGTGTTTGGTAGATGTTTGGCCAACACTGATGCTCCTTCACTCCTAACTCACCTAGCTCTTGGCGCACTGCGGGCTGATGAGTGCATGGAGCTGTGGTTCAGGGTGGAAATGTGGGACCTGCAAGCTGCACTAACACACCCACTGTCATTTTCTTACTTGCAGATTGACCTGGAGCCAGAAGGAAAAGTGTACGTGATCATCGATCTCTCGGGGTCATCGGGCGAAGGTAGGGGAGCATGACCTCTCACCCTTGACCTGTTGTGTTGAGGCTTGGTCTTCTGTGGCCAGGACATTAGCACAGTGACATTTAATTAGTTGGCATGCTTTAGCAGGAGAAGGTTGTTTTGAAGATGCTGTGCCCGTGTACCGAAAGGAGCCAGCCATCTGTCACTGGTGGAGCAGAAGGAGATTTGGACTTGCCGAGAGGCCAGTAACACAGGCATTTCCAAATGCTGTGTGCAGGGCAGGTGCCAGCGGAGCGGCACTCACGCCCAGGAGGCTTCTGGGAGTTTGTGTTGTGCCTGGTGAGAAGGAAGTAAAACCAGTTGGTCTAACGGTATTCAGAAACGAAACAAAGAGCGTGGCAGACTTTAGAATCTTACACTTTGAATCATTTACAGACTCATTTTACTAGTCACCTAAAAGGCAAGTGAAGCCAATGAGACGAGACAACGTATAGGTTTTCTCTGATATTTATGTTTTTCTTCTTTTTGTACCCTCTTCTTATGGATTTTTCCCCCTTAATATCTCTTAAGGGCAGAATTGTCAAGTGTGGTGAAGACCGGACAAGCGAGGTCGAAGGGAAGGCTAGAAAATGCAACCTTGTCCAGACAGGTGCAAGGCAGTTATGGTCGACTTAAGCACCAGACTAGATAGGACTGAAATGTATTGGCTGGCGCTGACTTTCCTTTTCTCCTCTCTGTGGGCAGGGAGTCAGAACAGTTGGTGACGCGGCAGAGAGACTGGGAGACAGTAACTGAAATGGTGTTTGGGGTCTGTGTCTTTAAGTGAAAGGTGGGACATTCCTGTCCTTCAGCTCTCCCAGATGGTAAACTTGGCTGTTTTTACAGACTCACACTAGATCATAAGCACGCACACGCATACAGTCTCTAGGTAAAGGTTGTAAAGGGAGGAAACTTATGTAAGTAAGGTCAAAGGCAACAGGCCAGTGGTTCTCAGCCTGTGGGTTGCAACCCCTTTGAGGTGGTCACATATCCGATATTCACATTGCAATTCATAGCAAAATTACAGTCATGAAGTAGCAATGAGATGATTTTATGGTTATGGTCACCATAACATAAGGAACTGTATTAAAGGGTCACAGTGTCAGGAAGGTTGAGAAGCGCCACTCTAGGTGAATGATGCATTTGAAAGTGGCACCTGATAGCTTTCATCTGGCTTTATTCATTGTCAGTTTCGGCAGGTGTCCAGAGTATTTCCATAATTATGTGCATATGGGGACCACACGAGAGCTGGGGCCTCTTTTAATAGATTTTGATGATTTGGCATAGGTTAAAAGCTTCAAGCATCCTTCCAAAATTGGTTTCTTACATATTCTGCTCTTTATTGCAATCTGTTTGGCATGCCCAACTTCCCATCTCTGTTGTCAGCCAAGAATAGAATACACTGTTGAAGAATTGAGGGGTTAACAATATGTAGTATGAAATATTTAAGACCTACAAAAATGAAGGGAAAATAAGCCAGCCAGTTAGGAAAAAGCAACCTATCGATACCAGCACAGGCGGTGAATGCCCAAGGTCTCACCTACTCTGGAGGCTGAGGCAGGAAGATGTCTTGAGCCCAAGAGATTGAGGCCAGCCTGAGAAATAAGAAGATAAAATAATAACACAAACAAAAGAGTGAAGGCTTGTAGTTGCCTTAAATATTGTTAGCAGAGTATGTGAGACTGGCTTATCAGACTTGAGAGTTTACAATAGCATCCTGATTGTAGATGTTGGAAAAAAAGTTTGATAAACAAAAATCAATTCCCTCTTTCCTGTTCTTTCCCTAACCTTAATTGAACATGCATTTCCTGTGCCAAAATGCTGGGCAACCAATGGCAGGCTTGAATTATTTTCTTTCTCCTTGAAAAGATTAACGGCTTGCAAAATTATAAACAGCATTTTTTTTTACATTAGGGAGAAAGGAGATGGACAATGAATGAATAAATAAATCAGAAGCAATTGATTTTTTTTCTTTCTTGTTTCTACGCTTTATTGCATGTGAATAACCGAAGCAATTTTCACTGGGTTAAATTCTGAGTCTATTTTTTTAATCTCTTTCATCTAAAGAAAACAGAGTTTACTTTAGAAACGCTGACACATGCCAGCATCTGTAAAGTACTAGCATGTGTTTCTCTGAAGCCAAGAGGACTCTGTTTTCCCTGTGCTGGTCTGGGCTTGGGATTCCCTTCTGTGTGGTGGGAGGACACTCCGCAGTCCCGTGCTATGCTCCATTTGGGCTATATTCGTCTGTGCCCTGCGCTGAGAGGGCTCTCTGTCTGGTGGCAGTTTTGGTTGTGGAAGGGTTGTGAGGGTGAAAGAGAGACCCAGAGAGGGATAAACCACAGCCAGACCACATGAGAGAAATACCAGAGGATCAATTGTCAGACTACCCTATTGACTGCAGACTGGATTCTGCTCTTCTTGTCACTCCCTTTCTTGGGTGCAAATGCTAATTGTGCTCTGAGGAAAGCTGAGGGGAGAGTAAGAAGGCCTAACTGAGGTTCACCGCTCGCTCTATCCCTCGGCCACCGACCTTGCTTCAGCAGCCCCTTCTCCATGCTCCAGCACCGTCAATGGGAGGAACAGAGCCATAGACGTGGCACGCATTTTACAACCATTGCAGTTTCCAGATAGTCCACAGAAGAGGTGGGGTGTCAGGCTCCTTTCCTTCCTAGCATGCGGTCAGGAAGCTTGGGTGTTTACATCCGCTGGAGCAGGATATAATGTGATTTCTGACCGTCTAATAAAATCCAGCACTAGCGCATCCTGTGCTGGTCACCATAATAGGATTTGACTAGCGTGTGCTTTGGCTAAACCACGGAACCTGACCCCAGATGTAAGGGAGGTCAGGCCAGATGACACTGAAGGTCGTTTCTGGTTATGTGATGTTATTCTTCAGTGCAATTTGAGTAGACATCTGTCAGTGCTCGTGACCAAGGAATGGGTACTATCTGCCACTGGTAGAAGGAGCTGAAGGAAGTGGTCTTTTTGGACCATGTGTTGTCATAGATGTTTCACTGATACCACACAGAATTTTTGTGTGAGTCACAGTCTGAGGCATTCCTTACTTTGGCATTCATCATGAATAGCAACAATTTGGCTCCCTGGTAAACCTGGCACTGTTTGGCTCACCAGATAATTAGGTCAAAGTGTAACTAAGCTCAGGTAACAAACATCTAAACAGCAACTTCATTCTCAAATGTGTAGACAATAGTTTCTTGGTGCGTCTGTAAGTTATGATTTCCGCCTTTGCTGTCATTTGTGTGTGATTTTTTTATTCGCTATATTAACATGGCAATGCTTCATTATTGGCGGGAGATGGTTAGGGTCTGCTTCTGCTGCTCTGCATCCAGGGGCAGTGCTCATCTCAGAGCCTTCTGAGTCTAAGCCGCAATAGAAATTGTAAGAAGTAGGCCCCATCGGATGTCAAGTCCATGTCTGCAAAAGCTGAATGACTTTTGCCCTACAAACACCACACATAATATACACTTGAATCCCATCCTGGTGGGATACTGGAAGTGGGAGTTAAGAAGCAAGGCCCAGCCACGCCTCTTTTCTGCAGTCACATGATGCGGACGTGCCTGGTGTCTTCCCTAGGAAAGAGCATGGCCCTAGGAGTCCACCAGACCTGGGCTGAAATCCTGGCTGTTGTGTTCAATAGCTTAGTTTTGGATTCCTTACACGGAAGATGGGGGTGGGGGCCACACACTGTGAAATTTCATATGGACATTGTTTTGGAGATTCTATCCTTTCCCCCCAGTGTCAGCCTAATTCAGACTGAAGTAAACCCGGGAAAGGTGCTATGGAAGGATCGCTATGAGAACAAGGTCTTGGGACCGTGTTTATGCATACAAATCATATTCAGAGTCTGGAGATCCAAGAGCAGGGAGGTGGGTATCGTTCATCAGACTTGCCTTGAGAGCAGCAGGCAGGGTCTTCAGAGAAACAACGGAGGACAGGTTTCTGACTCTGGTGTGGAGTGCTGGCCCGGGCCAAGAGCAGAGCCTGTGAAGGAGGTGACTAGCAGGACATGTGGATGTATGCCGGGTCTAAGAGATTACTTCCTGTAGGGCTGAGACCCAGATGTAGTTTTACCCCATCTTTCTTCCTTACCCTCCCCCAAATGAAGCAGCTCCCAACTAGACACTCCGCAGCATCCCAGAGCCACTGGTTTGTGTCCTGAGTGCGTTAAGGCTAACAGCTTCTCTTATTGGAGCCTGGTTCCTCCCGTCACCTTTCAGGGCAGACTGGGAACACATGGCCTCTAGGCTCTTGCTGGCCCTGGGGAAAGCCCTTCATCTGTTTGAAGACAGTTGTTAAATCTCTCTTCTTTGGGGCAGAATCCATCAAATCCTTTAGCCTTTTGGCAGGTGTGTTTTTGAAATCTCACTCCTCTTTGCAGCCTTTGAGTGGTTGCTCAAGGAGACAGATGTGATGAAACCAGCCTGGCCTGGCTCCCAAAAGACAACGCGTGTGTAGGGATTTTCACCTTACCAAGTGCTTGACACCGTCACCCTCACATGGAAGTGGGGTGCTGAGAGGCCAAGTGATATACTTCAGACCACGTTACATGCTCCCCCCTACCCAGTCATCTGCTCTGTCAGAGCCCTGATAAAGAGTTTTCAACATGGAAATGACCTCCTGATGTTATTATTTTTGTTCGTTCGTTTCTTCAGAAGGCTTTTAATAGAAACACAAAGCCAAAGTTCCTAGCTTTTAATCCAAAGGTGGCCCCAGAGTCCCTTTCATAAATACACAGATTTATTTTTCATTCCTTAGAAAGGAAAGCCCCCGGTCCCCTTCTCATGGATGGCTGGAGCCCTCTCCAGATGTCTGTAATGTAGACCTATAAGCAGGTGCTGGTTTGAAACTAGAGCTGACATAAACCAAGCAGGACAATGATCTTGGCTATTGCTCTGTCCTTTTCCTTAGAGATAGTCTTATGTTCATGGCAGGCATTCAAGCCTTTAGATGGATCCTTGGCTCTGCTGGGGAGGGGAGGGTAGCATCTCCAGGTTCCATAGTCCTATTGAAGAATTTGGCCTTTCCTAAATCCCGTGTTATTTAATGAAGCATGGTTGTCAGAGAGTTGCAGGGAGCCGCTTACTCAAGTGAAGGACACCCACCAATGCTTCTCAGCAAACGTGCTATGGGGGGCAGGGAAGGATGTGGGAGATGGAAAACAATATTCAAAGAATTGGAACATCACTTTCAATCAGAAACACGTGTCTTGTAGGAAGAAGGCATCAAAGAACAACACAACACATGTATATTGCATTCAGAGCTGGGTGTGGCCATGGAATAAACTGGAATGGGAATAACCCGGCAAAGCTTCAAGGGATCGTAGGGGCTTATACTGGAAAGGATGGGTGGAGTAGACCTCACAGAGGGAGGGGAGAGGCCTCTGTGAGCAGACGGGGTCCTGTTATAATCCAAGACAGCTTAGAGGCCTTGAGTATTTAGGAATGGCGGGATAGGCAGGATACACTAAGTAGACAGAGTGTGCACTCTCTGGGAGCATCCAAACGAAAAGATAGTTCTCAGCATTACAGGCAGAAATTGTCATGCTGGGCCAGCAAGAAAGATGGGATCCTGTAAATGATTAATCCATGTTTGAAAATCGAAGGCAGTATTTCTAGGCTTAACTTCACGATCAAGACCTCTTTCTCTCTGTGATCCCCAAGGAGTAAAGGAGTGTTCCAGGTCATGTTTAATCACCTCCAGGTCACCGGGTAGAGGCCTGGTATAACTATGGCACTGAGCGTTTAGAAGGTCGAGGAGAGGCATCCCTCTGTGGCTTTTTCACATCCCCTCTCTCCCCACTTAGACACCTGATAACGGTCTATACTGATCACTCTACCATCTTCAGGCTCTTAGCCTCCTCTCCTTCCTCCTCTTTTTCATGTCCCCTGGGTCTTGTGCATGCTGGACAAGTGTTCTACCACTGACCTATGTCCACAGCCTTTCTGAGGTGCCCCAAATGAAGCCCAGCATTCCTATGTTTTCTTTTCAGTCTGATCAGTTTTAAATATGAAACATCACTTAGGATGTTAACCGGAGTCTCCATCTTTCCAAAGCCACACCCAGCTAAAAGGTGCTGACCTCTCCATCTCCTCTGTGGGATGTCCCTTAGGCAATAGGACTCTGGTTATGCTCACCTCAAGTGCTCCCTAGACATCTGTGGGTGTATCAGATTTTCCAGAAGTGCATTGAGTTCCAGAGAATAGAGAGTGCATTCAGATGTGCTAAAACCATTCATCTCAAGATCTGTACTCCTCCTCCGGACTCTCAACCTGGTGTAACTACTTGTAACTTCTGACACACCGACACTCGGATCCTTTGTTGCCTAGATTTGGACGCCCCTCTTTGCCCCAGTGCAATCGGTGTTTATTCCTAGAAGTGATCTTCTGCACGGGTGAGGTCGAGGACTCAGCTGGAGATCAATGAGCCCAACCCCTGCCAAGATGTCCTTGTATCACAAAGAGCCTTCACCAAAATGCTCCGTGAGAAATAAGTCAAGAAACCCCTTTTAAATGGGTTTCCTTTTAAATGGTCTCTAAAAGCACAGCAGTTCCTCTGAGATGAATCATCCAGTTACCAACACCAAATGCCAGCCATCAGCAGACGAAAACCAGGACTGAACCGGGAGAGAATGGGGAGCCGTTCGCTCAAGCCTCAGTCCTGTCTGCCATTATGTCAGTGTGGATATGGATGTGTATTCTCCCTTGACTGCACGCTAGTTTTGCTACTGATTTAATTGTAGAAGGGACAGTGGTATGGAAGAAATACATGGATAGAAAGGGTAGGTTTATGATGGGTCCTTAATGAAGACATGGGCTCCTTCTATCCTCCCATCCTGTCTCCCTTGATAGGTATCATTTCTGCATCTTATAAAAGAGGTTTTTGGGGGAAACCATGTTTACAGCTCGGATCATATTTGCTTGAAATGACCCATAATTGAATCATTCACTGTTGTTAATGTCCCTGTGACTTGGCTTGAAAGAAAAGGGTATTTCCATTCATCTAACCTAATTTAGAGAGTTGTCTTTCTGGACCAATTATTCTATTCTTTTATCTACTTGAAACTGGTCAGTGCTGACAGCTTTATTGCTGTTTCTATTACCTCGCTTTGTTGAAACACTCACACTTTCACAATCAAACACATTTCCCATTGTTAATCTAGGTGTAATGCCAAGGCTCTTGTCGTCTCTTTTATTGTAAACCTTTGTTTGTGCGAGCAGGTATAGACTGAGGAGCCATGAAACACACACACACACACACACACACACACACACACACACACACACACACACACACAGACAAAATCTCTCTTGAACTCACTCTTCCTTATAGTTTCAAAAGAATTCATTAGTGGAGGCCAAGGGTGCCCATATCACAGAAGATACTGCCTTTTGGGCTACACATCACCATTACTGTTAGTGTCAGGAAAGCCTGGCAGCCATTTGATCTATGTTGGTACCATCTGGGCAGAAGATACCAAAGCTTGTGAAGTCACCAGTCTATGAATATGAACCTTGAGACAGGAAGTCACAGGCACCAAGTGAACACCATAAACACCACAGTAGGAATGTCACAAGGAAAAATAGTGAATCCACGAATCAAACTGCCAAGGATGTCTTTCACTGACACATTGGGCGCCAATCGAAGGTGTGGGTGTGGTGATTTCACAAGACCCAACAAGATAAATGATAAATGGGTATCTTATTGGGGAACACTTACACAGAACAATAAAGAACCACCACAGCTTTCTCTGCCCCTCCCTCCAGTCAGATCCACAACCCAAGAGAAAGAGAGCCAGTGAGAGAGACCACGCCTCACACTTTCCTCTTTCCACTTCCTTCGGCACGTGAAGCCATGCCCAAAGGAGTGTGGCCACCATTACAGGTTCACAGGCAAGACTCTGCTACACTGCCTTTTCCATGGGGATGGATTTCTAGGCCCATGAGCCTCTTAGCATGAGTCCCCACTGAAGGGCAGGTCTAAGGAACCTCTAATTTTAATGTATCCCATTGCCTCCTGAGCAGTAACCGTGTAGACAGCAATTGATCTGGGACTCCTTGTCCCTACCATCTGTGATCTCTGTGGATTCAGTGGATCAACTCTCTCTCTGTCTGATAGGGATTTCTGGAGTCTATTATGATCCCTAGCCAGAGACAAGTCACTGTCCCTCTATGTAAGGGAGCAGTCACATTTCCACCTAATTCCTTTTTTATTATTTCTAAATAATCTTTAAATAGCTCATACACATAAATTATAAATTAGACAGGGAAATTTTCCTCTCTTTCCAGATTTCCTTATCCCTTCCCCAGAGATGATTGCTATTCCAGTATATCGTTACAGAGACATTCTGCACGCACACAAATGCTCACACACACACACACACACACACACACACACACACACACACACGCGCGCGCGCGCGCATGCACAGACACACGTACACTCACACAGGACAGAGGGGATGGGGGGATGTGAATGTAATCTTCAAGGGATTTCTCTCTGCATTGCTCACTGCTGTGCCTCAGGACTGAGTAACTGTCATACAATGTGCATCTGATAGCTACATGTCTGTATAAACCAAATATATTCCTGCTATTGAAAATTTTGATAAATCAAGCCCTAGCGTGGATCACCTTTGGGCAGGGTCTCAGAATATAGTACAGGATATCGTTTCATTTTAGGCAGGCCTTGTGGACTGCAGGAGATCATTTGAGATCAGTGCTTGTGGCTGCCATTTGTTGGCTGTCTGCACAAGGGGGGAGCCTTCTGTGGTGGGCGAGCGTCCTATTGGTGGCCTCACTGCACCCTTTCCTACCAAAGGTGCAGACGTGCTGTTGCGCTGCTTGTCTTTGCCTACTTCTGTGAGAAGGACGTGCGCTCCTGAGACTGGGGAGCTCCTTACCTCTGCGTTCTTAGGACCTTAGACACTCCAATGGACGAGGCTTCCAGTGAAAGAGACAGACAATGAGGAAAGTGGAATATGAAAGACGTTCATTCTCATTCGTGCATGGGGGCTGCACAAAACCAACACAGAGCGAGTGGCTGCCAGCAGTCAGACATGCTTCCCGGGCCTGCCAGTGTGTCTGTCTCCTGACACTAGCAATAATGGTGATGTGTAGCGGGGCAGCAGGGATGAGGGGGTCTTTCCTGCTGCAGGAACCAGTGGTCTCCACTGGGGAATCCCTTTGAAACTGTGAGGAAGAGTGCGTTCAAGGGAAATCACCTTCACTTTATGGTTGCATGAAAGTGTGTGTGTGTGTGTGTGTGTGTGTGTGTGTGTGAGTGAGTGATTGGTATCCTCATTTTATTTCTCCTTCACATTGAACTAATTGCATGATTCACCAATAAAGAAAACAAATGTATATTGAACTGGGCCTAATGGTTCATGCCTTTATTCCTAGTGCTGGGGAGGCAGAGGCAGACAAATCATTGTGAGATCAAGGCCAGCCTGGTCTACGTAGCAAGTTTCAGGCCAGCCATGCCTACCTACCTGTCTCAGACAAATCAAAACAATTGCATATACAGAGTCCCTTGTCTCCTAGGCACCATGGTAAGGGCCACAAAAAAATGAAAGGGGTAGAGACCTGGAGAATGTCTGGCAACAGGCCGTGTACCCTGTTTAAGCCATGTCATCTCTCTGGACACGGGGTGAGGATGTGCTGTGTTTCAATTTCCTATCATTTAAGCACCGCCTCCTGGGGGGCAGAAGGAGGTTAATGTGACTCTGGAAGTAAAGGAAGCATGCAAAATCTAGGAAGTAAACAAAACTTATCAGGCTTAGGGAGCTTTCAAACTTTCAAAGGTCATTCTCCCCATGCTATATAAGCAGTAACAATGGCTGGGCAGAGATGACCTTCCTAGTGCAGGAGATGCCTGCGCATCACATAGGAGCTGCATGGACACAACATTTGTTGGGCTTTGCTAAACAAAGTGGGGCAGAAAGAGAAAGAAAATGTTCAAGGCAGGGTGCTATACAGAGATTGTTACCCAAACAGAACTGCCATGCAGGTTTTGTCAGCCTTGCCTTTACATCTAGGGGAAATGAAGCTTTGGGGTTTAATGACTGAATCAGTCGGAGATGCTATGCAAATGTAGACTCTGACTGGGTGGGCCTGGATGGGGCTGGGGATGCCGTGTGGTTGACCACCCCCAGGAGATGCCCATGCTGCTGGCCACCAGACCACATTTGGAATAGCAAGAGGCAGGAGTCCTGGGGTCCCCTCCACTTAGCAGGTGGCTGTTCTCATTGGAAATTTCCCACTTCCTTTCCTCCCCAATAGTTCGCCTGGAAGCCAACGCCATGTGTGTCCTGTTCTAGTCTCACATTCTCCTTCTTTCCTGGGGAGGAGGCTTAGAAGGTGCTGAGAAGCCAGCAGCAGGCCAGGTAGTGCCTTGGCTGTGCTTTAGTGACTGTAGTGGCCTTCACAAGAGCAGAGTAGGCAGGATCAGTGTTCTGCTGGGCAAGGGCAAGCACCAGTTTGTAGCAAGAAAACAAAGCCCCAAGGAGCCTTCTGGAAACCACTCGTCAGGATATTGGATGTTTTTGTTTTTGTATTTGTTTTTCTATAAATACCCCCAAAGTATCGAGTGGTGCTTAAATTTGATCCCACAGTGCTAATTTTCTCCTGGTTCCTGTGGCTTTAATTAAAGAAACTCACCCAGGGACCTTGCTAGAACTTACATCCATGTGACCCTTCTCTGATAGCAAGTTGTACTGTTGCTTTTCATGGTGGGTAAGAGTTCTGCATGAAGGGTTGGGTACACAGTAGGGGCATAATTTTTCCTTGTGCATTAAATGGATGTGTGGCTAAATGAAAGTTAACAGGCAAACAGGTTACTTTTAAAAGAGAGCCATTGAGGTAAGCAAGGCGTTTGCCTGACTTTGCCTTGGATAATCATTTGTTTCGCATTCCAGTGTACAGTCGGTTTCAAGGGTGGGTGTGGACCTGAGTGTTTAAGCTTTCTTTCAGTGCCAGGTACTTGTTAGGGGGTCTTGAGGTACCTCGCTGCCTCCTCATACACCAGCCCCCCAATTATAATGCCCTGCCTCTCCCTGTTTATTCAGTTACTTCTCCGTGCTTTTAAACTGCAATGAGATTGCAAGTCTGCCTTCCCACACTGGAGCGTGCCACCTGCGCCTGCTGGTCTTCAGCTCTGTTTTTGTCCCCGGCGTTCTTTTCACGGATGTCCTTGTCTGTTTTTATTGTGTGTGTTAGAAGGAGAATTCAGGAGAGGCCCTGCCTGGCCCACAAGCCACAGCCAGCCACATACCCTTGCCAGTCTTCTAAAGGGTAGAGGAAACGAGTAGGCAGACTAACGGGAAAGCAATGAATCCTAGCATTTATTTTCAGAATACTCTTGTTTCCTAAGAATGTAAGCAAAAGAGGAAATGTTAGAACTTGAATCTTGAAGCCAGGTGTGGTGCCATGCGCCTGTAATTTGAGCTACTGCAGATTGTAAATTCAAGGTGAGCCTGGGCTCTACAGGGAACTGCTATCTCAAAAACGACAAATAAACAAAGATTTGAACATCAGCCTTAAAGCACTATCGAAGGACTTGAATGCTTCCAAATTATGTGAGCCCTTCCTAGGAAGACTTTGTGAGTGAAGTAAGGGTTTCCTGTAGCGTCAGTGTTTGCTCTTCGATCCCCGTCACATCAGTATCATATGGATGGAGCTTGCTAGAGAGTGGTCCTTGGTGTGCATTGATGGAGATGCCCTGTGAGAAGCGAGATGACAGCCAACGCCCCGCCTTTCAGGGAACTGGCCTTCTGCCCTGCTTACCCATGTGCGCCATGCAGTAAGGCGTTTTTCTTCTCAAGATTAGGAAACCCTTGCCTAGAAGCTACGCAAGTGAGAAGAAACTTGGGTCTTCTCAAGAATACGCTGTATTTTGGGGAGCAAGATCCTCATTAGGTGTTGGTGTACTGCCCTAAATGGGCTAAACACAGAGTACCCATAGGATGTAGGACACCCAACTCTGTGCACGTCAAAAGCCTAAACCTCAAAAGCAGCTATTGGTAGAGCCTTGTCCTTCAGGAATAACAGCCATTATCATCTTCATCAGAAGCATCTGTGACTGCTCCGGAATGACCCTTGGGATTGAGCCTATTGACATCGCCTCACAGAAGGAGGACTAAGGAAGGGTCAGTAGACTGTCACTGGAGAGCTAGTGATGTCCTCCCGTATCCCATTTGTATAGAATTCTGCCCTATATACTGTGTGTGCTGTATATTCATTCTATATAGAGTATACTACATATACATACATACATACATATAATATTTCAGCAGCTAGAGTATACAGTAGAAGCTTCCTTGACAGGGTACTCCATCTGTGCAGCTATGCTGGGGTGCGACTGTTCAGTGATGTGGCTGCAAGGATGAGTTGCTTTTGCTTCTGTAAGCAACTCCTCACCCATGTTCTCCAGAAAAGCCAAGGAACTCACTGATTCACCAAATGGGACCGTGATGGAATCATACTGTGATCTGTCATGGGTACCCCATCCAGGGTGACTAGTCAACTTGTTTGAATCTCCCCAGGAAAAGCTCACGCAACAGCAACCAACAGGCCCAGCCTGGCAGGCGGCTGGGCTCTTGCTTTCTGAAACCTCCCTGTGCATAAGGAGTCCACAGTGGCTTTGCAGGAGGCAGCGCTCCAAGTCTGCACATGATGCTTCTAAAAATATATCTGAAAGCCAGAGGAATGGAAGTTGAATAATTGAGTTAAATGCTATGATGCAGGATTTCATTAGCAGAGAGCGAAAACGCATTAAAATCCTCTCGTTATGTCTCATTGTTTGAACACACTCTTTGGTAATATTTCTAACATTTTGTGCTTGAAAATATATACATATGTATGTATGTATGTATATATGTATAATCACCTTGGGAAGCATGTCAACCAGCTTAGGTGCTGGGAGGCTCCAACTAGGACTAGAGGTTGTCTGACTAGTTCCTAATGGTCTCAATTTTCCGAAATACAATATATATATATGTATATATATATATATATCTTTCATTGTGAGAACAACAGTCACTTTTTTCTTACTGTTTTTATTTTTTATAATAAAAGGATGGAAAGCAATGTAGTATTTCAGTAATTGCACAAACCTTGTAGTCTAAGCCACAGCAAGCCTGTCTGTGTTGACTCTGCCTTGCCTGCATAGTCACAGGCAGTACGGGATCCAGCCAGACTTAGGAGACATTTGTTACATGAATTAAGGGATGCCTGTGGTCCAAGTGAGATGGTAAGGCTGTGGAGGGGTTGCAGATGCTTGGCAGGTAAAAGCCCTTCATGAAATGTCCCTGCCTGCTAATGGCTGCGTGTACATTTGGCCCATGTGCTATTTGGAGGCTTAAATGGATGACCATCAAGAATTGCCTGTAATCGGTAGGCTTGGGGTCACTGGGGTTGCTGTCACAGCCACCGGGACTTGGAAGACAGACATCACCTGCTTAATTATAGATGTCCTTCCAGCTTCTTGACCTCTTCCTGCCTGTAATTACAGCTCTCGAAGCCACTCCACTGGCAGGTTATCCAGAAGCACCTTGGCTTGCCTGCAGAGGAATCTTATTGTTTTGTTTTGTTTCATTTTTTAATTTTGAATCTTTAGAAATTCAATAAAACAAGGAACTTTTAAATATAACATTCCCTTGTTGTAGCTCACAGACCTTTTTGTTTTTGAAGACCAAACAAAACAAAAAAGATTTCTTTCTTTGACTTAAGGGGAAAAACATCCCTCCATGATTTGTTACTTTGCTGTCACTTTGTCCTTAACTTCAATCAGCCCTTCCCTCTCCTCTTTGCAGTATTTTAACTCTAAAATTACGTTGTCTCATGCGTTATGCGTGTATAAGGCTGAGTTTAAGGCATGCCCACTGCCCACTGTTTAGCATCCCCTGTGTGGGTCTTGTTTGACCCTTTCCTCCCCAGTTATGACCCTCAATTTTGTATTACTGTTTTCTTGCAGTTATCTATGAAGTACCTGCCTATACACATATTTTAAATAATAAGTTGTTTATCTTGGCCTTTATTAAATACTTTGTATAAATGCTTTCTGATTAATTTAACATTATGCCTTCCAGGCTCATCCTCATTGGAATGTGTGACTATAGTTGATTCATTTTTGTCTCTGTATATTATTACAGTATATGATTGTGTCAAACTCATTCATCCATTCTTCTTTTTGTGGATGTCTTAGTTTCTTTCCTGTTAAGGACTGTACTATATTTGGGCATGCTTGAATCCATTTGCAGTTTCTTTAGGTTATTTACCAAGAGGCTGAATTGACGGCTCAGTAAGCAGATGTATGCCACGATATATTGTTTTTGTATCAATTGACATTAATGACAGATGAATTTACAGTATCCACTTGCTTATATTTTCTTAATAATTATCTGACTAAAATATTTATTTTGTGTGTATGAGTATTTTGCCTGCATGTATGTGTGTGTACCGTGTGTATACCTGGTGCCTGTTGTGACCAGGAGAGGGCATTAGGTCTCCTAGAACTACAGTTACAGACAGTTGTGAGCTGCCATGTGATGCTGGGAATCAAACCTGAGTCCTCTGGAAGAACAGCCAGTGCTTTTAACCACTGAGTCATCTACGCACCCTGTGTTATCAGATTCTTAAACTACCATTATAGTTTAAAATTCTTATTATCTTTTCATACATGAATGAATTTTATTTTCATCAAATTCACACTTCTCTCTTCCCTTCTGACTTCTCCTATGTCCCTCTCTCTTCTCAACTTCATGTCTCTCTCTCGCACACACATTTACGTGTACACACACACACACACACACACACACACACACAGACGCTCCTAAATATTGAGTCTCATGTTGTCCACATGCATGAGAGTGCACGGCTTCAGCAAGAGGCCCCACCACTGAAGAAAACTAGCTAACTTTCTCTTGCCTGGCAGCCGTCAACTGCGCATAGCTTCTCAGCTAGGGTTTGGACCTCGCAAGCTCCTCATCACCCATGCAGGCATGTTGAATAGATTGACCCTGTGTGGGTCATGTGTAGGGAGTATTGCTGCCAAGTGAGTGCACGTGCCTGTCATGTCCAAAGAGGCTCTTTTGCAGCCCGTTTATCTCACAAAGGGTGAGAGCTGGACTAATCTATGGGCACAAGGCTAAATACTTAGAAGGTAGTCGGGTACAATATGAGTTTAGCAAAATGGCAGTAGAGTTGACCTCTCTGGCCATGAATTCTTAGTTTTCAGTACCAGGCGTGAATCTTCTCCTGTTGAGCATGCCTTAATAATCTAATCAGGTAGCCGTTGGATCCCCGGGGATATCTCTGCCACTATTATATTAGCGGGCATAGTTTGCTAGGCTAGTTGTTAATGTAGTTTAAAGGGTTCATAGCTGGGTAAGGCTACTGGCACCTTTTCTCTCCCAGCAGCCTTTGCAACTCTGTGCAAGCTGGCCATCGGAGAGGAGGCTTCCAGACCATACTGTAACCTTGGTGTCTCCGAGTGCTGTGAGCAAAGTGTGAATTTAATGTCTTCAGCAACAGGGTCTCACCCTCGGGTTCCAGAGGACAAACCAAGTGCAGTGGGAGCCGTCTGCCTTGTTCAGGGGATCTCTCAGACCCCTCCAAGCAGCAGCTTGAAGGGAGATATCCCATGCCTGCGGTATTGAAGTAATTCTGTTCGCCAATGTGGTTTTCATTGGTTATCTCATGATTAATGATACTGTGAGCCTTCAAACGCCTGCAGGGTTTGGATCTTCCCCCAGAAAGGGCCCTTCAACTCCTTTCGTGTCTGTTTTCCCCTGTCCTTACTGTTCCAGAAGGCAGTTGTGTGAGTGGCCAATACCTTCCCTAGTTTGTGGTTAATCGTTTCACTCATAGTGGTCATCTGATGCACAGACATTCAAAGTATGAGGCTTGGAGGATCTTGAACAAAACATTTCACATGCTTGGGCTTCCACATATGTTTCTGCTTGGGTAGATGAGTCCGTCGATGTATTGCCGCTCAGCTGCCCACGCCGGCACAATGAACAGACGTGCAAGAAAGCTTGTGTGAAAGTAAAAAACGCACACACACATTCTAGAGGGAAGACTAGCTTCCTTCCCACATCGTCACGCTGCCTCCATCTTTATGCCTAACTCACTCTGGGAATAGTAGTCGTTGGAGCTGTGATTTTACGTTTTATTTAGTGCTTTGTGAAAGCATTTCCTCACCTAGACTATCAGCTCTGGAAGATGGGCATTTTACCTGCTTTGTTTACCACCGTTTCCTAGAAACCTGACACATAGTAGATACTCAGCAGATGTTTGTTTGGTGAGTGATAGAATGGTTTGTGTTAGTAGTGACCAGGTTATTATTGCTCTGAAATCACGCAAATGCTGTCCTTAGCCCCATTCCGTTAACTTGCGGGCTTATATAGTATGTCAGTCAGCGTGTCTCTTTCCAGAGTAGAGAAGTGCACCCTTGGGAGCAGAGTGCTCAGATTTTAGACTTGTAGCTAGGGCCCCCTGATGGGCTGGCACTCCTCTGAGGACAGATTTCCAGGGTGAGGCCAGAATTTCCCAAGCTATTTTCTTTACCCTTCTCTATGGCTGCCGTCAAGATTGCTGCTTTTACAAACACTCTTGGCTTTTGCTTTGTTGCTATAGAAACCGGAGCTGGTAGTTGGGGGTGTATGTGTGGAAATGTGTATGTCTGCGAGTCCTGGGGAAAGGGGGTGTCTTGGAGTTGGTGGCTGTGGGAGGGAACAGCCAAAGATGGACATCCCCGGAAGTGCTCTTGGAGGCCCCGCCCCCTTGAGGGCTCTCTCTCCAGACAGCTGTGATTGGGCCCGGTGCACACTTGGGGAGCAGGCTCACTTTTGGAGCTGTGGGGCTCCCTGGCATGCGTCCAACCCTTCAGCCAAACATCTGGAAGCTTTGACCCCTCCCAGTGCCAAAGCCGCTGGGCCCTGGAGACAGGGATCAGTGACCTCTTCTTCGTTGTCCCTTAGCCCGTGTCCCAGACAAGTGTTTCTCTGGGAACCCGGAAGGCTGGCCCTTGGTGCCAAAGCTCAATGTGCTGTTGCCGTTGCACTTTTACTTCTGCTTAAAGGGTGGGGACAGAAAAGGGCTCGGGCTTGGAGAGCAATGAGAATTTGGCTTTTCAGGAAACCGGTATCGAAATGGAGTCTCACTTCTTCCTTCTCCCTGCGAGGACAAACAGCGGACTGAGCTGCTAACCCTACTGCAGGCTGAACTTGACATGGGAGGCCCTGGTGCCCTTGAGTCTAATTTGGGTCTAACCTCTGCGGGGAACCTTGGCAACCTCTGAGAGGTTATTCTGAGAAGGTACATGGTGGCCTTTCTAATGGATGCGATTTATAGCACACTGGGTGTTCTGAAGACAGTGAGGGGAGCTCGTGATGTGTAATCGATTGGGAGTGAATGTGCCATGTAATGACCTGTTTCTGGAGTTCTGCTTTATTGGATACACAGTTACTATTCATTGTAACATGCACGCGGACACACACACACACACACACACACACACACACAGAGAAATGCAGAGTGGAAATGCTGTCAGCACATCTCTTAATAATACATGGCCTCTTGTTACTTGAGATCAGACCCCCTAAGAACAATTGATTTTCAGTGTCACGAAAATAACCTGTCTTTTTATCAGACCTCCTCCTCGTACACTGTGGGACATCTGAACTGTTGGCAAGAAGGAAATTATCATCTCTCCCTTTAGTAGACATTCTGCTTTTGCATTTGTCCCATGGTGAACCTTCCCAGGTGGTACGAAGGAAATTGCCAGGTTCGGAACAATAGGATCCTGGAAATTAACTAAACGTCTATAGCTAGGGGTCGTTCCATCCCACTCTATAACTGATGATAAGAGGTCACAGTCAAGTTTTAAAATTTGTATATATTAATGAGGATAGATGTTAAAAATAAATGGTTAAGTAAAGAAAGAATGATATATGCCATTTGCATCAAAAGATAAAAGAAATGTGGGCACATGTGCACATTTGTGTACACACACACACTCACTCACACATACACACATATCACACACACACAATCCTGTATATAGTTTACCCAAGAATAGTGAGAAGGAGACTAGAAACTTTTGCTTTTCCCCTATATTTTTTAAGTACTTATTTTTCTTTTAATTATGTGTATGACTGTTTTTCTGTGGGTATGTGCACATGAGTGCAGGTGCTTGAAGAGGCCAGAAGAGGGCACCAGATCCCTTGCAAGCTTCCTGGTGTGGGTCCTGGGAAGTGCGCTTGGGTCCTCTGCAAGAGCAGCAAATGCTCTTAGCTTCTGAGCCCTTGCTCCAGGTCCTCTCCCTCCTACGTCTTTAAAACTCGTGGGTATTGTTGTCTTGGCTTTGTGTATACTTAGAATTTGTCACTCTAAATTCTTCACGTTGACACTTTAGTCTACCATGATCATCTCTTCTCCCAACAGCTGCCTCCCGGCCTCTTGTGTAGCCTGGCCTCCCTATAGCTCCACATAGAACCTCTCAGCTTTTGGTGGCACCTGCTCTCATGCATGAAGCCAGTCTGGGGTGGTTCTGAGACACAGCTCTGTTAGCTGTGTTAGCAGATGTCAGGAGTGAGTGTACTGCAGTGTGCTGGATGACATCGGACATTTCCCTCCTGAGAAGCCTGAGGGGTGGGGGGGTCTTTTGGATTTGGTCTTCTGTTATCCTATGTGTTAACTATCCTAGCAGATCTGTCTCTCTCTCTCTCCCCCTCCCTCCCTCCCTTCCTTCCTCCCCCCCTCTGTGTGTGTGTGTAAATGTGAGCAGGTGTGGTCGAGTAATGTGTGTGTTTGTGTGTTGGGAAGGGTGGGATATATATGTGCGTAGTATCTTGTGCACCCCAGCTCCAAGCTTGGCTGAGACAGGCAGCGTTCACAATGAAAGCTCTGAGCCCCTCCTGTCTGCTCTGACTAAAAGCCATTTTGAGAATCAGCCTTACTGGGTCTCTATTCTCCTCCAGGTGTTTTCAGGTGCTGGCCTCTCTGTTGGAGCCACACGGTTGGAGGGAGCAAGCAGGAGCAATACGTGTGGTTTAGGAGCCTGGGAGCGTAGGAGAGTAGGGAGTTGGCCTGGTACACTGTTCTGGTACTGTGTTTTGGGCCTGTAGAAGTTGGGTCTGCAGGAGGAAGGTCCTGATAATCTTATTAGCAGTTAGCCCTGACTCTACCATCTAAATTCTGGAAGACTATAACTTTTCAGGAAAGGGGGTGGTGCCTGGGGGCCACTATTTTGTCTGTAGAATGTGTCCTTTGAGGCTTCATACACAAAGAGGAAAATTGACCAGCAACTTCAAAAGGATTAGGAAACAGAATGGCATGAAAACATACTATCTGGTTAACAGCACTTCCAAAGAGCCAGTGACTATTCCACCATGAATCAGGACTCCAGGGGGGCGTCCAAGAGCTGGAACAGCGCCTGCTCTTCCTCCATCCCTTTTACCACATTTGCTGTGCCCTTCAAGGCCAAGCTAACTCTGGGATTCAGAGAGAGTCCTGCTGCTCCTGCTCTCGAGGAGCTCACAGGTCCGTTGTAGCAGTGGGCATGCCAACAGTAAGTACAGCAGATACAGTTGGAAGCTCACTGACCACAATTCCTACACTCTCCAAGAATAGACCAGCCACTTTAGCTATGAATAAATAATGCCTAGAGATTCAGGATGAAGACATTTCCTGATGGGGAAGGACAAATGGCCATAGGCATGACTTTACCTGGATATGTGGGAGACAGGCTTTGGGACCAGCATTAAGTGGCAGAGAGGATCTGTGTGCCTGGGCTAGTCTGAAGGGGCCTCCTTGCTGCGCAGTGGGTGAACCATTTCAAAAGCTACAGAGAGTTGAAGTTTGACCTTTTCAATGGTCCATTTAGACTGGCCTCTCATTTTTCCAAATATTGTATAGTTGCGTGGGGAGGATAAAAAATTGATTCCATTATCTGCAGGTTCAATCACTGAGTCTTGTAATAAGTGGGCATCAAAGGGGGGAAAGGTGCACATATTTATTTATTGTATGCCTGAGCATCAGGTGAGCTTAGGAGACAGTAGATGATTTGGGGGGGGGAGATGAATGGGCCTAACAAGGGCAGGTGACACACTACACGCTTGTTGAGGCCTGGCATCTCCTGCAGTCTCCTGTGAACTAGTTTAACCTTCCCTGGTGGGCAAGGCTCCTGAAGACACAGATGTAGCAGTTGAGTTTCTTTCGGAGGGACTGTCCTTCACCTGAAATACACATTGAACTCCAGGAATCTCCTCCACGTGCATGCCCTTCCTCAAATGTCCTGAATCTGAAGTCCAGGGTGACCTGTTTTGGGGTAGCATTTCCAGGATCCCTTCTGTGGCAGTCATAAAACAGCCAGTTGTAGGTAGAGGGGGATCCCAGGTCCGTTGTAGGTGGCTGGAAGGAGAAATTGTAAGCATGGTTCTGACTGGTGGTCCTAATGGGCTGAAGCCTGTGACATTGTCCACATAGTGTTCTGTATACCACGTTAACACAATTAAATAAATAAGGTCCACAGCCTTGCTGCAGTCTTCAGAACAATTTGGTATCCCCAAAGCCCAAGAATAGCTAACTTGGTGGCTTAGTTACCACCAAGCCACCCAGGTGTAACTTTTCTTCTTGATCTTTTCCGGCCCTCCACAGTTTTGGGGAATAAAAAACCTGTCACCAATAGGCAATTCTTCGAAAGAAGCGTAAAAACATTGCAGGGGAAATATTTCCAAAATGTAAACTTAGTTGCCTTTTTAAAAGAGGATATATTGATCATAACTTAAACATTCAATATTGTGAACATTTTCATAATCACCAGTTACTGGCTTGCAGTCTTGTGAAGTGAGGGGTATGTAGTCTGTGTCCAAGTCACAGGACCCAGGTCATTTTCTTCTGTTACCCCACACCACTCCTCAGGCTTACTCTCTCCTTGGGTTATGTGGCAGCTTAGGGTTGACTTCAGCCTCTCTTTTTGGGAGAAAGAACTTGTTTTTATAAGCATTGATTGCTGCTCTCCATGCAGAACTATGTTCGAGGCTCCAGAGCAGTGGATCTCAAACTCCAGCATGGGGCAGCATCGCCTGGAAGGTTGATAAAATGCAGCCTGCTGGGCCCCGCCCAGAACAGGCTTTGTGGTTCTGAGGGGTTGAGGGAAGAACAGACTTTTCATTCCTAGCAGGCTTAGGCAATCAGAGACCTCAGGACAGGGGAACCAGCTTTGAGGAACTTGTGTGCAGGAGTATTTCTGAAAGTAATGCGCATAGGGCTATCAGTCATTTACGCAGGCGCGTGCACGCGCACACGCACACACATAGGTGCATAGTCACACACTAACTAACACATTATCTGGGGAAATTTGTAAAGGAGTGTCAGTGATGTAGAGTGTCCAGCTTGACCTGTATTGACATCACTGAGTGCATTTTGTTTATAGTTTCAGTGGGTTTGGTCTATGGCTGCTTCGCCCCATGCACTTGGGTAAAAACATCACACTGGTAAGAGCATGCTTTGGAATAGTGCATTTCATTTCATGACCAACCAGGAAAGCGGGTCCTGACATGTTGTTAAAATGCAGGTCTTGAATATAAGCCTAGGAGGGGCTCTGAGATTCTGCTGGTCTAATGGACTCCAGGGGATTCAATGGGTACTGGAGAATGCTTCATATAGAAACACTTCAAAGCAGTGGTTCAAACCCTGTCTGCACAGCAGATTCAAGATCTTGGTGGAGAAATGAAGAGGAAGACGGAGCCTTACCACAAAATAAATACACAGAACCTCTGAGGGTAGAGCCTGGAACTAGGCAGAGCTCCGCACAGGTGGTCTGAGTTGAGAATCATGTTCTCAAAATTGGGAGTTTGCATATTTAATTGACTGGTCCTCTGTTTGAAACAACCCCTCAGGTGATACCAACTGATAGCCCCAAGGGAGAAGCCTTTAAAAGGCTGGGGGGGGGTCCTGCCCATCTACAGCAACTAAAGTCTTTATAAAAGAGGCGCCAGAGAGCATTGGATCGGCTTACCTCTTCTGTGATACATCACCATGGTGCCCCTCTGAAGCAAAAATCACTATACTCCAAATCACTGAACCCAGTGGGCCTTTGGCCTTGGACTTCCTAGCTTCTAGAATCGTAAGAAAGCATTTCTTTAAAAAAAATCATGAAATCTCTGGGGTTTTGTTATAACAACAGTAATGGACTAAGACAGCTAGTCATTAATTTCCAACCATGTTTTTGCATTTGAACTACCTGGAAAGCTTTAAGATATATATATTTCCTATAGAATAGTTGGTTGTGGGCTGGCAATGCAGCTTACTAGTAGAGCCCTTACCTATCATGCTCAAGGACCTGGGTTCGATCCCTGACACTCCCAAACAAAAAACTATATCTGTACCCTCATATGTCTAGGTAGGGTAACTGTGAAAGCAATGGTGCTGGGCTGTGCTGTCCAAAACGCATACCGCCTAAATTTGACTATGAAATGTTTTAATGGAAAATCAAGTTCCTCCATGATGCCAGCCACATTTCAAGTACTCCTTCACATGTGACTCCCTGCAGATAGAGGGCATTTCCAATGCTTGCTGAGAGCTGTTAGACAACCCCGGAGTCTGATGAGACTAGCCATGAGGAGGTGGGTCTCCAGGCCTTTCTTATTGTGTAGGTTTCATATATTCTTAAGAGTTTCCAACAAAAGCAGAATGTTCAGGGTGGATGGAGGCCTGGCGGTGTTTGCGCGGTGGCCTCAGGTGTGGAGCGAGTGTGCCCAGGGTTCTGTCTTGCTGTGTGCCTGCCACTCCATGACCTGGGCTTGGTTTTCTCTGGCGTGGCTGGTACCTGCCCTGTTCCTCTCGTGCATCAGGTAAAGACCCAGAGAGAAAAAGGTAGGCAGAACTCTGAAAAACGCCCGGCACGCTACACATGCAAGGGATTTGTTGCTTTTTCTCTTCCTAAGGTCTGGCTTCCATGAGGGCTTGGAGCATAGTTGCCAAATACAGCTAATAAAAATCCAGGAGGCCCCATTAAATTGGAATTTTCAGCAAAGGATGAATAATTTTTCATGTAAGTATGCTCAAGCAATATCTGAGACATAGAGTAAAAATTATTTGTATTTTCCCTGGCGGCTCTACATTGGGGCCTTTTCTCTAGGCGTCTTTCTTGTTTTGTGCTGTAGATCTGCAGGGCTGCTTTGTTTGAGTCAATTTCTCTGGTAGTCAGTGCCATGAAGGATACCAGCCCCACAGAGAGGATTGCTGTGTGCCTTCAAAGCCGTGTGGAGGTGCATCTCTCTTTTCATTAGGAGCTGACTTCTGCATCTGAGGGCTATAGTTTGCCTTGTGCTCTTTGTTCATTAGATTTACATGTGAGGGCTTTCAGGTGCAGGTGCGTGTGTTGGGTGGGACAGTTGGGCGCCTGTTCCTTTCAGGTGTTTTGCGTCCTAAGCAAGCAATGGACTCTGTCTTCCCCTTGACAGGAAGTGTAATGATAAAGGAAGCCTGGTGTTAGCACCCTCTAGTGTAGGGGCTGTGCACCTGTGGGTCTTAGAGTGCATACTAACCAAGCACCTCCCATAAGAACTTGGAAGGTGAACATACTTATTTTGCTCAGTTTCGGGAACTGCACTCTGTCATACCAGAGGAGGGCGTGGCAGAGACGCATACATCATGGTAGATGGATAACAAAACAAAACACCATCAAGAATAGGCCAATGTTAAAACATGCTAGTGCCTCCAGCAAGTTCCCAGTGACCTTTCTCCAGCTGGGCCTCGCCTCCTGACCTCTCTGCAGATGCTGTCTCCATCAGTGGGTTAAACCACTAACTAGCCCAGAGCTCTCAGGATCTAGTCCTCTCTAGAAACGGCCTCACAGACACACCCAGGGTGAACGTTACTATCGCCTAGGCCTTTCTCTATCTCCTGAAGTTGACAACGGGGACCATCACACTGCCCTCTTTTGAAGGGGTAGGCTTTTGGGGCCCTCCCCAGTTTGCAATTGTTTCTGGATGTTCTTGCTACCCCAGCTAAAGGGAAGATACATATATATATATATATATATATATATTTAATTTATTTGTTCTTATTTTATATATATTGGTGTTTTGCCTACCTGAATGTCTGTGTGAGAGTGTCAGATCTTAGAGTTGTAGACAGTTGTTAGCTGCCATGTAGGTGCTGGGAATTGAACCGGGGTCCTCTGAAAAAGCAGTTTGTGCTCTTAACCACTGAGCCATCTCTCCAGCTCGGAAGATATAATTTTGTAGGTTACATTTATCAACGTATTGCATCTACATACACAACTCGTGCCCAACATGCATACACGCCCTCGTCAGATCTCACTTGGGTCAGGAGTGATGTAGATAGACCCACATGTCACTTTAACTACTCTCAAGTCCCTGTGTTCCACCTGGGGAGTTTCTTCTCGGTCCAAGCTTCATGTTGAAATTGTATTGGGAACGTTTTCAAAGCACTCAGGGTAATTCTGGGGCCCAGCATGTCTGCAGAACGCCTGTCCTTGGGTCTCAAACACCAGAATTCCCTTTCCTGTTGAGACATACAGTTGAGTCAGTTGATCTTGGGTACCCAGTAATTCGACGGAGAGAATTTACAGTAAGTGTGTGCCTGGTTGCTTATGTATCATCCTGTCTCTCTGCCCCACCCCGGTCCTCCTGAACCATTGCATTTGAAATAACTGGTAGAATCTTTAGCCATGTGGTTTTGTGTCTGTGGTCAAGGGTAGAAGGAAGGTTTTAATGGTGGGTGATCCAAGTTTTATAACTGAGTCTAAGCTGATAGAACTCTTCTAGAATATTTGATAAATACTTCAACTGTAAAAAGTCAATGGGCAATAATTCAAGTTCACTAATAGCTTTAGCCCAATGTAGCTGGTACTAAATGTTAGGTCCCATTGTTCTTGTCATTATGATCAAGTTACAGTGAATGCCAACCGTGTCCTTAGGGAACAGAGGATTAGCCGAGGGAATCAAACACACCGAGTTCTATGGTCCATTTTGAGCTTCTGCGTGTAATACTGCTAATTGCTGCTAATAACCATAGAAACCACACAGTGCTACTAATGATGGCTTAACATTCTCCTTCCCCTGATTCACCATTTATTAAATAATTACTTTTGTCCCAGACACTGGGCACAAAGTTGCCCCAAGTGAAGAGAGGTTGGAGCACTCTTCAGGGATATGCTTAGTAACCTTGCTTTGTTCTGCACGTGGCCAGCCTCTCGGTGGCCCGTTTTGGTCTTTGTTGGGATAAGAAGCTTTTAGCATCCTTACCCATGAGGCCAGGTATTTGGGTCTGCTGTGCACTTCAGGCCCATGGCACCTGCTTCCGAAGGACCCTCAGCCTACCTGAGTTTTTTTTCTTTTCTAGGAGTACTAGAGGCTTACTCTGCTGTACCTGGCTGTGGGGCTGGATGGGTAGCTAGCTAGGCTGCGAGAAAAGCAGCTTGAAGGCACTGGGGGTAAAGAGATGGAAGTGATCCCCAAAACAGGTCTGATCACTGTTTCAAGAAGAAAGGTCCTGTGGGATCCCAGTCAGCCATGAGTGTCACACACTGTGGCATGTCTGGGTGTCCCTAAGATGCTGCTGTCTTAATGAATAGAATTGTATAGAACTGCTCCCTCTTCTCCTATTTCCACATTTCCACATCAGCTATTTGACTCAAGCATTTAAACTGCTCTTTAGTCAGAAAATATTGTGCAGTCCATGTTGTGGGGTAGGATGGTATCTTCATTTTTCCTATCAGACGTGCAGATCAGAGTTCTTCCTGCTCTTGTATTTACCATCGTGGTAGCGGCTTTGGTATAGAGCAGGCGTGGAGATACCTGGTGGGCAGCTTCTGGACTCGCCCACACTTTGGCCCTGTCGCTTTGGTAGGTTTCTTTAGCTGATTCAAACCCGAGATGACGTGCTCACCTCTCATTGGCTTGCAGTGACTCAACGGAGGGAACAAAGTTTGGGTAACCAGTCCATGGTGTGACATGAACCCTGGGTTTTGGAAGAGAATCTGACCAGCAACACTTAGAAGAGGGCTGTTGGGCACACAGTAGGTCTGATTCTCCAGGCTGTTATAAAAGATGTTTCTCAGAGTCAGGCCCCCAAGTGATCTGTAACTTCCAGGATCCTCTCATGGCCTGTGGTTTCTTCAGGAAGAAGAGAGCAAGTGTCTGAGTTACCCACCATGGGAGACCACCTTAGTAGGAAGCCTGGGCCTGGCCAAGGCTCTGTCCTCTTCCAGGAGCCACTCATTTTGTGTGTGGCCATCATCACTTTAGGAGTATTACTGCCCTCCCTGCTGGGGACAAATCTAAGGGCAAGCCGACTCACATGCATGCTCAGCTGTTGCCCAGGCCGCTTATCTGAAATAGCGTTTGAATGGATAAAGCCTTTTACCTGTTGGAGATTAAATGCCCCGGGAAGCCTGTGGTTAGATAATCTAGCACAGAGGAAAAACACTATAAATAATTGCTCCGTTGTTCCGTGCCACTTCTCTTGATGGGAGTGAAAGCTTGCTTCTCCGTGGTGAGCACAATAAAAACATCTTAGAGGAGGAGCCGGCTTGTGTGCCTCCTCCAGAGCCAATGATTTAGAAGCGACTCTCTATGGGAGATTAAATAGGATTCAGGTAAACAGCCAAAGGTTTACATGGGATTAAGCTTTAAAAACACCATCCTAAGGGGGTATTCTCCAGAGAAGAGATGAGGGAGCAGAAGCAGCTCCCCCTCTCCAAGCCGGGTCAGTGGCAAGGACTTAAGGGATTAGGAGGGGAGTCCCTGAACCAGAGCAGAAGGCAAGCTGGTACTCAGAGGGAATTCAGAGGTAGAGACAGACCTCTCTCCCCTACGGCATCCTCCCCCATGGCAGCAGGAGGACCTTGGACCACCCAGAGCAGGCACTCCACCCCTCTGGCATTTATCCGCTTTGTAGGCAGCAAGATATCGTATGAACGACACAGACAGATCTCTGCCCCTGAGAAATACTGAAGACAAATCATACTCGGCTAGAAAAATATAAATTCTGAGGAGGAAAAGTGAAGGGAAAAAAAAGGGCCGAATGTGAGTGAACTAGGTGGTGGGGGAGGGGCCCAGGAGATAGGAAAGCTGGCATGTGGGGAGTTATCATCATGCAGGGGAGAAAGATAGCCAGGAGACAGAAGACAGGGAGAGCAAAGGCCCTGCCCGGAAGAAAGCCAGTGTGGGCGGAGAAGGGGATTCGGGAGTCGTAGGGCAGGAATGAAGTCTAGGGAAGGATCATAGAGGCAGCTCCCTGGGCCTTGTAACATCACAGTTAGGAACTTGCAAAGGAAGGTGGAAGCCACTGTAGGGCTTCGGGCAGAGGCGTAGCTTGATCTGAAGTTTGACATGACCCTCTGGCTTCTTAAGAATGGATAGTATGAGATGGTGGTGGGACCAGGGGAGGAATAGGAACCACTGCTATGACCTAGTCCAGTGATGCCAGTAGCTAAATCAGGGTGGTAGAAGAAGTAGATTTTGGATATTTTTGAACCACATACAGTTGGATTGTGTTGATACACTAGAAGTGGACTGGGAGATTCGGGGAAAAGTTAAGAATATCTCCAAAGGGGTTTCTTCTGAGCAACTGGAAGAATGGACTTGTGACTGACAGATGCAAGAGACTTCAAGAGCATGGTGTCTCATTTGAGCTCCATTGTGGACATGTCTAACTTGATGTCTGGGTGCTATTGAGCACCTTCTGGGTTTGAATGGTGGGTCATGATGGAGAGAACTCATAAACACACAGGTAGCCTATGGAGCTGTGAGTCTGGAGGGGAGAGCATGCTGCCTGGGACCTAGGGGCATTCTTAGTGAATGTGTCCTGCTAGCCTGTCTTCTTCTAAAGGGGAAGCTGGCACAAATGAATCAAGGCTTAGACTCTTCAATTAGTGGGATTAGAACCCAGCTCAAACAATGGTCACCCAGATACCCATTCTTGTTTTGTTGTTTCTTAACAAGACAAGGTATTTTCCTGTAGCTCAAGCTGGCCTTGAAACCGCTACCTTCTGTAGAATGCTGAAATTGCAATCATGAGATGGCCTTGAAACCGCTACCTTCTGTAGAATGCTGAAATTGCAATCATGAGATGGCCTTGAAACCGCTACCTTCTGTAGAATGCTATCATTACAATCATGAGACACCCTTCATCACAGCTTTACAATAGCTGCGAGATGGGAAGAGTTCTCTGGGACTCACACACATAATAAACTGTCTTAATATGCTGTGCCCACTCTCCAGCTTTCCATCTCCATTCCCAAATGCCATTCAGGAATGGTGTGGATGTTAGGCAATCTGCTACTAGCTAATGAAGAGATAAGACAAAAAAATTGAGATGAAGCATTTAGAAATATTCATGGCCATTTGCCACAGCCACAGCACCCAAGGACAACAACGATAGATTCATATTGATGAGCAATGTGAGCAAAAAAGCAGATGATGATCTGGTAGGTGGCTCATCTGTGCTATGAGATACTCATGCAAGGTATAGGTCACGAATGAATAAACACAGGTCCTCTACATCAGGCTGCTTGAAAGGCTCTGTTCAAAGCAATGCCGTCCAAAATTAGCTTCTGGGAAGTATTTGTTTCCACAATACTTTCTCTTTGCTAAATGGTATCAGCAGCTGCTACTCATCCCTATGGGTCAGGGGCTTCCTGAAGGCTGGGGCTTCCCATGAGACTCCCCACATTTCTTCTCTGAGACTTCTAGTTACTCCAGACTATCTGAAAGTGTAGGGTCTTTGGGGTTGTGGCTCAGTGTTAGATCACTTGACGGACTTGTATGAGGTTCTAGAATCAATTCCTGGTAGTGACCAAAAATAAAATTCGTTTTAAGAACAGGAGAAATAAGTGGAAAATAAAGTATATGGTCTGGAAGTATTTAACAGATGACTCTAAGAGCCCCAATATGTGAGTCTTTCATCCAGACTTTGTGGGCCAGTGAGGAGATACATTTTGTCTCAGTTGGACACATCTGTTCTAGAAGGGAATTTTGGAAGGGTAAAGATGTTGGCCAGATATCATTGTCGTCCTTCTCATCAGTCTCCCTTCACTGTGGCATGGCATGGGGCCGCGTCTCCCAGCTCACGGTATTGTTGGGTGGTGGGTGGTTGGTGATGAGTAGCTAGTAGAAGACTCGGTGTGGAGGCCTGTTCAACATGTTTCTGTGACGTCACACCACTCAGGTGACTTCAAATTTTGAGTCCAGTCCTGTGGCTCTCAACTCCTCACCCAGAGACGTGAAGTAGCCTATATTCTGCCCATCCCTTAGTCAGCATGCTGGATCCCAAACTGCTGGAGTCACTCTCGATGTTTCCACTGGCCTCCCCAGAAGGCCCCATTCCTGTTGATGGTGACAAGCAGCAGCCCCCGGGGGTTTCTGTAACTGTTTGGTTTGCCCTGAACTTGGCTGCCCTCTAGCCTCCCACCCTACCATCCAGGGGCCAAATGATCACCCTAACCCTACCATCAATGGTCCTGAATGATGGAGGCAACACAGCTGGAAAGGGCTGCCAGGCCCCAAGCACATCCTCCTGACATTTGGGCAATGCTTCCTAGGGCTGTTTGCCCAACTTGTCACTTGCATCTTAGTAGGTTGCCAGTCGCCACTCTCGCCAGACTCCCTGCATCCCCCCCTCAAGAAAAATAACATGGGGTGATTGAGGAAGGCGTGGGTGAGTCAAATATTTAACTCAGGTACAGCACTGGGGTTTTTTTTTTCTTCTTCATTAAAATGCCATCTTAACCCCTGCCTCCAGGTTCTAAATTCCTGCTGATTAGCTGCAGCTGGTGGCTTGCAGTTCCAGCAAGATGCATACCACTGTTTACAGAGAGGATTCTTGCTTTCTGCCTGCTGCTGGCACTGGGTCTCAGGTTTCAAAATATGCCACTAAACAGATGGCCGATGGAGATACTTGGGAATGAAATGCCTCGTTCTGTTTGCTTCTGGATGATTTTGATTTAGAGGTATAGCTTACGTCCATTTAGCCCACATTTATATCAGGCAAGAATATCCTGTCTTGTTTTAGATGGAGAACACTATTTTAATTATGAAGAGAGTATATATGTCTGTGCATAATTGTCACATGTTGTGTACATGTATTCAGAGCTTCAGATGGGTGCACCTGGTCTCCTTGTGTCCCCTCAACTGCTACAGGAGTGGCAATGAGAATGTTGTGGGCACAGGGAATTGGTGGGCATTTTAGGTGGTTCCTCCAGCTGAGCCCTGGAGCAGAAATAGTAGGGCAGAGTAGAAAAGAGACGCAAATACAGACTTCTTTCCCACTAGGGAAGATAATTCTACTGTTGAGTCCAAGATTCAATGTCAACACCAAAGAGCTTTACAGATAATTTATCCAATCTCTCTTAGCATTTAATGTATTGATTGAATTGAGTTGTTAGGATGCAATGTCAGCTGGTTCGACACCCACAACCATTCTGGATTCCTCTAGTTGAGGGACAGGTCTGCTGCTGTCCATTGAGTCTGAGGACCTTGAAAACCCAGGACTAGAAGGCAGATGAAGCCTCCAGTGGAGGCGAGCTCGTGATAGACAATCTATATTGCATTTCAAGTCCTCATGAGAGTGATTCTCATTTCTGGGAAGAGGAGTTAGGTAGAAGGAAGGTCAGTTCGGGGCCGGAGCGATGGCTCAGTGGGGAAAGCACTTGCTGTGCGTACTTGGGTAGCAAAGTTTGGATCCAAAGCACCTGCACATGTGCATGCAAGCTGTGGCCTGCCTGTAATCATCACACTCAGGAGGCAGAGACAAGCAATCTCCCAAGCAAGCTGGCTCACTCGACTAGCCAACTGATGAGCTCCAGAATCAAGAGAGAGACTGTCTCAGTACATAAGGAGGAAATGGCAGGTACTTGACATCACTCTCTGGCCTTTACCCACATGTACACACATCCCTATTAATACACATGTGCTACACATGCAAACATGCATACAGACATGTGCGCGCGCGTGTGCGCGCGCGCGCACACACACACACACACACACACAAAGAAAAGGAGTTAATTTTATTATTCCTCAGCCAGAACAAGAGTGGCAGGAGAAGACAGGGACTGAAGACAGAGTGTCCCCAACTAAACTGCTGCCCTGCGGGAGTGTGAGCTCCACGTTCATGCAGCCGACTTTCGGCCAAAAAGAGGTTCTGGAAATGTCATGGCGGCTGGAGAAAATGAATATTCATACTTGTGTTTTAGACACTGAATGGCACCTCTTCTGTAGAAAGCTCTGAGTCTTTTGTATTTCCGATTGTGCTGGATAGATGTTAACAAATATGCAAGTGTTTATTTGTAAGTGTGACAGGTAGGTTTTTATAATTCTAAACGAAGCAGCTTCTGGCATCTGGTAGCAACCCTAGGAATCAGTCTCTGTGGATGCCAAAAAGCCCCATCTATTCTCCAGGTTGTGGCTTCCTTGTAGGGACGCAAGTCACCTGACTCCTCCTCCATCTCTGAGTACCTGCATGCATAAGAAGACATGGCAGTGGCTCTGAAACCAACTGTGGTCTGACAGCCCTTGCTTCTCGTTTCCTTTTCGTTTCCCACCATCTTCCCTGAGTGGCTGTAAGTGCAGGGCGCAGCAAATTACTCCCCACTTTTAAATCTTTCAGCATCTCCTCATCCGCAAATACATCAGTCTAAATTACTTGATCCAAATCCAAACCGCCACAGGACCCATGCAGGGTTTTTCCAGGTCGTCTCTAAGCCTTAACCTCAAAGTTAACAATGTAGCCACACCACTTTTTTTTTTTTTTTTTTTTTTTTGGTTTTTACGAGACAGGGTTTCTCTGTATTGTTTTGGAGGCTATAGGTCCAGCCTGGCCTCGAACTCACAGAGTTCTGCCTGCCTCTGCCTCCCGAGTGCTGGGATTAAAGGCGTGCTCCACCACCGCCCGGCGCCACACCACTTTTTAGAACACCATGCTCTCTCTCTTCCTCTAGTGCTTTCCGACCATTTGGGGTAGACTATGAATGCCCCTTTTGGCCATTTCCTGGATAGGCTGGTCCAAGTTTAGTTTAGGCTGCAGTTCACTCTACTCTCTTACTCTCACCACATTGGCCAATCACTTTAACCCTTCCGATACTAAGCCTATGCAGAAGCTACATATTCTGCCTAGAGAGTTAATTTTATGTGAACCAATGACCTCTCATTCTTTATATTTTGCCTTCTCTTGTAAACAGCATATTAGATGCTGGGAAACTAATACTGACTGTGTGTATGTGTCTGTCTGTCTCTCCCTGTGTTAGTGGTCTCTCTTTGTGTGTATGTGTGTGTGTGTGTGTGTCTGTGTGTGTATGTCTGTCTGTCTCTCTCTCTGTATGTCTGTGTCTCTCTGTGTATATATATGTGTATCTGTGTCTCTCTGTGTGTGTCTGTGTCTATGAGTGTCTCTGTGTGTTTGTCTGTCTCTCTCCCTGTGTGTGTGTGTGTGTGTGTGTGTGTGTGTGTGTGTGTGTCTGTGTCTCTGTATATGTGGGAGGGGGGTGGGCAAAAGTCAGCCTCGGGTGGTTTCCTTGGCATTGTCCCTTGCTGGAACTGACACTCACTGACTGGCTAAGCTGACTGATGGGTCACTGAACTGCAGTGAGCTCCACGCTCCACATCTTCAGCCTCCTCACTAGGGTCACAGATGTGCAGTGTTGGGCGACAGGCACTTCAGCCGCCGGCTTTCTCCCCACCTCTCATCTTTGTCATGTAACTAGACTTTCTAGACTATCAGTGTTTAATGTAATTACTAATTATATTTGGGGTTAAATTTAGCATTCTTAGACTTTGACCTATCTTTAGATTTTTCTCCTTAACTTTTGAACTGAATTAAATTTTTTTCTCTGTTTACTAGTTTGGAAAAATGGGAAATCTGTTTTTCTAATAACTACCTTGGAAATTTCCACTTAAATATGTCTATTCCTATGTGCCAAGTTTTAAAGTTAATCAGAATTCTTACTCTCTTTCCGGATAGTACAAGGACCTTCAAATAATTTCCATTTATTTTCACCATGTTCATTCTGTTGATGAAAATTATAATTTTATTAAGGGAAAACTTACAAATAATCATTGTAGGCAATGACGTTAATGTGATTGTATTTATGGATGCAATACTCTTTTTTTCTTTATATTTTGGACCATCCACTTGTAGCCATTTCCTTCTTAAAGTCTATAGAAATGAGCTGATAGAAAATACTTAACTTGAAAATATTTTTAATCATAGAGCTTTTTATCTTTTTATCCTTTCCTTTTCTTGTTACTGGCTTTTTTTTTGTTTGTCATTTTTAGACAGGATTTTTCTGTGTAACAGCCCTGGCTATCCTGGAACTAGCTCTATAGACTAGGCTGGCCTTGAACTCACAAAGAACTACCTTTTTTTTGTAAGCAAATATTGTTGTGGAGCAACACATCCACCACCTTGCTTCGGACCACACAGTCCCCTGAGGCCATCATCTTGGCATATGCTTCGCTAGGGAGTTGTTCTGTGGTGTTGGCCCCCCTTGACAATGGCAGAAGGTTGAAGAACAAATTAAGGATTACGGAGACTACTCCAGGGGAAAATGATGCTTAGAAAACTATCAGTGCAAAACACTTGGACGTTTTTCTTTCCTGAATTCCCTAGCAAGTTGGCTTAATTGGCATGACTCCCCATCCTGGTTTGCTTTCTGTTGATGTGATAAATAGCACAACCAAAAGCAGTTTGGGGAGGAAAATGTTTATTTCAACTTAAGGATTCCAGTCCTCCACAAAGTGAAGTCACTCTATCAGGATAGAAACGCAATGGAGAAAGCAATAGAGGAATGCTGCTTACTGGCTTGGTCCCAGGCTCACCACTTTATACAGCCTAGACCCACCTGCCTAGGGATGGCATTCCCCACAGTGGGATGGACCCTCCTACATCAATTAGCTGTCAAGAAAATGCCCCCACAGACATACCCACAGGGCCAGCTGATGGGGGCAATTCTTCCATTGAGGGTTCCTCTTCCCAGATATGGCAAGTTGACAACCAAGATAAGTCTTCGACCTGGGAAATCTACATATAGGTAGCATTGGTAAGGAGGCTACTCGACCCTACCAGCTGGAGTTCACAACTCTGCGTATTGCTCTTGGCCCGAAATGAGCTTTCTATTTTAAAAGCTCGTCAGGGCCCTACTCAAGCAGCTGATTCCAGGTCATCACCTCTAGCAGGACAAGCTTCTGTGGGGACAAGCAAGCTCCGTTCACAAGAACTGGGCCACAGTGGATAAAGCTGGCTGTCACTCAGGAAGCATCAAGGTCTTGCTTGTGTTCATCTAGCAAAGCTAGACTGAACAACACACTCCACAGCAATGTGTGGTAAGGAGCCATCATGGCTCAAATATGAGGCTCTTTGGGATAGTGGGTTGAAAAGAAAGGAAAAAAATCCTTCATATTTAATTCATATTTGAATGCATTTTGCAAACAGACTGTCTCTTCTCTTCAGCGTCTTGGGTGTGTACATGCATGTTTGCTGTATTCCAACCCTACCACTTGGGAACTCCCCTAAACAGATTGCTCGTGAATAGAGCCAAGTATGGATTTGTATTTTGTTGAGATTAACTGGCCATTGCATTTGCATTGACCAAAGCTGGCATGCTACACAGTAATTGGGAGAGGATTCTGAGGCTCCTGGAGGATTCTCCAGGGTTGACTCTTGGCTGGCCTCTGGGTATGTATGGGAGAGCATCCCATGAAGGCCATTACCATCCCTGCTGCTGCCTCAGCTATGGCCGATGCTCTTGCAGGAGCCAGCTGTGACGTCTAGAGCGCCTCATCCTACAAGGGTCAAGCCATCATGACTGACTCCCTCCTCCTCACATATCTGTGTGGGGCTTTGACTTGGTGAGAAGAGTTAAGCGCAGTGTAGCGTCTGCACATTTGTAGCCAGTCTCCTCTGTGGCTGAAGGTGCACACACAAGACTGCAAGGCCCCTCTGCTCTCTCTCCATCTCTGTCAGCTCTCTGGGAAGATTTCCTCCCATTCCTGTCAGGTCAAGCTTGAAGGATAAGCTGGGCTGCCCTGTCCAGTCTTCGGCACGGCCATTGTGAGGACAGGGTGTGTGGCCAAGACCCACATTGAGGAGTGTGCAGAAGACTCCTGGCCTCCTCTGTCTGGGTGATGCAATTGGGGTCTCAGAATCTTTCCCTTGGAGGTTGCAACCCTTCTTTTAGTTCTTTACAGAGCTGAGGTGAAAGGGGGAGAGAAGGAGGAAGGGGGAAGGGGGAGGGAGAGTTGGAGGGAAGGATGGAGGGAGAGCAAGCTTGCACTCTGTTTTGGAAAGGCATCTTAGGGTCTACAAAGCTTCCCTGTGTCCTTCTAAGGATTGGCACCATTGTCCCAGCAGTCATCTCCAGAGCAGGTGGCCCTGTGCCCTACCACTGGGTTCCTCTTCTTGCATCAGGTTTTGGGACAGTTGTTTATGCAAATTGTCATAAACCCAGGACTGCTATGAACATCTGGATGGATTCCTGGAGATCAGTGTCTGGAGGCAGAGGGAAGGCTCTGAATTCAAGTTCCACCTCTGTCAACCGGCATTCACTGCTGCTTTAGAGAAGGGGCACCTCTTCTCGTGAGCTCGCCATCTGGGAGGATGATTGGAACCACAGCTCCGTCTTCCTGCTGGATAGATTAACCCCAGCACCGGTGACCTTTCCAAGGCTCACTGTGTAAAGGCGGGGAAGACTATCAGGAAGGAACCCTAGGTTCAGATTCAGCTTCCTCTGCTTCTAGGCCTTCCATCCTAGGCAAGTTGTTTGCCCTTTGAGACCTCTTGTTTTTGTACAGATAAAATGAGAACAGTAACTGTCACAGGGAGGATCCTGCCTCAGTTCCTATGACAGTGCGGCGAGACTAAAGGGAGGGAGTGTAGGCCCTTACTGTATCGAATTATATAGCTATGAAGCATCTGTATTTGCAGCCTGTTAGTGACTGGGCAGGCTGGCAGTGTGACTTTGGAGCTATGGGCCTGTAGCTCTTCCAGTGCTTTAAAACAAACAAACAAAAAAAATCCTGACTACGTTTTCCAATTTTGAAAGTAACACATATGACAAAAGGTGAGAGGGTGGCAGGTGGGGCACACTTTTCTGAAGGTGACTTGTTCGCCTCTTGTTTCTTTCTAGAAACATCTGTGCAGTGGGTACATAGACATGACCACACAGAAATACACACAGATACTTATATAAGCTGCGTGGGACCTATTATATGCAGGCTGTAATTGCTTTACTAAGAGCCCAGATGATGGAGATCCTAGGCTAGCTTGGAGGGTATTGAGTCACAATGAACTGAGAGATTCTTTCTTCCATCTCAGTACTCGTGGATGTTGTGAAGTTTTCTTGGCTTGGCAGGTCCCACAGCCAGTTTGCCCCAAATAAACATACAGATGGTGTATTAATTATAAAACTGTTGACTGGTGGCTAGGGCTTCTTATTGGCTAACTCTATCTTAACTATTAACCCATTTCTATTAATCTATGTGTTTCTACATGGCCTTATCTTACCGGAGACTGCTGGGTGCTTTCTACCCTCCCAGCCTCCACATGGCAACTGTTGTCTGCCTACGCTTCCAGAATTCTCTGCATCTGCTATCCCTGCCTATCCTTCCTGCCTGACCACTAGCCAAACAGTGTTTTATTCATTAACCAATAAGAGAAACATATACACAGAAGGACATCCCCCATTACATGGATGTAAATCTGATGCTGAAAGCTGTGCCCACTGGTTCAAAACTTTCAGGATTAGCTCTTTCAGTTGGCAGGATGAACCTCTCCTCTGAATTAGGTTATTAATACTGTGGTTTTCCATTGGTCCACCCAGTTAAATTTAATTATGCTATGCGACTTCCACATAGGATGGTGTGTGTGTGTGTGTGTGTGTGTGTGTGTGTATAAGAAAGGGACCTGACAAGCCCCCCCTTTTATAGATCTGCCAGAATACAGCGCTGTACTTTGGAAGGCCATGCTTTCAGAGACCCTCCCATGACATTTATGTTTGCAGCTCATTCTCCTGTGTCCTTGGGGGCAGTTTTTGCTAGTCGGGTTGCAGAGGGTGGCTATATGGATTATAAAAAACATACATCTTCCTATAGACACATCAAGCAAGGCCAACTCCATCTTTAAATAAATCAGTTCACCCACAAGAATCTGAAAATCTGTTAGATTGTATTTGGCCCAGCTGGCTGTGGAAGCAATGTATTGTCAGTTCCTACCCAGATTCCTTTACTGTTGTTAACAGATGGGATTTAGTTCTCTAGAGAAGGAAAATGCTTCAAACATCCTAAAATGATGATTTTGGGGTCAGAACAACTTTTACCATTTTGTGTTATGAGTGAAATGGCTTTACTTATTTTTTTTATCTAATACACACATTTGTGTGGTTTGGTATATGTGTGTTTTAATATAGATACTTTACTAAAATGTCACGAATAAGACAATTTAAAAAAAGTGTCATTCTGTATGCAGCAAGAATCCCGTAAAGAAACCCATGGAGTTATGTGTACTTTGTTGTTGTCAGAAAGCTGTTTGTGTGCATTAGCCTTCTGGCATGTGTAGTCGGTCCTTCCTGGCCTATCCTGCATGGGCTCTGCGATGCCCCTGGAGCCTGGCTCCCCGGATGGCCCCTAGGGTGTTCAGTGAGGTGAGTCCTCTCCTGAGCCCTCCAAAACTTCTACTGATGGAGACCTTTCTGTGCCTTTCCCTGTCCAAGTTCCTAGCTCCCCTCTAAGCAGTGGCTGGAGCCCTGGGTCCCCCAGTTCTTGTCTGCCTGGTGCTGGCTCTCTTCAACTCTCCTGAAGACACATTTGTTTCACAGCTGTTTGCTGTCTCAGATCACAGTGTATGTGCATGAAAAGGACTCAAGGAAGTGCTGAGTAGGGCCTGAGTCTTAAAGGAGACCAGTTCTCCTCTCTGTATATCAATGCTTGAAAACAAAAAGAGCATTGAAACCCCAATCCTGTACAACCTGGCATTCAAGAGCTACCCTCCCGTCTTGAAGAGTGCACACAAAGTATTGAGGGGGAGATAATTCGGAAATGAGTCTTAACAGCACCAGCGAAGAAGACGATTTTGGCTTCTTAACGCCTCTCTGGGATGAAGCAATAATCTAAAGGAAACACTGTGCTTTGAGCATCCGGGCTTTTTATGATGCTTATAAAGCTTTGTCTCTAAATGCCAATGTGCTGAAACCATGAATATTAAAGATTTACCAGACATCCTTAAGTGTGTAGAAAAGGGATTCTCCTTCCCTTATGGTCCTGGGCACCAGTAATAATATTAGTTGTAATAAATGGTATCCTTTGATAGGCTCTTTGTCTATTCTTCTCCTGTCTTCCTATGGGGCAGATAATGTCACTGTCCTTGAAGCCTTTTACATGGGTCGGGATTAGAACTCGGATGCGTTGCTCTTTGTTGTAGCCTCAGTTGTCTGGTGTTGGTTGATAGGGGTTCACCCTGTGGTAAGGCAAAAGTCCTCACTGGCCAAGGTTTTCAAGTTCATTACTGCTCAGGAGGCAGACCTGACCCAGCAAGCATGCACAGTTGTAGAAAGCCAGCTTGTCAGGTTGGACTTGAGCATTTTGGCCCTAGCCAGCCACACAGATGGCTTCTCATCTGAATGGAACATAGATGGTGGTCTGCATTGGGAATCCGGTAGCCATAAAGGTGAGTCTGGAAAGTTTGATCTTCCTTGCCTGAGCACACTTCAGTTTGATTGTCCCAGGGTCAGTTGGAGAAAAGAGAGACCATTATAGAAAGTTAAGAGGAGAAAGGGACTTATTGTAGCAGACAGGACGTCTTGAGAGATGATGAGGTGTTCTGAACCCCTTCTCTGGATGGGAGTCTCAGGAGCAATCCCCCTCAAACCATATTAAATAACTGAACCACAGAGGAACTGTTTCCAACAGGAAGCTGCTTCCTCTGAAGCTGCTTTTCCAGAGCCATTTTGCAACTGCAGTGACTCGGGTGTCCCACAGTCAGGTAGCCATGACTGGTCCAGTCCATGCCACAGCTGCCGGAGCCAACCCTGCAAACCGATGTCTCAGGCTCACCTCCTGGCACCCATGAAAGCTGGTCCCTAAGTGACTAAGAAAACCATTGTACAAAAAACAGACCGTCTGGGCTTTGCTCACGGAACAAACAGCAGCTGCTACTGAGGTGTGCTCTCCCTTTTTTGTTTTCTGAGTCTCACTGGCCAGACTGAAATCGTCTCTGGAAGTTTGGCTACAAATGCTCTTATGGATGAGGTTCTGGCTTTCCATCCCTTTCAAGGCTAGTGTACATACAAAAAGTTGATAGAGTGTAGACAAAAGCCAGGGTTATTCCTTATGACTACGATCAGTAGAAGTAGACCCTGTTTCCAGGCTTGGCAGAAGAGGCCAGAATTGAAGTTAGCTAGATTATAAAATAATTGTGAACCTTTTGTGACTTGAGTGGACAGTGCCATCAACGGGTAGCAGAAGGTCGCAGGTCTGTTCCGTCATTTCCTCTTAGCCTCTTCTGCAGCTTTGAAACTGGAGTTACCATATCCTAAGGGAAGTTCTCAAGAACCCCAGGCTTATTGGCTACTACGAAGGGAAGTCATACATTACAATGCTCCTATTGCGTAGCATGCCAATGCTGTAAACTTCTAGATGGGATACAGCTTTCTTCCGAACTTGCTTGACCACAGGAAAGTGCCACTGCCTGAAAAATGCAGAAGTGGTATTTCCCAGCAATGGGAAATGCTCCTCTGAAGAACAAGTGGCTGGCACTGCGGGGAAGAGGCTTCCGGTGCCCTTTGACACAGCTCTGCCGGGAGCCATTACCAGCACGGGGATGGGCTTTCCGAAGTGCATGGGGCATCAGTCCCTCAGAGACAGCCCAAGGCGTGGAGCCCCTGACCTGGTGGACAAGAAGAGTCCCACAGAACTCCATCTGGCCTATGAGTCACCCCCAAGGGCTCCCTGGAGCAATCATAATGTGTTTATTGTAGATCGTTTCTCATTTGTATTGATCTCTCGCAGAAGCAGGTGACATTGCTCATGGAAAATCAGAATAGGAAGCCTGTGGTCTCTAATGAGAGTCGTGAACAATGGACAGAGCATTTCAGATGCAAATATATGGGGTACCTGCCTTGAGCGGGAAAGGCTGACTGCATTTCCTAAGGACTTGCAGCTGGGTCAGCAAAGCCTCATTGGCAGTGACAACCAGACCGCAAGTGAAGGTGGGCAGCAGGCAGCCTCTGGTACTCAGACAATGCAAAGGAGGACAAGAGATACTCAAGACACAAAGACGGCTCTGTAGCACATCCCCCTCTGCTTTGAATTTTCGGCTGTAAATATCTGAGTTTGTGGCACGTGTGATTCTGAAGTGGTTTGTTGGGTCGCACGGTGTAAGCACGAGGCAGGGCCGCAGAGAGCCCTGAGCTCACAGCCATACCGTTAGTGGACTGACTTTCAGTATTGGGCAGCTGAGGGTTACACACAGGAGCAGGCTTAGAAGTCAGCCATACCGTTAGTGGACTGACTTTCAGTATTGGGCAGCTGAGGGTTACACGCAGGAGCAGGCTTAGAAGTCAGCCATACCGTTAGTGGACTGACTTTCTCAGTATCAGGCACCTGAGGGTTACAGACTGGAGCGGGCTTTCTGGAAGGTGGAAGTGTCATATGCATAGCCTCTGACATGTTTCTGGCTCTTTCCATGTTTATATGTTTTGACTGAACCTGAAGTCATGGATAGCAACTTCCTGTGTATACATTGGTCTTGAAGTCATGGGATAGATAGTAGCTTCCTATGTGTATGCTGGTCTACTGCTTAATGTCCTACTTATCATGAACATCAGATATGCACAGGACTGCCAGAGCTGGGCAGTCGATAGTCACTGTCTTTCCCCTGCTTTTGTGCCCTCTGGGATCAAATCCCTCAGCACAGATCCCCTTATTGGAGGCCTCTTGTTCTCTGTAAGCACTTTAGTAAGTAGAGGGCTAGCTTTACTGCTAAATCCCAGCTTTTCCTAATATCACGGAGCCCGGCACTTGCTTCTCTGTCCCGGAGTGATTACTTATCGCAATCATCCGAAATGGGAATCTACCGCACATGTGCACTAGGACTCTGAGGGATAATCATTTAATTTTGACAGTGAGGATTTAATCTCTTAAGTTTTTACTAGGGAAATCTCTGTATCAATAGTGGAAAGAATTACATAATTCCTCTGCCCGTGTCTAGATTGAAGAGGTATCTACTGGCTTAGTCAGATTTCTGTGACTGTGACAAATACCTGAGATAAATCAACTGAAAAAGAGCAAAGGTCAATTTGGCTCACAGTTTTGGAGGCTTTGGTCTGTGGCTGGGTGACCTCGTTGCGTTGGGGCCTGAGATGAGACAGAGCATCGTGGGAGGGAGATATAGCAGAGGCAGCTGCTTGCTTCATGGCTGAGAGCAAAAAAAAGAGGAAGAGGAGGGGTTGGGTCAGGCCTCATATCTTCTCCAAGAAAATGACTTGATAGTCTAGCATTTTTCCCTCCATTCTCCCTTCCTAAAATCTCTGCATCTCACAGTGGTGTCACAGGTCACAGGTTATGGGCTAAGCTTGCAACACACGGGTCTTTGGGAGACATTCAGGATCCAAACCCTAGTGTCTGCTTCTGGTAAGTTACAGCATCTATATAATTGTCTTTGTTTTCTGTGGAATATTGATTCCCGGCCCCAGTTGTCGCCATGGATACCAACAACCTGTGAGTGTCCAATTTTTGGAACATTTAAAGACTATTAAGTATGTGTTGAAGAGTGTGGGTGTGCATGTGCCGTGGCACGTGTCTGTGGGGGTCAGAGGACAATTTGGGGGGGCTTCGATTCTCTCCTTTTAAGGGAGGGACTCTTTGGATTTTCACAGAAGAAATACATTCAGGTCAGTGCTCACCTCTGCAGAATACCTGTCCAGCACATGTTATCAGCTCTGTGTGGGAGCAGAGCTTGTAAGAGGCAGGGGATAGTAGAAGATCTGAGTGATGTCAGCCCCAGCCCTGGAATCCCTGGCAGATCAGTTGACCCTTGGAACTGTCACCTAATATGTGTGAGTCCGTGAGTGCTTCTGTTCACGCAGGTTCCAGTTGCTCAATAGAGCAAGAGACTCTGTTGTCTGGAGACTTGGGGAAGGGGATGGGGGGGGGCCAGAGAATGGCTGGAGTTTGCCATGGGCACCATTCAGTTACCCTCAGGTAGTAGAAAGGGATTCTGACTAAAGGAATGTACTGGAAACTCATTTCCTTGCTAAAGACTTAGTCTGGAGTACTGGCCTCTGCCAGGGCATGGGTAGATGAGCCCAAATTATACTTCTTCACCATGGACTGTCCACCATGGGACTGAATTCTAGTAGCATCCTGTGGGGCCATCTGGCTACAGGATGTCACACACTTGAGCAAGGACTCCAAGTGGGAGAGGTGTTAACTTCTCCGGCTTCTGCAGCAACCTTGGCTCTCAAGAGCCCTGGAGCAGGGCTTCTCCTGGAGAGAAAAGGGATCGGGACACCAAGCACCTGAAAAAGTGAGTGTCCTCTCTGAAGGCCACTGTCATCCTGGGCTGCCTCCTTGGCCATCATAGTCGCTGGGCCTCTGCTTTTCATGACGATGACATTTGCATATGTTGCTCTGATTTCCTGTCACCATGGCAACTGCAGGAGCTCAGGTGTGTGTGTGCAGAATCTTGTGTGCGGGTTTCTTGCTTCTTTCTGGTAGCTTCTAATTCCAGTCCTTTCTGTCCAGTCCTTGCTGCTGCTGCCTTAACCTGAACCAAAACACTGTGGTGACTCACATAGCTGATGAAGGATCAAGCCCCAGTAAGCCCTTTCCTGGCCCTGCCACGCACATTTTCAACCTCATCGGTCACCCCAGAAGCCCTCTCCCCAGTTACTCGGGCTCACAAACATACTCTGTACCTCGCCACACACCGTCTTTCTCTTTGCTAGTTCTCTTGTTTCTAATGCCTTCCCTGAGCTCATGGCCTCATGAAACCTCAGTTCCTCTGATGTTTTGCTGCCCTGTTCAGAGAGAGGGCCACTTGCTTTAGTTCTGGTGGCCCTTGTGTGCATTGATCCCCAGGCTCGTTTATATCTGATGCCTCTTTGTTTAGCTGGATGGACGCAATGGACAGCATGCTACCATCCTTTGTGTTTCTCTTACTCGCCACTCCAGTACTGGACACATGGGGCTCAAGAGATACCCAGTGCTTTCTTTTTCATGAGAGAACAGAGGCAAACAATTAGGAAGACAAAACTTTTACAGGGCTGTGCTAGAGAGTCATTAATGAAGTCCAGGCAAGCTGGAGCTACGGGGAAGCTGGGAAGGGTGGATGGGATGGTTTTCTGCTGTTTTGATGATATAAACCAAATGAAGACTTTGATTGTCTGCTTGGGGGGGTGGATTTTGAAAGGCAGGGTGGCTTAATGGATCACCTGAAGGAGCCTGGTACTGAGGCTCTTGGCTTTCTGAAGGCCAACACTTGTGTTTATATAACCAGAGTGGGTGCAGCATGGACTTAAGCAGCATCAGCTCCTTGATGGGCTGTGGGCTCACCGGCACTTGTTGATTGCAACTGGATCATCCTCATGGCTTGTGCCAGTGTGGGATGTAGGTCTATGTCACTGCATTCTTTGCACAGAGAGTGACAGACATGTAGAAGTCAGCAGTGGGACCCTTGAGATGGCTGTTGCTGAATGGCCTCTTAAGGGCCTTGACTTAGCCAGTTCCCTGGGAAGGTCGGCCTGGGTCTCCTGCCCTGTCTCGTTTCTGTTCATGCTGCTCTTCAGAGAAGTGTTGAAAAGGCTCAAGTTGGGTTCTTCATGGCCCTCAAAGAACTCGGAAGACCATATCCACATTAAAGTTCAAGTATGGGACAGTGGGAAGGGACAGCTGGAAGGGGCAGATGACAGAGTATTCAGCTGAGCAGTTGTGGACAAACAAAAAGAGGCGGCATGTTCCCTCCGGGTGTATAGAGACTTGGCCATGAAGATGGTGGCTGTCCAGATGGGCCAGTGTGATGGGAGCTCACAGGCAGAGATCGCCTATCATAGTCATCTTCTGTCTTTCTTGTCACAGCCTGACACGTGTCCTTCCACTTCAAGCCTCCCCAGTACCTTCTCTCATCACACCCATTGATTCCCGTGTCCATTCCCTTGACTCATAGGTTCTGTTTTTAGTGACCAGCCAGGCATATCACTAGGACCAGTCTGTTCTTTGTGTGTTCATGGACTCTTAATGTTGTGTCAAGCATAAGGTGGGACACCCTGTAAAGAGTGGGACCCTGGTATGTCACCCAAGTTTCCCTGCTTCAGCCAATGGACTTCTGACCTCTGCAAGTCTCACTTGACTCACTGGGAAAGTGGATATAAATATACTTCAGGCCTAGACCTAATACATGTACATGTGCATCGCTCTGGATCTAGCATGTGTTCAATAAACACTGCCCCTCCAACACTGCTCCTCCTGTCATCTCACAGGATAGATACATCATACCTACTGCAAATGCATGCCTAGTAGTTAATGGAGATGAGCTGTGGTGTCAGTTTTTATAGGTCTCCTTCAGAATCCCGATTTTAGCCAACAAGCACTCAGTACCAGGATTGATGAATGAGCTTAGAATCTGCCCCCATTCCTAGTGAATAAAGAAGTTGGACAAAGCAAGATTAAGGGAATGGCTTGCTTTGCTAAGCAGTGAATGTCAGAGAGAAGAAGTTGAAAGTCCAATAAAATTAATGGGATAAATTTGGGATAAAAGAGACAGATCGAAAGCTCTGGGAATTCTTACTGCATCAACAGTAAAGACTCTCCCATGGGGCAACCTGCATAGCACCAGGTTGAAGCAATGGCTTTTAGTGAGTCCCCCCACTTGGTGGTGTAGGAGTTGCCTCATCTTTAATGTGTGGGTAGTGATGCCATTGTGTGGTGTGTCTGTAAGAAAGGGACTCCACTGTGTGTATGAAACTCAACTTTGCCCAGCACAGAGTATTTCCTCCCCATATCTCTTGGAAGCAACAACAAATATCTACCTTTAAGATGATCTCATCAGAGGCTGGGGAGGTAGCTTACTTTGTGAAGTACAGACTGCATGAGAGCATAGGGATGTGAGTTCAGATCCCCAGTATTCATATACAAAGCTAAATGATGTTGTGTATACGTGTAACCCCAGCAGTGGAGTAGAGACCAGTGGGTCCCTGAAGCTCACTGACCAGCCAGTTAGCAGAATTAATGAGTTTCAGGTTCAGTGGGACCAAGGGTCTAAAAAACTGAAGGTAGAGAGCAATTAAGACACCCATGGTGTCAACCCTCTGTGGCATTCATGTGTGTATACATCCACAGTAGCAAGTACATGCACCACACACTAATAAACACACCACATACTTAAAAAAAAAAGTAAAAATGAATTCATCTATGCCATCAAAGCATTTGGCTTCTCCTGGCTAATCTTTGGAGTGTCATGTGACAGTTGCTGATTGAGGGTGTATGTTGCTGAGGGTGTATGTTGAACTGTACCTTAAGAGGAAGGGAGAGGCACATAGGTGTCACTCAAGAAATAAAACGATTAAAGCCTTTGTTTGTAGAGTGGTTTCTGTTTCTTTTGTTTCTGGTCACTGGTACTCATTGCAATAACTTTGGGGTACAGGCAGCTATAGCAATGGTGGTTTTCCTTGAGTGCTGTGCCAATGATGGTAATATTGACTGGGGTATTTCAGAGATCAAAATCTAATGAGACTTTAACTCCAACAAAGCTGGTACTGTATAGTAGGAAGGCCTGGCTGTCACTGTTCACCCTGATGGCATCTGGCTAGCCTCGGGATGGTGTAGGTGATCAAGACAAGAGAGCCTAGTGGTCATTTAAAAGGGAATCTAAGATTATAGTCTGAGTTTCAATCCTTTTCCTATTGTAAGACATCAGGAAACGCCTAGTCAATTCTTTGCTACTACGGTTCGTAAGGGAAAAGAAGAGAGCTCCGAGTTCATGCAAAACAATCATGTTTAATTCATCATTTGGTAGAAGTCATTCTTATGGCATGTGAGGTGAATGATGTCAGCTTTTCCATCTCAGCTGGAGCGAATGTCACTGGACTCTTCTGCTGTGCTTGGCACTGGGGAAACCCCGTGGAAGAAGTCCTGGCTCCTAGCCCAGGACACTGAAAATCAGGAATCTTCTTAGACAGGCTAAATGCATGTGGGTGTAGCGGGAACACTGTGGTGCCCAGAGAGGCTCGGGAGCTGTGATGCTGAAGGTGGAGAATATGGACAAGGGATTCTAAAGGGGCTGGCATTTGAGCTCTAGGGAGAGTTCAGCGTGTGGCCCTGCCTCCATAAGGAAGAATGCCTCAGGAGGGTGTGCTGGTCCTTTATGATGGCTGTCCTGATGTATACAACCTGGGAAAGGCACCCATAAATGGATGCTTGCTGACCTTGTGAACCTGGCTATTGTGGCCGTGTCCCAGTCACTTAACATTGTTTTAGGTGCATGTCAGTCATGGTTGGTTAGTTGTCCTTACTCTGCCTACAGACAGTCTGCGCAAGGGAAGACACTTGGAAGTCAAGGGCCTGAAGTGACTGTGGCTGGGAAGGCATTCTGGAACCCTTTGACTACACTGTATCTCCTGGACAGCATTGTCTCTGAGTTCCAAAGGATTGTCTTGAGCATAAGTATCCTTTCCTCTCCCGAGTTCTCTCTGGACTCCTCTTTCAGGGTCTCTGATAAATTATATTTACATATTAGAATCAAGTAATTGGCTTTTTATGGGCAAATAGCACCATGTGCACATCATCCTAGTGAAGATGGCCGGTTTTAAGTCATTATTCCTGCCTCTTAATGAAGAACACAATACTTTGATATGAGCAAATTGCAGAGAAAAACATCTGCGGTCAACCAAGATTTGGGACGTGTACAAAATCTGTGTGTTCATAAGTCATCAGAGGGACCCTACATGTGTCCGGGCCTGCTTGGTCAGCATTCGTAGGAAGGGCATGCAAAGGGAGGTGGTCATTAAAATACGGTTGTATTGATATCTGTCGGTCAGGTTTTTATCACTAAGAGACACCATGACCATGGCACCTCTTAAAAAGGAAAGCATTTCATTGTGGCTGGCTTACAGTTCAGAGGCTTAGTTCATTATCATCATGGCGGGGAGCATGGTGGCATGCAAGCAGACACGGTGCTGGAGAGGTAGCTGAGAGTTCTACATCCGGACTGGCAGGCAGCAGGAAGAGAATGCCACACTTGGGTGTGGCTTGAGCATCTGAGACCTCAAAGCCCACTTCCCTAGTGATGCACTTCCTCCAACAAGGCCACACCTCCTAATGTGTTTACTCCCTATGGGCAAATGGGAGCCATTTTTATTCAGGACACCACAGTATCCCTAAATGTGATCTTAGAACTACCTCACATTGAGGCCCAGTGACGGCTCAGTGGGTAAGGCGCTGCCTCTGTGCCCACCTGAGAGCCTGAGTTTGGAGCAGACCATGTATAATCCCAGCGCTCTTATACAGAGATGGGGGCAGGGATGGGACAACCACCTAGAGGCTTCCTTACAGGCCAGATGGCCTGAAGTGCTCTTTGCAACAGAAGAAATAACAAAAGAGACCATGCCTCAAGCAACGTAGACAGTGAACTAACTCCCCAAAATTGATCTCAGATCTTCTCTCTCACACCGTGGCATAAGTGGGCCTATACTGCCACATGCATAGCCAAAGTCTCACACACATCACATCATGCATATACACACAAACATCAATAGAAAAGAAATATCTAACATTGTATGAAATATATGCTCTGGTCTAGAAATCTGCCCTCTCAGGAAGGAAGTGTAGGACTTTCAGCTGTTTTCCTGGCTTCCTGTCCACTGGTCTGTGTGATCCTGGCCAGCAGTCCCCTGCCTGACTTGTAGGTGGTGATCACACCTTTCAGACTCCATAGGAGCATAGCTGGTGACCTGTCCCATCCGATCAGGTTTCCTACCTTGTTCGGTGCTAAGAAGTTGTATAGGTCAAAGGGATGAATGGTGAGAATTACAGAATGACACACATGGGAATGTTTATGGGAAGCCAGGCAACATTGCCCAAGATACTTGCTAAATGTCTGGAAGCCCACTTTTCCACAGCCACATTCCACTGCCTCCAGCCACACAGTGCCTGGATGAGCTAAGAGGAGTCAGGGTCAGGTCATGGTGACAGAATTGGGAGGGACATTGCATGAAAGTATATGATTTCAGAGGACTGCTTCCTCAGCCACCAAAATAACTTCTCCTTGGTTGGTTTGAAAGTCCATCCTGAGAGATCCAGTTCTGTAGCTAAGAGCTGGCTTCATTAATAGTCACCACTGACAGGGTGATGAGAGGCCCACAGAGGTGAACTGGCTTAGGATATGCATCGGCCCAGTCTCTGTCGTCTTTGATATGTCTGACAGACGTTTCTTACCTAGAATTTACCAACCTTATCTGGCATTTGCATGCCTAGGAATTTATGCAAAGGGCATAAACAGGCAAGTGTACAAAAGCTGTGTGGAGTTTTCTATGTAGCCCCAAATGCGAAGCGATGCATAGCAGCTTAGCTCTCCTTTTAGTATATCTAGGTACACTTAAACAATAAAATATTCCCCAACTATCCTGTTGTAGGTATACATTTAGTGTTTCAAAGATTTATTTTCTAAGTGTGTATATATGAGAGTGTGAGAGAGAGAGAGTGAGTGTTGTGTGTGTGTGAAAGAGTGACTATGTGTGTGTGAGTGTATGTGTATGTAAGTATATGTGTATGAGAGTTGTGAGTGTGTGAGAGTATGGGAGAGAGTGAGTGTATGTGTGTGTGAGAGTGTTGTGTGAATGTGTGTGTGTGTGAGAGAGAGAGAGAGACAGACAGAGAGAGAGACAGAGACAGAGAGAGAAAGAGACAGACAGACAGAGAGAGAGACTGTGGAACTGGACATCAGATCTCTGGAGTTACAGAGAGTTGCAAGCTTCCCGATGTGGATGCTGAGAACCAAACTTGGGTTCCTCCACAGACGTGTCCTGATCTTAAGGGATGAGACATCTCTGCAGCCCCTCTGCCAGGTGATATGAAATAGCATCCAAAGGAGGCACTCTGACTCTAAAATGCCATGTAGCATCACTAAATGACAAGAAATAGATTCAAAATAGTGTGAGCTCATTTCTGTAAAATAAGTACACAAATAGAAAGCAGGAAGTTATGTTAAAATTATTTCTGGATGAGCATGAGTAACTCGTAAGTTTGTCTTTATTATTTATACTTACAATGAAAGAAGCATACATTAATGGTATCTGAATAAATAATACAATTTCAAAGGTCACCCCCTCCTTCCTTCCCTCCCTCTGACAGGTATACACAAAGCTGTATAGCTTTGGCTGTTCTGGAACTCACTATGTAGACCAGGCTAGCTTCAAACTCACAGAGACCCACCTGCTTCTGCCTCCCAAATGCTGGTGTTGTAGTAAAGGCTTGTGCAAAGGTCAGCTTTCTTCCAGTGCCAATGTTTGCTATTGCTGCATGGCAAGCTACCCTCAACCCCAGTGGCTTTCAGCAAGAACCCTCCCTTCTCTCCCAGTTTCTGTGGCTGGGTGCTCAGGAGCTGCTGGCTCAAGCTCAGGACTCTGAGGGTGCAGCCAGTCTTTCTGGCTGGTAAGATGTGACTGGCTCTGGGGAACTGGAGAGTTCTGGAGATTCACTTGGTTGCTGGCAGGAGGTCTCAGTTGGTGTCCCGTGACATGCGAGCCTGCACATGGCTACTTGGCTCTTCTCACACGTAGTTGCTGGTCTCTGCACGATACACATGTAGATGCTGGATGGAGTCATGGGGCTAGTTCCTGAAAACATACACCATCATGCAACTCATGCGTGGGCAAGTTATCAACTTCCGTCTCCCCTGAGGGTAGACGTATACCGGTCCTCTGCTGAAGGGAGAGGGGGATGGAAGAATTGTGGGACATATCTTCATGGAGTCGTAAACACATGAAAGCCATTTTCAGTCACTGCATGCATGGTGCTGATCTAGCCTCTGGGCTCCATCTTCTCAGTGGTTAATTGGGAACAGTCCTTTAGGATAAGAGTTTTGACTGTGACATTAGCATGAGCTTGGGTGACTCTGGAGGAATAGAAAGCCACCAGTAGGATGGAGACAGATCTTTGGAGCATTGGGGCTTCGTTTTCCTATGTTCTGCTCCTGTAGGCCTAATACCTTCTATGTCTGTTTGGTTTGTTTACCTAACAGGTTATATGGAGAATGAAATAAATGCATCGGATAATGCATTATCAACTACAGAATGGCAAAGCACGCTGTTTGTTGCTGTCACTTCTCTGGGGAGTACAGTATAGATGGGGAGGGGTGGGCCATAGACAGAGGGAATTGAATCCTGTGATAGGTGGATTAGTGTTTTCCAAGTCTGTTTCTGACACAGAGTGGAGAATCCAGTCTTCACCATAAACTGACACGAATCCAGGATGATAACAGAGTCACCGTGTATCCTGCATCTTCGTTAGAATACTAAAACCCAGGGAGCAAAACAAGTCAGGGTGACAAGAATCCTCTAAGCTTCCCAGCTTGCTGTACATCATTTATTGGTTCAGAGGAGAAGTGTCTACTCCTAGCTCCCACAGTGGCTACTTTAGGCCTGGGAGATGCAGTCAGTCACATGGGCTAGGCTCCTCCCAAAGACCTGTGTCCAGCAGGACAGGCTGACTGGCAAGTGTCCTGGTGGCCTTGTTCCCTGAGCCTGGGTTTGAGCTTCAGGAAATCGCTTTCTCAGCTGGCCTGATTCCCTCAGAGGTCACAAAGCTCTGAAAATTTTATGTCTTTGGAAATTAAATTCTTTTCCCTCCAGTGATGTTTATGGGCTCTTAGAGTGTTGGGCAAAGATAAAGCCAGGCAATTGCATTCAGATGGTTGTAATTTCCACTCCCCCTTTCTTCCAACTCTTAATGGCTCATGCCACAGTTTCCATAGGCCCTTTCAGGAGCAGCAAAACCTGAAGTTAGGGGTGCATGGAGCAGTCTCTTCTGGGGGTGCTACTTCCTAGCAACCTGGCCACTTGCACAAAAGGCTTATGCTAATATTGTAAGGATGCTGTCCAATGGGTTCTTGATAACTCCCCTCACTTACGCTTCCAGTGTGAAGCAGCTGTAAGAGTCCTTGTGCCTGTAAGCCAGACTGGACTGAGAGAGCTAAAGTATTTACCCAATAGTGACCTCTCTCTATGTATTACACAGTAAACGAATCGGTTCACTTTCTCATCAGATCCACTGGCCTAAATAGGAACTGTTGCTTCACATAAAACACTGCACCCCAAACCCCAAACAAAACCCACCACAAAACACCAAGTGTTTGCAAGCATGTAGAGAAAGGAAAGCAGAACTTTGTGTGTGGCTAGTAGCTAGCAGGCCTCAAAAATGGCGTGGCTGCTACTGATTTCTTGATACATAATTTTAAAAAAGGAATTAAAATTTGTGTCAGCAAATCCAAGAACTGAGGGCAGGGATTCAAGCAGACATTTGCACACTGCTTTGGGTGACATTCCCAGTAACCAAAAGCTAAAATAACTCACGTGGTCATTAAGCAGATGAATAAGTTGTGTTATGAGATCCAACCTCCAGAGGAAGCTTCAATATGGTTGAACCTTGAAGACATGCCACTAAGTGAAATAAGGCAGTCACAAAGTTACCAGTATCAGTCATAAAATAACTAACACTGTGTGAATTTATTTATCTGATGTCCTAGAGTAGTCAAAATCATAGAAACAAAAAAGACTAGTGGCCACCAGGGGTGGTACAGTGTGGAGAAGGTAGAGGTACCATTTGGTGGGTTTGAACATCAGTTTGGAAAGATGGAAGGAGTGGCCATAGTATAAAAATGTAGATAGCTCTAATGCTACTGCATAGTATGCTTAATAATGTGAGCATTCCACAAGGATGACCCCAACTAGGAATCTAAGCAATAGTGGAGAGGCTACCTTAAATGCCCTTCCCCTATAATGAGATTGATAACTACCTTACATGCCATCCTACAGCCTTTATCCAGTAGCTGATGGAAGCAGAAGCAGAGTTTCACAGCTAAGCATGGAACCAAACTCCTGGAATCCCGTTGTAGAGAGGGAAGAGGGATGAGCAAAGGGGTCAAGACCAGGCTGGGAAAACCCACAGAAACAACTGACCTGAACAAGGGGGAGCTCATGGACTGCAGTCTGATAGCATAAGACTGAACCAGGCCCACCGATTGTGGGTGTCAGTTGGGAGGCCTGGGCAGTCTATGGGGCCTCTGGCAGTGGAACAGTATTTGTCCCTACTGCACAGATGGACTTTGGGAGCTCATTGTCCATGGAGGGATACTCTCTCAGCCTAGATACATGAGGGAGGGCCTAGGTCTTGCCCCAAATGATGTGACAGACTTTGATGATCCCCCATGGAAGGTTTTACCCTCCCTGGGGAGTAGATGGGAGTGAGATGGGAGTTGGTGGGGGGCATGGGAGGATGGGAGGGAGAGGGAACTGGGATTGGTATGTAAAATAAGATTGTTTCTAATTTAAATAAAAATTAACTTCAAAAAATTAAAAATAGAAAAATGTGAGCATGCTGAGCTTTATATAATTCTGTTCTAGCATAATAAAATAATGTATTGATAATTGAGCCTCGGTCTAGCATTGAGATACAGCAATAAACTCAACTGACTGCCTGAATGCAAAGAAATTTCTCTTATTTTCTCCCAACAATGTATAGAAGTAAACACTTAACAAGTGACTAAGACAATACAGGGATTGCACAGGGGCTTGAAAATGATAAAACTGAATAACTACCATTGTAGGAGAACCATGTGGTGTCCTCAAGAGGACAGGGTCCATGAGCAGGGGTGGCCAGGAAAGGATTCTAACAAATTGAGACCAGGACTAAGCCCCGAGTGAGTAGGAGCTATTTGCATATATTTGAATACCATTGAGATTGCTGCACTATGTTCAAATGGCTACAAGACCTAGAACTTAGTATGTATTGTGCTTGCAGAACAGCAATGGCTATCCTGAGTGTTCTAAATTGGATTGAGATGAGCACAAACAGCACATTGATTTTTTTGAATGCATAATTGTGCCTCACTGGTTACCAAGTGCTGCTTTGGCCTGGCGGTGATTTCACCCACAAAGTATATTAGCCAGCTAATATGTTTCTCATTTAACTTTTTCAGGGACAAAATATGATAATGTTTGCCACTGGCTCTTTTGGAAAGGCTTTGTATGCATTTTGGAAAATGATTATCTATAAAAATCAGTTGAGTGCCGATTTTTTCATTTACAAGATCAGCCTGTTTTTTTCTCTGGGATACTCAGGCTATGTATTCAAAGCTCTCAATGTGGAGTCAGAAGGTTCTATTATACCTGGCTTGGGACAGAAAGAAATATGCTTCTGTGACAATGATGTGTGCTTACAGTTTCTTTGTGTTTAGAGGTCCCATTGTGTGTTATAGACATTCCCCTGTCCTGTTGTTGCTCAGACTTTTCTTTTAAAGTCTTGGAGTGAAAACTGAGACATCCCTGGGAGATTTTGGAAATGCATTTGATTGCTAGAAGTCTGCATTACACTGGCCTTGGTTCACAATGATGCTCCGAGCACTGTCTATTAAAAACCCTGTCGTCCAGCCAGGCACATCTCATAAAAATACAGTGACTTAAGAGTTTGAGTGGGTTGTTCTGTAGTGTGATTTATAAGAGTACCTGGCTTCCTTTGCATTAGGTTCCTGAAGTGTTGGCCAAGACAATGGAAAGAGCTTGATTTTCTTGGTTGTAGATTACATGATGTTTGAGAATTTTGAATACTAGCTAGAAAGTTGTTTCACTCTTGTTTAAGCCTTCAACTTTCTCAAGACTTTCCCTCTTGAACTGGTTGTAGCACTTTATTGGAATGGAGAGTTTCCCCAGTGGGGTAATGACCAAGGTGGGCATTGTGGTCATGGAAGACCACAGGGTTGACCTCTCTTCTTTCCTCGTACATAAGAGAAGCCAGCTAGTGGAATCTATTACACAGTCTCTGCATGGCATCTATACCTATAACACTTGGTACACAGTTGCAGGAATTATATTCCATCTGGAAACTCTTACCCAAGGTCTGCAGGATGCCTAGCTCATTCTGTGCTAAGGGGCTATCTATGGTCTATAGAGCTGGAGAACATTGCCCCAAGGAACTTCAGTTTTTCCGTGAGGAGCCAAAACATGGACAAATAAAGTAATCAGACAAGAGCAAATGAGTCAGATCGGGATATCAGACAAGAGCATTTGAGTTAATGTCCCGAGGTTGTGGGATGCGTGGCTAAATGGGAAGTCAGAGAAACTAGGTAGAAAGTGGTTATTGTGGGGATGAGAGGTAGCAAGGGTTCTTGAAGGATGTCATTCTTGGATCTGGTCTTTAGGACTACTTATAACTGAATGGCCCTGTGTCTGGCCTAGGGATCCTTCTGGAGACTTCACCTGACCTAAGGTATATAATAGAAGTGTTAACCCTGACTTGGCCATGTATGAGAGGCATTCGTACTATTCTCAGTGTCCTCTGTGTACTCATTCGGGCTGATGGGTGTGAGAAGGGGGAGGGGACCAGTGGGCTCAACAAGTATGGCTGGTGCTGGAACAAGGAACTCAGGGCTTTTACATCCAGGCTCTCCAGGCCTTGCATATGGTAGTGTTCACAGTGATTTTTAACAGATGGACACACACAGCCTGTAGTTTCCTGCATATTCCATCCAATCACCACGCTGTTTTCCAGAAGGTTCCAGAAGGGATAGAGTTCCAAATAACTGCATAGAAAAAAAAATGTTAGCCAAAACTGATTTATTTCAGTATGTGCTGTTAGTATTTTTGTTTTGTGCAAGTGACTAATGATGGTCATGTTTTTGGTGTCTGAGTCCCCAAAGGAATGGGCTGAAAGGACATGAGAGGAACTTCCTTTGAAGAAACCAGTGAAAAAGTGGCCCTATGGGGAAACCCAACCTGAAATAAAATACCCCAGGGTCACTCAGTTCAGAAGTTATTCTTGATATATTAATAGACACACAACCTTGGCTTTAAAAAAAATCAAAATTCCCCTTTGTTGTTATTCCATTTCTTCTCTTGAGATGTGACCTTGCCGTCCTACAGGAACAGAGCCCTGGATAGCAACACCTGGACCTGTGATGATGCTGAAGCTCAGAAAACTTAGTTGTCAATAAAGCACAGGACGTCAATTAGCTCTTTGTCACAGTGTAACCCCTCATGGTATGTTATAGCATAGCCTCCAGTACTACATGGAACCTGGACACACACACACAAAAATCTAGTCACTTTTTTGTTTTGTTTTCTGGAGTTGAAATTTAACTGGGCATCTTGTATTTTCCTTTAGTCAATTTGGCAGTTCTTTACAAGTTGTTTAGGAGATCCTAGACACACGGAAAAGGACTTAAAATGTACAAGGTAACATAGCACAGTTGTTCCAAGTCCTGCGAGTCCAAACCCTCCCCTTTGAGGGATGGACTAAAATATCCTCAAGAGCCTTCCCAACTCCTACTCACCTTTATCCTGACCTACTTAGAAGGCTAAGGTGTGGCCTGGCTAATGTTTTGTGTGATTCATGTGAAATAAGGCAAAAGTAAGAGACAAAGTTTCACCAAAACAAAAACAAAACAAACAAACAAAAAACCACTTTTCTTTTTTTTTAAGTCTCTTGAGAATGCAAAGTCTATTTCACGGGAAAAGGGCAGTAAGGCCAATAGTAGATAAGCCTGGCTATCCAAAGACTGCGATCTCCCTGCCTGTAGTGACCACCATGAGGATACCTATGTGTCCACGCAGGGCAGATTCCAGTGTGGAAAGGGGGAAGGAGGTGTTTCTTAACTCGTCCTCCTCTCCACACTTTGGAGTTTAACTAGGACTAATTTCAAAGTTCTGTCACAGGTAAAGCTGGTTGAAAAGCACTGCATTTAAGGTCAGGGTTTACTGAGGACTGCCCAGGGGCCAGTGCCTTACTGTGAGTTCTCTTTTCTCAGAGGTTTTATCGGGGTGAAAAAGATCAGGAGACTTCTTTCTTGACAGGTGGCTCGCTGGATGACTGCATGGCTGACCCACATCCCTTTGCCACATGATCGGTCCCTTCCTTCTGACCAGAAGCCCTCCTCCTCTTGAAGCTGTGTGCAGGGCATGCTCCTGAACAGCAGGGACCTTTGAGGGTGGTGCTGGGCTATAAATGTGTTGGGGGAACCTGGAGCTCTCAGAGCTGGAGAAGTAGGTTTTGGGAGACCTGTATATGAGGCCTGGAGAGTGAGTACAAGGAGATCCCATAATTATGCATATACTGGCAGTGGGGTGCATGTTGCTTCAGCAAGCCTGGGAATACCCAGGACCACTGGCTGTGGCCAATGTTAATCACACCTTTGATGCTTAGGTGTATTGTTTCCTATGGCAACAACAGATCCCTGTTAGTTCAGCCTGATGCTGGGGGTGGGCAGTTGCTGCAGCCTAGCTCACACTGGCTGGGATAAAACCTCGGGCTGTGTATTTTCCTGACTGATGCCCAAGTTCCAGGATCCCCTCATTCCTCTCTACCACATTCCATTCTAACCCAGTCATGGAGTCTAGTACTGAGGTTGGGGGCGGGGCAGGCATGCTAATAAATGCTTTTCAGGTCAAGCCGAACCTTGAACGAGGAGTCCATTAGATTCCACAATCGATACCCAGCTTCTAAACATTATGTATATTGATGAGCTGATTGCTAGGGGACTTGGGCCTGGGGAATTGGAACCTATTTGACTAGGCCAAATTGGTTGTTGATGGGGCATAGTAGACTGTGGCTTTAATAATCCCCCGCAGGCATCCTGTGGCTTAGTAAAGCACTGTGTGAGCTCAGGAGAGCTCACGGCAGGGGTGGGGAGTGGGAGGGTGGAGGGGGTGGGGGGAAGGGTGGAGAGGGTGGGGGATGGGGGTGGGTGGGTGTTGCCTGCTTTCCTGAAAGCCCAGCAGAACAGGATTCTCACTGGGCCACGCAGTGCTTAAAGGGTAGATGGGCCACTGGCCGGGCCCTGGGTGAGGGGCAGGAGTCCGAATCGCTGCTGGGATGGACTCACAGGGAGACAGACTGGGAAGGGGTGCAGTGAGACTCCACAGCCTGAGGACAGGGGTCCTCCTGAAGGGCAGGTAGAGAGTAGGGCTCGCCCCTGATCTAGGAGCACACCTGCATTCGAGAACTGTTTTCAGGACTTATAGATTGGTTGAGACATGGCTCCCAGAGCAGGGCATCATTTCGCTGATGAACTTTAAGAGACTGGCTGAGGGGAAGTGTGTGTTAATAACACAGGGCGTGGTGTTATTACAGCAGGGCTGGGGTGGGCACTGCTTCCTGTTTTCAGTACTGCCTCTGCCACCTGAGTGTCCCAGGTAGGGAGCTTGGCTTGGCGTAGTGTGGCATAGTATGTCCAAGCCTCGGGTAAATCTGACTTAGCTGGACCCAATACTTCTTTGGTTCCTCCCTATGGTAGCACAAGTTCTAATAGGTCTTCATAATACAAACCCAGAGTCAGATATAGGGGAAATGCTGGGAGATCAGAGAGACGAAGGAGCAAAACCACAGCCATCTTACCTACTCAACTTCCCAGGCAAAAAGAGACTGAGCTCCTGTCTCTTCCCGTCTTAACACTTCCCCTCACTGCCCAGCCATATCACTTCCTGTCTGTCTGAACAGACCTCCAGACCTCTATGGTTAACTAGTGGCTAGCTCTGCCCTCTGATTTCAGACAGGCTTTATTTGTTAGAGTACATAAACAAGGTATCACCACATACTGTCTCTCCCATGGCTCTAGCTGGGGAAGAATCCTGTAGGTCAGTGTCCTCAACTTTCCTGATGCTTCAGTACAGTTCCAGGTTATTCGGTTGCTATTTCCTAACTATAATTTTGCTGCTAGTATGAACCATAATGTAAATGCCTGATCTGTGACCCCTCCAAGGGGTCGAGACGCACAGGATGAGAACGCCTGCTCTAGGTGATAGCTCAGGATGCCCAGCTGGCTGGACTGCTGCACATCTTGTTTGGGTCATTGGTAGCCATGGAGATGCTGAGTATGGAAAGCCCCGTTACAGGGCACGGGCAGCTCTTTGTGGGACAAGACACCGCCACATGGAGAGAACAGGTTCCTAAAGACGGGGAGTTAGAGGCAGTTGGACTAATTAAGCAGCTACGGATTTCCGGGTCCATAATTGCTCTAAGAGACTCTGAAGATTTAAAACTGCATACTTACCGAATAGAACGAATGCTTTTGCAGTTAAAGCAAGCTGAGCCCCATTTCCCTATGTGGTGCTGTGTCTGAGCTTGATGGAATCTGGGGCAGGTGGATGGTAAAGGCTCCCAGTATTGCTCCCGGGAATCTCTCCTCTGAACATGCCTCGGGCTCCTGTGACTCCATTTATCCCTTCTGCTGGACTAAGTTGGGGATGGGGGCAGAGTATGGAATCCTGACCTGGAGCTGCCTCTGCCCTATAGCAGTGCTTGGCATTGGTATTCCAGCAGCCTCTCAGTTATCTGGCTATGTGACAGCCCTCCCTGCAGAGGCCTGGGGCCAGCCCTCACTGGAACATCTGTTTTGTTCCCAGAAACTCTCTAGAGACTGGTCACACCCTCCATGTGGCTGGGAGAGTAGTTTGCAGGGCCTCTGCCCGCCATCCTTCCCTAGGGGGCTGCAATTGAGTTTCCACTTGCTAATCTCAGTCTAGGGAAAGTGGTGGGTTGCTTGAGTGAGGGTCTAGACAGTGTCTCTCCATAGTACCATGTAGGGGCTGGGGAGGGAACCTGCTTGGCTCCAAAGGGAGGTAGTGGAGGTACATGTGTGGTTATTGCCTAAAATGGCAGGACCTCTAGCAGAATTAGATAAGTGGAGGGAGGGAGATAGGGAGGGAGGGAGGGAGGGAGGGAGAGAGAGAGAGAGAGAGAGAGAGAGAGAGAGAGAGAGAGAGAGAGAGAGAGAGAGAGAGAGAGAGAGAGAGAAGCAAGCCTCAGATGTCACAGAGTATCTGACTGAGAATAAAGTGGACAGGCTGTTGGCAGAAGAGAGACAAATCAGCCCCCCATTGAGTGACTCTCAGGGAATTAGAGGCAGGCAAATTGGATACTGAAGGAGTATTTGAATGGGCCGGTTGTGTCTGGAGGCCAAGATTGTTCCCGAAGCCTTCCTCTGAGCTCTCTGAAGAGCTCCTGGTGCTAAGTCTCCCATGGAGTCAGAAGCAAATTGGACTCACTGACTTTGTCTCTGAGAGGGACGAAACTGGACGGAGCACATTTCTGAGGGCTTCATCTGACACCCTTCTTTGTGCTGGAGGTGGCCTGAAGGTACGGTGGATCCTGTCTCACTGGCCAGCTGCCTGGGGTTCCCCCAAAGCTATTGCTCTGTCTTGTCCAGGGAAAAGAAAGACAAGGTACTAGTGTGTCGTGTGCTCGTTCTAGGGTCAGAGAGTTGTTGTCTTTGGATAGCATGACCTTGGTCAAACTCCTTCAGCCTCTGGGCCTTCATTGTTTCACACAGAAATAAGCACCTCCGTGCTTACCACACAGCCCCGAGCCAGCTCAGCGGGCTCCCCTTTGTTAACTACTGAGAAATATATCTGTCATGTGTATTAATAACCCAAGTATTTCATCTACAGCAATCTTTCCTGCCTGCCCATTTATTTTTCTTCCTATGAATCTGCCTCAGTTTACCATTCCCAACTCTGAAGGGGGTGATGACAATCCCTTTGTTTGGGGACAGGGAACCTTAGATTTTTTTTCCAATGCAGGTTGATCAGAGGTAGAAGTCAAGATGCCTGAGCACTCGGCCATGCCACGTGCAAAATGGGAGGCACTTCCTACATCTCCAATTATGCTCCATATCCCCCAGTTTCTAAGTCTCACACCAACGGGTCTGCTTTCTGGGTCCTGGAGGAAGGTAAACAAATGAATAAAATAACTCCTCAGTGCTGAGGAGAATAAATGCCAACGAGGCAACCAGGTCCAGGGCTGTATGGAGGGAGAGTGTTCTGGGGCCAGGAGTTGCATGAAGTGACCAGCTCTTCCTCTCCCCTTACTGTACCTGGGATGGCACTTTCTGACATGACCTGGGAGCAGAGTTGTCACTGCTCATCAGAGCCAAGACAGGTGAGAGTCACTGTTAGCTCCATCCCCTCTCCCGAGTGCTTGGCTACCATAAGAGCATCACCGCTTCTCAAACGGAGACCTGTGTCCATGTGACCTTCGCGGGTGACAAGTTCAGGCTCTGACTCCATGTGAGCGCTCGGCCGCTCCAGCCAGCTGCTGCTGTTGGTGATGCTGCTATCCGTGAACCTGTCCCCATTCTCCGAGGTCTAGGGGACAAACTGGGATGGACAATCATCTTTCCCACCGAGGGTGACCATCACGCCTATGGGATGTCTCTGTTTTCTTTCTCAGGCCCCCAGGTTTCTCAGCACCAGTCAGATGGGGGAAAAGACAGGATGGAGCTAATGAGGTCTCACTGGGGCAAGGAAAGGGCCGCTCTGGGACAACATTGCTTCATTTTCTCGGTGTGGGGAGAATTAGCCGCCAGGGTGGGCAGCAACACAGCAAGAGGGGAGCAGGTGGGCTGTGTGGCAGGATGATACCCCCCTGCTTGCTCTCATCTGCTCAGGCAGCTTCTCCCTAGACTCTGATTTCTGTGTCCAATCGATCGGCCACTCTTTGTGCCATATAAGCACGCATGACTGAGCCTTGATCTTGAAGCCAGCCAGCCATGGAAACTTCTGTCTCTCTCTGTCTTTTGAACTTAGAAAAAAGGTTGGTGAGTGGGAAAACTGCTCGGATAATGTTGTCATTGGGAACCTGCTTCTTTCTATTAAATCCTGCGCTTATTACTAATAATACAACAGTGCCCCTCCCATCAGTCATGGATTATCTGATGTTTTACAAAGCACTTCCACAGTCATTATCTTATTTGATACTCAAAATACAGCTATTGAGATAAAAGATAATTGTTCCCAGGAAACTGAGGCTCAGGTTGGTTTATGAAACAGCCAGAGAGCACAAGGAAGTGGGCAAAAGACACGTAATGGTTCTTGTTTTCTTTTTCCTTCCTTCCTTCCTTCCTTCCTTCCTCCCTGCCTTCCTCCTCTCCCTTCCTCTTTCTCTTTCTTTCTTTCCTTTTGTGCTCTGTTTTCTTACTAGAATCAATACTGACAGTTTGATAGGCTTGTTCACAATGCAGCAATATTCACCTGGTTGTAGACAGTATGATTTAATATTAATAGGATTCTTTAGGTGTGGCCAGTCGATAGCTGGGTGTCATGACAAGATAATTTTGAGGATAGTTCTGTTGCTCCTAAGTGCATGGCTGAGAATGCTTCAAAGATTAGAATGAGGTTAAAATGGTGAAACTAATAAAAATTCAACATGAACAAATCTAGGGAAATTAACCTGAAAGCTTTATTCTCTCTCTCTCTCTCTCTCTCTCTCTCTCTCTCTCTCTCTCTCTCTCTCTCTCTCTCTCTCTCTCTCTCCTTCCTCCCTCCCTTTTTCTCCCTCTCTCCCCCCTTAGCACACACACACACACACACACACACACACACACACACACTTACATACACATGTACATGCACACATGCCAGGTTAGGTTTTCCTGTAAGGTTCACTTTCTGTGCTGAGCTAGGCCATCCAGGGAGGAGTTCCTAGGGCCATGTTTGTTTGACTTGCTGTGTGAGTGTCCTCTCTAGGTCTCTCTGCCCATCTCTCTCCTTCCCAAGCCACTACCTGTGACAAGGTGAGACAGACACATAACCAACCACAACTTAATTTTCTCCAAACCCGAGCTAGGCTCTAATTCTACATGCAGCTTGGGGTTGCCATGGAGACAGTCTGCTGCTCTTTCCCTTAAATAGAATCAGAATCACACTTCTGCCTATGTACAAGGTAGGGGTGGCAGGATAACATGTCTGTAAAGGCCCTTTCCAGTAAGCGTGGCCCCAGCCGAGTAGCCAGGGATGTCTGGAGCAGGGCCCTGAGACTCACTCCGTGGCTAGATTCAAAGCAAACCAAGAAGCGTGTTTCTTGTGTTAATGATTCTGGGGATATCGTTGCTAAATTGTTCCTAAAGGATTGTTACGTACAACTAGAGCCTTACCATAAAAGCATCTTTGAGGCCATTGCCCTGGCTTCATGCAGAATGGAAGAAATGTATTTAGCCCCGAGGAGATGGTAAAGTTACGTAGTTTTTCATCTGTGGGTTTTTCTCTAGTCTCTAGTCTCATAGTCTGGAATTCAGGGAAGGTACTTCTCTATCAACATTAGGAAGAGGTTAAGTAACTTCTCTTAAAAAAATAAAGAAGAAAGAAAAAACACCCTTTCTCTTATAAGCACCTTGTCCAGCCTTACCCCTTCATATACCCTTGCTCACCCAGCCTCACCCCTTCATACAGACTTGCTCACCCAGCCTCACCCCTTCATATAGACTTGCTCACCCAGCTTCACCCCTTCATACAGACTTGCTCACCCAGCCTCACCCCTTCATATAGACTTGCTCACCCAGCCTCACCCCTTCATACACCCTTGCTCACCCAGTGTCACCCCTTCATACACCCTTGCTCACCCAGTGTCACCCCCTACACCTTGCTTACCCAACCTTACCCCTTCGTACAGCTGTGCTCGCCCAGCCTCACCCCTCTCTACACCTTGCTTGCCCAGCCTCACCCCTTCATACAGCTTTGCCACCATTCCGCTAGGAGTAGGGGAATTCATTGAGAACAGGAATCATGAAGCAGAGCGTCGCAGCATAATGCTCTGTGAGCTTTGACCTGCTCAGAAGCCTGATGCTCGCAGAACCAATATGAGCCTCTTGGGAAAGTGGGTCATCAAATCTCAAGTGGTTTGAAGCATTCCCTGGAGGCCATGCCGCTGGACTGTATGGGCCCCCCTGTTCCCTCCAAACCCTGGAAGCCAGATGAGAAACCACTCATAAGGAGTAGTCCTTGTTAATCCTGCCTGCCATGATTCAATAACCTACTTTGGGTTCTACTCTGGGACTCTAGCCTCCACTAGGCCCATCAGTGACTGGGCTGCTCATATTAGTTGACCTGAAGGAAATGGGAGCATCATGGTGCAGGCCGGACAGCTGAATGGTCCCGTATTGCTTGCTAGCTTCATTACTTCAATGTCTCAGTTTCTAGTTTCCTCTCTCAAACACAAGTGGCGATGGTATGGCCAGGGTGTGGCTCTGGTCGGGCACTTGACTGGCATGTGTTAATCACTTGGTTCAGTTATCAGCTCTACCAAAAAGAATGTGCAGAGCAGTGAATAATGCATTGGTATTTTCATTCCTATTTCTGTACCCACTACCCAGTCAGGATGGTGGTAATAAGGCTTTATGACAATGGTGTGTGTGCTGGTCTCTGGTAAGTCTCAGAGAACGGGTGCTGCTATTGTCCCCACCTCCTGCCCAGGACAGTGATTTAACCTTAAACTGACCAAGAAACTAGAGATTGGGGCTGGGGTTATATCCCAGTCATGGAGTACTTGCCTAGCCTGTGAGGCTCAATTCCCAGAGTTGCAAAACAAACAAACAAACAAACAACAAATAAAAAAAGAGTGAAGAAACTGGAGGACTTTCGGTTTGCCTCAGGCCTGAGGGAGTATTTTCCAACTGTGGTAGCTGGGTTGGAGGCAGTGAGTGTGTTTTGGAGTGTTCCCTTTCCATCTGTTCCACTAGTGAGTGGGTCACAGTCGTCCCATCGGTCAGAATAAGGCCAGTGATAGTGTGGAGCACTTTGACAGTGTTTTCCTGATCTCTCCGGGTCCTTACAACACTGGAAAATGTAAGCAGAGAGGGTGGCTGGTGGTGTGAGAGGGAGAGGCTTTGGGTGCTCTGGTTGGGGCCATGTGGGTGGCTAATCGGTAATAGACTGTGACCATCCTTCTCCAGGAAATGCCCCCTGTAGGGACAGCGAATGCATTCCAGGTACAAGGGAGGAAGAGAATCACGTGCCTGTGGCCACTCCTGGTAGTTGTGAGAGGGGAGGGGCCACTTCCTGCTGAGGGATCAGAAGCTGGGGTTCTGCCAGATGCTGAAGGGCCCTGATTGTGGTGGGCTGAGATTCTCGACCCAGCCTTTGTGAGAGAGGCAGGCTTCTGACAGCTCCTGGCAGGAGAGATAATTCAGGAGGCTGGCAGGAGCCTCTCTGGAGACAGTGAGAGACAGGCTTTGCAGGTGGCATGGGGCGGCAGGGAGCTGAAAGGAAACGCAGCAGCAGTGTCTGGACCGTCTGTGGTGTCACTGAAACGGAGGGACTTACTCTTGACATCTGGCTTCGGCTGAGTAGAAGTGGGACACGTCAGGAGGTTTCTAAGACTGGGATTGGAGAAAGGAAAGGGTTCGAGCTAGGTGTCCTAGACACGACAAAGGAAACGGTTCTAGTGTTGCAAAGGTCCCTGTTCACCTTTCCCATCTGCTGCCTGCATGTCTTTTGGGTAGTTCACTCTTGTCCGTACCAGAAAAAATAGTTAGGAAAAGTTCAAGTCCACTTTTCGCTGGGCATTCAGGATACGGTGACAGTGGGGAAAAGTTTGGAACTGGAGCTCAGGGGCCACTTAACCGAGAGCTTGACAAGGGCCACTGTCCAGTATGCCTCCTCTTCCAGATCTATAGGAAGTGTGTGGTCACCTTGAAGGCTGTGTAGGAGAAGACAGTGAGGCGACGTTTCCAAGAAACTCTTTGTGCAGCTGTGAAGATGGAGGTTCCTGTCCCGCCTGGTCCCACATAAACACACAAAGACTTAACATTAAGTATAAAATGTTTGGCCAATGGCTCTGTCTTAATTATTAACCCATTTCTGTTAATCTATGTATTGCCATGAAGCTGTGGCTTACCCATAGTCCAGCATGTTACTCCTTCAGCAGCATGGCGTCTCTTGGCCGCCTCACTCTGCCTGTGTCCCCAGCATTCTCCTCATCTCATAGCCTCACCTCTCCTTCCTGCCTGGCCAGTGGCCAATCAGTGTTTTATTCATCAGCCAATAAGAGAAACACATATACAGGAGGACATCCCCATCACAGCTGAATGTGAATTCCTGTCCTGTACATACTCTTTATCCAGCTGTCCCTTGACAGTGGAATTCTGGGATCCCTTCAGTTGGGCGTGTCTCACTTTGCTGCCTATAGCTTGGCCTGGTCTTTCCAACTCCAATTATACATTCCAACTTGAAGACCTACTTCTGCGTCAGTAGACCAGTTTTTCTGTCTAGCTGTCTGTGTGCTCATTAACCCATTTCAACAGGACTGTATTGAACATGATCCAGCCTGTTGGGGATATAGCCTGCAGGCTTTGTCCCTGCCATCCAGGCATTTAGGTATGTTTGGGGAAAGGAGCCAGGTGTGTAAATAGACACCAACACAGTGCTAACCTTTCTTCTGTTTGGATCTGGAATATGTGTGACACAGCCAGCCAAAACATTAATGTCTATTCCTCTGGTGCTAGAAAGACAAAGGTCCCCACCTTTTTTTCCCTTCCCATTTCATTTCATGCAGAAGGTATTGAGAGTAGATCTGTGATGTACTTATGTAATGGAGCCTAATACTTTTTTTTTCTTCAGTGGGCACCATTAACAATGCTAAGAGCTGTTAGCGGATACAGTTTCCCTTGTATGCGTAGCTAAGCATGATTCAAGTTCTATTCCTAAAATAACTTCTTGGTTATTTAAATAATATATACATATATAGCATGTTAGGTTTTGTGGGGGCATAGAGGGGTTTTTTGTATGGTTAGAGAGATAATAAAACCACATGTGAGTTTCAAAAAAAAGACACAAGCCAGCTTGGAAGTCAATGTCAGAGTGCTTTTAGAATAGCTGATGGGTGGATGGTGGGTCCCATAACTGAGTATGAGAAAAGCAGCAGAAGATGTGGCAGACTCATGTTCACACATACGGTGATGGGGGCTGTCCTTCTGTATGCTGTGAATATATATTCCCCGTATTGGTTGATGAATAAAACTGTTTTGGACAGTGGCTAGGCAGGATTTATCCAGGAGGCAAATCCAAACAGAGATAGAGAAAGGTAGTAGGCAGAGTCAAGGAGACGCCATGTAGCTGCTGAGAAAGCAAGAGGCTCGTGCATCACTGGTAAGTTGAGACTACGTGGAGATACACAGATTAATAGAAATGGGTTAATAATTTTAAGAGAGAGCTAGCCAATAAGAAGCCTGAGTCATAAGCAAAACAGTTTATAATTAATATAGGGCAGAAGAGATGTCTCATCCATTGGAGGCTAGGCTCACAACCAAAAATATAATTAATATAACCCTCTGTATGTTTATTTGGGACAAAAACTTCTGTCTTCAGTATGGAGCTAAATATGTCTTGGGAATGTAGTATCTAGAAATCCAGTGGCTCCCTAGATTTTGCATATGGAGAGTTGTTCTGTGCTCTGTGTCTGGATTTGGGAGTTGTTAGAATATAGATAATATGGAAGTTGTAATGCTTGTGGTGGGTCATCTTCACAGTCAACTTGACTGGATTTAGAATTGCCTAGGAGACATACCCCCAGGCATGTCTGTGAGGGCATTTCTGGAGAACTTTAACTGTAGAGAGAAGACCCACCCTTAAAACAGGTGACACTACCCTATGGGCTGGGACTCTAAGCTGAACAAAAAAGAAACAAGGCAGAAGGGAGCTGAGCACTGTCTCTTCTCTCTTTGTGACTACAGACATGGTGTAACCCATGGCTTCACATTCCTGCTGCCAGAATTTTGCCACCATGGTGGACTGTGTCTCTTCAGACCACAAGCCACCAACAAACCCTTCATTAAGTTGGTCTTTGTTTTGTTTTGGCTTTTTTGATCGGGTACTTTACTATAGCGACGAGAAAGAATAACTAATGCAATGGTCTAGGAAGGATATGTATGGAGAACCTTCCAGAGAGCCAGCCCAGTGGAGGGCAAAGCCCAAGGAAGTGCCTGTCTATGGGGCAGGTAGGAACAGAGTCTAGCTTACAAAAGTGATGACGGTGAATTAACAGGAGGACCATGAAGGAAAACCTAGAGGTGGGAAGTGGCCTTCAGACTGAAGGGCATTATCAAGATGGAAGAGGGGTGAGGATAATTGCTGGACCCCAGTGCTCTGGGAACAGTCAGGGAGAGATCACATGACTGCACCGCCTGGAAAGAGGGGATAGTAGAGGTGTGGGAGAAGTGTGGAGAGAGGGTGCAATGCCATACAACGTGAGGAGAGGGCCCAGGACAGAGTTTGGGGGTTCATTTTGGTTTTGCTCTTAGAAACTGGACAGAGAACCTCAGTCTTGCTGTGTAACACTGTACCGTTTGAGCTGTTACAGTGTGAGATCCCCCACTTGTGTCCAGCTGCCTCCTCAAGCCCACCTTGGTCCCTGTGCTTTCCACCCAAGCCTGAGGTCCAGGGTCCCCCTGCGCTGTAGAGTACTGGGGCACATTGAGCTCTGGGAAAGTTTCACTGCATCTTTAATTAACAGCCATTTTCTTCAAATAATAATGCAGATGCAAAGGAAGAAAACACCCTTTCAATTGTTAGCATAATTAGGCTACAGAGATTAGCCCAATCTCACTGCCTCTCCAGAGCTCTCCAAGGGTAGATAATTCATGTGCATGGAGATTTTCCCAAATGTTTTGCCTCTGAAGGATTGCATGACTGCCTACTCGCGCTGTTTTTTAATCATGGCTGCCAGCTCTGGGAACACTTGTTTTCTGGATGAGCCTTCATCCCCTTTCGGGGAATGAGGTCTGCAGCTCTGTACCTACAAAAGCCAAGCCCCGTGCTAGAGCACACCCTGTTGTAGGCACATTCTCTGTCTCCGTTTTGTGTTTGCTGGCTTCTGGGGTGGTATAGCTCAGTGGTTTCCAAAGGGACACATTAGTGGTGTGTGAGATGGATTTTAGGGAGTTCAATCCATTTTTAAAATGGGAAGAGAGTGACCCAGGAGCAGCAAGATGGCTTAGCAAGTGAAGGTGCTTGCTGTGCAAGCCTGAGCTGAGGCCAATTCCTAGAACCCATGGTGGAAGGAGGAACAGCTCCTGGTAGCCGTCCTCTGACCTCTACATGTGTGCCGTAGTGTGTGCACACGATACGTGCACAGCCACCCACGCTCACACATCATACACAGATGCATGCCTTATGAGTGAGTTTCTGGCCAGGGAGACATCTCAGTGCAGGGGGTTGCCGTCCACACGGGAGGAGGAGGAGGAGAGAACCAACTCCTGAAAGTTGTCCTCTGACCTCCACATCCAGAAACACACAGACACAAAGGAGAAATGGATGCAAAGCAATGTTAACATAAAAAAAAAAACAGAAATTGTTAAAGTGCACCATGCATTGGGAATAGCAATTATTTAGTGGAACTGTGGTTTTTAGAGATATACATACGCGTGCGTCTTGAGTTTCATTCTATGTATGCTATGCTATGAAAAGTAATGTTCTTTTTCAGTTCCTACCTATTTTTCTGTTCATTGGAATAATGTAGAGTGTGTCTTCCTCCTCCTCCTTTTCTTCTTCCTCCTCCTCCTTCCTCCTTCCTCTTCCTCCTTTTCTTCTTCCTTCTTCTTTCCCTTCCCTTCCTCCTTCCTTCTCCTTTCTTCTTCTTCGCCGTTGCTTTTTCTACCCACTGGTATCAGTGGTCCCTGTTTGAAAACATCTCTGAAGATAGCAAGCATCAACCACAATGAAGATCTACGGGTGTCTTTTCAGTGGTCCGTAATCCCATCCAAAAGAGATGGACTGTGACCCTGTTTCTGGCAGGTGCTAACCCTTTGGATGCCAGCGCTCTGCCCCAATTCACACCAGACTATGTGCAAAGAGCTGGCTTGTGGTCTCCCATCCTCACCGGGCCTCCTGTAGCCCATGGCTCGCAGCTCGTATCATCTTACTAGAAACGTCCGGTGGCTGCCCCACCCACCCTTGGCTGGAGCCCTCACCCTTGCAGGCTTTGCTCCATGTCCTGGAACTCTGCAAGTACATCATCTATCACGTCTTCCACTCTGACAGACGCTCAGAGAAGGGCCAGGGTGGCTCTTTTCTCCAAAGCTTTTTTTTTGTCCCCACCAGCCAGGCTGCCCTAGGTCATAACTGTCCATGTAGGTTATTGTAGCATTACCCTTCCTTTCCCTTCCTCCACGTCTTTGAGTTGCCCTTTAGTTGAGGAGAGAGCCCAATGTGCCAAGCGCAGGGTATGTGGTGTTGATAAGCAAGAACTTTAGCATCTGACATCACTGGAGGGTGGTGGAGGGTGGTTTTAGGCCTTGGTTTCCAGAATTTGGACAGCGAGGCTGTTTGGTGCGTGGTCTGCATTACAGGCTGAGATGTAAGTCTGTGAGTTCCAACAGCAAATGATATTCCTCATCTTCACGTTCAAGCCATTGAGCATAATCAGATTAGGCATTTTTAAGAGTCCATATGTTCCATCTAAGATGGAAGATTCATCAAGTGTTGCCTTGTTGACTTGGCATACGTAGGAGGAGACAATGAAAAGCACTGTGGAGGACTAGCTGGGAGCACCCAGCTTTGCAGAGTCATACATTCATGCCCAATCGGGAACTCTTGGCTGGTCTCCCCTTTCTTCTTTCTGCTTCCCAGCCACTGGAGAGCGTGCCTTTTGGCTGGATTTATTACAGTGTGTCTTAGACCAAAGGGATTTTTGTTCTTCTCCCCACACCTGAAATTCTGTACAAAATAATATAAAATAATGGAGGAGGAGGGCACACTGTGCCTTCAGTCCCGGGAGTCTTTATTTATTGTTTTGTTTTTGTGTGTGGGAATAAATAGATTTTTTTTAAGTGTTCAGCCAGCACATCCGCGGTTAGCCTCCGAGCACATCTTAAGATCCACGGCATGAATTTGCAAGAAGATAGGGTTTAAATATTAATAAGATTGGGAATCATCTGCTTGCTATGAGCATTTCAGAATTCCTAACGCTCCAGTGAACCCTAAAGAACTCAGCCCCTCACCGTTAGCTTTGGGGTCCCTTGGCCATCCAGAAACAAACCCTTTCTTCCTGAGGAGCCAGCCCAGGAAAAGTGAAACACACCACAGCTATTAGAGGTACAGATGGAGTTCAAGGTCTCCCTGGGGTTGCAGCGATGGCAGGCCCCTCTCCACATTTCCTGGTGAGCCCTATGGAAGAGTTCTGGGAATGCCTCACTTATGCCTGCCTTCTGTCCCAGAGGACACGAGTAGACAAGAGAGATGTAGCCTGTATGAGTCAACTCACATTTTGTAAGGACCACAGGGGACAACAGAAGCAAAGACAGGAAGCACCAGGATGTGTTAGAGAGCCGGAGTAGAGGAAGCTGCTGCCCCGGAGTTCTTGAGGCTGCCACGTGCAAGCGTGCATGTTCAAATGACAAGTATGACAGATTATGTAGGATTAAGGACCAGAAAAACGGTTCAGACAATAACTGAAACTGGAGGAGAAAAATCACCATATAAATCATTTTTAGGTTTCTATAGTTACTTTAAAGCCAGATGATTCAAATTCAACCCAAATCCCCGAAGCTTTCATGGTCTGTATGTAGTAAAGGAATCTGTCCCCCGGCTCAGGACGAAGGGCACGTGCAAGGGTTGCAGGCTGGAGTCCTCTGGGGCGGCCCAGAAGGGTTGTGGTGGGTAAGGTGCCTGCCAGCCTGCAGAGAGCTGAGCATGGTGGGAGAGGTGGAGGGCAGTGTGAAGTATAAGCCATTGTTGCCTCTCTGGATGCTCTGTGTCCTCCAGGGAGGATCTGTAGTTCAGGGGAGGGAGGCTAGAGGAATGCACAGAACAACTGTACTCTAACTATGGCAGAGATCGCAAAGTTTCAGCTGTCTTCATAGGCTTCCATGCTCGGGGAGCAAAATCTTGCAAGGCGGTGCCTGTGTCGCCCGTGCACATGTACACATGAATGCACGCGCGCGCGCACACACACACACACACACACACAACCTGAGAAGAAAGCTTAAAATCCCAACAGTGTTTAGACAGTAGAGTTTTGAATGATTCTTCCAAATTTTCTTTAGTGATCTCGTGTAGTGCTTCCGATGAAAATAATTTCACATGATAGGTAACATCAGGAGACATCGCAGGCCCTTAGGCAAATGAAGGCCGAGCACAGAGAGGTGGTGTCCACAGTGAGAGGAACTGGGTTATGGTGAGCCTGAGCCTGTGGAAGGCTGTGTGGTGGCGGTGGGAGACCTGGGACTGGCTAGAGATGGGAGAGGGTGGAATGTATACACTGCTTCAGAGACAGCAGGCTACTCGGCGTGGCAGAGGCCACAGAGGCCGTGGTGGCCCAAACAGGATGGCTAGCCCCTCTGAGAAGGTGTCGGGCTTGATAAAAAGTTTCATTTTAGCTAAACTGAAAGGGTATCGGGGTGGGGAGAGGATGTGGGAAGGGGGACAACGCCAAGGGTGATGACTTAGACCCCAGACGATGCGGCGCAGCCAGGCTGTGAGGTAGCCGCTGAGCTGCCAGAATCCACTTCAAACTCAGGAAATGTGGATGGGCTGGCTGGAGGAACCCCAGCCACCGGCCAGGCTTCAGAGATCACTTCCTTCCTGCGGCGTGCTCTTACCCAGCTGGCAGAGGAGACCCAGGACAGCCAGTGTTGCTGAAGCTGCAAGCCTCCGCCCTGCACAGGCAGGGCCACGGCCGCTCGTGTTCACACCTCAGTTTTGGCTAGAGCTTGGAGTCCCACCTGACAGCACCTGTCCCTCGTGTCCGGCACCTCTCTGCCCTGGGTGGATCGTGTGTTGGGGAGCACTAAAAAATGTGTGATAGGGTCGGCTGCCAGGAGATGAAGGCCTTAAGGAAGCTGAGGGAAGTGGTCCATGGGGTCCATTGGCGCGTGGTGCGTTTTTAAAGCCCAAAGTTTCTGAGATGGTGAGGTGAAGGCTGAGGGAAAGGAGAGGAACAACCATGAGACACCTGTATGAACACCTCCCCCCATGACCCTTCATGCTGGAGAAGACAATATGGGGGTCTCTGCAAGGGACGTGTACACCCATCTTTACCACCGAGGTGGGCCCTCTGCCAGCCTTCCTTAGCCATGGGAAGGGTGGGGAAATGGATGCAGAGGAAGCAAGGGGCTTGGGACCTGCATCCATCACTTTTCTCATTGCTGCAGCAAAACGTCTGGCTAGGGGAGGGAGTGAGGACCAGCTTCTCTGGGCTCACAGTTGAAGACGACGCAGTCCGTCATGGCAGGGGAGGCAATGCTCACATATGTCTGTAGGGGTGGGGGGATGATGCTGATGGGGAGCATGAGGCCATGCTCACATATGTCTGTAGGGGTGGGGGGATGATGCTGATGAGGAGCATGAGGCCATGCTCACACATGTCTGTAGGGGTGGGGGGATGATGCTGATGTCTAGTTCTTTTATTCAGTCCTGGATCGCAGCCCATGGAGTAGTAGTGCCCACTTTCAAGATAGGTCTCCCACTTAAAGTGAGTCTAGAAACTCCCTCAATAGAAATGACCAGAGGTCTGTCTCCTGGTTGCTTCTGGGTCTTGTCAAGCTGTCAGTCAATATTAACCATTCCAAGACCTGACAGTTGGCTTCTGCCCTCCTGGCCCTGCCAGTTTCTGACTGATCTGGCAAAGTGTTCACTTACACACTGTTCAGACAGACCCTCTCGTATCTCAGAGCTCACAGCTTCAACCTGAGTTGAGAACCCAGACTTGACTCACAGTGTGCAGGCAAGAGCCCGCAACCTCTCTGCCAAAGAGCTGCTTCCGTGTATCAGAAGGGCATCTGCTTGAGGGGAGAAATTTGGGAGATGATGGCATGCACCCCAAGGCCTCAGCTTCCTGCTCAGTGGTTGTCTGCACGTGGAGACGCAAGTGGCCCAGCTGCCTGGCAGTTCCTCAAATGATTAAACACAGTCACCGGGTGGCCTGGCCATTCCACTCCCAGGTAAAATCCCAAGAGTCATGAAAACACATGAGGGTTCGCGGCAGCGTTTTTCACTGTAGCCAAAAAGGCAGAAGCAGCCAAAATGCCAGTCGCCTTTCAAGTGGGTGAATGAAACGCGGAATGCTAATACAAAGGAGGCTGCTGAGTCATGAGGAATGAAATGCTGACCCAGGTGAACCTTGAAAACGTTAAGTAAATGATGTCAGACATGAATTGTAAAGTATACAATTCTCCTCCCTGAAGACAATCTGTAGCCACATCAGGTGTACAGTTCTGGGACGCAGATACTCGCAGGCTAGGATGGGGTGTTTGTTTGTTTTTCTTGAGGTAGTAAAGCTGTTTTAAAGCTGACTTTGGAATGTCCTCGTCTGTGACTATAAAAACCCATCGGATTGTGCATTTCTCTAAGTGGGTAAATTCATAATATGTGATTCATTTAATTTAACCAAATGATCGTCCCTACTGCTCTTCTCCTCCACTCCCACATAGCCATGGCCTTGAGAACCGACCAGGCCTTCTGATTTTATTTTCCCTCGGCGTGAGAGGGCATGTGTGGGTATGTCACTCGGCAAACTCTGAGAATGTCTGGAGACAGCCACCTGCAAGCTATTCACAAGAAGCAGGAATAACTGCTCAGGTGGTGGTCTTGGGAACCAAAGAAGATGGAAGGATATGGGCCACTCGGAGGTGTGAGGGAGGTTATGTTCCCTAGAGCAAGGCTCCTATGGAACTCTTGAGGTGCCCGTGCAGAGGGATCTGGCCCAGGGATGGTGGGAGGAGTGGGAACTGAACTCCTGTGGCTTCTGAGAGAGACACTGGGCAAGGATTGCCAGAAATTTTAAAAGACAAAAACAAAAACTGGATACATCACTGGGCTGGGCCTGGTGGTACATACCTTAATCTTAGCACTGGGGAAGCAGAGACAAGCAGGTCTCTTGTGAATTCAAGGCCTGGCCTCCATGCTGAGTTCCAGGCCAACCAGGGATGTACAGTGAAACCTTATGTTGAAAAGAAAGGATGTTATGGGTTTGGAGAGATGGCTCTGTGGGTTAGAGCTGCTCTTCCAGAGAACTGGGGTTCCATTCCCAGCACCCACATGGCAGCTTACAAGCATCCATGTAACTCCAGTTCCAGGAGATCAATGCCCTCTTCCAGTCTCTTCAGGTACCAGGCATGCAAGAGGTACACAGACATATAGGCAGGTAAGGCAGGCATACGCTGTTCTATTTTTTAAAGGAATACTTCCTATATCCTAGAAAATTGCTTATCGCTGTTACCCCCGTATTCCTTTTCTTTGCTTTTTATTTTTTCTTTTGAGACAGGGTCTCATGTAGCTTCTTTCTCTTGGGTGTGGGGTTTTCTTTCTCTTGGGTGTGGGGTTAACAGGTGTGGACTAACACACCTGGCATCATCCTTTCTTTCTACCTCTCAGGGGTTAACAGGTGTGGGTCACCACACCTGGCATCAGCCTCCCTTTCTGGACTAGGAAATGTAGTCACTGAGCAGACATATCACCTGCCCAAGGCCACAGAGTTGCTAAGTGATGGAGTGTGGCACTCAGAGACCAGAGCAAAGCTGGTCAACCCTGATACATTGAGATTTCTCTACATATATCATTATAGAGCAGATGCAGAGATATTAGGTCAACACCCTCCTGTGCTGCTTTGGAAGGGAGACATCTTCGTATTGATGCTTCTTCCTGCTGTAATGCCTACTAATTTACAAAACGGGTGCAAAATACATTTTCTTTTTTGCTTTGGGCTGAATTAATTTGAATGTATGATATATAAAGGCAGTTAAATAGTTTCTAGATTGCTTTGATAGTTTACTGGTAAGGATTGAATTATAAGTAATATAATTATATTCAGATTCTCCCTTACCTGGGGAAGATGGATTGAGATCCAAATGATATTTCAGGTGGACAGGGCTCTTTGATCTCAAGAACGGACCCTTTCTGCCCAGGAGGATCCTTCCTTCATGGGACTGTATTTTCTTTAGGGTCCTTCATGGTATGAATGTGACTGCTAATGAGTTGAGGTTTTGTTGGGAGGTCAAGTTAGAAGATTAAGGTGGGGATGGCATAAGTGTTGACATCCATTTGAGATTATTGCTGACTCCAGAGAGTTTCTGTAGCCTGGATCATTAAAATCTATAGAAGTTGAAACTGTAGAGCCAACTTAGCAGTTAAAAGAGTATGTATTGCTCTTGCAGGAGGACCTGAATTCAGTTCTAAGCTCCAGTGTTAGCTGGCTCACAACCACTTGTAACTCCAGGTCTGGGGGACATGATGCTCTTTCCTGGCCTCCATAGATACCTACACACACACACACACACACACACACACACACACACACACACACACCAACACACACACACACACACACAGAGAAACATTCACACATAGACACACAGACACATACAGATAGAGACACACACACACTCTCAAATGCACACATGCAATACAGAGAGTTTCTTAAAAACTAAAACTAAAATGAAACATCAGTAAAATTGGCTCAAGACAGAGAGCTATTGGGAGCTGCTGTGAGGTGCTGTGCTGTCCTTGTTGCCCCCTGACTTGCTGAGAACTGGTTTTCTTTTCTATCCTCCGCACTACCCAGCTTTCAGACAAGAGGTCAGGACGTGGTGCAGAGCACAGACTAGTTTCTGGATCAGTTTTATATGGGATGGGAAGCTTTTGACTTTCTACTCTGAGTCCTTCATGTGATGTCACTGGTGTCTCTCTACTGACTGACACCTTCTGGGAGGAACCATCGTTTATCATGGTAGCAGTGAACACCAGCAACAGGGACAAAGCTTGCTCCAGACACACGTTTTCCTACTTGATGCACACAAGAACCTGGAAGGGACAGGTACCCTTGCCATCATCTTTGTAGGCTCTGAAACTGGGTAATGGCCCATTCAAGCAGCTTACATCCTACATCATCCTCTCAGAGCTACTGAGTTCCCAAAAAAGTCCATAAAATGGTTTCAAAAATCCCTGTTAACCTTCCCATTATCTTTATGCTCAAATCTGCATATACGTCAATATGTGTGGATAAAATGGTGTGACATTTTCACCTAACATACATGAACCCTCCGAAGTATTTGTACATTACTTATATAACATATTTGAAATGCAATGTAAACAGTTGTAATGTCGTATTGTTTAAGGAATAATGGCAAGAAATGAAATCTGCATATTTACTACAGATGGAAAAATTTTAAAGCTATTTTTATTGCAGTCAGATGAGTCTATGGCTGTGGATGGAAACTGGGGTTAGAGAGCCAACTCTGCCGACCGAGCCACTGACTGCATGATGTCTAAAGCAAAACTGCCTTGTACTTAGGGGCAAAGCTTCTAAAGCAGTGCAGAGAGAGAGAAGCAAGGCCTCTTGGCCCCCGTTTTGAATTCCTGGATAGCCTACCATCTACCTTCCCACTGGCCCTTATGCTTGAACCCTGCCTCCTGGGTTGCTCCAGGATGGAGGGGGTGACTGGTCTCTGCTGAGTAGTGGCTCCCAGGGTGCCTGGCTCGTGGGTACTCACCAGGAGGCAGGAGTGGATCTCCAGTAGAGCTGTCCATGCTGATCCTCCAGCTGGTGTTGCTAAGCAGCTGACTCTCTGTTGCCTGGAGATTATCATGGAGTTGAGACAGCATGCTGGCAAGCGTGTGTGTGTGTGTGTGTGTGTGTGTGTGTGTGTGTGTGTCTGTGTGTGTCTGTGTATGTGTGTGTGTGTGTCTGTGTGCCTGTATCTCAGTGAGAGTCCCCAACGTTCTGTTAACCCCTGTAGCTTGAGGGAATGTCCTATTTATTAGAAATGACAAATGCACAAAGGACCATGTTCCAATATCACCTGGATGATGGTGTATATGACTCTTTTTCTGGGGTTTATAAGAGAGGAGAAAATACCACAGCCCTTCAGTAAGACCAACTAAAGCAAAGGAACAGAAACAGGAAAATGCTTGCATGGAGGGAGGAAATGCTGGTTTTAAATTCCCTTAGAGTGACTGTTTCTCTGGGAGAAGCACAGCACTGGCCCCCAATGAGTAGAGAGTGTGACAGAGTCTGTGTGGGGAAGACCATGGCACTGCCTGTGCTGTAGAAAATGTGAATGCTATGAGTCGCTGGTCCTGGAACCTTCACCCCTTCCTGATGTTTGACAACTTTCAGAGCTGGTCATAGTGGTTCAGGGTAAAGTGGAGCATCTAACCAGCTACATTGCCTACGGGTGTGTTTGTGTGCCCAGACATGTGCCCTGCGGTTGTCATTTCCTCCACGGCAGAGCAGTAGCCAGGGATTTTTATACCAATCTAGCATGTGTGCTCGTGGCCTGGCTGTGTTCTCAGCTCTTTCTGATATGGTGGAGATGGAAGTATGAGATGCATAAATTCTGCCTCAAGAGAAGTTGAGGCGACATGAGTGAAACCGTGGGGGTGTTTGACTGAATTCTGCCTTCTGTGGCACCAGTGTTGAGGCCAGGGTGTGGGGGTAGGCAGGAAGCTACCCTCACACTTCAGGGGTTGGGAAGGCTCTGGGAGGAGGTGGGGCTGACCTTGGCCTTGAGGATAGATAGTTACGAGCGGAGGAGGCAGGGGGAAGTTCTTGCCAGAGAGAGCCTAGAAAGTTCATGTGGTGTGGTGTGGTGTGGTGTGGTGTGTGCGTGCGTGCATGTGTGTGTGTGTGTGTGTGTGTGTGTGTGTGTGTGTGTGTGTGTGTGTGTGTGTGTGTGTGTGTGTGTCCGTGGGGGGTGGGTGGAATATAACAGAAATAGGGGAAACAAGCTGAGCAGAGCTATGTTGCTCTTGGGTGTAACAGCAAAAGAAGAGAGGTACCATGGGAGGTTTGAGGAAATGGGAATAAAACAACGTTTACACTTGACTTTGCTTGGATTCTTGGCTCCTCAGAGATGCTGAGAGAGACGGTTGGTTGGTACTCCATCCCTGGACTCTGGCTTCCAAAACAAATGGACCCAGTTTTCAAGGCTGCGTCCATTCCCACAACTTAAGTGTGGCAAGAACTTTTTACACTACCAGATGTCATGGTGCTCGCTTTTAATCCCAGTGCTCTGGAGGCAGAGGCAGGCAGATCTCTGTGAGTTCCAGGCCAGTCTGGTCTACATCTCAAGCTTCAGGCTAGCCAGAGCTATACATTAAGACCTTATCTCAAAACAAACAAAAACCACCCCGCAAACCATCCTAAAAACAAACAGCAAGGGAACAAATAGCGGAACACCTTTTTCACGGCTGGTGAATGAACAGTGGCATTGGCTGCTCATACCCACCTTGGCCATTTACTTCCTAATAATTTGTATCTTGGTTTTTCTCAAGAGGAGGGAGTTATGTGCTTTGACTTGGGGAGAGGTAAAACAAATATAATCACGGCTAGAAAAAAGACCTCCTTGTACCATATAAAAAACTTACTTTCCAGACCAGCTATTTGGAGCAAGAAGCTGAAGGGTGGAAGGCAGAGGAGGACCCTGGCCCACTGAGCCATCCTGCATTCAGAGTGAGTGTTCCACGGAAGTAGGATAGCTCAGAGACTGGAAATGTAGGCTCCATGATGGGCAATCCAGGCTCTACCACCGTCCTACCCAGGGAGCATAGAGTAGTCATTAACTTACCAAAGAGAATAAAAAGATCCACCTGTGCCGCCCCATCGGATTGTTGCGTGATATGTCACTGGGTAAACACATATAGAGTATATGGAAAGTTGTTCAGCGCAATGGATATTCTCAATGAATGCTGGAGCTGCTGCCGGTGCACTCTGGCCTCCATGTCTCTGAGTACTGTCATCTGCACTAATGTCGGTGGAGTTCTACACAAGTGGGTTCCTGGGAGACGTGAGGCTGTATGCAGGCCTTGGATGAAACCAGACATGGCAGCTGGCATGACTGAGCTTCCAAAGTCAGGCTGAGCAGTGTAAAATCCATCAGATCTCTGGTGGGGGAGCAGGGGGAGATAGGACAAGATGACACTCTAGGTTTATCCACCCACAGGTACAGGGGTGGCCCTGAGTGTAGAGGCCCAGGGAGTCGATCTGTGAAAGCCATGGCTGAGTAGCCAGGGTGCATAGATAGAGTCCAAATAAAAACTGAGGATGCTGAAAAGGGTCAAGAGAGACAGTGATTGACAGAGTGGGCTGCGACTTTAATGGTACCCAGATTGCTTCCAGAGTGAGCTTGCTAAGCCCTTGAAGTGGAGTGAAACATCTGGAGCATGGTTTGGGGCAGCCAGGTAGAAGCCTGCTTTTAAAATGTCAAGTGTCTTATTTATGAGCTTTAGTTCTAGGAGCAAACGTGTTGTCCTGGCACGTCACCACCTGTTCTCTTCCAGCATCTTGCATTTTGATCATAATTATTACCAGCAAGTATTTACTACATATTGAGATCCACCCACTTGAGCCCAAGGGACAGTCTGTGCCATTTGAACACGGGTGATACATTAATGACTTTCTGATGATGTAATAAAATAAAATAACCCTGACAAAAAATCAACTTCAGGGAGAAAGGACTTACTTTGGCTCTTCATGATTTGGGGTGGAGGGGTGCTTGGTGGCAGGAGCATGAGGCAGCTGGTCACTTTGTACCACAGTCAGGAAGCCCAGCTGACTTTGTCCTTTTCCTGCCATCCAGGACCCAAACCCAGGGAATACTGGCTCATGCCTGAGGAATGGGTCTTCGGTCCTCTATCGCTATATCTAAGATAACCCCTCACAAGCATGCTTGGGGGTGTCTTCTAGGTAATTTTAGAGCCTGTCAGGTTGATAACCAATACTAACTATTGCAGGCAGCTCACGGGCTAGACAAGGATTGATAAAACTGAAGTCATACCTCTGAGTTAGTCCTATGGGCTTGATGAGAGAAAGCTACTTCTCTCATCAAGGCCTTCATGAGCTGTCAGTCCTGAGCAGGTTCCCAACAGTGGGTACCACTTTGAATTAGGATTTTAAGGTTTTGCCATAACAGCAGGAGGCTGAGGTAGGGCTTCAGTGGTGGTAAGGTGAAACTAACTTAGGTGGATACAGTCAAGCTGAGGGAATTCTGCAGCATGGAATGTTCATGCCACCCACTTTGGGATGGGAGTTTCTAAAGGAATATTGTGCCAGTTTCTTCTACATCCAAGGAAACTGGGGACTTTATATCTCACAGGCATGTGCGGTATAAATAACTCAAGCATTCTGAAAAATGACAAGGTTGGCAGGCATGAGTTTTCTTTCTGCTGCTCAGCAGCTGACTGCCAGGGCTTGCAATGATATGCATGGAAACTTGGCTAGCTAATTTTGAATTTTCCTTCCTCTAGGGCCCAAGCCAGTATGATAGGGTCAGGGAACTGAGAAGGAATAAGTAATGTTTTTATGCTGCCACCATACATAACTACCCAATTCAAGCAAGGCCGCTGTGAGTTCTAATTACACAGAAAGGAAGGAGCTCCTTTCTGAGTTGTGTGCACACTAATAAGGGTCCTTTGTTATGATGATGCTGGTGCCATTGCAAGGAACTTTGATGATGGCAGTCTTTGTAATGATGGTGGTGGAGTAATTTAAGTGTGGTAGTGATGGCAGCTGTTGTTGCAGTAATGTTGATGGTCATGGTGGAAATTACAATGATACTGGTAGTGACAGTGGTCTTTGTAGAGTGATGGTGGTCTTTGTAGTGATGATGGTCTTTGTAGTGACAGTGGTCTTTGTAGTGATGGTGGTCTTTGTAGTGATGGTGGTCTTTGTAGAGTGATGGTGGTCTTTGTAGTGATGGTGGTCTTTGTAGTGATGGTGGTCTTTGTAGTGAATGGTGATCTTTGTAGTGAATGGTGATCTTTGTAGTGATGGTGGTCTTTGTAGTGAATGGTGATCTTTGTAGTGATGGTGGTCTTTGTAGTGATGGTGGTCTTTGTAGTGACGGTGGTCTTTGTAGAGTGATGGTGGTCTTTGTAGAGTGATGGTGGTCTTTGTAGTGATGGTGGTCTTTGTAGTGAATGGTGATCTTTGTAGTGAATGGTGATCTTTGTAGTGATGGTGGTCTTTGTAGTGAATGGTGATCTTTGTAGTGAATGGTGATCTTTGTAGTGAATGGTGATCTTTGTAGTGATGGTGGTCTTTGTAGTGAATGGTGATCTTTGTAGTGATGGTGGTCTTTGTAGTGAATGGTGATCTTTGTAGTGATGGTGGTCTTTGTAGTGAATGGTAATCTTTGTAGTGAATGGTAATCTTTGTAGTGAATGGTAATCTTTGTAGTGAATGGTAATCTTGTTTCTTTGTAGTGATGGTGGTCTTTGTAGTGAATGGTGGTCTTTGTAGTGAATGGTGGTCTTTGTAGTGTTGGTGATCTTTGTAGTGAATGGTGGACTTTGTAGTAATTGTCTCCAGTTGAAAGACAGGCTAAGGTCTAGAAGGATTTGCACATCAGTGCTTTTCTTTTCTCCCTCTCTCCTGTTTACCATTGTGCCTCTTGTCCCTGAGTGACATAGGTGGATATGGCTAGAAGTGTTTGGACCGAGAAGGGCTCCAGTGGACCCCAAAGCATGAATGCTTGGGCTGAAAAGTGGAGCACATGACAGAGACGGGCACAGAATGTGTCTATGCATAGGGCAAGCATGTGGGACAAAAGGGAGGTAAGAGATCGTTTGTGAGTTGATGAGTTTAGATATGTTTGTCTTGCTGTTGGAGCCCAGAAAATGTCTGTTACCCTTTTCATTGCTGTAACAAGACACTGGACAGAAGCAACTTAAGAGTCAGGTCGGCATGGCAGAGCAGGTACATGGTGACAGAAGCCTATGGTGGGGCGTCTCTTGTGGTGACCAAAACAGAAATAAAGAGTTAGGATCAGAAGCAAGGCCAGGTTATAAACCTCAGAGGTATGAGCTCAGTGACCTACCCCCACTAACCAGGTCCAGCCTCCTGAAGGTTCTGCAACCTCCCAACATAGTCAGGAACTGGGAACTAAGTTTTCAGACATACAAGCTTGTAGAGGAACATTTCACACTGAAATCACAACAAGGACTAATATTCATTCATACACACAGACACACTCACAGAGACACATACACACACACAGAGACACATACACACACACACACACAGACACCACTGTGATGGGCCAGACTCTGTGCTAATCACTTCCGTAAGCATCGCTTGGTTGGATCTTCACAGCTTCCTTGGGGACCAGGAGTCAGTATCTCTGCTTTAGATAGTCAAAAACTATTGTATAAGCAGAAGAACCACCTTCCTCGAGGTTACATAGCAAAGAGATGACAGTCTAGGTCTCTCTAATCTAGACAGCTGTGGCTGTTTGGAGCACCCACAGCAGAACCTAGACCTCATGCTCATAGGTAGCACCCATCTATAAGTGTTGGCCCAAGGGTGCACCACCTGTCACGTCGCTTCAGATGAGGAGTGCTGGAGAAGGAAGTTGTCTTCAGAACTGTGCATCAACAGGAAGGCAGTCTCTTGGGGAGAGCTAGTTCTCCTTCCTGCGGCAGCCTTGGATGTTGGTCATCTCATTAAATGGGAAGCACGTAATTGCTAAGTGCTGGTGGATGCCAGGGGAAAGGTACCACTTTGTTCTTCCATTAGATGTAGAACTACTTCAGATGGCGTGTGAACCATCTAGGGCGTTTCACGGGTGCATTCCTTCTGAGGCAGCTGGTGGTCATTGTGTCACCTTCAGGCCTGGTTGGTGTTGATTGATGGGCTCCAGTGTCCTCAGATTTTGTGCCTAGAGCTGGGGAAGGCTGTCCACTTCTAAATGTCATTTGAAGGGCTGTAAGGTAGTACCCATAGCTATTAATTCCTTGATGTCTAAGATCCTCTCTTTCATCCCTAAAAGCCTTTCTGGCTCTGATTCTGTACGGATCAGGTTCTAGAGCAGTGGCTCTCAACCTTCCTAATTCTGCAATCCTTAATACAGCTCCTCATGTTGTGGTGACCCCCCAACCATAACATTATTTTCATTGCTGCTTCATAATTGTAATTTTGCTACTGTTATGACTCATAATGTAAATATTTTGGGGAGATGGAGGTTTGTCAGTGGGAAGGAGGTCATGACCCACAGGTTGAAAAACCACTGTTCTAGATTAGGTCAAAATATGATAGCATAAACGGTGATCTCTGTACATTGAGCTTGGGGTATGCGATCTGGTCATGGGCACAGTTTGAGATTCATAACCTCAGTGTTTTACACTGAGACAGAGTGTTAAGCGGTTCTGGGTATACCCATGCTCCCTTTTTTAGCCCCCACTGTGTGCAATATATGCTGACCCCGAGGAAGGGTGAAGTGTTCTCTGTGGAAGAGAAAACACTTCATGCTCTACCACCATTAAGCTCTGCTGCAGCTGACAGTGCCCCTGGCCACCACAGTGGCCACCTGGGGCTCCTCCAGCAGCGCTTGGCTGCACCTGTCTCTGTTGTGTTTCTGGTCCTTGGTACTCACTGTAGACGGAGCTGGCCTTTTGCTAACACTCTACGGTTCAATTTGGAATGGAGCGTTCTTTCTGCTTTCCCCTTTTAGAAGGGATAGATTTAGCCCTGGCACACCAAACACAAGCCCTCCCTTTATCTCCAGGGCTCTTTCTGTCCGCCCCTCCTCGGGCGGGCTATTTACAGACTTGTCATGATCGCTCATCATCTCGTCATCCTACCACGCGGGTCAGTCCACCAGCGAAAAGAAAGGGAAGAAAGGACCCCACGCCAACGGATTTGGGCAGATGAGCCTTACATAATGCGTGCTAAAAATATGCAGCTAATTGGACTGGAAAAGCGAAAAAAAATGAGTTGTGCCTTAGTCTGAGACACCAAGGAAGAGCAGAGGAGCAATTCCTCCCAGCAAAGATGCCCACATATAAACAATTTTACACTGGCGCGTACTCTCCATTTGGTGGCTTTGTAACCACGCTCAGTTCCCACTTTGTCCCACACCCCCACCCCAGGGGGACCAAGTTCAGATAGCAGGAACCAGGACTAAGAAAAGATGTTGGGAGCTGCTGCTCCCCTGGGAAAGAGTGGAGTGTCTACATGGGTGACTTGGTGGTACGATGCTAAATAATGGTCCCATTTTGACTCCTTCCAAAACCCAGCGCTTAGAGAACTCAGTTTTTCGGATGGTTCTCTTTGCACTGGGCATCAATAACTAGGCATTGGCCATTTTTCTGAGAATTGCATAAAGAACTGTCTTTTAGTTCCATGCCTACGAGCCTCCCACCGCTACCTAGCCTTACTCCACCAAGTATCTCCTCACCTCCGGCATCTTTCATCCATTTCTCCTGGCCTCTTCCCTCTGCCTTCTACTTGTTCCGTTCTTCCTGACGGCCTTAGATCGTATTTTAGTTCATCTGGTTACTACATCTCCATGGACCATGCACACCCGAGTTTATGGTCTGGATCTAATGCGTTGTGTCCTGGATACCTGGCATGGTGTCTAGACCAAGGTGGATCCAAGTGCTTTGCTGTGGAATACATGAACCAATCAGCAAATCAGGGGGCAAACTAAAGGTTGACTTTTGTCAGTTCTAAATAATACAATGCGAGGAAAGCCCATTAGTTTACTTTGGCAGACAGGTGACACACCCAATTCTGCTCATCAGTCACCTGATTACTGTGCTGTATAACTCCCCACAAGGGAGGACCCACAGAATCTAAAGATAGCAGAACAGGATGCCTCGGGGTGGGGGAGCGAGTTTAAAAGGGGTGGCCTTCAGTGATGGCTAAACACACGCAGTAGAGTGTCATGTAGTGTTAACAAGCATGGAGATGCTCGGCTACTGCCTCTCTGCTTAAAGATGGGGTGAAGGCTAAGGGTACTCAGAAAATGTGACCAAAATTAAGTGGTTAGCGACAGATCCAGAATAGTGCCTGGTGGTTCACTATGGACATGCAATAAATGTCACACACATAGGAGATGACTCTAGAATCCAGTCCTGACCAAACGCTGCCCTGCCTGTTATTGGTAAGACAGTGGTTGTGCATTGCTCCTTGAAGCCGGACGGTACCCCCACACTCACGCAACTCCAATGGCGCGAGGAGGGGGTTCTGCTATCCACCTACCAATGTAAATGCCAGTCACAGAGTCTGAAGAGGGGCCTCACAGTTGGCAGGTGCTCAGGAACTTGACTGTCTCATGACTGACTGGGAGGAGACCACCATCAACAGCTAACTCATGGCACCTGGCATCTACTTAATGTAACTGTTGTACAGTTGGCTTTGCGGGACACAAACATCTGTGACTACTAAGGAGAGTAAAGGTGAGAGAGCAGAACTGTCTGATGGGTAGTTTGTCAGGAGCTGGCTGAAGGGGATATTTGAGGAGCCGAGTGACCTGCTGCCCGCTGCCCTGCTCTGGGTCACATTGCCTACGGGTTTAGCAGAAAGCCAGTCACCATGCTTGTTGCTAGGCACAGATGTGTTCCTGCGCCTCATGTAAGTAACTGACTTTTATATCAACTCTATGAGATTCCCACAGTTCCCAGTTGGGGGTTGCATAGCAAAACTAGACCATTATACAGCTTGCGTAAGATGTAACATGCTTTAAGCTTTTTTTATTTGCTTTCCAGTTTATTTGTACATATTTGTGTGCATGCGTGTGAGCATGTGTGCGTGCATGCAACCACAGAGGCCAAAAGAGTTGGATTGCCTGGAGCTGGAGTTCAGGTGCTTGTGAGACACCCAGCGTAGGTCCTGGGAGCCACACTTGTGTCCTCTGGAAGAGCAGCATGGACCCTTCATTGTGATTCACGTCTCCGGCCCTGCTTTGATTGGCTGGTCTTTATTTACTTTAGATAGGCTCCTATGTGTTGCTCAGGCTGGCCTCAAACTCCTGGGCTCAGGTAGTCTTCTTACTTATAGGCACTGTACTTGCTGGTTTGGGATTTTTATTGTTTTGTAACTCCATGAGCTCTTATTACTATCATGCAGTATAACATATAACAACTCCAGTGTTGCGGTGTATTGCCATTAGACAAGTGGCTTTGGTGCTTCAGGCATACCTGGCTTTGTTCCGTGATCTGCAGCAGGGAAGTCACTGCAGAGTATCTTGACTTCAGGGGGCTTAGAGGTCAGGTAAATCTGAATGTCAGACGTTCAGAATGTGATCAGATGCCAGGAGGAATGAGATGAGGGAAACACAGCTAAATCTGGTTGGCCCTAGTAAGTAGCTCCCCGCTGGCACTCCGCTTGGAGCCACGTGTGATGTTCTGAATGTCACTGTGTTCCATCAGGAGCCCAAGTTCCCCACACTCCGTGTCCCAAAGAGTCTATAATGAATACATCATCGTAGGCAGAGGACTAAACTCTGCTAAGTTTTCATTCAAGTAGCACAGACAGGAAAACGCCCCCCCCCAAGTGTGCAGCTTGCCACATCCTCACAGAGTGAAGGCACCACATTCTCCGCGTGCAGATGGAGAAACCCAACCACGACCGACCGGTCCCCGAGGTGCCCCCTCCCACCTGCTTGGCTTCCAAGAATTGGAACGCTTCTGCTTCCTTTCAAACATGGAGCAAGTAGGTGCCTGTGGCACGCCCCTCTCACACCTTCCTTCTCTCATCCAGCGTGGAGCTTCTACCCTGGGGGTACGCCGTGTGCAGCTCATTGGTTTTCATTTGCTAGACTGCATCCATCCATCCTATCAGTGGGGGCGTGGCGGCTTTCTGTTTAGCGGCAGTGCAAAAGACACAATGCCACAGTGAATGCTGTAGCTTGTGGTGTCGGTGCACAGATGTGCACACTGCTATTGAGTGTGCAACGAGGAACAGGATTGCTGAGTCTCAAGGCCAAAACCTTGGTAAATGTCCTGTTGCAAGCGACTGACGGCTCACACACCCACCGTCCGGTATCTGAGACCTCCAGCTGCCGCGTACGCTTGTACACTTGCCACACTGGGTGTTGTTCACCGCTTTCCCGCTTTTAGCTGTCCTGATTTGTTTAGTTCACATTATTATTTTTTAATAATTGTGGTAAAGTAGATACAACATTAGACTTGCCATTTGGACCATTTCGGTACAGTGATCTTTAAACATTCCTTTTTGGGAGCAGTCATCACTACCACCCATCCTTCGTCTCAACAGACGAGGAACACCACAGCCTTCAAACACAAACTCATTCACCTCCTTCCCCATCTCGCCAGCCCCTGGCAGCCATCATCTACTTTGTTCATGTGGATTGAATCGGAACAGGTAGTCATGCTGTTGGTCTCGCTGTAATCCAATGGTTTCACTTTGCATGGTACCCTTGGGGCTCTTAGTGTTCTAACCTGTTTCAGGATTTCCTACTTTTTAGGGCTGAATAGTACTCCACCATGCACAGACCACTTTTTGTTTGTCTTTTGAGGGACATTTGGGTTGTTTCTTACTTTAGGTTACTGAAGTTTGATTGAATATTGTGGTATAGTATTTGAGTTCCTATTTTCAGATCTTTCGTTGTGTGCGTGTGTGTGTGTGTGTGTGTGTGTGTGTGTGTGTGTGTGTGTGTGTGGCCTGCTGGTGTTTTTGTTGTTGTTTCTATTGTGATTTTTTTTCATTTTTAAAAGGTTTTGAGTCTTTACCGGTCTTGAGTTCATTGTATAGTCCAGTTTGGCTGGGACTAGTCATCCTCCTGCCTCAGCTTCCTAAGTACTGAGAATGCAGGTGTGCCACCATCCCTTACCTACATCCTCTTACAGACTCATCCAGGACTTCATCTGGGCTTCAGCTTGTGCTCCCCTGACGGCTTTGCACTTCTCTTGTGGACTTCTTACCCATGTATTTGTCGTTTGACCATCCCCTTTTATAAGTGCCTGCTCCAGTCTTCCAGCCATTATTCTATGGGATTGCCTTTTTTTTCTATTGGCAGGAGACGTCATAGATTCTAGGCATGGGTCTTTGTTGAACATGTGGACTGTCATACCTTTTCACTTCTTAAGAACGGTTTTTTGATGAGCAAAAGTTTGCAGCTAATGTAGTTGAATTGGTCTTTTCCTTTTGTGGTCTGTACTTTTTGTCTTGCAATTAAAATAGCATCACCTGTTGCCTGAAGGCCATAAGGATATTCACCAGGATTTTCCTTTTAAAAAAATTCTTTCAAATGATGCTACTGTCCTGTCCCCCTTGCTTGTCTTTTCAATTGGAAGTAGACTTTTGACCCCCAGGGTAACTAGGCTGTTCATAGCACGAGTGTAGCAGTCGGCAGCATTATAGCAACATCTTGTTAACTTTGGTCAAGGAATTGGAGAAGCACAGCTGCTTTCTGCCATGTTATCCTTCCCTTCCTTCCCCTTCCCCCTCCCCTACCCCCTCTCCTCATCTCCCCACTCCTCCCTTCTCATCCCCTCCCCACCTCTGCCCTCCGCTGCCCTCTGATCCCCTCCCTTCCATTCCTTTTCCCTCCCCTCCCCTGTCCTCTAACCCTCCCCTCCTCTCCCCTCCCCTCCCCTCCCCCCCCTCTCTCCTCATTTCCCTTGTTTTGACACATGGTCTCATGGAGTTGCAGGCTGCCCCCAACCTCATCAGATGATGGAAACTGGACTTGACCTCCCAGTCCTCCTTCCCTGTCTCCCAACTGCTAGGGTTCCAGGCACGCACCACCCTCCCGGCTCATACTCACTTTCCTCGAAAGCGGAGTATGGGTTGTAGTTGGTGAGTTTGGCTGTTTTACAAACGCCCAGTGTGCCGCTCTGGAGGTCTTTCCACCGCACGACGGCTGATCTAAGCAGCCAAGCACGACGGTGGTCACTCTGCACCCTGTTCCCCTGGGATACTCCAGGAGCCCTTGCAAGCCCTAGACTGTAGTGTAGCTGCCCGCACATTCTCCTTCCCGCATACAGTGCCCCGTCGTTCTGGCTGGGTGTTCGTCAAGCATCCCTTGTGTTTGTTGCTCTTAGAATAATCACATTTTGATTCAACCTGATATAATAAAATATGAGCGTGAGAAATGTTTCTTTGAAAACTGAGTCTGAGGGAAAGAGAGAAAAAGAATTGCTAATAAAACTGTTGGATTCTGAGCAAGAGAACAATACAGGAGTAGAAGCACTGAAGACAGTGTGCCGACAAGTCTGAGTTCATCTTACTCGGAGAGCATCACCAAGCTTTCGCTCTGCTGCAGAGACAGGGACACTGAGGACTGTGAATGGTTGGTTGTCTACAAGAGACAATGCTGAACTCCAAATGGAGGCCGGGCCTTGAAGACCTTGGCTGCCCGTTATTGCCAAATGAGTGTCCACATAGGCTTTTGTTTTCTAATAAGTGTTAGGGGTTTGAATGTATGTTGTCAGTTAAAATATTTTAAGTGCTTATTTCCCGTGATTTTTTAAAAAATGAATTGGAATATTATTAACCTAACACTGCTCCATGGTCTATGAATGAGAGAGGCAGAGGGAAGGGGGCCCCTCCGCCCTGGAGGGGACCTTGAGCTACGAACATCTTTGGAGTACTGTTTCATCTAAAAGTCAAACAAAACTATTAATACTTCCAAATGTGTACACTACTCCAAGTTTATACATAAAATAGTAACACCCCCCTGCCCAAAATCTCTCGATGAGATCAGGACGTAAATGAACAAGAAGAGCCTTATTCACCTGCTGGGTCAGTGTGCATTTGGAAGCCTTGGGAGATTTAAGATGATCCAGCCTTACCCCTGCCTTGGAGAATGGTGACGCCCAAGATCTGAGCCCTGATATAGTCATCCAGGGCTTTCCATATGCACTGCTGATGAGACCAGTGTTGAGTGTGGAAGGTTGTCTGTTTGCCAGCCAGTATGTGAGGCTTGCTTCTGAGAAGGTGGCACTGCGGGCCAAATGTGCCCATTCACGGCAAGGACACCACAGTGACCTCCTAGAGAATGGGCCCACCACGGGCCTCCTTTGTGCTCATTCATTTTTAGTGTTAGCTGAAGATGTCATTTTATTGAAAATGGTGTTTGCTTATTCTCCTCCCCCTGCCCCCCCCGCTGTGCCCCAGGCAGAGCAGGAATGTGCTTCGAAAGCGAGGGGAAACCTTTGGGCCGGCTGTCACGCCCGAGGATGAACTGCCTGAGTCACTGCCTCGGTGGCAGCGAGCCAGGCGAGGACTCATCCAGTAGTGCCCCTGCCCTCTCCAGCTTCCTCCAACTTGTTTCCTGTCAGAGAGCAGCCAGAGAGAAACCAAAAACCAAGACGTTGGCTCTCTTGTGCCCCCTTGTGGCCAGGCGTGGTGGAAGGCTTCAGAAAGAGCAGCCAGGTTTGTAACCTCACAACAATGTGGGGAATCCAACCCGGTGGCCCCTGAACTCACTTCTTTTTGCATAGTCTTTGGGTTGTGTGTCTTTTCCCTTCCTCCCCTCTATCTCCCCCCCACACACTTTTCTTTTCATCTCTAAATATATGGCCCAGGTTGACATCACACTATAGCCTTCCTGCCTCAGCCTCCCGATAGCTGGGGTTAGAGACAAGGACCACCTTGTGTACCTCGTCATTACTTCTTAATAGCCAAGCACCCCACAGCCGCATTTAACTTGGAGGGGGAGTAGATTTTTTCGACTGGAATTGGGAATGTCTTCTCTCAGTTCTGACAGACCAAACCACAGCCCATTCTTAATAAACAGGGCAGGGACCAAACCCACAAGTTCTGCTGATGTCACAGGTTCATGCTCCAACAGGCATCTACCCAACACCTACTGAGTTGTAACATGGAATCTCCACATTAAAACCGGAGTCAGATGCCGACATTCGGAATTCCACAGATACTTGGGCCTTCTTATATGGGATTCTTTAGCAAAGACCATAAAAACAAACTTTGTATTAAAAAAAAACAAACAACTGTTCACATTTGCATAGAAGAAAAGATTAGACTTCTTGTCTGCATACTCCTTTCAAACATTTCACTTTTTTAGTTATCTGTTTTGTGTTTTTGTTTGTTGAGATAGAGTCTCACCCTATAGCCGAGGCTGGCCTGGAACTCACGTTGTAACTCCAGGCCAGTCTTGAACTCTAAGTGATCCTCCTGCCTCAGCTCCCCAAGCACTAGGATCATAGACACACATCACCAATCTGACTTTAAATATAGTTATATAACTGGGCTTAAATAAAAACACAGGTTCAGGTGTTATGGCAAATCTCATGAGCGTCCCAGCCACAGCAGTGTCTATCACGGAGGTCCTCTACGTAGTACCCTTACTTACTGCTTCCTGTTTCTTGACGTGTAAGTCAAGCTACGTGGTATGGGTAGGGGATAAAACCTGATGGGTCCCACGTTTTTGGTGGTTTGGTTTTATTCTTCTGAGGCGCATGCCACTGTTCCAACAGCAGCTCCCTTCGCTGAGTCCTCCTGGTGGGCGTTTAATGGCAGTAGCCCGCTGACCCTCGAGGGTAGACACACTCCTTTTCTAGACACCAGAAACTGTATCTTAGCAAGAGAATCTGGGAGTGGTATGTGGGTTCTATTGGCAGTGTCACTCCTGCCTCAAGGGCATCCATACTTGACCACCATTAATGCAACTCAGGGTCCCAGTCTCTGTCCACTTCCATCCTCTCCTCTACACCTCCCTCGCTCCCTCCCCCTCCCCCTCCCTCCCTCCCTCCCCCCTCCCTCCCCCTCCCCCCTCCCTCCCTCTGTCCTTAGTCATCCCAGGAATGAGGAATGATTGTCTCAGTCTACACCTAACCATGGGCTCTGAGGACAGGCGTGTGTGTAGTACACACTAGGCTGTGGGGGAAATCCTTACCCTCTGTGGAGGTTGTATAAATGGAGAAACTGTGTGGACAGCCTGGAGGAAGGGGTTCCATCTCTCGGTTCACCGTATCTTGTGGGATGTTGAGAACAGGGTTAACTACAGTTTATCCTCAGTGAAAGGACACAGTGAAAGGGACATGCCTAAGGACCGAGGAAGCATGCAGATGACAAGCTTGTCACATGAGTTAGAATCCATTTCTTTTATTCAGCCCTTAACTGTCCCCGGATTGGAGGGGGTAGGAGGATTATCTCCCTTGTTTCTGTGACTGACTTCTTAGAGACTTTTTGGATGTGTTACTTGTCACTCACCAATCTTAGCGGCAGCTGTTGGTACAATTAGTCAAGTTTATCTACTCTGATTTATATCCCTTCTGTAAGGATTCAGGCATTATGCTAGCCCGCCCCTGTCACCTGGCAGAATGCACTCAGGCAGTGTCCTGGTCAGCCCAGGGTTCCATGGTGGTGTAGTCTGCACGCAGGTGCAAAGGACCCTTTAAAAGATCCCGCCCACTTACATCCTCTTTTTCCTCTCTGTCTTCCCCCTGTTCCCCTGGGGACACACAGGGTTTTTCCTGTCTCCCTCTTCTCTTCTGTCCTCTCTCTGTCTCTCTGTGTGACATCCCCCCCCGCATGTGTCCCTTTCACTTATCCCTCTGTCTGTCTGCCTGGCGCGTTTGTCCCCTGCCTCGGTCACCCTCGACTGAGGTTCCCCTCACGCTTTATCCTAACACCTTCCTCTTGTGGGGATTCCTGAATCTGTCGTCTTCACCCAGGCTGCCCTTTCCCGGGCGGCTTTGCTTTCAGAGCAGAACTCACGAGTGTGCAAATGCACTTCCGTTGAAGACACCTGCATTTCCTCAGCCAGCTTTCTCTTGCTGGTTTACAAGTGTCCGAAACATTGGCCTGGTCCCTGAAGCACTAGATTGTGAACCCCTGAGAGCACAAACCAGGCCTTTTCACTCAGTTGGGTCTGTCCGGCACCTCTTTGGTCACTGTGCCCTCTCGTGGGCTTGTATGACTGAACCTGCTCTCTGGAATCCGGCACCCAAGGCTCCCTGTGCACCAGCTCTGACCTCAGCCAACCCCATGGTCCTGGTGATGTCTCACCCAGAGCTCACATGGCAAAAGGAGGAACTGCCAGACTGAAACGCTTCCCTGTGGTTTCTTCTAGGAAAAAAAAAAAAAAAAAAAGACAATTGCAAAAGCCAAAACCCAAAGCAGCAGGATCCAGATCTCAGGCATTAACCCCTCTGAGTCTGTTCATCTGGTCCCTTGGGGTGACAGTTGATAACAAGCATTGGAGCTCTTCAGGGATTGGGCAACTCTCTAGTAGTGGCAGACAGGAGGCAGGCACGGCTTCCTCTGGCTCCCCCGCCCCCTGTAGCTGTGTACAGCCCAGCCTGAGCACTGACCTCAGGTCATCTGCTTTTGTCTCATGCCAAGTTCTCCTGGAAAGGGGCGTCTGGGTACCTACCTTGACCAGATTTCTAAGCCTTGCAGACCTTGTTTCCAAGTCTATGTCATTAAGAGAAAATACAATGACCTAAAGCAATGTTTTGCTTAAGTGAGCGTAGCTTGCAAAGGCATTTTGGTAGATGGGTTTGCTATATGTTGTTGTAGGCATCTGCTGCCATTTCTGGGGTGTGGCTGTAGTCCAGCCCTTAACCAGGCTGGCCTGGCAATGAACTGCCAGCAAATATGTACAAAGCAAAAGCATGCTCTCTCTGGCCCCACGTCTAACCTCCCAGAGGTGTCGTATTCTGTTACCCTCATGTCTTAGAGCTCACCTCAGCATCCACTGCCTTTCTCTTCTCCTCCAGAATTTTCTGGCTCCTAGAAACTGGTGGTAGCAATACAAACTATGGGCTTCTCTACTGTGCAAAAGAACACAGGCCTTACTTCCAGTTCATTGCCTGGCATTTGCTTTGAGTATGCCAGCCCTAACCCTCGGCAGATTGTGTTTCTAGGAGTTAGAAGAGAGAACAGCTCCGGGGAAGTTGGGGCTTAATGAGATGGATCTGCACATGGTAAGCAAGACAGGCTCCTGAGAGTCATGAAATGATAAGTACCCTGCCTGTATTTGTTTTTCTTACCTACGAAACACACACACACACACACACACACACACACATACACACACACGAGAGAGAGAGAGACAGACTTGGTTTTAATATTTAATGCATATGGCTAGGAATACATGCTTATAATTGATAAGAAAAACATAGAATGGTTTTCTGGTTTTTGAAATGTTTGGAGATCTCTGGCTTAGTAAATTCAGGTAGGATGGAAAAGAATAGAGAGTAGCTTGATGGGTTAGAGAGCAAAGATGATGGTTTATGTCCAGGAGCGTGTCTACATATCCCTGCATATAAACCCATGTGCCCACACACATTAGACAACACATATTTGCATACTCACGGGCACTCATAAAGACTTAGATTGGCTCGATAGCCCATACTCACATACCATATACACATCACACAAACAAATATGGACAAGGCATCATACGCAGCTCATTCTCTTGAACACCCTCACCTTCACTGAATAAACTACAGTGAGTGAAAATCTATTAGACACCAATTCCTAACTGAACAAATGACTTACAGATTCACCCAAAGCAGGGCCACGTGCTCCTGCGGAGCAAAAGCGACATAGATGCATAGTTAATCCGTCGGCAAAGCCTGGAGTAGCTATCTGGGAGCTGGTTTGCCCAGTCTTCATGACTGGGGTCAGATGAGCTTTGAGAAGCCAAGAGTGCTTCATAAAGATTTTTTCCCACTGGGCGCCTTTAACCCCAGCTCTAGGGAGGCAGAGGCAGGCGGATCTCCGTGAGTTCAAAGCCAGCCTGGTCTACAGAGTTAGTTCCAGGACATCTAGGGCTGCACAGAGAAACCCTGTCTCAGAAAAACAAAACAAAACAAACAAACAAAAGGCTTTTTTTCTCCTGGATGGGTACCATCAATATTTTACTATATGGTACAAGGTGATCTTAGGGCAAATGACAGGAAAAGATGCGTCCAGCCTTGGATATCTAATGATTGGGTTGAAAGATGACAAAGTCCTATGTGAAACTTCTGCAAAACACTGGACAGCCAGGCAGCTAAGTGGGAGAAGAGACATGAACGACAGACTTTGGAGAAGGCACAGACAGCTGAAGTAGAGAGAGTGGGAAGGGGAGATTTAGCTAGCAGAGTTCATCTCTTGAGAGAATGAGAGCTTTCAGAGCTCAAGTCACTCATCTGAGGCAAACATACAGAGCAGGATCCACAAAGGGACTCCACGTGACAGAGGTTATTGACTAGACAACTTTGAAGGTCCACTTGAGCTCCGGGATTTGAAGCTGGCCTGTTCGCCTGCTCCGGCTGGCGTTTGCTGGAAGGCAATAAATTAGCTGAGTGTGGGCAGCTTGCTTGATGGGCTGGAAGGCTCTTTGCCACCAGAGAGCTTTAGTTTTTTTGTTCTCTGATTAGTAGGAGAACCAGGCAAGAGGCTGCTATAGGTAACTGAAATCTTGTCTGAGTTGACGCCATCTTTGCAAAGAGCTATCAAAGCATACTCTTGGAAAGCAGACACAAGTGCACTTGGCTTAGTCCAAGAGTGAACACTCTAGCTTAGAGAAAGATGTATAAGAATCAGACAATCTTAATTTTCCCTACTCATCCAAGGCAATCCCTATAAGATATTGACTCTCTCTCCTTAGTGTTATAAAATGAGTCCATGTGCTAGGCAAGTTAAAAAAATTAAAGAATTGCCTTTGGACAAAGATAATACATATCTATCTGGATGTCACTGAGATGCCTCAAAAAACACAGATGGAGTAAAGTATTAGCATCATACTGTCATTTAGTGTGATTTTTAACTGGTGCAATATGAGAGAAAAATGCTAACTATGAGAAACCTGTTTCTCCCTAGAATTCATTTAAATGAATTGAAATTAGGAAGCTTCTTATATATTTCATTATTGAATAGTATTGATATATTTCATGTAGCATGTCATGTTTGAGGAACCTTATGATGAGCCCTTGTGTTGGAAAAGCCTGGGCTGGTCCAAGATATGAACTTAATAAATTACTGGTAGGTGAATGATGGGGAAGGAGAATTAGGGTTTGATCACAATCCTGTTTTTTCCATGCTTTGTTAAGTAATATATTTTTTTCTGATATGGCAGTTACCTCTTGAGAAAAATCACTTTATCTTGAAACTCAAGTTTTTCAACAATGAGATGTGTTATAATGTATTATATATATTATAACCTACAATTAAACAAGTGCATATACATATAAACTGGAAGCACCAACTCTTAAACCTTACTTAAATAGTAAAAGCCATATATGCTTTGGATAAGACATTTCACAATATTTGAGAGGGCTTTAGGATATAAGTGTGGCCCAGAGTCCCCAATATCCTACACCCAGTCCCTAGAAGTGGTCTGTTGTTGATCTTTTATTTTTGTTTTTAAACATACTAAAAATATGTGTGGTTTGGCTTATCATTTATTTTTAGCTGTTTCAACTTTTCTGGCATGTTTTAAGCTGGTAAATTGTTTTAGCCAGAGAGAGAGAATGAGAGCACAATTGCATCTTGGACTGTGGACTCTGAAATAGCGAACTGGATGGTTTTCAGACACTATTGTAGGTATCTTACTGCTTTTAAATGTTATGGGAGGGAAATTCCATGGCTAAAGGGTGCAATTAAATTTACCCTGAACCATGCCAGTCTAGCAGTCATAAAACCCTGGGTTGAGCCCCCACTTCCCCCCCCACACACAAGCAACTGCCACAATCAAACACTAAGCCAAACCAACATTTGTTCATTTATTCCTCCATTTAAAAAATATTTCGTATGTCCTGTGTACGGAGACCTCGCTCAGCCAGTGAGAGGGCAGAGGTCCCTAGTAAGAGCTGTATGCAGATACACCTGTAGAGGATGTGTGCCAAGAGAAGGCTCACAAGCATTCTCAGTAGACCTGGCTAGTCAGAGACTTAGGAAGGGCTCCAAAGGACGTGTGTGTGTGTGTGTGTGTGTGTGTGTGTGTGTGTGTGTGTGTGTGTGTGTGTGTGTGTGTGTGTGATGAACCTGGATTTCCCACAAGGGCTCAGAATTGTTGACATCACACAGACCAGGATCTCTTCTTTCCAGAAACTTCTTTCCCCCTTTAAATGTTTTTCATTCCACTATCCAAAATGAGTTTGAGGAGGACACGGGAACCTATATTTCTCTGCAGGTACCAGGATTTTAGAACCTGTCACTGAGCTATGCTGTTTTTGAGTCCCTCCCCTGCCCTCTGGTGTCCTCTTCATCAGCATAGCTCCTGGTTTGCAGAGCCCATGGGGCAGCAATGAGGAAGCTGTGTGCAGTAAACACAGGGTATCCTGGAGCCACCATGTAGTGAATCTGTCCTGGAGAGAAAGGCAACACATAGGACAGACTCAGCAGAGCCAGAGTACAGAACAATACCTTCTGCTCTCACTGTTGATAGGTTTAGTAACACAGGTCCCGAACTGTGACTTGGTTTATTCAAACACAATGACAGGGGTGTTGACTGAGTTGGGTATGGAAAGGGCCTAGGCATTCTGGGTCTATTCTGGTGCTCACCCACCCTGACATCCCCAGAGGCTGTCACATGCTTACGTGTGCCTGGATGCATTAACTGAAAAGCTCTGTAGGGTGAATCACTAAGTCAATGACTCAGTGCTACCCTTGATTCTGCTTAGCTACTGCAGATCCATTTACTGCATCTGGACTTTCTGTTTGTTTGTTTGTTTGTGGGGGAGTCTCATAATGTAGCCCAGGACTGCCTCAAACTCAAAAACCTTCTGCCTCAGTCTCCAAGGCATGCACTACCAAACCTGGCTATCATAGTTCTTAAGATTTATTTATTTATTATTTGCTTTCTTGTTTATGTGTATGTTTGTGTACCTGCATGAGTTTGTGTGTACCACATGTGTGCAAGTGCTCACAGAGGTCAGAAGAGGGCGTTAGATCCCCAGGAACTGGAGTTATAGGTGGCTGTGAGCTGCACATAGGTGCTGGGAATTGAACCTTGGTCCTCTGCAAGAGCACCAAGTGCTCTTAATTATTGAATCATCTTTTCTAGCCTTGGCTGTTAGAGATTTTGCTGTTGCACATGGTGTCAGGGTGCCAGGACCGTAGAAAAAGGATCTGTTTGACCTCCTCAGCTGGTGTCGTTGACATTTGAACTCTTGAGTTCGGCGCCTTTGAGTGAGTGCAAGAAGGCTCCTCGAGTTAGAGAGGTGGTAACACTGCTGTATACAGTTGTCAAGAGTCATCTACTTGCCAAATTGTATCTATGCATTCTGCCTTATGCAGATTCTTTCTCACTTTAAACAAAAGGCTTTTCTCAAGTGGCCTCGCGTATAAGTCCTTGGACATTTAGGTCAATTTCCAGTTTTGATGATCACACAACGGTGACAGAAATGTTCCATAGTCTAGTGGTGACACTTGTCCCATGCCCTCAGGCTGCATCTTCAGAGCCCCTTTTCTTTCTGTGAATGGAAAGAGAGCCTCCCGCTCTTCCTGGAGTCCTCCCTCTTGCCTGGGACTTTCCTGTGGCTGAAGGACAAAATTAAGTTTACCCTAAACCCTGCCTGTCTGGCCTGCATGGGACCCTGGGTTAGATCCCCAACACCAATACAAACAAGCCCTAAGCCAAATTGACATTAATACATGTACTCCTCCATTAAAATGCAGATTTTACACTTCCTGCCTATGAGCCAATGAGAGAGCAGGGCCTGTCACAAGAGCTGCATGCAGAAGCACCAGTAACTACACGGCACTGAATCCGTCCCTTAGGCAGGAAAATGACTGGCACCCCAGTGCACTAGACTAGGGTGCATTCTGGGAGGCTTTCAGTTTTCCCGTAGGACCTATGGGGAGTGACACTACACAATAACCACAGCCACCACTGTCACTGAGTATCTTCTGTGTGACAGACACTATGGTAAGAGCTTTCTAGGAGTTGTGTTCAGGCCTCACATTACCTGTGAGAGGGCTCTGCTTTATTGGATTCTAGCCCTCTGTTGGAAAGCTTTTAATAAGGGCTCTGTTCCTTAATTGGAAGAAAATGGCCTCAACTGGTAGCCCTGGCTGAGGAAGATGCTTGGATAAAGGACTCCTTCATGACCTAAACTTTTACCAAATAAATGACCTAATGTACAGAGCATGTACAAGTTACTCTGGGTTTATTAATGCCATTAGTTTCCCATCTGCAAGGATGGGGTAACTATGAGACCAACAGAGGCCTCATCAGGGCATAGATAACTGACTAAGTCACAGCCAAGGTGACCAGGGTTGATAAAACCACTCTAGAGAAAACAGGATCCCTTATACTTTAGTTTTTCCATGTGTAGGACTTGGATGACTACCATGACTCTAAGATCTCTACCTGCTACCATGACCTGGTACCACTCACTGGAAGACTGCAGCATCCTTGATGAGATCATTGTGACTGTAACTAACCATGCCAAATGGCCTGCCGGCTTTTCGACTTGTTTTCCGGCCCACCCTCTTGAATCTAATAAAGTTGTATGGGAATAATTTGAGTTACGAGTGACACAAGTCAGAACATTGGAATGTGCTGGCTCAGCAATTCCTGGGTTTGGTAGGGATAGCTGAAATGCCTACCCATTTGAAGGGACAGAAAGGGGAGGGTCAGGAGACAGAGCTATCCAACCCCAAGGACATCAGCCCTCCAACTCTTCAAAGCAGGTCGGAGACAGTGAGAGAGCCATCACACCAGCCAGCTGCCCCTGGTCTTAATGAGAGTCATGATGGAGCCCCGGGAAAGAGCCCATTTGCCATGGAGGAGGGGACGACAAAGGTACCAACATGATTTTCTGGGCTGATAATACTTCCCCATCTGTTTCATGGGGCTTATGTGAATGAATGTGAGTGTGCTCTTGCTCTGGAACAATTCAAGGTGCTACACCGCCCCCCATGCCTTAGCTATTGCTGCCCCCCGGAAGAGGCTCAACTCTCATATACCAGAGGTACATGGTGTCATCTGTAGATGCTTTGAGCAGCCAGGAGCAGCAGAACCTCTGTCTGATAGGACTGTTCAGCAACTTCATGGGCCCCAGGCTTTGAGATGACCAACTGCATGAGGATCTCCCAATCGCCAAAACCATCTCCTGTCACCATAGGGTAGACATAAAGAAAACTCTGTGAAACACTCTCCATGACTTAGTATATTTATTTGTACTGTAAAAGTTGCCATAAAAAGTATGGTCTGAACATGTAGGCAATGGTCTTCAGCAAGGAGAGATGAAGTCGTGTTATATGCTGCCATTGTGGACAAACCTTGAAGACACTGTGCCAGGTGAAAAAGCCAGTTCCTGCATTTTGATGTATATGCTGTCACTGAGTGCTTCTGAAGGTTTTCTTTGTAGCAAACTCATGCCTATTTTGTCACGTGGTCTTTGGCACCATCTTTTATACTCTACCAGTTTGCTGGTTGACCTAATTCCTTTCCAAATGAGGCAGTGAAGTTTCCTCGTGTGCCTCGATGGTATTTCTTGAGGCAGTTTCTATAGAGTGAAAAATCAGGGAGAGTTTCTTGGGAGCCAGACCACCATCGAGTTAGACTTTCTTGTAGTGAAATTTACATTCCTTTTCTAACCTGTTTCCTCCAATATCAGTTTGGAGGTGAAAGGTACATGGGATGCAGGAGGCGTTAGAGAAGATGGGTTAACCCATCTTTCTGTGGTCATAAAACTCCCTTCCAGTATCCCAGCATGCACACTCTCACATCTACAGACACCTTACGTGAAAGTGCCAGGCACTCCAGCTTGGAGCTGCCTGTAAATGACGACTGTTTTCAAGGCTTACTATGCAAAGCAATCACGTGTTAGTGTGGGGGGCTCACACTCAGCACATGGATGTGGCGTGTGGACACACAGACCTTTTGTGCATGTTGGAAATGGTTCAGACACAGGCGAAAAGGCAGGAATGATGTAGCGACAAGCTAACTGCCCCATGATTCAGGGTTGACACATGGGATGCAGTATTTGCTCTGGGCCTCTTTCATTTGCTTTGTTGAGATGAAGCATTGCACACAGCACAAGTCTCCTGGTGCCTGTGGAGATGGCTCTGCCCCTTCTCCTAATGGTGGCAACTAGGCAGCAGTTGGTGGGGTTTTGTTTTGTTTTGTTGTTGTTTTCTCACAGCTGTGTGGTTTCCAAAGTAACCTATGTATATGTATTGCACACCCATGGGAAATGATGTATTGTATTATTCATTGGAAGCATATTTTTAAATTTGTAATTCAATTAAAAACAATCTTATTTTAAATACCAATCCCAGTTCCCTCTCCCTCTCATCTTCCCAGGCCCCCACCAACCCCACATCCCACCTTCCATTCACTCCTCAGGGGAGGGAGGGTGAGGCCTCCCATTGGGGGATCATGGAAGTCTGTCTCATCATTTGGGGCAGGACCCAGGCCCTCCTTCGTGTATCTAGGCTGAGAGAGTATCCCTCCATAGGGAATGGGCTTCCAAAGCCCATTTGTGCACTAGGGATAAATACTGGTTCCACTGCCAGAGGCCCCATATACTGCCCAGGCCTCCTAACTGACACCCACATTCAGAGGGCCTGGTTGGTTCTTACGCTGGTTTCCCAGTTGTCAGACTGGGGTCCATGAGCTGCCACTTGCCCGAGTCAGCTGTTTTGTGAGTTTCACCAGGATGGTTTTGACCCCTCTGCTCATCACTCCTCCCTCTCTTCAACTGGATTCTAGGAGTTCTGCTCAGTGGGAAGCATACTTTTTAAAGGCAACCTTGTGTTCAAAGATTGGTCTGTAGTGATATAAAGCTAGTCCATACGTGTTCACTGCTATCTCATATCCCCTCTAGGACACTATCATGTATTTTTAATCCATTCACTTGTTGATGATCGTTTTTTAAAGTTTTAAGCTTTTTACTGTCACGGAGTCTAAGTGTACACCGTTTCCCTGCTGGGAATGAATGTTAGCTTAGCCAGTTGTGATCAAATTGCCCTTCGCCTGGGTCCTAATGGCCCACACCCCCACTAGCAGCCTACAAAACTGTGCTATGTCCTTTGCAACACTACATGACGTAAAGACTGGGGTTCAGTTTTTGTCCCCCCCCCCAAGAGGTCATAACAGGACAGCTCTTCATTTGAATTTGGATTTTTCAGGTCATGAATAACTTTGTGTTCCCCAAGAAGAAACTGTTTGTGTCCTCTGCTTATTTTTGTTTTTCTGTCTTCAGTCTTCATCTTACTGGAAGGTAAGAGCCTTGGCTAGACGCCTGACCAGAGGGTGTTAGTTCATTTTAAGTCCCTTCATAATCATAAGACAAAAGTCTTGCTGTGTCTCTTCTTACTCTTGAGTTGACCTTTCCTGCAGTGTGGCAGCCAGCCTGTGGCCCTGGGCTCATGCAATGATTGGTTCAGGTGGTCACCATCGAGCCTCCTCCTTCTGACCTGTTTAATTCCTTTTGTCAAGGTCCTTGAGCCAGTTTATACTGCTGTATCTAGGCTAGCACAGAATGAATGCTCCCAGTAGAACAAGTTCCCATTATTTCTCTTTGTCAACAGTTTTTGGATTTTGTTTTTTTTGTTTTTGGGAGGGGAGGCCTTTACTTTTATGGGTTTTAAAATTAGTTTGTTCTAACTCTGAGAGGGATCTACCGAGTTTTGGATGGGAAATGCAATGATTTTATTTTACATTATTATTTGTTTGCTTGAAATCTCTTCCAGAGTTTTATGAAATTCCCTAAAGAAATCCTTAGGGAATATCCCCCTGACTGAAGGCCGGGGAAACCTAACCAGATGGCTTTCTATAGCATTAACATTTCTGTTTATTTTGTGTTTGAGACCGAGTCTCCCTTTATACCCAGGATGGACTCAGATTTTCAGCCCTCCCGGCTGAGCCCCAAGTGCTAGCTGACAGGTGTGTGTGTGTGTGCCTGCGTGCGCGCGCGACCATGCCTGATTTGTAAAATGAGTTTGACCAGAGACTGCTACTGCCTGCAGCTCCCCACCCCACCCCTGCACCCCTTTAGTGGAATTAGTATGTTAGCCACAAATAATGCTTAATTTTAAAATTAGAAGTAAAAAGGGAAGGCCACTGAGTGTCACAGATGGGGCATTTACTTGTTGCTCTGCGGAGGGTACCAGCCAGCGTCTGGCTTTTAGGCAGGCGCATTTGTCGTTCTAATTTGAGTATGAGGAGCTGCTCGTGAAGCTGCTGGCAGACGCTGAGTTGCACTTGCTGAGAGCTCATTTATTTCTGCTTCTCGCACTCTGATTTTGAGGATTGTTGATGAAGACGTCACATCTGCACAAGGCGCTCTGGCTGGGGGAGAAGACAGCTGTCAAGGTCATTGCCAGAGTTTATTCTCGATGCTGCTCCAGTTTCCCCAGGAATTGCCAGCTCCTCTGCCCGAGGACGCCCCAGGCAGTGTGTCTCACAAGTCATTTCCAGCTTGTGGAGAAGGAGGGTGGTTGGGGGTCAGAGGGTTCGTGTAGGATGCAGATCAGCCTTGGGTCTGCCCGTGCATGGTCTTTTGTTCTAACTTCTCTTGGCTCAGGGTCCAATGCTTTTGGGGACTGGGAGCAGTGTCTGCTAGATAAGCCTGAGGATTGGTCCCCTCAAGAACTAATGGGACTCGGTCTTCCCAGTAAATACCTTGTGGCATTTCAACTCCAGGCTCGTGTCTTCAGCCTTTTGTCGGCTGGATGTGGCTGAGATTTTCTTCTGGGGGCCGTATTCACTTGGTCACTGTTGCTGTTTGGATGTGCAAATGTTCTACACAGGCTCACGTGTATAAACACTTAGTATCCAGCTGGTGACACTATTTTGGGGAAGTTGGAGAAACATTAGGGGGTGGGGGAGGTCTAACTGCAAGAAGTGGCTTGCTAACAGGCAAGCGAGCCAAAACCTCCCTCCATAAATCGCTTCTTTTATGTATCTCATCACAACAATGAGAGCAGTAACTTGTACAGCCACCACGACAGCCTCAAATGGAGTCACCTCCCATCCTGTCATGTTGTGTGTCCTTGACTGTGACTGTGAATTACACTTGTAAGTTTCTTAGGGTCCAGACCGCAGCTTCAAGCCTGGGTCCTTCAAAAGCAGCAGTGTCACCTGCAATAGGTTTCCTGCGGACCTGATTTTTTAAAAAGACACAGCAGCGCCTCACCTGGTGTGACTGGGATGTGGCCCTGGTGTCTGGCTGCTCCACCTTCCCAGGGGATTCTGATAAGTGACCGGGACTAGGGACTACTGCAAAGGCCAGTTTTAACCTAAGGCCCTAGAAGGCAGTAGCTCTGAAAATGTCACCCAGAAAGTGGTGTCCCTTATAGCTGGGTCCTAACAGCTCCCTCAGGGGAGGGGTGAGAAGGCACAGCATCAACAGCAAAGATACCGGCAATCAGGTAAAAAGCAGACTCACTTATTCAGCAACGGGGAGAGCCTTATATACCCTCCTCCCAGCACCCAGGCTGCCTGCAATCTGTTGACATTGCACAGTCGCCCCTCATTGATTAGGTATTATCAGGACCTCTGACAGTGCCTGTTGTTGCAAGGCCCTCGGGCAGACTCCAGCTGGTTCATCTTTGGGCTGATAGTTTGACCTTGATTTCTTCCCTGGAACTGAGTGATATATATGCCCACGGTGTTGACACCTGCAGCGAGGCTGTCCGGGCCCAGTGGAAAGCTTTTTGACATGGAGCTACATTTAAGAGTTGACCACTGATGTGTGCCTTGGCGTCTCCAGTTCTAGCCAGGCCAGACCACGCAGAAACTAAGAAAGTTGGGGTCCTAATCTAGACAGTGGACTCTAAGCAGGAGGTGAGTGTTGCCTACATACAACCTACGGAGAGTGGTTTTAATTTCCCTGTCCTGCCTCTGAGTTTGTGCCCTGCTGGAGCAAAGCATTGACAGAGTGACTCCTCGAACTGTACCGTGTGACAGCCTCAGGTGATCCAGGCCCTCCAACAATCAGAAAATTCTAGACAGGAGAGCTGAACAGAGATTATAAATTTCTGGTATTTTTTTTACTCAGATAAGCCAGGGAAAGTCTCGAGGAAGGGAATTCAGGGAATTCAGCCAGGGGTGCAGAGCGAGGGGCCTGGGTCCTCAGCCCCCAGTGTTCATTTGGTCTTGCTCTGCTGACCTTGGCCCTAAACCTCCATGCACAAGTCACAGTGAAGTTCTCACTCTTTCTCTCACTTTCTCTTCCTGCCTCCATAGGAGAAAGCCCCCTAAAGTTGAAACTCATAAAAAGCACTCCCTATCTTGGCTGAAAGCAAGCACTCTGGAGGAGTTGGAACTGTTTGTGAAATGTGTTAGGAAGGCCCCAGACTCCCTTGGTAAGAGTTCAAATTAAAGCAACCCAAAGAACCCCTATTTTACCCTGAAATTGCTATGTTAAAGTTTAGGTTTACTAAATAGTTGAATTAAGGTATAATTATTAGCATTACCAAACCATTCAGTCACTCTTCGAGAGCACGAACCACAGGACGCCCTCCTATAGCCTTGAATGCACATTTAAAGGGAGGTTTGATTGATAGAAAGCCCATCGACACTCGCTCTCTGGGGACACAACTCTTGTAGAGAAAGAAACCCGAGAAGAGCTTTGTTTGAGTGATATTGTGCCACAAAACACCAACACCCCGTTAGACAACCATTTTCTATTTGCAAGGAGCTCAGAAAATACCTGGGTAAAACCCAGCAAGCCAAATAAAGCTGTAGGTTTAACTTTATTAACAGCCCCATAGTGTCAGTGCAATCAAATATCCCCTCAACACATACTCTTCTTTCTTCTTTTATTTTTCCCTCCCCCTTCCCCATCCCTCCCCGTCTACCTGAATGTCTGCCAGATGTGTCTAACCATGGCCTGCCAGCCGTATGTGCCCCAGAATAGGTACAAAGGAGACCAAACACAAAACTGTAGGTTTACTTTAAAACATGAGACTTTTTTTTTGCAAACTCTAAAACTATTGCTCGATTCTTGAGTATGAACTTTGTAAATGATAACAGCATACCACAGTGTCAAAAGGTCGACCATGCCTGCTCCCACACTGTAGATGCCTCCGAGAATCTCCAACTGAGCCATCGCCCCCGAAGAAGAGGAGGAGGCAGAGGAGAAGGAAGAAGGAAGAGGGAGGAGGAGGAAAGGGGAAGAGGAGGGAGGAAGAAGAAAAGAAGGAAGGCATTAAGCCAGACATTTGCTCTGTGTTACAGGCAGTTGCTAGGTTGGGAGTTATTGACTTGATCAATGCCCCATCCCTAAACATCTCTCCCGATCCTTGCTGACAGGAATGCCCCCTCAACAAGGGCTGTCTATTAGAGTCTCCTGAGGAGTCTTAACCCAATCCCAGTGGCCATCTCCACCCCAGCAAGCATGACTCAGTTGGCTGGCCAGCCCCAGACACAAGTTTATTCTCCAAGTGGGTGTATTGTTGCCTGGGCTGAGAGTCAGGGTCACAGTATATCAGTTCTCGGGATTTTTATGTATCTACTGAACCTCATTTGGTAGTTGATGTAGGCAAGGCTCAGAGTGGGTCCAAATTTCTAAGAAGTAAATGAATTCCTGGGCATGGAAGTTTGTTACCTCCCCTCCTACTATCATCACTGCCTATTACATTTAAGGAAACATATTTAAACATCCTTTTCATATATCACTTTTGACTCTTGGAATGAAAAAAATGTAGTTGCCATGAAATATTTTCTTATCCTAGGTGAAAGGCAAAGAATATAAGCAACGACAACACAGATTCCCTTGAGCCCAAGAAGCCTAGAAATTCCCACCCCCCATGAGTTTCAATGTGGTTCTTGAGTTAAATTCCAGAGGAAGCATTACAATGTTGTGTGAGGACCAACCAAAGACTTTCCTAGGGTCACTAAAATGGAAATCTCTGAAGACAGGCACGGGCAGGGGCTTGTAATAGAGAGTCACTATTTTATAGTGAGAACGGCTCCAAAGTGTCTCACTGCGGAGACCTAGAAAGAAACCGGTGACCAACAAGGACTTTGCTTCAATGTCCCAGGGTTGGAGAGATACAGATTGCCACTGATGAGATGGTGATGACACACAGGTGGTGACCCCAGAGAGTCCTGACAAGCCATTCTAGTCACTTGCTCAAAGAAAGAAGAAAAAAAAATAAGGAAGAAAACTAGTGAAAGGAGGAAAGGGATTGCTTATGTGGTATAGGCTCATTGGGGAGGTCTGGGGGTACGGTCGAGAGCTTCCTGTTTACACAATGAAGGAACAAAATGAAGGGCAAGAAATATGCGTAACTGGGGTGAAGGAGATGACTCGGGATAAATCACTTTCCATGCAAGCGTGAAGGTCTGAATGTGTGCTCCCAGAGCCCAGTTACAGCCGGATACAGTGGCACCTAACCCCGGCTCTCCTACAGCTGGATGGGACAGGAGATAGGAGCTAACGTGACAGACAACTGTAGTGACTGAGAGACCATCTCAGATAAAGTAGAGGTGATGACCAGTGCCCTGCCCCCAAGGTTATCCTCCGATCACCTCCCCTCACACACAACAAGAAGTGTGCATCGTAGAGCAGTGTTGGTCTAACTGGTCTCTCGGATGCTTATCTCAAGTCTGTTCTGTGGGACTCTGCAAGCTCTCTAGTCATTGTCACAAGAGGTGGCTTCCTGGCTCCCACTGCAGGGAGGAGGTTGCTCAGTTACCTTCATGGGGGAACTCTTCCCGTCAGGTAGATGTAAGGAAGATAGTCTCATTGTGAAGGTGGGGCTATGTGGCTTCCCATTCTGGGAGCCTTAATTAGTCTTACTTTGATGTCTTTGGTCTTTGAAGAAGACAAGAGAGGTTAGGCTTTATTTAGGCCTAAAGAGGCTTTGTATCACCAGTTTTTAGACAGCCACTCCTTAAATGATTAACTTGTCTACACGGAGAGCAGAGCAGGAATGTGACCCAAAGCTTAAGATAGTAAAGGAGACCAGATACCCAATGACGGCAGAGATGCCAGGCCTCAGCCTCCAGTTAGTTCCCCTCTGGCCATCTGCAAACCGAGGTGAGGAGTCAGTGGTTGGCTGCCTCCCTGGCACACAGCAGTTGCTCTGGGGGCGGGTGCAGAATCTTCTGTTCACTGGCACTGTTTCCCCTTTGGTGTGCATGGCTTTCAGTCAGCCATTTGCTGAGTTCCGTTTATCACCCGCTCACCCTGTAGCTCAGCTCCTTAGCAGATGAGAGAAGCTGACCTCGGGATTTCCTTGGGACACCTAGAGACATCGCACTTGACATCCCCAGGGAGCTGTTTCCCTGCAGGTGGCCTTAGCTACCTCGACTGTGGGGCTCTGAGGTGATTCCCCCTTTCTTAGCAAGGATATTTCCAATGATTCCTGTGGGCTGGGAGACCACGGACAGCCCAAGGCAGAGGTCCCTGAGCTGTGCTCAGTCCTGGGCCTGTCTAGATGTCCTGAGATCTTGTTGGAATTACAGATCCTCTGACTCTGAACCAGACCCACTGAACAGAAACCCTGAGGTGGCATGCCCATCTGCTTCGAGAGGCCTGCAACACTCAAGTTCCAGAGCCAGAGGCATAGCAGGGTGTATTGTGGTGTGTGGTGTGTGTGTGAGAGAGAAAGAGACTTCTCCAGTCACATTGGGGTGTCCTCTATCTGCTGAGTCACACACATTTAATTCTAACTAGAGAGGAATGGTCTTGAGTGAAAACACCAACCCTCATCAGTGCCTGTCTCCCACATGGGAAGAGTTTTGGAGCAAACGGGGTGTTTGTGTGTCTCGGTGGTTCGTGGCTGAGAAACAAACAGTTCTCCAACCCATTTCCTGACACACCTTCGTGATGTTACCAAAAGGCGACTGTACATGTAGAGCAGACAAAAACCGAGGGGTTCCTTACACTGAAAACTAGATACCGAGGCAGAAGGCCTTTATGTGCTGTTGGACGTTTTTGGAGAAAAGATAGTTCCCTTGCAACCAAGTAACGCTTTTTCAATATTGAATTGTCCGTTTAGTCCTTAACGTGAAGATATGCAATAGGATGTAACGGGAGCCTGTACACAGTGGCATCAGTTCAGATGACCGCGCCCAGGCAGCTCCGCTCTGGGGGATTAGAAGACTAAATAGTTTGGCCTATCTAGTTTAAGCATGCACGGAAATAGGACATACCCATAAAGGGTGAATATTAGCTCAAGATGTATGGCCAAGACTTGTAGAAGAGAAAAGAAATGCATAGACTTTGAGTAGGACTGAAAAAATTACATGGAATGGTAACACCTCAATGTGTGGTAACATGAAAGAACTCTTACACTTGGAAACAATCAGACAGCAGGAAGTATGTGCACTTACTGTGCTATTGTGGGTCCTTCGTGGATTATTAAGTTCTTTAGAACCATGGATGGCTTTTATTTTGTGAAAAGGCATTTCAATCACATTGAATGGAAAGCAAAAATACATAGTGATTTTGAGCTATAAGCAGACAGACTGTAATGTTCTTTTCCCTATTGTTGTCGATGCTTGGGTGTTTTATTCAATTAATAATGATTAGAACTACTAATATGAATGAGGGCATTAGGGGGAGGACGGGGAAAAGATCCAAAAGGAATCTTAAGAGTTCTTTTCCTGGAGTAAGTGACTGTCTCTCTGAGCAAAGAACAGTGAGCATTTGATGTTGCTCATTAAATGCTTAATGGGCGAATATCAAATTGAACAGTAAAGACTCCGGGCACTATGTGAGTTCAAAGAAGAGAGGATCCCTGTGGTGCCCTCTGATGAAAAAAATTCTCTTGCAAGGAATATGTGTTAAAGGATGGGAACGGGGGGAGGGAGGGAGGGAGAGAGAGAGAGAGAGAGAGAGAGAGAGAGGGAGGGAGGGAGGGAGGGAGATTGAGCTCTGTGTAGAAAGGGAGGAAGATGATGAGAAGCTAGGAGGAAGCATGGAGCACCAAGGCTTCCAAAGATGGTATTGGAGAGAGGTACATGAGTGAGGGGTGAGCAGGAACCACAGGAGGAAAAGCCAGTTAGGGAGGGAAGTGGGCGTGGCACCTTCTGCCCGGCTCCTGAGGATGGTCTAGTCTGCTGATCGAGTCCTGGCGACCAGCTGTGTAAATGTTTCAGGTACTCTTTTATACAGCCTCCCAGCAGCTCTTCCCACGACACAGCAGGACTGAGAATGAAAGTAGGTCCTTCCTTCCTTCCTTCCTTCCTTCCTTCCTTCCTCCCTTTCTTTTTTCCTCTCCTTTTAAATCGGGCCACTTAAGTTGCATACAGTAAAACTCACTCTTTCTGGCATGTTAGTTCTGTGTTTTGACAAACATGTGCAGTCATGTAAGCTACTACAATCAAAACTTGGAATATTGGGTATACAAGTGGACTTTGGGCGCCCATCCAACAATGAGAGATGCACTCTCACTCTGGACTCTTGGGGGAGGGTCTAGGCCCTGCCCTGGATGAAATGACAGACTATGGACACCCCCATGGAGGGCCTCACCCTCCCTGGGAAAATGAGGGAATACTGGGGGGGGGTTGGTGGGAGGGCATGGGAAGAGGGGAGGGAAAGGGAGAGGGACCTGGAATTGACATGTGAAGCAACCTTGTTTCTAATTTAAATTTAAATTTAAAAATAAAAAATAAAATATAAAAAACTTGGAATATTTTAGGCACCCCCCAAATTATCCTGTTCTCTATTCCATTTCATTACTTAAATCCCCTGCCTGCCATCAGCCCCTGGTAGGCTTTTCAATTCCTGTCCTTTACTTTCTCCAGACTAAGACTTCAATAGACTCAGAGTCTGTATGGAGGCTTTTGACACCCCCCCCCCCCCCCACACACACATTAGCATCCTCAATTCATCCCCATTTTCATTTCTGCTCCTTGTTTGTTCCTTTCTGTGGCTGGGCTGAATTCCAAGGCATGCATGTACATCAGTCCTTCAGTGAGGAATTAGTTGGTCCCTCCTTTATTAGTGGTTGTAGGTAGAGCCGCTACAAATATCTGTATATAGATTTCAGGGTGAATGTAACTTTTCATGTTATTCGAATACATGAGCAGAAGTACGATTGCTTTATCTGATTTTATGAGATAGTCTCCAAAGTAAAAAGAGACATTTTGTGACCTGACCAGCAAGCAGAGTCTGCGAACCATCCCCCCCAAGAACTTCTGGTCTAAGACATGTCAAGTTTCAGTGACCCTCATGCAGAAGTTAACCAGAGTTCTCCTTGGCCGCTGATAAAGGGAAAGGATTTTGAGTTTTTAAAGGCACCAAGGCCCTTGGTGCAGGAGGAAGAAGGTCACCCTATACTCCTGACTGGGCAGCAGGGAGCTACAGAAGCTACTTCGAACCTATCCTTGACTGAGCCTCTCACCAGAGACCATAGCAGCTCCATTGTGGAGGCGGTGAACTCTCTCTCTCTCTTTCTCTTTCTCTTTCTCTTTCTCTCTCTCTCTCTCTCTCTCTCTCTCTCTCTCTCTCTCTCTCTCTCTCTCTCTCTCTCTACATGCACGCTCGCACACACACACACACACACACACACACACACACACACACACACAGGAGCTCCTGCTCTGCTGTTTTAACCCCTCAGGTCTAATGTTACAGTAACAGGATTTGATCTGAGCTTCGCAATCATCAATCTTCCTGTTAGCTGCAGAGGTCACTGTGTGTGGCCTGTGGCATGTGTAACAGAAATAGTAACTTCAATCCTGGGAGTCTCGGGGCTGAGGGCTGACTGTCCTAGAGGAGAGAACAGACTCTCCTCATGGCTTCTCTGTCATCTACTAGTCTGGCATGCTGTCATGGCTGTGTTTGTGTAGTCTTGAGCTGGCTTCACTGTAGAGGGAGTTTCCACCCCTCTAGGTCCTGTAGAGCTTTAGGTCCAAATAAACACACAGAAACTTATATAACTATAAACCGTTTGGCCGATGGCTCAGGCTTCTTATTGGCTAGCTCTCTCTCTCTCAATTATTGACCCATTTCTATTAAGCCAAGTATGTGATCTTGGCTTACCGGAGAATGCCCGAATCTACTGCTCTTTTGGTGGCTACATGGTATCTCTCTGGCGGCTCCTCTCTTGCCTTCCTCTTACCACAATTCTCCTCCTCTGGTAGCCCCATCTATACTTCCTGCCTGGCTACTGACCAATCAGCTTTTTATTCAACCGGTAAGAGAAACATATATTCACAGCATGCAGAAGGACGTCCCCCATCAGTTCTCCATGTGAAGCTGTGCTGGAAGGCACGGGCTCAAGTCCTTAGCGGCACCCTGGGCTTGCTCAGTGACTCAACAGTTACCTTAACTGTCTTCTCTTTATTTCTCCTCCTCCAACTCCTTACCTTGCCATTCTCCTGTTACCTTTTGTCTTCTTCCTTTAATCTCCCAGCTTTAGTCTAAGCTCACTCTTCCCTCTTAGGTCAACAATAAACCCAACTCTGTCTGCTCCCTCGGATCCCTGCCCTGCTGCCTCCACACCGATTTTGAAGGAGCCATACTTTTTTTTTAATTGGGGGTGAAGTGGGAGCTAGGAAAGATAGCCTCACTGTTTTATCTCAGGCTAGCCTTGAAGCTCACAGTGATCCCCCTGCCTCAGCTCACTTGCCATTATGCCCAATTATGATTTTAATTTTAAAAATTATTGAGAGTTCAAAATTGCCTCAGCAAAGAAATAACTCAAGGAAAACCAGAAAGTTAATTCCTTGTGGTTTGGTGAGTTGGGGCCAGTACTTAATTTTCAAAAGCCTTATGATCCACAGAGTGGCAGGGCGGGGCTACCTGGATGTGAGAGGGAGGAGTTTCAGCTCACTCTATCCTCTATCCTCGGAATAGCAGGCCTTAACAGCACTGGAGGGTGGGGGCTTCTCAGTAAGTAAGTTATAGTAACTGTGACTCAGAAAGGCTGGGTAGCGGATTTGAGGAGGAAGGGGACATCTGATCCTGCTTCCACAATCGCCAGCTAACCCTTGGGGCCAAGCAGACACACAGCCAAGACTTGTAGCACTGCACCCCTCAGGAGGGCTTTAACACGGCACTTTATGAACATGACCAACGGGCAGGAAGCAGCCCTGGTGTGCATAAGCTCCACAGCGCTCCAGTCTGCAGTGCTGGAGAGTTCCCTGTCACCCATCCTGGACCTCACTAGCACAGCACAGACTGGGACCCCTCCCTTGGCAGATGTCCAACTTGGTTACTTCCCCAGGCTGAGAGTCTGAGGAAGTTCTTATTCTCTTTGTCCCTCCTGGGGATGATGACTTTTCTTGGATACCAGACATTCCACTATGACTCCGGCAGGTAGCTGACCAGGTAAAAGAAGGAATACACAGGAGGCAAGCCGGCTTCCTAAGTGATCTCTCTCTGCCATGCTTGGCACGTTCACGGTGCGCTTGGCCCTAGGAACCCCTGGCCCATGGGGCTGGGGTATGTCTGCCTCATTGTCCCACTGTCCTAGTCATTCAGAAAGGAAGGAGGAAAGGGTTTATGCTGAATTCCAGATGTTACTCTTGAGATGCCACCAGCACTCTCCTGATGAGATTGCACACCAAGGCAGCACGCATGCTCCTCCCAAGCCATCACTTCTGATGGGCGCTAGGACTCTGGAGGATACACACAGACCTATCTCTCCCAAGAAGTCCTTTTCCTGTTTTGAACATGAAGGGTGTTGTTTTTTTAATGTATTGTGTGAGGACAATATGTAGGGCATATTCTTTGGTACCACATAAACATTTACTTAATATCTAAAACTCACTGTCATGAAACATTTGTTCCCATGAAAACAGCACTGCCCATTTTCCTCGTGGAAAATAAGAGGCACCACTGCTTCATGATTCAGAGCTTCATTTTGTTTGTTTTTTTTTTCATCCATTTGACATTGGATTTTTGTTTTGTTTTAACCTAGCAAGTCCGTATACCCCAAACCAGGGAACTATTGAAAGGCAAACTTAAATGGGATCCCAGGAGTTGAGCTCTGGCATTCCTCAGGCCCCGGTGTGACTTGGTACTCATTCCTGTACCTGGCAAGGATGACTTAATGAACTTTTCTTTAGCTCAACGTTTTAATGGGAAACATCCGTTGTGGGGAGAAGGCATGGCGGTTGGAAACATGAGTTGGTTACATTGTAATCAGTCAAGAATCAGATGAATGCCTGTGTTCAGCTCACATGGACCCCAGTCTATGGAATGGTGTCATCTACATTCCGGGTGGGTCACCCCCCCCCTTGCTGGAGATACCCTCACAGATAGATCTAGTGGCATGTCTCCTAGGTGATGCCAGATCCAGCCAGGTCGATGAGATGAAACAGCACAGCCCTGCTCCTTCCAGTCCAGTGTCTGAGCTGGCCATGGTGTCTCCCTCTCTTCATAGATAAAAAGCAAAAAAACCCAAAGCCTAAAAAGAGTAATGATTTGTATAGAAATTTCAAGTTTGCAACAAAGACAGAAATCCGACCTATGCCCTGACACCCACTTCAATTAAACTACAAAAAATCCGAAGCCAGTGGTGGGAGCTCAGGAGGAGACCTGCTTGGAGAACCCCTCCTGTATGCCTAGGAGAATAATCCTGTAGAAACAATAACAGTGGTGCCTTGGGATGGCTGCTGTGTCAATAACAGTGGTGCCTTGGGATGGCCGCTGTGTCCATGGTCCCATGAGTTTGGTAGTCCCTCCCACACACAGCCTGACATGAGTGCATTTCCTGTTGGTTTTTTATAAAGTGAAAAGCATCTCTAGAAGGCCAGTGTTGAGGGATGCCCGTGACCTCGGCTGAGAGGCAATATTCAGTTCTGTCTGCTTGTGTGCGGGAAGAGACATGGTTGGTTGGCGTGAGGACGGCAAAGATGTTGATCCTTCGATGACCTGCCTGCCAGCAAGAACAGTACAGTGTTTGGTGGCATGGCAGGCCTGCCTCTTCCTGAGTCTCCAAACAGTCTTGAAGTCTAGAAGGAAGGACCATCCCTCCCACCAAGGAAAGGGGACCGAGTAAACTTATTTGCACAGAGTAACAGCTACACAGTGCATAATCCTTTTTGGGTTTTGGTATCACCCGTTTGCGGACTCTTATAGGTGGTTCTCCTTGTTGGGGCTGCTTGATATTTACTGGTGTAAAAGGTTCCAGGAGTTTGACATTTGTGGACTAATTGGAGGACGTAGAACACATGCCTGGGATGTACTGAGGTTTGGGGTATCGTGTGTGCCCTTTGTGGGTTCTTGTTCTTTTATACCAATTAGGTTCCCTACTTCCACAGAGAGTTCCACAAAACAATCATATGAAATGCCAGACTTTCCCTAACTTTTGGGGACCCTTTTTGCTGTGTGGCATATAGAGTCATAAAATGAGACATCTAGGAATTTCCTGGGTCCTCTGGGCAAAGGGACAGTCACACCAGCTGAGTAAGTATGGTATAGTGCATCTAGAGACAACGGTGATCAGAGAGTTAGAGGCGTTAAGGAACACCTGGGTTCACTTGTCCATTTCCCAAGCTAGGAGCCTGGGCATGTTTTTATTCTGGGTGTGCCTCCTGAGCATATTGACTTTTCCTGGATACGAGAAATTCCACTGTGACTCTGGCTTGTAGCTGAACAGGTATGGAACTGAGCAGGTAATGGAAGAAAGCCAACTTCCTGTTTGACTTTGCCCTCTTGTGGTCAGGTACAGTAGTGCATACCTGTGATCTACTCTGGACATGAAGGCTGAAGGATTGTGCATTCTGTGTGTTCTGCCTCTCTCACTCTCTCTCTTCTCTCTGTCTCTCTCTGTCTCTGTCTCTCTCTGTCTCTGTCTCTGTCTGTATGCCTCTGTCTCTGTATGCCTCTGTCTGTCTGTCTGTCTGTCTCCCTCTCTCTCCCCCCCCCACACACACACACTTCCTTCCCGTGTAAGTTCTGCCTGCTGGTGTGTTTGTCCTTTGGCCACCATAGGATCTGCTATGGTCCCAACTCACGCCATATTTTACTTATCAATATCCACCGGGCAGTTGAATAACAGCTTTGGAGAGCTGCTTGTTCAGTTCCCCTGTCTGGCTTTAGACTCAGTTATTTGGCGTTTGCTTTTGAGTTGTAGGCATTCCTCCTAGAATTTGGACATCTGCAGGTCATCAGGTGTGTATTTTGCAATTATTTTCTTTTGTTCTGCAGTTTCAGTGATGATTTCTTTTTCTGTGAGGTTTTCTAGTCTCATATAGCCCCAATTGTCTATCTTCACTCTTGTTGCCTTCTGGATGTCATATCCAAGAAATCATTGCCAAGATCAAATGCTAAGAAGCTGTTGTTGTAATTTAAACAGCTCTTGAGAGAAAGACACCATGTTACAGGGTTCAAGCAGAGGTTTTTTTTTTTATTAGGGAAATGGATTATAAAAAAGGGAAATGGGGAGACTGGACTCTGGAGACAGAAGTAGCAGGAGGGAAGAAAGAGGGGAAGAGAGGGGGAGCAGACAGAAAGAGGGAGAGAGAGAATGATTGGAGGTGGGAGCCTAGTGAATATGCACAGGTGGTGCTCTCAGTGGCTGCAACTGAGGGCGTATCTTGTCAGAACCCCAAGGACAGGCCAGTACAGATGCCTGATAATGACAGCTTTTCATCATGTTTTCATTAAATCTTTGAGTATTTCATATGACATATTTTGATCATATTCACTCCCACTCCTTCCCCTTAACTCCTTACAGATATACCACCCCCCAGTGACACCTCCAACTTGGTGTTCTCTGTTATGTTTTAATGGCTCATCAAGTCCAGTTTATCCTGTCCACATTCCAGTGGGGCCATCCACTGGAATATGGTTAACCTACCCGTGCCTGCACCCTTAAATAAAACTGCACCTCTCCCTGAGAAACCATCAACTGTCCATAGCTGTAAAGTTAGGGATGGGGCTCCTTCCCCTCTTCCTTCCCTGCGCTGGAATGTGTAGACTGACTTTATCTTGTGCAACCCTAACACAGATGACCACAGCTGCTCAGAGCTTGAGTGCCACAGTTGGGTCATGCCCCAAAACACTGTTTGTTCCCTATCATGCCCAGCCTCGGGCTTTTACAGTAGTCTTCTGTTCCTTCTTCAGAAATGGTTCACTGAGTCTTGAGGGGAGAGTCATGTAGATGTCCCACTTAAGGCTGAGCATGCCCGTGACACTGTTTTCCTTCTCTGTGTGATATGATAAAGCAATGTTCATGTATTTACCACATTACTGTTTAGCTGCCCAATCACCAATGGGCATTTAGGCGGCATGTGTAGAAGGAGGTTTCTCCTCCAATTTGCCCCAAATAAACAACACAGACGCTATATTAATTATAAAACTGTTAGTCAATGGCTTGGGCTTCTTACTGGCTAGCTCACTCTTATTTACTAGCCTATTTCTATTAATCTAAGTATTCCCACATGGTCTTATCTTACTGGAAAAGGGTCCAGACCCGTTACCCCTTCCTTGGCTACATGGCATCTCTCCGCACTCTCTCTCTGCCTACCTTTCCCAGAATTCTCCTTGTCTCCCAGGCCTGCCTATCACCTGCCTCTACTGGCCAATCGGTGTTTTATTCACCAACCAATAGGAGAAACATATACAGAAGAACACTCCCCATCAGTGGCATCTTTGCTGTTGTAAGCAATGGTACATCAAACCCTGGAGAGCAGACATCACTTCAAAATCCCGATTTCAGTTCTCTGGGGTGTAGACCCAGAGCTGGGGGTGCTGGTCCATGCAGCAGTTCTCTTTATAAGGTTTTGGAGGATTTCCCTACTGCTTCAGACAGTACAAGAGTAGCCCTCAGCCCAGTTCTAGGAGGGAGCCTCTGGCTCAGTTCCAACTTGATGTCTTGTAGGGAAGGTATACAATGTCTTCAGCAAGACAGTCCTATCCAGGAGTGTGACCAGGACCAAGAAGAAGAACAAGAGCCTCTGACCTCCCTGGCCAACAACTCTTAAAGAACTCCTTAACTTTCTGATACTGACAGTTTTGTTTAATAACTCATAGTTTTGGGAGTGGCATCATCCAGCCATGCATAATTTTGCACCTCCCCCAAGTATACATTTTAAGTTGGCTTACCACATAGTAGGGTTTCGCGTGGCTTCCTCAGTTAACTAGTTAACTCTTGAACTGTCATCCCTTGCCCCCATCCTCGGACTTTACTCTCAGCTTAAGCTTTTTCCACCCATCCCTTCTCCCAGAAGACATCCCCCATCTGCAACGACCTCATTCTTGTTTCCTGATCTCTACAGGGTCTCCCTTTGTAGCCCAGGCTGGCCTGGAGATTACAGCAATCCCCTTGACTCAGTCTCCTGTGTGGTAGGATTGCAGGCCTGAGCCTCCAAGGCCTGTTATCTCCCCCATACATTGACATAAAATCTAACTTAAGAGTCAAGGCAGATAGATAGATAGATAGATAGATAGATAGATAGATAGATAATAGATAGATGTGCTCAGAGGCTGAAATAATAGAGATATTTGAGCAAGTTCCATTCAGACAGACCCCAGTATGCAGGAGTGACTCTTGTCCGCATAGTGACCTGCACAGACGCCTCCCTTACACTTAACCTGGGTGACTTTATAACATACCACCAGTCTCCATGACCCCTCCCATGGGTATCTGAACATAAATACAGTTGACTTCCTTAGTTGCTGTATTGTCCCTCTGAATCAGATCGGGACACAGTTTGGGACATGTGATTGAACTACTGGTCGTCTCTGCAGAAAGCTGAGAGGTCAGGCTCTGGGGGGAAAACTCGCCACACAGCTATGGCAGAGTTCCTTGGAAAAAATTGGATTAGACTTCTCACCGTCTTAACTGAAAACAGAGTTTTCCAGGATACAAATATCTGGCAAACTTGCAAATCTGATTGCATCTTAAATGTATTAGGAACTGATTTACTACTCTAGTATATTCTGGAGTGAGTTTTATGAAAGAAGTAAATGATGATTTTTTTTTGGTTTTGTTTTGGCAAAAAACAAAAAACACCATCCTGAGATGCCAGGATTGGGGCTTAGACTTTGTAGATCAGGTTTGTAACAAATAATTCCTGTCACGTAGATTGGATCTTTAGTTATTCACTTTCCTCCTGTGAAAACGAGGGGACACTCAGGGCTGGTGAGAGGCCTTGGTGATTAAAGGAGCCTGATGCCAAGTCTGACATGGGTTCTATCCCCGGGACCTGTGCGGTAGAAGGAGAGAGCCAATGCCTGGAAGCTGCCCTCTGATCATCACGTGCACACCGTAACTATGTGTGCACACGCATACATGCACGTGTATGTGTGCAAAGGGACCCTCTGTGTCAAGTCACCAGGGGTGTTGCTGTGGGACCTGGCCATTGGGTTAAGGGCCTTGCATGTGGCGGGACAGGAAATGATGGGCTCTCTATACTCAGGGGGGAGTTGGTGTCAGTAGGGACATTTTGAAGCAATAGCCACCAGTTAACAAGGAATCCCAAGGAAGCAGATGACCAAGAGGTCAAAGTGCAGCGGGCAGACCCCCCCATCTTCGTCATCTCGGGCTGTGCTAGCTCTGCAGCCTGGAAACCTTAAGGCAGGCTCCCAGCAAGCATGGAGCAGGCCACCTGGGTACTGCAGCTCCCTCAGCACAGCCGGCGATTGTTCCTGGGAGTACCTTTTCTCTCCTCTGCCCTCAGTGGCCTAACTAGATGCTCTTCTGTCTGTACTCTTGAGCTTTGGAGGATCCCTCTGTTTTCTCGGTGTTATCCCGCCCTCCGTCTTTCTGACCTTTGAGAAGGATCGATTGTGGTAACCTGAGGATGAGGGACAAGGAAGACTTACTAGAGCCAGGCAGCAAGTGATCAGGGATTCCCAGCACCAGCTCCCAGCCACACCACGTGCCCAACGGCATGGCCCCCATTTACTGAGAGAGGTGCCTGCCGAGACCCGTGGCAACGGACCTGCCTCTGACCTGTCCGGGATCACACCACCTAAAAGTTTGCTAAGATTGGAACAGTAAACGCTTTGACCCCCTTGACCATCAAAACCTGTAGGTTGGGCATGAAGGGATGGGACATCTGGGAAGCAAGAGTCTGCAGTGGGTTGGACTCTGAGGACGCAGGCAGACGGGAGAAGATGTGCATGTGTGAATTCTGGGTCTGTCCCCCGATGCTCACTGTTTCCAGGTGAACACCTAGCAGCCTCAGAGCCCTCAGCCATTCTGGCAGCAGAAATGCTGCCTCCCACCTAGCCCACCCCTGCCCGAAGGTCGGTGTTAGCGTGCACAAACCCATGAGGTCGCCTTTCTGCTTCTGTCTCTCTGCAGCTCCTAAAGACAATGAAGAACGAGTGTTCAGGGAGCGTATGCGGCCCAGGAAGCGGCAAGGGGCCGTCAGGCGCAGGGTCCACCAGGTCAATGGCCACAAGTTCATGGCCACCTACCTTCGGCAGCCTACCTACTGCTCCCACTGCAGAGATTTCATCTGGTAAGTTCCTCGCTCCGACTACCTCTAGTCATAGCTTCTCATGGGGTGGGAGACGATGAACCTCAATCCAAAGTGTTGATGTGTTTAGAAAAGGTTTTCTTCTGGGCATGGTGGTGGTGCATGGCTTTGATCTCAGCACTCAGAAGCAGAGACAGGCAGAGCTCTGTGAGTTCAAGGTCAGCCTGGTCTACATAGCAGTTCCAGGTCATCGAGACCTACACAGTGTGACCCAATAGAGTGGAGGGGAGGAAGAGGGGGATGGAAAGAGGGGAGGGAGGGAGAGGGAAAGGGAGAGGGAGAGGGGGGAAAGTAAAAGGGAAAAAAGGGGAAGGAAGGAGGAAGAGGGAAAGGGAGAAGGGGGGATGGAGGGGGAGGGAAAGACAGGAGGGAAGGGAGAGGGCAAATAACGAATGAAGTAAAGTTCTTCAAGACAGAAGCACTGTGTTTTAATTTGAAGCAAAGGAGATATTTCTCTAATAACAATCCAAGTGTGCTGTGTGTTATTAACTTTAGGAGCTCCATCTACAGTAACTGTGGCATCTTTCTTTAGAACTCTGGTTTTAAAGTTGAAAAGACACCTGGGTAAGGAAAGAGTACTCCTTTCCTTGATTCTCACCACAGTGCGGTGTTGGCATGAGCCAGGAAGAATTGGACAGCAACCGTACAGGTTTTCCTCAGTAAGACAGCTGGCTCAAGGGTATGAGGTTTGAACGTTTCACAGGAATTAGATTCTGATTTTAAAAAATACGTTTTACTGTGCATATTAAAAAAGATAAGAAGCAGGCTTTCTGGCACATTCTCTGAGTTCTTTGGAGCTGGAGTAGAAGTCCACACACTGGGAACCAGTGAGGAGAGCCAATGGGTCAGGTTTCGGTATGAACATCTGAATTGGGCCTCTGAGGCACTGTTGGTTCTAGAAGTCATTAGTGGGGCTAGAGAGATGGTCCAGCAATTAAGAGCACTGCCTGCTATTCCTGAGGACCTGGGTTCAATTCTCAGCACCTACACAGCAGCTCATAGCTGCCTATAACTCTGGTTTCAGGCTATTAAACACCTTCCCACAAACATGCATGCATAAAAAACCACGAATGCACATGAAATAAAAATAAATTAAGTTGGGGCTGGAGAGATGGCGCAGAGGTTAAGAGCACTTGCTGCTCTTCCAGAGGTCCTGAGTTCAATTCCCAGCATCCACATGGTGGCTCACAACCATCTATAATGAGATCTGGTGCCCTCTTCCGGCCTTCAGGCACATGCAGGCAGAACACTGTACATAATAAATAAATCTTTAAAAAGTGATAAAATAAATTAAGTCATTAGTGTTGTTCTTCATTATAAAGCAAGTCACCGAGGTTAGCATGGCCACTGGAAGTGACTTAGCTTAGACGTGTAGACTGCCCATAATTCTTGACAGGCTTTGGGATGCCCAGGGGTATGTCAGTCAATGGCAGGCCTTACCTACTATCACAGAGCCCTCTGTGGGCATGCCCTGGTGCTAGGAGTTGAGGGACGCCCTTTTTATCCATGAGGAGGGGGTGTTTAAATTGACTGGCTCCTGCCCTGAGCAAGCAGGATCATTTGTGGATTTCTAGAGCACTGCTACCCCCACGGGTATAACAAGAAGCCAGATGTCAATGCAAGCAGGACTTGTACCTGCTTCACAAGTGAGGCTGTCCCTGTGGCCTTCTGGGAGGCATTTTTAACCGTCCAAGTGGCAGGGAAGTCACACTGCTCAGCGGACTCCACAGTACTCGGTACAACACGGGCGGTGCCCGAAATTGCGTGACTTTGTCTGTTTATTTTTTGACCTAGTAAAATTCCTTCTTCTTCCTTTCAGGGGTGTCATAGGAAAACAGGGATACCAATGTCAAGGTAAGAGGCATTTTTATGACCTTATCTTTTGGAGCCTGTAGTTCAGTTAAGATTAGAACCCCTTCTGGAACATTCTTGCAAGGTTGAATACGTGTAGAGTCTTTGTTCAGTTCATTGTCCTCCCTCTCGAAGTGTGACCCCCTCAACTTTGCCACTGCCTGGCTGTCACTCCTACCACATGTGTGACATACGCCACAGAAGCACCGCCTATCTCCTGGCACCCCAGTAAGTGCCCTCTGCCAGCACTGTGGCTGCAGTAGCAGAAGGCAGGACTGCTTTGATTTTGTTTCTTTTATTTTCTACTAGCTGTAACACTTCAATTAGAGGATCACTGGCATCTCCTGTCTTCCTTGGGTCTATGTGTTCGCCCTGCTCCCCCTTCTCAGGCTCTCTGAGGGCCTCTACCACCGGCTTGTTAGTAGCCCTGTGTGGTTCTGTCTTACTGGTTCTCTTTGGGTGACTCCTACCATGGAGTCCTTATTAAACACTAACAGCTCACTTGAGGTGCTGGCGATTGCTTTTCTCGAGATAACTGACTACAAATGCAAGGCCAGGCTGTACCAGTAGGTGGAACCCAGATGTGGTCATTTCAAGACTTCCCTCTAGTGAGAACTGGGTGGCCATGCTGTGTCCCTGGAGAGTGTGACTTCAAGCAGCCCTTGAGGGGTGGTTGTGCTGATGGTTGCAATGATTTGGGACAGTGTGTGTGCAGACAGACACCTTCTTAACTACCAGTGACCCAGCAGCCTAGGCCAGGTTTCGTAGACTTACTAAAGTCAATGGAAACTTCTAAATGTGGCACATGGTGATCATATGCAGGTTAGCCTAAGAGCGCCTGTGTTACACGCTGCAGTCTTGACACCAAATAAGTAGTCCTTGCGACACGGTCCTGAGTGGAGAAGGAGGGACAGTGCGGAACCTTTAACAGAGCTGGGCAGCAGGGTGCTCCCTGACCTTGGCAGATGACAGCGGGAAAGCTGAGCAGCCTCCTCAGAACTTACCAGACCCCTTTGAGATTGCTTTCATCCCTCTTCAGGATGTTTAGGAAGCCCATGGTCTTGACAAGGGTTTAGATTAGATTAGGACATTGTCTGAAGGACATGTCTCCACCGAGACCTGATAAAATCGTGGGTGAATTCTCGCTTCCTCACTCGGGCTTCTTATGTTTCTACCGTTTACAGTTTGCACTTGCGTCGTCCACAAGCGATGCCATGAGCTCATTATAACGAAGTGTGCCGGCCTAAAGAAACAGGAAACCCCTGACGAGGTAAATATTTACAACACTTGGGTTTCCTGCTGTCTTCCTTACCAGCCTCTCCCTTCTCTGTCCCCTGGTGTGGCTCCCCAAGGGGACACTGTCACTCTGAGACCCTGCATTTGTCTTCATCGTACTTAGCAAGCAAGCATGAAGGGTAACCGCTACCTGCCAGCTTGAAGCACCATCTGCTGAAGGAACACAGCGCTGAGTTAATTTTACCAGGGTGAAGTACCAGCCCAGAGATGAAGACCATGAGAGAAATGTGGGGGTTTATTTATTCGTCCATTTATGTATTTATTAATGCATTTTCAGGACAGGGTCTTACTATGTAGCTCCAGCTGTCCTGGAACTCACTTTGTAGACCAGGCTGGTCTGTGACTCACAGAACCTCCCCAGTGCTGGGGTTAAAGGTGCACATCACCACCACCTGGCTTTGAAATGTAGAGTCTCGTTTTATTACCTCGTTGGGACTCTGAAATGACACAATGGCATGTCCGTGTGCAGGTGATAAGCAAATAGACCCGTGTCTTAGTGAGGTCATCGGAAACTGAAATGAACAACCCAAGAAGCAGGTAGGAGACAGAGACTGGAGTGATGTCACTGCATGCTTACCACACCCTGACTCAGGAATCACTTTAGCATGTATTATTTAACCCTATAGCAACCTTAAGGAGGTAGCTATTACTGTCCTCGTCTTGGCATAGAGAGACTAGGAACACCAAAATGGTCACAGAACTTGTCCAAGACACACAGTTACTCTGAGAAGATGCCGTGTTCAAACCCAGACAGTCTGTCTCAGATTTTGAGCCTTTGACTCCTGTCTCTTAAGCTTAGAAATCAGTGTCAGTCTAGCTTTAAGGAAAATTCCCAGCACTACGGGGATTTGATATTCTACAAGGGAGCCGGGTTTCCTCTAAGAATCGGGACAGTGGTACCACAGTTAGGCTAGAAGACCTTCTTCCTGAGAGAGATTGCAGGTGTGGTGGGGAGTATGGAGGTGATGCGTGCCCAGCCAGTGAATTTCAAGGTGTGCTTTCAACTCCAAGTGCAGCGAGTATTGTATAACCGTAAATCACTAGAACCAGGCCAGGGGAACCCTGGGAGGACTGGACACCCGGGTTTAGAATGAAGAAGGCTTATATATAATCTGAGTTCCCCAAAATGACTTACAGAGTCCTTCTACCCACTTCCTAAAAACTCTCAGCCAAATAAGGAGTCTCCATCTAGAACATGCATGGTGGTATGCACCTGTAATCCCAGCACTAGGAAGATGGGGTCAGGACAAAAGTTCAGGGTTATTCTTGGCTTTGTGGTGAGTTCAAGGCCAGCCTGGGATACACAAAACCCTGTCCCAAGGAAGGAAAAATAAAGTACAACCCAGAAGCTGGTTCTGCTGACCCTAGGTTTATAGCCTACAGGACCTTGTTATTGCCGTTGGTTTCCCAAGATGATGGAGAGGGAGATAGTGCCTTTACCGTCAGACTTCCTTCCTATGGACATCTCGTAGACTATTTACTGGGCACTTCCTGTGTGGTAGGCATTGTGTCCCATACAGTGGAAGCAAAGGGCACATAAACCCCGACTTCATGGTTCTCACAGGCCTCTGTGCCCGGGAACCTCGGGTTTCCGCAGCTTCCCCTCACTTCCTGGAAGGGAAGCGCCCCATGAGACTCTGGGCTTTGCGCAGTGTCCAGCTGAGATTGGAAGCACACAGTTCAGTGCTTCCTTTTGTCTTTCCTGTCAGATTGAGTGGGACGTCTCCAGCAAGGCATGCTCCTAAATATGGCATGTGTCCCCAGAGACAAAATGGCCAGGGTCTCAAGAATGGGATTTCTTAGTATGGTAGAGTGGATTGCCCATCCTGGTGTCCCCATCACAGTCTTGCGCATCTTTTGTTGTTGTTGGCTTTTCGAGACAGGATTTCTCTGTATTGCTTTGCAGCCCATCCTGTAACTCTCTCTGTAGACCAGGCTGGCCTTGAACTCACAGAGATCCACCTGCCTCTGCCTTGCAAGTGCTGGTATTAAAGGCATACACCATCAACACCCGGCTTTTGAGTCATTATCTTTAGTGTAATGAGCATGCATGCATACATCTGCACACACCATAAACACTTGCAGCCCCAAACGCTTCATTTCCCACGTCCTCTACTAAAACATGCTCTACTTTGTCAAGCCTGAAGCCAGCTTGGGCCACATAGAAAGATGCCATCTCAAAGTAAAGCAAACAGCTCTGATGAGGGCCTTCTTGGACCTTTTCTTTTCCACCATGAACACTTGGCCAGTGGCGTGTCTCATGATCTAACAGTTCACATACCCCTAGTTGGTGCGGTAAACAAGAATGCCCTGTCTCTGTGTCAACCTCCCTTTCATTTCCTTTAATCTTGCAATGCTCTCTCTGCCCTGTTCCTCCTCCTCTGTTTTCTCTGAGAGTCCTGCTCATGTGCACTCCACAGTGTGTGTGTGTGTGTGTGTGTGTGTGTGTGTGTGTGTGTGTGCGTGTGGTCTTTGTGTTTGCTTCTCCATAGGACTCTGGTGTGATCTTTCATGTGCCTCTCATTATCTTCCCACTGTTCTCTGATACCTTGGAGTCTTTATTGATCCCAACTGAGATTCACGTGTGAAGGAGATATTAGTAGTATTCTGGTTCCATGGAAGGACCGGCCATTTCTGGGAGATGAATGACTAGGAACTCCACAGGCATGGCCTCATAGTTACACTCTACTCAGTGTCTGTGCCCAGCTGTCATTACTCCCGAGTCCTCCAAGGAGGCCTTTCCACTCCACATTCAGCTGACGACCCAAGGTACACTATACACCATCCCCTCCCTGATGCTTAGTGTCAGAAGAGCCTCTTCCTTCCCATGGTTTCCTGCCCCGTCTAGGAGAGGCTGGTTCATGTGGCTACTTCACCAGATTGACAAGGAGTAGCTCTAGAGAGATTCTGAGAAGACATAGGGAAGTAGACTGTGCCGGTTGGTGACTCTTGGCTCTGTAGACCCCTTCATGTCCCCATCTCTCCTCCTACATTATTTCACTGATCCCATCCTCCTGTGACATCAGGTGGGGCAGGGGGAATATCTTTATTTTCCAATTGAGAAATCTGAGGTCTCAGGAAACCTGAGTGAGACCTCATTAGAGATTTGTTGGCATTGCTTAGGCCACTGACCAGACACCTAAGTTTCTGCCTGAATTCTCCCTGTCTATTCTGACTTTCACTTTTTAATAATGAGCAAGTAGCAGAACAGTAGAATAGAGCCCCGATCTCTGGAATCAGACTTGTGGGGACTGAAGCCTGTCTTTGCATCTATTAGATGTTTAGGCATGGTTCTGAATTCAACACTGCTTTCATTTCCTTGTTGGTAAAGTTGAGGAAACAGTAGGCCACCCCATATCATGGTGGCAGAGTTTAAGGCAATGGTGCCCACCTATGGACATTACTCTGATAGTCATCATCACCTTCCATATTGTGCTGCAGCCACGTGTTACTTTCTGGGATCCTTGGTTCAGCTGCTGGAAGCTTCTCTTCCCTCAGCTAGACCTCTGTGCACAAAGCAATGTTGAAAGCACACAGTGACATCTTGTGAGTGACTTCAGTGTGAGGTGCTCATTGCTAAATGTGTGTTACAGTTGTGCAGGGGACCGATGTCTTGGAGGGGTATGCGTGGGAAGATGTTTCTTCTCCTGCTTGTGAATTACAACGACTTCAAAAGCAAAAGCTGAGCTAGAGAAGAGATTCCTTTCGGAACCTGCAATGGCATGTGCCTTTGGAGGATGGGATTCTTTAAGAGCCCCTCCAGGAATCCAGGGAACAGGGAACTTCCTGGAGATGCTGGGTGCTGATGTTGTGTCTTCCCAGATGCTGATGCTGTGTCTTCCCAGATGCTGATGCTGTGTCTTCCCAGATGCTGATGCTGTGTCTTCTCAGATGCTGATGCTGTGTCTTCCTATCCCTGCAGGTGGGCTCCCAACGGTTCAGTGTCAACATGCCCCACAAGTTTGGGATCCACAACTACAAGGTCCCGACGTTCTGTGACCACTGTGGGTCCCTGCTCTGGGGCCTCTTGCGGCAGGGCTTGCAGTGTAAAGGTAAGTCTCTCCCTGACCCCTCAGCCCAGTACCCACATGCCCCCATTTTTTCTCCTTTTTGTAAAAACATTCTGTTTGTATAGCATTGCTTTCTAAAGTGGGTTCTAGATTTGGCTGTAGCGTTAACCCTTGATAAGCCATTGACCATCCCCTGACCTTTTAAGACCTCCCTCTCTCTGAAGAGAGTGATCATGAGTGTAGAAGAACCATGACAAGGAAGATGCTAGCAACCTGAGAAAAGCAAAATGGAAGAGTTAAAGAAAAGAGGCAGTGGGCCGGCCAAAAGGGAGAGCATGTTTTTAGAGTTAGGTTATTGAAGGAATTGGCATAAACTGGTGGTTTTCTCTCTCCAGTCTTTGTTCTGAGCTGACTCTTAGGGTATAAACATGCTTGGGCCTTGTCACCTGAGATGTCTGAATGATCCTCTGTGGGCTGTACATAGATGGCCACATCCCCATGGCGGAAACTGAGCCTCAGACATGAAGTGACCTGTACACAGCCCCCAGCTTATCAAAAGATGTGGAACTTGACCCTTGCAGCTTGTAGTCCTCCCTATGCTCCTGAGATGCCACCCGCAAACTGTCGGTTCCATTGAGTGTGCTGAGTGGCCCCAGTGATCACCCATGGACGCGAGAAGTGGTAACACATTCAAGAAACCTGAATAAAGGGTCTAGTTGTAGACGGTTCAATGTGCCCACAGTGTTCAACAAGCACGGACAAAGCAAGGTATTCACATGGAGAGTACTTTTAAATCAGGTTTTATTTTTTAATCCTGATTATATCAATAAATAATAACCATTAAAAAATAGAGCATAAATAAATAAATAGCATATGGACAAACTGGTCACTGAAGCGACTTTACTGAGACATTACAGACATCGTAAATCATGGTTGCAGTAGAAATAAAGAAGAGAATTGCAAGATATTAAAGGACTAGTTCATCGTCTATAGTGACCAGAACAGCTGGGAGAATAATGGAGCAGTCTCTGCGATGGGAGCTATGGGAGGGAGGTCAGGGTTGGGGCCAAAATGATAAATTTGAGCTGGGGATGGGTTGTCCTTGAGGAGCATGCCCCTGGTCATTGACACCCAGTGAGTGGATGGGGTTGGTCAGTAGCTATAGAGAAGATGTCACCCTCTGGCTAAGGACCTCAGTGTGGAGAGATAAGAGTCAAGGATGGACCTGCCATGGCCTGGGGCAGTGGATTCTAACATAAGTCTGAAAAGACAACAGGAAGGAAGGACCAAACAGATAGGAGGGAAAGTAGCAAAGACTGGAGGGAGAAACAGGCCACACGCTAGACAAAAGCAGGGAGAGAGATGAATGCCCCTAAGATCTTCCCTAAGGTAAGAAAACGTTCGTGAACCCCTACTGAGAAGGCTCTCAACCAAAGTGAGAACACAGAGGCAGTGTTTCCAGGATGCTTTGCAGCCAGGAAGAAGATGATCACTGAGAGGCTAAGGAGACAAAGAGAGAGGAGACTTTTAGTATAGTCAGTGACCCATGTGGGTCCCCATGGAGCCTGGTGTAGTTGGAATTTTCTTTGGGCTGCCAACCAGCTCCCAAATAAAGACACAGAGACTTATTATTAGCTATGAAAGCTCAGCCTTAGCTTATGCTTGTCTCACTAGCTCTTATAACTTAATTTAGCCCGTTTCTATTCATCTGCTTTTCCTCAGGGCCTTTACCCTTCTTTCATTCTGTATGTCCTGCTTCCTGCTTCCTTTTTGTCTGTCGCCTGGTTGGCTGGCCCCTGGCACCTCCTCCTCTACCTCCGCCTCTCTCTGCCTCTGTTGAGCTTAGATTCCTCCTCCTCCTTAATGTCTCTCTGCCTGGAAGTCCCACCTGTACCTCCTGCCTAAATTGGCCATGTAGCTTTCTATTAGACCAATTACCTTAGGCAGGCAAGGTAAATAAATGCAACACGTCTTTACACAGTTAAACTAATATCCCATGAAGGCCTAGTCCTGCTTCTTGCTGTAGGCATGGCTTTGCCCTGACCTCCTGCTCTGCAGGCCCCCATCTCTTCACCATTGTGGACTCAGCTCTGGTGACACTCCTCCTAGGAACAGGTTCCAGTGTTTTCAGTAAAAACAGGTTTCTTCAGAACTTGAGTCTGCGCAGACAGACCCATGTCGCTTGCCCTGGTCACACTGTGCCTTTAACTTGAAATTACCTGAGCCACATTTGTGCAACCATTGCACGTTTGCTCTTTCAGGCACTGCCCTTTGTCTGCTTGGGGTGTGGGGAGAGTACAGTTATATCTTGCATGACTTGGTGGCAGGGATTTGGCTTAGGAATGTTATTAAGAGGCTGCGTTGCTGTTGTGGGACATACTGGCAGACAGCGCTGGTTGGGTTGGGCCTAAGTGATGCACCTGAGTGATGTCACCTTCCAGGACCCCGGTTGTCCGTTGTGTGTGGTCAAACAGTGAAGGGAATGTCACATGCTGTGTAACTGTTGGATGACAGAGAAGCAGAGAACTGATTTTGGGCAGTGAGCACCAGGTCGTACAACCAGGAACCTGTCAGGAGCTGACCTTTCACCTTCGGGCTGTCCTTTCCCTGCCTTGACCACCACAGAGGGACCAGGCTCACACAAGTACTGGGCAGTTTAGCCTCTCAAGAGAGGACAGGAAAATGCTGGCTCTAAGCAGGCAGATGGAAGGGTCCACTCCTGTCTTTGCCTGCCATTCCAGCTGAGCACTGTCTGGGGCCTTTGGCCGCCTCTCACTCTGTAGAGCCCAGAAGCCATTACCAGCACCCTCGAAATGTGCTACCAAGGTTCAGGTTACTACCTGTGTGTTGCCCTGATGTGTGCCCTCGTCTTTAGGCCACTTCAGCCCTTCCATTCCCCATTTCCTTTCTACCGGAGCACCCCCACTTCAGTACAGCCACCCCCAAAGTCCGAACACACCAGGAGGTGAAGCCAGATCCCCATCACAGGCTGAGGTCTGGCCTGCAGGGCTTTGCCAAAGCCCTGAGCTTGATCGAGCCTTCAAGGGTCCCCTCACTGTATCACAGCTGTGCACCGAGGCAAGAAGAACGTGTACTTTGGGAAGGGCCTAGCTTTGAGATTCATCCCTGGCCCCCGGCTCTCTCTGAGATCCATCTTAGTAACTGCCGTGGTCCCGGGCTGCTCGCCTGGATCAAGACGCATGGTATCTGCAGGAGGTAAAACAGAGTAGCAGAATTCTAGGGAACCTATGGTTTGTAGAGACTATGGGTTGGGACAAGCCCTCGTGGTCCTGGTTTGGTTGCTGCCTGATTTGGGGGGTGACATGCAGGTCACCACCTGCCCTTCTGCCTTCTGAATATAATAGAGTAAATGCAGCCACCTGCCTCAGAGGACGGCTGTACGGAGTCCCACAGATAGACAGGTGCCTCCTCCTCCTCCTCCTAATTCTCCTGACCCTCCCCCTCCATCATTTTCTGAGACAAGGCCTAGCCTGGAACTTGCAATCCTCCTGCCTCAGCTCCTGGGTGTTAGGTTTACAGGCATGTGCCACCACGCCCACCTCCGCTTTCCTTTTATACAAAGGTACTTTGGATATTTAAAAACACGAAAGACCTTTTATCAGCTTCAAGATACAGACCTTTGTTATTTTTTAACAACTGGACCCCTTGTCCATAACGGTGTTTTCATTTTTGTTTTTAGAATTAAGTGCGCACTGGTAATATAAAGATACATCCTCACTGTGAGCAATTCTCGCAAGACGTAAGGAAAATGCGTGCATATAAAACCGTGCGCTTGTGTTGTCTTTGTACTTCCACCCGAGGCGTAGCTGCTGTTAAAACATTTGCCTTAGGTCTCTCCAAGCCTTTGTGTGTGCATTTGTGCCCACCTGCAGGAGCTAACTCACCCCAGCAGAAAGAGCCCATGCAGGCCCAATTACATCCTCCGCTGTGGCTTGCTCTAAAAGGATATTTAATAGCCTGTCCCTTCTGTCCCTTTAGTGTCAGCTCGGGAAAAGGTGAAAACAGGAAGAAAATCCCCCAAATTGTAGAGCATAATACAGAGGATGCAGGTCTGTGAGACCGAATCCCAGGCTTGTCTATGACGGCCCTGCTGCTGTGACCCCTCCTGCACACAGTGGGTACTCAGCTCACCTAAGGAACAGGACAATAGTGGCTCTTTAAGATACATAAATTGGAGCCCCACCTGGGCAAAGTGGCTCTGTTTCTTTTTGGCAAATTTCATTTCCAAGAAGCCAGTGCAAATGAATGTTACCGGGCAGTTGAGGGCTATGAGTGGGGAGCAGTTTGGGTCTATGGCATTGTTTGGTATTCCCTCATAGTGCCCCCCAAACCTCCCCGGTGTGTGTGTGTGTGTGTGTGTGTGTGTGTGTGTGTGTGTGTGTGTGTGTGTGTGTGTGTGTGTGCCCCTGTGTGTGCATGCATATGTGAGTGTATGTGCACGTTTGTGTGTGTGACATAGGTGGCTCATTGGACCACATCATATGAATGTAGCTCAGGTATTCTGTTTCCACTTTGCCTCCAGGAGCCCGTGTTCCCACCTTGGATACCTCAGTCACCCACTGCCCCCATCCCTTGGTAGCTTCATTCCAGGCACTCGGCTTTTCAAAGCCCTTTCTCTTCCTCTTCCTCAAGCTGTCTTGAGTTGACTGATGTGTGATTGGCTTTTTTTGTCAAAAGAAAAGCAAAGTCCAGCCCCACTGCTCTTCCAGAGGTCCTGAGTTCAATTCCCAGCAACCACATGGTGGCTCACAACCATCTGTAATGAGATCTGGTGCCCTCTTCTGGCCTACAAGTGTATATGGAGGCAGAATGCTATATACATAATAAATAAATAAATAAATAAATAAATATCTTTAAAAAGAAAAGAAAAGTCTTATTTACAACCTCAGTTCACTAACCTGCCTACCAGAACCCACCCAGGGGAAGGACTGATCTGACATTTCAACACCAGAGGGCGCCAGTAGTTAAAGTGTGCTGAATAAGTTAGTTGCCTCGGGGCAAGGGAGTGCTGTCCAGGGTTGTTGGGCAGGACCAGAAGAGGTGCATGTTGATGAGCTGGGATAGGCAGAAAGCCAAGCAGAGGCAAAGACCTGGGCTGTGATCATGCTCAGGCCTTCTTAGAGTTCTCTGGTCCAGACCCAAGGGCTACGGTGGGCTTCTCCTCCTCCCCCACCACATGTCCCCACAGTGATTTCATCCTGGGACGTCTGTTCAGCTGGAGGTTCTGTGCTGTGCACACTCCAGGCCAAAAATCGTGCTCTATGTGGCAAGCCAGATGCCAAGCTCCACCTGCTCAGTTTCATTCTAGAAGCAGGTTCTATTTTTTAATTGCTTTACAGACCTTAGATTTTTAGGGATGTTTGGGTTTCAGAGCAGAAATGTAGAGATTCCCCACAGAGCCTTGTCCCCACACCTACACCAACACACCATTGTCGTGTGACGGCCACAGTTTACTTTAGGGCCTAGGGTGGGCATCGAAGATCTGTGAGACTGGACAAGTGTAGGGTGACGTGCTTCCAGCATTGCAGCACAGGAGGCAAGAGAAAGACATCGCTACCCTAAAAGTTCTCTGTGTTCTGCCCACTCTTCCCTCCCCTTAAACCCTTGTGTTGCTCCTATAGTTTTGCCTTTTGCAGACAGGAATGGTACAGTGTGCAGCCTTTCAATTCTATGCTTTTATTTAGTAATATGTGTTTAATAGTCTTCATCTTGTTCCGTGGTTTGATGTCTTTCTTTTTAAGGCCAGTCACTAGTGAAGGTCATTTTCCCACCTTTAGAAGCGCTTCTTAAAGGCATACACATTTGGAAGATTATAAATACAGCTGCCAAAACCACCCATGTATGTAGGTAGATTTTTCTCTCCTGCCTGCCAGGTCCCAAATGACCACATGGAGACTTCTTAATAATTATGAGAGCTCGGCCAATAGTTTAGGCTTGTTTCTAACTAGCTCTTGTAACTTAAATTAACCCATTTCTATTCACTTACTTTTTGCCTCATGGCTTTATTACCTCATCTCTGTAGTGCCCATGCTGCTTCCTCTGAGTCCTGGAGTCTCTTCTCGATCCCTCCTTCCTTCTTCTGGGCCTCGAAAATCCTGCCTAGCTATTGGCTGTTAAGCTTTTATTAAACCAATAAAAAAGGTACCTTGTAAAGATAGATCTTTACAGTGTACAAAATATTATTCCACAACACATGAGCAGGTTTTTGATGTGGACATAAATTTTCAACTCATTTGGGTATAGTGACTTCCAGGTGTTAGATTGTGTGTGGTAAAGAAAATGTTTTATTTTGGAAAAACAAAAACAAAGAAACAGCTGAGCTGTCTAAGTAGCTGAAATGGCTGTGCCACCCTGTGCCACCCTCCCCCTGCCTCTCAACTATCAATGAATGGGTGCTTTTACATCTCACATCTTCACCAGTATTTGATGTTGTTGGTGTTTTTTTGGATTTTGTCCATTTTGATATTAATAGGATGATGTAGTGGTATCTAATTGTGTGTGTGTGTGTGTGTGTGTGTGTGTGTGTTTTGCATGCACATGGGTATATGGGTATGCATGCCCGTGTACACATATGGAAATGAAAACAGGACTTCAGGCATCTTCTTTTATCACTTGTCACCAAATTGCCTTGAGGTGGGGTCCCTCTCTGAACCGGAAGCTCACCATTCTGTCTAGACAAGCTCCCAGGAGCTACCTGTCTCTGCTCCCCAATGCTGAGTTCACTGGAAAATGGCAGCCATGTCCAGATTTTTACTTGGTTGCTAGGGACTTGAACTCAGGTCTGTGTGCTTGTCGAGAAGGTGCTCTTACCCACTGAGCCATCTCCCCATCCCCTCTGTGCTGCTAGTTTTATGTCAACTTGACACAAAAGGGGGGTCATCAGGGAAGAGGGGGCTTCTATTGAGAAAATGCCTCCAGGAGGTCTGGCTAACGGCAAGCCTGTCAGGCAAGTGATGGATGTGGAAGGGCCCAGCCCCTTGTGGGTAGGGACAAGCCTGGCACTATAAGAAAGCAAGCTCAACACGCTGTGATGAGCAAGCCAGTAAGCAGGACCCCTCCACGGCCTCTGCATCAGTTTCTGCCTCTGGGTTTCTGCCCTGTGTGAGTTCCTACCTCCCTTTCCCTCCATGATGAGCTGTGCTGTAGAAGTTAAGCCAAATAGACCCTTTCCTCCCCAGGTCGTTTTGGTCATGGTGTCTCATCACAGCAATAGGAACCCTAACTAAGACATCCTATAATTGAATTGGTGATTCCCTAATGATACACAGCATGCACAATACCCTCATATATTTGCCATCTGAGGATCTTTGGTGAGGTTTCTGCCCACATATTTTGTCCATTTTAATTGAATTGTTCAGTTTTGCGTAATGTCTGTTTGGGGTCCTAGGCCTTAGTAAGGGACATACTTTGCAAATAGATTTCCTCAGTCCTGTGGCTTATCTTCTCCTTCCATTGATGGTGTCTTTTGCATTGCAGAGATCTTGGATTTTAATGAAGTCTAGCTTACCACTAGTTTCTTTGGTAGGCCAGGTCTTTGACATCATATCTATAAAGATAAGTATACCCAAGGTCATCCAGATGCCCCTTCCTGGTTGTTTTCTGGGAGCTAACATAGTTTTGCATCTTATATTTTGACCTATTGTCCATATTGAGCTCACTCTTATAAAGAGTGTAAACTCTGTGTCTGAGTTGAGGGTTTTGTTTGCCTATTTGCTTTGTTGTTACATGTGCATGTCATCTTTACCATTTGTTGAAAGAACTATCTTCACTCCTTTTATATTGTCTATGTTCCCTGGTCAACTATTGAATAACTGTGCTTTTTGCGGGCCCCTTTCTGGGCTCTAGGTTCTGTTCTAATGTCCACTTTCTTCTTTTGTTAATTCCATACAATCCTGGTTACTAAGACTTTATAATAAGTCTTAGAATTAGTGTCTGTCCTCTGACTTTGTTCTTCTCAAGCATTAGGTTGACTGCTCTGGGCTCTTTTGCCTTTCAGGAATCAGTTTGTTGGGATTTTATCGAGTTTATGAGTCAAGTTCAGAAAAGCTGGGCTTATGACCACATTGAGCTTTTATATCAGTTTCCTTTTCCATTGAAGAGATAAGACATCATGGCCAAAGCCACTGATAAAAGAACACATTTAATTGGGCTCACAGTTGAAGAGGGTTAGAGTCCACGGAGGCGTAGTGGCAGGAACACCTGATAGATCACAGTTTGATCTACAAACAGGAAGCAATGTCTTTTCAAACCTCAAAGCCTGCCCCCAGTGGCAGACCTTCAACAAGGGCCAATCCTTCCCAAACAGTTCCGCCAACGGGAGAACCAAGTGTTCACTCATGAGCCTAGAGGTGTCATTGTCATTCACACTACCAATGCTTGCAATCCATAAACATGGAGTGAAGCTCTAGAAATTTAACCCTTTAGTTTTTTCAAGTCATAATTTTATAGTGGTCTTCATATGGATGTTATGTATTTTGCTTGATTTTTGTATAAGTATTTCATTTAGGAGTGCTAATTTAAATGGCAATTGCTTTAGTTTTAAAATCCATTTATTCATTGCTAGTATATAGGGAATTGATTGACCTTATTTTATATTAGCACTGTATCCGGAACCTTATTATAACCAATTATTGTCTGTAGGAGAGTTGTCTCTGCATCTCTCTTTTCCTCTCTCCCCATCCTCCTTCCTCTTTCCTTTCTCCTTCTTCATCCTCTCCCTACTTCTTTTTTCTCTCCATCAGTTTCTAGTCTTTCAAGTTTTCTACAGACCCATTTGCATCTGGAAGACAGCATTTGGTTCCTTCTCTTTTTGGTGTGCACTCCCTCTGTGTGCTGTGTCTGTCCGTCTCTGTCGTTTAGGATCTCTAGAACAATGCTGGAAAGGATTAGTAAGGGGAGGCCATGTTCCAAATGTTGAGCCCGATTTGCATGCCTGATATAATTCCACTAGATCATGACATTTAATTCTCTGCTGTTAGATTTAATTCACTGTTAGATTAATTTTGCTGTTGCTTTGTCGAGGAATACTGTCGACTATTTTTTATCGTTTTGCTGAGAGTGTTTGCATAGAAGATCTTACTTTGTAGTTTTTCCACTGCCTTTTCTAGTTTTGGTATTCGGGCTTCATGATGAGTTAGGAAATATCTCTTCCGCCTCTTATTTTCTACAAGAGACTTTAGAGGATTGGATTTTCTTCCTTCATTTGTTTTGTAGCCTTAACCAGTGAATCAGTTTGCACCTTGTGACAGAGCACTTGCCTGTGCCGCAGGAGGCCCAAGGACAACAATTGTTTTTCCTCTTTCTCTGTTCCCTCTCCCTGCCAAGAGGCTCAGTGATTTGCTAAAAGATGCAGCTTTTTTTCTGAGTTGACTTTGCATTTTCAATTCAATTGATTTAGTTTTATCTTCTCCTTATTCTGAATTTTACATGACCTTTTTTGTAGTTTCTTAAAAGCCTATATGACTGGTTTAAGGTCTCTCTCTCCTAACATATACACACTGCTGCTATTAATTTCCCTGTAAGCACTGCTTTGGCCGAGTCTCATTCACTTTGAGAAGCTGTACTTTCCGCTTTAATCAGTTTTCTCTTGGGGGGTCTTCCTGATTAGTTGGCAGTGTGTTACTCATGATTCTCCAGTTGTCTTTCTGTGACTGATGCCTAGTTCCAAAATCTAAAATCAGACAGTGTGCAAGCACTGTCAACATTGTTGGAATAAAATTTAAAGGTGTAGCTTGGCCGTCCTACAACGTGAACTCCCGTTACTTAGAGCAGATGCTCTGAAGAGGATCGCCTCCTGTTTTGTTGCACTGTGTTTCCTTGATGTTTTTACTCCCTTAGAATTTCAACTTCTGTGTAGAAGTTAGAGATCCTCTCACTTTCCCTCACAGCAGGGTAACAGTTTGTGTGTACTCTCCGATGACACAGTTCCTCTCTGATTGACATTTTGGTTGTGAGTCTAGCTTTTAATGGCTGAACCATCTCTTTGGCCTGTTTTGCCATTCTTTTTTCTTTTTTTTTTTTAGATTTATTTATTTATTACTTATACAGTATTCTGCTTGCATGCATGCCTGCATGTCAGAAGAGGGCACCAGATCACATTATAAATGGTTATGAGCCACCATGTAGTTGCTGGAAATGGAACTCAGGTCTTGTAGAAGAACAGTCAGTGCTCTTAACCTCTGAACCATCTCTCCAGCACCCCTGCTTTCCCATTCTTAAAGCTGTAGTTTGCTGTGATGATTGCCCTTCTCCTGGACCTCATCCATCCAACTATTGTGGAGAATTCCCAGGAAGAAGCCCTGATTTTTGTAGTGCAGCTGTTTTGGGTTCTTGACATGGCAATGAGGAGACAGGTGTTCTAGTGGGAACAGGCTAGGTAGCTGGGCGATTGTCCCTACTTCCATGGCTCCAATAGTCTGGAACTCCTGCCACCACTTCAACTCTAGCCTCAGACCCATTGTAGGCACGGTCTAGCCTTGGTTCTAAAGCCTGCTGTCCATTTGGTAGCACTGGACCATTCCTGACATCACTGGCCTAGCATACAGCATGCTTGCAGCCCCAGAGGTGTAGTACAGGGATGGATGTCTCTGCAGCCATTACTCCTCTTGAATAGCTATCGCCTGCCCATGCTTGAGCTCCTGCACCCAGTTGCATTCACGTGTACCTCATCTACCGGTCTATGACAGGCCAGAATGTAGAGTCACGTCTTTCAAAACAGTTAGTTTTAAGGCATTCTATGGCCCAGCATATGGTGGGTAAACTGAACGCTTCATGTGTGCTTGACCAGTGTGTGTCTTTTTGTTGGGGTGACATAATCAATAGAATCAACAATATCCAGGTGATCTTTGCAGCATTCAGTTATGTCCTTGGTGATTCTCTGTCTTCATGTCTGTTCCTCTGGTAGCTGAGCATCGAAGTCTCCAGCTCTAATAGCAGGGTCATCAATTTTTTATTTCATTTACTGGCTAGATCTTGATATTCTCTTGCTAGGTGCACACATATTAGGGATTCTGTCTAGCTGGTGAGATGACTTGTTTAATTACTGTGCACTGTCCCTCTTTTACTACATTGGCTTTCCTTGTTCTAAAAATGTCTGTATCTGAAGTTGATGTAGTGTGGTACAGGAAGCAGATTCATTCCAGAACCCTCATGGAAATGGCAAGAGATATGACCAAGAGCCCCTATGGATACTGAGAACTGCAAATAGTACCAGACTCTATATATGCTCTGTTTCTTCCTATAGTATACCTATAACAGAGTTTATAAACTAGGCACAATAAAGGCTAATAACAATAACTAGTAATAGGACAGAACCCTTGTAACAGTCAGCTGTCAAGTGCCAGTATCATTTCTTTGCAGTTTGGGGACATCACTGAGTAAAATAAGTGCTGTCATACCCTGTGTGATAGTTTGGATTTTAAACATCTCCCCAGAGGCTTGGGCCACTGTAGTGGAAACCTTTAGCAGACATGTTTCGTTGAACTGGCTTATTAGCCATAGTTTCTGGTTTGATAATTCCAACATCCTTGTCATGTCAGAGTCTAGATCTGTTGCTCCATCTCTTCAAAGTATTTTACATGTTTCATTATGTTCTGTAATTTGTCTTCTTGGTAACCAGATGTTGTATCTTAGGTCAGAGGAGGGGCAGTAAGTGCTCCATGACATAGTGTCTTATAGATAGCTTGTACCTATGGAGTGTAAACCCCACAGTGCTCCTAACTCCTCTGACCTCAGGTAAAATAGGATGGCTGGAGTGGTCTGGACTTCAAGTTTCCCCAGAGTTAGTTAGAATCTGATAAAACACAGCAATAAAACTCAAACAAGTCTGGGTAAGATCAGCAGAAATGCTCTGGCCTGTTTTGGGGTTCTTTGTTTTCTTCTGGCCCCGTTGAAAGTTGGCTGAGCGGCTCCTATGACTACCAGGGAGCTCCCTGGATCATGTGACCCACAACAGAGTGGTGTAGAGACCATATTTGTGGCATCCATTTGGGCCTAGAATCAAGCATAGTCCAGTGAAAACAAATTGGTTCTTACAGAGGCAGTGTCCTACACCCTAAAGGAAATGTAAATGTGACCTCTGCTTGTTCTTATTTCATGTGCACAGGAAAAGCGTGTGCGTGCACGCGTGCATGTGTGTGTGTGTGTGTGTGTGTGTATGTGTGTGTGTCTATATATCTGTGTGTGGGGGGGTGCAACTAAACATCTTCCATACATTCTCTGCAAGGTGGCTGACAGATGACTGTAGTTCTCTTCATTGGGATGGGTGATGGTTTTTACTTGTCCATTTTTATTTTTCTTCATTTCCAACCTCTGTCAGATAAACATGCAAGACTTCTGTCATTGGGTGAGGGTCACGTTTTAGGCACAAGTATTGGATGTCTGTCCTTACTGTTTCCTTACAGTCTGCAAAATGAATGTTCACCGTCGATGTGAGACCAACGTGGCTCCCAACTGTGGGGTGGACGCCAGAGGAATCGCCAAAGTGCTGGCTGACCTCGGCGTCACCCCAGACAAAATCACCAACAGCGGCCAGAGGAGGAAAAAGGTAGGGGCCACTGTTTGGGGAGCTTTCTCTGGACCTGCTTCTGAGAGTACTCCAGAATGGGGGTGTGAGATTCCTAGGTTTAGACTTCTTGCTCAAATAATCAGAATATCGTGTGTGTAGAGAGATATAAAGAGGCCAGGTAACATGGAAGTCTCATTATCTCTCACAACTAGGGGGTGGTAGAGCAAACCTTCAGAGTTATGTGTGGGTTAGGGAAAGCTTGGTGGTAATTTGGTTTCCTACATTTCAGTGAAACCCTGGGTTCAACTCTCAGTAACACAGCAGAATAAGAAGTTCACCAAGAAGGCAGGGACCTTGAAGTCCCTTCTAGAAAAAGCATGGCCCCCTAGACCAGCGGTTCCCAGCTTTCCCAATGCTGCCACCCTCTAATACATTCTCCATGTTGTGGGGGCCCCTAAGCATGTAATTACTTTCATTCCTGCTTCATTACTGTAATTTGGCTGTTGTTGTGAATCGTAATGTAAATATCTGTGTTTTCTGATTGTCTTAGGCGACCCCTGTGAAAGGGTCACTTGACACCCCCCCCCCCCACACAGACCAGTTTTTTCAGACAGCAAGCCATGGTCTGTGCCAGCTCTCGAACTAAGTTGACTGGGAAATACTTAAGGACACATGGCCTTCTTAAGAGACCAAAACCCTATATATCCATATGGCCTTCCAAGTGTCATTAGGGACCACTGGATTTTCTAATGTATTGTTTTGACCAGTCAGAGCCTAGAGATGTAAACAGAGCTAAAGGCATCTCCAGTGGGCTCTGCTTCAGCAATGACACCCAATCTAGAAAACTCAAGAGGCCTTTGGAAAATAGGTTATGAGAGAAGCAGAGCTGTGTTATCCAGACAATCGATGCTGATGTGAGTGGTTAGGGTGTGGCCCCACCCACCAGGGGCCAAACTTACCCAAGCGCTTTTCTAGAAGAGCAAGTCTGCCTGTAGGTGCCTCACAGCCTTCATCCCTCAGTGTTCTCTCTGCACTTGGCCTGAAGTACCCTCCAAGGAGCCTACGCTTCTTGCACTTCTTGTTAAACCTACCAGTGTCTTTTCCCTGGTGCCCCCAGAAAAGTCTTTTGCCATTGGTGAGAAGGACCGGATGACCGTCTCTCCTGTCTTCCCAATGAGCAAAGCTGTTTTGCAGGCCTTTCAGAATCCATCCTCTCCCTGTAAACTGTGAGGCCTTATATATGGGGTAGCTTCTCTAGGTTCTGCAGGTTGGGGAGACAAAGAACAACACAAACCCTTTGTTTGGTGCCCCAAGGCACTGGAGTTGCAAAGCAAAGTGACACTAGCCAATAAGTGTCCTGAAGAAGCAGGCTGGGCAAGTGCCAGTGCCCCTCCGATGAACACCAGAGAGACACGGCGCGAGACCGGCTTTCCCCTGCTGGGAGTATGACTGTCGTTCACTGCCAGGAGAGGTTTAAAGGGAAACACTATGCCCTCTCTCTTCCATGCATTTACACAGACTGTGGTTCCAGTGACAGGTGCTGTCTACTGCCTTGCATTTACAGACTTGAGTTTGTGGACTCCCGATGAAAAGGAATGGAAAAAATGTAGGGACAGGTGGAGAACAGGCCCAAGGACTGTCATCCAGCTATAGTCACTGCAGTGACAGTCCTGATGCAAAGCTGGAGAAAGCCAAGTGGTAGTTTAAGTTGTGTGGCAGAGAAGGGAGTTGTGTTCTCAGTCTGCAGGCATCTCAGAGGCTTTGGTAGAAAAGATCCTTGGGAAGACCAAGAGAAGAGGGGTCAGAGACCCATGTGATCTCCATGTTCACGCCGGCACTTAAGCTGGACATGCCAGCCCCCATTCCAGGAAACAAATGTCACTGGGGATCTTCTATTAAAATGTGCCAACAGACTTGACTACACCTGAGAATATTTACACTTAGCATCTGTCATGTGTAGTACTTCGAGGCGGCCACTAGGGGCAGTAAGAGTACCGGAAGTCTGAGTAGAGAACCCTACATACACGATATGCACTGGCAAATGCAGTTATTGACATAAAAGTGGTTAAGATTGCCAATAAACACCAAACAGGTGATAGAGCCGGTCAGTATCCCACTGTGTTGGTGAGAGAACCTGCCTTGTATGGACAGTTGTGAGGGTAGCGATGGGGAGAGGAGTGTGGGGGGAGGGGGAGGGGTGTTGTTACTGAAAGACTAGAGCAGGGCTTTGCCTTAAAAGGTCACCTGACTTTGGAGAGAATAAATATTAAGGCAGTGGAAATCTTGCATGTTTTGTTTTCTGTTGAATTGGCCCACGAAACCCTGCACACCCGTTCTCCGTTTGGTGAATGCTGCTGTGCCCCTCGTTACAGATCTCTGTATGGTCTGACGTCACCGGCTTCCTTTCTGATGACTCTCCCATCTTCTGTCCTCTCTAGCTTGTTGCTGGTGCTGAGTCGCCACAGCCGGCTTCTGGAAACTCTCCAACTGCAGATGATCGATCCAAGTCAGCGCCCACCTCCCCTTGTGACCAGGGTGAGACTCTGGGGTTTGCCCCTAACCTCTTACCTCACCACCTGTTAATCAGCGAAGCCCGCAGACTTACGGGTCGGCGCACACCGCTTCCTTGTTGGCATGGTGGTCGTCCTTGCGTGCTAGGAGGCTCTCTTGAGGGAGCTAGCCGGAAGTTCCCTCCAGCCTAGGGTTAGAGGCGTGTGTGATGCTATGGTTTGTTATTCCCTCATTTCTCTTCCGGGTTTCATGTGTAGACAGGAAGGAAGTCTTGTTCCTTTGTCCATCACTCTGGCCTTCTCTCTGGACCTAGGTGAGTCTGCTTGCTTCACAGCCCTCCCCTTAACTCTAACCAGGGTACCCCAAGACTTCAGATCTGGCTGAGTTAAGGGGAAGGTCTCCTCTCCCGTTCTTTGGATGAGCAGATGGGGATAGAAGGATGAAATTTGAGAAGCAGGGGGGAGTCAGCATTGGGCCTGACTTTCCTCTGGCTACACATTGGGTGTCTTTCCTTCTGACTGGATAAGCTTCAGACAGCAGGCTCTTCATGCATAATACGCATAGGAATAACTTTACAGAACCTAAGATGCTGGCACTATGCATGGGTTTCTGTCTGAGGCCTCCCTGCTGGTGACAGATGGGTCCCAGACATCCCTGGAAAGAGCCATATGTACCTGGGAAACAGAACTAGCCTCGCAGCATGGTGGTTCTTCGGTGTTCTATAGCCCTTCACGTGATCCTTGTTTCTACTGTCTCACCTGCATCGACTCTATCCTGGTGCTCAGTCCAGGTAACTGGCTGGGAAGTGGAAACTCAGGGTTAAACATGCTTGTCCTGAGGCCAAGAGCTAAGATGGTAGCCAGGCCAGGCCAGGCCACTGCCTCTCCTGTGCTATGAAATCCTCACTGGAGGTTATTACTGTGGCATGTCCCTTCTTATTTAGGAGTGGGCAGAACAGTGTTGATGTCATCTTCCAGTCTTGAGACTAAAATAATTGCCCTCAGCTCATCTTCCTGTGACCCTGGCTTACTTCCTATGTCTTTATTTCATTCCAAGAGAGATTTCACCCATTCCTAAGTAACCAGCTTACAGATTCCATCCTGGGCCAGTGGAGATTTTGCAGGTTCCCCCTTTTCATGTCAAAATATCCTGGAACTTCAAAGATATGGAGGACCACAGTAGAGTGAACCACCCACGGTTCACATTCACCCGTGGTTTCCAGGCCCGTCTCTCGACTCGTGCTGTCTGCCTGGGCCTCCCGGGGCCTTTATTCAGAGAGACTTACCAGGCCAGGCAGGTACCATGTTTCCTTACCTGATATGAGAACTAATGGATGGGAAACTCTTTTCATATGCGTATGTGGTACTTATATATAACTACCACAAACTGGAGATGGTTCAGGCTCTGTCTCTCTTCCATTATAGGACATCTTCCTCAAACTTTAGGGTTTTAGGTCATCTGTGTTCTATCTTCCAAGATGCTTTTAGCAACTGAGGCCTGATGAGACAAAAAGTCATACTTTGGAGTGAGTGACGTAAGTAGCTAGGCAGCTGCTGAATCTGTCACCACGGGAATATCTGTAGACTAGGATGGTGTCCTTCCACCCCAATATGAGTTCACTCCAGATCCTCTGCATGACCCTTGTGACTAAAGACCTTCTGGACAGGAGGCAAAGGCCTTGCTACCCAGAGGTGCTGCTCACTCATCTGTCTTCATTCCAAGGGGCAAACACTCTCTACTCCTGTCTGTGACCCCTGTTACTCATGAGAATCTTTTACAGTAGGATCATGTCTAGATACCCATTCTACACAGATGGATACTCATTTTGGTGGATGTGTGTCTAGCTGTAATAGACCCTCTTCAAACAGAAAAGATCAAAGGGCCTCCCCGGCACTCTCATCCCTAAGTAATTTGGGTCACATACTCCAGAAAGCTGCAAGACCATCTCATAGTTGTGAAACTGGACTGTAGAATTCCTGCCCCATCAGAGATAAATTGGTGACATGTCATTGTGGGGAGCTCTTCTTTTGTTAATGATAAGTCTGTGGTTCATCCTTTGAGGTAGCTCTGTGTGGGACAAGTACTCCGAGTAAAGCCAGCATCAAGGCCGAGTAAAGACCTTTCGAAGACAAAGGCTTCCTAGTCCCTGCGAGTGAATGATTCTGTCACCAGTGATGATTGTGAGCCTGGCTTCTGCGTGTTTGTTCTAATCTTCAAAGGAAACTTGAAGGGAAGGGAGCCTGTCGCCTCTGAGTCTGCAGAGTTCCAGGGAACCCATAAATTCTCACCCACACTTCCAGTCACAGTCAAGGTTGCTAGGATGCCTTCAGAGACCTTGGGTGGCAGTGGACCCTGCCAGTTCAGGAACTTTGTCCCCCTCCCTCCTCTCTCCAGACTCGTGCCTTCTTATACATTGGGCACCAAAGGAAATGTGTTGGACAGATGAAGGGGCCTACAGGAAGGTGTCCCTGGATCTGCCCCTATGAACAACTGGAGGGGGCTGAGAGCTCATGGGTTCTCCATATTGAGTCTTGACATAAAGGGCTCGTGAGGGGTGTGCTAACCTAGCGTCTTCCCCTCCTTGTCCCTAGAACTAAAAGAACTTGAAAACAACATCCGGAAGGCCTTGTCGTTTGACAACCGAGGAGAGGAGCACAGGGCATCCTCATCTGCCGATGGCCAGCTGGCAAGCCCAGGCGAGAACGGTGAAGTACGGCAAGGCCAGGCCAAGCGCTTGGGCCTGGATGAGTTCAACTTCATCAAGGTGTTAGGCAAAGGCAGCTTTGGCAAGGTCAGTGGCACCCGTGTGTCATGGTGCTGCCTTGTTGTGGGCAGTCTGGCCTATTCTTGTCACCTTTTCCCTCCTTTTGGAGTGGAAATGGGCTAATGCCTGGCTGATTGGGACCCCAGTCCTGCTCTTTGGTTGGTTGTGGGAATACGGGCACTTTCTTCTCTGTAGCATTCAGTTGTTCTCATGTGTCAAATGGGCAAAGTGGAGGCAGGGAGGGGCACGCCGAGGGGCTTCTGTGCTTGGCACGTGTGCCTCTTCCCACTGTGAGGCCCCTCCTGTGCAGAGAGCCACCTGGAATTCTGCTCTCTCGGTAGGAAATCCTTGGGCATGAACCCTCAGCCACTGTCCTCAGTGACCTTCAGTGTCAGAGCAAACCTTACCATGTAGGACTTCGGGAGCTGAGTGTCCTTTGGCTGATTTTCCTGGAGCTTACTAACCGTTCTGCTCCTCCTCTCCATGTGACAAATGAACTGGAGAATCCTGTGATGGATCCAGGGCCCCTGTCCCTGAGGACATTTTCCCTGCTCTCCACTGCCTCAGACACCCTGTGGGGGTTGTGCCTTCCAGTATCCCCAGTGATGGGCTTGGTGAGATGCAAAGATGTGACTCTAGAAAGACAAAGAACCCAGGAAACTGGGGCACATTTCTGACTGCCCCCTTCTTCAAGCTGTACCTGGGGCTTAATTGGAGTTTGGGGACCTTTTGGGGGGACCTTGTGAAGCAGAGACCTTGCTTGGGGACCAGACAGCGCTAGGAGTCGTGTGCTATCATGTGTCCTGGGCTCTGGGAAGCAGTGATCCTAAAGTCATCCCAGGCAGAGCTGAAGGCCTCTTCCACCATTCCAGAGCAGCTCTGAGGGAAGGCTCTGCGAAGCCCCCAGGCACAGGGCCTGCTATGCAGACACTCACCTGTCCCTATCTGTCCTGAGATCAGCTGGCAGGGGGGCCTGGAATTTACTCAGATGGCAACTGCTGAAGCAATCACATTCTTTTAAAACTCTTTTAAAACTTCTGCTAAATCAGAAGCAGACCCAGGACCCCTGGCTTACTCTGAGAGCAGGGCTGGGTTTGAGTTTGAATAAGAGTCTAGGGAAGGGAGCATGGTCAGAGTTTCAAGGCTTGCAGGTGATACAGGCAGCATCAGAGTTCTGAGGACTTAACTAGATTCTTAGGCAAACTTGAAGCTGTCTCAATAAGGTTTAAGTCAGTTTTACAGGCTGTGTTGTATGGGGTGGCAAGTTCCTTGGGGTATGTTCTTTTCCCTTTGACAACGACATTACAGTAGTTTACTTCAGAGTCATCCAAAAGGAGAAAGACCTGGGACTGTGGGAGATGAATGAAAATACCCTTTGATGGGCAAATGTCAAGAAAGTAGACCTACCCATCAGCAGTCAGGGGAAGGAATTGTGTTTTCACCTGCAGAGCTGTGGAAAGACACTAATAGCAAACACAGGGCAGGTTTAAGTACACAAATATTCAGGAAGAAAAGTGACAGACTGTCATGGAGGAGGCATGGAACGCTGTCTAGAAAGCAAGAGGTCTGACTTCATGATCCTATGTGTACCGGCTTAGGGGAGATAACACAAGCCAGCAACTAGCAGGAAGAAAAGGAATTCTCCCCCAAAGTGACTCAATTAGAAAATAAATACTCCAGAAAGTTTGACTGCAAGTTGAAAACAGAATCAAGATGTTATCTCCCACTTGCTAAGTCAGAGAAAGCAAACAGGCAAACAAAAAAGTTGCTAGTATAAGTGACCTGGGCTCATACTAAATCTATGGTACACACTAAAGTGTCCTACTGGGTGTGTGAGTATACTAAATCTATGGTATACACTAAAGTGGCCCACTGTGTGTGTGAGTATACTAAATGTATGGTACACACTAAAGTGGCCTACTGTGTGTGTGAGTATACTAAATCTATGGTACACACTAAAGTGACCTACTGTGTGTGTGAGTATACTAAATCTATGGTAAACACTAAAGTGGCCTACTGTGTGTGTGAGTATACTAAATCTATAGCACACACTAAAGTGGCTTACTGTGCATATAGCCCCCTTAAAAATCAGGAAATGTGTTAAATATTTAACCTTTTAGGTCCAAGAATTTCTATCTCAAGGATGGAAGGCCAAGGAAAATTTTAAATTGTGTCCAAAAGCTCTCAGCGCAATTTATATAGAATTTAATTTGGCGTAGCTTAAATTCCCAAAAGGAGGGAGATAGCAGAAATAATTATAGTGTTTGTACTCTGAATATCAACAGTCATGGTAACCATGGTGACCTTGTAGGAAAAGCATAAAATGCTGCTGCTTCTGAAAGCCCTGCATTTGTGTGTAGCGTGGTGGGGCACACCTATACTATCTTCACTTGGGCGGCTGAAGCAGAAGTGTCATGAGTCCAAGGCCAACCCGAGCTACCTAGTGGGGACTGTCAAAAGAAAGGGAGAAAGTGTGTGTGGTGGGGCTGGGAGTGAGAGGAGAGGGGTGAAGGGGAGAAAGAGACGTATTTGTTCTCTGATAATTACAGTATCACTAGTGCAGATGAAGATATGAATAGTTACTTAACCCCTGTACATTGAACGTCTCTTACCTGAGCACTGCGCCGGAGATTAAAAGAAGAAAAAAGTTTAGTAGCTGAATTAGGTGGGGTGGATTCCCTAAACATTTAGAACGCTGATTTCCCAAACATCTTCACTCAAAAATGAAAGGGAACAGGCCATCGGCGTTTAGATATTTGGCATCATTTGATTCCACGCATAGGCTGACCAGATGATTCGGATCTGCTGCAGGTCATGCTGGCGGAACTCAAGGGCAAGGATGAAGTCTATGCTGTGAAAGTCTTAAAGAAGGACGCCATCCTCCAGGATGATGACGTGGACTGCACGATGACGGAGAAGAGGATTTTGGCTCTGGCACGGAAACACCCCTATCTAACCCAACTCTATTGCTGCTTCCAGACCAAGGTATGCTTACAGAAGGGGCCTGTCTTGGGTAGGATTGTGGAGCATAACACATAGCATCTTGATTTTGTCTGGTACCAATTTTTGGCCATTGGCATGCTTCTTTATATGGCAGAGTGAATTTTATCCTTGTGGAGATAGGGATGCGTTTGGACATAGTCTTCTTGGAGGGGCATGGGACTTTTCCGTCTAGAGTGCCCTTGTGCAGGGACAAGAAGAGCAATAGTGCATCTTGCAAAAATGTAGCTTCACAAAACCAAATGGCTAGCCCCAGTGTTGATTCCTTGGGAAAAAAAAATACAACAGGTATGGTGTGTACTCAGCTCTGGCTCCTAACTTTTTATCAACAGTCAAATCACTTCTGGGTTGATTTCAGCTCAAAAGAAAAGGAGCAAATGCTACCCTAGTCCTTCTAACTTGTGTGATGTCATAAGAGATGCCAATCTATACATGTTTGGAATTCCACGGAGAAAATGCAAGCATTTTAAAATTTACCACCTAGGTGCCTGACCTCCAGCAGGTGGCAGTAAAGGGCCGGAGATCTGTACGGACATCATGGAGGCCCCCTCTTCTGATTTGCTATTATTCTTAGGGAGGAAAGGCACATTTTCTTCATAAAATTCTTATTTTATTTTCCATTTTGGGGGCATGTGTGGGAGAAGGTCTTCTAGGATGCATTATGGATTTGTAGTGGTTGTCTTTAGAAGGCAAAGACAGTATGGATCTAGATCCCTACCTCTTCCTGCCTGGAGCTTAGGTAGTGACTGGTTGCATTCAGAATGAGCAACATGGGTGCTGGAGCTGTGTGTGCATGTGTGTGTGCTCGTGTATATGCACGCGCGCACATGCACATGCTCTTGCACACATGTGAGATGTCTGGCTGTCTGGCATACTTGTCACCATTTTGTTCTCGGTGTCATTCTCCCTGCTTAGAATTAAGAGAATTCATCATCTTGTCACTCAGAAACCGTTTATTCTGTCTATATTGAGTGTTTTCCGTATGCTAGGTCCTGGTGAACAAGACCCCATGCCTGCCCTCAGAAACTTTATGGTCTCTTTGGTACAGTTCCCTGGGCTGGTCCTGAGAACCCTGCTTGTTGGAGGAACTTTAAGAACAGAGGCCTCTGAGGCCTTTGCTTCTGTTCCACAGTCTCAGTACACATTTGTTTATTAGAGTTCCCCAAGAGTCCTGCAGTGTGAAAAGAGATTACCTCAGTTTTATCCACTATTGCTCAACTTATTTGGTCCCTAACCTCATGCCCCCAACCCCCACCACACACCTAGTCCACATTGAGCAACGCTGGCCTAAGGGGAGTTTCCCCACCCGCCGATCTCTTCAGAAATGAGAAACACCTGAAAACTGTCCCTCCATTCTGTGGCTTCTCCTTCAGGGACGCCAGAGTTGCTTTCTCTGTGAAACGTCCTCAGAGAGCCCCACTTTGTAAGACTCATTGCTTTCCCAAGCAAGCCTAGGGTATGGCTGGCTAAGCCTCGCTTTTCTTTCAAATGCGTGTTGTGTAATTCCAGACAGGCGGGTGTGAGTTCATGTGTGTGTACAAATGCAGAGTCCAGTGTGGCAGCAGAAGCCCAGAGTCGGGTTCAACTTGCTTCCCCCCACACTAGAACTTAGCTGTAGTGTTTTTGTTCTTGAGATGGGACCTCATTTGGAAGCTCAGCTCCCCCGAGCCTGAAACTTGTGGCGGTCCTGTTTCCACCTCTTAAGCCTTGACATTCCAGGCATGAGCCACCGTGTCCGACTCCTTTAGAAGTTAATCCAAGGCGAAAGAGAAATGTATCAGGTCCCATGTGTCCTTATTGTCCATGGTACTTGTCATTTAGGCTCACGTTCAGTATGTGCTTTCTGTCACAATCAGATGCTTGGAAGTTTCTTGAGTTTTGTCTTAAAAATAATAATGACAATAAGACTCATTTACTTTAGTTTTCTCTTTCTACCACTGAGAAAATTGTTTCAGAGAAGTAATAGTCTTTTTTGGGGGGAGGGTCGGGTGGGTATGTATTTGGGGCCAGTACTAGGGTTTGAACTTAGAGTCTCATGCATGTTAGGCAAGAGATCTGCCTCTGGGAAATGAGTAGGAGGTTTTATCGTCCACAGGCAGTACATGTTGGCAGTCAAAGCTGGTACCTCGTCTAGCCTCTGGGATTGGTCCTCCAGTGAGGCCTTGATCTGGTGTGACTGTCCGCTGTGTCTGAGCCAGCTAAGGGTCACACTGATCTCTACAGGACCATCTCTGACTGAGGTGACTGTGTAGGAAAGGAATCATGTTACTGCTCCTTCTATGAACTCAGAGCCAAAAGGTCAGGAACCTAAAAGAGCCAGGTCTAGCCGTGAAGGCTCTGTGGGGCTCCTTTATATGGTGGCTCTTCGAGAGCCACAATTGGAGGCCTGCTTGGTCGGTAAATGAGAAAGGGTGATGGATCCTCAATGCCACTGTTTTCTACAGCAAGCACTCACTGAAGAATGTCAAAGCCAAGGTTTCTCTTTGGAACACAAAGCGGCATTGAAGAATGCCATGAATTTTATTTATGGCCAAAGAAATGGACTGTCATGGTTTTGAGGGTCTGGGTGGCTGGAGGGGAGAGAAGGAACTTCCTCTACAGTTCAGAGATACACTAAGGGGAAGGCCAATGTCAAGTAGTCACAGGAACAAGTTGGCACCTCTTTTAAATATCATGATAATCTTTAATCTTTAAATGATAGTCTTACTACATGACATTGATTTACTAATAAAAAGAACTCTATGAAGAATCATATCATAGACCATGTCTTAGTAAGGTTTTATTGCTGTGAGGAGACACCATGACCATGGCAACTCTTATAGAGGAAAACATTTAATTGGGGCTGGCTTACTGTTCAGAGGTTCAGTCCATTACTGTCATGGTGGGAAGGATGTTGGCACACAGGCAGATGTGGTGCTGGAGGGGCAGCTGAGAATTCTGCATCTGGATCCACAGGCATCAGGAAGAGACAGTGAGCCTCCAGGCCTGACTTGACCTTCTGAAACCTCAAAGCCTACTCCCAGTGGCACACTTCCTCCAACAGAGCCACACCTCCAGTGCGTCTGTGGGGGCCATTTTCATCCAGATCACCACAGACCCCAAATTTAACTTTTAAAAACTAACTTGTCAGGCTGGAGAGATGACTCAGTGGTTAAGACCACTGGCTGCTCTTCCAGAGGACCCAAGTTCAATTCCCAGCAACCACAAGGTGGCTCATAGCCATCTATAATGGGATTTGATGCCCTCTTCTGGCATGCAGGTATATGTGCAGATACAGTGCGCACACATACATAAATAAATTTTTTTTAAAAATCCTGACTTGCCCTTTACTGGCCAATAGTCATGGTTTTAAAGAATGGCTGTTATCCTCCTAATTGAAGTAGATGTTGGGTGTGGGGTCACCAGCAGAACAGATTCTCATGGGTGACTGGGTCTAGAAACAGGGACTTATTGCCGGCTCCTGCAGTAATTAGCACTAAGTAATCCTGTTCTGGGTGGACGCTCAGAAGAGGGCTTGGAGCTGCTATCCATCAGGGTCCAGTGCTTTTGAATGGTGAGATTTGGGTAGGACTGGGAGCTGAAGGGCAGCTATGGTCCATGGTCAGCTTTTAGTCTTGCTTGCATGTTGTTTTTCCTGAAAAAGTCTGGTTCTTCTGCCCCTAGGTGAGCCTCCATGTGGGGATTTAATGAGAATGATCCCTTTAAACCCAGACATTTGGATGCTCGGTCTCAGGTTGGTGGCAGTTATGAGTATTCTTTCCTGCCAGCCTGGGTCCCAGCCTCCTGGAGCCCCAAAGAAGCCCACGAATGCTGTATTAGTTATAAAGCTGTTGGCCGTTGTCTTGGGCTTCCTATTGGCTAGCTCTGTCTTAATTATTAACCCATCTCTATTAATCTACTATTTTCACATGGCCTTATCTTACTGGAGAGATGCCTTCCTCACATCTTCTCTTCCCTGGGCTCACATGATGACTCCTCTCTGTCTGCACTTCCCAGAATCCTCCTTGTCTCCTAGTCCCACCTATCTTCCTGCCTCATTGGCCACAGTGCTTTATTCATCAACCAAGAAGAGAAACATATGTACAGAAGACATCCCCATCAGGTGGCGCTGCTTGAGGAAGTTTAGGAGCCGAGTGTGACTTTTTGGGGAGAACTGTGTCACTGGGGGGTGGGCTTTGGGGTTTAGAAGCCTCTCTAGTGTCCTCTCTCTGCTCCCAGCTTGCAGTTCGAGACCTGATCCCTCAGCTTGTTGCGTCTGCCAATGTGTCTTTGCTCTGCCATCATGGACTCTAACCCTCTGGAACCATATGCTCAATAAACTCTTTGTTCTTGGGCTGCCTTGGTCATGGTGTCGGGGTTTAGTATATAGGAAGACACAGCTCTCCTAGAGACTGCTTTGAGAACTTGCTGGTAAACTATGCATAGCTTTAAGCTGTGTGCTGTGCACAGGTTGACTGGTAGGCTTGGAAGAGTGTAAATTAAGGGACTGTGTCTTACATGGCAACCAGGGGTGATGGCTGGGCAGACCCATTGGATTTAACAGTGATGGTTCAGTCAAGTCTGGTGGCTGTAGCCCATTGAATGGCCAAGCTAAATTCAAATGGTGGCTTGAGATTTTTCTATACTAAGCCATTCTGTTCTTGGTGAGTGTTCTTGGTGAGTTCATAGGCTCTGGAAGATGAGGTGCAAATGAAATGCCTCCAGCATTCCAGTGGTAGTGAGAATGGGCAGCTAGGCTAGTCAATAAGGCCACAAATTACATTTCCATCAAATTCAGCCCTTGTGTTAGACTTGAGCTCCCGCTGAGTTGTGTGCCTTTTGGTTTTCTAGAGAACCTGAACCAGGCTGGGGAAGCTACAAAACTGGGCCTTGAAGTAGGGCTAACATCTAGAAGAAGGCAGGTGCCAAGAGACGGCCTCAAAGTTCTTTCTAGATTTCATTTTGACATCTCCCCCACACTGGGCCTCACAATTCCTGTGTCCTACTTCGTTGTAGACAAATGGCCCAAGGAAATAGGTGAAGTTCAGGGGGAGGCAGGTGTATGCTGAGAAAAGAAGAAAAAGAAATTCTTGGAAAGTCAGAGGCTGAAGGGACAGAGACAACAGTGCTGTGAGGCGTCTTTAGGTGCTTGAGGTGCCATCCTCGGCTCTAAAAGACATGGCCTACTCCAGGTTAAAACTTGGTGGAGAAGCTACTTTTTCAGAACTTGCCTGTCCCGTTGGCCACTAGGGCTCAGAGAGCCCCTAAGAGGTAGATTTGTTTTGATTTTGTGGTTAACAGAAAATTAAAATCCCCAGGTCCTTTCAGAGTCTCTGTGTTTGGATTTTTATGCTCCCCAGTTGCAAAGCCACCCTTTTCAATCGGATCCCACAAAACCCAACTGGGACAGTTTCACCCACAGTGTTGCCTCTTTAAAACTTACAGCTCTGCACGCTGTACCCGTCCCCCACCCTGTGGCATTTCCTGCCAGGCCTGGGAAGCCAAATCCTGGAGGACTTTGCTGTGAAGGAAACAGGGCTGAGCTCCTACAGGATCTCTGCTGGCCGGCCTCTCTTCAGCCCTAGGGAACATGCAGCACGGAAAATCCTTAAAAAGCAACTGGAGATGTTTGTGCAAGTGTGATTTAACCATCTCTGTGGGCATGAGGAGAGCTACCCAGAACAAGTGTGGACAACAGCAGGGAGAATTTGTAGTTTCAAGGAACTCCAGTGTTTGTTTTTACTTTTAACAGAATAGCAAACCCTAATGGGGGGGGGGTTGAAGGATACAAGACAATTGATTGCTAGAGTTTTAAAAAGAGATGGCAAATCTAATATATCAAGCTGACAAACCCAAGAGAGCCGAGAAAGCAAGCTGAAGTGTGGGCCGCCGTCCTGCTAGACCACATGATATGGGAGGTGGCAGGTCCTGGGAGGAGTCGGAGGGGTCTTGACCTCTTTGGTGGCTGTCTCTGGAAATAAAATTCTGAGACTGTTCAATACTGCCAGTTGTTTTTGGATTATCAGCCCTCGGGGAATCAATTTGCTTGCCGGTAAAAGATTATAAGTAAGCGATAGGGTTGGTAATCTTTAACAGGTTGAGATGAGTGAGTCTGCGTGGATGCTTCTTCCTGGCCTCGTGTGACATAATTCTTATCCAAGTGATCAAGACTCTAGGAAAAACATCTTCTTTGATGGCACTGAACAGCAATGTCATTTCTTCTGCTAGGTCAGTTCACAATTCAGGGGGCCTGTGGCCTGCAAGCGACTGAGGGCTTAAAGGGACTCTCATAGGAGGTTCAGTGTTTAAAATCATTGAGTGATAATCTCTGCCGCCCCAAGGAGGACTGAGAGATGAGTCTGTGGAGGGGTGAAGAGGGAGGACTTCAGCAAGAAGAGGGGACAACACAATCCCATGCCAAGCAGGTCTGTGTCAGTTAGACTTTCTATTGCTGTGAAGAGATACCATGTCCACCACAACTCTTACAAAGGAAAAACTCGGTGTAGCTTGCATTTTCAGAGGTTTAGTTCATTGTCATCATGGTGGCATACAGGCAGATATGATGCTGGAGATGGAACTGGCAGTCCTACATCCTGATTTGTAGGCAATAGGAAGCGGTCTATCTCACTGGGTGTGACTTGAGGACACATACCTCCACAGTGACAGACTTCCTCCAACAAGACCATACATACTCTAACAAGGCCACACCTCCTCCAACAAGGCCACGCCTCCTAACAGTGCTACCCCCTTTGGGGGCCATTTTCTTTCAAACCACCACAAAGCCTGATGGTTGTTGAAGTCTTGAAGCAAGAACTCACTCTGTGATAAGAAACAAGATTATAAAGTGCACTCTGCTCCTGTGTCTCCACCCTGGGCCAGACATGGTGGAGTGCTGCCTCTTAATCTAGAGGCTGTTACATCAAGTAACTTATTGCATGTCCGGGAACCTTACGTCTGAATTGAAGAGCTGCCTTCAAAGGCTTCCACTTACTCAACTCATCTTCCATTGACCCTTCTCCCTTTATTTCCACCTTCTGTTGTGATAAAATGAACGTAAAATTTATCGTCTTTGGCACAGACCTATAAACCTAAAACTTGGAGGCTGAGGCAGGAGGATAGAAAGTTTGAGGCCAACCTCTGCTATACAACAAGATTGACTGAAAGAAAGAAAGAAAAAAAGAAAAAAGGAAAGAAAGATAAACAAGCAAACAACTCCCTCCCCACAAACCAACCAACCAAACAGCAACAAATACCTTAACTCTGGGAAAGTTACTTGTGGTGGTGGGGTCCTCACCTGCATGTGAACATGTGAAGACAGAAATAAACTTGGAAAAGGTTCCATTTTTGAAACAAGGGCTCAGTCACTGGACCTGGAGCTTCTTGTTTTGGCTAGAGTAGCTGGCCTGCAAGCCCCTGGACTTTGCCTGTCTTGCCTCATCCAGAATGGACTAGGGTGGCGCCTCATAGTCTTCTATTCAGTTAAGGTGTGTTGAGCACCTACTATGTGCCATGTTGTGAGGCATCACATTCCCTGTCACAGGACGTAGTAGTGGCCAGGGGAGATCATGGTCTCATCTCATGGGAGCATGCTCATTGTGCCATAATGTGGAAACCGCTGGCTTTATTCTAGTTCTCAAACACAGGGTTTTGGTTTGGTTTTGGTTTTTGAAATAAGATCTTACTATGTAGCCCTGGCTGGCCTAGAACTTACTATGTAGACCAGGCTGGTTTCAAAATCATAGAGATCCAATTGTCTCAACCTCCTGAGTGCTGGGGTTAAAAGTATGCTCTATCCTGCCAAGCTCAATAATATTTGTTCTTTGTAGAAATTATGGAAAATTCAAAAAGGACAAAAAAATAATTCAAATGACTATCATGTGTGTTTCCTGATTGTTTTAAAATAACACATATTTACTACATGCATTCCTAAAATTGGCATCAGTCATATAGAGTTCCTACTCTCTCTGCTCTCAGGAATCTTCAGTTGGATGATTTCTAGGCTTCTAGACTATGTAAGGGCCCCAGTGTAGAAATTTTGCATTGGAGGTTGCAGGTGGCCACGAAGGCTTGGCTTCTAGTGGGGTTGATCAGAATCTAGGGGGGAAGAGTCTGAATCTGTCCCTCAGTGGCATGCGGGATGCACTGGTCATCTTTGCGCCGAGAGGGCTGGCCCAGGCCTCTCAGAAACAAAACCACCTGTGCCTACTTCTCACAATTACTGATGTAAACTTGGCTGTAGCTTGTAAACATCCCATTGACACTGGCATAATACAGACTAAGAGCTAAGCGCCTTTAACATATGTGCGGATGTGTGTCCTAAGTGGGTGTGTCTGGTGTGTTTTCTACCATGAAGGGATGTACTTACCCCTTCTTCCAAGCTGTTTGCTTATTCTAATGCTAACTTTCAAACTAGGTCTGGTGGCGGTGCTTCGGTTGAGGTGGGGTGTGTGTGTGTGTGTGTGTGTGTGTGTGTGTGTGTGTGTGTCAGGGGAGGGCACTCAAATAGACCCCATGCATGTTGTGGCAGGGTGTGGCCTTCATAGTCAACTTGTTCCATGTGGCAGAGCAGCCCTGCTTTGTCCCGCTTCACATGTGAAGATTCCAAGCAAAGCGGAGATAGAATTCAGGTCACAGTGTCCCCTTTGCCTAGATGGCAGTGATCCTGGGGGAGAAGAGGGTTACTATGGGGAAGGCCAGGGGAGGAATGGACTCTGCCTGCTTGGTGGGGGTGGGGAGAAACACAGCTTTAGGGAACAAGCAATTTTACAGGAATAGACCCTGCATGCCACAACGTGCAGGAGCAATAGCCTCATACTGGGAAGTTGTGAGAAAGGCAATATTATGGGAGAGATTCTGGCTAAGTGCTACAATTATTAACGATGCCAGGCAGAGGTCCAGGCTCACACTGGAAGAGACCGTAAAGATGTTCTAGGAAATGGTGACTTTGGAAAGGACAGTTCTATGCAATGAAAAGCAGGAACACGGAAGGAGGCTGTTTGAACAACCCAGGAGCCCAGAGGCCATGAGAGGTCTTGAAGGACGAATTGGCGTTGTCCTCTGTATCTAGATGGCCAGCCTGCCTGTGAAGAAGGCATAGTATCCTACTGGCTGGTCCAGAGCTCTGGATTGATGGGAGATGAGAACACAGGCTGCTGCCAGCTATGGTCAGTGACAGACACACTTCTAAGATGCTAGTTGCTCATTTCCTAATTTGAATGAGAAGTTTCAAGTAGAAATCTAAAACTAGAGACCAAACAAAGCCAGTTTCCTGGTGCTTGACGTCAGCTCTCCCAATCTCTCCCCAGCACCCCCATCGATTGGATTTCAGGGTTTACCTCTTTTTTTAGAGTGACTATTTTTAGATTGGTGTTGAATTTAATAGTGGTGTGATGTTTTCCACAGAGAGAGTCACATGGGGCATTCTACGGAGAAGTTTCTGCCTTGTCTATTGAAATTTCTCAGCTGAAGCAATAGCCTTTCCTTACATAACCTGGACTTTTTGTTCCAGTGGGCTCTGGTACTTCAGATAACCCTGCTGGCCTTTCCTACTCTGACTTTGAAGATCTTGCCAGGTGGTGGGTACAGCCCACTAGGCCATTTGAGTTCACAGTGCCATATTGATTTGTAGGGACCATGGTATATCAGAAAGAGAGCACTATGTATCAGGAGTGCCCATTCCAAGCTAGGTGGTGATGGCACACACCTTTAATCCCAGCACTGGGGAGGGAGAGGCAGGCGGATCTCTGAGTTTGATACCAACCTGGTCTACAGAGTGAGAAACCCTGTCTCAAAACAACAACAACAACAAAAAAGACTGCCCATTCATTCTTGCCCTGGCTTCTGCTTCTGAGGCTTGCATGGAGACACTTCTGTGGGCTCTGAGTTCCTTGTTCATAATCACAGATGGCAAAGGACACGGGAGCTCAGAATATGTGATTTGTAAGATTCTACCCAAATCTGACATTAAGGGTTTGCAAATATGACGTCACCAGGAACCCACAGTTAGGTCACTCTGGTTTTACCCAATTGCTAAGACATGAAGGGGATAAAGACATTGATAAGATCATCACTGGACAGGGTTTCTTACTGTTTCTTTTTCAAAGTTCAATTCAGTAAAATATCCTTCCTTGGCCAAGGCCTGTCTATCTCTAAGACTATTGCTGTTTTTCTTTTGAATCACAGTTCCAACTCAAAGGTATTCTCAACGACCGAGAACCCTGTGTTATGAAGCTCTGTGATGAACTATAGTTGTCTAAGTGAGGCACAGCACAGTCTCTAACACGCAGTGGGTGAAAAGAATCTGTTGGTTTCTATTAAGAGTCCCGGTATCCTTGGTGTAGACGGAGCCCAAGTGGACATGGGACTTTGCTGAGTATCTCACCACCACACTTCCCTTGGGTGTGTGTGTATTCATCGGACAACCATTCATGAAACAGAATTGAGACATGACTGTTAGGAGACCTAACCCTGGGCATGTGGTTTCATACAGAAAAAAAGATGGACTACTTATCTCCCAACCTGAGCCCGCACTGTTGTTTCCAATAGCCTTGTCCCAAGCTCCTTAGCCTACCTAGCGTATAAGAAGCACATGATGGGGAGGGCAACAAGCAAGACACGACTGGTCCACTTCTTCCCAGAAGCTTATCCAGTTAGAGGACACACAGCTGTGTTACACCAGTTTTGTTATTAACCCCAAGACCTCTTTATAAATTTGCAACTGTCGCCGGCTGGTGTGAAAGCTGCTTTTTTGCTCCCCTATTCCTAGGAGTTAGGGATCTTGTCCTTCGGGTTTTTCAGCTTCCTTTGAAGGCAAATGCTTATTTTTCAGATCCCAGGAAATTCCTGCTGGAGCCACTCTGTTTCTTTTTCTTTCTTTCTTTCTTTCTTTCTTTCTTTCTTTCTTTCTTTCTTTCTTTCTATTTATTTTTCAAGGCAGAGTTTCTTTGTATTGTTTTGGAGGCTGTCCTGGAACTCACTTGGTAGACCAGGCTGGTCTTGAACTCACAGAGATCTGCCTGCCTCTGCCTCCCGAGTGCTGAGCCACTCTGTTTCTTATCCCCAAGGAAGACCACATTTGGGGATTCTCTCATCAATACAGAACTCGTTGATATTCTTATTTAGCTCTGGAATGTTTCCCCCAGAGGCTCCTGTATTGAAGGATTAGTCAAGTTCATAGGCAGGACATTGGGAAGGTGACTGAGGGCCCCAGACTTAATTTGATAGGCCGTTGGGAGATGACAGACACTCAGGAGGTGGGACTTCACAGAGACAGTGAGTCCTTTGGGGATGTATCTTATCCCAGCTCCTCATTCACACTCTGTACTTCCTGCCCCGCTGTGAGGTGAGCCTCCACGATGCCATCTCCTCTTGCAGGGATATTGTATACCACAGAAGCAAGAGAGCAGGGTGAGCGTGGGCTGACACCACAAGCCAAAATCTGTGAGTTGATTTTCTTGGGCATTTTGTCACAGATGGTCACTGGTTCTAGTCAAGAACATCATGACAAATGGAAAGTAGAGAGGGGGTCATCCAGTGGCTAGTGTTTCTCTTCCTCTGCGGGGCTAGCCTTGGCTCAGTGGTGATAGTATAATCAGCAACCCCAAAATGTCAGGGTCAATTCCAGGCAATTTAAATCCTGCTAACTCAGTCTTCACTTTCACCCTGTGAAGTAGGCACATCGTCCTAAAGAGAGGCCATGTAGCGGAAAGTGGTAGAGCCTGAATTCCAACCCTGTCAGTTGGCTTCCAGAACCTTCATTTTGTCTGACCGCCCAGAAGAGGCTAGAGTCCTGAAGATTAACAGTAACAAGAATCCCAAGAGGCCAATATGTAACCGAAATGGCAGCTGGTTTATTTATAGTGGGGTGACCAGACTCTGTGTGCCTGTAGCCCAGGGAACTCTGGGATAACTGTTCAGGACTGGTAACTTGGGCAATCAATGTTGAACATGGGAAGCAAGAGGATAAGCAGACTCTCTCTTTCTGGAATGAGGATGTCACGGGCAGAACCAATAGCACGCTGCATCTCCCACTGCCCCACCCACCCCCTTACTGGAACATTGTGTTTTTACCATGATGTTCTAAGGAGAACATGAGGCTTGATCCCAGGCAAAAAGAATTTTTTGCCATTAGCGCCTTTAGTTGGGTGGATGTAAAAATGAATTCCTTTGCTGGGTCAGTACTCTATCTGTGTGGGATGATCAGCAATGTGTAATCCACTTTGGAACTTTTGTGTGCAGGTTGCTAGGGAGCTAAGCTCCTTACCTGATAGGATGTTAGCCTGGACCTGCCAGCCTGGGGCTGGGTTTGAGCCTCACAAGTCTGCTGTTCCCCCTGCCCTCCAAAAGGAGTATGGAAGGGGCAGTGTAGGAAGAGTCTGAGCATCTTTGTTTTCAATGATCTGTGATCATTTGAGTTGTTTTGGGGGCAACAGCTTAAATCCAACTTATTTTATCATGCTCTGATTTATGAAGATTTTCTAGGTTAACCAGTGTTATTTATCACTGAAAACATACTGTGGTCACCATACAAAATACTAGTATATTGTTGAAACACTTCTATAGTCATATTTATCAAGTTTTATTCTTTTGGGGAAGTTTATTAGTGATCTTGGAAGCCACGTTAATCTGGAAAAAAATAGTCCAGTATCATGGGAACTAGATAAAGCCTGTGCTCTAGGCACTGGGTAAACATGGGAAGTTGTTACTTGCTAGATGTAATAGACAGAGACAGGTAGCCTTCCAGACTATTGGAGGTGTCAGGTAGGTGCTTCCGGTTGGGAAGTTCTTGTTTGCATTTCCATCTATAAATTATGCAAGTTATTAAATAGACTTGAAAGCCCTAATTGCCACATGCCCCTTCCAAATGCTGGCCTGTGTCCTATGGATATGTGCCTGGTTGTACCACCCCATCACCTCCATTCCAGCTAATATCTCCTTTCCCTGGTGTCTCCAAAGTAGCTAATATAAATTGTGTGTGTGTGTGTATGACATTTTTTATAGTACTTACCATGTGTCTGTCATTTTAAAAGCTCATTATTTGCCATTGACAAATCAGTACAGTGGTTGTAGGAGTCAGGTGTCCTGAGACCTACCTCCTCACACATCACACATCTAACATCTGATTTGAGCTAAGGTGGTCTCTGCTCCATTTCCTCAGCAGTTCCTGCTCCAGCAACTGCCTCAGATGATCCATTATTGACTTTAGAGACGTGATTTCACCTCTTCCTTACAGCCAGTTCTGTCTCCCCTCCTTTCATGGATAATTACACCGAGGTAGGAGTGGATATTTCAAAGTGCCGTGAAGACCCCATTTGCTCACTGACCTTGGTCTTTCTTCCTCCCACTATGGCCTCCTTCGTCCCCCTGCCCCAATGCCAGGATGTCAGGGTAGAGGTTCCTGGATCCCGTGACAGGAGGCAGAAGCAGAGCTGAGGTTGCACAGGAGCAAGCCTGTGCATGTGCACTCAGTGCAGAAACATCATGGAAAGAGTGACTTAGTGTGTGTGTGTGTGTGTGTGTGTGTGTGTGTGTGTGTGTGTGTGTGTGTGTCTGTGTATGTGTGTGTGTGTGTCTGTGTGTGTGTGTGTGTCTGTGTGTGTGTCTGTGTGTGCGTGTGTGTGTCTCTGTGTGTGTGTGTATGTCTGTGTGTCTGTGTGTCTCTCTGTGTGTGTGTGTGTGTGTGTGTGTGTGTGTGTGTGTGAGGGGTGAGGGCTGGCACATTTCTTACAATGTTGGCTAGCTCCTGGCCCTTAAAGTAAACAGCTACATCATCCTGTACAGAGTCAGGAAAAGGAAACTTCAAGAAAACAGCAAACTCCTGCAGCATTAAAAAAAAAAAAAGTAAGTAGAGGAAATGATGTTTAAGGGGGATTTTCTGGGGTCCCTGTAATAGAAGGATTTGCAGCTAATGACCCCCTTCCCAAGCCAGATGTCTGAGTAAATATTTCCCACACTGCACCTCTGCACCTTCTCCTAAATGTCCTTCCCGTGACATAAAAGAGGGAAATACATCCCCAAAGCAAAACTAGAAGATCCGGTGACCATGTTAAGCTACTTCTAATGTAGGGAGTTGTAAAAAAATGTTTTCATGTAGTGGAGTGGTGATGGCGCACGCCTTTAATCCCAGTACTCAGGAAGCACAGGCTGGCAGGATCTATGAGTTCAAGGCCAACCTGGTCTACATAGTGAGTTCCAGGACAGCCAGGGCTACACAGAGAAACCCTGTCTCAAAAAGACCAATGATAATAATAATAAGAAGGAGGAGGAGGAGAGAAGAAAAGATCTTTTCATGTGTAAAACAGTGGAGGCCGCCTAGCCTACTGCCTCCTAAGAGCCTAACATCCTAAAGTGACAGTGGTCTCACTGGTGGCTTCCTCTTCGAAGAAGATGAACAGAATTCCCAACATCCCCAATACGGAGAGGACAGCACTGGAGAAGCTCCCAGATGTGTGCACACCGAGGTTTCCAGGGGACCTGCTGAAGATCCAACTCATTCTCACCAGTCCATCAGCTGACCTTGTCTAAGGCCTGTGTTAGGCCACAGCGGGAGTCTCAAGAGGGTTTTTCTGGCTTGCTAGCTGGGCTTAAGCATTTCCTGTCATCCCAGAATACCTCAGGGCAGTGGCATTTGACAGTGCAGGGTGGGGGCTGGGATGTAGAAGATAAAATTTTCAAAATGGCTTGGGTATTCCAACCGCACACGGGCCGTGGGAATTCCCCGGGCCTGCCCCTTCTCCTGTTGCTGGTATTTCCGAAAAGTTCTTTGCATCCTTGAGTGTTATGCACTAGATGAGAGCAGCTATACTACAGATCTGAAATTAACGTCTCCTGGAGTCAATGCCATGGGACTGTCTCAGGGCAAATTATAATTATGCCCAACCAGAAGGAATTTCCCATCTAAACAGTGTGGCTCTATCCTCCTCCAAACCCACTGCTTCTCCTTGCCACACCCAGCATGTTGCCACCCCTTGCTGTCCTTGTTGGTTTTGTCGTCCACAGAATGGGCACAGTTTTCTTTCTGAAAACAGTCTTCAATTTGCATGTCCTCTTCTCATTGGTGGGAGCTTGAGTGTCTGCATACTCCAGAATACACTGAATCCGCCAGAGTGCATGCTAAGTTTGAGCACCCGCTGTGTGAATGAGGTAGTAAGCTCCGTGCACATGGGGATGTGTGTTTAAACGGGCTTCCCTTAGTTCCCATTCTGGGTAGTAGCAGAAACGACAGCTTTTAGGAGGGGTAGCCATTTAGAATCTCCTTTGAAATCGGTCATTCATGGAAGAAGTTTTCAAACCTGATCAAAATAGTTTGCCTACTTTTGCTACCGTGTCCTGCAAGTCAGGGTACCACTCATAGCCTGTAAAGGAAGATGCTGATCTCTCTTGGATCTTAACCTGCTCTACGTCTACGGTCTCATTCTTTGATTCCTGGAATTCCAGCCTGCAAGCTCCTGCCCGCTCCTGTTAGCACGAATGATCCAGCCCTGTCTGTCTAGTTATGCTGATGTCTCCCCTCTCTTCTTCTATCTCAGTTCTCCTCCAGACCCTTCCATCCATCCATCTCAACTCTACTATCCGTGTATTCCTCTTCTTACACCAGCACCTGGCCTTTTAGATTTGTGCGTACCATCAGGGCTTGGTGGTGCATGCCTTTAGTCCTAGCATTTAGGAGACAAAGGGAAGCAGATCTCTGTGTTCAAGGACTGCCTGGTCTACATAGTGAGTTCCAGGACAGCTCTCAAAGTGTGTTCCCTAGTTCTTTGCGTGTTACTGCCTGACTTTATCTCCATGATACCTGTGGGATGGGCGGGTGTGTGTGTGTGTTTCTCCTCTTCCTGGGACTGTTAATTCTGGGAAGGGGAAGAAAGGGCAGCCTTCACCCCTGGAATGAGCTCTCCAGCTCCCTGCCTCTTCCTGAGAAAGCCAGCGTCCCTTTCCTACAATGAGCTTGTCACCAGGCCACCTCTTCACTCCAGCCCTCCAGACCCTTTCTCCCTGCTTGTCTCCAGCTGTGCATTTTATTAAGACTACCATCTACTTTCTTGCCTCTCAAGTCTCCTCAGAAAGTTGCCCGATGGCTTGGGCATTTGTATTTGCTAAGCTGAAACCTACTCGGGCAATGATGATGTGTTGACAGCTGGAGTCATATTGGCTGGAGTAAGAAAGTCAGAATTGGCTGATTTATGAAAGGATCTGTAACTCTAGACAGTCCTAATCGGGAAGCTGAGAAAGGAATGAAACACTTTAATCCTTTCCGAAGTCTCCTCATCGTTAAGAACGACTCTAATTAGTCATGGATAAAGTTTCTCTTTCAAGGTGTGTGCTTTTAGAGATCATACAATTTCGCATTTTCCAGCGTAGCATCCACATCCGCGTCTGCCAGTGTTTGGGAGCTTTGAGAAAAGAACTCTTTGCCAGAGAACCCATCGTGCACTGGAGCAGGACAGTATGGGCTGAGGTAGTTGTCACCTGTGCTACTTTAAAGGTCAAGGCTTCATTTAACTGAGTGGAGCCACCTTCTCAGAAGGGACAGGGCCATCTCATCCTTGACCAAACGGAGGAGTGGAGCCCCAGTGGCCTCCCCTCAGGGAGCAATGGCCAGGGATCTAAAGGAGGATTTACAGTGACTGGCCATTTCTGGGAGGGCAGGAGATGAGAAGGGTGAAGCAGACATTCCTTTTGGGCTTAGATTCATCATTTTCATCAATCGTAAGGATGGCACATCACAAACGGTTCCTCGGAGAGCAAAAACAAGGCCAGACAGCCATCTTTTTTTAAAGTTGTATTTATTTATTTTGCATATATTGTTCTGCCTGCATGTATGCCTTCAGGCCAGAAGAGGGCATCGGATCTCACTACAGATGGTTGTGAGCCACCATGTGTTTGCTGGGAATTGAACTCAGGACCTCTGGAAGAGAAGTCAGTGCTCTTATCCTCCTAGCCATCTCTCCAGCCCCCCAGGCAGTCATCTTTATCTTCCTCATGAGGCGTGGTGGTGGGAAGGGCCGAGATGAGAACTTTCTACAGCAGAGTCCCATGCTCTATCTTCTGACAGCCCTCGAGGGTGGCTTTTGCTACCAATGAAAATTGTGCTGGCCCTTATGGCAGGGTTCTCCAAGGAAGTCTTCTTAGAAGATGGGTTGAATGGCAAAGTAGAAGTTGCACTCTTAGAGACAATTAGAGAGGCCAGAGAACTTCAGTTTTTAAATGTAAGGGAAGTGTTAGCCATGCCTTGAGAAGTATTGCATGACAGTTAGTCCCTTCTTACTGACTGGAGTTAGCTCTGCTGGGAGTTGGTGTGTATGTGGAGGATAGAGGTCAACCTCAGATGTCATTCTCCAGGTGCCACCTACCTTGTTTTCTGAGACAGCCTTACTGTGACCCAAGCTCGATGATTGGGCTGACTAGTCATCAATTCCCAGGGACCCACCTGTCTTTGCTTCCCAGCACTGGGATTATAAAGGCCATGGTGCCTCAGTTTACACACAGGGGCTGGGGATTGACCTCAGGTCCTAATGTTTCCATACAATACATTACTGACCAAGCCATTTCCCCTACCTCAAGAGCGTTACTTTTAAGATGAACTAGCAAGTGACTGCCCTGGGCTCTACTCTAGGACTGATAAGACTAGGGAAGCATTCCTCTGCTCTCACATTTACATCAAGGCAGTAGGCAGAACAGGACATGACACGGTCTGGTGTTGAGCCATCAGAGTTCCAAGCTGTCTGCTGAGTCAGGGCCACCTGGGCATAGGACTTGGCATTTCAGCTGAGCCGGGTAGAGTCTGGAAAGCCATGGAGTTCCTACCAATGACTCAGAAGGGAAAGGGGACCCTACTGAGAGAATACCTGGGGAGTCACCAGTGTGAGGATAGCCGCAGTTCCTCAGCCTCAAGACTATGTTTCAATGTAGAGAGAGCCACATGCTCAGATGACATTATCTAGGGTTCCCTACAGTCTTATATTAACATGCCTAGAATGGTCACCAAAGCTCAGCAGATGGTCCAACCTATCAGCAAGGACTTGGTTCAAATCATTCTGGGAATGGCAGTCAACACTGAGCTTTCAGAAGTTTTGCTTTGAGGGAAAAAAAAAACTTAGTGTCTTAAGCATCCTGAGATGAAAGCTAGTCTACGAGAGCTCAAACTCTGGGTATGTATACTTTAATGCTATCTCTAACTACATTGTCATAGCTGACAGTAACATGAGCAGAGCCATGATGGAAATGGAAGGGATGACCCATTCTGACACCTGGGGAGGAGGGTCCTAAGAAGAATACACAGTCCGTGCAAAGGTCCTGTAGCAGACACGTTCCTGGCCACACAGTCCAGTGAGGAGGTCACTGGCTGGAAAGGGGAATGAGCTAAGGTTGGGTCGCCTCAGCTGGTTACTCTGGAAAATAAGACAACTGAATTAAGACTAAGGGGAAGTATGTGCCATGCGAAGGCACCCCCATGGTAGGATTAAGGCACATGATGGAATTCCCTTCAGGCTGGTGCGGTCATGGAAAGCCTCCTCCAAGAGGCCATGTGGACGATTCACCATTCATTACCCTGGCAGGAGAAATGGCCACAAAGCCTAGAGGAGAGCTTGTGCTGTAGCCTCGAGGAAAAGACAGAGGCCAGAGCAGTGTTTAGTCAGTCTCACTGGCAGAGAGAGAGAGAGAGAGAGAGAGAGAGAGAGAGAGAGAGAGAGAGAGAGAGAGAGAGAGAGAGAGAGAGATCTGCAAAGCCAAGGGAAGTCTGGCGGCCCCACCCCAGGGAAACCTGGCCCAGCACGGCCGAGAAGCTAACACTCAACCTCTCAAATGCTACCAAGGCCCAGGCCCTTCATCTCTGGAGCCACGGCCCATGCACTGGGCCCAAGGCTTCTGTTTGCTGACTTTCTTATGCCCTTGACTTGCTGAGTGTCATTCTTTCAGGGCCACAAGCCAGGGTTCCTCTAAGCCACAGATGCCCCCAGAAAGAAACCTCCTCTGAGATCTACAAGAGGCTTTCTCAGCCTTTCTGGACTTGCTGGGACCCCCTCAGCTGGAAGTGGGGGATGGGGAGCTGGGGTGGCTTTTCTAATGGAAAGTACTGTTGAGTTTCTGAGCCAGGAAAGCAGCTAGGACTTGAAGATAAGGAGCCCAGGCTTCAAGCCAGACTCATGTGTGAGCAACCCTAAGCCTTGCTTCCTCCTTACATCACTCATTAACCTGCCTGGGAGAAAAGCAGGGAGGTGCTGTTACCCAATGACAAGGCAGAAAGGGATTATCAGCTAATGTGCTTTGGTTAAGTGACGCATTGTTACATAAAATACTCAGGAGGGGTCGAATGTCCCCCAGACTAATGCTCCTGTTCCTGGGTTGGTAACACTATAGCTAGTATTGTTTTACTCACTTGTCATTTTTTTTAAGGGATAGAAAAATACCCGAGTCATTACTGAGCCAGCAATCACACTTTAGAAAGAGATGGCTTCTGAGAACAGGATTTTGTGTGTCTGATGTTCCTTCTCAGGCCATCGTTCACCTTCAGAATGTGCTCTAGGTGACACCTAGATTCCTGGAGCTCTTTGGAAGGAGGCCTTTGGCAGTCACAGAAACGGTCTTAGAGACCATGGCCCCTGCACCAAAAAAAGGAAACCTTCCACTGGCTACAAAGACGTGTGTGCGTGTGTGCGTGTGTGCGTGTGTGTGTGTGTGTGTGCATGTGTGTGTGTGTATGTGCATGTGTGTGCATGTATGTGTATGTGTGTATGTGTGCATGTGTGTGAGTGTGTGTGCATGTGTGTGTATGTGTGTGCATGTGTGTGTGCATGTGTGTGTGTGTGTGTGTGTGTGTGTCTGTATGCTGCACTACCAGAAAACTAGGGGCCTGTTGAAGGAGGATCTGGAGAGATGACTCAGCAGTTGAAAGCACCTGCTGCTCATGCCTAGGACCCCTGAGTTGAATTCCTAGTCTTCATGAAGCCACTGACGACTGTCTGAACCATCCATTCAGGAGGATCTGACGCTCTGCTCTTGCATCTATGGGGAGTGGATGCAGGTGATGCATAGACATACATGCAGGAAAGCACCCATACACATCAAATAAAAATAAATAAATGTTTAAAAAATGAAGGCTGGCAGTGGTGGCGCACGCCTTGAATCCCAGCACTCTGGAGGCAAAGGCAGGCAGATCTCTGTGAGTTCGAGGCTAGCCTGGTCTACAAAGCTACACAGAGAAACCCTGTCTCAGAAAAAAAACGAAGAAGTGGAGGGAGGTTGGGTGATGACCTTGCTAAAGGGGTTATTTTAAATTTGGATGCAGGAGTGCACCCAGGGGCCCACTTCTTGCCTCACCTCAGCTGGGAATGCAGAAGGAGAGTGCTTGGATATGGCAAAGGCAGCTAGGGCCCCTTCATATTTATTTATCTTCTCTATAAGCCTTTTATACTGTTGGTATAATCTTGAGGGGAACAAAACCAAATGGTTACATAGCATTTAAATTTCTTTTCAGAGAAAAGTGGAGGCAAATGCCAAATTGTTGACATTCCCAGACAAAGAGAGCCAATGTTGGGTCTTGGCACAGTAGGTTGGGGAATTTTCTGAGTGTGATATTTGAATACAGACATCTGAACTCGGGGGGGGGGGGGATGTTTCTCCAGATCTTATCGTTGTACAATGAAGACTTGTATCAAAACTGTTTGTCCCTACCACATGTTTACTCACCAATGGGAAGGATATCTCGCGGGCCAAAAGTTCAAGCTGCAATGCACTCCCAAGTGGTGTGTGAACTTGAAGTGAACTGGTTGCAAAAGAGGCTCCAAAAAACGAAGTGACAGAAGGTCCTGCCTCTGCAGCAGTCCCCTGTCCCCACTAGGGTTCCTTATGAAGAGATTTGAAATACCTAGAGAGAGGAAATGAAGGGTGGGAACACCTCGGCCAGCACACACACACACACACACACACACACACACACACACACACACACACACATACACACATATACACACACATACATGTATATATACACACATATACACACACATACATGTATATATACACACATATACACACACATACATGTATATATACACACATGCACACATGTATATATATACACATACACACAAACACACTCACTCACTCTGATATTACTCCTGACACCCTTGTCGTGTGCATCAAGCTTGCCGGGTTAAGCCATTCTTTATAATAAGTCAGATTTCCCCTGCCAGCGTCAAATGGGGAAATGTCAGAAGTTAAGTGATTCATTTAGTTTTTGTTGTTGTTTACATTACAGATTAAACCCATGGCCTTATGCACATGGGGGAAAAACATGACCATTGTGCTATCTGCTCGTCCCTTGCCTACTTTGTGTTGTAAGACAGAATCTGTCTGATTTTCAAGGCTGGCCTTGAACTAGCTGTGTAGCTCAGCCAAGTCTTGTACTTGTGATTCTCCTGCCCCAGTCATGCAAGTAGCAAGCTGAGCCTCCCAGCCTGGCTCTTGGAATTATTAGATGCTGGCTTGCTTTGACTATTACGACTTGTTGCCATAACCGAAAGTTGTGACTACACAATTCTGGATTTTACTACGTCTCGGGGAATGTTCACTGAATGCATCCAACATCCCAGTGAGATGCAGTCTGTTATGGAGGGAAGAGTGTGATTTAACTAGCTGTATCGTGTATCATGTTGTACAAGCTATTTAAACTTCTTGGGATTTCACCTTCTTCGTCTCCAAAGTGAAGATAGTGGTGGCCCCTGGTCGTCCGGCTAGGGAGATTCAGTAAGTAGCTGGAGTGTGGAGCTGCCAGGAGCCTCAGGACACTTGTAATTCATTTCTCTTTGTACTCGTGTTTGTGTCCGCTTCGACTTGCTTCCTTCCCAGCTGTCTGTCTCAGCGCTTCCTGCCGAAGCGGCAGTCCTAGGGACGTAGAATCTGTCCAGTTCTTCCCTTTTCTCTTCATCATGACACTTGGCCTGGATGAACTTCAGGTCCCCACACTGGCACTTCGGAACCTTCTTGCTGGGGCCGAGCTTGGGCCTGTCCCTGATTGTTTATAGGGGTCCAGGTCATCAAACAGACAAATAAACAAAAAACCCAAACCTACTTCATCCCCAGGCTCTAAGCGTGCGTTCTAGATTGGCTCTGCCTTCCTCCTCTGAAGCCTATGGGCTGCTGTCCTGTTGTTTACTGGAGAAATAGAGAGACAACGTCGAGGTCTGGTGGAGGTGCCTGCGAGGCCTGCTCAGCTGTGTGCAGGCCTTGACTTCCAGTTCCCTCCATAGCTGTCATCTTCGTAGACGCACGGGGAACACCTGGTTAGCACCGCATCCTGTGGATACCTCAGATGTCGTCCCTACACAGATGGGTCCTTGTCTGTGTTTCACACCTATGGGAATATCGCGGAGGGGGAAGTGTTTGGGTTGAGTGAATGTCTTAGGAAACTCTCTGAGGTCTGAGTGTCAGTGTATGCTGTATGGATCTGTTCTCTGTGACCGGAAGACTCTTGAAGGCAGGATCTCAGCACTGCCTAGATTCTACTCTTTTATCCATTTCACAATAGGTACCTGGGCAATAGTCAATCCATTGTGAAGGCTTGGATAGTATGAATTCACCAGACCTGCTCTCCCATGCTCTCCAAGACCCAAGGGGCTCCTCTCCCCCAACATCCCCTTTAACGGATCTCATCCACACCCGTAACCACACCCAAAAGGCATGGCCACTGTTACAGGTTCTCAAGCAAGATATCGCTACACCATTGAACTGAACCGGACCTTGAGGGTTAACTATGGTTTTAGCTGGTAGAACTGGAGAGCCAGAGGCATTCCTGGGGGTGGGGAGGTGGGTGCAGGAACTGGGAAGGGTAATTATCAATCAGGCTGCAAGTTTAATGGCCCACAAGAGTAACTGAAGGACAGACAGACAGCAGACATCTTGGAGTATCTTAGAACACGTGGTCTAATCTGACTTCAGTTAGGCCATTTGGCTAGTTTGAAGATTCAGTTCCTCCTTACTGTGTTCAAAGTCATGCAAAACAGTAGAGCCTGGGCCTGGAGAGCCTTGCTTGCACAGGTGGCAGGAACTCCTGCCCAGGACTTCTGGGGACAGTTAGCGGAGAGCCCACCCTGAAGCCATCTTGGACTGTTACTAACTCTCCCAAGGGGATGATGCCTCTGTTGAGTTCAGACTTTCCGAACGGATTTAGAAGAGTTGAGTAAAAACCATACAAAGAGATCTGTTTAATGCTAAAGAGGGGTACAGACTCGGGCAGACAGTGTGAAGGACTTATTCGAACTCGCCCCCCCCACACATTTCCTAACCATATCTTTTGTACTCACACAACTGCTCATTTCCCAAAAGTTTGCAAAGTGACTAATCTTGATTACAATTCAGACCCTACCCTATATCCAGTCACAGCCAAAACCACCATGGGTACCAGGAATGAGGCATTTGGGAGTTACTTGAGGGTGTTTATTTCCAGTAGTCAAAACCAAGTCATTCCATTTAGCTGACATATTCTGCCTTGTTGAAAATCATTTCTGTCTGCAAAAAAAAAAAATGTAGGAAATACTCATTTCCTAAGTAGTTTGTGTCTCACAGGTCATCAAGTTCATAGCGGAGATGTTGTCTCAGCTTCTCTATTGATACCAGTTGTCAGGCCAGAGGACTTAGACTAGCAAAAGTAAATAGCCTTGTTCTCAGCACTGAGTATATGTCTTTACCATTAAGATTGTTAAAGCAAACTAGGCAGTGGCGGCTGAGGCAGGCAGATCTCTGAGTTCTAGACCAGCCTGGTCTACAGAGCAAGTTGCAGGACCCTCTCCATGGGAGGGTTATACCTAGTATACTAAAAGCTACCGGAAATGGTGGAGCCACGTTCCCACAAGACATCTCCTCTCGTCCTTCAAAGCATTAATGTGCCTCAGCCTGACTGTGGGCTTCCTTGTGGACATCTCGCCGTAGGCCCTAGTCTGGTCAGTGTTTGGATTCTCAGGCATCCATTTCAACACTTTTCTTCTGTCCTCTCTGTGTAATTGTACACACACACACACACACACACACACACACACACACACACACACACAGCAGAGAGAGAGAGAGAGAGAGAGAGAGAGAGAGAGAGAGAGAGAGAGAGAGAGAGAGATGTACCTACCTGTATATGTGGAAGTCAGAGGACAATTGTGAATGTCATTCCCCAGGCACCATCTACTTTAAAAAAGAAAATTGTGAAATGTAACTCACCAAGTGGACTATGCTGGCTGCTGAGCTCAGAATCTGCCTGTCTCCACCATCCCAGTGCCTGGGTTACAAGCATGCTACCTTGTCTATCATTTTTACCTGGGTCCTAGGGATTGAACTTCGGTCCTTGTGCTTGCATTGAAAGCACCCTTCTGAAAAAGCCATCTCCCTGACTCTCTGCTGTACTTTTAAATGAAAGAAGATCATAGTTACAGAAGTCCAGAAACCATGCAGCTTCTCCCCAGTACATGCCTTTGCAAGCTTCTGAATTGTGGCGGGTTCCAGAGAGACACCCTCCTGCCTGCCCCCATACCCTAGTCTTCTAACTTCATTTAAAACTCCCAACACTTAACAGCCACATCCAAATTCAACACTTGCCCGGGGAACACTCTGGGACCTTGGGTGGAACAGCTCTGCGAAGGTGCCCCGGATTATTGCCGACAATCTGCCAAAGTTGTGTTCAGTCAAACAGCGTTGGATTTGTACTTTTACTGACCCAGAGCCCTCTTTCATCAGAATTATGTCCTTAATCTGTCCTAGGACCATTGCCACAATCATATCACTCTAATTATAGCCCCCTCAAATGTGAGATGTTATGTAACTCAGAGCTTGTTTGGACTTCTTATAGGCATGTTTATATGGTAAGAAAAACAACTCTCAAGCCAACCGAAGAGGGTATGACTCTTCATACATGCGGTAATGATTCCAAGGGTTTGTTTTTTTTTTAATATTAGAAAATGCCCCATTGATATTTTAAAAAATATATTGCATTACTGAAAAAAACCTTAAAGGGCAATTACATAGTGTACCCTAGAGATAAACTGGTCAAAAGGCAGGTGCTACCTGGCAAGTGTTATGGGAAATAAATATCCACTAAGATTTTTCACTATTGCTTAAAAACAAAGCATGCCGGATTATGTGTCTCTGGGGTAGAGTTTGGGGTGACTCAGGTGACATATCAGAAAAAGTATAATGAAGGGGGCAGCTGTCATTTCTGAGTGGGCCTCTCAGTCTCCAGATACAAAGAATCAGAAATTAATTTCTCTGTGTCCATAAATCATTATAACCCAGGGATGGAGAGATGGCTCAGCAGTTAAGATCACACACTGCTTCTGCAGAGGCCCAGGCTGGGTTCTCAGAACCCAGATGATGCCTTAAAAGCATTTCTAATTCCAGTTCCTGTGGGTCTTTACCATTTCTGACATCCTTGGGCTCCTGCATGCACCTGGTATGCATTCATGCACTCAGGGGCACACATATACACGCGCGCGCACACACACACACACACACACACACACACACACACAAAATTAAATCTAAGAAGTACCTTAGTGGAAAGACCAAGAATGTAGACACACCTTGGTTCCGGGTGTGCCCACAGTGTTGAGTGAATAATTGAGAAATTCTGAACTTAACTTTGTCTTCTTATTTAATGGGGAAGATTTAGCTGCATGAAACTGTTAGAGTGCTTGAAGTATGAACTCTATGATTTATAGTGAAAGTCACTATTGGCACAGAGTGGTCTAGAGGACCTGGATGAATCTTGAGGACAGGTGTAAGCAGGGGGTGACAATAGAGGAGTGTTCTGGGGTAAGGGAAGGAAGTGAGAACACTCTCCTGCCCCCTAGTACTCCTAGAGGCAGGTTGAGACCAGATAATTGGAAGTTCTGGATTCCATTATGAAACAAGGCCACCTCATCCATGAACATAGAAATGTATTGAATCCCACCTGATCCCTGAGCTTTGTGAACAAGTCCAAGCTGGTCATCAGCACCAGAGTTCCCTGTCTCAGGTGGCCGATGGCCCTGCAGTCATGTACTCTGGACTGTGTGGCAATTGTTAGTGGGCTCGTCACTCTCTGCATAGTGCCTCAAGGACTTTTCCCTGCAAAGTGCTCAGGCAGTGACTCTGTTGGTTTTTCCACTCCATCTGCACTATTTCTTGAACCTTCTGTGGGGTTTCAGGAAAGGGGAGCAGTGGCCTTAAGAAATCTTAGCTGGGACTTTAGGGATTTTGGTTTTAAAATGATCAGTGTTTTTCTTTGCTTTTTCTGCTAGAGACATTCATGTAATGAATGCTGTTATATTTAGTGATAATACGGTTCCATGTTTTCACATTCTGTATTTTGAGTGAAGGATGTTACACATTTAGCATGTTATCAATATCATTTAGTGTTTAAGGGCAAAATCCTATAGGACCTTGATGAGCCCACAGCTCATCAGTAGGAATGATAGTAGAAAAGATTTCTCTATCTCACCAGCCCTAATTTATGCTAATTTGCTTTTAAACTGTCAGCAAATCCATAAATTATGGCAAGAGCACTGAATTTCCATCTACCTTGAGGTGAAAGAGATGCTAGGGTTGGAGATGTCTCAGTGTCCAGGAGCGTCATCTTCTCTGCAGGCAGCATAATTTGTTAGAATGTAGGTATTGAGCAGCAAGATAGCCTCCATGGAGAGCAAAGACAATGCCTTAGCCACAAGTCAGAGTCACCGCAGACATCCTCAGCGACCAAGGAAGATGGCATCTGGGGGTGAAGGAAACCTCCCTTCTGATGGAGAGGCCAGTGTCCTGGCCACCAACCAATCAAGTCGTGTCTGGGATTTATCCTGGTGGGAACGCTGATTGAGAACCCCAGGGCAAGCCAGTCCCCATGGGATCAGTCCATTCTTTCCTGGCTGTCATTTTGTAGCCCTCAGGTGTGGACTCTGGAGTGTGTCTAACCCTCGGGTACAAGTCCTTTTCCCAGCAGCGGGTGGCGTGTCTGCCTCCACAGCACGGCGATTCTCCAAGAATGACTCTTAGGCCCTTTGCCTCTTAGCTGGGCTGGGCATGGTGGCATGCTTCCGTAGTCCTGGCAGTGGGGAGGCTATGGCATGGGGATTGCTTGAATGCTAGAGTTCAAAGCCAGCTGGGCAACACACTATGATCCCGGTTTGGGAGAAAGAAACAATTGGTTGAGAAAGAGTGAGCACACAAACATTTCCATCAAAATTATCCCTCTAAAGCAGAACTCTGAGACCTAGGTGATTTGGGGGCATTCTTCTGAATATTCAAGTTGAGACTCTCAACTTTCAGGTTTCTTTAATATAGATATCACCTTGGAAAGTGGAAAGATATCAAGTATATAGCAATCTTTTAATCTTCCTTTTTATGTGCTGGAGAGATGGTTCAGTGGTTAAGGAGCATGCTATGCAAGTGTGAAGGCCCTAGTTTGAATCCCCAGAGCATATCTAAAGCTACGTGTCTATAATCCCACACCCACACGGTGAGATAGAATGGAGTCTGAAAACCCACAGGCCAGCTAGCCTGGCATGTGTAGTACAGTATCAGACAACAAAGAAGCCCTACTTCAAACAAGAGAAACTACGAGAAACAACACCCAAGGGCGTTCTCTCACCTCCACATGTGTGGTGCATACTTTCACGTGCGAGTGCACACACACATGCATGCACACGCACACACAAATGCGCGCACACACTTGCGCACACACACATGCCCTCACGCACGTGCGCGCGCGCACACACATTTGCACACACTTAAAATAAGAAACAGATGGTTAATTTGGGTTCCTCTGCCCTTATTCAGGATCGACACTGCTGCTTACAGTTTTGAGAGAGGGGCGGCCTTAGCTGTGTCAGCAGCACTTCGGCACTCCTCTGAGGGGTGACACTACGAACAAGTGCCCTTCAGGGATCTTCTTAAGAACAGCATCTTGGGGCACTTTGATAACCAGAATCCCTAGGATGGGATTTAAGTGTGTGTGCCACCCTCTGTTTCCAGCCACAGCCTTGTAGGGGCTAGAATGGCGCTGTCCCTCGTCACTGACCAGTTCACCACAGCTCCGTGAGCTCACCACAGCTCCGTGAGCTCACCACATGCCAGCACTTCTCAGCTCCGTGTGAGGAAGGGCGTCGGGCTACTTTGCCTGCACATCTCCTGCAGCGAATTCCTTTTTCAGCCAGGAGAGATGGAGCTGATACTCAAAAAATGCCTGAAGAAGGAATCCTATGGCATTTCCTTTAAGGAACCATCCTTCCCAACCATCTTTACCCCTACTCAGAGGCGTTTCAAGGCACAGGGTTAGGAGCAGGCTGGGCCAGGTACATGGACTGGCTACAGTGTTCACCCAAGTGGGCTACTTTGTCCTATAACCCCACTAAATACTAAGCTGCTTCTAAGTAGCTGTTGGAAAGAGCAGAGCATAGACTACTTAGTTCCACTTGGCTGAGGAAACCCCGGGGTGCTTGAACCTCTTGTTAAGGGTTGATAAGCATAGGTGATATCTGGTGGTGCATCTGCTTGAGCTGGGAGAGAGGAAAAAGGAGAGGCTTGCCTTGGAAGGCATCACCTGGGAAATCCTATTCTCTGCCTGCCTGCCAGGCTGCCAGCCTCATGGCACCGTGCAGGCAACAAGAGGAGCACACGTCTGCTCATCCGGTGCATGTAATTTGCCACTGAGAGGTCATGCTAAAATTCAGAGTCGTTGGTCACATGCTGAATGTTAAATGTTTGGAGAGCTGTGCATTTCACAACACCAAATTTAACCAGGCCAGACTCTGGGAACTGTGGACTGTTCTAATCAAGATGGTCCCTGTGTCCCTCCCCTTGTTTACTGATGTAACTAATTTATTTCTGAGTAAGGATACTGGGCAGCAAGGAGGGGGAAGTCTTTTTTCCAAGGGAGGGCGTGTCGTGGCCTGAAATAAATTCCATCAAAGTATTCCCGTAAATGGCTAACCATTGACCTACCTAAAGGAAGTTTATTGTCAAGTACCAAGAAGACCTGGAGAAATGGAAGCTGGCTTTCCAAACACCGTTCTCTCTTGCCTTTACAAGAACCAGATGAGAATAAAGAAGTCCTCTGAAAATTAGAAAGGCAACATACATACAGATTATCATCAAGTGTCTTAAAGTTCATATCTTTTTTCTTTTATGTGTATATGATATACATGTATACATATGTGTGGAGGCCTAAGCTCAGTGTTGGGTATCTTTATCAATAGTTCTTCTTCTTGTTTTTTTTTTGACAGTTCAGTCTCAGTGAACCTGGCCCAGGCACTTCTACTGAGACACCACTGCACACTATATGCCACTGGTTGCAAAGCAGGCTCCCACCCCTCGAGGCACATGCTACTGGGCTCCCTCTAGTCCCACAGTATACAGGGCCCTCAGTCTAGCAGGCCTACAAATCCTTTAAGCCTCTATTCATAGAAGTGGCCTGAGATAGGTCAGCAGGAAACAGGCCAGCATGTGTCAGGTTGATGCAAAGCCATATACACACGTGAGCCTGCCTGGCCAGCTGTGAGCCTAGGCCAGAGTCCAGCCTTGTGCCTAGATTGTTCCTGCAAGGTCCTCAGGTGAGAGGGACCTGTGATACCTTCCATGGAAAGGACTTTCTGTTGTCATAATGGCTTTAGCGGAACCTTCTTACGGGAGTCCCTGTTGCAGGGATCCGGAGTCTCCCTCTGCTTTCCCTCTATAAAACCATCTGAGTTCTACCTGCTGCAGAACTGAGAGACCGCCTCATCTGACACTTCTTGTTAACCTTCAGTGAAATCCTGTATTAGCATTCGAGACAGGCTTTTGCTTTGTTTTTGAGAAAGGATTTCTTAGCCCTACCTGGCCTTGAAACTGCAATCCTCCTTTCTTATCTTCCCATGTTCTGGGATTAGAGAAGGCATGTATCACCACACCCAGCAAGGTCTACAACAGATTTCATGTGATTTCTATTTCCCCATATAACTATATGGCTTTAGGGACAAAGACCAGGGCAGGTCCTTCCGTCTAAGTAAGCAGCACAGTGTTGTCTAGGTAGATTCCCTGAGAAATGCCTAAAGCATTGTCATGGCCAGTGCAGAAGGGTGGAGGAAAAACCAGTGCCTACTGCCTGATGGAGACACTGGCTGTCCTTGCAGCACTGGGAGCATGTCCTCCATGGGTCTCTCACGCTGCCCTCGTGGCCCTGTCCATGGTGCGATCGAGGCCATACTCCTCCCTGGGTCTGTAAAGTCATTTCCCTTACATCGTGTTTGCCTTTCACAAGAAAAGAACCGATGTGAGAAAGCTTGGCAGAGGCACTGCCACCAAGACTCAAGCCCTGGTAATTTCTTCTGGGCTCTTTGTGATTGTAGAGTTTATGAAATTTAAGTAAACACTCGTCTCTAATCCCCAAGCCGTGAGAAGCCGGCAGAGGGTTTATTTGCCAAGCCGTCCCTGCATGCCTGTGCCGTGGCACACCTAGGCTCCAGTGTTCTGCTCATTAGGAGGTGTCCGATTTCAGCAATCACCTTGGGGTTGAATGAGTTTAAACCATGCAGGTCGCAGTGGAGGGGAAACTTTATGTCTAGTCTTCTGGCTTCTTTTCCTACCTTCCCTGTGTTCATGCCCGCTCTCCTTGCCCCTCCCCTGGGAGCTGGATGGATTATGTAATGTTAGGTGTGACCCCAGGGTGGGAGAAGACAGGTCTTGTTTCCTTCTCACTCTCCAGCAGGGCCTCTTGTAGTTCCAAAGGTGACGGGGACACTACTACCTGTGGCCTGGAAAGAGCATGTCTTACTGGACTTTCTCTCTCTCTCCCTCCCTCAATCCCTCCCTTCTTTCTTTCTCTCTTCTCTTCCTTCTTTTCTTTTTGCCCTTCTCTTTTCTTTCTTTCTGTCTTTCTTCCTTTTTTCTCTTTTTCCCATCCTTCCCCACCATCTCTCTCTCTTTCTTTCCGTCTCTCTTTACTTTCTTTCTCATGTCCCTCCTTACAAAGGTGGATACATCTCCTATTCCATTCTTTGTGTCCAAGCCTCACTCTTTCGTAAAAGTGACCATGAACATGTTCTTTCCCTAAGCCCACTGAGCCAAAGCATCCATGCCCTCAGGTTCACCAAATCCTCATCCACATTCCACTTCCTCTCACCTTCACCTCATGGGATAGGGTCGGGGAGTTGGGGGATGGTGCTCTATGCATCATTTGAGGGTGGGAGATTTCATTTTCTCTAAGGAAACCCAGCTCTTAAGTTAGGCAAGATTGCTGTTAATACTGAAACGTTTCTAGATGGTTCCATAAGAGCTAAGCTGATAGTAAGTCTTCCCTGCAACTATAATTGTCACACCACCTGCAACTTTCCTCTCCTGTCATTTAATACTCAAGGTTGACCTCCCCAAGAAGGACAATGCATGTGCCTTACAGGTAGGTGGTGGACACCCCTGGGGTAGATTGAGGCAAGGGGACCCTGAGCTGGTTTCTGCTGTGAAGGAGCTGTCCTTATACTTCAGTGTACTAGACACGTGCTGTGGCTTTCTCTCTGCACCATGAATGTGGAGTTAGGAGATCAAGGAGCCCAGAAGTTCTGTGTACGGTGCCGTGGAGGACCCTGGGATATGAGGCCGTACCCTGCACGCTTCCATCAGTTGCTGGTTGACAGGCAGCTCTGGCCTAGTGGGAGGAAACTGGCACCCAGCATTTCAGTTTCTGTAGACTTCTTCTACTGACTTCCCTGGAGACTTTCTCGCTCAACATGCATTGTTTCTCCTTTCCCCTCTCTGCCTCCACTTTCCCGGAATCAAGCGAGAAGGAAACAGTGGTGTGTTTCAGCGGGAAAAGATGACACCTGCCATCTAGTGTCACGTTGCTTTGGACGCAGTCCCCTCTCCTACTGGTTCAACCGACCTGTTTAGACCATTCAAAACGTTCAAGTGATCAATCTCCATGATCCTATGTACTGGAAACACTCGGGTAATATCAGAACAGGAATCTCCTATAACTAGTAAAAGAATAGAGCAAGGCTGCAAGAAACAGGAGAAATATACAAAAATCAACCCTCTTTCGATATGCAAGCAATGAGTGATACAGAAGTGGAATTAAGAAATTACCTTCATAATGACAGCAGAAAGATTTAAAACACTTAGAAGTAAATTTACCAATAGAAATGGAAGAGAGCTATGCAAAAAAAAAAAAAAAAAAGCAAACACATTCCTGAGGGGAAATTAAGAAGCACTAAATAGAGAAATGGTCTGTACTTACAGAATTGAAGAGTCAGTGTTTTTAACCTGGCGTTTCTCCCCAAACTGATGTATACAACACAGTCTCCACTGGTAAGAGTCTCAATGGATTTTTTCCTGTAGAAACTGACAGGCTGCTCTTAAAATTCTTAAGGAAATAGAAAGGACTCAGAAGGCGCAACACTGGAAAGAGAACAAAGTAGATCTCATATTTTCCTGATTTCAAAATGTACTAAAAACCCGTAGTAACAACGCAGTGTGGTAGTAGTCAGGACTGGCTACGTAGATCAGTGGAACGGAATTGAGACCTTAGATTTGTGATCATCGATTTCCTCCTAGTGCCAAAACCATCCACCAACTATGAGACTACCATGCTTGTTTTCATCTTACTCTACAACCCAGAATTAACCCCATGGGCAGCATGCCTTATACATGACTTCTCGCCTAGTTAACAAGGGGTAGAATATTGAAGGCTGCAAGCAAGGTAAGATGTGCAAGGTTGTCTTTTTGTCAAGACCCTCAGTGGTTGAGATGTGAGGGGGGAAGTATAAATATGAAACGTATCCTTGGATCTGAGGAGGACGGTGTTTGTATTGTACCTTAAAGAATAAGACTAGGGAGACGACTGGGCTACTAGAGTGTTCTCTGGTTTCTTAAAGCCCCTTCCTGTCAGCACTGCTTTCCCTATATTCCATAGGCTTCGATATGATATGCTTTCATTTTCATCTGACTATTGCATTTGCTTTTATTTCTTTCTTGATTTCCTCAAGGCCCCAGTCCTTACTCAGTAGCCTAATGGTTAATCTCCATGAGTTTGTTTGTGTTCTAGAATCTCCCCTGCTATTGATCGGAGGTCTGACTTCACTGGGATCAGGTGGAAAGTAATGGATTACTTCATCTTTCCTGTATTTGTTGGGACTTGATTTGTGACCTAACAAGACAATCTATCTTAGAGAAAGCTTCATGGGCTTCCATGAAGAGTGTGCATCCTGAAGCATTTGGGGGAGTGTTCTGTGGGCATCTATTAAGTCCATTTGATCCACAATGCCATTCTAATGTTTCTAACTATAAAGGATTGAGACTGGCATATTGAAGTCTCCAACTGCTACTGTGGGTTGCTAGAGTATCTTTCCCAACTGTCTTCAGCCCCAAATGAACACACAGATGCTATATTAATTATAAAACTGTTGGTTGATGGCTAGGGCTTCTTATTGGCTAGCTCTGTCTTAATTATTAATCCATATGTATAAATCTATGTATTTCTACATGGCCTTATCTTGCCAGAGAATGGCTGGTATGTCCTATTCTCCCAGTCTCTACATGGCATCTCTTCTCGGTCTCTGCCTACCTTTCCCAGCATTCTCCTCGTCTCCTAGCCCCACCTATCTTCCTGCCTCTATTGTCCCAACAGTGTTTTATTCTTCAACCATTAAAAGAAACATATATATATATAAAAAGACCTCCCCCATCAATTGTGCTGGGCTTAATCTGTGACTCTACATTGAATAGTACTTATTTTATGAAATTAGTGGTTGTGGTTGTATATATTTAGCATCGTAATGGCTTCTTGGTGGATTGTCCCACTAGTATGTATCAACTAGTCTCTAGCTTTCCACATGAGTTTTGGTTTGATGACTATTTCGTCACATAGTAGAACAGCAAAACCTGCTTGGAATTTCCTAGGTCCATTTACTTAAAATACCTTCCCCACATCATTATCCAAGGCAGTTAGTGTCAGCATTTTGTGGTAAGGTGAGTTTCTGAGAGACAACAAATGGATGATTCCTGCTTTTTTGTGTCTTTTGGTTGAGGGGAATGAGACCATCAATGTTTGGAGCTATTATTGAAGTTGTTTATTGATTCCTGCCATTTTGTTGGCTTTGCAGTGTTTGAATTTTTTTCTTCCCCTTCTTCCTCTCTTGCTATTATTCTAGTGTGGTTTATTATTTCCTGTGGCCTCATGGGTGGATTTGTTTTTCTCTTCAGTCTGAAGAATCCTTCATGTATCTTCTATACAGCTGGCTTATTCGTCACAAATTCCTTTAAGCCTATTTTTATCATGGAAAGTTTTTATTTTTCCTTCAATTATAATCAAGAGTTTTACTGGGCATCATAGCCTGGGTTCGCAGTTAACTGTCTTTCTGACCTGGAAATACATCTGTCCAGGCTCTCCTGGCCTTTAAAGTTTCTGTTGAATAATCGATTCTTATTCTTATGGCCCTGTTTTTATATATGACTTGGTGTTTCTCTCTTACTGCTATCAGTATACTTTTTTCTGTATAATTAGCATTGTACTTCCTTTATTTTGTGTAGTTAGCATTGCACTTCCTGTATTTTGTGTAGTCAGCACTGTAATTATAATACGGGGAGGGGTGTTCTCTTCTGCTCTTGTCTGCCTGGCATCTCTTTTTCTAACTGTGGGAGATTTTCTGTTATGACTCTTACAAGAATGTTTCCTATGCTTCTATATTCGATTAAATGTTTGGATATATAAGATACAGTGTTTCTGTTAGCCAAAGGTTTCACGATGGTACATATGTCTTGTGTTTCCCACTGGTGTCTTCATATTTCGTTAGCCTTCTCCTTTGTTGATTGCTCCAGTTTCTCTACCTGGTCTTCAAGCTCAGACACCCTGTCTGCTCCTCGGGAATTCCCGGAGATTGTAAGCCCTTTCTGGATAGTCCCCCCAGACCTTGGGTTCCACCTTCCCCTCTTCTCATCCTGCAGATGACCAGGTGGGTGTGAGGGACACCACTTCCCTTGGAGTTTCTGCTCTTCCTGGATAGCTGCTGCTGTTTTGTTGAAGACAGGGTCTTACTCACCACGTAGCCCTGGCTGGTCTCATTATACAGACCAGGCTGGCTTGGAACCCACAGAGCTCTTCCTGCCTCAGTCTTCTGAACACTGGGGTTAAAGGCGTGTGCCACCATGCCCAGCCAGGCCCTGGGCAGCTTGGTTAGGTAGGTAGACCTGCATGGTGAGGGCCTCCAGCTGGGCTGTGCTGCTCAGCTTTTTCCTCTTTCCATGTAGGGCTCTTCATTGGCCTACTAAGTGTGTTACAGTTCTTGTCCCTTGCAGGGTAAGTGCTCACTGTGTGTAATCCTCACTGCTTTCTCTCAAGTGTCTCATCAAATGGTGAGGCTGCTAGTCAGCCATCTTCCCCAGAAATCCCCGTGCATCAACACGGTTAACACTTTTGTTTTTAATTCTGTCATGTACCAGCTTCATCCTCTGCCGGTAGAGAGTGGATACCCTATGTGAAGAGTGGTAGGTGGAGAACAATTGTGGAGGATAAAACAAAATAAAACAAAATAAAATCAATCTCCAATCCTCAGGGAAGCCTACCCCCAATTTAAAATCCCCTTGATTTCAAATGGGCATAGTATCCCAGGTTTGAGTGTGTCCCTTTGAAATCTATCAGCTTAGTGTCAATCAGAGCTGAAATTCTGGGCTAGGGGCTTACTTAGCTCAGTGGTTATATTAGCTCATTCAGCTCACACTTGCCTTATGTGTGCGAGGTCCCCAATCAGTCCCATCCCTGGACCCAGCCGCTCCCTGGAGCTGTCGTTTCTTTCACCCATCCACTAAACAGAAAATTCTTTCAGGACTGGCTTGCTCTCTCAGGCCAAGCATGTTTCTCAGAATGACACTTAATATGTCTAATTGTTATGTGCCAGGCATTCATAGTTGATGGTACAGGAACCAGGTGCTCAGTTCCCAAGGGCTTCACTCCAGGCTCTCCAAGTAAGTACACCTCATATCTCAGGCCTCAGTTTGCTCATCTATAAAATGGAAATAAGCTATTTGTAGAAGTGACCCAGGATTGCCAAGTTAGTAGGAGGCCCAACTTGCCGGCACTGTGTTTGGAAGTCTTAATTACATGGGCTGTTGCCCTGGGCCATCTTTGCTATTAATATCTCTGGGTCCTGTCCTTTAATATTTGTTGTCTTTCCCCTACTACATTGCTTCCCTGTCAGACTTTTATGAGACTTTCCGTTCAGATCTTGACTTCCTATATGTCATCTGCAGGGCTTGTATGGTCCCTGCCCCAAGCCTCTTCTTCCTTCCTCTCTCAGAAGGTATTGTGCTAAGACAAAAATTGGCAGCAATTTCTGAGTGTAAGAGTTTCTAGTTTTAGCCACACCCCCCCTTCTCGAATCTATTCATCGAGAGCCTTCTTCTAACTAGGCACGGTGCCTCCCAACTATAATCCCAGCACTTGGGAGCCTGAGGCAGGAGGATTGCTATGAGTTCTATGCCATCCATCCTAAACTTCAGAGCGAGTCTCTGTTTTGAAAACAGGACAAGGGTGATGAAGGGGAGTGAGAAGAGGGTGAGGGAGGAAGGGGAAGTGGGGGGATTGGGATGAGTGGATGAGCAGGCTAAGTCTGAAGAAGGGATGCTGGGGCAGTCTCCAGGTGCAGGGGCTTCGGAGCTCAGACTTTGGAAGTAGATCACCCAGTTCAGGGTCTTAGCTGACCCCACCCCTTAAGAGGAGGTATTTATATCGCCTCTTTACTTTTAAAATTTATTATTTATTTGTGTGTGTCTGTGTGGGAGTCTGTTCACATATGTTCATGCTCATGTCATTGCCATAGAAGCCAGAAGAGATCATCAGACCCAACCTCCACCTCCCCCTGCCCAGAACTCCTGTCTTCTGAAAGAACAAGTGCTCTGTAGTTAACTCCTAACTGCTGTATATCATCTTTAGTTAACTCCCCGGTCCTGTACACCGTCTCTTCCATGTGTCGCTTATGAGGACCAAGACACAGAAGCCACAGTGACATTATTTCTCCCTCCCACCAAGTCACTTCATTTGGTGGCCACAGGAGATGGGAAGTTTGTCACAGCTCTCTTGGGAACATAAGAGTGTTCTCCCCACCAAGTTCCCCTGAATTCCGATCTCCTTTTATTGTAGTTTAAAATTATTGTTGTAGAGCACTGTAAAACAGAGTAAGCCTTGGAGTAAGGAAACAAAGACTCCTTTTAAAGCCTTTTGTTGGCTGAATGGCCGCATGGCTTGGCATCTTGTTCTGCTTGAGTTTATGTTTCTTAACTCAGACTCAGGCTGTCGAGAGTTTAATTGGCTCTGCCACAAAAAAACCGAGAACTGGTACCTGGCTATGTACCTCTCCTGCCAAGGTTCTGTGGGAATCCGATAAACAGCCACCTGTGGAAAGATCGGAGCGTAAGTGCCACAGGTGGAATTAGCCAGTGGTTCTTTTTGCACTGACTGAAATGCAGGCGTGGGAAAAGAGCCCCAACAGCAGTGACAGGAAATGCAAAATGTAGACTCTGACCCAACCCAAGTCCGTTTTCTCAGTTTGTAGCAGAAAAAGAACAGGCTAACTGCCTGCTTTGCTTATTGATCTAGAGGGAACCTCAGGGAACCACAGGCTATAGACAAGGCTGGCCGGAGGGCCCGGTGGGACACTGCTGGCTGCTTGTCCTGGTAAGACACAAATGCCCAGGATGTAGTGGCTCAGTAAAGAGGTACTCAGTGGCCCCAGCATCCAGCCAGCCCTTAGACACCTGGGAAGAGGACCCAGGCCCTCACTGGGTAGGGGTAGAATGAAATATTTCCAAAAGACCCAAGTCATTGTTTAGGAAGCTAGATAATTTGTTTGATCAAATCAAACTTTAACCAAAAAAATGCCAGATGATGTGAATTTTAAATCCCAGATCCCAATTTGGAGATAGGAAGCAGTGGTGGTGGTTGGGGGGGGGAGAATTCCCTAATTCTGTGGGTTAGGTAGCAATGAATAACACTCATGCTCTTAAAATGGTAGGCATGAATAAAAGTGTTCTTCCCCAAGTGCAGACTCAGTTTTCTTGTGGCCAGGAGAATATTCTTCTGCACCTGCCCGGAAGCAGGAGCCTCAGACCAGAGCACTTATGTCACTCAGGGACTAGCCTTGTCTTGTCATGCACCTTGTTTAAGAGATAAGCAATTTTGTTCAGTTCCCAGGCAAATCTGAGAGGCAGCTCATCCTTGGCTGTTTCCCTCCAAGTCTTTTGGTATCCTCAAACCCCTGTGTTGGGTCTGGGCCACCTGGCTGCTTCTTGTATTTCCCACCTTAAGGCAGCATCTGAATAGATCTTAAAGTGAAAATGCAAGAGCTGTAAATATTCAGAGCACAGACAAGAGGTTTCTGATTGCTGTGGATGCTTCCTTATTGCTTTCTGCTCAGGGTCAGAGGTTTGCAATATTACCAGGTAAAGGAAGCAGCCATTCAATGTGAATAAACTGAATTTACTTTGTTAATTACTCTGGTTTTTGTTTGTTTGTTCGTTTGTTTGTTTTGAGAGAGTCTTGATACATAGCTCTTGATGGCTTAGAACTCACTGTGCAGACCACACTGGCTTGGAATAAAGAGATCTACCTGCCTCTGCCTCCTGAGTGCTGGAATTAAGTGCATTATGTCATCACCAATCAACCTATTCTATATTTTATTAATGAATATGAGAGCATTCCTTTGGCTCTGAATTACTACTGGAAGTCGATAGAAGATCCTTTTGGGCCAAAATGGATTTTCTCTGAAGAACATCATCTTTCACTACAGAAATGCATTACAGAAATACAGTCCTCCAGAGCTTAAGCTAACAAACGGGATGGCTGGTGTAGCCAGTTCACCCACAGTCATGGCATGGGAGTCACACTGGCCAGCCCTACATGAGCATTGCCTGCACAGCTCAGGAGCCTGCTATGCTGGAGCATCAGTGCTGCCCAACCTTTCACGCCACCTGCTGTGGATGAGGTTTGCAGTGGGTCTCAGAGTTGCCATGCCCCGGGTGACCACACACACACTGACATGTCCCGGGTGACCACACACACACACTGACATGTCCCGGGTGACCACACACTCACTGACATGTCCCGGGTGACCACACACACACACACACACTGACATGCCCCGGGTGACCACACACACACACTGACATGTCCCAGGTGACCACACACTCACTGATATGTCCCGGGTGACCACACACACACTGACATGTCCCGGGTGACCACACACACACACTGACATGCCCCGGGTGACCACACCCTCACTGGCATGCCCCAAGTGATCACACACTCACTGAAACTTTGAGGGAGATGGTCAAAGCCAGGCAAGGTCAGTGCTACCCATTTGTGTTAGACACGCGAGGAAGGCATTGCTGCCATGTCCCCGAAGACCAGTGTGGCAGAGGATTCAGGACCGGATGAACCCTGCATGTGCATCGCACTCCCCTCCACCCTCCTCATTGGCGTCTACATCCGTGTTCAACCCAGGGACCCAAGGAGATGTGGGTAACCCTGTCAGTCTTACAGTCAGATTGAAGATTTGTTTTTTGTTTTTCTGTAATGATTTCCTCTTCATTCTATTTCTTTATTTAAAATTTAGTTTGTTTTATTGTCTCTGATTCCGTGGAAATTCAGTCCTCAGTGGTCAGTGTGTTACTGGGGTTAGCATAGTGTCTTAGGGCCATGCTGTCAGTCAATTTGTGGAAACTGAATCATTCCTTAAAATGGTCCCTGCAGAAGGGCTGATGTGGCAGCGCTCAGCGGTGGAACACACGCCTAGCGTGAACACGGCCCCGGGTTTGACCTCCAGGGGGATTCGTGTTTAAGATGGGGCACACACTTGCCCAACATGCACAGGGGCCTGGACTTGATCCTCAGCATGACCAAAAGAGTGGGGGGGGGGAGGGAGAGCTGGTGAGATTCTCAACATCTGACACTGTAAAAGGGACGACTCTGCTTCCAAAGGTAGCCGGGCCTGAGTGTCTCCTTGGCATCCACCACGATTCATGAAGCTGAGACTTAGATTCTTCCTTTTGGTTGTCAGGGAAGATCAGGACTAGCGATCAGTTTCCTGGACCTCAGCACGGTACTAGCTTTCCTGTGTCCTGTCATCACCCTGCCTTCCTCATTCATTCATCCTTCGAGGAATAGTGTGCTGTTGAGTCTGGGGCAGTGGGATTAGCAAGCTAGACAGAGGCTCCCGCTGAAGACACGGTAGGAGGCTCTCGAGGGAGCCTGTTGTGGTCTCCCTGTGGGCACTTCCTGGCACAGGGATGGTCTTGCTCCATCCAGTCAAACCTCTTCCTGCAAGTGGTTCTCCTTGGCAAGCCATGTGTCACGAGTGCCCCACTAGGTTCCTAAAACTGTGCCTGGGAGCCAGACACAAAGTGGGAACTGAGGGGTAAGTGATAAATCTTGGCAGGGTGATTCCTGGAATTCTTTGAGATATGCAGAAATTAGTTTTCCTTAATGGTAGATCGCTTTCCCCGCCCACCCCCTTCTCTTCCTGTATTCTTTCCACTAAGTTAAAAGGGAAAGGATGAAATGTACATTTTCTGCATTTAAACAAAGACACATAGATATTCAAGCAGTTCCTCCGTTTTACTAAAAGAATGCCCAGTGGAGAAAGTGAACGTGTCCCTCTCTGCGGACATTACCAAGAATCTTGTAGTTAGCTATCTCAGCCACTAGATGGCGACCGTAATTGGGAAGGCATGCGGTTGTGTGTGACTTATCCAAGCCTAAGAGGAGACAGGAGACCTGAAATGGTTGAACTTTTTGTGAGGTGAGCAAACCTGTGCCATTCTAGGAGGACACACTTTGGAGCTTCCGGCTGCCAATATTGGCAAATACTTTCCTTCATATACAAAGCTCTAAAGTTAGACAGAAAAAAAAAAAACAGATAAAAGCAGGAGTAGGGCTAACTTAAAAAAAAAAAAACAACAACCTAGATCCATGGAAGCTTGAATGTGTGAATATCCTATTTGATATTGTCTGTTTTCCCTCTAAAATGAAGACAAGTGAAATAATTCCTAAATTGTGCTGCGCTCCTGAGCCGACTCTGGTCTCTGGCTGCTATCCTAACCCACCTGGTGGGGGATTAGCTCATCTTTGAAAAGAGCTGTCTGGGGCTCTGGGAACCAGGCCAAGTTTGTTTGTTTTTTTCTTTCATTTTAAATAGGAGTCTAGCATGCTCCCAGGACAGAGAACTCAGTCACTGTGACCATCTCAAACCAGGGCAGGAAAGGCTTTGTCAAGGGTCCGGTCAGGCAGAAGGTCCACTCTGTTTCCTTCACCGGTGTCCCTTGATCTGTCTCTATGGGAGCAGCATTTTCCTACCAGACTCCAATAAGACTCATTAAGGAACCTGAGGAGGGTGGCCCATACCTTTTAATGACTCTACACAAACTCCCTCCGTCTGCTAATAACTGTCCCGGGCTTGAGTCCTCAAATTCTCCATTGGCTAATGGTGTTTTATTGTCTGTGAAAATCATTAGCTGCCTTTGAAATACTCATTTCTTTGACAACCGAAGCTGCCTAAATCCAGTTTCATGGGTTTTTCTTGCTACTCCTTGGTATAGCCTCCAATTAATCAGATTTCTTTGTACCGATGCTTTCTTTAATGAGTGGTATTTGGTGATAATGGAAGGGAGAGCCTAGCAAGCAAAGGTTTGAACCTAGCCCAAGGGTTTCAGATTAGCATCAGTGGCTGTACCTGAAGCTGAATCTGCCTGACTGCTATCTTTCTTCTAGATTAGATGGAAGAATTAGGGAGACATTTTCCTACCGGTGTTTATGCTCTGGTTCTGATGACAGTTCAAACAGTGGAAACTATAAAATGTCACATTGTTGGCCTAAAACAGGTAACGTAGTTCAGAAGGCAGAGCTATAGTTGCAATTTTAATAGAATATCTCTTATTTATGGTTTGGTAAGGTCATCATCTAGACGAAATGTCTTAATCATCTCTACCACCAGTATCCCACTCCCCACAAGCACCCCAATATTTCCTCTCCCCACTCCATGTACCCCCTTTCCTTTTTAAAGATGTGCTTGTTTAATGTTACATGTGTGAGTATTTTGCTACATCTGTGTGTGCGACATGTATGCCTGGTGCCTGCAGAGGTCAGAATAGGGTGAGGGATCCCCTGGAAATGGAGTTACAGATGTCTGTGAGCCACCATGCTGGGAAATGAATCCAGGTCCTCTGCAAAAGCAACCAGTCCTCTTAACTGTTCGTGTCGGGCCTTTAACTTCAAAATCAAGATCTTGTTTCGTAGACTCTCAATATGTACCCTAGCTGGCCAGGAACTCACAGAGACCTACCTGGCTCTGTCTCTTGGGTGCTGGGATTAAAGGTGTGTGCCACCACACCTGCCCTCCCCCTTTTGTTAATGAACATGCAAAGACAAATAAGATAATGCCTCTGGCTTCCAGGAGCTTCCAGCTTCTAAGATTAGTTTTTTAAAATATATATAATACATATTTATTATACATTGTGTGTGTGTGTGTGTGTGTGTGTGTGTGTGTGTGTGTGTGTATGTGTGTCTTTTGGAGGCCAGAAGAGAGTATCAGATTTCCTGGAGCTGGGGTTACAGGCAACAGTGAGCTGCCTCCTGAACTTGGTCTTCTAAAAGAGTAACAAGTGCTCTTAACCCCTGAGCCATCTCTCTGGTCTCTAAGGGATCAGAAACATTTTTGAGAGAGGGGTAGGAAGGGAGGAAGGAAAGAAGGAAGGAAGGAAGGAAGGAAGAAAGAAAGGAAGGGGGGATAGAGGGAGGAAAGAAAGAAAGAAATGAATTAAACTACTTTCCTATAGCAAAGTTATCATTAAATTACTATTGTATTTCCAATCTGTAGGTGATCATGATATTTGATTCCAGGAAAGTATTCTCCCAATTTAGCGACTAGAATGGACAGATTGATTGGTGCTTTGGCCTCGCTGTCTGTCTGTCCAGAAAGCTTGCTTGCCCCTGGCTTATGCAGATGGAGCTGGTGACTCTGAGCATGCCCTTTAAGACAGTTTTCCTCCTCCTTGCCTGCTTGTCTGCATAGGCTCAGGGTTCCTCCTGACTCTGCTATTACACAGTGTTCTAAAAAGCTAGGTGATGAGGGTCCAGTTTCCATTTTGGACCTTGGCTTTCCTCTGAGCGAGACTGGGGTAGCAGGGTACGACCTAGAGGGAGGACATAGAAGAGGGAAGGGGCTTCAGGGATGTGAAATGATGAGATCGCTCCTATAGCATTGGGTGAAGGGGACGCGTCATCTGTGGACCTCCTTTGTCTTGATGAGTCTGTTTCCCTTTGCCAGCCCACCCATGAGAGGATGCCAGCTTAGCTTCAGTCATCCCCAGTGAGGGAGAACTAGGGGCCACCTGTCTCATGCCATATATTTGATATGCATTGCCTTTTTTTCCTTTCTTTTCCCTCAAATTTGTGAATGGGAATAGATAAGAAAGGGTGGGCTTAGGCACCGACAGCCCTTTGACTTTGCAGTTACCAGGGGGAAGGGGCCAGGAAACCATGGGCTGCAGTTAAGAACGCTAGACATACAGTCATCCAACCACCTTATATTGCCCGTTACATTTTCTTCAGACAGATTTGGAAAATAAGTTATCTCCAGCTCATAGGGCACAGTTTATGAACTCTTCTGTCTTCCCCTCTACTAAATTTCCCATTTGGATGACCACAGCGCAGCAGAAGTTTCTGTCTGTGCTGGTAAGTGGCAGGCTGCTGTTGTTACTGGCTGACCTTTGTTATGAGTCCATGGGAACCACATCCCAGGCTTCATTGATGGGGTGGGATAGTTAGCTCTGTCTCAGAGTGAGCGGGAAGTGCCTGCTGACTGTCGTTTTGGTTGGCCCGCTTCTAACCAAGTTGGTAAAGTTTGATCTCATCTAAGTAGAGATTCATGACGAAAGACAACTGTTGATGGTTGCATCGAGTTCTGTGACCATTCAAAGAAATGGCAACGCTTTTATACATGGTCAGGAGTTAGAACTGCTATACTCTGCCAGGTAGACAGTCTACATGATAAAAGAAAAAAAGATGAGTAATTTTTAATTACCTTGCTTGCAAAATAGGTGGGCATGACTGAGGTGCTCAAGAATGTAGGCTACTAAATTATTCAAAAATGCATGCATTTGAATTGTCTATTAGTGGTCCAAGCAGTATACTTCTTTCGAAAGACAAATTTCCGGTTGCTCATTAACACCAGCATAGTAGGAGGGGCAGCATGTAGCACCGTGGCAAAGATGTCTAAGTAGCATGAATGAAGGCGTGGCTCAGTGGCCATCGCACATGAAAGAATGCGAAGAGTTTATCACCATACTGTGCTTGAATAAGTGCCTAATTACCGATGCGCACTATGTCGTGAGACTCTGTCCGTCAGAACAGTTTGGCTCACCTGGTTCGGTGTGGCGGGAGAAGAGTGGTACTCAAACCATTGCTTTAAAACTGAGAGCAGTAGCCCGAGGTGGCATGGGAGAGTCCTCCCTGCCAGACTGAAGGTAGACTAGCCCGAGGTAGTGAGTTTTTCGTGTTGGCCTGGGCCTTGCTGCCTGGCAATCCTGTTTGTCCATTCCACCTGTTTTGGGTATTCAGATTTGTGCGCATCCTGTATTTGAAACGTGAAGGACAGGCGTGCCATGATGCTCTGAGATAGAAGGGCGAGTGGCAGGCTGTGCTTTGGAGGCATACTGCTAGCATCTAGCAGATGCTCACATGATACCCACTCAAGACTGGTGTTCACAAGCCTTTGTCAACACTTCTGGTTACTTTAAAGCAGATCTGGGAGATCCAAGGTAGAGAGGAATTGATCGCTCATCTCTAAGAAACCAGTCAACCTAATAATTACTTAGCTGCCCTTCTGACATGGCAGACCAATGGTGTAGCTCGAGGTAAAGAGAACAGTAAAAGTCACATACACCTGGAAATAAGCCAGCTTCTGGGGTGCCTGCTTAGTTCCCGGCATTAGATGCTCCTAGGTCAGTATTGCAAAATTATGTAAGAACACACACACATGTCTTGCGTAACTCCATGCTTGAAGGGAGAGTTTCCGTACTGGCTCAATGAGCCTATCCTTAGCTGAAGGAAAATGCAACCTACAACTGAAAAGCCTTTAGTGGTGTGCCTCCCCCTCACACGGTTGATAGGTGGGTTAGTAAGTTACTGTGTGCCGCTTGTGACAGAACACTGTGACAAAAGGCAGCTGAGGGAGGAAGGGGGTTGTTTCAGCTTATAGGTGACAGCCCATCACTCAGGGAGCCAAGGCAGGAGGCACGTAGAACAGGAAATGGGGCAGAGGCCATGGAAGAATCCACTTAATTTGTTTGCTCCTCTGCTCGCCTTCAGTTGCCTTTCACATACATTCCAAGCCTACCTGCGTAGGGATGGTGCCACTCACAGTGGGCCGGGCCCACCTACATCAATTAGCAATCAAGAGACTACCTTGCAGATATGCCCACAGGTAAGGAAGGGTCATGCAAGAGTATAAAACTTAGTCCAAACCAGGAATGAGGAGAAGTCATTTGTTTGGGTGAACCCCTTGAAGAAATCAGTCGTTTAAACTATGAGCCTGCCCATTCTGCTAGTAAAGGCTTCAGGAAGATGCAGCAGGTGCTCTCAGAGTCAAGATCTTGAAAACGGTACTCCATTGGGCATCTTGCAAATGGCGTTCACTCACAATGGTAACTCGGGCAGTGTCAGCTGTGTAGCATGAAACTATGGTAAACACATCAGTTGGTAACTCTAGTTGGTAATTGTTTATAGGTTGGCTATTACCCACAAGGACTTAAGAACTGAGAAAACCCATTTGGAAAACATAAAGGCAAAATACACACCACCAGGTTAAATAATCATATCAGCTATCAGAATGTAAGGTACGGCATAAGATTGGCAAATTAGAATCAGATGGGCAGTGAAGGTGTCTCTATTCATTCACAAAAGGGAAAGTAGCCTCGGGGCTGCCTTCCTTTGAAACCGACATCACCAAGGAGGAGAATGGAGAGGGCAAAGCTGGCAGAAGGAAGGGTTTGGAGCCCTCTCTGAGAGCCATTAGAAGCACCAACAGCAGGCAGCCAGGGGTGATGGCGTCGGGTATCAGTTCCAGTCAGGAGTTCTGGGGGAATCTGAGTGAAATTTTTTTTATAGTATACTTTGTTTAATACAATGTTTAACTATAAAAGTTAATACAGTTTTGAAGTTTAGATTCTGTAAAATGTCATTTGCAGAAAACAGTCCAACACACGAGACTAATAAGAGAAGCATCATTTAAACTAATTTACAATTGAGAAAACAAGTTTTCTAAATTCCATTAAAAATATACATCACAGTGACTTTGGAGCTAGGAAAAGAAGTGCATTAACTTAATTATGCTTTCCCCTTCCGCAGAGAGCAGCCACGAAATGCCCAATTTATTTATCAATCTTTCAAAAATACTATAAACACACAGGAGGGGACACAGAGAATACAGAGCGGAATTTTAAATCGATTTTTTATGTTAACATATAAAGTAATGAATGCCCTTATGACATCTTCCTGTATATCCATCATTATACTCTATTCTTATTCGTTCCCCTCCCTCACTCCCCTCCTCCATTCCCACTTCCCTCAGATTGCAATTTTATATTACTGTCAGACTAACGTATGCCATTTAAAGAGTGAGCCCTACTTGAGACACCACCTTGGCCGGGAGCTGGTTAGAGAGGTGGGATTTAGGGTTTGATCTAGACACACAGACTGGGGATTTGGATGTATAATTTCCAGGAATCTGGTTTTGGAAAGTTCCCGTTTGTATTTTCTATGAACTGAAGTTTGGAAAGCACCTATAAATTGGCCTTTGTTCTCAATAACAATGGAGATGGAGACCTTGCAGGGAAGTCTCCTTGGGAGACTGTCTTTGGCAGCCTCTTCTGCGTTTCCATCCACCTGCTAGTCACTGTCAGCACATGCAGCATGAGAGCCCACCCTGCGCCCCACCCCACCCATGACCCTCTCCCCCCAACCCAGCCCATTACCGACTGTTGAGAAGCTCTTTAGCTGTTGCTGAAGTAATCTCTAAAGATGCTGACCACAGGCCCCAGGTGGACTGGGAAGGGCCCTGCATTCACGGTGTACTTCTGTAAGGAGGGGCTTGCATTTTTTTTTGTTGTTGCTTGTTGTTTTGTTTTATGTTTGGTATGCGTTTTGGAGAAAAATACTGAAATCAAACACAATAGACACCTACAATGATGCTTATGATTTAACTTATTTGTGTGTTTCATAGCCTCTTAAAAATCAGTTTTCACCATTTTGAGCATTTCATTTTATCAGACATTTGTCATAAAATTTAGATTTTTCTGGACATCCATGATACCTCTATAAAAATAACATGAGTGGAGTAAAATAATGTTGAACCCTAGACACATACTCTTGACTCTTCAGTCCATGCATGTTAATTTTGGATACTTAAATGTGACCTTTCTAGACAATCTCATTGAGTCATTGAGGGCGACTCCTAGTGTAAGGGAAAGAGCTATGGCTTTGAAACAAGGAGACTGGCCTCAGATTCTGGCTGAACAGCTTCCTTAGGCCTAACTCCCCCATTTCTTGAGGTAGAACACTAAAATGTAGATCTTAACACCTGCTTGCCATAGTCTGACATCTCTGGAAAAGTAGTTCAGGGTCAGTAAATGTTAATATTTGCTTATTAACCATTTTCCCATTTGCCTTAGGCTAGAATTTCTAAAATGAGGGGAGGGGAAGGAGTCTAAGGAGGTTTGATTCCAACAAGAGGTCTTTCCCTTGTTGGCAAACTACATGAAATGCAGGGATGTCTGTGTCTTGGTGGTTTGCTGCAGATGGACTAGTTAGACCCTAATCATTTTAACTCCATTGCGCTCTTGAGTCCCATCTCCCCCTCTGGAGTCTTTCCTAATAACTAGTTAAATGGAGTCCATCTTTAGTGTGGACTCTCATTATACTGGAGCCTCTTGTTCTTCCAAGTGGCCTTTTGAAAGTTCTCCTTAAATACAAGCTAGTTGACTTGAACTTTGTCCATCCCCAAGCCCCATGGAACTATGGAATGACAGCTTGCCAGTGAGATTCCAGAGCTCATGTTTTCCTGTTCTGTTCAAGAGCCTGGCGCCTGCCATAAAGACAGCCTATGTTAATAGTCTCCTTCAGTACCTACTGTTGAATCTCCCTTTCATAGGCGGGGAAGTCAGTACTGCAGTTTGCCAAGTTCGTCATGTACTCAGGATGTAGCAAAATGTGCCTCGAACCCCAGTAGTCTATAGCCAGAAGTGGATTTAGATCATTGCATCATATAGGTAGAGATGAGGATGGGGAAAAGCTGTTGGGAGGGGGGTGACATCTGGTGGGGAGAGGCTGTCAACAGGTATAGATATGGACTACAGACAGATCATAGGCTATTCAACTTAGGTTTCCATTCCCTCCCCCAAATTCATGGCACTAACAAATCTGCTATGGAATGGATTTCTATACTGAGAGAGGCTACCCTCCTAACAGAATTGTCAGCCTGGAGTCCATATCAAAGCTTGACTCCCATCTACATCCTGAAGCTATCACCTGCTACGTCTATACCGGCCCTCTCCAGATAGCTAGGAACAAAAGGCCTGTGAACAAATTAAACACAGGCTGTTTTTATTCTGCTTCTGCAAGCCCCGTGCCTGCTTAATGTAGCACATGACGCTACCTGGGGCTCTGTTCTCTTATATTTTAAATAAATGCGTATGGGAATCTAGCACCTCCTTCCACTAGAACAAGAACTGTTCCGAGGCTCTATTGCAGCCGATATTTACAGCTTTATTTTACGGCATCGTTCACCGTTCAGAGCAAGCCTGGGTGGAAATGTGGTGATCAAAGTGCTTGCTTCCTCGCCGATTGGCCTCCAGTTCACGCTCTGCCTGCCAGCCAACGAAAATATTAGTGAAGCGCTATGGAGATGCTCTTTTGCCCGCACACAGACACTAGCCTTGCCCCCCTTGAATTCTGAAACATCGTCACGAGGCCTTTCAGCATCCACAGGCTCGACCTCTGTGTGTACATTCATGTGCCCGGTCCACGTTGCCAATCCCTCCCATTAGCACCTTTGCGTTTCGTCTCTGCTCAAGCAGACGCTACATGAAAGGGGACGGGGCAGAGTGGAGATGTCAGGTCCACTTTCTTGCCTCCTTGAAGCGGTCTCTTTGGTTTGAGGCAGCCATGCAGATGAATCCAACAGCGCCGTCTATAACACTAAAGGGCGGGTCCGGAAGATGAGAGGCACAGTTAACGTCAAACCACACTTATCAAGACCTGGGAGGAATTTCAGGCCTTTGATTTGATTCCTATGACCTTCCGGTTGTACAAACACAATGCACAATGGTGTCAGTTATACAGTCAGTGCTTTATGAAGGCTGGAGTTGATTGGCTGAGCCCAGTACAGTGTTGAGCACGGTCTTAGGGTCTAAGCCTAGGTTCTGAGAGTGGTGTTCAGACCTATAGAAGAGACATGTTATAATAAGAAAACCTATGAAACAGACATGTTATAGTAAGAAAACAGAATCAGGAAATGTATGCAATAGGGCCATAACGGGAAGAGGAACAAATAAAGGGTCCATGAACCCCCAGGTCTGTTTTCAGAGTATTAATGTAGAATTCAGGTTTAGATAGTAAGCAATAGGTTTGTGCTGGCAGCCCTGGTCAAGGTCTGGTCCTGCCTGTCATTGTCCTGGCTCTGGTTTGTCTTGTAAGGTGATCTGATAAGCAGTCAGAATTGTGTGGAGTTCCCCAGCCTTTCACCATTTCCCAGCATAGGGATTTTGGGGCAATTTCAATGATTTGGAATTCATTGCTTCATTGTCTGATGGCACAAGAGTTATAGGGGCACAACCAGATGCAGGCAACACAGCCCTGGCAATTCTAGGCGACAGTCCTTGCTGTAGAAGCTGTCCCTTTGAGGGTGTCTGTCTGTCACTATGTTGTATTAGAAGAACACTGCATACCACTGTCTAATAACTTCTCTTCTAGTCGAATTCACTAACATATGAAATTATCAGAGAAAACAGAATAAAATGAACTTAGAATCACCAAGTCTTTATGTTAGAAGGCTTCCTGACACCTGCTTACTCAACTGGTTGCTAGCCACTACTATTCACAAGGTGCTACCTGGGGACTATGAGCATAAATGCATATTCCAGAGGCCAGCACAGAGTCAGACACTTTGAGAGAAGTCTGGTCTAGTAACCTGTATACTTGAAAATGCTTCCAAGGCATTCTGACACACAGCCAGGTCATCGAGTCCAGCCTCTCCATTAACAGCGGGTATCTCTGTGAATAGCACTGAAGAAGTATGATTACCCGACTCTTCATGTTGGAAGGACCTCAGTGCAGAACAAAGCGGTGGGACTCAATGTTGACAGGGTGTTGGCAGTATAAGGAGACTTGGGTCTGCTATAACAAAAGAGGCCTTGATGACTCTATTCTGCTCATTGGTCTCAGCATGGCTCGGTGACACAGACAGAATCTCCTTGCAGCACACAGTCTTTCCAGTGATTTAAGCATTCCCCTTCAATGGGCCCTTTTGTCTGGTAGTCCGTGTGTTTATTCAGTTCAGATGGTCAGCCACTAACACAGAGCTCGCTGAAGCTTGCTGTTGCCACATCGCTCCTCTTCACCCTCCCATCTGCCTTCCTCTGAATGAACTCAAGGCTATCAGGCATGGTACCCGGAATGGACACCATGCTGACCCCTGCTCTGACTAGCAGAATCCAACAGGGGCAGCAGGAACACTCTGCATTCCTGTCTGTGACCTGCTTCTTTGGAGACCCTTCTGAGAGTCCTCAAAGCCCAAGCTGGTGATGACAGAATGTTCTGTGGCAGATCAGGAATGGGAAGGGTCGCTGTGGTCACACTGAGCCTGGTGCCTGGTGAGTGCATACTGTTAGAAAGACATCTACATCTGCCTTTTGATGTTCTAAGTCAAGAAAGAATGTTTTACAGAATACACAGATGAGAGCTGTATAGACCACACTGTGTGTGTGTGTGTGTGTGTGTGTGTGTGTGTTGGTGTGTGCCAGAGTGAGTGTGATCTTTAAGATGAGCAGTCATTGTTCTCATAGGTACAGTCAACCTGTCACACTGAAGACTGTCACACTAAGCCAGGGAAGCATGAGGAGGCTGCTTTCCCTCTCTTCTTCAACACAACTGCTGCCATCTAAGCAGGTTATAGCCCTTCCCACAACTGAAGGGAAAGACTGATGAGCCTTCTTTATTTGAGGTCAACTTCCCAACCCTGCCTGGCTGTAAAAACAGCCATAAGCCGCTGAATCCTTGGCCCTAAACAGGGCATCTCTGGCATCCCTTGCAAGACTCGGGACATCATAGAAGATGGGGCAGAAAGATTTCCTAAGAACCGGAGGCAAGGGACACTCATTCAGTACTGAGGTGCTACACCACATAACCACACGATTCTACAGATACAATTCATAAGGGGGAGGTGCCATGAGTACCAGCCCTGGCCACTTGTGTCCTGTTGGTACACGGGAAGGCATGTGCAAACAGATGAGATGGATGCAGGCTTGTTGAGAAATAGCCCAAGTTCATGGGAAGAGTTGGTAGAACTTGACTAGGCTGAGGAAATGAAGTTACAAGAACACCTTTGTTCCTATGTTTAGGACGACTTTTAAAAAGCATCCCATAATTGCTTCAACCTTGCCTTCAAACAGCTGATGACTGGCTCCAATGGGCTCCAGTGCAGCTCCCCTTCTCTCTCTCTCTCTCTCTCTCTCTCTCTCTCTCTCTCTCTCTCTCTCTCTCTCTCTCTCTCTCTCTCTCTCTCTCTCTCTGTCTCTCTCTCTTCTGCTTAAATTATTTCTCGGCAACATCAAAGAAATAGTCGTTCTGTGTCACCATATTGTGCAGCAAGCACAGACCAGATTCTAGGGCTCCAGTTTTACTACAAAGCGTGAAACTTCTACAAGATGACCTGGTCTCCTCATTGGAGACGTGACTGAGGGAGCGTGTGGTAGATTCACTGCTTTCCTGGAGTCCAAGTGAGTAGCTGGAGACAGAGGATGTCGGCCAGATGCCATGGCTCACCAGTGCCAATTACTGAAGAAGGCCTCCAGTGGGGTGGAACCAGGAGGAAGCCAGGATGCTGGGAGGAGGCAGCTGGACTGGGGCACGATGCTCATCAAACAATGGAGGAAAAGAAAGGGCTTCCGTGAGTCTGTCCCGTGGTGTCTTCCATGGATGGAAGGGTTTCTGTCTAACCTCTATCTGTCTCCGAAGAGGAAGCTGGGGACCAGTACACTCCCTTCCTGCCTGACCATGGAAGCAGCCTCTCTCCTGATGACCAGCACTGCTGAGGTGTTTGTAGTTGGGGCTGGTTCATATACCGGCATAGCCTTGGAGAAGAGCTGTCTCTGGGTGTGCTGGTGGCCCCTGTGAAGAAGTATCCTCTGCTGGAGTGGCACTGTCACACTCTCCTCTCCCCACCTTCTAAACCCAGGCGGGGGGGGGGGGTGTAGGGGGCAGGGATTTGAGGTTGGTCTGGGGCTAAGTGTGGTACTATCCGAAGGAGGGAATGTTTGTTTGGGTTTTATTAGGTGAGTCGATTTGACCCAACTGTGGGTCCCTTTGAACTTGAACTTGAGCCTGCCCTGTTTAGGTTAAATAATTAGAGCTTTAAACAGTTGGAAACAAACATCTCATTATAAGTATCATGTTTGTACCTTCTCAAGTAGTAGACTGTAATGTGAGTTTTTGCCATTTAACCGACTCTAGTTGAGTGACGGCTAATAAGTGTGAGAGGATCTCTTCTTTCCTGGGAATTAGCTTGGCTCCATCCTCTTGAACACAGATGGTTGTGATGAGAAGCAGTCTTCTTGTCTATGTACAGGGATTTAAAAAAAGAAGTCTTTCCATTTGCAAAAATATGGATGAAATTGTGGGATGTTAGGAGACGTCTAGTAAGACAAATATAGAAGAAAAGCGCTAAATGATACCACTTATGTGATGAATCCAAATTACTCAGGCTGATAAAAGTGGAGAGGAAGATGGTGGTTGCCGGGGACCAGGGAAGACAGAATCGGAAGTCAGCTTCAGCAGTGTAAGATGATTACATTCCAGAGTTTAGTCCCTACAGATACTGTATTAGACACTGAGGATTTGCCAGAGAGAATGGTTTCCTCTTCTTGCGCGCGCGCGCACACACACACACACACACACACTACTATGGCATTTAAGGTAATGAAAGTGAAAAAAAGATGGAGTAAATCTCTTTTTTACAAACAGCATCTCATGTGGTTCAGACTGGCCTAAACTCCCAGTGTGGCCAAGGCTAACTTGAACCCTGACAACCCTGATACAGATGTACATCACCAAACTTGCCTAAAGGTGGAACAACTCCGAGCTGTCTTGCTTCCAATGCACTGCTTCCAAGATGATTTTCCTTCAAGTCAGCTATAATTGTATAACTTTACAACTTAAAAGCTTTTCAGAATTCCTATTCTCCTACTTGTGTTTCAGAACTTTCCCCTGGCCCCAGACTGCAGTCCGTCTCTACCTCGGTGCCCTGGATTTACGCACTGTTTCCCCAGGAGCCAGGCTTCTTTGGGGGTGGTTTCGTTTTTATTGTTTAACGGGGTTACCCTACCCTCTTGTTCCTGTGTGTTTCTTTCTTTTCACCTCCATCCTCGGGGCTGTGCCCTCACCTCCAGACTTTCCCTTCCTCAGGCCTCACATTGTTCAAGATTGGGCTCTCCTCCAAGTCAGGTGAATCTGAACCAGATCCCATAGCAATGGTTGATTCCATCGGTACCCTTGTATTTTGGAGAATAGATAGACCAACTTGTCATGTGACTGTCTCTCATAGTGACCTATGCATGGTAAGGCCTAAGTGACAAATATCCAAGAAGATTCAGGCCAGATCCCCAGTTTTCACAATCTACTCAGATCCTGGAGAGTTCAGTACAGAATCATCTAGTGTCTAGGACTTTCTAGTGTCTCTGTGCTTTCTCCTGTTGCCATTCCTAGCCCCCGGATACCAAAGTCATAACTTACACAGCTTTCAGGCTGAGTATTCAAGAAAGACCTGCTGAGTTGATGGCATAGAGCAGTGGTTCTCAACCTATCTAATGCTGTGACCCTTTAATACATGTTGTGGTTACCCACAACCATAAAGTTATTTTCTTTGCTACTTTATAACTGCAATTTTGCTACTGCTATGAAATGTAATGTAAATATCCATGTTTTCTGGTGGTTTTAGTTGACCCCTGTGAAAGGGTCATTTGACCCCCCCAAGGGGTCTCAACTCGCAGTTTGAGAACCCCTGGTTTAGATGATGTGAGCATGAAATGGGCAGAGAGAAGCTGTTTAGAAAGGTGGAGTGAAGGGCTGGGCTGTCGTTCAATAATAGAGCACTTGCCTAACATGTGTCATTCAATAATAGAGCACTTGCCTAACATGTGTAAGTCCACGGTTTGTATCTCTAGCACTGGGTGGGGATGCATATACGGCGAGGACCTGTGACTCCCTTGGGTACACTGGAAAAGCCATTTATGTCATCATAAGTTCATCAGAGGCAGACTGTCCCAAGTCTAGTCTCCTGTTGTGCCCTCATGTGAAATCAAAGTGAGATAGGATCTTTGTACTTATAAACATCTAACAAATGGTAGAGAACATATGTCCAAACAAACCCACTTGGCAGAACACACGGTGCTACCGAAGGGATGACACCTCTGTCTTATCTATCATACCTTGAAGGGTAAACGGGGCCCGCAGGCTGGCATTAACATTGAAGGCAAGAAAGTGGGCAAGCTGGAAAAGGGAGGCCAGTGGGAATTTCAAAGCCATGATGTGGTCTTTCCAAATGGTTGGTCACTCTTTCCCTGTTCTCACCCCAAATGGCCATGACACATAATCTCTTTGCAATTTTCATTATTTTACTTGCTATCACAAAACCGTAACACTGAGGTAGTCAAGGGAGATTAAGGGAGGTGGGTGTAGAATAGGCTTTGCAAACCTTTGCTTACCTCAGAAAACATATTTGCTTACTTTACCAGGAAGTTGGTTTTTGGTTTTGTTTTCTGTGGGTGCCAAGAGGGGATTAATGAGTAGCCGCTGGCTTTGCCAGCTTTCTTTTGATTTCGGTTTATATAATTAAGCAGTTCCCAGAATGACTTGAGCCTCTCCCTCTGCATCAAAACACCCTTCTCAAATGCGTCAGAGGTCACCAGCGATCCACACTGAATACAGGGTGGGGAAGGTAAAAAGTGTACCTTGCTTTGTGGCATCTCTAATGTGTAAAAAGATCTGTAGTTATGCTTTGGGGGAGCACATAGGAGCTGTGTGGGGAAGAAAGCAAACCCAAAGAAAACTGAGAATGCACTAAGGTGGATCCTGAGCTGATCTGTCCAGAAATAATAATGTGGGAACACCTGGTTCCTTTGGAATTTCTAGCAACAGGGACATACATGGCATGGGCACTCAAGAATGGGTGGTGGTGGCACATAGCTTTAACCCCAGCACTCAGGAGGTAGAGGCAGGCGGATCTCCGTGAGTTCGAGGCTAGCCTGATCTACAGAGTGAGTTGCAGGACAGCCAGGAACACACAGAGAAACCCCATCTTGTAAAACAAAACACAATGCAAGCACTCAGCACAGATGCCCTAGGAGCCTACTATGTGCTGCAACCAGGAATCTACTCTGTGCGAGCCGTGGTCCCAGTTGATGGGGAGGATAGGAGACAAAACTGGGGGTTAGGCTAGGGTGACACTGAACTTCTGATCTTCCTGCCCACACCTCCTGAATGCTGTGTGCACAGTACTAGGTTTAGAACTCAGAGTGTCCTGCAGCACACTAAGCAAGCATTGCACCAGCTAAGCTACATCCCAACTCTATAGCACTTACAGCTATTAAAGAGAATTTCAAGCATTTCTCTTTGGGGCCTCTAATTCCCTTAAAAAGAAAAAACTTCATAAGAACCAATCCAGAACTGCCAATAGCCCCTGCCTTCCTGGAGCATACAGACAACGTTAGTTACCGTTTCTGCCAGTGGGAGAAAACATCACGGCCAGAAGCAACGTGAGAGCGAAAAGGTTAATTTCTGCTTACAGTGGGTGAGCCCATCACTGAGAGGTGCCAAGGCAGGAGCCCGAGGCAGGAGCTGGAGCAAACCCATGGAGGAGTACTGCTTACTGACTTGCTTCTTGTGGGCTTCCTGGTCTGCTTTGTTACAGCACCCAGGACTGCCAGCTCAGTATTAGCACACTGCCCGAAGTGTGGAGTTTCCCACCCATGCTGCCCCAGCTGTCATCAGTGAAGAAAATGCACCAGAGACTGGCCCACAGGCCAGTCTGGTGAGAGCGTTCTCTCAGTTGAGATTCCCTCTTCTAAAATGCCTGTGTCCATTTGACAAGAATCTAACCAGTACATAGATACTAGGGAAATCACTGTCACACAAACACAGCATCCCCTGGGCTGAGTGTTGTGGCAGGGGACACAAGACAGATGGGTGGGATCTTGTCAGGAAAACCAAGGACAGCTTCCATGAAGGAAAGATGGCTGCATTGAAGTCTTTGCGATACAGAGATACGGGGAACTCGTTGCGGGAGAGAGCAGGGGAGGCAGTCCAGACAGCAAGAACAGGAATCAAGGTTCTAGGGCAAAAGGAATAAGGGAAGCTGGAAGGCAAATGACTCAGAAGATCATATGAGTATGGCAAGGTGTTTTCTACCTGTCCTAAGGGGAACACAGGCCTTTAAAGGAATTAAGATGGGCTTGGCAGGTTACTCAGTGAATAAAAGCACGTGGCTGTGTAAGTGTAAGGGCCTGAGTTTGAATCCCCAGCACCCGTGTAAGATTCTGGGCATGTCTGCACATGCTTGTAACTCTAGTATTGGTGGGAAGAGGGGCAGCTCCCGACATTGCCTTGGTCTGCTCTATCTGGAAGAGCAAGCTTCCAGGTCAGTGAGAGAATTCCGGTTCAGTGAAAGACCATCTCTCTGGCCTCCATGCATGGGTACATGGTTCTACATACTCGCACACTCATATGCATGTACAACATACTCACAACATGCACGCACGCACGCACGTGTGCACACACACACATGCACGCACACACACATGTATTAATAGTGGTAGGGTGAGAGGAACAGATTTCAAGCAGAGTCCCTCTACCTTGGGAATGGCCAGCATTAAGACGGGAAACTGAACTAGCTGTAGAAACATTCCTAGCAAAGCAGAACTCTGGACAAGAGATGAAAGCTGCTCGAGTCACAGAGACATGAGCATGGCAGTGGTGGAGACCAGAAGTGTGCAGCTGTGAGAAATGAAAAGGAATACTAACCAGGCAAGAGCAACAGTGGGGGAGGGGGATTTGGGAGAAGGTACACTAACCAGGCAAGAGCAACATTGGGGAAGGGGGTCCGGGAGAGGGGGATTAAAGATGACTACTGGGGTTCTCACTTGAGAAGCTGGCTGAAGGTGCAGACTGGACCTCAGACAGGAAGTTCTGTGTGAGGACCAGCTTGCCAGGGAAGATGATGGGGTCCGTTTCGACATGTTGGGTTGGAGTACCTGAAAGGCATCCGGAGGGGGATCAGATGCTGAGATGTGCGTCTGGAGCTCCCAGATGACGTCTAGGCAGGAGGGCGAAGTATGTGAGTCATCCATGCAGAGAGCCATGTGGGTGTGCGTAAGTAAACTCACACCACCAGGAAGGCCCGGCACACAGCCTTGTGAGCTCAGGGCTTCATGGCTGTAGGGAGAAGTCTACAAAGAGGCAGAGGCGACACAGAAAAGCAGAAAGAGACAGGGGAAAGGAGACAGACTCAACAGTACGAAACCAGCCTGAGGACCCAGGGAAGCGATGTTTGTTGTGAGAGAAGGTGATGGGGGAGAAAGCTGGAGAAAAGGCTGGGAATGAGATGCGCAGTAATAATAGCTGTTAGTTCTGCCAATGACAGTCAGCCTGGCTAACCCATACGGAGCTCCAACTATGAACTGGGCATTTTAACATACAGTTTAGGGTTAGGGATGTAGCTTGCCTAGCATGCTCAAGACTCTCAGTTTGAACCCTGGGTACTTCAAAAGAACAACAACAAAAATAAAGCACAATTCTATAAGGCAGGCACTGCAGACCCTCACTTTTGCAGGTTGGAAAGTTGGGCACAGAAAGATGAAATTCTTTGCTTGAGGTCAGGCAGCCAGTGAGTGATACAGTTGTGGGGGGCACTCCCCTTTGTCACTCTGCCCTCAGGACCACGTGGCTAATGTTAGGATAGACCCTACAACAAGAAGAGAGGGAGAGTTTTCCCTCTAGAGATTTAGATTCTTCAAATCCTCCATTGTGGCCACAGCCCAGGCTCGGGGTTGGTGACTATCAACTGGACACTTTGGTCGTTATTTCTGGTGGAATGTTCAGCTGATGGGAGAGTATGAACAAGCAGTGTATCTGTGCTTGCCTTGGGAAAGGCTGACCCCACTGCCTCTAGGGCAGAGGCTCTCCAAGTGTGGTTGCTGGACTGGCATCATCTCCTGAGACCTTGTTAGAGATGTCGATATTCAGGTTCCAAATCAGAAATGGTGTGGTCTGTCAGCAAGGATCACTGCTCTCATGAGACTCTTGAGTGATCTTGATGCTAAGGATGCTTGTTCTTGAAGTAATCCCCCCCTTTTTTAAATTAAGTTTTAGTGCACAAAATAATAGGTGTCACGAAGGCATTTCCATACATACATCATTGTATTTTACTCGTATTTAGCCATTATTATTACCCACTTGTTAATCCCTTTCCTTCCCCTTCTTGGTCCCTCTCTTGCTTTCAATTTACACACACACACACACACACACACACACACACACAGAGTTAAATCTAGAGTCCACATATAAGCAAAACCATTTAACATTTGTCTTTCCTCCCCCTGCTGTTTTTGTTTTATTTCTGTTACTATGACAAAATGTTCTAGTGAAAAGCAACTTAAGGAAGAAAGAGTCTGTTTTGGCTTCTACATCCACTGTACAGTCCATCGCAGCAGAGAATTCATAGTAGCAGGAGCATGAAGCAGTCAGTGGCATCCACATTTAAGGTAGAGAGAGACAGAGACACAGAGAGAGAAAGAGAGAGAGAGAGAGAGAGACACACACACACACACACACACAGAGAGAGAGAGAGAGAGAGAGAGAGAGAGAGAGAGAGAGAGAGAGAGAGAGAGAGAGAGAGAATGGTGCTGTGCATTTTCAGTCTGAGCGTTCCCACCACCGGAATGCCATCAGGACAGCTCCCTGGAGACGTGCTCATGTGTTAGCCTGAACTAGACTGTCCTTCAATGAGAGGTCTCATCCACCCCAGGTGATTCTAGACTGTGCTAAGTTGACAAAACTAACCTTCACACCCACCCAGCTCTCTTGTGCCTCCCCACCTTCCTTTACATCGTTTCTTGATAAAGAATGTCCAAAGATTACCGTTTATTGTCAAGCAAAATCCATGCACAAATATCACAAGACAAAGCAGGGATCTGAATGAGTCACCCACCCACAGCTGCTGCTCCTCCTTGGAAAGGCCTGTGCTCCACCTTTTCTTTCAGTCAGGCCATTCCCAAGGAAAGCCCTGCCTCTTGAACCAAAATACTCCTTTTGATTGGCTAGCGGACTGGCGGCAGACTCCCCATAACACTTTCTTCCTCCCACATAGACCCTCTTGTAGTTAGATGTCAAATGCTCTTTGCATCCATTTTCCTCCAAATGACACAATGTCATTCTCTTCTCTGTGGCTGAATAAAACCACCGTGTGTATGTACCCCATTTTCTTCATTCTGCTGTTGATGGATGCAAAGGCTGGTTCTGTGTCTTAGCTATTACGAACAGGGCACAGATGTACTTGGATGTACAAGCTCTCTCTGGTGCGCAGATGCAGAATCCTTCAGGCTCACACCTGGGAGTGATCTGGCTGGATCTTCTGTGTGTAGTTCCATTTCCAGTTCTTTGAAGGACCTCCATACTGACTTCCACAGTGGCTCCACCAGTTTGCACCCCCTAGCCAGCAGAGTATACACCACTCTCCCCCATCCTCGCCAGTAGCTGTTGTGCTTGGTACAGTTTGCTTTCTTGATGATAGCCCTTCTCACTGGGGTCAGAGGGAATCTCAATGTAGTTTCATTTGTGTCTTAGAAGGAGTCCTTGAAAAGAAAAAAAGAGAACAACTAATTTAGTAATCCTTAAGTTTTACTGTTGTAAAAAATACTTTGACATCCTTAGCCATTAGGGAACTCTGAGATTCCATCTTACACCCATCAGAATGGCTAAAATCAAAAACACCAATGACAGTTTATGCTGGAGAGGATGTGGAGAAAGGGAAACACTTCTCCATTGCTGATGGGAGTGCAAACTTGGACAGCCATTTGGAAATCAGTATGGCAGTTTCTCTGGTAAATGGGAACTAGTCTACCTCAAGATCCAGCAATTCCACTCTTAGGCATATACCCAAAGGATGCTCATTCATACAACATGGACATCTGTCAGCTATGTTCATAGCAGCATTATTTGTAATAGCCAGAACCTGGAAGCAACCTAGGTGCCCCTCAACCAAAGAATGAATACAGAAAATGTGGTACATTTACACAAAGGAGTACTACTCAGCAGAAAAAAAAAACAATGGAATCTTGAAATTTGCAGGCAAATGGATGGAACTAGAAGGAACTATCCTAAGTGAGGTAGCCCAGTCACAGAAAGGCAAACATGGCATGTACTCACTCATATATGGATATTAGACATAGAGCAAAGGATTACCAGCCTACAATCCACACCTCCAGAAAAGCAAGACAGCAAGGAGGACCGTAAGAGAGACATACATAGTTCCCCCGTGAAGTGGAAAGGGACAAGAGCCCCTGAACAAATTGGGAGCCTGGGGGGAGAGGGAGGAAGGTAGGAGAAAGAGGAGGAGAGAATAGGAGTAGGGAGGAGAGCATGAGGGATCAGGAAGATTGAGTGGGGAGAGGAATAGAGGAGAGCAAGAGAAGAGACACATCAATAGAGGGAGCCACTATAGGTTTAAAGAGAAATCTGGCACTAGGGAATTATACAGAGATCCACAAGGATGACTTTAACTAGGAACCTAAGCATAGTGGAGAGGCTACCTTAAATGTTCTTCCCCTGTAATGAGAATAATGACTACCTAAAATGCCATCCTAGAGCCTTTATCCACTAGCTGATAGAAGCAAAAGCCAAGATCCACAACTGAGCACTGAGTCAAATTCCTGGAATCTAGGTTCAGAGAGGGAGGAGTGACAAACAAAGGGGTCAAGACCATGCTGGGAAAACCCACAGAAACAGCTGACCTGAGCAAGTGAGGACTCATGGACCCCAGTCTGACAGCTGGGAAACAATATAGGACCAAACCAGGCCCCCTGAACGTGGGTGACAGCTAGGAGCACTGGGCAGTCTATGCGGCTTCTGGCAGTGGAACCAGGATGTATCCCTAGTGCACGAATGGATTTCAGGAGCCCATTTCCCATGGAGGGTTACTCTGATGGCCTTGATACACAAGGAGGGCCTAGGCCCTGCCCCAAATGACTTGACAGATTTTGATAATCCCTCATGGAAGGCCTCATCCTCCCTGGGGAGTGGATGGGGGTTGAGATGGGGAGGTCAGTGGGGGGCATGGGAGGGGGAGGGAACTGGGATTGATATCTAAAATAAGATTGTTTTTAATTTAAATAGAAATTTATATAAAAATATCTTGACAGAAGCCAGGTGGATGAGAGTCTGTGGCTTCCCCACCCTGAGTGGACATCAGGATCACTGGGGGCTTCAACAGTGGTTCTCAACCTCCCTAACAAACAGTGACCCTTTAGTGCAGTTCCTCATGTTGAAGAGACCCCCCAACCATAAAATTGTTTCATTGCTTCTTCATAACTGTAATTTTGCTACTGTTATGAACTATAATATAAATATCTGATATGTGACCCCTGTGAAAGGGTCATTTGATCCCCAAAGGGGTCATGGCTCATCTAAGCCAGTGGCTCTCAACCTGCAAGCCATGATGGAGGGTCATTGCGAGGAGCAAGATGCCTTGTGTCTCTTTCGCCTCTCAGACCTCCACTAGCCTTGCTTTCCCTCTGGTCTGATCACCTTGATGTCCCTAAGTATGTCAACTCTGTTCCCATGTTGAAGTATCTGTCCCTGACTTGTTCTAGTAAGGTCTGTCTCCTTCTAGACTCTTCCCTGGTTTTCCTGGTCTGGATGGCACCCTGTGTTGTCACCTTGCCCAGTTCCCATGGTGCTCTTTTCCCCCTACTCGGTCCATGTCCCATCTCCACCCCGTAGGCCACCAGGACACCAGCTTATACTCCTTCCCTGATGCCCTGAAGAACATCCCACATGCTAGCTGCTTAGGACAAGGTGAACTGTGTAAGGTGGATTCAGACTTCTTTCTCCTTAAGTCACCATAGATACAGATAAGGAGGGGCTGCCCTCTGTGGCAGGTGATTGTGGCTCAGCTCTCTAGGTCCTGTGTTTGAGGGCAGAAAGCCTATAGCAGTGGTTCTCAACCTGTGAGTCTCCACCCCTTTTGGGATCAAGCAACCCTTTCACAGGGGTCACCTAAGATCACTGGAAAACACAGACATATATATATACATATATATATATATTTACATGATGATTTGTAACAATGGCAAAATGACAGTTTCAAAGTAGATGAAATAATTCTGTGGTTGAGGGTCACCGCAATATGAGAAACCATGTTAAAGGGTCACAGCATTAGAAGGTTGGGAACCCTACTGTAGGGGGCTCTCTGCATCCTGTGGCTCTCTACCCAGCCCCCAGAGTTGGGATTGCAGCCTTGCATCGTACAAGCAGCTTATGTGCTGCTGGAGATGTAACCCAGGGCTTCGTGGATACTAGGCAAGCCCCGTACCGACCGAGCTATGTCCCCATCCCCAAAGACAGAATTTTCTGTAGCACTTGACACCCTGCCTCGAAAGCTTGCTCCTATGTTTCACTCTGGAGCACTCCATCAGGCCACTTGAGTCCTGGCAATCTGTTGGGATCGCCGAAGGAAAGCTAGTCCCAGCTGGGTGCTGCTGTAATGTGGCTTATGTAGCATGTTCTCCTCTCCTTCCAGGACCGCCTCTTCTTCGTCATGGAATATGTAAACGGTGGAGACCTCATGTTCCAGATTCAGCGGTCCCGAAAATTCGACGAGCCTCGTTCCCGGTTCTATGCTGCTGAGGTCACGTCAGCTCTCATGTTCCTCCACCAACATGGCGTGATCTACAGGTAGCCCCTTCTCTCTCCCCTCTCCTGAAAAAACACAAGCAGACTCCTCCAGACACTCTAGCTACCTCTTTGGTCCCTGCCCGGCTGGTCTTGCAGCAACTGGCTTTAGCTTAGCGTTTGTTCCAATTTGCATACAGAGGGCTGGGGTGGAGTGGGGGGGGGCGCTGTTTGTCACTATTAATGTTAGTATTTGAAAGGTCCCAGGAGGTTTGGCCAGCTGTTTGTGCCTGTTCTGAGTTCACGCGCAGGGGTGACATTTGCAGCTTGACTGTGTGATCCCGAGGGAGCCTTCACTCCTGTCTCCCCCACCCTCTTCCTTGAACATCAGGGCATTCTCTTGTCTTTTTCCTCCTGTGCCACGAGCTTCCTCCTCTTCCTGATCTCTTGCCCTTTCCTGAGTTTGTTTGGCTTAAGTGTCTCCAGTCAGTAGACTCTGGGAAGGAGGAGTCACGTGGAGAGCTGGAGGGTTGTGCTCCAGGGGTGGGGGTGGGAACTAGACATTATCCAACAGGAAGTGACTTTTTTCAAATTGTCCAGTCCTTTATTTATTGCTAGTAGCTCAGCCCCCTTCCAACATATCACACCACACACACACACACACACACACACACACGCACACACACATACATACACACACTCACACACACTCACACACACACTCACACACACGCACACACACACTCACGCACACACGCACGCACGCACGCACACACACATACACACACACATACACACACATACACACACTCACACACACTCACACACACGCACACACGTGCGCACGCGCACACACACACATACACACACATACATACACACACACACACACACACACACACGATTTCCAGTAAAAGGGCAAAAACTCGTTATGCAGGCTCTTCTGTGAGGTCAGGAATTCTGGGAGGGAGGAGTAGATATTTAAAATTAGCAACAAGGATGCTAAAGTTGTTTTTTTTTTTAATGACTATCCATTCCTTTGCTTGGCCTTTGCATCCTCCTTTGCTAAGAACCGGGTGACGGAGTTGCTGCTTCGGCTTAGACCACGGTTAGGCTCGCACCTCAGCGCGTCTGACCTATTCTTGACTATGTATTCTCTAAAGTGTTCTGGTCAAGCTCTCCCCAGGATTCCCTTCCTCCTGCCATTCTCCAGCTTCATAAAGTCAGGGCAGGGGTGTGGCGGGGAGGGTCCGTGTTCCACACTCTAGACCAGTGGTTCTCAACCTTCCTAGCTTCAACCCTTTAATACAGTTCCTCATGGTGTGGTGACCCCCAGCCATGAAACCATTTTGTTGCTACTTCATAACTGTAATTTTGCTACTGTTGTGAATCATAATATAAATACCCGATATGCAGGCTCTCTGATATGCAACCCCTGTGAACGGGTTGTTCAATTCCCCCAAAAGGGGTCTCAACCCACAGGTTGAGAACCGTTGCTCTAGCCTGTCCTGTGGGGATCCATGTCCGTGCTTCTTGTTGCTGTCTGGTCCATACCACACAGCCTTGGAGTCTGGAAACAACCTGTCCTCGTTAGTTCCCAGCTTCCCCCAGGTCTTGTGTTCGGTGTCTCACCACGCTGCTGTGGAGATGAGAGCTGAGCCAGCTTCCCGTCTGAAGTCTGGGTTCTTCTTCCAAGATCATGTGCTGATTGACAGAACTTTTGTTTTCAAAACTTTAGAGTTGGTGAGGTTCACTTGAGGCTAGCTGGAGAGAAGGGCTTGCATTCTCAGAGTCTCTAACCTCAGAGATGGACTAGAGCCGCCTCTCACGGGTTAGTGGGCCCAAGCAAGGTGATGGATAGCCCTTTTGATAAACTCAAAGGCAAGTTTGAGTATATCTATAAGATCTGTATATCCATCATGGGCACAGGTGGACATGAGCCCAGGATTTTAAGAACAGCCTGAGCCAGCGGTGGTGACGTACACCTTTAATTCCAGCACTCTGGAGGTATAGGCAAGAGGATCTCTGTGAGTTCGAGGGTGGTGTGGTCTGTAGAGTGAGTTCCAGGACAGGCTCCAAAGCTACATAGGGAGACCCTGTCCCAAAAAACCAACAACAACAACAACAAAACCACCAGCCTGGACAACAGCCCATGCCTCTGCCACATGATATGTCATCACCTCAGCCCAGGATTGACATCATATTGCCTGTGTTGTGCTGTGTTGTTGTTTAGAGATAACTCACAAGTTTACCTACTTGGTGGGGAGGGGAAGGGAGCATTCAGAATCTGGTTGACTGGGGGTCACCTTTGGTTCTGTTGGCTGCACGCACCATTGGTCATGTACAAGGCTTACACTAGTGGTTCTCAACCCATGGGTCACGACCCCTACAGGGATCAAATAGCCTGCATATCAGATATTTGTATTACTGTTCATAACCATAGTAAAGTTATAGTTATGAGGTATCAACAAAATGAGCTTTTTGGTTGGGGGAGGGGGTCACCATTACATGAGGAGCTGTATTAAAGGGTTGAGGCATTAGACAGGTTGAGAACCACTGGTTTAGACCATTGTATGAACACTTCGCTCAATTGCAATCTCTTCTAAGGGCCATTTCTTCTGTCTTAAATTCTTATACTACATGTTCTTGTACACAGTAACTGGTCAAAATCACATCCATATTTATAATGTTCCTCAGATAACTTTACTATCTTTCCACTATTCTATTTCTGTGAAGAGACACCATGGCCACAGCAACTCTTATAAAGCAAAACATTTAGCTGCAGGCTGGCTTACAGTTTCAGAGGCTGAGTCCATTTTCATCATGGTGGGAGAATATAGGGGCACACTTGGTGTTGGGGCTGTAGCTGAGAGCTTTTAAATCCTAATCTACAGGAAGGCAGAGAGAGAGAGAGAGAGAGAGAGAGAGAGAGAGAGAGAGAGAGAGAGAGAGAGAGAGAGAGAGAGAGAGAGAGAGAGAGAGAGAGCGCACAACTATGTCTGGAGTGGGAATTTGAAACCTCAAAGCACACCTCCTCCTACAAAAACACACCTACTCCAACAAGGCCACACCTCCAAATCCTTCCATCACTTAATCAACTGGGGACTAACCTGAACATTTTTGAGCTTATGGGGCCGTTATCATTCTGACTATCACACGTGGGAACGACAACTCTAGAGAAATTCCCTTCTGCCTTCAGGATAATGAATGACCTGTACCCCAGCTTCATGCAACAGTCCCTCCCTCCCAGCCTGTCATGATGTTATGCTTCTCCTAAACACGATGGTATCTCTCTAAGTCAGTGTTTGGCAGAGCCTTCTGCTGACCTTGTCCCTGTCTCTCAGAGCTACACCCAAGAGAGTGTTTATGCGGAGTGGCATAGACAGCACTCTGCTCATGGAAGGTATTCGGTGTGTGCTTGCTGTTCTGGCATGTTCTGTTCTAGAACTTTCCAGTCCTGGGCTTGCTGCTTCCTAAGGCTGTATTTCCCGAAAATCTCTGTTTGAAGCATTCCTGACACGCACTGCACTTTTTTTTTTTTTAACTCAGAAGGCCACCTCATTCCTTTCTATGTCTTCCAGTACAGACTCAGGAGGAATAGGGGATTGCTATGTCCCATGTTGCCCTCATCCCAAGCTCTGGCAAGGGTCTGAGGTTAACACAGACAGGCTGTCAGTCTTGATCCTGCCTGTTCTGATGCTGGGCAGCCATTATATTGGGGGTGATATAATGGTCAAGGGGGAGCAGGGGGTCTGTGTGGCAGATAGGCAAGGCCAAGTTGTGTGGCCTTTACTGTTGAAGTTAACATTGGGTTTTTCATCTTTCCCACTGAATTTTTTATGTACACTGATTAATAGCAAATTGGCCAGTATTCAGTACGTAAGGGAAGGGGTCACGTCTCTAGCCAGTGGCTCATATTTAAAAAAAAAAACCCAAGTTGGTAGGCACAGCTGCCTTTCCCTGTAGTCCCTCTTAAACTCAGGCTGTCGACCCCAGGGGACACAGGACTGTCTCTGTGTCCCTGGCTGGCTATTTTATGTCACTTCTCCGTGGCACAGGAGAAGAATGCATCCCAGCACTGGTTCTCCTCATCCTCACTGTGGCCGTTAAACATCTCTCTCCCACTGAGATGGGAAGACAGCTCAGAGATTAAAACACTCGCTGTGCAAGGGTGAGAACTGAGTTCAGACTCCCAGAAACACACATAAATAACATGTGTAATTCTCCTCTCAGAAAAGGCAGAGATGGGGTCCCCGGGGAAAGCCATATTGCTGCTTTATGAGTTCAGGGACAGCCTGCTTCAATGAATAAGGTGAATGAACAATTGAGTGTGATTACTGGCCTCAAACTCGGGCATATGGACCTACACATGTGCCCACACATGTGCAAAAGCATGCATGTGCACACGCACACACACACTCATACTCACACTAAAAATGAAAGAAAAAGTTCCTCTTCCAAGCCCCTTGCACGCCTGTGAGAAGTGGGTTTTCTGGGGCGAGCCAGCCCTCTGTCAGCTGACCTGGGGAGCGTGCTCTGCCCCTGCATCGTGCTCAGCGTATGGCAGTGCCCCCTGACTGTCAGGGATGACACCTCTCCCTGTGATGTGCGAGAGAAAAGGGAGCTTGTGATCTGCCTGGAAGGATAGGGTTAGGGTTAGGGTTAGGGTTAGGGGTTAGGGTTAGGGGTTAGGGTTAGGGGACAGCCAGGAGGCCCTGTGTAGGGGGGGGGAGTAAAGATGGACAGTGCAAATCTTCCCATTGCTCTTCACGCTTTATGCCTCCATGTCCTCACTCTTAGAATACAGCCTACAGTTGTACCTATCCCATAAGGCACCGGGGGGTTCCATGAAAATAGAGCCAAACGTAAATCTGATCTTAAACTTCCAATTCATTCTCGTTAAGAGACAAAGAACATCGGAATCTTTCATCTGACGCAGGCTTCTAGGATCACTTTACAAGTGAAGCGTGGAGTCCTTCTTACCCAATGCCCCACTTCCCATAAAGGCCAACTTTGAAGATGATGAGTGTGTTAATCACAGACCAAATAAAAGTGTAAACAGGAAGACATGGCATCGCTTTCCCCATCATGAATCTCATGGCTACCCGAAGGCCGACGAGGACGTCTGCTTCCGGGACATTCTTTGGGCAGTATGGAGCAAGTGCGGAACCTCTTGATGACTGGTTTCCATTTGAGGAGCTTAGAGAACACCATCCCCAACTCCTTCGTGAGATATTTGGGGTGACTGGAAGGCAGTCAGATGGGTCGAGGCCATGAAATCAAGGACATGCAGCAGCCACTTCGTTTACCTAAAGTGTCATGAAGGGTTAACGTTGAACATTCTGAGCACTAAAATTTGGTCTTTGGCGTGCAGGAAAGGAAGTTGTAAGCACTCCTCTTTCTTAAATTCTCCAGGACTCTCTGTCTTAATGACATTTTAACATCGCTCCCAGACCTGTCTTCCCCAGTGTTCTTGAAACTGTGCCTCTCTGGAAAATGCATGCTAAACTGTGATATAAAAAGGGGGCTAGCCTTCTCTCCTAGTCAGGGTTCTCTAACAGAACAGAACTGATAGAGTGAGTATAATGTATTGGAATGGCTTGCCCGCTGTGGTCCAGCTAGTCCAATAGAAAGCCCTAGGACCCAGTGGTTGTCCAGTCCTTGAGGCTGGATGTCTCAGCTGGTCTTCAGTATATGTTAAAATCATGAAGAAGTAGGCTTTAATGCCAGCGAAGGAATAAACTTGCCAGTGAGAGTGAGGACCAGCAGGCAAAAAGCAAGAGCTTCCTTCCCCCGTGTCCTTTGTGTGGGCTGCCACCAGAAGGTGTGGCCCAGATTTAGGCTGGATCTTCCCACCTCACATGATCTGATCAAGAAAAATCCCTCACAGGTGCACCCAGATGCTTGGATTTTAGTTATTTCCAGATGATGTGGTAGTCAATTTGACATCCAAGAATAGCCATCACTTCTTGCATTGGTTCCTAGAATTCCTGTACACCATTGACACGGTAGAGCATCTCCCTACTCAGAGGTCTCTAGTTAAAACGGTGTTAATAATTAGAAGGTCTGACATCCATTGACCCTCATCTCATTTCGGTGTATTATCAGTTTATTTAAGGCCTAACACAAAACAGCAGTGTGGTGGGAGACCGGTTCCCCAGACTTGCCAGGTTTGTGTCACCAACAAACAGTGTTTTCCACTGTCAGCTTTCCCCAGCTTCTATAGAAAGTGATATTTCAATATAAAATATCCCCAAATCAAAGGGTTGAGTTTTTAATGAGTCCCAGGCACCATGGCAGGACTTGTGAGTGACTGTTAAATCAAGGGCCTAAAAGATCATATGACCCCACTTCTTCATTTTATAGATATGGGACCTGGAACCCAAACTTGATCAGTAACTCACCAGGTTTATACAGTGAGTTAGTGGAAAGCTTGAATGTTATTTTAGTCAGGTGTAAATACAGATAAGGCAGCAGACAGCTCAGTAAGGTGTTCAGACAAATACAGTTTCTTTCTGCCCCCCTTCCCTTCCAAAAAAGCTTCTATTGTCAACTTCCTTAGCTTTTCCTGCAGTCTTTTGTATTTCTGGATGGGATTATTTTATTGTACCTTTTCTGTATTTTAGGTATTATCTATTGACTTGACACTGTCTAATAAGACTTTAGTCCTCCTTGTTGACGACCACCTGATCCCACCACTCTATCCCATAAACTGCTCCCAACTCTGCCTCCTCTCACTATAGTCTGCCGTATCTTACTAAGTGACGATACATTGCACACCTCATTAGGACTGTTGAAATGTCTTTTGGGAGTGTGTCATGAGGTATACTATAATTACTCTTCCCCTGCTGCATGTTATTTGTGTTTGCTTTCCCTGGAGTTGATAATTATGTCTTTGTGCTCTGTGAGCTCATTATTGATTCAACCACAAACTCTCCACAAATGCCCACATCATCCCATAAGACATCCATTTGCAGTGGGTGTCCTTCCTAGTTCATATTCTTGGGTGACTTTCTCTCGTTGTCATCTAATCTATTCCAACATGAAGAGTTGTCTGCTGTGCTAGCTGTGAGATGCCAACCCTCTTCTCTGTTATCTGATTCATCTTCTTCTGGCTCCTCTTTCTTGTATCCCATGTCCTTCTCTCTCTTTTCAAAAATATTCTATGTCTATTCTTTGAAAATACCATACATGTATACAATGTGGATTCCCACAATTCAGTGAAGCAGCAAACCGAGTAGTTTTCTAGTACTATATCATTTTAGTTTCCTTTCTGATTCTGTGAAAACCACAACACTGTGACCGAAAAGTAGCTTAGGGGAGGAAAAAGTTTATTTTACTTTATACTTCCAATTCACAGTCAAACATTAAGAGAAGTCAGGGCAGGAACTCAAGTTAGTAACCATGGAGAAATGCCACTTACTGGTTCATTCTCTGGCTTTCTTGTAGCCATGACCACCAGCCTAGGGATGGTGCCGCCCACAGTGGGATGGGCCCACCCACATCAATTAGTTATTAAGACAATTCCCCACAGGCATGCCCAGAGGCCCATCTGATCTGTGGAACCCTTCGAGGCTTCTCTTGTCAGGTGACTATACAATTGGTCAGCCTGCCAATCAAGGGGAAGAGAAGCGTTCAGACCTCCCCCTTACACCTGAAACCAATTCTGTCTTTATCTTCAAATAATGAAGGCTGAAACTGGGTTTCCTTCAAAATTGAAGTCACTATCCTGTTGTTGCCTAAGTCAGGACTGCCTCTGGCGTCATCTTGACTCTCAACCCTCGTTTGAACTTGCCCCCCCCCCAGAGATGTGTTCAAGTCTTTCTGTCCCCAGGATTTCAGAATCACCTGGTGATGTGGTCAGGTCTGCTTTGATCTGTTGTGCAAGCCACCCATAGATCTTTTCACTTTGGAAAACCAAACCCTTCAGTTCTGGAAGGTGCAGTGTTTTCTTTGCAGGGTCCCTTCCCTTCCATTACCCGTCTCTAAAATTACCTCTTGGTTATGGGACTAGTCAAGTTGGGTTCACTGTAGACTAATCAGGATGACTACTTAGAGTGATTGCATTGCCTTGAGAAGACTCCTGTGAATATACAACGTATACCCCATCTTGGATGCTTGAGTACCCTTTGGGACTGAGTGATGCAACTAGTTCTGTCGGAGCCAAGTGGAGGAAGAGGACTGGAAGACCATCCTGAGGTCTCTGTTTAGTCCTCCCATCCTCACTGTTTGGTACTCACCCTCGGAGTCTGGCAACACACTGATTCCCTTCTCCAGAAAACAAGACTCGGAGTGCAGGTGAAGGGATGGTGCCAGGCAGGCCTGACCATCAGGGTTTACAACTCCACCTCAACCAGCTCTCATGTCTCCCTCCCCATCTCTCTGGAAACAACTTACTGAGCTCTGAAGGAGGAGGGATGGAATTCCGCAAGATAAATTTTAATTTTTCTTCATTTCCCTCATTGCTGGCTCAGGCTCAGGACTCAGCTTTTATTTATTTATTTTTTTGCCAGATGAATCAATCCCACCTTCTGTGAGCTTCACGCTTCCAAAACTGTATGGTTATTGCTTCTTATTATTATTACTCTCCTTAGCTTTGTGAACAGCTTTGGGAAAGAGGAAAAAAAAAACCAGTAGTAGGTGTTCTACCTACCCTCTTCATCCAGAGGTCGGTAACTACACCACCAGTAATAACCACGGCACCGCCACAGGCTGCCTGGGGTTGCTATAGTTACTGTCCACAATATTTGTGATGCTTCCTAAGAAAGCACTCTCACCAGATCCCACCACCTTCTCTGCCCCTGTCAGGCCGCCCTGTCCCTGCCACTGCCTGTCTGTGTCTCGCATGGGAAGCACAGCTCTGTTTTAGAGACGGCACCGAGTCTGGGGTCAGAGACCCAGAGCTAAAGGCTGGGTCAGCCCCATCTTTGTTGTGTCTTCTCAGCCAGAATCATCAGACTGCTTGGGATGTTTTGTGTTTTTTTTTTTCCACCACGCCATGGGAATCATAGCATAAACCAGTTTGGACTGTTTTGAAAATTACATGAGAAAACATCCGCAGAAAGTGCTGTGCACAGCCCTGGGCACCTGGAAGATTCTGTAAATATTAGTTGGATAGATGGGGGAATATTGGGTTTTGGAGTCAGAATGTCTGGAACAACCCCTCCCCCATCCAAATTCATATATTGAAGTTTCAATCTCCAAGCATGACAGACTACGACTCTATTTGAACATAGTGTCTTAAAAAAAAAAAGCAATTATAGTTAAGTCAGGATGGGTTCCAGTGCAAGGCAACTGTGGTCTGCAGAAGGAATGGAAACCAGGAAAGTCCAGAGGAAGGACCGTGAGAAGCGTTGGAGAAGATGGTCCTCTGCAAGCCAAGGAGAACATCCTCGGAAGAAATCAGCCTGCCAGCATCTTCACCTGGGATTGCCACAACTGAGCAAAATCAATTCCTGACCTTCAAATTATCCAGTTCTTGGAGACCCTCACAAACTAATACAAAGGAGCTGGGCTCGAGCACCTAAATTGCCGTTCACGCATCACATTGTGTCACTGAGACACGGCCTCATGCGTCAAATGTGCTTGTGATAAAATAAGAAGAGCAAGATGGGGTTGGCATGGGTTGTTTAATAAGCTAGTGGACAGAATCATGCCTGTGGAGGTGGTTTGGGAACTTGGCCGATGAGCCGTCTGTGATGGAAGGCAGTGTTATAAGCCTCTGTTTGGACAAATGGGCTAGTAGGTATATGAGTTCTGTCGTGAGAGTAAAGTGCCCATCTGAGCAAGCCTCAAACTCAGCATGGGACAGTATTCCAGAGAAAGGAGCCAGCATGTGATTACAATCCATTCCTGTTCGAGTAGTGCTTCTCATGGTTCTCAACTGATGTCCCCACCCTTTCACACAGTTCCTCGTGTTGTGCTGGCCCCCAACTGTGCAATTATTTCGTTGCCACTTCATAACTGTCGTGAACCATAGTGTAAATATCTGATATGCAGGATATATGATATACAACCCCTCGTGAAAGGCTTGTTTGACCCCAAGGGTATTGTGACCTACAGGTTGAGAACCACTGTGTCAGAGCCACAAGACAGGAAATGTACAGTCATTACTTAGTATGTACAGTGGCGAACTTCCAGGATCACTGCAGATACTAGAGAAACTCAAGCATTGTATGCAAAATGGAGTCTATTGGCAAATAAAGTACATGTTTACTCTGTAAACCCTGTCATCTCTGGGTTCCATACTGCCTAAAACCCTGTAAGGGCCTATGTAAATAGTTGTTATATTGTTCTGTTTAGCAGGAATAAAAGTGTATGTTTGGAACAGATGCAGTTTTTAAAACCTATATATGAGGCCACTGGCAGTGGGTCCAAGACCTAACACTAATGCACAAGCTGACTTAGTGGAGCCCATTCTGTATGGAGAGATACCTTGCTCAGTCTAGAAACAGGGGTGTGGGGGTGGAGAGGTGCCTTGGTCCTGCCTCAACGAGACAGATGGGACAAATTTAGTAGACTTCCTAGGGGAGTCCTTACCCTCTCCAAGGAGCAGATGGGAGGTGGGGAGTGGGGGACAGGAAGAGAAGAAGGAGGGGGAACTGGGATTGGAATATAAAAAAATAAATTAATAAGAAATTTAGAAAAGGATATTAGATTAGCAATAGATCAGGGACATAAAGAGAAACAAGTTACAAGTCAAAAATTGTTAGTAAAAATGAATTAATAAAAAAAACCTCTTTTTGCCTGTGAGGTTGGGCATTTCCACAGATGCAGGACTCATGGATGTATCTGGAAGCTGGTTGTGCTGATCCCTGCCCTGACTGTAGGCCGAGAGTGGGAACGGCCAAAAACTGCCTGCTAATAGGGAAACCTCAGCGTCTGCCATTGGCGTCTCCATTTTCTGTTGGGCTCTGTTTGCCACATTCATGAACCGAAACTGCACGCCCTTCCCTGAGCCCCTCAGCAATGTGCACTTCAGTCGTGAGACTCTGCAATCCACCCCCCACCCCCTCCACCAACGCCTTGCTGACAACGGAAAATGCATCCCCTGATAAAGGCATGCTAGGTATTCTCCCAGAGTCTTGAGAGAGAGAGAGAGAGAGAGAGAGAGAGAGAGAGAGAGAGAGAGAGAGAGAGAGAGAGAGAGAGACCGAGCTATGCTTTTATGGGTCCAGATTTATGACAGGGTGAGACCATCTTTAGCCCTAAACTAATTTCTCATCAGTGTTTCCTACTAGTAATAGTATGTGGCAAAGTCACTGTGACATGATGAGAAGGTGGGGGGGCTGGGGGGAGGGGCAGGAGGGAGAGCACACACAGGGTTGGTTGGAACCAAAGGCCGCATTTACATTCCTCTGAGGAAGCCAGGATGCTGCTAACCAGATCCAAAGTGGGATTCTGAATTTCGTTGACATCAGAGATTGAGAACAAACAGGAAGTGTAGAGCCAGCAGGAAATTCCTGATCAAATTTGTCAGGGTTTGAGCTACTAGTATGTGTTCAGAGACAAAATGGTCAGGGCCTCCTACATTTATACGTGACCTGATACCGAACACAAGATGGAGAGCCCGGTGTCAGGGTTTGGAACATGACTCCCACTACCCACTCTGCATCTTTAGCCTTTGGTTTCTCTGTCTGGGAAGTCAAGGTGTTAACTCTTCCCCACTGAGATATCATGAGGATCACACAAGTTAATACCTGTGAAGCGTTATGGTCCTGTCTGGAACAGAACACACACTAAGTTAGTGGCTGAGTGTACAGTTGGTAAAATTCACATTGTTCTCCCAAGTGTCACCGCTGATGTGGCCTGCCAGCTGGCAGACTAAGGAAAGCATCTCATCTGGTTAAGTCTTCCAAACAAAGATATCTTTGAGGCTCTGAGGTGTCGGACTTGACCTGTGAAGGGGAAGGTGGACAGCTGCGTGTTTCTTTATGAGCTCACAGAGCTGTATAGAAGCAGGAAGCTTGGAATGAGCGAGCGTCACTGCAGTGGACTCAAACAGAGTCTAGATTCTCCAAGCTTGAGTCATACAATTTTGTTTCTTTAAGGCCCTTGGCTAATGATTGAGCCACTGAAAATGGGAATTGTCTTAGCAAACAATTGGCTGCTTTGCCAGGGTAGGCAAAGTCTTGTGTGAAAGTCTGAGGTAGCTCAGTGGCCCTCCCCATTGGCTGTGTTTGTTTTGAAGTGACTTGGGTCACAGGAGAAGGGAACAGTAATGACATCACAGTGAACAGAGACCATAGGGGCCATTCTAGTTGCCTCTGATTCTTGCTGCGGTCACGCACTGTTGCTGCTCCCCCGTGACCCTTGTCCAAGTCTGTACTACTGTTCCTGCCCAGTTGCTCTTTGTAAAGCAAGAACCTGGAACACTTGGTTGCTGAGAAGCATGTAAGGACTGTGCCGTCTCAAGATAATGTCTGGAGGTTCTAGGGCCTCTCACACAATAGCAGCCACAGCCCTGGGGCTCTTGTTGGCTTTGTCATTGAGAAGCTTAGCCACTGGGACTTGCACACAAGTCTCTCTCTGTCACAAGGTGATGGTCCCCATCTATCTTCCTGGCTACTTCTCCCAATGGCCTTCTCTCTGTGCCACCTCTGGGGCCTAACAAGTGTGGTTTTTGACTGACCGGTGACACATCCAGGCACAGCAGGCACTCATTCCATCCTGGGTGGTAACAGTCTCCACACAGCCTGCTTCCTCTGAGCTTTGTTTAAGAATATCAGAACTTTTCCTAGCCTAGCCTGTAGTGGGTTTTGTTTGCTTAGCTAGCTCCTTCTCATCCTTTAAATGGTAGCTCGTTTTCCTTGGCCCTTTCCAGCAGACTTGGTCATTTCTTCCTCCGTTCACACTGCTTCTGCTACAGTATATAAAAGCAGTGCTCTCACTGAATTGTGTCTGTTTCTTGGTTGAATGAGCCTGGAGGTATTCCTATCATAAATTGATGCTTTCCCCTCATGAACCACAATCTCTCAATGTGTATATTTAGTTTACAAAAATAAAACAAAGCAAAGAGGCCTACCTGCAAGGAGGTTGGGGGAGAGGAGTTCACCGAACATAATGACCACAGGATAAAGATTTTCATGGCTTCTTGCTGGACCAACATTTTCCGGACTTTGTTTCCAGTACACAGCCCTGTGCCACATGTCCTTCTGTCCCTTACTGTGTCTAACTGATGCAATGCTACTGGGCAAAGAACACCAGGGTAGAACCCAGACCAGAAACTAGTAAAGCTCTGTCTCAGCTGGGTGGCCTTGAGCAAATTATTTTCCTTGGAAGGGCCTCAGTTTCCCTCCCCATACAACATGATGGCCAGACAGGATGAGTTAGTTTTGTGATCCAAAGACTGAGAATGCCTTGACCACGACCCAAAGGCAGATTACAAAGTGTTCTCACTATCTCTGTGAGATCCTGAAAAGTTGGTATCCAAGATAACTCTTGGGAGGGTTCAAAGACAAGGCCCCTGATTACTAAGGTTCCTTAGAATGTGTAACATCATTTGATACCCCCTTACACACACATCCAGTTTGCCCACAACTGTCCCTTATTAACAAAAATGAATAGTTTTTCAAGGCTCCAATGTAGCCAGTTTAAGAGTTTACTCCAGTGGTGATCACACTACCTTCAGGAGCTACAATTGGTGTGTGTGCAAGGACGTCTAGCCATGGGCAGAAATGCACGCTGGTGAAGTCTCGGTCCTCACAGATGCCTCCCTCTAGGAGGCAGGGGTGATGTTTGCTCCTTTGCTGCAAATATGCTCATTTGCCATCTCTTGAGGGAGAAGGTTGTTGAGAAGCCACCAAGGAAATGCCCGTGTTGTCCTGACAGCAGGTTAACAATGGTTGTTAAGGCCCTTTGGTATGTTAGGTGTGCTTCAGGATGCTCTCTGGTAAGGACAGGAGACATCCAGTCTCTGCCCTCTTGGCCCTGGGGTGGGAACAGCAGACAATGAAACAAGCCATAACAATAAAAACTGATAAGTGTTATGATAGGGAAAATATATGGCCCTGCCAGAGAAACACAGTGAGGTCCCTGGGCCAGCCTAGAGAAAGTCGGGGAAGGCTCTGGGGAAGAATCTCTGCCAAAGAGGTCTGAAGGGATAGGCAGGAGGTGGCCAGAGGAAAATGATGTGGAGGGTGGAGGGCAGGGTGTGGAAAGGGTTCGTGGGGAGGCTCCCAAACAGACCGGTGGGCCTGAAGAACTAATATGTACTGGAACTCAAAGCACAAAAGGCAGCGGGCAGTGAGAAGAGACCTGGGAAGGTGGAGGGGCTCTGGAATGAATGTTGCAGCATGACCTTGGGATGTGTCGTATGTGGGAACTAAGTGATACACATGAAGAGATGGGAGAAAAATTTTGAGGTAGCTAGTCCCCCTTTACATTTTTTTTTATGCAGGAACAAATCGAAACTCAGACTTGTCCAAGGCCACTCTGTCTCTTAGTGACAAAGGCAGAACTTTGAGTCAGGACTCCAGGGTTCTGATGATGTGTGCTGATAAACTAGCTCCCAGTGAAACAAAACAAACCAGATTTTCAGCATTTTCTTATTTCTGTGGTGTAAATGTTCTCCCTGGGGCCAGTTTCCAACTCCCAGTATTTAACAACCAGCTCACCAAATTCCTGAAAATTTTGTAATATGCTCCGGTGAACTGGTACATCCGCCGCAGGACCCAGTGAGGAAGGGGTCCTGTGACCTATGTCCTCCTCAGCCCAGTGTCAGCCATTATAGAGTAATTATATCCTAACAGTCAGTAGATGCTGTAGATTGAGTTCCCTGATCTACCAGAGAGCCATCATTCGCCGTTTACTGTATGCTACTTGAGAACATTTCCCACTGTCCAGTAGGCAGAAAATGTCCCCAGAAGACAGGCAGTGAGTGCTGTCCTATACTGTTACCTCACAGCACTGGACTTCATTTTCAAGGCCATGAGTATTCAGCACGTTTAGAACAGTGTTGACTTTAAGAGCATATGGTGTTTTGTTATTATTTTTTTTAACTTTTTTTTTATTTCGACTGGAGAGATGGTTCCATCAGTAGTGTGATGGTTTTGCAAGCACAAGGACCTAAGGTTCATCCCTGGGGCCCACATAAAAAAAGCCAAAGCTGCCGGGCACGGTAGCGTGTGCTTGTAACCCAAGGGCGGAAGAGGCAGGGCAGATCCCTAGGTGCATAGCCAGCTGGCCCAGCCTCATGTCCAGTCTCAGGGCAGTGAGAAATCTTGTCTCAAAAGAAGAGGGCGATGGGGAGGAGGAAGAAGCAGCACCTGAGAAATATCAACAGGGCTTGCATACACATACTCACACACATGTACGTGTCAGTTTGATTAGATGGAGAGAACCCTTGGAAATGAGCACAACAGACCTGGCTGTGTTTGAGGGTAATTACAGAGATGATGAGACGGTGACCTAACCCCTTGGTGGAGCCAAAACTCGAATAGACATTTGGAAGGTGATGTAGCCATGGAAACTGAGGCCTCGTTGAGAAAACAAAGTCATTGGGGATTTTTTTTGAGACTAGGTTTCACTGTGCAACAGCCCTAGTTGTCCTTGGAACTAGCTCTGTAGACCAGGCTAGCCTCGAACTCACAGAGATTCACCTGCCTCTGTGCTAGGATTAAAGACATGCGCCACCACCGTCCAGCTGGGGCATTTCTTTGGAGGATGCCAAGAGACCCTGATCCTTTCCTTATCTCTCCCTCCCTACTTCCTGACCACCATGAACTGAGTGGTCTCTGTCACATGGTCTTCTACCTTACCTGAGGTGCAAAGCAACAGGTCCAGCCAACACTAAGCCCAAACCCCTGAAATCATCCCTCCTCTAAAACTGCTTTTCCTGGGTGTTTTTTCAAGGCAACAAAAACATCTAAGACAACATCTAAAGTAGTATGATATCTTGTCATAACCAACAGATACTTTGTTGAAGTTCCCCACATTTACCTAATATCCCTTTTGTTTGCTTGCCCCCAGGATCTCATTCAGAATAGCACATCACACAGCACTCAGCAGGCGCGGGTTCTTAGGCTGCTCTCGACTGTGACAGTTTTTCAGAGTTCCTTTATTGTGGCGATCTTGACAATATGAAGGATGCTAGTCAGCAATTTGCTCACTGGCTCAGCCCTGGAAGCTGTCTGGTGGTTCTCTTGTTGTTAGACTGTAACTGTGGCTCTTGGGGAGCAGTACCTCAGGGGAAAGACCACCTTCAACACAACTAGGGAAGGACCCTGGTGTCCCTGAGTTCATGCTGACTGTGTGTGTGTCCCCTGGCGAGGGAGAGTCTGCCTGGTTGCTCCCTTGTAAAGCTGTTGTTTTCTTCCCTTTACTCTGTATTTTTGGAAGGAGATTTGTTTACAAAGTCCAAACTTAAAAGACTGAGGGCTGTATTGAGTGCAAAGTAGTTACCTACATTACTGAGAGTTGTCTTCCATGAAGATACAGTATTTTGTTCATTAATTTATAGACATATGGATCCAGTACTACTTTACTTTTTGGCTTTCACGGTTCCATTTGGAACTGTTTCCATCAACTCCTATGTTGCTTGCATGCGTGTGTATGCACACACACACACACACACACACACACACACACACACCGTTGTGGGTAGCTTCTTTGTTATAAGTACTTCCTTATTTCCCGATACTACAATATGCTGCAGGCTCCTCGTGCATCTTTGTGCACCAATGCCAGAATCAGCCATTATTTTCCCAAGGATCCTTGGATTATTAGTTACCTGTATCCTTTTAGCCACTGGGGTTTCATTTGTTTCAGGTCCTCTCAGCTGGCAAAGCAAGGAATTATATGCATACTGACACATAGATATAAACATATCGACATTTCTAGGTATAAAAATGTCTGTCTGTGTTCAGCTACATATAAGTTTGTACAAACGTCTCTGTATAATCTGCTATCCATAGGTCATTCTTTCTAGCTCCCCTTACCTGGAAGCTCCCACTCTGATAGTTAAAAAATAAAACGTGAAACGACTGCAGAATTCTCAGGTCTAAATGGACCACAAATACTGCATTCTCTCCTCCAAAGGCTCGGGGCTCATTGCAGAAGAGGGGTGGGCATGGAGTCAGAGGCTGTGGGTGAGTACAACTGAACAGCATCTCCTGGACATAGCAAGGTAGCTGCACATATAACTCACAGTGGATCTAACAGCACAGTCCAGACCAAATCCCAGTGTGATGAGGGAAGTTGGGCACCTATTACGATCATCAGCCAAGGCATGATTGACAATTTTTATCTTCTAGGAAAGGGTCAGTTTGCTCGAAAAGTGTAGCCCTTGTTAGGAGGACTATGTTCCCTTGGGAGGGCACACATCCAAGATTATCTGGGCAACAAAAATTGACATTGGTGGCACAAAGAGGGGGAGTCCACGGAGTAGGTGGGAAGGGAAGAGGGGTGGATCTGGCAAGAGTTGCAGGAGGGAAAGTGACTATGATTAAATGACACACAAAATTCTCAAAGGGATAATGTTCAAAGCTGAAGAAAAAAGAATAAAACTGGCTCCCGCCATGTTATCATTTGCTTGGTCATTCCTAGTATTTATCTACATGTGTTACTCTGAGCACTGTAGCCAGGTACCTGGCAGAGACAACTTGAGGGAGAAAAGTTGTACTTTTGCTCATAGTTTCTTAAGGGTTCAACCCACCATGGCAGAGAAGGATGGTAGCAGGAGTTTGTACCGGTGACCGTTCACATGGTGACACGCAGGAAATGGAGCCGGGGTGAGAGCCGGGACCAGGATAACCTTCTGAAGGCCACTTTTAATTGCCTACTTCAGCCAGTGGCCCCCATCTCCTACAGACTCCATACCCTTCAGAATAGCACCATGGACTGAAGGCCAAGTACTCCAATCATGCACCTATTGGGGTCATTCCAGATTCAAAGCGTATCATGTATAGTGATACCAGAACTGATAGCCCAAGTGGATGTGGGAAACAGCTCTTTCTCCTTGCACACTAATTTGGTGCTACTATATCAGAATATCCCAGACTAGGTGGCTTAAACCACAGGAATTAATATTTTCTAAGATCAAGATACTGACCAGGTTGGTTTTCCATGGGGGTAAAGGGGCAAGAGAACCAACTCCCCTTCCCACCCCCCTCTCACCCCCATGTCTATTCCTGTGGTTGTCTTTCTTTTTTTTCATGTACAAGATACTTAGTATCTTGGTCCTACCGCCCTGTTTTTAGAAGGAAAACAGTCAGATTAGAATACAGTCCACATGGATGGCTATATTTTAATTAATTCAATGATTTCTTTAAAGCCATCATCTTCAAATACAGTCATAGTCTGATACACTAAGGGTTAGGACTTCCATGAATAAATTTTAAAGACATAATTAAGTCATTGGCAAGTATGGAATTTATGTACACTTTGCTTTTATGTTGTTTTACAGATTCTATTAATTAATAGAATTAATTAGTTAATACCCTTCCTCCCTAGTGCCCTTTGATGAATTTACAATACAGATTATTTTGTCACACTTTGCATTCCATCCTGGGGTTCCTCTATCTTCCTCAATGATTTTAAATTTGTAGGCATTGAGGCTCAGTATTGGTACTGTGAACTTCTGTGTCTTTTTCCTTTGAATATAAGCTTCAGGGATAATCTTAGATATCAGAATATATCTGCCAATATCTGTTAATTCTATGTACGGTATTTCTCTGTTCAAATTGTATTGAGTCTGTAGCTTGAATTGGACAGAATTGACCTCATGATGTGGTGCCTTACAACTGTGAATTAGTAACACCTGTCCGTATAAGTAGCCTTTGATTTCCTTCACCTTCTGTTTTCATACAGAAGCTATTCATAAATTTCGGTAGGTCGGCAGTCAATATTTAATTGATATGTGCTGTTACATTTCTTACATGGAAGCATACAAGAAATCAGTTGACTTTTATATGTTAACCTTCTACTGGCTTATCAATTCCAGGATATTTTGATTGATTCTTTCAGATTTTCTGTATAGATGATGCTAAAATCTGTGAGCTCTGTGGACTCTTTCCCACTCTAATTTTAATCTCATTTCCAGCTTTATCACAGTGACAAGGATTTTCAGTACAACTTTGGACACCAATAATAAGGGAAGAAAACCTCATGATTTTAGTAGAAAAATAGCCTAGTTTTTTTTTCCACTAAAATATGTGGGTAGTTTTTTGAAGTTGTTCTCTGTCGAGCTCAGGACAGTCTCTTCCATTTCTAGTTTGCAGAGAGTTTCCATCATGAATAGGTATTCAGTTTTGTTAGATGCTTTTACTTTATCAGTTGATAGAATTTTTCCTCTTTAGGTGTCTAGTATGTATAGTGGGTTACATTGATTTCTGGAGGTTAAACCAGCCTTGCATGCTTAAACTAAATCCTTCTTGGTTGTGATATTTGCTCCTTCTTGTACATTTGTATCTGTTAATTGCACTTTTATTTTTGGCAGTGTTTTTGTCTGGTTCTAAATTAGGAACACTTTGGCATCCTAGAATGAATTGGGAAGGTTATAGATTAATTGCACTTTTATTTTTGGCAGTGTTTTTGTCTGGTTCTAAATTAGGAACACTTTGGCATCCTAGAATGAATTGGGAAGGTTATAGATTAATTGCACTTTTATTTTTGGCAGTGTTTTTGTCTGGTTCTAAATTAGGAACACTTTGGCATCCTAGAATGAATTGGGAAGGTTATAGATTATTGATTCAGCTGAGTGTGGTAGCACGTGCATCAAAGGATTGAGGAAGGAGAATGGCCATGGGTTCAAGACAAGCCTGGGGTATGGAGTGAGTATCAGGCCAGCCAGCACTATTGCAAGACTTTGTCTCACAAAAACAAAACAAAAATAAATAAATAAAAATACAACTTTTAAACAAATGGAGAGCCAATCACATTGTTTTTCCCCTTGTATAAGACTTAGTAGTTTATTCCTTTCAAGAAATTAGTTCATTTCATTAGTTATCAAACTTGTGAACATAGGATTATTCTTAGTGTTCCTTCATTTTAATGTTCACATGTTCAGTCTCAGTGACAACCTTGAGTTTCTCTCTTTCACTAAAAATCGAGTATAGGTTATATTTTAAGAAGAAATTAAGTATAATAAAGCACAAAAATCACCCGAGAAAATAAGCCTCGACAATCGAAGCAAATACTGATATCTGTTATACCCTCAAACACCCCCACACTCTCCTCTGAGACTCTGGTAGGCTTGGGGTATCCACAAGTGCCCATGCCCTTCATCACCCACCCCACCAAAAACGGACAGTTTTCCACAAGTCCTCTGGGATGTTGCCTGAGGTTCTGCAGGAAGGGCGGGTGTGTGGGGCCACCCGTGCAAGGACCTTCACCTGAAGCTCAGGGGTCAGCTGTCTCCTCCTCAGCCAGTGTGCAGGACAGGTCCTTTACCGCCTGTCAACCAGCAGCCCTTCTCAAACTCCCATGACTTTAGCTTTCTTCAGCCTTTACAAGAACCTTGTGTCATTAAAAAGCTCCTCTGTACCCTCATCATTGATAGCCGAATACTGTGCCCATCATTGATAGCAGAATGCCCCTTCTCATTCATAGCCTTCTGCTATGACCAAGCTTTTATTTTTAACAAGAATTCTTGTTCCTTCATTTTCCATTTTCTCTTTTGTCCCCAAAGTTTCCGCCTCTGCCTTTCTTTAGTTTTATATTCAAATGGAATCGTGTCTGTAAGGATGTCCATGGGCATAAATACTGGAAGCCATATTTCTCCTCAGCTCTGGCGCCCTGGGCAGAGATGAGTCTGTACCTGTGCCTTATGTAAGCCTGGATGTAGCCTGGGAGGCCTTTCATGTTTTCTTAGACTGTGTTCTGTTAGCCATGGCCACGGCCAGGCTTTTCGGCAGAGATCTGCTTCCTGGGATGCTCCTCTCCTGCAGAGGGTGTTTCTGGCTGATGGCCAGGAGGCTGATGTAGGCCTCCTCCATGGGCATCAGGAACACCAGAGCCTCAGTGGCCAGTGAGCAGCTTCAGGATGCATGGAGATGCCTGGGGGGGTGTCACTGTCCCTGGAGCAATAGATACATGGAGTCAGGCTCAGGGATCACTGGGCCGCCAGCCAGTGAGCTGAGGAGGGCTGCATTAAAAGCAGACACCACAGACAGGACCATGAGAGATGGTCTGTGGGTGCTGAGGATACCTGACCAAAGCTAGGCTTCTTCCGGCCACACAGCGGACCACAGAAGAATCTGTGAAAAGCAGAAAGAAGAAAAGGTGTCCATGGTCCGTGAGAGCATCCCTTGGGGTTTGAATTCAGACTCTGACATTTAAAAACACATAAGAAGTATTTGCTTGCTTTGGGGGAAGACGTTACAGTTTTCTTAGGGTGATTTGCATTGCTCTTTCCCATTTCAACAGTCTGTAATTGCACTTCTTCCAGAACTTTGTTAGTGGGAGTTTTCTCGTCCTCATTTATCCCTCCATCGTGTCATGTGTCGTGTCCCCCGTGCCCCTACCCATCCTTTGGCAGACAGTGTCTCAACAACCCAGGCTAACAGACTCATGATTGCCTTCCTCAGCTCAGCCTCCCAAATATTGGGATTACCGGTCTGAGCCACCACATCCAACTGTTTGGTAGTGTTCACCAGAAAACACACCATTGTTAACGTGTCGAAAGCTATTGGGCCATTTGCCTCCTTCTGCAATTTAATGTTTTAGGGGCTGGAGAGGTAACTCAGTTGGCAGAGTGTTTGCTTAGCATGTGTAAAAGCCGCAAGTTCAGTCCCCAGCAACACGTGAACCAAGTGTGGTGGTTGCCTGTCACCTCAGCACTCAAGAGGTAGAGGCAGGAAGATCAGAAGTTCAAGACCATCTTTGGCTACACAAGACTCTTGTCTCAAAATTTTTTCACTACATTCAAAGGATGTTCAAAAGCTCACTGTGCATGTTCATCTTTCTCTGGATTGCTCAGCTCAGTTCCTAAACAGAGAAAGAAATGCCTTGTGTCCCTGGCATTGCTTGGAGGGTCACACTGCAAAACTCAGTTTACTTCAGGAATATCAACTCCCTAGGCCAGTTGGTGCACACCAAGATCCCGGTCTGCAGCTTGTGGAACTCCGTGAATATTTCATTGTGCCCCGTCTTACTCTGGGTTCACAGGATCCTCAGTTTTCGCTAGGGCCTCGGGGGCCTTTCGGTGGCGGGCCGCATATGCACGCCCGCTAGATGGTCTCGTGTTTCTCCCGCTTAGGATTCCAAAGGAAACGGAGCAGCTGTTTCTATCACATCTGCCTTCCACACCTCCACGCTCAAGTCTGGGCCACCATGGGGCAGCCAGCCAAGTGCTCAACCCAGACCCCAAAGGGGCCACATCCAGTCCCCATGAATGCATTTCCCTAGTTTTTAGAAAAACTTAAATACTGCAGTTTAGACGTTTATCTCTAGCAGCGGTGGTGGCTCATGTCTGTAATCTGAGGGGGCGGGTGAGCCCACCTTTCTATCTCTCATACACATAGTTTATGTCTTTTCGCTCTCTTCTTTAGCTTTGCTAGCCAGCCAGAGGTCCACTGAAATAAAATAGATGTTTTCATTAGTTCTTTGAAAGTTCCAAACAACATCTTTTGAAAATATTCACCTCCTCCACCCACCCAAACTCTCCTCAGATCCACTCCCCCTCTTCCCTTCCCGCCAAACTTCGCTTTTGTCTTGTTTTCCTTTCAAGACCAATCTGTGCTGTCCCAATGTGGTCTTCCACTGGCAAGTGGCAGTTTACCGGGGACTACACTCTTAGAGAACACAATCTCTCCCTTTCCCAGCAGTTAACAGCTGCCCATAGCTCCACAGCTAGAGCTAGGATTGTACGCCCAACTCCCTTCTTCACGGCCTGGGCTGGGCTCGCACAGGTCTGGTGCGTGCCGTGGCAGCTTGTGAATTCATACATGCATCTGCCCTGCTGTACACAGACGATAGGCCTCCGCTTGTAATTGCCCACTCCTGACCCCTAGTTCTTAGTGATCCCTGAACCTGGGCCAAGGGAGGCGGTGTGTGTGCTCCCTTTAGGGCTGAGCACCCTATAGCCCCTTACTCTCTGAGAAGCATGTTTTGATCTTACTGGGTTTCTCTGGTAGCTTCCTGTTCGTAATTTCAGTGATTGATGCCCTAATTTTTGTTGGTCTACTTCTGCTTGCTTTAACTTTTAAAACATTGCTCCTTTACTAGTATCTGGAGATCTAGCTTATACATTTTAAGTCTTATTTTATAATCTGTCCAATGGGGCCGGAAAGATGGCTCAGCCGTTTAAAGGCTAGGCTCACAGCCAAAAATATAGTATGTCTAATTATATAATGTGTAAATTTCTCTTTAAAGAACTGATTTTGATAAGTTATATTTTCACTTTTATTCACTTACAATTTTTCTTGAGACTTTGACTCATGTATACTTCATAAGTGTGTTACTTAGAATGTTTTCATCTGTTTCTGTTGCTAATATCTAATTTTATTTCAGAATCATTTTATTCTTTGTTCATTTTAATGCTTTTAAATAAAATATAGACCTCTGTGGCCTAGACTATGATGTATCATGCCGAGTATTCCCTGCAAGCTTAAGGATTTATAGTCTACTTTTGTTAGGTAGAACAGTTCATCAATATCAAGTCAATCAAGGAAATTTATCCCAGCCAGCTATATCCACATTGATTTTTCTGTGAACATGGATCATCACCACAGTGGGGATTTATCTTTCACTTTTTCAGTTCCAGCATTTGTTAGTAGTTAATTCATAGGGATGGCATTCACTGACTTTTTATGATCCACCCATCAACACATCCATGGTTTCTAGCATCTTCAGAAATCTGTGTAATTGTCACTGTAATTGCCTTAGAACATTCTTACTACAGCCATGAAGGAAACTCCATTTCTTTAAGTCATCATTCTCCATCTTTTCTATGACCTTGGAAACCACTTTTCTACTTTCTTTATAATTGCTCCTATTCTGAACATCTCATGTAAATGGAATAATACAATATGTGATCTTTAGTGACTGGCTTCTTTTAGTTAACATGGTGCTTCAAAATCCATCTTGTAGCATGTATCAGTAATTCATCCCAGATGGTGGCCATCCTTTCCTTGTGTGGCTATGTTATGCTTTTATATTTACTAATTACTTAATGATCACTTGAATCACTTCTGCTTCTATGATAAATATTAATGTATACATTTTGAGTAAACCTGCATTTTTCTTTCTCTTGGATGTGTATCTATGTGTGACTTGCTAAGTCAAATGTTTTGTTGTTTGAGAAATTGCCCGACTATTTTCCAAAGTAGCTGTCCACATTAGTTGTCTATCAACAACAAATGAGGGGTCTAATTCCCTCAGATTATCACCCACACTTGACATCATCCATCCTGCTTATTCAGTGGATTATATATATAGTGGTTTTAAGTTCTATTAGTGTTTGCCTTTATCCATTTTAACTCTGTTATTGGATACCTAGCTGCTTAGCATTTTAAGGTCATTTTAAAGAATTGACCTCTGTATTAGTCAAGGTTCTCTAGAGAAACAAAACTAATAGAATGAATCTATGTACATATAAGTGGGATCTATTAGAGTGGTTTTTAGGCTGTAGTATGATTATTCCAAAAATGGCTGATGAAAAGTTCAAGAATCCAATAGTTTTTCAGTCAATGGGCCTGGATGTCCCAGCTGGCCTTCAGAATCCCAGTGAAGTAGACTCTAATGCCAGTGAAGGAATGGACTCACCGTTGAAGACAAGAGTGAGCAGGCAAAGAGCAAAGCTTCCTTCCTTCTTCCCTGTCCTTTATGTAGGCTGCCACCAGAAGGTGTGGCCCAGATTTAAGGGTGGGTCTTCCCACTTCAAATGATTCAATCCAGAAAAATCCCTCGAAGATATAGCCAGCTACTTGGGCTTAAGTTAATTCCAGATGTAGTCAAGTCTACAACCAAGAAGAGTCATGACAGCCTCTTCATTAATTGCAGTGGTGTTCTTCCTTATCCCTCGTTCTTTGTTATTAACATGTGCTAATGTATGCATTAATGGGATTCAGTGTGGTATCTTCACCTATGCATACAGAATGTGCTGATCAAATCCAGCCTTGCTTTATCTTCCCTCCTCAGTTTACCAGTATCACTAGTCCACCTTCAACTTCCTTTAAAAAATGAATGAATGAGAGAAAGGAAGAAAAAAAGAAAGAAAGAAAGGAAGGAAGAAAGAAAGAAAGAAAGCTTTCCCAGGTAGAAGAGAAACCATGCATTGTTAGCATTGCTAGCCCTTTTATATCTGGCTTACTTACCATGACATAGTGTCCTCTGGTTACATCGTAAGTCTGCTTTGTCTAAAACTAAGATAGGATTTCCTGTCTACTTTCAGAAAAAAATGCAGTTTCCACAGATTATATGGCTTTCTTCTTTATTAGTTTCTTTTTCTCTTTTCTTTTATCTTATTGGGACCTTCATGTTATAATTGGTTTCTTGTAGACAACACACACACTTACACACACACAGAGACACACACACACACAGACACAGAGAGAGAAAGAGCAAGAGATGGCCATTTGTAATTGCAAGATGTATCTAATTTCAAATTTGTTACAATGTGAAAACAAAGTGTGTCCTAGAATCTGTGACATAATCAGTGCTCTGCCCCGCCCTGCCCCGCCCTGCCCCGGGAAGTTCTGGGGATTAAGTAAGACAAAGCATTTAGCTGCTTAGCACATTATTTGGGTTGGCAGTAAGCACAGCTATTTGCCACTACTACGATTGCCATCTAATTGCTTCATGGAGCTCATAACTGATTCACACATTCCCATTCCATCTCTGCAGAAAAGCTGGGAGCAATTACCCCAAATGCATAGCAATATAGTTCTCAGCTGAGGGTTTATTTATTTATTTTTGTTCTGTAGTGTATCTAAATACAAAAGGACTCTGAAGTCAAGTGGCCTTGTGTTTAAGTAGCAGGCTGTCACTTACTGACCTTGTGAAGGCCTCTTTGTCTCTCTGAGTTAGAGTTTCCTCACCTTAAGATGTTTATATTGGCACCTTTCTCATAGAATGTGATCAGATCAAGCTGTGGGTATTATCACTACCACTTGTCATCAAATGTCCCCCTGCAGGCAGAGTGCTCCTTGTACCTGATCCTCCTGTCTAGGCTTCTTATATGGACACTTGGGACCTTATGAAGAGGCTACATATAATGAGTTAAACATTAGCAGAGAAAATGCCCTGAACCTCATAGGCAAATCTCTACAGTTAAGTTTTCCAGTCACAAACTTGGGCCTGGGAAAGGATGTTGTGTTCTGGTAGGTGTCATGTAGGGGGCTTCTTTCCTGCATGGACTGGGACATTAATTCCCTGAGTAACAATGGCAACAGGGAGTGTGACGTAGCAACACGGAAATGTGACAGTAAGCATCCTTTCTTACCCACTATAAACCAGTGGATCTGGAAACAGTGTCAGCACCCTGTCCCATCTCAGCCTTGACTGTTACGGATGCCTGAGTTGGATGACCATGCTTCATATCTGTAGTTTTCACCTCAGAAATATTCTACATACTATTCATTTTCATTTGTTTATTTTTTCTCTTACATCCATTTTCTGGATCTATAGATTTGGCTCAAAGGGAAGAAATCGTTGTCTTTCTTCTGCAGACAATTTTTTACTGTCAGAACAACTGCCAGCCTGAGCCTTTGGACCCAGACAAACCGGGAAGAGGCACTGACAGAAAAATCCTGAACTATTTGGCTCTAGTTCACAGGAATAGTGGGTGCCCTGTGAGGAAACTTCCGAGTTTCCTGTGGTCAGGGGGCTTTGTTGTAAATTCTGAGTCAAGGCTGTGATTTTCCCAGAGACTGGACATTGTTTAGACACATGGCCCTCCTGGAACCCAAGGCTCCTGGGAGAATCGGAGTGTTCCCTACTTTCCAAGGGGTCACATTTTCATGTCTTATGAGTCACTGAGAATTCCAGTGAGCTTGTAGCAGCTCAGAATATGTATGTGGACATGTGGATATGTAGTATACATGCAATATGTCTTAATATGTGTATTTGGAGAAAGAAAAATGGCAATATATGTTTTATATATTTCATACATGTGTGTTTGTATAGAGAGAGAATTATAGCAATTTTCTAGATTACTAAGGCCTAGGAGGCAGACTTTTGGGAAAAATACTTGAAAAAAATGTATGTAGATATGTGTGTGTGTGTATGAGAGAAAGAGAAATATATATATTGGAATACACACACACATATATATTATATATATATTATGTATATACACTTCAAGACCCTATTTCCTAAAATCATGTGTCACAGAGGATCCCCAGGACCCCTGGGCTGACTAGACTCTGGCCTGTTCTTAGGGGCCCTCTTTGGGGGTCATGCTCCTGGCCCATTGCCCCACCTGATAAGGCTCCCGGAGGAAGGTAGTTGCAGCTTCAGTGCCAGGTACTGGCAGCTTCTACATGGATAAAGGAGTAGAGAAATGACCTATCTCCATTGCTATTAACCCCCAGCAGAGTTGTCTGAGCTCCACCATCAGCTGAGACTAACTCCTAGCCTCCCGCACTTCTATCTGCACATGCTGCCTTCCACTCCCTCCAGGCTCCTGAGAAGTAGTCACCGTTGCTGAAGAGAGTCTGAAAAGCCAACTCTCACACAAAGAAATGTTTATTCCTTGAAACGCAGTGGAAAATTTCGACCCAGCCAGGACTGCCCTGAGATTTATACAAGCCACCAATCACATGGCAGGAAGGACAAAATGAGGAATGCAAAGCGCCCAAAAGCCCTTTTGCCTGTAGGTTACCCAGGATGCTCTAGCTCAGGAGGGAGCCCTTCATCATCTAAGTGACTCGTGTGCGTGCACCATCAGTGGGAAGTGCTGGCGTGCAGGTCCCTCGGTTGTGGAAATATCTGTGTACATCACTGCTCACTCCACAGATGCTGTGTTCTCTGTGCCAGGCTGAATAATAAGACAGTGCTCTGAAGCAGATTGCATCAAGGGTGAGCTATAATTAGAACCTCTCTGGAACCAGACCCAGGCTAGTTTCTTCTCTGTAGCTAGCACCCATCCTAAAGGATGCTCCAGGGAACTCATCTCAGAGAGGATGTTGCAACCCCTTGCCTTCTTTTCTATTATCCCTGATACTTGCTTCTTCACCATTGCTTTCTTTTCAATAAAGAGCAACCAAAGCCAGGCGGCTGTGGTACACACCTTTAATCCCAGAAATTGGACAGATCTCTGTGGGTTCAAGGCCAGCCTGGTCTACAGAGTGAGTTCCAGGACAGCCAGGGCTATATAGAGAAACCCTGTCTTGAACGCCCCCCCAAAAATATTCCTCAACATTCAGAACTTGTGGCTCCTAGTCAACCAAAGGCCAAAATCTTTAGAGGGCAGGGGCTTGCTTTGTAATCTCACAAGAGTAGGAGGATCCGAATGTAATTTCCTCAGAAGGTCAGTGAAGCCATGCCTAGTAGCTTTGGGGAGTTCCCAGTGTGGGTAGGGATTCAGTGCTTGCTCAGTCTCAGAATATTTTGCCACATGTGTTGAATTTCCAGCTAAATTGTCCACCCTTGGATAGCAAGGACCCTGAGTTCTCCTCTGATGTGTCTGGTTTAGGGCTGTGCAGAGTTGGACAATCAGTGTGTGCTACCAATCTGAGAAGCCTCGATTCTTTGAGGAACATCTATGTGAGTAGCGTGCATAGGTAGGTATAAACTGTGGCAGTAATCTATATCATAATCTACAGCATCACTCTGGCCAATAAGCCATTTGGTAACCATGGCCTGACTGTTTTCATCCTAGTTTTCAAATAAAATTGGATGACTGAGAGAGATGAAAAGGAGCTTGGTGTGATACTGAGACAGCTTGGTCCTGCTGGCCTCTTGGGACAGTTCTGAAATGAGAAAGTGAAGTACTCTGTTGCTGTAGTTTTCTTTCCAGCATGGTCCCACTGCTTCTCTCAGACCCAAAGAAACACGCTGATGCTATATTAGTTATAAAACTGTTGGCCTATAGCTAGGGCTTCTTATTGGCTATCTCTGTCTTAATTATTAACCCATTTCTATAAATCTATGTATTTCCACATGGTCTTGGCTTACTGGAGAAGGGTCCAGACCTGTTACTTCTTTGGCAGCTAGGTGGCATCCCTTCAGAGTCCCTCTCTGCCTACCTTTCCCAGAATTTTCCTTGTCTCCTAGCCCTGTCTAACTTCCTGCCTCTACTGGCTATTGGCCAAACAGTGTTTTATTCACCAGCCAATAAGAGAAACATATATACAGAAGGACATCCCCCTTCAGTACTCTGCATAGGTGTTCCCTAATCCTATCCCACAGAACTTCTACTCTGTCCCTAGCTGATGTCAAGTGATATCCTCAGTTGTGGGGACTTAGCCTGTGCCAACATCCTGCAGCCCTCTTCTGCTTCCTAGGCAGGTGTATGGTCCACACTTTTGCTCCCACTCCCCCTGGGGTTTGCCAGGGACTTTTGTTTGTGACCTACCAAAGAAGCTGCTTCTGAGAAGGATGCCTGTTGGAAGAGAAATGATCCCTGACAGACGGACAGGGAAAAAGTAGAACATCACGTCCTGAAATTAGAGGAAGGGGAGCAATGAGTGAGACATGCACTGGAAGCTTGGTTCTGAGAGGGAAAATAGAGTTGGCCAGCAGGAAACCATTACACTTGGGAAGCCCAAACGATTGCATGGTGTGTCCTTCTGTCATTGAAAGGATCTTAATTAGCATTTCTGTTGATGTGAAGAGACACCATGGCCATGGCAAGTCTTACAAAAGAAAACATTTCATTGGGACTGGCTTATAGTTTCAGAAACTCAGTCCATTACCATCATGGCAGGAAGCATGGTGACATGCAGGCAGACATGGTGCTAGAGAGGTAACTGCGAGTTCTACATCTGGATCAGCAGGAGGCAGCAGGAAGAGACAGTGACCCACTAGGTCTGACTTGAGCATTTGAGACCTCAAATCTAGCCCCAGTGATACACTTCCTCCATAAAGGCCACACCCACTCTAACAAGGCCACACCTCCTAATAGTGCCACTCTCTGTGCCCAAGCATTCAAACACATGAGTGATTGGGAGCCATTCCTATTCAGACCTCCACAGAAAGGGAAGCCAGAGCCAGATGGTAGTGGTGCCATCTTTAATTCCAGCCCTCAGGAGGCAGAGGCAGGAGGATCACTGTGAGTTTGAGGTCAGCCTGATCTACAGAGCCAGGACTCTACCAGTCCAAGACAGCCAGGGCTACACCAAGAAACCCTGTCTCAAAACACAAAAACAAAAAGAAACCAAAGAGGGGGCTGAGACAGGAGTCAAAAATGTCTAAGTGGAGCTGGCAAGATGGTTCAGAGCATAAAAGGTGATTGCTACCAAGCCTGAGGTCTTGAGTTCAATCCCTGTAACCCACATGGTGGAAGGCGAGAACCAACTTCCAACAGCTGTCCTCTGATTTCTGCTTGAGTGTCGTTGTGTGTGTGTGTGTGTGTGTGTGTGTGTGTGTGTGTGTGTGTGTGTGTGTGCGCATGTGGGGATGGCTTTGAAATGATTGATTCTGAAAGAAATCTCACACCAAGCCTGGAGATCAAATAGTCAGATCCCTTGGTGCTTCTCGTGGTGCCTTGTGGGAAGACTTGCCTGCAGCCTGGCTATGGGATGCACACTGTCTTAGTTATGGTTTCTATCGCTTCAGAGAAACACAATGACCAAAAGGCAAACAGGGGAAGAAATGGTTTATTTGGCTTGTTTCCAGATCACAGTCCATCGCTGGAAGAACTCAGAACAGGCACTCAAACAGGGCCAGAACCTGGAGGCAGGAGCTGATGCAGAGGCTATGGAGGGAGCTGCTTATTATTGCCTTGCGTCTCCTGGCTTGCTCAGCCTACCTTCTTATAGAACCCAGGACCACCAGCCCAGGGATGGAGCCACTTACTATGAACTGGGCCTTCCCCAGTGATCACTAATTGAGACAATGACTTACAGCTGGATCTCATGGAGGCATTTCCTCAACTGAGGCTCCTTCCTCTCTGATGACTCTAGCTTGTGTCAAATTGACACACAAAACCACCCAGTACACACACCCTGCCTCCACACATAGCTACGTACTGTTTCTCCTTCCTGACCTTCCATTTCCTCATTAAAAACTGGGGTAGGGAACTGGTGAGGTGGTTCAGCAGCTAAGAGCCCTTGCTATTCTTTGAGGACCCAGTATCAGTTTCCAGCACTCACCTGACAGATAAGTTTCAGGGGACCTGATGCCCTCTCCTATCCTCCAACACCAACCACACGAGTGGTACACAGACATACATGCAGGCAATACACTCCTACACATAAAAATCATTAAGAGTTAAAATAATTTAAAACTCAGGTGGCAGTAATGCCTTTGTGCTTGGTGGTCACGGGGACTGTTGACAGAAGAATGCTTGGGAAAAACACATAGAGGTCTGTGACTGTTGTCCCTTTAAACATCTTGACATGGAGTCAGGTTACAGACAGGCACTTGAGGGGTGTGAGGGTGATGCTGAGGGTACAAGTGTCCACCCACCTGTGTTTGATGAGTAGTGTCACCTGGAGTAACTGTGCAAGCTAAGGAGCATTGCTAATTCTTGATCCTGTGAAAAGTATTCCAGGCTGGCTGGCAACCTCTCCCCCGTGAGGTCAATGCCAACTCTAATGGTCTGCGAAACTGTGATGCTGAATTACACAGGACCAGGGGATTGATTAACGGGAACACCCAGGGGAAAAATATTAGTAAGTGGCATGGAAGATTGAAGGATAAATTATCCGAGACAGGTGATCTCAGAGTGTCAACGGAGAGGACAGTGTTGTGTAGTCAACACCCATTGAGGCTCCTCTGTGGTTCTGTCATTTAAGAAGATAAAGTAGCCGGGCAGTGGTGGCACATGCCTTTAATCCCAGCACTCGGGAGGCAGAGGCAGGCAGATCGCTGTGAGTTCCAGGCCAGCCTGGTCTACAGAGCGAGTTCCAAGGCAGGCTCCAAAGCTACAGAGAAACCTTTCTCAAAACCAACCAAACAAAGATCGGGTAAGAGCTCTCAGAGAGCAGTCAAGCATAGCTCAGAGAGATCCATATGGATTCCCCCCACCAGGGAGAATGTGTCAAGGTGGAGAAAGAAAGTACCCAAAGTTGACCGAAGATTTGCTCACCGCTATGTAGTGCTCTCAAGTTGGTAAAGAAGGTTTTCATAGCTTATCAGAAAAGCCCAGAAGACAGACTAGCTCCTGGCTGTGGTGGGAACTCCACATGGATTACAAAAACACGGTGTGATCTCGGACTGTAAGCCAAGTGTTGAATGTGACTATTAAAATGCAGAGGCAGCCTGTGATATATTCAGCAAGTTGAGATGTTTTCTTTCAGCTCCGCCAAAGGAAGTTTGATCCCCAAAACACATGGGAGAAGACTGACACCTGCAAATTGTCCTTTGGCTGTCACATGCATCTTGTGGTACAGTCAGGTGCATGCATGAAAATACACACACACAAATACATGTAAATAACTTTAAAAAGATTTATCTATAAGTGTTTATACGGGAGGGGTATGTACATGTGAATGCAGGAGCCTATAATGACTGGATCCCCAAGAGTTAGAGTTACAGGCAGCTGTAAGTCATGCGATGTGGATGCTGGGACCCAAACGAGTTCTCTAGAAGAGAACTATATACTCTTAACTCTGGAACACCCCTCCGTGTGTGTGTGTGTGTGTGTGTGTGTGTGTGTGTGTGTGTGTGTGTGTATGCACCCACAGAGGTCAGAAGGAGGCATCAGATTCCCAATTGCTAGAGTTCCCTATCTTTATGAAATAGACTATGCTGGTGCTGGGATCCAAACTCCAGTGCATGCTCTTAACCACTGAGTCATTTCTCCAGCCCCTAAAGTAACACAAGGCAAGGTCAATGAGTTAGTATGTGATGCTTACTGCTTAGTAGTTGGCTCCAGCAAAGAGATTCTGAAGAGCCAGAGGCAGCCTGAGGCTCTGAAGCAAGAACAGGAGAAGTGGCCTTAGCCAAAGCTAGCCGTGGAAGGGATGGCACAGGGAAAAACACCTAGTTCTTCTTAGGGAGATAGCTAGGTATGAAAACTCTGCCATCCGAGGCTTAGGAATCAGCCCAGACACTGCCCCGGGAGCCTGGGAACCTCTCCTATAGTGGGACTTGATCTAAGATCTTCTCATTCGGGCAACCTGCAGCAGATGGAGCAAATGCTCCTTCTTGGGATGCTGGCGAGGAGATGGGATAGGAGTAGAGGAGGAAGTGCTGGGATCCACCCTCCCAGGAGAGCAAGCAGCCCTCCAAGGTTTTCCTGTCTCTGGCTTGAAACCCTGCAGTCAACATGATAAAATTAGCAGAGCTAAGTAGGCAGATTTGCAGGTTTTGAGGCCTAATTGGTGCTGTTTTTCTCCAGTCTTGACCTAACTGGAGTTCACTGGGTATGTAATGGAAAAAAAACAACCAGCTTGATATAAAAATGCAGGAAATGCCTCAATCGAGGTTGATTACAGCAGCAGCTTTCCTTCTGTTATTTTTGTAGAGGAAAAAAAAAGAAAGAAAGAAAAACAAGGCTCCCCCGCCCACTCCCACTGCCCCTTCCTAAGCAGTAGAAACAAGTTGGACAGTTAGTTCTTTTTAGGGCATTCCTTATTCTGGCTAAATGTTGTCACTTAATCTTTACACATGAGAAAAGGAAGGAAGGTGTTAAAATCTTCACCAGTAAAATTTCTGTGAGTGTATACACACAGCCACTAGTTCAAAGTTAGGCTGATAGACCTGGGGAGGTTCATGAATTCCAAATTCTTTCCATGTCTGGCTGTCCAGGATAGGTTCAGGGTTCTTAGCATGATGCCTCCTTATGTCCAATGATGGAGAAATCATTGCTCACAATTGCTTTCCTAGATACATTACCATTGCTTAGCAAATGAAGTCACACTTGCTAAGATGGCCTTTCAAGCCTGACTGAGAAACACATGGACTGTTCTCAAAGAAGAAAATGTTTGGTTCAGGCTGGGGTGTAGCTCAGGTGGCAGGGCGCTTGCCTAGCACAATGTCATTTGGTCCCCAGCGATGTTTTTCATGATCCTGTAATCCCAGCACTTGGGAGGTGGAGGCAGGAAAATCGGAAGATGTAGGTCATCCTTGGACACATAAGAAGTCCAAGAGCAGCCTGGGCCTGTCCAAGATTCAGGAGGTGGGGGAGAAAGAAAGAGAAAAGAGAGAAGAGGGGAGGGGAGAGAGAGGGAGAGGAGAGGAGAGCTGGATTCCCATCAAAGGGAAACTGATAGGGACAGATGAGGACACATCATACACTGTGTTGGTAGCACTTATGTAGGGCAGCTTAATGTTGGCTTCAGGGCTGTTTCTGTTGATTGTCGATGTCTGTAATGAAGTCTCTTTTAGAATGTACCAGTTTTCACTTGGTGGGTACCCTGGTAATCTTCAGGTCATGGGAAAATTAGGAGATGCTAGGGTCCACCTCTGAGGCCCTGAGTCTCCTTTGTTAGTAAAATTCCAGGAGATGCTGGCAGGACTACAAAAGACTTAGGAAACTCACTTCTCCAGCCCAGGTAGAAGCCGGGTTTGCTTAAGTACCTGCCTTCTTTGGGAGAAAATGTGCTGAACTCACTGTCGACACTCTGTGTTGAGGCGGCCATTTTTCTTCACCTCTCGATGAGAACAGGTAATCCTTGCAGGTACCCTAGCACAGAGGTGCCCAGACATCAGGGATGACAGCTACCAATGTCTGGAGACTCATGGGTGGTTGGAACCTGGCAGAGACGGGGAGAGGTGAGGGGGGGTAGGGAGGGTTGTGCACTCGAACTGAGAGGATGGAGTCATAAGGTTTCTATGATTCTGCCATGAACAGGATGACCCCCACAACAGAGGGCTCTCAACACCAACTACTGGACAGGGCCAAGGCAGACAACTCCGGCTCCAGCTCCCAAGTTAGGGTCATGTGATTGTTCTTGGCTTATTTGTTGCCAAGGACCTTAGGTGGAACACAGCCAGATGTACAAGTTGGCATATCCTTCAGAGTCTACTCAAACTGGTGGAGGCTTTTTAAATCCTCAAAGGTCAGAGAAGGCAGAAGGCAGAAACTTCCACTTGTCGTTTCCTTTCCTTTCTCCAGGCGACAAGTTCTTAGGATTTAGTTTCTTAGAGGGTATTGAACTTGCTTTCAAAGGATACCTCCATCTTTGAAAAGCCAAACAGCTCTTCCTCCCCTGCCCCCCATAAACGTTAAGTCACAGAAAATAATTAATCTACACTGTAAAAACTAGAACAGCCTATGTTCCTGATTAGCATATTAATGTTAGCATACATATTAATATTAGCATGTTAATAGCAGTTTTCTATCACTTGTGGTCTGTGACTGGGAGATGCTTTGCTTATCCAGAAGGCAGTTAAAACCCCAACTTAGCCAGAGAGGAAAGGCCACCATCTAAGTCAGAACAGTGTTCCTGCGAACCACTTGGATCCATTACCCCAAAGGAAAATGATTTCACCACATAAAGTTCACTACGAACTAAGATGTTTTAAAGTCATTTTTACCTCCAAATGTTGATTTAACCAGCGTGTGTTCACTTACCCCCCCCCAGCATGTTTTACGAGGCATTTATACCAGTTAGTGGTTCCGTGTTCTTGGGGTTTAAAAGATCAGGACTACACAGGTAGATGACTTTCGTTTCCACCTTGGCGTGCTCATTGTAGACATTGCATCGTTTATGGCATGTTGGAGCCAGACTACCTTGAACAGTTTATGGCATAAGATCAGTCTGGAGAAGACTGTCCCCAAGTTCTGCAAAGGGCTCCTCCCTGCATTGACAGCAGGTGGCCCGGGACTGTCTCTCCCAATCTCTGATACCCACAAGCAGATTCCTGCAATCTCTTACCTGATGTGTGCCTCCTCCCCACCCCATACAGGAGGCCTGAAATGCTACAGGTACCCACAGGGAGTTTATGAGACCCGGCACAGTCTTGATTTATAAGGGAATGTCTGAAAAACACATTGGCCAGTTGATTGATGGAGAAGTGTTGAGAATGCTCACTATTTTTCATTTATTTATTTGTTTGTTTCTGTTTGGAGACAGTGGTGGTATTATTTATCATCATGTAGGACTATGTCTGGAGCTCATGTGCTCACCATTTGTTTTTTTTTAATTTAAAGAAAATGAGATTTATTTACTTTTGCTTTATGTATGTGGGTGCTTTGTGTGCATAAACTTCTGTGCACCACATGCAAGCAGTACTTGAGTAGACCATAAAAGGGTGCTGGATCCCCTGGAACTGGAGTTCCAGACAGTTGCCACGGTGTGGGTGCTGGGCATTGAACATGGGTCCTCAGGATGAGCAGGCACTCTTAGCCACTGAGCCAACTCTCTAGCCCACCATTTTTAATACAAAGGTCGATAGCACTAGACATTCAGAGCATGTCAGTGCATGTATTCGATATGAAAATAGGTAAGCATGCACAGCTTCAGGGGCTTCTACACATAAATATGTCCCCAATCCATGTATGGGAGAAATATGTCCCCAGTAGTGCATCTGAGCCTGATTCTGTTTTCTTTTTTTCAAATATATAATTTATTTTATGCTCATCGGTGCTTTGCCTGCATGTATGTCTGTGTGAGGGTGACAGAAGCCCTGGAACTAGAGTTACAGACAGGCGTGAGCTGCCATGTGGGTGATGGGAATTGAACCCGGGTCCTCTGGAAGGACAGCCAGCGCTCTTAACATTGAGCCAGCACCTGATTCTGTTTTCTCTAGTCCTACACCAACAAGCTCTTACCTCCATTGCTAACTAGAAGCAGCCTCGTCAAACCAGTTGTTCTTCATGGAAAATTGGTTTCTGTCCTCCCTAAGAGCCCTTCACCAACTACCTTGCCACTGGTCAGTGTGATAATACTGTTGCCCAATGTTCGTGGTTACCGAACTACTCTCTGGCATATACCCTTAACCTTTAAAAAACCAAGGTGACTCAAGTTCACAGGGAAAAAAAAAGTGAGTACAAGGAAAGGGAAGGCTTTACAAAGGAAAACACTCGAGGCTCTCTGTTTTCTTTTTTTGTCTGTATGCCACTTAAAGGAAACACAGAGTAGAAAGATAAGCGGCTCACACACTCTTTCAAGTCTGAAGCTGTTGCCTCCAACTGAGGACCAGTAACTGGTCTTTCTGAGGCAGAAATGAGGGTCCACGAGAAGATGAGGATGAAGAACTGGGGGAAGGGTGTCCAGCAGTATGCCACAGGGAGGATGACCGAGCTGAGCAGATAAATACTTTTACCTGTTTACAACTGCTGGACCCTGTAGGTCAACAGCGAGCAGGGTGGTTTGTAGGTTCTAGTTTATCTTATTGGATCTTCAAGGCTCTAAGGTATTTAGTGGAAAGGATTGTGCCTTTCCAAACCCTGAGTTGTCAGATAGCTAATGAAAAAACAGTTGTTTATAATGTACATTATTAATTAAAGGGAAACACACCCAAAGTGGGATTGAGTTAACTCCACCCAACTGTGTTTTCCTTTGTTTATTTTGGTTCTGTTTTATTTGTGTGATGTTAGGCTTAATGGTTTGAGCTCGGAGCTTTGTGCACACTCGGCTCAAGTGCTCTAAGCTAAGCCACACCCAGCCCTTAGCAGTGACGTTGGACTGTTTGTTAATGAAGAGACACTAATGTCAAATGGATGGCACTATTGTTATTTTCATTTAGGTGTTGTGTCTTTGAGACATATTGACTACCATCAGAAAATAATCTGGAGGCATTCCCTTTTTAGGAACTGTTATTTTTCTCATGTGCATGGGTGTCTTGCCTATATGTATGCTGGTGCACCGGATGTGCACAGTATCTGTGGGGGCCAAGAGATGGGGGCCATCAGATCCTTTGGAAATGAAGTGACAGATGGTTAAGTCACTGTGTGGGTGCTGAGAACCAAGAGCCACATGTGTTCTTAACCACTGAGCCACTTCTTCAGACCCCAGAAGATCTCCTGTTAACGAATAGCCAATGCAGTCAAATGATATTTATATAAACATTGAGACTCTCTTCCCCCATGAAATCTTACTTGATCAGTTTGCTGGGCTCTGCCCTATAACTTTATGCTTATTCTCTATAATTAGAGACCTTCATCTATGATGAAAATGATCTGATAAATCCATGGCCTTTTGAGTTGGGGCTTCCTTGCTCCCAACATGTCATCCCTGGATGCACAGAGAGAGGGCTTACTGGTTAAGTACCCTGGATGTTCTTCTAGAGAATGTAGGTTCGATTTCCAACATCCACATAGTGGCTCACAACCCACTGTAGCTCCAGTATCAGGAGATTCAATGTCCTCTTCTAGCTTCCATGTGTACCAGGCCCGCAAGTGGTGCCTCATGGGTAGAAAACCCATACATAAATAGTAAAATAATGTTTAATTAAGAAACTATGCATCTCACTGACTTGCAGTTGCATTTATCCAAATATTCATTGAAATTTCTTTGGGAAGGTATTTCAGGAAATGAACAGAGGACCCCTGTGGCAGCTCATCCATTATGTAGAATTCAGTAATCCAAAACCAGCAGGAAAAAAGGCATGGCCATACTATTCTCTAGAAAGATCTTTCAAACAAGTCGATATTAGCAACTATGGACATTCTAGACGACAGTGACTAGATTGAAAGTAAATGAGTTTATGAGAATCAGGTTGTCTGAGAGGGAGAAAACTTCTGAGGTCTGGATATGGGACCAGAGTTTGTCTGTGACATGTAGACCAGGAGCAGGAGGAGGTGAGCAGGAGGCTTGCCCTGGGTCTGGGGTTTGGATATGGGATCAGAGTTTGGCTGTGACATGTAGACCATGGTGAAAAGCTAAGCAGGAGGCTCACCCTGGAGATTCATGTTTATCTCTATGTCATGAAGAGGTAAACAAATTAGTCACTTCATTAAGATGAATGCTACTGATATATGGACTATTTTCAGTGTCTTTGGGTAGTTTCTTTCCCCCAAAATCCATAACTGCCAATAAACACTAACAAAACTAGCCTTTAGCAGCATAGAGATGCTTCTGTGAGTAATGACACCCCGAGGAAAGCAAATGTTCAGCCGATGGCATGAGTCACTCTTAACTCACTTTAGATCAAACAATCACGAAACTCAAGAATCCATCCCACGCCATGAGATTACTGCCACCATGAAATGGATGTGGGTTGAAATCCAGTTGCCTTTATTGTGTGTCAGCAGAGAGTTGTATTAAATGATTAGAAATTACCTCAAGATAGTTCATCTGTACAGATTCAGGCAGCAAGCCCGGCACTGCCAAGCTAAGTACTATTAATCCAGCAGGTCGGGGCTTGTCGGGTGTGTTCCAGGAAGTAATGCTTTGTGAGTTTGGCATCGAAGTTTGAGCACAGGCAACATTAAGTTTCCAGGAGAACAATTCCTTAACGGGTCTTTCTTTCAGTAAGTAGTCCACAGTGTCCGCTGTCTTGGAGGCAGACCCTGGTCTACCCAGAAAAGCTCCCTGGGTCTCTTCTCAGTCCTTGTTCATTCTTAGATACTAAGAGCTTACTGTGTCATGGAGGGGTGCTCTCGGGGCAGAATGGTAAGCCTGACTGTGTTCCCTTACGCCTTTGAGAGTCTCAGTGCCCAGTAATAACCTTCCCATTTCCTGTGATGAGTTCTATGGCAGGGAGGGTCCAGGGGACTTGGACCCATAAGAGGGGCATTGAACCTCACCACAGGAAGTTCACACATGCTTCCTGCAGGAAGTGATGAGAGTCGCCGGCTGGGGAGGAGAAGAGCTCAAATCAAATGCTTACATTTGCATCTTTTGACACTTGTTCAAGTCCATTGGTCTCATTTAATTTAGTAAAGCATTTCCCTTCAAAGTGTTTTTGTCTTCATTTTCCTGTGTTCTGCCTCCAGTGGCATAGTACAAATGCAGCTGATGAAGGTATTTGACAAAATGGGGTTACCCCCGTTCCCATGAGCATTCATAATGGAGGGTGGAGAGAGAATGGGTGAGTGTGGGGAGACCAGAGGCATGGAGGCAGGGAAGCAGCACCCCAGGGCACAGGCCAGGGTACCCCAAGAAGGGCCACAGGAATTAGGAAGCACACTGCATTGGTTTGGTTTTTGACACACTTGTTCTGGGTGTTGCTGAGCTCAAAATGTAGAGTCAGGGTCAGAGCTATTTTAAGTTCCCAGACCTTTAGCCTCAGAGTTGAGGAGCACATAGGAAAGAGAAAAGAAAATCTCAAGGGTCAGAAAGCCTGTAGACCTGGACCTTTGTGGGTCTTCTGCGACTTTGGTTTCGATTCTTTATTTAGCTTTCAGGTTTATGCATCTCGGCATCGTTGATCTTTGCCCCTGAGCAATTCATCTTTGATATTTTGTCCACAGATGATTAAAATCCAGGATTCTCAGAATCTTTTTTAAGACAGGCCGTTGCATGACGACGCCTCTGCATTGTGATAATAAACTTAGTACTTTCTTTTATTTTTGAAGCTGGAGTAGAAACAACTCTTTAGAGCCTATTTTTTAAGTAAGTATAGGAGAGTGTCATTGTGCCCTATTCTTAAGCTTGATTCCTGTCAGCCTCAAGGTCACTGGTTCTCAACCTTTCTGACGCTACAACCCTTTAATACAGTTCCTCATGTTGTGGTGATCCCAACCATAAAATTATTTTCATTGCTACTTCATAAGTGTAATTTTGCTACTGTTAGGAATCAGAATGTAAATATCTGTGTTATCTATTGGTCTTAAGAGACCCCTGTAAAAGTGTCATTCATGATCCCCTTTTGTGGGTCGGGGACCCACAGGTTGAGAACTCTGTTCTGAGTGTTTATGATAAGTTGAATGACTAACATTTCTCCCTGCCTCCTCTCAGTATGGAAGCCAAAAACTTTGCCAGTGTTGATCATGTTGGCCACTGACTGCTTGTATTTGGCTCAACCTTTACATATAAGCCATGCACACAATAGGGGACTAACAGTTACCTGTGCTATGGGGATGATGGCCGGCAGGGCCTCTCAAATCTCAAATGCAGGACACTGCTCCTCAGATAGTTCCTATTTTATAGTCTTGAGTAGTGAGACACGGTCATCACAGGTACCATGCTAGCAAGGAAGTCAAGAGGATTTTAGGCCGACTCGAGGTGAGGAATTTGGTCAGGTTCCTCATAATTATAGCTCACTTACGCAGCAAAGTAGTTTTCTGGAAAACCATGAGGCAGCTCCAAGACACACCAGGAAAGCTGGAAAATCAGTGGGAAACGAGTAGGAACAAGGAGATTAGAGACAGCCATGCATCTTAGACATGGCCAAGGGAGTCGTGGCCTTCATGCCACTGCCTCAAAAACCACAGAGTATCAAAGTGGTCTGGCCGCTTCCACAGCACTCACATAGAGGTAAACTCAGGCCTGTGACAAAGTTTGCTAACAAGGCAAGTGAAGACAAAACGTGTCAGTAGGGACAGCTGCCATCCTACAGTTCCAAGCTACTCCTCTGGTAGGGACAGCCACCGACTTACAGTTTCCAGGCTACACCACTGACGCCTCATTTAGGTTCCTCGTTTGGGTTTTGTCTCTTGATTTTGTAGCTGTTGTTTGACTTGTAATGTAGTTAGTCTAAAAAAGGGGCAGACATTTAAATCTGCCTGTGGTGACACACACACACTATTTCCCTTGCTAGAGGAGAGTAAGAAAGCAGACTTTTTAATGTTATTTTGGAAACTGCTTATGAACAAGAATTAGCCTCAATACTTGCCAAGCACCGCTCCATGCCAGGAATGGCTTCAAATCTTCCCATTTAATCTTACTTAGGCATCGCAGGAAGCTTTTGAAGTGAATATTGTTATCTGCGTTTTATAGAGTAGGGACCTGAGGCTCTACGCGATTAAGCGATTGCTGTCATATGTCATTAATGGCAGATCTATGATGTGCAATGTTCTCCTACTCAGCTTTGTCATTGTAACCCCTTAGTGGCATCTGGGCATTCCCATCCCTGCAGTTGGTTTTTCTTTTTCTCTAGCCTCACGTTGAAACCTTAAAATGCTGTTGCTTTTTTTTTTTAATTCTTTTGGTCTTTTGTTCTTTTCTGCTGTGGGGGCTACCACCCAGCTCCCAAATAAATACATGCAGAGACTTACTATTACTTATGAATGCTCAGCTTTAGCTTGGCTTATTTCTAGCAATCTTTTCTTGCATTAACCCATCTACCTTGTACCTCTGGGCTTTCATCTTTCTCTTATTCTGTATATCTTACTTTCATCTTACTCCGTGGCTGGCTGTGTGACTCAGTGGCTGGGTGGCTCAGTGGTTGGCCCCTGGCATCCTCCTCTCCTTGTTCTCGATTTCCCCCTCCCAGATTTCTCCTCCTATTTACTCTCTCTGCCTGCCAGCCCTGCCTATCCTTTCTCATGCCTCACTGTTGGCCGTTCAGCTCTTTATTAGACCATCAGGTATTTTGGACAGGCAAAGAATCACAGAGTTAAAAACAAACGCAGCATAAACAGAAGCCACACACCTTTACATCATTAAACAAATGCTCTACAGCATAAACACATGTAACACGCCTTAAAATAATATTCCACAACACACCCCGGGTCCTTTCACCAGTTTCTAAGCATTCTTCACCCCCCCCCCTACACACAATCATGATTGACCACGAGGAGTACCGTCAAAGCTCAGCAAGCTGACCCGAGTTTGACACCTGGGTTCTGCACGGCAGAAGGAGAAAGCCAACAACTCTTGCCGGTTGACTTCTGGCCTCCCTATGCGCGCTGTGGGACAAGTGCACACACGTGTGTTCACTGTGCACACAAACAATAAGAAAATGAGTAAGTGTAACAAGTTCAGGGCCAGAGAAGCACACACTTCTGAGCAAAAAGTTCCAGAGATGACCAGAAGAGCAACTGAGCAGCCAGTATGTCCTGAGAAGCTCCTAGAACCTGGCAGTGTGGACCAGGGGAAAAGACAGAGACTAGCACAAGCGACAGCTCTCTTCGATCTCGTCCACCACCCAGTCAAGACCAACAGAGAGGAGGGGCTCTACACTTTATTTTCTGGGGGGTCCCTGTTCCTATATTAGTTTTTAGGGCTCTGGGGGATGGGGTTCACCTTCATAAAGTTTTGTTAGTCACCTCTAAAATTTGAGTGATGGCAGGGCGGTGGTGGCTCACACCTTTAATTCCAGCACTGGCAGGTCAATCTCTGTGAATTCGAGGCCTTGGTCTAGAGAGCGAGTTCCAGGACAGCTAGGGCTGTTACACAGAGCAACCCTGTCTCAAACAAACAAACAAACAAACAAACAAACAAAAAAACCTGTGAGGACCCATGTCAATCAAATGAGCTCACTAGCCAATGGTCAGCAAATGCAGCCATTGAGTCTCCTCATTGTGACCCTAGCCTGGGCATTACATCATGTGTCTTTTCTCATTCTAACATATACATACCATGAGGACAGAGACCTTGTTTCCATGGGGTCAAGAACAAGTGTGTGTCATACGGTGGTTACTCTGTAAATTCTTTACTGCATGGCTGAATGACTCATCCCATATGAGAGGATACAGGCAAACCTATCACTCATGGGCCGCCTCTATCCTAAACCTCCTGAGCCCTACTGGCCCTGTCTCACAGGGATTGCAGCCAGCCTTGGCTTCTTATTGGAGAGCAGCACCCCAACCCTGCCTGTGCCTGCCCCTTCCCCCTCGCCTCTCCAGGGCCTAAGGCAGACTCCACAACTCTTTAGCTAGATGTTGTAATACTCACCTGGAGTTGCTGGCATTTGGATTTATTAGTTTAATTGTTTTATAGTTCATACTTGTGCCCGCAGTGATTTTCCACTAAATCGGAACATTTGTTTCTAAACGGAGCAGGTATGGCTGTGGGTGTTTATCTTAACAGCAAATCTCTGGCAATACACCTTCATTACCAGTCATCACAGATTAGAAAATTAATGTCTATCTGTATAAGCTCCATTATGGACTGTTAGTGCATGAAAATGGTAATTTTGTTTCAGCCTGTTGAGAAGACAAACTTCAGTACATCTACTTTTGAATTTTCTGGAGTAATTGCTTTCATAGTTGTTTCCATAAACTACCAGGTTGGTTTTTTAAAAAAATGCAAAATCAGGAAGGGCCTGACAAGAAGTATACGTTACTTATAAAGACTTGCTTGTTGATTTTAAGTAATATATACACTGAGTATACATGTATTACTTAGAATACACATAAAAACATATAAATCTAAGCAGTTGTTGCATATAATTGTACTCTATATTACACATTTAATTTATTATGTGTTTATATACACACATATATGAGAACTTACAGCTCCTAATATATATATATATATATATATATGCTACACAAAATTGCAACTTATCTTATTGAAAATATACTTTATTTTATGTATGCCCTATTATACAGAGAATAAAGTGAAGCTATATCCTTCAGACAGCATGTGTAATGGTAGACCCATTGGAGTGTGTCATCTACTGCCGTAGTAGCCACCTGAATTTGCATAAGGTACAATCAATGATGTCTGTGCAAAAATGAAATTGCCTAATGGCACACTTCTCCAAACATGCCCCCTCGTTGAGCAACACGTAACTGTGTATATGACTAATAAATGAGACAGACAGATTGAGAGTTGTGTGTTGTCCAGGCTTATTCTCATACTACATAAGTACCTATTTTATTGTACAATGATATACATTATATATATAAATAACACAGAACTCTCACTCTCGGATCTGTACCTCTGTATTTATTAATAATATTGTATATTCTACACATACCTCATGTTTATTATATATATAATATAAAACATGATATATAAATACCATGGTACATATATATGGCAAAAGGCTACACTGTACCATATCCAGTTAAATATCTAGCTGGCTGTCACTTAGGATTCATGAATCAAAGCTGCCTTCACTCCACCAAATGAAAGGCTTCCCACTGGGCAGTGGCAGACTGTGTTAGGAAACAGGATGGTATGGAGAAATGGCTGACATCAAGCCACTATTTTGTAAAGGTTAAGTCAGAGGGGACTTCCTTAGTAGCTAAGATTGGCTTATTTGAGAATGTGGCTGTAATTCGTCTCCTTCCCCTCTCCCTCCCCCTCACCCACCCCCTCCTCCACCCCACCCCCAGGGAAGAGCAGATGGGCAGTGTGGTACTGGAGACCTTTTCGATCTGGTCTGTTAGCACAGGAGACAATCATGGCTGTCCAGCCTACAGCCCGTGAGCCAGGTGCTGCCCGAGACATAAAACCCAGCATAAATTAGAAACCTAAAACATTGAGACTTTTCTTGTATTTTTGTTGTTGTTATATTGATTGTGCAGTTCTCTAATGTGAACTTTGCAGATGATAGTGTGACCAGAGAAGTCAAAAGTCCATTGCCCTTGTAAGAGACTCTGTGAATTTCGTTTTTATAAATAATACTAGCTGAGGGTTACTATGCTACAGAGCTAGAGCTACCAAGAGAGAGGTTGAGAGCTCCCTGTGGCCTGGCACATCCTCACAGGACATTAACCTCCTCCCTGGTTTCCAGTGAAGTGTCCCTTTGGGCCATCACTTCCCATGACTTTTTTTTAAATCTTAGGATAGAATGTTAAGGGACTTCCTTTTCAAAGCTCCAAGCCATCAACGGTCACCTAAGTCACTTTGTGTTCTTGCTGAGAGATGTCATTTTCACAAATCTTGCCACTTTTCTCTACTTCGTTTGACTTAATCCTACATGCTAGCTTCATTTAAGAGAATGCCGGGCGTTGGCAGCGCACGCCTTTAATCCCAGCACCAGGGAGGCAGAGGCAGGCGGATCTCTGTGAGTTCGAGGCCAGCCTGGTCTACAGAGTGAGTTCAAGGACAGCCTCCAAAACAATACAGAGAAACCCTGCCTCAAAAAATCAAAAAAAAAAAAAAGATTAAGAGCTAGAGACCCTAGCTAGTGAGAGATCACTGACTCAGGTCTGACAAATGGGGATCCTGCATAAGACCAAACTAGACTCCTTTAATACAGGTGACAATGGTGTGACTGGGACAATATATGAGGTCACTGGCAGTGGGTCCAAGATCTAACTCTAATGCACAAACTGACGTAGTGGAGCCCATTCTATATGGAGAGATACCTTGCTCAGCCTAGACACAGGGGTGTGGGGGTGGAGAGGGGCCTTGGTGCTGCCTCAACAAGATGATGGGGCAGACTAATAGACTTCCTAGGGGAGGCTTTACTTCCTCTGTGGAGCAGATGAGAAGAGGGGAGAGGGGGAACTGGAATTGGAATGTAAAAAAGAAATTAAGAGCTAGAGTGATGGCTCAGTAGTTAAGCACACTTACTGCTCTTCCGGAGGACCTGGGTTCGTTTCCCAGAACCCAAGTGGAAGCTAATAGTCCTCTGTGACTCTAGTTCCAGGGGATCTAGTACCTTCTTCTCACCTCTGTAAGCACTCAGCACATGTGTGGTGCCCAGATATACATGTTACCCAAACAATCAGACACATAAAATAAACCTTTATTTAAAAAATCAAAATAATGTACTCCATGCAGTCAGGATTTATACTCACCTTCAAAGCTGCCTGAGCATGGTTAAAACCGTACTTTACAAATATTGGGCCTTGTAGTCTCTGAGTACACCACACCCTCATAACACTTCTAGGACCTGAACAATGCTTGTTTAAAAACCTGAGGTCAAGCTAGGCGGTGGTGGCGCACACCTTTAATCCCAGCATGTGGGAGGCAGAGGCAGGTGGACCTCTGTGAGTTCGAGGCCAGCCTGATCTACAGAGCTAGTTCCAGGACAGCCAGAGCTATCACACAGAGAAACCCTATTTCGGAAAAACAAAACAAAAAACGAAAAACAAACCCTGAGGTCGGTTTTTCCCCAAGCAGAGAAACACCTTTCTCCATGGAATGAAACTTACTAACATCTCACCAATACCTGCGCTAGTATTGAGGACCATCCCACTGTCGCCGCCCCCAAAGCTCTTCTCTCCATTTCTGATGAACGGTACGGAGAAAGTCCAAACACTTCTCTGAGGAGGCTGTAGAGTTTAAGAATAGGGGTGGGTGAGTAGTGGCCTGTAAGACAGGGTAAGGAAGGCAGTGGCTACCAGGCTTGCCCTTGAGGAAGCAAGGCTCCGTGACTCCTTCCCAGTCCACAGGGTGCCTGGGGAAGCTACATTTGAAGTCCCGCGTGTCTACCCGAGTGCGGAGACACAGAGCTAGCACAAGTCATCCGGGAGGGCCCATGGCTTGGGGAAGGAAGGATTTTAATGAAAAGACAGTGCAAACAAAGGCCCAGTGTTCAGATGCCGCCTGGGAGCAGTCAGCTAGCCAGCCGGAAGCCATGAGTCTTGGTTGGGTGAAGGGGGCCCAGAGCACAGCTTCATAGGTAGCTATGGAGGAAAGCCAGCAGGGCATGGGAAACACAGAACCAGCAGGGATGCTCTGAATGGGGAGGGGCAGTCTTCCCTTGGGACGCTGATGCTGATGCCGCCTTGCCTGAGAGTGTCACTCGGGGCCACTTGCAGTTACTACTTTCCTTTCTTACTTTCCCTGGGGCGTTCTGGAACTCCCCTCCCATCTCTACATTCTGAGGTCCACGACTGTATTCTTTGATAAGGCTGTGCCCTGTGGCAGCCTTGGCGTATGAAGTCTCTATTGGTCTGATAGGACAGTCCTTAAACATGTAACTTCTGCTATCATGAACTAAGTCACAGGACTCTGCTTTGTGTCTGAAGTTCCTATGTGTCAAACTCAGGAGGGCCACAGGCATGCTGTCAAGTATTCTGCTACTGAGATTACCCCTAGCTTATTTATTATTTCCAGTTTGGACTCTCAAAGCTGGGAAAGAAACAAATCCCGTTAAGGCAGTGTTTTTTAGCCTGTGGGTTGCCACCCTTTTGGCAAAACTCTATCTCCGAAAACATTTACACTGTGATTCATAACAGTAACAAAATTACAGTTTTGAAGTAGCAGGGGAAATTATGGTTGGAGTCACCGCAGCACGAGGAACTGTATTAAAGGGTCACAGCTTTAGGAAGGTTAAGAACTGCTTTAAGGACAAATGCCTTTTCTCCCTGCTAAAGAGACTCTGAATCTCTATCTCTATCTTGAGGAATGCTGTCACTGACTGACCATTCCCTTGGTTACACTTCTGCCTCAGGACTCCCAGGTGACACAGCCTCCCTTCCTTGCTGCTCTGTCACAAGCACTAGTGGCCCAGCATTGTGCTTGTTCCCTAGGCCTGTCCAGTCGCCTTCTCAAACTGCTCACCTTCCTCCTAGATCTCCCACAAGTTCACTTTCCCTACAAATCTTCCCACGAAGTCTCTAAGGTGTACACCAGGCATTGGTGGCGCACGCCTTTAATCCCAGCACTCAGGAGACAGAGGCAGGCGGATCTCTGTGAGTTTGAGGCCAGCCTGGTCTACAGAGTGAGTTCCAGGACAGCTTCCAAAACAATACAGAGAAACCCTATCTTGAACCCCCCCCAAAAAAGAAGCCTCTGAGGTATCTTTAGACTTGGGGATACCTGTAGAACTGTTGGTCTGCCTTTGACCTCACTGCGAAGCCTACAACTCTCTGGCACACAATAAACGCCAGGTAAAACCATCAAATGGAACAGCTTCGATTTTTATTAACTCCCTCAGACTGTCTCCTCCTTGATGAAGATGAGAAATTTTAGCCTGCCTCGCCCTCTCAAGATGTATCCCCTTGCTTAACTCAGACCTACAAAAACAAATATAATACCTACTGACTCATAAGTGGATACCAGACATAAAGTAAGGGACAACCAGCCTGCAGGCCACAACCCCAGAGAGCCTAGGTAACAAAGAGGACCCTAAGAGAGACATACATAGGTATCTGCCTAGGAAAGGGGAAAAAGACAAGACCTCCTAGGTAGATTGGGAGCATGGGGAGCAGGGTGGGAGGGTGGACGGGGGAGAGGAAAGGAGGGAAGGGAAGTGGGGGAAAATGTATAGTTTGAAAAACAAAATAAAACTTCAACACACACACACACACACACACACTTCTCATCAGCTGAAACACAACACACAGTCCAAGGCAAATGCCTCTCAAAGCCAAATTAAACAAATAATGTGAGCCTTCTTTCCTTAAATAATAAAATCTGTTTTCTGACCCTTCAGAGGTCAGTCCATTTTCAGCTCTCTGGCTTTTCAGAGTGCCTCCGATAGCCTCTAAGTAGCTTGGGTGACCTCCTGCTTGCAGGAGGACGTGCCTTCCCAACACCCCCTCAACTTGTGCAAATCTCCATTTGTGTTTCCTCAGCTCTTTATGGAGGTCATGTGACCTGAAAGCGCTGACCGCCTCCTAGCACGTGGGTCTCTGTGTGGCGGGACGTGGAGGATGGACACTAGCTAGTTTTCATAACGCAGGAGCTTCAAGGGTCATTTTCTGGCTTTCCTGTCTGGAAATGCTGGTCCTGCGCAGGGTCATGCGGACCACTTCCCCCAGAATCCAGACATGGCCCTAGGAAGGTCACTCCAGGTTCTTTTGCTGGCATGGGCCTTTCTGTGACGTTAGAGGGTTGACTGGACCAAGAACTACACATGCCTGGGACCTAAAAAAGGCAAAATTGTAAGTTGCTTCCTTCTGAGGGTAGTGGCTTGTCTTCTGCTGTGGGACTAGCCACCCTCACTCAGTGCTCTGGCCTTGGTTCCAGGTTTCCTTCTACACTCCCAGGATCCACCTTGAGAACAAGACTATGTCTTCTCCCTTAGTATCTCCAGTGTCCAGCTTAAGAATGTAATTGGCACCCATAAGCTCACAAGGAGTGGCACTGTGGGGAGGTGTGGCCTTATTGAAGGAAGTGTGTCATAGTGGAAGCAGGCATTGAGGTCTTCTATGCTCAAGATACCTCCCAGGATCTCAGTTAACTTCCTGTTGCCTGCGCAAGATGTAGAACTCTTAGCTACCTCTCCAGTACCATCCCACCATGATAATAATGGACTGAAACTCTGAACTATAAGCCACCCAATTAAATGTTTTCCTTTATAAGAGTTGCCATAGTCATGGTGTCTCTTCACAGAAATAGAAATGCTAACTAAGATAATGAGCAATGTGACTAATGACATGACGAGGGATGGGATACTAGGCATACATTTCATCACGGGCCTTGGAGCCTATTTCCATTCCAGGAGACACAAATAAATACTCATTTACCATCAGAATGGGTCAGCACATTACCCAACAATAGGAAGCTAAGCATGTGCTTTCCTTGATATGAACTTTTTAAAAAGATGTATTTTTGCTTATATGCGTATATATGTATGACTAGTCGCAAATGAGTTCAGGAGTCCAAAGAAGTTAGAAAATGGTGTCAGATTCTCTAGAACTGAAGTTATGGGCAGTTGGAAGCCACCTGTGGTGGATATTGAGAATCCAACTTGGGTACTCTACAAAAGAAGTATAGGCTCTTATCCACTGAGCCATCTATCCAGCATCTTGCTATAAATTTGTAAGAAGCCATTGGCTAACCACACAATCAAGTAAGTTATCCTGCAGTGATTCCAAATCTTCATCCCCAGGTACGTCCCTAAGTTATTTGTGCTGGCTGTAAACCTGCCAAGATTTTCATCTGTCAATAGAGGAGCTGATGGTTCGCTCTCTCCAGATAAGCCTACGTAGTGAAAATGCCCTCGTCTGGCTTATCAGTTCCATCTTATAAATGTGTTTCCATGAGTCAGAAGCAACTACCTGGTGGTAGCAGCGGTGCTCTCTGTCCCACAAAAGGGACACGCTGACTTTTCCTCAGGCAACATAGCAAAGTGGTTAAGCACATGGAAGTTATTTCCTGCCACCTGTGTGTTAGGGATCTGTTAAAAAATCTCTTCAGATCCCCCCCCCTTTTTTTCTCGTCTAGAAAAATGCCGATAATAGCCCTTCCTGGAGGGTGTGGTAGTGCACACATCTAGTCCCGGCCACTGGGAAGGGGGAGGTGCGAGGAACTCCGGAGTCTAAGATAAGCCTGGGCAGTCCATCAAAAAAATAATAATAATGACAAAAGCAACAATCCTTCAGGCTCATAACGTGGGAATAAGTGACATAATACATGTTAAAGACTTAACGCTGAGCATGACATAAAAAGCATTTGGAGAAAATCCTCTTTTAAAAGGCAATTCTCGGGGCCTGGGAATAGCCCTGGCTGCTCTTGCAGAAGATGGGGATTTGGTTCCCAGCACCCACATGGTAGATCACTGTCATCTGTAACTCCAATTCCATAGGACCCAGTGCCCACTTCTGACCTCTGTAGGCACCAGGCATGCATGCTGTATACATACATGCAGGCAAAACACTCAAGCACATCAAGTATAAATCTCATTTTTAAAAGACAGCGAGGGCTAGAGAGATGGTTCCATTGGTAAGGAGAGTTTGGTATCCCATAACCCATGTAAAACAGTGGGTACGAGGTGCCACATACATATAAACCTACCACTGCTAAGACAAGAGGATCCCCGAGGCTTTCTGACTCTAAATTTATTGAGAGATCCCGCCTCAAAATTATGAGATGGAAACTTACTGAAGGAGCAATCCAATGTTAACTTCTAACCTTTACACCCATAAGCACCCGCACACACAAGGCAATTCTTTGGCTTCTAAATGATTGGATTTTTGTATGAAAAACTACAGAGCAGACAAAAATAAATAGATAAAAATTATCTATTTTTATTATATGTGGACAGTGTTTTGCCTGCGCGTGTACCTGTGTGGAAGGTGTCAGAACTCCAGAGCTAGAGTTACAGACAGTGATGAGCTGCCATGTACGTGCTGGGAATGAAAGGTTAAATCATTTCTCTCGGGCTTCCTACCTAAATATGCCTCTGTTTATGGTGAGAGATAGACCTCACTTGCCCCCCTGCTTGGCCTCATGTGACCTTTGAGAGACTGGGTGTTTTTGAAAGAAAGGGTATTTCCTTGCCTGGGAGGATGCTGGGTGGATAGTGCCAGTCACCCATCAGTGTTTGCAACAATAGCCGAGGGGCGTTTGACCAGAGGGCAGTTTGACAGTACTGGAGAAAGATTGCCTTTCTCTTGAGCATATTGTGAAACATGAAGGTGTTAAGTAACTTGTGCCAGGAGCATCTCCATTCCCATCTGATAACCACAGCCAGCCCCAAATAAGCAGTTTCTTCACCACCTCCCTCCAGGGGATGCTCTCTGATGATCCAAATTCTTGGCATCCCTGAAGTCATTTTTCTGATCCCTGTCATCTGTGCAGCACTGAGGTCTGACATCTGTGGAATGAACATGCTAGGGGAATGGAGCATCACACACAGCTCCTGGGAGCACCCAACTCTCCTCTTTCGGGATCTCAAGTCCATGCAAAGTCATTTCCCCCACTTTCTTCTGGCCTCTTGAGTCATGTGCTAACCATTTTCTAAGTGCCATGTAGTTTATTTAAGGAATATGACCTAGCTTTATGCTTGGGGAAGTTGCCATCAGATTAGAAGAACAATGTCCCAAATGGGAAACATGATAACCTAGGGACTTCATGAAGAGGAATTCAGGGTTCCACTGACTTTCAGCACTTCTAAACCCCACTCACTTCTCAGATTTGACTTACATTCACCCCTTACCCCCACCTAGAGATTCCTACCTGACACCACGTGGGAGAGGCTCCTGGATACCATGGGCTGAGAAGTTTGCTCCTGTCAGTCCTGGCTATTAACACCCAGGCAACTCCACTCCCAGGGCTGGCCCACAACACTTTTTATTCTCTTTCCAGCAGAGGCAGAAACAGAAGGGTCCTGGGGCTTGCTGGGGTTGTTCTCACTGGGTTAAGTGGAAAAATCTCCCCTCACCTTGGTGACTTATGCAAAGTAGGATATAATAAATACTTTCCAAATCAAAAGTTGCTATGTAATCAGCATCTTACCCTATAGCTGGGGATGTGCATTTTCAACTTGGATTCTTCAAAGACCCCCAAGAAAGACAGAAGTGCTGCTAGAGAGAGCATTCACTCATCATTCCCTCCTTCAATCATGGAAACAAAGCCCCAATTTAACACATGCGGTAATGAACCACAATAATACTCTGGGATATTCTCTCTTATCCAGATGAGAAGTAGCGGAGTTAGGGCTCACAACCAGAACTGTCTCCCTTTGTACTTAATCATCGGAAACGGGATTGTGGGGGCCACTGGGCAGCTTGCCTCACTGCATGGAGAACTAATGACTTCTGTTCATAAGCTACCATCATACTGGTCTTGGATTCTCACACAGCCACGCTCCGGGAGAGGTGAAGTCACAAAAGTCTTACTCAAGCTGCCCTAGCCGGGCGTTGGTGGCGCACGCCTTTAATCCCAGCACTCTGGGGAGGCAGAGGCAGGCGGATCTCTGTGAGTTCGAGACCAACCTGGTCTACAAGAGCTAGTTGCAGGACAGCCTCCAAAGCCACACAGAGAACCCCTGTCTTGGAAAAAAAAGAAAAAAAAATAAGTGAACAAGTTGTCCTAAATCTTACTAGTGCTCTCTTGCAGTTGGTTCTTGTCATATATCGAAAGCATTTACCTGGAACTGTAACTCACAGGTAGAGAGCGTACTTAGCCTGCAAAAGGTCGAAGGTTCCACTCCTATCCTCTCAGAGAGAAAAGGATCAAAGCAAAGCACAAAGCTAGCACATCGGGCTGGTAGATGACCAAGTGACTGATAGCACACACACCTCTTACAGAGGGCCCGAGTTCTGTTCCTGGTACTCACATCAGGCAGCTCACAGCCACCTGTGACTTCAATTCTAACATATCCAAGGACCTCTTTCTGGCCCTGCAGGCACTTATGCTCACATGCAGAAAACCACACATAGATACACACATACATACAAAATCAAGTATCTTTAACAACATTTCTAAAACATATTGTTTTTAAGACAGTCTCACTGTGAATTCCTGGCTGACATGGAATTCATGGATGTAGGCCAGGCTAGCCACAAACTCACAGAGATCTGCCTGCCTCTGCCTCCCAAGTGTTGGGATTAAAGGCGTGTGCACCACCATGCCTGTACTTTTGTTCAAGGTACAGTTTGACCTTGTCTTGTCTCATCACCAAGACAGATGCTTTTATTATTATTGCTTGTTTTTATTTTATGAGCACAGTTGTTTTGCCTGCATGTGTATCTGGGTGAAGGTGTCAGAACTCCTGAAGCTGGAGTTAAAGGCAGTGGTGAGCTGCCATATGGGTGCTGGGAATTGAACCTGGGCCCTTTGGAAGAGCAACCAATGCTCTTACCACTGAGCCATCTCTCCAGCCCCCAGGACAGACTGTCAATATGAAGAGATTCATACACTGGCTTTCTGTATACCACCAGCCTTTATCTACCACACAGCAAGCTTGTTTTAGGGGACACCCCCATTTTCCCCACCTTACCAGTAAAGTGACAAGCATAGTTTTGTAAGTCAAGCTTCCCCACCCTGTACACACTCACACACACACACACACACACACACACACACACACACACACACACACACACCCCGAAACTAACTGCTACCCTTTAATTTGTTTTTCTCATCAGATGGGCTTTATAGAATTTTTAAGTATATTGTTTGGGAATTTCCTTTCTGGACATCCTTTGGTTTTTCTGGAAGAAGTCTGTGCTCCTGCCCCAGGGGAGCCTTGGTTATGCCATCCTGCCTCTAAATCAGTCCGTCCCTGACAGCAGATGTGACCTCTTAGGCCCTGTGGTTCCCTTCTTGCCACAGTCTTCTTTTCCCAGCCCAAAGGAATTTGGCTCTTAGTACCACACAGAAAACCTAATTCATCTGACACTCCCTGTAAGGATGATCACGGGCAAGTTACCCCTTTCTGAGCCTCAGTTTCCCTATCTGCTTTCAAAGGTGGGTTGATGATGCCGAATGTTATGGGGTTATTTCAGCTAGGATTCCTGTATCCTGATGATACAACAGATACTTCAGGCCCTTTCCGAGTGGCTTCATGATCTGAGCCTGGCTATCTTAGACTTGATCATGGTCACTGTGACTTCCATTAGAATGATGATTGTCAGCTAGAGGTCCTATCAGGGACATCCGGCATGTCTGGGAACACTTTTGGCTATGCTAAGTAGACAAGATTAGTAATAGAACCAGAGACGGTGCTAAACATTCTGCAGTTATCAGGGCAGCCAGCACACGGGAGAAGTTCCTCCCCAACGTGTGCCAAGGGTGAGAAACCCTACACCAGACTGGGGCTGAGGGCCTCCTCTTACTCTTTTGTCCACAGTCACTATCCTGTGGTTCTCTGGACAACCAGGGAAAGGAGTGTGGTTCCTGAGAAGTTCTCACAGGTCTTTAGTCTAGTGTAGAAAAAATTAAAGCTGTTTGGAGGGTCAAAGGTTATGTTCAGGGATGCTGCCTGAGGGACACTTCTGGGAGTGACCAAAGACTCTGGAGGCACTCAGAACCAACAGTATTTGTTTTCATTTCTGTATATGTGTGTATCATGTGTGTTCAGATACCCAAGGAAGCCAGATTTGTGGGCAGTTGGGAACTGACTGATGTGGGTGCTGGGATATGAATTGAGTCCTCCAAAGGAATAATAAGCACTGTTACCTACTGAACCATTTTTCTAGCCCTAGGATAAAGCAGATGACTTAGTGTTGCCCCTATACAGAGTCAGACAAAGAGATATGAACCCAAAGTGTAAATACTGAAAAGGAAGAGATGATATGATTATCAATGGTAGACTATTTGAAAAGTCCGGAAGAATCCGCTGAGGAACTTCGCAACAAAAACTAAGAGAACTCAATATCATGGCAGGAGGCAAAAGAAAGATGCAACAGAAGATGCAATGGGAAGACAGAAAATACAAAACAGTAGTGTGCATTCTTCAGAAGTAAGTTTGGGTACAGTTAGCATCGCAACACCATACTGCAGTGCTTTCCGTCAGATCCAGGGTTCTGTCTTTGTCATCGGTGAGTCACTGACCATTCCTAAGGCCTCATCCTTGTCTTTATGGCTAAAGGTGGCTGCTAGCACCGTGTGTGCTAGCCTCATGAGGGACAGGAGAAAGAAAAGATTCTGCCCATGTGATTGGCTAGAACTTAGTCACCTCTCCACGCCCAGCTCCAAGGAAGACTTTGAGCTCTAGTTTATAATTACAGAGCGTTTAAAAAAATCTTCCTTTTACTAAGGAAGCAAGGGTATATTGGGACAATTAGCAACCTGTCATAAAATATAGCAAGAAATACACAAGATCTATATGAAAAAAATCACTAAAATCCTCCTAAAGGGCACAAATAAGACTTGAAGAAATGGAAAGACAAACACAGTTATTGGCCAGGAAGATTCAACATCATAAAGTATCAATTCTCCCCAAGTTAATTTATAACTTTGAACATGTTCCCAATAAAAATAGAACCAGGATTTAAAAAAAACTAAAGAGACAATTCTAAAGTTCATATGGAAAAACAAACAAGGATCTGAGAGCTAACACATTTTGAAAATGGAGAGAGAGCAGTCACACAGAGCATTAAAGATATTATAAATCTATAATTATTAAAAAGTGTGCAGTAGAAAAGTGTTACTGAGAAAGGGGCACAACAAAAACTCCATTTGCATAGGGAATTTGCCATGAGTATTTGGGAAGAATGGAATTCCATTCACCGAGGGAGAGATGGTCATCAAACATTGGGACTGCTTCCAGATTCCTGAAAACAAGGAGAGTTGGAGGTGTATCTCAAACTTTTGTTAGAATAAATAAGTGCCCCCAAAGATTTGTGCTTATAAAAGAAAGCTAAATAAATGGAGAAACAGTGGCAGAATACATAGATTACTCAAAAAGGAAAAAAATTGAAGTCAAGATATAGAATCCAAAGCCCATAAAACTAAATATCCACTCAGCTACATAAAAATAAATGATACTAGTCAAACCTCTGTGAGCCCCATCCAAAGTCAGGTAATAATTTGAGGAAAATTCTTTCAGATTTTATTCTACACCACATCTGTGTTCTAATGGGAAATGGCTTCAGAGAATCAGCAAAAATGACACAGCGAAAGCAAGTATACACAAGAATGCAGCACACACATGCACACACACACACACACACACATGCATGCACACACACAGCTACCTCTTAAACATATGAAAGAAATGCTCAAACTTCTGCAGAAATGCAAGAACCCAGTGAGATACTGTTAAACCTAGCACAGAACACACAACTGAAGCTTGGTAGCACAGCACGTTGGTGAGAATGTAAAGAGTCCAGGCAGTGGTGGCGCACGCCTTTAATCCCAGCACTCGGGAGGCAGAGGCAGGCGGATCTCTGTGAGTTAGAGACCAGCCTGGTCTACAGAGCGAGTTCCAGGACAGCCTCCAAAGCTACAGAGAAACCCTGTCTCAAAAACCAAAAAGAATATAGAGAAGTAGGCACTGCCGTCTATTGCCAATGGAAGGTCAGATGTTTTAGCCTCTAATGAGGCAGCTTGGTGATACCAACCAAAACCCACATTCCTGCTTCACATTCAGAAACGTATAGGAAGTGCACACAGTTCCTTGACATACGTGTAAAATGTCACATGCATGAGATTATTCACAGCAGCAGCGTGGGAAATAGTGTAATGTTAGAAGCATCTTAAATATCCCCTGATTAAAAATGATAGAGCACTATGCTGCCATAAACAAAGATCGAAGGAGCTTTCTAATGAGTCCAGTGGACAGATCTCTAGTACATGCCAAGTAAAAAATGGCATTCTTTGGGAAGTACCCCTTTTGTTACAGGTAGGAAAACAAGTGTGTATTCACATTTTCTCATTTCTTTATAAAGTGTGACCAACAGGGTACACAGGAAATGAACACAAAATGTCAGGAGAATCTGTACCCACAGGGGAGATTACTTCTGTCTGCCCTAGCATTCTTCAGATTTCTGTTTTTGGGACACGTGGATATATATGATCAACTAAAAAGGAAAACATGAATGAAATTAGCAATAAAGTGAGTAACTAAAGGTTATCACATTGCTTCATCTATAGGGAAAGGGGTGGTACTAAATATTCTAGTCTAAAACAATGACCTTAGTCCTCTAAAAATAAAAAAATAACAATAAAAAGGTCCCAGCATATAGATGTGCTCTTGTGTTTGAGGACTGAGAAGATGGGGTGGGCAACTGGGCAGTTGTCTTTCTGCAACGCTATCGGTCATGTTTGCTAAGAACTTGCTCCGTGTTAGTCTGGTACCTGAGGCAGCCATTGCTGGAGAGGAGAAGGGAAGAAAACAGGGATCACGCTGTCCTCCATTGCTTCCTTCCAGCATCTCTCCCCTCCTCCGCATGGGGAAGGACATCCTGGCTTTCCTCTTCCCTTCACTGGCATGGACAAGCTTCCCTGGTGATCACATCTGCTGCTAAAGCCCCACCCCACACACACACACACACACACACACACACACACACACACACACACACACACACACACACACACACGTGCTTCCCCTGGCAAGGGGGGAGCCAGAAAAGCTTTCCCCAGAGGGATGAACACTTTGTAACGAAACTGAAGATCTCCAGAGGAATAGTGTTCTCATAGCAGCCAGGCTGGTTCCCTGGGAGGTCTTCTAAACCTTCTGTCCCAAGAGAAAAGGACTAGAAGTCACTCTTTCTGTGTTTGGTTTTGTGTGCAAAGTTAAGATATCTGAGTGGGACTAGGAGGAAGTGGCCAGAGTTAGGATTGCATACATCAGTGGCTACAGGGTAGGAAGGAGTGTTTTGACTAGGGCCAATCCAGGTCATAGCCAAGGGCGCCCATAGGACTTGCTCATATCCGACAGCAGCTGGGCCAGCTTCTTCCCCAGGGAGAAGAGGGGGCAGGAAGCAGAGGCCAGGGAGGAGTGGACCAGAGAAAGAAAAGGGAGAACAGGGCCTGGTGGGTATCTAGACTGTTCCACATGGCAACCTGAGGCACATCAGGGCAGACTCAGGCTGGCTTGGAGTCTTTGGACGCTCCTCCACTAGACTCTCCTCCACTCGTGACACACTGATGTGGCCGTAGACCAGCACCTTGCTCAACCCACATCAGAGGAGCTGTTTCTTGGCTGGTAATTAACACAAAGGCCAGGCAGTGATTGTGCACGCCTTCAATCCCAGCACTCGGGAGGCAGAGGCAGGAGGATCTCTGAGTTCCAGGGCAGCCTGGTCTACAGAGTGAGTTCCAGGTCAGCCAGGGCTACCAGGGGTTAACACAAAGGGCCAGTCCTGGACAATGTTCAGAGAGGTTGATGTTAGAGCACTTAGTCCTCAATGAGAAGTCATCATCAGCCCCCTCCCCTCGGGGATCCACGAGGGTAAGGAGGTAGAAAGACGGTCAGAGACAGAAGCGATGGGCTATTTCAAGACAACAGTGTCTTCCGGACTGGGGCACACGTGCAGTCAGAGGCTGTGGCAGCTTGCACAAGGCCTGCCCAGGTCCCAGCACAGAGAGGAGGGCGTGGACACAAGGCCCCACCCCTTAGCCAAGAAGCTATCTGCAATTGGTACCCACTGGCAAAGGGAAAATCAGTTTTCTCAGAAGTGTCGCTGGGTATATCAATCATACCCCAGGGAAGGCCCTATGCCCAGAAGTCATTGGTCAACATAAAAGGAATTTAAGGGTATTTCTGTTTCATTTTGCTTTGTTTCGGCATTTGCTGTTTTGTCTTATTGTACTTCTGCTTGTTTGTTTTGATTTTCATGTTTTCTTTAAGAGAGCAAGATGGTAAAGTTGGGTGGGTAGGTTGAAGTGGTTGAGGGAGGGGAAAAAGCATGATCACAATATATTGTATGAAGAACTTTATTAACAGAATTGTAAGTCCCTACAACAAAGGCTTTGATGGGTGCTTTGAGAGCAGGGACTGGGGTGTTAGGAGGAACTCTAGCTAAGGTATGAGAGTAGCATGGGGCCAGGAGAGACCCTGATCACCTGAAATGAATCACTTACCTCCCTGCTGATTTGGTAGAATGCTTAGTCATATAGCAGCCATTGAGAACTCAGGTTCCAAGCAAGAATGCTGGACTTGGTGATCAGAGGTGGGTGGGTAAACACGGTCTCATCCAGAATCGTTCTTTTTACTGGTTTTATAGTCCTTGCTATTGTGATCTTTGTGATGGTCACGTGGACCTTGTAGAGGCAACTCTGGGCATGACAGCATGGAGGAATATTTGCCTTAGCCGGTCCCGAGTTCCCTGTAATAAAATTTCTGTAAGGCCTTCCAGGTCTCTCCAACTCAAATGTTCCATGAAGGAAGTGAGTCGAATAAAGACTTTCACCATTCACACACTTCATCCTCTTAGTCTTTCAAACAATCATACAAAGAGTGGGTGACCCCAACGTAATGGATAGGAGACCAGCCTAGCAAGGTGACTTTAGCAGCCTGGACCCCAGCCTGACATTCCTCCCTGTTTTCCCACCCCAGTCAGAGCTAAGCCCTGCACTCCCTCAGTGCCAGTGTTAGGGTCAGGACATAGCCCCAGGGGCCTAGCTGGATGGCTGGACTCTCTGTTCTGTATTTGGGGACCATTTGCTTAGAGTAGCATCTTTCTATGCTCTTTCTTCCTTCTCAAGGAATCACAGCTGTAAGCAGAAATAGGGTCACAGACACAGCATGGGCAGGGCCAGAAGCACTTCCTGCCCCATCTCCCCCCCAACATGGGTCCCGTGGGATGCCTGGAGCTCAAGTTCAGATGCCAACAGGCGCAAGAACGCCACCCTTCCTGGCCTTTGCTTGTAGGGGAAGAGACTTTCTTTGCGAGGCCCACCTCAACAGCCCAGTAGAGCTGCTGTGAGGGGCCCAGAGTAGGAACCTCCAACCACATAATCTAGATGTTTCTATGGGGCCAGAGCTGGGCTTTCCAGGGGTGGTGGGAAAATCCTTATCTAGGACTCTCGGTTTTAGATAAGAAATCTCAGAACCCTGGAGTGTTAAAACAGGCCACAGGGGAGTCATTATGACTGAGATCAGCCTGCTCCTATGACTCTCACCTCTCCTACACAGAAACATCTGAATCCAGGTTATTCCCCTCACCTGCTACCCACAGAAGATGGGTCTTGCACAGGCACCATGCCCCTGCAGCAGGACTCAGTCTCCCTCAGCATGGAATTTTAAATCCCTCCTGCTGATACCCCAGGCTCTGTAGGGTTGGCTCTAATATTATCTAACACTTCTCAGGATCCCTGATCTCTGGTATCCCCACCTTTGCCTCTGCCTCCCTTCTCCTTTGGTCCCTCTCTTTGTGGTCTGTCCAAAGCTAACTTCCGTCTACCCCTGGGGACCACTGTCCCATGGTTATTCTGACTGAACACTCTGGTCTCCATCATTTCACCCTTGGAAATGAAGCTACTCAGACCCCTGTGGTTTACTCTGATTTGGTGATTTAGGATTTTTTTTGTTGTTGTTTCTTTGTTTGATCTGAGACAGTGTTTCTCTGTGGCTTTGGAGGCTGTCCTGGAACTAGCTCTTGTAGACTAGGGTGGTCTCGAACTCACAGAGGTCTGCCTGCCTCTCCTGGGATGAAAGGTGTGCCACCACTGCCCAGCTGATTTAGTGCTTTGTGTATGTCACCCTGTATCCCAAGTTAACTAACTTGTTAAGAATGTGGGAAGGGGACCCATGCATTTCTTACAGCAGGGTCTAAATGGCATGAGTCCTAACCTTAATGCAGCCAGGAGGCTGTGAAGGATCCTATCTTTTGCTAAGGAGTTGTAAGTACTGCTGAAGATTGACTAGCTGGGAGATACTAAGGTTAGTCTGTGGCAGGTCAGAACTTCTCCCTAGACTCCCTTTACTGGAGAAGGTCCCTAGGGTGTGTGTGCATCTCTCCAACTCGAAAAGACCCCATTGTATGTGTGAGGCTAACCGTGTGGCCTTGACCTGTCTTACAGGGATTTGAAACTGGACAACATCCTTCTAGATGCAGAAGGTCACTGCAAGCTGGCTGACTTCGGGATGTGCAAAGAAGGAATTCTGAACGGTGTGACAACTACCACCTTCTGTGGGACCCCTGACTACATAGCCCCTGAGGTAAGCCCCAGGGCAAAGAGTTAGCTTCTCTCTCTTGGTGTCATGGTTGAAGCAACAATCCAGTGCCATGCATCTGGGGATCACCCAGGGGTGTGAAGAGAAGGCTCTAAAGAAGCAGGGTGGATTCTGGGAGTAAGAAACAGGAAGGGAAATGGTTGAGTGATTTCTATGGAAGAATGAGTTGGTAGGTACCGAGAATGGTATAGGTGAATTGAGAGTGACAGGCTAGTCCCCATGTGTTGATGAAAGTTTTCTGTCTCGCCAGGGTCCCGCCACCCTTGAGCCCCAAAGAAACACACAGACACTATATTAATTATAAAGCTGTTGGCCAATAGTTAGGGCTTCTTATTGGCTAGCTCTGTCTTAATTATTAACCCATTTCTATTAATATATGTATTTCCACCTGATCTTGGCTTACTGGAGAATGCCTGGTGTGTCCTCTCTTCCCGGGCTCTACTTGGTGACTCCATCTGCCTATGTTTCCCAGAATCCATCTCCTAGCCCTGCCTATACTTCCTGCCTGGCCAATCAGTGTTTTATTCATCAACCAATAAGAGAAACATATATACAGAAGGCCATTTCCCATTACCCATGCTTGAGTGAGTCCTTGCTAAGGTATCATGCCTCCATCCTAGTCCATAACTAGCACCAGAGCTAGACATAAGAGAAACTGGTTGGCTTGTAGGTGAGTTTTCACTTCTTCCTAATGAGAACAGTGAAATTCCACTGAAAAGACAGCGAGTGGCTTCACTGGACATATTCCTCACAGTAAAACCAGGAGTGCTTTGCCATTTTCACTGAGGTAGCAAATCTACAGGGTAGGCACATGTGAGGAGCAAGAAGACAGTGGAAGCAAAGGTCAGAGATGTCCACTGTGAACCTCACCAGGGGGTTGCCTTGTGTTCATTTCATGCGAAAGTTGAGGGAATAGTGTGCTCACCAGGAGGTGGCTATTTGACTTGTGTCCTTCCAGAGCAATCTGACCTAAACCGAGAGATACTTAGCAGGGGTGATTCATACTTAGCCATTTAGCCATATATCCCCATAGACAATTAAATTTGTTTGATGGTTTTGAGACACATACAATGGGAGAGAGGTGCCGGTCCTGTTAAGCATCCCCTGTGTGGAGAGGTTTCCTTCCAGTGGGCATTGTTTGAGCACCTGCCAGGCAGAGCTATGTGAGTTTGGGAATTGAATGAGACTCTGGTTGCTCTTCTAAGGGAGGTTTTGGTCTAGACAGAGTGACACATATGTAATCAAAACAATGGCACCCAAAAGAGGAGAATGCCTCAGGGATCCAGAAGGCTTCGTGGAACATCTGGAATTGAGAGATTGGCTGGAAGAGAATACATTTTCAGTTTCCTTTAACCACCATAGTGATGAGGAGAGCATTGTTGGAAACAGCAGGAAGGATCAGGGCGGGAACCATGCAGAGAAGGAAGGGCCACATCTCCGGGTTGTGCTTCCCCTCAAAGCGGCCTTGATGCTTTCACTCTGGGTACTCTCAGTATCCAGCACACAGGTTCTAAATACTGGTCTTTAGAATGCATGGATGAATGAATGTGACATTTCAACATAAGCAAAAGCCAAGGGATGACAACATCTTGGCCATTCCCAGGAGACTTAACATAACTAGAGGGCTGGTGAGACGGCTCAGCAAGTAAAATCGCTTGTGATTGGCAGCCTGAGTTTGAACCCTAGAACACCACTTAAAGGTAGAATGGGAGAACCAACTACTTAAAGCTGACCTCCACCATGATGTGTGATCTCTACACACACACACACCACTCTAACCAATAAAACAAAATTTTAAAACAGTAGAGATAGAGCAAATGCTTGCAGAGATGAACAAAATTGGGATAAAAGGAGCCAGAAATATAATCTCAATCCCATAGGATCTATGAACCTACTATGGGTGTCCTTGGAGGAGAGTCTTCACCATGTCCATCCCAAGAAGAAGGCGGGTCACAACAGCCCATATCAACAGGCTAAGCAGGGCCTTCACAGTGCACACCCAGCAACCACATAAACCAAACCCGATTGTGCGAGACTGTAATCCCTGCACACAGGAGGGGAGAAGCACGAGACTCAGGAGTTCAAAGTCATCCTCAGCTGCATGGGAAGCCTGAGGCTACCCTGAGCTTCCTGAGACCCTGTGTCACAAAGCATTTAAAACATTCCAGTCTTAGTGAACTTGAACTGGACAGCTGGAGAATGTTTATGTTGCATCTTTCTTTCTTGGTCCTAGGGGTGATATTGTTAGATACCGTTTCCCTGTATGTCTCCTAGAATTAGTGTTGATTTTCCAGAACATTTCATAGTCTCCCATTCACTTGAGCTAACTGTAGATATGGAACACCTGTTGGGTTCACTCACACACATGGGTTTGTAGCAGCCTTAATGGCCTCTCACTTGGAATTTGAGCCTATGTGTCTTTGATCTGAAGGTCTTGTACTTCCTCTTTTAGAATACTCAAATAAGAAAATGTTCTAAGTGCACAGAGAAAGATTCACTTGGTGGATTTTTATATAGTCACTTATACCTTTGCTTATATTGCTATACCTCCAGTGAATGTCTGGTGATGTTTTTCTTTAAGAAAAATGAACATTGCCTTTGATTTGTTGTGCCAATATTCAACCTCCAGTTTTAGAATTTATTCTCAATGCCATATGAATTGATAAAGTCTTACAAACAACAAGGAAAAACCAGCAAACAGGGAGAGTAAAGGGATGGAGTTTCAACAATCTGTCCACAGCTCAGACAACACGAGTGGGTCCGGGGAGAGCTTGGGAGTGAAGCTTGTGGGATCAGAATCTCAGGGCTCCTTGGAGCTTTGATCTTCTACAAGCAGCAATTTCAGCCTCTCTGTTAATAAGTTTCCTTAGCGAGAACAGGAGCAAGGCAGCCTGCAAGGAGAAATAAAGAGTCTCCCCTGGGAACTCATTCATCTTCTTCACTCAGTCTTTTTACCATGAGAAGCTTCCATTCATATCCCTCTGTAAGCCGATGCCACAAGGGTCAGAGGGTTGACAATAGTTAAGGATCCTGCCCAAGAAAGACACGCACTTCACAGTGAAGGAGGAACCCAGACAGCCTCCATGTGAAGTGTCCCACTAGCAGGACTCTCGGGTGAGCTTAGCACAGGTCCCATGACTCTTCCTGCCCACTCTGTTCTTTGTGTCCATTGCAAAGAGTTGCTAGAGCACTGGAAATGGCAAGCAAATGCTGGTCTTTCAGTAGGCAAGTGACATCTGGCCAAGAGAGATGCCTCCCTCAACAAGGGCTAGCAGGACGGTGAGATGAAATTATGTCCCCTGAACACTTACCACAGTACCCAGCTCACGACAAGGACCAGCTAAGTGCAGTTCCCTCCCTTGGTCTCTTCACCGTTGGGTTATACCGTGGGTTGTGAGAAACAGTCCAGAGAGCTGAGTCCAGACCTGCCCAGAATGTCCCCGTGTCCCCTTGATGAAGTCAAGGAGCCTTTTGAACCTTGGGATCCTGCCTTTCCCATGGGAATCCTAATGCCTGCCCTGCCCATCTATCTCAACAGGCTGCCTTAAGACTCTAATGGGATTAAAGGTGGGAGTGCTTCGGAAGGCAAACGCCTTAGTCGAGTAGGAGAGGCTAGCCCTGAAACCGGAGCCACCTTCTGAGGGATCAGCTCTGCCAAGCCCTCCTCTCCCGACTCCTGCCTCCCTCTCCCTCTCCCCTCTGGCATCTTTCAGTCCCTCTTCTTTCTCCACACCTGGTCCCTCCCAGCTCTCGGTCACACCTGGTTCCATCAGGCCTTGTACCTGCGAGCTCTCTCTCTCTCTCAACCCTTGACCCTGCCGAAGGGCCAGCTTCCAGACCAGGTACCATCCCATGGTATGCAAAGCTTTACCTTCCCCCCAGCTCCATTGCTGGGAAGGCGATCAATGGAGCCAAGGATAACCGGGGCTGAGCCTAAGAGGAATTCTACAAACCATTCCAACAAAAGCAAGGCTCAAGAGGAACCTGGGACGGCTGAATAAGGCTGCCCTGTCATCCCCACGTCCCCACCTAGTCTGCGCGTAGACAAACCACCAAGTCCCAGAGGTGCAGACGCCAGGCGTCCACCCAGAAGTGACTAACGCGGTTCACCTTGTCTGCTAGAGCCCGTGAGCTGCAGGGGTAATGGCGCACTGGGTAGGATGTACCCATTGGTAGGTGTGAAACAGTGGCTGTGTCTTGAGTGTGTGAATGGGATGGCCACAGCCGAAGGCTCGGAGAAATGATGGGGAATAACTTCCTGGTACTTCCCGGATGTTCCAAGGAGCAAGCTGGCTGTGTAAAAGTGACCAAAACTTCAGTATTATAAGGGACGTGCCTACAAACCTTAGGAACAGGCAAGGGTTAGGATGTGGGAAGGCAGGAGAATACCTAGGAAGTCGAGAAGTATTTCTGGAGGAAACAAGGCACGGGCATGACCTTGAAGGACAATAAACCAGTGGTGAGCCAGGCTAACAGCTAGATCTCAGGAGGTTGAGGACAGCCCAGCTTTGGCTGGGGCCCCAGTCCAGTGCAGCCTATAGTTTACAGAGAGCCTGCACTGGGCACTGGAACGAGAAAGCCCACAAACTAAGGAAACAGATAAAATACTCTAGAGGTACCTGCAGCCTCCCACAGTCTTCTTCATCCCAATGTGACATGCTTCTTAGACTGTGTGTGTTCTCAGGGGCCTTAGATTCTTCTACCGAATTCTTTCTGTTTAGCCCCAAGTAATCTGGGACTGCTCCAGAAAACGGTTTAGGATTTCCTACATGGGTTCATCCTGAGTTATTTCTCTGACTCTATCCATTTGGCCAGATAAGCAGTGGCTGGGAGGAGGGGACACTGCTGAGGCTGGGTGGCCATTGTCAAAGATAGAATTCAAAAACAGTCATAGAACTGACTGAACTTTGGCTTTGCCCATGGAGATAACGTTCATTCCCGAAGTTGGCCCAAGGAACAGGCCCTGGGATCTCTAAAGTCTGTTAAGTGAGAAGTTCATTGGTGAGACTCCGGAATCCAGGAGGAATGACAGAAATGGGTATTTTACTGTCATAGGCAAGAGCATAGTGGTCCTTCCTGGGTAGAACAGATAGGTTACAGAAGATGTCTTTTCTGTTATTTCCTTCCCTGGAGTACGGGGCCCAGGTAAACTTAGTGTTGTCACTACTTAAGGAATTACAGCTCTCTGGTTCAAGCCAAGCATGCCCTTAATCCCAGCACTCAGGAGGCAGAGGCAGGTGGATCTCTGTGAGTTGGAGGCCAGTCTGGTCTACAGAGTGAATTCCAGGCTAGCCAGGGCAACAAGGGGGAATAAAGAAAAAGAAAAAAAGATTCTGGTCTCCTTCCCACTTGGGCAGTTGGCATCTACCGCTCCTGCCCACGCTCTCCTCCGGCTCACTCTCCCCTCCGGCTGTGTGTGACAACAGGGACCTGGGCTGGCTGTGCATCCCTCTCAGCATTGCCTTTTGAAGTTGACATCCTGCTCCCCAGCCCCGGGGCTCAGTGTCAAACTGTGCTGTCTTCTTTTGAAAGTGGCCCGAAGTGCAACTCTGGAACTGGAACTTTATCTGGCATCCAAACAAAGAAAGCATCTTTTGTTTCCACCAGAGGTTAGATGGTGGATGCTGGCTGTAGGGAGAGGATTGTTAGCCTCCCACATTCCATCCCTCCTCCCACATTTAGTCCTCCCTGGAGATGCTGAGGTAGGCCTCCCTCTAAGGTAGCATAGCTCTGCTCTATGGTGGAGCAAGTTGGAAGCAAAGGTGTGAACTCAAAGGTGTAGACCTTCCCACGAGAGTTGGTGGCAGGGGTGTTGCTGGGACAGGACTCTTGAGTGACCGTGCACCATCTGTTTTCTGGACAGATCCTGCAGGAGTTGGAGTATGGCCCCTCAGTGGACTGGTGGGCACTGGGGGTGCTGATGTATGAGATGATGGCCGGGCAGCCCCCCTTTGAAGCTGACAACGAGGACGACTTGTTCGAGTCCATTCTTCACGATGACGTGTTGTACCCTGTCTGGCTCAGCAAGGAGGCTGTCAGCATCCTAAAAGCTGTGAGTCACTGTCCCTCACCTGTCGCTCTGCTCTCTGAGGGTGTTCTCTCCACCACTTACTCTCCCATCCCCTCTGGTGTGTGTGTCTGTCTGTCTTTCTGTCTGTCTGTGTATCTGTGTATCTGTGTGTGTCTGTGTGTGTCTGTGTGTGTGTATCTGTGTGTGGCTGTGTCTGTGTGTGTATCTCTGTGTGTATGTGTGTCTGTGTAGCTGTGTGTCTGTGTGTCTGCTCACCAGTTTGCCCAAGGCAGAACCACGTGACCACCCAGGAGCCTTGACTTCAGCCCTGTCTTGCATTCCCCTTCATACCACCCCAGAGTTCAGCAGTTAAACAGCCACATTCATGAAGCCAGCCCTGTTCAAGGGCCCTGGACTAACAGTCTTCATTTTATTCCATATGTTTTATGAAGAAAGTTGGCTGTCTGTATGACAGATAGGGAGTTTGCAGCACTTGTCATAACTAATAGAAGTCATGACATTCTTTTAGACTGACGAGCATTTCACAGGAGTCTGGAATCACACACGCTCCCCTGCCTCACTCCTTTATGTTCCTCCACCTTCCATGGCTCCCACGTCTCACGACTAGGGGCTTAGTTGCGCTTCTATGCTAAAACCGGTTTTGCTATTTCTTGGTGGCGTTTGCCCTGGGTAGCCTCTTCTTGGTTTCCTTTGCTGCCTCTTCTGTCTCTCGCTGGACAAGGTGCCCTGCTGTATAGGAGGCTTGCTCTATCCCCACGCTCACACCTCTAAGAAATGAAAACTCCCTGGAAATCCCTTCATTCACCCCCATAGCGTTTGCTGCCTTCCACTATAGTGTGGAGGATTGGGCATGTGGCTGTAGAGTGTAGAGCGCACGCATGAAGCCATGGGTTCAATCCCCAGCCTTGCATAAGTCCCTCAGAGTAGCACATGCTTGTCATACCTGCCCTGGGGAAGTTGAGGGAGGAGAACGAAAAAGTTCATGGCCATTCCTCAGCTACACAGTGAGTTAGAGGTTAGCCTGGGCCACACGAGACCTTGTCTCAAAAACAACAAACAGCATCAGTGAGATGGTGTAGCAGGAAAAAGCACTCGCTCTCCCAAGTAGAGCAACGAGTTCAATCCGCAGAAGCCATGTAAAAAGCCCCACGCAGTGATGCAAATCTGCAATCCAAACATTGCCACCCTGAGATGAAAGCTGCAAACAGCCAGAAGGTCCCACAGGCCACCCAGCCTGGAGCACTCACAGCCTGGCCCAAACAAGAGAGATCCTGCTTCAACACGGTGGAAGGAAAGAGCAGACTCCTTCCTGAGAGTTGTTCTCTGACCTCCTCGTGCCCGACTGCATTCACCACCCCCAGAAGTAAACTAATTGATTTAAAGGTTATATATTTGTAGTCTGTTTCCTCCCACAAGAATGGACCCCCCCCCCCGCCCCTGTGGGGCAGGGCAGGGATTTCGTCAGATTCTCCAGCAGATACACCTGGGAGCCGCAAGGCACGCCCGCACATCCTAGGCTCTGCATGCAGTGTTTGTTGCCACATGGAAGATGGCTGCCCCTCGGTCTCTGTGCTGTTGTCCTCTTTGCCCCAGTTTACAAGGCGAAATGCCTTTGGTATACGAGGTGATATGGCAGGTGACTTGGAGTTTGCTTGAGAGCCACACCTGTCTTGGGCGTGTCCACTCCCTGCCTCCAGCTGAGCCCAGGCCTGCAGCAGTGAGGACTTCCTTCATAGGAGCTGCCTTTCCAAGGGGCAGCTAGAAGCCAGCACGGTGTAGCATCGCTCTCCGTGGGAACTGATTTGAACCCCTTCCCTTAAAAAGAATGTGCAGCCGGACAGTGGTAGCACACGCCGTTAATCCCAGCACCCAGGAGGCAGAGGCAGGTGGATCTCTGTGAGTTTGAGGCCAGCCTGGTGGACACAGAGAGTTTCAGGACTGTTATATAGAGAAATCTTGTCTCAGAAAACAAAAACAAAAAGAATGTGCAGGTTGAGCCATGCCCTTGTTTCTGGCTAGGGTTTCTCACTGACCCCTGAGTTGAATGAAGCCACTGATGTAGTCCTGGGCCCTGCTCTATCTGGACCCTACCCAGCCCTGGGCTCTCGCTTACTTGAATAACGGAAACACATAGTGAGTCTTTTAAAATGCCATAAGTACAACATGGAATGCTGTCAAAGGCCTTTGTTTTGCCCCCATTCCCACCTTCCTATCCCCTCCTCTCTGTACCTCATGGATGACACAGTATGGAGTTTTGTACAACCTTCCAGAATTTCCCTAGGTGTATGCCAAGATGTAGACTCAGATTCTCACTTCTTTTACCTTTGATTGCTGGAACAGAATTCAGAAGGCCCTGCAGAAGGGGCTACTGCTTCTTCCACTAGATGCTGCGACTGCCTGTCTCCGTGCTTAGGAAAGCTCTTGGGGCAGCTGTCACATGGGGTCCCCCACCAAGGACTACTCCAGAGTGCTTAGCTAGGGTGGGGATGTGAGCCTTCTGCTCTAGCCCTTAGCTCCCCACCTGGTCCCAGGCCTCTGGTCCAGCACTGGAGAGAGCAGGCCTATGCCTGGCCGACACCAGCTCAGCCTCCTTCTGAGGGTCCTCTGCCCACACAGAGGCCAAGTGTGAGTCAAGCCTCACTCTCTCTGTCTCCCTCATTCTCTCCCCCTCCCTCCTCTGTCCCCCCTCTGCCCCTCTCCCTCCCTCCCTTCTTCCCCCCCTCTCTCCCTCTCTTTTCTCTCTCTCTCCCTCTCTCCCTCTCTCCCTCTCTCCCTCTCTCCCTCTCTCCCTCTCTCCTTGTATGCCCACATAGCACCGTGGTTTTGACACCCTCCGGACACATATCCAGCAATGTTTGAGATACTAGAGTTGACACAGTTTTGGAGAACATGGGGGGTGCTGATGTGCAAAGATACGTCGAGATGTGTCCTTGGAGGCTGCTGAACAGCCTGCAGTTCACAGGACAGCCCCCCAGCAAAGAGTGTCAGTAGCATTGAGCCGGAAAACTGCTGACACCTGGGGCAGGAGAGGTGGCTCCGTGGTTAGGAGCACGTGCTGCTGTTACAGAGGCCCCAGGTTTGAATCCTGGCACCTGAGTTGAGCAGCTGACACCCCGTGTAATCCCAGCTTCAGGAGAAGGATGCTTTCTTCTGAGCTCATCAGGCGCCGTGCTCACAGCTGCACATCCCCACACATAGGTACCTACACGTAATTTAAGTTAAAAAATATACTATAGAGAAGAAAACTGTTTACCTGCAGAGACTCAGGGGTTACAGGTCATGCCGTGTTGACTGCTTAATGTCTGAGTGAAGAGCTCTGGCCCAGGAGGTTACCCCAGAGCCTCATCCCGAGTCTTCTGCCTCCTCTGCTAGAAGAGGGAGGTGGGACAGGCTACAAAAGGGAGGAGTCCTCTGCTTTTCTCTGGAACCCCTCCCCCTCTCCCCTTAGGTTGTCACTCAGTGTTTCTAGCCCATATTTTCTAAAACTCTGTCCTCGGAGCTATGTCCCTGGAGGGTGTTAACCCATGGGGAGGTGGTTCAGGATCTAGAGAGGTCATTTGAATCATTAAACAGAGAGCAGCCCATTCAACAGTAAGCAGCCATGTCACTGCTCAGCACCTCCTCCTAAGCCTCTGCCCTCAGCCTTCTGGTCAACCTTCACAGCTCACTGGACACCCTGTAGGAGGCAGGGATGGAGCCTGTACTAGGTGAGCATGTCACAGGCTCATCAAGGGGTAGTGACCTTTAGGCAGCTCATAATCTAGATTGACAAGAAATGGGGTGCTCAAGCTAGCTGCCTAGGAATCAGCATTATTTTGATTGTGTCTTGGAGAATGAAATGCTAAGGCGCTGCAGGGGAATGCTGAAAAGTAGGCAGGATGCAAATTGAGATGTCACCATGTGCTGAACAAGAGTATAGGCCAGTGTGGGACATCTGAAGTCATCAGGCAGGAGTGACTTCTTAGACATGTGATGAAGGAGATGAAGGTCACACGTCTCCCACAAATTTGAGGCTTCTCAGCACCGCTCCCCATCTTCTCTGTGGTCTCGTGACAGAGAAAGTTCAGGTCATGACCATGTAGTTTGGGTTCAAGGACACCAGGGGGACATGGTAGGACCCTAACCCCGAAGCCTAACCCTTTCCCCATTAAGAAGCTCTCACTTGCTGGTGAATCTTGCAAGCCCACCTTAGTCTGTCCTCTCAGGTCCCTTTGTAACTGAACTTTGCCCTATAAAGCATTGTACTTGATCTCTAACACACACAGGCACAACACAACACAACACACACACACACACACACACACACACACACATACACCTTTATTTTTGGTGCTTATCAAAAAAATGTTTAGGTTTCTATTGGTATTCAGCTTTTGATTGATGTTATGTTTATTCCTATGACTGACTGGTTTAGTCGAAATGAGCTTGTCATGTAGCTAGACCATGGAAGCCTGCAATTGTGAACTTACTTATCAGCAACCAAAAAGGAATGGATTTTATCTTTAACTTACATAGGCATTTTTTAAGTGTGTGTGTGTGTGTGTGTATGTGTGTGTCTCCATGCTGGCTTTGCTTCTCTCCCTGTACCACGTGGGTCCCAGTGATCCAACTCAGATTGTCAGGTTTGATAAAAGCAAGTGCCTGCCTTTATCCACTGGGCCATATTGCTGGCCCCTACACGGGCATTTTTGAATGGCAATTGCAAATTCAAACTAAAAAAAAAAACATGAGAGGGGTTGGGAAAGGAAAGAGATGGGAGATACATTTGATTAATTTGTCTACATTTGCATACATTTACATGCCTTGCTGTGAGTGACTTATCAGATCTCAGCCTCTGCTGAGAAGACTTGAACATCTGATGCAATCAGAGAATGGGAGTCAGTTCCTAATCTCAATTCGGTACCTTGCTAACTGTGCATCTTTAGCCCAGTTTAGTAACCTCTTATAAGGTTGCCCCTTATAAAGTAGAAACAGTAGTGGTACCTCATGAAGAGATGAATCCATATCTGTCGGATGTCCAGAATGCTGTCTGGCACATGCTACATACGCTACATCCTATTCAAGGGTGGAACACAGTGGGAGTGAGGCCCCTGTTGTACAAACACAGATGTGGGAAGCAGTGTGGAAGATAGTTCCTATGACCCATGCCCGGGAGCCTCAGTAATTCTCTGCTGCCCTCCTCCCACAGTTCATGACCAAGAACCCCCACAAGCGCCTGGGCTGTGTGGCAGCACAGAATGGGGAAGATGCCATCAAGCAGCACCCATTCTTCAAGGAGATCGACTGGGTCCTGCTGGAGCAGAAGAAAATCAAGCCCCCCTTCAAGCCAAGAATTGTAAGTGGGGCTCCCAGCCCTTCCCCTCCATGGTCGGCTGTGCCAGTCTCTGTGGGCCAAGAGCAGCCTGGGGTGTGGCTGAGAGCTCAGGGAAGAGTCCCCCCAAAGAGTCTGAGGCCCTAGACGTCGACTGTCACAAGTATGGCACCTGCAGTACGGTGCTCTTATCTCAAGTGTTGTTTTTTTATTCCGACCAGTTATGATGATGCTAGTTTTCCTCGTGACACACAGATGGCGAGGTGTTTTGATAGAGATGGGGTTGTGCTTTGGAAGCGTCCATGTAAAGGAAACTATCAGCCAGACGCTTGCCGTGGCGCTTAAATGGCAGAGCATGAAGTGAGATTCAGTGGCTGTTGCAAGAAAGGCTGACCCAAAGTCCTGAAGGGAGGCTAGCCTTGTGTCCTGGGTCCCTCACGGTCCTAGCTCTCATGTTCCTGTCCTCAGCCTGCTCCAAGGCACACCGTGGGCTGCCCTCCTTGTACAATGCCAAGCACAGGTGACTGGTGGCCATCAAAGGGAAGTGGCACTCAGAAGCTGGACAGAAGACCCGAGCCAAAGGCTGTGTCCTGCAGCTTGACCATAATCCCAAGGGAGAGGCGTTGTAATTCCATTGTTTCATGAGGTAGTCAGTCCTTCAGACTGAGAGTCTGGGCAGCCAGTTTCAAGCACCTGGGAGCTGAGGGATGATTCTTAGACAAAATCTCAGACCCATGAAGCTGGCGGAAGCCCTGAGATCATCAACCAGCCATGGGTCACCATGTTCAGTCAGAGGAGACCTTCCTCCCTCACCATGTTCAGTCAGAGGAGACCTTCCTCCCCCAGCTGCAAGGACAGAAAAGACCCTCAAGTGTTCTACAGGTCCCCTGGGAGGAATGAATCTTAAAATATTCTGGAATGTGGTTGCCGACTTGAGACAGAATCAAACGCTTCAGGTCGATCTGTGGTTGGTGCCAAGGCTTGCTACCATTCCTACTTTGCTTTCTGCTTTGGTCTGTGTGGCTCTTGAGAGACACACAGCTTGAGACAGGCCAGGTTTGGGGTCCATTTCTCTCTGCGAACCTCTCTTCCACTTTAGCCCATTTCGCCATAGCTTGCCCACAACCCCACCCCACCCCATGCCAAGCCCATGCTGTGGATTTTGTCCATAAGAAAGGTTTGAGGTTCTGGCTGTTAGGGCTAACAGAGCTCACCGCACATGCCAGCCTACCTGATGGCTTGGCCTGGGGCCGCTACAAGTAGTCTCAAAGGATTGGATACCTGACAGAACGTGTGAAAGTGGGTCACCAGAGGCTGAGAAGAAACCGAAGGATCAAGCCTGAGGGGTGAATTATAATTTCCATGTAATCTAACTTAATTAATCCCTAGAGAAATGGGAAACAGAACTATTTTAACAGTTCAGGCCCAACTAGCAAGACCAGGGGCCGGTCAGATGTCATTGCCATCCATAAAATGGCTTGGACTTAACATTGAGACTCTAAGTCAATGTTTTCAGCCATACTCAAGGAGGACCATCAGACCCGGGTGAGAAACAGGCATAGCCTCTCAAGAGAGTGTGGTGAGGAGGCCCAAGGAAGTCCCCTGGGGCTATGAAGGGGAGCAAAGGCTTGTGCGGGCAAGGGAAACCAGTGTTGTAGAGAAACTCCTAGAAGGAAGGAAGAGAGGAAGAACTTGAACCTCTACTCACAAAAGATGTTTTAATGAATGGAGTCATCGGGACTAGGTGCCCCCTGGGATTTAATATATAAAAGGGCAAAAAGAAGTGACCACCGGCCTTTCCTAGGTACTTTTACTCAAATCCAAGGCAGGCTCTGGTCTTCAAGCAGTGTTGGGAAAACCAGGTTCCTAACGCAGCTCTTAAAGCCCCATGGATCCCGGATGTCCTCTCTGGGTTTCCAGTCTTTACACTGGGATGTGGACTCTCGGTATTCTTGTCCTTGCATGGCTTCTGTGGGTCCCATCACAAGGCATTCGGAGAGGGAACCACACCTCGATCGGTGGCTACGCCACCCACCAAGTAAAATGATGACAGGAGGGTCATGAAGAATAGTATGAGGTGACTATGGGCTGGGGACCTAGGACAGAACCCACATACTGAGGAAAGGGGGAAAGGGTGGGGAGCAAATGGGAGTAGGCTACCATGTGACCATGTGTCCCACTCCACCAATGAGCGGGCTTCACCTGGGCTCAGGCAGGCAGGCAGCCCCTTCAGGTTGTCCCTAGGCAGGTGTGATGATGTTCCTGTAGGTAAGGAGCTCCCAGAAACCAGAAAGAGGAAGTACTCCCCTAGGACTAGGATCAGCTGGGGTTCCACATTCCCCTGAACCCCAGTGCACAGGAGACAAGAATTTTCCTTACTCCAGCCTCTGGGAAACCTCCCCCTGGGACTAGAAACAGGACCCTGCCCAATTCCTTTACTGGGTGACTCACATGAGCTTCTGTTCTGGGAACTTTCTTTCCCTGTAAGAGTATGTTAAAAACAAAACAAAACTGGGCCACGTAGAGCTCCCGATATCCATCTTAGTTTCCTAAAGCTGTCTTCATTCACCTTTCCACGGAAACTGTCGTGTGTACGCGTCCCCAGTGTGCTTCAGACTATCATGCTGGAGGGCCAGGGAAGGAGGGTTCAATCGGCTGGTTTGTTTTAGCTGAGATGAAAAAGTTAAGACATTAGGGAGGAAATAAGATTGCGCAAGAGGTGTTTCTGGTTATACTTTGGCTGAATCCTGTGGACTGGTCAGAGCTACCAGTCCTAGGTCTTGAGAGACTTCATCGGGATGTTTAAATATCTGATCACACTTCTGTCCTTGGCACTGAAGTATCTCTCATAAATGCCAAATTTGTTGAGTGAAAAGAAAGGAGAGGGAGGGAGGGAGAGAGGGAGGGAGGGAAGGAGGGAGAGAGAGAGAAAAATAGAAAGCTGTTACCAGAAAGGTGTCCTAACTCTGTCCCAAGCTGAAACTCATTCCTGCTACATGGAAATGGCATTAGCCTGTGCTATGTCTGTGGACTCTAGTCTAGCGGAAGATGCTGAATTAAAGCGATTCCATGTATCACCTGGGAAAACCTCGCAGGATCAGTGTAGCCAACTAGCATAGGGATGTCTGCCAAGACCAGAGCAGGGAGCAGATCAGCTCTGTCCTCCATTAGCAGGTGTTGCCTTAGGCAAATGCAGTCACCCACAAGTCACTGGAGAGAGACACTGCAGCTCATCTCCAGAGAGTCCTCCTGCTCGTCAGAGGTCAGAGGTTCCATTACAAGACTGACTTTCTTGTGGCTTAAGGTGTCTTGTAACTTAAGGACATGTCATTTGACTTCCTAGGAGAGCTCAGGAAGGTAAGACTTGACAACTGAACAAAAGTCAGTTCTACACTGAGAAGCAGCCATGAGGACAAGGGACTATCAGACAGGACACTGTGAAGTTCTTGGATCCTGTCTTATGAAGAGATGTCACATGAAGGGATAGGTACTGTGTGAAGAAAAGGATAAAATCTCTGATCAGATAGCACCAGACTTGTGGGTGTTGTTAGCACAAAGAGACATTGGGCATAAGCTTAAACAAGCCAAGGAGACAGGTTCAGAAAAGTTCCCCACCCCCACCTCACTAGACACCTTAGGGGAAGTGTGGTCACTTCCCCTGGATTTCTTCTCTTTGGAACTAACTCCACTTATTCTCCAGCTATGCCCCGCTGACCATATACCAGAATGCCATCATTCCCCAGAAACCCACTCAGTAGCTACTACCTCAGCTCCCTTACTAAGTTACCTGGCAGGTGACCCGCTGGTGAATTCAGGGAAGAATCAGTTTTGGTGGGCCTAGGAATGGCCATACCATCTAGTCTTGCATTTGAGAATAGCGATGATCTAGTATATTGTGTTTCCAGAACTCTTAAGTCTCTTCAAACCCATGATATCAGGCAAACCTGCCTCCACCATGGCTGGCTCACCTGGAGACTGGGGCCCTCTCACACCCACAGGGGCTGAGGCTACTTCAGAACAGATTCCGACCCAATCCCCATCCCATCCCCTCCACAGGAAGCCTCCCACCTCAGAAGATGTCACCAAAGAGATTGTTCAGATCGGAGGCTGGAATTTGGCCTCTGGTCAGTTTCCATCACATACCTCCACTGGCTGATGTCCCTGCAGGCTCTGGCTTCCTGACATGTTTTTGCTAAGCTGAGATTCCTGTGCCCCTGGCGCCTCAGCCTCCCTGTGTAACCTTTGCTCTGATTCCCCAGAGGTTAGGAGTGCAGTAGGGTTTCCAGCCTTCAGGCTGTTACCCCTTTATGTCAGCCCACATTCGGTGACCTCTGCTTCAACATGGCAAGTTCCTTCTCGTGTGTCTTCTCAACTCCTACATGTCCTCCCTCCTTGTGTCCCCTGTATATTCCTCCTGTCCCAGCTCTATGCACACTGAGCTGATTTTATGCAAGTGATATGCCATCAACACCAAACCCAAAAGCCCTACTGCGTAGAATCAAATGAACAAAAGCCAAAAAAGAGTCTGATACTAGAGGCAATAGCCAAGTGTAAACACTTTGTCTCATTGGAGACTTCCTTCCAAGATGGCCGTGCTGTCTAATCAGTAATGAGTCTCTCTTGTCTAGCTTTTGTGTTCTTGGTAGACTTATCTTTTGGGGGAACTGTAGGGAGGAAGAAATGTATTTGGTATGGCTGACACTGCAGATTGTGGGGCCAGTCAGCTCACTCTAGGCCTACATTTGGTACACCCCCAAAGCATTAGACTCTGAGATCACAGGCTCCGGGGCTTCACCAGTGGGATGGGAGCAAGCCAGTTAAGAGGGAGAGAGCTGCCTCCTGCAGAGTCCTAGCTGTCCTCGGTGAATGCCCAAGGTGATGAGGGAAATGCCGGCCGAGTAAACTTTTCTTTGTGTACGTGTTCTCTCTTTTCAAGTTTGCTTCAGTGTGAATGTCCCTCTGTAAGGTAAGACTTCCAGAGTGGGGAGTTTCTCCAGGTAGGTGAGCCCACAGGCCCGATGACATAGAGGCCCCTTTCAACCTCATGATTCGTCTTTCATTCAGCCATCCACGCTGCATGGCAGGACCCGATGGAAGCCCCCGCTGCATGCTCCTGCATGACTGGGCTGTGCTGAGAGAAAGCCTGGGAAGTGGGCGCAAGAACTCACATCCTCACTTAGCAGTCCCAGGAGGAGCCCTGATGGACAGGCATCCCCTCCCCCTGATGCTAGTCTACCTGCCTAGGGACCCCAATAGCAGGACAGCAATGCAAAGGTCAATGAGGCACGGTCATCATCTTCCATCCTGGTGGGTCAGGACCAGGGCTTTGTGGGGTCCTTCACTAAAGACACCTCCAAGACAATGTCCACGTCAAAGTGAGATCTCTTGACCCTTAAGAGCTATTGACTCTTGCAAAGAGCCATGGGGTCTCTGACCCAAGTCTAGAAGCCATGGGGGAAAGTCCACATCCCTGTTTTTGGTAGCTCGCTTAAGTGATGGTGTGATACAGAAGACAAGGGCCCCATCTTCAGACTTTCTTATCATAAAATGGAGTGAGGATAGTTCTCTCATGGCACTGAAAACAGGACCTGTAGCCAGCCTAAGATGCTGGGTGTGTCCTCAGCTTCTTGGGGAAGTTTAGTTCCATTCTCTCCCATCATGACTCCCTTCCCATAGTCTAAAGGCCCCCTTCCTCTCTCACCAAGGCTCCAGGAAAACCAAGAATTAACTATTACAGGAAGTCATACGATGTTTGGACTTGAGAATCAGACACAACCATGGCCTTCCACTATTGCTGGAGTTTCTTTCCCACCTGATCCAGCAGTCGATTGGCCCCCAAATAAACACACGAACGCTATATTAATTATAAAACTGTTGGTCAATGGCTAGGGTTTCTTACTGGCTAGCTCTCTCTTAATTATTAATTAACCCGTAACTATTAATCTATGTATTTTCATATGGTTGTGGCTTACCATAGAATGCCTGGACCTGTTACTCCTTTGGTGGCTACATGATGTTCCTTTCCGAGGCCTTCTCCTTCTTTTTGTAATCCCACTTATCCTTCCTGCCTGGCTATTGGCCAAACAGTGTTTTACTCATCAACCAATAAGAGAAACACATACACAGAAGGGCATCCCCCATCATTCCACTTTGGCCTATGGGCTCTTAGAATGATGAGCACTGTGTCTGCTACCCAACAAACAGGATAGTGAGAAAGACCAGGAAGAGTTCAGATTATGGGGTGGCACCACCATTTAGGGCAGTAGCTATTAGAAGTCAAAATGATATCCTAAGAGTAGGAAGAAATGCCACTCAGGAGTCTATGCTGAGCCTCTGGGATTAATTCTGATGCAGTCATTGGTGCTACATGAGGGTGACTCAGTAGATGAGGGATTCTCAAGTCTTTATCCCTTGCAATAGTGCCAAAGGTTCTACAGTAGAGTCACTTTGTTTTGATAATAGAGAGAGCTATATAAACCAGACTGGACTGGAAGTAGCTATGTAGCCCAGGCTGTCTTCAAACTCCTAACCCATCCTCCCTCAACCTCCCAAGTACTTGGGTTATAGGCATGCCCTACCACATCTGGCCCAAGTCACCTGTCTTTTCTCACCACATGTATTAACTCTGTCTTCATTCTCAGTAGTGTTTTGGCTGAATGCAGCTGTGTGGCTTCCAGTGTCCTGGCTTTGGCATGGTAGCTGTCATCAATGGACACCATTCCAGGGCACAGATATCCAAATGTCCCTTAGACAAACAGCTATAGTGGTGAAACCCGGACTAGCCATTTGTGCCATCTGAGAAGTCTGACTGCAGGAGTATGGATTTCTGTGACTGTGATGAAAGACTAGGCATTACGTTAATCCTTATAAGCATCCCAGGAAGGGTTCGGAGCTGGTCTAGTCAGTTCTGGGCTTGATTGGGTGTTTCTCTAGGCTTGTGAGTCTTCCTTTATAACTTGATGGATGTTGGGTTGGGTTGTACCTTTATGAGTTCATCAACATAGTATTTATTGAACTTAATCTCCTCTTTACCCCATCAGTTCTTGAACACACACATCACACCCCACGTCTATCTGTTGGGAGCATGGGGGTGGGGGATCTGTGAAACTAAATGTGATGGAAAGGGAGCGAGGCAGAAGAAATCAGGGCCGGCTGCCTGGAGAAGCCAAGTCTGGGCAGAGAAAGACGAAGATAGTTAAGGAGAGATAGCTTCAGAACACTTCTAACCAACAGGATTGATGGAGCCCACCCTTGGTTCTTTCTCTGCAGCCCTGGAGGAGAACATTGGCAGCAGCAAGGCAAAAAAAAATCTTCCACCAACACTCTATGAGCAATACATAGAGAGAGAGAGTGCATGAAGAAACTGACTGGAATATGTAGGTGCTAATAGTGATTAAAAGATCCAGGACTCCACTGACACAGCTGAGGAGAAATGTTGTAAGCCTGGACTTTTCAAAGTTTACAGGACAGAGAGAATGACAGGGTGAAGAAGAGGACCCCACCAGACAGGCTGGGATCCAGGTCCTCCACAATCCCAAGAGTTTTGTCAGGCCATGTCCCACCCTCCATCTTGCAGACGGGGTCACCTTGCTAAAGGAGCTTTGTCCTCCTGCCTGTGTCTACAGAGAGCTCTGAAGGATGGTCCAGCAGCCAGGAGTGCAGAGACAGTGCCCAGAGGCTGGCTTGGGTGTGGCAGAGGAGGAGTCCAGTCCTGCAGTCTTTAAGGCCTCCAGCTCACCTTTGCTGTCTGTAGAGTACAGGTGCATAGGCAAACTGTGCACACTCATGTCCCTTCATGTTCAGGCCTTAATGTTCAGGCCTTGAATTTCCAGCGAATTGTCAGTCGCCACAGAAAGAAGCCCCCCAAATCTACTTTTGTTTATGGGGTACAGATGCCCTGTTTACTCCCATTGTGCTGAGGAGCAAGTGAAAGACTTGGATATATCCTAAAAGTAATATTCAACTGGGTGTAATGGCACACACCCTTAATCCAGCACTCAGGGAGGCAGAGGCAGGGTGAGTTCAAGGCCAGCCTGGTCTTACAAAGAGAGTTCCAGAACAGCTAGTGCTATTAGACAGAGAAAGACTGGCTGGGGGGAGGGTAGTATTCAAGCATGACTGTAGAATTCTGGGATTTGACCAGTGTACCTCAGGGTTGTCACCTATGATGACTTCACATCAACCTATCTTTTCAAAGTGAAGGGGCTTGACCGCAGGCATGCTAGCCATCTTCTGGCATGTTTTTCTGGATTCTTACTTCTGAGACCTACTCCACCTTGAAGGGTTTCCATGGAGCACAGAGTGTCTTTAGGCATGTGAGTCCAGATGAGTCCAGATTGCTAATGGCTGGGCCAGCGAGGCATGAAACCTGCCTTGCATAGAGACAAGCCCTACGGAGTATGCTTGTCAACTGCAATGACCCTCAGAGTGAACTGCATCTTTCCCGAGACTATAGCTAGCCTTCCCCCTCCCCCCACAGCATTCGGCAACAACAGAGCTTGAAGTCTTCCCAAAGAAGCATAACACACTTGGACCCTAGGTACTGAGCTGGGCCCAAATAATCCAGAATGGAGTCATCCCAAAATATGGGACTCCAGAATTACATGCTCATTCTATATCACAGGTGGTAGGCTAAGGGGGAGGCACTAGACACCTGGGTCCTGGTCCTGCTGTTTGCACCACTCTGAACAAGTTACAAGGGCTCTCTACCTCCTTCTGATGAAATAGGGGCTTAAGTAATCCCCCATGGTTCCTTACACACCTCCGTGTCAACATGCTTCATGAGGGAAGGAATTTGCACGGTCCTCAAATTTCTCACAATAAAATGTACAATAGACTATATACCATTTTGATGAATTCTAAAAATGTTTGTACCCGTACATATCTGTCTGCACAATGAGTACAGGGGACGCCTCCACCCTCTCCAGAAGTTCCTGGTTCCCTGAGCGCCAACCAACCTTCATTTACCTTTTCTAAAAGAAAGATTCTATCCTCCTCCTTTTGAGTGTGTGAGTGTGTTGTGTATGTGGTGTGTGTGTATGTGTATGTGTGTGGTGTGCATGTGTGTGTTTTGTGTGTGTGGTGTGTCTGGGGGTGTGTGTGTGCATCTATGTGTGGTGTGTGTGGTAGGCATGTGTGCATTGTGTGGTGTATGTATGTAAGTGTGTACTGTGTGGTGTGTGTGTGATATGTATGTTTGTGTTTGTGTGTTTGTATATATGTTCGTGTGTGTGTGTGTGTGTGTGTGTGTGTGTGTGTGTGTGTTTTCCAGGGATCAAATTCAGATCCTCACTGGCATGGCAAGCATTTCACCAGCTGAGCTTCCCCATCTCCTCAGCACGTCATCGTCCTCATGTAACTGCTGTTTCAATTTGTTTTCTCAAGTTTTACATAAGTGAAACCACACAGCGTGTCTATTTTTTCTTTGTGTTGCATCTTTCACTCAGCATGGTGCCTTTAAGGGTAGGGCTCTCATTTTTAAGTTTTTATTAGACACAAGAGTCCAGTGTATCACCTTAGACCCATGGGCCAAGGTTAACAATTGCTTCTACTGAGGGGGGTTGCCGATTTGTTCAGGGGTGTGTTCCCCCACACTTAGGATGCCTCCTGATACATAGCAGGTATTTGGTCTGTTTGGGGATGAGTGAATATACTCTGTAGATCTTAGAGATGTCCACAGTGCTTGTCTACTTAGGATTTCTCTCCCAGGTTCATCTCTAAATTCTCTCCTCACCTTTTATGGCCCAAGGCCTGTGCCAGTCTATGCCTGGAAGCGTAGGGTAATTAGAACCTATATTAGGAAACCTGAAATTGCCATTGAATCGGGAGAGAAAGTGGGTGATCTCACCTTGACATGAGAGGCACATATTTGAATGTTTACAGTTCCTGTTTCAAAGCCAGCAGGCAGCACGATAATAAATCCCAGGCCAAGAGGACTGATCTCTCTCCAGCACACTTTCATACATAGTTTCCCTCTTGAAGACTCCGGCTACAAGCAGCAGCAGCATTCAATTGAAACGTCATAGTAAGTGGCAAAGGTCGCCACAGTTAGCTCAGGTTTGCCACAGTTTGCTGCCTGCTTCCAGCTGGGGACAAGGGCTCCTGGTGTATCACCAGCCTCGGGTGTTACTGCTGCGCGCCCAACCATGTGCAAACCTACACGGCAGAGCTCTGCTCCGTGGCCTTGGGTGGTAACCCTTCCTACAGCTGTTTATCTGTGTTTTACATACCAAGTCTCTGGGCCCCCCAGGACCTTCTTGCCAAACTTCAAGATCCACCCAGTAGTTAATCGGTTCAGTGGGAAAAAAGAAAACCGGAAAAGGCATAGGTTAGGATGGGGTCAAAGAGAATAGACTAGACACAGCATTGAACTAGAATTCAGAACGCATCACAGGTAGTACAGGAGTGATTGCATGACGTGATATGTACTGGAACATATATAAAAAGTCCCAAAGAGCTATGAATTAGGTACATGCTGCTCCCATAAAGTGTAAGAAATGACTGACTCCAATTTTTTTAAATGCTTATTTTACGTGTGTTGGGGGGCCGGTGTAGCTAACCATATGCATGTATGCAACACGTGTGCAAGAGCTCACAGAGGTCAGATGTCATGGAACCGGAGTTTCAGGGGGTTGTGAGCTGCCGTGTGTGTGCTGGGAAGCAGACCCAGGTCCTCTGCAAGAACATTAAGTTCTCTTAATCACTGAGCTTTCTCTCCAGCCCCAAGACCCAAATCTTAATAGTCGTGGGGACTGAACGCACTGAGCGGAGGGAGGTGAATGCATTTTCCTTTCAATGCAGCCGCACACAGCTGGCTGAAATCATGGAAGCGGTAGCATTGGCTAGGCAGAGTTCTTGTAGCCAGTACATATATCTCCACATCCATGCCTCCTGGCAGGTACTACTCTGAGGCAGGATGGCTCCTGCCAGGGTACCTAGCCCCAGGCGGAACAAGCTGAACACAAGTCCTGACTCACTGCTTGCTGACTGGCGGAGGGCACTATGAGCGAGTCGCTTAATGCCTACAAGCCTGGCTCCCGTTCCCGTAGTAGGATATAGCGGCATTCACCTCCCCTTAGAATGGGTACCAGCTTCATGTGTCAAGAACCTAAGGCACTCCATGCAGGGTCCACATCCAGCCAGGTCTGTAGCTCTGAGATTTATCACTATTTCCCACATGAAGAAACTGATGCTGTCCCAGGCGCCATGGCAGAGAGAAACACTAGACAGATACCCAGCCACATGGAGCTCTGGGCTATGGAAGACAGCCACCGACTGGGCCATCAGTTAGCCCCGAGTGCCAAGAAAGAGGAGTCCAGGCATGGAGGAAAGAAGGCGGGGGGTGCAAGACAGGACCAATGGCTTTGGGGCTGGTTCCCCAAGAAAGGTCATTCCTTTCCCATGTGGCACCAAACACCCTCCCTTTGCAGCAGGTCTCAGAGCTGGTGGCAGCACCATGAAAGGGGATTAACCCTCTCCTGCCCTCAGCTCTGCTCTTGAGGAGTGGGAAATGGGGGCCTGGCACTGTCTGCTGGACTCTGGGGAGTTCCTTCAAGCAAAGGGAAGTTTGCACAGCAGGCTGCCTTGCTCTGGTATTGTTGGCTTTACTGGGGCACCATGGCCCCGAGGCCATCTGTGAATTGTAGATCGAGTTCTGTTCATGTGCACTGTAGTAGGGCAGTGTGGACTCAGTTGACACTGTACAACTCTTAGCTGGGCCTTTATACTTCTGTTGCCAGGTTTTACAGTCAAATTACCCAAACCAAAGTGTTCTCATGGATGCTGGGCAGGCCTAGGTAATTAGTTGTGGGCACTGCCCACCAAAGCCTCTTTCCCAAGAAGAGGGAAAAGGTGTGTCTGGAGCTAATAGTCGCAGACGTTTGACACCACGTGGTCTTCATCCAGGAGGAATCCCCTTTTTTATTTACAGCCTCCCCTATGGGGGATAGTATAGTCATGGAACCCCGAGGGGTTCCTCATGCCCTGGAGACCTTCTGGGGCTTTCCCTGTGTGTGTTACTCAGAAGGAGATGTGGTACCACAGAAAGTGTCGGCTTCAGTCAGTGAGGCTCCTTGCAGTCCTAGGACGATCCCAGAATCCTGCACGTAAGACAAGTGCTCCACCACCAAGCTTGACCTCAACTCCAAACCCGTGTACCCTCCCCTCGAAAACCTAAATTTGCCCCTACATACAACACAGCTGTATCCTGTTGTATGTTCCTGAGACTCCAAATTCCCTCCTTGAATCAGTGACCTCTCCAGGTGTGAGATCCTGATGTCAGAACCTGAGTAAAGTTTTATTGGAATGCTACCCGGGGTCACTCTGTTGCATCATGTCCGTGATGCCTTTGTACTACAAGGGTGGAGCTGTAGTATGGTTTCAACAGATATCACATGCTCACAGAGCCTAACATGTTTACTATCTGGCCTTTTAGAAAAAAAAATATGTTAACTCTTGCTTTAGGGAGTGTGTTAGTCACCTTTCTTGCTGCTGTGACACAAAACATCTGACAAAATAACTTAAGAAAGAAAAGGTTTACTGGGCTCACAGTTAGAAAGGACACAGACCACCATGGCTGGGAAGGTGGCAGGAACAGGTGAATGACATACTCACCTGGCTTCCTCCTCTACTCCCTTGTATTCAGACCTGGGCACCGGCACAAGAGGTGGTGCCTCAAACGTTCAGGGTAGCTCCTCCCCTCCTCGGTTATTTCTCTGGGCAAGCACCCTTGCAGACATGCTCAGAGACCTGAGAGGTGTCGCTGTCACAGTCTGGGCCCCAGCTTCCCAAGCCCCACTTTATACTCTATACATTTGCTTAGAACGATCAATCCATAGATTGTAGACCGTGGCGGAAGCACGTTGAAACTATCCTTAAGTCTCCTCCTCTAACTAGATGGCAAGGATCTGATTCCTGTTTCTGTGCAGCAGAAGCCACCGGGGAGTGGTGGATTGGGTCCCACCTCCTTTCTTCTGGAAGTTTCCAAACCAGCGCCATAGTTTTGTTTTTTGTTGTTGTTGTTGTTGTTATTGTTGTTGTTGTTGTTTTGTCTTTTGTTTTTTTTTTTTTTAAAGATCATGCCAACAAGTGTTTGAGGTTCTGAGACCACATGCCCTGCCCTGTGATGGAAGTTGGTGGTTGCCTGCGAGGCCCAGCCAATGCAGAAAGAGCAGTTGGCTGAGCCCGCTTGCTTTTGCAAACAGTTGTTGGGTGTGAGGGGAGGAGTGGGTAATCCTGGGATCCTTCCTCCTCATTCTTCTAAAGTAACCCTGCAGATGGAATTTCTTTTAAAAAATGACTAGTTTAGCAAACAGTAACTAGGAAGAGGGGAGGAGGAGATGTGAATTCCATCCAACAGCTGACCTGACAGAATTCAGCTGTGGTTAGTTGTTCAGAATGGCTGGCGGGCTGAGGCAGTTTGGTTCATTTCAACAACACATTTGCAGCCAGGTGTAGTGACTTAACACCCGTAACCTCAACCCTTGGGAGGTGGAGGTAGGAGGATCGGAAGTTCAAGATCAGCCTTGGCTACCGAAGACCCTGTCTGCAAAAATAAATAAGCATGCATTAATTAGTTAGTTTTAGTTAGTTAGTTAGTTAGTTAGTTAACATGGCCTGGGTGATGTCTCATCATCTAAGTGTGGAGTCTGCAAGCGTGATGACCTAAGTTCAGGCCTCAGAACCCGAGTGAAAAGCCGAACGCAGTGGCACACACCCACAGTGCCTGCACCCCTAAAGTGAGGTGAGAGACGGAGACAAGAGGATCAGCCAGAAGCTCCCGGGCCAGCTGCAGAGCACAGCGACGAAACAAGAGGCCGTGTCTCAACAAGATAGCCAGCAAGGACCTACTCCAGAGAGCTGACATCACACCTCCACATATGTGCACACACATGTGCATGTACACAGATACCGAATTTAAATGTGCAATGGATATGCTATTTGTGTTATATATAAATGCATATACTACACATGTATATATTATATACTTGCATATAAATACGCATATATGATTATCCCCCAGGCATGGTGGGTATCCCTGGAGATGGAGGATGACTCTGAATTCTAGGACAGACAGACTGTGGAGTAAGACCCTGTTTCAAAAAGGAAGTGGAAAGCTGGGTGTTGGTGGCACATGCCTTTAATCCCAGCACTCAGGAGGCAGAGGCAGGCAGATCTCTGTGAGTTCAAGGCCAGCCTGGTCTACAGAGAGAGTTCCAGGACAGCCTCCAAAACAATACAGAGAAACCCTGTCTCAAAAAAATAAAATAAAATAATAAAAATAAAGTAAAAAAGGAAGTGGGGAGGGGGAGACAGAGCGTGCACACATACATGCTTGCGATGCCCCACAGAAGTAGGCTGGAGAGGAGAGCTGCCACATTGTGGTGGGGCATGGCCCCCATCCGTGGCTCCCCCAAGCCCCCTTTTCCCTCTTTAGACCAGGGAGTGGCCAGGAACTGAGTGAAGGGTTCTGATTTTAGCTGCTGTAAAGCCCATTGTTTAAGTTTTAAAGGGAAAATGGTGTTGGCTTTTCTCTCCCAGCCAAGGCTCCAGCAACTTTATGAAATAAGAGTGGCAGTGGCGGTCACAACCCCGGGAACTCTGGCCCATTTGCTTAGGAGACAGATAGTTGTCTGAGACTGAGGTGGCTAATTCTGAGCATCGGATTAAAGAGGAGAAGAGTGCAAGTGGGGTCACCTCTGGGAATTGAGAAGACCTAAGGACCCGAGTCTGTGCTCCAGGCAGGTAGCATCAGGGCCAGACTTACATGTTCCCAGTTTGTCTGGCTCTGCTGCACCCGGTGTCCCGGGCTCCCAGCATTCCGTGTGTGTGTGTGTGTGTGTGTGTGTGCACATGTGCATGTGCACGTGTGCTGTGTGTGTGTCGTTCATAGAAAACAGCATCTGTGGTGTCACAGGAAGCTGTGCTGAAAGCAAAATCTGCCTTTTGCCGTTTGCTTTTCTTCATGTCACCTTGCTTCAGAAAGCATAAAGATGGTACAGTGTACATACCACTGCCATGGATGTTATACTGGGGAACGTGGGCGGGGTACAGTGTACATACCACTGCCATGGATGTTATACGGGGGCGGTGGGGGGGCAAGGCACAAAAGGCTCTGTTTTGTTTTATATTTTTCTTATTTTCTGTTTATTTTTTGACAACATTTCTCCCGTCCCTCCCTCCAAATCCTCTCCTCTGCTCCTCCCCACTCTCCTTCAAATTCATGGCTTCTTGTCATCAGTGGTTATTGCATGCACATATTTATCTGCATATATATTCCTAAATGTACCTGGTTAAGAAAGGTTCTTTTGAGTGATCACACATTTGACTCTTTGCTGTAGGTAAACGCTGGTCACTTCTAGATTTAGTGGGCATGGAAGATGAAAGGACACTGTTACCAAGAAGTGACACCAGACAGAGCCTCTCCTTGGATCACCCAAAAGATAATGCTGTTTGTTCCATCCCAGCGATGGTTTTGATCTGTGTTTCAGAGGGACCCTGCTAATGGTGATGGTTTTGATCTGTGTTTGAGAGGGACCCTGCTAATTATTTACTTTGTTCAATGGCATTTAGTGTTCCCACTTGAGTGTACTTAGTCTCCTGATCCCTATAACAAATACGTGGGGGGCAGTACGAATGTCCCTGTTTTATGAATGAGTAAATGAGGACACAGATAGGACATATTTGCCCAAGGCTAGAAGTGTTGGTAGTTAGAGAATGCAGAGTAAAATCTAGGGCGTGAGATGGCTCAACAGTTAAGAGCACTGGCTGCTTTTCCAGAGGTTCGAGTCCCAGTACACACATGGCAACTCACAACCATACAAATAGAATCTAGATTAGTGGTTCTCAACCTTCCTAATGCTGCGACCCTTTAATACAGTTCCTCATGTTGTGGTGACCCCCAGCCATACAATTATTTTGCTGCCGTTTCATAACTGTCACAATGTAAACATCAGATATGAAATTCTGTGGGGGTGGAGACCCACAGGTTGAGAACCAGTGATCTAGGTGGTCAGGCAGAGGGCCTGAAGGCTAAGCCACTTCTCAATGGCTCTCAAAAGTGTTCACTGGTAAACTTTCAGATGTCTCCATTTTATTTTATTTTATTTTAAAGGAGTCCCAAGTATAGATGGAAGGGGAGAAACTGAAAAGAAAACGCCCACAGTTAGCATGAGCTTCAAGGAGCTCATCCAGAACTGTAGGCTCCTGAACAAGCTTTTTGACATCAAAAAGGCTGTTTAGAAACTGATAAGAAAAATAAAGTGATCTGCCCCTCTCTACATAGTCTCAACCAAGCTGTGCATCGGACTTACTCAGCTTCCAGGGTACAGAGGCTGAGCCCCACCACTGTGGAGCTGACTTCCCCGGGTCTGGGGCAAGACTTGGCCTTCTATACAGCTGTGTTTGTTTTTGATAGACCAAGAGCTCCTGTTACACAGTGACCAGGCTGTGCAGCTGTAGCTGGGTAGAACACGTGCTGAGCATGCTTGAAGCTATGGGTTCTATCTCCAGCACCCTCCTGCACACACACACACACACACACACACACACACACACACACACACACACATACACCACACACACACACACACTCACATACACCACACACACACACACACTCACATACACCACACACACACACACTCACATACACCACACACACACACACACTCACATACACCACACACACACACACAGCACAAACACCACACACACACACACACACACTCACATACACCACACACACACACACACATACACACACACAGCACAAACACCACACACACACTCACATACACCACATACACACACACACCACACACACATACACACACAGCACACACACACTCACATACACCACACACACACACACACACAGCACAAACACCACACACACACTCACATACACCACACACACACACACCACACACACATACTCAAACCACACATACTCACTACACATACACACAACACACACAAAACACACTTCCACAGAAATACATAGCACACATGTATACACCACACACACACACATCACACATACACACCTTGCACACATACCACACACACATACTTAATATACACACGTACACACAACACACACATACATACAACACGCATACAATATACACAAAATACACTTCCACAGAAATACGCACAACACACACACACACACACACTCAGCACACACATACACAAAGGACAAAGCTAAATGAAGCAAGGCTGTGATTGTGTGTGCAATGAATTCTCCCACAAAGAGAAACATATTCAAAATACAAAGATTAGGGCAAGAACTCCTTACTTTTTCATAAAGTTCACTTAGGCATCCCTAATAGTTCATGCCCAGGCTAGACCTCAGTCTAGGTAAGCGTACTCTCTGGACATAGCACACGGGCCGTATTGGTTAAGGCCATCCCGTGTGGATCTGGAACTAAGCTGCTGCTCTAGGCCCTGTTGCTGAAGGTTCCTCTGTGTCTGCCCCGTCTTGTGCCAACTTGAACATGGCAAAATAGACTGGCAGAGAAACAGTCCAAGACAGGCACACGGTCTCCAGGCACTCAGGAATAGCATGTAGGAAAATATGGGGCTATTTCTAGATGGATGCTGTTTTTGATATTTTTACACTCATTATTAATGTGTATGGGGGCGTGCAGGAGCATGAGTACAGGTCCGAGGCTAAGTGTCAGAAGTTGGCCCTTTCTTTCCACCTTCTGGCTCCTGGGGTTCCAGTTCAGGTCTTGGGGTTTGGCAGGAGGTGCCCTTACCTGCTGAGCCTCCTCAGCAACTCTGAGTATACTTAAATCAAGGGTCTAAGTTTTCACGAGAACTCACTTGTGGCGGTTTAGAGAGAACGGTAAGTCACGTGGGGCCAGTTAGCTTCAGGCGTGTGGAGAAGTGCTCTAAGTGCGTGTGCTCTTCCACTGCGCAAGCTCCCAGTGTCGTCTTCATAGACGAGAGTTTTGGAAGTGAGTGCACACCGGAGGCAGAGGCCGGCAGGCAGGTCTCTGAGCTGAAGGTCACCCTGATCTACAAAGTGAGTTCCAGGATGGTCAGGGCTACGTAAAGAAACCCTGCCTCAAGAGTCAATCAATTAATTAATTAGCTAATTAGTTAATAAGGAGAAAGCTGTAAAGGGTTGTATTTAGGGAAATTTCTAACTTGAGAGCTAACTTGAAATTCTGTCCCAGCCCTCATTTTAGCTAGTCAGAGCTCTGGAATAACTCCCCCCTTCCCTTTAATTTCTTTTTTTTTTTTTTTTTTTTTTTTTTTTTGGTTTTTCAAGACAGGGTTTCTCTGTATTATTTTGGAGGCTGTCCTAGAACTCGCTCTGTAGACCAGGCTGGCCTCGAACTCACAGAGATCCGCCTGCCTCTGCCTCCCAAGTGCTGGGATTAAAGGCGTGCACCACCAACGCCCGGCCCTTTAATTTCACATAGCAGCATGTGTGTAAGTGGATTTACATGTGCTCTGTTGATGAGCATGTGTTTATAATGAGCATGTATGTCAAAAGACCCAGTTCACGGATAATGAGAAAGAACTTTCCTGATTGAAATTCCTGTTTTTCATTTTGGAACATTACTGAAAGCTGGGGGGGGAGCTTAGAATACTGACATTTCAAAGCAGAGGGATTGGATACCTGAAATAAAACTAGCTCAAGCTCATAAACGTGAAGTTATCTCCCGTTGCCAACTTTGCAGCGGGTACCCTCAAGGACTATCAAAGAGAAATGCGGCCCGTCTGACACATTAGAAGAGCCAAACGCAAGAGGCAGTCCCTTGGGGACTTGGGGAGAGGGAGATGGGAAAGAGGCCGCTGTTTCCAGCCACAACCTTGAGGCGTACTTTCCTAGCTCTACACTGTGCTCTCTTGTCAATGTCACTTACGCCATGAAGAGGAAGAGCACGAGAGGGACCAGCAAGACAGACACTTGAGGGCCAGCCCCGTGACACAGTCGGTCAGAGCACAGTCATCAGCTAATCTGGACATCAGATTAGGGCAGAGGCAGCCCAGCTCCCCCAAGAGCTGGCATTAAGAGCGCAGTGTGTGAGAGCTATGAGACAACCATCCTCACCGGACAAAAAGTAGCCGGAACCCATCTTGTTGCTGACCGTGTTCTGCTGTGCTACTCAGGGGACCTCCTAGTCTGAAGAATAAGTCGGGTCCCTGGGGCTTTGTTTCTTGGGTGGAGTCTCTCAGATGGGGGGAGCTATAAAACTGCTTCCCCTGAATTCTTGCACCATCCCACCGTAGATGCCAGAAACATGCCTCCTCCTTGGAGTCAGATTTGGATCTCCTGAGCCTAAGCTTCCATTACTGAAGAAATGCCAGAGGAAGTAGGAATTGCTTTCCTCTAACGTTGACCTCTCACATACATACCCATCAAGGCACTGAACACCTTTGCCTTGATGGAATTTCCCCAAACCCTAGCTGGTTACTGTTCCTTTCTTGTAGTAGCAATTAGACAGCTAACTCTGTGCCCGGAGGGACTAAGATAAGAGAGCCCATCAACTCCCATTCATAGGCCCCTGGGGCTGGGCCCTTGTCTGGGCTGTCCTTATGAGTCAGACGTTAGCTTCCACCCCACTCCTGCCTCCACTTCCCCATCGGACAAACCCCTCTGGCAGAATGGCAGCCATTGACCATTCTGGGCAGTCACTTTGCTGGGTTAGATACGAGAGGCTCATTCATCTCTTCCAACAGATGCCAATAGCTGTCAATCAATGGCAGGCATGGGGCAGAGGATGAATGATGAGTTCAAGCCCATCCCTACTTGTATAGGGAGGCCCACGGTATGTGAGAATGGAGAATAGTGGGGCGTCCACCCAAGGCTCCTCTCAGACCACTAGCAGGGGACAAGCAAGGCTTCCTGAAGGAAGGGCATTCACACTAGATGGGAAAGAGAAACGGATGAGGACCATAGACAAGGAAGAGAGAGGGTGTACTCCATCCAGGCAGGAGGTGAGCTGGGCAAAGGACTAAGGCATGAAGAAGCTCTGTGAGTGTGGGGTATCACAGATCAGCGGTGCCCAGAGACGGTACCAGGGTGCACAGGGAGAAGATCCTATAGGACTTAGAAGTGAGCCAGCGTAGGCACTTGGGACTCAGTTCTCAGGGTTGGAAGGCGCCGTAGAAGAATCTAGAATAGTAAAGAAGGTGCCGAGACCTTCAGGAAGGCCTATTCAGGTAGGATTTGGGGATATAGAGAGAATGAAGGATAGTTCCAATGTGTTTATCGTGGAAAACACCTGAGAGGTGTGTGATATGGGCCCGTGGTACATGGTACCCACAGCTATCAGGTGCTCACCCAATACATGTGGCAGGCAGCCTGTAAGGTATTGTCAACACCACAATTTTGCAGACGCAAAGACAGTGCCCACAGAGCTTAGCATCAGTGTCCTATAAGCAGGGGAGGACAATGTCAAGGACGGTGGTCTTTGTTTTTCTCCATGCATCCTTCCCTGAGTGTGGCCCAGAGGTTGTGGGAAAGGCTGTGTAGAGGACGGAAAGTCTGTGGAGTCAGAATGATGCTCCTGGGTCCAGTGTCACTTCTTGGACAGCACAGTATGAGCACTGGGAAGGCACACAGACTGAACAAGGACAAAGTAGGCATTATCTCTGAAAGCCTGAGTTTGAACCATAGAGGTGAGTCTTGGGTGTACTATGAAGAAAGCAGAAGTGTTGGAAAGAATACAATTAGTGAGTGAAGGAGACAGTCTCAGCCCTTTCTGGTTTGGGGGATGCAATGCTGCCTAAATGCCAGTGACGGGGGAGAGGGTGCTTTGAAAAAAAAGTCCCAAGCCTCCCATCTTCAACAATCAGGAATTGCATCCCATGGGGCTGTTATCTATTTAAATTGGAAATGGGTAACTAATGTGCACCTAAAATGTCAGGGCCAGGCATCAAGTTGTGCAAGGGGCTGTGGCCAGTCTGTAGCGATCAGCAAAGATGGCATCCCTCGTATGGAGATGTGACTCGGTGGTAAGAGTGCCTGAGTGTCATGTGCAAGGCTTGGGTGTGATGCCCAACAGTATTCCCAGATGGCCTGTGGGAGGGGGAAATGGCATATTCTTCTGAATGCACTTGGGTGATTCTGGGATTGCCTCGAGAAACCCAGAACTGAGCTAAATGACTCCCCCAGCTAGCTCATGATGGAATCATCTCTGGATATAGCAGCAGAGCCCAATAACCAATGAGCTGTGAAGCCTAGACACACTGGAGACTCTCGCTCCATTGCTGTGCCCGGCTGACCTCAAGACAGCAAACCAGTTTCTGTGACTAACAAGCATTAATCTGTCACTGATGACCAACTGATGAAATACGAGCAATTAAGTAAGCAAGGACAGCCAATGCCACAGAGCAAATGGGTTATCTGAGGTTCTTTATATATACCCTGCCCTCCTTGGTGACTAGTTGAAAGGTTGGGCCAGGACGGAGGTGTCCCTGCCCTAGAATCTCAGCTTATCCTTAGCTATGTTCCAAATGGATCTTTCCTCCTCTGGGAACCCTTCACTCTGGCCATTTGGTTGCCCTTCGTACAATGCCTGGTACTTCACAAGTTGTGGCCATTACCTCTCTGCCACCCAAACTCCCTCTGGCTGAGCCCTTTACCCAACACAGCCCTCCCTATCCTTTAACTTTATGACTCCTCCCCCTCCACTGGGGGGATCCCCAGGAGAGCCGCCCCAGCCACCATTGCCCCACAGCCAGCTTGCATCACCCTAAGGACCAACTTTGTCACCCGTCTCTGGAGCAGCTCTCTGCTCAGGTCTTCCATTCCTCTGACTCTGAAACCCCAGGAGAACAGCTAGACCCCCCATGGAAGACTATACTATGTCTGAGGTTCCCTGCTGAAGGGACCACAGATACCCCCCCATCACAGATTGTGTTTCTGGGCACTTCTTGCCTCTTCTGTCTTCTCTGTCCTCCCTCACAGTCTCCGAGACCCAAACTGTGCAGCTCAAGACCAAAGAGGCAGCATCAGTCAGGACTCATTGTGCTAAGGACAGAGTCGCTCATCCTGTCCCTTCCTGCCCATCATTATGTCTAATCTGGGCCATTGGGCTGGCTCCTCTGCCAGCTTCCCCATGCTCTAGACCCTCTCACTACGATTCCCAACTATCTCCCTGTTTGCCTGTGCCAGCCCCTTCTGGCTTTTTTTTTTTCCCCAAAAGCCTATTGGGTTCTTCTAAAAAAATGTTTCTCCTGGTTGACCTTCACCCTTGTCATGCATGCCATCCCATTCCTGCAGGGCTCACATCTCCTGTAAGTTCTACTAGGGGAGGAGGTGTCATGTTAAGACCTGGATATGAGTCTGGCTCATTCCCAGTTGGGTAACCCCAGCCAAGCCACCAAACCCCTCTGAATCACAGTTGCCTCCTCTACAAAACCAGAATCAAGATACTTGCCTGGTCTAAGGGTCAAATGAGCAAAGGAGTGTGGAGATGCATTGAAAAGTTCTGGAATAGTATCTCCCAACTTCCCTGTAGAATTTTCCTTTCGGGAAAGGCTTGAATCCATCATTCAGGAGCTCAGGATGGAAAGTGTCAAGTTTGAGGACCGGGTTTCTTTCTTCTAGCATTTCTCAGAGATTTGAATTTGTTCGCATGCCTGGGGACCATCCAAACACAGACTCAACATACGGCTTTATCTCAAAGATACTTTTTCTCACAGGCTAATTGTTAGCATCTTTAAGGTTACAGGTTTCCATTAAGAATAGCATGTTTCCTTATTAATCATCCTTTAAATAATGACTGACTTTTCTATAAGGTATACCGCATCATCTAGGCCACTAACCAGCTAGCCAGTGTACCAGTTGACCAATGTCCCAAAAGGCACTGCTGGAGGGCCTCCATCCTCTCCACTGTACCCCATACTGCGCTCAGTACTGTGGGCTTGGGATCGAAGGCCTCTATGGTCAGATTCCAGTCTTCCCTCCTGGCCATCCCTCACTGGGCTCTGATCCAGGCAGCTTGGCAGACCCATTGTTCTGTGCATACATGTTGTATGTTCTTGACCCCTGTTTTATCCCACCTTCTGCACATCTATACTGACATGTTATAAACCATTCTTCAGGTTTAGCCAAACCCTGACTTCTTTCTCTGGAAGTTCTTTGTAGCTAAAACAGCACAACCCAGACAAGCACACTCGGCTCTCTTAGGCATCTGCAAGCCCTTAAAGGTAGGGTATTGCTGACACTTCCTGACCCTCTCCCCAAACCAGAATATGTAGGTTTGTTTCTTGTTTTCTGCCCTCTATCCAAGCCCTAGATAGAAACCAGGAGCCACATAGATTTCCCCTGGGAGCTTGAATGTCTAGCTGGCTTGTCCTTCTGAACTGGGGACTAAGGTTCTCTGACTAAAATTGACCAAGAAAAGGACTATATGGTCTAGAGCAGTGGTTCTCAACCTTCCTAATGCTGCAATCTTTCAATACTGTTCCTCACGTGTGGTGACCCCAACTATAAAATCATTTATCTATCTATCTATCTATCTATCTATATATATATATATATATATATATATTAGCTTTTCAAGACAAGGTTTCCCAGAAGCTATGGAGCCAATCCTGGAAATGGCTCTGTAGATCAGACTGGCCTTGAACTCACAGGGATCCACCTGCACCTGTCTCCCAAGTGCTGGGATTAAAGGCGTGCACCATCACTGTCCAGCCACAAAATATTTTTGTTGCTAGTGTAAATATCTGTGTTTTCCAATGGTCATAGGTGACCCCTATGAAAGGGTTGTTCCACCCTACTCTAGAGATCACAACCCACAGGCTAAGAACCACTGGTCTACATAAAAGTATGAAAACACTGCAAGCCTGTGTGCTGAGTCAACATTGTAATAATGGCCAAGCCATGGGACTATAAAGTAAGGTAATGATGAGGGCAGATGGATGTCAAAGAAGGTGTTCCTGCGTCCTAATGTTGGCCCATCCTTCTAGAGTGGTCATATGAAGTAGATAAGGCAGGGCTATCAGGTCTGTCTCTGTGGGGAGAAAAACACTGGAGACTTTGGGCAGATGGATTTAAGTTTGTCCCCTGGGCACAACAAGGACTGTCTTTATGGAAATGGACAGTTATAGAAGATACCACAAGGGAACAGGAGTTGGAGGCTGTGCATCTTACTACACACACACACACACACACACACACACACACACACTCAGCCCGTGGAAATCCCACTTCCCTGCTTTTCCATCATACTCACGCACCCTCTTCCTTCTCACCTTAACTCATTCTTGCTCTCCTCCTCTTCACCTCTGGGTCCTGGGGCCATCCATTATTACCTCATTGGAACAGCCCTGTACCTGCTCCCTGGTAGCTAGAGGCTCGCTCTGGCAAAGGCTGGTCATCTTGATGCCCAGTCTCCGTGTGGGAGTGGGGGGTTCCCTTGAGAGGGAAGTCACGCCTCAACTCAACACCTTCTATTTTCTCTCCACAGAAAACCAAAAGAGATGTCAATAACTTTGACCAAGACTTTACCCGGGAAGAGCCGATACTCACGCTTGTGGATGAAGCCATAGTGAAACAGATCAACCAGGAGGAATTCAAAGGCTTCTCCTACTTTGGTGAAGACCTGATGCCCTGAGAAGCCGCTTCTGGTGGAGTTAGCTTGACAATGAAAGGAGGGTGCTGAGAAAAATCCCATGTTGCAGAGGCTCAGAAGGTCTCAAACTATTCCTCCACCCCAGAGCCCCAGTCCCATGTCCACTCTATTTATTGCAATCCCTCACCCCAGTCCATGTCCTTCCCCACCCTCCAGTGACCAGAAGGCACTCTGGGGTCTAGACTCAACCAGGAACACAGATGATCTGAATGGCGTCTGCTCTGCGGGTAGCTACGTACAGTGCTGGATTTGGATTGTCCGTCATCCATCTGTAACCCAGAAGCAACTTCAGTTCTTTTATTACAAGGGAAAAGCAAACAAGCCAACCCAACGCAAAGACTCTGGCTCTGCCACTGGATATGGAATCCCGACTCTTCTCTTTTCTCATTCCTCCTGTTCCCCAGCCTGCCATCCCCGCCCTTCTACCTAGGACAAGAGACTGGTACTTCTTCCATGTGAAGGCGGGTGCCCCAAGGCGTGCCCTTGATGGGAGGAGCCTGGGATGCTCAGGCTGGCCAACCATGTCCGTTTGCTCTGGAATTGCACATTCCTGCTTAGCTTTTTTTGAGCATGCCAAAGTTGTGTATGTTTGTATCTCATAGAAGAAATCATTTTGATTTTTGAACTCTTAACATTTCAAAAAACAAAACAAAACTGTTACCAAGTTCACTTTCTAATTGGCCAAAAGATAGACATCCCAGTGGGAAGACAGGTAGATATTAAAGGGCTAATCCACAGTAAGAATCCAGTCGTGCAAAGTTTATTAGTAATGCTTTAGTGGCACATGAGGGCTATGCAGAGACAGCAGAGGAAACTCTAGCTTCTCATCGTCAGATTTCTCCCTGAGCGCAAAGACCACCAGAGCAACAGCCTAGACCCTGAGGTTCCAGAACTATTCAGCTCCCAAATTCTCTCTCCATGTTTTTTCCCCCAAGTTCCCAGCATAAACTCTGTTTTCTGTGCACTTCTACAAAACGGTAGTACCACTTGTGGTTTGAAACATTCAGTATGCAAAATGAAGTATTGGAACAAAACTCAGCCTGGGCCAGGCAGAAGGTGTGAGGGGACTGATGAGCAAGTGATTTGAAGACTGACAAGGTAGTGGGATGTGGCCAGAGTTTTGGTGACATGTGATGGCAACTCGCGCACGCGCGGACTCTAATGGACTGATGTTACCTCCTGTAGATACGCTGACAGTGTTAGTCTTTGATGCCTAAGGGTTCTCTGTGGCTTTGTGTATATGTTCCCTAAAGGCCGTTTGATTACCTGTTTTATTGAACTGATTTAGCAGGGAATGGAATCCATTCCAACTGTTGCACGTGGATTTCCCAACTGCCCCCAAATATATATACTTTGTGAGTGGCAAAGTGGCACTATTGAAGCTTTTTGCCTTTTGTACATTTGAGATTTTTTTTTGTATATAGTGTTTGCTGCAAGGCCTGTGGAATTAATTCATTGAATATAGAGGTATCAACTGCTGCATGTTCTGGCATCTTATAAAACTTTAGTCAATGAAAGAATAACTATAATAATGTCCAGGTGCAATCCTCTTATCAACTGTTGGTTCAAGTTACACAGAGAGAGGTCTGCTTCTTCCTAGGGAGGGATGGGGTCCTTTCTGTTAATTCCTTTTGGATTGAAGATGTAACCATATGATGAGCTATATTAAATTCGCACTTGGTTCTTCTGAGCTCCATCATACCCCGATAGAAATGGCAGATGGAGAGGAATGTTCTCCATAGTGGTTGCCAAGCTTGGACAGTGACTATTTTGAGCCCATACTCAACGTGTCCCTATTTGCATCTGGCTGGTTTCAGCCCTCGTTACTGATTGTGACCTTCGGTTCTCTTCTGCTTTTTTTTTTTTAATGAAAAAAACTCAGGTGTAACTGTGATCTGTTCTTATGATGATTGCAAATATTAAATACTATGCTGTATGGATCTGTATGTTTGGCATACCAGGGAACTGATGAAGAACACTAGGTTAATTTAATTTATCTTCAGTGACTTGACACACTGGGGGAAGACTATCTTTTGGAGTGGCTAACAAGCACAGAAAGATCTTCATGGTGGTATCATCTCATTGTTTAGAAAAACACGATAATACGCCCATCATTCTCTCTCTCTCTCTCTCTCTCTCTCTCTCTCTCTCTCTCTCTCTCTCTCTCTCTCTCTCTCTCTCTCTCTCTCTCTCTCTCTCTCTCTCCCCAGCTTCCTTACTGTTGCGAACATTGGACAGCCAAGGCCAACATCTAGTGGCTGTTTTCTAAGGCTTGGTGGTATTCACGTGACAGTAGGGGCTAGGCGCTTCTTTTCAGCCAACTGGCACCGTTGCTGGGAAATCAAACACAATACATTCCACCAGCAAGCAGTAGGCAGTCAGCACCCTGGCTCCCTTTCGGTGCCCATAGCCGGCTGGCTGGGATACCTCTGGCCAATGCGGTTCTCACACTGGCAGGTTTGAATTCAGCAGAGTCCTACACTTGTATAGGATGTATACTGAGTCCTTTCAGGAAGAACTTAGTCCAGGGAATGTGACTTGGCGGTAGAACTCTTGCTTGCTGGTGGAGAGCCCTGTGCTCAGAGCAAAGTCAGGGGATGGCCACACTGATACATTTCTGCCAGTTCCTTCTTTTTTCAACTATCACTCTCTTTCTTTTAGAGAAAAGAAAAGTGAAAAAACAAACAAACAAACAAACAAACCAAAAACCTACATGAAGGATAGTATCTCTTCCCTTCCTCTCATTGATGGACTTTGTGAAGTAGAAACATATTTTTTCCTCCAAAGGTGAAAACATGATTCATTTTTGCTTTAAAATAATAAAAGAAGGCTAAAAAAAAATTACCTCTTTTTAAATGATGTGCAAGATAGTTCTGGCTAAATAGAAAACCTTTAGGGGTTTTACTTTGTGTTGTGAAGCTTTCTTTGTACATTTTTCCCTTCCTTTCTGGATGTGACTTTAATCCATTAGTGTCATAATTCATTGTACACATTATCGTGCCAAATGTACTGTCCTCAAAAGGGTGTGAGCGTGTATTGTTCCAGAACGTAATAAATATGATGACGTTAAATCCTACTTCTCCATCCCAGCGGGATGGCTGTCTCCTTGTACCTTTCCTACAGTAGAGACCAGAGCTGCTGGGATTAACTGTTCCTCCGTGGTTAGAGCTTGCCTGCATGAACCACGTCCTGGGTTTGATGCCCCAGGACCCACAAAACTCAGCGCCATGACACACATCTGTAATCTCAGCACTTGTAGAGGCAGTATGGCCAGAAGTTCAAGGTCATCCTCTGCTACATAATGATTTAGGGGTAGCCTAGGCTACAAGAGACCTTGGCTCAAAAACAAACAAACAAAACAAAAACCAAATTCTAGAATGTTAACTAACCCCAGTATTATGGGGCATACTTGTAATCCAGCACTAAGAAGGCAGAGGCAGGAGTATTATGAGTTCAAGGTCAGCCTGGGCTACATAGCAAAACTTCCAAAAATAGAACAATTCTACGGGTGAGAGAGATGGCTCAGTGCATGAAGACTTGTTACACAAGCCTGATGACCTGAATTCAGTCTGTGGGACCTACGTTGACACAGAGAGAAATGACTCCACGGATTGCCTTCTGACCTCCACATGTGCGCCTCGGCATACATGCCTACCACACACACACACACACACACACACACACACACACACACATACACACACACATCAGAACATGCACAATAATTTTATTTTATAAGGGGTGTATGTGTGTGTGTTTGGGGCAGAGGCCATGTGTGTGAAGGTTAGAGGTCAACTTTGTGGAATGGGTTCTCTTCTACCTTTATGTGGGTTTTGGAGTTGAAGTCAGTTCACCCGGCTGACCCGGCAGGCAACTTACCAACTGAGCCATCTCACCTGCCCTAAAGTCCTTTTAAGTTTAAAACCTTTCTAGTCTAAAACCCACAGGGTTTTTAGCTTCCAGTTTCTCCTTTGTAGGTATGTGAAGGCTGCAAATGATTTGTTTGCTCAGTCTCCTGGCATACCCCTGCTTGCCAACCAAAGAGATAAAGAAGATCAGATGTGCCCCTGGTACTTGGTGGTGGGCATCTTTCCCGTACTCAACCTCTGGGAGACTGGCAATGAAGCTACGGGCACCTGGATTCAGTTGCTGGGCCTGAGGCTGCACACCTTAGTTGGTAGCATGGTTACTTAGCTTCCAGGAAGCCCTGGATTCAGTCAGTAGGTGCCTATAGACTGGGTGTGGTGGCACATACCTGAAATCTCAGGATCTTGGGAGTGGAGACAGAGGACCAGAAGTTCAAGGTCATCCTTGGTGACATAGTAAGTTTGAGGCCAGCCTGGACTGCCTGAGTGCCTTGACTCAAAAACCAAAACAAACGCAAAACAAAACAACAAACAAATAGCCAGAATACCACCTGACAGAGACTAGATCTTACAACCAAAGATCACTCAGACCTCCTCAGAATTCTGCCTGTGGCTGCTGCTCCCAATCCCAAGGGCCAGGACATCCCTTACAAACCGGGAATTCCTTAAACTCATCTATGGATGGATTTGTTCATAGGGCTCTTGCTTTGTTCCCATGTATATCCCAGGCCAACGTGTGTCTGTGGCCATGCTAGCCACTCAAGGCTTTCTAGGTTCTACGCTGCTTAGATCCTTTCCCACCATGTCATGCCTGTAGTTCTGCCTCTACAAAGTGGAGTTTGGGGTGATGGTAGTAGTTCTTAGTTATGTTTGGCAGTGCTAGGGATAGACTCTAAACCCTTATATATGCTAGGCAAGTACTCCACCTTGACTTAATCGTAGCACTGAAGAATATTTGTGACAATCTGTCCCCTTCTCAGGGCACAAAACACCTTTATTTTATTTTATTTTATTTTATTATTTTGGACAGGGTTTCTCTGTGTAACAGCCTTGGCTGTCCTGGAACTCACTTTGCAGCCTAAACTGGCTTTGAACTCAGAAGTTCATCTCCCTCCCTCTCCTGAGATTAAAGGCATGTGCCATCACCACCCAGCCACAAAACATTTTAATATATTTTATTTTGTAGTGTTGGAGAAAGGACCCAGGGCCCTTAACACTACTTTACCAGGAACCCCAGATGACCTTTTCAAAAAGCTCCAGGTACTTTGGTGTGTAATCCTAAAAGGCCTTCTCTGTTTCTTCCTCTCAGTTTGCTTAGCTGATGGTGTGAGCATGGTCTTCAGGCCCACCCCAGGAGAAGGGATTGCTTGTCATTTAACTTTCTTCTCTGACTCAGTCAAGTGTTTCCAGGTAAGTGACCACCCAAGGAGAAGCAAGCATCCAATCAACATATCTATCTTATCATGAATTTAAACAAACAAACAAAAGGAGAAATATTAAACTCTTACACCAGAGGTCATCTCCAACTTGGGAGGTGAGGAAAGACACAGGGAGATGTGAGTCAGGGTTTCAGATAAATCAATTGTGGTAGCCTAGGTCTGTAATTCCAGCAGCAGGGATGCTGGAGCAGGAGAATTACAAGCATTTGAGGCCTGACTGGCATGCAGATTAAGATTCTATCTCAACAAACAAATGATAACACATACCTATAGGTAGAGATGGGAAGGTTGGGGGCTCCAGGTCATCCTCAGCTACTTAGCAAGTTCAGGACCAGCCAGGACTATAGAAGGCCCTGTCTCAAAATGGATTAAGGTCTAGAGACTTGCTATATGACATGGGCTTTGGTTAATGCAACTAGAAAACTGCTAATGGTGGCTGGCAGTTCTTGTTCCACCCTCCCAAGAATGGAGTGGGCAGAACAACATAGGGTATTAAAAAAAATGTGACTTATGAGTATCTTGGGAGCAATGGGATAAAACCACTTTAAACAGACTGGCACATATATTTAAATGAAGTCTTGGTGGTAGCTAGATGCTCAAATTTACAGGGTTGAGAAGCAGGAGCAGTCCTTTGCAGAGAGAGCCTGTGGGTCATAGATGTACACACCAGATGTCTGGAGGCTGGAACTATCAATTCCCATTTGCAGCTCAAGCATGAAGACTTGGAAACTGAGATGGGAATGTGTCTTCTCTGCCTCCAATCAGGGTTGAGTCCTAGCTACCAGCGTGAAGGAAGTGTAGCTCTGAACAAAGACCTCAGACACGGGGGAGTTTGGTCCAATGCCCCCGAGTCTTGAACGAAGTTTCATCACCATCTTCCTTTGAGCTCTACGGTGGTCTGTGAGCTGTGCATATGCTGCTCACATGGCCGAGGCCTAGCTAGCAGCACCAGACAGGGCTAGAAACAACTTCCTTGGGGGAAATGTTGGCTCATGAGCTAACATAAAAGGACCCAAGAAGGAGGACACCGCTGGTATTGGAGGTAGGTAGACAGGCAAAGATACTTAAAACGAGTCTCCACATTGAAAACAAAAGTTGGGCCTAGTGGCCCCGGGTGCTAGAGAAGCTGGCCCCAGACACTACCCCAAAATACAAAGGTTTCCAAGGACTTCTGTGCTTGTCCCTGCCAGCGATGTGACTTCCATGCCTGGAGTTGAAGAGTCTTCAGACCCACCCCAAGAAGAAGGGCATGTTTATTATGTATTTCCTCTCTGATTCAGCCGTAAAGATGACCCTAGGCTCAAAGCCTAGGACGGCAACAACAAAGTCCAGGAGATTAGAAAACTCAAACAGGTAGGCAGAGGCCTTCGGCATTCTAGGAAAGTACATTTTAACCAGTAAGAGGATCACCAGTCAGAACAGAAAGGGGACCAAATGTGTAACAGTGTCACTCAGTGTCACTCAGTAGGAGCTTTAGATATGGACCTGAGTGGTAACGTCCAGTGTTTCTTCTCTGAGTAGAAAATGATCCAAGGACTCTGGGAGACCTGACAACATCTACTAACATATTTTTAAATAATTACAAATAGTAATAATTAAAAAAAATGAGCCGGGCACGGTGGCTCACATCTTTAATCCCAGCACTCAGGAGGCAGAGGTGAGAGTCTCTGATTTGAGACCAGCCTGATATACAAAGTGAATTCCCTAATCAGGGCTGCTACACAGAGAAACCCTGTCTCAAAAAAAAAAAAAACCAAAAGAAATAAACAATAAAACAACAACAACAAACGTGCCCCCCTGGCAGCAGAAAATGCCATTGGCTCAAGAAAGTTGTGCTGGTTAATGTTTGTGTTGAGTTGACAAACACCCTAGGGTCACCTGGGAAAATCGAACCTTAACTGAGAAACCCCTGGCGCTGCTGCTGTTCCTTGAACTTCTAGTAGTCAGATGTGACAAATCTTTCCTCTGTAAGTTATGCCAGAAGCTACATGGAGAACAGGCTGAGATGCCTTTATCCTTCTCTCCTGGGATGGCACCTGAGATGGGCCCTGGGGGTCCCCAGTATTTCCATGCGGGGTTTCGTTTGTTTGCTCTTGTGACAGGGTCTTGCTATGTGGCTCTGGCTAGCCTACAACTCACAAAAATCTGCCTGCCTCTGAGTGCTAGAACTAAAGGTGTGCACTGCCTTACCTAGCTAAAAGCAAACAAACAAAAAAACTAAAGATCTGGGTGGTGGTGGTGGTGTATGCCTTTAATCCCATCATCACTTGGGAGGCAGAGACATGCAAGAGTTCAAGGTCAGCTTGGTCTAAAGAGAGTTCCATTCCAGGACAGTCAAGGCTACCAAATGAAAAAAAGAAATACAAAGGAAAGGGAAGGGCATGGCTGGTCTTAGGCATGGTGGAGGGGAAAGTTTACTGTAGATGTGTGGGAGATCATAGTCAGGGGCAGGGATATCTGGGGAATTCCAGAGTGGACATAACCAGACCAGGCTGAGCTGGGCCATGTGGGGGGGGAGAAAGGGGAACCAGGTGTTGTAGCCAGGAGGTCAAAGATTTAAAAAAAGGGGAGTAACCAAAATGTGTGGATGATATAGGGAAGAGCCTCTGGGGAAAGAAGGGTAGCCAAGCCCCTGGGCTGGAGAGCCCCAAGTTCATAGTAGGGGACTAGATATGCCTGCCACACCCGGTAACAGGTAGGGACTGAGGGACGCTGGGAGAACCTGGAGGCCAGGTCTGCTTTGATGCATTAAATAGGCACCTCAACCATTTGTCTGCAGTTTGAGACTTAAAGCTACACAGTGAAACCCTGTGTTGAAGGGGCGGGGCATTTATTTTTGTGGAGAGGAGCATATGCCAGGTGTGTCAGTGGCACACACACACACACACACACACACACACACACACACACACACACACACACATACACACACAGAGGTTAGAGTTCAGAAGTCAACATCTCCTTCTACCATGTTCCCAGAGGTGGAACTTTGGTTGTCTGGCTTAGCGACAAGTATCTTTACCCACTGAGTCATCTCTCCGGCCCTCCCAAGGTAAGCCTCACAAGATGGGCTTAGGGAGTCAACCCCAAACAAGACTTGGCCTCAGCGGTTTCACCCTAGGCGCCTCTTTCTGACATCCTACCTCAGGATGAACAGCTGGGAAGAACGGCCTGCCACCCCACAGGCTTTCTGAACTGCGTGACGGCCTTCTCATTAGTTACCTCTTCCCATTACTCCCAGAGCCGGAGCAGCTGGAGTCCTCTCCAGAATGGCTTTGCTTACTCACTAAGCTTCAAATGTTTGCCTAGAGCACTTTCAGAGCTGAAAGTCTTCTGAAAAGGCCTTTGATCCACTTGAAGGTGATTCTTCTGCAGAGTGAGTGGCGACTGGGCTTCGACTCCAGTTTCCCTTCGCAAGTCTGTAAAAAGTCGGTGAGCTAAAAGGCTAGCAGGCACAAGGGCTAGTAGTGCCTCTGCTAAGATTTTCCTAGATAAGCATCCCGACCGACCCTTGGTCAGCCTATAGCTAAGCGAGGGGTCAGAAGGTGACCGATCTTCACTTTCTAATTGACTCTTCCCATCCCCCCCCCCACACACGCCTTCAGCACTGCCAGAGACATCCTCAATCCAACCCTCATCTCAAGGGAGCAAGGCATCAAGGAGGTTTTGGTCTTGCAAACTAACTAGTCCAGGAGAGAAGATAGGCCTGATGCTTAAGGCCCAAGGCAGACCAGCAAGACAAAGAAATTCCTGTGGGCTGTTAACACTGGGGAGGTGCCCAGAAAGGGCCAGACTGACTTACCTAGGTGGACTTGTGGAGGAGGCAGAGGAGAAAAAGCTTAGCTAGACAGGGGCAGAGGAAGACCTCATAAGGAGTTGTTCAGTATTACACAGCCTACGAGAGTTGGGAGCTTGTGGAAACTTGTGGCAGATTATTATTTTCAGGTGTGTGACTTTTGTTTATGCTGCATTTGTTTAACTCTGTGAACTGTTACTTTGCCTGTCTAAAACACCTGATGGTCTAATAAAGAGCTGAACGGCCAATAGCAAGGCAGGAACAGGGATAGGTGGGGCTGGCAGGCAGAGATGTAGATAAATAGGAGGGGAAATAAGGAAAAGGAGGCAGCAACGAGAGAACAGAGAGAGGAGGGAGACAGGGGCCAGCCACCCAGAGAGTCATGGAGTAAGAAGGCAAGATATACAGAAATAAGAAAGATAAAAGCCCAGAGGGGAAAGGAAAACAGGTTAATTTAAAATAAGAAAAGCTGGCTAGAAACAAGCCAGATTAAGGTGGGCACTCAGAACTAAGAATAAGCCTCCTCTGTGTGGAATCCATTTGGGAGCTGGATAGTGCCCCCCCAAAAAATAGAAAACATTTCTTACAACAGGAACTAAGCTCCAGGGGGGCTCTCTGCTCCCTTCATCAGCCCTAGGATTATTTACAGTGACTGGGACAATATCTGAGTGCCCAGGCCATTCCTGGATGAAGTCTGTGTATCCTGAGAGTTCAGTCCATTCAACGCTCTCCTTAGCAGAGCACATGGAAGTCCCCTGAGGTTGAGTATGCCCAGCCTCAGTGCAAGGACCCAAGTTCGGAGTGGAGAAGTACGAGCCTGCTCTCAGACCCCCGGCACACTGAACAGGCTGCTTTGAAGAACTCTGCACAGTCCTACATCCATACCCTTCTCGAGATTATTAATGACTTCAGTTTAACATTTATTTATTGCTACATACTGTACGTGCCAGAAAGTAACCCCTTAAAACTTTATGAAAACCCAGACATGGCATTGTACACTTATAATCCCAGGACTAGGGAAGGAGAGGCAGGGGTCTCAGGAGTTCAAAGTCAGGCTCGGGTACATACAAAGTTTGAGGCCAGCTCGAGCTACCTGAATCCTGTTCCAAAAAGAAGAAAGGAAAGAACGAAAGAGAGAAAGGAAGGAAGAGAAAGATTCCTAGATTTAGTGATGTTTTAAATAACTTAAGATTTTTCTCCAGGTTGTTTGTGGGTAACAGGGTCTTTTGCTAACCGGGGGAGTTGGGACAAAGGAAATATCATACAATCTTTAGAGGGAGGGGCCTCTGAACTCAGCAGCGAGGGCAGGGACTAGATAGGATGGGAGGTGGGGCTGATCTGTCTCCTGGGGCAGCCTCAGTGTGTGACAACGATAGGCCACATCCAGTTTACTTCTGAAAGCAAGGGGATAGCGTTAGATCTGGGAAAGAGTTGGGAGGCGGGGAGAATGAGAGGTAAATGTGATCCAAATACATTGCATGCAGGTATAAAAATCTTGAAAGAATTAATGAAAATATGTATTTTAAATCGTATAGAATAGATTCAGCCAGTCTTATCCGCAGCTCTGTGGATTACACTGACCTTCTCTCCGAAGCCCCCTCCACCCAGCTCATCACTTTTTCCTAGCCCCCAACTCCAGCAGACAATCCCTGGGAACTCATGAGCTCTGCGGCAGACCTTCTGCTATTGCCTCTCTACACCCTCTGCCCCATTCCCAAGGGACTAAGCAGACCCTGGTGGAACACCCTGCTTTTCGCCCTCCTCCACTCCCCCATCTCTCCTAACCCAACCCCATTTCTAAGCATCAACTCCCAAGACATAGAAACACATTTTATGGCCTGGCATTGATGGCGCACGCCTCTAATCCCAGCACTCAGGAGGCAGAGGCAGGTGGATCTCTGTGAGTTCGAGGCCAGCCTGGTCTACAGAATGAGTACCAGGACAACCTCCAAAACAATACAGAGAAACCCTGTCTTGAAAAACCAAAAAAAAAAAAAAAAAAAGAAAGAAAGAAACACATTTTACCTGGAACCCCCGGTGGCCACACCATCAGAATCCCAGAAGTATGTTCTACCAGGCAATCAACACACAGCTGCCACACTGTGCTAAGAACCAGAGAGGCCAACAGAAACCCAGGAACAAAATATCTGTCCAATAATGATAGGACCAGATACCAGCACCTAAAATTATAATCTTTCCAAAGCCAGATGCTTAGACACCAGCATGAAAACACCATCATTAGCCGGGCAGTGGTGACACATGCCTTTAATCCCAGTACTCGGGAGGCAGAGGCAGGCGGATCTCTGTGAGTTTGGAGACTAGCCTGGTCTACAAGAGCTAGTTCCAGGACAGCCTCCTAAGCCACAGAGAAACCCTGTCTCAGAAAAAAAAAAAAACCACCATCAGTAAGAGGCAGAGCAATATGTCACCACTAAAGTCCAGAAACCCCACCACAGCAGGCCCTGGGTATTGCAACATAACTGAAGTGCAAGACAAGGAACTTAAAATAGCTTTTATGAAGATGATAGAGGTCGTTAAAGAGGAAATGAATGAATCTCTTAACTAAATCCATGAAAACACAGTGGAAGAAAATGAAAAATCATTCAAGACCTGAAAATGGAACTAGAATCAATAAAGAAAACCCAAATTGAGGGAAATATGGAAATATTTAGGAACTCAAAAAGGAGCCTAGCCAGGCAGTAGTGGCACACACCTTTAGGGAATCCCAAGTACTCGTGAGGCAGGAGGAATCTCTGTGAGTGAGGTCAGCATGGTCTACAGAGTGAGTACCAGGAAGCCAGGATTGTTACACAGAGAAACCCCATCTGGGAAAACCAAAATAAATGAATGAATGGAACCTCAAAGGTAGGCCTTTGAATACAAGATATGGAAGAATGACTCAGGCACTGAAGACACCATAGAAGAAATGGACACCTTAGTTAAAGGAAATCTTAAAACAAACAAAAAAAAATCCTGGCACAAAAATTCCAGGAAATCTTAGACACTATGAAAAGACCAAATCTAAAAATTAATAGGAATGCAGGAAGGAGAAGAAACCCGAGTCAAAGGCCCAGAAAATGTTTCCAACAAAATTCTAGAAGAAAATGTTCCATGAGTTAAAGTTGGATATCAACCACAGCAGAAATCTTGCAAACTGATGGGAACTGAACAGTTCTCTATTGAATAAAAAAGAAGCTAAAGACTTTCTAGAATTGAATGAAAATGAATACACAGTATCCCCAAACTTACAGAACACAACGAAGGCAGTTCTAAGAGGCAAGTCCATAGTGCGTACACACACACACACACACACACACACACACACACACACAGGATGGGATCTCACACTAGTAATTTAATAGAACTCCTGAACGCTCTAGCACAAAAAGCTGTAATTACATCCGAAAAGAGTAAGTGGCAAGAAATAATCAAACTGAGTGCCGAAATCAATAAAGCAGAAACAAACAAAAAATAAGACCAAGAAGCAATGAAACAAAGAGTTGGTTCTTTGAGAAAATCAGTAAGATTGATTGACAAACCTCTATGTAAATTAACTAGTTATTTTCTTGCATCTGTTGATATTTGCTTGTTATCTGAGTATGCGTTCAAGTTTGGAGAATGTCCCATAAGGTACTGAGAAGAAGGTGTATTCTTTTGTGTTTGGGTGAAATGTTCTATAAATATCTGTTAGAACCATTGGTTTATAATGCCAGCTAGCTCCAGAATTTGTTTGTTTTTTGTTCAGGTGACCTGTGTAGTCAGATATTGAGGGTCAATATGGTATTTAAGCTAGTTAATTTGCACAAGGCAGAGAGAGAATATCTAAATTGGAGATGGAAAGGGGGACATAACAACAGACACTGAGGAAATTCAGAGAATCATAAGGATATTCTTTAGAAGCCTGTACCCCACCAAATTGGAAAATCTAAAATGGATAATTTTCTTGGTACATTCAATGTACTAAAGTTAAATAAAGATTAGATAAGCAATTTAAACAGACCTATAGCCCCTTGTGAAATAGGAGTAGTCATTAAAAGTCTCCAAACCAAAAAAATCTCAGGGTCAGATGGTTTTAGCACAGAATTCTACTAGACTTTCAATGCCAATACTCCTCAAATTCTTTCACAAAATATAAACAGAACAAACATTACAAAATTGGTTTACAAGGCCACAGTTACCTTGATACCCAAACCACATAAAGATCCAATAACGAGAATTGCAGACCAATTTCCGTTATGAACTTAGATGCAAAAAAAAATCTCAATACAATACTTGCAAATTGAATCCAAGAACACATCAAAAAATCATTTACTGTGATCAAGTAGGCTTCATCTCAGAGATGCAGGGATGATTCAACATATGTAATCCACCATATAAACTAAAAACAAAAATCACATTATTATCCCATTAGATGCAGAAAAGACCTTTGAAGAAAACCCAACATCCCTCATGATAAAAGTCATGGAGAGATTAGGGATACAAGGGACCTATCTCAATATACTAAAGGTAGCTTACAACTAGCCCATAGCCAATCTCAACTTAAATGGAGGGAAACTCAAAGCCATTCCACTTAAATCAGGAATTGCTTAATATACTTAAAGTCTTAAATAGTGCAATATTTATTTTATTATATTTTTATGCCCTAGAAGCCTGTTTTCTAATGAGAGACAGAAAGGGAGTGGATCTAGATAGAAGGGGAGAAGGAATTAGAAGGAGTACAGGAATAGAGGGAGGGGAAGCCATACTCAGGGTATATTATGTGAGAAAATAATTATTTTCAGTAAAAGAAAAATGTATAGAATGTATTTGCACACAGAAATATCCATCTCCTTACTCCGCGTGTGGGTGATAGTAGACACTGCCTGAGCAGTTACAGAGAGGCATTTCTATTTGTGTGAGGCTGAGATGTGTGACTTTGCTGCAGAAAATGATTTTGGGATAAGTCCGTATGAAGTAGAGTTGGCGTCAGTAAGAAGAAGTTTCAAGATTAATAGAGAGGTGCGTTCAGTGTGGGTGTGGGGTTTCTCATGAGAACCACCATTAAATGGCTCCAGTGGAAAAATAGGTAGTATTTCTGGAGTGTTGTTAGTGCCACGGAGCTAGTATAAGACCATTACCATAATCTTGAGCTAAATCTGAAGCAAGGTTTAATTAATACTAAGATAATAGACTCTGGCCAGGTCCATTCTTAGGGTCCCACAAAATGGCAAGGAGTCACATTCTGCAGAGGTTTGTAATTATAAAGGCAGATCCATAAGGCTAACCATCAGGTCCAATTGGGCAAGCATAGGTCCAGATGACTTTTCAGCCTAAATACCTCCACCCACGTGTGATCAAGCACATCTGGCGCAGTTGGGTCAAACCAAGTTGTTTAGGGGAGTGAAAACATGCGGCTTTACCTAAATAACGCCCTCTAGCACGGCCCAGAGTATCTGTTCCTGGGGTAAGGGATAGGTTAGAGGCATTTTGTTTTATGGATCTCTTGGGCACAGTAATTAAAACTTAAAATGTAACTTTGACTCTCACAGTGTCTGAAGTTAAATCGAAAAGGTTAGTAAGGAACTTTTTTTTTCTTTTTTGCTAAATGAGATCTTTTCTGAGGCCCATGGGATGGGATTACAGCTGATAATGTAAAAAGCCCTCAATCACAAAGATTGCACCGGGAGACTAAGACACAGTTTCACTGTTAATGAAGTTTTATTTTGTTTGTGAGACTCTCAGGAAATGGAAGGTTAGTATCTGAGAATGGAGCAAGGCCATCTTAAGCACAGTTTATTTGAAGTATCTCTGAATAAAGAGATTGTCTCTATATAAGCAACCTTTACAGAAAATGTTGGTAATTGTGCTGGAATTCTCAACTCTCTGTTGGCAAGATATTTAACCAGATTCCAGGGTGAGGGGCTCATGCCCTTCCATGTTCCTTTCATTTTCACTATCTTTCTTTGAATTCGTTAGCTCGGTTCATTCATTTACATGTTCATTCTCTTCCAAACTTGCATGGACATTGGCTACTTTGTGCTGGCCAGTAATCTAGGCCATTGGTTCTCAACCCATGACTCACAACCCCTTTGGAGGTCAAACAACCCTTTCACAGAGGTTGCCTGAGACCATCAGAAAACATAGATATTTATATTACAATTCATAACAGCAGCAAAATTACAGTTAAGAAGTAGCAACAAAAGTAATTTTATGGCTGGGGAGTCACCACAACATGAGGAACTGTATTAAAGGGTTGAATCATCAGGCAGGTTGAGAACCACTGCTCTAGGTATTAGTGACAAACAATCTCTACAGGCTTGTGTGGGGTTGGTATGTAAACAGACTAAACCAAGCAATAAACATGATCGTTAAGTAAATTATGTAAATAAAAAGTAATAAATGATGTAATGTGTTGGAAAATCCAAACTGTCCTGACTGCTTAAACAATAGTATAAATAGCTTAGCCCACTTAAATACTTTTTATGCTATCAATCAAACTATTTGTTGAATAAAATGTGTCTTAACCTTTGTCCCTTGGAAAATACTTGCTCATAACAACTTTGAATACCAGAATTGAATTTAGAATGTTCTAGATTCCTTACAAGTACCAGTTTCCAGGGATGCAGATGACCTTGGCTATAAGGCCCTCCTTCCTATCCCCAGCTATGACTCACACGCTGCAATGTTCAGTTACCACAGCTAGGGTCCATTCAAGCCCTCGGTCAGGGGGAGTGAGGCTGGGGGTTGGATCATCCTGGGAAAGGCGAAATCTGTGGAGGCAACTATAGCAGACTCTGGGTCTGAAAGCATGGACTCTCCCATCCTGGTCCAAGCTCTTCCTCTACTCTCTAGGGTTGTTCCAAAGAAGCAGTCTGCTTGGAGAGAGGACAGAAAGTCAAGGCTGAAGGATCCTGAGTGTGGGGTGAAGTGGATGCAAATTTGCCTAAGGCTATATTAGCTTATACCTGCAATTAAGAGAATGAATGAATGGAGGAACCAGTGAATTTCCCCAGCCGTGGGAGCAACTTAGGCATGGCAATGAGCTAGGGGCTCCTGGTAGTCCCTCTGCCTTTGCTGTTTGAATAACTAGGCTGACCCCGTAACTTGGCTGTTATAAATGTGCCGTATTAAGCATGGGTACTTAGATACCCCTGATGTGTGCTTAGATTCCTCCAGGTCAATAGCATGGAAGTAGGGCGTCAACCTGACACAAAACCAGAGATACTGGAGAGGAGGGACCCTCTGCTGAGAAAATGCTGTCATAATACCATGCTGTAGGACATTTCCTTGATTCATGATTGATGGGGGAGAGCCCGGCCCCAGGAAGGTGGTGCCATCCCTGGTCCTGGGTTCTATAAGAAAGCAGGCTGAGCAAGCCATGTGGAGCAAACCAGTGAGCAGCACCCTCCATGGCCTCTGCATCAGCTCCTGTATCCAGGATCCTGCCCTGACTCCCTCCAATGGTGGACAACCATGTGGAAGTATAAGCCAAATAAGCTTTTCCCTCCCCATGCTGCCTTTAGCGTTGGTGTCTTTTCACAGCATGGTAACCCTGGCAAAGATATCCCCTTCTTTGTCTCTCTACTTGCCATCCTAGAACCCTGCCTTTTCTTTTAGGAGCCTCCATGCTAAGTTCCTGTAAGAACTGACTTAACAATCTCACCAGCGGTAGATAAACCTCCTTCCCCTTCATCATGACAGCGCTTGTTTCTTTCTTTTTATTTCCCCCTGGGAGATGGGAGAGTGGGCGAGGGATTTGCTCTGTAGCCTCAGCCTCCTGCCTCCTTGCTTGTTTCTTGCTGATTGATAGTTATTCTTAGTAGGACAAGCTGGAGCCTCATTGGTGTTTTAATTTGCATTTTCCTTTACAATTAAGGAGAATGTACTTTCCCCCCTATTTATTGAGCTTTTTCCCATTTATTTATTTATTTACTTGTTTAGTGTGTGTGTGTCTGTCTGTCTGAGTGACTGTCTTTGTCCATCCACAGCATGTGTATGGAAGCCAGAGGACAACTTTCATAAACTGGTTCTCTCTTTCTACCATGTTGGTCCTGGGTCTTGAACTCAGGTCCATCAGGCTTGACAACGAGCTCCTTTCCCTACTGAGCCATATCACCAGTCCCATTTGTACCTCTTTTGAGAAACGTCCATTCAATTCACGTAACCATCTGTCCGTTAGTTCGTTTGGTGCTTAAGCTTTTAAGTTCTTTATAAATTACACACACTTATCCTCTGTCAAATGTGTAGCTGGCAGAGACTTTTCTTCCCTTCCATAGACCGTATGCTGGCTTCGGTGATTGGCTCCCTTGTGGCACCAATCCCTTGGTATTTCATGCAATCTCACTCTTCAGCTCTTTGCCGTTGCTCCCTGGGATATTTCAGTAGCATGCAGAAAGCCCCTGCATATACCTTAAAGTGCTTTCCTCCAGCACTTTCAGGATTTCAGGTTTTGGAGTAAGGTCTTTAATTCATTTTGAGTGGATTTTTGTCTGGAGTGGGTGTCTGGGTCTGCTCTTCTTCGTGACGAGTCAGTATTTGGGGGACCATCTGTTGCAGAGGCTGCCTGTCTCCAGCATGTGCATTCTGATAACCTTTGAGAACAATCAGGTGGCTGTAACTGTGGGTTCATTTCTGGCTCATCTACGAGTCCTGTGCAGGTTTTATTTCAGCAGCATAATTTGAAATTAAGCACTGCAACAACACCTGCATTCCTCTTTTATGCTTCCATGTGAATTTTAGAATTTTTTTCCTTCTACTTTTCTGAGATAACTTGTTTTTCTTTATTTGAGTTTTTTTTTAATTTTGTTATGGATACCTGAATGTATGTCTCTGTACCTCATGTACTTGGCTCCTGTGAGGGCCAGAAAAGGGCATTGGAGCCTCTGGAACTGGCATCACAGGACAACTCTGAGCTGCAGTGTGGGTGCTAGGAATTGAACCTGAGTCCTCTTGAAAAGCAATCAGTGCACTCACCCACTGAGTCAACTTTTCCAGCCTATAGCTGGAAGGAGTTTCCTTGCAGTTGTATGCTGATCCAGGGCCATAGTACCTGGGCTGTGTCACCATCCTTGTCTACACAGGCACTAACACATGTTGACATTATTTCCACATTTACCAAGCTCAGCTCACTCATTTTTATTGCTCTCTGTGAAAGAGTGGGTGGAGATGGTCGTGGAGGGGGTGTGGGTGGAGAGAAGAATGGCCTCCAACAGGAGGAGAAAGATGAAGAACGCAAAGGCAGTGACCAGAGGTAGGCTGTTGACGGCTCAGGTGAGCTGAGGACCCCAGCAAAGTCACTGACCCGGCCCCTGCAGCCATTAGGTAGCTCTGAGGAGGTGTCTCTTCAAAGAAAGGATGAGAAGCCAACCAGACGTTAGTCACTGAGAAGCGAGGTCCGTGACACAAAAGACACAGGGGAAGTCCCAGCGGAGGCTCAACCCGAGTCTTCAGCTTCCTCCTTGGCTTCCCGTCTTGGCCAAGGCTAGTGCCTCTAAACTCAGGGCTGTGCCACCAGGATTAGGAGTGATCCTCATCTGACCAACCAACACAGCCTTTCAAACCTACGGGCCTTGCTTGCCACTCCCTCATTCCCTGAGTGTTTTATCTGCCTTCTGAGTGAGCTTGGAGCGAGGAATTCCCTGAGGAGGACAAAGGTGTCTGAAGACAGGTGGGTGGGACCAACAGGAAACTCCGCCTTCTAACTCCGCTCTCCCAGCTGACTGCCCCAGAGGCTGAGGGTAGGGCAGAGCTGGAGGCTTCAGTGAGGCTGCCGGGGTGGGAAAGTAGGCAGGATCCAGTGAAGGGTCAATGGCCCGGGCCAGGAGTGTTGATTTGGGCAGCTGGGTACCCCATTGCATGCTGGGAAACACAACCTTCTGCATTCCCTGCTATGGTTCTGGCCCCTGTTCCATCTGGAAGGGATAGAGCCCCACTTGTGCCTCCTCCCGTTGGAGATACGAAGACTCTGAGACTGCAGGAAACTATACAAGCCACACAACCGTGTGGCAATGGGGCACAAGTGTACTTAGTCACTTGTGTCTGGGGCCGGTTGGGGCTGAAGATGCAGCCTCTTCCGTGTGTTCCTAGTTCGCATCTCAACGCAAGCTTATGGATGCTTTTGCCTTATCTCCGCAGAGGCGCGGGGCGTCAGTGAACTAAGACGGAGCTGAGACTTAGACCTGCGCAGTCTCTCACACAAAACCGGAGTCAGGAAACAAGGCAAAGGCACCCAGGGTTCTTCTCTCTCCTTTCCCAGCTTTCTTCCCATGCCACCACTGGGCAGGGTCCTGAGAGCTGGTCTTCCAGTCCCACAAAGCCCGCATCCTCTGCCCAGACACAACGCCCACCGCTAAAAAAGAAAGAAAGAAACCATCCCCATGGACTATTCAAAGCAGGAAGCCCTTTTCAGTTCACTGGAAAACAGGAAATGCCTCCAAAGGTCTGAAGCCTTTTTAGCGGCTGCTCCCTTCATGCAGGGTCTGTGTCCCCAGCCAGCTGCTGGACACAGTCTGGAAGCAGAGCCACCCCAACCCCCAGCCCTGAGAGTGTGTGATCCTTGGTGTCACTCCTGAGTTCCCCTGTCCTCCCGAAGCTGATCATCACCCCTGCTCAGCGTGTTGGATAGCCTGGAGACCCGCGAGGTTGCCCTGGGTTCCAAGAACGCTACACAAAGCACCAGATTAAACCAGTCAGTTTTGCAAGAATCAAACACTGGTGTGAATGCAAACCTTGCTGGGTCAGACTGAGATCTGTATGAGACTCAAGACGGGCTGACCCCCTCCCCCCACAGCAGAGGCTGATCCCCAGGAGAGGCTGACTTCCTAGCACTTTCTGGGGTTGGCTTTTCCTCTGCAGACTGACTCTCTCCCTTTGACCTTGTAGAGAACTAACCCTTAATTCCAGCAGCCTGACACTGGCCAGAGGCCAAGCTCAGACACTTGACGGCCTCTTAGTCCTTCTCGGTCCTTTATTGAACTCCTATGGAGCACCAAGGGATGCGAGCCCAGTGCAATCCCCGAAGCCCCTACAGCCCACGGGAATCCGTGCGGAGTTGGGGAAAGGGGAGGATATGTCCAGTGTGAGGCCCTGCACAGTGTCCACTGTGATGACTGACTGACCGTGGACCAGTCTCCTCACCGTTAGACCGCAGTCTCCATGGTTTCCTCCACTAACGGATAATGTTGTGGTCATTATCCTTGGTGGAGCACGCCAAGAGTGGAAAGGCGGAAGTGGCCCTGTTTAGTTTGAGTTTGGTGCTTGTACTTGGAGGAGAAGAGACATCCAGGCTTCTGTGTGGCCAACGGGGTTAAAGGAATCCCTTGTATTTCAAAGTCATTTCCCTGGTTCTACCTCATATTGCAGGGCCCCTCATCCTGCCTCAGGGAAAGAACGATTGGCCGCCAGCTATTCAGGGTCCTTGGAGGGCAGACATACAGACCTCTGTGAACATAGATGTAGGTTGAACAGCAAGGTCAGACTCTGGGTGTGTGGTAACCGAAAAGTCAGAAGGATGCGATTTACAAATAAGGCCATCCAAGGCCAAGTAGAGAAGCTTGCTGCTTAGTGTCCTGACTAACAGCAGAGATGGAGATGGGTCAGCTGAGGAAAGAGACCATGATTGAGGAACCCGTGGCCCTTGATGCTGCTTACTGATGCTGCTTACTGACTGCACAAGACCTGAAAGCCTGCCGAGAAGAAGCAGCAGGCACTACACTGCCTGGGTACCGACTGTGTACCTTTACCTGCCGTAGTCACCGCCCTTCACCAGTCCTTTGTCCTGTATCTGCTGAGAGGAGGACCTGAAAGACACAGATTCCTATTGGATAAACCTACTAGGGGAGGTAAGAGTAGAACCAGAGGAGCAACCCTCCAAGTGAGGTCTTTTTGTGACTTCATCTTCGAACTGACATCCCATCAAGTAAATCACTCCACCTTTGGGGAGGGAATTTCTGGGAGGTAATTTGGAGGAATCTGGGAGGGCCTCTCTTTCTCAACTCTGTCTCAAATGTCTATGACACTGGATTTAAAAAGAATATTTCAACCAAAGTACATCATAGAAACTTTAGGGGAGAAGCAGACATGTGATCCTAGCTGTCTTCTTTAAACTGCTCCCTAAAGAGATTTATAGAAAGGTACAAGGACTGGAGAGATAGTTCAGTGGTTAAGAGCACTGACTACTCTTCCAGAAGACCTGGGTTCAGTTCCCAGCACCCATGCAATGGCTCACAACAGTCCGTAATTACAGTTCCAGGGGAGCTGACGCCCTCTTCTGGCCTCTGTGGGCACCAAGCATGTATGTGATGTACAGACAATACACTAAGGCAAAATACTCGTATACATTTAAATGTCCAAGAGTACCCCTCTTATGATTGACAGGACTCCAGAAACAAGAGCTTCTTGATTCATAATATTTAAGAATGTGGAAGGGTTCTGAGGTCAAGAAGCTGAAAATAGCAGGTCTGGAAATACAAAACTTAGTGATGGCTGACTTGGAAGGTCACAGAAGATCCACCTGTGAGAGACCTCCCAGCAGGCAGGCCTAATGGAAAGCCTCGTCTCTAGCTAAGACCTGCTCAATACCTCAAATGAGGGGAGGTTCCAGACTTCAACTTTCGTTGTCTTGGCTGTTGTTAGCAGGTTTGCATTGTCTATATCCATGTGCTTGCTATCTCCGTGCATGTCTGTCAGTACATTCGGGAATCACGTGCACATTCATGGATGTGTTGTATGTATTCATGTTTGTGGATGCTTCTTTTGGCAGGTCTAGGGGTAGTCCGGGAAAGGACAGTGTTGGCAGAGACCACTAACACCTCTACAGCTGTGTATCTCTAAGATCCTCTCCGCTCTCAGCACAAATATCAGATATTTTCATCTTCTATGGGAACTTCCTGTTTGGTTTCCTGTTGATCTTGGGTCTTCTTATTTTTTTTTTTAGAATGTCTTTATTTTGTTTTTTAGTTTGCCCAGTGAGGCACTGTGGTTCCTAATTACCTCTGAGAAAAGGAGAAAGAAGACTGTTGCCCCAGGGGATCACCGGACTTGAAGACTCTAGAAGGAGAGGGCAATGTATGCATTATCGTGAACATGCTCAAGTGTCCCTCCTAGCTGTGTGCTAGCCAGAGGTTTCGGGGAGAGAGGGTACCTGGACTGAGGTTTGTTGGACACAAAAATGCCATCAGTTCTATCCCTCAGTTTGCTTCTGTCTCTGAGGTCCCCAGGAGAGAGCAGGCTCAGCCCAACCCTGGGCATTCTCAGCTTGCTCCCAGTGTCATTTGCCATGGCAGTCCCCTTCCTCTGAAGAGAAGGTCACCTGGGGCCTGCTCCCTGCTGACCTCTTGCTATACGTCTTTTCCACCCACTCTCCACTCATCCCTTATTGCTCTTTCAAGTCCTCACTAAAGATGTGAAGGTTTTTTAAAAAAATTATTTATTCATGTGTTTTGTATATATAAGTGCTCTGTATTTATGCACACCAGGAGAAGGAATCAGATCCCATTACAGACGGTTGTGGGCCATCATGTGGTGCTGGGAATTGAACTCAAGACCTCTGGAAGAGCAGACCAGTGCTCTTAACCACTGAGCCCTCTCCCCAGCCCCAGTAGAAGCTTTCTTATTGTCCATGATGCCCTTCCCTTCTTTTCTTCATGGGCTCTTTCTCTGTACTGTTTCCCTTCCTCACTTTGGATCTAGGACTGCGGTCAAGCCGCCTTCTTCCTTCCTTCCTTCCTTCCTTCCTTCCTTCCTTTCTTTCTTTCTTTCTTTCTTTCTTTCTTTCTTTCTTTCTTTTTCCTCCTTTGGTACCCTTTGGATTTCCTTTATGATCCAGGCATTCTCCTGCTGAGCCATGAACTTAGCCCCTTCTTCCCAATGTCTTTGGATGCTCCAAGAAGACATGTCCTGTTACTTCTCCCCCCTTGGTTTCACCTGCAAGACTAGGACCAAGAATGGTTGGACACAGACAACTCTTTTTTTTTTTTTGCAGTTTCAGCTCCAGCATCACAGCCATCCAGCTGTCAGGAGCTGACCACCCTTTTCCTACATCCTTTCCGGGCCCAGCAGGGAGACCTTTGCACTATAACAAAGTACAAACTTTCACCCACCCAATCCTGGAAGGTGGGGTCTGAGGCAGCCTGGAGGAGAGGGAGTCCAGACAACTTCTCCAATCTTGCTTCAGGCTGAACTCTACCATAATATAAAAGAGGAGATCCCCACCACCGAAAAGGAAAGCAGGTTACTTCCTTCCAAATGCTGGTGGCTCAAGAGACCTTCCCTTCCCTTCCCCAACCTTGTATAAATATAAGCTAGCATTGTGATTTCCAAATAAGGCCAAGTGTAAAAGAACTCTTTGACTCCGCCCCTTACCGGATGAGGTCAGACTCTGAGGAGCAATGCTTAAAGGTGACTTCTGGACCTAGAAATGTGACACCCGTGTGTCTTCCTATAGACAGGATGTTCCCCAGGTTCTAGCTGAGTTTCTGACATGGTGGGGGTCCGGTAAGTATCTGAAGGACTAAGTGATACTTAGGGAGAGCATTTGAAGGACTAAGTGAGACTTAGGTTGACTCGGTGGGGGTGGGAGGATGCAGGACTGAGAATTACACAGGACTGGAGTCAGTAACCTCTAAGTTGTTTACCAGAGTGAGGAGATGGAGCTCAAGGCAGCCATTTCCCTGATCTCCCCATTTCTTGGCCCAAGCCAGAGGGGCTTCTTGAAATGAATGACTGTGTGTGGTTGGGATTGCTTCTCTGGGCCCAACTCAAACAAGCAACATTCTTGGAATCTTGTTCAGGCAGTAGCAGGTTCAAGAGTTCAGGACACCACTCGGGGGTTGAAAAAGACCATGTCTTCAACCTTATCTCTACGTAACACCTATACACCCAGCCAGAGCACACACCTTTGTCCCACAGGCTGAGGTCCTCCAACCCTCTGCAACCTTGATGAGATTTTGCACTGTAAGCTTATTGATTCACATTCCCCTTCAGGGTCTTTTTCTTCCTCCCCTACTGGCCTTTGGAAACTTCCCTACCTGGAAGCCTCTCTCCAGACTGTAGGCAGGAACTCCTTGACCAGGCCAACATCAGTGATTTTGTCCTGTCATGGAAGCACCAAGAAAAGTATCTAAGATGGTTATTTAAAATATTTTCTTCGGGTGCTGGTGGCATCCAGCTCAAGATCGCTGTCTTCCTCCAGCCCGTCCAGGTTTGCCCTGGTTCTTGGTATCCGCCCCCCCTCCAGTGCCCACCCCTTCCCTCTTTATTTCAACATCCCAGTTCCTGTGACCCTAGATCCATTTTGTCATATGGTTCAAAGTTTCTTGCTTTTCATCTCAGCTCTTCCCTTCTAGTCCTTAGTTCATTGCTTCTCTTTCCTGAGTTCTTTCCATTGAGACTTTTACCACCCACACAGCCACCCATCTAACTGGTCTTCTAGTTCCTGCCCCAGGCCCCTGACTTTTCTTAATATCTCCCATCCCTTCCACCTCTGTGGCCCCCATGCCCTGCTCCTATTTGACCTTGGAGTCTTCCAGCATGTGACTCTTGTGTACCCCGGTTCTCAGCCTCCATTGCACGGTCCCATCATTTCTCAGTGTGCCGTCTCCCTCTTAACCCAGCTAAGAATCCACCATCATTGTAAAACTCTCCTCCAAGCATGCCCGGCTTCCTTGCAACTCAGGGTTACTCATCCAGCAAAATCCTAAACATGTTCCACACTGCTCATCAAATTCCAGGTCACTGGGTTCTTCTTTACATTCATGACCACAAAACACAGTAGAACTTAGCTTTTTCCTGGCAGTCATAGGATGGTGCTCAGCTTCCTGTCTTCCTCCAGAACTGGATTAGTCAGTCCCTAACCCTTTGGCTAAAAGTCTGACAGCTTCTCACCCAGATCCCTCCCACTTTGAACTCATGACCTTGTCTCATGCTTCTTGCGAAAAATAAAAACTGAATTTCTCATTTCCCTCGTCTCCAAAGCTTATTACATAAGGGTAACTCACGCAATTTTGATAGCCATGATAGTGGATATTCTTAATTTGCTCCCGGGGTCTGCAGGGCGGAGGCAGTGAGGCAAGGTCTTGTGTATCCTAGGCTAGCCTTCAACTCACTACGTAGTTGAGGAGTCCTGATCTCTACTTTCCCTGTAATGAGATTAAAGACATATTGCTATTATGCTCTGCTGCTTCTGGTTTTAATGGAAAAATTTATAGTTCCAACATTAGGTGTGATACTATAGATAACTGAAAGATTTTTTTCATGCTCTTTTCTTCTTTTTATTTGTGTGTGCTTGTGTGGGGTGTCTGCAGAAGTCAGAAGAGGGCACTTGGACCCCCTGGAGCTGGAGCTGTAGGTGGTTGTGAGCTCAGGTCCTCTGGAAGAGCAGCAAGTGTTTTTAACCATGGAGCCATCTCTCCAGCCTGCTCATGCTACTTCATAAGACAGTTTGCTGTGAGATCTGTTCTGTTTCTTTAATCTGATGGGAGTTGTTGAATGTCAGATTAAGTACATTCTAGTACTTAACTAGACTCTCTTTGACTGATGAGACTAAGTGGGAAGTACCATAATTCACTGGTCATTGGGGGATCTTACTTGTTACATTCTGTTACCGAAGCAAAACTTCAGTAATATGCTTTGTATATTTAACTGGATTCTTCTTTTTAATTTTGGGGGGTAGAGGTGGGGATGGAGGAGGGCTCATTGTGGTGACTGATCCAGGGCCCTATCTAGATTAAATTTACACCCTACCACTGAGTCACTCCTCCTATTTCTCTCTTTTCTTCTGTCTGTCCTCTGAAACAAAATAATTTATTTTTCCATTCTCTAAAATGAAGCTTTCATGTGAAAATATCCCTTCCTGACGTCTTTTGAAGATGAAGGCTTTGGATCACTGATTCACCTTCTTTCTGTCTTACTGTTTTTTTTTTTTTAAGTTTTCACTCATGGATCGATTCCTTCTGTTTATATTATATTGGGAATGCTCTTCATCCAGGCTTTCCAATTTGGCATTGTCTGTTTTTCACAATGTCTTTCATGTAGGTATAGTATTGAACCAAATATATGAGAACTTATCACAGAGCTGGGCATGGTGGCACAGCTGTAATACTAGTTCTTCAGGAGCCAGAGGCGGGAGGGTGACAAGTTCAAAGCCAGCCTAGTCTACAGAACTCGTTCTAAGACAGCATGAGTAACTTAGTAAGACCTGATCTCAAAATGCAAAGTCAAAAGAAGCAGGGGCTCTAGCCTGATGACAAGATGTTAGTCTACATTAATATGTCTCTAGGGATCTTGGTTCGAGACCCCGAACCATGGAGGGAGAGATCTTATACAGCAAGAACTGTGCTACTACCGATTGAACCCAGGGCCTTGTACACACTAGATAAATGTCAAGAAATACAATTCAAAAATTCCAATTAAGTTCAAAGCGAGCTGAACACTGACTTGGCATTCATGAGGCCTGGGGTTTGTCCTTTAGTGCTACATGTGTGAAACAAGCAAGTTTCATTTCAAATAATATCCTTAGCAGCATCAAAGAACTTACCAGACACTGAGAAATGGTTGGGAAATGAGGGAAATCAGAGAGTTCTAGCCACATTAAGCTAATCTCCCCCTGGATAGTTTACTTGGGCAGTGGTGACGCATGCCTTTAACCCCAGCATTCGGGAAACAGGCAGTCGGATGCCTGTCATCTGGAACTCAAAGCATCCCCACCTTTAATTTGGGTTAAAGTGATTCTGGACAGGTTATCTACATAGGACACTGGCAGAAGCAACTGAAGAGTCACTGGGGAAGAAGATAACATCACTCTACATATTAAATGATTCCTCAAAATAGTGTAGGCATGCTAATGACCAACAATGAATCAAGGTCATAAGGAAATAGGTGAGTGTAAACTCACAGGAGCAACAGATGTAGACCACCCACCTTTAGGAGTTAGGAGAAGAGCCTTGCAAACCCCATAATGGAGAGGGAAGAAAAACATAGAGGTCAAAGCAGGAATTAAATAGCAAACAAAAGCGTGAGACAGAGGAACTTATCAAATGAAAAGGAGCTCTCTGAAAAGATTAATAAAATTGGTGAGGCTTCAGGGTTGAGCTCCAGGCGTGTCAACTCTGAAGTCCATGGACTACATGCCACCCCAATGGCTGTGAAGATGACCCAACACAAAACCATAAACTTGTTTAAAACCTGCTAAGGAGTTGAGTTCTGTCAAGTCTTTTCCTGTAACTCAATTGTACTTTATAGATGACCATGTCATGATACAATGTCAAGAGGTTGGACATACCTACAGGGTCCAGACCAATAGAGACAAAAACAAAGATGAGCACACATGACAAGCACTCAAAATAAAAGGAGGCATTTGTGTTTTTCAGCTGTTACAAAGATAATACAGTGACGCCTGACATCGTGGAAATTCTGTAAGCATATTCAAATGTGATATGAAATAAACTCTTGCAAAATACAGCTTACTAAAACAGTCTCCTCTCTCTCTCACTCATCCTCTCTGTCTCTCTCTGTCTCTATGTCTCTCACACACACACATTCACAACACATTCACACTCTCAAATAAACACATACATACACATTTATATATACACACACATAAACACATATATATCCACATGCTCATGTGTGCATGTGCGCGCGCACACACACACACACACACACACACACACACACACACACACACACACACGATGTAAAAGAAATCCTGAAACAAGCCATAGACTATCAGGTAAAATGAACCTGCTGATGGCTCAAAGGGGCAAGGCACTTGCCCTTCGGAAGTCAATCTGCAGATCCCATGGGAGGAGAGAACTGACTCCCGAAAGTTCTCCTCAGACCTCCCATGCATGCTGTGGCAAGCAAGCACCCACATTTATGCACATATATTATACACACACACACACACACACACATGCACGCACACATACACGCATGCACACATACATGCATGCACACACAGTGATGGTACATAAATTTTAAAAATGTTAGATGAAAAAGCTTCCCACAAATGAAACCCTAGCCTGTGAGTGGCACTAGGTTCTGCCTACCATCAAATGAATGAATTATTGGAATCTTTTTGTTGTTTTGAGATGGTGGCCTCAGATGGTGGTCTCATAGTTGGTCTCTAAATTAATAAATTCCCCCTGACTCAGCCTCCCCAGCTTACCACAAAGACCAGTTTAAATGGATGAAATCTGTTTTGCTTTGTTTTGAAGACAGGGTTTCCCTGTGTAGCCCTGGCTGCCTGAAACTTACTCTGTAAACCAGGCTGATCCTTACAGAGTTCTGTCTGCCTCTGCCTCCCAAGTGCTGGGTTGAACACGTGTACCACCACTACCTAGCTCATATTGTTGTAATCTTATTATGTAAGCTTTCACAGAAAACAAAAAGAGCCTGTAACGATCTCATTTATGAAACTAACAAAAATAAGACAAGTGTAGATGGGAGAAAAAATGACAGGTTCATTTCATTCAAGAAATACAAATGCAAAGCTCCTTAACAAAATTCTAAAACCTGAATTCAGGCATATATGCGTGCATAAATGGGTATACATATATACATAGACCTGATTGCGTTATTGTGTGGATTTGTTTTCTTTTACTGATATATTTTCTGCATTCTGCTTCCCCGAGGCTTTTTCGCTGTCCTCTGCTTGCTTTTGTTCTGTTTTACCTCCTCCACACCTTACACTCCCTACCTAGTGCCTCCGTTCCTGGGACTTCTGTCTTATTTCTCTCCTGTGATTTTCGGAGCCTGGTTGTGTGTTAGGTATAGCAGAGTGGGACTCAGCACCGTGGCGTGTGGTCAGGCAGAACTCTTGGAGTGCAGCTTACCCCTGACCTGCAGACATACTGCCTGATGCTCTGTTGTGTTCTTCCTTCATGAGCGTCCTGCCCCTTGGCCTCCATTTTCTTCAGATTCCTTGGATCTTTCTCTATGCAAAGAATGGGATTTTTTTACAAGGTTGTTTTTGTTTGGTTTTGCCTGCGTGTGTTGGTGTGTACCTACCATAGACGCCTGATGCCGGGCACTACAGCAGTGATTCTAACCTCTAAAGCAAGATTCCTTTAGGGGTCAAATGATGCTTTCACAGGGTCACCTAACTAAGATCATCAGAAAACACAGATATTTGCATTATGATTTAGAACAGTGGCAAGATTACAGTTATAAAGCGGCGACAAAAGTAATTTTATGGTTGGGGGTCACCACATCTTGAGGAACTGTATTAAAGGGTTGCAGAACTAGGAAGGTTGAGAACCACTGATCTAGAGTAGTGGAGCTGGGAAGTCCAGTGTGGCCTGGAACAGAAGGCACCAAGTGGCCCAGGTTGGTCTTGAATTGCCAGCAATCTTCCAGCCTCCGCCCCTGAATGCTTGGATTGCAGACATGTGCCACTATCCCAACTTCCTCCTCATTCAGGACAGTCTGTAATTTTAGTATGTCCTCTCAGAAATGCTTTATTTTATCTAGCTTATACTTAGGATATATTTCTGCCCAATATTTTGATCACCATTTAATTGTTCAAAAACTTTCATCTATTATCTCTCAAATACTATTTCTCCATTGTTCTACCTTTCTACCTTACCTAGATACCTTTAGGACTATTCAGGAGAATCTTAATTTATACTGCATCTTGTTTTGTTTGGTTTTTGACACAGGGTTTCTCCTTGCAGTCCTGGCTGTCCTGGAACTCTTTCTGTAGACCAGGCTAGCCATGAATGGAGCAATGCTCCTGCCTCTGCTTCCCAAGGGTTGGGATTGAAAGTGAGCTACCTGGCTATATTGTATCTTATTATTGCTCTTTAATTTTTTTAACTCTTTGCTTTTTTTGTGTTACAAAGTGGATTTTCACAGTACTTTCTTACAGTTCACTAATTACCTCCTTAACTGTCTCTGGAATGGGCCTTCTGTGTTTTTTTATTTGATTGTTACACATTTTTTAAAATAATTTCTAATGTTTCTGATATAGACAAGTGTTTATCTGAACTTTTGGAGTTAGGTTTATGTATTTCAGAGCCTTTTTTCTTGTTTAAGAAATAGCAGTGCATGTCATATAACACATATTAAATAACATAGTAAGTTCTGGAGTGGTACATCTTGATTGTGCATACTGAGATTATAGTGAAAATATAAAATTTAAAATCAGGATGTATAGTTTCATATTGGTTCAAGTTCTACCCCCTACCACCAAGTAAATTCAGTTTAAATCATATTTCACCACCAAATGAATTATAAAGAAAATTTTTAGTAATTGGAGTTTTAGAGTTTCAAAATATAGAGTGAAGCTATAAATATTTATTATTTCTTTTCTTTTTTGAGACAGGGTCTCACTATGTAGCCTTGGCTGTCTTAGAGCACACTGTGTAGACCAGGCTGACCTTAGACTCAGAGATAAGCTCGACTCTGCCGGAGTTCTGGGATCGAAGGCATGTGCCACCTTGCCTGACTTATTTTATTCTCTTAGTAGTTACCTGCAACCAGTTTATATTTGCTTATATTTTTTGTCATCAATGAAAACCATATCTTATTTATTTGCTTGAACATCCTGAAGTTCTTATTTCAAAGTATCAGATTGTCTTAGAAGAACAAATAGAAACAAAACAGATTGGGGGGGGAACATGAGAATATGAGAATAAGAAAACAAGAAAAATCAAAAACACAAAAAGTAAGCTGGGCGGTGATGGTGCACGCCTTTAATCCCAGCACTCAGGAGGCAAAGGCAGGCGAATCTCTGTGAGTTCGAGGCCGGGCTGGACCGATAGCCTCCAAAACAATACAGAGAAACCCTGTCTCGTAAAAACCAAAAAAAAAAAAAAAAGTACAATATTTTCAGATAAGAGATTTTGCAATCTCAAAACAAAAATGCTGGCCCTTGGTGACATATGCCTGTCATCCCAGCACTCGGGGCATGGGGCATATGGAGGGGAGCAAGAGGAGCATGATTCAGAAGCACAAACAGTAGTCTGGGGGGTCTTGTTTTACAAAGGAGAAGAATATTTAAAGACTGGAGGGTTTTATTCTCTCTCTCTCTCTCACTCTGTCTCCGTCTCTCTCTCTCTCTCTCTCTCTCTCTCTCTCTCTCTCTCTCTCTCTCTCTCTCTCTCTCTCTCGTGTGTGTGTGTGTGTGTGTGTGTGTGTGTGTGTGTGTGTGTGGTTTAATACTTTGTTTATATTTTTATGACAGTTTTTCACTGTGTAGCCCTGATTGGTCTAGTATTCACCATGTAGACTAGGGTGGCCTCAAACTTTTAAGCAATTCTCCTGTCCCAAGTCCTGGAGTTGTGCCATAGTGTCTAGCTTGTGAGGGGGGGTATTAGGGATAGTAAATAAATAACCAAAGCCAGTCTTTAATCCCAGCACTCAGAAGGCAGAGACTGTAAGATCTCTGAGTTCGAGGCCAGCATGGGCTACAGAGTGAGTTCCAGGACAGCCAGGACTACACAGAGAAATCCTGTCTCAAAAAACCAACCAACCAACCAACCAACTAAATAGCCAGTAGCATAGAGGTACAATAGGATGTCTTAACAAACCTCCATTTTATCAAATCCATTCCAGAGCTTTTCTTCTGATATCCCAGTTGTGTGTATGTTGGATATTTGTCAGTGTGTCTTATCTTTTATACTCATTTCTGCTTCCCCTCATTCATCTCTTACTTTCTGAACTTCAGCTTAAAAATAAAAACAAAACAAAACAAAAAATTCAAGCTGGGCATTGGTGGCACATGCCTTTTATCCCAGCACTTGGGAGGCAGAGGCAGGCGGATCTCTATGCGTTCAAGGCCAGCCTGGTCTACAAGAGCTAGTTCCAGGACAGGTTCCAAAGCTACAGAGAAACCCTGTATTGAAAAACAAAGAATTGAGTTGCCTGAATTCATTTGTCTGTGTCTAGGCTATTGCTTAGTTTCCCAATGAAGAGACTAATACTTTCTTGTGAAGAAGTGATCTTTTCCTCAACTGGCTGTACCCAAAGCTGGCTTTGTACCTGTCCTAACTGGTGACCACTTAGTTTAGTAACCATATGTCTGAATGGCAGCCAATTGACCTCACTTAGGAATACACGTTTCCCATGCCAAAGGTCAATCGTTTTCTAAACACATCTACCTCTAAAGATAAAATCTTCAGTCTTCTTTCTTTCCTTTCTATTCTGAGACCCTGCATCCCCCAAGAGCAGCATGCACATTCACCTTTTGGCAATAAGTCACAGCACCTTCCTCTAACACCCAGGCAGTTGTAAATTTCAGATATGCACTAGCAGCTTTTAGAATCCTGGTGCTCTTTCTAGCTGTCTAACTCTCTGCTGAAACCTAGCATCATTTACCATCTAGCTACTGTCCCTCCATATTGTTATTGTATGATCATACTAATTTAGGAATTCTTGTCTGCCAGCACCGTTCATTACATCTTCCCTATGTCTACTTACTGACCTTTTTCAAAAATCTCTGGACCAGTGTCCTCTTTCCCCTGCTTTCTTGCATGGTTACTAACACTTCACTGAAGGCTGGAATTTGTGGCAAACACAGTTTGGAGACTGGAGTGCTTTCTCTAAAGCAGGGGGCTACGGACTATGGCCCACAAGTAAGAATTGCCGTCTACTTTTAAGACAAAGTTTATCGGTGTACAATCAAGGTGGTCATTTCCGCATGCCATATTGGCAGAGTTTTAATCATTTTCATAGAACAGTACAAGACTCCAAATATGTACTGTCTTAGTTAGGGTTTTATTGCTATGAAGAGACGCTATGACCATAGGAACTCTTATAAAAGGAAACATTTAGCTGGCTTAGGGTTTCAGAGGGTTAGTCCATTATCATCATGGCAGGAAGCATGGTGGCATGCAGGCAGACATGGGGCTGAGAGTTCTACATCTGGATCAGCAGGCAGCAGGAAGTGAATGAGATGCACGTCCTCCAACCAGGCCACACCTACTCTAACAAGGCCACATCTCCTAAAATGACCACTCCCTATGGGCCTTGGGAGCCATTACTAGTCAAGTCACCACATTTACTTCCTGATTCTTTACATAAATATTCATCAACCTCTAGGACAACATATGCTCTTTTCTCTTTTTTTCCTGTCATTTTTTTCTATTTTCCCATGTTTATCAAACATTTTATTAGATCAAATAAATAAATTATCATCTGTACATCCGGGTTACCCTTCCCTGGGATATTCTGTTCCTGGTTAAACATACGGAATTAAAAGCACTGGGTGCTCTTCCAGAGGACCAGGGTTTGATTCTCAACACCAGCATGGTAGCTCACAACTGCTTTCAACTCTAGTTCCAGGGGAATCCAACAAATTCTTCTGGACTCTTCAGGCCATGTACGAGTGTAGTGCACACACATACATGTAGACAAGACACTCATAAACATAAAAATAAAATTAAAAAATTATGAAGTAGTATCAAACCAGACACATACAATTTGGGGAAAAAAAGATTTTTCTTGTTTAGGTTGGATACTCAATCATGTGAGGATGTAAATCTTTAATCTTTTATTTTGCTTTTTTGTTTTGTTTTGCTTTTCAAGGCAGGATTTCTCTATGTAACAGTCTTGACTGTCCTAGAACTCACTCTGTAGACCAGGCTGGCCTCACACTCAGAGATTTGCCTGCCTCTGCCTCCCAAGTGCTGGGATCAAAGGAGTGCACCACCACCATCCGACCAAGGAAGTGAATCTTAAGGAAAGGAAGCAGACAGATGTTTATTTGCTCACCCAGCACTGTTCCTGTACCAACCTTGGATGACTTCATGGAGCCAGGATACTTGTAGGCCTGGCCACCTGGAAATCTCACATAGGAAAAGGCAATGAGGCTGTGAAAGTAGCCACTGAGACAGGCCAGCACCACACTGTCTGTGTCATTGGAGAACCCTGCTAAGAGAAGGTCCAGGGGAAGGGTGCCAAGAGGAAAAAACCTCATCACTGTCAGCAAGTTGTGGCACACCTTCTTTGAGAGAAAAGTGCTGAGGGAAGCCCATCTTAAGACCCCCCCCACCAAGGGTCTAAACTGGAATCTATCATATTCGCTTGCCTAGGGAGGGCTTACTCCCCAAATGATAAAAACCCGGTCCTCACTTGGAGATTAACACTTTCAGATGCTGGAAAGGTCACGGGGGAACGATGGTGGGTTAAGAGCTGGGAAAGTCTTGTGTCTCCAACATCAGAGTGGAGGGCTCATGAACAAGCCTGGACTAAAATACAACCAGTGACTGACTAAGCAGGTTGAATGTCACCTATCTCTCGCCCCAGGACCAAAGAATCCAGTGCTGCTATTCCAGTGGTGTCACTGTTACTGTCTATCAATTCTCCAGCTCTCTAGGTAGACATTAGACCAATCCAGAGGACTCTTTCAGTACTGGAGAATCCAAGATTAAAGAGACTGTTGCAAAGCTCAGGCTCTGATGTAGTTCCATATTCAGGAGTACGCGACAGAGATTCCCAAAGCTGTGATTTCAAATTGAGAGAGAGACAGCCATTATACTCTGCTTTAACAGAGGCTGGAGGGCCTGTGTCATGGCCGATGCTGTCAATTTGGAGGAGGATCCCTTCCCTGTAGAACAACAAAACTGAAATTGTCCAACGGGCTTACCTGATAGAGTCCCTCTTTTTGTTGACATGGAACTCGATCCCCTAAGGCCTACTTTAGTCAAGCTAATCTGTTACCACACAGTTCCTAGCTTGGTGTAGGGACAGAATCTTTAATGCAATATAATCCTACATTTAATTCCATATGTTTAACCAGGAACAGAAGATCACAGGGAAGGGTAACCTGGACATACAGAATATAATTTATTTGATATAATAAAATGCTTTATAAACATGGGGAAATTGAAAACAATGACAGGAAAAAAAGACAAAAATTAAGACTCAGCATATGTTGTCCTAGAGGTTGATAAATATTTATGTAAAGAAAGAATATTATACATTATTTAACAAATTACCACTAAGCAAATTATGCCCAGACCCAGAAGTTTAAGACACTGTAAACATTAACATCTTCCTCTCTGTGGCCATGACTTTGGCAATGACTTGACTGAGTAGTTCTAATTCAAGATGTTTCATGAGGTTCGACTGGTCAGGGATACGGTGTGCTTGCTTTTTAAGACTCTGTAATTGGAGAAATTATTTCCAGCAGCTCACAGGACTAGCAAGCTTGTTTGGTGTTGGTAGGAGGCCTCTGTTCCTTACCACATGGTCTATAGGATGGCTTAAGTATCTTCATGATGTGGGTGGCTCCTTCCCTAAAGCAAGTAAACCAGGAGAACAACAGAAGCCTAAAATATCCCTTATGATAAGCCTGGATGTCACCCACTGTCACTTCCACAATACCCTGTTGGTTGGTCACACTGTCCATCCTTTTCAGTGTTGGAGACCACAAGGGCCAGGATTACTACAAAGGGGCAAAAGTAGCCAAAGGAATAATAGAAGAAAATTTCCTAGGTGAGAAGTTATTAGATTCCAGATTGAAGGGTTCTTCAACTTTCAATCACAGTGGATAAAATAGACCTTTATTAAGTGTACATGATTGTTAAATTTATGAAGATTTAAAACTAAAGAGGAAATTTCACAAGATTCCAAGAAGCAACATAAAAGATGTCACATGCAAACGTGTAGAATCACTGTGGTATGTTTCTCAGAGGCAAGATTACAGGACATATAATGCCCTATATAATGAATGAGGACATAACAGAACAAAACAAAGTAATTAGAAAGTCTAAAGAAAGAAATTATTTAAACCTATAGTTTTATTCCCAAGAGGGATCATTTATTAAATGTTAGTTAAAAAAATAAAAAAAACAAAGTTAAAATTCCTTTCTCAGAAATCCTGGGGAAATGGGGTCCAGGAAATAAGGAATTCAATACAAGGAAGAGAAAAAGGTCACCAGAATGATGGAGACAGGGTTGCCCAAGACGACAGCGATGTGCCAAGTGTAGAGGTCAAGCAGACGGACTTGAGAAAGTCTGGAGACTCAGAAGGCTGCTCCATGCAGAGCTTCTGGGGAGAGAACTTCTGACACATCGAGAAGTGCCACACAACCCTCACTGGGGTTTGAGGTTGAATCGGTGACAAATTCTCCGCTGAGTGTGAGAGGAGATTTCCTCTCTGCTCTCTGAAGTTTATTCCCTGGGGCAAAGAGACCAGGATTCGCTAGAGAGAAAGACACTTAAATGTATAAGATGCAGAAAGATTACATCAGAGGTATGTGGTGAGCTGCTGCTGTGTAGCACCATTCGGACAGGTTTTGTCCTTCCGTGGGTGAGTGACAGAATACGGGCGGTTTGGGGGGCTTGGGAGTGACTACTAGAGGAGAGGATGGCTCTGCCGCTTCTTTGGGTTTTGATCAGCCTCGAGGGGGAGAAATTATTTGCAGTTCCACCAGGTGTGGTTAGATTCCTTGTTTGGTTGACTTCTCTGAGCTAAATGACCGGACCTCAGGCTGCTGGTGAAGGGCAATTGTGTTCCCAATTGCAGCCTGGCCTTAATGAGGATGGGGGAAAGTAGAAGAAAGCTTCTACATTTACATCAAGTTACTCAGAACCTCCCCACCCCAGCGCAGCAAAACAAAACAAAAAACTCCCTCGAAAATCGCCAATATCATTCCAAGAAATAAGACAATGGAAAAATAAAAAATAAGTACCGGTTCCAGAAGAAATACAAGACACTGGAGGAAATTCAAAACAAATCAGAGCTTGCTACACATCGCCACTGGAACTAGTGTTACAAAGTTATATACACAAAATCCCAGACTATTGGTCTAGCTACATTTTAGGAAGACTGGAAGACTGGCGGACAAAAAGTGTGTGCCTGCATGATGAGACCAGTGATAAAAAGACAGCTACAATCTATGCTTTCATAGTGGGAAGTCAATGGCTATTATCTACAATAGGAAAGTCCACTAGTAGAAACATCATCATATCATGTTGAAATACCAAGGAAAAACCATCGTGAGCAACTTGAAGTCTGTGCAACTGGTTACCTTTACCAAGCAGTAATTAGTGGAAAACACAAAAGATATGTCACTCAAGCCGGGCATTGGTGACGCATGCCTTTAATCCCAGTACTCGGGAGGCAGAGGCAGGCGGATCTCTGTGAGTTCGAGGCCAGCCTGGTCTACAGAGCGAGTTCCAGGACAGCCTTCAAAGCCACAGAGAAACCTTGTTTCGAAAAAAAAAAGTCACTCATTTTTGTAGTAAGCCTTATAACACTACACTATTCTGTCTCATACTCATATACATTTCTATGAAAATAAAGCTAAAAACCTATTAAACCCAAGAAAGAAGACAAAGTAGGAAGTGGCCAATTGTGTTGGACATTGAGAAGCAGTTAAGAAAGATAAGAGCTGAATAGGAGATATCACACCATCATAGAGCCTGTGGATTATGTGTGAGACCCTGGGTTTCAACCATAACAGCTCTCTTTCTCTCTCCCTCTCCTTCTCCCTCCCCCGTCTATCTCTGTGTATCTCTCTCTTATACCAGAAAAAAAAGAAAGAAACCAGTATATAGTTCATTAAACTTGACAACCCATAGTAGACACCACAGGGAAAGAGGTATAATCAATAAACACAGGAAGATGTTCTACTTCATTCATAACTAAAGACATTTGAATTAAAGAAATGCCCTTTGGCTATATCTTGGCAACTGAAAAAAATACAACAACGTTGGAGGATATTGGCAGCTTCAGACTTGGCAATGGCCATGTGGATTAGGCAAACCCCAAAGGCTAGCTTGGACTGCCTATGAAGGCACATGGAGTGCCACCTTTTGTGTAAGCCTCTCTTCCAGGATTTCTTTACACTAACGGTATACTCCTGCAAGTGTACTGTCCCTGTGGAGGGCACTCCTTGGAAATAACACACATGTCTCAGTACAAAACTAGCTAATGGCACTGCCTTCCCATGGAATTCTATTTGCTGCCAAGATCCATGAGCGCTCAGGTGGGGTAGAGGACAAGGTATCTGAAGTTACTTTTTAAAAAGTTTTTTTGAGGTGTGTGTGTGTGTGTACGTGGGAGTATGTACATATTGGGAGACCTGAGCTTGTGGAGTCAGAGGTTAACATTAAATGTCTTTTTTAATCATTCTCCTTTGGCTGGGGGAGAGGGGACGACAACACTCTTCCTGAACCTGGAATTTGCTGATTAGGCTAAACTGGCTGGCTAACAACTCCCTGGTGGCCCTCCTGTAACCGCTCCCCACACCAGCACTTGGGCTATAGGGGTGTACCACCTAGCGTGTTTTGATTGTTTTTTACATGCATTCTGAGATCAAACTCGTGTCCTCATGCTTGTGTGGGAAGAATTTTGCTCATACTAACAGTATTTATAACATGACACTGTCCATGCAGCCAGTGGAGACAAGTGACATCCCTGATGCTCTGGCACCTATTTGGGGGCCAATAAAAAGTCTTCCCTAATTTCCCTATGGAGCTATAAGGTCAAGTAGTGACCTTTCAAGGTAAGATATAAACTGCTAAAATGCACGGGACAGGGAAGTTCAGTGAGGAGTTTTAGAATCTGGACCTCGTATTGCTTTGTTGTTTCTACTGATCAACTTAGTCGTGGTGACATGCGATCAACTGTAATTTAGAAAATTACAGTAGACTATAGTAGTGTTTTGTAGATTTTGTATACTGAGTAACTTTAAATAAGCTTTCTTTAAAAGTTATATAACTCATTGGCTTTAAAAAAAATCTGGAACATAATATCCTCCATTTCCTTCCCTGGCTGCCCTATGCTTTCCTGACCCAAGAAGGTGTCAGCTGGTCAGCTGACCTTTAAGAAGTCAGTGGACTTGGGTGCCAGTCCTGGCTCTGCTCCTCACTAGTGGGTGACCTTGAACACAGCCCTTAGACTCTCTGACATGATGCCCTCAGCCATCTCACTGGGGCACAGACATTTCCTGTGTGTCCCGCAGGGACCGTCAAGGACAAATGAGGTAACCGTGGTAGAAAGCCTCAGCCAATGAGAGGCCTTTTATTTTGCAGAGGAAGATCCTCCCAGAAGTTGCAGCATTCGGTCCTCAGGTCTCCATGGTTGTATTTCCCCCCAGTAAGCCTCAAGTGCCTTTTTGAGACAGGGCATTGTCCCGGGGGCTGATGGCCCATACTGACTCAGTGTGCTAGCTGGTCTTAATCAATTTGACGAAAGTTCAAGTTATCTGAAAGGAGGGAACCTCAACTGAGAAAATTACTCCATAATATCCAGCTGTAAGACATTTTCTTAATTAGTTATTGATGGGGCAGACCTAGCCCATTGTGGTCTTCTGGTCCTGTGTTCTTTCAGAAAGCCGGCTGAGCAAGCCATGGGAGCAAGACAGTAAGCAGCGTTCCTCCATGGCCTCTGCATCAGCTCCTGCATCCAGGTTCCTGCCCTGCTTGAGTTCCTGTCCTGACTTCCTTCAGTGATGAACAGTGATGTAAAAGTATGAGCCAAATAAGCTCTTTCCTTCTCAACTTGTCTTTTGGTCAGGGTGTTTTGTCACAGCAATAGAACCCTTAGCTAAGACACTCAGTCTCTCCTTCCAGGAGCTCAAGAGGGGTTCAGTCAAATGTGAGACATAATGGCAGAGTTGCTATAGGCAAACAGTGCTAAGATTCTGAAGAGCCATAGAAAAGGTGGTGTCCTAGTCAGAGCTCCATTGCTGTGAAGAGACACCATGGCCATGGCAAATCTTATAAAGGAAAGCATTTAATTGTGGCTGGCTTACAGCTTCAGAGGTTTAGTCCATTATTGACATGGCAGAAGACATGGTGGCTTGTAGGCAGACATGATGTTGGAGGAGCTGAGAGTTCTACATCCAGATCCATAGGCAGCAGGAAGAGAGAGAGCCACCGGGCCTGGCTTGGGACTTAGAAACCTCAAAGTCCACCCCTAGTGACACACTTCCTCCACAAGGCCGTGCCTCCTAACCCCTCCCAAGCAGTGCCACTCCCTGATGACTAAGCATTCAGACAGATGAGCCTGTGGGGGCCGTTCTTATTCAACCACTGCAGCGGGCATTTGTGCTGCCTCCCTGAACTTGTTAGAATTTTCCTGTAGAGAGCTAGGAGATTTCTTGGTTGAGTTTAAATTGCCATCAATTCCTCACCTGCCTTCGGCAACCCTTGGAAACCCTTGCCTGGGCGACACTGGAGTGGAGCCTCAGATGGTTCCTCTCAGCTGCCTGTCCTACCAGAAAGCATTTGTGGAAAGTTACGAACTCCAGGTTCCCATGTTGTCCTCCCAGTAACATGTGTGACAGGATGCATGCATGGGATATGTGTCCTGATACACGCAGGACTCAGTAAGTTTTTAGATTTATTCAGAGATTACATTAGGGGATGTTCCTGAGTATTTTATACGGCCATCAGCCAGTACCAAGTCATGACAAGCATTTTCTTCTTTGTACGAAGATATTTTCCCCCACATATTGTGGCTAAGTAGATATAGTCTCTAGCCAGTCAGTAGCAGAGCCAGGAGTACACTCTGAGTGGCAGACTTGCATGTTCACTCAAATTGGCTTCACTGAAACCCTGGAGAATGGATAGGAAGTGAATTTATCTGAATATAAGATGGTAGATTTGAGACTTGGATGTCTTTGGGGTGTACCACCACTCCCTCACTGGGATTTTGACCTGGTGGATGAGGCCAGGTCCTAACTGGTAGTGGGACAGACTGTTGAGGTAGGGCATCTAATTCCCTGACCTGGGGTTTCAGATCTGCCATTCTGGGCTTAGGGTTAGAATGTTCCAGAGAGCTAACTAGAAGGAAATCCCTTTCCTTCTGTAACCGTCCTCACCAGGTGACCAGGTATATGTTGTCGACACACTCCTCCCTCTGTCTTCTTATTCCAGTCCTCTATCTGTCTCCTCAACCCCACCCCTCCCCTGACCCCCTCCCCTACTCCTCCCCAACGTGGCAGAAATTCATCAAAGCAATGATCCATGGGCCAAAAGAAACCCTTCTTCTTTCAAGCTGTCCCCCCCTGGGGGTGTTTGGTCACAGTAGCAGAAATCTAAAACAGATACTCTTATGCAGTCCCCATCCACATTGCCTCCCTAGCTGCCTTAGAATGTCCCCATATTTGGATTGAATTGTGTCCCAGGATGGATACCTAACCCCTGCACCTGCAAATGTGACTTTATTGGAAAATCACCACCGTCAGATGAGGTCACTAGCATTGCCTTAATCCACTTAACACTTTGTCTTAATCTTAGAGACTAGAATTGGAGCTAGCTCAGGGGTAGAGGGCTAAATGTATGCATTCAGTCTCCAGGGCTGAGAAAAGAAAGGAAGGGGAGAGGGGGCAGGAGGAAGGAGGAGCGCAGGGGAGAGGAGAGAAGAGAGAGAGAGGAGGACCCAGATGCAGACACAGGAACGTGTGACGACAGATGCCGGTGTGATGCAGCTGTGGACCTCATTCCAAAGGGACTTTCGCCCACCGGCACCTCAATTTTGCACTCCAAGGCTCCAGACCTGTCATAGGATGTGCCTCGGTGCTTTCAGCCCCGAACTCTACAGTGCTCGGTTATGATAGCCCTGCATAATGAATGTGTTTCCCTCCCCCCCACGCCCTGCCTTCCAGGAATGCCAAGTAAAGGGAATCGATGGAACCCTTCCTCTTCTTGTCCTTCTCATCTGCCTTCACTCTGTGCTGCAGATTTGAGGCAAACCTGCCTTTACCTGCTGGCGTGAAGCTTTGCTCTCCCCAGGACTAGAGGCAATCTATTCTCTTATTTGCCCCTTACGAGCTCCCAGCCCAGCTTGCCCGCACGTGCCGTGCAGGCAACTTCTGGTTGTCCAACCCAACTCTCGTGACCTCTCCATTTTAGAAGGTGTTCACCTCAACCTTCTTTTGCTCCTCCTCTGTCTATCCCTCTTGGCATTTTCTCCATCTGGAAATCTGATGCAGTTCTCCTGCTCCCTCAGACCCTGACCCCAGCTCCTCTGGCCCCGCCCCTGCTCCACCAGCCCCCCACCCACCAATCATCTGTCTGCGCTGCTCTCAGTGGATGAGGCCCCTCTATGTTTGTTGCCCAACAGCTGCTGGCCCAGATCCTTTGCCGAGTCTTGCTACAAGGGCTGAAGACAGGCAGGCTGCTGTCCAGCCTCTGTCCTATGGGTTCCCCATTCTTTGACAGAGGGTGCTTACTGAACAAGTCGAAAGCCTTCCAAATGCCCATGACTTAGAACTCCGTCTCCCAGCATCTCTCCAGGTTCCTCTGCTGATTCTTGGGTGGCAATGTTTGTCGCTAGGAGAACCAAGGCTGAGTTTGCACCCAGCATGAGCCTTCTGTAGTTGGAGGTGGGGCATCGGTTAACTATTGAGTGTTAACACGTAACCTATGTAGATGTCTCCTTCAGAGCCAGTGTTGTAGAACACTGTTTTCCAAGCATGACAGCCATCACCATCCTCAACAAAGCATCTGTGACCATGTGTGAGAGATTCCCTCCCCCTGAGCCAGTGTGGCCTAATTTAGAATGATGGCTTCCCTTCCTTGGACTCAAGACTATTGCCTTGCAGTTTCAGAGTCTGATAATCTTGATATCTGAGGTCAGTACCACCTGACTCATCACTAGTCTTATATAAATGATGACTTACAATCTGCATGGTGGTCACCAGCACCCTGCTTTAAGAGCTACCACTATAAGGTCCTAAGGCGTAAGGCGCTGTCTCTATAGTCCGTAGCCTGTAAGCTTTACGCATACTCTGGTGATGGGGTTACAGAAAGGAGCAATGAGGAGGTGTAAGAAGATATCTGATTGGCTTTGTCTTTCCCTCACGGCTTCAGCATGGGCCCCTATGTCTGGCTTCTTTTTCCTCTGCCTGTCATAGACTTGCCTATGTCCTTTCGTGGGATCCCTGGAGGCCTCAGGAAAGACCCCTCCCCCACCTGTCCCATTCTGCCAGTGGAGAGATAAAAGCACCTACTTCCCAGGGTGAGCTCCTCAGAGCTCACCGCTCAGCTGCTCCCATGATGCCAAGAAGGGGAAAGGTCTCAGCAAGATGGAAGCTGAAACACAGGCAGGAAGAGTGCCTGAGGGACTCGTGGTATGGGGAAGGACATCGGTTCACTAAGGGAACTCAGCTCTTAAGACCTGGCTTGCCTACTCCTGTTGTAGGCTTCTCATGGACAGCTGCTGTGGCGAAGCAGGGGACAGACTGACAGACAGACAACCAGTCCTCAGGGCCAGACAATATGGCCTATGGGTAGGCCTGGGAGGGCCTCTGTGTGGGCATATGTATAGCTTGGTGTCTGTGTCCAGCCCTGGAGCACCTGTGCGGGACTGTCTGTTAAGGCCGTGGTTCTCAACCTGTGGGTCACAACTCTTTTGGTGTTCAAATGACCCTTTCATAGGGGTTGCTTAAGACTATCAGAAAACACAGAGATTTGCATTATGGTTCATAACAGTGGCAAGCTTACACTTATGAAGTAGCAAAGAAAATAATTTTATGGCTGGGGGGCGTGTCACTACAACGTGAGGGACTGTATTAAAGGATTGCAGCATTAGGGAGGTTGAGAACCACTGTGTTAAGTGGAGACAGGGTGCTCTGGCGTCTATGGGGCCGGAGGCATGGTGATTATGCTGTGGAGTGTGGCTGGAGTACTAAAGCAGTTCTCAGTGTGAGCAGACGCAGGTCCTAGCCTGATACTCAGGTCATCCCCAGCTTGCAGCAGGGGGTCTCCCCAGTGCCTTCTCCAGTCTCACTGGGCACATGTACATGGTCAGGTGACTTTGGGCTGGTGACTTCCCTTCTGTGTCTCATTCTATCAGACATCAAGGGAGCTCTGACAGCAGTTTGTGGGCAGTAGAGCAGAGCACATATGTAAGGCTCGCTTCCTGCTGTGTCTCTCGGACTTCTGCGCCTTGGTGGAAGAGTGGCCTGGATGAGTAGGTGATCTGGACAGCCATTGCCTAGCTGTACCAAGGGACCACGCTGTACTGGGGACATCCCCGGTGTGTGTGTGTGTGTGTGTGTGTGTGTGTGTGTGTGTGTGTGTGTGTGAAAGCAACAGTGACTCATCCCTCCCCTGGAGTTGCATGCATTCTAGTCAGCCCTAGTCCTCTGCGCCGGGAGCCTTGGGCTTGGCTAGCCAGGGCAAAGAGGAAGTAGGAGGGAGGAGAGGACCTCATCCATTCATCCTCTTTCTGGGGCCATCCACAGAACTATGTGGTCCTTCCAGTAGAGCCAGAAATCTCATTCACAACCTGGGGAGGCCTAGAGTAGGTGGAGCCGACAGTGTGTGGGGTTGGGGGCGGGGGTGGGCAGGTGTATGACCATAGCCCAGAGTCTGGCCTGTAATGTGTCAGCCCACCACACAATAGCTGTCCCGAAGCCTGGCTTCTGAGAAGCCTAGCATTTGAGAGACCTCCACCACGTAGCTGCTGGGGAGCCTTCTTTTCTCTAGTTCGGTAGCTAGTCAAAGACAGGTGAACAATAATAGGCACCAAGGAGAAAATACCCCACATTAACTGCCCACAGTGCTGGGTTTAGTCCAGACAGACAGCAGGGTGTAAAGACAACACAAAGCAGATGCCAGGAAAAGCTGGAGGACCAAGAAGGTGATCCTCAAAGAGTCACGGGTGCTCAAGGTGATGGTGCTATGGACAGCTCTGAGACGGGGAGGGGAGGCTGCAAAGCATCCATCAGCCATGGGGATAGAGTCTCCATTTTTACAAGATGAGAGGCTACAGAGGGGCTGTTGGGGGTGGCTGACAAAAACTCGATCATAGTCTACTGAGCTGTACACCTCACATGGTTACAACGGCAAACTTTGCATTTTGTGTGCTTGGAGTGAGTATAACCTCATGGTTTTATTGTCGTCATCACAAAGTCAACTCAGACTGGCTCGCTGGCCCTTTCTTTCCTTGTCTTCTCCAGCTCAAACATGCCCACACCTCTTAATGGATGGCACTCTCTCTTAGATCGGCAGGTGGGCTCAACACACTCCTGTCTTCATTGTACAAACAGAATGCTTCACACACTCACATATCATGCTTGCACAGGGACCAGGTTTTCACAGGGACCAGGCTGGCACAGAGACCAGGCTTGCACAGGGACCAGGCTTTCACAGGAACCGGGCTTTCACAGGGACAGGCTTGCACAGGGACCAGGCTGGCACAGGGACCAGGCTGGCACAGGGACCAGGCTTGCACAGGGACCAGGCTGGCACAGGGACCGTGCTCACCTTTTCTGTTTCATTCCAATTTTAGAGCATGCACTGCTGGCAGGAGGGGTCCTGAGCATGTTCCCACAGTGTGTTAGTCAGCCTTCTTTTACTAATACTGCACCGTGACTGGGAGAACGTGGTGTGTGGTCAGACAAAGTGTGTCTTCCTAGGGCTTGAACTCAAATCCTCAGCCTAACCCAATGAGCCATCATCTGTCCTGATATGAACTCCTTTCCTTCTTCCTTCCTTCCTTCCTTCCTTCCTTCCTTCCTCCCTTCCTCCCTCCCTCCCTTCCTTCCTTCCTCCACCCCCCTCTTTCTTCCTTCCTTCCTTTTTTCCTGAATACTTCTACTTTTGCTTCATTATTTTGAGGTTCATCAGTGTCGTGTTTACTTCTCGTGGCTGAGCAGTATTCCCTTGTAGATGTGTGTGACTGTTTGATTATCTATTCTCTTGATAGACTTTGTGTTGGTGGCAGTTGGGGCTCTTCCAAATACAGCCATTGTGAGCATCTTTGTGAACACATATGATTTCATTTCTCTTGGGCAAAGACTTTAGCAGTGGAGTGGATGATTTACATGGTAAGATAGGTTCAGCCTTCTGGGACACTGGCGAACTGTTTGCAAAGTAATTGTTCCAGTTTGCAGTTCTTCCAGGAGCCATAAACGCCAGTTGTCTCGCCTCCCCACCAAGACTTGCCACTAAAATTAGTTTGGGTTTTCAGTGTGGTCTTAATTTTCTTTTCACTAATGAATAATGACTTTAATTTCTTTTCATGTGCTTATGGGGCATGTGCATATTGTCTTTGTTGGTGTCTGTTGACACTTTCTTTTGTTCATTTTCAATTGAGCTGTGCATTTACTACTTACAGGATTTTTTAATTATTGTATTTTATTTATTGTGTGTGTGTGTGTGTGTGCGCGCGTGCGTGCGTGCGTGCGTGTATACACTGCATTTAGAGTGTGAGGACAATTTTGGGGAATCAGTTTTCTCCTTCTAAGACCTGGGTGTTGAATTCAGTTCAGCAGACTTGGTGGTAGGCACCCTTACCTGTAGAGTCATCTTGCCAGCCTGATATTGCTTTAAATTAGAGGACAGACTGGAAAGACTTGCTGTCTTTAGGATAATCAGCTTCCTGGGTCTATTTATGATTTCAAAATATTATGTAGTAACATTGTCATTTTTTAGTGTCTCTTGTTGGATTTATTCTTATAGATACATATTCACTAATGATATGTAAATGAGATCTCTTCAGTTGCATTTTCCAGTTATTTGATGCTGGGTATAAGAAGCATTACTTGGGTTGGGTGTGGTGTTGCATACCTTTAATCCCAAGGATGCAGATGCAGGCAGATCTCTGTGAGTTCGAGGCCAGTCTGATCTACAGGGTGAATTCCAGGACCACCAGAGTTGCATAGAGAGACCTTGTCTCAAGAAACAAACAGAAAAAGCATAAATGACTTTTATTTATTAACTTAATAACCAGGTACCTTAATGAACACTCTAGGCTTTTAGAATATTTGTCTTTAATAATTTAAAACTTCACTCCATTGTAGATGGATTTGGTTTTCTCTATCTCTGTCTCTGCCTGAGTTGTTTCTTCTTCTTCTTCTTCTTCTTCTTCTTCTTCTTCTTCTTCTTCTTCTTCTTCTTCTTCTTCTTCTTCTTCTTCTTCTTTTTCTGAGACAGGGTTTCCCTGTGTAGCTTTGGAGGCTGTCCTGGAACTCGTTCTTATAGACCAAGCTAGTCTTGAACTCAGAGAGATCCACCTGCTTCTGCCTCCCAAGTGCTGGGATTAAAGGCATGTGCCACCACCACCCGACGTCTTAGTTTTTCTGAGGTTTATCCTTCATTTTTTTTCAGAAAGTTTATCTGTATTATTTTATGTTTTATTTCTTTCTTTTTTTCCAGTTTGATTTCTCTTCTAGTAACTCCAGCTATCCAGATATTTAGCATTTCTAATAAAAAGCCCTATCTCCTATTTTCCATTCCTTTTTTTTTGCTTGAGGGCTTCTAAATCCCATCTTCTGGTTTATCAATCCTTAGTATGACCCTCACTACTTATTCAACTGCTGTGGATATCATATAAACAATACAATTATATAGCTATATTTTTTTCTTGACTCCTCCTATATGAGGTTTTCCAGTGGTTTCCCATTTGAGCTAGGGCTTGGATTCTTTTTGTTTTGTTTTTGTTTCTGGTTTTTTTTTTGGTGGTGGGAGTGGTAGGGGTGTTGGCTGCTGTGTCTGGAAGTAAAACTGGAGTGAAGTGAAGAAGGCCAGGTCATAGACCTTGTGGGTTCCAAAAGACTCAAGCAATGGGAATGAATAAATCCTAAGGTGGGTGGAACAAATCTTAGCTCCTGAAAACCACAATCCCCACCCAAGGACAGTTTAGTTTTCAGTCATAGCACAAGCAATACCTAGAGCCCTCAATATTTATTTGTTTGCCATTTATTTATTTTGTGCTTAGGATAAAACCTAGAGCCTTGGGCATGGTAGGCAAGTGCTTTAGCACTGAGCTATATCCCCAGCCGCCTTATTGTTTGTTTTGAGACAGGATCTTACTGAATTGAACTCACTGTGCAGCATGGGCAGGTTTTGATTTACCATCCTCTCGGATTACAGGACAGTGCCACCAGGCTGAGTTCACCATGCTATTCTTAAATTCTCATAAAAAATGTTTCATTTCTAACTGCTATTGGAAGGAAGAAATTAACATAATAGTAGTAAATATATAATGTCAAATCCGATCTGAATGATGATCTTCATATCAACACAGCCATAAAATAGGCTGTGCACTAGACCAGTAAAATCCTACACTGAAGTTGATTACCTCATGGTTCCCCCTGGGTCAGTCTTGGGAGAAAAGGGCTAGAAAGATGCAGATCACACCTTGTAATTCCCATCTCAATAGCCTTCAGATCCCCCCACTAGGCTTCCAGATTGTTCACTTGGCTCATTTAGGAGAAAGAACCGCATGATTATCTCTGCTCCGTTCTATTGAATTTCACCCCTGCACTTCTTCCCAGCTCTTCCGGGAGAAGTGGCAGCCTAAATGTTGGATAACGACAGTTACTGATTTGGTCTCATGGGAAAGTAGGCAGGAATGTTGTGATGTGTCTTTCTACAACTAGCTGCCTGGGCAAGGGTTGCTAATCTTACTCTACAAACCTCTCTATATGGCTCTTGATGGGGAATGTCCTTCTGTATGCTGTGAATATGTTTCTCTTATTGGCTAATGAATAAAGCTGTTTTGGCCAATGGACAGGCAGCATGAAGCCAGGCAGGAAATTCAAACAGGGATAGAGAAAAGTAGTAGGCAGAGTCAAGGAGACTCCTTGTAGCTGCTGAGAAAGCAAGAGACCTGGGCATCACTGGTACGCCAAGACCTCATGGAGATACACAGATTAATAGAAATGGGTTAATAATCTAGAGAAAACTAGCCAATAAGAAGCCTCAGCCACCAGCCAAACAGTTTATAATTAATATAAGCCTCTGTGTGTTTATTTGGGACTAAACGGCTGTGGGACTGAATAGAAGAGAAATTTCTGTCCACAGGTTCTTTTCTATCCTTAGTTTCTTTCACACAACTCCAGCCAGAAACTGAGAGCTCATTTCTGGGACAGGTAGGAAGCCTCATTATACTTGGAGTCTATGTCATACTTCAGCCCACCTTTTGCCCAAGGCCAGCACTTGTCAGGAATTTTTATTCCTTTTTGGACCCTGTTCTGTGAGGCTGAAAGAGAGACAGAAGTTATCAGCAGTACAGGAATCCATCCTTCCAGGATTTGGTAGCCACACCATCCATTGCCAACGGCACTCCTTAACCTTTGACAATGAACATTTTCCAGCCCCATTGCCAACTGGCTCCCACCCTGACATCCCATCTTCTGGCCCTGTCTCTGCAGCCAGTAGAGTCCCTAAATAATGCTCAGCCTTGTCTACCACGTTTAATATAACGCCTGGCACTTGGCATACACAAACGTGCACACATGTGGATACACACACACTCACACACTCACACACGCACACACACACAGGCACGCACACATACGTGGTGGAAAAGTTAAGTGTGTATGGCCACCCCCTTTCCTTTCATGGAACACTGAGGCATGAAGTCATTGACCCAAAGTCACATAGCTCATGTTGGTTCTATGATTGCCATCAGGCTGGCCTGAGTCCCAGGCCCTGCTTCAGTGTACGGAACAAGGCAAAGTGGCTTTCCTTGGCATGGCTCCACTTACACACAGAAAGGCAAGCTTCACTTTACAAGAAAGCTGCACTGGCAGCCTGTCCATCTCCCCTCCTTATCTGCTGTCTATCTCGCTTACCAACAGCAGTGCTGTGAGCATAGCTCTTATTAAATGAAGCATGAGATGAAATCACGTCTTTAAAGCCTGTTACCTGTCCATTTCCTCAGGGCAGCTCTTTATTAAGTAATTTCTCACATTTTCCGAGTGAGTCAGTCAGGGTGATGAGCCAGGGAGGAGAGAGAGAAGAAGATGGAGAAGGCCAAGAAAGACGGACTTCGTCCATGGGAGGAGAGCTCGGTGTTCGGGGAGGGGCTTGAGAGTCTTTGGAGCTGAATATGCTGTCTTCTCCAGAGAACTGTGGGGAGCATCACCAACGCTGTCATTAGGAATGTGCCCTTCTGAGCTACTCCCTGAGCGATGTTATTTTCCCCTGATAGATCTTAGCTGGGCCGGAACCCTGGGTAGGAAGGTGGGATGTTTGCAAACGAGGGGAAAGTGCACGCAATACTAGAGGCTATGCTGAGTCAGGCCTACAGAACTGAAAATGGCCACGGTCGTGTCACCACTGCTGTCAAGACTTGGAGAAACACAGAGTAAGCCATGGAGGAAAACCTATAAATAAGAAGGAACAACAAGCCTGGGCCCAAGACGCTAGGCTGAGTATCACCTGGCCCTCGGGTCTTGAAGGTCCCTTATATAACAATGGCTCTCTCAGCCCCTTGAAAGCCAAGCAGACCTCTTGCCTGGTCCCAGGTTCCTGATGATGCTCTCTAGACAGACTTCTGAGGAGAGCTGCCTTGCTTCCGTATGTTAAGCACAGGTAGGGCTCTTGGGGATGACTTCATCCTGAACTCAGTGCAGATGAAACACCTTCTGATAATAACTCAGAGTTCAGAGCCTACTGGTCACCCAGGTGGCCCTCTGCAATTGTAATCATGGATCTTGCATCTGGATACCTGCATCCTGTTTCCAGTTTCCTGTCTGCCTTTGGTCAAGTGTCCAACATCCAAGGCCTCAACTCTAAAAATGAGGAACACCATAGAAATCACACCTCCTGGACACCCCCAGAGTAGGGCTGGGACATTCCTTAGGGCACACAATTGGTGATCCAGCCACAGACAAAAGGACAAGAGACATACAAGGGCAGTTCCAGGCTAGCAAGGGAGCAGGTGTGCTATCTCTAACCTCGGGATGCTAACTGTGTAGGATTTCTTACCAGGTCTCCAACCCTTTCCCAACACCCTGGGCAGCACTGGGCTCATCCTCCTGCTTTATTTCAAAACCTCTTGAAGTCATTGTCTCACTCTGGCTCCTGAATGGAGAGGTTCCTCTCTTTGTTCCTTAAACTTGTCCTAGTTGATCCTCTGGCCCAGGTTTCCCTCTTGCCAGAGCAACCAATAGTGCATGTGGCCAGTTCTAGACCCGCTCTCTACCTTCTAGCAACACAGGGCCCAGTCCATCCCCCAAGAAAGCTCCTCTGCGTTCTGGGCCTCGCTCCTGGTTTTTCATGCAGCTTCACTGGCTGCTCTCTCAAGCCTTCCGTGCAGCTTCTACTTCATATTCTCGGTCTGTGAATGTTAGATGATGCCAGGGTTCTCTTCTCCATCCACACCCACCCACTCTCCGATTGACCTTATCCAGTCCCAGGTTTTGCTGCTTAGAAGCTGATGATACCAAATGTATGCGTAAGTCCAGGCCCTTCTCCCAACTCCAATGTCCCTTTGGATGGCATTTCCAACTAAATTTATCCAGAAAGGAAAAAGAAACTATCTCCATCTGCTTCCTGCTCCTTCTTCCTCTCCTGTAGTTCCCCATTCTAGCCACCTTTCCAATTACTCGAGCAAAGCCTGCAGTCGTTCTTAATTTCTCTTGTGGGCATCATCAATGTCCTTAATTCACCCCCATCCCAGTAATCCATCAGCAACTCTTGTCAACTCACACGGCCCACTCCCAAATCACCTGGATAATACTCAGAGACCAGCAACAGCCTCTCCACGTACTGTTCATCCAGACCCTTGTCCTCCATCACACCCGCAGCCCGGGTCTTCCTGAAACAAAAGTAGGTTGTGCTGCCCATCGGCCAAAGCCTACAGAATGTTTAACTCAAAGTGAATTGAACTATAGACTTCAGTTGATATCATGGTTTGAGCGAGCAATGTCTCCCATAGGCTCCTGTGCTTGAACACTTGGTCCCAGTTAGTGGCATTGTTTGAGGAGGTTGTTGGGACTCTTAGGATGTGGACATTCACCGGAAGAAGTGTGTCACTGGGGTGGGCTTTGAGAGTTTGTAACATGGCCCCACTTCCCCTGCCCTCTCCCTTTCCTTTGTGCTACTAAAGTGTGATATGCAAATGTCGTATGGGTGAATAGGGTCAAGGGGCCTGATACTCCCAAAAGAAACTGTCTTTATCAAACCCATCACTGTGTACAACCTTATGCCAGTAAAAGCTGTCTGTTAAACGATAACCACAAAGGCGTTCACATCACTCCCCTGTTCTAAGCTCAGGCAATGCTAGTCCCACCTGGGACCCCATCTCCCAGCCTCTATGTGTGCCAGCTACATGTCTTTGCTCTACCTCAACACAAGCAAATTCCCAGCTTCTCACATCCAGAACTTTGCATTTCCTCTTCCTGTCGCTTGGAAAGTTCCTCTCTGGTGTGTCCTTGGTTTGTTCCCTTAGCTCTCAACTGAAGCTCAGTCTGTCCATCGAGCATGATGAAACATGGTGCCACCTGTCACCATCTGTCTGTCTTAGGTAGGTTTTCTGTTGATGGGAAGAGACACCAGGCCCAAGGCAGCTCTTGTAAAGGAAAACATTTCACTGGGGCTGCCTTACAGTTTCAGAGGTTCAGTCTACTATCAACATGGTGGGAGCATGGTGGCGTGCCCGCGGACGTGGTGCTGGAGAGGTCGCTGAGAGTCCTACATCTCTAATTTAGCGTCACACTGAGGGAAGCTTGAGCAAAAGAGAGACCTCAAAGCCAGCCCCAACAGTGACTCAGTTTCTCCAACAAGGCCATACCAACTCCCACAAAGCCACAACTAACAGTACTCCCTTAGGGAGCCATTTTCTTTCAAACCACTACACCGTCTGTCCTTTGCTGATGCTATAGTCTTCTCTCTGGGAAGATTGACTAGTGCTGTATTTCCTATGGGTCTTTTTTTTCTATAGCTCAAACTTAAAAATAAAACAACACACACACACACACACACACACACACACACACACACACACACACATTGAAACTCAGAACTGGACCATTTAGCCTGTCTTCCTGTCTCCTTCTAGCCCAGAGCGCTTCCAACTTCTCATAGCAGCATCCTCTCCTATCGGTTGGTAGACTCAATAAACTTACAGCTCAGCATAGTCTTAGTGATTTGGGCATCTTCTAGATGGCCACTATGCCTCTTTCCCTGGACATGCAGAGTCCCTGCCTTTCTTATATAGGGTAACCCGCTTGTCTGACTCCCTACAGGAAGCTCCGGTTTTAGGCACATTGGCCACCTTTAATAGACGGCTATGCAGTAAATCTGGGAGACTTGAACAGGCCTTCTTGCCTCTCTCTGCTCATACCTCCCCTCTGACCCTACATGGGGCTTTTGTTGTTGATGGTGCCTTCCTTTGTTAGAGCAGAAACGCCCTAACTGCCTAATGCAGGGCTTCTCAACTTTCCTACTGCTGTGAATTGCTTCATTGCTACTACATGACTGCAATTTTGCTTCTGTTATGAATCATAATGTAAGTAAGTATCTGACATGCATCATATCTGATGTGTGACCCCTGTGAAAGGGTTGTTAGACCCCAAAGGGGTCGTGTTCCGCAGGTTGAGAACCATTGGCTAAAGCACGGTCTTTGGTGCCTAAACAGTATCTGGTTAATATTTGTCAACTTAACAAATTTAAAAATCTTAAAACAAATGACCAAAGGTTCAAAAACCCATCATAGTAGATGCAACACAGGAGGAAGAGGGTGGCCCAGGCACCCCAATAGTTGAGTGTGACAGAAGAACTGGTGTCTGTTGCCAAGGGGATGAGGAGATCCCGTGTCACGACAGCTGTGTTGTTCCTAAACAGTATTTTCTGCTGGTGGCTCAGCCTCCCTGAGATGTGCACCTTAGCACCTCTGAAGTTGTTTCCTGTTCTTCCTGTCTCTGTACCTTCCCCAGAAACATCCTTCTGAGTTAGCCCACATAACTCCTCTTTGGTTTACAAACAGAAGGCACCAAGCACACAGAGACTAAAACAATTGACCATGTTGCTTATAGTTTTTTGCCTACTTGTTTTCCTGACCAATCTCAACTTGTTGGGAGAATCAAAAACAACACATGATAATGCTGTCTCCAAATCTTTGATGTTATAAATACCAGCTCTGCTAACTTCCTCAGTCCTGTTCCTGGCTGTGACCCCAGCTTATGCACAAGTGTAAGGCATATCTTTTAAATACTAAATTTGTCCTCAGAATAAAAAAGGTTACTTACTGCTAATTGCATCTGAATGTATTTTTATTAGTATCACTCTTAAAATTACACTTAACAAGGGCAAGGAAAGATGGCTCAGTGGATAAAAGGCACCCACCGCCAAGTCTAAGGTCTTAAATTCAATCCCCAGGAATCATAGAACTGATTCCTATAAGTTGTCTTTTGATTTATACAGCCAACATGGCACAACCCCCCATACACACACACACACACACACACACACACACACACACACACACACACACTTTAATCAGGTTTTTGTTTGTTTATTTTTTATTTGTTTGTTTTTTCTCACTGTGTAGCTCTTGACTGTCCTGGAACTCACTCAGTAGACCAGGCTGGCTTCAAACTCACAGAGATCCTCCTGCCTCTGCCTTCTGAGCGCTGGAATTAAAAGCATGTGCCACCACACCTGGTTTAGTTTATCAGTTTAATTATTCCTAATAGCAGAGAGATGATGGGAAGGCATAAATCCAGTTCCTCTCAATTCTGGCTGGAATCTTGGGAGTGACATGTTAAGAAAATATCTTGTTGAGGGTCAAGCATGTAGCTAATTTGGTAAAGTTCTTCTTGCCTGGTGTGTAGGAAACTGAGTTCGATCCCAGCATAGAATAAACTGGGTATGGTGTTGCACCCCTCTAATCTCAGCACTTGAAGTTCAGATGTTCAAGACCCTCTGTCACATGGCAAGTTTGTGGTCAACCTTGGCTACACAAGATACTGACTCTAGTCTGGCTCAACCTGAGGCCAGTGATAAACAAATATCTGTGAATGGTGCTGGGCATCTGTCTCTTCTGTTGAAGTGTCCCATGTTTCCCAGTGCTCAGCTAGTGTAGAGAGACTCCCAGTTCTGAAAACTCCCTGAAATGATCTTCGCTAGCTATGTATACCATGAAAAGTCATTTCCCTTTGAGTCAGCATCCAAGAATCTCAACGTCTGCAAAGGGACAAACTCAGCCACATTGAAGTGTAAATGACTGATAACCCTTCCAATTAGACACTCTAGTCCTGAACAGGAGGGGGCCAAGGACACTTCTGTACCCGTTCCCCCCTCCGCCTCCCCCCACATCCCATGGTGGTGTCCAGCTGTTTCCTTTAAAGCCTGTTGCATTTCTACAAGGCACTCTTCATAAAGACAGAGAGATCCAGGACCACGAGATCCAACTTCTGAGCTAGGCAGTGTCCCTTTAAGTTGCTGCTCAGATTGGGCAGCATCTGACAGGAGGACCTTTGAAATATTTATCTGTTTGTTATTTATCAGGGCAGGGGGGAGGGAGAAGAGGTCCTGGGAACTATGCCCAGAACCAGAGAAAGTACAGGGAAAACTAGGCTCAATTTGTTTGAATAACTTCTACTGTACTCTTTTTTTTTTTAATGATAAAAGTAACAAATGTTGACTAGAGAAAACTTGAAGTACACACACAAAAAGAAAGTATAAAGAAGAAAATAAATTGTCTGCATTTCCACCACCTAGTGTTAACAGGCCACCATGCTGTCACATCAAGTTCCTAAATGTGCACACATGCACCCATGTAGTTACATGCCAAGCTGCATCCTCTGCCTTCCCCATGGATGGTGTATTACAAGTACACCCCTGTGTCACTCAAAGTCGGTTGTTTTGTGTGTTTGTTTTTGTTTTTATTCTGAGAGACAGAGTCTCACTATGAAGCCCTGGATGACTTGGAACTCACTATGTCTATCGGGCTGACCTTGAACTCACAGAGACTTGCCTACATCTGCTTCATGGGTGCTAGGATTATTTACATTTATTATTTTTAATAATGTATTTATTCTTATTCTGTGTGCATTCACGTTTCACCTGCATGTCTATCTGTGTGACGATGTAGCATCCCCTGGAACTGGAGTTACAGATATGGTTGTGAGCTGCTATGTGGGTGACTGGGAATTGAACCCAGGTCCTCTGCAAGAGCAGTCAGTGCTCTTAACCACTGAGCCATCTCTCCAGCTCTGTATTTATTGTTTCTAGGTGCATGTGTGTGGAGGGTGGCACACAGGAGTGGAGTGCCCACAGAGTCTAGCAGCGGGTGTTAGATCTCCTGGAGCCGGGGTTACAGTTGACTGTGAGACCCCTGGCAGGACGCTAGGAACTGAACTCAGGTCCTCTGCAGGAGTGGCATGTGCTCTTAGTCACTGACCCATCTTTCCAGCCCCACTGAAGTTCTTTTAAAACATGATTTGGAGTGACTCCATGATAGTCTCTTGTTTTTTATCTCACAATTTAGGTAATTCATTATTCTGTTATTGGATATTTAGGTTATTTCCAAACTTCCATTTTTATGAAGAATAATGGGGCTAGAATTGATCCATAAATCTTCTCATATTTGTAATTAATACTTAGTTTATCCATAAAGATGACATAGTACAAAGAAAGGTGAATTTGGTTTTGTCTGCTTGCTTGCTTTTTGGTGGCTTTTAAAAAATTAAGGTAAAATTAATATAAAACTCATCATTTAAAGATGTCTTTTTTTTTTGCTGGGCGGTGGTGGTGCACGCCTTTAATCCCAGCACTCGGGAGGCAGAGGCAGGCAGATCTCTGTGAGTTCGAGGCCAGGCTGGACCGACAGCCTCCAAAACAATACAGAGAAACCCTGTCTCGTAAAACAAAACAAAAAACCAAAAACAAAACAAAAAGATGTCTTTTTTATTGTTTTTTTGAAATAGGGTTTCTCTGTGTAATAGCTTGGCTGTCCTGGAGCTCACTCCATAGACCAGGTTGTCCTGGAATTCATTCTATAGACCAGGCTGACCTCAAACTCATAGAGATCTGCCTGCCTCTGCCTCCTGAGTGCTAGGATTAAAAGTGTGTGCCACCAGCCCTGGTTTAAAATGTATTCTTTCTGACACAATGTTTCCCAAAGACTACTACCATTCCAGTCCAGACATTTCCATCGCCCCAAGAGGAACCCTACTCATGAAGCTGTCAGTCCCATTCCTCTCCTAGTATTGGCAACACCTTTCTTTTCTGCACTAAATTCCTCAGAGAAACAATCGAAAGGAGGACAGATTCATTTTGACTCATTGTTTCAGAGGTGTTGGTCCACATCGGCAGGCACTGATTGCTTTGGGCCTGGGGTGAAGCATATGGAATAGAATATGTGCTAGAGCAGAACTCATCTCATAGTGTGAGGAAAGCAGAGAGACACAGGAGATCCAGGAACAAAGTAAAGTCCCCAGGGACATGTCCTTAGGAACATGCTTCCTTAACTAGACCTTACTCCTAGAAGTTTCTGTGACTAACAATGTCATCGCTTATGGATTATGAGTCTGTCAAAGGAGTAATCTACTGGTTGGGTCATAATCCTCGGGGTCCGATTACCCTAGAAATCATTTGGGGAGACATATTATAAACAAACGAAAGCAGGTCTTCTTCCAAGCTTTTAAACATTGGCTCAGATTTTAAAAAAAAGACTCTAAAGCTTGCATGCTACATTTCTATGGCCAACATACACATTACGTTTATTTTCCATAACTATATTATATTCAAGATTCTCAAATCTACGAAAGTTGGATAGGAATAGGATGAGTACCCTGACCTCCGTCACTGCACCCACCTTTGGGTACAGTTTGCACGTACACATATTCTCATAAATACTCTCTCATGTAATTTACACCCGTGTGTATTCTCACATTCTCTCCCCTCCTCCGTCTACACTCATACTTTATGCTCGATTAAATGGGTTGTGAACATCAACACCAAGGTCTCCCACCCCTCAATACTTCCATCCGTCCCCTCAGAACAAGGATATCTACTTCTGCAGGGCCGTGACGCTCTAATTATGCTTGAAAGATGTGATATTCAGCATGTGTGCGTCCTCCATACACACATGATAGGACAGATAAATTAGATGTGGCCACATCAAAAACCTACCACTACCTGCTCTCTCCCTCCCTCCGCAGATTGGCGTGTACCGTTCTTGTGCTAAGACACACCAAGACTGGCATCCTGATTCATCTGTACTCTAGGTGTGTGGCTACAGGAAGTTTCATAAGGCTTCAACGTAAGATTGCTCCTGTGCAGAGATACCACACCCAGTCTAGGCACAGGGATTTGGGGATGGAGAGGCTCCTTGGTCCTGCCTCAACGAGATGATGGGACAGACTTAGTAGACTTCCTAGGGGAGGCCTTGCCCTCTCTGTGGAGCAGATGGGAGGTGGGGGAAGTGGAGAGTTTGGGAGAAAGGGAGGGAGGGGGAACTGGGATTGGAATGTAAAAAATAAATAATAAAAAAAAGATTACTCCTGTGCAAAACCTGAGCTTTCGATCATTTAAAAGAGATACAGTATTGGAAATGTACAGCAGATAGAAGGTGTTCAATCATTTAAAATGGTGTAGCTGAAATGGACATTACGGATTAGATGGTTCCACTGTACAGATGAGAAAACTGAGATTCAGGATGAGAAATGGGGTCCTGCCACCGTAGCTGCATTTGAACTCGTGTTTTTGCATTCATGTTGGAAGTATACTGCTATTACCTGAGGTGTCCGTCTTATACAGCCACAGTCCATTGTAGTTGAGGGTATGGCTAATTAGTGTGTCTACATGCTTTGGATTGACAGTCCTCTGACTTCTGTGACAAATACAATCCTTACTTCCAATGGATGGTCACAGGTGATAGTCCCCTGGTGCAGAGACCAGCAGCAGGTATAGGCATCCTGAGTTCCAGGGTACCTGGCCTTAGGAACCTAGACAACTGCTTATTCTTATATCACTGTCCCTTTTGTATCTCTCAAAACACGTGCAAAGATGCCAAATGAGCCAGAGGTGACAGTCTCAAAACATCCCTCCGAAGATACCTTCTTAGTTACAAAGGGAAACAGGGTCACTCGACAAGGGAGATTGCCAGTGGAAACCACCTTGAGTTGGCCTCAGCAATCATTGAGTAAACTGGTTTCATTTGTCTCCCACAGTACTGCATGGAAGGACACGACATCACCTCTGCAGTGTGTGTGCCTAAAACATCTTCAGGGACAATCCAGACTCTATCTTCTGAGTCCTGTTTAGTCAGGATTCTTCTTCTAGGCCACGGATGTTGTAAAAGACAAGGAAAGTAGGCAGCCTGTGACTGTTGAAGAATGCTGGCGATCGTGGCAGCTAATTATAAGATGGGATTATAGATTAGTTTGTGTATTAAAGAGAGAGAACAGACAGGCATGGAGAGGTGGCTTTTTGGTTAAGATCACCTACGACTCTGGCTGAAGACCAAGGTGGTTCCCAGCATCTACACAGCTGTTCACAACTCCCGTGACTCCAGATCCAGGGTGTCCAATGGCCTCTTCCGGCTTCCTGCAGACATTTGTACCTCTGCACACATGCAGGCTCACACACATACACACAATGAAACAACAAAAACAAATCTTAAAAATTTTTCAGAGAAAAGGTATAATCAAGGAAGCGAGAGCATTGCCTGTGTGTTAACTACCATCCTATCACGTTTAGTTTCCCAAACATAAACCTTTGTGGTCTTTCAGAAGTGTATCCTTGTTTCTGAGATGATAGGCTGAGGTACTGAGGGGTGGAAGACCATGGCGTTGATATTTTCAACCCATTTAACCGAAAAGAAAGAGTGAGTGCGTGTGTGTTGGGGGTGGTGTAACATGTAAAATGCCAGCCAAGGGTGGGGTACAGCGAAGGAGGTGGGGATAGTCACCCTAGTTTTTCAACTTTCCGAGGTCTGAAAACTTTGAACATAGTGAAGTTGTGAAACATAAAAGCAAGTTGCATGTAGGCCGTAGAAATGTACTGCTTAAGTTTTAAAGTGGTCCAAAGATGTAATTCTTAACTTTTAGAGAAAGCTACCAGACCGGGCCACATGACGCCCACACTTTTGGGCATGGTGGCAGTTGGTGCAGCTCTGTGGACTCCGCCTACTTCAATGGATCCCTATGCTCCCCAGGGACACATGCCTAGGTCCTCCCACTAGTGGGTGTGGGAGCAACTACCCAGGAAAGCCTTGATGCAGGAGGACTTTTTTTTTACTTCAAACTCCATATGGAGAATAGAAGGTTCTGGATGAACAACCCTCAGAAACTTACAGAGTAGGCTGGGTTATCTGCATAGCTGGCTAGCCAGGGTGCCCATAGGTGAATCAGAAGAATTAGGCTCTGCTGGGTGGTGATGGCACACGCCTTTAATCCGAGCACTCAGGAGGCAGAGGCAGGCAGATCTCTGTAAGTTTGAGGCCAGCCTGGTCTACAGAGTGAGTTCCAGGACAGCCAGGACTACATAGAGAACCCTGTGGAAAGCCAAAATAATAATAGCAGCAACAACAACTGAGCTGTACCTCATCTCTATCCTGCCTTTAACAGATGGGAGGCTTCTGGAGAGCACAGACTACACATACACCTTATGCTCTTTGCAGAGAAAGGAGTTTGCCAGGAAACATGTCATTGTCAATAGCCATCCAAATAACATTCTAGTAATCTTGACCACATCCATGTATGACCAACCATGATAATTATGTCTTTAAAAATTGCCTCAGAAGTCTATGAGATACTTGTGGCCAATCCATTTGCCAATGGTACTCATCATCTTAGCCAACAATTTGCCCATATCTCTTCAGACTAGGGCAAAGGACACACCTCACGTCCTTGCAGAAAGCCATGGCACTCAATTGGCCAAAATGAGTCTAATTAGGAGATGCGTACACGCCTCACCAGACATCATTGTAAACAGGATAATGTCTTTGTCATTGGTGTAGAAACAAAACCCCAATTCTAGTCTTGGCTCTAGCAGTGACTCAGTCTCCAAGGCTGGGTGATGGGGAAGTCCTGTGTATATGTCAATAAAGCACTGTTGGCCAATAGGGAAGCAAGATAGGTGGGACTAGGAGTCAAGGAGTATTCTGGGAAGGAGAAACACAGGGAGTCACAATGTAGCTGCCATAAGGATAAGAAGTCCAGACCTTTTCTCCAGTAAGAGAAATACTTAGATTAACAATTATGGAGTAAATACTTAAGTCAGAGCTAGCCAGTAAGAAACAAGCAAGGCCAACAGCTTTATAATTAATACAGCGTCTTGTGTGTTATTTGGGGACTACAATGTAGCAGAGCCCAGACTGGTGGGGGAAAACCAAAGCGGCTGGCAAGGAAAAGGCTTCACTCAACAGCTGGGTGAGGCCCTTATTCCATCTGAACCTTCAGCGGGTTTATTGGTCAATTATAGATAATTGTCTGCAGCCAAGAGCACAGTATATGTAGAGAGAGCTGGAAGACATTAAGGAGTTCTGGAAGACTACCGTCATAGTCTATCATTATTGTTTATCACCTTGCCTTCCTTCAGACGTTTCCTTGCCCCTCACTTAGTTCTTAGAGCTCTCAAACTGGCTTTCCTAAAAGATTTTTGCCCTAGAACATACACAGCTGAGACCTGGCCTGAGTTGTAGGCTTCCACAGGAAAAAGAATGTGTGTCTTAGTTTGGCTTCTATTGATGTGATAAACACCATGGGCAGAAGCAATTCAGGTGGGACCAGGGTTATCTCAGCTTACACTTTATAGTCCATCACAAATGCGAGGCAGGGACCTAGAGGTAGGAACTGAGTCACAGACCACCGAGGGGTGCTGCTTCCTGGCTGGCTCCCCGTGACTTGCTCAGCCTGCTTCCCTATCACCGCCCCCTCCCCCAGAATTACCTACCCGGGGGTGGCACTACCCCTCATCAGATGGACCCTCCCACACCAATTATTAATCAAGGAAATGCCTTACAGACTTGTGTAAGAATTGTCCATTGGAATTCCTCTTCCCAGATAACGCCAGCTTCCGTCACATTGACAAGAAACAAACGAGGACAATGGGCATTCCCTGGATAGCCCCGGAAAGATACTAGGAGTCTCTTCCCTGGAACTGCTGTTAGTGGAGTAAATGGCAAGTGGCTGTGCATGTCCCTGCTGGGGGAGGGGCTGGTGGGAGGGAAGATGGCAGGGCCAGCATGAGCCACGTGACTCTGCCCAGAGGAAGATGGTTCCGGGAGTGAGCAGGAAGGGCCTGGGTCAGGGACTGAAGGAAGGAGTCCTGGCTTGGGCTGTTCGGCCCTTTCCTGCCACGGGAGACATGAGAGTCACTGGGGCATGAGCCCCACACTCCCCTTGCCACCCGATGAGAGAGGACCTCAGAAACCACCACCGTGGCTTCACCAAGTGAAATGAAAAAGGTGTACGTCAACACTCCTGCTTTCACTCTTCCCGCGGCCTTCTTTACGTTCCTTTGGTGTGGGGATGACGTGGGCAGGAGGGGCCCAGTGTTCTGCTTTGCAACAGAATCTCGGCTACCTGGATTCAGCGTGACCCGCGTAGACGGGTGCCGGTGAAGCGGCTCACCTCCCGGAATGCAGCAGGCCCCATGCTGGACAGTCCGGATGTTCTAGACACTGAGGAAAAGCCGGGTCCTGCACTGGGCAACTGAGATAGAAATGAAAGCAAAGCAGATCAAAAAGTCCACAAGACCCCCACACCCCCAAAGCACTTCTGTAACAAGCAAAGGGGCAGGAAAACGGACAGGTAACCAGGAAGCAGTGTGGCGCTGAGGCAGCCCTGGGTGTGGATGAGGACACCCCTGACTGGAAGGGCACTCACGGGAGAGAGGGAAGGGCAACTGAAAACCAGCCACTTTGATGAAAAACGATTTTCACCTGGGGCTGTGGGCTAAGAGCAGCTGTCGCTTCAGAAATTGCCGCTGCGATCTTAATCTAAATGCTAAACAAGAAAGAGTCCGAAAGATACTGTGGAAACAATACAAGGTGTAGGGGTGAACTCCCAGAATGAAGAAAGGGGTCTTTCTCACACTGTTGCAGTCCCTCCCTGTGAGGGCCTGTGAGGTTCCCTCAGATGCAACCCTGTTGCTTAGCAGCTCCCAAGCTCTTGTTCTGGCCTCCAGCTTGGGTCCTGGCTCATGTTCATCTTCTACTAGTCATTTCCTTCACTCGAGAATGACTCGTTTTGTTCGGTGTGTATGTAAGGCGAGCTCTTGGTTCTGTTCTAGGGGTTATGGATGCTCAGAGAGCAAAGCAGATTAAACAATGCTCCACAGGGCTTTTAGTGCATAAAGAAACTTTACTGTATGTCTCGAATGAGCATCAGATGCTGCGATACACTTTTAACTACAGAGAGAGCAAAGTAGAAAAGACAAGGCAACACAGGGTGAGGGGTGATTGATTGCCTGAGAAGATTGAACAGGCCAGGCACGTGAAGTTCCGGAGCGAGAGGACCAGACAATAGAGACTGAATGCAAAGCCCTACAGCAAGAGATCCCAGCAGACCTCAGGGGCCACGTGGCCGGATGGAGAGAGAGGCGGTCAGAATGACATGCTCTGGGACTTCAGGGGCCATGGAAAGTTTGCTGGCTTCTATTTTAAGATAGACATCGCTGTCAATAGCAAGAATGGCATGGCTTGAGCTAATTTTCATCAGATTGCTTACATCGAGATGCTACCGTATGGGGCAGAGGGAGACATGGCAGCAGCGGGGCCAGAGTAGCTGGGGTGTACATACATGTGACACAGTATGTACTCCTGCTCCTGCTGTGTCTCAGCTCAAAGCCCACAGGCTGTGCTAATGTGTGGAATGTGGTTATGAAAGAAAGAAATCCAGGACGATCCCAAGACTCTGGGATAGGTCATCACCGCCAGAGGGGAAGATGAGAAGGGCCAATGGTATTTGGGAGAGAGCAGAAAATTGGCTTTAGGTGTTTCGAATTTGGAGATCTCTTAGTCAGAGGTGCGGGGTGGGCAGTTGTGTCTGAGTGAGGAATTTGGGGAAGTCTTCCAAGCCATCACTTTGAGGGTCATCCAATTTAAATTATTTGTGTATAAGTCTGTCCATGTCAGCATAAAGTCTTAGTCATCTTTGAAGTCCCATACAGCTCAGGAGTGGCTTGCTTACACCGGTGGAGACTCATTAACTTTTATAGAGCATGCAGACATAGCTAGAAAAATAAACTCAGGATTAATTTTGTTGTGATGACAATAGTGTGCCTTCCCTTCCCCACAGCACGAGTGAGCACACACACACACACACACACACACACACACAGAGAGAGAGAGAGAGAGAGAGAGAGAGAGAGAGAGAGAGAGAGAGAGAGAGAGAGATGATGGCATGAAGTACAGCTCCAGAAGAGGTGACCTGGCTCTCATTCTGCTGCCTATCCTAGCTGACTTCTGTTGGGTCATCTTGGGTAGGTTACTTAACCTCTCCCAGCTGCTTCCCCTATCTGTAAAACGGGAGTGATCTTAACAACCAGTTCAAAGTGCATTTTTGAAGCAGAATGGTGGCTGTGTGTGTAAAAATGTACAAAACCCCTTAAACAGGTAATATTATCAGGTTGGGAATCATCAGAGATAGGAATGACGGGCATCCATCCCTGAGCTTATCTCTTAGTCCATCGGAAGGACTTCTAGTCCGCCTTAGATCCCAGCAACTGGGATTCAGTATGTCCCCACTGGGCTAGCCTCTGCCTGCCTGGATCCTCCCCACTGTTAAACGGCTTAGGTCACCACAACATCCCCGCCCTATGCACATCACCCAGGCACCCTTCTCAACCCCTTCAGCCCTGACCAAGTTCCTCCCTAGTCACCCCCTACAGCAATGGCCTCCAAAGTGTCAGTAGTTGTATGGTAATACAATTAGGCTAGAAATACTTAAGGATTTACTCCTACTTACTATCAATTTGAAATATAGAGACAATGTTTTCAGCATAACTAGTCACCGGTAACATTAGAACCACAATGAGACACCACTGTCCACTGGTTAGAATAGCTTAGAGTGATACAACGCTTGGAGCAGCAGCAAATAACTCTGTAACAGTAGTATTATCAGTGAGCTGGCATGGGTGCAACTTTTGAGTTCTAGTTTTGAAGTTCCATATAAATATGCATTCATCATATGGCGCAGTGATCTTATTTAGGGGTATTTATCCCAGAGAGATGGCTCAGCAGTTAAGTGTGTTCTGCTCTGCCACAGTCTTGAGTTTGGTTCCCAACACCCATGTATGGTGGTTCACAACCACCTATAATTCCAGCCCCAGAGAATGCAGCTCCCTTTGCAGGACTCTGCAGGCACCAGCATTCATGTGCACATACCCATACTACATGAACACACACAAAAACATAGCATTAAGAATAAAGTAAATATTTTTTAAAAGAAGAAGAAACTATGTCTGCATGCTTCTGGTAGCTTTAATCATAATTGCCAAAACTAGAAGAAATTCATGTCTACTCATGTCCACTGAGTAGACAAAGGTCATAATCTGTATGACAGATGGACTACTACCCAGCCATAAAAAGGGACAAAGTATGGGTAGTGACAAAATAACAGCGTGGATGAACCCTAAATGTATTTTATCAGTGAGGTAATCTGAAACCAAGAGGCTCCATGTTGTATGGGTCCATTTATTTGACATTCTGCAAGAGGAAAATCGATAGGGGTAGGGAAGAGATCAGAGGTTGTTGTCAGGTGTTGGGAGGATTTGATGACCAAAAGGCAGTGTGAGGGCATCTAAGGGTGAAGACACAGCTCCGCCTCATGACTAGTGACTGATAGAAGCTCTGTGGGTTGGTTAGAACCCAAATAACCATGTACAAAAAATTGAACATGGAAGGGTGTAAATTTAAAAAATAAATAGAATGTGGGCTGAAACTCAAAACAGGACAGAAAGTATGACAGATGAACCTAACTATATTGCAAATAAGTGATGTCACCACACGGAAGCGGTGGTGAAGAAAGAGCCCCAGTAACCAAGCCATCACTATGCTCTGAAAGTATGCAATGAAAGGAAGTTAGGCTGTGAACAAATAATGTTGTTAATATATTTGTGTCTCACAGACACAGGGGTTGGCTCTTCCGAAGACGGATACTCAGTTTCAACAGTAAGTTACTGTAGACAAGGAGATCCAGGCTTGGGGCGGCCAGGAGACAGGAGGCCAGAACAGACTCAATTGTGTTGGATCCAGAGGCATCAGCATGAAGTCATGTTTGTTTGTGGTAAAATAGAGTGTCGGGCTGATCATTTTAATCTTTTTAATTGTACAATTCAGTAGCATTCAGCCCCTCCACAGTGTTATGTAACCATTTCTAGAATTTTTCATCATCCCCAATACACTGTAACAAAGACACAGTAATTCCTTATTCCTTGACCCTCACTCACCTCTGTTCTACTTTGTCTCTGCGAAAGTGTCTTTTTGTACTTAAAAAAATTGAAATCACAATATAATTGCATTGTTTCCCTACTTCTTTTTTCTTCCCTCCAGCCCTGCCTATGCACCTTATACTGTATTCTCTCAAATTCATGTCCTCTTTTTCTTTAGTTGTTGCTACAAACGTGTGTGTGTGTGTGTGTGTGTGTGTGTGTGTGTGTGTGTGTGTGTGTGTTCCTAAATACATAAATACAACTGGTTTGGGCTGTATAGTGTTATCTGGCTATCTGCATGTATAATCTCAGTGCGGACTACTTGGTATTGGATAATCACTATCTTTTCTGGGGAAGATCATTTCTCCCACCCTCAGCATTCCCTGACCGCCTGTACTTCCTTGTCTAGGGCTGAGCCCCGTGAGCTGTCTGCTGATGATGTCATTGTTCAGGTCTTGCTTAGGCAGCCATGTGGATGAGACTTCAGTGTAGCTTCTCTGCTCTTTTTAGAAACGCAATCACATAGCAAACTTCCTGTTCCTCTGGCTCCCTAGGAGGGTCTTCCCCCGTCCTCTTCTGAAATGATCCCTGAGCCTCGGGTGTAGGAGTTATGTTGCAGATGTATCAGTTGGGACTGAGTACCACAAGATCTCATGTTCTGTTCATTTTGATCTCTTGTGGTTTTCTGTAATGGTCTGCATCTGGCTAGACCCTGGCAATGGGTGGGCACCGTCTAGCTGGGCAGAAGGGTTGGCTTTGGCATGGTGAATGTGTCTTTTCAAGGTACCTCGTGGAAATAGAGTTGCAAGACCCTTTATCTTCTGTGCCTTGCTTATGTCACTCTCTGGGATCATTCATGCTACCACATGATCAGAATATGCTCTTTTCTGAGGCTAAGTAATACTAAGTTATGTGACTGTATCAGCGTGTTTATCTTTTTTTTTGCCTATGATGGACACACACAGACAAATAAATGAGGGAGGGCTGGTTCAGTGGGTAAGAGCACTTACTACACAAGCCTAAGGATGCAAGTTCGAACTCCCAGAACCCACATAAAAACTCAGAAGTGACCCCAAGCACTTGTAATGTTGGTGCTGTGGGGGTTGTGGGGTGAGACAGGAGGGCTGCTGAGGTTTCCTGATTGCTGTGAATAGACAATGGGAGGGCTGCCCAGCATTTGTTGGTGGCACTGAACTGTACCCCTCAAATGATTAAGATAGTGTGTTGCATGTTAGGGGTATGTTACCCATTTTTTTAAGGGCTGCAGAATTTGTCATGTGGGTCTGTCCTCTCTTCCTTGGGCAAGTTTCTTGAGGATAAGACTTTTCCCCACCACGTGGTCAGTCTGGGTCATACCTTGTTCTATAAGGCAGCACCGGGTTGGGTATCAGGTCAAACACAATTCACAGATGGAGATCAACAGAAGAAGAGGAAGGTCAGGGTGCCGAACAGGAAAACCTGCACTAGGGGCAGCTAGTAGCCAGGTTTCATTGAAGATTATCTTCAGTGAAGGTTATCTTTATCTTGAAGAGACCAGACAAGACTTCCTTTGGATCTCTGGGGCTTGGCGACTCAGGATGGGGAGTAACCAGGGAGATGCATGATCCCTCTCCCTTCGCCATCTCTGCCTGCCCAAGGAGTCAGCCTGAAACTGTGTGTTCTTTGTCTGTGTGAGTTCTTCCTGTAGGGCTTACACTTAACCCTTCTGCATAGACAGGATTGTGTGTGCCAGTCTACAGGCCCCACATTTCAAAGGCTTAAAACCTCTGAGGCTAAGCAATGTCACATGTCCAAAAGTGAGTTAAAACATGGGAGGGATTACATTGTCCCTTTACATTCCTGGGCCCATTTCCAGGATTTCAACCAAGTGTGGAATGGGAGCTTTGCAGTGGTTGGGAGGTAGGCTGGACTGCCTCTACTCTTAGCTTATGCTGACTTCTCGTCACATGAGAAACAGTACAGGGTAATGACTACTGGCATAGCGCCACGTGTTAAGAAATCTAGAGATGAGGTAAAGTATAGGGGAAGAAAGGTGAATATAGATTCTGTGTAAACACTGGGACATTCTGTTTAAGGAACTGATTACTCTTGGATTTTTGGTTCTAAGGGGATCCTGTAGCCAATTCCCCTTTAATACCAAGAGATGCTTGTGTGGTCCTCCAGCAGGCAGAGTGCTGTCTGTCACTAGTGAACACTGAGAGTCTACTTCTGTGTCACCCAGCCCTCATCGACACCCCTTCCCTCCCCCTATCCTCATCCACCTCCCCACACGTACATACATGCACTCAGTCTCCAGAAGGCAGGTAAAACCGGAGGCTGGATGACCTAGTCCCAGACACTCACACACACACACACACACACACACACACACACACACACACACACACACACACACACACACACACGCGCGCGCGCACGCGCGCGCTATCCCACCAGGAGAAGAGAAGAAGTTTGCTTGGGTGCAGAAGTCTCCCTGGAACCTTGGAGTCTGTTTGTCTCCTGTTGCTCTGTGCATTTCAGGCAGGATTGCTCACTTAATATCCCTCCTTCTTCTCTGGGTGAGGAACTCATACAGGCTGCCTGCCTTGGGGGTAGGGGTGACTCACTGGCTTCCCAGCAGCTAATCAACAGCCAGTGGAGAGTGATCCCTGGGTTGTTTCCCCTCTGCCACTACTCGGAACCAGAATCAGCAGCAGCTGCAATCCTGGAAGATGAAGAACACATTATCAATAACAGGCATTTTTTAAATATGCATTTTGTTGTTCGTTCGTGGTTGATCGGCTGTTCAGTTTTGTTTGAGACAGGGGCTCACGAGGTCCAGATTGGCCTTAGTATGTAGCTGTGGCTGGCCTTGAACCCCTGATCTTTCTACCACCTCCAAGATGCTGGGTTATAGTTATATGCTACTCCCCCTGGCTTTGTTTTGTTGTGTTGTATTGTTTTGTTTTGCGAGACAGGATCCCACTTTATAGCCCAGTGATGTGGAAAGTCATAATATAACACAGGCTGGCCTCAAATTGGCAGCAATTTTCCTGCCTCGGCCCCTGAGTGTTGAGACGGTGGGCCAGAACCACAATGCTGAATGGTTTGCGTGTTTAAGAAAGCAACAGAGACTGGGGGCTCAGTTGATAAAATGCTCGTGGCACAACTATGAGGACCTGAGTTCGGGTCCCCAGTCCCCTTGTAAAAAAAACCCTAAATACAGAGGTGTCTGACTCTAATCCCAGGGCTGGGGAGTCACAGACAGGATGAGTTCTTGCGTTTGCCAGTCTAGCCAAACCTATGAGTTCCACGGGTCAGTGAGACAATAGAGGAAGACGCCCAATATCAACCTTAGTCTTCCACGTGTTCATCCACACACACAGACCTAACGTGGGCACACACAACACACACTTGTATATCCATGCACACAGACCTGACGTGTGCACACACAACACACACTTGTATATCCACGCACACAGACCTAACGTGTGCACATGCAACACACACTTGTATATCCACGCACACAGACCTAACATGTGCACACGCAACACACACTTGTTTATCCACGCACACAGACCTAACGTGTGCACACACAACACACACTTGTATATCCACACACACAGACCTAACGTGTGCACATACAACACACACTTGTATATCCATGCACACAGATCTAACGTGTGCACACACAACACACACTTGTATATCCACACACACAGACCTAACGTGTGCACACACAACACACACAATTGTTTTGGGTTTTGTTTTTTTTTTAAACAACGGCTGGGGCTGATGAAGCAAGCCTATCACCCTAGCTTATCAAGGGGTTGAGGTAGGAGAGTTGAAAGCTCAAGGTTTGCCTGGGTGAATTAGGGAGATCTTGTCAAAAAGTTAAATGGGGGTTGGGGACATGTGCATTCATGAAGCCCTAGGTTCAATCCCCCCATGTTGGGAAGAAGGGGAGAAGCAACCACAGGAGTAGGATTTACTTTTTAAACAATGTAGTGCAATCTTTATTTAAAATTGGTTTCTTAGCAACAGTTAAAGAATGATGTAGGATCCGGGTGGTGTTAGCACACGCCTCTAATCCCAGCACTTGGGAGGCAGAGGCAGGTGGATCTCTGTGAGTTTGAGGTCAGCCTGGTCTACAGAATGAATTCTAGGACAGGCTCCAAAGCTACAGAGAAATCCTATCTCTAAAAACAAAAAAGGAATGATGTAGAAGACAGTGAGCCGCATCCACCTATGTCCATAGCTTCTGAGATTTGGGCTGCATTTGGCCTTACACTAGTTTTATCAAACTATTCTCTTTCTACATAAATTCACAGTACTTGTGACTCACCCAAGACTTGCTTCCCTTTGGGGATTGGGAGTTTCTGGCTAGGAGGAAATAGATGAATTCGTTCATTTGTTCAACAATGATTTACTTGGCTAAGTAGCTTGTAAGCCCTGAGCTCCCTTCCAAATACTGTAGAAGACGCAAGGGAAGTGAAACACTCATTACACCTTCCCTAAAACATCCTCCCTGGAGAGAAGTCTTCCTGCCCCTAGACCCGGTGAGGAACCAGACCCAGAGAAGAGAGACCTCAGGCTCCGGCTTTCACTTTCTTAGGGCCACTCTAGTTTCACTCTACTGGACAAATTCCCATGCGATGTACCCTGTCCAGATTGTCCTTGCCGTGTGAGCAACTGCTCCCCTTGTCTTGCCTACATACCCTTGGATGCCACCCTCCACAGACAAGAGTGACTTCCAACCGTGACTTCCCAAGACCCAGCCGTGCCAAAGAACGGGCTGTGGCCCCAAATGAAACAAGTCAGTTCAGCACACGGAGTGTCCCAGCTCAGATTTCTCTGTTTGCAGAAGTTAATCCTTTGTTATTGTTCAACATTACCATATTATTAAATCCGGGCAGACCTTAACTGGCATGTGAGTGCTGGTTGAAATGATGGATTTTCAGCATTGGCCGTAATTGTGTTCTGGGGACAGAAGCCAACACCTTGGTTTGCCTGGGTGTGGTGGTAGCAGCGGTAGCCTGGGGCCATTCGTCAGGACCTGGGGAGGGCTGGTCAGTCCCATAGTCAGGTGAGTAAGTGATGCAATGATAACTAAGGACACCTGCTGGGGAAAGTTGGTGCCTTCTCTAGAGTCTAAGTGCATGATGGTCCAAAGAGAAAATGCTTCTAATATTAATGGGAGAATACCAACCAAAAAACTTCTCTATCCCTGGTTCTGAAGAGCACTATGACAAACATGTTGTGAAGACGCTAGTTATTCCAAAAGCTCATCTGAGGCCTCCATAGCCTCAACAAGAAAACTTGTGCTATACCCACCTGGGGCCCCAGAGAGAAAGCACACACAAGTAGGCTACCAGCATCTCGCAAACCTTCAGAGTCCCTGGGCACAAAATAGCAACTGATTGAGGGACCTGTGTTGACCCCTTGTTTTCCTGGGGGGGAGGGGAGGATCACTGCCATAAGCACAAACTCATTGACAGGTTGGGATTTGAAAATGTGATCTACCAAACACAGTGCCCTGCTACTGCCGAACAGGAAGACATTAAGGTAATGGTGGTTTTAGTTCTGACTTCCTGCACACAGTATCTCTTGTTAGGGCCATGTTATAAGTATCTCTTGTTAGGGCCATGTTATAACTCCCTCTTCAGCCGTCTCCCTGTAGAAACGTTGCTTCCTCCCCTCTTTATTCATGGCTGCTCACTTCTAGGCAGCACAGTGTGAGCTTCTGTAGTTGAGAGGGTCAAAGGCAGAGATCTTGCAGTTCTTGAATTTCCCAGATCATCTTGGCACCAGTACCAAACAGATCCTGAAAAAGTGTCTTGGAACTGAACTGAAAACTTCCTCCCTGCCTGCCAGAGACCCTTGACAGCTGCCGAAGTCACCGCTTTGTAGCTCCCTTCAGCCAATGCCTAACTCAAATTCTCTATCTCACGTTTCAACCAATGCCTTTTGTCAAATAAACGGTAGGGAGAGGGGCGGCCTCTTCCCACCTTTGTCCTCTGTGTTCACCTGGCTGGCCACCTAGTCCGCCATTACTCCCCTCTCACCCCAGTCAGCTGCGGGAGTCAGCTGACCCAAAGGTTTGGAGTGCAAGAGCAGGGCCAAGTGGATTTGTCAAGCGGCTTGCACCCTTACTGCTCTGCCAGGCTCAGTGAAGGACCAGCCCCCGCTGAAGGGCCTGTGGCTGGCTGCTGGTTGGAGCTGACCCTCTGGAGAAAGACCTCAACAGGATAGGATGCCTTTTGTTCTCTGGGCCTCTGCCCAAAGTAGAGCTGATTTTCACTCCGTTTGCCCATTCTGTATTTTAAAACACAGGTGGAGAAAACATGAACTATACATTGATTCAATTCCTGATCGACATGGAAAAAACTATAAAAACAAAACAATTATATGAGCTATCTTATGGCCAGAGGCACATGGTAGCTTGGGCTCCCAGGACCCCACAGCCATGTTTTACAGAGTAGCCATCCGGGTCTGTAAATGCCCTGACTGTCACTCTCTCTCCCCCATGGCCTGCTGACATGTAAGGAGTGGGAGCTGGGCCCCGGGAGCTGCACGGTATGGAACTGCCGCTAAGAAAGGCCCAGAGTCATTGCCCAGGGCTAAAATGAGTCATCAAGCAATCCAGAAGAAAACCTGTTAGTGGCAAAGCTGTACTTCCTGTGCCCAAAGCTGCACTTCCTGTGCCCACGGCTGTACTTCCTGTGCCCAAAGCTGTACTTCCTGTGCCCACAGCTGTACTTCCTGTGCCCACGGCTGTACTTCCTGTGCCCAAAGCTGTACTTCCTGTGCCCACAGCTTCTGAAGGAAGATTCTGGCCGAGTGGGAGGCGTGCAGGAACCCCCAGGACCTGGGGTAGCTCCGGGTGAGTTAGGAAGGACAAAGTGTCTCAGAAGGAAGCTCGGGACATCGTTCACACATTCTTCTCTCGTGATTAAAGAACCCTGCATATCCACAGACAGATGCCGCTCCAGGCCACCCCCTAAAAGTGCTACATAATGGAGGGACGTCTGAATGTAAATAAAATGTGTGTGAAGGATTTCAGGTCAAACGAAAATTTTAATTTATATATTTCTTACTTTGTTTTGAGACAAGGTTTCATTTTGTAGCCCAGGAGGACCCGGAACTAATTCTATAGCATAAGCTTGGCTCAAACTCACAGCAATCCTGCCTCAGCATACTGAGAGCTGGGATTATAGGTTTGCACCACCATGCCTGGCTTCTTGAGTCAACTATAAAGGATTTTTTAAGCATACCCCCCACCTTTGGTGATAGGAATATGAGGATAAAACTCGAGGTCTTGCACATGGTAGACAAAAGGGGCAGGTCTTCTACCACTCAACTGTATCCCGGGCTCTTAGCTTTCCAATGCCCTGGGTGACAACTGACAGCTGGGGACAATTGTCACAGGTACCTATTCCTGTAAAGAAACCCTAAGATTTTTTATCCCAATTTGTGCCTACAACTAAATCGTTCTGGAGGGCCACTCTATCTTCAACAAACTCTATGGCCCAGTTGACCAGAAAGTACCTAGTTCAGAGTCATTTATGGCTTATCTGGCCACAGGCTGTCACTGCCCTAGACAGGAATTTGATCATTTGCCAATCTTTATAGAATAGTTCTTAAAAAAAAAACAATCCCAGCCAATCCCAATTCTCTGAGGTAGTAGAAAGATTTAGTTCAGGCCCTCCCTCTCTCCCTCCCTTCCTCTCTCTCTCTTTCTCTCTCACTCTCATATATATCTATATCTATATAGATGATAGATAGATATGCGTGACTCTTACTCTCTTCTCTCATATATATTTCAGCTATATCATATATCATCTATATGGCTCTTATTCTTCTCTTATATGTCTGGGCTCTCTCTCTCCCCCTACATATAGGGTTTCCTATACCCAAAGTAGCCTCAAACTCAGTATGTACATAAAACTTGAACTCTTATTCTCCTCACCACCACTCCTAAATTCTAAGACTGTAGGCATGGACAGCTATGTCCACATTACACCACACCAAGCATCAAATCCATGTGCATGCCGCATGGGAAGCTCTCTACCACTGAGCCACATTCCCCAGTCTCTCTCAGATCTCTTTAAGATATAAAAATATACTTAGTGTTTTCATGCTCATTAGATAGATCTGTCCAGGAAGAGAGAAGGGACTTATGGGAAGAGCCTGGGCCTTTAATCTGGAGAAAGAACCTCTCAGCATGGGAATGGACAAAGTCGAACACATCCCAGGCAGCAGAACTGTGTGAAGTGCCTTAGGGGGGACAGGGGAGAGCTCCTGCCATGGAAACAATCAAAGAAAGACAGCATATGTATAGTCTGGGGGCACGAAAGAGCTGTCTGTATCACTATGGATGGTTGATTCTCAAGATAATTCCAACCTATGATGGACTGAAAGTTATGCTCCCTCCAAACAGATATATTGAAGTCCTAACCTTCAAGTATAGTATAGTATAGTATAGTATAGTATAGTATAGTATAGTATAGTATAGTATAGTGTAGTACAGTATAGTGCAATACAGTATAGTATAGTACAGTATGGTATAGTGTAGTACAGTATGGAACAGTACAGTATAGTACAGTACAGTGCAGTATGGTATAGTACAGTACAGTATAGTATGGTATCATGTAGTACAGTATAGTATAATACAGTACATTATAGTATAATATGGTATAGTGTGGTACAGTATAGTATAATACAGTACAGTATAATACAATACGGTATAGTACAGTACACTATAGTATAGTACAGTGCAGTATGGTACAGTACAGTATGGTGCAGTATAGTATAGTATAGTACACTGTGATATAGTACAGTAAGTATATTATGGTACAGTATGGTGTACTACAGTACACTGTAGTATAGTAAAATGAGGTCATGAGGGTACCGTCCCCACATCCTTCCCTAAAAGAAGAGAAGTGTGATTTCTGTAGATTATGCCGACAAAGACACCATCCAAGAGTCATCGATTGCATGGAGGTTAAAGAGATGGGGTTGAGTCTACGCCAGCCTGACATCTCACAGGAGCCCTTGCAGGAGATGCCCTGAGTACTATAGAACAGAAAGAAAGGGCTGGGTGTGGCAGGGGCATGCCTGCAATCCCAGCACTTGAGAGGCACAGACAGGAGGACCAGGGTTTAATGCCAGTCCTCGCTACACAGGAAGTTTGAGACCAGCCCTGGCTAAGGGAAACACTAGCAAGAAAGGAATGAAGGGAGAGGATGGGGGCAGGGAGAGAGGGATGGAAAGAGAGGGAAGGAAAGGAAGGAGAGAGAGGAAACAGACAGGAAGGAAGGAGAAGAGAGGGGGAGTGAGGGAAGGGGAGTGGAGAGGAGAGTAGAAAGGGGAGGAGGGTGAGGGGAGGGAGGATGAGAGAAGGGTTTGTTCTCCTTCATGTGCCAGCATCAGAGGTCCAGATGGGAGGCATCAAATAAACTCTGCAGGAAGCCAAGTAGCCAAGGCTAGCCCTTTGCATGGAAAAGCATCCATGTAGTACCACTGTTGGTGAGACTCCAGAGACATTAGAAAGCTCCTTCTTGAGGTTGGCGAGAAGCCTCAAGGGCTTATTGGTTAAGAGCATAGACTGTTCCTGTAGAGGAGCCAAATTCAGTTGCCAGGACCCAAGTCTGAAACTCTGTGTCCAGGGGAGCAATGCCTCTGGTCTCTGTGGGTACCTGCACTCACATGCCTCCACACAGACACACTTGCATGCATGTAGTTTAAAATAACACAAATTAATCTTGCCAGTTGTGGTAGTGCATGCCTTTAATCCCAGGTTAAAATAAAAGTGTGTGTGTGTGTGTGTGTGTGTGTGTGTATGTATGGGGGGCTCTCCTGCGCCTCCCCCAGCAGATACCATGGCACCTTGCTCTCCCAAATGGTTAAGGAACACTGCCAAAAACTCAAATCCAGGACATTAAGTCACCCAACCTCTAAGGAGTCGTCATGGAAAAGAAAATTTGAATCTGGCTATTTCCCATGTTTATTTCACTTTTTAAAGACATTGATTATTTTTAAATTATGAGTGTGTTCCAGTGGGTCTCATGTGTGGGTCTGCAGAGGTCAGACACATCTGATCTCCGGGAGCTGGAGCTAACGGGAGACTCGGAGCTGCCCAGTGCATGCTGGGAATTGGACTCAGGTCTTAACAGTCAGGAGCCTTTTCTCCGACCTTTTATTTCACTTTCACTCTTAAAGTACTTTTAAAGTTACAGAAAAGTGGGGGGGGGGGATAATATAAAGAACACCCTTACTTTTACCACCTAAAATGTCAGCGAAGATTTCACATTGCCTCTGATCATTTCATTTTCACACAGAATCGGATGGGTCAGTGCCTTTGCTATTGTGGCCCCTGTGACTGTCCTAACAGAGCAGTGTGGCTTTCTTTTCTCATCCAAGTGTGAATTAAATCTAAAACTATGAATCAAACAGGAACACCAGGATATTTTCCGTGTCAAGGGCTCTGCTCAGAGGGTCTCCTGTGTCTGGGGAGACTGGCTTGGCAGGGAGGCTATGTAAGTAAGTAATTGGCACAAAACAGCCAAAGGCCCCGATGACCCCAAGCTGGGTCTCCTCGGGCGGGCGGGACAAGAGGAGGCCTGCGAAGGCCGCTTCCTAGAAAGGCCCGCCCAGGCTTCCTCCTCAGCTTGGCCCTTCCTGCAAGCCATTGTCGCGTTGGGAGGACCAAGCCAGCCGGCCTTGCAGGGAGGCATTTCCGGGAGGCACGGAGCAGGCAGCCTGGCAGGGCGGGGCCCATCGAGAGAGGAAGTGCTTGCCGAGGAGTGGCACGTCGCCCTAGGCTATGCCAAGTGCCCTGCTGGGCATGGGAAGGGGACTGTGCCACCGCTGGGACCCCAAAACAGACCTTGAAGGCATAGAGCAGAACCGGGGGCGTTCTGTACTGCTTTGATTCCCACAAGTGAGGACAGTATTTCTTACCTCCTTACGCATTGTCTTAGGGCTCTGTGTTGAGAAAAAAATTAATCACTGCATTCATTCACTCACTCACTCACTCCACAGTTGCTGAGCTTCGTCAGGGAGTAGGGAATGAAGGACAGGAACATCCCCTGCTATCCTGAAGCTGCCCTTGTCGCAGACAGGCTGACAAAGACTGGCAGACATAGTAAGTACAGCATGCACGCTGTAGCTGATGAGTGGTGCCTGGGAATGGATGGGTAAGCAGGGAGCGGATAGCTCCCTAGGAGGAGCTTCTGGGTGGAGAAAGGAGGAGGGACGTCACCCAGCTTGGGAAGCCTGCCTTGGCAGAATGTGAGTGTACAACTGTGTAGCCCCCCACCCGTGCCTGGCTAATCACGGAAAGAATGGCGGTATCTGTTCCAGCTCCCAAGATTGCCAGGATACATTGTATCCATTTTGCCACAGCTGCTGACATCCACAACACTTGGACACAATTTATCTCTCCAGTCGTGTTCCCTCTAGGGCCTGCAGCTCAAAGCGGGTGGGGGACAGGGGGCTATACCAGGCTTCAGACCCAGGCCGTCTCCTGGAGTACAACACCTCTTCCTCCCCTGTGTCCACCTGACACACTCACTCTTCCTCCGAGATTCTATGCCGCATCACATCCCCTTTATCCACCCCCCCCCCCAGTTCTGCTTCTATGACACTTGGTGCAGAAATCCACTGGCCATACTACAGTGATGCACCACACCCTGGCAGGCTCCATTGGCTTTGACTGGCTATGCCCCCCCCCCCAAAAGAGTTCTTAGTAGCCAGTACCTGCCTGGTACAGAGTAGGTCTCAATAATGGGATTCAGAACGGTAGGGCAAGCAGTGCTTGACTTCTCTGGTCCCCAGTGAGGGCTTTGGAGACCTTCAGTGGATAGCCTCTTACCATGCTTCTAGCTGTCTAACAAACTGTATTCACAGACTTGGACTCCTAGGATGCAGGCTTCCCGTGGCCAAGAGGCCGGTGGTGGGGAAAGCAACTCATTTTCGTTACAGAAAATGACTGGCTCAAGAGGCATTGTGTCCAAGAGAATAGAAGCAGCCACCCCTCTCCCTGACCCCACCCTTGCCCTGGGTGCCAGTCTGGGCTGGCTACACAACTCCTGGAAACCCTGGTCATCAGCGTGTTTCCTCTCCCGCCCCCGGGGGACCTGAGCACTCCTGGGGCCACGGCGCCTCTGCAACAGAGCCCCAGTTCTTATAAACATGTGCTGGGCCTGCTGCTTGGCTACCACTGGCCCTCCCCCACCACCTGGCCGTCGTTTGAAAGATCCTCACCACCGTCCTTGTCTTCTGATTCCTGTCTGCACAGTCCTGATCCATGCCCTTGCCCTGTCACCTAGATGGAATGGAATGTCTCTGACTCACACCTTAGAGTGACCTGCTAAAGTTCCCTTTTCAGGTCACCTCTTTGCTCAGAAACCTGTAAGGGCTTGCCCAGAGGGCAAGGTCCAAACACTCAAGACCAGGATTCTAGGTTCTCTGCAGACTGACCCTAATCCTCTGGGTATATATATCTCTGCTCCCTTTTGCTAGGTTTTTCTAGCAACGGGCCAGTCCTGAGCTTTACCTACCTGAAGGCTCTCCCACTCTCCTGTAGCCCCCAGGCCCTGAGGATCCCTAGCCTGCACAGACAGTCTCAACTCAACCATTTCCCACATATGTGTCTCTTACCCCTGTAGCGGGGATTTAATAATCAGGCACACACCCCCCCCCACACACAAAGTATCAAAGGTCCCTGCAGCCCTAGAATGTGTTTTGCTGTTCCTTTTTCACATTTGCCTCAGTTTTTCATCTATAAAGTAAGAGCCCGAGGTCCAGACCTCACCCTGCACCAGTCTGTGCTGTGACACAGTAGCCTAAAACACGGGCTGGGAGACCGAGAACGTGTTTACCAGTGGGAAGAGTCCAGACCCTCATCTCCTGGCTCCCATAGGGGCTGGGCTCCCATATCCTGGTGTTCCAAACCCGCCTCTTGAAGGGGGATGGGTTGACAAGTAAGTGCATTGAGCTCAGAGCTTCGATGTTTGTTCTCTAGAGAACCTTGTAAAGGCGTCCGGAAGGAAGATCACTTGCCACCATTGAGCCCTGACAGTAGGATGTCAGTTATCAGGGCAGAAAGAATGGCTGGTACAGGGACCATCTCCTTGCCTTCCTCTGGGTAGATTCTCATCAGCTCTAGATTAGGGGACAGACAGAGGAGACAGAAACCATTTACGAAACTGAAAACAAGAACTTATCGCCTGCTCATCCGAGGCCACGCAAACCTCATGTCCTCAACTGCTGTCCTGAGAAGAAAACCTGTACAGGGTTTACCAGGTGGAGGGAAGCAGCTGCCACTCAGGTTGGCAAGGCTACCCAGGGCTTCTGCTCACACTGTGCTCTGGTGGGGAGAGTAATGGGAGTAGCTTGTCAGTCTCTTGGGGCAAGATGCCTGCTGGGAGGTAAATGCTGCTCCCATGAGGATGGGGTAGAGGTAACTGTCATGGAATGCAGGTGGGTTTCAAGTAGAGAAAGTGGGTGTGGGGGCGGATGGAAAGGGAGGAAGGGATGAACCTGCATTAACTGAGCAGCTGCTATGTGCCAGGTACAATGGTAGACACATCTACATCTATTGCATCATCTGGTATCCCAGCAATCCTGGAAGGCAATTTTACAGGTAACATCTGTAACGGGTACTCTTCCCTTCTGCTGCCTGGGTCCCGTTGCCACTTTAGCCCCCAAATAATACACGAGACACTGTATTAATTATGAAGCTGTTGGCCCTTTGCTATGGTTTTTAATAGGCTAGCTCTGAAAACAAAATCTAGGGATTGTCATCTGTTTATACTCGGTTCTTTCTCTAAAAGTCTAATTTCCATCACATTTACCATCTTCCTTATTTTTGGGCGCTCTCTCTCTTGTATCCTGACCGTGGTTGGGGGCCATAGAGTGCTGACCTGACTGTTCCTTCCTTTATCCCCTAAATCTTCCCATGTACCCGTGACCACACCCCTTTGTGGTGTGGTCAGCTTCAGGTACTTTGTCTCTCCCTACAAACATCTCCAAACATCTCCTCCTCCTCCTTGTCCTCCTCTATCTTTTTTCCTTTGCAGATCTGACTATAAAGTTATTTGTGTTAATTACAGGCATGGTCTATGAAAATAATAAAAAGTATATGTAAGTGAATGAAGAGCATATCTAGTCCCTGTGGTCATGGCACAACACTAAGGCCTTCAAGTGTGTTGTAAATTCCAGGTTTTGACATTTGTTTGAAATATATGTAATAATCCCACATTGTGTGCGCCATTTTCTACTTGCTTGGTGACCTTTGCAACAAAAATATTCCCATGCCATTAGAAATTCTACAAAAAGCATCTTTTGTGCCTTCCCAGTGTTCCAAGTAAATGCCGCTAGTTTCCAAGTCATTCCCCGACTTCTGGACATCTGTTTTCCTTTCTCTCCAAATGATGAATAGCATCGTTACACCAACATCTTTTGCCATATTTCTTTTCTTTTTTTAGGAATGAGTTATTTTTATGTAACTTTAGAACAAACAGATTTGGGAGAAAGAGAGGTTATTTGAAGATCTGTTTGAAAGCTTCCCAGATCAAATGATTCAGGTTCTCGGAAGCAAGGGAAAAATCTGGGGTCAGAAGGTCAGGGCACAGGTGCAGTGCTCCCCAGGCATGGGTCATCAGAGTCCTCCCCAAGACATGGGTCATTAGAGTCCTCCCCAAGACATGGGTCATCAGAGTCCTCCCCAAGGCATGGGCCATCAGAGTCCTCCCCAGGCATGGGTCACCAGAGTCCTCCCCAGGCATGGGTCATCAAAGTCCTCCCCAGGCACAGGTCATCAGAGTCCTCCCCAGACAGGGGTCATCAAAGTCCTCCCCAAGACATGGGTCATCAGAGTCCTCCCCAAGGCATGGGCCATCAGAGCCCTCCCCAGGCATGGGTCATCAGAGTCCTCCCCAGGCATAGGTCATCAGAGTCCTCCCCAAGACATGGGTCATCAGAGTCCTCCCCAGGCATAGGTCATCAGAGTCCTCCCCAAGACATGGGTCATCAGAGTCCTCCTCAAGACATGGGTCATCAGAGTCCTCCCCAAGGCATGGGTCATCAGAGTCCTCCCCAAGGCATGTGCTATCAGAGTCCTCCCCAGGCATGGGTCATCAGAGTCCTCCCCAAGGCATGTGCTATCAGAGTCCTCCCCAGGCATGGGTCATCAGAGTCCTCCCCAAGGCATGGGTCATTAGAATCCTCCCCAGGTATGGGTCATCAGAGTCCTCCTCAAGACATGGGTCATCAGAGTCCTCCCCAAGACATGGGTCATCAGAGTCCTCCCCAGGCATAGGTCATCAGAGTCCTCCCCAAGACATGGGTCATCAGAGTCCTCCTCAAGACATGGGTCATCAGAGTCCTCCCCAAGGCATGGGTCATCAGAGTCCTCCCCAAGGCATGTGCTATCAGAGTCCTCCCCAGGCATGGGTCATCAGAGTCCTCCCCAAGGCATGGGTCATTAGAATCCTCCCCAGGTATGGGTCATCAGAGTCCTCCCCAAGACATGGGTCATCAGAGTCCTCCCCAAGACATGGGTCATCAGAGTCCTCCCCAGGCATGGGTCATCAGAGTCCTCCCCAGGCATGGGTCATCAGAGTCCTCCCCAAGGCATGGGTCATCAGAGTCCTCCCCAAGGCATGGGCCATCAGAGTCCTCCCCAAGGCACAGGTCATCAGAGTCCTCCCCAGGCATGGGCCATCAGAGTCCTCCCCAGGCATGGGTCATCAGAGTCCTCCCCAGGCATGGGTCATCAGAGTCCTCCTCAAGACATGGGCCATCAGAGCCCTCCCCAGGCATGGGTCATCAGAGTCCTCCCCAAGGCATGTGCTATCAGAGTCCTCCCCAGGCATGGGTCATCAGAGTCCTCCTCAAGACATGGGCCATCACATCTCTCATGCTCTCCCCTACCAGATGGGGACAGAGAAGATATTTCATCTTACTCATTCAGATTAAATGGAAAAAAATCTAGAGGAAATAGTTCTGGATGATTTCACCAAAAAGAAACGACAAGTATATGTGGGGCTATGCTGCCCCTGATTTGAACATTTTATGACCCACATATGCTTAAAGTAGCAGAGGAAATCCATCCATATGGAGAGTTGTGCTAAGTTTCTGATTACGGGGTCAGTCGTTCTAATTTTTATTTTAAATAGTTTTGTTTCTGGTTTTAAAAGCAGTGCTGACTTATTGTGGAAAACATTAGAAAATAGGAATAAGGAAAAATCCCATAGCCTTTCTCAAATGGTTATTATCAATGTTAGGGATTGGGAGTATTTTTCAGTTCTCTCTCTCTCTCTCTCCCTCTGTGTGTGTGTGTGTGTGTGTGTGTGTGTGTGTGTCTGTCTGTCTGTGTGTCTGTCTGTCTGTCTGTTTGTGTGTGTATGTGTCTGTCTGTCTATCTGTCTGTCTGTCTGTGTGTCTGTCTGTCTGTGTGAGCATGGTGTATGTACATTTGTGTGCACCCATGTATGCATGAGCAGAAGCCAGAGTCAAGTGTCAGATGCCTTGTGTTACCACTTCTCACTTTATTCCCCTGAGATGTTACCTGTAAAATTGCCTTCCAGGATTGCTGGGATACCAGATGATGCAATAGATGTAGATGTGTCTACCATTGTGCCTGGCACATAGCAGCTGCTCAGTTAATGCAGGTTCATCCCTTCCTCCCTTTCCATCCGCCCCCACACCCACTTTCTCTACTTGAAACCCACCTGCATTCCATGACAGTTACCTCTACCCCATCCTCATGGGAGCAGCATTTACCTCCCAGCAGGCATCTTGCCCCAAGAGACTGACAAGCTACTCCCATTACTCTCCCCACCAGAGCACAGTGTGAGCAGAAGCCCTGGGTAGCCTTGCCAACCTGAGTGGCAGCTGCTTCCCTCCACCTGGTAAACCCTGTACAGGTTTTCTTCTCAGGACAGCAGTTGAGGACATGAGGTTTGCGTGGCCTCGGATGAGCAGGCGATAAGTTCTTGTTTTCAGTTTCGTAAATGGTTTCTGTCTCCTCTGTCTGTCCCCTAATCTAGAGCTGATGAGAATCTACCGAGAGGAACCCACCTGGAGCTAGGCTGGCCCTCATGCTCCTCCTTCTCTGTCTCCCACAGCCCAGCTTTTGACGTGAGGGCTGGGATTCAAGCTGGAGTCTTTCTGCACAGCCAACAGTCTAACTCTCCGACCTACCTCCCCAGCCCCTTCGGTTTCTCCTCTAAGGCATCTGGGTACTAGTATAAAAGATATAGTTGCATAAAACTAGAATTTGTGTTATTTATGCCATATCTCATTTGTCTGCAAGCATTGAATTATAATCATTATGTCCTTTTCTTTGAAAACATCTTAATAGCTATGCGATTTCAAGTCGAGCATTATTAACAAGCTAAGCATTCTTTTACTCATGACCAATCAGATTTTCATTTCTAAACATTTCCTATTAATAACTCCATGATGAACATCTGAACATCTGTGAATATTAACCTTTGCCCTCATCTCCGATTACATCCTTCAAACAGATCCTTAAAAGTGAAATTACTAGGTCAAAGTGTACTGCATTGTTAAAGCTCTTGATACATATTGCCAAACTTTGTTCTCAAAAACATCCCTAGGACAGAGGAAGATGGAACCAGACCCTGTCTGATACTGATTATTAGAGACTATAAGTGAGTCTAGCAGCTGGGCATTGGTGGCTCACACCTTTAATCCCAGCAAAGGCAGGTGGATCTCTGTGAGTTCAAGGCCAGCCTGTTCTACATAGTGAGTTCCAGGACAGCCAAGACTACATAGAGAAACTCTGTCTCAAAAAAACCAAAAACCAAACCAAAACAACAACCAAAAAACCTACTCTAGCATTTCATAGGCAAAGTATGCTTGTTTTCCTTCTGTTTCTGTTGTCACAATTGAATCAGGGTTTAATGTATGTCAAGCACACATTCTAAAACTAAGATACACCCCTGACCCCTGACATATATATATACACATATATACATACACACACATACACATATATACATACACACACATATATACATACACACACACACACACACACACACACACACACATATATATATATATATATATATGATCCACTATGTGGTTGTTGGGACTTGAATCCAGGTCCTCTGGAAGAGCATCCAGTGTTCTTAACTGATGAACCATCTTTCTAGCCCCCTAGTTACTTGTTTAATTATGTTTGGGAATTGTCTGTTATTGACCCCTAACTACTTGTTTTTAATCTTAGAATATTCTCATTGTTTTAGATGACCTCTGTATGTATATTTTAAGTGTTTCAGTCCTGTCCCAATAATATTCATTCTTGAAGATGTTTCTAAACGAAGAAGATCTTTCAAAAGAGGAAGAAGAAGGAAAAATCTCCATTTTATAGACAAAGAGGCCCCAAGTCATTGTAGGACATGAATTATTTGAAGTCAGTTAACTGGCAAGTGTCTAGCGGGGATTTGACCTTCAGTATGACTTGTTCCAGAACTCTTAATTAGAGAAGGAAGATGATAGGAGGGGGAGGTTAAGAGCCAGTAGCTGTGGAAGTCTTAACTGTGGGAGCTGAGCATGTTGGGTAGGACCACTAAAGGTCGGCTGTTGGCGGGACTGACACTTAGGAGGGCTGGGGCCTTAGGAGCAGGAAGGATTCTGGTCTGTGGCCAGCTGTGTATCTTTCTAATCTTTGCCTTGGGCTCAGGGCTGAGTTCCTTGCACCCTCCCTCTCCCTTCAGTGACTCTTCAGAGAATGGCCTCCAGCCATGTGCCAGAAAGCTCTCCAGACCTGTGGTGCACACAGCAGATCACGCTTTGATTTGCCCTCTACTGCATACCCTCAAAGCTTTCAGGGACTCCTTGTGAGCCTTGTGTGCTCTGCAGAAATGGCAGGGCCTCAGAGGCAGCGTCGTCAACCAAATGCAGACTCCATGGCTTTCTTTTTTTCGTCTGTGTGGATTTTTTGTTTGTTCATTTTTGGGTTTTGAGGTAGCTCTGGCTGCCCTAGAACTGTCTGTAGACCAGGCTGGCCTGGAACTCAGAGATACGCCTGTCTCTGCCTCTGAGTGCTGGGATTAAAAGTGTGTGACACCACCAACCTGATGATTTCTTTGATCTTGTCTTATCCAATCACCACATATTTATTCCTCCCTGAAATTCTCCTGACCTTTGCTGACTGATAGGAAAATAAGAGGGAGAGAGAAGGAAAGAGAGACTAGGTTCCTCACCCCCCCCCCACTTCCTAGGGTCAAAGCGGTTGGGAGACTTCTCCACCCTCATCTGTCTCTGTCTCTCTGTGTCTCTGTCTCTCTGTGTCTCTGTCTCTCTCTGTCTGTCTCTTTGTCTCTCTCTCTCTCTCCCTCTCCCTCTCCCTCTCTCGGCTCTACCTGGATCTAGCTGTAGGGAGTTTAAAACGGGTGAAGGTACAGATTTATGGAAACCAGGATGACAGCCTCAGGGGGCTGCAGAGGTCACAGGGATGAGGAGAGCTGTGAGGTTCTGCAATGCAGATGAAAACTTGACCAAAGAGCGAATGGAAACGACTCATAGAAAAGAAGGAAGGGGCCTAGCAGGATGGCTCAGTGTTCAAAAGATGCTTGCCACACAGCCTAATAGTGTGAGTTCGAGTCCCAGGTCCCATGCTGGAAGGGAAAACGTGACTCCTAAGAGCTGTCCTCTGACCTCTACATGTGTGCACAGCATACAGGCTCCTGCACACATACACATCACACATAATAAAAAATAAAAATTAAAGATAAAAAAGGATGAGGAGACAGAACTTAAATATATAGGATATTTTTAAAGTGTTATATTTTGTTTGTTTGTTATTGTTGTTGCTGCTGCTGTTGTTGTTTTTTGAGACGGGATTTCTCTATGTAGCCGTGGCTGTCCTAGAACTCACTTTGTAGCCTAGGCTGGCCTCAAACTCACAGATTCACTTTCCTCTGCCTCCCAAGTGCTGGGCTTAAAGGTGTGCACCACTACTGACCAGCTCAAAGTGTTGCATATTTAAGGTTTGGTAGCTTTAAAAGACAATTTTCCTAAGCAATAACAAAAACAGTAGCTCACACAAACACTCATATAAAGCATATTTGGCAGCAGTAGAATAAAGGACTGAAGCAGTAAAGAGGGGTTGTGTTATTTACGTTCTTGCATATGTGTGGTGTTCACACCCGTGTGCACGTATACTCTTGCCTGTGTGAACATGGAAGCTAGAGGAAGACGTTGTGTGTCCTGCTCTACCATGCTCTACCATGCTCTACCATGCTTTTGAGACAGGATCTCTCATTGTACCTAGAGCCAGTCTGATGGATAGCAAGTCCCAGCTACTCTCCTGTCTCCACTACTGACAGCCCTGGGGTTGCAGACATGTACATGGCTTTGCCCAGCTTTTTACATGGGTACTGGGATCTGAATTCAGAAATTCAAGCTTGTGTAGCAACCACTCTTATCCACTGAGCCATTTCTCTAATCTTGGTTTAGATTCTTATGTGTAAATTCAAGGTAAATAACAGATTAAGGCTATATATTTGTGACCCAAGAACACTTGAAAATAGAGATTTAGATAAAAAGTGAATATAGAAAGTAATTATTAAGTCATACTTGATTGATCCAAAAGAAGGCAAGACAAAGGAACCAATGGGATAAACAGAACATAAACTATACAAACCAGTTATTAGTTATAACATCCCAAATGGAAAGAAATGAGATAATTATAAAGTCTGGGTCTGTGATTGGTCCCCTGAATAAAGGGGACTGAACTTAGGGGTTCAGGTTGGCCATTCAGATTAGAATATCAAGTTAAAGGAATGATTAGACACAGGGTTCAAGTTGAAAACAGATGTTGGTTCTGACAGCCCAGATGATGAGTTGAAGAAAGAACCAGCTTCAGGAGAGATGTCGATGTTTGGCTTGTTGGTCAGGTCCTCGGGGAGGGAGGAGACCAGGCTCAGGAGACGTAGATTGTATAGGGATGGGCTGACCCAATAGCACTGTGCAGTCTTTCACAGATCTCATCCAACCCATAAGTTAGGCATAGCACTTCCCACTGCTAACAGCCTCTTTGTCCCAGATCTCTGGCCGAGGTCAGGCCAATTCTGGGACTTTGTCTCTCTTACTCTGAAGAATGCGGTGTAATATCCTGCTTACCGTGTCTCTGCAGTTCCTACTCTAGAGCCTGGGCCTTAAGCATGAACAAAACAATCTCCATGAACACCAGGAGCTGATGATCTGTGTTAAAGACAGGCAACTAACATTCAGTGAATAAATGGTTCCAGAAAGCAAAAGATGGGCTGTGAGAAAGACTGACCTGGAAGGCTGGGGCTAGAGGACAGGAAGGGACTGAAGAGCAAGTAGGGGAAAGGGAACCCTGAGCAATGCAGTCCTTAGAAGGGGCATGGTATGCCAGGGGATAGGACAGGAGCCGGGTGGGTAAGCAGGGTAAGCCCCGGGATTGAATATATCTCAGATGGGAAGCCATTGGAGGCCATAGTGGAGAAATGACATACTCTCTTTGGAGGTCATGAGACTGTGACGACTCTGGCTGCACTGTGGAGAATAGCCTGTAGCTACTGACAAGAGAGAAGCAAATAGAAGAAAACAATGGTCTAAGAGATAAGTGCCCTGGATTCCTCAATATGCTTTGTGAACTGAGATGTTTAGATGCGTCAGTCATTTAGTCTAATCTATTTGTGTGGTTATCTGGTTGTAAACGGCCATTGGAAACATCTATACTCTTTATGTCATAGAGGCACGGTGGGAATCAGTGATAGAACGTTTAAAAAGTTACTTTGGCAGAACAAAGGGCCATGCAAGAGCAAAGGCTGTGCTTATCTGCCCTCCTCCTCCTCCACACACTGGACACTTGCTAATCCAATTGGCTAACTGGGATCTGTAAGATAATGGGAGTTAGTTTCCACTGAGAACATTGTGGCTTCTAAGACATCATTCACACTGCGGTTGGTTAACTGATTTGGTTAATGAGGCCAAACTCAATCGATGGGATCCCAGGGCCAGCCAGACTCTTCCCCTCTGTCCCCAAACCAGTGAAGGCTTTGAATAGGGTGAATGGAGGTAATTCCATCTAGTGCCTCACCATGGAGGCCACCCACCCCTAGGACAAGAAACAGGGCTATATCTGACACCAGGGATTTGCTTCAAGCTACCCCACTGACTCTCTTCTCAGGAAGCAATTAGTGGGGGGGGGGGCAGGGATGGGTGGGTTATGGGGTCATCAGAAACCCCTCAGGAAGTGTCCAAGTGTTACTTGTGCTATTGTTTTTGCCTAAGGACTCCTGTTGTCAGAGGATTGAGAAATAAACCCTGTAGCATGTTAGAAAGGCCGCAGTAATTAGTGGTGTTCCTCCAGCAATGTCACCTGTGCCCAGCCTCAGCCTTACAGGCCAGATCTCAGAACAGAGACTTTTTTGTGGTTGTTGTTTAAACACGCACATATATAAATCTACACATACGAAACAACCAGACATAAAAAAAAAAAAAGAAAACAGACATTGGTATGATGATGTAGGTCGATAGGAGAAGACTTGCCTTGTGTGCAACAAAGTAAAATTTAAAAAAAAAGCAAGAAACCAGGTGCCATCTGTCAGTAGGCTTCAGGTGGGAGTCTAGTTCATTAGAAACAAAATCGCCACAGACTTTCTGAAGCCGGCAATTGTTTCTCCAGTTGACAGACAAGGAAATTGGTGTTAAGAGAAGTTGGTGGAATCAATTACAGTCCGTGTAATTTTTTTTTTTTTTTGGTTTTTCGAGACAGGGTTTCTCTGTATTGTTTTGGAGGCTGTCCTGGAACTCAATCTGTAGACCAGACTGGCCTCGAACTCACAGAGATCTGCCTGCCTCTGCCTCCCGAGTGCTGGGATTAAAGGTGTGTTCCACCAATGCCCGACCCATGTAATTTTTTTTCTTTTTCTTTTCTTTTTTTTTTTTTTTTGTTTGTTTTTCGAGACAGGGTTTCTCTATGTAACAGCTCTGGCTGTCCTGGAACTTGCTTTATAGACCAGGCTGCCCTCGAACTCATGAAGTCATAGAAATCAACCAACTACTGCCTCCGGAGTGCTGGGATTAAAGGTGTCGCCGAGTCAGTGTAATTCCAAGAAAGCTCTCCAATCTTTGGATTACTGTTCTGAAATGTCTGCTATGCCTCTCTCTCTCTTCTTATGGAGGTCAGTGTTCCCCACATCCTGGGACCCTCTCAGGCCAGGGATCCCTGGACATAAACTCAGCTCTTGGGACTGGTTTGCCACTCTGTCCTTCTGAAGACGAAGGAGCCATCAGCCAACAAATACTGAAGGCCTGTGCGTGAGAGACCTGGCAGAGCCAGGAGTAAGATCCAGTTGTCATGTCTGCCCAAATGGAAGGCAGTGTTGGCCACAGAGGAAGACGACAAGATTGAGAGAGGCAGAGTATGGTACTGTCGCCGCTGACTCAGCCACCACCTCCTGGAGCCAGGTGGCCTGACTTCTTTGTCTCCTGGCTCTTGATCTCCCTGGAGCATGGTAGAAATGGGTGCTGTTAATTAGGGAACCAGGACCGGCATGATAGACGGAGCACAAGCCACGGAGAGCACGTTAATCATAGTTTACTATAGCGAGACTGAAAGGGGGGAGACAGACATACAGACAGAGAGAGGAAGATGAGAGAGAAGAGATGATGAGAGAGAGCGGAGGACCAGAGAGTGTAAGCAGGCAGGGGTCTGTCCTTTAAAGGGGTCCTTTGCCCCTGCGTACAGACTGGTTCTCATGAAAACTCTGGGCTGGCCAGAGTGATGCCTGAGTGCATTCTTCCAGATAACAGGGCAGACCAGAATAATGCCTGAACCTTTCAGTGGGGGACAAGGCCGTTGGATGTGCCCAACACAGCCTGCATGTAGGTCAGGTCTGTTCAGGTGATTCAGGCACAAGCCACAAGCCTCATTTCATCTCCAGAACTGAAGCTTGCAAAGTGACTGAGGCCTGGGTGGAAAACAGCCAAGCCAGCAGAAAGGGTTTCTTTCTAGGTGAGGAGAGGTCCTTGCAGCAAACCATAGAAGGGTAGATAGTGGAAATATTGCACAGCACACCCTAATGGCGGGCTGGGCAGACAGTTCCACTGGGGTAACAAAGTGACTAGGTGTGGAGCAGGCAGGGAAGGAGAGATAGCAGAAAAACCTGCCATTCCAGTCAGGTTAGTCATCCTGCCTGCATCTCTGTCAACTCTACTTTAAAACTATAACCAGAGGCTTACCATGAAGCAGAGAGAGAGGCCCTTCCCAATACTTAGAAAATCCTTTTAAATTTTAATTAAAAACTGATTTTAAACCATCTTTAAAAAAAACTAACTAAGTTTGAGGTTTATTTTTCTGAGACATGGTTTCTTGTATACCCGGTTGGCCCTGAATTTGCTAAATAGTTGATGACTTTGTCCTTCTCATCCTACAGCCTTCGTCATGGAGCCTTTGTTAACCTGAAACTCGCTGTGTAGACCAGGCTGGCCTGGAACTCACAGAGCTCTATCTGGCTCAGCCTCCCAAGTGCTGGGATTAAAGGCATGTACACCATACCCCGGCTGCAAACTAAGCCTTTAAATGTATTGAACTTGTGTAACTTCGGTATATATAACTGGCCGTTTTCAGTTCCTTCCCAGAGTCCTTTATCTTCTTCATACTCTGCCTTTGAAAACTTATTGTGGGAGCTCCAGATGCAACCCTCCCCCACATCCCCATCCTCACCTACCCTCCAAGAAGAGTGGAATTGTTGATCCAGGATGATTGCTATGAGACTAGCCTACACTACAGGGTAAGATTCTGTCTCAAAACAAAACAAAACAGACTGTGGTGTAAGGAACACTAGGACATGGGATCATCATACCCACAAGAGTTATACTTTATGGTGCTTTGGGCTACTACACTTGACCTTGTCTCTAAGTCAGTGAGGTGTCATCTTTTCTTTCAGACGAGGAAGCTGGGCCTCAGACATATTTGTAGAAAGTTGAACCTGAGTGACCCTAAGAAGTGGAGGCTTTCAATTCCAAGCTCCCTAAGCTTTTAGGCCAAAGGAGGACATTGGGTGTGGATGCTGACCTTCACAGACTTGAACTCATCCAGTTTAAGCACTCAGACTTGTATACTCCACTATTTCCAGTGCCCATCATTTCTTCCTCCACCGTGCAAGGAAGAGTGACTTCCTTTGCTTTAGCAGAAAAACTGATTCAGGAACAACAGGGAAAGGGGGATCTCTCTCCTAGCTCCTTCTCTGCCACATTTCTCCAGCAGCCCGACTCCACACCCATCGTAGTGCCTCCCTAAGGTAGAGCCAAGACATCAGTACTGTCATGAGTGACTTAAGGCCACCAAAACTGCTGAGCACATGACACCTAGCTGCCTCTCCCTCCAGTTCTTCGTACACAGAAACCTGGTGAGCTCTGCTGTCCCCCACAGGGAAACAGCACTCGCTGGACAAGGCCTCCTTATCTAACTGATCAATCAGCAGGTTTGTAACCAGTGTGCTCACTGACACCTTTACACTCAGTAGAAACTTCTGGAGATGAAAAGATATTCACTAGGAAGGAGGAACAGGGAACGAGAATAAAAAGGGGAGGTGGGGGAGGGCCTACACAGGGAGCACGGGTCAGGGTGTGTGTGCTCCAGGTGGGATGTTTAATGAAAACCTAAAGGGTTCCAGGTATCCCTGATATCCCCTCTCCCAGCCCCCAAGCCTCCCCCCTGCCATGCATACCGACACTTTGAGACACTTTGATTTGCCTTTGACCCATTTACCATCCCTAGGATGGCACAGCCAAGTGCTGCTTTGCTCAGAGGACTTGGCTCTCAGAGGGTCTAGCGCTCACGAGAATTTCCCTCGGTTGTGAATGAATGCTCATTGTGCGAAAATGCCAGCAGAAAAAGAATGGAACGGGGCTTGTAAAAGTTGTGCTGGACAAAAACAAGCTTTTCTCCTGAAGGCCATGAAGTAGCTTCCTGGCTAACCTAGAGCAGGGAGCTGCGTGGGCCAAGGGGCACCTGCCGAGTAGCCGCTACTTGGCCAAAGGGATGCTCACTCGCTGCTGTACTTAGGCGTCATTCCCGCCTCAGCGGTCACCGAGTTGTCAGGGACAAATGCAAGGTGGGAAAGCTGGAATGCTAGTTCTGAAAGGCGAGGGTCGTGTCCAACTCACACCGTATAAGAGCAACCACAGCCCACTCTACACGTCTGGCAGAAACTAGCAAGAGCTAGAGATCCAAAATGGCTGATGACAAGACTCTACCAAAGGTTTGAGAGACTTCTATAGGGCTGGCCCTTGGCTTTGAGTCTGGAAGAAAAAACTCACTTGCCATCTGCTACCCAGAATGCTCTGCTTCTGCTTCTCTTATTAGGAAACTCCTGGTCACCCTTCAAGATTCAGCTACAATGTCACTTTTTCTAAAGTCTTTTCCTAGCTTCTCTCTCCGTCTTCTATTTCTAACCTGTCATTTCTCACCCTGAGTTCTTAGACAGGCAGGCTTTCTAAACTTCCGAGGTGTGGTATTTTACCTGTCGGGACATCTATCTCCAATAGCAAACTGTGAGGTCTGTCTAATAGGTAGGACTACATGCTGTCCATCTCTCTAAGGTGAGTGTTAACCACTGTGATGAGCATGGGCTCAAACCTCAGGTACTGAGATATAGAATGAGATAAATCATTTAAGCAAGAAGTGGCAAAAATGCAGTCAAACGGGATAGTGCCTCAACAGAATATGAAAGGGGAAGCTTTGGAATACTGTGTTATGTCAATGCTATTATTTTATTAGCTTTTAAATGGAGTGTGTACTTGTAATAGGTATAATTAGCTTGAATCATCTATGGGTTATTTTTCCAGTACTTTTATAATTATGGCTCTAATTATTCTTTAAAACCTTGCCACACAAGTTTCACTCTGTAAGATATAGATTTAGGATGAACTCTGGACTATCTATCCTGGAGTTATCTGCTGAGTTACCTCTAGCATGTTTTTAGGCCAGGAAGCATCTTACCTCCATAAATGATTGTAGGAGTGAACCACACAAAGCTATCTGCCCATGAGGGCGGGGACAAGTAAATTAGCACAGGTAGATATAAAAGGAAGCAAAAGGAAAAGAAGTTCCCTTTTTTCTTGGAAGCCAGCCACGCTTCTAACTCCTAGCTTGTGTGACTCTCTCTGGTAAATAAATATATTGTATCTCCTATAACATCGGCTATCATCAATATCTGGTGTCAGAAGTGGGATTGTAAGGTATGTCAGTTACATGTTTTATATTATAATATTGGAAAAATTGTTCCAATTTACTGGAGACGTATGCTGGAACATTGTCAGTTTTTATTGTTTTAGGTATACCCATAACAGCCATCACCTCTAAAAGGTGTGTAATAACAGAATCAGCTTTTTCAGAGCTGAGGGTCTATGGTATGGTGTACATATTTCAAACTGCCAAATTCTGGGAAGTGAAATACATCAATTTGCAAAAGTTCATTTCTGTGAATACCTTTAGCATTACAACCTGTTGGTAACAGAGTTTGATTGTAGAATGAGCAAGTGGGGCAATTTCTTACTATTTCTTTAGCTTGTTGCCAGGTGATAGAAAAATCCTTCTTTAAACGCTTGCTGTTAACATAGTGTTTCTTGTGAAATTCTGAAGCTTCCAACACATTACCTATTAATAAACGATCAATTTCATCATTGCCTTGTGCCAGAGGACCTGGCAGACCTGTATGGGGTCTGATGTGTGTTATATATATATATATAGTATGAGTCCTGTTTCTGATGGTTTCCTGTAACTGTAAAAACAATGAGGTTGTGACTCTCTCTGGTAAATAAATATATTGTATCTCCTATAACATCGGCTATCATCAATAAATGACTAAATAGGACTCAAATTAATTTGCCAAAATAGAAATAATTAGAGGAACTGATCTACCATGATGCAAAATCAGCAGTGAATGCAGAGCATGCCCTAATATCTAAAGGATTTTAAGCATCCATGTCCTCTGTTCTCCCATTCAGATTGGGCGCTGGCCATATTGGGCACAACTGGCCTTGGACCCCCAGGGTTCATATTCCAGAACCTTCACCCCCCCCTGAGAAGACCAAGAGAAAATTTTCAGTGTTTAAAATCTTACGTATTTACAGACACATTCTCCACATTGTGTTCCTGGTTTTCTTCAAAGGGCAAAGACAGGGGTATGCACTCAATTTGTGTGGGAGCTTGTTTCTTGGCGTAGCACCTGCAGAGATACGTGAACATGAGCGAGCGTGTATACAGGTGCTATTAGGAACACACTGTGTGTGTTTCAGTAGTTGCCATCTTTATTTTTCCTCAGACATCTGCACCTCATAAAGGCCTAGTTTCCACACTCACTGTGATACAGATTCTTATGCAAGCCACTGGAGACCATGAAGGGGCAAACATTTCCCACTCTGTTATTTATCACATGTTCATTTTATGCCAGGTACCCTGCTGGCCATTGAGGACGCCAATATATATTGCCACCTAGTGTCTCTATCCCTGTTTCTTCCTGCCCTAGCCCTGAGGTGTGGGGGTGGGGGGAAGAAAGGTCTCCTCCCTCCCTTCTCCCTCCTTCTTTCCTTTCTACCCCACCACTTGTTTTTGAACACAGGTACAATCTCTCTCTGGCCACAGCAGGTGCGTCTCTCTTTGGTACCCATGTGTTATCCTTGCAATCACCAGACTTGTCCCTTCCAGCTGAAATTCTTGGGGTTCCAGAAGGGCTTCTCCTTCTGCTGCCCCTTGTGATCTTCCCTCCAGGGACATGGTCACCCTTTTCTTCTGAGGACTTCTCGAGGACATTCCTGCAGACAGCCTCCCGTGAAATATTCCAGGTGAAGCCCATCTTGTGGATTCCATATCTTGTCCCGAATATCATGTTTCCTATTAGACCTTTTCATACCTAAAAGACATACCTACCCACCCACCGCCACCTACCCAGACAGTATCTCCAAAGATCATACACTAATCGTCACTAATGACTGTTCTGTGAAGGGTAGCAAGATCTATTCACCCTGCCATGGGACAACTCAGTTGGACCAATCCAGCTTCAGATCTTCTACAGAGTTAGTTGGATGAGGCCTTTGTTAAGGCTACCTAGAAACTTCACTTGTCTCTCTATCAAGTCTTATTACCTCTGTTATGTCACCAAAGTGTCTCCTGGGAGCATGACCTAAATAAACCTCCATGAACTCTCGTCTTGCCCCTTAGTCAGAGTCCAGGGAGTTCAACCTGTTCCAGGCTGTGATGCAAGCAACTGGAAGTCACCTCTCTATGTGGACACAGCCAGCCTTTCTGCACACCCTGCATCCCCCCAAGCTCCAGGAATGTCCACGAGCTCCCTATGTGGTCTTTCAGAGCCCCCAGACACTGGCCTTGGAGACAGCAGTGCCTGTTTTCCATGATGCTGACAACTGCCCCTGGAAATCACAAGCTCCCTTGAGGTGTGCGGTGGCTAGGGAAAGTTCTCGAAACCATTCTCCAAAGCTTTCTTGTGGTCTTCATTTTGGAAACGGGGGCAGAGGGTGTCTGCTGTTTGAGACCTTGGTTTCAATAGGGATCAAAGAGGCTCTCACTTCAGCATCCTGTTACTGGTCAAGGCTACTCCAACTAGCTGGGGGTCACTCTAACCCCTACTCTGTGTCATTTTTGTCACCCAGTCTCTGGGCAGGGGTGGTTGGACCCAGCATCATCATTTTTAGTGACAAGAGAAGTTTCATTTATGTGCATGCTTTTTCCAAGGTGGGGCTAACATCTCTTTCCTACTGGCCATCCTTCTCAAGTGAGCGTTACTTTAGCACCTCACATGTCAAACCCACAAGCCTGGCCAGTCCAGGCTGAGCCTCTCCTTGTCCTAGGAGTGGACACAGCTAGGATCCTAGATTTTCCTGCCTTTCATTCTCTTTCACCCCCCCACCCAACACAACCAAATTCTTACATAGCTCTTTTGCAGAGAGAATATGGTTTGCACTCAGTTTTCATATTTAAGAGAGTCTCAAGAGTATATTCATTATTGACCTAGTTTGCTTTCTTTTGCCATAATAAACACCATGACCAAAAGCAACTTTGGAGGAAAGGGTTTATTTGGATTATGCATTGAGCCAGATTACAGACCATCACTGAGGGAAGCCAAGGCAAGAATTCACACAGGGCAGGAACCTGGAGGCAGGAAATGAGGCAGAGGCCATGGAGCAGCGCTGACTCCTGGCTTGCTCTCCACGATTGAGTATCTCACTTTTTTTATATGACCCAGGACCACCTTATCAGGCATGGTACCACCCACAGTGGGCTAGGCCCTCCAACCATTAATTAAGAAGACGTCCTACAGACTTGCCTAAAAGGCACTGTGATGGAAATATTTTCTCAGTAGCACTTCCCTCTTCCCAAAGGACTCTAGCTTGGGTCAAGTTCACACACACACACACACACACACACACACACACACACACACACACATACACCCTAACTAACCAGTACAATTTACCAGTACCATTGGTAAATATATTCATTCACCAATTTAAAAACTATTGTGAGGAAACAAAAAGTATTATCACTTAAAGATTGTCTACTGGTTTCAAACGTCTTAAAAGGGTGAGCAAATGTACATTCATAATCTAAGGCAGACAGTGTTGTACAAATGGGCTGGGTCTCCTGGGAGGGAGGGAACTAGCCTGGCGTATTGTCTGCCATGGAATAGCACAGCAGAGTGACTGTGGATCAATGACTCCTCCATTGGCTAAATGACATGGGTAGAAACTGCTACACCTAGACCCATCAAGAGAAGCTACTGGCCTCTAAGTCACTGACAATCCAGGTGTAAAGGAGCAGTAGTGGGATTGGTGTAATCAAATAGCTCCATCAGGAGTCACTTAATCGAATAAAATCACAGAACCTCTTTAGAATGACAACAAATCCTGAGTATATGGGCCAGAAGTCATAATGTTTAATAACATATATAGCACGTGTCTAGGAAATGACCTCAGGATGTTGGTCAAGAGTCACACACAAGAGGATGATAGTCTGGTACCAGAGTTCAAGGTAGAGGTTGAAAATAGAAAATAGGTTTTGAAGTTGGTTTGGTGGCACATGCCTTTAATCCCAGCACTCAGGAGGCAGAGGCAGGTGGATCTCTGTAAGTTTGAGGCCAGCCTGGTCTACAGATCAAGTTCTGGGACAGGCTCCAAAGCAATACAGAGAAACCCTGTCTCGAAAAACAAAGCAAAACAAACAGAAAAAAAATAAGGTTTTGTTTTGTAAAGTCACAGAATAGGTTGGTTTTATTTGGAATGCAGCTCTGTGTGTGTGTGTGTGTGTGTGTGTGTGTGTGTGTGTGTAGGGGTGGATGCCTATTTGAGTAAAAGTAAAAACCTTTCATGTTATTGTGACAAGATAACTGACCAAAGCAACTTAAGAAAGAGTGGGTTTCCTTTAGATCACAGTTTGAGGGGACCAGCCATCATGTTGGGGATAGTGTAATGGTGAAATGTGGTGATGGCATGAGGCAGCTACATCAAGGAACCAGAGAGAGAGAGAGAGAGAGAGAGAGAGAGAGAGAGATGAATGCCGTGTTCAGCTCACTTCCTCCTTTTTATAGTCTGGGTTTCTGGGTTTCCAGTTCATAGAGTCTGGAAACACCCTCATAGACAAGCCCAGAGTTGCGTTTCCAAAGTAATTCTAAATCCAGTCAAATTGATAATGCAGATTAACTCTTGGGGGTGAGTCAGAAAGGTTTGTCAAGGGGAGGAGCAATGACCTCTCCCAGCTAGCTCTTCCTCCCATCTCTACTAACTCCCTTGTCCCTAACAATTTCAAACCAACTAAATGGTCAGCCTGCAATCAGAGGGCTGTCACCTGAGACAGTGTACTCACAGGACAGTGGCAAGTGCAAGTTTCTGTGACTTTGAGTATCTCCTTCCATTTCTGAGTCCTAGGGGTCATTCTTGTCTCTCTTCCTCGACCATATTGTGGCAAGGAGCTGAAAGTCTGTCAAACACTACAGCAATAGCCCAGCCTTCTATGGCCTCTTCTGCTAAGTCCTAGCCACTCCAACCTGATTACAAACCATATCCTGGGTCGTGTCTGTCACTCTGACAGGATTCCTGAGTCATCCTCACACCTTCCTGCTACATCCCAAGTAGCTGCTCTCTGTAGGCTTGCAGGGTTAGTTAGCCTTTGTCAACAGCTCATCCTTCTAATGGGACACTCAACACAGAAGGGAGGGAACCAAAGGCCCAGGCACATCCCTTGTTAAAACAAGTAGGCAGTCCCTTGATGTCACAGCTGTTGACTCCAAGCAGTGCAGTGGGGAGCCAAGAGACAGGACACACACACACACACACACACACACACACACACACACACACACACACACACACGGGTGGGGATGGTTTCCTAAGGGATAGGTCATCTGTGCTGCCTTTAAGCTTTCCTTCAGGATACCTTCTGCTAGTCTGTGGCCCTAACATCAGTGCCTCTAGAGAGATTTCTCTAAAGCCAGGGGCGCTACTCCCCCACCCCTACCATCTATTTTCAAGCTTGTCCCCCCTTTTAGGTCTCCATGGATGTTAAAACTGCAAAGAATGTTGTAACTGGCTTACACTCTTATCTCCGTACAAAGGTTGTTGACTGAATTCTGGAAGACATGTTAAGAGACTTTAGGTAGACCAGATGGTTCTGCTCTGTGCAGGGCTGGGGCCTTCTAGGAATCCTATAGGCCCATTTCATGTATAGGTTAAAACCCCAGTTAGAAAGAGGGGGTGCTGGCACAGGGAGGGGCTGCATTAATGTGGCTGCTGTGCTCCTGAGTGACTTTTGTAGTATCCTTTGCTAGGGATTGAACCCAGGGCCCCACACAGGCTTGCACCTCCAAGTCCTTCCTTTCCTCTTAAAAATCTCCCAAACGAATTTCATAACCTATTGAAACATCCCCTGCGGGTTACAGGGATTGCTTAGTCACCTGTCAGGCACAGCTCAGGATTCGGGGCACTTTGATGCTGCCAAAGTACTTGTTTTTTTTTTAATTGTTTTTATGACTTTCTCCCCCCTTCCTCTATTCCAGTCTCAAGTGATGTAAATATGCTTACAGTTTATTATAACCATGTCTAATAATTTGCATTTCTCATTAAGACAAATAAATGGGTCCACTAGGGTTGTCTGGATGGAGAAGTGCCGTAGGAAATCACCCACCAGCTTCTTTGAGTGAAACAAATGAATGGTCTTTGAGATCCCAGTCAGGTATGTCGATTGTTCTCCAAGTTCTCAAGTAGAGTGTCTCTCGTTCCTGATTTCTCTACTCTCTGGGTTCCTTCGGATACCTTCCCAAGTCTCCAGAAAAATGCCTGAAGAGTGCCCCTCTCTCTGTGTACCTATGCAAACTCAAGATCTGCTCCCTCCACCCCGACACACACCCCGTTTCTGCTAATAATTTTACTAGGAAACGTTGGTGAGAGAATGATGCAGTAAGTAGGGGATTTGGGTCCCAGGACGGCTAGCTTTGCAGGTGCTTGCTTCCTGGGGAATTCACACATGTGAAGCCCTGGGGCTTTTCCCCCAGGCCTCGCTTGTTCTTGCAGGAGATCTCCCCCGGGTTACCTAATCAGGAAATGAGAAAGTGTCAGGGCAGGAGCACCTCACAGTGGAAAAGGTCGAAAGAGCTCTCCGCCTGCTCCTGAGGGACTGGGGATCCACCACTTTCAGCAGGTGGTGGTATCATTCGATAACCCTGGAGCTCTAGAGGGCAGATCCAGTGACTTGGGGTGTTCTATCAACGCTCACCCCCAAGATCACACCAGGGAACCCATGGTGATGCTGGGTTATTTATTGAGAGTTGGCAAAGGCAGGCGGGAGAACTCCAAAGCCCTCTTCTCTAGTATGCGCAATAACCTAACAGCCTACTGCAGGCACCTCATACAACCCACAGTTTGAGGTTGAGGAAAAGACACCGCAGGAGCAACCCTAGACAATTATTATTTTTATTATTTTTGCCACATTTTCTCCCGCACCTTTTTCCCCTCCTGCCTCTCCCGACTCAGAAGTCAAGGTCAGCTGCCCTTCGCCAAAAAGAACGCACCGCCCAGGCTGGCAAGCAGTCAGGGTCCTGGGAATTATTCCCACCTGCCAGAGGAAGCCACACAGCTGGGGCAGGGACGCCTAGCAGCACCTGTGAGTGTCGCTGCACGCCCCCGCGGCACGTGGGACCCCGACCCGCGGTCCTGCCCTGGCTCTCGGGGAAATGTGCTACTGAGAGGACACTGGCGCGAAGTCACAGTCTGGGCTCCGTAGCCGACCCCTGCCCCTACTCAGCCCGGCGCTAACTGAGCAGACCACAAAAACAAGTCGGCGATCTGCGGAAGGAGGAGGCAGGGTTGGGCAAGCGCCAGAGGAGCACAGCCGGGAGAAAGGGGCGGGCCCGGGCGAGGGCAGAGGCTGTGGCCGCGCCTCGCCATTGGCCGGGACGAGGCAGCCAGCGGGCGGGGGAGGAGCTTGACTGTCTCCCCGCCCTAGACACGCCCATTCCCCGCCCCCGGGCCGCTGTGGGACTCCCGCGCCCCTCGCGCCCTCCCGCGGGCGGGCCGTCCGAGTTTTTAAAGTGGGCTGGCAGCCGAGGAAGCCGGACATTCGAGAGCGGCCGGTGCACAGCTTCGGAGTCCCCAGCGTTCCGCTCCAGCTCTCCTGAGGCGGCCGTACAATCCTCGGCAGTGTCCTGAGACTGTATGGTCATCTCAGCGGCCGCACTCGCCTGACCCCGGATTCCTTCCAACGCGCTCTCTTCGAGCCATCGTTTTTGTTTGCTTGTTGGTTGGTTGGTTTTGTTTTGTGACATCCCAGAAAACTGACCCCTGTCTGCGGATAAACGGACCTTCAGGTCCCCTATCGCTGCTCTCTCCTTTGGCGTCTTACAACCTCCTCCCACTCCTTTCCCCGGCCCCGCCTCCTCCTGCAGGTTCCTCCCCGCCACCCCTCTCCTCCCTCCTCCACCGCACCTAGCCAGGCGTCCGCAAACTTCCACCTGATTGTGCGGGACACTCGGACCTGCGAGCACTAAAGACCTTTCACACCTGCCGGGGCCACAGAGAGCCGCCGAGGGCCACAGCAGAGGCAGCGGCTGCAGCCCCTACGGGCCTAAGGAACCCAGGTGCTCCGGGTCTCGGAGGGACACGGCGACAATGACAGCTGACAAGGAGAAGAAAAGGTAAGCGGGCGTCGAAGCCGGCGACCAACTCGGTGCCAGGCAGTGGCGGAACCGCGCGAGGCGGGCGCGACCTGGGACATTTGCGGGAGAGGGTGCGGGAGGTCTCGGAGGCCGGAGGACCGCTCTGGAGGTGGCGGTGGGTGGCTGAGCGAACAGGTGCGGGCTTTAAGGACGCGCAGCTGCGGCTTCGCAAAAGAGTCGCGAACCCGATCGTTCTGAGACCTTGAGTCACGGAGAGGTGGCCCTGGAGGTCAGGGGTGCTTCCGCGGCGCCTTCCAAAGTCTGTCGTCCCCAGAGCACCAAGCTTCCCCAGCCAGGGGTTTGAAATGTTTCTGGGGCTGATGCCCTCGACTTTCTCGGGGTTTACCTGCTGAGCAGACACGCCTTTCTTTTCCTAAGACCCTTCAGGTCTTTCCGAGAACTCTCCTACGCGGGCTCTGCGCCCCAAACTAGCAAGGGACAGAGGGCAAAGCGCGACTCGGGGGCGCGCCCTGGTCGGAGAAGCCGGAATGCGGCCAAGTGCCCTGTTCCCGAACGCACTTAAGTTTTAGAACACCCCCTTCCCTCGCCCTGCTTCTAGACTCCGCCAGAGAGTGGGTAGTGACCTGGATTGCCCTGCGGGGGCAGGTGTCTTAGTGTGCAGAGAGAGGACGGCGACACCGGGCCTCTCCAAGTATCTGAAGAAGACAGAGAAGGGCAGCCACTAAGGCCTGCCCTGGCGAGCCTTACGCACTGGGCGAGAGGCAACTCCGGCCAACTGGCGCTGTTCTAGCGTTCCCTTCAATCAGCCCCGGATCAGGGACACCGGGCTCTCTCCGAGCCTGGGTGGGAGCGCACCATGCGGCCGCGCAGCCCTGGGTACACCCTCGCCTCCTGCAAAAGTTTGTGGCTGGTCGCCTGGTCCTTTGCTCCTGTCTTGACCGGTGCGAGCCTTGGGCTAGAGCGTCTAACACTGAGGCTGCGCACCTTCTTGGCTAGGGTGGCCAGAATCGAACGCGTGACGGCAGAGTGGCGCGAGCCGCGGGAGATCCGCAGGCAGGATGGAAAGGACTGCGTTGAGGACTCGACCCCAGAGCACATTGGCTTTTGTTTGGACTTCCACTTAGGGACCCGAGCCAGGAACAGTGTATCCTCTGGTCGAAAGCGACGACTCCCACCTCAGGGCACCGATAAGGATTTGATAAACGCGAGCGAATCGCACCCGTCCTGGCCGGGCGCCCGCACCTTTCGCTGGCGGATCGCTAAGGGGAAAGCATTGAGTCGAGTTCTAGATTCCCCATTGTCGCCCACCAAACAGCTCTGGGGTGCTGTGTCCTTTGAGGGCAGAGAAGCAAGGGAAAAGACTCCAACTGTAAAGTCAATCAAAATGCAGTCATAAACAATCAAAACCGCGAAGTCAGACAGCCCAGAGCCGCTGGGGGAACTTACTGAACATTTTATTACTGCGGTGCCTATGGGTGACTGTCGCATTTGCAGAGATGAGGCCTGATGGTAATCGGTGTGAAGTGTCATCTTGCTCTTAGGTCTACCAATCATGGGAAAGGCTGTTTCCATACCCGACTTACAGAGCCTCCTTAGCAGAGGGCTGTTGCAGGATACCGGGAGCCCCAGTAGGAACAGGAAGAAAGTTGCATAATAACACTACAAATTATCGATGAGAGCCAGCGGCTGCTTTAAGAACCAGTGAAACACACTGGCCGCCTGTGAACCTCCTAGGAGGCCGCTGCGGGTGGTGTAGCACCCTAGTGGTAGCCTGGAAGGGATTTTTGTGTGTGTTAAGGAAAGTCAGGGCAAGCCTTGTGCAAGTTCCTCACTGCCCAGTGCCTGTTAGGCCAACGGCACTGAGACTCTGGTTGTATTGGTTGGCTTCTTGGAGCATAGAGATGTATTTAAAAATTGTGAAGCAGGACATTGATTGCTTCACTAAATTGTTGTGAGCTGCAGGGTTTCCTGGATTCCACCCACTAGTGGTTCTGAAAGATTTGTATTTTTATTGGTTTAAGAGCTGTTTCTTCTCTAGAACATAGTTGAACATTTTCACTATTCATTCTAGAAACAGCCCCTCAAGAATCCAGAAGGATTGCTTTTTTTCCCAAACATTCCTGTGTGGGTGGATATATTAATCCATAACAATGAAGAGTCGGCCTTTAATTGCTGACTGGCTAACAGGCTTTGGCAGAGGGAACTATGACCAGCTCTGTTGAGTTTAGATGAAGCAGAGGCGTCACCAATCCTCCAAGGCTCCTGACTCTGGGAAGAGCTAAGCGTGGATGTGCTCAAGTAGAGATTTGCAGGGCGAGTAATGAAGGTAAACGGAAGCCCGGCCCCAGGATGGCCAGGCCCTAAGCCAGACTCTGGTCCAAGCACCTTTCAGGAGTACTCTCTCCTTGATGCCAGGGCACATGGAATTGTAGACACCTGAGCCTTCAAGTTTCCAAACTGTGGCCAGCTTCTCACGCTGGCCAGAAAATGAAACCAAAGGCCATCATTTGTTCAAGTCAAGGAAACAATACAGGATGGGTTTCTCAAGCTGAAGCTTTTTTTCTAACAAGAGTTCCTTCAACACTTGTCAGCATTTTTTTTTTTTTGGTGTACTACCAGAACTATAGAACACTAGAGAACTGTTATGTAACACTCACAGTTCCGGCACTTTAAACTGTACTTCATGTGTACAGCTTTCATAGAGACTTTAGAAGGTGTTGAGACTTAAGGTTCGTTTTATTGTGGCCCTTTAAGATGATTGTGTAAACAGTATGAAGTCATAAAAATATTTTGTCTCTCTGGACAAGGCCCAGGGAAGGTAAAATGGCCCCTCTCCTCACCAGGTAAATTAGGGCTGATAAGAAGCAGAACTCTGGTTCGTTTACAGTCAGTATGTGGTCAGCAGACCCCCAGCCCTGACATGCTTCTAGCCACTGAGGATTTCCAAAGAGTTAGTGCAGCTCACCACCACCAGACCCCTGAGCCTTCAAAATGGGAGATTTACTTTCCTAGATAATTGCAAGAGCCTTCCAGCTGTGACAGAAATGAAGTCAGCCAGTCAGTTGGCGCTACTTTCTGTATCTACAAACTTTGAGAAATGTAAGCTTGGGTGGCTTTTCTTTATTTCAGGTAGAAAGAAAGGAAAAACAAAAAACCCTGCTACTCTGGTGGACTTCACTGAGCAAAACCAATGAAAAGACCCTCCTTAGTTCCTGGATGTACTGGATGTAGCAAGTTGCTTTGTGAAGTGGAGAACATTCCACAGCTGCCAGATTGTTGTATGGCAATGTTAGGTGTTTTCAAGGGGATGAAAGTCGTGAGATGGAAACAGTCCACTTTATTTACATTGTAAATTGATTTCTCTGTCACTGCTTCTTTGCCGTGTGTGTGTGCGTGTGTGTGTGTGTGCGTACACACACACAGTGATTCCCAGTATTCTAGGAATCCATGGCATAAAGTGCTTAGAATTAGAGGGAACCAAGCAGATAATTCTTAAAGCTCCAGGACTTCAGCCCAATGCATTTGAAGTACTTATTGTGATTAATTCTTTCAGCATTTAGGCTTTTCCTCTTTTGAGGAATCTTTTCTATTCAACACTTATTTGCTTTGTCTTTGTTTTTTCAATCTCCCCCAGTTCTGTCCTATATCAATATATGGTTTCCCTTTCCATCTTACCCTGTGATCTCCCCTTAGTTTTGACTGTTGAGCAAACTAAGGCAACTTCTACCCTGCTGCTGAGTCAGCACTGTCTTCTCCCTGTATTCTTTACCTGTATCCCCCCCCCCCTGTCTCCATGTTGTCGATTCTCATGATTCATACATGATATTAAGTAGTAATAAGGCAACAACAGGCCCAGGGCAAACACTCCCACTCTGAAAAAACAATCAAACAAAAAATGCTGAAAACTAAGAAACTTTCTTTCAATTGCTTGGTCTGTATTGGGGTGCAGAAAGGACCACACAAGAAGTCTTCAGTGCCGGCACCCATGTGCTTTTTCTTTTGTAGGGTTCAAATATTTGAAACTAAAGAAAAGAAACTCTGGAGTGGCATTTCACTTGGTAACTACACACTTATCTAGACACATTGATATAAGTGGGGAAGCTGGCTCACAGTGTCCCTGAAATAATGAAGGGTAGATGCTGGACACCAGCATAAACTGGATCCCAGAGACAGCCAGTGTAGAAGGTAGCACTTGGGGGTAAAATAAGTAAAAACATGGAGGCTTCAAGGGTGTTCTCCATTGTGAACTTTGGCATCATAGACAAAATGACTACCACATTTAACTGATGTATACATTTGCTTTGGGCGAGGACTATGGAGAGAGGACTCTTGTAGGCCTCCGAGGCCTCCACAGTGACAACTTAGAGGTTTCTGTTTCCATTGAGGGCGACAAATGGAGCTGACTGACTCCGTGAGGACTGAAAGGGGAGTGGGTTCCTTTCCCCAAGCTTTACAAAGCGTAGTATTCCATCTCTCACATTCTATTAAGTGCATGTTTGTTTCTTTGGGCTTTTTAAAAAGTTAATCTTGATCTTCCCTCCCCATGAGGATTGAATCCAGGACTCTATACATGCTGGGCAAGCAATCTCTACCACTGAGCTCTAGCCCTATCCCTTGCTCAGCTCCTAGCCGCCTTTCAAAGGAGCTGTCCTTTGGAAGAGGCAAGGTCTTCTTCCTGATTGTCTTGGTTAGCAGCCTAGAGCTGAGTTTTAGGATCTTTTGGTGGAGGCTGCAGACTGTCTGCGCCCACATCTCAATGCCAAGGTCTCTTCTTGTCGTGGGGAGTGCCCATGAAAAGAAATTTACACTCACATTTTCCATTATTCTCCGCTCTCTGGGGATTCTTTCGTACCCTAGAAATGGATGTATTCTTAGGAGAAATGAGCTGCTACATTCGGGAGGGCAAGCCAAAAGGCCCAGCACTCTGCTTTCCTGTGCCAGCAATGTCCTCAGAACTTTACGTGGATTAACTTTCTTAATCCTTGTAACAACCCTGTGAGATAAGCCCTGTCATTATCCCCACATCACTGATGGGAACTCAAGTACAGCAAGGTTGCAGTCCAACATCCCAGGCAGTGCAGGAGAGCTGAGACTTTGCTTGGGCAAAGTGTCTCCAGAGTCCACAGCTTTACCAACTGTTCCATGCCTCCTGGCCCTACCTAAGAGGCCTATAAAGCACTTAATGCCCTGTTCTGAATGTGGTAAGCACTCTATAAATGATAACTTCTTTTGTTGTGTTTATAATTATTATAATGACTTTCTCTCTTGTGATTCATCCCTTGTATCAAACCTCACACACAGGCAGGAACTGCAGATCCAAAGGGTATTCCTGGAACTCCTGGAATTTCTTATTTTTTTATGGATTTTTTTCTCTCAGCTCGAACAGGAGACAGTTCTCTATGGCCCCTAGAAGTTCAAAGCTTTCTACCCACCCTTTGCTGGTGGCAAGACTTCAATAACTACTCAGTCTTCAGACTCCATTGTGCAGGGGAACCTGTTAGGCGCTCTTCCTCTGTGGGTTCTGAAGAACCATCTACAAATCAAGATGAACAGCACTTCCTCTGAGCCTTTGATCTTTTGAAATTTCCAGCACAGGAAGGAAAGAATGGATGGGGGGATAAAGAGTGGTTATGATTGTTGTGATCATATTTTGTATTTTTATGGAGTCCTATCTCTACTGAGCACCACTAGTCCCTGTACTAAGAACCCTGAGGTCTTTCGGAGTTTACTTGTCACAAGCCATGATTGCGTTGAAACATGTCATAACAGAGGGCGGGGCTGCCACGGTGTGTGTGGGGGGGAAGCATCTGTGAATATATGCAGCTAACAAGACTACTTGCCATCTTCAAGGAGAGTGTGTGCAATTTGGTGTCATCTGTCTGGCCTTGCTATTTGAAAGACACAGACCGGATCTGAGAGCATGCGATTGAGGAGAAAAAAAAATGTCCTGAGTTCCTCTGAGATCCCCCAAACCAAAGAGATAAGTTTGACAATGACCAGAGTGTTATGGACTTCTGAGTAGCTTTTCTTTTCCTGATTGCTCAAGAAATACTGGTTTGCTTATGGCCTCAGGCTGTTTCCAGGGGCTACCAGTACATCCTTAAGGCTCCTGTAATATAGTGTCACCTACCAGAAAGCACACAATTCTTTAAGGCTGTGAGTAATGTGTATGCCAGACCCTAGGGAGCAGACACTTTCTCATACAGAGTGAGGTTTCAGAAAGAATGGCTTGCTGGGAAGTAAAACAACCACATGAAAGCGTGTGCGTGCGTGCATGCGTGCGTGTGTGCATGTGTGCGTGTGTGCGTGTGTGTGTGTGTGTGTGCGTGTGTGTGTGTGTGTGTGTGTGTGTGTGTGTGTGTGAGCGTGAGCTGGCTCAACACTTAAGAGTACTTACGGATCTTTCAGAAGACCTGGTTTTGGCTGTGTGCTCATAACTGCTTCTAAGCCCAGCCCCCAGGGATCTGATACCCAGGCTCCACAGGTACTGCAGTCACCTGCATATAAATGCACCCCCCATAATTAAAAACAACATATGTAATCTCCATCTGTCATTTTCTTAATTCCACAGTCATGGAAATGGACTGTGAGAAGTTTCCTGTGTTCCCCCAGTGACACTACACTCTCACTGTCACTCTTCTAGTGACAACTTTCAGGTTGAAAAAAGAAAATTAAATGTCATAGGTAGGTGCTCGAAATCAGAAAACTCGTGATTTTCACCCGGTTAGATTATGTAACTAAACACAAACATGGATCTACTGTGGTACCCTATTGACCATAGTATTTATGAGCAGTTGTGGGTCTCCACCCCTCTGTGGGGGGTCGAATGACCCTTTCACAGGGATCACCTAAGACTATCAGAAAACATAGATCTTTACTACAACTCATAACAGAAGCAAAATTACAGTTATGAAGTGGCAACGAAAATTATTTTGTGGTGGGGGGGAGTCACCACAATATGGGGGACTGCTATTAAAGTGTTGCAGTGTTGGGAAGGTTGAGAACCACTGTTTTAGACATTTAGCCCTGCTGCCCTGTGGGCTACCCCCAAATGCCGGGCCTTAGCCACTCGCACTCTTATATGTAAATGAGTAATTTTAGTGGCCTCTTCTGGACTCGTGTTGGTTTGAAGTGAGAAGTTAGTTGGCCTCTAACTGTGGGAAGTCAGTAGTTTGCTAAGAATAAAAGGATACACAGGCTTCATCTAAGAAAGTTAGGAATGTTTTATAAGTCCCGCTAAAATATGTCAACTACCGTATGATTTGGGACCGGTAATAACTCAAACCACGATGCTGTGCACCTAGTGTTCTCTGTCTACTGTTAACAAATACACATCCTTTACTCGTGATTAAGAGCTCCGAGGCTGTCATCACTGCGTGAGATTTGTCCTGACCGCCTCTTGTTATGGGGAAACAAGAACAGCACATGCTCACCTTTTTGTATTTGGGAACTAGAGCTGCTGAGAGAACCAAACCACATCATCTAAAGTCAAATCTAGAGGTGTACCTAGGTGTGGCAAGGCTGGGCCCCCGGATACCGCCTCGGGCTCCTGGTTTGGTTTGGTTTCATTTGGGGGGCATAGTTAGGAACTCAAAGGAGCGACAAAAACCACAGCACTAGCTCCTCTCATTACTAATGAGTAATTACAGCAAATATTTACAGGCCTTCTTCCTACCTTTACGACTTCCTGTTGCTGAAGCACTTTGGAGTGTTGGGAAAGATTGTTCTGGAAAATACGTCATACAGGGTTGCAGGGAAAGAGTGCCTTTCAACACACACACACACACACACACACACACACACACACACACACACACACACACACACAGTCCCTTGGCTTTGTTTATGAATTCCATGTGGGAATAGCAGAGAATTAGGCCTGAGAGAGGCCGAGAAGCTCACTTTTTTCCAAGTTCTAAAAGCCAGTTCTCTAGGTGAGTGAGAAAAGTAGACATGGTGCTTGCAGAGCAGCCTTGAAATAATAAGACTGCACATGTTTGTAAAGTAAAACTTTGGGCTGAAGCATAGCCATTACATAAATACTTATACGACCCATGCAACCTCTACAATATTTTATGAACCTATGACCCCATCATGCTCTCTGAATAGAAACAGTAGTACTTAGCAGGGTAAATAAGATATTTAAAGTATGCCACATGGGCAATTCTCTTAACTTCTAGAAGGTCTAATAATGCTTACTTCCTATATAGTCTTTTTTTTTTAATCAGTCCAGCGAAATAACTTCTCAGTAGGTGTCTGTGAGCCACTGTACCCTTGTGTTTCTCTCTGGTGTGTCCAAGAGTTCCCAGATGCTATTTTAGAATGGCAGCTTTCACTCCAGCCCTGGCTGAGGTCGATGGAGCTAATTTTGGTGTCTAGGGTAAAGGGAGAGAGAGAGAGAGAGAGAGCATGTGTAGAGCCAAAAGGCTTTCTTGTCCCAGGCTTGGAGCAGTGTGGCGTTACCAGACACACCACATTTCACCTTTAGAACCTTTATTTGTGTGCTTGCACAACAAATGTTTACCTAGTTATTACGACAAGGGAAATATGAAGGTCACATTTCACTGGTGACAAGGGAGCGTCTATAATTGTAACCATATCACCGTGTAGCAGGAGTCTCTTTTATTCTATACCCAGGACTTAAGGGGATTAATGGTGGGTGGGGCATAGAAGCCAAGGCCTTTTTCTGGCTTTATTACTGGCATTATGGTTTTTTTTTTTGGTTCTGCCAGTGTGCCCCACCCATTTGGTGAAGCCTTTTGTGGTGGTCAAGGAGCCAGAGGGAATCCTACTGTATTCTGTGACACCACTCTGGAGTCATCTGGCATTCTCTGGAAATTGGTTACCAATGCATTTACTTAGAAAAGCCCTAACACTGGCATGGTTAGGCTCCTGAAAGATGCTTGCATGATACAGATACTGCCCTGTTTCAGGCCTTCTCCATGGTCCTGGGAGCACAGCAAATTTTCCTCGTGGCAAGGGGGTTCTATGCTGACTTGTGTGTTTCTCTGAAGATCTCAAGGATTAGTTTAGATTCTCAGAGCCTGAATGAAGAGGTAGGAATATGACCCAAAGTCCTTTCCAACGGGAACCTATGTGATGGTTGACCTTGCTGGCAATTAGGAACCCACTCCGGGTCTCCCACTTGTTCCACTTTTACCCATGATGCCTCCTGAGTTCTGGTCACAAGCCTCTTTCCTCTGCCAAAAAGGCATGCCATCGTACTCATCCCTGCCTGTTCTTGTACACTAGTCCACGCCTGGTTGGTTTTCCTCTCTTTTTGCTCAAATGGCTCACGCTTTTCCTATCATGAGTCTAAGCTCCTTCCCTGTAGTAGAACCCCATAGTCATTTCCGCTCTGCCACTAACCCCTCCAGTTAGCTTCTGCTTATGTTTGCCAAGGAGGCGATTATATTTCCTTGTTATCTAATGGCATTTTACTTGTTCTTGCCTTTCCAAGAAGATTGCACATTGCTCAAGAGCAGGGATGCCTGATTTTCTGGTGTGTTCTATAAAACCTTGATCCTTTTTCATTTCTCTCTGAAATCATGTTCCATTAAAAAAATACAGAAATGCTCTGTTGGTGTCCCTGGGGTTAGTTACAAAGCCCATTTCTCAGGCCCAGATGTCTCCTTCCACACAACTTGTCGTCATCCATTTCTGCTTAGAAAGAACAAAAAAGAAAAGAGCTGGGCCTGGACCAGATGAACAATATTTGCGATCAAATGCAAGGAACGGGCAGGTTAGTATGTCAATGCCTCACATCGAGGATGCACAGTTCTCTAAGGCAGATGCCAGCTAAACAGCAGAATTCCCCAGATTAACTCAGAGGTCAACCAGTTGCCTGGTGGGAAATTTGTGCAAATAGATACCAGCCCTCTGAGGGCTTCTTCCCTGGCAAGCCTTCTCTGGTCAGCAGCACCCTGTAACCCTGTATCAATTGGGTCGTCAGTCTGAATTTTTTAAATTTGCATCACGATCTTAAAACTTGTTTCTCATCTCCATTTTAGGTGCCCTGTAGCTGTTTGTAGTGGGAATTCGGGAATTTGGGGAGCTTAGTGAAGGGAGATGGAAAACACAGGCTCAGATCAGCTTACCCCATCTTTATTTGATAGTCATCATGCGTGATGAGGCTTGTGGTAACAGTGGCCTTGTACTGAGCATGTGTGTTTGCAGGGTATCTACTCATCTGGGGACTGTGCTGCACAAAAAGATCACAGTGAGGCATTTGACCAGCTCTGACCTATTCAAATGACTCACGTGTGGCGGTTGACATTGATGAGTATCCTAGCTGCATTTTTAGGATGTTGCCATCTTGTTGTTGGATGTAGGATGTTGTGGAGTAAGAAAGCAAAACTAGTCCAGATAAAGCATTGAGCCAGAAGATGGACAGGAACTGAGAACTGTGTGTTGTGCGAAGTTAAAAGGACACGGCGATTCAAGAGAGCATTACTTAAGACCTCAGCCTCAAAGATTAGAATTTGGGTTTGCACAGGCAGCAACTATAGGCTGCCCCGGTGGAGATGGACTAGGACTGAGCAGATGGCAAGACAGGAGTGCGCAGGCCTGGGCTGGCGAGTGCTCCTTCCAGCGCTGAGTCGGTGACTCTCCCAACAGAAGAGATGGGGCCTGGACCTGTGCTTGGGGACAGGGCCTTCTCAAGTCAGGTTGATGGAATCTTTACCCTTCCTCTCCGGGGACAGGAGAAGCTGTTCAGATCACTGTTTTTATCCTTCTCCCATGAGCCTAGCTAGAGAGTGAACACCTAGGAGTGCCTGAAGGAAGTCTTGGTGGTGCTCCATAGAAATGACCTCAAAGCACAGCACCCACGGGTCTTACGAAACCGGCTGTCATTTAGGTACATGTTTCTTTTTTTGCTTGCACAACTACTTGGGAGTCATAGGTGCTAGAGTTCAGAATGGAAGCCAGAAGGGGGACGGCTTGCTATTACCCTAAAACCGCAATGCCTTATACCCTCAAATTCTCACTCTGATGGCAAAGCCTCTGTCCCCTTAGGCATTTGGAAAGGTCATCCACTCCAGCCCTTCTTGCCATTTCTCACTGGAGAAAGATAAGACAACCCTTCAGCACCTACCATGTGAGGGAGTTCCGCAGCCAAGGCCGAGTCAGACCACTCCTTTAGTCGGTCTCTCTACTGGTAGCTCTGCATCACACATCGTGCCCAGAGTGCTCTGGGCAAGGAGCTCCGTGACCTTCTCCTTTTCTGTTATGTAGCTGCGCCACTCCCTAAAACCCAGCTCCGATGTTCTGGGTCCCATGGTGCCAGGAGAGTGGGGGCAGGGGGCAGGGCATCATCTTTCGGAGTCACCTGGGTAGGACGGTCCGTCGGAGCCCAGTGCTCTCCGCAAGCAGGTGTAACCTTTTCCCCGGAGGAATTAAGCACTTAAGGTCACAGCTGAACACTTGTGGGCCACGAGTCAGTCAAAGATCTCAAACCCCTGGACAGGATCCCACTCCAGGGACAGCAGAGGCCAGCAGCTCTGATCCTGGCTTCATTAGCTTACCCTACCCAATGCTGCTTCAAGGGAGGTTAAAATTTAACCTCACGCTGACAACTGTACGTCTCAACTCGTAGTTCTTTTCTGTCCCCAGAAGTGGTTGTGGAATGGAGAGGCCGCTTTCTCAGTCCTGGCTGGTCTGTTAGGCCAGGTTTGCTTTGATGTGCCTGCTGTGCGAGCTTCGTGCCTGAGCCCAGAGATGGGTCTTCTGGGGCCAGGGAGCCTTAATCACCTTGCCAGAATCAGAGAGGGGCAGGAGGCAGTGGAACTTTGCAGCACAGCTCAGACTGAGACCTTGGGCAATCCTCTGGAAGCCTGCAGGAAGCTCTAAGAGACCCTAAGACCAGGAAGTGGCATGTGCCCACATCATGACACATAGTGTGAGTCCAGCGTCTACATCCCCATCACTCTTTACAGGCCCCAGGGAGGAAAAAGGAAGCTGCCTTAGCCAGGTTCACCTGGGACTAGACATCTGCCAGCCTGTGAATGACTCCATGTTGATACATCCGTGTTTATTTTCTAAATGTGTTATTTCTTCAATGTTTAAAAAAATGTATGTGTATGTGTTTATGTTTGTATGGGTGCAGGTACCTGCAGAGACCAGAAGAGGGTGTTGGGTCCCTTGGAGCTGGAATTACAAGTGGTTGTAAGCTACTGGGCATGGGTGTTTGGAACTGGGCCTGGATCATCTGAAAGAGTAATATGTGCTTTTAACTACTAAGCCTTCTCATTAGCTTCCTTAAAAATAAATTTCCTCCTTTACTTTTCCGGAACTTCTAGCAGGTTCTGTCTGGTCTTGGTCAGTGAGATGCTAGGGTCTAGGTATATCTTAAGCTGGTGTGGCCCCCTTGTTCTGCAGCTAGCTCGAGGCTGTGGGGAGAGCTGGAGGACTAGAGGAACCAGGCAGCTGTCTGTACCACTGAGCATGGATTTAGCAACACTGAGCCATCTCTGAAGCACAGTAGAAACTCCATTTCATCTAGATCAACAGGTGTCTTGATGCTCCAGCCACCTGTAGCTCCTTGTATGGGTACAACTATCATAACAAGGGTGGTGACTTCACCTTAATTCTCCTTGAGTTAGGTCTCTAGGGCCCTTGTTTATTTTGGGGAGTGACAAGCTTTCACCCACTTGAATTCCTTGGCCTCCAAATAGTGTCAGAATGACCACAATCCTTCTGTGTTTCTCTGCTTTTGTTTTGCCACACAGATTCTAAATGCTCTTGGGGCCACCTTCTCTTGTTTTGTGCCCCTGGCAAAGCCTACCCACCCCATGAAGCTCAAAGACACTTTTGGGAGTGTTTGGGAGTCTGAAAGATTGTTCTATACTGCTCTCTGGTCTGTGTGACCTAGGATGGAGATTTCACCCTTAGGTGTGTTTCCCATGAGTGCTGGACGTATGTGAGGCTCTCTCTGAATACCATTAAGGGATTAAAACCAGGTAATGTTTTAATAAGACCACACATTTTAAAAGCATACTTAAAAAGCTCACTTTGTAAACATTATCTCAATGGAAAGAACTTTGAAAAGTATAAAGTACAAACCTTCAAGGCATTGTAATTAAAAAGCACTGCAATATAATCATTAGGCATATTATTACCTCTTAAAGGGAACTGACTCTTTGGAAGGAAGCCTTGGTAGAGTCTAAAAGGAGATTCTGGTCTCCAGGCCCCTAAGTGTCCCCCTGTCTGGGTTTTTTTGGGCCTGTGGGTGCTTGCCAATAATGACATTGAATTCAGTGATATTTTTGTCCATACCCTGGGAGCAAGGAAATCTGAATAATGCCAAGGGGCTGAAGAAAGCCCTGCTAAGTATCAGATCATACACCCTCCAAGCTTGGTGTGTCGTGACACCCCCCCGCCCCTGCCCACACCCCACCCCACCCCACGCAGTGGAGAAGGAGAGAGCACAGGCCAGTGTTCATGTCAAGGGTGAGGATTCCTTCGATGCAGCACACCTAATCTGTAGACTCCAGGGATGCTGGTGCCGCAGCCACACAGGTCGTACTTGTTGCTTTATGCCAGAGAGAGTAAATAACAACCTGGAAGCAGAGGTGAGTGTGGGCACTGAAAGCAGCCTTGGTCTCCTGCGTGGCTAGAAGTGAGGATGAGACTTTGGGTGCAGATGCCTGGCTGTGCTACACACTGACCGTGAGACTCGGCAGGTCACTCAGCTCTGGCCTCAGACCCATCACCGTCAGTAGCACGTCTGAACCACACAGCTTTGAGTTGCTCTCTTCAGCCACACCCGGGAGCCTGGGCAGCTGACTCGAAGCCTCAAGTCTCAGCCTAAATATCACCTCCTCATGGAAGCCTTTCTTGACCTCCCTCGCCGACCTCCAGAGTTGTCCTGTTTCTCTCCTAAACACTTCCCACGTGTTGTAATTTGCGTGTCTGCTTCTATCTGTCATGACCCTCCCCTGCCGGGCTAAACTGTGAAGGTGCAGGCTCCGCACGTGCCCTGCTCGCCATCCTAGTCCTCAGAGTGTAGGACAGCCTGAGCATGTTGGTGTTTTCTTAAATATTCACTCAGTGAAATAACTGCTCTGATGTTGCTGGGGCATTGCCTTCGGTATTACCACTACAGCTGTTTGGTGTTTTACCTAAGGCTGATCTTGTTTTTGTTTTCTGAGGTAGGGTCCTGCTGTGTATGTAGCCCATGCTGGCTTCCCATGTGCTGGGATTACATGGGTGCTACCATACCTGGCTCTTTCCAAAATCTCATGATGCAAACTTAAGGAATTGTTGGTTTTTAGCTTACGGATGAGGTAATTGAGGCACAAGTGTGTAACGGCCATGGTAGGGATTAGCAGCGCCTATGTGACCAGATTCCCAGCCCCCAGACTATTTGCAAAGGCCCATGCTGCCTCTCTTGGCACCTTAGTTTTCTGTTGTGGCGATGTTATTGTTTGTCATATTTGGCAATGTTTACAGCAGACAAGTAGGGGCCATTGTGTGCTGGTAGCGTCTGGGAATGCACAACAGAGTCCCAGGGGGCTGGCCACTGCCGCTCTTACCACAATTAGAAATTGTAAGGCCAGGAGCAGCAGTGGGGTGGGTGTTACCCCTACACAGCAGGTTCTGTGTCTCCGTGGGGTGGGGTGGGACTGCCACCACCACGGCCCCACGGACGCCTACGCTGGCCCTCCTCCTCACATTAAAATATGGACTTCCTGCGGGGGGAGATGTGCCATGTCTAACCAGTTTTCTCGGAAGAGGTGGGGTCTAGCCAGCTAGATGACCACCCCTGGCCTCAGTTTCCCAGAGCAGATAACCTCATAGCTCTCCGGGCTACTAGCTCCACTCTGAAGGGGATTTCTGATGGCCTGGCCTCCTGTCTCTAGGGAAGCTGAGGGTTATTGGCAGGGGCCAAAGAAGTCTCTCCATCTCTTATAGCTCTCCCTCTCCAAGAAAATATTCCATTCGGTCAGGAGTTGCTCTTGGGCCTTGCTCAGCCCGTCTCTGTGAGCGTAGCAGGACAACACCCTGCCAAATAAAGCTGACTGAGGTGTGACACACGATATGATAGAGGGTCCCCAAAAGGAGAGAGCTGGATGGCCGGGCGGGGCCATGTCTCCATCTCCTGATGATCCAGGCTTCTGGGGTGGGAGGGAGCACCTAGACTGGAAAATGGATGTTCTGATACCATCACTCAACAGTGGCGGGGCACTACCCCTGTGGGTCAGCTCTCACCTCCAGGGGGTGTCTGTTATGTTCCTTACCGTTTGGATCAGAGCTTAAGAATACAAACCTCTACAAAGGAAGTAGGGGGGAGGGCATTGCTACTGTGATTCCTATACACGAATGTATATAATGTGCTCAGGCCCGGTAGTGACTTGAATTGATTGACACAGGCTGCCTGAAAAATACTGTGTGCACTAGAAAGCCAGGGAGGCCTCCAGAGAAAGAGGCTTAAATTGTTGAATGAAGTCATGCTGCACTGGGGGAGGGGCTAATCGTGCTGTAGGACAGAGGTGAGTCACAGTGCAAGGGTGTTGGGGAGTCACCTTGAACTTGAGCCAAAAAAGTAGAAATATTGGGACTGGAGTTTATCTGCCTTCTATCAGGTACATCAAGTTCTGGATGGCCACCCACTGGCCAGAGACATGATGTGGACAGCTCTGCTCTGCCGCCCGCCCTGGGAAGGCTTTCTGCTGGCTTCAGCCCTGCTGAGCAAAGTCCGCTTGCTCACTGGAGTTCACACAGACTCCTTGCCAGGCCTGCCCAGAATCCTGTCTCCTCTGACTTCCTGTGTTCTTGCATAATATTTCAATGGCTGGCCCCAGTGCGGGGGCAGCTCACTGGCCCTGCTGGATGGAGAGTAGGATGTGGAGGGAAGATGGGTGACATTTAAATTTAACCCATGGGTTCTCTTGAGGGCCACAGATGCAGAGCCCCTCAAACTGCTTGGGAGATTTTAGCAAGAAGGGAGTTAGGGGAGCACTGCAGACACATACACGCACTCATTTGCACGTGCCCACACTCCCATCTTATATTCATGTAACGTCTCTCCTGTAAAATCGTTAACGTAGTTAAATAGTTTCCTTCTGATCATAAAAAAATGAATTCTTTCCATAAGGTTGCCATGCAAGAAGCCTAAAGGTGAAAATCATCAGAATCCTATCACTCCAAGACAACAAGCTCCGTTAACACAGCGAATACAGCTTCTCTGGTGTCAGGAACACTGGTACACAGCTATGGGACATTGCTTTTATTAGCTGTGCTAAGTTCTGCTCAGGGGTACATCTTCCAGGCTCAAAAAGCAAGTGGTAACCAGCCCAACAATTATCTTCAAACCTGAAAAGCAACGTCCCTCCTGACGTTTTGACCAGTGTGCTGGTTGTCCCAGAAGAAACTGCAGAAATAAAAGGCTATGTGCCATGTAGGCCTCTCTGTAGGCTTAGAATAATTCACTTGATTACACGGGAGGAGACTGTGCTGATGACAGCTCCAAGGGCTGGGCCAGGTCTCACTTTGGGGAAAACGATCTTTGAGGAGGACCAAGTGTGCCTTAAGCAAGGAACCCACTAGCAGGTAGAACAAGTTTGCCTTTGGTGGTTTTCCTGTGCCGAAGATTTCAAAGAAGCTCCATTTAAATTTTACTTGGCAATCACCTTCCTGAAAATTTGTGACACAATCCATATCTTTAAAGAAGTGACCTTCCCTTGTCCGGTGCTATTATTATACTACAGGAGCTTGGAAGCATCCATAGTGCTGTTCAGATTTGCTTCCAATTTATTATTGAAAACAAAAACGGGCTGCAGAGACGGGGCTTCTACCTTGCATCTGAAAACTGTACTTTCTTAAGGGTGGTGATGAGCGTGTGCCTTTCACATGCTCAAAGGGTGACAAATCAGCAGTAACCATCAATTTGAGGAGGGCTCCCAACCTGGATTTGGGTGTCTATGGCATTTGCCTGTTTTGAGTGTCCTTTAAACTGGATTAACCATCTCCCAAAATGGTACTTGGGGTTGTACCCAGGGCCTCATGATTTGCTAGGAAGTGTTCTACCACTAACACATCCTCTGCCAAATACACACACACACGCGCGCACACACGCACACGCACACACACATATACATATTTTTGGAAATAAATACATACATATATACATATGTATGTATATATAGGCATATATATGTGGGGGGGATATATATTTTTTTTTTCCAAAAGTTCCAGTTTGAGGCCGGGCTTAATTACTTGCGATTGGGAATTGCTTGTAAGGTTTGCTTTTAAGTCAAGACAAGTGTTTCCTAAACTCTCTAAATCAAAAACTTCCTAAATCAAAAAGCAGCAGAATGACTCTTGGCTTTAAACACATTTACTTTAAACCTTTCAGGCATCTTTTAAAACAAAAGCTTGCTACAAAATTTGGCACCAGGAGACTGTGTGGATTTACCTCATTTTGTTGATAGTTGCCTGCAAATGATCTATTGTAACAATTTGCATAATTACAGTCTCTCCTTCGACTTATTCACCCTGCACTCCCTATTCTAGATTTTCTGGCCAGACTGTTATTACATCAAATTCCTTGATGTTGCCTTCCTGAGGAATGATGGGACTAAGAGTTAAAGAGAGGAACTTACGATCTTTGCTTTTCAAAATTCTCGGTATGAACTAAATTAGCGAGCGAGTTTTGAGACTGCTCTCTTTTCTCGGTCAGTACCTGATTTTGCGGGGGGGCTGCCTGGTCACGCATGCGCATTTGGGAAGCAGGAAGGGCCAGGACGCCTGAATCGGCAGTCAGAATTATGAAACAGGACTTTGTTAAAATTGATAGGTCTGTACAATGAACGTGCGGCAGCTGTTGGCATGGCAACTCCTACGTGGCAAAGTGCACGGAGCTCGCAGATGACTGTAGCGGTACTCCGTGTTAATTTGATAAATGGCTTTTTTAATAGTAGTTTGTGGGCTAATGGAAAGGTTGAAGCAAAGCCTCATTAATGGGAGGGAGGATGGGGCCTTTGAAGCCACTGGGTGAAGCCGGACAGCCACAGCCAAGTCTCCATTTTCAGCTCAGTGTCTCTGTTCGCAGGAGACAGCTTGAAGTGTGACAGACCCAAGGACAGTAGGGAGCTGCCCTGAAAGCAGGCATCGGCCCTAATTTTCAGTTTTAGGCATGAAGAGGTTCCAGGACCCTTCTTACTCAACGTGTTTACTGTGTGTGGGAGTTTGTGTTAGGATACCGTAAGAACTTCGCATTGTTTTTCCGTAGAGGTGATAGGGCAGGGGGCGTTATGGTGGCTGGCATGTCTGGCATACTTTAGCCGTGTTTGTCTGTTTGTTTGGGTTTCAGTTGTTTGTTTGGGTTCTGAGAGGAGTTGTTTGTTTATTTTTTGTTTCTGGTTTGTTTGTTGACACAGGGTCTCAGGGTCTCAAGTAACCCAGGCTGGCCTCAAACACCCTATACAGCTGGGGATGACCTTGAACTTCTGATCCTTCTACTTCCAACTCCAGAGTGCAGGATGAGGGTCATGAACCGTGTACCCAGCTTTGATTGTCATAATAGACATTTTACACTGGGCACCCCCTACACTTGTGGCTTGAGTAGGACTGGACATCACTGGCCCATTGTTTATGCCTGTGAGGCAAAAGAGACTTTTCAAAGTAGTGTTGGGGAGTCAAGGGTGTAAGGAGGGACCTTTTACCCTGGTAATCCTTCCTGGTTTAGCATCACAGATAGGTCTTAGTGTCCCTCTTCCAGAGAGCAAGCATGCTGTCATCTACTATAGGAACCTGGCCCATTTTCTTTCCTGTTCTTGGAGTGGGGGGGAATCACCAAACATCTTGCCAAGTGCTTGCTTAGGGCTTTGAATCATTCTGCTATCTAGTTTTTCTACTTGAAGTAATCTATAAATCTCTCCAGTTCCCCACTCCTGGGATGTTAAATTAGCAGCCTAGACTTAGAACTTATGAAACATCTGCTGTGAGCCTGAAGCAACAGCCAGTGTTTGTAGTAGATGGAAACCTAGCCTCTGTCCTCATAGGGAAGCACTCCAGGACTCTTACTGATGTATCTCTTCCTTAAAACAGGCTTCGGGACTGGGGCACACATTCTAGCCACACGGGGTTCATCTAAAGTCAGAGTGCAGGCTGGGGTTGGGGGGATGGCTTTAGTGATAAAGAGCACCGTGACTGTAAGAGGATCCGAGTTTGAGCTCCAGCACCCATGTGAAAGCATGGCCCTGCGTGTCTGTGACCCCAGGCACTGGAAGACAGAGACTGGCAGATTCCAGGAGTTCATTGGCCAGCTGGTCTAGCCAAAATGGCTAGCTTCAGATGCACTGAGAGATACTGACTCAAAACAGAAAGGGAAGAGTGATGGAGAAGAGATCAGAGCCATGTGCATTCACACATAGACACACACACACACACACACACACACACACATCCCCCAAACACCTCTGGGTGCTGGGTGTCCTCAGAGTTTCTTATTGAAGAGAAGTCTGAGGTTGTTGCCTACCTGTTAAGTTCCCAGGAGATGTTGACAGTCAAGACTTGGAGAACTGGTACCTTATACTGACACTGAGAAATGGGGAACAAGACAGAGAGAGGCTAAGTGACCTCAACACTGTGGGTGACCGAGTTTGAGCTGGAATACGGGTGGGGGCGCTAAAGCACCTGGTGTTTCTATCATATCAAAAGTGGGCAGAATACAGTGCTGGACACCCCCCTTCTGCTACCCCAAGGGTACACAGTCTTAACCTGTTGTTGCCCAAAGGTGGCCTGCCGCTCACAGCCATCCCTACTCATCATTGGAGCTGACACTTGTTAAAATCAGCCAATGCTGGCTAGAACAAAAGACTTCATCTAGGCCTCTAGTCTGGGCTGCCTCAGAGGGAAGTGGTTGGTAACTTGGAAATGGATGGGACATGGCATCCCCAAATTGTGCTAGGCCTGGGCAGATCCCAGCCAGAGTCTGGGACTCAGGCAACACAGGGCACTTAAAAAATTTAAGACACGGATAGAGTTACTAAAGAGGATTTTGTTGTTGTTTTGCTTTGCTTTTTACATTTTCAGTTTTTTTTTCTTAACTCACATCTCCTATGTTCCAAACATTCCACTATTTAGCACTAAGTATAGTGGCAGATATTAAGATCATGCTCAATAAATACTTGCTAAGAAAGGTAAACACAGCAGGTGCCAGAGGCAGCTATGTGCAAATATGATGAAATCTTCAACCAAAGAGCAGGAGAGATAAACAAGATCAAACAAGAAGATAACACCTTGGATTTACAAGACACATTTGGTCCCAAAGTCGTCTTCAGATTTGTATCTTTTCTGTGTTCTTAAAAAATAAAATGAATGTACACGTACATACACACAGATGCATATACATAGACATAATAAAAATCTTAAAAGCGCCAGGCAGTGGTGGCTCATACCTTTAATCCCAGAACACGGGAGGCAGGGTCAGGCTTATCTCTGTGAGTTCGAGGCCAGCCTGGTCTATAGAGTGAGTTCCAGGACAGCCAAGGCTATTATACAGAGGAATCCTGTCTAGAAAAACAATCAAAAATCTTAAAAGAAATTTTAAAAAATTAATGAATTGTAGTGGATGTTGCCACTGTTCTGTCCCCAGGATGCTTGCTATGTGTTTTCTACAAGGAGAGGATGAAGCCAAAGGGGGGGGGGGGGTTGTGACCTCAGGGGTCTCCCAACCAATAGCTGTGACTCTTCTGGCTTTGGCCATCTTTCTGATGTTTGTGTCAACCCACACGATGCCTAGTCCTCATTATGACCAATAACAAATATTTAGTCTGTGACTATTATGTATACAGGGCCATCTCTTGTCTTAGTAACTGTTTATAAGGAGCTTAAAAGCAAGGGCGGGGCTAGGGGGCAGGGCTTAGTGGTAGAGTGTTTGCTTAGCATGTACAAGGCCCTATGTTTTTGATCCTTAATGTGGGGTCAGAATGAAAAGAGCCTGACAGGGCAAGAGAAACTATGCTTTTAATAGTGGTGTGTGTGTGTGTGTGTGTGTGTGTGTGTGTGTGTGTGTGTCTGTCTGTCTGTCTGTCTGTCTGTCTATGTGTCATGTCTGTGTGTGTGTGTGTTTATGTGTCTATGCCTATCTGTGTATGTGTGTTTCTCTCCCTGCATCAATTACTTAGTAAGGCATGTGTATGGTTTTTACGAGACAGGGTTTCTCTGTTTTGGAGGCTGTCGGTCCAGCCTGGCCTCGAACTCACAGAGATCCACCTGCCTCTGCCTCCCGAGTGCTGGGATTAAAGGCGTGCGCCACCAACGCCCGGCTGTGTATGGCCAATATTATATGCAAATATTCAATGTATTAAATTTATCTCTAAGTGCAAATTTAATTTATGAAAAGATATAGCATCCATGTCTATTGGGGAGGAGAGGTGACTGGAAATGACTGTTGCAGGTGACCCAGAACACATTCAGAAGCACAGGTACCCTCCTTTGGCTACAATACACCCTGTGGTGATGAAGAATTTGGTAAACCAGTTAGGATGAAACATGCACATCCTTGGGCAACTCCAGATATCATGGGTTTTCCACATCACATTTTATTTTATATTTAAAAATTGTTTTCAATTCCTGGGAGCCAACGGAGGGCCTCACATATACTAAGCAAGCCTTTTTCCTCTGACATCCACCCATCATGATATTTTTTAAAGTTGCTTACTAAAAACAGTTCCATCAGTGGGAATCTGATTGCAGCTTGTGAAAGACTTCACAAGAGTGGCAGAGTCTCCATAATTCAGAGCCATTTTGTTAAATGTCAAGACTACAGAAACTTAAAACTGCTTAATATTTCTGCTTTATGTTGCAAATGGGTTGGCCTGGAGCCAGACTCACAACCTTCCCCGGGTCTCCTCCTCCTGTAGGGTACCTTTGGTTGCTATAGTGTTGCTACAGTGTTGGATTAAGCAGATAAGGCCTTTAGTACAGAGGTATGTTCAGGGACTCATTTAAAGAGATGAGAGCAGGGTGTAGTCTGGGGTGGGTTGAACTTTACTGATGGAGCAGGGAAATTTCCTAAGGTCAGGTCTTTGTCAAAGCCCCCTTCTACTTAAAAGCCCACCAGGTAAGATCTCCTAAGACCTGTTGGATCCAGTGCTCTCTGCTAGGCAATAGTTTTGTACGCTTAGGTTGGACATCTAGAGGTAGGGGTTGTGGAAACCATTACTGAGTTAACATCAGAATATTAATGTCCTTTGGAAGTTTTTAGATCATTACCTTTGGAGGAAAAGCTGTTTTGTTGTCCATTGGAGATGGGAGGGGAGCATAAAGCAAAATTCTGCCTACGTGGGTGTTTTCTTGGGGCCAAGGGACTGGGAGAGGTACCAAGGGTGTGCTTCCTTTATGGTAAAAGTCCTGCTCCACTGGCCTCTGCTTAAGAATATCCTGTAGGCAGGTGAAGGGTGGCATGACTCATCTTGTGGTGACTTCCTCTTGGTTCAGCCAAGCCTAGCAAGTCAGATCAGTAGAATAGGCTATCTGGGGCCAGTCAACCTTTCTATTGGTCAGCAGCAAGACTCTGGCCTGAGTGCTGGGTGGTGCCAGGCAGATGTTGGAGGGTGAGTTCCATTAGCCATTTCCTCTATATGTCCCAAGTTGTATAAAACTCCATTGTGTTGTGGAATACTTAAGGACACTGTAAAGATGTGTCTCTGCCTAAGGCGCCTTCTGATTGGTGTAATAAAGATCTGAATGACCAATAGCTAGGCAGGAGAGAATAGGTAGGAGAAAAGGAAGAGGAGGAGGAGGAGGAATCTAAGCATTTGGATTTCACCAGCAGACCCGGAAGCAAGTCAGATATGCCTACTAAGAAGACATAACCAAGCCACGTGACAGAATGTAGATTAAAAAAAAGATATGGGTTAACTAAGTTATAAAAGCTAGTTGGGAAAAAGCCTAAGCTAAGGCCAAGCTTCCATAGTTAATAATAAGTCTCCGGGTCATTATTTGCTGGCCGGTGGTTCGAAGACAGTCTGACAAGAAAGCTTGCCACACCCTGGGTTATGCACTCTGACTTCAAGTGCATTTTATGTCCACCCACGACTGGTGTGTGCATGAAAATTTCAGTGAAAAAAAACCCTGAAATTCTATCGCCATGATTTTTTTTCAGAATTCACACTAGATCTTTTTGTTTTCAAAACAAAGACCAAAGAGGTAGTAGCAGAAATCCACAATGCTTAAGGTTGGTGAAAGCTACCCCGCTCCCCACCCTGCTAAAGAGATAATCTCCTCACTACTGTGATTGGTCCCAACAGAGAAAACTGTGGCTATTCTTCCCTAGGGGGAGTCTGACTTAACATAGGTGCTATTTTGGATATCTGAGAACAGAGGATGATCAAGATGAAAAAAAAAATGTCCTATGCCCAGCTATCTCCCCCTTCCCCCCAATGAGAGCAGTCTCTTCTCCTTGGTGGATTTGGGAGCCACTTGAATTTTGTCATTGTTGTTCACCAGCAGGGAAACAATTTTTACTCCAGGGTGAAGCTGGGGAAGGAAGTATAGTACTTTTCCTCATTGCCTTCCGGTCCCAGGTGTGTGTCATGACCAGCCACTGGGGCCGCTTCACTGAGTCTGAGGGCTGAGGTGAATCTGCAGGATGGGAGGCCCGTGAATGGGCATGGGTGCAGAAAGGAGTGGCTGCATCACCTGCCTGGGGGATGAGCCACCCATGTGACGACTTCACGGTTGTGCAAGAATTGGGCAACACTTGGCCAGGGTGGAGAGGCCTTGGCAAAGGCGTTTTCACTCCTGATAGATTCCTATCTCCTCCATGGGGGAAAAACAAGTATTAGGAGAAGATCTGTATAGCATCTTGGAGGACGTTGATTGCCTTTGCAGAAACCAGTGGGGTTTTATTTACTAAGCACCCGAGATAGGGGGAACATTGGGCTGAAGACCTTAGAAGATTAAAGATGATATCTCCTTTCTTTCCTGTGGTCGTTATGGGGAAGTGGGGGGGTGAATAGAATGATTCAAGGTAGGGGACAATCAGTGCCAACCCAACATATGGGCTCGGGACAGATGGTTTTAGAATTTCTGGAGAGGAGTCCCAGGGAACAGTGGTATTAAGCTTGCATGTTTTAGAGACTGAGTGCCTGAGTTCAAGGCTTGGATCTACCTCTTATCTGAGGGTATCTTGGGAAAGTGATTTAAACACTCTGTGCTTACGTGTTTAAACTACAACATGGAGGCCATAAACCTTACTTGAATGAGAGGATAGTGGCTTAGTCAAAATAAAGGTCAATCCTAGCCCCAAGACACTAGAGGAAGGGCTACACTCACCTTGAGGTTTTGCTTAACCAGTCTTCAGGTCTGCTTCCTTATCTGTATGGGAAAGGGATAAGGTCAGATAAACCCTAACATTTTGTGTATTCTAAAGTGAGATGATTCCATGGTTGAATAAACGTTAGCTGTCTGTTGTATGTTCCGGAACTGCACTGGGCATGCTTAGATAGTAAAAAGCAGACAATAGGGATCCCTATTCTTAAGATCTTGTCTAAGTAAGGAAAGGACACTGATACACAGGAGAGCATCTGAGAACAGTAATTTGAGAACAGCAAAGCTTGGAGACATAGCTGCATAGATGATTCAGCTATCCAGAGCACTGACTGCTCTTTCAGAGGGCTGGAGTTGGATTCCCAGCACCCACATGGTGAGTCACAGCTGTCTATAAGTCCAGTTTCAAGGGATCTGATGCCCTCTTCTGGCCTCCACACATGAGCTCCAGGCATGCTTGTGATGCATATACATAGATGCAGGCAAAAGATCTATACACATAAAACAAAAGTAAACAAAGAGCCCAAATATTTGAGGCAAAAACATTGAGTTGAGTAGACTTGACAACAACTATCCAACTTGTTTGTCACACTCCAGAATTCTGACACTGGAAACATCGGCATTAGCATTGAAACTATAAAAAACAAACAAACAAAAAACCAGCCACTTATTTGGGACTTAGACCAAATTTTATAATAGCAGTATAGACTGAACATGTAAAGTGGTCCAAACTTGTTCCTTATATATTCTCGGATCGGATGCTCATCCTATCAGAACAACGTTTCTGGCACAAAATAGGCACAGAATTCATTTTCTGATGGCTGGGGGAAAATCTAGGGCTCTACATCTTTCAATGCAACAGCAGGTGGTGTTCTGAGCCCCGCCTCTAAAGGACAGTGCACAGACAAATCCCAGCTCTCACCATAGCTTAGAGAAGAACTTCCTATGGTCCTATGCTTCCTGGGCCAGGTTTTTCTAAGTTGAATTCTTCCAGTGCCTAAGCTTTTCCTACCATGGGGGAGGGGAGTATAGACATTCCCTCCCCTGCGGTGTCTACATCTACATTTTGAGGAAACCCACTTGAATTTGTTTCATAATAAACCAAACGGTAGTTCCTCAGAGTTCCTATGCAAATTGGCTGACCCAGGCAACATGGGAGTAGTCCAAAGACTCCTGATGGCCACAATAGTGGGAAAGACAATAGTTTGGTTCATCTCGGAGAGCTGGGATAGGTAAGCAAGAAATTTTGATGAGTGAGAGGAGGCCATTCAGGAGATAGATGGGTGGAGGCCTCAACTACCTCCAAGTTTCCATGCCACCCCCACCACACACACACAGAGAGGGTGAGAGGGTGAGAGGGAGAGAGGGAGAGAGGGAGAGAGGGAGAGAGGGAGAGAGGGAGAGAGGGAGAGAGGGAGAGAGAGCATTTGGGTCTGGTGTTTTATTCTCAGGGAGGAAATGAGACGGAAATGGCAGGCGAGGTGGGTGAACTCCCTGGTCTTGCCCACTCACTGATAATTCCCGCTCGTGGCCCGAGAAGTCAGAGATGGCCTGGTGACACTACACACCAGCAGACCACAGCTTTCTTCTGAGTCTCCTTCCTGGTACAGACCCTAGAAACCCTGGTGAGATGCAGAACATCACACAAGGACACGCCACTCTTGCCGTGAGATCACCCCTTCACACAGGCACCCCACGCAGAAGGCAGGATGGATGGAACCATGGGGTTCAGAGAAGCACAGGGATCTGCTGCTGAAGCCCTGTGCCCAGGACACAAATCTGCCTTCCAGGAGGTCTCCTTAAACACCGTGCTCCCAAATGTCACCCTCGTCTCAAACCGTTCCCTCCCCTCTTTGTCCATAAAAAAAGTTATATTCTTCCAAGTAAGCAACCTCCAAGTATATGAAATAAACATTATTTCTAATGAGCTTCTGGGAAAGTGCTCACCTTTGAACCCGGCTGAGGGTTACAGAGGGAAGAAAAAGTCGGAGGAACTCAATGGAGCGCTAGAACTTCCTGGGGTTTTTAAGCTGGGTTGTGTATTACATTTCTTTTCCTTAATAAGGACAGTTCCAGAACTCTGTCCGGGATAATTAGGCCATGTCTGAAAGTAGAGGCCTAGGATTGGTTACTGACCCTAGTTTAGGGATTATTATCTGGGTGCTAGGCAACAATAGGGTAGGAGGCCCTGTTTCTAGAATGTTCTTTCTTTCCAAGGACTCTGGATCTTTTCTGATGGTCCCCGTGGGGAGTCTGAGACAGGGAGACAGACCTAGGAAGCAACCAGATGGTATTATAGGAGGCTAGCAGCTGAAGGGGACGTAAGACTGAGCAATTGTCTGACCTGATACAAGCTTGTTTTCCCAGAGACCTTGCCCCTTCGAATAACAGAAATCATTTTCTGAAAGACAGGTTCTCAGCCTGGGTTGCCTCTGCCTGCTTGTCTGGAACACTACATGTCTTAGTTTTCCCGAACCTCCTCCTCACAGACAAGAAGTTCACTTCCAGCCACGGGCATAAATCATTCCCAGAATGACTTGCATCTGACTAAGGATGTGTAGCTACAACTCTAGCAAATCCCAGTTAAGGAAGGTCTCGGAACATTTATGCCCTGTAGCAGGAATCGTCCTTTCCTCTTCTTAACACTCTTTCTTTATGCTGTCCTTTAATGCTTTCACTCATGCCAAAGCCAAATAGGCTGTGTCACACCGCTGCTGTCCTCTAGGACCTGAGCATGACTGGGGCTCCCATTCCGCTAGAAAATGAGGCCAAAGGTTTTCCCAAATTTAGGAACGCCGGTGACCTTTGCTGAGCCACAGGTACCACTTCGTGCCATGGGCTGTCTTTTTAAATTTTTTCCTTCGTGCATAGATGTCTTCCCTCGACAGAAATGATCCCACGCATGTCTAGCTTCCTTCTGTTGAGTAGGGGCCAGCCTTTACAGCGAGTCACTCCAGCACGAGCAATTTCTCTGATGGCTCTGAGGTCTGCTGGGGGTTCTCTAGAATTGGCAACGTCCTGTGACCTCAGAAATCTTGGCTCTGGCAAGGCTAGGTCTTTGCAGTAAAATGGGCTCAATGCCCATGGCGATAATCTCCTCTTGTAATATCCACACAATCATCTCGTTGTCTAAGTGCAAGGAAGGCAGAAACAGAAGACATGCCACAATAGGGTTGCCCGTGGCTCAGTGAGCCAGTCTGCTCCCAGCTGAGGGCACCTTGGGACACCTCAGAGCTTCGATCCCATCACCCTGAATGTCATCTGACTCATAAGGTGTGGGCTTATGTAGGATCCTCCCCAGGCCTGACAATGCCCTGTGTTCTGGCCAACTCCTGTTTGTCTATTGAAACTCAAGAGAGAAAGCCCCTCAGCAACTTCCCCTGGTAACGTGTGCCCCTCTTTTGCCCCCAGAACATTTGCTGTTAGCTTCTGCAATAGCAGCAGCAGCTCCAGCACTTGGGAGTGCTCCCTAGACACTGGGCACTGTTCCAGAAACGTTACAAATGTGGCGTTTCTTCCTCTCTAGTGCTCCATGGAGCAGAGACCTGTAATGAAAGCTGAAGTAACTTGCCCTAGTTCAGAGCAAGCACTCAGGCCTGCAGGCCCAGGCTGCCCAGCTGTCTGCTTGTCAGGCTAGTTACTAGGCCTTTGTCCTCTTAAAGGCAGAGGCCCGTGTCACCACCTCATAGATGTTCAGTAAGCCAAAGCTTACCACTCACAAATACCTGGTGGGATTTAAATTCCAAAGAGCCATGCAGCTTACAAAGCCACAGAAATGCAAAGGAGCGCTTACTTTTCAATGTAGCAAAGTCAGGGCGATGTTTATCATTTGTTGTTATTTTTAAGTTATATCCAGAGAGAGATGTAACAGCACATCCGTGGAAATCAGAGGATAGCCTGCCAGAGTCAGTTTTCTCCTTCCACGCTGTGGGTCCCAGGGATGCCTCAAATCTTCAGATTGGTAGCAAGTACCTCTGAGCTGTGTCGCCGGTCCAGGGATGGCACTTTAGGACTCCGGTTGCTTCAGAACTTTTTTTCTAGGCAGTGTAGACAGAGCTGTGGGATTTGGCAGTCTGCCATGGTGGAAAGGATGATGTTTCTGTCAGAATATTGGTGGCCATTAGAAGTTATTTCAATGAAGCCAAAGTTCTGTCTGGCATCTTAAAAATAATTAAGGGAAGCAAGCAGGAGAGCAGGAAAGAGTAGTAGTTCCAGAGAGTTGAACCTTGCCTTAACCCATTAGCAGGTCTTGGACTGTCCTAGACAAAGCTAAGTGACAGCTCAGACAAGCCTCTGGGGTCACACAGCTTCCCCCTCCCCCAACTCAGGTCTCCCAACACACAGGGTCATTTTCCAAATGGTTTGGTGGCACACAGTGCTACCTCTGAGACTGCCGGTTCTTAGTGGGCTGTACAGCCTCTCTCTGCCGCTTTGTACACGGCAGGATTGGTAGGATCAGCCGGAGTGAGCAAGTGGTGTTGCTGTGTCATTACCATTTGCTATCTCCTCCTGATGCAGGCAGTACTACAGGCCTAGAAATCGTCCATGCTTCAGCAGTTCCGGGGACCCCCAGCTGCTTGGCCTGGGGACAGATGAGTATTGAGTCTTCTTCTCTGGGACTAATGGGTGTAAACAGTGTTGCACAGAAAAAAAAATACGAACTTGTTTTCTTTTTGACTGCTGGGCTAGATAATGATGTCAAAATGACATTATCCCTAATAAACGTGATTTGCAGAGAGATCGTTGACCACCCACCCTGGGTAGCAGAGACTCGCATTAGCAGGTAGACTGATAAGGGAAACAGCTGGCTCCACCAACCCCTCCCCATGACACGTGTATCTAGATCTGGTACGAATCGAAGGCTGGGGGTGGAGTGCAGATTTTTTAAAAAAAGAGAATCAGGCTAATAGAGGGAATTTGTGTTAAGTGTTGGCTAGTCCTTAAAACTACTTAATGATTTTGAGGTGGTTGTGGCGTTTTGCTTGTTTTGGTGGTGTTTCTTGGGGTGGAGGGGTGTTGTGTTTAGGTGCTTGTGGGGTGTTGGCTTATCCTACCTCCCTCCGAGTTACATCACCAAAAAAGGTAAAAAGATAAAAGGTGGGAGCAGTGGGCAAGCCCTAGCACCCTCCCTGTCAGGAATGACTCTGAGGAGGGCACCCACACATGTGACATGGGGAGGCTCTGGACAATGGACCGTTCTGTCACATCAAGTTGGGTTCTTAGAAAGGGGATGGGGAGACGGGGAGGCCCCTGTCTGGGCTTGTTCCCCTGCACCAATGGGTGCTGACTGGCAGCTGGCTCACTGAAACACCCGGATATAAGTAGCAGGCACAGGCAACCACCCCTATGTGAAAATATCCCCAGGATATGCGGATTAGTTAGTTCCCTGGGGACAGTTGAGTCCTTGGGTATCAAATAACCTGGCCATGAATAGTACCACCATTAAATCTCTTTACCAATACATTTATCTCTATCTATCTATCTATCTATCTATCTATCTATCTATCTATCTACCTATCATCTACGGCCATACCACCCTGAATGTGCCCGATCTCGTCTATCTATCTATCTATCATCTATCTATCTATCCATCCATCTATGGCCAGGTAGTACCAAAGCATTAGAATTCTGCCTTACTGTCCCCATGGCTTGGAGGAGTGTTGCTTGTCTAAACCTCACACCAGCTGACCGTGCCATCTCTGAAAGAGTTACTTGATGCTAACTGTTGTGTGTGGGGTGTCTGATTCATAAGATTGCTGTTTTGCCTGTCCCTCAGAGGAGACCCCAGGATAAGGAATGACAAAGGAACAAAGGGGCCAGCAGCTCACAGTTAAGTGACACAATCAAACCTCAGTGCTCAGCCAGGGCTAGGGAGGAAGCATCTATGAAGACAGGGTGGAGGGCCAGGAGAGCCTCAGCAAGGTGGCAGGCTACGCTGGACCTTAAGATTGAGGGCTTGGAAGGTCAGAAGGAAGGAGATCTTTCAACTGAAGCAAAACAGCCTGGACCCAGCTGGGTGGCAGAAGGGTGTGGCATTTGGGAAGGCACTGCAGGCTGGCTGGAGCAGGTACTGGGGCTCAGATGGGGGGATCCCAATCTAGAGAACAAGAATGGGTCTAGGAGGCCTCAGAGGGCACACTGAGTGTGTTCCATGAGGGCAGTTGTGAGCCACTTCCTGTCCTAATGAGGGAAATAGCACTCAGGGAGTGGCTTGGGAGAAAGGGCACTAGGTTCCTGAGCTGTTCTCTCTGAGGTCTGATGGCGATTGCGTTCTTCTTGATCCGTAACAAGCAGGTGAGGCCCAAAGAGACACGGGTGGAAGACAGGGGCAAACATCTGTGGGAATAATACCCACGCAAGCCCCAGAAGGCATAGCCTGGGTAACATATTGTGTCATCCCAAGGTGACATATGTGATGTGCTCTGCAATTCAGAAAGAATACCTCGCCAGGGTCTCTGTGGACCCAGGCAGAATCCAGCCTGTAGGCATCTGGTCTACCGACCCGTAATAGTAACCACACCCCTTTGGGTGTGGTTTCAGGAGGACTGAAGCAGAAGGAGAGGAGTTTGAGGCTTTTTTTTTGAGGCTTTCTTTTGTGTGCTCTTTCTGGCGGGGGTGGGGGGGTGTCAGTGGTTCTTTGTATTTTTTTTCTGTGTAATTGTTCCCCAATAAACACCCACTTATCACTTATTTTGGGTCTAGTGACATAATTACGTCCTCGCCTCCACCAGCCTGTGGTAGCCCAGGCATTATTATCGCTTCTAAAAAGACTTTAAAAGGCTTCTAACAAAGATTCATTTCTCCTGGCTTCAGTGTCAAGAGAGATTCTCATATGTACTGTCCCATGTGGCCAACAGAATGGACAGGATGGAGGCTCCTGCTGCGCCGTCTACCACGGCAGCCTCTGATAGCTTGCTTGGCAGCGTATGTACACATATCGGTGTGCGGTCCCACTCTGACTTGGCGCCTTACCCCTGCCCTTCGCAGTCCCCTGGCTACGGCCGCTGTTCTTTCCTGGGGGCACCTGTGTCCTTCCTTTCGCCTTTCTTCCCTCACCAGCGCCGCCTCCCTGTGACGTCCATAGCCTTTTGGACTTTCTCCTCACACTCCTCCGGTGTTGGCTGAGTAGCATGCCAGCCCTCTCTGCAAGCTCCCCATGACAGAAGAGTCATCTCCACGTGCTGCTCGGTTGCTCGGGGACCCAGCATGTGAGGAGGGACTCATGTTTGTGGAATGAGTGGAGGGATAAGCTATGGCCGGGGAAGGCAGCCTGGTTTCCTAAGTTGTCGGGTTTACCATTTGACAAGAGGTGGGGGGTGTGGGCTCTTGGCATTTCCCATGGCTTTGGATGACTTCTTTGTAAAGGAATGGAGCAAAGCTTCCTAAATATGCACAGACAGTCAATTCTCATAGGAACAAGAAGGGACAAATCTGGGAGAAAACAAGTGCCTGCCCTGTGGCCATGAATCAGACCGGAATGCCACACGTGCGACCATGTAAATAGGTCCCAAACCTGAGCTCTTTATGGCAGAATCAGAGTCTCCATCACCTGTTCCCTCGCTTTTCCAGTTTACTTTGTTTTTGTTTTTTTAAACAGGCTCTCATGCAGTCCAGGTCAGCCTTGAATTTGCTGTGTAACTGAGGATGGTCTTGAGCCCCTGATCCTCCTGTCTCTGCGGATTACAGACATATGTTACCATGCCTAGTTTACATGGTTCTGTGGACGCAACTCAGGGCTCCTTGTACATGAGGCGAGCGCTCTACCGAGTCAGCCACATCCTCAGCCCTGTGAATATTTCCAATAGCATATGGAGAAGCTGATGAAAAGGTCAAACAACTCACATTTTTTTCTTTTTTAAAGTTAAAGTGCCTGAAGTAAAGAAAGGATTGACCCTTATAATCATAATCTGTATTTGAGAAGAGTTGCGGCCAGCAGCCAGCCATTCCCCTCAAGACCCCTCCCCTTCCCACCTTTCCCCCTCCCTCTCCTTCTTTTCTACATTCTAATGTCTAACACTTCTAGGGGAATTTCTGCCCCCCCTCCCTGCATATACCCTCTGCTGGCCCCAGAGGCAGCCCAGCTCTGTTTTCTCATGACACAGTGATTATTTTTGGCACCACACATATTTTCTCTAATGTTATTATTACCTCCTCCGCCCTTCTGGTGGCCGTTTGAGGAGCACTCAAGTTTTTTTGGCAATTCCATGTAAAATCAGAGGGTTAATTTTAGTCCTGTGGCGAACACGGACGGGAGAGAGGGGCAATGCCTCCTCCTCCTGTGCCATCGCGGCACCCTACCCCCACCCGAGGAAGAGATGAGGTTCTCCACGCCTGCTCGTGAAAAGACCTTGCTTGGCTGTGTGCTCCCCTTTCATCCACTGCCGGGCCTGGGCTTGAGGATGCTGCTATCCAGAGGTGACGTTGGGGTCTGCCCCCTCCCCGGGGCTGGCATCTTAATGACTTGACTTGGCGGCCTTAGAAGAGCCTCATTCAGAGCAAGCTCACTCCCCGCTCAGCCTCTGCCCATAGAGTTCTCTTGTTCCAGCTACAGGAGGAAATGGAGATTTCCAAGTGGGAAGCAGCCTTCCTTCCCAGTGCTTTAACTCTTCCCTGCAGGGCAGAGAAATGACAGAGCACGAATGAAAACCCTTAGCTGGCCCAGCTGCACTTCCCCAGCGAGAGAGGAGGGAGTGTGGCTGGGGTCTGAGGCTGGAGGCCAACACAGCTGGGATCACTTTCTCTTTCCCCCAGAGGGTGGAAGGAAGAGAGTGAAGGACACATTTGAAGAGCCTCACATCAATTGGCGGGCATTTACCCAGTTTATACAGAGCTAAGGTCCCATGAAGAACATCCAAGAGAAAAAGATGGCATGTCTCTGCTTCACGGTCCTTAATAGCAGCAGGGCATGGGCACAGAAATGCCAGCGAGACGGGGCATCCTCTAATGGGGCAAGAAGTGCCCGGGGGATCGAGGACCAAGGATGCTGCCAGGGGAGACAAGGTGTGGGATTTTAAGGAAGGGGAGAAGAAATAAATGACAGTGGCGGGAGAGTGACATCAAGCAAGCTTAGAGACGTTTCCTAAGGAAATGTACGGAGTGAATGGGATTCTTCCTGGCAGAGGAGAGGGTCCAGTCCATTCGATAGTAAGTAACCCTGACCAAGCACTGCATCAGGTGGCAGACACCAAATACTGTGTCTTTGACCCCAAGATCTTTCAGTTTTTTCAAGACAGGGTTTCTCTGTGTAGCCCTGGCTGTCCTGGAACATGCTTTGTAGACCAGGCTGGCCTCGAACTCTCAGAGATCCGCCTGCCTCTGCTTCCCGAGTGCTGGGATTAAAGGCGTGCGCCACCACTGCCCAGCCTGGCCTCAAGATCTTAAGGGTCCTGGGATTCTTTCTTTTGAAAGTGTGTGAGGTCACAGATCAGCAGCACCCATATCAGCTAGGATAGTGCTGGAAATGTAGACCTCAGGCCCTTTTCCCAGACCTCCTGAACGTAAAAGGGTGAGGGATTCAGGTCCCTAGTGTTCTGTGTGTTCAGTGTAGGTGACATCACATACCCATGTTGGCATCTCTAGTTCACACCCCAATATTTATTCAGAGGGGACAGATCACAGGTATGTGTGCATGCAAGCACATACATGCACACACACATGCACACAAACATGCACGCACATACATGCATGCACACACATGCACACACACATGCACACACATGCATACACTTCTACCTTTGACATCTCTGCACTAATAACTGTTCCCGGGTGGAAACTCCTCACTCCCATCATGTGCTGGATTAGAGTTCTTAGGGAGGATTTAGAACAGTGAGCAATGTTGAGGAATTTGCACAGCAGAAATCACTGAGGTGGTTTTTATGTCTTCATTTCGTACTGTGTGTGCTTTGGAGGACTCTGAGAGAACCGGGGTGGGGGCCCTTCCCAGAAGAACATGTCTCCGTGAGGAGAAATAAAAGAACAGCACAGGGCTGACTGTGCTGTATGTGATCTCGGGGGCAGGGTGATGTGGAGGGGTCAGGCGGGGCTGGGCCTTCCTGGGAAAAATGGACGCCTTGTGGAGGTGAACAGAGGCGCAGCACCGCATGGACAGGCTAAGGCAGCGGAGAGGGAATGTTCTGGAACGCTGTGGGAAGTGCCGGTGGCTAGAGCTAAATCGTGAGGGACGCAGGGAACTGGTCAGCTGTTCTCCACACCACAGAGCCTTGCTTCATGCTGGGGAGTCCACGCTACACTCGGGTCTTCATGCTGGGCAGTCCACGCTACACTCAGGTCTTCATGCTGGGGAGTCCACGCTACACTCGGGTCGTCCTCTCTCTCTCTCCTTCCGCCCTTCCGGTTTGTCAGCAACCCTCTTAGCTGAAAGCCATGCTGTGAGGACAGACTGCACTTGCAGTGTGACATGAGCCAAACCGCAGATTGTGTTGTTGGGGGCTTGTGGGATCCAAAAGAAGAAGGCTGTGGGCACACGGAAGCCCCGAGGAAAAACCCTGGAGCCCATCTGGCAACAGCTCAGGCAAGGGGCTTATGTCCAGGCCTAGGGAAGGGGCCCGAAGGAAGTAATCCAGGAAGAAAGAAATCTCACCAACACATCTGTGCACAGCAGGCACTGTCCCTGCGTCACTCCCTCTGTCTCCACTCGTTCTCTCTCTCTCTCTCTCTCTCTCTCTCTCTCTCTCTCTCTCTCTCTCTCTCTCTCTCCTCCCCCTCCCCATTTCTCCCTTATCTTTTCATCTTTAGATAGAGATCTCTAAACAAAGGAAAACTTACCCTCCGAGGCATATTTGCCCCGACCTAAAGCAGGTGGTGACCCCGTTGCCTATGTTTCCAGTGGCTCATCAAATTCAGTATCCTTAGAGGGCTGCAAGCTCCATGTGCCCAGTGAAGGGAAGCCTTCTGAGTTACAAGGGGGCAGGGGCTGCTTGTTGGCATTTGCGGGAGACAGCCCCACTGTGAAATGTGGGGTCCGTGGACACACACAGGTATGAGTGCTAGCTAGCTCCACCTCTGGGTAAGGAGTGCTGAGCATGCCAGACTCCATCTCTGGGTAAGGAGTGCTGAGCATGCCAGACTCCATCTCTGGGTAAGGAGTGCTGAGCATGCCAGACTCCATTCTGGGGGCTGCATCTTCATGCCACGTGACCTGAGGCCATACTCACTTCATGAGACTTGAGGAGTAAATCAGAGGCAGTAGGATGAGTGACCTTTATCAAGTGGGAAGAATTGCCTGTGGTTACTTGTTAGCTGTAGCAGCTAGAGTCTGCACAGTGGTGGGGGTCAGGCAGTAATGAGTATCGGAGGCCAACAAAGAAGAAGCCTAGACAGACAAATGCCCCACTGCTGCTTGCTGTCTCTTCTCTCACAGGTAAACCTCTAAAAGGCCTCTCCAGACCTCTCTGTGTGGGGAGAGGAAAGAGGAATTCCTGACCCGCAAGGTGGCCATCGTCTCAGGACTGGATTAAAGGCGGCCTCCCATTTCTGTGTTTTCGGTCATCTCTTCAGATCTAATGAACAGGAGAAGCATATGAGAATGGGGCCTAACATGGGAGTGCAGGCACCCTTGGTTTTCTTACCTTCTGCTGTCTCCTTCTGCAACCATTCAGGAATGAAGGCTATAGTAGTGAGTCTGCTGATGTTGCTACATGTGTCTACTCAACTGTGATGACATAGAGTTGGCAGGGAGTTGGATACATGCCATTTTTATTCTAAAAACTAGATCACAAAGCAATCCATGATGCATAGGCACGCGTCATAGCTTTATTTACAATAGCCAAGTGTTGGGAACCCTAACTAAGCGACGGGAGTCATGCAACTAACTAAACGGCAGTAAGGGAGTCTGGCAGAGCACGGGATCCCTGTTCACACAGTGTGCTGTTGCTGACTTTTAGGAATGTTTTGAAGAGCATTATACACACTGTTAAGTAAAAAGGTCGAGGGGAAAATCCATACATCCAGTGAGAGCCCTTTCTGTAAACATTTGTGTGTTTTCCAAGTTACCTGTACCAAATACTGGCCTTGCCTCCAGGTTACAAGAGACACATGATGAAGGTCTCCTTGCCCTCATGTCATGTGCCTAGAGCTGGGTGTGGCAACTCTTGGTGAGTCCATCAAAATACATCCGAGATGTTCCATCCATCGCTATGTGTTTCCATTTTCTAAGCTTCCGTTTTCCTCCTCTCTAGGATGGAAATACTGGTAGCTGTTGCTTCTTGCCTACAGTGTGAGATTTACTTCCTTGGAGATTATACATAAAGTGCCTTAGAAGCTGTCTCATGATCCAAATGTGAAGTGATATTATTCGCTGATACATCAGTGGTTAGCCATTGTCATAGGCTATTCAGATTGCGGAAGCAAAAGCCACAGCCTGGGAACCTTTTGCAAACAGCAGAGATTTATTGCTCGAAGTCCTGGGCGCTAAGCAGCCAAGATCAAGTTGTGAGCCCAAGCACCCGCTTTCTGTTTGACACAGTGGCTCCTTCTTTGTGGCTATATGATGGAAGCTTCGAGGGAGCCATTTGGGCCTGATTTACAAGGGTATCAATCTCATCCTGAGGGGTCTGCCCTCACGTTGGAGGCAAGGATTTCAGTATGAACTTTGGAGACCATAAAATTCAGAGCAAGATACTCTGTAGAGTGAGGCTAGCCCAACAGCAGTTTGCCACAACTCCTCCAGTCCATCCATGCCCACCTTTCCCAGCAGGGCTGGGGACTCCACACGTCCTAAGGTGCTGGAAGGAGCTGGGTATCTGGGTCCCCAGCTGGGCTGCTCAGTAATTGAATCTGAATCTGCTACTGCCTTCTGCAAGGCTGCCTGGGGCTGGGGAGGCCAGCGTGATAAGCATCTCCAGTCAGCCCTGTGCAGAATTGACCATTAGAGGGCCAAGTGAGGTGAGCCCCAGCCATTGCTGTCAGCCCTGAATGCAGTCCAGGCCTGCTGCTCCAGAGATACTGACCCTCAAGAGAGGGTCAGGCAGCTGGGGGCTACTAACCTCCCGGTGAGAGAGGAGGCTGGGCTGAAAGACAGTGGTCTGGACTCTGCCTTCAGAGACAGGGGCCTGAGAGCTCCCCCTCACTTTAGCCACCTCGGGGGTCACTCCTCACTCCTGTGTGCCACTCTGGGTTGTAAGTCCTCTCTTCTAGAACAGAGAGCACCCTCCCTACAGAGGGTCTGTGTGTCTGAGCGTACTCAACGTCTCTCTCCTCCTTGTTCAGGTCTCCTCCATCCTTCCTGAGTTTGTAACTTGGTATTTTCCATTTTGACTGATAGCTTTTCCTTCCCTTTGTAAAAGACACCCTTGACCAACCGACTGACCACTACTGCCTTTGTCTAGACAAATGCCAGAATGCTCCCAGAAAGGGGGCCATCGGAACACTGTCTCCATGGAACACATTCTTGCTAGTCTTTAGAGTTATGCCCTCCCCCAGGAAATTCTTGTGAGTTGTCTTGCTGTGCTGAGTACCTCCAGTTGGGCAAAACCTTATCAGTTGAGAGCACATTTTATTCTCCCCAAGAACTATGAGCTGTCCGCAGCCTGGTCTGGTGACTGAAAGGGTGGGTTAAGTTGGGGAAGATAGCCAGGGGTTTAGAGTGATGTCGACACTATTAAATATCGTAACTGATACTCTCATGTGGCTCCCACATTAATTCCAAAATGACCTTCCAAAATACTTAGAGCAGTGGCCACCTCACCAGAATAAGCCTAGCCCTCTCCTGGGGTGACTCTTGAAATGGTCACCACATTTTGTGTGACAGTGCAAATCTCTATGCCATCATTTTGAGCTCTTCTGATAGCAATGGCATCTAGTAGATGGGTAGCCTGTCGGCCCCCAGATAATATCTGTTTGGCTTATGATGGTGACTTCAGATTTGCTAGACGTGATGGTGGCAGGCACCATGTAAGGAAGAGGGGGAGTGTGTGGCTGGGTCTCAGACGTAGATCTGGGCTTTAAGACCCCGGTGGCGTTGTGATAACGGGCCCAGATATCTGTACCAGTAAGAACTCCAGGGGATTCTGCTGCAAGCTGACACTGAAAATGCCTATTTTGCCACACTGACAACAATAACAGCACCCTCAATGTAAATGGACCCAAAGGAATTATCCAGAAAAAGCATTGTTCTCCGGAACTCCATAAACACCGGTTTCTTTCCCCCTAAGTGTATGAGAAAAAGAGTAAATTGTTTGTATTTCCAAGATATCCACAACTCCCAAGTTGCATACACAATACACACAAAGATCAACCAAGGGACCTTCAAAACCTGACAGTGGTTGCTAGCCCTGGCTACATCATGATGCCCTGTTTGTACCTCACACACCAGACCCAAATCTCAGGAGCCAGAACCCTGGTGAACAGCCGAGATGAAAAATCCCAGAGGCTTTGTTTCTGGTTCTGCTCTGACTTCACCTGTGATATAATTAACTGCTAAGCCCAAGGTCCAGTCACTCTTGATCCTCTCTGGGACCTGAACTCGGTATTTTCTTTTTAAAAAATATTTATTTTTATGTGTATGACTGTTCACGGGCTCCATGCAGGGCATAGGATTGTCTAGGACTGGAGCTCTAGGTGCTTGTGAGCTGAGCTATAGGTGGTTGTGAGCGAGCTGCTGTGTGGTTGCTGGGAATTGAACCCAGGACCTCCAGAAGAGCAGCCAGTGCTCTTAACCACCGGCCCATCTCTCCAGCCCAAACCCAGTGTTTCTCCCATCAGTCAGTTCTTGTACAGCAGTTTCACAAACTTGTCAAAGAGTCTGCCTCCTTACCAATTTCATTTGCCCCCTATTTCTTGCATTCACAGCCCCCTGTGATCTGGTCTTATTAGCTTAGAACCTTGGGTCAGAACAACAGGGTGACCCAAGCTGGTTTAACAAGCCTCATCCATCTCCATGACCTACTGAAGTTCACTTGACTTCTTGGTCACTTGACCTTATAGGGCAATAGACATATGGCTTAGATACCTGATGACTGTAGTCACAGTAACAGTTAGGAGTCTAAAACTAACTGAGGAACCAACTTCCTTGATGGTGTTGGAGACAGCAAGGCTCCCCTTCAGGCTCTGGTCCTTTGGAGGTCAGAAATAAGGATCATCTGGGCCAAGGGTAGGTCACTGTGGATAAATGCATCAGGGATCCCCTGCCACACTTAGAGTGTCATGCGTTCTGGCCAAAGGTTGTCTTGCCTGGTTGAGTGATAGTGTCTAAGTTCATCACTTCATATTCCTTTGATTCAACTAACCAGATCTAGAATATTTGGGAAGAAATTATGTATGTGCTGAATATGTACAGCCTTTTTTCTTATCAGCCCCTCAATAATACAGTGTAATAACTACTTACAAAGTGCTTGCACCGTAGGATACATTATAAGACATCAAGAACTGGTTTAAAGTATATAAGAGGATTGTACAGGTTCTGTGCAAACGCCACACTCCTTATAAGGGCTTGAGCATCTGAGGACTTTTGATGTCTGTGAGGGGGTCCTAAAGCCAGCTGTCCACTAGCAAAGGACCAGTTGCACCTATACTGGTTGATTGATTGAAGGATGCTTCTGAACAGTCAACTTTGTTTTACTGCTTAGTTCTGAAGTGCTTGCTTCATTGACTTGGGATTAAATCTTTCAGAATCATGTGTGTGTCGCCCCCCCCCCCCCGCACTCCCCGCAGGAGCAACTGATGATAAATGAATGTAGAGGGGGCAGAAAAGCTCCAGCAAATCAGAATTGGCTGTCATCATTGACTGCAGTATGACGGGGGGGAGGGGGGGATATGCAGGTCTTCTTGCTGCAGAACTGGACTCCCATTGGACAATACCGCATTGCGATCCAGCTCTACAGCAATGGGCGCTTCTTGTGCTCCGCCTTCCTACTCCTCCCAGTTTCAACTCCAAGACTGGTTCTACTCTCTGGGTTCCAGGAGTTCCCTATGGTTATTGGTTGCTGATTCAACGACAGAGTTGTCCCAGCCCAGCTCCACGGAGTCTCAGCCCTCCTCTTCTTCCCATAGTGTAGATAAGGATCTGCTTTGTATGAAAGTTTGTAATGACACTGGCCATGTGACAATGGTTCAATAGTTTCCTTGCTGTCAAGGAAAAGTTGAGGGGTGGGGTGGGGCAGTGGTTGGTACCCAGAAAAGCTAGGATTGAGAGAAATATTTAGTCTCTCAAACTCCTGTCTTTAGGGTTATTCTGAAACTCAAATGAGATTGCCTATATTTCTTTTAGAAAATATTTTCCAAAGTCCTAAGTTATTATAAGGGCATGGTCATTATCTTTCAAGATTAGCTGGAATCCTGCTGCCCTGAGTCCCTGTCCTTGCTGTTAACATATTTGTCCCTATTTATTAGTTCTAGTTAATGATGCCAAGTGTAGCTGTTGCCCCATGACTAGACTGCTTACTCATGGAGAGCAAGGCTCATGGGCCTCATTCACTCTCTAGTGACCACAGGAGCCTGCACAGGCCCGGCAGGCAAATCTCAGTGTGTGTGAAGACGGGGGCAGAGTCACATTTAGGTAGTGAGTTTCATGCACCACATATTACACAGGGCCTCCTCGTGGGAACGGGAAGAGTCACCAGGGATGGGAAGAGAAGCTTCAGAGAAAAAAAGAAAAAGCATTGTGGTGTAAGAAACTACCAAGTCATTTCTAATTATCTAAACATTTAGGGTATGACAACTATTTAAGAGAAGCCAGTGGATTCTAACATGTAAATTTCAGGAGTGTCACTCATCTTGGAAGAAAAGTATTTCAGGAAACAAAATTCTTTGTCGGCCTAGGAAGATGCCCAAATGTGACATGCAGAACTGGTTGGGATCTGCTTGCTTGACATAGTCCTGTACCCCAGCAGCCTGCTAGATGACAAAGGACAGGTGTTACGGCAGAGTCTAAATGCAACAGATGCTCATGGTAGCCAGACGATGGATCTTCAGTCTGCCGTGATAGTTGCCAGTGCCAGAGAACCTTCTGGAGTATCACTTACCTCATATTATCCTGACAAAACACAGAGTCTCCTTCCTGTTTACAGGTGAGGGAGGCAGAGCCCAAAGAATGCAATTTCTTTTCTCCAAAGTCAGATGGGCAGGACAGCACTGTGGCCAATGTACAAGCTTGAGCTTCTGTTACTCTTATTCTTCGTGTTACTTACCCTGATCTTCAAGGTCACTAATTAAACAGTTTCAGTGTTACAGTAAAAATTTCCCTACTTTTCTAAGAGTCAACAGCAGACATCTCTGGACTATGTCAAGGTTAACTAGGGAATCTAATTAAAACCAAGCTGGTTCTAGGGTGTCAGTGGGGAAACAAGGGAGCTAAAATGAACCAAGGGCCTGCCACAGGTTCTCAGCCTTTCTTCTTCTCAATGGTCAAGATGGGGAGGTTTCTTCTTTCTCACCAAGGAGCAGGGTACTGTCCCCGACAGATGAACTTTGAAAAAAGTACTGGGGTGGGCATGGGGTTACAGTTTTATCCCTGGCTCTGCCAGCCACATAACCTAGTTGTTCCTCAGTTTCCAGGTTCCCCGAAATGGGAACATGGGTACGGCCTGCCTGCTTCCTCACATGGTTGCAAGGATAAAACTAGGAGCCTGCCTGCTCCCTCACTGGAAACTCTCCAAGGGCTTATGCAGGTGTTCTGGTTTTAAGACCTTGGGAAAATGGCCTAATATGTTCTGAGCCTCAGTTTCCCTATCTGTAAATTACACAGCGTCTACTGAGCTGTGTCTGGAAGAAGAGTGTAATGGGGTGATGTGAACTCTTCTTGGTGCAGTGGCCAAACCCATGGTGAATTAGTGTTTGTGTGGTTGAAGGAGTGTGGCACACCTCAGATCTCCAGAACAGAACCCTGCCTCTAAGTAGCCTCTTCTCCACAGCTCTCCCTCAGCCGTGGGGGCTCTTCTTCTCTAAGGTGAGGGGCTTTGTCCATGAAGGAGCTGCTGCTGCTAATACACATGCTGTGATGACTTATCCACCCCAGCATGGCTGCTTTAGATGTTTCTAAAGACTAGGTCATGTGTCAGGAAGTGTGAGGGCTGGTGCTGGAGTAGAATTCAGCATCTCCTCCCTGGATCTCATGACCCAGAGTTGTAGGATTCCACTGTAGGCACCCCTCCTGCCTGCTTTTCCTACACCAAGAAGCCTGGGAGCCCTCAACACATCCCACCCTGATGAACTCAGGATGAAAATGCAAAATCTAGGGACCAGTGAAGTCTGGTAGAAGACGCAAAATCTCCCAAGGGGAGGGTTCCTAGAGGGTGAGGCGGTTTGGGTGTGGAGGTGTGGGGTTCCTGAGATCTGAAAGTTAGGGAGAGTGGAGGAGAAAGGGAGAGACGAGGAAAGCAAGGGGTGGGGGACACGAAAACCCAGTTCCCTCACCTCACAATTCCTCACAAGGTTCTGCTTGACCATCCAACGCGTAGTCCATCTATCCAGGGATCTGTGACTGCCAATGAAGCCTGCTGGAAAGTCAAAACAGGGCTTCTGCCTCAAATCCGCAAGGGGGTGAGAGGCACGCCAACATTCCAGGAATCCCCAAATAGTGATTTTCTGTACAGATAACAAGAGGCTCGAAGCAAACAGAGAGGGAGACCAGCCTCTGGGTTTGGCAACCTCAGAAGGGAAGGTAAAATGAGCCAGGCTGGAACTGATTAGATCAAGCCTTGACAGCCACAAAACACATTGAACATCTTCTACAGAAACACAAAACAAACTAATGTCTTTATTATACAAGTAATCTATGTTATTTATAGAAACACAAGAAAACATAGATAATCAGTAGGCCAGGGGTGGGGGTTCTGCAGCTCTTAACAGTCACTAATGACTAAGTGCCTGGATTCTAGGGTTGCCCTGCCCAGGGCAGAGTTCAAGTCTCCACTTATCAGCTGGCAGCCACAGGTGGATTATTTATTTAGCTCCTGTGGGCCTGTTTTCTCATCTGTAAGTCAGGGGGTGCTAATAATTGCTACTCTCGAGGCAAGCTGCAAAGTTTGAAGTTGCTAACGTGGTACTGTCTAAAATCGTAACTAAACTATATCAAACTGTGTGGTTGTGACACTGTGACCATTGTAAGAGTGCTTATTGTTTACTGTATTTCCAGCTGTTTTCCTGGATAACATAACAGAAAATGTTCCGTGTAATGCGTGCATTTTTCTGAGGACACAGTTGCTCTATCTGTTGACAGGTTGTCTTTTTATGGACAGACCATCTTTTTTTTTTTTTTTGACTATTAAGAAAATGCTGATTGCTTATGGTGGGGTGAGCCCAGTGCTAAAGGTTTCACACAGATGATCACATAAGTCCTCACAATAACTGTCAAGTGGGTACCACTGAGGGGATGTTACATGCCTTCGTAGCTGAAGTTTATGGAGTTAGCCAGCAGAAAAGTTAAGACTTCTGGCCTAGGTGTTCTGACTCGCCCATGCAGCATTTGCACCGACTTCGTAAGAAGATCCCCTTCTCTTTAGGACCTCCTGAAAGTGGCAGGTTTGGGTGTGTGTCTTCCTCCTCCCATCCTGCAACAAAGAGGATAACAAGAGTTGGTCTGGTAGCCCAGGCCAGCGGGGTTTGTGCGTGCTGCCTTTTACCCCTAGTAGGCACACGCTTTGTGAGTGTGAACTGAGGTCTCTGCCTCGTGCTCTCTCTGGGCTTCACTGGCGCCTTCAGCCTCTTCTATGACATCCCTCTCAGATCCCAAACAGGACCAAGGCCCAGGACTGGGCTTCATTTTTACTGGGTGCATCTTACCTGGGAAAAGAGAACCTTGTCCTACAGAGCTTTTGACAACACTGTGTGTTCCACTGACCATAGTTTCTTCATTCCTCCCTTTCCATCTCTGGATTTTGACCCCCTGCTCCCAAGGCCTGTTAATTAATTGAATCATCAAGTCTTCATTGAAACCCCACCCGTGTGAAACCAAGTTCTGGCCAAGCCGTTTGAGAAGACACCAGTACCCACAAAAGCAGAACCAATAACAAAAAGCAGCTTGTTAGAAGTTCCACTGAGCCCAGATTGCTTCAGGAAGAATGACTTTACAGTGGACAGGGGGATGAGCGTGGCTCTACCAGGAGTGTGATAGGATGCCAGTGATATTCTGGTGACTAACCCCTTCCTTCTTCACTTAGGAGCAGCTCGGAGCTGAGGAAGGAGAAATCCCGAGATGCTGCAAGGTGCCGGCGCAGCAAGGAGACCGAGGTCTTCTATGAACTGGCTCACGAGCTACCCCTGCCTCACAGTGTGAGCTCCCACCTGGACAAAGCCTCCATCATGCGACTAGCTATCAGCTTCCTGCGGACACACAAGCTCCTGTCCTCAGGTGAGGCTGCCAGGTCCTGCCTGAGGCTGGCATGCCCCTAGGCCTTACCCCGAGACATAGTACTCTACAAATGTCCACCCACTAAAAGGACAACAATGGCCTTTAGTTTTGCATGAGTTTATCTGTGTGTGAGTATGTGTATGTGGGTACACAGAGGTCAGGGGACAGCTTTCAGGAGTCCATTCTGTTCTCCCCTTCCATCATCTGGGTTCTTGGGCTTGAACTCGGGTCGCCAGGCTTGGCAGCAAGCGCCTCTGCCTACTCAGCCATATTGCGTGCCTCATCTATTTATCCCCTCCTTCTAGCCGGTTACACAGGCCATGCAGCATCTTAGAACCTTGGTTTCATTGCCTATAAACTGGAATTATCCGTGCTTACTGTAGCGGTGATGGTCATAGTGTAGGAGTTAATGGGGACAGTGGCTTAGCTGCACTTGTTCCTGCTAGGACAGCCCCTTAGATGACAGTCTCAGGCATCACATAAACTCAGCCAGGCAATGTGTTTTCCTTCCCCTAGAATCTCTTCAACAATGGTCCATAAGAGATGTATTTTTTTCCTCCTTTCTCAGCGTTACATTCTTCAAATGTAACCATTTCCTGTTAGGCTCCACCAGGAAGAGGAGGCAGCCTGGGATTTCCACTTTCAGATCCTATGTGCAGTGCTGTTGAGTTTATCGGTTCTGCAAGGAAACTGGGCAGCATGTAGCAGCCAGACTGGCACTACCGGGAAGTGTCTGAGGGCATGAGCAAGGGAGGCCGCTGAGGAGGAGCAGAGATTCTGTGATTCAGTTTTCCTGAGTGAGTGTGGCGCTCTGGGGGTGGACTCCTTCTGCCATCCTGCATCAACATAACTATTTTAGGAAAGAGCCCCCCGCTCAGAGGGAATCCAGTGTGAGATGAGGAAGCCAGACTGGCCGGTGCTATTCCTGTGCACAGGAAGGATATGCGGGAAAGACCTTCGGAAGAGAGGATGGCTGCTCAGGGGGCCCAGAGGCTAAACCTGTGCTGCAAGGCCTGGGTGACTGTGCTGTCACTGAAGTGAGCAGACACTGGGGGGGGAGCAAGGACAGCCAGCAACAGCAAGCACTCGGCTAGTTGCCGGTGCAAATGGCTGAGGGCAGAATGGGTTAGGGCCCTGCAAAGCCTGGATTGCCAAATAAAAGACAGACTGATGGAGAATCAATCTAACCCAGGCCACTTGCATGCCTCTCTTACGCAAAGGTGTGTCCTGCTGGAGAAGCGAGAGGAGAGAGATAGTGATTCACAGGACTCCGTTAAGCGGGTCAGGCAAAGATGTTGATGAGGGCCAGGGAGTCCATGTCCCAGGGAAGCAGCTGGAGACTGACCAGGACTGGCCACGAGCAAGCCTATGGGCAGGAGGTTCTCAGAGCTGCGTCTGTGCCTTGCTCTTGTAGCAGGAACACATTGTCTGTGCCCGTCCTCCCGGAAGCCTGTGTGTTTCCTTCAGCGGTTGCGAGACTGACTTGCTGAGGTCTCGGGCAGCGCTGGATCTGCTCGGCAAGCCTGAGTCCCGGTGCAACCCCTCCCACACGCCGCGTGCTCGGTGAAGCCACAGACACAGGACCAGACATTGCGCAGCCCAGCCCAGGAGCTCTGAGTGTTGACGGCAAGGACTGCCTACCCTCTAGACAGCCAAGCACGGACCAGAGCCATGGGCACATCAGCTCTAGGGCTCTCTGTCCCGCAGAGAGAAAAGTCCGAAAACGATTTTAAAAAATGATTTATACTTTAGGTCATCTGGTCCTGGTATTCCGAGCATACCCAGGAGAGGAGGTGATTGATGGCTTAGCTGGCCTTTTCCTCTCCCGTTTCTCTGCCAGGCCTTCTCTGGGCCAGTTATAGAAATTATTAGAAATAGAATGCAAAGCAACCTTTTCCCTCCCCTTCCTTCCCCCTGTTGGGGTCTTGCTTTATTGCCTCTGCCTCATTTCTTTGAGGCAGGGTCTCTCATTCAACCCAAAGCTCACTCTTTGGCTAGGTTGGCTGTCCAGCAAACTCCTAGGATTCACCTGTCTCTGCCCCTTGTGGGCAGACACAGCCAAGTTTGGCTTTTATATGGACACCGAGGACTTGAACTCAGCCCTTCGTGCTAGTGCAGAAGTGTTTTCTATGCACTTAACCACCTCCCCAGGGCCCTCTTTTTTCCTCTCGTTTTAAAACATTGTTTTGTTTTTGTTTTTTATTCTTTGAGACAGGGTTTCTCTGTGGAGTGCTGGCTGTTCTGGAGCTCTTTTTGTGGGCCTTGAACTGTCTCTGCTGCCCCCCAAGTGCTGGGATCAAAGGCATGTGCCACCACGCCCAACTAAATAATTGTTTTGAAATTTTACTTTTTGCATATGTGGGGTGTGTGTGTGTGTGTGTGTGTGTGTGTCTGTCTGTCTGTCTGTCTGTAGGTGAGAGGACAACTTTTGGAAGTTGGTTCTCTCTCCCTACCATGGATTCTAGGGATCCAGCTCCTAGGGCCAAGCCATCTTGTCAACCCTGAGTCAGAGGTTTTTTGTTTTGTTTTGTTTGTTTTCTACATGACTAAAAGATTACAGGATCTTTGAACAGATAGCCTCCTGCATCTGGAGCGTTAGTGTAGCTGTCATCTCTCCCTGCAATGCTGTACACATCTTTCTCTCACTGGGACTATTTCTTTATAACACAGAGAGAACAATGATATTCACCTGCAACAGTGTTGAATGGTTCGAAAGGCCTTAGTCTCTAGGCTGCTGCACAAGTTATAGATTGGAAATGATTTCCAGGAAAAGTGCTGGCCTTTTGGAGAAATGTAAGAGAAAAACCAGGGTGAAACTATTGTCCTTGGGCCCAGTGTTGCTGCATGCATACACTTTCCAAAGTCAAAACAAACTGTGAGCTCATTATCGAAGTAAGCTGAAGTTGTACACCTCAGAGTTCAAACAGCTACAGAATACCGGGTTTTGGCATTAGAATTTCTTTACTTAGTAACACACTTCCCTTTGATTTTCACAGTAGGCTGTTGTGTGTGGGAATGTTGGAGAGGAAGCCTCGACACCGAGAAATCCAGGCTGTGAGTTGGGACCTTGGTTGAGATCTCTATCACAGGAAGCAAACTGGAACAATGGCTTTATGACACTCTCTTCCACGCTGGGCTGGGGACAGAACACATTCTGGCGGGGCCATGAGTGGAAATATCACTTGATTGTCTTAAGTTCTCTTTCGAGATGAGCCCTACACTCTGGGACTGAGGGAGCGTCACTTCTGCAATCTAGGGGCTTTAGACCACAGGTCAATGTGCAAAATGGGCTTTTCATTCTAAAACCAATCTGAGGCCTCCCCAGATTTCTACTTGGTCAAAATGCACATTTCTCTTTATTGTAGAGCTGGAGATCAACACAAAGCCAGATTTCTAGAGCTGAATGTCAGGTTTATTTTGAATTCCTGGCATTTGCCTAGTGAAGGCACATAGTCTCCACAGGAGATGGTGACAATGTCCTGATCCCCAAACTGCTCAGGGAAAGATGTTAAAATTCAGGACATGCAATTTTAAAGTTTTCACCATGACCTCTCCATCAGGAAAAATGGGATGAGGGGACAAAATTACGGCAGCAGATGAGGTCTTTGTGCCCTCTTCGGCCTCATGGCCGGACCTATTTTTCCTGGTGTTCATCCCAATTGTCTTACTGTACCAATCTCTGGCCCTTTTATGCCCTGCCTGGAAGAAAGCCAGCAAGATGATTCATGCCAGGACGTCAATGGCTGAGAGAGCCAGCAGTCCCTTCAAGAAATACTAACCTTGCGGACAGCATTCCCCTAAAGCAAACAGTCTAGTCAGTCAATAGGTAGCAACTGAACGTGTCAACTGAACGTAGCCCCTCGTAGCATTTTATGGGAAGGGAAGATGGGATGAGCAGATATGGAAATAACAAAATAAAAATCGCCAGTGGTGGACTTCTGGGGTACACCAGGAGTCCTGCGAGATCAGGTGAGATCTATCCCCCTGCCAAAAGTGTGAAATAGCCCAGGCCTGCCCGTGGTGGAGTATAAGGTATAAGTGATGATGCAGTAAGTGGCTGGTACTCATTGCCTTGTGGCTTGTGCGGTACCGGATTTGCTGTCAGTGGCCCCAAAGGGCATGCACAGTCAGTGGTCCTGGGACAGGAGGCACTCCAGAGGCAAGGGCTTTGTAAGGAGAGACCCTGCAGACGTAGCTAAGCTGCAAGCGCCCTTGGAGCAGGAAGCCTGTATCTGACCTTGTTAGGAATGGTCAGTGTCTTGAAGGAAGTGTTGAGAGGGATGATCCCGGTAGAGTAAGGATCCTAGCCGGCCTCACCGCTGGCACAGCGGGGCCTCTGAGACCCAGTCAGAAGTCTGCCCTGCCACCTGCCCATTTACCTGGCACGGCCAGCTCCTACCGTCCTGGTGTGTGCCACCCAGCATGGGCGGGTGCTGCCTTGAAGGAAATGAGTGCTGCTCCGGAAAAGGTGCTCCGAGCCCTCGTCACTGCACATATCCTGGCTGCGGGGAGTCATCAAAGCCTGTTTACTGGCGCTATTTTTAGCATTAAAGAATCTTGTTGTGCCTCAGCGGAGACCACGCTCCTCCTCGGCGGAGGCGGCTGGTCTGTACACCCCAGCCCCTCTCTGAGATTTGAACCCTGGCAGGTCTGGGGAAGCAGGTGACCAGCATGTCGAACCCAGCCAGAACCTTAGTGACTTTCTCTTCATTGTTGTCAGGGTCCCCAGCCAGTTTAGACGCCTCTCAGCAGATGGCTTCCTTGGAAGTCTGTTGATCCCTGAAGGGGTGGGATCCCCTCATCCTCCCCAGGACAGGACCGCGTGTGTAATAGGTGGCACTGGGGACCCGGTGACTAGGACAGACAGAGAGTAAACTCTCAGTAACTGTTCAGGGAGTTCCTCTTCCCCTGCGCCCAGTGCAGGGTCAGATTTTGACATTTAGGGGGAGACCAGATGTGTACAGTGGTACAGCATCGCCGTCTGCAGTAGCGATGAGACATGGGGCGCAGGAGCGGCGGACATCTGCCTCCCTTGTCCGGGCTGGGAGTGACTTGGCCACATTCCTTGGGAGACTCTCTGGAGGATAAGCAAGGTGCTGCAAGAGCAAATAGTTCCATTGAAGGAAGAGGCCACGCCCGAGCCTGGCTGCCCCAGGGTCCCAGGGAAGCGGGGGACGGGACGGACTACTGTGTCCTTGACCCTGTAGCCATTGTGACTTCAGTCTCTAGACGCTCTGTTTCTCTTCGCTGTCCCAGAGCACCCTGCTCCTTCCTTCCCTCCAAAGGCTGGTCTATCCGCCACTGTAGCCAATTTCGCCACCTCCTGGAAGTAAGCAGACTGGACACTACAGAAAACAAAGCCGCTTGGCTATGCTAGGCCTGTTAAAAACAGGAAACTTTAAGCAGAACTCTTTTCCCTGGGCCTAGTTAACCCAAATGGGTTGTGTTGGGATTACTCCAGGTTTTGAAGTCAGTGTTACCACTGAGATCAAAGACACGGAAGAGAAAACAACTTCTCTGTAGGCTTCAGGGCTGGTCTCAGCTAGTCTGGAAAAAGTGGCCCTAGTTAGTGTAACCCGAATGCAGCTGACACCCTCTGCTTGCCCATTTCCTAGATCAGGTGCCCCTGCCCAGATGGGCTGGTTTTCTCTATACAGGGGCTAGTGATATAACCTGGAGTCGAGATAGCTCGCAGCAAGCGGTTCCTGGAGCAAAAGCTTTGACACCTCCTGAGCATGGTTTAAAAGGGGGGCAAGATAAAAAAGCACATCCAGGTCCCCTGAATTATGAAGGAAGCTGAGAATGGGCCCCTCTAGCACCATCCTGGGGTGGGGTGTAGTTTCCTCACACTGGCAAGGGTCTTGGGCTTGGCTTAATTTTTCAGCGACAGTTTCCACATTTTTTTTAAAAACTTGGCACAAAGCGCCATAAATGTCCGAGCAGTCCCAAGCCCAGAGATTCTTAACCCCAAGGAGGTCCTGATGCACCCTGGTTACCCTCTCTCCTGACACTCCTGTTTAAACATGGATGCTCCCTAGCGGCGCTAACATTAGCAGCTGCTTCACTTGCTCCCTGGCAGTGAGCTCATCCTCATGAGTCCAGAAAACTAGTCAGCTGCCAAAGGGAGGAGGGCACCCAGTGTGGCACAGGGAGGTGGTAGGAGGCTCTAGCTGCCTGAACTAGGTGTGAAGAGATGGCATTGCCTTCATTGTGTCTCATCGCTTTGGTAAACTAAGGGAAAGTCACCAGGAAAAAAAAAAGTCCCATTCCAGCCCTCTGCAGAAGTGGCAGGATCCCCGACTCTGGCTTGTTCAGTGGTTCTGTGCCCTGAAAAGTAGCTGGTCCCCAGCAGGCCCACGAAAGCCCCTTCAGAGGAGCATCTGCACATCCGGGGCTGCTCTTCCGATGCTCGCATTCGAGGGTTCACAGAAAGGAAGAAAGGAGAGCCAGGCAAACCCAGTGTCCTTGCTTCGACAAGGGTCTTTGATCTTGACTGCGCAGTGTAAGTGATGTCACTTGCCAAGTGGCCCAGCTATCTAACTGCATTTTATGCTCCCTGGAAGAGTCTCCATCTGAAAGACTCCTTTTACTTCAGTGAATGTTAACTATCCTAAGTGGCAACCTACTCTCTTAAGCCCCTGGTTCTGTAAGTCAAGGCAGGCGTTCTTGGACCAATGCTTGTGCTAGATGAATACGTATCCTTATAGATGCTGTTGCTCCTATTCTTTGAGTCAAGGCCATATTATATAGCTCTGGCTAGCCTTAAACCCACTTTGTAGACCAGGTCAGCCTTGGACTCAGAGATCACCTGCTGCTGCTGCTGCCTCCCCAAGAGCTGGGATTAAAGGCGTGTAGTACCACACCTGGTTGAATGCAGATTTTCAAAGCACATGTACATTTGGCATTAAATAATGAATTAGAAGAAGGTACAGTCTATAGTCTGAGGACATCAAAGGGCCAGAGCCTGGGAGTTCTTTTTGTCTGGACAAGGGCAGAGCCTGTATTTTGCAGATAGCAAAGGTGGACTCGGTAGTGCAGGGTATACGGAGTACATGGTTTGGAGTAGCTCCTTTCCACGTTAGCCCAGCATCTGCCTGTGTAGTCTTCCACCTGCTCTCTGTTTTGTGCCTCTGAGTTCCATTCTCTTTAAACTATTCTGCATGTTATTCCCAGACTGATGTCCCCAGAGCAGTGCTTTGAGACGCCACCTCTCTCTGAGTTCCATTCTCTTTAAACTATTCTGCATGTTATTCCCAGACTGATGTCCCCAGAGCAGTGCTTTGAGACGCCACCACTCTGCCCCTTGGGCTGGAAGAGGGGGTGCTTCAACATGCCGGGCTTTCTTTACTTGTCCAGTCTCTGGTACTGGAGGATGGCGCTTCTCCATCCAGCTGGGCTCTTCTCAGTCCTGGGAGGAAGCCTTACCCCGTGCGTTTCAGAGAGCAGCCCAGTCCTGTCCAGACCGACAAGCCCCTCTTTCCATCCTAGTGTGAACTCTGTCTCACGAGTCTTCTCCACCCTACTTCTTATGTCACCCCTCACCCCTGCAAACTGATTCTCTTCCTCTGCCCCCTGGAGCACTTGCTCCCTGCACCCCTACTCATGTGCCCCACTGTAGCATGTGCGAGTGTTTATTTAGCTCTGTGAGGGGTGCTGTGCATTCTCCACCTTGGCTCTGAACAATGTGAGGATAAGTAGCAATGTCTTAGAGGAAGCAGATGGGGTAAAAAGCTCACAATGGTTGATACCAAGGTGATGGAACTCACCATTCCCGTTTTGTGTCGACGAGGAAACTGGTGTTCAGTTAGCAGTTGCTCCAAAGCCATAGGCGAGTGGGAGGCAGCTCTATTTGACTGCAAAGTCTGCAAGATGGTTGGGCATGGCTACCCCATTCAGTCCCTGGGGCTTGCCAGCTTTCTCGACTTCACAGCCTGGGGCAAATGGCTTCCCTCTTGTAAGTCTATCTCTGTAAAATGAGGGTAGGAACAGTCCCTACTCCGTGAGTCATGGTAACTCCTGTGCTTAGTGCAGTGTCTGCCTGTGGTTATTGCACACATATTATGTGAGCAGCTACCATCACCGTTACCGCTGATACCGCAAGGACTGTTACCGCAACAACCATGCTGTCCCAAAATCGTTGTCAATGCGCTCTAGGTGTCTCACCTAGTGTCCACTCATCAGGCGCGTGGCAGGCACTCGGATAGTTGGCAACATGCGTTTCCCAGGAAGTCTACCTGTGCTCTGCAGCCATGCCTGGCGGTCCTCTATCCCTCCAGTCATGTCTGTTTTAACACCACACTCATGCGTGTTGTCTATCCTCTTTCCAGTCTGCTCGGAAAATGAATCCGAAGCCGAGGCCGACCAGCAGATGGATAACCTGTACCTGAAAGCCTTGGAGGGTTTCATCGCAGTGGTGACCCAAGACGGTGATATGATCTTTCTGTCAGAAAACATCAGCAAGTTCATGGGACTGACCCAGGTGACACCCTCCTCTACCTCATTCAAAAGGGACAAATGTCTTCATTTGGGGGACAGAAACTACTGGGAGGTCCTGGCCACCATCTCTTGACGTCTTACCCATGCCCATCCTGATGATTACGATTCTTGGGCCACAAGCCGTAGGAGCATGGTCCCAGCGGCATGGGGCTTGACATTGCTGTGGCCATCCTAGCAGATCTCTTAGTGCTGGATTAACCTGGCAACCCTTATGAATCAGGTCCCTGTCACCACCAATAGCGCCGTTACATCTGTAAGTCCATGGACCTAATATTGGCCAGAGACTGTCAATGACCACTCAATTCTATCTTCCTCCTTGTCTCCAATTCTAGAAGTTATCCCAGCTTCCCTCTTGGAATCTGACCTCATTATCAGGAGTGACAAAGTCTGCCCTTGCTTTTAAAACAGGTAGAACTAACAGGACACAGCATCTTCGACTTCACCCACCCTTGTGACCATGAGGAGATCCGTGAGAACCTGACTCTCAAAAACGGTAAAGTGTTCTTCTACGTTTGCGTTCTTCTTGTGGTCCCCTCCCCCGAGCCTACTCATGAAGGCCAGATGGATTGTGGTATGGTGCCGGGAAAACCGACACCCATAAGCTCCAATTGGACTAGCTCGAGGGTGGATGTGCAGCCTTTGAGTTGAGATTGTATGACCCAGGACTCAGAAAAGCTGAGGACACCCGATGACATGCTACCAGGGTACTCCTTCAGGTCAGGGTGCCATCTCTAGGAGGTTTCATCACCTGAGATCAATTATCTCTGCCAAGTGATGCCACCCAAGCCAATAACTTCATCTACAGCAGATTATTTATGGGAGATGCTACAGACGTCTTTTGTTGTATATCAAACCAACCAAAACACAGGCTTACGCAATCTCCCAAGTTTCTGTGGGTTCTGTGGGTGGGTCTCTTGCTTTAGGTGACATCAGCTGGATTGTAGTCATCAGAGGCGGACCAGGCTGAAGTGTTCAAAGTGGCTCACCTGTGCCTGGTAGCTGGGACACAGTGACCGCAGCCCACTCTATGGGACTTCAGAGTAGCCTTTTTCATGAGCGGGCTCACAGAACAGTCATCTTACGTGGCAGCTCGGGACCACGTAGCTCCCTTCTCCCTGCCAGCTGCAACAGTAGAAGCGGACAGACCTTCCCAAGCCTGAGTCCTGAAACTGGGATATCGTCGCGTCTACCCCTATTTTGCTGGTTAATGCAAGGTTCATGCCTACCCTGGCTGGGTGTGTGTCAGGAGGCATGGACCATAGGATCGCCACCAAAAACTAGCTGTTACAGGAGCCCCGTAGCGAATGGAGCCTGTGACGGTGAGACTTAGATCAGAAAGGTTTGATGGGGAGGACTTTAAAGCTCTGTTGCCCTGATCTCTGTGGGTATCTAGCCAGCGTCAGTGGTACGAGGCTCACACAGGCAGAAAGTATCATCTGGCTTCATCTCTGATAACATTCAGCAAAAAGCATGAATAAGGCTCTTCAGAAGAACTAAACCTCTGGGGCTGGAGAGATGGCTCAGTGGTTAGGAGCACAGGCAGCTCTTCCAGAGGACCCCAGCTCTGTGACTCCAGCTCCAGGACATCAAGTGGCCTCTTCTGGCCTCTGCGGGCACTTACAGCACGAATGTGCACACAAACACACAGATCAAAGTTCAGCAAATCTTTCAGAACCAAACAAAATGAGCTACAGCTGTAGGCAGCTGTGGCACCCCATGACTTCCAAGATCCTCTCTGAACTCGAGCACCTATCACGGGGCTGGACAGACTGCCATCCCCGTGACACCATCCTTGTAACCTGTCACCACGGTGGGGCGTGTGCCCATCTGACCTGAATAACAAAGGCAGCGATACCACTCCTGCAAGGTCTTCTCATCACCGCTCGGGCCGCAGAAGCTGGTGTTTTGTTGACTCACCTCCACTGTTGGTACAGAGCACTGTAACCCTCACTTGGGCTTACAAAGCTTTGTAAAATTATAGCCACCTCCCTTTCCAATGCTGCCCTGGCCTCTCACCTGGATCACTGCTTTCTGTCCAAAGCCTTGCCCAGTTGGCTCCCAGAGTACACAGGCTGGGAGCCACCATGAGACTATTTAATGTCTTGTGCTGCTGAGAAATTCTAGGCTATATAGAATGATTCATTTTCTGTGGTGAAGGGGGCTATCATAGTGCCCCCTCCAGGATGGGATCTTGCAGTGTAGCCCAGGCTAGCCTCAAATTTGTAATCCTCCCTCCCAAGTCCTAGGATCACAGACATGCGCCAACATACCTGGGTTTCAGAGGCACTTTTGTTTAAAAACTTTTATTGACTCTCTATGGATTTCACATCATGCAGTCAGATCTCACGTATCCTCCACCCCTGCCCCCACCAAAACCAAATTTAAAAGAAAAGCCAGAAACAAACAAAAAAAAGCAAAATGAAGAATCTAGTTGTGGAGGCTGTGGTGAGACACACAGTTCTATTTACGCTTTAGCCCACTTTTCTTGCAAGCTTCCAGAAAGCACTTTCTTTAGACTCTCACGGCTTCTTTACTCAGAAGTCACTGGCCCCTGCGCTCTTGGTCTCACTTCAGTGCTGACCGAGGCCTCAGGTTGATTCTGTGACCCGAACTCAGTGTCTCACTCCCATACTGCTCCGTTCCTTCTTTTCAAGCCAATGGCAAAAGGTGAGGCCGAGTCCAGGACTTTCTAGCATTCAGATACACTGGCTCACAGCTAAGTGCCGTCTGCTTGTCCGAGTAGAACTTTATGTCTTTTGATTCATGGAATTTAGGATCAATCAAACTCAGTGAGTCGGCAAGTCTGCATAGACTCGACTCCATGGTTTAAAAACAGAGGGTCGGGGGACTCCTGGAGGAAGAAAAGACGGGGTGACAAGCCGTAGAATGCTTTGCTGGTAAAGTGGGAGGCCTCAGACATTGTCCCGCAGACAGTTGGGAGCTCCTGTGAAAATGTTTAAGCATACTATGGAGCGCCAGAATGGGGAGACTCTGGTGGTTAGCAAGTTAGGAACCCACAATAGCAGCCCAGACAAACAGCCACAAATGAATCTCTTGTCCCTCACTTCTAACCCTGGGGGCTCCCCCAGCACAGTTACAATTCATCATACACTAGCCTTATATAAGAACTGAAATCATAAGAGGCTTAATTATGAAACAGTTTTATCAGAACATAATGCCAATCTGTCACTTAGTGGGTTCCCCAAAAGATAATTGAGTCCAGTTCAAGGGTCCTGATTCTTTGGATACACAGCCCTTCTGTACTAGACTAAAACTAAGTCAAGTTCCTCAGAGGTGTGGGTGCAGCTTCAGCTTCTCCTAGAAAGAGCAGTGTGACAATTTGAAGGAAGGCTCTAGGTTGCTCTGTGACGCTAGGCCTTGAAGGAATGGAGATGGCGGTATGGACACCATTCACTTAGACACACCTGGCCTTGTACTTGCCACTCTGCCTAACAAGAAGCAGAAAAACTGGGCAGGCACTGGGGACTTGCATGGAAGAAAACATGCCGTGCGTTCTTTGTCTTGGTGATTTGTTTAATCCTAGATGAAAGGTGATCTAACTGATCCTTGTCAAGAACGTCTTTAGGATAGACTTGTCTACCCAGTTCCAGTTAAAACCAGGTGTGTGTGTGCATGTGTGTGAGTGTGATGTGTGTGTGAGTGTGTGTAAGTGTGTGTGATGTGTGCATGTGTGAGTATGTGAGAGTGTGTGAGTGTGCATGAGAGTGTGTGTGAGTGTGCATGTATGTAAGTGTGCATGAGTGTGAGTGTGTTGTGTGATGTGTGCATGTGTGAGTATGTGAGAGTGTGTGAGTGTGCATGTATGTGAGTGTGTGAGTGTGCATGAGAGTGTATGTGTGCATGTAAGTGAGTGTATGAGAGTGTGTGTGAGTGTGCATGAGTGTGAGTGTGTGAGTATGCGTTCATTTCCTTCCCCCCTCCTCCTTGACACATGTCACCATAAGGAGAAAACTAATGGCACATTATCCAGAACATAGTGGTTCCGGGATGCAGATAGGATATATAGATTGTTCACGTTCCTGAGAGATGGGTCAGAAAGAGCAGACTGGAAAGACTGCCTCCTTGGAGTAACTATGGTCTCCCTCACACTTGTTGCTAGAGGACTAGGCCTGTCCCCACAGGAGGCTGCAGAGACTGGTCAGCCTTGCTGCTCTCAGGTGACAACACTGAGTGCACTGCGTGACTGCATGCTAAGTGCAGAGGGTACCAAATGAGGCGGCAGCCCTCGCCTAGGGGTGTTCATGCTCCTGGTGATGCAGTGACATGGGACCTTCTACTCAGCCTTCCCAGGCCCAGCACCTATCTCCCCAAGATGGAGAGAGGCACCTGGTTTCTGCCTTCCCGTAGCCCTTCCACTGAATCTGCACGGACCTGGTGTTAGCCAGTGGCCCCTGGGTGGAAGTGGTCATCGCTAGAAGTTTTACAGAGAGCTTCCTTGACACACTTCTGTCCTCTAATCTGACCACAGTCGAGCCAGGTGCGGCAGCCGAGGTACCGTTAGTCTTTAGGCATGAAGGACTGACTCTGTGTCCATGGCAGACCGCAAGCACCAGACTACAAACGGCCAGGAAAGGTAGATGAAAGTTGCCTAGAAACGTTGTGATTCGGGCTAATTCAACTGGTTCCCGTACCCTTCCCCACTCACTCAGGCTCTGGCTTTGGGAAGAAAAACAAGGATATGTCTACTGAACGTGACTTCTTCATGAGGATGAAGTGCACAGTCACCAACAGAGGCCGGACTGTCAACCTCAAGTCAGCCACCTGGAAGGTAGGCAGTGGGCCATGGTTTGGAGTCATGTGGCCCGGGAGCAGGGGGCTGCCTGAAGCCCTGGCCCTGCTTTCAGCACTCTCAGACTTTTCTGACTCCTGTCATTTGTCCCCAGGTCTTGCACTGCACCGGCCAAGTGAGAGTCTACAACAATTGCCCTCCTCACAGTAGCCTCTGTGGCTACAAGGAGCCACTGCTGTCCTGCCTCATCATCATGTGTGAACCGATCCAGCACCCATCCCACATGGACATCCCCTTGGACAGCAAGACTTTCCTGAGCCGCCACAGCATGGACATGAAGTTCACCTACTGTGACGACAGGTGAGGCGCTGGGAATATGGCGGGGCATGAGCAAGGACAGGGCGGGCCTTACCTGAGTGTGTCTGTGTGTGAGAGTGTACCTACAGCGCAGGGACAGGATTAGGACCTACGTGTTGTATTGCTGCCTGCAAGTTCCAAGACTTATGTCATTTTTACCAGTCCTGCCGGAGGTCCCTAGCATCATAGTTTGAAGTCTCCCATTAGACACAGCCTCAGGGGGTCTGTCTTAGGAGCTGTTCTGGTGTGATTATTGTCATTATTATGGTATGTGTGTATTTGTTCACTTACATATCTACTTTTCCGAAGAAATTTTCAAGGGCAGTTTCTTGTCCCACATGACAAGAGTCTAGAAGAAATTCTGTAAGTATTCTGATTCATAGGTCAGCCAGAAGTGTTAGGTTCTGTATAGTGACCCACACTAGTTGTGATTGACAGGTTTCACTCAGCCTTTACCCCTACGAGGTACAGTCTCATTCCAAGCAGCTGGCCTCCTTCTAAAGACTTCAATGTGAGCTAGGCTGAACTCTAATTCCTAATTCCAAGGCAATTGGGCATTCCTTTTGGGGGACCCAGAAGTGATAGAGTATGGACTTGGACTAGACAGCCTAGGCTCTCATGCATTTACACATGGTCAGTGTAAGCTCTTTTTCTAACCCCTTTTAAAGCTGGGAGCACACAGAAGGCTACACAAGGAAGGCATGCCATTTTTATTATTGGGGTTGTCATTAGGTGCAAGGCATGCATAAACTACATCAGTGTTTACTCCCTCCTGTCCTGCCTCCGGGATCTGGATGTAGAGAAGAAAGACAGTGAGAACAGATTGTGATGAGCAGAGGCTTTCACCAAGGGAGGGAAAGCCTGGTGAGGGACTGAGATGGGTTATGCCTAGCCTCAGTAAATGGCACGACCATGCCTGACCACCGTACCAGCCATGACCTCTCCCCTGCAGTGTCCCTAGTCAACTTTGCACTACCTGAAACTCCGGGCCACTCCTCCTGAAGTGAATGACTTGTTCTTGGTTTATTTCAGAGGGTCACTGTAAGAAGAGGTCACAGCACAGTGCCATTCCATAGCATAAGGAGGTCTTGTGTCTCGGCTCATACCCATCCCTGGCCTCCGCAAAGCAAATATCTTCTTCTAATATCCTATGCCCTGCCTGAGCAAGTAACCGCCTGGTCTTTCCGAGTAACGGGAGGCCTCCAAGGCTCACATGGAAGACCTACCAGCCTCAGGCCCAGCTCCTTTCTTTCCCTGTTAGACATCTATGGGCATCTGGTTCTGCCAGATCTGCTTTCCAGATTAGCTTAGATTCTTCACTCTGAGTCTAGATGGACCTGTGTGAGTTAGTGTCCTCATGTCAGGATTAGCTGTCACTTAAATGGCCCCATTTCAGAAGTTATGTAAAAGAATCCTTGACATATTCCTGTGTCCTCGTTCTGACTGCAGCAGAGTTAGTGCTGGGGCACTGGGAGGTAGTGTTTATTAAGTAAGTTTACTATTAAGTAATTAGGAAGAACACTACAACCTCATAGGGAGAGAAAGCAGAACTTCATCAATTAACCCTGATCGTCATTTTAATGTTGCCACTGCTGTTACAGTCGTGGTCCCTGGATCCCTGTTCAAGGGGAGGTTTTTCATCACACGTGATCCTTGACCCACATGAACATTCCAGAAGACGGATGGCGTGTGCTCTCAGCAGTCCTCTGAGATACCCTGGGAAGTCCCAATGCCTCATCCGTGTCACCAGCTTTGAGGTGAAATGGTACTTGGGACCCTTATCCAGCCACTTAAGGGTGGCCAGGGCTGTGGGTGATGTAACTGGAGATACCTCTGTATAGATCTCCACCATCACCAGGCTTCATAAGAGGGGAAGCCCTCTGACCTCAGATCACCTGCTGTCTGTAGATCACAGAAGAGAAAGACTTTAGAAAGGGAACCCTGAGACTTGGATTATTTTTAAGGTTGAGGGAAATATCCCCTAGAAAAGTTAGTTCAGTGCTAATCTGTTCATTATTGTGGGTTGATTGGGCTTTAGGTAAAAGCACTAGCCTTGGGTTAAAGGGGAAGGGGGTGCCACAGGAAATGGGTACCTCAAGGGACTGAAGACACCATGTACACAGAAGGGGGTGGAATACCACAGTGTCTCCTTCAGTCTGGCTCAGGACTGGCAAGCAGAGTAGATTCTCAGTTGAAGGATCCTGTGATATAGGGCGTTGCGAGTCATCGAGTCATTGTGGGGAAAGATGCTGTTTGATGTCTAAGGACACATTGTATTTCCGGCATAATATGTCCTTTCAAGGAACCTGTTGGCATGGTCCAACACACGCAATTCTACTGTGTTGGAGAGACCAGTGAAGAGGGATGCTAACACACAGTGCTGTACCACACTAGGCGTTTAACCGATTAGCAGATTAAGTATCCAGGGTACAGGCATAAGGGTTGACGAAGGGACTATTTTAAGTATTTAATCCCTCAGTGTTATTTCTCGATTGCTTTGGGCTGGGGGGAGAGGCTAGTTCTGTTTTCCCTGTGTTGGGATGGGGAGCAGTGTGTATGTGTGTGTTCATACACCCACCAACATACCCTTCTGAGAGAAATGCTCCAAACCCAGCCAGTGCCATTTTTACCCAGGGAATTCTCCTGGTTGGTGACGTCTGACACAAAGGGGGTTGTTTTCCCCTAGCGAAAGCTAGAAGGAAGCTGAAGAAAGGCAGGCAGTTCGAACCCACAGTCTCGTGTGAGGCACATCTGCCCTTTCCTTTGATTGTGCCTACGGTCTTCATATGTCTGATAAGAGAAAAAAGGGAGGGGGTCATAGAGAGGGACGAGAGGGAGAGAGGCAACTCAGGAGGTCTCTGATCATACGTTGAACGCTCAGGTTTCCATAATCGATCATTTTAAAAACACCCTCTTCTGATGCACCTGCCATTCAAAACGCATTTATGGTCCCTTAGTGGAGGGGGAAGGGTGCTTGATGTTCTCTATGAACTATTTGGGACAGTGAACACTTTAAAACCCTCCTATAACTTCTGCCATTCCCAGCTATGTGCAGGGCACAGTTGTGGCTTAGCCATTATCGCTTATCTGGAAAGCTTGGAGCTAAACATGCTTCAGATTTGAGAGCTTGGGGAAAATATTGTATAGATTTTACTAATTCAACCTGGAAATTCAAACTCCAAAGTGCTCCAGAACCTGGAACCTTTCAGATATCATGTTGGCACATGTGAGCATCACATTTTCAGATGAAGGGCACTCAGCTGCCTACAGCTGACTGCGATTGTCCAGATGAACAGGTTGTAAAGTCGCTTATCGAGGTTAAAGAAAAAATGTATCTTTCCTCCCCAGCAGTCATGCTCCCAGGGATGGCCTGTTATTCTCCAGTAATCCTCCTGCCCCAGCATCCCAAGTGCTAAATATGTCTTTATTATCAGCATAACAGATTCTCTTCTCCATTGTGCACTCAAACATAAGAGTTATTAGTCTGTTCTTAAAATACTAAGGAACTAATTCATGAACTGTTACTCAGGGACCATATCGAAACTATTCCATCAAGGAAGAAACGACTCCTGGTGGCTAGGAGTTCTGAGCTTGAGACACAAGCATCTTGGTGAGACCACAGTGAATTTGTAGTACGAAACAGGACATGCCATTCATCCAAGGAAGACCAAAGTCATTCCCAAATCCTTTACAGGGGCAGGGGCTGGGTTTTTTAATTCATGTGGACATGCCATCTAGTGGCCAAGTAGAATAACTGTGAAGAAAGTTAACTCGTCAAGAAGATTAGGAGTTTTCTTTAAAAAAAAAAAAAATAATCTTGTAGTCCCTGTGTGCTTTTGTGAGTCTTCCTGTTTCCTGGCTGGTTTCATGTGTCAATTTGACATAAGCTGGAGTCATCAGAGAGGAAGGGGACTCGGCTGAGGAAACGCCTCCTTGAGATGCAGCTGTAAGGCATTTTTTAATCATCGTGGTATGTGCTGCCATGCCTGGGCTGGTGGTCATGGGTTCTATAAGAAATCAGGCTGAGCCGGGCATTGGTGGTGCACGCCTTTAATCCCAGCACTTGGGAGGCAGAGGCAGGTGGATCTCTGTGAGTTCGAGGACAGCCTGGTCTACAGAGTGAGTTCCAGGACAGGCTCCAAAACAATACAGAGAAACCCTGTCTCAAAAAAAAAAAAAAAAAGAAAAGAAATCAGGCTGAGAAAGTCATGAGACACAAGCCAGTAAGCAGCACCCTCCATGGCCACTGCGTCAGCTCCTGCCTCCAGGTTCCTGCCCTGCTTGGGTTCCTGTCCTGACTTCCTTCGGTGACGAAGAGCACTGCTGAAGTGTGAGCAAGGGACTCGAGAGCAACCCTGTTTTGTCAAAACAATGCAGGCTATAACCTGGAGTCAGGTTAGTAAGTTGAGAAAATTTATGGTGTGGGGCTGTAGCGACGGCTCAGTAGTTAAGAGAGCATACTGCTCTTGCAGAGGACCTGAATACAGGGGCTGTTTGTCCCCCCCCACCCCATACACATAACTACATCTACTTGTAACTCTACTTACAGAGGAATCCAACCTCTGGCACCTGCACACACACACACACACACACTTAAACTAAATCATCTTTGGGGGGAAAAGATTCATGGTGAATTCATTTTATTCAAAGAGCTTAGCAACAATAAAATGAATAAAGAGGAGAGTTGAAGTCCATGAACAGAAACCAGTGGCTCAGCAAATAGAGGCACCTGCTGCCAAGCCTGAGGGCCTGAGTTCGACCCCCAGGACCCACATGGCTGAAGGGCAGATCCGACTTTCACAAGTGATCTTCTGACCTGCACACACACACCATGGCATGCACACCCACACACAGACACACACATAACGCAATTTTCAGGAGGAAATTACAAAGAATCAAAAGGTGTGAAGACTGCTGTGAGGTGCTTTAAGTCGAAGAATAAAAGAAGACATTTCAAGCAAATTGATTGTAGAGTATCATGTTCCTTATTGCACATTGGAGATGTTTCATAAACTGCTGCTTTTTCTATAGGATGGTGGTGTCTTAATTGAGGGGTTCTCTCTTGCAAGGACAGCGCATGTAGTCTGGTTGTGTATATAATTGATTTTACGTACTTTTGTGGGCCCATACCTCTCAGGAGTTATCATGTGCTTCTTTAGATCCTAAAGTTAGACTCTAATGTGCTCTGTATCCTTGTATCTGCTCAGCTGACAATGTTCTAGAATCAACCCTAACCATGTTTGTGTAAAAATACTTGCATGTTGTCCTGCCTCATCTGGACTGCTGGAAATGCCCTACAAACTCTCTCTGGAATCTCTATCAGAGTTTCCTAGCTCTCACAGTTCAAACTCTCCATGACCTGCTTCTCACATTTCTGTTGTACCGTTTGTGGGGTTCTGTCTACTGAAAGATGGCTGGTGGCATGCAGGGTAGGACTGGTCTAGAATGGAGACCAGGTTACCTTCCGGTGTATAACTTCACCCTCCAGACAGACAACACGCCACACACACACACACACACAGGGTTTGAGTTTTCATTAACCCCAGAATTGGCTGTATGGACTTCATATAACTGGCCAGTATTTTAAGGAGTGTGTAAGGTTTAAGTGCTATTACTTAGGGCAAATTATACAATATAGTATACAAATACAGTCTATATAAAATGTATTAAAATGAATAGGTCTTGATTTCTGAGCAGTGAGTAATCTAGATATCATTAAAGAAATGCATTGCCAATGCTTGCAAATGCACAGAAACGAAAAAATGAGTGTCTTAAGGTTTGTTAAGGCTTGGAAGGGAAGAGCAGACTTGAGTGTAAGCATTAGTAGTGAAAGCATTCTTGGGAAAACAAGTAGATGGTTTAAAAGTACTCAAAACCTTCACTTTCATAAAGAGTTCAGATACTCCATAGCCATCTTGTTTACATGATTAATTTACTTAGCAAACCTTTTACCTCTGTTGGAACATAGATAGAAACAGCACCCAGGCCTCCCTAATCTCCAGCCAGTGAGCTCTCAGGAACAGCCTGGGATGGATAAAGGGAGCCTGAGGCATGTGGCTGGTTTCTTCTGCCTCTTGAGGGGACAATACTCAGAAAATAATTCCCTCCCTAGCCTTGTTCTGGTAGGTCATACTATGTAGCACTTCCTAGACATGTATTTTAACATACCACACCTTACTTTGTATGCATCTGTGTGTACATGTATTATGGGTTCGCTTGCCTGCGGTCATGCTTTTGAAGGTCAGAGATCAACAGTGGGTGTCCCCCTCTGTCATTCTCTACCTTGGTTTTTGAAACAGGCTCTCAAAGTGAGCCTGGGACTTACTGTTTTGGCTAGACTGGCTGGCCAGTAAGCTCCCGGGATCTGACGGTCATTCCACCACCACCCCTGACCTCCAGCACAGGGGTTCTGAACAGACATGTTCAGCCATGTAACAGCTTTTTACATAGAGGCTGGGGATCTGAATTCTCATCTCCACCCACTGAGCCATCTGCCCAGTCATACTTGTAGACCATTTTAAGAATAAAGAGGCATTGTGGGCAGGGAATAAGTCGTCTCGCACACTATAGGCGCATCTTACTTTGAAGGCTGAAGTCAGTGTTTCTTGGGGTAACACTGGCCTCGGAACCAAGGAACCTTTTGACCATGCATTGTCTATTTCCCATTTTTCTTCCTCTCCTGCCTTCTGATAGCTGCCTGGCCTTGTCTCTACTCCCTTCATCCTTGGCCGTCTTCTTTTTCTGCTTGTCATTAAAGAATACGCTCTGTCCTCTGCTTCGAGAGCTGATGAATTACATCTTTTTACGTCGCCCTCTCCTCTCAGATCAGCCCCGAGTTGACTTTCAAGTTTACGGGTGACCCCCAGTGATTCTTCTCCCAAGGATCTCTAATTAGGGAGACAGACATGGTTGCTCTGCCCTGATGGAGAGAGCAGCTGCCCCTCTTATCAGAGCCCGTCCTTGTGCTGCCAGGGAAATGAGCAGGGACGGCCCCAGGGGCCATAGCAGTGACCCTATAAACAAGTTCAGTTCCTTAACCTCCCTGTGGCGTCCGGGTGCCTGCGTTGAGGGCAAATGGCCATTAGCTTTAAGATGGGGCTTCCTGGCTTTGTGACGTCTGGCGACCCGAAGGTTCTGCGATTGTGTTTGGGCTGTGTGTATTTCCCAGTTTTTACAGGAGTCTGTTTAAAGGAGAGAAGGGGGATATTAAATATTTATTTTGGCTGACAAGATAAATGAAGGCTCCTGGTGGGAAGATAACTGGCAAGTCTGAAACCTAGGTTTGTTTGTCTTCCAGAACTTGCCTATTGTGTGCCTCAGAATGGATGATACAGTAATTAGATAAAAGCATCTTATTGTGAGGCTAATTATAATATTTACTTGGAGCATTTTGATGGAAAGATCCTAATCGTGAAAGGAAATGGGATTCCTTCAGGAAAGAGAATTATCTCTTTCTTAGAAGGCCAGTGGATTCAGTATTCAGGGTTTCTAGAGAATTCTGCCTCTGCCCAGTTGGACTTAGCAGTCAATGACGCTGTAAGTGCTTATCTTGTCGTCACTGCAGTTCGGATTCCCAGGCAAAGTCTGAAATGTACTTGACTCACCGAGACCACCGTACGGTGGGGGTACAGGCAATCTACTCCTCTTGCCACTCTCCCCCAACTTCATCTCAGCCAAAGTGCCTTTGGGTGTCCGCTCCAGGGCCAGAGCCACTGGTGACATGTCCATGGCCCATGATCTACAGACCAAGTGGGTGATCCTTTTGCTGGGAAGACAGCAGCTGGCACAAATACTCAGCCAGCCTCTCACTAAGGACACCACAGGGCTGAATGAGCTGCCCTTAGCCTTCTGCTCGGTGGCGCTAACCTTTATTTGACAAAGACTGGGACCTCCGGCATTGTATGTAGTCAGAAAACTTACCTCTCCTCTGCTTACGTAATAGCAGGCGCCATGTGGGATGGAAGGATAGACTGCAGGTTATGATGGGCTGCTAGAGGTATGTGTGTGTGTGTGTGTGTGTGTGTGTGTGTGTGTGTGTGTGTGTGTGATACGTGGTGGGGCTGTGTGGACCCTTCCTGACCCCGGGACTTCTTAGATAGATCTGTGTATGTAGTGGAGTCCTCTAGGATAGGACTTCAGGAAGGGCAGGAGGTGCAGGGCCGGGGGACAACCCACAGTTGCAGGCCCAGTGTGCCGGGGTTTTGCTTGAATGAATAAATGGTGTGACCAGGTCATGTACTTGATACTTTCTCAGTTGAGCTTCTGAAGCCCCTGATTAGGTGCTCTGCCAAGCTCATCTGGCCTTCCCGCCTCAGCTGTTGGTTTCTTTTTAATTCAGAATCATGGAACTGATTGGTTACCACCCCGAGGAGCTGCTTGGCCGCTCTGCCTACGAGTTCTACCATGCCCTGGACTCGGAGAGCATGACCAAAAGTCACCAGAACTGTGAGTTCCTAGAGTACCCTGTATCCTTGTCATCTGCCCTTGAGGAGTATGGTTAACAGGACATAGCCTTGCTTCCTTCCTTCCCAGAGTCACCAACTTGGGTGGCAGATAAGGTAGATGGTCAGAGAATCACAGCTGCCACCAGCCTATAAATGCTTTTATGCAAGTTAAGAAAAGACTCTGGGGTCCTCTTCGGCAGTCAACGTTCTATACGACCCTCAGGGGCAGCCCTGAAGAGCATCTCCACAAGTCAGTGTATAACCAGCATGGGTCCATGCTGGTGCAGCAAGTACCTCGGCATAGAAGAGGGGCCTGGGAGAGTTCAGGAGAAAGTGGGCTTGCACTGGCTCAGTTGTAAGGGTAGAGGGAGATGGGGATAAGCAGAGGAGAGAGTGTTAAGGGAGAGGACTATCCAGACAGCACAGTGTGGGCATGTGGGGAAGTAGTCTGCACAGTGACAGGTCTCTGGAATGGAGGTGTCCAGTAGAACCTCTATCATGGAAACACTCTGTGTCTTCATAGGCCACGCATGACCTAGGTGGCACTTGAAATGTGGCTGATGCAATGAGACACTTATTCTAAGTTGAATTTCTAAAGGATGTAAGTCGCTTTACTTGGCATGTGGCCACCTTCCCGATGTGTGTAGTCTTCCCAGGGTAATATTTCTTTGAATCCATAAAACCCATCGCAGTGTAAAAACCTGTGCTTGGCTCTCTGAGGACTAGGACTTGGTAGTGTTGATCTCTTCCCTGAGGGGTCTTGTTTTGGAGGGAAAAGGAGGCTGAGCTCCCCAAGCTGGGTGGCCTTTAACTTAGCATCTCTCAGCGTGTCAGGACAATGCAAGCATCAAGAGAACGATCATCTCATAGACAAAAGTATATTTGGGAGGGAGAGCATCCAAGCATGACACTGGTACAGACAGGGTTGATGAGAGGGTGGGATAGGAGATTCAAATGGGTAAAACCCGAGAAGCTTCCTAGCAGCCATACTGACAACATAGGAAACGGATGTGTGGCTTTTGATTCCTAGTCCTGACTCTGTCTACCATTCTTCTGTCTCCTAGTCAGGACAGATAGAGCTCGGATCCACTAACTGAGCAGCAGGGGGGCAGGGGGAGGGAGGAAGGGAGAGAGAGAAGGAGGGAGGGGGAGAGAGAGAGAGAGAGAGAGAGAGAGAGAGAGCCCCCTTCTCTCTTAGATTCATACCTCTGTCTCCTCCTGTGACCTTTAGTTTTCCTCTGATCTACTTGACTCTGTCTACCATTCTTCTCTCTCCTAGTCAGGACAGATAGAGCTTGGATCCACTAACTGAGCAGCAAAGGGGCAGGGGCAGGGGGAGGGAGGGAGGGGAAGAGAGAAGGAGGGAGGGAGAGAGAGAGAGAGAGCCCCCTTCTCTCTTAGATTCACACCTCTGTCTCCTCCTGTGACCTTTAGTTTTCCTCTGATCTACTAACACAGCAGGAACCGTTATAGTATCTCAGACAAATTTCCCACTGTGATGTCAGAAAAAACAAACAAACAACCCCTCCAAAAAAACCAAACTAAAGACAACAGCCTCTATCCAGCCCCACTCAGGGACCCAGGGATGGCAGAAAGACACCACAGCATTCTCCAGCTCCATGGCTGTGACCCAGCCAGAGACTGCAGCCTTCTCTTGGAGGGCCCAGTGCTTTCATGTTCCCTAGGGCTCCCCAGTCCCACAGCAGGTTGCTAGAGAGACACAGCTGTGCTGTACTCAGCTCTGGCCTAGCTCAGCCACTGCCTCGGAGTCTGACTTCCTTTCTTCTCGTCCTTCTGAGTCAAGGGAGGCAAGGGCTTTTTTTTTTTTTTAATCTGGGAATTCTTGGAGGACAGTATTGTACTTTGTCTTCTGGGGAGGGGTGAACAGAAAAACACAGTCAGCAGGGGCTGGGTGGAAATAGACGTCTCACTAGGCGTATGGAAAGGCTCCTCCCCTTTAGAACACCTTGAGCTATAAAAAGAGCTAGGGGGGAAAAAAAGCTGGTCCTATCAGTTTTGAGGCTGACTCCTGGGGGAAATATGTTGGAAGAACTTTTTTGTTGGATTTTTTTTTTACTTAATCCATATGTTTAATCCCTAGCACACTTAACGATAACTCACAGTCTAAACAGAAAGCACGGACTCGGGGTTTTTGTTTGCTTGCTTAGTTGGTTGGTTTTGTTGTTGTTTCCCAATGGAGTTGGGTAAAGGCGCCCTTTGAGCACAGAGGCCTCTGCTTAGCCAAGAGCACTTTGCCAAGCCAAGTTTACGTGGGCTGGAAACAGGGCCAGTGTCAGGAGTGACCCTGTGTCTGTCTCCACCCCACCTCCCCTGCAGGAGTGTCATCTCCACCCCACCTCCCCCTGCAAATACAGTTGCATTATAGATGAGCACCCATCCCCTGCCAAGGCAGAGACTCAGGTTCGAAGCAGGTCTAAGTTACATGTCTCCAATTCACTCATGCGTGTCTCAGCCCGTACATGTTTCCCATCAAAATGCCTGGAGAAGCTCAGTCCTCAACCAGATTTAGATAATTGAAAATCATCCTTTCCAAATGGATTAATAATTTATACATTGTTACTCTCAAAGGAGGGGCTGGAGCGGTCTCCCTTTGCTGTGCTCTTAGGAAAACAAGATTAAAGGCCATAAAAAGCCTATCTCCCTACCAAGTAGCAGGCCCCTCACCAAGGCTGGCATTAATGAGATGATTAGGACGCTGGTGTGAATAAGAGTCTACTGGTAGAGCAGGCCCTTGCCTGCAATTACTAGAAACGCAGTTACAACCTCTGCTTGGTGAGCTGTTTCATCAAAAAGACTAAGAGCCTTGGATGTGGTTTGCATTAAGAACTAAGTGAGTTAGCTCCAGACTTGAAATCGTGCAAGAATCATTTCCCTGCAGCTAGGTGGTCTCCATCGGTGCCAAGAAAGGGACAGCAGAGAAGACCAACGTTCCTTCTTTTCCCAAGGAACCCATGCCTGTTTAACAAAGTGGCCATAGCAGGCTTTGCCTTCTCACTTGTTTCTGGGCTCCACATAATGTAGTCAGGGAGAACCGATTGCCCTGGGAATCAAAAAGATGATGACATAAATGCTGTTCCTATTGTCCTGTGCAATGTGAAGTGAGTCACGGCCTTCCTAGCCTGAGCCTCCTCATGTTAAAGGGTGTGCCATCCCTCCCTACAGTACAGTATTCCATCTAAAAGATTAGATTAGGATGACACAACAAATAATTTGGCTGCCTCTGATAATCAAAACATCATCTTAGCATTCAATCTAAAAGTTTCACTTCTAGCTACATGCCCGTGAAAAACCAAACTGTGTTCCAACAGATCTGGACACAGGTGGCTGTTGCAATTTTACTCACACCAACTGAAACCTCAATCATCCAGATGAAGGAATAAACTAGTCATGGTACGTCCATACAATGAGATGCTACTCCCTCATGAAAAAGGGAGGAGACACAAGACATATCTGCAACAGTGTGAACCTCAAGAACACGCCGATCAAGTACAGCAAAGCCAGACACATGAAATAAACTTGAACGACCCTATAACAAGTCTAGGGAGGACAAGAGACAGCGACAGAAAAAGATCCATGATTGTCTGGAATCAGAGGAGGAACTAGGGTTAGTTAGGCATCTCTGGGGGAGGTGCTGGTTACAAAGCTGTTCGCATTTGTCAACTAACTGCACTATATGCTTAAAATGGGTACGTTCCCACGGAAGCTAACTAACAAAGCTTGTTTAGGAAAGACAAAGTTGAACATGGGAATCTAATTTAGACTCTTAAGTCTGAGACTTTTGTGCAAGTCAGCAATAATGTTTAGCAAAAGGAGAGGTTTGGAAGGGCTGCAGTCACTGCAGATGTGAAACGGGTGTTTCACGTGCTAATGGTAAGCCACACCGTCACTTGTCAAGTGAGGCAACCGTGGCTCTGGTCTCCACAGGCATACTATGTACCGGGCAGGCCCAGAGCTAAGTGATGCAGGGACTTGAATTCCTCTCACAAGGCAGCTACAGGCTCTGCAGAGCAATGCATAATGTAATTCTCAGCCATTCCTGCCCCTCGCTGGTGCTGGTTAAGATTTTCAAGAGGGTAAGTGCCAAGACACAGAGATTATGATCGGCGTGACTGTGAACAAGGCCGTGTCCCTCTACCATGCGGGACCACTGAATAGGAAGGGAGCTTGGATGTTTTCCCATAGAGCCTCCAGAGACATTGCCTGTAAAGTTCTGAGTACTAGAATTGGGACAGTACCTAAGCATCGGACATTTTGGCTCGGGGAAGAGACTTGTAAACAACGCCTGTGTAGTTGATGAGGTGGGCAGTTGATCCTCCACAAGAGCAGCAGTAGCATCGTGGACGGTTAATAATGACAGCGATGAGCATTGCTGCTGTTCTCAATGCCACGTTTTGCAGGGGAGGAGACCACACCAGGATTGTTCCTTCCCCAAAGTCCCCAAGCCAGCAAGACTTCCTCATCATACGTCTCCCCAGTTTTCTGCGACCTGGGCACTTCTGGGCTTGAGCCCCGGACAGTGAACTCCCAAGGGATGAAAGTCGAGTGGACAGTTGACAAAGCTAGCAGACATTTCGGAAGTCGGCAGACGTTAGCGAAAAGAGTCTCTTGATCCCTTTTGAACCAAAGTGGAAAAACGCATTTGGAAATGGGGATGAGGACAATCTGGGATGTAGAACTCTGCCCCCAGTGATTTTAGATGGTGATAACACATGCGAAAGTGAGCTCTTAGAACAATCTTGGAGGAAAAAACCTCTAACTGGTAGTCTCAGTGGGTAGTAGGGAGGCAAGTTTAAAGAACTTCCAGTGGCCCAGGAGGAGGAGGCTGGGAGGAGACTACTGGTCCTGGATTATAGACCTTTCTTGACCTTAGCTGAAGGGATAGTTTATCTCACATGTCTCCACCCCCTAAAGTAACAGACCTAACAGATGACCTTGAAAGTTCAAAGGTCATGGTTTAAAAAAAAAAGGACCTCAGCTGGTCTTATGGCAACCCTTCGTCCCAGTTATTCTGAAGGCCGAGGCTTAAGAGTTGTTAATTTTAAGGCCTGCCTGGGCTGCAGGGTGAGTTCGAGGCCAACCTGACCAATTACAGAGACCTTGTGTCAGAATAAAAACCGCCGGTTAGGGATGTAACTCCATGGTAGAGCAGTTGCCTAGCATGGGTGAGGGCCTCTGTTGTTCCTTCACGGTCAAGGTGACGGCTGGCGGGTCTACATCCCTGCCACTGACCTTCCTCTGGGATGCGATCTAGCCCCTACTGCCCGCAGAGGGTGACGTCTGTGAGGAAAGTAGGGCGCTGCTCTAGGTTTTGCTTCCCACTGAGCTGCCTGGGGGTGTGATAACGGGGGATCGAGGTGGGGCGTGTTCTGAGGGGGCTTGGCAAAGCTGCAGAGTGATCGCTCCCATGCTGGGAAGGCAGTCATCTGCCTCCCTCCCAGTCCTCTTTTTAAAAGGAAGAGTTGGCTACAGTGACCTCCAGCCTCCTTCCCAGGTCACACTTTCCAGTCCGCGGTGTCTGCGTGGCAGCTCTGTCCGTCCCCCTCACCAGGCAGGTGGTACCCGCTGCACACTGCTCCTCCCCCCCCCCTCACCTTTGCCTCCTCTCTTCCCTAGTGTGCACCAAGGGGCAGGTGGTGACTGGCCAGTACCGGATGCTGGCGAAACATGGAGGATATGTGTGGCTGGAGACCCAGGGGACAGTCATCTACAATCCCCGCAACCTGCAGCCCCAGTGTATCATGTGTGTCAACTACGTCCTGAGGTGAGTAGGGGAGGGGCCCCCAATCCTCTCAGTGCCCGACCTCCTCCAAAAGCTGTTTGCAGAGGGGATCCCCCTGAGAAGACTTTATGCTGAGACCTTAGGAGTAGCGTTGTGGAGATCTCCCATCTACCTTTGGTAAAGCCTTGTCTGCTCAGGTGTCATGCCTCTGACTTGTGTACAGAGTAGTTGCTTGATATTCTGTGGGTGGGAAGCAAGACAGCTGCTTGTGCTTTTGGGGAAACTCAGATGCCATGCCTCCCCCTCCCCCATCCCTGGGAAGAACTCGAGAGGCAGTCATTGCTCATGCTAAGGAAACTGACATCGCGTCTGGGCGTCTTGTGCTCTGACACAGGCACAGTGTAGCCATCGGAAACAGCCCACAGGCAGAGGGTACTCTCTGCTTCTGCGGCCCAGACTTTGATTCCTTCCAACGTGACAACGGTGTCCCTGCCCATCTCCTTTTCCTAAGAGGTTCAGCCATCGGGCTTTCTACGTGTCTGGGGGAGCAAAAGGCTTCGGCTAAAACAAAAACACGCAGAAACCCTGACCAGCTCTCTCATGCCCTGTAGTGAGATTGAGAAGAATGACGTGGTATTCTCCATGGACCAGACGGAATCCCTGTTCAAGCCCCACCTGGTGGCCATGAATGGCATCTTTGACAGCAGTGGCGACGCGGCCGTTTCTGACAAGAGCAACTACCTGTTCACCAAGCTGAAGGAGGAGCCCGAGGAGCTGGCCCAGCTGGCCCCCACCCCAGGGGATGCCATCATTTCTCTGGATTTTGGTGCGTATTTCCTAGCCCTCTTAGACTGGGAATAGTCCTTATGGCAAGTCTCCACAGCCACACTTTCTCTAAACCAGAGCAACACTTGGCCCTTGCCCATGTGCCAATCCCTCCTTCGTGGTCAGGCTCTTCGAGGCGCAAAAGAACCGCAAACTCCCTGACCCCTGAGCTATTCGCCCTCATGAAGGGGCAAAGGGAGGCAGGCTATGAGAGGACTCCATTTTCCACCTGGCTGTGGGAGTCTGAGCTGAGGGAGAGAGGCCTTTCGGGACATACCCAGAGAGACTGTAGAGGCCCCTTGTCTATCACCTCAAAGAGAGTGCCCTTATTTAAGGAATGATAGAAGGAATAATGCCAGAAACACCATTGGGGAGAAGACTCAGGCCCAGGATGAAGGCCTCAAGGCTGTCCATATTAGAATGGTCGCCTGTCTCACTGAAGAGACATTGCTGTGGTCCAGGCAGAGTTCTCAGCTTTACTGACTTACTGGCGTACGTGGAAAGGCCTACCCAGTCCACACCCTCCCCCGAGGGAACCCTGACTGCGGGTCTTTGCTGGCACTTGACCCCTTTGATGTGTGCGTTTGAGAGGTCACAGGAGAATTGACACCTCAGGGAATCTCAAAGGGCACCCGGCCCTTGCAGCCCCCAGCTTCATGACGACACTAAGGCAAATGACCCCGTCCTTCTCTGGCAACTTCCTCTTCTGCATTCTGGAGTGTTCTGCAGGGGACAGCTGCTTCTAGTAAGTTAGTCATCCCTGAAGGTCAAATGCTTGTTGAGAAGGACTCCCTATGTGGAATCACGGCTCTGGTCAACAGCTCTTTGGTCCTAGACTCCAGGGTACTGAGAGTGTCAACCCCAGGCTCACTTTTAGGACCTTTGTGAAACTTCTGGGCTTCTTCCTCCCTGGGCTGAGCCTAGGACCTGGTCAATGTTCACCAAGCATGTCATGTCTTTACAGGAAGCCAGAACTTTGAGGACTCATCAGCATATGGCAAGGCCATCCTGCCCCCAGGCCAGCCGTGGGCTGCAGAGCTGAGTCACAGTGCCCAGAGTGAGTCCAGGAGCCTGCCTGCCTTCACCGTGCCCCAGGCGGGCACCCCAGGGAACACCACGCCCAGTGCCACAAGCAGCAGTAGCTGTTCCACGGTGAGTGCCACCCTCCGGGAGAGCACACAGGGTACGGGGACCCCATGCTCTGCTACCAGATGACTGAAAAGGCATTCTGAGAAGTGCTGTCTCCCTCGAGTTATTGCAACAGTCCCTGCAGTCCTGGGAGGGACACTTATCTGCCAGTGACTACCGAGTTGACTGCTGGCTCTTAGTCTCTGTCCTCCACCCCTATCGAAGTAGTGATGCCTGAAATTGCAGTGAGAACCGAGTTTGGTCTCTGCAAACAGAAGACTTCATTCATAGAGCCCTGCTGGCCACAGCCTCTATCCAATCTGTACCTCAAGACACCTTAGGACAGTGGTTCTCAACCTGTGGGTCGTGACCCCTGAGGTTGAATGACCCTTTCCCAGGGGGTCACCTAAGAAAACACAAATATTTACAATTCAGAACAGTAGCAATGAAAATAATTTTACGCTTGGGGGTCAGCACAACATGAGGAACTGTATTAAAGGGCCACAGCATTAGGAAGGTTGAGAACCATTGCTCTAGGAAGGGATGCAAACATCTCATGAGGAGACCAAGGTTCGAGAGGCTGGTGAGCAGATCTACTTCAAGCTGCGTGTAAATAGTAGCCCCCTTCATAGATCCTTGGTGGAATGAGGGCAGAACGAGCCAGGAAACACGCTTGTCTGCTTACATTGACCTTCTGGGGAGGGGAGCACCATGTTCTTGACTTGGTCCTCTCCTCCTCGGCCTCTAGCCCAACAGCCCCGAGGACTATTACTCATCTCTGGAGGATCACTTGAAGATCGAAGTGATCGAGAAGCTCTTTGCCATGGACACAGAGGCAAAGGACCAGTGCAACACCCAGGTAGGCCCTGTGCGGGTGGCAAAGCCTCCTGCATCCCTTTGCGGAGATCCCAGGGACGCTGCAGGGACAGGGAGCGTGTGCGCCATCACCATCACCCCCTCCTCCCGCCTTTTCACTGCTCAGCCCAGTGCTGCTGTTTTTAACTCCCAGCTCCGTCCCCTCCTTACTCAGAAGACCGCTTTTACACACATGCCACACCGAAGCCATGCCACCAAACCCGTAAGGAGGCACGTCCAAACTCTTTAACCAATGCAGACACTTTGAAAAAAAATCACTTCACACCAGGCGGTGGTGGCACATGCCTTTAATCCCAGCACTCGGGAGGCAGTGACAAGCGGATCTCTGAGTTAGAAGCCAGCCTGGTCTACAAAGCTAGTTCCAGGACAGCTAGGACACAGAGAAACCCTGTCTCAACCTCCCCTCAATTAAAAAGTCATTTCACTTTAAATGCTTAAAAAAAAAAAAAAGACTGAATACACAACTCAGGAGCACTTTTGCCAATGACAATTTATTGCACAAGGCACAAACATTCGAAGTGGATGAGGGGGGTGGGTGTGGTAACGGCCAGCACTCTAGGGCCAACCCTCACAACCGGTCTGTCTCAGACCACGTTCTCCATCCAGTGAGTGCCACTGTCCTGTCTGCAAAGTTTTCACTGCTCCTGCGCATCTCTCTTCCTGGTTGCATCTCTGACACCTCCTAGCACAGACGGGCAGTGTTGCTTCGGTACCATTCTCTGGGCACTAGGGACCTGCAGTGAGGAGTCAGTCCCTAACCGTCACCACAGCTTGTGTCTCTGCTTATGGGCGTTCTCTTGTGACAATGGGAACACTATTGGTGTGTGTGTGTGTGTGTCTGTGTGTGTGTGTGTCTGTGTGTGTGTGTGTCTGTGTGTGTGTGTGTGTCTGTGTGTGTGTGTGTGTGTGTCTGTGTGTGTGTGTCTGTGTGTGTGTGTCTGTGTGTGTGTGTCTGTGTGTGTGTGTATGTGTGTGTCTGTGTGTGTGTGTGTATGTGTGTGTCTGTGTGTGTGTGTGTCTGTGTGTGTGTATGTGTGTGTGTGTGTCTGTGTGTGTGTGTGTGTCTGTGTGTGTGTGTGTGTCTGTGTGTGTGTGTGTATGTGTGTGTCTGTGTGTGTGTGTGTATGTGTGTGTCTGTGTGTGTGTGTGTGTGTCTGTGTGTCTGTGTGTGTCTGTGTGTGTGTGTGTCTGTCTGTGTGTGTGTGTGTGTCTGTGTGTGTGTCTGTGTGTCTGTGTGTGTGTGTGTGTGTCTGTGTGTGTGTGTCTGTGTGTGTGTGTGTGTCTGTGTGTGTGTGTGTGTCTGTGTGTCTGTGTGTGTCTGTGTGTGTGTGTCTGTGTGTGTGTGTCTGTGTGTGTGTGTGTGTGTGTCTGTGTGTGTGTGTGTGTGTCTGTGTGTGTGTGTCTGTGTGTGTGTGTGTCTGTGTGTGTGTGTGTCTGTGTGTGTGTGTGTGTGTCTGTGTGTGTGTGTGTGTCTGTGTGTGTGTGTGTGTGTGTCTGTGTGTGTGTGTCTGTGTGTGTGTGTGTCTGTGTGTGTGTGTGTGTCTGTGTGTGTGTGTGTCTGTGTGTGTGTGTCTGTGTGTGTGTGTCTGTGTGTCTGTGTGTGTGTGTGTGTGTGTGTGTGTGTCTGTGTGTGTGTGTGTCTGTGTGTGTGTGTGTGTGTCTGTGTGTGTGTGTGTGTATGTGTGTGTGTGTCTGTGTGTCTGTGTGTGTGTGTGTGTGTCTGTGTGTGTGTGGGGGGGGTGTCTCTGAGTACCTGCTGGTGACAGTGGCAGTCTCTTTACAGGGCTCGTGAGGGAGGTAAAGGGAAGCTGCCCTTCGTGTCAGGAACTTGAGTGGTAGCAAGAATAGCATAAAGGGCCAGCCCACATACCAGAAGCAGGGAGCTTGCCTGACGGAAAGAGAGTGGAGTGAGAAGGCATTGCCGGCCAGGGGTGAAGCTCCCAGTACGGGCTGAAGGGATAAAAGCATGGGAAGGTCAATATCCAGACAGAAATCCTTGAGCCCTCCGTGGCAAATCAGAGTTTCCAATAGAAGAGTGTGGGTGGGGGACTGAAGGATGTGGGCTCTGCTCTCTCCTCAGACGGATTTCAACGAGCTGGACTTAGAGACGCTGGCACCCTACATCCCCATGGATGGGGAGGACTTCCAGCTAAGCCCCATCTGCCCGGAGGAGCCCCACATGCCAGAGAGCCCCCAGCCCAGTGCCCAGCACTGCTTCAGCACCATGACAAGCATCTTCCAGCCACTAGCCCCGGGGGCCACCCACAGCCCCTTCTTCCTGGACAAGTACCCGCAGCAGCTGGAGAGCAGGAAGTCGGAGCCCTGGCCTGCATCCTCAGTCTTCTTTGACCCTGGGAACAAAGGGTCCCTGCCCCCTTGCTGTGGCCAGGCCAGCACTCCTCTCTCTTCTTTGGGAGGCAGATCCAACACTCAGTGGCCTCCAGACCCACCATTACATTTTGGGCCCACCAAGTGGCCCGTGGGCGACCAGAACCCCGAATCACTGGGGGCTCTGACATTGGGGCCATCACAGTTGGAGCCTCCCAACACCTCACCGCATGTCTCCATGTTCAAGATGAGGTCAGTGGCGGATGCCTGGAGAGAGGGACCTCACTGGGCAGGGAGGAGATATCAGCCCACACCCACTAGTGGGTGCTCTGGAGTCTCACATAGGCTTCCCGCCCCTCCCCCATAGCCCCTCACTTTGCAGGCGGCTGGCATGCTACCCTACCTAGTTAGGGAACTGGTGTCAATCTTGGGGTCACCCCAAGGGTACTCTACTTCCCTGAGGGCACAGATAGGCATTTGAGAGGCAGTTTCTTCCTTCTCCCCATACCCCTGTGCTTCCCAGCATCCCAGGGGTCTACCCGAGAGTCCCTGCAGACCGACGCGTGCAGGTGCCAGCATTCCCAGAAGCTGGGTGTGTTGTCTGTAGCGTGTGTCCTTTCTAGTAAAGGACCCCAGGTGGTTCTCAGTGGGAGGTACTGAGCCAAAATCCTTGTAGAGACTGATGTCATCTAGCAGGACAGCCACCCATGAGGGCAGGGCTGGCCGAGCATAGCGGAGGTAGACAGGGGTGTGGGGGGAGGGCCAGGTGACTGGATGCTTCGGCATCTCACAGAAGGTGGAGCCTAGAGCGTTTCAGGCCCATTGGCGCTCAGCACTCTAGGTCCATAAATTACCTTCGTCATAAGTATTGGGTCCTGGTAAAGACACCAGGCAAGCGGGAAGCCATAGACTCTGTCACACCTGTTCTCTCTTCTGGGACATGGCAGGTCTGCAAAGGACTTTGGGGTTCGCAGCCCGTACGTGATGAGCCCAGCCATGATAGCCCTCTCCAACAAGCTGAAGCTAAAACGCCAGTTGGAATACGAGGAGCGAGCCTTCCAAGACACCAGTGGGGTAAGTCACCTCCTCACCGTGAGCACCGCGGGCGCCTCAGCCTGCTGGGCAGGCGGCCAGGCTAGGGCAGAGACGCAGACAGTTCGGGCCAGTGGTGAGCCCCGCCCTGTGTTTGCACCTGCTAGATCTGTGGGGTGCCCCACTCCCCCGGTCCTCTTCCTCCAGCTGCACACTTCACATCTGCAGGGGGACCCTCCGGGGACCAGCAGCAGTTCGCATCTGATGTGGAAACGTATGAAGAGCCTCATGGGAGGGACCTGTCCTCTGATGCCCGACAAGACCATCAGTGCAAACACGGCCCCTGGTAAGCAGGCCGGGACCCGGCGTCTAGTGGAGGGTCGGAGGCTCAGGGCCCGTGCCAGGAGTGGGCTCCAGATGCTGAGGTCTCTACAGGACCTCTGAAAAGAAAAAGCAGGCTGAGCGCTATCATCTGTCCCATCAGACGGCACCACACTCACTCTCTGGCTTGGACCCTCCAGATGAATTCACCCAGAAATCCATGCGAGGCCTGGGCCAGCCACTGAGACACCTGCCACCCCCACAGCCACCATCTGCCGTGAGCCCGGGGGAGAGTGCCAAGAGTGGGTTCCCGCCACAGTGCTATGCCTCCCAGTTCCAGGACTACAGTCCTCCAGGAGCCCAAAAGGGGTCAGGTGAGTGTTTGGGAGCTCACACTCTGCCCAGGGCCTGATGCACGCAGGTAGCCTGACTGGGCAGGAAGCTGGGAAGCAGCAGGATTGCAGGCCATGTTCAGAGCTTCTCTCTGCTCAGGTTTCAGGCAACTAGTGACAGCCCATATAGGGCTCTTCAGCCAACAGGGCTGCGTGAGCATGGACTAGCCAGGACCTGCACAGTTCCAGGCCCGAGAAGTGTTTGACAATAGCTTGTTCAAAGAGTCCCTTGAAGGCCCCCCTCAATGAGAATCTGAAACGAGAAAGGGCTCTCTGGGTGTGTATGGGCACAGAGAGAGGGGACAGAGCTGCAGTTAGTTCTGACTAATTCTGACTAGGGAGGCTTCAGGAGAAGGGCATGGCTAGTATGGGGAGGATGGCCTGAGGAGGAAGAAGCTTGCACTAAAGGGGTGCACAAAGACAAGCTTACTGCTCGGGGAAGGGGGGCTGGAAGGCTGTGTCTATGGGGCTGTGGAAGGGCTCCTCCAATGATCAGGTCACCTGCAGGTTCTTGTCCCCTTAAGATCGCAAGTCTGCGTCTCTTCCTTGGTTCCTCATTGCCCGAAGTGTGTGCACACAACATACCAGGGCATCTCTCTGAAAAGCATGTACAGGGGGCTCACTGACAGGAGGGTAGCCTGGAGATCTGGAAAAGTTCAGCTATTTCCACTGACACGCAGATGTGTTCCCATGGAGGCCTCCCTCCGCTAGACACAAACAATTTGGGGTTTTTTCTTTTTGGGGGGGTGGGTGAGAAATGCTAGAGCCTCGTCTGCAGTATCTAGTTGGGAGACATTTTATAGTTTTGTTCTCAGTTTGTGGAACCCCCAAATCCCTGGGCTTTCATATTCCAGCCCTGCTGTTTAGCAGCAGGTGGGCTGGCAAGCGCAAAAGTTTAAAGGAAAGAGTCATGTGTCACTCACCCCCTGGTATACACCTGGTCAGCAAGCAACAGCTTCCCCTGGCGGTTGAAACCCAAGGAAAAATAATTTCAGCTTAGATCATTTTCTGGCCATGACTGAGAAAAGGGGAAGCAGGTGGGCCCCAGGAGGGAGAGACAGCCGGGACATGGCTCTGTACCTAAGCTCCGAGACCCCTGTTGCTGTGCCTGCCTTCCTGGGGTCTCAGCACTGCTGATCCAGGGCACCTGAAGTTCCTGGCCTGGCATCTGGAGACACCTGCAGCTACCGCCAGTGCTTGGGTCGGACTTTTTAAATCCCCTCCCCTTCTCGCAGGCATGGCAAATCGACTGCTGGGGCCATCGTTCGAGCCTTACCTGTTGCCGGAACTGACCAGATATGACTGTGAGGTGAACGTGCCCGTGCCGGGAAGTTCCACACTCCTGCAAGGAAGAGACCTTCTCAGAGCTCTGGACCAGGCCACCTGAGCCTTTGGCGGGGCGCATTCCTGCCTGCCGCCCAGTCCTGCCGGCTTCACCTTCCGTCTGTGTTGCAACTAGGTATATTCTAACACCAGCACACTTAAGAGATGCGCTGGCCTGGCGGATCTGCCCAGGTCGCCACGCAGTGGCCTTTATCTGACATGCTCACTTTATTATCCGTGTTTTAAACAGTACATAGTTGTTTTACCGTCGATGAAAACATCCCGAAATTTTATAAGATTTCCCCCTCCCTCCCCCGAATTATCTCTAATTTATATTCCCCACAGGTTTCTCTCTCACATTCAGTATCTGTACTAACAAGCATGGAGGATGTTGGCTCTCCTGCTAGGGAAAGCTTTGGCTTCATTGTGGTTTTTTTCATTGTTGTTGCCAAAGAGAAAAGGATTTTTCCTTTTCTACGTTCCGCTGTGGATGCGCGCTATTTCTCTCTCTCTCACACACAGACCCCTAATCACCATCTTGTAAAATTTAGTGTTGTTTTTAAAGAGCCAGCTCTGTGCTCTGGTTCTGATACAGCTCATGGGGCAGAAAAGCAAATGTGACGGGTGAGCGCCAGGGTCACCTGTTACGCCACACAGTGGCCTTCCTGAACCGTCTGGTGGCGTCCCCCCATCTCACCGCCAGGTTCAGTGGATTTTTTTATTATTACTACTCAAAAGCAAAACTGAGGGGATTTTTTTAAAGGAAAATTTATATGGGTACTTTGTAATATCTAAAAACTTAGAGATGGAATCCTGCTCACAAAATCACTCTTAAGGTCTTTCTTGGGTTGTTATTTTCCTCCGTGTTCTGGACACCATAGAACTGTGTAGTGCCCCGCCCCCCCAAGCCTATACTAACCCTGCTATGGATCCTCTCTCTCTGGTGACCTTTTTGCTTTTGTGATATGCCACAAACAAACCCAGGGGTGGAGTCATTAAGGGCAAGCGTTGCAGGCTGTCTTCTGTCCCCAAGTTCCCTGTGCGTTATGTACGAACGCATTGTCATTGCTGCCACGAGGGCTTTGATGACACCTGGGGGATGGGAAGGGTGCGCTTTCACTCTGTTCGGGTGGCCTTGCAAGCCCTTCAAGTGCGCTGAGCTCGGTTGGCGGCACACTGGGGCCTTTCCACAGCTACCACGAAACGGTTTGAGTGGAGAATCACCAATAACGTAGTGACCCAGTTCTTGGAGCTAAACTGGGAAATGGTGCCAGGTCTGATCAGCCCTGCACTCCACCACACCCTGCAGCTTGCAGGGCACATGCCCCCCTCCCTCCCCCCCGCAAAGCTGAGGCTCAGCACCGCTTGTTGGCGAGCGGCAGGCAGACCTCGGGGACGGCCCCTGGCTGAGGTCTCAGTCACAGGTAGTGATGTGAATGGGTAGGAAGCCCTGAAAATAGTGTCCCCAGAGCACTTTGTAACTCACTGGGGAGGAGGGAGGCCGCCTTCCGAGTGTACGATGCCAATCAACAGAAGATGTTGTCGACTTGGGTACACAATAAAACTTTAAATACACACGAAGCCCATCAGGCCAGAATGCAGTCAGCCTAAAGGGAGTTACTGCTCAAACCAAAAATTAACTTTCAAAATCAATCTACCTAAAATTACCTAGGCACAGTGTTGTCCAAGGCGCACGTTGGTGCACAGTGTGGCCTGACACACAGGGACAGAACTTGAAGGGTTATTGACATGTAAATGATGCTGGTATTTGATTTCCTGTGTTGTTGCCTCAGCGTCGAGGGCATTTTCCCTTTGCAGTTTTACTAAAAATAAAACACTCTAAGAAAGATTCCGAGCTTCATATTAACCTTTCCTGTCAATGTAACAACTTCGTGAACATTACTGCATTGTCAAATTCCTACTGACGACATTATAACTGTATGGGAGCTTAACTTTATAAGGAAATGTATTTTGACACTGATATCTTATTAAAGTATTCTGATCCTATTCCCGCTGGTGCCTCTTGTTTCCTGTGCATTTGTCATGGGCTGTACCAGTGGAAAATAAAGTCCTTACCCAATGGCATATGGAAAATGAACATTGGAACCAAGCTGGACCAGATGATTGACACCAGCCCACAGGAAGTCTGGTGAAAGAAAGAAAACCATTCCACTTGGCTGGTGCCTAAGTCCAGACATTGTTCGCTATCATCTGTATTTCTGCAGATACTGTGTACTGTGTAGACCTAAGGGTCCTTTTCTGTGTAGGCTAGAAAGAGGGGAAGAAGCCATGGTCTCTACCTTCACAAATCCACACGAGGCACCGAGAAGTATGCTGGCCCTTGTGTCTTCTCTACATCCAGCAGAGGTTCCAAGGAGAAGGGCATCTTGGGCCAAGGTCAAGGAGGACTTCAGTGTGGAGTCAAGGTCTTCCTAGGTAGACCGTAGGTTAAAGAGAAAAAGATGGCTTCAGCCAGAGACAGAGCATAGCTGAAGGCTAGCACTAGGCATGGGACTGATGGGTTCCCTATTCTAAATGTGACTTCTGTCAAAGTCACTCTGCTGGTGATCAAATGGGTATCTTTCTGGAGTGATGGGGGGAAGAGGAGGAAGAAGGCCTCCCACGATCAGCACCCCAGCATCCTGTCTTGGTTTCATCGTTACCTTGGTGGCGTCCATCAGCCTAATGGATGCTGTGCGTCCACATCTTGCAGATGAGGCCAGGACTCGGTGGCTTTCACATGCCCCCATTCGCTTCTAGGATGCACACAGCTCTCACCTAGTGCTGCTCTCCTCTCGGGCCCCAGAGCTGGCTATGAGATATATCTTACGCTAGGGCCCATTTACAATTTCAAATAGAAAGGTCCTGTCTGAGCCAGAGAGCTGGGTCTGTGATTAAGAGCACTTGCCCTTTCAGTGGTCCCAAGCTGGATTCCCAACACCCACGTGGCAGCTCACAACTATCTAATTCCAGTACCAGAGGATCTGATGCCCATTCTGACCACCACAGGCACCAGTTATGCACACGGTGCACATATGTACATGCGAGCAACACACACATACCACATAAAAAGATAAATGACATTCCAGTCTCAGTTTAAGCCCAGAGTTTCTGGGTATTTTGCTTCTGGTCCACTTGGCTTCTGGACCTTGAGTTGGATTGTCTGGTCCCTGCCCAGGCTCCCCCTCACCTGCATCTGCCAACCGTAAACTTGTTGGTTTTTTGGGGGTTGTTTGCTGATCATCCATCCATATTGGGGAATGTCTACATGGCGGTGATGGAGGGAGCACTTGATAAAGGCAGACAAGAGAAGAAATGTTTGCAAGAGCAAACACGAAGGGAAGATGGGGTGGGTGCTGAGAAGCCAGTGTGCCGTGGGACATGGGCATGGGGGAGGGCATGGCTCAGGACAGGGGCAAGGGCAGCGCATCATTCTGACGAAGGGACAGCGGAGAATGGAAAGGGGGCATAATCGGGTGGGGTTAGTGGTGTGAAGATGATGAGCTAGCTCCTGTCTGGCTGCTTCCCATCCCCCAGGGAGCAAATCATGAGCTGAGAGAGAGAGAGAGAGCAGCTGTCTGACGTTTGAAGAGATACAAGTGTGAACTAGTCATATTAGAAGCTTGCGTTGATGGTCAACATCAGTGGTGTAATGTAGAGGCGTGGTCCCATGTGGACCTATTTTCCTCCAGTTGCATCTTCCTGTTCTAATGGAAGTAGATAGACAAAAACTTGAGTCTACCAGGGTGAGGGCTCAGTCAGGATGGTGCTGGAGAGGGACTTAATGCTGCAGAGATTGCTTGTGGGATGGTTCAGTGGCTCAAGGCACTTATTGGCCGAGCCTGACAGCCTGACTGGGTTCTGTCTTGGGGATGCAGTTCAATTCTCAGGCCCCATATGATGGGAGGAGAGAAGCCAGGCCTGCAAGTTGTCCTCTGACCTCCCCCCCATGTAGACCGCAGCATGAGGGTCCCCTGCCTTCCCATCACACACAAAATAAATAACGTTTTCAAGAGAATGTTCCAATAAGAATGCATCCCAATGGACTGTGAAATCTAAGTTGTGTGATGATCAAAGAAAAACCAGAGATGGGATTATGGCTCAGTGAACGTCAGAGACAGGGAGCCATGCAGAGGAAAGGCGAGTTCACACATATTAACCACAGGATATTTATTCTAAAGAAGTGGAAACACTGTAAGTTCATGCAAAGTCTGCACACGGATATCTAAGCATCAATTTTCATGATCACCAAGAAGTGAAACCGCCCGACACTGTAACAGGAACACACGCAGCTCAAAAGCAGCTATGGCGCAGCCGCACAATGGACCGGATGGACGCACTGAGCACTAAGAGGGAGCACGCGGGACTCAGGCAACAGCACAGGGCACCCCAGAGGGTTAAACACGGGGAAAGGAGCTGGTCAGCAGTGCGTTTGCCCACATTCCATGTATGCCGTGCTCTGAAAGGGGAAAAAACAACACTGGAGAACAGGTCTTTGTCAGAGCACAGAGGGTCACTGAGAGTTCTCTGATATGCTGGAACTATTTTATGAACTATAATTGTGAGGATTTATGTGCACGCACACATATAACAGAAGGGGATTGTATAATGTGTGAACTTAAAAACGCCATCAAGATTTGAAGTTTCAGAAGAGGCTGAAATAAATGGAGGAGAAGGTCTGGGGAGACTTGCCCAGTTGCAGGGGACAGTAGAGGTCAGGGGTCTTGGGAGAGCCAGGGAGGGTAGAAAGATCACCTAGAGGCTAGGTCTAGCAGCTCTGAGGAGAGACCACCAGTGGGAAGGGGGAAGGGGAGGAGAGAGGGTGAGGGGAAGTGATTATGAAGCAGATCAAGTTCCTGAGACTGCCCTGCAAAGACCTGGGGAGGGGAGTGGGAAGGGAGGGGGAGGGAGGGGAGGGGTAGCAGTTGTGTAGGACCACGGGGACAAGGACCAGGTGGTGACTGGTGGCTTGGTCTGTACTGCCTTCTGAGACAGAGATTTGAGGAACATCATGAATCATTGTGGTGGTCCCTCAGAGGCTCCAGTCTGGGACAGACCTCTGCTGAGTCTGAAGGGCCAGCATGGCAGAGAGCTTCAGATTCCTGAGTTATCTATGGAAATTTCCATGCCTCCTTCGTATCCTGTCACATGTAGGGGCCATCACACACATGCACTCTGAACATGTGGGTTTGTTTGTGTTTACCCTGTCTTCTGGCAGCAAGTGTAAGAGTTGCCAAGGCAGTTTGCTCCCTCTCTGTCTGATCTGGGCTTTAACCCCTACGAGGGGGCCCAGTACATGGACAAAGAGAAAAAAAAGGACACAGTTGCAGCTGGGAGACCTATTTGGCTCCAGACAAAGGACACTTCCCCAACCCTCATTATCCTGGGTGAGGCGAGGGCAGCTGAGCATGAACACTGACTGGGGTTCAGGAGCCTCATGAAGGAAGGGCTGGCCCAGTCAGGGCTCCAACATTCAACGCTGGGTGGTGGGGGTGACTCAGATTGGGCAAGTTCGCAAATGCAAAAACCTATGTGTTCGTTCGTTCGTTCGTGCTACTTAAATCCCAGAGCACTGACTGCACCAGCCAGGGTGGTGTCCAGCTCGCCCAGGTCCTGGGGCTAGTTCTGGGCACTTTCTATCTATGTGGTGGGGCTTGGGGGAGGGATTACAATGCTGGCAAGAGATCAGGACTTGTTTATTTAATGACATAACGATGTGACCCTGCTCTCCACTAAAGAAAAACAGGACTGAGCCAAAAGGAATTGGCAATGCTACTGTACTACAGGTAGTTAGGTAGCCTCCTCTACATTCTGTCTGTCCCTCTGTGTCTCTGTCCCTCTGTGACTCTGTCCCTCTGTGTCTCTGTCTTCCTCTCTCTCCTCTATCCCCCCTCTCTCTCTCTCTCTCTCTCTCTCTCTCTCTCTCTCTCTCTCTCTCTCTCTCTCTCTCTCTCTCTCTCTCTCTCTCTCCAGGCACCATACATAGAAAAATAAGAGTTGATTCAAAGAAAGATGACCAAAATGGCAGAGGGACTCTCAACTATGTCACCAAAATTAATGAAAATCGATGAGGACATTTTTCCAGAGAAATTAAGATTCAAGGAATCTCAAAGTCCCACCTTTGGATGCCTTGTGAGACACAGTAAATGGGGTTCTTCCAGAGTCTCCCCAGGATGGACACAGGCCTCCAGATGAGAACCTCATTTGGGTTTGTTTTCTTAGTATGACAAAGAAAGCATAGCAGACAGGAAGAACATGATGGCCAAAGAGATGTGGGCAGGTTAGCAACGTCCTTTCAGACCCGTCTAGGGCCTTTGTGCAGGCCATGCTGGCCATCAGACATGGCCGGCTCTGAGATCCAGCAACAAGTCACATAAGTGGAAAGGACGCTAAGAACCCTGAGGAGAGTCCCGAGAGCCCTCATGCCTGGTGGGTCCCTCCTCTGATGCCAGCAGACTGGTTCCCTGGGACAAGCAGTAGATGCAATATTTAGCTTACACCAAGAGATAGCATGCAAAGCAAGTGCACCATTAGCAGACACCCAGTTGACACTGCAGATGCCTCCTGAAGACACACAGGTGACCCAGCCCGTGAGAGAAGTCTGATTTGTCACATTATCATCTTTGGAGTACGTATCATTTCTTCACTCAGGGGTAGATCAGGATCTTGAGGAGCCCGTTAATAGCATATATCTCCGTGGCAAAAAAAAAAAAAAGACAGTATGCCTCAATGGCTTTTCCATCCAAAGGTCTCTACCTGGATGGAAGTACAGGAGAAACCTCAAACAAACCCCAAAAGAGGGAAATTCTTCAGGCTATCTTCACCACTATTACTCAGAGTGCCAGTTCTCCCTGAACGGAGATGTTGAAAAGGGTCTCTATCAAGGACAGCCAGAGGACAACTAAATACAATGTTGCTTCTTAGAATGCAACGCCAGAAACAAAGATACTTGTAAACGCCAAGGAAACCTGAATCAAGTAAAGACTTTGGTTCTAAATAATGTATTGTTTCATTCCAAATAATTGGTTCATTAGTTTAAAAAAATGTATCCTAGTAATGGAAAGTGCTGAGAGGAAAAGCTGGGGGTGAGTATAATAACCCATCATTATCTTTATAAAGAAGTAGTCCAAAAATAAAATTTGCTTTAAATAACAAGCCCTGCTAAATATATATATATATATATATATATATATTTGTGTAAATATACACAAAAATATAAGAAGGAATACAAAGCAAAAAGTATGCAAATGAGCAAGTTAAGTGAATACTAACTGTTAAAACAGCGACATTAACTCAAAGGAAGGGGATCTAAGTGGGCACATGTGGAAGTAATCGGTGGGGGAGGATGGCTCAGCAGTTAAAAGCACTGGCTGCTCTTGCAGAGGACCCGGGTTTGTGGCTCATAATCATGTGTAACTCCAGGTCCTGGGAATCTGATGACTTCTTTTGATTTCTGCAGACACACAGGTGGTGCACATACATGCATGTGGGCACAGTATACACATAAAAATTAAATAAGAAATCTAAAAAAGCAAGAAACCTGTAGTTTTAAATAAATACAAGATTTGCTTTAAGATTGACATATAGTAACTAATAGCACAAAGGTGCAAAGGGTGAGTGGAATTAAGTGGGGGTACACTCTCTGAATTATTGAGATAGTAGTAAGTATACTCATTGGATGAGGCCTTCAAAGGTGATGGGTGTAGATTGCAATCACCTGGGTGGCAATCACGGGAGATTCTAGAGTCATATGTGACAAGATAACTAGGGAAATTGAAATTATATATTTAAAAGTATGTGGAAAGAACAAAAGGCGAATAACGAACTGCCTGAGAGTGGGTGGGACATATAGAAGCTAACCAGTAAGATGATCAATTATACATGTTAGCTGTTACGTACAATACGAGCAGTAAGATGGTAGGATCAATTATACGTATTAGCTGTTATGTGCAACACGAGCAGTAAGATGATCAATTATACGTGTTAGCTGTTACGTACAATACGAGCAGGCCAGCTATCACCATTGAGTGGCACACATACACCAAGTTAAGAAAATAGAAAGAGGTTGCACCAGAGGCACGCCTTGTAAATAAGGGAGCAGATGAGAGAAGAGACAAGGACAGGAAAGACACAACGCAGATGCTAAGTGAAGAAAGGGCTGGAACCCACACCAGTGCCTAACGGGGCAGAGAGAAGAAAAGCCAAAACCTATGTGTGTGCTGGAGCAGCAATTCACAGAAAAGAAAGGGTCCACACCGTAGTAAGTTACAACCATGCGATATCTGCCTGTTGATTTTTCTTCTATTGCAGTGGTGTGGGGTCAAACTCGAGGCCTTGCCCATATTACACATGCTTTCTCCTAATAATATTTATATTTATATATGCTTGATAAGCCTACTAAGAAAAATAGAAAACCTACAATCCTAATAGGAGATTTTTATCATGTCACTCCACGACTGGTAGAACAAGTAGAAAATAAATGAGGGTCAAGAAAGTGAAGGCATTCATACAAATAGAGATGCTGTTTTCAAAACCATTATCTTAAACAGGTACTTCTCCAGAATATATAATGGATACTTACACACCATCAACTAGAAAGAAAATAACCCAATTTTAAAACAACCAAAAGACTTGAATAGACATTTTTCAAAAGAGGATAGGCAAATGGTCAATCAAGTTAGTCACCAGTCACTGCCATTGTCAGGAAATGCAAGATAAAACCACAATGACGTACCATCCATAGACCACTAGGATGAGTGGACAACACTGTTGATGGGTAATAAAATGTACGGGATCTGGAAACCTCCAGAAACTCTTCTAAACAGAGCTACCCCCGCAATCCTGCAGCTCTGCTCCAAGACACAAATCCCAGAGAATTAAAACACATTTCCACACAGCAACTTTGTACTCAAATGTTTGTAGCTTCGTTATGCATAAATATCCAAAGTCAAAGTGGCCCAGATAGCCACGGGCTGATGAGTAAGCAAGCTGCATGGGGTATATCCACAGCAGGGAATAGTACCGACTCCAGGAAAGTCAAGGGCTGAAGCATGCAAGAACCCAAAGAAGCTCACAGCATGCTGAGCGGGACACGCTAACCAGAAGGCCATGTACTGCCTGACTGCGTTCAGATGAAATGGTCAGAATAAGTAACCACAGAGACAAAAAGTAAATCTGTGGTTCCCAAGGACTAAAGGAAGGGGAAATGGTGATGGCTTCCCCTTGGAATTGTGGAAATGTTGTGGAATTGGGCATGGTTTCATAACCCTGTTAATACACTAAAAACTGCTGAACCATACATTTGAAAGGTAACTATTGTGGCGTGTGGATTTTTGTCCCTATGAAAATATAACAACGCAACAAGTTAAAGTGCATAACTAAGAAACAAGAGCTACTTGAAATATCCTTTTGCCAAACAAGTACAAAATAGGCATGTCGAGGGGTACACGGTAATTCCCTATGGCCCCAATACCAGCCCTAAGAAAGCTGTAACACATTTCAAAAGTTTCAAATTACTCAGAACATATTTCCTGACCACAGTGAAATTACGATACAAATCAAGAACCACAGGCAAGTTTAAGAATCACTAAGTATTGGAGTGAAGTAACCCATGGGTTGTAAGAAAGAAGAGAGAGGTGGGAGACAAAGAAGAGGGAGATGGGAGCCCCTGCAAGCTGCAGACATAGCAGAAAGGCGGAATGCTTGCCCAATGTGCTTAGGTGCCTAGAGGTTCAGTCCTTGGCCCTGCCAGAAAGAAAACCAGGTAGTCAAGCAGAGTGACTCACAGCACTCTTAGAGGCAGAGGCAGCAAGAGTCCCATGAGGACCAGGCCAGCCTGGCCTATGTTGTAAGGCTATCTCAAGAAAAGCAAAATAAAACAAAGAAAATTGGCATACATCTTAAGTGTCGATGGAAACAATGAAACAAAGCCCCTAGATACAGGTACAGCTGCACTTAAAGAGAAACAGAACCAAAGCCCTAAGTGTGACTCAGAGCCAAGGGCAGCCTGAAAACCAATCCTACTGTTGATAGTGAGAAGTTGGGAAGTCGCCACATTGTAATCTCAGCATTCAGGAGGCTGAGGCAGGAGGCTCACTGTGAATTACAAGGCCAGTCAGGGCTACTCAGCAAGGCCTTGCCTCAAAACAAAAGCAAAAGTTAAAAAGCAAACAGCACTTAAACATAAGATCACAACAAAAGAATTTAAAAAATCAGCAAAGCCAAAGTCAGTTCTTTGAAGATAACAATAAGAATAGTAAGCAACTAGCAAGATTCCTCAGGAAGAATCAGCACACATTAATAACAAATTAAAATGTAAAGTTAATACAATCATGTTGGGTCACTACACCACGTAAAATATACTAACTCAGGCAGAGCGGTGGTGGTGCATGCTTATCTCTACGAGTTCAGCTTGGTCTACAGAGTGAGTTCCAGGACAGGCTCCCAAAGCTACACAGAGAAACACGGTCTTGGAAAACCAAACAACAACAACAACAAAAAACCAAAACTACTAACTCATTGAAAAATCAAATTAACCAAGAATAAGAAGAATGTACTTATTGTCCTCTATTTAATTATTTATTCATTCATTTGCGTGTGCCTGCGTGCGTGCGTGCGTGCGTGTGCGTGCGTGCATGCGTGCGTGTGTGTGTGTGTGTGTGTGTGTGTGTGTGTGTGTGAGTATGAGAGGGAGAGAGAGAGAAAGAGAGGGAGAGAGAGAGAGAGATACCCACTGGGGCCACAGAGAGCATCAGATCCTTTGAAACTAGAAATATCAGGTGGTCATAAGTTACCTGATGTGGGTGCTGGGACCTCTGGCCCTCTGCAAGAACACTAAAGGCTCTTAGCCAATGAGCCATCTCTCCAGTCCCAACAAACTTAATTTCAATAAAAGTTTCCCGTGAGGAAAACTTCAGTTCCAAAAGTCTTCAGCATTTTATTCTCCCAGATATTTGAGGGATGTCACTCTAGCTCAAATATGCTTAAGAGACTAAAAAGGAAGAAATGCTGTGAAGACATTTAAGAAGCTCAGAGCAACAGAACAGGAAAGACATTTTATAGTCACCATCTCACACGCACATCTGTTCAAATACCTCCAACAAAATATCGACAATGCGTTGTGAACAAACTGGGGTTATTACAGCATTGCAAATTTATTTTAACAAAGTACAATGGATCCATGTATTTACTATATTAAAACAACACAGGAAAAACTTCTAACAGCAGATAGAGAAAATGTTTAGAAAACTTAGAATGTGTATTTTTTTTTACTTAGGGATTAACTTCTCCAATCTGATTAAAATTTTCACCAAAGATTACATTTAACAGTGAAAAAAATGGAAAATTTCCCCCAGATAAACAAGACAAAGACACACACAAACCCACAACCAACTTTAAATGAGACAGAAACGCCAAGATCATTTTCTCCAGCCCTGCTCTCACACTTATGACACACACTGGGAAGGGTTTTCCCCACAGACCAACCAAACAATTCCTCAGAAGACAACCACTCAATTCATTTCTGACACTCCCTGCCGGAGATAAGATCAGATCCCACCTGGTGAGGGCTCGGTCCCACAAGACATACCTCCACTTCCGAAGCCAGCAGCATAGATGCCACCTCTAGTTGGCTAGCACAGTCCGCAGAGGTCAAAGAAGCCACGGGTGAGCAGCCGGATGTACAGAGAGGTGGGGGTAGAGCTTGCCTGACCCTCGGGGACCTCCCAGTGTTCCTAGAACATGTTCCGCAGTCTGGCAGCTCCCTGAACCCTATCCTTTTGGAATTTCATGAAAGCTTCATTACTCTGTCATTATTAAGTTATTGACCATTGGTGACCAACCTTCATTTGGTACTGGTCCCTTCACTAGAGTTTAGGGGCTGAATGTTCTTACTATCTAATCCTGCCTTAGTCTTTCTGAGGCTCAATCCCAATCCTGAAATTATCTAGGGTCCCTCCAGATATAACCAATCATCTTAGCACACAATAGCTTCTCATCACTCTGAAAATTCCAAGGGTTTTAGAAGTTACTAGAAAAGAGGGTAAAGATTCAGAGTACATTTGATAGTATTATAGACGTTATATTAAAAGACCCGAGCAATGTTATAGTATAAGAAAAATGCATGAGCCAGGCACGGTGGTGCACACCTTTAACCCCAGCACTTGGGAGGTAGAGGCAGGTGGATCTCTGAGAGTTTGAGACCAGCCTGATCTACAAGAGCTAGTTCCAGGATAGGCTCCAAAGCTACACATAAAAACCCTGTCTTGAAAAGAAAGACTGAAAAGAAAATTCATGAGATTATAAATAGGAAGACATCATTATTTACAATTTATATGACTGTATACATACATAGTGCAAAAGGACCTGCAGATCCCACCGTGATTAATTAGTGGATTTTGATAAATTAGTGATTCAAATGTGACACACAAAATTACATTTTATGTATGCCAACTAGTGACTGGAAAGTTTCATTTTAAGTGAGTTATAATGCACTAACTCAATGGAAAGCAAGAGAACACTCGATCTGAAACTTTTGTGGAAACACAGCAGAGAGTGTCCAGAGGACAGCGAGGAAGTACAAGGTGGTTGAATCCACACTGCTGGGTGTTAGGGCTACGTTAGGGATAAGGAGATGGCTCAGTGGGCAGACTGTTCCATGTGGACGCTCAGGACCCGAGTCTGAATTCCCAGAACCCATATAAACAGACAGGGCCGCGCACGCACGCAGGAATCAGCAGTCCCCGTGCTTGTACTGTAAGTGGAAGGCACAGCAGAGTCCCCAGCAGCTGTGGGCCTGGCAGATGCAGCATTCTGCCCCAAGCAAGGTGGAAGGTGAGAACGTCCCCCCAAGTGTGTCCTTTGACGTCCTCACACAAGCGTCCATACTCACATATTGCTCACGCAGTATACTACCTACCTACACCTACACACACACACACACACACACACACACACACACACCCCTACTTCAAATAATGGTAATTCTGACAGTATGGTATTGGGTAAGGGGGGATAAAAGTAAGCCAATAAGACAGAATGGAACAAAAATGACCAAAAAAGACCTATTCATATATAGACATTCTATATGATAAGGGTGATGCTGTAGAGGAAAGTGGAAAGGATAGCCACGTAGAAAACCCACCTTGGCTCTTTGTTCTATATATAAAACATTCATACGCACAGAGGTGACAATGTAAAAGATGCAGCTTCCAAAGCATGATATGTTCATGACCAGCAAGCAGACCAGGCTCCCTTGAACATGAAAAGACCATCCACAGAATGAGCTATGATGCATGCATTTACATACAAGCAAAGGCTGGGCTTAGTGGCGCACGCCTTTAACCCCAGCACTTGGAGAGCAGAGGTAGGTGGATCTCTGTGAGTTCCAGGCCAGCCTGATCTACAGAGCTCTGGGGCAACCAGAACTACATAGCTAGACCATGACATGAAAAACATAGTAACATTTTTGTATGGGCAATTGGAGCAGAGAGTGATACTTACACTCAATGTACAGCTCAGTAGTTGCTAATAGGATGAGAAACCACTTTGTAGAATGGCTAAAGCTGGAAACAGACACCAGCACCAGGTACTAGAGAAGATGTGATTCAACTGGCGCTCCCCTTCATTGCCGGTAAAAGGATCAACTGGTGTGACCACCTAAGACAGCTTATTTAATTTAATTCTCCCCTTCCCCATCTCTTCCCCCTTCTCTCTCCCTCCCTCCCCCTCCCTCATCCCTCCCTTTCCTCTCTCCTCCCTTCCCTCTCTCTTCTGTCTCCTCTTTCCCCTCTCTCCTCTTTCTCTCCTTTGTCTTCTCTCTCTCCTTTCCTTCCTCTCCCCCTCCTCTCCCCCTCCCCCCTCTCTCATATGTGTTATGTATATTGCACATGCCTGTGCACCTCTGGATATCAGAGATCAATATCAGGTGTTTTCTTTATCACCTTGTTTTATTAGGGGACAAGGTCTCTCACTGAACCTGGAGCTCCCTGATTGGATAGGCTGGCCTGGCCCCTGAGATCCCTGTCTCTTTCTCATAGTACTGGGATTCCAGTCTTTTCCATGGATGCCTGGGATCTGAGCCCAGCTCTCTATGTGTGAGCACAAGCACTTTACCCACTAAGACATCTTTCCAGCCCCTAAGCATGCTCTTTCCCATCCAAGTACTAACCAAGTCCAGCCGTGCCTCCTTCTGAGACAAGACAAAACCAGGAATGCTCTGAGTGCTAAGGCTGTAGACCCAAGCAGGTCTTCTTACTTGGTTTTGAACTTCTAGGTATATCCAAGAGAAATGGGTACATTGTACATTGTACTTAAAAAGGGGGCTTTACAACTGGGCATTAGTGGCACACACCTTTAATTCCAGCACTCAGGAGGCAGAGGCAGGCAGATCTCTGTGAGTTTGAGACCAGCCTGGTCTACAATAGTTAGTTCCAGGCCAGCCTCCAAAGTCACAGAGAAACCCTGTCTCAAAAAAAAATGTCTTGCTTGGGTGTGCTTCCTTTATTGCATATGTAGATTCCTGTCTACTCCAGATGGACAGGACAGCCATCAGCTCTGGGTCTGGACTCTTCATCATTCTTTATGCGGTTTGATAACCGTGATCCTTTGCTGAAGTTCAAGAGGGAGAAGACACATTCTGAAGAGAGAGGCTATCCCTTTGGTTGTCTGAACATCATTTATTTTCACACACAAAATCTGTGTGTTTAATAGAAATCCAGGGGTCAGAGCTGGAGTTAACCTCTGATGACAGGGACCCGAGGCTTCTGCTCTCCACTTTTCAAGGGGATGGAGTGTTTGAGACTATCTCACTCGTGAAACCTGACTTGCTTTACTTCCGGGTGTCTGTGTTACTGTATCTTCTTCTCCCACCAGGTCCTGCCACTTCAGTTCCAAAGCTACATTAGTTATAAAATTATTGGCTGGTGACTAGGGCTTTTTACTGGCTAGCTCTGTCTTAATTATTAACCCATTTCTATCAATCTATCTATTTCCATGTGGTCTTGGCTTATCTGAGAATGTCTGGACCTTCTACTCCTTTGTTGACCACATGTCGACTGCGTTCGGCGGGCTTTCTCTGCCTACCTTTCCCAGAATTGTCTTCATCCTGGCCCCGTCTATCTTCCTGCCTCGCCAACGAATAAAAAAACATATGTACAGAAAGACATCCCCATCAGGTCTGTGTGGCCCAGTAAAGGAGAAGAGTCTGACAACAAATGGAATATTCTAAGGAGAGAGGAAGAATTTTGGAAATCCACACAGGGGCTGGTAGAACAATGAAGATGCTGAATATGGCAGCAGACAACCACACGGCTCCTAGTGGTGAGAGGGGAAGCAGAGGCCACATCCATAGGTGGGGTTTTCTGTCCCACCAGCCCACACCCAAACAAGCACACAGAGACTGAGGCTGGGTTGATAGCTTAGGCTTGTTACTAACTCTTACCTCATAAATTAACCCATGTTTCTTACCTATGCTCTACCAGGTGGCAGTACTTTTATTCAATATGGCATGTTCATCTCCTGTCTCCTCCACATCTCTCTGGCAACTCCTCCTTTATTCTCCCAGTGTTCTTTCAGTCTGGCTCTCCTGCCTATCCTTTTGCCCGCCTCACTATTGGCCACTCATCTCTTTATTAAACCACAGACAGTAATATACATATACATATATACATATATATAGTGTACAAAAGGATTATTCCACAACAAACATTTGATAAGAGGTAGGTAGACTATTAGAATAAGACAGGTAAGAACAAGGGTGGTGGCTGCTGTGGCACCTGAGCCATGAACAAGTCTAATGTATCGGGTGAAAGCCTGGAGATTTAAAGGAAAGACAAGACATCCAGTATGCTAAGAGTGTGTGTTTGTGTGTGTGTGTGTGTGTGTGTGTGTGTGTGTGTATGTGTGTGTGTGTGTGTGTTGCAAGGAGGGAACAGCCTTATATACAAACTTACAGCACAGTGGAGAAACCCCAGTTATAAGAATTTGTGTTTTCATAATTAGAGGTTGATGCCAATTGGGCAAGGCTGGTGCTGTAAGCCGGGACTAGAAAACAGGATGTACCTGTGGTTATTGGCTGACAAGCAGCTCACAGAGACCCCGTGGGGATTGGGGCCCAACAGGCTGCCATAGAAATGTGTCCATTACATGAACCAAGGACCAGGAACATTCTACAGTCAGGAACTGAACTCAGAAACTCCAGCTGCAAGATCCCAACAAAAACCCATGGTTGCAATTTAATTTCCCCCACTTCTCAGACCTTGAGACAGCAAAAGGCTCACTCCCTCAGTTCCCATGTCCCATATCCACTGTAACATCAAGGGATAGAAAGAGAAGGAAGAAGAATCATGGACCTAATTGACAACTCTATTCTGTCTGGCAAACTTGTTCCTGATTGGTACTTATTTTCTCACCTAATTTGCATATAAATAAACCAATGAGATCCATTTCCTCACTTAAGCCCTAAAAGCTTTGAGACAGAGTCTGTTTATTAATAACCTATCTTCGAGTGCCCTCTGGGTCACTGAGAGCTGCATTTTGCTTTATGAAATCTGTGTTTGCTCACCCTTCATTTAATATGGATTTCATAACAATGTAAGAATCTGAAAGAGAAGGAAAATCCGTGGCATGTCCAAGAGAAGAGATGTAGTTCAGTTTGTTGGGTGTTTGCCTATTGTGCACGACTCCCTAAGTTCAATCCTCAGCACCACAAAAGCCAGACCCGGTGGTGCACACCTGTAATCTCCACACCGAGAAGGTAAAGGCAAGAGGACCAGAAGCCCAGTGTCATTTCCTACTACACTGCAACCATCTCAGGATATATGAGGCTCTGGAAAAACAAAACCCGACATCCAAAAGAAAACCAGCAGCTGGCAAAGAGACTCAAGACTCATAATGACATCCTCGGTCCAAGCACACAACCTGACAAGCCTCAGATCCAGTTACAGATTTCCATTCCTCTGACAGGTACTGATTCACCTGAAGGATGTGTCAGCAGTATAGAAAGAAACACTTTTTTGTCACTCTGCAAGACTTGGGGGGCAACAGCAGGGTGCTATCTTGATAGTGAATTTGTTATTTAAAACAGAGCTATCCTGGGAACCTAAGAACAGAGTAGGAGACTGAATTTAGCCTGCCACAGCCTTAAGGCAAGTCACAGGCTGAGAGGCAGTTATGGGGAGTCAGGATGAGGGGGAGGGTGGGGCATGAGGGCAGATGCTAGCAAACCCAAATGTTCAGGTGGCAGAGGCTCTGCTCAGAGAGTGAAGTGTATGGGAAAGGTGGCTGCCTTCCCTGGCTGGGAGCTGACCTCATCAGATAAAATAAATGCAGCTTGATAGCCCTGATTCTGAGGCCAGCAAGGGGATCAACCTACGGAGCCATGTATCTGCCATGCATTGCTGTGGATTCCAAGGGTTCTGAAGTCCCTGCGGACCACTTGACATCCACAGCTGCACCCCTCTAGCAAGACAAGCAACACTTTGGACCAGCGGTTCTCAACCCATAAGTCTCCACCCCTTTGGAGGTCGAATATCAGATATCCCGTGTATAATTATTCATAACAGCAGCAAACACTGAAATTGTGAAGCAGCAGTGAAATAATATTATGGTTGGAGTCAGCACAACATGAGCTACTTAATGAAAGGGTTGCGGCGTTAGGAAGGCTGAGAACCTCTCACTGCTCTCACTGCTCTAGAGGAATTGGAAAGAATGAAGGCAGGTCCTCCACCTACACAGACCAAAGTTCTGTGGTCACTTCCCACAGTCACAACACATTTGGGAGACACTCCCAGCTAGAACATCAGCCACCAAAGGAGGTATAACCTTGAAAGGTGTAGCCTTGAAGGGTGAGAGAACCTGCCCATCCTTCAGGATACAAGGCTGTACCTGGTTGGTAAAGAGACCTTTGGTATGCAAAGCAGGGAAACACGGAAAGGCCTCCTCTAAGGAGCCTGAGCCCTTGCTTTCCTCATCTCCAACTGGTGATCCCACATGTCTCAGGTGTCAGCATCTGTCCCAGAGGGCTGAAAAGACCTGGGTAGCACAGGGGTTTGGTGCTGGTAGAGCCTGGAAAATGAGCTCCATGGGCAAGGTAGGCATTTTCTTGCCTCCTTATAAGTACCCTGGAAAATTCCCAAACATCCAGAGATCACCTGCTTTGTGCCTAACCCCAGAAGGCTAAGAAATTTGGACAGTGAATTTCTCCAAATTCATTTCTCTGCCAAGCACCAGAATGAAGAGCACTAAAATGCCAGAGGAAACAAAGCCATGTGTTCTCAGGTTCCTGATTTAAAACATACGAGAAAGAGAAACAAGCTCATGGTACAATTAACAAATAGACCAGCCCTTACTCGCTGGCCAAATATTGAATTTTCCTTTTAAACTTGAGCTAAAATATTCATTCTTGGGTGAAGAGACTTGTGGATATTGTCCAAAAGCTGTTCTAGGTCATATACTGCCATTAAAATTATGAGTTTTCAAACCAAATCTAAAATATTGGAATGACTTTCTGAGATAAAAAGTTATTTTATTTTGACATTCCATAAAGTAAATTAATTAGAGCAGTACCTCACTTCATTGTGGTGAGGGTAGTGCTGGCATTTTTATAGACTTATATCTATGTAATTATAATTAACAGAAGTTATTTATGCTTAGGTCTTATAAATAACCAGCATAAATAGACAAAGCTGTGATTTAGTCAAATAAATCCAGATAATATGAATGATACATTTTCCTGGCATTCTATAAACAGTGACTGGATTCATCTCCTAAGAAGTAGTCTAAATTTAGGCACAGTTTTAAAGCTGTCAGCTAAATAATTTGGGTTTTGTTTTTTGAAACAGGGTCTCACTGTGTGCCACTGGCTGTTCTGGAACTCAATTTGTAGACCATGCTAGCCTTGAACTCACACAGATCCATCTACCTGTGCCTTCCAGTGCAGGGGCTAAAGATGTGAGCTACCATGCCCAGCCCTCAACTAAATAATTTAGATAGCCTTATTCTTTGATTGTGGCCATTGTGGTGTGGTCTTTCTGGCTTACAACTGATTCCTGCCCAGAACCCAACATGGAGGACTTTGTAATAGTCCTTCCTGGATTCTCCTTGGGTGTGGCTGAAGTCTGGGATGGAAAAGACTCAGTCTCAAGGCTGCCTGAGCCTCCTATAGAAAGTTAGACCAGGAAGGACTGCCTGTAGGCAGAAGTTTCTGCCCCACCAACAGCTCCCAAATAAACACACACAAGCTTATATTAATTACAAATGTTCGGCCAATAGCTCAGGTTTGTTACTAGCTAACTCTTAACATTTTCAGTTAACCCATGTTTTTATCTATGCTTCACCACATGGCTTGGCACCTCTTCTCAGTACGACATGTACATCTTATTTCTCTCTGCATCTCTGGTGAATCCAGACTCCGCCGTTCTTCTTCCCATCATTCTCAGTTTAGCTCTCCTACCTAGCTTTATCCTGTTCAGCTATTAGCCAGTCAGCTTCTTTATTAACCAATAAGAGTAATATATATTCACAGTGTACAGAAGGATTATTCCCCAGCAGCTGCCTTGCATAGAAACTGACTCCTATTTTAGAGGCAACACTCAAAGGGTTAAATTTGTTGCTAGAAACAGAATCGCTCAGACCTGGTGCAGAAACTGAGTCCACAACAATAAGAAACCACGAGGCCCCTAGCAAAAGGAAGCCTTAATAGTGTTAAACTGCTTTAATGCCATTTAATTACACCCCAGGATAAAATTCCAGAACATTTGCAGGAATCTCAAAGTAGTTTGGTGGTTGCACCAGGCTTTTCCTTTCAGCCACCAACCAGCTCCCAATCATGACATGGAGACTTCTTATTAGTTAACCTAGCTTAAACTGGTTCTGGTTATCTCTTTTAGCTTAAGTTAACCTGTTTCTTCTTATCCAGCTTTTGCCTGGGTTTTTTTTTTAACTTTTCTTTCCTTCTGTGTATCCTACTTTCACCACTTCTCTTGTTTGTCTGGCAGCTGACTGGCTTCTTGTCCCAGGAATGTTCCTCTCCTCCTCATTCTCTTGTCTCTTTTTTCTCCTCCTTCTCCCATTTATTCTCTCTGTCCCCCAGCCCTGCCTATCCTTTCTCTGCCTAACTATTGGCCATTCTGCTCTTTATTAGACCAATCAGGTACCTTAGGCAGGCAAGATGAAACAAATGCAACACATCTTTACATATTTTTTTTGGTTTTTACGAGACAGGGTTTCTCTGTATTGTTTGGGAGGCTGTCGGTCCAGGCTGGCCTTGAACTCACAGAGATCCACCTGCCTCTGCCTCCCGAGTGCTGGGATTAAAGGCATGCGCCACCACCGCCTGGCACATCTTTACATAATTAAATCCACATCCTTACATCATTAAACAAATGTAGCATAAAAAGTGTATCACACCTTTACACAGTTAAAGTATTACATAGCATAAACAAATATAACATATGTTTACATAGTTAGAATAATATTCTACAACAGGTGTTAGTGACAGGCACCTTTACTCCCAGCAGGTGTCAGAGGCAGGAAGATCTCTGAGTTTGGAGGCCAGCCTGGTCACAGAGTGAATTCCAGGGCTACACAGAGAAACCCTGTCTCAAAAAACCAAAAGTACACAGAATCTAAAAAAGATAAAGCTAATAATATCTGGAGTTTGAAGATTTTAAAGAATTACATGCAAAGAAAGAGGAAAATATAAAATGAGGAATGAAAAGAAACATACATAAAATACAAGGAAAACTATTAAAATAATAAACATAATCATGTACACCCAAGAAGGTAGAAGGAAGGCCAAATATGTTAAGTAGAGATAGTAAAGTGTAGAAAAGACTCAAGTCAAACTCTAAAAATAAAACCCCCAATGTCCAGAAATAAAGAGACAGAACAAACAGGTGTGGTGTTGCTTCTCCTGGGGAGACTAATTTCATTTATCCCAGAGAGTACACTGACAGACTAAACAAACACTTCCATCCACATCTAGCTTGGTGAATGACCTGAAAGGATTACTTGCAGGAGAATGGGAAGGGATTACTAAACTGAGGGTTGATGACTCATGAAGGCTGTATACTGGAGATGCTGGTGCAACTTGCAGGCAGTTGTACCACTCGAGAGTCATCTTTCTCTGGCTGATTGTTTCTTGTTCACACAGCCTCAAGGAAAAACCTGGTGAGTCTTCTTGTGAGTTTTGTGACCCTGTTGTACCTCCCTCATCCCTCCATGAGGAAAAGTTTCAGTCCAAAGGAAAAGAGTTTCACAAACAGAAACGATGATGATGACAAAGCAACAAAGTATCTGAAATGAGATGGAAAAGATGGAGGGCGGAGAAGACCAGGATTAAAGGACACAAAGTTGCAGTATCAAATTTAGTAGGTTACTGCACACACAGCCTGGTGACCACGGCTGTCAATCAAGTATTTTAGTACCATTAAAATCGAGTTTTAATGATCTCACCACACACAGGAGAGGCAAACTGTGCAGGTAATAAATATACTAACTTAGCATGACTAATTTTTCTTATAATGTACACATAGATTAGATCAAAACATCACATAGTAAATACACATATACAAAACAATTACCTGTCTTAGGCTGTCTTGTTAGATTTATATTATTGTGATAAAACATCATGAACAAAAGCAATTTGGGAAGAGAGAGTGTATTTCATCTTATAGCTTATAGTCAATCAGGAAGAAAAGTCAGGGAGGAACGCAAGGCAGGAACTTAGAGGCAAGAATTAAAGCAGAGACCAGGGAGGGAGCCTTACTGGATTGTTCTTAATGGATTGCTCAGCCTGATTTCTTATACACCCAGGACTGCCAGGCCAGGGGTAGCTCCACTGACAATGGGCTGGGCCCTCACCATCCTCTCTCCCTTCCTCCCACATCACTTATAAATCAAGAAAATGCTCCAGAGCAGCAGTTCTCAACTTGTGAGTTGAGACCTCTTTGGGGGTTGAATGGCCCTTTCACAGGGGTCTCCTAAGACCATCAGAAAACACAGGTATTTTCATTACAATTCATAAGAGTAGCAAAATCACAGCAATGAAGTAGTGACAAGAATAATTTTACGGTTGGGGGTCAGCACAACATGCAGAACTATATTAAAGGGACACAGCAGTATGAAGGTTGAGAACCACTGCTCTAGAGACTTGACTCCAGCTTTGTTGACAAAAAAAAAGAAAGACATAAGCTTAAAAAAAACTTTCAAGGCCAAGGGAGAAAATAAAATGTCAGCAAAGTCAGTAAACAAAGCAAATTTATTTGGAGCAAAGAGAGAACAAGAGTACTATTGAGAAGATAGTAGCCAAAAGATTCCCAAAATGATACAAGCTGTCAGTCTACAGACACCAAAGTTTCAACAAAGCCCAAGAAAAACAAACATTATGAATAGGGAGAAGGGAGGGGACTCGGAGGGGAGACGCACTAGCCAAACCCAAGCATGAGGAGCAGAGTTCAGATCCCCCACACAGTAATGCCTGGTGGGTGTGGCAGTCTGCCTCTAACCCTAGGGTGTAGGGAGGGGAAGACAGAAGCCCTGGGGCAAGTTGGATGGCTGGATTGGCCAATTCAGTGAGCTCTGGGTTTAAGTGAACGATCTCGTCTCAGTGTACTAAATGGAGAGTAATAAAGGGAGACACCAGACATAAGATTCTGACCTTCACACACACACACACACACACACACACACACACAGGCTGGCAGGCACACATGCACATGCACACATACACACAAACAAGCCCATACATACACATACATGAACATTCTACACACATACATATGCCAAAAGGAATGACACCAAACAGCAGATGGTAGTTAATTTACATAAAACCAGAAACATGAACATTTTAAAATGAGAGAAATACATACCAAAGGGAAAGATTTTGTGCAGTGATTTTCATTGACAGAATGTCATCTTAGAATTAAAATTTTTCCGTATGTCAAGAACTTCAAGTCTTGAAGAACGAAATTGAAGAAGCTATCAGAAGATGGAAAGATCTCCCATGCTCATGGATCAGTAGGATTAACATAGTAAAAATGACCATCTTACCAAAAGCAGTCTACAGATTTAACACAATACACACTAAAATCCCAACATAATTCTTGACAGACCTTGAAAGAACAATATTCAACTTCATATGGAAAAACAAAACACCCAGGATAGCTAAAACAATCCTGTACAAAAAAAAAAAAACAAAAAACAAAAACAAAAAAACCTCCCAGAGGTATCACCATTCCATTTCAAACTTTATTACAGAGTTAAAGTTAAAGTAATAAAAATCAAATGGCATTGGCATAAAAACAGACAGGTAGCTCAATGGAACTGGATTGAAGACCCAGATGTTAATCCACCACCTATGGACACCTGACTTTTGATAAAGAAGCCAAAATTACACAAAGGGAAAAAGAAAGCATCTGCAACAAATGGTGATGGCATAACTGGATGTCAGTATATAGAAGACTGCAGATAGATCACCTTGATCCAAGTGGATCAGAGACTTCAGCATAGATCCAGATACACTGAACCTGATAGAAGAGAAAGCAGGAAATAGCCTTGAATGCATTGGCACAGGAGACAACTCCAGTAGCACAGACACTGAGATCAACAATTAGTAAATGGGACCTCATGAAACTGAAAAGCTACTGTAAGTCAAAAGACACACTAATAGGACAAAATGGCAGCCTACAGAATACAAAAAGATCTTCACCAACATCTTCACCAAAAATCTGACAGAGGGCTTATTTCCAAAGTATATAATGAACTCAAGAAACTGGACATCAAAAACGCAAACAATCCAATTAAAAATTGGGGCACAGATCTAAACAGAGAATTCTCAACAGAAGACTCTCAAATGGCCAAGAAACCATTAAAGAGTTGTTAATCATCCCTAACCAACAGGGAAAGGCAAGTCAAAATGGCTCTCACATCCCATCTTACACTTGTCAGAATGGCTAAGAAAATAACTCAAAACAGGAGCGGCCATTGTGTCTTCTAGCTTCGGGACAGGAGCTGGTCTGGGTTTCTTGGACTGAGGCAGGATCTCAGATGGCTGTGTTGGGTCCATGACACAAGGGAAGTGGCCAGAAGCCATAGGCCAAAGCCCTCGTGGAAAAACTCACAGGAAGGAAGAAACTCCCAGGAACTCTTTATGGTTATTACGTATGGCTTGAAACCACTTACTACTGACACCGCCTCTTTTAGCATCATGAGTTATTGCCTTCCCCTTGCTCTCAATTTTTGATTTGGTTTTCATTTCCCCTCAGTTAAAACTTCGTTCTCATTCTTGAACTCATATTTCTGAATACTTGGATTTTCTTTTCTTTTTTGTGACTACAGCCTAATATAATTCCATTATGGTCTGTCTTGGTTAGGGTTTCTATTGCTGTGAAGGGACACCGTGACCATGGCAACTCTTAGGAAGGGAAACATTTAATTGGGGCTGGTTTACAGTTCAGAGATTCAGTCCATTACTGTCATGACAAGAAGCATGGCAGCATGCAGGCAGACACGGTGCTGCAAGCTGAGAGCTCCACATCTGGATCTGCAGGCAACGGGAAGAGACAGTGAGCCCACTAGGCCTTGTTTGAGCTTCTGAAACCTCAAAAAAGCCCACCCCCCGGTGACGCACATCCTCCAACAAGGCCACACCTCCAATAATGCCACTCCCTAAGAGCCGTGGGGGCCGTTTTCATTCATTTGACCACCAAATGGCCAAAGATCATATTTCATCTGACACAAAACCTTTCAATTCTTCTTACTAATTAAATTTATTTATTTTACATGCAACTGTAGTTTCTCCTCCCCGGCTCCTCCCATTCCCTTCCCACTTCTCCTCTGCCCTCCTGCCCCGTACCATCTACTCCTTCTCTGTTTCTGTTTAATATACCATAGCATGACTGACACAAGGATGCAAAAATATTCGCATGATCCTGCAGGAGGATTTTCAAGAAGTCTGAAAGTCAGACTGTGTTTTCCGACAGTACCAGATCACGGCACCATCGTTATCACAGTATCTACACACTGAAAAGTGTGAAAATAATAGAACCTAATAACTACCATCCATAGTGATCTAGAAACTGCTTTAAAGTGATAAGGACTTTTTAAATGAAATTCTATGATGAATTTCTATAAAAAAAACAGTTCGTATTATTCAACTCTACCCTGTCTGCCACATAAGTAAAGTTTGTTAAAGGTCAAAGCAACACCCTGACAATTTCAACTGTAATTACCTCAGCACCCGGTATTTCCAACAAAAGATTGAGAACTACAAAGACTCAGGAAGGGGTCACTGTCAATCAAATACAAACCTTGTGCAAATCTTGATTTTTAAGAACATATTAACTTTATTTAAAAGACAAAAATGCAAGTTTTCATTAAGACATTTTGGTTGTTCTCAGCAACCCAGTCCCCCTCAGTATTTTGTTGATCCATATGTAGCCTACTCAGATATGCCTAATAAAAATACTTTATGATGTTTTAACAATGTTAGCCAGATAAAAAAATCACAGTTTTATGTATTTTTATCTTTTCATCATACAGATTTCACTTATGAGATAAAACAGACCATATTATTTAGCAGTCTCTTAATTTGACATATGACTATATATACACAAATGCAATTGGTTCATGTTTTTGGCATAGAATTTGGGGGAGGCCTCTATAATATAGGGAGAATAAATATAAGCAAATTCTGTGTCTTTTAAAAATACAAGTAAAACTAAGAAAGCATGGTTGAATTGTTCGAGTAAATGAGAAAGTTCAACCACCCAGTGTTAACAATGACAGCAGGGGCATCACCACAGATCCTACAGACCATGCTCTCGTCATGTCTCAGAAGAAATATTGTAAATAGGGAAAACCAGTGATCTTGAGATTGTAAAAGGAATGGACAAATCCTCAGGGTGGGGGGAACTGTGCTAGAGTGATGGCTCAGCAGTTAAAAGAACTTGCTGTTTTTACGGAGGACCATAGCTCAGTTCCCAATACCTGTAACAGAATGTTCCCAGCAGCCCATAATTACAGCTCCAGGGAACCAACACTTTGTGATCTCCATGGACAACCACACATATGCACATACGCACATGAAGATGAACACATAAATAAAATAAATATAAAAGTATAAAATATGTTAAAACTGATAGAAGAGATCAAAAGTTAAATGTTCTTAAAGAAACTTAATTCATAAGTCTAACAAAAAATTCCAGATTCAAATGCTTACAAGTGAATTATACTCCATATTTAATTAAGATAATTCAGGAACCTCCCACAAATTTTCCGTAGTATTGAAAGAGAAACGAGCTTTGAAAGAGTTCCTGAGATAAATATGACCTTAGTATCAAAATGTAACTTTAGAATATTTTAAGAAATACTCATAGATGTAGACGAAAACATGCTATACAAGTGAATGGATTTATTCATGCCCCTGGAAGTCCACTGACTTACACAAGAATATCTTTCAGTGTTGGAACCGTACTCATGCATGCTAGACCAGAGCTCTGCAACTGAGCCATGTCTCCTGCCTCAAAACAAGTATTTTAATACCTTGTGTGTCATATCCTCAGGAATCTCTTGGCTACTAAAATAATTCCTTCTGAAGACTAAGTCTGGAAAAACTAATATGCCTGTGGTCCTGGGTCACCACAGGGCTTAAGGAAGTCCCAAAGCGGTTGCCATCCCTGGAAGGCCTTCATCTCTTAATCCCAAGCCTCCTACCTCTTGTTGGTGCACTTTCAGCACCAGTGCCAGCCTCCAGTGTCCTCTCCTCATATCCTCCACCACATGTGCTGTTGCCATGCTCTATTGATGCTTTGCCTCTACCCGTGTCATAGGTTGTTGAGTATCAGGATTGTAGCTTGTGTCACATTTTACATATCCAGTTAACACCTGCATTTGAGTTTGGCCTCAGAAATCTCATACTTCTGATTTTTTTCTTTAATGATTTTTTTTTACCTCTTAGAAAAGATACAACAGAAAATGAAAAGGCAAGGCATCCAAACAGCATATATTATTTCCCTCATAATTTGTAGAAGGATGTGTCCCAAGACTCACCGTGGAGCCTGACCCAAGAGAGTACCAAACACTGCATTTTCACTGAGATACTTCATCTTTCAAGAGAAGTGCTTGTGGCATCTGTTGGGCGTATCCAAACAGCCACCAGGAGTATTCATGCCGTGGAGCTGCTATTAAATAAAATAAAGATTAAATACAATCAGTGTTATACAGTGACAGTAGAGCTGGTAGCTGGCAGGCACTGAGTCACTAAAGGGCAGGTAGCCTACACCGTGTGGATAATCTGGATAAACAAATAATTACTGTTCCAGGTAGGAGAAGGCAGGACCAGGGGTTTCATCATGCCACCTGAAATAGCATGCAGCTTGAGGCTTATGGACTGTCTATTTCTGGAATTTTCCACTTAATGTTTTCAGACCATGGTTATTGTGAATAACGGGCACCTAAGAAAGGAACACTTTGGGTGAGAAGGGACTGCTCCTGTGCTGGCCATTGTTGAGGGAAAGGATTGGTTACTAATTGGTTTAGAACAAAGATTCAAGAAGAAAACAGGGGAACAATGGAGGAGAAGGGAGGGAAAAAGGAAGTAGGGAGAGCTCTCAAACCAAATGAAGGCCCCCAGCCAGGCCACTCAGTGATCAGTTGTCTGTAGAAATAGGAAGCCCATAGTCACTAATATTCCTAGAGGGAAACTCGCAGTGTAGGCACTGTGCAATTGTGGGGGCTGGTGGGGAGGCCCCCAACAGAGCAGTGCCAACAGAAGCTGAATGGCAGCCCTGTGTATCATTTTAAATTTTGTAGTAACCACGTAGCGAGATGGGGAAAAAAGAAGCAAAGGCTAATTTTATTAACATGCGTTGGTTAACCCAAGATATAAAAGGATTATCACTTCAGTACACAACTTAAGGTGTAAACTATGACTAACAAGTGCAGTGGTTAATTTTGACAGGCAACTTGACTGGATTTCTTAACAAACAGTTCTGGGTGTCTGTGGAGGCATCTCCTGGGGTGATGTTCCTCAGAGGGGCTAATTTTACTCTGTGTATGGATTTTTGTTTTGGTTTTGGTTTTATTTTTGTTTTCTGGGCTTTTTGAAACAGGGTTTCTCTGTGTAGCTTTTGAGCCTGCCCTGGAACTCGTTCTGTAGACCAGGCTGGCCTTGAACTCACTGAGATCCACCTGCCTCTGCCTCCCGAGTGCTGGGATTAAAGGTGTGCGCCACCACTGATGCCAGCCTACTTTGTGTGTTTTATAAGTTTGCCTGGGAGACTTCTTGAACAGAGGCCTCTTGATTCTCCCTTAGAAATCTAATCCATAGATGATGGAGGAGCGGAACAATGCAGACAGGCTTTAATAGTGTTCAGCCACACATGATAATCTCATTATATAATGAAAAAACCTTTGAAAACTCCAACACCAAAGGTCCTGGAGAGGTCAGGGATAACAGGATGTAATAAAGGCAATATATAGCAAGCCAATGGCCAACATCAAACTAAATGGAGAGAAACTCAAAATGATTCCACCAAAATCAGGAACAAGACAAGCCTGTCCACTCTCTCCTTATCTACTAAATATAGTACTAGAAGTTCTAGCTACAGTAGTAAGACAACTAAAGGAGATCTTTGGGATACAAATTGGAAAGGAAGAAGTCAAACTTTCACTATTCACAGATGATGTAATAGTATACACAAGCGACACCAAAAATTCTCCCATGGAACTCCTACAACTGATAAACACCTTCATCGAAATAGCTGGATACAAGATTAACTCAAAAAAATCAGTAGCTCTCCTATATACAAACAATAATTGGACTGAGAAAGAAATCAAGGAAACAACACCCTTCACAATAGCCACTAATAATATAAAATATCTTGGGACAACTCTAGTCAAGCAAGCGACAAGAACTTCGAGTCTTTGAAGAAAGAAATTGGAGAAGATATCAGAAGATGGAAAGATTTCCCATGCTCATGGATCAGTAAGATTTTATATAGTAAAACTGACCATCTTACCAAAAATCAATCTACAGATTTAATGCAATCCCCATTAAAATCCCAACACAGGTCTTTACAGATCTTGAAAGAACAATATTCAACTTCATAAGGAAAAACAAAAAAATCCAGGATAAGTAAAACAATCCTGTACAATAAAAGAACTTCCAGAGTTCTTCCCTGATTTCAAGCTCTACTACAGAGCTACACATTGTATAGGCATTAAAACAGACAGATGGATCAATGGAATTGAACTGAAGACCTAAACATAAATCCACACACCTGGTTTTTTGATAAAGAAACCAAAATTACACAATGGAAAAAATAAAGTATCTTCAACAAATGCTGTTTGTCTAACTGGACATTGGTATGTAGAAGATTACAAATAGATCCATATCTGTCACCCTGCATAAAACTCAAATCCAAGTGGATCAAAGACCTCAACATAAATCCAGATACCCTAATAGAAGAGAAAGTGTGCAATAGCCTTGAATGCATTGGCACAGGAAACAACTTCCTGAACAGAACACCAATAGTGAAGGAACTAATATCGAAAATTAAATGGGATCTCATGTAACTGAAAAGCTTCTGTAGGGAAAAGGACACCATCAATAGGACAAAATGGCAGCCCACAGAATGAGAAAAGATCTGCATCAATCCTCCACCCGACAGGCATCTAATTTCCAAGATACATGAAGAACTCAAGAAACTAGACATCAAAAACCCAAATAATCCAATTTTTAAAATGGGGTACAGATCTGAACAGAGAATTCTCAACAGAAGAATCTCAAATGGCCAAGAAACACTTAAAGAAATGTTCAACATCCTTAGCCATCAGGGAAATGCAAATCAAAACGATTCTGAGATTTCATCTTACACCTATCAGAATGGCTAAGATCAAAACCACAAGTGACAGCTCATGCTGGCGAGGATGTGGAGCAAGGGGAACACCCTCCACTGCTGGTGGGCGTACAAACTTGTGCAGCCACCTTGGAAATCAACATAGCGATTTCTCAGAAAATTGAAAATTAATCTACCTCTATACCACTCTTGGGCACATAAACCAAAGGACACTCTATCCTATCACAAGGATACTTGCTCAACTGTGTTGATAGCAGCAGACCCAGGGAAGCAAGGAACAAGGAGGTCTTGTGGGGGATACTTGGATGTCCCTGGGAAGGGGAAATAGAATAGATTTCATTGGTGGACTGTGGGTGGATGGGGATGGGAACAGGAAGGACCAGGCAGGGGGATGGGGGGAGAAAATTGAAAGAGGAGACTGGAAAAGGGGGTCACTTGGGGGTGAGGTAGAAACCTAATGCAACTGAAACTCCCAGGAATCTACAAGGGTAAGCCCAGCTAACACTCCTAGCAATAAGGGATATGTAGCCTGACCTGGCCATCTCCTGACACTAGGCAAGAATTCCAGCGAAGGAATGGGACATCAACCCAGCCATGTAACATTCCACCTACCATTCATCCTGCCTACAAGATGTGCCTGGGATAAGGAAATTGTGGGAATGGCCAACCAATGACTGGTCCAGCCTGAGACCCATGACATGAAAGGGAGCCCATGCCTGACACTGCCTGGAGGGCCAGGACTCAGAAGCTGCAAAGCCCAGAGACCTAGGATAGAACCAAACATGACTAGAAAATAAAATCAATGTAATGAGGCTTAACGGTATTCTGCTATATTCATAGATTGGTGCCTCGCTCAGTTGTCATCAGAGAGGCATCCTCTATCAACTGATGGAAACAGAGGCTGACCCACAGTCAAACATTAGATGGAGTTTGGGGAATCCTGCAGAAGATGGGGAGGAAGGATCGTAGGAGCCAGAGAGGTCGAGAACACCACAAGAAAACCCACAGAACCAACTAACAGGCTCAAAGGGGCTCACAGAGACTGAACTGACAACCAGGGAGCCTGCATGGGACTGGCCTAGGCCCTCTGCATATATGGGACAGTTGTGTAGCTTTGTCTTCTTGTGGAACTCCTAACAGTGGGAGCAGGGGATGTCTCTGACCCCTTTGCTGGCTTTTGGGACCCTACTCCTCACACTGGTTGCTTTGTCCAGCCTTAAAATGATGGGAGGTGCCTAATCTTACTGCAACTTAATATGCCCTGTTTGATTGATATCCATGGGAGGCCTGTGCTTTTCTGAATAGAAAAGGAAGAGAAGTGGATGGGGGCAGCCAGAGGGGGAATGAGAGGCACTGGGAGGAATGGAGGGAAGAGAAACCAGTCAGGATGCAATAATAATAACTTAAAAATCAAAAACCTAGCCGGGCATTGGTGGCGCACGCCTTTAATCCCAGCACTCGGGAGGCAGAGGCAGGCAGATCACTGTGAGTTCGAGACCAACCTGGTCTACCAAGCGAGTTCCAGGACAGCCTCCAAAGCCACAGGGAAACCCTGTCTCGAAAAAAACCAAATAAATAAATAAATATAAAAAATCTACATGAAAATGTTGAACTCGATGTCGTTTAGTAAATTTACATGACGCAACTGCCACCTCAATCTATTTAAATACAAAACATTTCACAGCCCCCAGTTATTCCCCATTCTCCTTCTTCCGGTCCTTGCCCCACCACGAGCCACCTTCAATGACTCCCTCCCCCCCAAGTGCTGCAAACACTCCACTAGGTCCACCCTCGGACTTGGTCTTCCTGCATCCATGTCCCCAGCCCACACTCGAGCTATTGTCCCCCTTTCTGACCACAAGCACCGTCATCTGACGCAACCCTCGCGGCTGATTCTCTCGGTCTTGCCCTGAGCTGCAAGTCCTTTCAGGCATCATTCCTGTGCCGCCCCTGTGCTCACCCAGCAGTCCCAGCGTTCCGGGTCTCACACTGAAGGCTTTGACCTATTTTCAGTCGAGTTTTGTGCAGGGTGGAAGATAGGGATCCAGTTTTATTATTCTCGTGGATTTCCACTTTCCCCAGCAGCCCTTGTTGACAAGGTTGTCTTTTCCTTCAGTGTATACTTTTGCTCCATTTGTCAAACTCCAGGTGACTATTTGTATGGCTTTTTTTTTTTAGTCTTCTATTCTGCTACATTGTCTGTTTTTCATCCAGAAACCATGCTGGCTGTTAGTATCGCCATGCAGCGTCATTTGCCCTAGGTTTCTATGCGTTTCGAGCACATCTACACGGTAGTTCTGTGTGCACGCTGCATACACGCATATAAGACGCAGGCTTGGTGAAACAATTTTTTTTTTTTGGTTTTTCGAGACAGGGTTTCTCTGTGGCTTTGGAGGCTGTCCTGGAACTAGCTCTGTAGACCAGGCTGGCCTCGAACTCACAGAGATCCGCCTGCCTCTGCCTCCCGAGTGCTGGGATTAAAGGTGTGCGCCACCAACGCCCGGCAGGTGAAACAAGTTTTTTAACTTTCACACACGCAGTACAGACTGATACTGTCCAATTTATTCCATCTCGTTGAAAAAAAATACTTTTCACATCCCGCTGAACTGACTTCAAGACAAGCCTCAGTCATGATTTGGACCAGTGACTGGGAACATGGAAGAGAGTGTCCAGGCAAATGTGGTGTCACTTTGACCAGAATCACCATCAGGAATGAAGGCAATTCCAGATGTGCCTTTGTCCTTGCGGGGAAGAAAGGGAGGCTGGCTGGGAAGCATTCTGCCACTCGGCATCTCCGCAGTCCCAGGTTCCTTTACTAGCTAAGCACTTTAGTGAGAGATGATCTACTAAGACAGATTATTCTTGTGGAAAACTCTAAGAGTGGCATTGTCTGGAAAGGGAAAAAATAATGGTGTAGGCTTTAGCCGGAGGCAGGAGAAACTAAAATACACATGTAAACACTGATGGAATTACCTAAGCCTTCCTTGTGGTGGAAAAAAGGACTAAAATGGGTATATTTCATCTGAACCTCGATATCCAATATCCAATGCACCAGGCAGAGCAAGGCACCTAGACACGTCAGCAAAATATCGCACTGCTCCCAGCTCTTGGCTCTCTTCCGTAGGGCGTGGTCCTAGCTCCTACCTTTTGAGCCGAATGCTCTCCTCCGGGTACGGTACCCAACCCTGTGCACTTCACGTCCAGTGTGTGACTTGATAGCGAGATAAATGGAAGTGACAACGAAAAGGGTTCCCGCAAGCTTGCTCAGGGTTGTTTGCTCTTCCTCTTGGCCATGGCTCATCTCCAACCATAGATTCTTCCTCCTCCCAAGTGGCTGCTAAAAACACATAGAGTTGCTGGATGAAGCCTCTCTGATGACAATAGGGCTGGGCTGCTGTCTATGAGTATCCAGAATATCATTAAGAATCATTTCATTGGCTTTCCTCCCCCTTTGACCAGTTGTGTTTGGTTCCATCCTAGGTCTCTGGGCTGTCCAGCCTGTGGTTCCTGACCCTCCAGGCAGTGTCAAGCGTGGGCTCGCTCTGGTGACATGGGTCTCAGGCTGGACCAGTCATCGGTTGGCCACTCCCACACTCTCTGTTCCACCTTCACCCCAGCAGGCAGGACTAATTGTAGGTGGAAGATTTTGTGGCTGGGTTGGTGTCCCAATCCCTCCACTGGAAGGAAGCCGTGCCTGGTTACAGGAGATGGCCAGTTCAGGCTCTGTAGCCCCACTACTAGGAGTCTTGGCTAGGGTCACCTCCTAGATTCCTGGAAGTTTCCATTGCACTGGGTTTCTACCTCACAGCTGACTGGAGCAGATGCAGAGACCCACAGGCAAAAGTTAGGCGGGGCTTGGGGAATCCTGCAGAAGAGGGAGAGGGAGCGATTTTAGGAGCCAGAGGGGGTTGAGGACAACACAAGAACATGGCCCACAAAATCAGCTAAGCAGGGCTCATAGGGGCTCACAGACAAGTGACAACCAGGAAGCCTGCATGGGTCTGACCCAGGCCTCTGCATAGATGTTATGGTTGTATAGCTTGTCCTCTTGTGGGACTCCCAACAGTGAGAGTTGGGGAGGGGGGTCTCTGACTCCTTTGTGGACTCCTTTTCCTCCTACTGGAGCACCTCATCCAGCCTTGATATGAGGGAGGTACCTAGCTTTACTGTAACTTGATAGGCCATGTTTGGTTGACACCTCTGGGAGGCCTGCCCTTTTCTAAAGGGAAAACCAGGAGGAGTGAATGGGGGAGAAGGGAGGAGAGGAGGGAGGGGAAACTGCAGTAGGGATGTAATATATGAGATAAGGATAAGTAAGAATGAAATTAAAGAGAAGAAGATACATAGAGTGGAGCCGCAGCTAATCCAGAATGTTAATGAAATGGAGGTGACTCTGTGCTTTCTAAGCTGTCCGTGCTCAGGGGTGACTTGTTACCCCTGCAAGTGGAGGACCTGTACAGCCCCACATACAGCTAATGACAACACCCTGGGGATCACAGAAAGAGACACTGCAGAACAACATGGGAAGAGGAGAGAATGGAAGGTTAATTTTCTGCTCTCCTATTGACACATAAAATCATGATCACATCTACGAAAAGTACAAGGCGACAGTTGAGATGTGTGAGTTTTCCTCTGTGAGTTTACCATCTGATCGGAGTGACGGTGTTCTGGACAGATAAAATGGTCTGGCCACAGGGACAACCGAATGCAAGGGCCAAACAGGTTCCAGACCACAGGTTGCAGCAGCCCCGTGTGGCGAGGGACGACTGTAGTGTGGAGAGAATTATGAAGGATCTGTGTGGGGCCATGAAGGACGTACGCACTCGTTCAAAAGGGAGGAGCCACTGTAGACCAAGAAAGAACGCCGAGGCTGGGGGAAATCACAAGGAAAGAGACCATGACCAAGAACACATTTCTCACCTTGAAGACTGACATCTCGTGGTGCAACCGGCCTCGCAGAAATGAAGGCATTCTAAAGATGTCAGACTACTAAAACAATGGATCCCAGGCACGAATTTTCCTGTGATTCTCATGCTTGAAGAAGGAAAAGGCCCCGGCTAAAGGGGGACCGTTCCCTCGGATATTTGACACAGTTGGCACAACTAGTCTTACTGAGACTGAAGCTCAGACAGTGGTGGGTCAGTGGTGGGCAAGACCTTGATGGTTACTGCTCAGATATGCATCTCCCTGGCCTCTATCCCAACTTTAATCTCATTTATGGACTCGGAAGACGCTTTGGGGTATAGAGGGTCACTGATCTCTTTGCCCTTCTTCCCCATGGAACAAATCTTCTTTTCCTGCTTTTTACTATTATTTTGCCTGTTTTTCATCAGCTTCTTAAGGATGGGTAGCCAAATTTGGCTTCGTGGGGTACAGACCATGACCCTGAGTTCAGTAACAGTGAGACACACCCCAAGACTGCCTGCCTCTTTCTATGCCACCCTCCCAGGCTCACCTGTCTCTTAGGGGGTGACATAAACTGAATTTATCAGCTGCCTAAGAGTGGTAACCAGGTGGCAGTGCAGACTGTGCCATTCAAAGAGAAGTTCTGCCCAGAGAAGTCACTGCTGCCTCCAGATGTGAGGCTGCCTGTGGTCACAGGGTCTTGAGACAAGATGTGTTTGGTGGGTGATCCCAGCCCCTACAAAGTCTGACCTTGTTCCTGGTGAAAGAAGGCCCAGAAATCCCCACTTCTGGAATATTCCCATGGTGCACCTCATGGGCTGAGCACGATCTATGGAACCAGTAAGGGAACGAATGGGTTTTGCAGGAGAGGCAGGCTGGTGCTGGCCTGTATTCTCTGATGAGAACATTCTCCCACTGTTATCTCCTCTGGAATTTCTCACACATGGTACTGACTTTCACTCCAGGACAGTTGACGCTTAGCAAACTTAGTCTTGCCCCCAGTTGCTTCCAAAGACATTTGTGGCAGTTACAGACATCTGGGCAGCACAGCTAAGGTTGCTTTCCAGTAGGAAACACGGGTTGAAGGGAAAGCAGACAAAGGAGATAAATCAAAGACTAAAACAGGGTGTGAAAGAGGAAGACCATGTGTGATGGTGTAACTTCCCTGCTGCAAGTCCCCAGAGGGCAACGTCGATTACAAGTTTTCCAATTTCTAAAAGATTAAAATGCATGTCTTTGTGAAGCCCTGGAGCTGGGAAGAATTTTCTTCTGGCCCCTGTGTCATGGTCTGGAATGAGTGCCGCCTTCAATAAAGGTCCACGGTGAATTCAAAAATATACTTAAACTCCGTGATGGTGACTCATGGTACAAGTCAAAGTTCAACTTGTCCAGGGGGTGTTTGCAAGTCTAAAGCCATCTGATTGTCCATATTCCATCATTCTTGGATCAGAGACTTGGACTCTTTCTTTAAGATGATCTCCTGGTGTTGGCAACAGGACTCAGCCAGTAAGAACACTTGTACAAGTCTGATGACCTGAGTTCAATCCCTGGGACCCCCCCACACAAAAAAGCAAGAACTGATGGCAGACATCTGTAATCCCACACTCTTACAGAGAGATGGTAGGCAGACAGAGAAGAATTACCCAGAAGCCCGTGAGCCAACTAGTCTGGAATACACAGCATAGCAGAAAAGTTAAGGGAGATCATGCCTTAATAAAGTAGAAGAGTGAGCCAATTCCTACAACTCGTCCTCTGATCAACCCACAGGCACATGCCTGGACTCACACATAACACACACACATACACACACACACACACACTTTTCTTGTTGTTGCTTTCAAGACAGGGTTTCTCTATGTAGTCCTGGCTGTCCTGGAACTCACTCTATTGACCAGGCTGGCCTCAAACTCACAGATCTGCCTGCCTCTGCTTCCTGAGTCATAGGATTAAAGGCATGTGTCACCATCACTGCCTGGCCACACTAAGATTTTTAACTTTAAAAAATGCAAATGATATTCTGAAAAGAATAGCAGCCCTGAGTTTTAATCTTTGAGGGGAAAGATTTAACTAAAACTTTCATTAAACATTTAACACTTGGTCGGGGAACTTGATGTCTATGTGGATCCATCGTTCAAGTAGAGGAGCCATGAAACATCAGCCAAGTGCAGAGTGGGACCAGTGGTCTCATCACCAAGTTAAAGAAGCTAATCAGGTGTGGAGCCAGCACAAGCCTAGAATGGAGCTAACAAGAGCAGCCGGCTCCCAAAGGAGTTAGTTCTACACCTCTTCCAGTGTGGGCTAACCTCTGAAAGCCACATGCTCTGAAGACCAGCCACTAGCACAGTAGCTTAGAAAACTATTCAAAGCAGCCATTACCAATTTTTCACTAGGACCCCAACACTTACTGTAGTATCCAGAACACTGGGATCCTAGTACTAGTTCACAGCTTTAAAAAAAAATTGCATGGTCTCATCACAATGGGCTAGATTATGAGTTATGAGGTCTAAAACGAAAGTGCAGGCATGAGGGGGGGGGTAGAGCATAACAATGTTTTAAAAGGCTTGCCTATCTGTACTCTGAGTTGTCTTTGAAAATAGTTTCTTGCACTCACAAGTCTTTTGATGACATGAAAAGAAAGTTCTGAGGAATTCTCCTGTGTTTTTTCTCTCCCGCCTTGCTGTCTAGACAGTTCACTTGGCTCACCCCACAAACCCTAAGTTTGCTTTATTTTTCATACCCAAACAAGTACCACACTGAGTTTGACCATTCCAAACCATCACTGGCAACTTCAATTTAACTGATGGCAGATCAACTAATTCTAACAGGCCACCTCTGACCCCAAGAAGTTATATTATCCTTCCAGAAGTCACAACACGTGCTTTTCAAACTGGACTTATCCTTTGGCCAAATGAAATAATGAAGCTTGCCATCTTTCCATCAAGATCAATGGACTTGGAAAGCAACTCAAAATAGTTTTCAAGGTGTTAAGAGGGAAGGAGGGGCCCGCCAGAGCTCCTTCCATCCTCCTGTGATGTAGGACAGTATTACACAGTAGAGTGTTGCAGGCAACAGTGTAGGAGCTTAACCAGAGTGACTGCCACTTCCTTTGTCCAAGGAGTTGTATTTGATGTCACACATAAATTATTCCTTGCATATGTTTTTGTCATTTATTCTAGTAATTCTCCTAGAGCATTGTCCTATCCCCATTCTTAAGATTGGGGAACAGAGGCCGGGCGGTAGGGGCGCACGCCTTTAATCCCAGCACTCGGGAGGCAGAGGCAGGCGGATCTCTGTGAGTTCGAGGACAGGCTGGACTGACAGCCTCCAAAACAATACAGAGAAACCCTGTCTCGTAAAAACCAAAAAAAAAAAAAAAAAAAAAAAAGAAAGAAAAGAAAAGATTGGGAAACAGAGACCCTGGAAAATGTATAGACTCACCCAAAATGATGAAGCTTTCAACTATCAGGTTAGAATTTAATCCAACACTGCTGCCCAATGCTAAAACCCAAACTCTTTCCAATTCCCCAGGCTTCCTCACCATAAATTTTCCAAGAAAGCTGTAAGCTCCAGGACTGAATGTTATACCAATGAGGAAAGTCATGGGCAAGCAAACTCTGACTCAGTATGTCACATAAGTGACGTAATAGTTACAAAGTCCAGCAGTAGAACCATGAGATAATGAGTTCATCAGGACAGAAACAAGTCTGTTTGTATCAGTAGAGAGGAACCACTACTCTGGATGTCAGGTTAAATTAGATGATCTCAATATCTAAGGTTAAAAAATAGACTGATTCTAAGAAGTGAGGAAAATTTAAATTCAAGTTTCTTTTTTAAAAATGTAAAATAAGAACCTTATATATAGCCAGGTGTGGTGGTTCACACCTTTAATCCCAGCACTCTGGAGGCAGGGGAAGGTGGATCTCTGTGAGCTCAGAGGCCAGCCTGGTCTACAGAGTAAGTTCTAGAGCTTTTACACAGAAGCTCTGACCTGAGAAACAAACAGAGAGCATTATATATGATGCATCGTGTTTCAGGAGAAATGTGACAGAAGACATGACTGGTGGTGTGGAAGGGGTCACTACGTGAGGTCAGTGTCAAAGGAAAATGGATGTCAGAAAATGGAGTGCAAAGAGTTGGTTGTTTTGCCTCTCTATAAATGGAGGAAACAGGATATTCAAAAATTGCAGAGGAGGCTTAGAGATAACGTGGTACTTCCCCTAACATAGGAAGAAAGGCTCAGAAACATATACCGAGGCCAGTTACAGAGGATTTGAATGACTAAGAGATTTGCATTTTCGTTCCTTGCATTTGGGAACTATTGTGTCTTTTGATTTCTGTCTTTGCCCTAGATGGATCAATCTGAATCCTAAATATTGTCAAATAGAATCCAACTATGTATAAAAAGACTTATTCACTATAACTAAGTGAGATTTGTCCTAGGCTCAGCATCTGGAAAAGCAAATGATATAGAACACGGCAAGAAGTTAAAGAAGGGAATGGAGACACCGCTCAATAGTTAAGAGCACCCACTGCTTCTCCAGATGACCCAAGTTTGGGCCCCAGAATTCCCGTAGGGCAGCTCACATCCACCAACCTGTACACACACACACACACACACACATACACACACACACACACACACACACACAATTTAAAAAGGAAGCTAAGAAGAAAAGTCTTAAGTTCACATCAATTAATATAGAAAAATCAACTAACAAACCCAGTACCAATTCATAGCAAAAACTCTCAGTAAACTAAAAAATAGAGGGAACTTCATTAACTTTATTGAGAGCATCAACAAAAACCCTATAGATGATACCACGTTTAATGATGTTACACAGAGAAAGAGACTAGAAACAACATCACAATGTTCAATTCACTCTCACCTGTCCCTCTTAGTATCATACTTCAGGGATAGACAAATAAGAAGACAAAAAAATGACACTATTTTTCTCCACAGAGTTACCCATACAGTTAGATAAAACTTACACCCAGTATTGGAGAGACCCTTGTTAATACTATAATTCTGAGCCAAGAGAGTAAAGCTAATTTGTTAGGTTCATGGTACAGGCCACCAGAAGCCACATGATAAAATAAAAAATAAACTGACCAGCATGGAAAGCTAAACTCCATAAACAGCAAGTTTGGGCTAAGTTGATATGGATGCCAAGACACTTAGAGGGAAGGCACAGAACTCTTCAAGACGTCAAGTTACCTGTCTGTTTAGGTCATTTGGATTACAGCCTCCTCTACCCAAGGTCAGACCAGACATTGACTTCTCTGTCCTACGTCTGAAGGGGCATGACCTGGTGGCTGAATACTAATGAGCTACTTTAAGAGGACAATACATTTATTCAATCTTCTTTCCCATCTTCTAGGCTCAGCCCAAACAATGTATGCTTTTTCAAATGGCCACAATTCAACCCAATGTGTCCATGTTTTCTTGATGGTTGCTAGATATCCATCTGTCGCTATGAACAATTCAATAAATGAGACTATAGCTGTGTGCCAATAGCATGAGGTCCAACAAAAAATAAAGAGAATAGGCGGGGATAATGTGACTGAAGGGAGAGAGCAGGTATAGGGTCGAACAGACAAGCCTAAGCTGCGAGTCTTACACTGTCACTCTTGCCGTTCTAACAAGCGAGTTTCTTAAACCTCCCTGGACCTTGTTTCCTCACCTTTTACAATGAGAATGATAACAAATGCCTGCTGGTGCCTGCTGGCTGCTGGGAGACAAGACACATGAACTTAGCTGAAAATGCCCCATTCGGTGTGTTTACCCAGTTGGTAAGGTCAGTTGCCAATGCCTACTCCCTTCAGTGCCCACTGCAGACTGGGCAGAGGAAAGGTAAAAAGCAGGAGGATCCTACAGGATGCAACAGACAGCAAAGGCATCTCACACAGGGCATGGGTCTCGGAAAGCTCTTAAAGGATTTGGAGTAGGATTCAGAAAGGGGGGAGAACGTTGCCAGCCCAAAAGGGGGCACTCAAAGTTAGTTGAATGGATTTATGAATGAATGCATAGAGTAAGTAAATGAACAGTTGGGAGGATAAATTGAAATGCCTAAGAAATAATTTAGAAGCAGTGAGAGATCTGAGCATAAATGAGCATAAATTAAGGTAGTTAACCACTGATCACTACAAAGATGTGTTTCTGTAAGTGATTCATCCCATAGGCACCCATGTGACTCCTCAGGTATTTTCTAGAGACGGGCATTTGCACCCTCTTAACCTGCGGCAAGCATCTGTCTACAGAAACCGCACTGTGTCTGCTTTGACCCCTGGCACGACGCTATCTCCGTGACCTATCTGTGACCTGCACTTCTGGGTGAATACATTTCCTGTGCCCCCAGGGGGACAAGACAACTTTTGCACCTGCTGACACATTTAGACACATGTGTTATCTTAACGGCCACTGTTCTCTGTTGATAACCACCACGTCACCTAGAGTGCTAGTCAGCTTCCTCCACAAACCACAGGGCAGAAGATTCTCGTGGGAAAAAAAAAAAAGAGGAGTGCCAAGTCCTGTTAAGGTTTGATGTCTGTGTTTTCAGAATGAAGCTCTCAGGAAAGAAGAAAGTTCCGGGACACTAAGGACTAGATCTCTTGGGAGGTGCCAAGTGATGGGCTGAGGCTAGCAAAGGGGGGGGGAGCCTAAAGCTGTGGGTTCCAGCTTAGGACCTTAATCTCTGTTTGACCTTGGGCAAGTCATGTAACCTGTGTGGGTACCAGATTTCCAGAGGATGGCAGAGGTGGCTTCTAAGAATCTTGCAGCCTGGGCCTTCTGGAACTGGAAGTAAGGAGGTCTTATTTTCTATGCTGGAGAAAAGCAAACTTTCTTTTTCTGACCTCCTTTGTCCCCTAATGAATCAGGCAAGTAACTGGCTCTGTCATCAGAAAGCCAGTGGGTGACCAGAGTTCTGTCGATTCCATGTGTCAATTTCTTGGGGTTTTTTTTCCCCCATCCATAAAGAAAAGGGCACCAGAAGGAGGCCTCCTCTGCCTGCAGAGACTGCAAATGGGATTTCTCATCAAAGGCTGGCCCTAGAAGTGTCATCACGGGTTGTTAACAAACTAGACTTTGCCCGGAGATGACTAACCAGAACGGCAAGCTCATCTGATGAGGAATAAGAGTATGGCTGGATGGGACGGGTGCAGAAACAGAAGCGTGGTCGCCATAACAGCAGCATGATGGGCGGGGAGACGGCTCTAGCTTTACCTGCCTGCCAGAGTATGCATCCCCAAAGCAAGTGCATCACCACATCAGCGCCTCCAAGGGCAGCTCAAGGGGGCACTGGCCCTCCTGACTCCCAATAGGTTCCAACCCACCAGGCCCCGTGGCCATCCGCCGGGAGGCCCCCAGAGAAGGCAGGCAACAAAACAAGGGGCCCACAGCCCTTTTGTCATGGTGACTCTCAAAGTCAGCAAATGCTGCTCACCACAGTTTACAGGGGCTTGGGGGCTGTGGGTTCGTGAGCTGCCTAAGCTGCCGTCAATTGGATCCTGTGGTATGCAATCATTTGCCTTCGCTTTTCCATAGATCTCCAAGGGGCCAGGAGGTCCACGCCTTGGCCTAACGTCCTCCCTGTTCTGTGCCCCCTTGCCCAATCATCAATCTCACCACTGTGATCAGTCATGAAGCACTTGGTACATATAGTGCCTTACAGACTTCATGGGGATCATTTTATTTTCAAGTTGGGACAAGCCAATTATCTTTCTGCGAAATGAGCATGTAGCTTTGCGATCAGAGAGTGTGGCAGCCAAGAACTCTCCTATCTTGTGTGTGATGAAGAATGAAACCGCCACTCTTTCAGAGCCCCCGGGTGGACCTTACCCAAGCCAGGGACAAACGTCACGGGATTCAGGAGTACATCAGTCCACCTCAAAGGCCGGCGAGGGCAGCAAGGAATAACCGGAGCACTGTAGAGGAGATCTGAGACGCCCCACCTACATCGGAGTCCTTTGGTGACTTCCATTTCTCAAACAACTCCCTACTCTGCGCTCAGAATGCCCCTCCTTGTGAAATCACTGAATTTGAGATGGCAATCCTGTTTCTAGGAGAACATCCGAGTCAAATTCCCCTATGTATGAGGGACGTTTCCTTCCCCTCTACATGCCCAGTGCATCACAACACAGCCTTGGAAGGGGACATTTAAAATCCATAAGACATCTATAGAAAAGAGGCCAGGACAAACTGGGGGAAACAAACATACCAGGGCCACGTCACACTCTATAAAACATGCACCCAAATGCCCACTGATATAAGAAGGAAAAATAAAAACAGAGATCAAGAGTGAAATGATGTCAGGGTTATCCTAGAGGGCAGATTCCTCTTCCTTTTCCCCCACAGACCTATATTTAAATTCCCCAACAGTGTCTTCAAATTGTCTGCATGGCAAGCCAAAATGTATACAAATATTTGATAATTTCAGTGTTATTTACCTCGTGGAGGTCAGTTTTCTTCCTCAGAAAAGAGAGTCATGTGTCCACAAGGGCTTGTGTGGTGGGTCTGACTTCTGCCCACAGACAGAGCACTCTGGGGGTTCTGTGGATGAGGCAAGACCATAAGAATGTTAGTCAGGTAGGAGGCTGTGTCGGTTTTTCTTAGCCAGGAAAATGTTCTAAAGCCCTTATTCCAAAGGCAAACGCAGCTCAGGCACTAAAAGAGGTACTGGCCAGTTGTCACGACTTAAATATTAAAAGTATTGCTTGCCACACAAACCACTTTCAGAAATTGATAGGATTTTTAAATATAGATGCCAGGAAATACTGCTCTGAGTGTCTGAGCTTAGCCTGTCTCGGCAAGTAGCATATTCCTTGTTTTTCCTACAGTTTAACCCTTTCCAGGGTTTCTACCCAAAGTGCAAAGCTGAATTCAGTCCCCTGAACGTGTGTGTGGACCAGGTTAGAGTCGGGTTCCCTGGCCCTCTCCTTGTCTTCTGGTGTTCCCACCACTACCACCTCTTTGTTTTGTTTTGTTTTGTTTTTTCAAGACAGGGTTTCTCTGTATTGTTTTGGAGGCTGTCCTGGAACTCCCTCTGTAGACCAGGCTGGTCTCAAACTCACAGAGATCCATCTGCCTCTGCCTCCTGAGTGCTGGGATTAAAGGTGTGCGCCACCAACGCCCGGCCAGTGTTCACCTCTCATAAACAAGCCCCCAGGCACAGGCAGCCTTTGAAACTGAGCCTCTCCCCACTGAGATATTGTCACCTTAATGTGTCCTCTCTGGCCTCCACCGTGTGTTTTGAGGCAGGGTTTCTTGCTGAACCTGGAGCTTATGTTTCCATTAAGCAGCCGACAGGCAGGCCCCTAGGGTCTGCGTGTCTACACCTCCAGCACTGATGCTACAGGTGTGTGCTGCTATGCCCAGCTTCTATGTGGGTGCTGGGGATTCAAACCCAGGTCCCAGTCTTCACTTCATCCAGTGAAACCCCAGCCCCCACGGACCTCTCCCCTTTTTTCTGCTCACATTTTGTGGTTCTCTTTCTACCCATTACTCTGTTGCCCTTCAGCACTGGGAACGGGAACTCTCAGCCCCAGGCAAGCCAGGTGAGTACCCTAACCACTGAACGTCACTCCTCACCCCTAATTCCTCTCTCTTGTGGTAGAAGCTGAGGTCATGGATTAGAAGTCCTTCTTAACACGAGTGTTCCGGGCCTGTAAATTTCCTCATAGGCCCTGTTGGACCAGTTCCGTTTAGTCTGAAACACTAATTCTCGCAGTTTCTTATTCAACTCACGTGTTGTTAAGTGTATTACATAGCTTTCAGATATTGACTGTATTCCGATATCTTTCCTTTAGGGGTCCCTAACAATTCTACTGTGGTCAGAAAACATACTTTGCGTGTTTGCTTATCCGGAATCTTATCACTGGGTAAGGGGTTCGAAGTCAACTTTTTAAAAGTTTCAGTGATTTAGTGATAAGGTTCCACCCCAGAGTTTTCTCCCATCACTTCTAAGAACTGCTGTCATCCTTATCATTGCTTCTTTTTCTTTTCCTGGCTACCTAACCCACTTGCCTACATCACAAATCCTAAACAACTCTACATATCTTTATACAGTTTTTTTCTGTCTCTGGCACTCGTGTTTACTAAGCTTCTTTATCAAGTTTGGTAAATCTTGGGCTAACCAAGTCCATAAATCCCAGGCCTGTGAAATTATCTCCATAACCAAGAACACAGCTCCTGAGGACAGTTCCAGGTTGACTTTTAGCCTTTGTGGTTGGATTTTGTTCTTTGGTTGGTTGGTTGGTTGGTTGATTTTTGTCTCTATTTTTCTCAACTTGATTCAATCTAGAGTCACTGGGGAAGGGACACCTCAATTGAAAAACAAAAGCCTCGGGGGCTAGAGAGATGGCTCAGAGGTTAAGAGTACTGGCTAGTCTTCTAGAAGACCTGAGTTCAGTTCTCAGCAACCGCATGGTGGCTCACAACCATCTATAATGAGATCTCATACCCTCTTCTGGCATGCATGACAGAACACTGTATGCATAATAAAAATAAATAAATAAATCTTTTTTAAAAAAAACAAAAGCCTCTGTAAGACTGTCTAGATGTGGAGAGATCAGCCCACTATGGGCAGTCCTGCTCTGGGGCAGGTGGTCATGGGTGTGTAAGAAAGCAGGCTGAACAAGCCATAATGAGCAAGCCAGTAAGCAGCTCCCTCCATGGTCCTCTGCATCAGTTTCTGCCTCCAGCTTCCTGGAATGATGGGCTATACCTGAAATGAACCGTTTCCTACCCTTTGCTGCTTTTGCTCAGTGTTTTTATCATAGCTACAGAAAGGAAACTAGGGGACACACGGGGACACACACACATACACACACACACACACACACACACACACACACAGAGTTTATTTTGGAAAATCTTAAGCCATAGTTTTCCTCTCTTCTGTGGTGTTAACCCATGCGATGAAACACTTCACCACTATTTATGCTTTCCATCTTTTTCTTCATTTCATTTTGAATTGTTTGTTATGTTTAAAGTTCGCTTTTGTTGTTGCATCTCATAATCTACATTTAATTCTACTTGGCACATTGCGCTCTCATCTCCCATAGTTTCGTCTCTGGAAACTCAGCTTAGTTATTTAAAAACTATCTTCCAAGTGTCCACAATGTATCTATCTGATCTTTTCTTTTCAGCCTTTGAGCATATAGGATGGACATAGTCAAACTAACTCGTAACTTCTGCCTCCTAATTCTGTATAATTTTTGATCAGTTTCAATTGGCTGATATTTCTCTCCATTAAGGTTGAAATATACATAATATATATATGGAACTTTTATTAGATGTTAGAGATTGTGAGTTTTGTCTTGTTGTGAACTGTATTATAGTCATAGCCTTCTTTTTAAGCTTTGTTTTGGAGTACAGGTCTGAAAACCAGATCAGCATTTAGTTTAGGGTCAGGCCCTGCCCCTCATCTGCCATAAGGTAGCGTGGATAAGGGAAAAAAGCCCCCTCTATCTCCCATGAGCCCCTCGAGGTCTGGAGCAGATGGAGAGCTAGCTGTGCCTGAGGTCATGATAGTGAGAGGGCTGGCCCTTTCTCTCACCAGCTGCAGCTCTACAGCTGCAGAGTTGGCCGCCACACCTCGCCTAGGCTGGCCCTGGTGGTGTATGTGTGGGTGGGCCAGCCCTGAGGACATGGGAGCAGGAGAATGGTGCTGGAGAGCTCCCCCTGCTGGTGAGGAGGAGAGAGAGCTGGCGGGCTGACCAACCCAGCAACCACCCAGACCAGAAACAGGGCTACTATGACTTGGCACATCCCAACATCCACCCCATCTATGATCTGCTGGAGGATGTGAAGAGGCCAGTCCTGTGGACCCAAAGTTGCAGGATCTCCACGACACAGGACAACAACAGGATATCCAAGAGGAGTCCCTGTGAGGACCCAGCATCAATAGTATAGCAGAAACCAGAGGCCTTGAACCAGACCAATGACTCCTTGCAATGAACATTTGCCAAGTGGAGATGTCACACTACAGCTTCCACGATGAGATTTTTATTCAGAGATTTTGTTTTATCCTGGGGGAAGGGAGAGGTTTCAACAGTAAAAGGCAGATGGGAAGGGACAGGGAGATGAGTGACATGGAGTGAGATCCACTAAAAATCCACAAAAAGTTAAATTGGAAAGAAGAAAGGAAGGAAGGAAGGAAGGAAGGAAGGAAGAAAGAAAGAAAGAAAGAAAGAAAGAAAGAAAGAAAGAAAGAAAGAAAGAAGGAAAAGAGCTGGGCATTGGTGGTGCACACCTTTAATCCCAGCACTCGAGAGGCAGAGGCAGGTGGATCTCTGTGAGTTTGAGGCCAGCCTGGTCTACAGAGCAAGTTCCAGGACAGCCCCCAAAACAATACAGAGAAACCCTGTCTTGGAAAAAAAAGAAAAGAGAGACTATTTTGTAACTCATCTCCACAGCCTTGTGAAAGTTAAGGATTTCCAGTCTAGCCATTACAGATAAATATGTTCCTCCTCTCTGTGTGACTTCTGGCTGCTGTTCCCTGGAGGCATTCCTCCCCCCTCTGTTTTATTAAAATAGATGCTTTTCTCACATAATACATTCATATTATGGTTGCATCCCTTCCCTCCTGTCCAGATACATTATCTTTATATCTCTCATTAGAAAGCAAACAGGTTTCTAAGGGATAATAAAATAAAATACAATAAAGTATAATAAGATAAAAAACAAAAGCTAACCCATCAGAATGGAACAAAAGAAATCAACAGAAGGAAAAGAACCCAAGAAAAGGCACACGACTCCATCAGGGACCCATCTCATTCCTCAGGAGTCCCGTAAAAACTGGGAGGCGGGATACCCTGTGTAGGCCCTGTGCATGCTGCCTCAGTCTCTGCGACTTCCTGTGAGCCTCATTCTCCCAGTGCCCTCCACCCCCTCTGGCTCTTACACAATTCCTGCCTCCTCTTCAGTGGGGTTCCCTAAGCCTCGAGGGAAGGGCTTTGATGGACACATCTGGCCTAGAACTGAGTGTTCCAGGGTCTCTCTCTCTCTCTTGACATGATATCAGGCTGTGGGTCTCTGTATCTGTTCCCATCAGCTGCAGGAGGAAGCTGCCGAGCAAGGCACTGATCTGAGTGTAGCGGAATTAGGAGTCTTTTTTTTTTTTGCTATTTTTTTTAGAACAGTAGAACTTGGGCTATCTAGTCATAGGTTCTTAATCTCCCAAGCAGTGCCAGGTATGTGTTCTGCCTCATGGAGTGAGCCTTGAGTCAAATCAGATGCTGGTTATTTTATTCCCACAAACTTTTTGCCACCATTGTCCTTGCCTATTTTGCAGGTAGAACAATGGGTTTGTAGCTGGGTTGGTGTTTACGTTACTCTTTTTTTTCTCAATATATCTTTTTATTTAAATTAGAAACGTGAATGTTTCACATGTCAGTCTCAGCTCCCTCTCCCACCCCTCCTCCCTTGTCCCTCCACCAGCCCTCCCAGCCCCCTACCCAATCCCCACATCATTCCCCAGGGAGGGTGAGGCCCTCCTTGGGGGGGATGTCTAAAGTCTGTCATTTCATCCAGGGCAGGACCTAGGCCCGTCCCCATGTGTCCAGGCTGAAACAGCATCCCTCTATTTGGAATGGGCTCCCAAAGCTCATTCATAAACCATGGTAAACACTGATCTACTACCCAAGGCCCCAGTGATTTCTGTGGCCTCCTCCCTGGCACTACATTCATGGAGTCTGGATCAGTCCCCTGTTAACCTCTCAGGTATCAGTCTGGGATTCAAGAGCTCCCCCTTATCCAGTCAGCTGTCTTTGTGGGTTTCATCATCATGGTCTTGACCCCTTTGCTCATCACTCCTCCATCTCTGTCACTAGGTTCCAGGAATTCAGTTCAGTGTTTAGATGTGGGTATCTGTCTCTGCTTCCATCAGTCCCTGGATGAAGGTTCTAGGATGGCATATAGGGTAGTTATCAACCCTATCATCAAGAAAGGGCTATTAGTGCAGTCTCTCCACTATTGTTTAGTTTGCCAGTTGGTGTTATCCTTGTAGATCACTGGAGATCTCACTAGTGTCAGCTCTCTCTACAAGCCTATAATGACTCAACCTATTATGGTATCTTTCATCCTGTCTAGTGGTGAGAGTGGGGTGTTGAAGTCTCCCACTACAAGTGTGTGAGGTTCTATATGTGCTTTGAGTTTTAGTAATGTTTCCTTTATGAACGTGGATGGCTTTGTATTTGGAGCATAGATGTTCAGAATTGAGACTTCATCTTGGTTGATCTCTCCTGTGATGAATATGAAGTGACCTCCTTCATCTCTTTTGATTGATTTTAAAGTCTAATTTGTTAGATATTAGGATTGCTACCCCTGCTTGTTTCTTGGGTCCATTTGATTGGAATATCTTTTCCCAACCCTTTACTCTGAAATAACGTCTGTCTTTGAAGCTGAGGTGTGTTTCTTGTATGCAGCAGAAGGATGGATTCTATCTTCAAATCCATTCTGTTAACCTGTGTCTTTTTATGGGCGAGTTAAGACCATTAATATTGAGGGAAATTAATGACCATTGATAGGACATTCTTGTTTGTTTTGGAATGGTTGTTGGTGGTGGAATTGTATGTGGATTTCCATCACTTTTTCTTTTGCCTGTTGGTAAAGTGGGATTATCTATTGCCTATGTTTTTCTGGTAGTAGTTAACTTCCTTGGATTGGAGTTTTCCTTCCAGAATTTTCTGGAGAGCTGAGTTAGTGGATATGTATTGTTTAAATCTGGTTTTGTCATGAAATATCTTGTTTTCTCCATCTATATTGATTGAAAGCTTTGCTGGGTATAGCAGTCTTGGCTGGCATCCGTGGACCTTCTGGCTTTCATAGTTTCCATGGAGAAGTCAGGTGTAATTCTGATAGGTTTGCCTTTATATGTAACTTGGCCTTTTTCCCTAGTTGCTCTTAATATTCTTTCTTTATTCTGTATGTTTGGGGTCTTGATTATTATGTGTCGAGGGGATTTTTGGGGGGGTCCACTCTATTTGGTGTTCTGTAGGCTTCTTGTACCTTCACTGGCATGTCTTTCTTAGGTTGGGAAAGTTTTCTTCTATTATTTTGTTGAATATGTTTTCTGGCCCTTTGAGGTGGGTTTCTTCACCTTCTTCTATACCTATTATTCTTAAGTTTGGTCTTTTCACTGTGTCCCATATTTTCTGGATATTTTGTGTTAGGGATTTGTTGGACTTAAATTTTTCTTTGGTCGATGAATCTAATTCTCCTAGGGTATCTTCAACACCTGAGATTCTCTCTTCCATTTCTTGTACTCTGTTGGTTATGCTTGCATCTGTAGTACCTGACAGTTTTCCCAGCTTCTCTAGTTCCAGTATTCCTTCAGACTGTGTTTTTTATTGTTTCTATTTCAGATTTCAGCCCTTGCACTGTTTGAATTGTTTCTTGCAATTTTTGTTTTGTCTTTTGCATTTTGGATTGTTTTTTCTTCCATATATTTAAGGGATTTTCTCATATCCTCTTTGAGGGCCTCTATCATTTCCATGAAGTTATTTTTTATGAGCACTATCTCCCCCGCCCAGCCCTCTAGTCTATACCTAACCATTATGGTTTTACAAATTGTAGCCATAGTTATCATTTACTGAACAGAGAATATCCACATATAGGTGAATACATACCACATTGTCTTTCTTTCTGGGTCTGGGATACCTCACTAAGGATGATATTTTTTCTGACTTCAATAAGTTTACCTTCAAATTTTATTTTTTGATGGCTGAGTAATACTCCATTGTGTAAATGTATCACACATTTTCTTTATCCATCCTTCTGTTGAGGGACATCTAGGTTGTTTCCAATTTCTGGCTATCCTGAATAGAGCATCAATGACTATGGTTGAGCAAGTGTCGGTGTGGTAAGATGCAGCGTGCTTTGGGTATGTTTACAAGAGTGATGTAGCTGGATCTTGAGGTTGGTCAATTTCCACCTTCCTGCAGAACTGCCACACTGATTTCCACAGTGACTATTCAAGTTTGTACTCCTATCAGCAATGGATGAGTGCTCCCCTTACTCTACATGCTCTCCGGTATTAACTGTCACTTGTTTTATTGACATTAGCCATTCTGATGGGTATAAGATGAAATCTCAAAGTAGTTTTGATTTGCATTTCCCTGATAGCTAAAAATGTTGAACATTTATTTCTTGACCATGTGAGTTTCCCTTATAAGAATTCTCTGTTTAGATTGGTACCTTGTTTTTAAATTAGGCTATTTGTTTTCTTGATATCTAGTTTGAAGGTTTGTTTTTGGTTTTGGGTTTTTTTAGGTACTAGTCCTCTATCAGATGAGTAGCCATTCCATAGGCTGCCACTCTGAATGACAGTATCTTTTGTCACACAGAATCTTCTCAGTTTCATGAGGTCCCACCTATTGTTATCTTAGTGCCTATGCCAATAATTGGTGTTCTATTCAAAAGTCTTTTCTTATTCCAGTGAGTTAAAAAGCTATTCCTCATTGTTTCTTCTATCAGAGTCAATGTGTCTAGTTTTATATTAAAGTCTCTGATATATTTGGGGTTAAATTTTGTGTAGGGTGATAAGTATGGATCTATTTGGATCTTCCTACATGTAGCCATCAAGGTTGAACAGCACCATTTGTTGAACATGCTGTCTGTTTTCCAATGTGTATTTCTTGACTCTTTATTTTAAAAAATCAGGTGTCCAAAAGTGTGTGAATTTATGTGTGTGTTTTCAATTTGATTCCACTGATTGACATGTGTATTTTTGTGCCAGTACCATGGTGTTCCTACAGCTATAGCTCTAGAGTACAACTTGAAATCAGGAATGGTAACACCTCCCACAGATATTTTATTATTCAGGATTGCTTTAGCTATCCTGGGTTATTTGTGTTTCCATATGAAGCTGGAAATTGGCCTTTCAAATTCTGTGAAGAATTTTGATGGGGATTGTATCGAATCTATAGATTGCTTCTGGTAGTCAGTTTTACTATATAAATCCTACTGATCCATGGGCATGGGAGATCTTTCCATCTTCTGATATCTTCTTCAATTTCTTTCTCAGTCCATTGTCATCTGTACATAGCAGAAACACTGATTTTTGTGAGCTAATTTTGTATCTGGCTGCTTTTCTAAAAGTGTTTAGCTGTAGGAGTTTCCTGATGGAACATTTTGAGTCACTTATATATACTATCATATATGCAAATGAGGATACTTTGACTTCTTCCTTTCCTATCTGTATCCACTTTGTCTCCTTAAACTGGTCTTATTGCTCCAGCTGGAACTTCAAGTACTATATTAAATAAGTGTGGAAAGAATGGATAACCTTGTCTTTTTCTGATTTTAGTGGAATTGCTTTGAATTTCTCTCCATTTAAGTTGATGTTAGCTCTGGTCTTTCTGTAAACTGCCTTTATTGTGTTGGGAAAAGTAACACTGTATCCCTAATCTCTCCAGGAACTTTACAATCAATTTTATCAAAGAACTTTTCTGCATCTAATGAGATTATCATGTAGTTTTTGTCTTCCAGTTTGTCTATATGCTATATTGCTTTTCTTGATTTACATATGTTGAACCATCCTGCATCTCTGGGATAAAGCCTTCTTGATCACAGTGGATGGTCTTTTTGATGTGTTCTTGAATTTGGTTTGCAAGTACTGATAATCTTTGCATCTATGTTCATAAGGGGAAATGGTTCATAATTCTCTTTCTTTGAATTTTTTAATGTGGTTTGGGTATCAAGGTAATTGTGGTCTCATAAAACAAACTGGGCAAGGTTCCTTCTGTGAAATTCTGGTAGAATTCTTTGCTAAAACCATCTGGCCCTGAGCTTTTTTTGTTGTGGTTGGGAAGCATTTAGTGGCTGCTTCATTTCCTTGGGGGTTATAGGTTTGTTTAAATTGCTTATCTGATCTTCATTTAACTTTGATAAGTGGTATGTGTCAAGAAAATTATCCATTTCTTTCAGATTTTCCCATTTGGTGAGGCACAGGTTTTTAAAGTGTGTCCTAATGACTCTGATTTCCTCAGTGTCTGCTATTTCCCCCTGTCCACTTCTAATTTTGTTAAATGGGAATTCTCTCATGCCTTTTAATCAATTTGAGTGTTTGTCAACCTTACTGATTTTCTCAAAGAACCAGTTCTTTGCTTCAATAGTTCTTTGTAATTTTTGTTTCTATTTTATTGATTTCAACCCTGAACTTATTTCCTGCCATTTCTTCTTTTTATTTCACATGAACTATCAAGTTACTAGCATGAGATCTCTCTGGGTTTGTTTGTTTGTTTGTGTTATTCTTTATGTAGGCACTTAATGCTATGAACTTGCCTCTTAGAACAGCCTTGTGTCCTATAGGTTGTTGTGTTCTGAATTTATTGTCATTCAATTCTAGAAAAACTTTAGTTTCTTAATTTTCATCTTGAACCATCTTTCCTTCAGTAGTGAGTTGTTCAGCTTCCATGAGTTTGTAAATATTCCATTGTTTCCCTTGTTGTTAATATCTAGCTTTAATCTATGGTGGTCTGATCAGAAGCAGGCAATTATTTCAATTTTCTTGTATTGAGATCTGCTTCATGTTTGAGAATGTGGCAAGTTTTGGAGAAAGTTCCATAAGGTCTGAAAAGAAGGTATATTCTTGCATCTGGGTGAAATGTTCTGTAAACACCTGTTAGGTTACTGGTTTATAATGTCAGTTAACTCCAGCATTATTCTGTTTAGGTTTTGTCTGGATGGCCTGTCTATTGGCCAGAATGGGGTACTGAAGCCTCCCACTATCAATGTGTGTGGGTCAGCACGAGATTTAAGTTGTTATAGTGTTTCTTTTATGAATGCAGGTGCCCTTGTGTTTGGTGCATAGATGTTAAGAACTGCAATGTCCTCTTGGTGGATCTTTTTCTTTGATGAGTATGTAGTGTCCTTTTCTATCTCTTCTCATTAGTTTTGCTTTGAAATCTATTTTGTCAGATGTAAAATGACTATATAAGCTTGCTTCTTAGATTCCATTTGCTTGCAATATCTTTTTCCATCCTTTACCCTGAGGTGACGTCTATCCTCTTTAGGCTGGAGTTTTCATTGTGGTGTCTTCTGTAGATCTGGGTTTGTAAACAGATATTGCTTCAGCTTGACTTCATCATTGAAGGTCTTATTTTCTCCATCTATTTTGATTGAAAGTTAGAGTCTGTAGAACATCTATCCAGGCCCTTCTGACGTTTAGACTCTCCATTGGGAAGTCATGTGTTATTCTAATTCTAATAGATCTACCTTCATATGTTACTTGGTCTTTATCCCTGGCAGCTTTTCACATCCTTTCTTTGTTCCGTACATTTAGTGTTTTGATTATTATGTGTCAATGGGACTTTCTTTTCTGTTCTGTTTGGTGTTCTATAAGTGTCTTGTACCTTGATAGGAACCTTCTTTAAGCTAGGGAAAATTTTATTTCATGATTTTCTTGAAAATATTTCTGTTACGAGATTCCCGCCTGATTCTGCAGTCGCTTCAGAGCCCCCAAATAAACACACAAGACTTATATTAATTATAAAGTTGTTGGCCATTGGCTATGATTTGTTATTGGATAGCTCTGACTTAATTATTAACCCATAACTGCTAATCCAAGTATTTACATATGGTCTTCTCTTACCGGAGAAAGGTCCAGGGACCTGTCACTCCTCTGGCATCCTACATGTCAACTGCTCAGTGGGTCCATAGAGAAGAGAAGAGCAGAGAGTGATTTCCTGTTTGTCCCTGCTTTATATCCTGATTCTGCCCAGCTACGTCACTTCCTGCTTGGCCAATCAGCCAATCAGTATTTTATTCTTTAACCAATAAGAGAAACATATACACAGAAGGGCATCTCCCATCACCTCCTCTTTGCTGTCAAATAAAATGAAGGGTTTTAACATTGACGTAGTAAAATTATATATAACAAAACAGTTATCAAGTAAGAACTATAGTTACAATATTTAGTCCATTAACATTTAGCAAGATTTAAAGAAAACATTCTATCATCTATCCTATCTTTGTGAGTCTAAAGTCTATATGTGACTTATCTTTTATCATAACTAAGGAAAACTATAACCATAACTATCTGTCTTCAACTCCATCAAAGACCACAGAAGGATAATATATAAACTATAGAATTTACAGAGACATTTCACTGCCTGGACAGTCATCCAAAGTTCCTCTGTAACGTTGGAGCATCCATCTTCAGCCCATAGGCCACAATGTGTCTGGCAGACTTCTCAGTAAAGCAGGAAGTTTTAAAGGTATTTCCTATACCTTTGGCCTGGGTTTCTTCTCCTTCCTATATTCCTATTATTCTTAGATTTGGTCTTTTCATAATGTCCAAAGTTTCCTATATGTTTTGCATCAGGAATTTTTTAGTTTTAAGATTTTCTTTAACCAAAGGATTCATTTCTTCTATAGTATCTTCAATGCCTGAGATCCTCTCTTCCATCTCTTTTATTCTGTTAGTGAGACTTGTTTCTGGGGCTCCTGTTCAAGATTCTAGACTGTTCATTTCCTGATTTCCCTCAGATTGGTCTTTTTTTATTGATTCTATTTCTGCTGTAAGGTCTTGGACAGTTTTATTCATTTCCTTCTGCTGTGTTTCTGTAGATTTCTTTTTATCCATTTCCTCTTTAAGGACCTCCATCATATTCATAAAGGTCTTTTTTTGTGCTTCAGCTCTGTTGCAATACTCAGGGCCTGCTGTGGTTAGGGCTGCTGGGCTCTAGTGGAGACCCATTGCTCTGCCTGGTGTTGACTGTGCTTTTACACTGGTGTCTAGAGATATGGTTGTAGGAAGATTGTGCTTCCAGGTGCTGATATGTGGTCCTGCCTTTGTTGGGTGGGTGTTTTGTTCCTTGGTTTCTGTCCCTTTCCCTGGCTCTTAGGAGAGTGTGATGGATGTGTTATCGAGGTTCTTCTGGGATACTGATAGGTGTGATTGGTGTGTGTTGTCGGGGTTCTTCTGGGATACTGATAGGTGTGGCCCCTGGGGGTTCCAGGTAAATGTGTTGTTAGGTATTGGGAGGTGAGACTTAGGAATGGGGGTTGGCTAGAAGAGGGGTGCCCAGAGGGTTCCAAAGAATGGAGGAAATCAGGAATTAGCCCCCTGGGAATTGGCACACAGAGTGGAGAGAGACCATAACATGTGTTCTCTGTAGAGCTAAGTATGAGACTGTGGGATTGGACTTGGAAGAGTGGGAAGATCTGCAGTTAGCCTACCTTCTTCCTTGGCTGGAGTAGCCTGCGGATTCCCAAGAAAGGGTCTAAGATAAAGCAAGAAGTGGAGGGAGGGGAGCTAGGAGGGGAAGATCTTTGTGATCCCCTGGGATGGGTGTCGGGAGATGGGGAATCGGTTCACAGGTGTCCTGCTGCAGAGCTGGGGTGAGACTGGGGTATTGGATTCAGAGGAGCTGAGGGAAGGGTGAAGACCTGCAGTCAGTCACCTGCTTCCCCAGCAAGAGTCCCTGGAGTCCTCCCTTTTCACTCAGTGGCTCATTGATAGATGTCAGGCACTTCCCCAAGAGACAGCACCGATTGGTACACAGCAGATCGCTGGAGAAAGTGGGGCCCTCCTTTCTGTTCTCTGTCTTGTGAAGTCCCATCTTGACTTCCATAGTCTCGTAGCTGCATGAACTAAGGGAGATCAGTGTATGGCTCCTAATCGTCCTCCCAAACCTACAGTTACAGGTTTTTCTCCATGCATCAGCTATGAAATTTGTAGAAACCATCTTGATTATTTGAGGTAGGGGAAGGGACTTTCTATAATTACTGTCTTTTGCAAACTAATTTCCAAAGTCTTGAGAGTCATTATTTCATAGAATTTGTTGCTGCTGCTTAAGGCAAGAAATTTAGTTCACTTCCTGCCAAACTGCATTAGACAAAAGTAGAAGTGTGAACTGTGAATATCATTTTGATAGCTAGGACAGCAGTAGTCATCCCAAAGAGAAAAACACGAGAGTCAGAGTGCCAGGGGAGAAGAGACATGATCCACTGTAAATTCAATGACAAGGTCCATGTGATGATAAAAACCCTGTCCTAGCAGAGGACTGAAGTTTGGCTCCCAGCACCCATGTCAGGAAGGTCACAAGACCTATACCTCCAGTTCAGTTCCAAGGGTGACTCACAGCTGATTGACACCTCTGACCTCTGTGGGCATCTGCACTCACATGCATAGACCCACACAGACACACGTGCATATAATCAATAAAAATAAATCTTAAGAGAGATAATGAAGCTGTTCTGTGGGGGTGAATCAGAAGCAGACACATGTAGATTCCTCAGTAAACCTAAAGAAATGTTGGCGTTAGCAGAGATGGGGCTTCTGGTACTCGGAGTGAGGTTACAGAGTCACCAAATAGTAGACCCTGTGTAACTTGTGACTGCCTGGCTCTTGGGGACCAGAATCCTGTTCCTGCATCTTGAGCATGACTCAAGCTCTGTGCCCTGGCTGGGGTCTGCTCTCGTCACTGAGAAATATGGGACACAGTATCCAAAGCCATAAGTCACTTGACTTAAATGACACTACTCTTTCCTTATTGTGTACCTGCCTTTCTAGCCCAAGGCAGTTCAGTATACACAAAATGCAAGGAAGTGACTAATGCTTTCTAAAAGTAAGATATTAAAATTTAGGAACACTGGGATGGAGAGATGGCTCAGCCGTTAAAGGCTAGGCTCACAACCAAAATTTAGGAACATGATATGTAATATAGCATTCAACTATGTATTGTGTTCAAGAGAGTTTCTATGTCAGCATATCTAACAATTTAGAATCATGGTTTTGATTTAAAAATATGTGTTACTTGTAGTCCTACAAATTTAAGTAGAAAACTGTTTTCCTAAATTTATAAAGAATATGTACAGTTAATGTATTTTTGTATTCAGTATAGTTTTGGAAAATATGAGATATCGCAGAAGATAATGCTGGCTAGTCAAACAGATGAAATACTGAAAATTAGAGTACATAAAATTTTATGGTAGGGTTTGAGAAGATGGCCCAGTGGTTAGGGGCACTTACCATTCTTCTAAAGGTCTTGGATTCAACATCCAGGACCAACATGGAGGTTGACAACCATCTATATATAACTCCAGGTCCAGTGTCTCTGACACCTTCTTCTGGCCTTACAGGCATCACACACACATAGTAACACAGGCATACAGACAGACATAACATAACATAAGTAAGAAAAATATTTTAAGCAGGTCTAAGAACTTTAGCGGAAATTACATGGGCCCCTGTAATGTAACTCTAAATATTTCCTGTATTTCCAGAATTTTCATAACTTAAGATGTCAACTAGACTCGGTTTCCATTTTTAATTATTAATACAAAAGTTGAGATGTGAGCATGAATTATCTCTCATGTGTATTTCCTTAGCATGTTCAACACATGGGACATCCCAGAGTGCCCTGTAAAATGGACTGCTAGGAACTATTGCATGCTGGGAGGGCTTCACATTGCAAGGCCATTCTCTTGAGGCAAAACCCTCCAGAGTGGAAAGCATTTTCAGTCCTCATTTTACTGGAGAGATAACTGCAAATCCCAGCCAGGATGAGGTAGAACTCAACAACCCTTCACACCCGAGCTGGGTACCAAAGACCACTCCATGAGAAGCATAATCCGTTGTTTTATTTCCAGACTTTTCCAACACCACCACAGAGGACAGTTGGCAAAAGGCAGGGAGGCCAACCAGAGACTGACGGTCCCCAGGCAGGGGATGGACAAGAACTATGAGCTATGTCTGTGCCATTGGAATTGGACAAAGGTGACAGGCTTTGGCGGTATGGGAATGGACCACTTGGGAAGCAGATACTGGATAAATTCAGAGAGAAACGAGATCCCTGATCACTGTCAGTTTATACAAAGGACAGCAGGGAGTGTCGAGAAGGAGGTTTCACAGAGGAAGAATGGGATTGAAGTGACCCTGAAAGGTCAGAAAACTCTATCCCTGAACTCTGAGTGTCAGACAGAAACAGCAATTAAGGCACGAGAGGCAAAACCCTTGCTATAGTCATGGTGTTAATCTAGCTGAGTTACAACTAGTTCTTGACTTGAATCTCCTATGCTAAAAGAACTTAATCCCGGCTGTTTGTGATTGTGTGTGTGTGAGAGAGAGAGAGAGAGAGAGAGAGAGAGAGAGAGAGAGAGAGAGAGAGAGAGAGAGAGAGAGAGAGAGAGAGAGAGAGAGAGAGAGAGCTCGGTCGATCTAAGTCTCTAAAGCCAAAACCAATTCAGTGTGTGAATTAAAGCAGTCTCCTACCACCGCTACAATGAGAACAGCTACATGTTCAGCTATAGGAAGACCAAGGAAGCAACCTTTCACTCAGCAAGCAAAATGGAACCTTCCTCAAGTCAACCATTGACAGCACCTACACCAACCACACAAGGATATCAAAATCAAGTGTAGACACCCTTCTGTCCCCTGCATTTGGATATCCATGAGGCATCACCAAGGTAAATGGATCTGTCCAGTGTGTATTAACGAGTCCTGTGTTACTGAGTGTCTTCCATAATTTAGGATCTGGTCTTGCCTTGGAGTTACCAGGTTCTAGAAACTTAGTTAATCTTTCTTTTGTTCATCTGAATCATCAAAGGGATCATGCTGACAATTTTCCATTGCTAGAGCAGAACCCATTACAGTTGCTAAGAAGTTTTAATTGAGTTTATCAAATATAATTACTTGCCTCCACCCACCTCCTCCTCGGTTTGCCTCCCTCGATCTGGAAGAACCAAGTCTAGCTTTCACAAAGGACCCTTGCATGTTCGGATGACTTCCCAGGAGTCTTGGAGAGGCATAAAATGACACATAATTTAATTACTTTGGTCATTAGTCCTGGAGGCTTTGATCCAAGCCTTCTGTTATTCTGAGAGAGGGAAAAACTCCACCTCAAATTAAATATTTGCCATTTGCCTACAGTTTGCTGTTTCTTGTACACGTGACCCTGCAAGCTACAGTCTACAGGGCTTGGTGCCCCTTCTGTCCCCATTTGTCTCTGCCTCAGTTTGAAGAGCTTGAAGATCATATGAAAAGTCAGGTTTCACCAACACTTCCAGATCTCAGGGTCCCCAGGGGGACACACAAGGAACCCTAGCCTGTCTCTTACGTTCCATGTAAGCTCAACAACCCTCAGACCTTGAACTTCAGCAATGGGGCATTCCTGTCAAAAATGCAAACTAAAGAGCTCATCAGTTGTTTTCAGGCAACCACAAGCTGGCCAAGCCTCCCAATTTCTTTGAAGCAGTGTGGGGTTTAGTAAGAAAAAGTTGTAGCTTTTTAGCAAGTTGGCTTTGCTCACCTAGAGTGTGAGTGTGTGTTATAATTGCTCTCAAGGATCTAACAATATTGTAGGAGACAGGGGGGATGACTCAGCAGGCAAAAACGCTTGCAATATGGAGCCTGGTGTCATAGTGTGCATCTGTAACTCCAACACCTCCGTGGGGAGGTAGGAGGTGAAAAGGGAAAACTTCCTGGAAGCCCACAGACTAGCTAGTCCAAAATACAGGAAAAAGTGGCAGAAACAAGAGAGACCTTGCCTCGACAAAGAGAAGGCACCACCAACTCCCAAAGTTGTCATCTGACCTCTATACATACATACACTACGGCAAACGTGTGTCCATACTCTATCTCTCATACACAGAGAGAGATGTATATGTGTATGTATACATATAGCATGTGTGTGTGTATGCCTGTGTGTCTGTGTCTGTGCACACGCGTGTATCCAGCAGGATGGCTCAGCGGTTAAGGGAACTTAAGCTCAACTGTCTGCTGTCACAGACAGCACATGTGGTGGGAGGAGAGATCTGACTCCCGCCACCTTCATACGCGCACACGCATACACACATACACACATGTGCACTCACACGCAATAAATAAAAACAGGTGCAAAAAATTAAATCTTACATAGATATAGAAGAAAGAGACATGCGAGGAAGTCAGTAGACATAGAAGGCCAAAGAAAACAAGAGTCATAGAAATACGCGGGACTTCAGAAAGAGACACAAAGTTACCAGGCCATCCCTCTTTGGCTTTAGGGCAACACCACCCCCCAACGCACTCCCATTTCCCTCTCTTGATTCCGTGGTCACGCCAAACGCCTATGCCCTTCAACCTCTCTTTTCCGTTACCAGCTCTTTAGAGACTACACGGGCTGTCCGCATCTTAGAGCAAGGGGTTTCTCATCCTCACTGACTGCCCCTCATACACCACTTCCTCCTTTCATCATGAGGACTTGGCTTCCACAGGAGTGGCGACCACATTCCCCTCCAGAGCCCTTGGGCAGCCTCAACCTCAGTGCCGTCCAATCAGTCCCACACTGAGGCATCCATGCCCAACCCTGCCTTCCCTCTGGACACTGCCCAGAACTCTCTGTCTTAACCCCTGCCCAACCCCATATCACAACCACCACCCTTGTGGCTCCACTAACATTCTCCTCGGTGTCACTCTTGATGAAGTCCCCTCTTCCTCCCATCTGGCAGACGTTTGTGTTGTCCGTTCCTGAAGCTGGGCCTCGTGTAGCTAGCTCAGGCTGGCCCTGAACATCTTTTAGTAGGCAAGGATGACCTTCAGCCTGTGACCCTCGTGTCTCCAGCTTCCAGGCTCTGTCTGAGATTATAGCTGTGCACCACAACACCAGCATCGGTCACCACGCTTCTCACTTTACGGAAGGCTGAATAAAAATGTCTCCATCCCCGCCTCTCTCAGTCATCACCTAGATGCCCACCTGTGCCTGCCCTCAATCTCTGGCCCTTCTCCTCGAAAATCGCCCCGGGTGCATCGCTGTAACTGGCTCCCCCACCCACGTGTTGTCCTCTGTGACTGCCAGCTTCTGGGCTCTCACTAGCATCATTCCTTCTCCCTGTAAAGTGGCTCAGGCCTGAGTCTCTTTTGGTCCACTGTCGCCAGCGGCTGCTCCATCCTACAGCGGGTCTTTCTTTTATGGACACACGTATGTAATCTTCATGGAGCCCATAGCCTCAGTCTCCACTTTTATACCTCCAACTGCTTCCCCATCACAGATAATCCGGTTTCCACACCCCATCCTGAAACATTTACTTATATTGTTCTCGTATTCATAAAAACTCAGGAGTCAGATATTGGGGTAAAAGCTTGGTAAATCCAAAGAGTGGCAGAGGACTAATCAGTTGACCCCAACTCTTCATGATTCCCAGGTTGAAAAAGTCAAGAATCTCTCGAAGCCCCTCCCTGGATCTTCCTGTGCCCCCCATCTGGGTCCTCCAAAATCTCTATGGCTAATTCCGGTCAGCCAATTGCTGACTCCACCCTCTGATTCAAGGTAAACTTTATTAACAATCTTGGAGTGTCAATGAGAACAAATATCCTGCAACACCGTCCCACAATGGCACATAAAACTCAGCCTGTCTAAAGCCAAACTAGGTCTTTGAACACAAACTTTTGTGAGATTTATGTCTGTTTGGGTGATTGTTTACTTTTTGGAGGTTTTTTGTTTGTTCATTTGTTTGTTTTTGCTGTTATTGTTGTTACTTTGAAATGAGGTTTCATTGTATAGTTCCTGCTGGCCTAGAACTCGATAGGTCAGGCTGGCCTAGAACTCACAGAGATCCGCCTGCCTCTGCCTCCCGAGTGCTGGGATTGAAGGCGTGCGCCACCACTGTCCTGCAAACTCAAACTTCATTCACAGTCTTAGATACCTCATTGAGGGTGATGATGTCATCCTCCAGTTGCTCATACTAACAAGTCCGGGCTGATCCATTTCTCCTCTCGTATCCCATTTGCCAATCCATCGGGGACTTTCAGGGCTCTGCCTCCCAGATATACCTAAATTACCACCTCAGCCGTCATAACTCTGCTCGAAGGCAGCTGTGTCTTCAGCACCAGTCACCACGACAGTCACTGCTCCTGGTCTGGTGGTTGTTGGGAACGCAGTGACCAGGGTTATCAAAGCATAAACTGGTCCATGTTATTCATTGGGCAAAAACCCCAGGGGCGCTTCAGAGCAAACCCCTTACTGCAGGGGCAGCCACTAACCGTCACAGAATTGTTTCCGTCCTGCCTGTCTATGCTTCCTTCCAGCTCAGCGTCCTCTACTTGAGCCGCACTGGCTACCTTCCTGGTGTTTCCAGAACATTTTGTACATCCCCCGTCCCTCTCTCTCTCTCTCTCTCTCTCTCTCTCTCTCTCACACACACACACACACACACACACACACACACACGCACACACAACCACCTTTTCACACAGTCAACTTTTTCCCCCCTTTCAAGCCTTGGTTCATAATGAACTTTATGACCAAGGCATTTAAGATGCCACCCCAGGTCTAACACTCTCAACTCCCCTTTGACAAGGTCCTGCATCCTTTTCTTCACAATTGACGTGCGCCACCTTGTACGATGCTGTGTGTGAGCTAATCTGTTGTGTCTGTTCTTTGTTGGTTATCTTCTGTCACTAAGAGGAGTTATTCTCTGGTGCCTGGGTCTAGGAACAGTCTACTGTCGGCATTCGATGTATTTGTGAGACATTAATTGGTTCTTCACCAGTGGCCTGCCAATTGCCAAGAGAACTTTCCAGGCCGCACACTACACTGCTGACTGATGTACCCCCCCCCCGCCCACTTCCCTTTCATTTCCCTCCTCTATCTCAACAGCCCATCCCCCACCTCCTCACTAGAGCCTCGTTCCTCTCAGTCACCCACACCCACAGGCTTGACTACTCTAGAATCTAGAGCAGCTCTCAGGAATGCACCTTCAGACAGACCTCAAGCTCCAGACCAATTAACCAGCTGGTTGCCAGGGAACCTCAGAATCAGTATGGCCAAACATCCTCCTTTTCTGGAGCTGCCTTTTTCAGTGAGCACCATTGGCCCAATTAGCCAGGGCCCCGGGTCACTCCTCATTTTATCCTGCACATCAGTTGGATGCTCCAACCCTTTGGGCTCCCTCTGCCATCTGTTAGCCAGCTCTTACTTGAATGGCCATCAAGACCGCTTGCTTCTTTCCTTTTCATAGCAACTGTGCATCTTATGGAAGTGGATTATAACATGCGTGCAGTGTGTATACAACACATGCTGGTCCCGTCAGGGCAGGTGGGGATGCACTGTCTCTGCCTCGGGGGCATTCAAACTCCTTTCTAGCAGCCATTTTCTCAGCCATGGTTACCATCCTGCAGTGAGTGCTACAAGACATCTCTGCTTCTAATCTGGCTCCTGTGGCCTGTCTAAGTGTTATCCTTCAGTCAGAAGATAGCTATCTATGAAGAGACGTAAATGATATCTATGAAGAAAACAAATTGCCCTTGGAGGAAGTAGATATGAGCTCCCACGCCTAGCCAAGGAACTATCTGCAGTTGACATCTGCTCTCAAAGGAAAACATTGTTCTTGCCAATGGATTCTCACTGGGTGTATTAACTACACTTCAGGCCTTGTATCTAGCAGTAGATGGACAGCATAAAATGAACTTGATGGTATTTGTATAGACATTTGTCTCACATTGCTTTGTTTGGGCTTTTTTTTGTCTTATTGGTCTTTTTGCTTGTATGTTATTGTTTCTAGTTTGGTGTGTGTGTGTGAGAGAGAGAACGACAGAGACAGAGACAGACAGACAGAGAGAGAGAGACAGAGAGAGAGAGAGAGGGAGATGGAGGAGTAGACAGTGTGCGCGCGCGTGCGTGTGTTTGATTGCTTGCCTATTTGTTTTCTGAAGATAAAGAAAGGGTGTAGAGGTGGGGAGGCTAACTAAGGAGCTTGGTGAGGGAACAAGCATGATCAGAATATGTTGTATGAAAAAGTTTAAATAAACAAACAAACAAATGACACTTTTCCCTTGGGCAGGGGTGCCAAGCCCTTTGTAGAGGTCCTATAAGTTAGCTGCAACCCAGCCGGGCATTGATGGCACACGCCTTTAATCCCAGCACTCGGGAGGCAGAGGCAGGTGGATCCCTGTGAGTTGGAGGCCAGCCTGGTCTACAGAGCCGATTCCAGGACAGCCTCCAAAACAATACAGAAAAACCCTGTCTCGGAAAAAAAAAAAGTTAGCTGCAACCCAACCCTTTCCACAACACGCATCAGCAGTCTTGACTCTGCAGTCTCCTTGAAGGGCCACGCTGTTAAAGGCTGCTACTGCCTCTACCCATTTCATCCTGCAAACCTCAGGGGCCACATCCTTCCTCACGCATGCAGCATCCCACCTGGGAGCTCATCACATTTCCACATGCCTCTGCCTAGGCCATGACTTCGTGATCAGGCAATGACAGTGAACTTTCCCTATTGATTTGCCATGGCAACTATGAGGATAAAGGGAGGAAGGACTCCAAATTCGGAACTAGACATTAGCTATTGAGAAGCACAAGAGCCAGTGCAGATGTTCAAGGCCCCAAATGATGATGAGACGTTGAGGTTATTGCTGCCAAAGAGATGGGAACCACAACTCTGAAACCTTAGTTGCATCAATAATAAACAAGAAGACAACCAAAGCACCCTGCTTATGGGGGAGTGCTGACCTTGGTCAAGAACATCAGTGTTTGTTGCCTTTACCCAGAAGACTGTCCTAGAGTTAGGCTTTTACAAGCAAGTGATGGGTGCGATAGGCTGGGCCATCAGAAGTGACCCTCAGAACCTAACTCGCCTGCCACAGGACCTCCCATCTTGTAACCAGAATGACAGAGAATCCAGTGTGACACATAGAATTCGTCAAATCTAGGGCCCACTGCCAATTCTCCGGCCCCAGAATCAAAGAGATGCAAGAACCCATAGATAAGCTATGATACTCATGGAGCAAGATGTGGCAACCCTGTTCTAGAAACATCCACACCCAGAACTATGTGTACTCCTAAAGGAGCCAGCACACAGAGGGCTTCCTGTCCATCTCCACCTCCAGACTGCACCCTCAGCCGGGCGCGCCAGGAGCAGGGAGCCATGCAGAAGGGATTTGGACCAGATGTGAAATGCCGGTCTGTGATACACAACTCATCCTGGAGGCGGTCCTTTAAGCGGAGAAGAAAGTTAGCTTGCTTGACGCTTTAGAACAAAGAGCTGAGCACCTCGGAATAAGGCTAAGTTTTTGCTACTCTTCGCTGCTGAAGGAAATGTCTGTTGATGGGGAGAGGGGCCCCTTCCAGAACGGTCATGCTACGACACTCAATGAACACACGTTGGCTGTCTTCACTGAGAGTCTCATAGCAGGAGACCCCTTCTACTGGTTCCTGTAGGGAGGGCTTTCTATACCATGAACATGAAATCTAGAACCTCACTTATCCCTACACCTGTCTGTAGTCCATTGGGCGCTTAGGTTGGCTGTTGTTAAGCTACCCTGTTAGGATCTATGGCAGTGGTTCTCAACCCCTCGAGGGACAAATGACCCTTTCACACAGGCCACCAAAGACCATTGGAAAACACGAGCATTTACATTATGATTCATAACAATAGCAAAATCACAGTTTTGAAGTAGCAATGGAATAATTTTATGGTTGGGGGGTCACCACATCATGAGGAACTGTATTGAAGGGTCACAGTGTCAGGAACCATGGGTCTGTGGATTCCGTGGAGGATCCTAGGAGTGTGACAGGCATCAAGAGCAGACGCTAGACCAGTAGTTCTCAACCTGTGGGCCACAACCCCTTTGTGGGTCACATACCAGATATCCTGCAGATCGGATACTTATGTTACGATCCATAACAACAGCAAAGTCAAGAAGTAGCCGTGAAACAATTTTATGACTGGGGGTCATCACAACATGAGGAACTGCATTAAAGGGTCATAGCATTAGGAAGGTTGAGAACCTCTGTTTTAGACCCCTCTACCGCAACAGATGGGCTTTATCTGCCTTATTTCAACCCCACATAAAATGTCCTTTCAGAGAAGGCTTCCGTTGCTTTTTTAAATATCTGAAAGTTGTCCCTGAACTACCTCTCTTCAGGTATTTTCTTAATTTGGTAAGAGCTAGAAAAGACCATGAAGTTGTGTCAACAGCGGCCTATAGTCCAGAATCCTATTTGGGCTAACTTCCATGTTTTTGGGAGACTGGGGTTGGCCAGTTCTGAGACTGCTGCGACCTGAAAGGACAGTTTTCATTGTCTCCTCCATCTGATGCCTGAACTCAGCACCAGGCTGGGGTCAGGGCATAGGTCACGGAAGGTCAACGCGCTCAACGATGCTCCCATGTGGCAACCTCACCACACAGAGGAAAAAATGGGGCAGAGAGAGGGTGACTGGGGAGCAGCAGGATGGGGTGACTCTACCCCATCCCCAACTCCTCTGTGGCTCGAACACCTGACTCCTGCCAGGTCTCTGTCCACTCGATGTCTTGCCCGGCCTCTGCGACTCCCTTAGAATGAAAATGTACCCCTCACAATGCCAGCAGTATTCTCTTGCAGGACAACGGGCACTTATTAGAGACCTGTGATCCCAGGAAGACTGCAGCAAATAAATGTCACCATCAATCATACAAGAAGCTGTCTCAAGGGACCTGGACTAGGAGAAAGAGATGACTCGAGCTGCCTGTTTTAAATTCTAGAAACTTCTCTTCTATTTCTGTTCTCTCTCTCTTCCTCCTTCTCAGACAGAAGTCCTGGTTTCCACTTCACCAACAGAGCCTTCCAAACAGGGCTACATTTTCTTCCCACCTCCAGAACAGCTGGGTCCTGGCATTGAGGGACAGAACACCTGCCCTCAGCAGAGAGCCTCAGCCACGAGGAGCCTACTCCTTCAACTGGACCAATCCTACGGTCAGGCTAAGGAGGGCCTTCTGGAACGGGAGCCCAGAGTGCGAGCAGAAGGCATAGGAGGGTCCTGTCTGACTGTGGGTTCCACTTTCTTCCTTACACAAGTGGCCAGATGAACAAGGTCCCTTTGAGGACACCTGAGAGGCTCAACCTTCTGCCCATACCAGACTTTCCGCCATGACCCTGTCTATCTTCCTCAACACCGCCCATGCCAGGCTTTGGTGGGGTCGTCTGTGTCTCCCTCGACACCACGGTCCTTCTGGTCTCTCAGGAGCCTGTGTCAATTTTTTCCCACAGGATGGGGTTGACATCTGTCCCTGGGTACCTTCTTAGTCTCCTGTGTCATTCACGACAGCCCAGAACTCACAAGCCCCTAAACGGTCCCTTCCCCCTGGCCTTCCCCGTCCTCCTCATTATAACCACGTTAATTCCCCCAATGCTCATCTCTACACAGCCTTTGCCCAAGTAGTTGCAATGTTCCATAGAGTAGTGGGCTGTGACCAGGCCTCTACAACCCCCTCACACCAGCTTCCCCGTGGATATCCTTGCACACGTAGACACACAGCTCTTGTTTAAGCCAGAAGGGTGCGCCTACTGACACCTAGAACGATCCCTCAGACTCTGGCCCGTGTGTCTCTTCTCCCCCGTTTCCCTCCTGAGGTACCTCCCGCATAAAGCGTATGCATCTAAGTCCTTTCCTTCTCCCACCCCTCCCTCTTTCCCTCTGAACCTTCCAGGCCCATGGAGAGACCTGGCTGCCTTGAATGTACTCCCCATGTGTGGTCTCTATGGTCTACGCACTCAGGGTGACCAGATGACAGGTAGATGTCAGTATCTGCGGAAACTTCCTACAGGGCTAAAAGATCATCTCCCTTCTGCGCAGCACTGGCTGGGTCTTCTGCCTTTGCCCCCTCAACGACAGAGGCACCAGGATGCTAGGGAGCAAGAGGAGGAGGGAGGCAGAAAGAGAAAGAGGACAGGCCACATGGGATGTCATTCACTCTCAGTCCAAAGACCCCGAGAAAAGGGACGCTCCAGTCAGCTGGGAAAACAGCAAACAGAGCCACAACGGAGCCAGCTGGACACAGACCCTAGCCCAGCATCCACCATGCAACCAGGCAGAACCCAGCGGCCTTGGGGATACGCTTCTGTCACCCTGCAGTGGAAACCTGAGGGGCAGTGCTGCCAGTGTCTTGGGAAGGGGTGCCCTCTTTGTATATTTCTGTGTTATCGGCTGGGGGAGGCCTGCGCCGTTTGCCAAACCTTACAGGCAAGCACAGTGACCAGGCCTGTAAAACAGGGAGTCTTTGTCCATGACTGACACCCTGGCCTAGAGCCCAGCTCGGCCTCAGGGGAGGATTTAGGTCACAAGAAAAATGGGGGGCTGGGGGTTGGGAAGTGTTTGCAGCGATGGTGGCTACAGCCTTAGAAATCTGTCTCTCTGAATGCTGGGGAGGCAGCTCACCTCTTCCCGGGGCCACTCCTTTGCCCTCGGTGGAATTGGCTGACCTTACTTCTGCATTACACGGACTCGGAAGATAACGGTATTGGCTGGCCTCCTCAGCGGCTTTCAAAAAGCTATTTGGCAAATTCCCACCCTGATGGAACTTCCCCAGACTCTGCTAGGCTGTTACCTCTTTCTAGCCAGCTCGAATCAGCGTGCAGTCCCAAGCTCGGCAAAGGTTGGGACCCGTGCAAAGATGAGTGGGAAGCCCCTGGAAGCTTCCAGCACACCAGAGAGTTACCAAGGCCCCAAACTGGGACTGACTGCCAAAGCGAGCTTCTCAGACAAGGATGGTGTCCTGGCCCGCCGACACTAGGAGGCTGTTTCGGCTGTACAGTGAAACTGCTTGAATGTATTAAAGAGACCGCCAAAAGAAAGACACTGTCGTAAACTTTTGCGACCTTTCCACTTCAGCCGCCCTTTCTAAACTGCTCATTTTCATGAAAGTTAGCCAGAAAACCTGCCTCCTTGGTGCATATTTGTAATAGTTTTCTATCCCTGTGTCTTTTCATGAAAAGAGCTAACTGCTCACTCAGGCCTGGCTTTGAGCAAAAGGACCTTCTCCTTCCTGTTGGCTTTGCGCGCCATCTTCTGGACAAAGGCGGTACTGCTGCCAAGGAAGAGCTAGGCCCAGACTTAGTGCAAATCTGAAGCTAACCCTGAACACCAAGAAAGCAATAACCGGCTTCATTTTCTACACGAAAGCCGTGTTCAACTGCACACGTCTTTCCTTACTCGTTGCTTAACAGGCATGTGGCTGAGCATCTACTGCGTGCCACAACTGGCTGAAACTGGAGTTCCAGGCAACCCAACACCTTCACACTTACATACATGCAGGCAAAACACAAAAGCACATGACATAAAAATATTTTTTAAATGGGGCTGTAGAGATGGCTCCGAGGCTGCTCTTCCAGAGGTCCTGAGCTCAATTACCAACAGACACATGGTTGCTCACACCCATCTGGAATTAGATCTGGCGCCCTCTTCTGGCCTGCAGGGATTCATGCAGGCAGAACGATGTAAACGTAATAAAGAAATTTAAAAAAACAAAAACAAAAACAAAAACAGGTGAACAGCGATGCCTGTGTCTTGGGCTGCATTCTTTAGGGACTGGCTTCCTGAGAAATACCCACTGGGAAATGCTACCCTAGGCTTGATACCTGAAAACAAAGTCAAGATGAAACTCCTACTGATGCAGAGGAAGCCCAGGCACTCATTCTACCCTTGTCAATGTGAGCCTTGGTTTATTTCTCTGAGACAGGGTGTCACACTCACTACGCAGATGAAGATAACTTTGATCTCCAGATTCCCGCCAAGTGCTGGACTCACAGGCATGCCCCACCACGCCTGGTTTAGCATAAGCCATTTGGATCCCACCAGCAAGCAAAGGCAATGCCAAACCAGCCTAGAGACAACAACACCGGGACTGTTTAGCATCCATGTGGGAAGCCTTCCTCTAACTCCAATCATCACCCACCCCACCCCCGATTCTACCTCTGCAGCTAAAATGCTATTATCGTTTGGCTGAGAGGCCTTGTTTCTGGGGCTAATGCAAATATCCACGGGAAGCACTGTGTTTGAGTCACTGTCAGCAGTCTCCATGACTTTGTGTGTTCCAGTCAGTAGGCCGGATCTCCTTGGTTTCCTAGCACGAACATCAGAGCTGGGTCTGGGTAGAGCAATCTAAAAGACAGCGAGCAGAGAAGAGACACGGGCTGGGTGCTTTTATTGTGGCCAAACTCAGGCTCTGTGAAATCTTAAAAAAAACCCACAATCCTGGGATGACAATGGCACACCACTCCATCTTTCTCTATGTGTTGGGCTAAGCTCTGGAGGCTCCAGCCCATCCCTCTAAGCCGCCTGCAGGCACTCAAGGGCACAGCTGGGCTCTGGGCTACATTCTCCAACACACTTGCATACCCCAGTTTCAAGGCTGAGTACTTGGGTACCTTCTCCTACCTTGCTTCTTAAGCCCCATTGCCTGCCTCCTGCCTCTGTTTTCTGTTTTACCTGCCACTTCCAGTCCCCAACTCTTAGAGCTACATTCCTTGTAGAGCCAGAGATTACTCTGCACCCAAACCCCAAAGCAAAGCCAGGCGCATGTTGCTCAACACACCCCTGCAGGCTGGAAGGGGCCTCCAGGGGCCAAGTCCCACAAGCCCGCCGCTGCTGCTGCCTCTGCTGCTGCTTGCTTCCCACTGATGCCCCTAACATCAAATGCCCATGGCTTCACCCATTTCAGCCTGCCAGTGCCACCCCCAGGGATTCCCGATGACAGCCTGTGGCTCTCCTCCCTAAAACATAGACCTCCACAAATCTGAGGCCACGGGTTTGGATTGCCATCAAGGCATTCTCTGGAGCTAAAACCCTTCCCCCCTGCCCTCCCAAGGGTCTGTGGGTTCAGCCTCTCTGGGGGTGACCTGATCATTCTGCCAAGAGACAGGAATCCCTGGCGAAACTGAGCTACTGCTCAACAAGGACTAGCCACAAGAGGGCAGAGTTGGCCCGAGTGATAGCAGAGTTGCGCTTACCCACTCACACACACACACCCCACTCCCCAGCCCCCTACATCTCCACCCCGTCATCCCCATACACAGAAGGGGCGATGAAAAAGGAGCACTGGGTGGGATCTCAGGGAGGCTTTTTAAGGAAAGACCCTCATTTCTAAGCTGATCAAGGTCGGCCCCTGGAACCAAGACAGCTCGTTCATGAAAGGCCAGTGAAGAGCTAGGCCCACAATCGGGCTCACTCATGACAAGTTAGAAACAGCAGGACCCGCGAGAAACAGCTTGGGCTGCAATGCCTTGCCCACGTGGGCCCGGGTGTTCAGTGACCTACCTACTCTTGGCCTGGCTGGTGGCAGAGCTGTACTGTGCACAGCAACTCTGTGTTTGACCCAAGCAAGTAAGGGGGCAACGGACACTGGGAATTACTTTACACTCGGGCTGGAAGGAGTCCAGGCTCTTCCATCTTTAAGCGCTGAGATCTGGGATTCCAGCCTGGCACGGGCTCTTTCTGGCAGCGTTCCTCTCCAAGGGATTCATTCTCCCCCCTTCAGAAGCACCAAACTGACTCAGCCACAGGGCTCCTTCACTCTGGGGTCCCCCTAAACTGGTTCCGCTAGGATAAACCCAATATGTAAAGAGTAGCTGGGGTTCTATAAATTTGCATTGGGATAGAACAGCTTTGTTAATCGTGCAAAGTCCCTTTGCCGGATCTTAGTCCCAGCACTCAAGATGATGATGCAGGAGAATCATATATTTGAGGCTAGCCTCAATCATACAGTAATGCCTTCTCTCAAAAACATACAGAAGTAGGGCTGGGAAGATGATTCAGTCAGTAAAGTGGCTGTTGGACAAGCATAAGGTGTAGCATGAATAATATAAGACAGAGGTTGGGGTTCAAGCTGAAGATCAGAGAAGCAAAGTGGCCAAGGCACCAGAGAATTGTCACCTCTACCAATGCTCAGACTAAAGGATGTGATCCACCCAACCTCAGATTGCGCTCCTCACCGAATCTCAGACTGTTCCTGAGACAGCACTGAGCTCTTTATATTCTCTCTAGTGCTGGGACCAAAGGTGTGAGCTCTGTTTCTCTTTTAGACTGATTCACTCTCATGTAGCCCAGGGTAGCCTTGCACTCACAGAGATCCATCTGCCTCTGTCTCCTGAGTCCTGGGATTAAAGATGTGTGCCGCTCCTGCCCAGCTTCTATGGCTGTGGCTAGCTTTGTGTTCTGATCTCCAGCTTTATTAAAACATAAACAATACATCCCTGTAATAAGGCCTTGAGTTTGAATCCCCCCAGCACACGTGTAAAGAGCAAGCAGGTATCTTGTGCCCATAATCACAGTTTGGGGGTTTTGGGGACATGAGGACAGGGGGAATCGCTGGGCCTTGCTGGTCATCTAGAATTACTGAATGAGTGAGCTCTAAGCTCAGTGAAAGACCCTGTCTCTGGTCTCTACACACACACACACATGTACACACATACATGCACACATGTGTACACATGCACAAACATTTGTATACGTGCACAATATAAGCAAAATAAATCTTGTTTAAACAACAAAAGCCACATACCTATGACTGTTGCCCAACCTTTTAAAACGAATTGAACTTACAATGTGGGTCATCAGCTGCTGATTTGCCCACAGCAAGGTGAAGAGTGAAAGGAAGAAAGTGGCTCTCCTTGGGGTGTCCAGACCCAATGTGGGGGTACGGGGCTCCATGGCCCTTTGGTCTACCTGCGAATGTCACATTTACTAGTCAGAAGGGAGGCAGTGTTGTAGCTGGGCCACTAGCTAAACTAGCATTTGCCATGAAGAAGGCTGCGTCCACAGCAGTCATCCAACTAGGAAAATACCAGGAGCAGCCAGAGACACCCCAAGAGGTCTCTGCTGTCTGCCAACGCAGGCAGGGAGGCAGGCCATACATGTGTCTTTAGGGAGCATGAAGCCAAGACGGCCCCCTCTCTGTAGTGTTGCTCCATACTCCACAGAGGGAAGAGTTGCACACGGTGAGTGCAGTTTTCTAACGGGGTCAATGGCATGGGAGGCTTTTGGTGGCTTCCCAAAGGCAGAGCAGTGAGACAGGGAACTAACTCGCCCTTTATTGCCCTTCTTACCACCTGAAGCTAACAATCCCTGTGTTGTCTTTTGCTGGTGTGATTCCAAACTTTGCCTGCAGAGGGCGCAGCCGGGCCGTCACCGGCCCCGTGGTTCTGCTTTCTGATTCTAGGGCACCTTTCCTAAATGCTGCATGTGTGCCACCCCAGTGCCAAACACCTCGGCGGCTGTGCCACTCCAGAGCTCCAGCGGTGCCTGTGGCTAGTCCCTGCCCGCTGAGATTTTCTGTGGTGACTTCTGGCAAGTTCACCATCTCCTGGGCAACTTCCCAGAGAGTTTTGTTGGCATTCCTGCAAGCTTGCCGGTCTTGATGACTTCCTTGACCTTGACCTCAGTGCCTGACCACAGTCTCTGCTGTAAGGTTTGAATCTCAGCCTCTAGGAACACCTCTCACAATATTTTCTTTTCTGTGGCGCGCGCGCGTGTGTGTGTGTGTGTGTGTGTGTGTGTGTGTGTGTGTGTATGTATGTATGATGTGTGTGTGGTGTGTTTTGTATGTATGTTTTGTGTGGTGTATGTGTTTTATATGTGTGTGTTGTGTGTGTTTTGTATATATGTTTTGTGTGGTGTGTGTGTTGTATGTTTTATATGGGTGCTTTGTGTTGTGTGTTTTGTGTGTGCTGTGTGTTATAGGTTTTGTATGTGTTTTATGTGTTGTTTTGTGTGTGCGCTGTGTGTGTGCCTATGTGTGGTGTGCGCATGCGTGTGGGTCCATGTGATTAATATAGAAACCAGAGCTTGAGGCCCTGTGTCTCTCTCAATGACTCCACCTTAGTTTCCATGAGGGGAAACCTTCAACCCTGAACCCCTGTATCCAGCTAGACTGCCTGCCTGGCCAGTGATACACAGAGCTCCCCTTCGCCACCTTCCCAGTGCCGGAATCACAGACATGCACCAACATACCCAGCTTTTACATGGGTGCGAGGACCCAAACTCAGATCTTCATATGTGTACAGCAAGCACCTCACCACCACCATACGCCGGCCATCTCACGAACCTCAGCTTCCTGCAAGTTTTAAAGTTTTTTTTATGTGTATGCTTGAGTGTCTGCATGTACATGTGTGTGTCTTGTGTGTGCCTGGAGCCGGGGGAGCCAGAAGAGGATGCGGTACCTCTGGAATTGGAGTTGCAGATGGTTGTGAGCCTCCATGTGGGTGCCGGGAACCAAACCCGGTCCTCCATAAGAACAAGTATTCTTAATCACTGAACCACCTCTCCAGACCCTGCCTTCTTTGTTTCTTGTATTTCTCAACCTGCCATAACTGATCTTTCTTTGTATCTCCTCCCTTCGCTGTTGGAACCACTGTGGGTTCTGTTTCCTGGCTCTGATGGTTACAACACACACAGCCTCCAGGCTTCCGGGATGCTGCGGGCAGCCCCTTGCTCCAGGCTTCCGGGATGCTGCGGGCAGCCCCTTGCCTCCGCTCTAATGTATCTTCCTCCACAGATCCTCAGAGCATCTCTAGTCACTTCCTCTCCTGAGCATCCTTGTCTCAGCACGGTTGGGTTAAGAAACCAGGAATCACTCCCACTATCCCAAGTCCAAAGAGATCTCCTAATACAGGGACATTTGTGCTTAAATCCTGGTTTCTTTCCTGGCTATATAGCTATGGCTAGGGTGCTCTCTCCATAATGTGGTTTCTATCCTCTATAGATAGTGGTAGCGCTAACTTCTAGGCTGTTCTGAAACTTAATCACAGCACACCATGAAAAAATCTCCAGTGTCCAGCAAATAGTTAGCACCCAATAGCCATAAGCCATTGCTACGGTTACCATTATAACCCTCTAAACCAGGGCGGGAGAGATGACTCAGGGGTTAAGAGCACTGACTGCTCTTCCAGAGGTCCTGAGTTCAATTCCCCCACAACCACATGGTGGCTCACAACCATCCGTAATGAAATATGGTGACCTCTTCCGGCATGCAGGGATACATGCAAGCAGAACACTGTATCCATAATAAATAAATGAACAAATAAATCTTAAAAAATAATAACCCTCTAAGCCACTCCAGCACACCTGAGCAGAGTATCTCAGAGCTCACAGCTGAGGAACCAGGAAGGGAGGGGCTGCTTCAATGCAGTCACCTCTGACTGAATAGACTAGCAGGTCCCATAGGACAAAGCACTTCTCAGACTGCCTGTCCTTCAGATCACGCATCCCAACCTCTTCACCTGCGCTGAGCCGATCTCTCTCCTCCGGGCACACTTTGAAATTGTAAGTAAAATATAATACATGCACATTTTTAAAAGTCGGAATGCAGACGGCATAGTTAACAAGGAACCACTGCCAAGCCCGGCCCCTTGGCTCTCTAACCTCAGAACCACCTTTGGGAAAAGGCTCCTCTGTGTCTTCCTCAGACATGCTCTACACACGGATGATGGACTCGGCGTATTTTCACATTTCACCTTTCACACACTAGTGCCTGCAGGGTTGCTGGTGTTGCTTTTCTGAATTTTCTCTCTCTCCGAGGACCAGATACTGATGTAAACGCAGCTACTGTCTTTCTTTTTTTCTTCTCATAAAATATCTGCCTTGTTTTGTTTTGCTTGAGGCAGCATCTCATGACTTAACCCACCGTGGCCCTGAAGTCTCAGTCGTTGTATTTCAGCCTCCAAACTGCAGTGATTATGGCCTGCGCTACCACACCTGGCTCTGCTTAGCAGCTCCGACTTGGACGCAGCACTAGTTATCTGATGAGCTCCTTCTGATGAAGTTTAAGTGGCTCCCAGGCTTGCTGTTACAAACAAGGCTGTAAAAATCCTCTCTGATACACCAGCTCGGTTGTTGTTGTTTCACGATGCAGAAAACGCCTGGCATCTTACAGCAGAAGGCCCCAAAGATCACCTTTATGGACTTGCATTCAAACACGGGGGCAAGAAATCAAAACCCGCATTCCAGCCCAAATCCACTTCACCTGGCCGCTCCGCGAGCCCAGCTTCCCTGCAGATCAGGCTGCAGTAGCAGCACCTGGTTCGCATTTGCCTCGCAAGGGGGGGCATCCTGAGAACCAAGCGTGCGCGAAAGCTCGAGAGGGCTGTACTCACGCGTGGGATTCTTTGCCAAGCCGGCAACTGATGTGTGTGTGTGCTTCAGGATGAGTCCTCCAGCTTAGCACACTGTGTGCCCCGCCCCTTCAAAGAGCACCCGGCCCACCTGTGGCTCCCGCTGCTCCGCAGCCTAAGGCTGCCACTCTCCGAGCATCCTTCCATTTCCATGCCACAGACGGAACAACGGGGCTGGGCACCGACTCTGAGGCTGTCCGGCGACTACAAGCAGAGTCTCTGCATTAGTACCGGCATTAGTAGCCGGGTCACTCCGATTCTTCTCACCCTTGCAACAACTTGCAAGGTAAATCTCAAGTGACTTAGGACAAACAGGAAGGCAGAGAGAGTGGCCGTGCGGCCAGGACCGTGAAGGACCCCTAGCAGTTGTCATGAGTAAGCCGAAACCAGGAAGGGGCAGATACACAGCTGTCACCCAGGCGGTGATAGCAAAGCTATAGTTAAGATGTAGCGCTTCCGGGATGGAAAGATGGCTCAGAGGTTAAGAGCACTGACTGCTGTCAGAGGCCCTGAGTTCAATTCCCAGCAACCACACGGTGGCTCACAACCATCTGTAAGAGATCTGGTGCCCTCTGCTGGCCTGCAGGCATACAAACAGACAGAACACTGTATACACAACAAATAAATCTTAAAAAAAAAAAAAGCTTCAGAATGTTGACTACATTCTTAAGAAAAAAAAAGATGTGGCACTTTCTCCTTCTGTCATGTGACCCTGACCCTCACTATTGAAAGTGTTTTGTTAAAAGTTTTTATAAGACAAACGATGACAAGGTGTATTTCCCAGCCTTCTAGAATCTTCACACACACACACACACCCCACGGTTATCCATTCTCCTCATCGGGATGTACAGTTCAAGTCCTATTCATTTCCTAGAGAGTCTTCAACAGAGTCCCATGGATTGGGTGGTTCAGTCCGCTGACATTTATACTGAAAGCTAGACACTAGGGTCAAAGCATTGTCAGGCTCCGTTTTTCAAAACAATCAAACAAAAAAAAATGCCAGGACAGAGAAGGCTCTGATTCAAGCCTCTAATTGTTCATTTTACCCGTCAACTTGACCGGGCCCTGGGATGCCCAGTTACCTTGTTAGGTGTCATTTACCTGCCTAGCTTTGAGGGTGCTGATAGATGACACTAACCTTTAAGGAAAATGGAGTAAGAAAAGCAGGCTGCCCACACCCAGTGTGAATGGGCCTCATCCAATCCACCCAGGTCTTTAATAAAACGAAGTGGAAGGTTGAATGTGGCCGATTGCATTAGCGGGTTCCTGGGTCTCGTGCCCCTGCCCTAGGGCCTGCCTAGTTCTTGGGTCTTTGGACTGAGACTAGCAGTATCCGCCCTTTTGGGGTTTCAGTTTGCAGACAGGAGGCTACAAACTTTCCAACCTCTATCATCCCGTGAGCTGATTCTCATGTTTCTCTTCCTATGTTGCCTACTGGTCTGTTTCTCTGGGGAGCCCCACACAAGGCTTCCCTCTTGCTCTGAGCTTGCCTTGTCTTCACGGCACCCTGCAATGACATCATTCCAAGGCGGTGACTTCTATGAAGATCCCATCTCCAAATAAAGTCACATTCTGGGGTCCTGGGGACCATTCAGCACTGGAAACCGATTCATCCCAACATAATCTGTATGTGAACGGCAAACCTCAGGGATTGGAGTTCATCCAGTATGCTTCTGGAGCCAGCAGCTGCCATGCCAGTTTTCAACGCAGTCCTGAGAGGTAAGAAAGACCCAATCTTCACTGCGTTTGGATTTTTAATTTCTTATTACATACATTTACTTGGGGGTGTGTAGTGTACATATATGCCATGGCATAAATGTCAGGAGTCAGTTCTCTTTCTTTCTCTTTTCGAACCATGTGGATTTCAGGAATCAAATTCAGGTGACTGGGCGTTGCCAGCAGGCAGCCCTACTGACTGAGCTACCTTGCAGGCCGCACCCTGAAGCTCTTACCAGTGACCACCCAGGTGTCACAGCCTCTAACCTGAAGTGCCCTAGCAACTGGTAGAATGTGGCTATTGTGAGGATAGGGGATTATGATGGTGGCCAGAACCTGAAGAAGCCAAATGTCACTGTCTCAAAGTATGTCCTCTGGTCCTGGCTGGCAGCACTGTGGTCATCCAGATGGCGGCAGAGGACACAGAGGCGATGGAAGCCCGTGGGGCAGGAGAAAGCTGCCCCGCCCTCTCCAAGGTGGCGCCTGCTGACAACATACCTGAAGGGAAGTCAAAGGCTTCTTTGGTAAGAGGGTGTCCCTGGATTGTCCTGGCCATTCCAGAGGGGTGGGGGAGGACACCAAGCCTTAGAATCTAAGGGCGTGTGCTGTGAGATTCAGAGGCCACCAAGAAGAGCAGGGCTGTGTCCCATCCCCATACCTGGTACCCAGCTGCGGACTACTAACTCTTGGAGGGATCGTAAGGTTATATGAAACCGTCACTGTCTTTCTATATGAGGTCCTTTCTTTTCTCTGTGGATAGGTCACGCATGCAAATGGGTACACATATGTTGTCTGGTTCTCTCAACACAGACCCTAGGCTGCTTCCTCACTCTGGAGTCCCTGAAAGACCTGTTGCCTAACTGTTAGATAAAGTGTGGGAAATAGAAAAGTGACCTCCGTGGCGGCAAGAACCACTACCTAACCAGATGCCCACCTCACCTACCAGTGCCTTGCCTACAACGTTAGGGCGCCGCCCCTCCGTGACAATTTGCCTGCTGTACTTGAGTCTCTAATGCACTTCTAGCAAGAAGCCCTGCATACCCTGCTTTCTACAGCTTTGGTTTTGTTCTCTGTGTAGCCCTGGCTGTCCTGGAACTCGCTCTGTAGACCAGGCTGGCCTTGAACTCACAGAGATCCCCTGCCTCTGTCTCCCAAGTGCTGCGATTAAAGGCATGCACCGCCGCCACCACCCTACCTGGTCACTCTTTGCAAATACACCCAGGCTACTGAGGCTTGAAGCTGAGGGAGCGGTTCTGGGGAGCCCCACATCGACTCCACCATCACCCCACTCCTTCTTCCCTATCCTAGGATGCAGAACCCCCAAAGCTAGAACTGCCCCTCCTGGAAGAGAATGAAACCTGTGAGGACAAAGATTGCCCAGGGCCCCCTAAGTCACTGTCCCCAAAGTCTGGCCCTACCACCACCAAGGGTCAGGCTGGCGATGGGCCTGGACCGGAACCCACGGAGCTGCCCCTGACCTTTGAGACAGAGCACCACAACGCGATGGAGCTGGAGAAGGTGCGCATGGAGTTTGAGCTGACCCGCCTGAAGTATCTGCATCAGGAGAACGAACGGCAGCGGCAGCACGAGGAAGTGATGGAGCAGCTACAGCAGCAGCAGCAGCAGGCTTTGCCTCGCCAGGTAGTGGAATAGTGCTGAGGTCGTGTGTCCTTCTTCCCCCGTCTCCCGTCCCCCCCGTCCCCCGTTCCCTCCCCCCCCGTCCCCACGGACCCAGGTAAGACAGGGCTCACTGCGCCTGCTCCGCTATGCGCCTTCTCTGGCTGAGAAATGGCGAGCATCCATACAGCTCCCTCTAGCCTCTGGTACCTTGAGTCGGTTTGCAGGATGGTCTGAAACCGCCGTCCCACAGTTGGCTGACTCTTCCAGAGCTTCCATGAAAAATGAGATTCAAGTCCCCAAAGAGAGCCGAGAGTAGGAGGTGCTTAGAAACCACACCCTCTACCTAGCACCCCTTTTTGATAGTCTGTGTTCGATGCTCACCACGACTGGTTTCCCATCACCTTTGTTTCTCTTAAGACATAGTATCGGAGGAGACAGCCCCTGGGATCTGACCACTGAGTGTCAACAGAACCACCGCCTCCCTTTCAGGGCTGAGTTTTCTCTGTTGAACAGCTCGCCTCAGAACCAACTAATGCAACGTTGTTCTCACAAGAAATGTGTATTCAACCCCTACTGTAGGGACAAGAGTGCCCATCTGAAGGATTGTGATCCAGAGTGCTTGACCAGTGTACATGAAACCCCGGGTTAGGTCTCCAGCACCAAATAAAGCATATGTGGGGGGCGGCCAGGATCCCAGCACTCAGCAAGTGAGGCAGAATGACCAGCTCAAGGTGGCATAGCAAGTCTGAGGCTAACCTGGGCTATATGAGACCCTGTCACAAAAGACAAGTTGAGGTGAAATGCCATATAAGGTACTTATCACTGTGACCAGACCACTCTAAGGACTTCATGATGAAAGAGGTCACCACTTGAAAGTGGTGTCTCCTGGTCGCCAAAGTCATAGGGTCTGGGTAAAATGCCTGGCTCAACCGCTTTTGTGAACCACTTAACCTTGAACATATTACGAATCCCCCTTGAGTCTTAGTTTGCTCATCACTGAAGTCCAACCCATCTCACGGGGTCAAGGTGAAGAGTAAGTGAGAGAATGAGTGCAAGCCACCTTGCGATGAGCCCGCACATTACGTGAGTGCCCGGTAATGGTTAGATATTACCATTTTTATGAACTCGTGCAATTGGCGTCTTGACCCGCCAGCAGCAGCTTAAATCCATCACTTCTCAGTTTTATTGTGATGTATGACGAGCTCTGCTTCCCAGCTCTGAGTCATCCTTGGTTCTGAGAAGCTTGTCCTCGTCTAAGCTGTGGCTAGAATTGTTGAGAAGGATCTGACCCAAAGTAAATCCCACTGCAAGATCCCACCACAGGCCATCGGGGTCCCATCAATCAACACCAGCCGTTACATTTTCTCCAGCTCCCATTTCTGCAGCTTTCCCAAGAAACCAGTCCTGAGCCCGGTGTCAAAAGGCTTCCCGGAATAAGGCATTACTTTACCCAAATCATTGTCCAATTGACTGGTCAGTTCGTTAAAGAGAAAATGGGTTTTACAGGATTCGTTCTCAAGGAACTCATGCTGGCTTCCTAATTATTTTTTTCTTGTTCACAAGGTACCTGCTTAATTATACATTAAACGATATTACTGAGCCAAGCCACGCTTATTGAACAGGACATCTGGAATACATTTTCCTCTCCCAATATCTAGAAAACATTTGCCTTTCTTTAGAATTCACACACATTCCACGGTATTTTCCAATTCTTGTAAAGTCTTAGATATTTTTTCCTCAATATCCAAGGATGAAAATTGTTGCAAATTTGAGGCAGAAACTATTGAACTCAGGCATACTATTGGTACTAGTTTCTTGTCTGGTTACTGTGGCAGACACCCTGACAAACACAGTTGCAGGAAGGAAGAAGGGTCCATTTTGGCTCACGGCTCCAGAGAGGACCCCAAGGAGGCTGGTCCCACTGCTTCGGTCAGGACTGGGCCTCGGATCACTGTTTCTCTCAGTCCAGGGAAGTCCCACCTCAGTTCACCTATCCTAGATAACCTCCCAGGCATGCTTAAAGGAAAATTAGCGACCGCAGTCTCCTTGGTCCATGTCTCCTACATATTTCTCTCTTTTTAGTTTGAAAAATGTTTCTCCTTGCTGGATGACATGAAAATCCTTATCATGAAGCCCTCTGCTTCTTTTTCTTTCTTTTTTTTAAGATTTATTTATTTATTTAGAAGAGGGCACCAGATCTCATTACAGAGGGTTGTGAGCCACCATGTGGTTGCTGGGAATTGAACTCAGAACCTCTGGAAGAGCAGCCAGTGCTCTCAACCTCTGAGTCATCTCTCCAGCTCCAAAGTCCTCTGCTGCTTAAAAGATAGGCCATGGGTAGTGTTTTGAAAAGTCTAAAGAGTGGGCTATATGTATGTGTATATATATATATATACATATATATGTATAATATAAACAAGACAGAGTTCACTGTACAAGCATATTATACATAACTATTATATATATAAACTTACACATATGAACATATATGTATATATAAACACACACATACATACACATACCACAGCTTCCTTCCCCCCTTCCTCATTTCAGGCTAAAACATGCAGGCAGTAGAGTGTGGCAGAGGTCACACACAGAGCCCCAGCCTACAGAGCACTGCCTGCCCAGAGAACCCTGAATCTTTTCCTCTGCTCTCCTGCCTTCCTTGCTGCTCACCTCAGGGGCATCAGAACTGGAATCATTCCCTATCCCTTTAGTTTTATGTCTTGACAGAGTTGCCTTCTCATTTCTGTAGCTGCTTTCAGCAAGGATGTATCGAAGGTCTGGGCCCTTGGGAATAGCTTACGAAAGTGTTTTGCTAATGGTTCATCTACAAAAGACAAAACAAAACAAACCTGGAGTGGAGCTTGACTTGATTATGGAGGCTTCCATAGTTTTCTCTTTTTCTAAGTGGTTAGAAGGAGAGAGGAGACAAAGGGAGGATGAACAGATGGATGAATAAATTTAATTATAGTGAATATATCTAAGCTAATATTTCTCACTAGTTTAGGGCATCTCAGTCTTTGCCATTTAGCTGTTAAAGTATGACATCTTAAAAAATATTGTGGAGCAGAAACCGTGGAAAATTCTTTAGCTCAGACCAAAACTGATGACAGGTACAACAAGTCTGAGCCTAGTTACTGACTTTAGAAAAGAGAACTCACAGCCAGACCCATCTGAAAACCCAATTCCCCACACAGTCAGGGAGACTGTATCTCTCACTATGCTACCTGTCCCCAGAAAGAGCATACAAACCCCAGGATGGAGGACCACACTAACCACGTGACGTGTGCCAAGACACAGGGAGTCTGAGACACTCACTTGAGCTCAAGGGATGCATCTTCAGAGTGCCACGGTCCAGAAAACTAGACTATCAGGGGACAATATCCAAAGAATATTTCTAAGAGGGCTGGAGAGATGGCTCAGAGGTTAAGAGCACTGACTGATCTTCCAGAGGTCTTGAGTTCAGTTCCTAGCAACCACATGGTGGCTCACAACCATCTGTAATGAGATCTGGTGCCCCCTCTGGCCTGTAGGGATACATGCAGGCAGAACACTATATACTGAATAGTGAATAAATAAATCTTAAATATGTGTATTTCTAAGAACCAGAGATCTGGGAACCTTGGAGTCCTAGAGAACTTGTTCACATGGGTAACCCTGCTGGGCAAGACAGACAGAGAGAGAAAGGACTGTGTTGGCCTGGTGTCCAGGGTCAGGAGAGATAATGCAAGTTCAAGATAAAAAACGACCGAGATCCCTCTACGAGCCAGCGACCTCACTAGGAATTTTTTCCATTTATTTTCTCATTCTTCCTCGTGAGTTTGGGAAGGGAGTATTACTACTTGAGTGGCCTCCTTGAGGTCAGGGTCAGGGCAGGACTGAATCCAGATCTGGTGTTGCCAGCTCCGCCATCTTCTTTCCCCCACAGTTCTCGGGAGGCCTCCAGGACCTCTTGCTCCCCCAGAACCAGTTTGCCATGTTCCTGTACTGCTTCATCTTCATCCACATCATCTACGTTGCCAAGGAGATGGTCTTCTTTCTCTTCTCCAAGCATTACCTGTTCTGCCTGGCGGCCATATTGCTGTGTTTAATTAAAACCCTGTGGTCCTACTTCCAAGTGCCTTTGCTTCTTCCATCGCTGGGGATGTCCTCTGCCCACCACCAGACCCCTCCCCTCCCCTACTGCAACCTGGCGGGACCCCGCACAGCTGCCAGCCAGCTGCTGACGCCTACATGTGAAGGCACTTGGACAGGCACCTGCCTTGAGCCTGCTTCTCACTGTGATGACTATGCCTCCTCCCCAAGAGAGACCTTCTCCCCAAGAGAGACCTTCAGAAGTTAACAGGTTGGAGTTGGGGGTGGACCCTCAGGGAAGGCCCAGAAACCTTTATAGAATGATAGAATCGCATTAGTGACCAAGCTGGCCAAGTTCCACCCCATCTACTCATGCTCAGACAGTTTTCTTTTTCCCCTTTAAGTTGTGAGGTTAAAGTGAGCCCCTCCCCCAACAAAAATGTCCCTGTTGGCAGAATCTTGAGAACATTACTTTAGCTCACAAAAGAAACTGTAACAAAGGCTGTTAGTTCAGAGCCTGGGTCCTGGAAGCCTTCACAGGCTGGATTTCAGCACCCGTCCTCTGCAGGCCAGATAGAAAGTAGTGAAAAGCAGAAAATGGAGACGTATTCAATTTGACCACATTAGAAAGAGGGACAAATGAAGAGGTCCATCTTGGGGGGTCCTAACACAAAGCTCAGATTCAAATAGAGAGCCGGAGGTAATGCGTAATTAAACAGTTTGGGTGTGGCCCTGCCCCTCCCTATCTTAGCCATCCCCAAAAGGTCTGAAAATGGAACTACAAGAAATCTTTCAGGAGACAAGCTCCCCTATGGCCAGCTCCAGGCTTCAGTTCTCCTCTCCCAATATGAGACTCCCAGGGATGATAGGGGATGTTCTTCTGTATGTATGTTTCTCTTATTGGTCGATGAATAAAACACTGATTGGCCAGTAGCCAGGCAGGAAGGATAGGCGGGGAGAGGAAGGCAGATAGGAGAGACCCCATGTAGAAGCAGAAGGAGTAACATGCCGGGATGTAACCAGGTAAGCCAAGAGCATTGGGAATAGTTAGATTAATACAAATGGGTTAATAATTAAGAGAGAGTTAGCCAGTAAGAAGCTCTAGCCATCAAACAGTCTATAAATTAATATAAGACTTTGTGTGTTTATTAGGGGCTAATTGGCTGCTGGACCAGAGACCTCTATCTTCACAGGGAAATTCCAATTTCTTGCAATTCCTTGAGGTCTACTGCTTAAGTACTCTGGTGGCCAAAGAGGGGAGCACACATTCTTAGTTTAGAATATCTTCACTCCTGCCAATACAGTTACAACTCTGGGACATGTTCAAGGACCTTGACATGGGAACTGAGCCTGCATTACCCAGGTGGGCCCAATATCGCACCAGGTGTGGGGAGCCATCCTTCAGGGGCAGAGTGACGCACGGCCACATGTCAAGGAATGGGGGGGAGGGGCGCTAGAGAGGTGGCTCAGTGGTTAAGAACAGTCTGCTCTTCCAGAGGACCCAGGTTCAGTTCCCATGGCAGCTCACAGCTGTCTGCAACTCAGTTCCAGAGACATACATGCAGGCCAAACACCAATGCATAGAAAATAAAAAGTTTTAAAAAAGAATGTGGGTAGTTTCTAGAAGTTGGAAACATCTAGAATATGCATTCTCTCCAGGGTCTCCAGAACGAAACAGCCCTGGGAACCCATTTTAGACTTCTGAACTCCAGAATTATAAAAGAAGAAAGCCCTTCTGTTTTAGGCCACCAAGTCCATGGTAATTTGCTACAGTTACTACAGGGACCCCATAAGAGCCAAGACTTTGGACCCTCCCAGATACACAAACATGTCAGGGCGGCAGCACCAAGCTGTTGTCAAGGCCCATTTGACTAGAGACTTCAGACACTGATTAAATGGAGACACACTGACACCCCCCCACACACACTAGGGAACTTGGAGTAGGGAGTACCTAAAGCAGCCAGTGCGTCCCTTGGTAAGACAGGCAGGAAAATACAGCCACATCCCCAAGACCCAGAAAGGAGGAGAACCTGGAAGAAGTCATCACTGATTCTTTACAGGAAAACAGGAGGAACTAAAAATACCACACACACAACATGCCATACACACACACACAACCAAATATAACACAGCACACATACAACCCAACACACACACACAACTCAACATAACACACAATCAAATATAACACAGCACACATACAACCTAACACACAACAACCAAATATAATGCACACAACAATGCATACACACAATGCAACATAACACACACCACACGCACACAAAACCCAACATAAGACACACATACCACACACACGACCCAACATTTTGCACATGCGCACGCGCGCGCGCACACACACACACACACACACACACACATACACACAGAGACATACAGACTCTCAAAAATGTAGATATAGACATACTGACTTACAGAGATCAAAGTAAACAACTTCCTGTAGCAGGGCTGTTCTCAGCCTCCAAAGTAAGCAAGAAAGGGCTCAATGGGAGCCCAGAAGCAAAACCACAAGGCATGCACAACCAAGAAAAGAAGTTCAACTCTCCCAGCAACCCCCTTCGGGCCCTCATACCTCCTTTTGTAGACATCAGCTGCTCTGCTCCTACCAGCCCAAGCAGCAGGGTGGCCAGCTCTGGCACTGAGAGCCACAGGAGGGGATAGTGGCAATCACAGTGAGCCTGGATGCAGCTCTGCCCTCGATGACTCTACCCACTCTTCCCTGTCATAGAGCGGGGCCGTAAGAAGGATGGAAATAAGTTTCGGCTGGCTGGGTCCTGTGAGTGATACTCACTGAAACGGAGAAGAGTGGCTTGGGACCACACCGTCAGGACATATTAGCATGCTATTTACGTCCATGGTGACTTCTCATTCTCCGCCCAGCTCAATGCATCCATCCCCACTTAGGCCTGTGTGTGATAGGCACTTATAACTTGCAAATGGTAAAACTGGCATCTCTCATTAAACTTTCAGTGATAGAAATGCTTGCTGTGGGGCAATTCTCAGGATCACTTATTTGATCCAGGTTTCTGTCACGAGCCTGAGGCAAGGAGGTTAGGATAGCAAACTTGCAGGCCTGCCTATTCACCTGTCACAGAGGTGTGCACTGGGTAAAAGCTAAACGTCTTAAGGCCTTCCTGCCACTCCTGTTGCCTGGCAACACTGGACCTAAATGCTTTCATTTTTTCCCTAAGAGATAGATAAACTCATTCAAGTCTTTAAATTAGCATGGCACACCCTGGGTTATGCATACAAGCTCTCTCTTGCCCTCGGCCCCGGATCGAGTGTTTGAAGACTGATACCAGGAATCTAGGACCTGAGTTTAGGAAGAGTGTAACTCTGACTCAGGACAAGTCTCATTGAAATGCAAATCAGGAGAGACACAGCCACAAAGGGCAGGAAAGAGACACAGCTAAATGGTCACCAACCTAGCAACAAGTCAACACAATAGCAGCTCCAGGGTGCCTCCAGTGCCAAGTGCCCAGCTCAATGCTCAAGGAGGCCGGCTTGCCAAAACCCCAGGGAGGCAGAGACCTGGATCAAAACCAGCTTGCCGAGAATTCCAGGGTTCAGAGAGTCTTACTCTGAAGCGCACTCTTCCCAAGTTCCCACAACCCTGCCTGGCGAGACAGAGGTAACACAAGAACAGGTAAGATAGTTCACAGCACAGAGATCTCAGGTACGAAGGGTTCCAGTAAGACAAGAGCAGCCCTGGCCACCCAGGAGGGGGTTAACAAACCTGGAAAGGTAGGTGGGGAGGAGGAGAGAGGACTCACACACAAGATCGCACTGAGGTGTATCCTCTATTCAGAAGGCATGGAATGTTCTTGCTCAGATGAGTGGGGTAAAACCGAGACTTTCCAGGTGACCAGCCTGAGGCTGGTGAAGGCACTATGGACATGACGGGGGACTCCGGCTCCTGGCTCTTCCACCATCCTTATAACACAGCCTTCCTTCTTACCCTATGGCTTCTGCCTCATTCTCTTGCAAGGCTACCACAGCTCCAGGCACCAAGCCCACGGGGCAAGAGCAGGTAGGGAGGAAGGCCTGCCTTTTTTTTGTTTGTTTTTTTGTTTTTTGGGTTTTGGTTTTTCGAGACAGGGTTTCTCTGTATTGTTTTGGAGGCTGTCCTGGAACTCGCTAAGGCCTGCTTTTAAAAGGTGTTCCTAACTGGGAATGGGTGGAGTACACCTTTAATCCCAGCACTCAGGAGGCAAAGGCAGACAGAGCTCTGAGTTCAAGGCCAGCCTGATCTACATAGAACTTGTCTCAAAATCTTTTTTAAAAGCCAACCACAGGGCTGGAGAGATGGCTCAGCGGTTAAGAGCACTGGTTGCTCTTGCAGAGGACCTGAGTTCAATTCCCAGCAACCACATGGTGGCTTACAACCATCTGTAATGAGATCTGGCACCCTCTTCTGGCCTGCAGGGACACATGGAGGCAGAACACTGTATACATAATAATAAATAAATATTAAAATAATAAATAAAAACCAACAGCAATAAAAACATAAAAAGACTTTCTAAAAAGCCCCAAGCACAGATTTCTGATTATATCTCATTGGTCAAACATAGTCATGAGGCTACTTCTAGCTATAGGACATCTTAGTGGTTTTGTATGGGGAGCCCACCAGAGATGGTCACTCAGACAGTTTACAGCCAACTGAAACTCTTTATTCCAGCCAGCTGGGACCACACCCATATATTCAGGGACCCAAGTGTAGCCCTGAGCATTTAGACTAAGGGTCTTTTAAAGGAAAACACACACACACATACACACACACACACACACCCTGGAATCTCAGTAGCTGGGAGGGCAAGAGGGGGGTGTTGCACAAGCAAGCAGTTTAACAGAAGTCAAGATACGCTGTTAGCTATAGAGGGAAGTTTGGACAAGCCAAAGTTTAACAGAAGTTAAGTTCACTGGGGGCATCTTGACTTCAGGCTCTAGAATAGAGTTTGGTAATTATCCATGTGATTCTCCATTGAGGAGATCAAATTCTAGTTAAACCTGAAATGGTCTCAGCAAGAATACAAGATGGGGGCGGGTCCTGGAGAGATGGCTCAGTGGTTAAGAGCACTGGCTGCTCTTCCGGAGGACCTGAGTTCAATTCCCAGCAACCATATGGTGACTCACAACCATCTGTAATGAGATCTGGTACCCTCTTCTGGCATGCAGGCATACACATGCAGGAAGAATACTGTATACTTAATAAATAAATAAATAAAAGAAGAAGAGAGAGAAAGAGAGAGAGAGAAAGGAAGGAAGGAAGGAAGGAAGGAAGGAAGGAAGGAAGGAAGGAAGGAAGGGTCAAGAATGAATACATGCCTGTAGTTCCAGCAATGGAGAGGAAGAAAACATCCTTTCTCAAAAAAAAAAAAGCATACAAGATGGAGAAATCTCTGCTCTGTCCTGTCTTGCCTTGTCACAGTTTTTAACTGAGCACTTTTGGATCCTTAAACAAAATGTATGATTCCAACGGGACAAAGGCAAGTGTTAGTAACTTAAATAGAAACTAGCTGCCTATCTTTCCTGCTTTGGAAAGCCTGAGTTTCTGAGTTAGAGACCTTAATTGGTTGAGGCAGGGAGGAGGAGCCTGGCAGCAGGGCCTGGCCCCACACTGTGTCCACCTGGGGAAGAGCATAATAGGCCACAACCACAGCCCACAATGGAGAGGTCTTGGTTTTACCTGGATGCACGTGTGCCTAGAACTGCTCTGGTCTCTACCACCACAGGAGTGGCCTGGCCTGGGCACACAGATCCGTGTCCGGCATCCTCCAAAACTGTAGATGTGTCCAAGGCTAGAGTCTCTTCCCTTCCTGATCTCTTGTCCCACAGAACACAGTCCACTGCTGGCCAGGGGATTGACTCCATGGTCCTACACCCAGCTGCTAAAGATTGCCTCACAAAGGAAGTCATCACTGAGGTCCACTCTGCTTCAACATTTCAAGTAGGCATGTGGGGGAGGGGCAAGACACTGAAGTTTGCCTGCCCCCTAAATAGGGCATCATGGATTGCCAACCCCAAGTCCAACATTAAGCTGGAGCTCAGAGGCTACAGTCATTTACTACAAGGAAGGGCAGCGGGTGTCATTATAAAGGCCACTCCCCCCACCTTTTCTGTTGTTGTCCCTGTTGAGCAGGTGCTATGAGTCCTTTAAGCTTCCTAGGCTCCATTTAAGTAACCGTAGATTACCTAGTGAAGGGACCAGACCCTCACCCAGTCCCCTGCTTTGGCAGCCATGACAGGCTGCAGGAAAGACCCAGAAAGACAAAGGCCCCTGACTCAGCACGTGTGCTTAGTTTCCAGCCTTCTGACCTTGCAGAAGCCGCCCTAGGTCAGACACCCTCCATGTGTCAAGAAACCCATCAGAAGTTAGCTGGCGGGACTCGGGATGTGCTTTATGGCTCTGGGCGTGCATTATGGTAAAAGTGGCGTGCAAGCATAGCAACCGCCCTGGGAGGCCATAACAACCAGTTGACCAATCAACACAGGACAGGTCGCCAAAGCCCAGAAGCGCACCAATCCTGAGACTGTTGTGTACCCCTAGACACTCCCCTTACGCTGCCCAATAAATTCCCTACCTCGAGGTTCCCTGGGTCCTTCTGGCTCTCATCTGCCATGTCGGAGGGACGAAAGACAACAAATAATGCAGTTAATTTGTTAATAATAAAAGACTCCTTGCTTTTGCATTAGAACGTGTCTCTTGGTGATTTGGGGTTCAGAATATGGGCACAACAGGACAAGATAGAAAACGAGGTGAGAAGACGGGAGTGTGTGTCCCAGAAGTGCTGTGAGGGCCTCTCCATCTACGCCTGGCAGAGGCAGAGGCTAGCAAGCAAAAACTGGCAGCTTGACAGAAGGCTGCCAGGCTAGAGGCTGGACGGCTGCCCCTCCTCCCGCTTCTCTTTGACCAGTCCTGCTGAGGAGCCAATTGATTTCAGCCAGCACCCCAGCAATCTCCAGAAAGTTCTGGAATCCCCCCAGGCCCGTGTCTACCTCTCCAGGTTTTTTGATGTCTTCTGTGTGTGGCTTTGGGGACTCTCCTTCAGATCCATTTATTCATTATTTAAAGCTTGCCACTGCTCCTTCAGGAAGGTTAAGCACGATTAAAAGATGGGATTTTTCCACAGGGCACAGCGAAATAGTGAGGACTCCCACGTTATGAAGCCGTTTTGGCCAACCCCTGATACATAATTTAAAAGTCTGTGACTTATTTAGATTTAATTAGCCAGAGGGGCACAGCTGCAGGTACATTATCATATTTCCTAAGCTTTGTGGGGCCTGAGACTAAAGCAGGGGATTGGCTTGGATTTGCAAGTCTTTCACACTGTGTGAGATGGTGTGTGTGTGGGGGGGGGTGGCACTTTTGTTCCTCAGAGAGCAAAATGGTGACAACTTTGCTTCTTTGGGCAGGTCCCCACAGTGGCCTTTCGGAGATGCCAGCTGGGCTGTGATTAAATGATCATGAGGTGAAAACCTGGGGAAGAGGAGAACAGAGCAGAGCAGAGAGAGGTGTTGGCAGGAGATGGATGGGGGAGGGGGCTCCCCACCTGAACGTAAGACCTGAGGGTGGAGCACAGGGCAGGGGTCCTGAATCTGTGGGCTCAGTGGAAAGGAAACACCACAAGGACCCTTTGCACAGATTCTCTTTGGTCTTAATAATAAAAACTCAGAGTCAGCCATCGGGGGGTGAAACCTGAAAGATCAGAGAAGCAAAGCAGCCAGCCGCTAGAGAGTTCTTATCCTTACCTCTACCAACGCTCAGACCAAAGGGCCAATCCGGTCCTCACACTGCATCCCCAGACTTTTTTCTTTTTAATCTATTTATTATGTATACAGTGTTCTGCTTGCACGCCAGTAGAGGGCACCAACTCTCACTATAGATGGCTACTGGGAATTGAACTCAGGACCTCTAGAAGAGCAACCAGTGCTCTTAACCTCTGAGCCATCTCTCCAGCCCACATCCTCAGACTCTTTAGACTGACCGCTGCCTAGACTGCCTCTACGAATCTTTAGACTGCTGATCTCTCGTCTCCTCCCGCCTTACATTCCTCTCTCTACCCAGCCGTATCACTCCTGGCTCCACCTCCCTAGTGCTGGGATTAAAGGCATGTCATTCCAAGGGCTGGGATCATCTTTGTGTGAGCTGTTTCTCTTTTAGACTGAATCAATTACATATAGCTCAGAGTGGCCTTGAACTAACAGAGATCCCTCTGTCTCTGTCTCCTGAGTGCTGGGATTAAAGGTGTGTGCCACCACTGCCTGGCCTCTGTGGCTAACTAGTGTCTTAGTTCTGCACGCTGATCTTCCAGCAAGCTTTATTTGTTCGATCATAAACAAAATATCGCCACAGGGGGAGGTAAGAGAGGGGAGTGGAGACCGGCAGATCCCCGGGGCTCTGGCCAGCCAGCCTAAGTCTACTTGGTAAGTTCCCAACTCATGAAAGATCCCATCTCAAAAAGAGGAAAAAAAGAAAAGAAAAACCGTAAAACGGACAGCGCCTGAGGGATAATGCTGCAGGTTATCCTCTCTCTCTCTCTCTCTCTCTCTCTCTCTCTCTCTCTCTCTCTCTCTCTCTCTCTCTCTCTCTCTCTCACACACACACACACACACACACACCACTCTCACACATACAGTAATAATAATAAAACTGGGAATTCCTGATGCTGACACAGAGCACTAGTGCAAGCATTGGGCTCTCCCTACCACTCTGTGGCCTGCCATTGGAGTGTGCCCAGTTTTGGGGGTTCTGAGTCCAAAGCAAGCAGTTTAGTGCACATCCCAGCTCTGGGAGAAGACTCTGGGCATAAAGGGGACATCTTCTAGTGAGCATGTCACACTCAGCATCACAGGGCTCACGGGGACCTCACAGTCTCCAGCTTGGGGCCACATCTCCTTCCCTCCTGTCTCCTTCCTCGTACCCTATTTAGCTGAGTCCTTCTCTGGGTTAGACAAATCCAAAAACAGAAGAAAGCTATACTTTTTATCCTCTCGAGCCTCTCGTATCAGATGACAGTCTCTTCGACTCAAACTTTTCATCAATAGGGGCCTTTGTTCAGTCCTGGGACAGAAGGATGACTTTGGACGGCAGCCACCAGGAAGTCCTGCCGATCAAGGAGACCTGGCAGATGCAGGGGGGGGTTGCCAGGACCTTCCCCACCCCCAAGAAGGGGGACTCTTCCACCCTGGGTAGCTCCTCTCTGAGTGAGTTCACTGCAGCTTTGGATCCTGGAGGTGGCAGAGCAGTGACCACCCAATTGCTGGGCCCAGCAGCAATTCCACAGGAGCAGAGATCAAAGAACGGCAAGGGCGAGTCGGAGAAAGGCCCTGGGAACTCAGGTTGTATGAAGGCTTCTTGCAAGGGGGCAGCTTGAGCAAACTGTTTCAGTGTATTCACTCTGTCCAATGCACTCCATCGGGTCGGTCATCCCATGGCCACCTAGACTTGCTGTTTGGGCTGCCACAAGTCATGGCACAGATGGCTTAAGCAACGGGTGTTTTTGTTTAACTCTGGAGATTGGAAGCCTAAGACCAAGGTGCCCTTGCACTCCTTGGCTTACACATGGTCTTCCTCTATGCCCGTCCCTCCGTGTGCCCAAATAGCCTTGCTGCATGGCTTTTCCTGGGAAGACAAAAAGAAACGTCTGATCATCCCAAACAAGGTCCCAGTGACCAAGAAAAGAATTGCACTGAAGTTCATCCTGGTGAACTAATGCATTTATTAAGATTGCAGAAGTAGGGGTACCCCAAATCAGCAACACAGCCCCTTCATTAATTCCCTGGGTGGTTTATCGGCAGTAAACCACTGAGAGTCCCACGTCAGTCAATAGCACACATCTTACATGATCTTATGGAGGGCAGAGTTGCTGAAGGTGAAGGCCTTGGGAGCCTCCTTCCACAACAGTGTGCTTAGAGGTTTGATCACATAGAGGGCTTGCGTGACTCCTCAAAAGTGCTGGGCCTTAAACGGTGATTGCCATGTCAACCTGGAGGAAGTACAATAAGGATACCATTAAGACTGGGCCGGCCTCATCCTAATTGCTTCTTTAAAAGCCCTAGCTCCAAGGGCTCAGTCAGTAAAACACTTGCTTTGCAAGTAAAAAGGACCTGAGTTCAGTACCCAGAACACAGTGACAAAAAAGCCAGACATGGTGACACATCCTTCTAACCACAGCACTGGGGAGGTAAAAACATATCACACATATACACTACTCACCACGTATACCCAGGACATACTACACACACCACACATACAGACATACACCACATACACATCATACAGACATATGCTACATACATGCAGACACACCAAGCATACAGACACATGTCATACATACACACCACTCAATACATGCACCACATACATGTACATATAACACACATATACAGGCCACACACTATTACATAATACCATACACATATAGACATATCATATATATATACCACATAAGCATTTCACATATACAGTATACATATACACACATACCCGTTATGGCATGCTATGCACATAAACCTCATACACACTATGCATTATACACACTATACATACCACACATACTTCCTCACTATACATAACATGCATATACCAAACACTAGTACATACTAACACACACATACAGACCACATGCATCACACACCTTTCACATGCACCACACATACCACACACTACTCACACATACATTGTGCACACCACATATCACAACATACAAACAGCACATGCCTCATATATATCACACACTACCACACATAGACCACATACACACTACACAGACCGCATACACATATCACCCATATCACACACAAACTACACAGTACCATACACATTTATACCACACAAACATGCCGGATACACATCACACGCACACATACACACACCACAGTACCACACATACCTCGCACAAACACACTGCACACACACACACACACACACACACGCACGCACGCACGCACGCACGCACGCACGCACGCACGCACTGCAGTGCAGTCCTGACTATTGCAGCAGAACAGTTGGGGTTAGCATTCAGACACTGGGATGCCTGGGAAACCCAGGTAAAGGCTGGGAGCTGCCTGGGGTGACTAGCAGAGGAGGAGACACAGCGTGGCACCTGAGAGCAGGCAGCTCTCCTCCTACCCACCCCACTGTGTGGAGACCACAGTCCTGCCTCAGTCCAGGCAGCTAGACCCCACCCCGTGGACGATGCTTCACTTTGCCCCAGTCACTCTGCGGCCCTGACAGAAGTCTGTGGGGCCAGGAGCTCAATCCCCGAACTTGAGAGGCTGTTTCTTTTAAGGTGGATTCTGTTTCCCTCAGAGACCTGCTGGGGGAATCTCTTCAAAAGGAAGCGCTCTTGGTCCAGAAATAGAATGTGATTTGCTCCCTAACAATGTTTAATTAAGCTCAGAGCAGCAGTGAGGGGACTCTTCCTCCCTTCCCAAATTGCCTCACCTTGAGGTGTTCTAAGAGACAGATCTCTTAATGCATTTCAAATCATGTTAGAGCGGCAAAAATCTAATTTTCATACTACTTCTTATAGATGGGAATTTAACTAAAGCCTCCATCAAGATTAAGGAAGGCTCGATTCAGAGGCCCGGGAGAAGGGCAATCAGTGGGAGAAGATGTCAGAGGAAGGGAGAAAGGGGAGAGGCTGGGGACCTTGGGTGTGACACTGGAGAGGATGGGGACCCTGGCTGTGACACTGGAGAGGCTGGGGACCCTGGGTGTGACACGGGAGAGACTGGGCATCCTGGGTGTGACACAGGGGAGGCTGGGGACCCTGGCTGTGACACGGGAGAGGCTGGGCATCCTGGATGTGACACAGGAGAGGCTGGGGACCCTGGCTGTGACATGGGAGAGGCTGGGGACCCTGGCTGTGACACAGGGGAGGCTGGGGACCCTGGCTGTGACATTGGAGAAGCTGGGGACCCTGGCTGTGACATGGGAGAGGCCGGGGACCCTGGCTGTGACACGGGGGAGGCTGGGGACCCTGGCTGTGACATTGGAGAAGCTGGGGACCCTGGCTGTGACATGGGAGAGGCCGGGGACCCTGGCTGTGACACGGGGAGGCTGGGGACCCTGGCTGTGACATGGGAGAGGCTGGGGACCCTGGCTGTGACACGGGGGAGGCTGGGGACCCTGGCTGTGACATTGGAGAAGCTGGGGACCCTGGCTGTGACATGGGAGAGGCTGGGGACCCTGGCTGTGACACGGGGGAGGCTGGGGGCCCTGGCTGTGACATGGGAGAGGCTGGGGACCCTGGCTGTGACATGGGAGAGGCTGGGGACCCTGGCTGTGACATTGGAGAGGCTGGGGATCCTGGCTGTGACACAGGGGAGGCTGGGGACCCTGGCTGTGACACGGGGGAGGCTGGGGACCCTGGCTGTGACATTGGAGAAGCTGGGGACCCTGGCTGTGACATGGGAGAGGCTGGGGACCCTGGCTGTGACACGGGGGAGGCTGGGGGCCCTGGCTGTGACATGGGAGAGGCTGGGGACCCTGGCTGTGGCATGGGAGAGGCTGGCAACTGCTCTTTGATGTTGGTGAGACAAAGACAGGTGGGGTCTGGGGACTGTAGAGACCAGAGAGGAGGAGAGGAAGGAGCATCATTAGTTGCCATAGTAACGAAGGAGCAAGGAAAGGGGAAGGAAACCCTAGGGGGACCTGGAGGAAGAGCTGCATTTTGCTGATTCTACTCATTGCCTGTATAAATCAGTTCCTGTTGGATTAAGTCCAGAACGATATTAAACCTGGATACAGTAAGTGAACACCTATGTGGTAAATCTCAGGGTCTCCTAAAGACCCCTTGGATTCAGAATGTTTCCAGTGCCATCCTGCCGTGAATCATGCCTGTGAGGCCACTGAGTAGTATTTCCTGGACCCCTAAGACGTTATGCTCAATTATAAATCTTCATTAGAAGGTTTAATGACTTGGTGGCACTGTATGTTTATCCAAAATTTATTCCCTCTGACTTTCTTAGGGGGCGGGGCTTCCTCTATGAGGTTCAGGTGAGCTGACTTCTGTTAATTAACATGCTTGTGTCTCCTAGGCCGTTCAAATCCATTCATGTTGAGAGTGAGGACTAATGGCTGTCCCCAAGCCATCCCAGCCACCATCCTTTCTCTGCCTTGAGGGACCCAATCCTCTGAACTGTGAGCTGAAATTGGCCCATCTTCCTGTAAGTGCCTTCTGTCACTGAGTCACACAAGGGCAGAATGTCAACTTCCATGATGCCACCTGGGCTCTGCAACAGCACAGAGCAGGTATTATAGCATCTTTTCCCAGCAAGTCTATGGAGAAAGAGGGGGAGATGAACCCAAACAAAAGAGCATCCAGAGCCATGGGGAGGGGAGCTCCTGGGGTATCTGTGAGAGCAGATGATCTTCTGAAAGGAATAGAGTCATCTCCTCCATTCTTGGGTATAAACAGCACTGCCCTAGCATGGTGACAGAGGGGACATTGATAATGGTGCCAAGGGAATCGCAACAGGGCCTGGCTGGGAAGGCAAGCCCACTGCAATTCCATGGACAGCAGATACTACCAATACACAGTGCACTGTGTAACCTAAATGACCACCACCTGGTGGAGATGGGTAATAAAATGTGGGCCATCAGTATATTCTCCCACAATAAAGAGAAAGTACTAATCCTACCACAGCATGGATGAATCCTGAAAACATTTATGCCAAGTCAAACCCTGACACAAAATACTGCCTTTTGTGTAATTCTGTTTATATGAAATATGCAGGGTAGGAGAAATAGGAAAGTATTTATAGTTGCCCAAGATTATAGGAACAGGGAAATTGTGGGGTGACGGCTGGAGTACAGGGTTCCCTTGGGGTGATGAAGTGTATTGAAACGCACTGTGGTGGTAATTGGTTATGCAGCTCTGTGAATATACTAAAAGCATTTCAATTGTACGTTTTAAAATGGGTGAAATGCATGTTGTGTGAACAATTTCCTAATAAGACCGTTTCCAAAGGAAAAAAAAAAAAAAAGCAAGGCTGTCGGGCTTCCCAGTCCGTGAGTGGTAGGGTAGGGGTAGAGAGTGACCTCAGAAAGCCTTAGGGCGCATCATGTGACACCACCACTGTGGACAGACTCTCAGTCCCCAGCGACAGAGACCTTGCCGTGGGCTGGCACGCTAACAAACCGCTCCACTCTCAATCTTCCTTATGGGATCTGTCTTAGCTACATGACATGCTCTCTCTTTCTGGGCCATACCCTAGGAATCCCTGGGGTTCCCACTCCAGCAGCTTAGAACCTGTTTGTAGGCTCTGTAGGTGCTTCCTCAGGTCCACCCTCCATGTTGGCAGAATGTAGCAAGTTCTCAAGGCTTGAGGCATCGTGGGGGGTGGGGGGCGAAAGGTGAGCCACCTATGGGCTGTGAGTGCCGCCCAGGAGGGCTGTGACCTGCCAGCTGGAGCCATCATGCTCTGATGAAGCCATCTGAGGAGTATGCGGTTCCGAATTTAAACTTGACCTTTCAGGTCATTGTGTAGCATGATTCACCAGGATGAAAGGCTAGAACACTGGGCCATGTGTTCGTCCACTTTATAGCCCTGTTTGAACGGTTGCGTGGCGTTTCCTCTCTAAGCTTCTGCTTCGCTTCTATAACGGCAAGGATCTGAGATCCTAAAAAGTGCTATGTCTGAGAGAGGAATCTATCCCAGCTTGTCTTTCTAGTGAATCAGGGTGTGAGGTTTCCCAGGCTGTGATTGCAGATTTCAAAAACACAGTTCGCAGATTCCTTGCTCCAGGCTAAACAGAGAGCTGCCACATGGCTGCCTGCAACCTTGAAGTTTAACCATTTCTCTCAATGAGGTCTCAGCTGGGCCCAGATACTTGGGACTGCAAGGCACCAGCTGATAGGAGCTCTAAGAGCTGGATGAAGGAGTCCCTTGTCTGCCCTTACTTTCTTGACTTTTCTTTTTTAAGATGTAGCAATAGAGTCACCAGCAGCAACTTCAGGGAGAGTCTATTTTGACTTCCTACTCCAGGGCTTTAGAAGTCTGTGATGCTAGGGAAAGCAGGAAGGCGGGAGGAGGGAGCCGAGAGACCTCTCTCCACCACACACAGGAAGCAGAGGGAGTAAGCTGCAAGTGAGGAGAGCCCACCCCAGTGATGGCTGCACCTCCTAAAGGTTCCATAACATCCCCAAATAGCACCACGAACAGGGTGTTCAAATACTCCCTGTTGAATGGAAATGAGGGACTGTAAGACAGAAACCAGCCAAGAAGGCCAATGTCTCTCTATCAGAGCTCAGTGAGACTCTAGTTTCTTCTCTCTGTTCCTCTCCACTACAGCTAGTCCGATGGTGTGGTGATTTGAATGTAGTTGGCCTCCATAATCTCATGGGGAGTAGCACTACCAGGAGGTGTGGCTTGGGTGGAGTAGGCGTGGTCTTACTGGAGGAAGTGTGTCACTGTGGAGGTGGGCTTTGAGGTTTCCTATGTTCAGGATACCACCCAGTGTCTCAGTTGACTTCCTGTCGCCTGCATGATGTAGGACTCTCAGCTACTCGTGCAGTACGGCATCTGCCTACACACTCCCATGATCCCTGTGATGACGATAATGAACTGAACCTCTGAAACCGTAAGCGAGACCCCTCAAAAAAGAGTTGCCATGGTCATGGTGTCTTTTCACAGTAACAGATACACACCTAACAGATAAACACCCCACCCTGTCCTTAAAGAGGCTTTCCATGGAATGATGAGAATAATACTTCAAGAGCTGTGAGTCAACCAGAAGTCTGGATGGGTCTGGAGAGGACAGACACCTAGGATGGACACCAGCAGCCAGGACACCTGGGGCACAGAATGCTTTTCTACCCCCTCTAAAAAAGATCTTACAGAGATCTCCAGAGAGAGAGAGAGAGAGAACTGTGAGGAGCCGCCCTCACTATCGCTATCGCCATTAGAAGATGGCGCTGACATCTGCTGTCAGTTGGAGTTTACCGTTTAAGCTGTGCCTCACCCGTCATCTGGGGTGATGAGCAAACCACCAATCCCGGCTCTACACGTCTCACTCGGAGCTCCTAGGCTTATATAAGGGGCTGGGTTTCTTAGCTTGGGGTCTCCCTCTCAGAAGCTGATCATCTATCTCTCAAGATGCATTAAAGCTTTACTGCAGAAGGATCCGAGTGTCCTGCGTCGTTCTTGCTGGCGAGATGGTAGCGCGGGACATCTGGTGCCGAAACCCGGGAACTCTTCAACATCACTGGCGCCGCGGGAGACCCCTCGGAAGACGGGGCAGATTCAGAACTGCAGGGACGTAAGTTCAGAGAGGTATGCTTTATCCTGAACACCCCTTTTCTCGACTTTGGCCTTAGTTTGTCATCACCGTGGGACGGGTCAGTGGAGGCTTTGGTGCTAGTCCTGTTTGTCCTTCTTCTTCATCGTGGCTGGTACTGACAGAACGGTGCTGTCAGTCTGGTAAGTCGAGCGCCGTTTTTTTAGATAAGCCGCTAGCGCGATGGGGTTGTCACAGTCAGTGGTTACTGCCCTACAGACTGTGCTAAAACAAAGAGATCTCAAAATTGCACCACGAACACTTCAAAATTTTGTGAAGGAGGTAGATAGAGTGGCACCATGGTATGCTTGTTCCGGGTCCCTCACTGTGGCCTCATGGAACAAGCTAGGTAAAGAACTAGACAGGAAGCATGCAGAAGGAGATCTCCACTTAGGTACCAAAGCCATTTGGAAGCTAGTTAAAAACTGCTTGGAGGATGAGGCCTGTCACCCTGCTATAGTAGAAAGTCAGGGAACCTTAGAGGAAGTTCAGGATAGCATGTCAGAAACTGAACGGAGTGAGAGAATGGGAGCTCGCAAAAGGAAAGACATGTCTAAGAAAAAAGGCCCTCCCCAAGAAGTTAAGAAAGGGGAGAGAAAGAAGGGAGTGATCATTCACCCCCTAACAAATCTAAGAAAAAGAAAAAGCCAGAATCTAGGCTATACCCTACGGTAGAGCTAGAAGCCTTGGAGCTAGATAATTCCGATTCTGACACTCTGGATTCTAGCGAAGAAGGTGGTCTAGAGGAGGAGGTGGCACGGTATGAGGAAGAAAGATATCACCCTGATAGACACCGGCCGCTGAAAACAAAAATGAATGTGAGGCCACCACCTATAAATCCGGCGGGCTCATGCCCCTCGGCGCCTCCGCAGTATGAGCTTCGGCTGAATACTGGTACTGACTCCTTTTTACCTTTAGAGGAACGGAGAAAAATACAAATGGCTTTTCCAGTATTCGAGAATGTGGAAGGCAGAAGAGTACATACTCCCGTAGATTACAATCAAATCAAAGAATTGGCCGAATCCGTTCGTAATTATGGGGTCAATGCTAACTTTACCACAATACAGGTGGAAAGGCTTGCTAATTTTGCCATGACTCCCACTGACTGGCAGACGACAGTGAAAGCAGTGCTTCCCAACATGGGACAATACATGGAATGGAAGGCTCTCTGGTATGATGCAGCCCAGGCGCAAGCTAGAGTTAATGCCACAGCTGAAGATGAGAATCAGAGGCAGTGGACATTTGAAATGCTGACAGGTCAGGGTCAACATGCCCTTAATCAAACCAACTACATCTGGGGCGTCTATGGTCAGGTGTCGGCCGCCGCTATTAAAGCATGGAAGGCCCTCACAAAAGGGGAGAATCCAGTGGACACCTTACAAAGATTGTCCAAGGACCCCAAGAGCCATTTTCAGACTTTGTAGCCAGAATGACCGAGGCCGCCGGTCGCATCTTTGGTGATTCAGAACAAGCTATGCCCCTGATTGAGCAACTTGTCTATGAACAAGCAACCCAGGAATGTCGAGTGGCTATCGCCCCTCGCAAAAGCAAAGGTTTACAAGATTGGCTCAGAGTGTGCAGGGAGCTGGGGGGACCCCTAACCAATGCAGGACTAGCTGCCGCCATTTTACAAACGCACAGGCGTAGAGATTTATCTAGTCGAAAAGTTTGTTTTAATTGTGGGAAAATGGGGCACCTTAAGAAAGATTGTCAATCCCCTGAAAGAACAAGAGAACTGGAGCTTTGCCGTCATTGTGGTAAAGGTTATCATAGGGCTAGTGAATGCAGGTCAGTCCGGGATATGAAAGGGAGGCTTCTGCCCCCTATTGAAGAACCCAAGGTACCCCAATCAAAAAACGGGTCACGGGGCCCATGGTCCCAGGGCCCTCAGAAATATGGGAACCGATTTCAGAAAAGCAATCAAGAGGAAGTAGAGGCTTCCGAGGAACCCCCGGAATGGACTTGCGTGCCGCTTCCGACTTCTTACTCATGCCCCAAATGAATGTTCAACCGGTCCCAGTCCATTCCCCTGGACCTTTGCCCCCTGCCACCATTGGGCTTATTCTGGGCCGTGGCTCCTTAACTTTACAGGGACTCATTATATATCCTGGGATTGTTGACCCGTATCATAAAGAGGAGATTCAAGTTCTCTGTTCTAGCCCTCGGGGTGTATTTTCTATAAAGCAGGGAGATAGAATTGCACAACTGGTGTTGCTGCCCTCCCTCGGGGATGGAGAAACCTACACTTTACAAAAAAGGGCTATGGGATCTTCTGGAAGTGATTCAGCCTATCTGGCTATACCCCTAAATGAGAGACCTACAATAAAATTGTTAATTAATGGAAAAGAATTTGAAGGGATAATGGATACGGGAGCAGACAAAAGCATTATTTCACTCCATTGGTGGCCGAAGTCTTGGCCCACTGTTGTTTCATCTCATTCTCTACAAGGTCTTGGATACCAGTCCTCTCCTGCCATCAGTGCCTCAGCCTTAACCTGGCGGAACGCTGAGGGCAAACAGGGATGTTTTACCCCCTATGTGTTGCCACTCCCTGTAAATTTATGGGGACGGGATGTGTTACAAGCCATGGGCATGACCCTAACTAATGAATACTCCCCCAGGCATCAGCCATTATGGCAAAGATGGGGTATACAAAGGGTAGAGGCTTGGGTAGGCAAGAACAAGGCAGAATAAAACCCATTACACAACATGGAAATCGGGGTAGAAAAGGACTGGGTTTTATTTAGGGGCCGTTGAGGCTTCACGACCCATACCGTGGAAAACAGAGGAGCCGTTATGGGTCTCTCAATGGCCTCTATCCTCTGAAAAATTAGAGGCTGTCACAAGATTAGTGCAAGAACAGGAACGGCTGGGGCATCTAGAGCCTTCTACCTCCCCATGGAATACACCAATTTTTGTTATTAAGAAGAAATCTGGGAAGTGGAGATTACTCCATGACCTGCGGGCCATTAACAATCAGATGCATCTTTTTGGCCCTGTTCAAAGAGGACTTCCTTTGCTTTCTGCACTTCCTCAAGATTGGAAGCTTATTATTATAGATATTAAGGATTGTTTCTTCTCTATTCCACTTTACCCACGGGATAGACCAAGGTTTGCCTTCACTATCCCTTCTCTTAATCATATGGAACCAGACAAGAGATTTCAGTGGAAGGTACTGCCGCAAGGCATGGCCAATAGCCCAACAATATGTCAGCTGTATGTGCAGGAGGCTTTGGAGCCAATTAGGAAGCAATTTACATCTTTAATCATGATCCATTATATGGACGATATTCTTATTTGTCACAAAGAGTTAGATGTTTTACAAAAGGCTTTTCCCATGCTGGTGGCTGAATTAAAACAGTGGGGATTAGAGATTGCCTCAGAAAAGGTTCAAATTGCAGATACAGGCCTCTTTTTGGGCTCAATGATTACTCCCAAAAATATAGTTCCTCAGAAAATAGAAATTCGCAAAGACCACTTACAAACATTAAATGATTTTCAGAAACTTCTGGGAGATATAAATTGGTTGAGGCCCTTTTTAAAAATTCCATCTGCTGATCTAAAACCCCTCTTCGATCTCCTGGAGGGTGAGCCTCATATCTCCTCACCCAGAAAATTTACCCCTGCCGCCCACCGAGCCTTACAGATGGTGGAAGAGGCCTTACAGGAAGCACAATTACAACGTATTGAGGAGTCACTACCTTTTAATCTGTGTGTTTTTAAGACAGCTCAATTGCCAACTGCAGTCCTGTGGCAACATGGACCATTACTTTGGATTCATCCAAATGCTTCCCCTGCTAAGATTATTGACTGGTACCCTGATGCTGTTGCACAGCTCGCGCTTCGCGGAATAAAAGCAGCTGTTACGCATTTTGGCAGGGATCCTGATTCCTTGATTGTGCCTTATACTGCTGCACAAGTTCAGACCTTGGCAGCCACATCTAGTGATTGGGCAGTTTTAGTTACTTCCTTTTCAGGACAAATTGATAATCATTTTCCAAAGCATCCAATTTTACAGTTTGCCCTAAACCAGGCTATAGTGTTTCCACAAGTGACAGCTAAAGACCCACTCCCAGATGGGACTGTGGTGTACACTGATGGATCGAAAACTGGTATGGGAGCTTATGTGGTCAAGGATAGGGTTATATCTAAACAATATAATGAAACTTCACCTCAAGTTGTAGAATGTCTGATAGTACTGGAGGTTCTTGAGGCTTTTCCAGGACCCCTCAATATTGTATCAGATTCCTCTTATGTGGTTAATGCAGTTAATCTCCTTGAGATAGCTGGAATAATAAGATCCTCCAGCAGAGTTGCTAACATCTTTCAGAAGATACAAGCTGCCTTGTTAAATAGGAGATTTCCTGTTTTCATTACCCATGTCCGAGCACATTCTGGACTCCCAGGTCCCATGTCCTTAGGGAATGACTTAGCGGACAAGGCTACAAAGCTGGTGGCCGCTGCCTTGTCTACCCACACACAAGCAGCAAAAGAATTCCATCAGCGCTTTCATGTGACGGCTGAGACCTTGCGCCGTCGTTTTGCTCTATCCAGGAAAGAGGCTAGGGAAATTGTTACTCAATGCCAGAATTGCTGCGAATTCTTACCTGCTCCCCACGTGGGAATAAACCCACGTGGCATTAGACCATTGCAGATGTGGCAGATGGATGTTACTCATATTCCCTCTTTTGGAAGGCTTCAATATGTTCATGTTTCTGTTGACACCTGTTCTGGCGTAATGTTTGCCACACCCCTAACAGGGGAAAAGGCCTCATATGTGATTCAACATTGCCTTGAGGCCTGGAGTGCTTGGGGAAAACCCAGAATTTTAAAAACAGACAATGGACCAGCATATACCTCTCAAAAATTCCGACAGTTTTGTCGGCAAATGGATGTTACCCATCTAACTGGCCTACCTTATAACCCTCAAGGACAGGGCATTGTGGAACGTGCCCATCGTACACTCAAATCATATCTGATTAAACAAAAGGGAGTATTGAGGATGTTCTACCCTCGGTACCAAGAGTTGCTGTGTCCATGGCACTTTTTACCCTTAATTTCTTGAACTCTGATGCCCAAGGCCACACTGCGGCCGATCGCCACAGTTTAGAGCCTGATAGGCCAAAAGAATTTGTAAAATGGAAAGATGTGCTAACTAATGAATGGAAAGGCCCGGATCCTATTCTAATAAGATCCAGGGGAGCTGTGTGTGTTTTTCCACAGGAGGAAGAAAACCCCCTGTGGATCCCTGAAAGACTCACTCGAAGAGCTCCTTCACAACTCCAGAATAAGAAGGATGGAGGCCAAGTGGGTGATGAAGACTCTCCTACTCGGGATGATGGTTCCTAGTATGATGGGAGAGTTACGGTGGGCCATCATGTCTACCTTCCCCCTACCGATGCCAGTGATGCATAATGCCCAGGAGTTCCCTAGATTTTTCACAACTAATAGAGAGTTGGGGCTTGCCTTTTTGCCTTTAGATCCTCAGATACAGAGTTTTCAGGATGAGAGAACCTTGTCATTGGTAGGAAGCTTGTGCTTTACTGTGATTTCTTCATTAAAGGATAATTTTATTCATATGGATCCAGAAAGATCTAATGCTAATCCTTTTGAATTAATGGAAGCTGTACTGATCTTTCTCCTATGGCAATGATTGCTGGAGGATATAGTGAGAAGGGACAGATTACTTTTGATTGGAAAGGGGCATTAGGCAACAGTCTGAGTGAGGGACAGAGCTCTGGATCATCTGATTGGTCCTCCTCCAATGTTAAGTATACCCCTTTTAAGAGAACTAATTATTCAGCTGCTCCAATTTGTGTTTGGCTGCCCTTTATTTGGGTTGTGAGTAATGATACCTTAGGTAAGAATCAGAAAGAAATAAATTGCTCTGCTTAGAATTGTTTTTATGCATTATGCTGGGATGCTATTAAGCACCCTTTTGCTTTGGTAATGCGCATGCCTCGATTTGTTCCAGTTCCTGTTGAGGTGCCAAGTAGTTTGAGTTTGTTTAGGGAAAAGCGAGATTTTTGGGATCTCTGCTATTATTGTGGGCCTGATAGCTGCCGCCGCGGTTACTGCTTCGGTTACCGCCTCGGCCCTTGCACTTTCCGCCACTGTGCAGACAACTCAAACCATTAATGAACTATCGGCCACTGTGACCATGGCCCTAGATAAACAGGCCACTGCCAATTCTCAGATACAAGGAGGCCTGATGTTGGTAAACCAACAGATTAATTTGGTTCAGGAACAATTGGATATATTGTGGCAGATGGCCCAATTGGGATGTGAACAAAAGTTGCCTGGCCTTTGTGTCACTTCAGTACAATATGAGAATTTTACAAGAGCAGCTAACCTGTCAAAAGCTCTGTCTCAACATTTATTACAGAATTGGACTTTTGAGTTTGAGCAGACACTCCGTGAGTTGAGAGTGGCGATCCTGCAAGTGAATTCGACGCGTCTGGATCTTTCTCTGATGGAAGGCCTCTCCTCCTGGATTTCATCTGCATTTTCTTATTTTAAGGAATGGGTGGGGGTGGGATCATTTAGCCTAGTTCTCTGCTGTGGAATAGTGTTGATGCTTTGGATGGTGTGTAAGCTCAGAGCCCAAACAAAAGAGACAAAGTGATGGTGGCACAAGCACTTGCTGCCTTAGAACACGGAGCCTCCCTGACATTTGGTTAACCATGTTAAAGCAATAGGTCGCTGGCCTCCCGGCTCTTGCACCCCACGAGGCTAGTCTCATTGCACGGGATAGAGTGGGTAGGCTTCAGCAGCCCAAGGAGTTGCAAGGCTAAGCACTGCACAGGAGAGGTCTGCGGTATAACGACTTTCTCCTGGGAGATAAGTCATCTTGCATGAAGGTTCTATGTCATGATCTCCTTCCCCCAGAAAAACGACATCAGGACTGGTCAGGGCTCCCTCTGGGGATAAGACCCTGGAGAGGAGCTTTGTACATGTTCCAAATTTGCACATGGGGATTTGACCTCTATCTCCACTCCAAAGTTGTGGGTGTCCTATGGCTTCAAAAATAAATGAATAGGGGGAGATGTGAGGAGCCGCCCTCACTATCGCTATCGCCATTAGAAGATGGCGCTGACATCTGCTGTCAGTTGGAGTTTACCGTTTAAGCTGTGCCTCACCCGTCATCTGGGGTGATGAGCAAACCACCAATCCCGGCTCTACCCGTCTCACTCGGAGCTCCTAGGCTTATATAAGGGGCTGGGTTTCTTAGCTTGGGGTCTCCCTCTCAGAAGCTGATCATCTATCTCTCAAGATGCATTAAAGCTTTACTGCAGAAGGATCCGAGTGTCCTGCGTCGTTCTTGCTGGCGAGACGGTAGCGCGGGACAGAGAACACAACTTCACTCCCACATATAGTCCCTAATTTACTGCTCTAATCTAAAGTGGAAGAATCTATTCCAATTGGTCAATTGACAGGTTTTAATAATTTTTGTCAAATAACTCAGAGAGTTTAGAAAATTAAGTGACAGAAGTCACAAAAGTCCTCGCATTTCTTTACACTTGAAAAATGTTTCTGAGATCAACTCTTGTTACCAATTTAAAAATCCACAGGAATGCAGTTACTGATGACTTTTAACACCGAGTGAGAGCACTGGAGATGTAGATCACTGTTAGTGGTTAAGAGTTCAAATGCTGCTTTTCTAGAGGGCCCGAGTTCAGTTCCCAGCACCTGTGTCAGCAACCCTGTAACGGCAGCTCTAGCAGATGGGACAGTTCTGACTTCAGGGAGTACCCCTACTCGCATGCGTATATACCCCCAACATACAAGTACACATAACTTAAAATCTTTAAAAATAAGAAATATCCATTTAAAGACATATGAACTAATTGACCAGGGAGAAAGCTCCATCTACTTATACAGAAATTTCCAATTAGACTCGAGGTTTTTATTCACTTGCTAGCTAAGCATCTGAAATAGCACTTGTTTTGATTGTGAGTGAGTTATTATGATATGAAATCAGACCAAATGTTAACAAGAGTCTATGGTTAGGAGAGGGAATCATTTTCATCAGTGATGTAGCCACTGATTAGCTGTCTATGCTCATCCAAACAACCCGAATTGGGACATACACACACACACACACACACACACACACACACACACACACACACACACACATACACACAAACACATACATACACATTCACATACACAGACACACACACAGACACACACAAACACATACATACACACTCACACACACATACTCGCGTGTGCACATAGGAGGGGAATTTGTTGGCAAAAGGGGCTCAGTGATTCAATGGGATTAGAGAGAGTGATGGGGATATATATGATCAAACATAAAATTTTAAGAGTATAATATAAAAATCATTTTTAAAACGACAAAATACAAAACACAAAAACAAACCCAAAAAACCATTTCGCCGGGTGGTGGTGGCGCACGCCTTTATTCCCAGCACTCGGGAGACAGAGGCAGGCAGATGTCTGTGGGTTCGAGGCCAGCCTGGTCTTCAAAGAGAGTTCCAGAACAGTCTCCAAAAGGTACAGAGAAACCCTGTCTCAAAAAACAAAACAAAACAGAAGACGAAATGAGTAGAGTGCGTGTTTTACACACACTCATTTCCTACGGATACATGCACAGGTATACAAAGATAGCTGTGCTGCAGTGGCGGGGGCTTTGGTAGGGATACATATGACTTCCATTCATAAAAACGTGGGCTAAAAATGAAAACTAGAATGAAAATGTATGTCGAAGGGGAGAGAAAATGAAATGGTTCCAAGTTGTTCATGTATTTTTAAAAGGGATGGTGGTGGGTAGCCAGCCTCTGTGGCATTGCATTTAGAAACATCTTTCAGAGTGCTGTAACCATTTTAGTTTAAAATGTCAATATTTGCAATATACCAGAAAGTGCATTCCATGTAATTATTTAAACTTAGGAGAAACATTTGAATGTGTGATCCTAAAAATGTACAAGAAGCTACATGGATTTGTTTAAGAAGTCTTGAGAAAAATGTTAGGGCAGTGTGTGTGTGTGTGTGTGTGTGTGTGTGTGTGTGTGTAGGGTTAGAGGGGGCATTTGAAGGCACACTTGCTCTGCTTTGGAACTGGCATTTGCATGCAAAAGGAAGGTGTCTAGGATGCATGCAAAATCTAGGGCTATAAATGTTCCGGGTCTTTGCCAATCTGTCACAGGCACTCTAGAGGGAAGGGGAACTGTCACAGGCTCTCGTAGGGGGGAAGTGAGCACTGTTTCACTGTAGGAATACTGTCCTTTTGTCTTTCCGGTCTGTTTATGCTGGTGTTTCTTTCAAAACTGCCCTTTCTGCCCTACAGAGGCGGGTAAATTCTGATCTGCAGTTCTGCATCGTTCCATCCTGCCGTGGCCCTCCCGTTCTTAAAGTTTCCGCACCCCAGGGGGTCCCAGCCTCAAAAGCCCGCCCCGGGTAGGGTGCCGGTGTGGGGGGGGGGCGGAGGTGGTCTCTAAAGCTGCCTGTCTTGTCCTCACTTCTTTGGCTGGAACCTAAAGTTTTCTCATTCTGGTTCCAAGGCTATTTCCTGGCAATAAGACGTGGGTAATCAGAGTACAGGGAGAGGAAATGGGCAAATCTCCTGGCACGGAGGTTGCCCTGCAGTCGGAGCTGGGCATCCAGCTGCACGCAGCAAATTGTTGCTAATGATGCACAGAATTATCGTTTCCAGCCCCTCAGAAAAGTCGGAACATCTCCACCCTCTGCACTCAGGGGACCGAGAAGAGTTCCCAGGCCCTCAAGTCTCCTTTAAGTAACTTGCTAAACTTGGGGCGATGCAGCTAGCTTTCCGCCCCTCCTCCCACAGCTGCTGGGCCTGGCACAAGCCGGGGAGCTATGAGGTCATGCTCAGGCCACGTGACCACTGCTGCATCTGTCAACCGTGATACAATTACTAAGACAGTCAGTCTGGGCGCTTATGACATTCAAACCTGTTCCTGCCTCCTCCTCCTCCTCCTCCTCCTCCTCCTCCTCCTCCTCCTCCTCCTCCTCCTCCTCCTCCCTCTTCTCGCGCTGGCCCCTTTCACAACCAAGGGACCGTCTCAAAAGTGCAGGAATCTGAAGTGGATGGCTTCCAGCGGGACAATTTCAAAAAAGGAGTTGAGAGAAGGATGAAAAAGATTGTGGTTCCTGCTGCTGCAGTCTGAAAACCACACTTGAGCCCTGATCTTAAAATCTCTTCTGTTGAAGCAATTTAGCATATGGTTTAGCAGAGTCTTAAAAAGCATGATTCTCAGGACTGCCCTTCCAGATGATAGGAGTTCAATTCCCAGCACCTACATGACAGCTCACAACAGTCTGTAATGCCAAGATCTGACACCCTCACACAGACATACATGCAGGCAAAACACCAATGTGCATAAAATAAATAACTTATTTAAAAAATTATGATACTCTTATCTGGTCGGTGGTACCAGTACTCTGGAGGCAGAGACAATCTGATCTCTATGAGTTCAAAGCCAGCCTGGTCTACAAAGTAAGTTCCAGGACAGCCAAGGCTACAGACAGAAACCCTGTGTGGAAAAACTATAAAAAAATTATGATATTCTTTAACTCATTTAACACAAGTCTAGGTTGGAAATAATTCAAACTGGGGCAGAACTTTAAGTAACCCCAAACCACTGCCTTATTATTAAGATAAACAAGATATAGGACATCATTGGATAAATTACGGCACAGAAAACAACACGGTACCAGGAAGTAACTGAAAATGATGATCTCAGGACGGAAATCACATTGGGTGCTCTTCCAGAGGGTGCTGAAGATTCTCAGCACCCATGGTGGCTGACCACTGTAATTCCCAATCCAGAAGATCTAGTGTTCTCTTCTGGCATCTGGGAGTACCAGACACCCGCATAGTCCATATATATATATATATACATATATATATATATATACACATGCAGGCAGAACACTCAAACACACACAAAAAAAGTAAGAGAACAATAAAAAATTATCTCCGAGAATGCCTCATGACATGGAGCGTGCATGGAAAATGCCACTGACGGGTATTTATGCAACACTCACTGTGGGCCAGCTCTGGCCAAGGCTTTCCATGGAATGATTCCTACACCTCCAAAAGGTAAGTATTGAGCTTATCCTTCTAAAAGTGTAACCGGGAGAAGGGTACTGCCCAAGGCTAACTGGATTACTGATATATAAATATGGAGACTCAGAGTTTATCCAAAGGGTAAAGTGACAGGGCCTGGATTTGAATTAAATTCCTAGTAGCCTAGAGTCCAATCTCCTAACCCTCATGCTCCTAGCTGCTTACCACAATAGCAGTGAGTGAAATAAATAAAACAATTGAAAATTACATTATAACCCTGCACAAACACAGGAGTCCCGACATGCTTAGGGAGAACAAATGGAGCTAGGTGTGGTGTGGTGTGGTGTGGGGTGGTGTGGTGTGGGGTGGGGTGGGGTGGGGTGGGGTGGGGGTGGGGTGGGGTGGGGTGGTCGGTGCCTGTGTCCCCAGCATTTTGGAAACAGAGGCAGGAGCAGCAGGAAATGAAGGTCAGCCTTGATTACACAGCAAGCCTGAGGCCAACCTGAGCTACCAGACTCTCTCTCTCTCTCTCTTTCTCTCTCTCTCTCCCTCCCTCCCTCCCTCCCTCCCTCTCTCTCTCTCTCTTTTCCTCCTTCTCCCCCTCCCTCTCTCCTCTTCTCCTCTCTCTCTCCCTCTCTCAAAAAGCAGATCCCCATACCTTTAGTATGGTATTTCTCAGTAACACAATTAAACAAAACATTACACACAGATCGATTTTACTACAAAAAAGTGTTAATCACAGTATTATTAATGTAGTGAGACCTCGAAAGCAGCTCAGCTGTCAATGACTACTGGATTCATTCAATTATGAAATGTTCTGTCTCTCTCTCTCTCTCTCTCTCTCTCTGAAGACAGGGTTTCTCTGTGTAGCCTCGAACTCACAGAGATCTGTCTGCTTCTGCCTCCCAAGTGCTGGGATTAAAGACATGTGCCACCACTAAATGTTTTCAATAGCTATGGACATTGAAAGTGAAGTTACAAAGCCACACAATTCCGCTATGTGGAAAACCTGGGTATAAAATGATAAGTAATTGTGCATAATGTTTTAGAGACATTTATTATTCCACAGGGCAAGTGAGCCCGTGGTAACCTCAGAAGGATGCTCAAATTTTAAACCTTGAATGCTAAACTTTCAATGTTTTTAAGACTTTCTAAACGTTCTGGACTTCCACAATGTTTTCTTATTTCTTGTATAATTCGGTAATAAAAATAATTGCACGGAGTTAGGGTTCGGTTTCAAAATTAGCATGGAACACATGGAACTCTCATTGGCTTTTTTTAGAGTGACTTCTATTTTGTCTCATTTCACTGTCAAAATTCCCCAGCGAGAATAAGCCCCTCTTTCCCTCCGCTTTACCAAAAGGAAAGTGCGGGTAGAGAGTGAATGAGTTACTAGGTTATTCCAGCAAATGGCTAGCAACTCTGCAACAAGAGCCTATGCCAGCTCCCTTCCTCCCAGTGCCCTGGCCTCTGATATACTGATTTCCTTATGGAAAGGGCTGCTGGAGAATACAAGCTGCCATTATGAAGACCCCAAGATCTAAGCTCCCACTGCGGGTTCTTCCCAGTGGGCAAGCCTGTAGGCAGGAAACATGCCCTACTCATACTCTCTGGGTGACGCCTAAGGCCTGAAGCATTCCCCTGCCTTTCTCCCAACCCCTTAGAAACATTGTAACCTGTTGCTGATTGTTTTCTTATCCTGTCAGATCCTGCTGTTCTTCTCAGCCCCCAGTAAACACACAGATGCTACATTAACTATACAACTGTTGGTCGATGACTAGGGCTTCTTATTTGCTAGATCTGTCTTAATTATTAACCCATTTCTATAAATCTAAGTATTTGCACATGGTCTTATCTTACCAGAGCAGGGTCTGGACCTGCTACTCCTTTGTGGTCTATATGGCAACTCTCCCTTCCTACCTTTCCAAGAATTCTCCTAGTCTCCTAGCCCCTCCTATACTTCCTGCCTGGCCAATCAGTGTTTTATTCATCAACCAATAAGAGAAACATATACACAGAGGGACATCCCCCATCAGCAACCCTTGTATCCAAAAGCAGACTTTCTGGGAACACGCCATGCCTTTGGATGGAGGAAGAGCCTGAGTCCCATCCCCAGCACAAAACAAAACAACAATAACAACAAAGTACAGCTTTTTTGGGGGGTGAAGTTGGGTCATAATTAGGAACACACCTTATGAATGGGGTAACTGTTTGCTGAGCCCCTCTACCATGTGGAGTCCTATTGAAGACACCATCTTGAATGAGTCTGGGACCTTGACCTTGACTTCCCAACTTCCAGACCACGAGTAATCAATGTCTGATGCTCAGAAATGATCTTATCTAAGGCATTCAGGTACAGACCAAGACAAGTGACACCTCACAGCTCCCTCCCCACCCCCAGCACCTACTCAGCCCCTCCCCCACCCTCCACTTATCTGCTGATGTGGTGTTGCTCCTGGGATACCAAGGAGGCAGTTAGGAACCCCCCACCCCTGCCTGAGCAGGGGTTAGGGAAGATTTCATGAGCTATAGCTCTTTAATTCTTCTGAGACCCACTTAAAACCATTCACTATCTGTTTAGTGCCCCTGGTGACTCGGCCCATCTGTGCCCTCAGAATCCTGGAGCCTAAATTGTCCTGTTCAGTGCAAAGGCCACTTACTAATGACGCAATAGGACGCAATAGGACGCAATGGATATTCTCAGAACACATGAATAAGAAGTCTGTTGCTGTGAAGTTTCACTATGTGAAAAGCCAGGGCTCAGATTCCAAAGAGCCAAAGATGACAATCTTCAAACACCTCCCATTGTTTTCCTCCTAGCAATCAAGCCCCACAGCATCTGGCTTCCACTCTTCCTCCCTCCGTCCCCTCTCTGTCCCACCCATCTGTATTTTTCTGTTTCTTCCCTCTGTCTCCTCCTTTCTGTTTCTTTCTTTTTCAGAGAGTGGTTAGCACCCACTAGGAGATAGCCCTGAGCCCGGTGCTGTGGGCTGGGTCCCCTTCCTATCCACTGTGTTCCTTAGGGTGCTGTTAGTACTCTGACACTGTACAGGGCTCAGTCCTTCCCTGGGCCCCTCCAGGTACTGCTCTGGTACAGGCACCCCTGGCCCGTGGGTCCTTCTGTGACTAAGCCCTGAGCCCAGGACATCCTGAGAGTGAAGGCTTCCCTGAGGCCCCAGGCATGGCCCTGCCCTTTCTGTCATAGCTGGTCAGCTATGTGTGTTTTTTATAAAATTGAAAGGTGATAACTTCAGGCTTTTCTGCCTTGTTTTCAATCCCAGGGGTCTTATTAGCAGGTCAGACCCTGGCTGGACTGCTCCCTCGGGACGCCGGATTCAAGCAGGCATTGGCCCTTTGGGTGTTCTGGACTTCTGAGCCTTTTGTAAACTCCAGGACAGGAGTCAATGCTGGTCTGGGAGCACCCAGGATGAATCCAGCAACACCCTCCACAGGTTCATCACCCAGTGACAAAAGAGTTCACGTTCATCATTCTCTGGAGATGGCTGAGGATGTGGGCCAAGAGTCCTATGTCCTGACTCTTGGTGCCTAGGGGTCCTTTTACTGTGTTTGCAGACAGAAGTACTCCACCTCCTTGTAAAGAGGGCCACCCTGCAGGATAAGCGCCATGGGCCACCCTGTAGGACAAGTGCCGTGGACCACCTTGCAGGACGAGCACCAGGGGCTATGAGCTCACTCAGGAAAGCAGGGGCTTCTTTTGTTTTAGGACAGAGGTTAGAGGTGGTGACGGTGGGAGGGGACACTGAGCTTCCTTCCCCATTCTGTCAGTGGTGAGGGTGACTTGAGGGGTGCCATCCGAGTCGTAAGGGGCAAGGTATATACAGGAGAAGCAGTGAACAAAGGGCAGTGTCCCCAGGACGTTGGTTCTCTTAAGACACCGTTTTTCCGTGGAGCAGTCCTGGCTGTCCCGGAACTCACTCTGCAGACCAGGCCGGTCTCGAACTCACTGACATCCACCTGCCTGTGCCTTCCAAGCGCTGGGATTAACCATCTCTAAAACCCCCATAGGACCTCAGGGTCAGCACCAGAGAGCACTGCTATGTTTTCACTGTGGTGGGCTTGGTCTCACAGCTTTCTCTGGGACTGGCCACATGACCAAAGTACCCGTGCCATCTCCGCCTGCTTCTCTCCAGGAAGCTCAGAGTCAGAGCTAAATCTATCTCCTCCCCTTCTCTCTCTGCCTGCTGACAGACCTAACTCTTGATGATGCACTCATCTGTGCAATGTGTGTGTTTGGGGTGGGGGGACTTGTGGAGAGGGTTCCTATCCTCCAGCTCCCTTCACATGGCGGGGTGAGTCTCCACAGCATCCGCGCTACTTTAAGCTACTTTAAGCGCAGGCTCTGCCTTGCAGCCAACAGCTTGCCTCACACCTCAGGAGGAAGTGCTAATGAGAAGACACTTGGGGAAGGGCTATGCCTGCTTTGGGGGGTTCTCACGGTTTGTTCCAAGAGCACACCTTCTTTGGGGGTGGGGGGTGGGTACTAACATATTGCATACCTGCTGATCAAATGCCTAGGCAAGCACCGCCAAAGCAAACACCATGGGGCAGGGCACACACAACTGCCGACTCCCACAGCCATGCCAAGTTAGTGCTGGGGCCACGCGGATTTGAAGACCCAACCGCGCGTTTCCCACAGCCCCTGTGGAGGGCGCTGGTCAGGGACACCCCCCCCCGGAGCGTCCCAGTTTGTGCACACAGGTACAAAGCAAGGCTCTACACGTGGGGGAAAAAGGGTGCAGAAGACCCAGGCACACCCAGACGAGAAGCAAGGCGGGAGGCACAGTCTTCATCATAGTCGGCAGCTCTACTGCTGTGTCCATTTCCCCGGCCCCCCCCCCTGCACGGGAGCAGTAGAGAAGGGTTCTCTTGTCAAGCTCCCATTCTGAAATACCGTGGAGATGCCTTTTCCCCAGACGCGTGTGTCACATCCCTCTTCCTTCTTACAAGCCAGAATAGAGAGGCCCAGGAGTCCCCCCATCCAGAATGCCCATGAATGCTCCCCCAGGGTCCCCGTGTTATCCAACATCAGTTGTAAAACTCACGGGCAGCAAAGATGACCCCCTGTCTGGAAGGCAGTGTCTGGGAGATGAGACAGGTGGGACGGAGGCTCCAGGAAGTAAAGGCTGACGTGTTGAACCTTCAAGGGGACATGGTCCTTGTGACCAGGAACTGGGGAGATGTCAGGACTTTGTTGAGCATCCCTTTTGGCTTTGCCAAAGGGACACTGGAACCACAGGGGGAGAGGAGGAGGGGAAGGAGCAAGGACAAGTTATATGTGGTGTGGCAACTCTGTGAGGAGAATTTGGCAAACCATGGAGAAGGGATTTGGGAGAAGGAAGATTCTAAGTTGATGGGGGAAGTCCTTCTGTACATATGTTTCTCTTATTGGCTGACGAATAAAACACTGTGGCCAATGAGGCAGGAAGATAGATAGGACTAGGATGAGGAGCATTCTGGGAAAGGTAGGAAGAGAGGGCTTGCCAGAACAGTCACCAGGTGAGCCACCAAAGGAGTTAGAGGTCCAGACTCCTTCTCTGGTAAGATAAGACCACGTGGAATACTTTAATAGAAATGGGTTAATAATTAAGACAGAGCTAGCCAATAAGAAGCCCTAGTCATCAGCCAACAATTTTATAATTAATATAGTGTGTCCATGTGTTTCTTTAGGGCTCAAGGGCCACGGGACCAGCTGGGACAGAAAGCTCTCATTACACCAAGTAGCTTTTCTGCTCTCAATTGCAGCCCTTTCCTGAGGCCCTGTGAGATGTCTGCCCGTGGGTTCTAGATAGCACCCTAACTTACGAATAACCTGACCCCCTCCCCGCCAGCTTTGTGCTTGAGTCCCGTGGGCCTTCTGTTCAGTACATGGTCCTAACCAGACAGGGCATAGCATTTGCTCTGGATAGTTGCTCCGAGTTTCCTCTGTTCCAAACCTGTTGATCAATGAACGGCACACACTCACTCACTCACTCACTCACAGATTCAACTTGAAGGCGTACACACCCACACAGACCTAAATGCGGGATCTGTGGGGTCCAGTGTAAAACAAAAACGAAGGATCCTTTGTTTAAACAGGAAGGGAAGTGTGACGACCCAGAAAGTGCTTTCTTTTGCTGTCGCTCTGCTTTTCACGTTTGCTTACCAGTTAATGTCTTCCTAAGTGAAGCAAGACTAGTACAGATTTCACCACTCACTTTAAGTGCTCGCCTCCTGTGTGTGTGTGTGTGTGTATGTGTGTGTGCACGCGCGCGTTAATGTCTTCCTAAGTGAAGCAAGACTAGTACAGATTTCACTACTCGCTTTGAGTGCTCGCCTCGTGTATGTGTGTGTGCACGTGTGTGTGTGCGCGCACATGTGTGTGCACACCACATGTGTGCCTGGTGCCTGCCAAGGTCACAGTGAACTGGGTCCCCTGGAACCAGAGTTAGAGATGGGTGGCTGTGAGCCACCATGTGGGTGCTGGGAATGACCTGGGTCCCCTGGAAAAGCAGCAAGTGCTCTTACGCAGTGAGCGGTATCTCCAACCCCACTATTCCTTTGATAGTATGTAGTGCCCATATGTAAACAAAAAATGACCACAGTCAGGCTGAGGCAGGCAGATCTCTGAGAGTTCGAGGCCAGCCTGGTCTACAGGACAGGTAGGGCTGTTACACAGGGAAACCCTATCTCAAAAAACAAAAGCTAAACAAAAACAAACAAACAAAAAAACCCCACAATCTGTGTTTTTTTTTTTTTTTTTACTTCTCCCAGAAATTACTTCCAGCCATCTGGGAGAGACAGCCCAAATCCCCATAGGCATTCAACTACCTGAGGGAGAATCCTGTGGGCCACAGGCATACCCTGCCTTGGCCTGCCTTATACTTGGGCCCAGAAAGTTGGACAGCTTCTGGGCTGTCTTTCCCATCAGCCTCAAGAACAGCACACTGGACCTGAGCTGTGACAACAGATGTCTATCGTTGTGCTTGACCCTGAACCCCACAGAGCTTATAGACACCCCACTCTGACGCAGCATGCCACCGGGGCAGAGAGGTGGTGATGCTAGCTGGTAACATAGAAGGCTGGGCCCTCAGAGCAGCAGGGGGATGGGAGAGACAGGCCAAGAAGAACTTCAGGAACACAGCCGGGCTTCTGGAATCAATGGGTAGCATGCATAAGCCAAGGATCCAAACCCTTGGTACATACCCCAATGTCCCATCATCAAGAATGTCAAGGCACCGGGCATTGGTGGTGCATGCCTTTAATCCCAGCACTCGGGAGGCAGAGGCAGGTGGATCTCTGTGAGTTCGAGACCAGCCTGGTCTACAGATTGAGTTCCAGGACAGCCTCCAAAACAATACAGAGAAACCCCGTCTCAAAAAAAAGAATGTCAAGACCAAGCACATGAAACCGGAGGTTCAGTTTCTGATTGCCCTAGGCTTTTCTGACCATGAGCCCTGGGGAAGCTGTACCAGACACATCCATGACGTTCACCCTCGTTCCATACCAATGTCACAAGTTACTAAAGCTGAAACACACGCCATATCTGAGTATGCTTAGTACCTGAGACTCATGGGCCAAAGGTGCAGCAATTCAGATCTCACCCTAAGGTGAAGCCATCTCCACTTCCTCCATCCCAGCCTTGAGAATGCCCCCCCGCAGCTGTCATAAACACAGATGAACCAGAGTTTGATTTCTGGGCATCGTTTGGGCTTTATTCCAAAGTTAGCGATGTGTAATTCTTGCAGCTACTGAAAGCTAGGAACCAACACCAGAGCTTCCAAAGAGGAAGACGCACCCCCCCACCCCCAGTTCCCTTTGTCCCAATGACTCGAGACTTCTTTTTGACGTTGCAATTCAACGCCAGTTTCCCTTTCCAGCACCTTAAGTAAAGAACTTTCTGTTGGCATTGCCCCCAAACAAAGTCCTTCGTATATCTGGCATCTTTTCCAGGGCCGCGAGATTCAGTCGACTTTCCAGGGTATTGGAAACCTTTATTCTATGGTCACTGCTGTAGACCTCCACCCCTCCAGCCGCATTCGAAGACAAGTATGCCTCTTGGTCAACCTGGATGTCCGAATGCTTCAGGCAGAGCATCATGTACTGAGGGATGGCTCTTTGCACCGCAGCCTCTACCAGGTGGAGGTCCTGCGGCCTGCAGCGGACGATCATCACAGGCTCCAGCAGCCGGAGCAAGGCTTGGAGCACGAGTTTATCCAGCAGCTCCTGATAAACATGGAGATCCAACACAACTCTACTGAGTCTTACCTTGGCATCCTTGAGCAGCTCCAAGACGAGATTGTCTCGGGCTCTCAGGACCGTGAGCCGCGCCTGATTTCTCATGGTGGACAGCTGGATTTTTTTCTGCTGCTCTATCTGTTTCTCCTTCTTCTCATAGTAATCCATGATCTTCAGTCGCTGGGTCTGCACAAGGCGGCCTTTCTCGATGTTGAACTCTTCCTCCGCCTTGGCGTCAATCTCCTCTGCCTTTTCATTGGCTTCTTGCTCGATGAAAGCCATCATGTGTTTGATCTGTTTCTGCACATCGAGGTCGGTCAGGGCCATGGCTGCTCTCCGGAAGCAAGTAGAGGGAGTATCCGTGGACCCTTTGTGTTTCCGATTTTGACGGTTTCCAGGGGGCTGCGAATGTTCCTCTTCCTCCCTGTGGGGTACACAAAGGGGAAATCCGAGTCTAAAGGGAAGGATCCTGGAGGCCATCTCTATAGCCCTCAGTTCACAAATAAGTAAACGCCAAGTCCAGAATCGGAAAGTGATTTGTAAGAAGCTGTTCGTTCCCTAGTAACAGAGGCTTCAACCTCCATTCCATTCCTTGTCAGCTCATTGTCACCCAATAGCTGGAAGTTGGGGCCAGGAATTCTCTAGGCAGTGATGACTGAAGACTCAGATAAGAAGTCTTTGGAGTAGAAATACCAAATCAATACATAAACATAAAGAATGTCTCCACATGGGGCTGGAGAGATAGCTCAGCCATCAAGACCTGAGTTCAATTCCCAGCACTCACATGGTAGTTCACATCTCCCTGTAACTCTAGTTCTAGGGGATCTGACACCTCATTCTGGCCTCTTCAGGCACTGTACGTATGTGGTATACAGACATATAACATATTCAAACAAAACACCCCCACACAAAATTCTTTTAAAAGGTTAAACAACCAAATAGACACACTATGGGGTGGGGAGGAGTGAGGAGAAGCAGAGAACCTGGTAAGGCAGGATTCAATCCAGGAAGACTTCTCAGAGGCAGAAGGCTTCACAAAACCTCTAATGACGCAAAGAATTAGAGTATGGCAAGGGCGAAGGCACTCTGGGGTGAGACATGGGGCTGAAGAGGCTGAAGTTAGTCTTTTATCTCCAAGCTTGTGGAGATATTTGAATAGCATGGGGGACCTTTAAGGAATCCATCTTTGAAAGCCTCATTCCGTATCTATTGCTCATCCTACACCTACTGTCATCCAAACCTCTGCCAGTATCATCTGGGATCTGGGATCTGAAACAGAGTGTTGGGCTGGAGTGCCTGCCAAACAGCCCCCAAAGACTTGTGTTTGGTTTCCAGGCCCCATGGAAAGGCAGAAGCACAGCTCCAACTCCACACCTCTGACCTCCATGAGTGTACCACAGTATGTGTGCATCTACACTCAAAAACTCATCGCGTGCGCACACACACGCACACACACACACACAGACACCCTCCTCCAGTAGTAATTATAAAGGAGGAGAGAAGGAGGAGGAGAAGGAGGAGGAGCAGGAGGAGGAGGAGGAGGAGAAAAATCCTCAGACTGGGGATATGATTCAGTGGTAGAACATTTGTCTAACATGTACATGGTTCTGGGATCCAGTGTCATGGAAATAAAACAAACAAAAATAAAAACGGAAGAAAACAAAGACACTGTCCCTACTAGGGCCATAAAATGCTATCCTATGGGCATGACACAGCATGACAGTCATGAGTTTACAGCAACTGTGGTTGCCTGCATAGGACCCACAAAAGACTGAACCCACAAACAAACCTTCTATCATAGGTGGATGAGGGAAAGTGGGGTTCCCGCCCCACCCAGGAGAGCTAATGGCAGTCTTGAGCTGCTGAAGGGAGAATGTCACTTTCTTCAGTAGCGTAGCCATCCATGAGTCACTAATGCTCCATTGCTCCATGCCCATGTCCACGCAAGTGACCTGGTTAAATCCAGTGGGTCACAAAGCAAAAAACAAAACAAAAAGACAAAGTACGGCGGAGATTTGGAGGGAAGAGAGGAAGCGTGGGGGGGGGGGAGAAGGGATTGTGGAGGGATCCGTGTGACCAGAATGGATTATATACACATATGATATGTCTAAGAGTAAATTAACTTTTAAAAAAACTCAAAAAATCTCATCAATCTCAGGAAAATGTCTGAATGAAATGAGACTATTCAAAAGAGAAAATGTACAAGGAACTAAATAAATTTTGGAGCTAAAGAATAATTTAATTAGAAAGATACCAAAGGTATAATCAGGCCCAGTGAGACAGCCCAGTGGGTAATGGTACGTACCACCAAGCCTGAAAACCTGAGTTTGGTCCCTAGAACCCACTCAGTAGAAGAAAGAATCAATTCTAGCTAGTTGTCCTTTGACCTCTACACTCGGGCCCTGATATTCATGTAATTTTAAATTTTTGACAAGGCTGGACGTGGTGGCACATGCTCCAATTCCAGCACTTGGGAGCCAGAGGCAGGCGGAGCTCTGTAACCCTGAGGCTAGCTTGGTCTAGCAGTAAGTCCCAGGCCAGCCAGAGCTACATAGCAAGTTCCTATCTAAAATAACTTCCCCCAAAAGATTATTGAACTTGTCTCATGTAATTTTGAGGTATACTTTTGAAAACTGAGGTTTTTTTTTTTTTTGGTTTTGTTTTTTTGTCAATGGCACAAAACATTCCCTGCTCCTACAGGAGACACGTTGATTAAATTCGTTTTAAAAGGCTCCCTGAGTGGCCCTGCTAGTCACCAGCTTTTGGAGTCACTATGGATGAAAGGCAAGGGAGTTCCAGATGTAGGACACCCCAGGCATATGTGTGGAGGAACAAACACACCAAACCAGCCCTTACCAGTTCCCTGCCAGGAGCCGCCTTTGGTCCGGCGCCTGGAGTCTGATACAGAGTGTGGAACTTGGAACACTCACTGGAACATGGCACTGTCACATCCTTCTGTACAGATGACCCAGGCCATCTGACCAAGCAGCTCAAATTCACAGCTAGGCCACCCCTTAGGAAGGCTGGCCGGTTCTGCCAAGAAGTGTCCAAGAGCGGGTTCCTTGGCACAGGGCCGTAGCTAGCGCTAACCTTGTACACTCAGAATCTTGATTAAATTGCTGCAGAGTGGGCCCACTATGAGATGGGCTCCCCTTAACAGATACGTGTATAGACCCAGGCAGCTAGTGTATTAATTTACTAACGGAAACTACAACAGCCATGCTGATTGGTCATGGCTTCTTTTCTCGAAGGCAGATTGACTGTGGAGCTAAATCTGAAGGCTGTTTAATAAGGAAGCAGTCCAATCAGAATTCACCAGATGGTTTCTAAGACAGTCACTCCCATCATGGGGCTGTTGGGTTCCTTTTCACAATGGAGGCATATCTCTGTGCCCGGACAGAGTAGACTCTGCAGTGGGGTTGCCTCAATGCCCAGCTCTGCACTGACCATGCATGTGATTTTTCTGAAGCAGCTCAGGCTCCCCTCCCAACCCTGTTTCATTATGGGTATAATGGGAATATAACACCATCCGCGACATGGGGCCATTGCTTAAATGAAAGAAGTGAAGCTTGGTAGCCGGAGTGGGTGGAGTCACACTTCTTGGATGGCGATTGCCATCTGTACACTGCCGCCATGATCTCTCCTTGGATTTGGGGGGTCACTCATCACAGTCCTTCTTTGGGCATAAGGGAGGTAGATCTGAATCGGCTTTCAATCATTTGCCTCTTTTTTAAGCTTAGCAGCCCTGGCTGGAGTTCAGGAACTCCCCAAATATTTCACAGTACCCTCATTAATAGTCCAGACACAGACACACCTTCCCTCGGTGATGGTGGGTAAAGTTCTGAATTCCAAGGCCCCAGGTTGGGAGTGGGAGTGATTAGCTCATAGCCCATCACATGCCCCCTGCCAGGTGCTGTAGTCCACAGTTATCAGGGCTTCCCTGTGCACCAGCTTCCACTGTGTTCATTAATGCTGGCCTTAGAAGAAGCTACAGAGTGGGTGGGCTGAAATTTGGGATTAGAGCGAATGTGTCTGCAGGAATTGGGGTGTCTGTGTCATGTGTCTGCAGGAACTGGGGTGTCTGTGTCATGTGTCTGCAGGAACTGGGGTATCCGTGTCATGTGTCTGCAGGAACTGGGGTGTCCGTGTCATGTGTCTGCAGGAACTGGGGTGTCCGTGTCATGTGTCTGGATGTAGGAACTGGGCTGTCCGTGTCATGTGTCTGCAGGAACTGGGGTGTCCGTGTCATGTGTCTGCAGGAACTGGGGTGTCCGTGTCATGTGTCTGCAGGAACTGGGGTGTCCGTGGCATGTGTCTGCAGGAACTGGGGTGTCCGTGTCATGTGTCTGGATGCAGGAACTGGGGTGTCCGTGTCATGTGTCTGGATGCAGGAACTGGGGTGTCCGTGTCATGTGTCTGGATGCAGGAACTGGGGTGTCCGTGTCATGTGTCTGGATGCAGGAACTGGGGTGTCCGTGTCATGTGTCTGCAGGAACTGGGGTGTCCGTGGCATGTGTCTGCAGGAATTGGGGTGTCCGTGTCATGTTCTGCAGGAACTGGGGTGTCTGTGTCATGTTCTGCAGGAACTGGGGTGTCCGTGTCATGTTCTGCAGGAACTGGGGTGTCCGTGTCATGTGTCTGCAGGAACTGGGGTGTCCGTGTCATGTGTCTGGATGTAGGAACTGGGCTGTCCGTGTCATGTGTCTGCAGGAACTGGGGTGTCCGTGTCATGTGTCTGCAGGAACTGGGGTGTCCGTGTCATGTGTCTGCAGGAACTGGGCTGTCCGTGGCATGTGTCTGGATGCAGGAACTGGGGTGTCCGTGGCATGTGTCTGCAGGAACTGGGGTGCCATGTGTCTAGCAGATTAACTTCCTGCCTGTCTGGCATAGAGATTGTGAGCTCACATGGACCTGTGGTTTAAGCAAAACAATACACCAAACTGAGAAAATCTCATGTCTGCTTTGGCACTAAGGCCCAGAGTCCTCTATTCTACTTCCTGAAAGTGGCATTTGTCCTGCTGACATCTGGGGCTGTGACAGCGAGTCAGGGCCTCTAAGCAGACATACCTCCCAGTATCTACCCCATATTCAGTAGCAGGGCATCCTTACTGCTTCAGACCCCAAGCACAGGAGCCCAGTTCCACTCAGCACGTTACCCACCCTGTCCCCTCAAGTAAAATGTCCAGCTCGTCTAAGTCCACCCTTACTTTCTGACCCAGGATGAGTCACATTGCTTCTTGGGCCTCCAGGCTCATCATCAAAATGTCAATTCAGACCTGGGCCCAGGGGTCCTCAGGACTCCAGCAGACGCAGGTGCACACGGACACTTTCAATATGATTGACTGGACCGAGGGCTTGGAGTCAGGAAAGACTTGTTTTCGTGCTTTCTTTTTTGTCTTTTTAAATTGTAAAATACAACACACACTGAGAAAAGTACACAGAATGCAAATGTGCAGCTAATGAATTATAACTTGGGAGCCCTGGCTCCCACGCAAATATTTGGTTAGCTAACTGCTACCCAGGCCAAGAAAGGAAATGCCAAAGGGCCGGTGAGATATCTCAGTGGGTAAAGGTGCGCTTGCCACCAGGCATTATGACCCAAGTTCGATCCTTGAGACTTGCATGATAAAGAGAGAACAGACTCCCACAGGTTGTCCTGTGACCTCCAAACATGTGTCATGCCATGTTCACATGAACTCACAACACTTCCACACAAAATAAGTTCATTTTTTTTCAAAAAGAAATGTTGATCATCTCCCAGATGCCCCCACTGTGACTGTGGATGGGACATTTCAGAACTGGTGATTTTGCATCTGTGGGTGTGGGAAAGATCTTAGGGAGAAGAACGAGCCTGGAAGGTTCTGTTTCTTCATGCCCTCCCCTACATGAAGCCCCGTGCATTCCAGAAAAGTGAGGAACCCTGTACCCAAGAGGAAGCCACGAGTCTGTCAGCCAGGAACCTCGCCCACACCCTGAAGCAACCATCCTCCATTCCAGCTGTGTCTGTAAGCATGTCTGAAGTCAGATGTGTGTGGCATTGTCTCACTACCCCGTCAAAAAGGAAGCAGTGCCAGACTTGGGCCTCTAGACACTTAGGGATTGCCAAGTAACAAGAAGAAGGGGTTTTCCAGGGCACGAAGCATGGGGCAATGCATGGGCCCAGGAAGTAGGTGAAGAAATTTAGGAAGTCCTTTGGGGGAGTTCAGAATTAACTATGTGGGAGGAGGCATCAACTTCTCTGTCATTTAGCAGATATTGGCTGAGTAGTGTGTGAGGAGTTGTGCACTCACCAGCAGAGTGAGAACGAGGCCGCTGCCAGCCCTGGCTTCCGGGCCCTTGGTGTGATGGGATACAAGGTTTGCAAGCAGGAAATCACGAACCAGACAATGTCCATAAAGCTACGTGAATGAAGGGATCTAGCTCTGCTGGCCTTACCGAGTTCATCCCTGGCTGTGGTGGCGTATTGCCCTGCAGACAGTTCAATCTTACAGGTTTCAAATGTCTGGGGGTTGACAATAAAACACAAACAGGGGAGCAAGGGGATGAGGATAAATGGGAGGATATGCAGACCTCTAGAGGCACTCAGACAAAATGAGGTTTCAGGGAAATCCAGTGCAGCGCCTTAACATGGAGCAAGCCATCTGGAAAAGACAGGACATTGGTTGAATTCACAGCTGGGAATGTATCCAAACTGACAGAAACGAGTGAAGACTTCGTGGAGATCCAGTTCTTAAGCAGGAACTTGAGCTACCCAGAAAGGCCTCTGGCTAAGACGTGTGGAAAGGTACCAGCCGCTCAAGGTGAGGCAGGATACAGGGGAAAAAAAAGACACAGATAAGGTGGCTGTGGGTTTCAGTTGAGCGACGGATCCTGCGGCTTCCCAATAGGGTTGTAACTTGACGGAACACTGGTCTAGGGAGACTCACCAGGTGGTGGCAGAGGCAGGAGAGAGCTGACTAGAAAACAGATAGGGACTGTGCACAGGTGAGCCCGGGGATGAGAGACAGGGTGTCAGTAATGAAAGGGGAGGTGTGACCCTTGGATGCAGCCCACACAGGGCAGAGCAGCCGGGCTGTGGGTAAGGCTGTGAGACACAGTAGGGACTATACACTCTGCTCCTGGGAGCAAGCTGGAGGAGGGGAAATAAGGTCAAAGCTCCAGAGGTAAAAGCCCACCCCCAGAGAGAAAAGCCAGTGTCAGAAAAGCGTAGACTACTTCAGCGATGACAGCGAGGACCATAGCCGGGCTTAGAGACTCCATCCCAGCGGCTAAGCGATTTCTGGTCCTGCCTGTTGAATGTGAAATGCCTGCAGGGGCCAGGCACAAAAGGCAAGAATGAGCCAGGCAAGGCAAGGAAAAAGTTTCTTCCGAAATCATTTACATTAAGAAGCCACGGCCGGGCAGTGGTGGCACACGCCTTTAATCCCAGCACTCGGGAGGCAGAGGCAGGCGGATCTCTGTGAGTTCGAGGCCAGGCTGGACCGACAGCCTCCAAAACAATACAGAGAAACCCTGTCTCGTAAAAAAAAAAAAAAAAAAAAAAGAAGCCACTACTTTGCCTCTTCTAAAACATCTGCAGGGTCAGGCATTTCGAAGCAGTACTTCAGAGAAGCTGGGCTCTCCCCAGAAGTGGTTTGCTTCGAATGAGCATAGCTTGGTTTCCAGGGACAGTGTCCTCTACAAGAAAAGCCTTTCAGGTCTGTCTTACCTCCAGGTGACACAGTCCGAGCCACCTTGCAAAAAACAAAGCTCTCCACAACAATGAGGCTTCTTCAGGGACTCCATGCCTGCCTCAGCACCTCAGGGTTTCCGCTGCAGATGAGGCTGTCCCTTCACCAGTGACCTCTCTTGGCACCTCACAGGACCATGCCTCAGCGTTTCCCCATGACCTCTTCAGCCCTGCAACTTCCATGCCAACCAGACCGTCCTACGTGGGCTACACTCACACGCCACCAAGTTAATTTGCTTGAGATGCAGCCTTGGCCCCTCTGGCCCATAGCTTCCATGTCCTGACCCTGAGGAAATGTTTGCCAGGCTTCACCTCAATGATGCCGATCTCTTCTTAATCACAGATTGAGTTTCTCAGCCCTAGCTAAGCAACCCTGATTGTCCCAGTAAGGCAAAGATTTCACTTTGGGGGTGTTGGTCTCTTGTTACCCAAGAGCCACAGCTAACCGAGAGCCACACATTCCCAGTTCAAAATATCAACAGCCCTGAGAATCTCTGCCTCCCTCTGCAATCTCCCGAGCCAGGTGTCCACCATCTGCACTGCCCTCGGCTTTATCTTGTGTGTTCCCACAGAACAGCTCATTAAACGCCAAGGACATGATGGCATTTCCAGATCAGACTTACAAGTACTTCCAGAATCCTCCCCTAAGCAGCACGGCTGCGTGCATTGTTGTAATAACCCGTTCTCTGATACCTATTTCCGTCCTATTTTACTTGCTATTGCTATGCTGAAACACTGACCAAATCCGATGTGGGGAGGAAAGGGTTTACTTCCTCTTAACAGATTACAGTCCATCATAGTCCATCACGAAGGGACGTCAGGGCAGGAACCTGGAGGCAGGGACTGAAGAAGTCATGGCAGAATGCAGCCCCCTGACTTGCTCAGCCTCTTTCCTTTCTTCCTTTTTTTTTTGTTTGTTTGTTTGTTTGTTCTGTTTTTGTTTTGTTTTTAGAGACAGGGTTTCTCTGTGACTTTGGAGCCTGTCCTGGAACTAGCTCTTGTAGACCAGGCTGGGCTCGAACTCACAGAGCTCCACCTGCCTCTGCCTCCCGAGTGCTGGGATTAAAGGTGTGAGCCACCACTGCCCAGCTTCCCTGCATTCTTATAGAACCCAGGAGATGCATTGTATACACTCCCACATGTCCAGGGGATGGCACCACCCACAGTGGGCTTGGTCATCCTACATTAATCATCAATCAGGAAAATGCTCAATAGATGTGTTCACAGGCCAGCCCGATGGGGACATATCCTTAACGGAGACTGCCTCTTCCTGGGTATCTCCAGTTTGTGTCAAACTGACAAAAATTAATCAACATAGGGCCAGATGATCTGACTTCAACACAGAGAAGTCACATCTGTAAGAGAGATGCTGCTGTTCTCACAATGGAACCGAAAAGGCTAAAGGGTATGAAGGTTGGACAAGCTCTGGAAAGTTCTAGATGAGTTTGTTATTACAAGGGGTAACTTCCCTAGCCTTGCCCCCAAGGTCCGTCCCCTCTGACCCTTCATAGATCAGACTCCTCTAACCACCTGTGGGGAAGGGGACCTAAGTCAGAGGTCCCAGGAAGCCTCCAAAGGACCAAGCCTAAGGGTAAAGGTGACTGAGTAGCCTGAAGTATGTCTCCTTAGAGAGAGCTATCTGTCCAGGACTCCAGGGGGCAAGCTAAGACGGAATACAAGCGGTCAACCTCAGAGACACACAGCGGCCATGCTTGCTGTTAGCTCCCTATGACATATTCGGTGCAAGCACAGCTCTGATACCAAATTCACTCTCATCACGACAGTCTTGGCCTCAACTCTTCCAGGGATACAGCTCCACCCTGGCACAGGAAAGGCTCTGGTTTGCAGGGAAGAGAATGTAAACGTCTATCCGACATCGTCCCTCACCACGTCCAGGGTCTCTTCAGGGACTTACTCAGGAAGAAAGCTATTATCTTTTTCCTTACTCATCTCACGGCTTCTGGCGGAGGCAGGAGGATACATCAACGTCATCAAAGCTGCTCACTGAGCCCATACAGCAGTGGTTGGGTGGTGAAGACATAGGCCCCCTACACACTGCCAACAACCTTGGGCCTTTTCAGCCCTCTGTCAGAATGTGATGGTGGGGGGAGGAGACACAGTGGCCTGACCTAGAGGAACTCCCATACAGCCTACATTGCTGGGACGCAGGATAAGGTAGTCATACGGATTTATCTGGAGGCCTCTGAGACTATTCTACTCAAAGTGGTGACTGTAAGGCTGTCATGATCCTAACTTATACTTGAGTAAAAGATGAGACCAACCAGAGTGGTCCCTGCCTCCTGGAACTTCGTCCCAAAGCCTCTGCTTAGCCAGGCATTAGCCCTCCAGATACTGAGTAAAGACATCAGAGAAAGCCAGGGAAAGGCTTGGGATAACTTTCTAGGCAGAGGTCAAGGCAGAGAGTGTTTAGCAAGCAAGGCAAAATTATTTCAGTGCCTTTGAACCTGTTTAGCCATAGAATATGGCATGTTATACACGATAAGTTATCTCTGGATCTGGAAACAATGTGCCTTAGTTAGGGTTTCTATTGCTATGAAGAGACACCATGACCATGGCAACTCTCATAAAGGAAAACAGTTAATTGTGGTGGCAGCTTACAGTTCAGAGGTTCAGTCCATTATAATTATGGTAGAGAGCACAGCTGTGTGCAGGCAGACCTGGTACTGGGGAAGCAGCCGAGAGGCCTACATCTTGCAGGCAACAGGAAGTTGACTGAGATGCTGGGCGGTACCCCGAGCATAGGAAACCTCAAAGCCCGCCCCCATAGTGACACACTTCCTCCAACAAAGCCACACCTCCTAACAGGGTCACTCCCTATGAGATTATGGGGGCGGATTACCTTCAGATTACCACACAGTGGCTTTTTGCACATCAGGAAGATTGGTGTAGTACTCTTGCTTGCTATGGTAGAAGAGAACGCTGCTATGCTGCTTACATGAAATGCATTCATTGTAGTCATCTGCTGGCCCACTCCTTTCTCAGGGGGCGGGGCTGCAGGAGACAGAAATGATGTCTGGTTAGACAGAAAAGGCATGCAGAGTTGTAGAAGAGCTGGAGAAACTGCTGAAGATAGATAGGTATGGTGTCCAGTGTGCACCTCGGGAGCTACTCTGGTAAGAAAACCACTTCCTGTCACCTAGCTTTCAGCAACTCAATCATGCCACATCTACAACAACCTCTGCCTTCCTGAGGTGCCACTTCCCGTGTCAGAACTGACTACTCCCCCACCACTGAAGCAGAACATCCAGAGAGTATGGCTTTTATTTAACCCGAGTTTCACTGTCTCATGGGTTTGGCAGGGACTGAACATCTGCAACGTCTATCTTTGCTTTAAGGGTTAGTGCTTCCCTTCCACTGAGACTTACAAACTGGAGCCGTGGTCCTCAACCTTCCTGACGCTGCCACCCTTGAATACAGTTCCTCATGTTGTGGTGACCCCGAACCGCACTTCATCACTGTAATGTTGCTACTGTTACGAATCGTAATGTAAATATCTGATGTGTAAGGTATCTGATGTACGACCCCAAAGGGGTCACAAACCACAGGGTGAGAACCACTGAACTAGAATGTGGGGACACCAGACCTTGAGCAGAGACCCACTTCCCCTTCTGCCTGGGAGTAGGCAGCTGTGAGACAATGTTTAGTAAAAACATGTTTACTAAAAACGATACAATAAGTTCCTGGCCACTTCCCCTTCTGCCTGGGAGTAGGCAGCTGTGAGACAATGTTTAGTAAAAACATGTTTACTAAAAAACGATACAATAAGTTCCTGGAAAAGGCCTTCCCACGGAAACTGCCCTGACCTCGACCTTGTCCAGAGACTAACCGCACCTTCAAAAACCCACACACATCCACCTCTGGTGTCAGAGCAGAACCAGCCAGGGGAGAGGAGAGAGCAGAAGCTTCTCTGGTGGGAGCTTTTCTGAGGAGGTTTTCTTGAACCTTTTTTGGAGCCTGTTTAAAGTTTTCTTTACATCATTGAACAAGTCTCTGTGTTGTCAATCCCCGACATCCTCCGCACGTTCTCGGACACAGCCGCGCAGCAGACGCGACACTAGAAGATGCTGCACATTCAGAATGTTCACTGAGCAAAACATCCACTACGAAAGAACAGCTACAAATGAGTGTGGCTGGCAGGTACCGTGGCTGCCACCTGTATCTAAGCAACTCATGTACCTGTCACTTCTGAACCAGGAACTCAATTATATTGCTCTTAGTACTGAAGCATGGGATAAAATAGTGACTTCATTTCTCAAAGAGATATCTGTGACCCAGTCTTCTTTAAAGCTATGGAAGGGGACAACTCCCAAATTATATGAGGATTCCATTGCAGCAACCCCGAAAGATGCGTCCTCTCCTACAGCAATGGGTGGTGATGCTGCCAGTCACAATGACAAGTGAAGTAATTTTATTAGATTTGGTTTTTATCATTCCAATCTTTAAGGCCCAATGACTTTTAAGAACTCACTACAGAGGCCGGGCGGTAGTGGCACAAGCCTTTAATCCCAGCACTCGGGAGGCAGAGGCAGGTGGATCTCCGTGAGTTTGAGGCCAGCCTGGTCTACAAAGCTACACAGAGAAACCCTGTCTCAAAAACCAAAACGGAAAAAAAAAAAGAACTCACTGCAGTGTTTAAGCCATCAGTACCCCCATTCAAAATCCCATGCAATGTCTGTTACCAAAGAAAGCAATGCATATAGGAGGGGCAAATAGGAAGGAGAAGCATAGGCATGGTATATGGCCAGGTGACATGAAATCAGTAGAGTCTGAGTGGCAGGGGGAGTCATCGGCAGTTATGTGGCTCAATCTGAGCCTAGGGACGACGTGTAAGAGACAGCAGAATCAAGAAGCATGATAACCATTTCACTTCCTTATTGATAACTTCCCAGAAGGGATTTCAGAGAGGGAGGAGAAACACACCAAGACTTGAGTGAGCATGGGTTCAGCTCACCTTGCTCCGCACCTGACCTGCCGCACGCTTCCATTCTCCCTTTAAAGCTGTCATTTCCACGGCAGCACCTGGAGGCCTAGGAACTCTAGTGAGCAAAAACCCGGATGGAATGAATGTTGCTGGCTACCTCTCCTGCCAAAAGCCCCCTTCATAACTGCGGCCCATCACAAGGGAAGCACGGATCTAGTCAGGATGAAGCCCATGCCGCCTCCTCCCACAAAGCCTAACCCAGGAGTTAACCAGAGCCATCTGACCTTTCACTACCGCCAGGCCTGGCTTTGGGATGCACTGGAATTATCCTATCAGAGGAAGTCCAAGGCTTGTGTTTAATTAGCGAGGCAAGGGAAACCGCTGGTCAGAGCAGTAAATGGAAGGTAAATCCCTCCCCATGTTACCAAGCTCCGTGGATTTCTGTCATATAATCTTGAACTTTACACTCTTCATGTTCATGATAATCCTTCATCCAGTCTTTTATTTAAAGTCCATTTATTTATTATGTATACAATGTTCTGCCTGCAGGCCAGAAGAGGGCACTCAGATCTCATTAGAGATGGTTGTGAGCTGCCATGTGGCTGTTGGGAATTGAACTCAGGTCCTCTGGAAGAGCAGTCTGAGCCATCTCTCCAGACCCGCTTTGTTGAGTCTTACATGATGTCTCCCCTCTTCCCTCCCTCTTAGTCTCCTCCTATTCGCCAAATCCATGCACTAGAGTGGTCTCAAATGACAGACCTAAATTTGTCATTTTTTTCTTTGCATCTTTGATGTACTGTCGTAGAATGTACAGCCAGTAGCATGGGGTTGGAAGACATTTCAAACCTTAGCCCTGCTACTTGGCTGTGTAACTGAGCAAGCTTCTTTTTTTTTTTTTTTTTTTTTTTTTTTTTTTGGTTTTACAAGACAGGGTTTCTCTGTTTTGGAGGCTGTCCAGCCTGGCCTCGAACTCACAGAGATCCACCTGTCTCTGCCTCCCGAGTGCTGGGATTAAAGGCGTGCGCCACCAACGCCCGGCCTGAGCAAGCTTCTAAACCTTTGCATATTCCTTACCACGGCTTATAATGAGAACACTGTAAGAGTCGGAATTCCTTGGGTACCAGTGGCTGAAAACTAACTTCAATTCATTAGGTGAAAGGGACAGCTGTGTTAACTCAGTTTGTCTGAAGAGTCGGTAAGGCCTCAGGACAATAGAATCCTGTGCATATTTGTGTGAATGAGTACATGCACACCTTGAGGGCAGCACATCTCCACGGTTGCTTCTCTCTGGCCCCTGGCTTCACCGTCTGGAACTGACTAGCTCCTGGGTCGCCAACAGTTTTCAGACCCACGCAAACCAGCTATGCCGAAAAAGAGAGGAGAGTCCTGCTGGGAGCCCCGGATTTGAAAATTTCAGGAAATGTGTGTCTTGTCTTGCCTTGGAGTCAGTACCCATGTAGGCTAGTCCTTGGGGGTTCGGGCAGGATGTGTAAGATAACAGAGATGAGATTACAAAGAATATTTACCAGGAGCAAATAGTGCTGTCCTGGACAGACCAACTGCTGTCTACAAGCCTTATCCTGCAGTCACTTCAGAGATAAAACAAGATTACGTACATCACGGACCTCCATTTGTGTACACAGTGCAACGCAGGTACGGCTCACAACAGTGCTCTGCCGATCTCTCCGCCGCTCACTGTATCCTAGCTTTTAGGGCCACAGCTCACCCAGACAGTGCCTTTGTCTCTTGCTAAGTAGATAAAGATGAACCTCTCTGATTGTATGCATCTCTATGGGAATGAGTATTGCTTTAATTTTTTGCTCTTTTACTCTTTTGGCTTTTGGGGGGACCCACCACTCAGCTCTCAAATAAATCACCCCCACACACTGAGGCTTATTATTACTTATGAATACCTGATCTTAGCTTGGCTTGTTGATAGCAGCATTTTTTTTCTTTTTCTTTTTTGTTTGTTTTTCGAGACAGGGTTTCTCTGTGGCTTTGGAGGCTGTCCTGGAACTCGCTCTGTAGACCAGGCTGGCCTCAAACTCACAGAGATCCGCCTGCCTCTGCCTCCCGAGTGCTGGGATTAAAGGCGTGCACCACCAACGCCCGGCAACAGCAGCATTTATTATCTTAATTTATGCCATTTACCTTTTCCCTCTGGACTTGTCTTTCTTACTTTCCTTCTTACTCTATGGCTGGCTGGCTGGGTAGCTGAGTGGATGGCCCCTGCTGTCCTCCTAGCCATGTTCTCTTGCTGCTCCTCATTCTTAGTTTCTCCTCCTAATTCTCTCTGCCCGCCAGCCCCACCTATCCCTGCTCCTGCCTCGTTATTGACCCGTTCAGCGCTTTATTAGACCACCAGGTGGTTTTTGTTTGTTTGTTTGTTTGTTTGTTTTTTGGTTTTTCGAGACAGGGTTTCTCTGTGGCTTTGGAGGCTGTCCTGGAACTCACTCTGTAGACCAGGCTGGCCTCGAACTCACAGAGATCTGCCTACCTCTGCCTCCCGAGTGCTGGGATTAAAGGCGTGCGCCACCAACGCCCGGCTCGACCACCAGGTGTTTTAGACAGGCACAGTAACACAGCTTCACAGAGTTAAACAAATGCAGCATAAACAAAAGCCACATGCCTTAAGATACTCTACCACAAAGAAAGTTTGACAAGCAAGCAGTGTCATCGGCTCTTCTGCACCACTAAGCCTGTCCTCTGTCTACCTCAGATGGACGCCATTCCTAAAAAACTGTGTGCTGCTCTCCCTTGGCCAGTGCATGCCGTCTGCTTCCCCCGGGCCTTCTGTTAGCCTCAGGAGCCCCAGGCCAATGATACCGCTTCCTCAGCACACCCACGGCTAAGCGGCTACGGCTACTACTGCCTCCTCCACTCCTCCAGAAGCCTGCTCTTTCTCCCCTACCACAGTACTGATTACATTATATAGCAATTATCTGTTTGCCCATCGGCTCCTTTCCGCTCCCCCTCTAGTGATGGTGGCTTGCCAGCTCTAAGTCCCCTGGCCAGGAAGAAAGCCTGGCTTCTAGTCGACCTCAATTCATGCTTGTTAAATGAAATACTGAATGAATCAATGAGGAGGAGGAGGAAGGAAGGACTGTAGGGGAGGAAGAGAAGGCTGCCTAGACAAGTTCTCTGTTCCCACACAGACCTGCGTCTGTTTCAATGCTCACAGCTCAGACAAAAGGGGGGGGGGAGCAGAGGCCTATGGGATGCTTAGGAACAAAGTTGCTTCCTGTCCCCCAGTCCTTGACATTTGAGAACTGTTTTTGGTTTTGTTCTGTTTTACCACTTGGGCATTCTTTCTCTCTTTCTCTCTCTCTCTTTTTTCACCCATGGGAAATCGAGGGTCTTGCAGACGTCTAATTATTCCAGTGGAAGGGAGCAGAGACAGCATTCCGGATGACTCTCCCCCTCCCCTTTTCAATCCATATCCATACCAGGTGTGACGGTCCCCAGAGCTCCGATATTCTTGGCAGTCTGTTTGACATTACTGTGGGCCAAGGGAATGAGGTCACTGTCGCCAATGAAATCACCACTGCATGATTCATCGCACATCAGTTCCCAACTTGGAGTGTGCTCTGAGATTCCCAGAGCGTCCCACAGCCATCCAGAACCCGTGGGGTCCCTGTGCAATGAGCTCACATTTTTAGAGCAGAAAACCGAGGCCCGGAGAAAGGCAGCCTCGTGGCTAACTTGTGGTGCTTGGACCAAATTCAGTTTTCCGCAGAGCTGGCTCCCACAGCTCGTTCACATCGTCCACGGATCCTCCTTTCAGAATACTAGCCTCTGCAAAGGCGGCCTGAGCTAACTATCTTTCAGGTAGCAAACCTTCCTTTCCTCCCCCACTAGAAAGTGGAAAGATCTGACTTCAAGGCAATTTGTTGCCTTTCTTAGCCTTCAAGAACTTACGAAGTAACTTTCAGGTTTATCAACGCAGTCAGCACAAGAACCTCTCTACTCAAACACAGTGGGCAGGGTATAGAGAGGGACGCTCCCATACGTTCACCAGAAACTTTACATGATACTTGAAATCTTCCTGGTAGATTTGAAATCGGGATAGGATTTGAGAATTGGTCCCTGGGGGGTCGTGAAAATGAAATGAGAACATCGCAGTGAGTATTTCCCTCCAGTGCTCCTGAAATCCTTGATAGCCAGGAGTAACAAGGAAGCCTTTTTTGCAACCACTTCCTAGGTACCAGTTTTCCTCACCCCGAACCCGAGGGTGAGGGCCTAAATGACCCCACGCGCCTGTCTGCACAGCAATTTCTATCACTGAGAATCAGTGAGTGGAAGCAATTTCCCTGTCGGCAAGCTGGGGATGGGGTGCGGTGTGGGGTCAGCGCAGACTGCGCCTTCGCCCCAGTGCCGTGAGTGTGAAGCAGCCCTGGGCCACAGAACCGCCCTGGCCAGACAAGTGTTTCCGGACTTGCCAGACAGAGGCGCAGGGTTGGCCCTGGATCCCTGGCCAAATCTCAGAGCGTGAGGACACATCACCTCAAGGATCACAAACGAATACTTTTGGAGAGACCTTTGGGAAAGAAAGGAAGCCTCGGACAATGTCGCCTCCAGGGGGAGCACAAATAACATTTGCAGTCTCCTGACGAGGGCTCGCCTCTTTGTGGCTGGCTTGGGGGTGCAATATGCTGCATCTCTCTTAGTCACCGATTTCATAGAAAATGACTCAAGCTCGTGCTGCGAAAGAAAGGCGTGGGGCGGTGATGCTGAAGCAATAAGCCAGGAGACCCACCACCCTCCCAGCCTCCGCGCGCCTTTCTAATTATTGTTATTAATTATTTTTAAAACACGCTTGGCCGCTGTTCCTGGTTTCTAGTTGCGTGGAGCACTCGCAGGCGGATAGGATGGCTCCTGCCTTCCAGGCGGAATTTAAATAGATACATCTGTATCATTTTGCACAATTGCGTCACCGTTGAAGTCGTCGTGGTTCCCCGAAAGGCCTCCACGTCTCCTCCCGGCACCAGGGCCAGCAGACGCTTCCGGGCTCTGGCCGCACTTTCGCGAGGAGCCCTGGGCTCCTCCCGAGCGGCTGCCCGCGAGCCCCTCCCCCAGCTCCCCTCCCGTCCTCCCGGCTCCCGGGCGCCTCCTCCACTGCCTCCGCGCCCGCCTCACGGGGAGCCAGGCTAGGGTGAGCGGCAGGGCCCCCCACGGCGGGCGCGGGTGCGAGCGCAGGGCGCGGGACGTGCGGCTCTCGGGACCGCCCTCCTCCGGACCCAGGCGGGCGGGGGCCGGGGCGGTGCGGGGCGGGCAGAGCCGCCTGGCCCCTCCCCTCCGCCGCCCTCCCCAAAGTTGCCGACTCCCCCGGGGCCGGACAGTCTTATGATCCGGCGGATCCTCCTGGGGAGGCCGGGCAGGGGAACGGGTTCGGGCGCTGAGCGGCGGGGCCAGCGGGCGGACGCGGCGAGCGGGGCCGGGGCGGGGAGCGGGGCAGCGATCGAAGCAGCGGCGGCGGCGGCGGCAGCGCCCCGGGCCCGCCGCACCTTCCCCTCCGGTGAGGGGAACCGCTGCATGGGGCCAGGGGGGCTGCCCTGCTGCGCCGAGCGGCGGCGACGGCGGACCCCCCAGGCGGGCTGGGGCTGAGCCCGGGGCCGGGGCGGGGGCTCCGGGGGGACCATGCCCCGAGGCCGGCCGGCCGCAGCATGGCTCACGGGCCCGGCGCGCTGATGCTCAAGTGCGTGGTGGTCGGAGACGGGGCGGTGGGCAAGACGTGCCTGCTCATGAGCTATGCCAACGACGCCTTCCCCGAGGAGTACGTGCCCACTGTCTTCGACCACTACGCAGGTAAGCCTCTGCCCTGCTGACTGAGGGGCTGATCCCGGGCCGGGAACTTTGGAACAACTTTGGCCGAGCCCCCCTGGCTGCCTCCTCTGAGCGTGCTCCCCTCCCCCGCCGGGCCCTCTGCCTGGCGGCCCCACCCCCAGACGAGGCTGTGTCTCTGGACACCCCTCAACGCGACTCCCACCCCTCCCTATCTCCCCCCTCGCCCCTTCTCCCACACTTCTCAGTTCCCTGAGCGCCCTCCTTGACCTTCCCGCGGTCGCTTCCCTTACTGCCCCAAGCCCCTGTGGGGAGACATCTGGGGACACTAGGGTAGACGTGGCTATGGGACTTGGGAGAAGAGGGGTGGATAACAGGGGTGCACATTACGACTAGATCTCATGCCACTTTGGCAGCGAGCTGAACGTTAAGGGGGGTGTTCTTTCCCGGGGAGCACCCACACGCCTCCCCGTGATTTGGGAAAGTGTGTGGGGGTCCTGTGTAAAACGAAATTGCTTGACCTCAGGTCATTGTGAGCGTCTCTCCCCACCCCCACCCCTGTCCTTGCAGTCAGCGTCACCGTCGGGGGCAAGCAGTACCTGCTGGGACTCTATGACACAGCTGGACAGGTAAGTGTCTTGGCCTCTGGCCGGTTCCTTTACCCCCACCTTTCGCCAATTCTGTGCGACTGCGAAGGGCCTTGGGAAGCTGAGGTGTCTAGGTGGGAGGGTGTGTCTTCCAGGGGCTCCTTCGGGATCGGGTCTTTTCTTAAGTCAGCAAATTAAGGAAACAAACCAAAAAGAAAAGGCTGAACAGTGCGAACCCCCGGGATGTGAAAGTTTTTGACTGTGTGGGTCGTTACGTGCGTTGCCTGGTGTGTGGGTCCCAACTCCTGTTGCAAAGTGGCGGCGTCCAATGGTGAAGCGCTCTTATTTTTAGTTGCTGGTGACCAGGTCTCCCCCCTCACAGCCTTTGTCTGGTCCCTCATTGGTGAGTGGTCTGCCTGCCCGAGGAGCCTGATTGGTGGGAAATGGCATCATCTAACATGATGGGAAGGCATTTGGTTCTCGTTATGTTTATTACAACATCATTGCACTCTGGGACTCCAGTCCCTGAAAACGTAATTTGTGGTGTTACCAGAGAACCACGGGGAAAAAGGAAAGAAACAACAACCCTCAGCCACTCCCTGGGGTGCGGAATCGCTAGGGTTAAGAGTTCAGCATGAGTCTTTCTTCCCCCTGGAGGGCCAGGTGACTGTGTTTTCTTTGGAGAGATTATTGTGCAGAAAAGAAAGGAAGGCTTCTCCCTTCGGCCTCTGGCTAGTGTTTGCAAACCAGAAGGGCCAGGCTGTTCTCCTGAAGGATTAAGGCGTTTTTATTCTCTCTCCCTGACCCAGCACTACTGACTTGCCAGACCCACTTTCTTTCCTCTGGGGCTAAGGTGATGAAGTTTCAGAATTCAGCTCTGCTATTTGGCCCGAAGTCTCGGGAAGAAGTTTCTGTGTATTGTGCAGACTTAAGGACCCTGAGGAGATAGGAGCCACTGAAGGGTTTCGAGTGGCTCTGGGGGAAGATCAGTCATTCAGTTTCTTCTTTATTTTCGAAGCGGGGGGGGGGGGGGTGGCTTAAGAAAAAAGAAAAAAAAGGAGAAAGACCAGACCACTACAGATACTGTATACCAAATATGTGTTGTTTGTTTAGATTTGCCTTTTGGAATTGTACACTCTTTGATTCTATATTGACATCTGGAAATATCTTGTGGGTTGGGTTTTTTGGGGGAGGGGGCTTGAAGTGGTCCTGATTTCTAAACTGTCATGGGAACATCTGAGGATGGAGAAGTGCGGTTCAAAGGGCCAGAGGACACTTCTGTCATCCAAGGTGTCCAGGCCAGTGCAGCCAGGTCTGATTCTCAGATTTGGGGTCCTGGTTTGGTTATTCTTTCATTGCCCCCCCTTTATCAGTTATGGAAGGCAAGGAGTGGAACTCAGATACCACCAACTTTTAAGTTGTGCTCTTGATAGAGAAGACGTTGACATCAGTTGAAAATAGGGAGTGGGGGGGAGTTTCTAATTTTAACTTTTCATACTAGCTCATTTCATTGTTGCAGTGATGGGGTTTTAACCGTGCACCTTGTTTAACAGGACATGTGGGTGTCGGAAGTCTTTATACAGAGACCCAGTTACAGTTAACCCTATGCCCATGTATGCACATCCCAGGTCATGCGGCACACAAGGGTTTGCTGCTGAGATAAAGACCCTTGCATCACCCCAATTTGAGATCCTGGGGAGTGCCGATGTCTGCCCCCTATTGGCCAGATTGTTAGTGTGCATAAATTACCTGAAGTTTTCCAGTCATTCTCTTGGTGGTGGTAGACTGGGTGGGGGTGGGGAGGATGCGATGGGGGTGCGGAGTCCTGTGCCGCCTGATGGTAGGCGCTGCTGGGTTTTCACCCACTTACTGATACTTTTGATTCGGAGTTAAAGTTAGCGATAATTCATTCCATTGGTAATAACCAAATTTAGCCATTATCAGACAATATAGTAGGGCTGTTGTATCATGCTAAGCATCTGGGCTGTACAAAAGAGAACATTTAAGTTAGCCCCCTCCTCCTGCTGATGGTGTGAATGTATGTAAGAGTCTGGATCGGATGTGTCTTACATAGATTTCGGTGTTGATTTTTTAAGACCTGATTTCTCTATGAATAGGTATCAGTTTCCTCTTATGATACTAATAGTAGTAAATAAATACATAGACATACATGCACGTACTTGCCTGTCGAGGATTTTCAGCCAGATAGACAACAGAGGAAAGCATATAGGGACCAAAACGTCTTGAATTCAGATCTCTACCTTGTGTGTAGTTCTAACCAAGTTATTTACTTTCTCTGTAATAGTAAAATGTGGGATAATTAGCATCTATACCGAAGAGCCGTAGGCTGCCTTAAATTCATTAACCTTTGCAAAAACAGTTGGCATCCACAGTTCTTTGTATATAGTAGGTGTGCAAATGGTGTTACAAAAAATTACTGTGCTCTGCTGTGGGCAGTGTCACTGGGCGGGGGGGGGGGGGGGGGTCACAAGTGGAAGAGGACATAATGTATCATATCCAAAGTTGATAGTCTACCAGAGGGCCTGATCCCAGAAGTGATAGCAGATGTGTGGAGCCAGAGAAATCCTTCCGGGCTCTGTGTTGGCGTTGAGAAGCTAGGGGCACGTGTAGTGTAGGTTTCTGTTGGTTCTCTTTTTTCCCCCCCAGAGACAGAGGGATGAGGAGGATCACAGCACTAGGAAACACTTGCCTTCTCTCCAAACTGTTTGCTCATATGTGTGGGCGCTTGGCACATCTCCTTGAAGAAACGCAGTCATGCCTCCTCCCTCAGGTTGGCATACCTCTAGTTCACTTTTTTACTCTTGGCCTTCTTGATGACCCCGGTCAAGTCCAAAGGCACAAGCATCATTTGCCCAGTTGACAAATTAGGAATCTACGAGTCAGGGGAGGGTGGTTAGGTGGTGACCTTTGGCCTTCTTGAGCAGGCTGCTGTCTACTTGACCTTTGTTGCAATCAGCAGAGAGAGAATCAGAGTACAAGAATGTGTCGGACATCAGTCCCCATCATAAACCTTGTGTAGGACATCTCTCAATGCTCTTCTCGCTCGCAAGCATTGCTCCTGAAAGGAACTCCCTCCCCTTCTTGGCTGAGCCCCAGGGTGGTCCTAGGACAGCCTACCATTTTGACTGCCAAGTGTTTTGGAGTGGAAGTTGACATAGGCTCCCTCCTCTACCCCGGGGGGCCTTACACGGAGGTCTGGCTCTCTGCCTGTCTCCTGTCTGGGGTGGCGGAGTCGGGACGGACACTTCTCCTTTCGGTGTAGGCTCTGTACTAGCCCTCTGCTTGTTATGGCAGGGATTAGAAGGTGGGGTTGTCCCCGGCTGCCACTCTTGGGAATGAAAGGAAGTGGGGCGCTCTCTGCCCAAACGAGCCAGCAGGGATGTGCTTAGCAGGCTGCACTCCAGCTCCAGGCTCCAGGCCTGATCTCTTAATCCTTGGCAGGAAGGTAGAACTTTGATGCTCTCAGGAGGGAGTCACTGAGATCCAGTTTATCCCAGGTCTCAGGGCACGTGATGGGGTGCGTTTGGGATCCCTAAAGTTGTAGATCCGGCCACTGTCTCTGTGTCCAAGATCACATGTGTGCTTTAGGTATACCATTACTATATCTGGCAACTTAAGCATCTGGGCTCAGGGTTGCATACATGAGAGCTATAAATATCTTTACTCCAGTGTCCCCCGGGGTAGCTTTCAATGACAAATGAGATTTGCTTCACATTTGCCATAACCCAGCAGCTGTAGCTGGTTGCCCACCACCACCACGGGAGCTCTCTGGGTACCCAGGGAGGCCCTTCCTCCAACAAAGGGAACCTCCACTGAAGGCAGCAGCCAGGAGGCCCCTCCCCTCTTCTGCATTTCTTGGGACAGCACCCAGGAACTAGCATAATGGGAGGAGGGAGCGATGGGCAAAGGTACCGCCAGCACATCAGTGCGTCCCGTCTTAGGCAGGGCTTGTCCACAACACCTTTCCAGGTAGACCTTTCCCAGAAAGGAAACGGCAGGCAGGTGAGCTGATGGGAGTCAGAAACAATGGTTTCCCTACTTCAGTGTGCAGAGGTGGGGTACAGGAATTGGGCACTCACACCCCCCAAGTCATCGGGTTCCCTCGGCGCCCCGCATTCCATCCTTGAGGGAATGGAGTGTGAGAGGAGTCTCAAGGCTCTTTCTAGATAGACCTGCAACAGGTGAGAAGGGGCACTGAGCCTCTGGTTTCCCTTGGTAACCCACTGTAGATTTCTTGTCTGGATTTTGCTAACCTTTGTAGAAGCTATTTATAACCCAGGCTGCACTGCGTCACACAATGCTGCTTTCCTCCTCTGTATTGAGAAGGTAGGTGGTCTCTGTTCATTCATAAGTTGTTCCTGTCTAAAATACTACACCGTGTTTCCCTGCGTGGGGCACTGGTGGTCTGTTCCAGCTCCAGCGTGGGCCCGAAGGCAGGGACCTTAGGGTGGGGGCAGTGCCTGATTGTGCCTCGGTCATGCTTCAACCTTTTTTGGGCCCTTTGGTCGACTTCCAACGTGATTCTCCTGAGGTGTCCTGACATTTTCAGACTTTAAAGTTTCCTGGCTGGTATGCTAAGCATCGGTCCTACAGACATGCCAAGCTGTTGCCTCGTCAGCCTTGAGGAGCTGGGGAGGTGGAGGGCCATGATATGGTCACAGAGCTAACTTTTTTTTTTTTTTTTTGGTGCAGTACTGGGGTTTGAACCCTGTAGCCTCATGCTCAGGTCAGGGGCCTTTTGGAGACTTGGACTTTTGTAGTTTCATTGTGGAATTTGGGGTTTCAGGGGATGATAGCGAATGGCAAAGCCTAGCAGCTCTCTGTGGGAGTATCAGTTTCCAGCGAGGACGCATGTGCTGGAGGCCTCAGCAGCAGGTACTCCCCCAATCCCCCCCCCATCCCCAGGCCCCAGACACAGCAGTGATGCTACAAAGAGGAAAAAGGCAGAGGCAGAGAAACCAGGAAGAAAAACTACAAATGCAGCAAAAACAAAAACAAAAACAGAAAACAATGATTTATGACTGCGATAGGCTACATTTCCTCTTACACCCTGGGGGGTTGGTTTTGCCCTCATTTGGCCAGCTTTGGCTGGGGAGTGGCTTTCTTTGCCCTCAGCACTTTCTTGTTCCTCTTTTGGTGCCTGTTACAGCTGCTCTGCACCCTGGCAAGCCGGCAGGTGGTAGGTGACAGCTGTTCCAGTCCTTCACATGCCCCAGTGAGTGGTCTGGGACCACTGTCCGCCATGGCCTCTGTGGATGCGTCATATTCTAACCGAGCCCCGGGCTGGAGGGGTACTTCACCACATCCCCAGAGCCCAGTTCTGTGCAGAGCCCAGTTCTGTGCTCCATGGTGCTAGGCACACACACATCTTAGAACACATTCGTTTGCATTTGGCCCTCCTCTTGCTCGGCTAATCCTGCTAGCCTGTGGCTAAGAGCATCAAGTACAGCCCCCTTCCTGCTGATTTGAGCTGCTATCTCTGAGGGGAATGAAGCAGCCATGTGGACGATACATCACGCTACCCATTTAGTCTCTGACCTGGCTCACTAGGCTAGGAGGGTACCAGGCTCAGACCTCAGCATCTTCAAGGCCTTTTGCTCCCTGGCCTCCTGAACTGTTTTCAGCAGTGGGAAGGCGGGGTTTGGATTCTGCAGATGAACATCAAACTTTCTCTGTCCTTCTGTGGTTGAGATCAGCCCACCAGCCAGCACCCCCCCCCCCACACACACCAGCCTCTTTCCTTCTGTATGAGTTGGGGAGACAGTTTCTACCTTGCAGAGTGGTCTCGAGGATTAGGTATTTCGTATGTGGTTGCCCAGTCCCAGGAGTGCCATGCCGCCTCAGGTCTGGTGCTATCCATTTGGTGCCTGTTCTCAGTCCCAGCTTCTGTGGGAGGGAAAGGAAAGTGGTGAGCCCCCTGGGAAGTTCATCATGCAAACAGGAGGCTGGTTGAGAGCCACGCTGCAGGACGGTGAGGAGGTAGAAGGCAGGAGAGCACCGCCAGCCAGGGTGGGCTGTAGAGTCCTGGCCAGGCTCTGCCACTTTCCACCGAGAACCTTCGCCTCCCGAAACTAAAGTCCTCATCGCCTCCCGAAACTAATGTCCTCATCCGTACAATGGGGTCATGATAGTGCTTCCTGGTAGGGCTTGGGGGCCAAGTCAGAGCTTCCTAGCTCCCAAAGGATTTCTTCCCCTCCTAGGGTGGCCAGGTGAGGCTTCACGTTCAGCTGTCCCTTCCAGCCACTCACCCATGCTCCTTGTCCCCACAGCAGCTCCCGTCTCTCTGTGCCACTAAGTGCGAGTTTGAGAAGCGTGGCGCTGAGTGAGGCCATGGGGTGGAGTGTGTAAGAGAAAGCTCGAATCTTGGCAGGGGTGTGGGAAGCAGTGGAGAGAGGGCAGCCATAGGAGGTGTCCCACTTGTGTCTTCCAGGAATTGGGATCCTTGCTCTCGCTGTCAGCTTGAGATGTAGGCCTGATAAGTAAACTGTGGACCTTTCTCCTTTTGACTGACAACTTAGTAATTAGATATTAACCTGCTGCTTTGTTGCTCGTTGATTTTAATAGAAAAGCAAGCTGAGGAGGAGGCCTCCATTGTTGCTATCTCTTTTGTGGTGGCTGGCCAGGGAAGTGAGCCAGCCTCCTCTCCAGATCTCCGTGTGTGTGTGTGTGTGTGTGTGTGTGTGCGCGTGTGTGTGTGTGTGTGTGTGTGTGTGTATGTGACCTCAAGGCAGACTTAGGGGGACTCAGCCTTGAGTGATGTTTCCCCACAGAGCAAGCTTGTGGCCTCTCTATTTTCTCACCTCTATGAGTCATGGAGGCTAGCGGTGCTTGCCTTATTTTGCAGGGTCAGGACGGTTAAGTGGCTTGCTCCAGGCCATGTGGTTGGTGAACATTAAAAGGCGAGTTTCTGGGGTGGGACTCTGGACTGCAAGTCCTGGGATCTTCGTGTTAGCTGACACTGATGGGCTTGCCCATAAGCAGATGCCTCCTTGTTCCACAGCACACGCTCTGTTGTCAACGGTTCCGTGCAAAAACTCCCATCACGATTCCAGGCAGGAGAGCTGGTAGTGGCTTCTGTAGGTGGGATGCCAGGAGCTGGTGCTGAAACTGCTCCACAAATGTTGTTCCTGTTCACTCTCAAGGCTGTTTTGTCTATTTGCCCACAAACCACTGTGCTTCTTTAACGGGGACATTGTGGTGATATCTTGCTTGAACAAATAAAGCCTGTCTGGGGGCCAGAGAATGGAGCTTGCCACTAGCTAACCAGAGAGGTCTGGAGGCTTTATTTGCTCAGGCAAGATACCACCACAGGGCACGTCTGGGGTGGCACTCATGTCACTCTGCTGATGAGTGAGTGGACGAAGCTTGGTGCCATTTGCCTTATGTCCTGTGTTGAACTGTTAGTGGACTTCCTTCAAGCCTAAGGGATAACAGCCCTCTATGTCCGTTTCTGCTTCCGGTGCCCTGTTTGGCCCACTTGACTTGACCTGTGGTTGGGGAGATGCCCCACGTTTCAGAGGTTTCATATTTAGGGGAAGTTGCCTCTTCACAAATGTGTGTCTGGGCCCTGAGGTGTAGCCTATTATGTACATTGAAAAGAGATTGTCTCTTTTATCTAAATGTCCCCTAAATGTATCTGCCACTTGCTGCCTATGTGGTTTGCCTGCTTGGGCCATCCACATTGCCACCACCTTGTCCAGGGGCTCCCAGGTCCCCTAGCTTCCGGCTTTCCCTGGTAGCTGGCTGATGAGAGCATCCCTCTATAGGCAGCCAGCAAATGGTCCCTGAGCATCAAGTCTGGGCTGGGGCTTGTGATGGAAGTATGGTGGGCCTGTTTCTGGGGTTGCCAAGGAGGCCAGTGTCTGCTCTTCTGGTGGTGAACTCCCAGTGTCAGTTAAGTCAAAGCAGGGCGTCCCAGGTAGACAAAGCACCAGACTGGATTCCTGCACGTACTGGCTTCTCGGAGTGTGGTCCTCCCTACAACACTTACTGCCAGGGAAGTTGTTAGGCATCTCAAATCTTAGAATCTACCCCCATTGCCTAAATCACAAGCTTGGAGAAATCGCTCTTAGTCCCGGCTGGACACGTGAGTCTGACGTGGGCCAAAAACCGTCAAAGCTGCACAGACAACTGTGTGTGGATTCTGGCATCTCCTCTCAACAAGCTCCTCACACACACACTTACTACCTTACACACCCTCCCAGCGTCTGGGGAACACGACTGAGCTCGTCGTTTAACCTTCTTCCCTCCTGACATTCGCCGGGCCTCCTTCCTCATTTTGGACATGTGTTGGGACTGCCCACATTTGCTTAAGGACTGGACCCCTCCCAGCCCGCCCGTGGACAGGAGAAAAACAGCAGAGGCAAGGATGTCATGTGTCAAACCTTGGCTCCATGAGCGTGCTGTCTGCCTTAGGGGTGTGCAAGTTGTAGACTCCACAGGCATTCCCCGATGACGTCCACAGGCCAAGCCATGCTCTTTCCTGCACACTGAGAGGACAGGTGTCCTTAGCTGAGGTTTGTTCATGTGCCCCATCACGGGGGGGGGGGGGGTGGCTTGGCTTTGTGCTGTCTTAGGTGGGCTGTGACACCTTCTGGTCTTGAACCCCAGGCAGGTGACAGTGGCTGGGCGCAGAGGAAGTGCTGTGTTGCCTAACACCCACCTTGGCAGCAATGGCCTTTTCCTTGGCTGACTTAGTGTTCTATCAAGTGACTTCTTTCTCTATTCCTCCCTGCCCCCTGCCTTTCAAATGTTATCTTTTCGTTTCCTTAAGAAACAAAACAAAACAACCAACTTGTTCCGGTGTAGAGGTGCCATCCTTCGAATAGCACAGTGGTTAGGATGATGAGTGCGTTGGCTCAGAGGGGACCTGAGCGTCAGAGTCATTGATAGAGTTTAATTCTGACTCCAGTTCAGTTAAAGCTCCATTTGCCCTAATCGCCACAGGCTGTCCTCCCCAGCCAGCTAGGTCAGGGCTCTGCCACTCTTATTACCCCAAGGTGTTTCTAGAAGCTTCCTTGGCCCTGAATACATAGGGATGGAGCTAGATGTGGGGAGAGGACAGAGGTGGGGCAGAGGAGGGATGGAGATTTCTGCTCCCACATCGGGGACTCTGTCCTACAGATGGAATCACCCAGAAGTCCAGGAAGTCTGAGGGGGGTGCACCCAGCAGCCCTCTCTCTTTTAAGGTCGACCTACACCCCACTTTTGAAGTTTAACTTAGTAACTGACTGAGATACAACCCAACACTTGGCTCCTTTCCTGGGTTGATCATCATTACCCACGAAGATTGGAGTGGGGGGATGCGTGTGACTCAACCCTTACACGGGGTTTGGAAATCCCCATAGGAACTAGGTGAGGGTTGGATCTCAGCGAGTATGTTGGTCAAGTCATTATGGAAAAAAAACAAAAATCAAAACAAAACCCCCTGACTTTCATAAGTGGCTCCGCCATTTGGAAGAGGATTCTGACCTGTCTAGACGTTATTGAAGGCTTTCAAATCCGCTTGTAGGCAGTGGTTTTACTGCATTGCCTATGTAAGCACAATGACACTCGCTGCTGGGCCCAGGAGGAGCCGGGCTGCCGGCTGCATTTGGATATAATGCTGGCTGTGGGTTTGAACTGTTCTCCAGTGAGTCTGGACCCACAGATCTGTGCCTTCTGTCAGGTGTGCCTCCAGAGTAGCTGTGGAGATGAGAGGGAGGTAGCGGAAAGGCTGTCTGGTTCAGGTGGGTCTAGACAATACAGCCTTCCCACTAGCACTTGGGTAACAGAGGGGTCAGTAACCCAGCAAGTGGGCGAGGACTATTCTGTTCCCTGCATCAAACTGGCCATGTGTGTATATACTCTTGCTTTAATACTTAAAGCTGAGATATTGCAAACCACAGAACATTTTTATTATCCCCCACCCCGCAAGGAACTTCACACGCATTGTTGGTCACTCTCCATACCTCAGCGACCACCCGTCCGCTTCTGTTTCATAGATTTGCCTATCCTGGGCTTTTTGGGGAGCAGATATTTGCTCTTTTATGTCTGGCTCCTTCCGTTTGACGTGTTTCCGGAGTTCATCTGTAGCGCAGGAAGCGTCAGTATGTCATTCCCCTTTAGCTGGGATTTCTCTCGTTTAGTGTTTTTCCATGGCCATTCTCTAGGTTCTGGGGACCATAAAGAGGGCGGGAAACCAATGAAAAGTACTGCTGACCTTTGTCCCCCAAAAGAATGGGCCCCTATCCTCCTTCCTGTCCAGTATTCTTGCTCCCTTTGCACTTTAGTTCCTGGGTTCTCTCATCTCCATCCCTACCCTAACTACCTTTTTCATCAAACGTATGCATGTATGGAACACAGATGAGGTACGGAACAAAAGTACCTATCCAGTGGGTTTTCCCCTTTGTAGGGATGGTTTGTAGAATTGGGAAGACGTGTACAAAGCTGACCAAAACACAAGTAGAAAATGAAGAGTCTGTGAAAATGAGAAAAGTGTCACAAATTCGTCCACCCAGGCAGAGTCTCTGTAGAGTCCCTTCAATGCAGTGGCCTTATTGGGGACAGTCATGGATGGTCAGGTCCATGGATCTGTATTGTCTTGTAAGAAAGAAACAAGAGTCTCAGTGAGGGTGCCAACAGGCATATGGAAGGAAAAAAAGACTAAGATAAAAATCAGTAAGCCACAGAAGAAAAGTCAGTAGCCAATTAAAGTTCACTGTACAAAGATATGCAAATAAAAGAGATTTTTAATCTGTTGGATTGGATAGGAAAAATTGATATCCAAGAGACTGGAAAGTTAGTATTCTATCAGGCACGGTTAACCTGGCCTGGGGGCTACACGTGCCCAAAGATAGCTATGAATGTGGCCCAGAAAAAATATATAAACTTTTTAAAACATTCTGAGATCTTTGTAAGTGTGAGAGATTTTTGTTTAACTCAGTTACACAGTGTGAACTTTGTAGATGGCGTGTGGTGTTGGTACATCAAAAGGTTGGGCATACCACGTTGTTGGGAGTAAAAACCGCCCCAGCTAGTTTGAGGATATTTGACAAAGCCTCGTGAGTTTGCAACGACCCACTTCTCTGAATGCATAACAAGACAGCACTCAGAGTACACGCAGACTTACATAAAGTGGCATTTCTTCCCTGCGTTACTTACTGCAGTGGCCAGTCATACACACAGTGATGAACAGCGAAGAGGCAGTGATTGAACACAGGACAGTGCGTATTAGGATAATAGCAGCCATTAAGAGCTGCTTTCACAAAATTGTAAAGAAAGGTAGATGGCTAATGATGCATGCAGGGTGGTGAAAAAGCATGAATTAAAACTGTAAACAGCAGAGATTGCAGCTTTGAAAATATACACAATAAACAGAGGGGAAATTGTAACAAAGTAGTCAAAGCGATTGGCTCCCAAGTGATACTAGTGAATAATTTTAGAAATGTACCCCTTTATTCTGTTTCCCCCATTTTTTTGAGGGTCATTTTATTTTCATCAAAGTTTTAATGTAGGTGGTTTAAGAGCCAGCAGTCCCGAGAGGGCCCATTAAGGAGGAACAGAAGCTCTCTCTCCCTGCTTCTTGTACAGCAAGGATGTGTCCCCTCCCATGTGATGGCCACTGTCTACAGCCAGCGGCTTGTTTCAGTAACAGACGTTATGTCTTCACACCGTGAAGCTCCCTCTCTCTAATGATGCCATAATTCCCAGGCACCCCTTCCAGTGGTGGGCTTGTAGTTTCCGTCTCTGTGACTAGGTGGGCCCTGTACGTAGGGCGCCATGCTCGCTACCCCCGCTGCCCTGTGTTCCTGTAGAGTTGGGGATTGACTTCTTCTCTTGCTTAGTTTTCACGGCAGGCTCCTGCTTCCCTCTCAGCCTGTCCTTCCACAGAATCCCCTGCATCCGGCATTCTGTCATACTCTGCTTAGAGCATCCCTTCTGAGCCTCCTACCCGCTCCTGGCTGTCCGGTGCCCTTTAGATGCTATGCACATCAACTTTCACCGTCACTGCCCGTTAGTAAATTCCCCAGATGTGCTTAGGATATCCCGCCTTCCCCTTTAGTTACTTGCTCTGATGGAGGATGTTATGGATTTCCCCAGTGAAGCTTCATTGGGGGGCAAGTTTTTTGTTTGTTTGTTGTTTGTTTTTTCGAGACAGGGTTTCTCTGTGACTTTGGAGCCTGTCCTGGAACTAGCTCTTGTAGACCAGGCCAGTCTCGAACTCACAGAGATCCACCTGCCTCTGCCTCCCGAGTGCTGGGACTAAAGGCATGTGCCACCACTGGCTGGCTGGGGGCAAGTTTTTGGACACCTTGTGTAGCTCTGGCTGTCCTGCAACTTGCTCTGCAGACCAGGCTGGCCTTGAGAGCCGCCTGCCTCCGCCTCGCAATGCTGGGATTAAAGGTTTGCGCCACCATCCCCTGACCTGATAGCTTTTGTTGTTGTTGCCTTTAGACTTGATTGACAGCTTGAAAATTATAAACCTTTTTTTTTCTTCAGCATTTTTGTTCTCTTCTAGTTTCTGTTTCGCTTTTTTGAGTCTTGTGCCAACTGGGTTCTTGATCTGTCTTCAGGAACCTGGCTCTGGAAACATTCAGGACCCCGACTTCACCCTCCTGAATTGCCATGGTATCAGCTGTCGGGTGGAGTCCAGCTGGCAGCTGCACCCCTGCGTCTAGAAATTTGTGTTTTGCTTCTAGGAAACTTTCTGGTTCATTTCTTTGATTTCTCCACATGTCTGTTATCTAGATTTGAAGGCCAGAGTTCCTGGAACGTCTTCTTAATTTTCTTATGTTGTATGGCTTCTGCGTCATTTTGCTCTATTTTAGGGTTATTTCCTCAATTTTACTATTTATCACTACATCCGATTTTGCTTTCTAAATGTGATTCTGTTTTTAATGTTCAAGGACCTTTCTTGTTTTCTAGATCCCCCCCCCCCATTGCTCTTCTAGGTGGTTTTTTTTTTTCTTTGAGACAGGGTGTCACTGTGCATTCCTGCCTGGCCAGACACTGTATAGTTCAAGCTGTCCTCACACTCAGATCTATGGGCCCCCACCTCCTACGTGCTGGGACTAAAGGTGTGCACCACCACACCCAGCATTTGGTTTATTTTTTGATGAAATACCTTCTGTAATTTCTCTAAGGTGTTAATGCTATTCCCTTTGGAGTTTTATTAACTGCAGTATATTGATCTAGTTTATTATTTGTTCTTGAGGGGTTTTTTGTGCCTAATTTAGAGATTAAACACTGTCATAGGTGTATGTATATAGGAAAAATACTGTATATGCAGGGTTCCAATAGTGTCCACAATTCCTGGTGTCTGAGAGTCTTAGACTGTATGTCCTGCAGATATGGGAGGGCTGCACTACACAGTACAGTCTAAATAATGATGTTTATCAGGGAGTAACTGAATGTAGTGGTTGTGGTATACACTAGGAGTGACCGAGTCTGTCGACTTCCATGGAGTCCCATGTCTGTGTTTCTGCAGGGTGGTCGCTGTACGGATGTCTTGGTCCTTTGAATGGCCCTTGATTTCTGTGCCTTTGTTCTTTAGAAGTTGTTGTCTCTGCATCTATCTGCTCTCGTCTCAACCCCTGCCACTCAAGGAGGTTAGCTTGGCATATCCTCGGGCGCTTACCCATACTTGGCATGTGAGATTCGCACACGAGGGGGCTGTTTAACTCAGCTCTCCCTGTAGGTCAGGGCTTCTTGACCAGTAGCGTTGATGCGGCTGGACTCGTGTTCTTCCGTGGGAAAACTGCCCTTGGTGCACTGTAGGATGTGTAGAACACCCCTGCTGTCTTCTCCATAGAGGCCGTGGTACCCTCCTCCAGTTGTGGCAATCAAAATGCCTCCAGACTTTGACACATGTTCTCCTGGGACAGTGCCACCCATACTTCCCCCACTCCTGGTTGGAAATCATGACTTCACTGTGCTCTGTCTAACCCTTTTCATTTGGAAATGCTACAAAAATCAATAGTGTTTTTGTCTTTCCTCCTGGGCTAGGGTCATATCCTCCAGAAAAGCATTATCCGTTCTCCAGTCCAAGAGCTCCGACAGGGTTGCATGTGTCCCAGGAAGCAGTTGCAAAAGGCATCTCGAGGGTCTCAATTTTAAGCACATACCCCCCTGCCTTTTGCACCGTTAAAGAGTTTATCATGGCAGAGAAGGGGGCCAGAAATTAAACCATGCCTTCACCCTTGTCCTATATCTAGAAGAACACACTGCTCCAGTCCTCACCTTCAGCCCCTGGGGCTTGTCAGTATTGCAGACAATACTGCTGCTCCCGGGCCCCATTCTGTTGGCCTGCTATGCTGGTTCACTTTGTCCGTTTTGCCTCTAGAGTCTAAAATTTTTGTGACTGTTGTCTCCTCTCCTATTGGTTTTTTTCCATGTGGCTGTATGCCTTTAAAAAAGAAAAAACAAACCCACAGTACATCTTAGAGGACTTTGGAGAGATAAGAGATAAATGTGTGTGTTCAGTCAGCTGGGATCTAGCTGAAGACGTCCCCCTTTATAATTAGAAACATAAATATGTTCCACAGCGGCCCCTTTTCAGAGCCTGCCTCGAGACACTGGGAGATGAATTTTAAGACGCTTGCTTGGCATTCGAGCTTTGGAGCAAAAGTTACCGAATGTCTCAGAGGTTTTGTTCTTTTGGTCTTGGGACCACATCATGCTCCGTTCCTTCCACAGGAGACTCTAGCTTTCTCAGGATCAGAGTCTGTGTCCAGCGAGGTCCAGCATCCTGCTCTCCGCACTGGAATAGTCGTGTATTCCAGCTAAGGCTCAACTCCATGGGGTCTATGCAGACAGTGACTTTCCAGCGAACACATTTTCATGCAAATACTGTCTTTTAGGTTACAGCTTTCTTAGGTTGCCATTGAGTCACCCTGATTAGATTTGGGGCCCTTTCATGTTCCCCAGTCACCTCAGTCACCTGCACTACTGATGACTAATTAGCGCAGATTCCCATTTATTCAAATCTCAACATGTAGCCTTACTGCCTGTGGTTAGATGGCCTCCTGTACCCCCTACGTTAACTGTCAGCTGTGCTGCTGATATTGGAAAGAACTTCTTGCTTTGCCTCAAGGGCAGACTGTCCTAGTTACTATGACCAAAAGCAAGTTGGGGAGGAAAGGGTTTGTTTGGCTTACACTACCACATCATAGTTCATCACTGAAGGAAGTCAGGACAGGAACTCAAGCAGGGGAGGAACCTGGAGGCAGAAACTGATGCGGAGGCCACGCAGGGGTGCTGTTTAATGGCTGACTCAACCAACTTCTTATAGAACTCAAGACCACCATCACAGGGGCAGCCCTACCCACAATACGCTGGGCTCTTTCGCATCAATCGCTAATTAGGAAAATGCCCTACAGGCTGGTCTGCACCCTATGATATGGATTCATTTTCTCAACCGAGGGACCCTCCTCATAGATGGCTCTAGCTTGTGTCAAGCTGACACAAACTAGCCCATCGTAGACCTGAACAGTTTCCTAGGTGGGGAGACGGCATGAGCATGTGAGCTGGTAGGGAGAGGGACACCCTTGGTGCGGGAAGTGCTCCAGGCTTAGAGAAAGGCACAGGAGGTGTGCACGGGGCGGGGGGGGGGCGCATTGGGCGCGTGGAGTATCCTGTATCCGTTTTGGTCAGAAAGAGCTGTTGACACTTAGATTGGCAGAGGAGCTTGAGGTCAGCTGTGGCAGGTCTGGAACATTCTGCTCACGAGTTTGGTCTTTCTGAAGGGTCCGATAGGGAGGGGACAGATTTTCTGTCTTCCAGTTTCTCAGGGCACATAACACCTTGCCTCTTGTTATCAACCTAACCCTGCATCCAAGGACTCAAGGTCTTCTTTGGACCTGCGTCCTGTTTAACTGCAATAGTGAACTCAGGTCTAACAAGTTTCTGTCCCTTTGCTTTTGTTTTAATAGTGGATGGTAAGGTCTGGTATGATGGCTCACTCAGTTAGATGCTTGCTATACCAGCGTGAGGACCTGAGTTCAGATCCCTAGCACCAGCCTGTAAAATGCTGGGTGGGACAGGACATAATTCTGGCACTGGGGAGGCAGAGTCAGGAGGCTTCCTGGGACTCACTGAATAACCAGTTTAGCCCAATGGGTGAGCTCCAGGTTCAGAGACTCTGTCTCGAAACGCAAGGTAGAGAGCAACAGGAAATGCCCGCCGTAGACCTCTGGCCACAACACGCATGCACACCAGCACATACATGCACACACTTATACACTCTCACACAAGTGATGAGGAGAGAGACTGTAGAACAGGGGATAAAAGTTAGTCACGTGGCTTCAGGCAGCACGTAGAACGCTGATAAAGAGGGATACTCATGTGGCTTCAGGCAGCGCATGTCCCCTCCAGACCCTGCACTCTGGATCTGCAGTCCACTGTGCAGTGGCGTCCTCTTGCTGCCGGATCTCACTGGCTTTCTTAAATAATCCAGTGGCTTATTTAACAGGAGGCGTCTACACTTTCATTTTTCAGGCAGCACACTCTACATCCTCCATGATGGACTATGAGCTCTAATGGGACTCACTGGATGGGTTAGCGCAAGCCTGGGTCCTGAGCTAGAACCTAAAGGCTCCTATATAATTCAGCCGGGTCACAAGGTGTGGTCTTGAACTTGGAATCCACCTCTGGGAACCCTCTGCTTCTGGGACAGTGTTCAGTCCGGCTGACTTATCCTGTCCATGCTTGAAAGGAGGAGTGTGGATTGAGGAAAGAAATAGACAAGAAACAGAAGGTAGAGTCAGGAGGGCATCCAGTAAATACTGTGAGCAGCCCAAGTGTATTGCGCCAAATTCTTATATACCCCAATTAAAAGGGGGGAAGGCAAAAGACTTCCTTTCTGTGATGCAAGGAACAAACAAATGCAATTACCTCCTTAATACCCAAACATCAAGCAACCACATCCTAAACCAAATATCCTGTTGCCTAGGTAAGACATCCATTAGCCACACCTGAGGCCACACATACTGTGGCTTGACCTTGAAGGTCAGGAACTCTCTGACCTTAAGCCAAGATGGACCAGAGCCACTTCTGTGGACCTCCACAGGACAGTTTCATCACTGAGTCACCTAGAGTTGGGCTGCTGTCTTCAGTGCCCTGGAGGGGAAGATGAGGGATGATCTACCCAGACTGACACTTCCTCTGAGGTTATAGAAGGAATGGTAGAATACCTCCCTGACATGCATAAAGGCCTGGATGTTGCAAACCTGCACTTCCCACAATGAGGGAGGCAGAGGCAAGTAGGTTGGAAGTTCAGGGTCATCCTTAGCTGTATAGTGCATTTGAGGTCAGTGTGATACATGAGACCATCTCCAAAAGCAATACTCGAGAGCAGACTGTGTGTAAGCCACAGTACACGGAACTCTGTGTCTGCTGCTTTTTTTTTTTTTTTTTTTTTTTTTTTTGGTTTTTGCGAGACAGGGTTTCTCTGTATTGTTTTGGAGGCTATCGGTCCAGCCCGGCCTCAAACTCACAGAGATCCGCCTGCCTCTGCCTCCCGAGTGCTGGGATTAAAGGCGTGCGCCACCACCGCCCAGCATCTGCTGCTTTTCTGATGGCTGCTGGTTGCTCATCCATTGTAGTGCTATGTCACTCTGCCTTGGTCACATTGCCTCTTAGCTTGTGTTCAGTCAATGTCACACGTCCTAACTAGCTTCTTTCCAGCGGGGAATCCAGTCTGGACTGGCTGTGTGGGTGAACATTCACATTTGTGTACATGTGTATGGGACCCAGAGGTCAGCCTCGGGTGTCATTACCAAGGTAACACTGCCTTACAAGTATTTTTGGGATGGTCTATCACTGACCTGGAGCTTACCAAGGAGGCTAGTTTGGCCGGCCAGTGAGAGATCTGCCCGCCTCTTCCCTCCCCCTTGCCCCAATGCTGAGATTACAAACAGCACTACCCCACCCAGCTTTTTAAAGTGGACTGTGGGGATAGAGTCAGATTCCCACACCTGTTCACTGAAGACTTCACTGACCGACTGGCTCCCTGACCTCCAGAGCACTCTTTTCTTTTGAGGTATACTGATTTATCAAAACATCTCCATGTGTTTTCCCAAAGTCAACTTCGCTCACAGTACACACACACACACACACACACACACACACACACACACACACACACCTATTTATGCCTCTGCCCCAAATCTGAAACTGAATGGAGAAGAAGTCGCTGGTGGGAAGGATATAGACCAGCATCCACCCCGTGTGCTAAGAGCCTCTCACACTTTAGCTAGTAGCTCTTTTCATATCATCGCCCCCCCTGCTGTGAGGATCTGTGGTAGTCTAGACAAAGGAGACAGAGGTGACCCGCTCAAGACCACACACACAGCTAGCAAGCCCAGCTCAGGTTCAGAAGGTCGGTGATGCTGGCAAACCCTCGCTGTTTAGAGAACTTCCTTTGGGCTAGAGTTCTGCCCAGCTGTTCGTGTAAACGGTAGATGCTCCTTGAGGGAGCAGCCCGATTAATGGGGCTGATGGGGAAGCCCAGGGGGATGGTTGGAACTTCTGTGGAAGCAAGAACCAGGCGGCCTGAGACCGGGACTGCAGAACTCCACGGGAACCCACAGAGTACAGCATGGTCAGAGGCGAAGGAAGTGACTCAGCGTGGGGGGTGGGGTGGGTGTGCGTCACACACGTGCCAGGAGGGAAAGCCATGCTCAAGAGTGTGGAGGTGCGTGTGACAGGCATGGTCTCCTTGCCCCGGTCTCCTGAGTGCTGGGACCGCAGTCACGGGCACCTCAGATGCCTTTTGTGGCCTTGGTGATCGAACCCAGGGCCTCTCCAGTGCTAAGCAAGCACTGTACCATCCCAGCTGCAGCCCCAGCCCCCTTTGAGCTAGGCTGCTCACAATGCCTAACACAATGGATGGTCTTGTTACTTTGTATTAAGAGATAATGATGGTGAAAAAGTCCCCGAGGTAGACACAGGTTCTGTGACTGAGTTGTCACATACAGAATTGGACTTCTCCGAAGGACTCCCCAGCCTCCTTTAGAACCAAAGGTGATGAGGGACACACACAGGATGTTGTTAGAAGCTCTGACCCATTGCTGAGGACACCCTGGCCTAACTCCACGAACTGCAGAGATTGGGCCAGTGAGAGCTAAATCCTTACATCTCGGGGACAGTGATCAAAGGGGGAGGGGTCAAGGAAGTGGCAGGAGAGGCAAGCGCCTCTAGGACTGCTCAGGTAGCGCTTCATTCTGATTGGACAGCTTAGGTCGGGTACCCCTGCAAGAACCAGGGCAGAGAGTAGAACTCACCAACCCAAGTATGGCCCTTCTCTAGCCCAGGGTGGCCCCAGGCTCCCAGGGACCTGCGTGTCTAACTGGAAAGAGGATGGGCCTTGAACTGAATCGGGTCTGGAGAGAAGGGAAAGTACGGGGATGTTGGATAGACAGTGTCCTCTGCACCATAAATGTTAAGATGGTGACAAAAGGCCGTGGTGGGAACAGCTGTGAGAACTAAAATAATATCTCAGTGTGAGGCTCCTGGGCTGTGAGGTCACCGCTGAGCGGGTTTAGCGCGAACATTGTTCGGCAGAGAGATAGCCCTGTTCCTGGGAGTCAATCCGATTCCTCCTTAAAAGTGACAATGGTGGCCCAACAAATTAGCATGTTGCTTGGGAGTTCTGACACTTTCTCCAGCTCCTGTAGCACAGTGCAAGCTACCTATGACCTGGCTATAGCGAACTTCCTGGTTTTGGCTCTCACTAGCAGATACTCGACACCAGGCCTTGTGGACCTGCTCCGAGGGAGTCCCCAGGGGATAGAGATAAGAGAAGAGGCTCTGCTGTTAGAGTATGAAGCAGGAGCACCCTGCCGATGCCTTGGAGCATCAGCAATGGATCTGGATCCGGCATCCCGCTGCGATCTGTCAGATGAAATGGTTTATAGACCGAAGCTTAGAAAGTGAGTGGATGCTGCCGGGTAAGGAAGTGTGGAGAGGGAAGGGGTGTGAACCTGGGTCTGAGATCTGTGCATCGGAGTAGCTACCGAGGATTTGCGAGTTCCTAGCTCGGATAGCTTGAGTGGGTAGCATTTTCTTTTATTGAGGTGGCAAACTCCTGGGCTGCAGATTTGAGAAGTGAATTTAGTTGAGATCAGAGGTTCTCATCTCGGGAGGTTCTGATTCAGCCAGAAGGGGCCGCGGTACAGAACTTTGTCTGGAGCTATGTGTAAGATGTCTCAAGTTCAGCATGGTCTATCCTGGTCTCCAGTTTCTTCCCTAATGTGTTTGCCCGCCACGTTGGTTTTCCTCTGCTCTGCAAAATCTGCTGGCCATCCTTCTAGAAGCACTAGCAAGAACCCGATGTCTAACTTGTCACCCAGCCTGAGTCTGGCTCTTGACCGGATTGAGAAGGCACCAGTTCTCTGGGGACAAGCTGCTTCCACCTCCAGCCGTCTTCATTCTCCAGCATCCAGGAGCAGCCTGTCTTGTGTCCCTGTGCACCTCTAGTCTTTGTGATTCCCCCTGCCGCCAGATTTAATAATGATAGTCCATGGCTTCGATGATTCAGGCTGACTCCTGCCCAGCTCTCTGTCCCCCTGGCCTTCCCAGTGTCATCATCAGGGTTCATCCTGGGCCTTGGGGCTGGCCTCTGAGCCTGTTCTCAGACCTCAGGCTGAGGTCTTTCCTTCTCTCCCTGCTAGAATTCATCTTCCTAGTTAAACCCTCCCCTAGTTCCTGGGCCTTTCCCTTCCTAGTACCTACCCCAGTCTGTGATTGTCATCACTCTGGGGACAACTTTTCCTGACTCCGTATCTCAGCTTCAACAGACTCAGCTCCCACCCCCATGTTACAACAAATGCTTCTCTTCTGTTTATGCTCAAATGAAATCTATAGGTGATACAACCACCCTAGGCTCATAATTGTAAGTCAACCTTTACCATTCCACATGTGCGAAGTCGGGATACGGGGAAAGTAATCCGTCATGAAACTGTTTATTTAGGTATTAAGTTCCTAGATTCCCAGGGTGAAATAATCCTGAAATCATAATTTCATAACCACAGTCACTGCCGTAATCGTGTTTTCATCAGTCATTTGGATGCTAAGAGAGAGCAGTGTTACCACAGTCTGCGACCTTTGGCAGTGGTGGCACCCTATGATGTTTCAATGCTCAGGACAATCGTCTCTCTCCTTCGGTTTGCACCGAGATCACCTTCCTAGAAAATGTATTCGAACCATGCTAAAAACAAAGACAGACCATTTATGCTTATATATTCAGCCATGCCAGGTCCTAGAGTCATGCATGTAATTACCAAGTCCTCTTCATGTTTCTGAATGCCTGGAGTCAGCAGTATAGGGATAGTGGTCTGGGAATGCCTGTGGCCTGCCCTCTTTGCTTTGACAATGGAAAACAACTCTCATTTTCCAGGCTGTCCTGCAGACAGGGTTGTACTACCTAAGTGAAAGCCCCTTGATGACCCCCTCACTTTCTGCAGAGGTGCAGGAGGACAGGATTCATACCTGCTTTTCACTGTTGTGTACACCGCATTCAGAACCTTGTTGCCAGACATATGCTGGAGAGAGAGAGAGGGAGGGAGGGAATGCATGATCCCAACAGCATGAAATTCCAGCCAAAAAGTCAGGCAAGACATATTATACCTAGGAGAGTGAGCTGGCATTTGACTGCTTTCCTGGTGCTGGAGGCCAGCTGACCTCTGTTTTAGTAAAAGCGACATGTAATTATAGCTCCCGGCAGTGTAGAATTTCAGCCCCCAAACTTCTCCAACCAGGGGAGTCACCTCACCCTGAACCAAAGAGACAGCGTGCTAACCGAGAGGCTGTGGCTTATCTTTTTTTGGAAAGTTAGGCTGGTCTCCTAGAAGAGCTCAAAGTGCTTACCGGGTTCCCTCTTCTCAACATGTGTATGCTATATTTACTGTCTATGCATGGATGGGGGAATGAGGGTTGCTGGACGGAGGGCCATATTTAGCTGAGTCTTGATCCTCTGCCTTGCAGGGTCAGCTTAGATAAGCCAGAACCCCGAGACTCGAGCTTTGGGGCTGCTCACAAGGTGACATGCTGGTTCAGTGCTCTCCTTTTAGAGAGGGGAAGTACTGGTCCATGAAGGTCCTCTCACTGGTTGTCTTTCTGCCCCAACTCATCATACGCATTCCCTGTCCTTTTGGGCTACCTAAAACTGGTGTTATGATCAGTAAAGTGGCCACAAAGAATGCATCTGTAGGTCCATAGTTAAAACACAGACACGCGCGTGCGCGCGCACACACACACACACACACACACACACACGCACACGCACATGCACACACACACAAAGATGAAACACTTTAGAACCCAGAAGGCAAACCTTCAAGTTGAGTAATTCTTTAACTAGAGCTAATCAGGTCCATGACTTAGAAATACAATTTCACAAGTAAAATGAAGATTGGGGAAAAAATAGGAAAAGACCAACTATGCATAAAGGTGCTGAAAAACAATCACTTCTTAGGAATTTATAGCACCCTAAAATGACTCTTCCTCCCCAAATTTCCTTCAGTTTAGCAGAAGTGGGAGGGAGGAGGAAGTCAGTAGGTGAACTCAGAAAACTCACCAGTGATAGATACACTTTGAATCGTATTGATCAAAACAGTCTCACTGGGGAAGGGGACTTATCCCAGTTTCTTTGAAAAGCGAGAGAGCGAGTTGATGTTGATGATGTAGCGAGCGTGAGTGGATTTTGATGATGTAGCGATTGGGAGTGGATGTCGATGATGCTGTTGCAGTGCTGGGGACCACATCTGAGGTTACACCACGCTAAGTGGGCACTCCACCATCGAGCTACATACCCAGCCCCAGAGTTATTTTTTTAAGATTAATTTTTATTTTTAATTATGCATATGCAGCAGGGAGTGGGATGGCATGTGCACATGAGTGCAGGTGTCCCCGGAGGACAGAGATGTCACAGCCCCCTGGAGTCACTGTAAACTGCCTGGCATGGGCTCTGGGAACTGAACTCAGGTCCTCTGCAAAAGCAGTGAGTAAGTGCTGAGCCATCTCTCCAGCCCCTCTCTTGTTACTGTGCCTTTGTTTATGGTGCTGGAGACTCTAACCTAGCACTGTATCGATGCTGATTAAGGAGAAAAAAAAATACTATTTTCATTAGACCAAGTTAAATAGGAAACAAACTCGAAAGTGACAAATTAACTATAAAGAGGAAATAAAGTTTCAAAAGCTCTTGTTACCCCCAAAGGACTCTGGGAATGTTTGTAAGATCTTGGTGGGATTAGGACAGACCCATTCCCCCTTCATGAATTACTCCATCCATGAGCCTGAGTCTGCGTGGCCCCTTTGGGGGCCCGGGTGTTTGCAGGGGGCAGGGTGCCTATTTTGAGCTTCTCATTCGAAACAGATGTTTCAACTAGAGCAGACTACCGAGAGCATTGCAAGTGGCAGTTGCTGCTCTGCAGATTGCAGAGCCACAGTTGTCGGGCATTCATGGCTGTTAGGCAGCTCTTCTGTCTCCAAGAATAATCAGCAGCTATTTGGATTTAGAAGGCCAGGGCTTGCCAGAAAGAATAAGTCCTCTGTGGCCCCACTTGCTGTCACAGAGAGGAGCTTGTAGACTTTGATAATGGACTATATTCTGAATGACTCGGGAGTGTAGGTTATCCCTACAGCATTTTCCTGGCCTTCTAAGTGTTTGTCGCTGACAGCCTAAAGGTTCCAGAAGAGGCTTGACCTAGGCCATGCCCCCTGTATGTGTTCAGACCACTCCAGCTATAAGGCCTGCCTGACACAAATGCATTTTCTTTTCTTTTCTTGGTATCTCCTAATCACCACTTTGATATATATGTATCACTCTGACTTATAAGGGAGTGTTCACACACATCTTGTCTGCTTTGCCATGCACTTTCCCAGAGCTAAGGCTGTTTGACACTGGAGTGCTTCCCATCCATGCAGTCTACCTTGGGGCAACCTTATGTGTTTCTACAGCAGCCTGTAGCTTCATCCCTTCTGGGCTGTGGCTTTGTAGTGTTCAAAACTCAAGTGTGTTGCAAGGCACATGGTGAATTGCTTGTTCATTTAACTTCACTGCCTGGTTTTTTGTTTGTTTTATTTTTAAAGATTAATGTATTCATTTTAATGTGCATCGGTGTTTTACCTATATATGTCTGTATGAGGGTGTCAGATCCCCTGGAACTGGAGTCACAGCTGCCTTGTGATTGCTGGGAAATGAACCCAGGTCCTTTGGAAGAGCAGCCAGAGCTATTAACTGCTGAGCCATCTCTCCAGCCCCCTTATTGCCCGATTTTTAACATACATCTTTCATGAGAGAATTTTGTATATATTTTATAAATTGGATTTTGAGTCTTGCCCTATCTTCACGTTCTTGTCGAGTATAGCAGCATTCTGAACACTTTGGGGCTGTTTAATGGTGTTTCCTGGATTAAGTATCTATTCACTGGATCTAGCTTCTGCCTTGTCTCTCCTGTTGTTGTATATGATCATCTTTTTCTGTGTTTGTCTTGAATATCCAACTAAATTAGAAGCTCCAGGAGATAAAGTCCTTTATTTGTGCATGTATAGCCTTAGGACATATTCTTGCAATGTAATGTCAACAAATCTTTGCTGATGTCTTTGGAGTGGCCAGGGTGATGGAATGTTCGCTGATAATACACAGCAGAGGCAGGTTGTCCAGTGTTGGTGGTTGATGAGAAATTTTGTATGAGTATGTATTTTAAACAGACCAGGCAGGTTGTCCAGTGTTGGTGGTTGGTGAGAAATTTTGTACGAGTATGTATTTTAAACAGACCAGGCAGGTTGAAGGAATGCTAGGTCGGCAGGAAGAGGGCACAGATCATGCTAAAGAGGGGGGTCCTTGGCTCTGCAGGCTGGGCCCTGTGTGCACGAGTCTCTGATAGGGCACCCACTTTAGTTCCGTTGCTTCCGAAGATCTGTTGTTTCCTCTGTGAGCATGTCTTCTCTTGTCTGGGATTCCTGTCATGTGCCAAGTGTATGATAATTTCTACCAGTTCTGGCTTTCAATATTGCAAAATAAGCTATCAGAACATGGGTTTTTAAAAACTGGAGCCTCTGTGGGATAGCCAGTTGGTAGGAAGCTAAAGAATTCTGTTAACAGTCCAAAAGTCCTGTTGACGACATTCAGTATTTTGATGTTGGGTAGTTGTCATTTAATACATGTAGCTTTGCTCCTGAGAATGTTCCAGTTAAATGTCTAAATGCCTATTTTAAAAATTAGAACTAAGATGTATAATTGGTTTACTAATTAGGAGGACATGGGAGACTTGGTTGAGAAAGTCTTGACTTGGGTAAATTGTCATTTTGAAAAATCAGGACACTTATTCTGCACATAAGTCTCACAGTGTCTCTGAGATTAGAGGCCCCTGCATGGTCCCTCTCTGACCCGCCATTTTCCGTCAAGTCCATGCAAACACAGTGCAACGGTAGAAGTCGCTTTGCGTGACGCTGGGGACCGTGTGCACAAGGGATAACTTATTTTTTAATTTGTTCTCTATTATTAGCCTTGCAATTACTCAGACTGGGTGGAAGCAAGAGAGATTTCTTTCTTAAAATAACTGCCAATTATTTAGTCCAAGATTGCAGGCAAGAGCAGTTCGTTTTAGGTAGTTTAGCATCGTTTACTTCCAAGAATGTCTGTACATGCTTTTTTTCCTGACTCTGTTTTTATAGCTATAGCTCCCTGCATGTAAGTATTCTACCAAAAAAATGCAGTTTAATAGATACCTAGAAAGGATCAGTCTAATTGTCCTCCCGTATGTCCATGTCTGTTGCTGGGAAAAGTTAGGCCTGATTCATGAAAGCAGTCAGGGTCTGGATTCATGTGATTAAGTATTTCCAGGGAACCTTGAATCTGGCCACTTTAACTTTCTTTCACAGCCCCCTAAAGAAAGAATACAGAATTCAGTTTCCCTGATAGAGTAAACTTGACTGAAAAAAAAACCCAAAACAAACAAACAAAAAAACCCTGGCATTAAAAACAAATCACAGACATTTCTTTGATGTTTCCAATAGTTTTAAGCCGGCTGCGTTCCAAGGCGCCCTATTAGTACAGCGTTAACAAATCATTTTTCTTCTATTAATCAGAAAAGTATGTTGCCCTCGAGACTTCGGTTTGGGTATTTTGATGAGAGTGTAGAAAATTTTATTTTCAGGAAAGAAATGTCTCTGTAGCTGCTGGGCAATAAAAAACCAGGGCTCTTGGGACCTTGCAAGGATTGTGGAGACATTGGGGAAGTGGCTTCCCCTGCGATGGGGAAGCCACTGTCAAAGCACCGTACAAAGGCCTTTCATGTGCTAGGAGCAGCACTGAGCTCTTCAGTGGCTTTTCTTATTTCTTGCTCCTCATCCTGGGGGATAATACCTGTATTCCTGTGTCTGTGAAAACTGGAAATCTAAATGTGGGAGAAGAATGATTTTTAATGAGAACACCTCATCCTCCAGAGACAGCTAAGTGCACTTTGCCCAGCGGCTCCGGTGCTGAGAGTGTGGGCATGGTATCCACCTTCCTGTGTGCTAGCCGTTTGATGGAGGCCGCAGACTGTGAAAGACTTACTCAGGGCAGTGATTATACAACCTAACACTCAAGCTGCTTTTCTAAATCAGGGTTTTGGAATTTATTTCAGATTTATTTTATGTATGTGACTGTTTTGCCTTCGAGTATGTTTGTGTACCACCTGTGCGCCTGGTACCCTCAAAGGCCAGAAGAGGGTGTCCAGTCCCCCGGAACTGGTTATAGATGGCTCTGAGCTTCCATGTGGGTGTTGGGAATCGAACCTGGGTCCTCTGCAAGAGCAACAAGTGCTTTTAAGCCCTGAGCCAGCTCTCCAGCCCCCCACATGTTGTATTTTAAAAGCATAGTTATTAATGCATGATAATCACTAATATCTTGTTCTGCAATGTGTCCATATATCCACATTAAATCTGGGCTGTATCCATCCTTCCAACCGCATGCTTTTACTCTCCCTTCTTCCTGGGCTGTATCCATCCTTCCAACCGCATGCTTTTACTCTCCCTTCTTCCTGGGCTGTATCCATCCTTCCAAACGCATGCTTTTACTCTCCCTTCTTCCTGGGTCTCTCGCAGTCCCTCACTTCTTTCCACAAGTGAGAGAAAACAAGTTGTCTTTCTCTGTCTGGCTTATTTTCTTTAATGTAAGCCACTTCCTGTTCTATCCATTTTCCTGAAAATGACATGATGTTGTTGAATGAAAGTCTGTTTCGTATATGTGCCACATTTTCTTTATCCGTGTGCCTTGTGATGGACACCTAGCCTGACCCTGTAACTTGGCTACGATGGCTAGTGCCACAGCGATCACGGGTGGACCGGTATCGCCACTGCATGCTGACTGCATCTTCTGAGTCGATACTCGGGGCAGTGGAGCTGGCTCATACGGTAGATCCATTTTCAGGGTTCTGTATGTGTGACTTAGGACTTCCTTGCTGTTTTTCTTAGAGGCTGTCTTAATCACATCTCCATCGACCGAGTCTATAAAGGTTCCGTCTCCCCAGTATGCCCAGCAGTATGGCCGCTTCTTGCTTTCTTCCAGACAGCCATTCCCACGGGGGTGGTGTAGGATCTTAGTGTCATTTTGACTTCCTTTTTCTTGACTGCAGGAGGGTGTTCAGCATTTTTTCTGGTGTTTATGGGTCACCTGTTTGACTTCTTTTTAGATGAGTGTATGATTGTTTTATTTGTTCCTTTTATATTTTTGGATTTTTATTTATTTATTTTTTTGGTCTTATCTGTCCAGACTATAGCATGCGTCAGATCTCCTCATTTCCCCAATGTGCAGACCCAGACTACGGCCTACATCCTGATTTCTAAACACAGGGCACAGATTTAGTGAAAAGTTAAGACTGGGGGAAGGACAGGCGGCTTAGTGGTTGAGAGCTCTGGCTGCTCTTGTAGAGCATCTACATGGCGGCTCACAACCGTCTGTAACTCTAGTCCCAGGACATCCGATGCCTCTTCAGGCCTTGTGGGCACAAGGTATGCTTGTGGTACACATATATACACGCATACATACATATATGTGTGTATACATATATACGTATATATGTATATATATATAGGCAACATACCTGCACACATTAAGTAAATAAATAAATACGAGATAAACACAGATTGTAGAAGTGTGGGGATGGCATTTCCCAATTGTCCTGTTCTGTCACCTCAAGAAGTTTCACTGCCAATGGCTATAGAGTATATGCCCTTTGATGAGCCATCAAGATGAAGAAAGTCGCATAGAATATATTGTCATTTGAAAGACTCAAAAAAAAATAGAAGAGTTAACTTCCACAGACAAGGATTTAGATTATACATGAACCCCTTCGTGTGTGTAGGTTTCATATCCAACTATGAAATTTTAACGAACTGGAAGTATTTGAGGGAAAAATGCATAATGTGCTGATCTTTATTCCTGTTGTCATTCCCTAAGTGTCTTAGTTGGGGTTTCTATTGCTGTGATGAAACACCATGACCATAAAGCAAGTTGGGGAGGAAAGGGTTTATTTGGCTTACACTTCCACACCATAGTCCATCATCAGAGGAAGTCAGGAACCTGGAGCCGGGCAGGAACCTGGAGGCAGGAGCTGATGTAGAGGCCATGGAGGGTGCTGCTTACTGGCTTACTTCCCATGGCTTGTTCAGCCTGCTTTCTTATAGAACCCAGGACCAGCAGTCCAGGGATGGCCCCACCCACAATGGGCTGGAGCCTCCCCCATCAATCCCTAATTAAGAAAATGCTCTACAGGTTTGTCTACAGCTCCATCTTATGGAAACATTGTCTTCATTGAGGTTCCCATCTCTCCAGTGACTCCTGCTGTGTCCAATTGACATAAAACTAGCCAGGACACTAAGAAATACAGCAAGATAATTCTTTGTGTTGCATCCAGCACTATAAGCAATGTGTTGGTGATTTAAGATGTGCACAAGGGTGTTTCATGGTTACATATAAGTAATGGCACCATTTTTTAGAAGGGACTGGAGAGTCTGCAGATTTGGGCATCATGGGATTCTGGAACTTGTTACTCACAAGTAGGGGGAGAGTTGCTGGAATTGAAAGTTATAGTGAGAAAAAAATGTCAGATGGTATGAAAGGAGAAATTCTTCAGTAGGGACATAATATTGCAGAAACTAGATGGAAGATCTTTTTAAATGTTCTCCTAGTTCCACATTTATACTGTTCTGGTGGCAAAGTGAGTCATTTAAGAAAGTGCGTCTACACCAACCAGTTTCTGTGAAAGCAGATGAGTACAGCCATGACAGAAATGAACTCCATTCTTTTGCTAGAATGTAAGTAGAATTTAGTGTCACAGAAAATAGCCTATGCAAAATGAGGTAGTCATTGCGTTTGTGACAGAGACTAAACAGCTATGAGGAGGAAAGGCCTGAAGCAGTGGTGTAGCCCATGTCATCGTCCAGTGCATTCTGGTGTGGAGAGGCTACCAAGGCAGAGCTGACAAGACAGTTAGTTGCAGCAGTGCACTGTTCCATCAAATGTGTGGCTTTATGGCTGTGTGCAGTTCCTGGTATACATGCAAAAAACATCCTGGCCGATTCACAGGAAAACATTTGGGAAAGGAAAGGGGAGTGGGTGGGGTTGTGACTTACACATTTTTGTCTTTAATATCCATATGCTGCATACACAAAGGGGATGGGAGGGGGGGTGGAAGGCAGGAGGAGGACAAGAAAAGCAAAACTCAAGAGTCTCAGTGAAAGTTCTTTTAGTGCTAAGAACGCTGCCTGAAGATAACTTTAGGAATCGCAGTGTATTTTCTCTTCCCCTCCCCCGTGTGCGTGTTTGCGTGCGTGCGTGCGTGTGCGTGTGCGTGTGTGTGTGTGTGTGTGTGTGTGTGGTGTTTTGATATGGGAACCTCACTTTGTAGCCCAGGCTGGCCTAAAATTCCCCATCTCCCTTCCTTAGCCTCCCAAATGCTGGAGTTACCAGAGTGTACCACCACACCCCTCTATTTTCTTAGTTTTTATTTGACCTGTTTATTGCATTAAATTTTTACTAAGAAGAAAAACAACACCTAGTGAAATCATCTTATTTCATGGAGAGATACATTCCTCGATGTACTTTTTGACCATGTGATCTAATGTGTTTATTGTTACTAATCTGTAGACATGAAGTATAAATAATGACTTTTCCTCTTTTTTCCCCTTTGTCCATAGGAAGACTATGATCGTCTGAGGCCTTTGTCTTACCCCATGACTGATGTCTTCCTCATATGCTTCTCTGTGGTAAATCCAGCCTCATTTCAAAATGTGAAAGAGGAATGGGTACCGGAGCTTAAGGAATATGCGCCAAATGTCCCTTTCTTATTAATAGGAACTCAGGTGTGTCTGCTTTGATTTTCTTTATCTAAGAATAAGCTCTCCTAGTGTGTGTGTGGGGGGGGGTTGCTCTCAGTCAAAGACCCTATGATTAGCAAATGATAATGTTCAGTAAGTTTCTGATGGTAAGTCCTCTCATCTTTACATAGACGTAATTCCCCAAAATTATATTAGTATCTTTAAAAATAGTGTCTTTTTTAATATGTGGGGATTAAATGGGACTATATGCATTGCTTTTTAAAAATATATATTATTTTATATGGGACATTATTGATCTCTCCTGATTAGATTGATCTCCGAGATGACCCCAAAACTTTAGCAAGACTGAATGACATGAAAGAAAAACCTGTCTGTGTGGAACAAGGACAGAAACTAGCAAAAGAGGTAACGAGTCCCTGCCGGGTTTCACGCAGATGTCAAGTAGCCGTAGAAGCCGGCTGCTCATGCATGTGTCCCGGGCACTGCTGGAGTTTCTCTCCCCCTCTCTCCATTATTTCAGTACTGACAGCGTGAGGAAGGTCTGTGTCCCTCACCATAGATGAGAGAGAATGGGGCTTTTAAAGATCAGGGAGACTTGCCTGAGATCTTGCAGTAAAATGACAGAGCTGGGCTTCCAGGTCACATGTCTGTTTACCTCTGCTATGCTTACAACTGTGGTGTCTTTAAAGCCATCGGTAAGTGGCTTTTTTTTTAAGCCAAGAATCAGGTGCTGAGACTTCACAACTTTCTTAATTACTGAGACATTACTGCTGTGCCAAGTTGGGCTCTGCTTTCGGTTACGACCCCTGCGGGTACAGTTGAAGTGACATTAGGTAACAGTTTAAGTCTGTGACTAAGAAATTATGGCTAGACTTCTAAAAAAAATACTTACAGATACATATAATACCTTTCTTAAAGTTTATTTATCTTTATTTTATATGCATTGGTGTTTTGCCTCCATGCATGTCTGTGTGAGGGTGTCAGACATCCTGGAACTGGAATTACAGACAATTGTGAGCTGCCATGTGGGTGCTGGGAATTGAACCCAGGTCCTCTGGAAGAACAGCCAGTGTGCCTGACCACTGAGCCATCTCTCCAGCCGCCATATAATACCTTTTAACTCACATTTTCCCTTACCCCAAAGCTGGATTCTTTTCCCCTCCATCTGACCATAAGATCATTGACTTCTTCTAATTCTTCTTCTTCCTCTTCATATTTTTTCCACTAGCTTTAATAGGATTTCTGTGTAAGTACTACCTACTAAGTTCTTTTAAAATACACTGTTGAGAGATAGAAAGAAGCAAAAGAACTTTCTGGAGGACAGCTTTTCCCAAAGCAAAGAAAAAGGATTTCACCAACAAATCACCTCAGAAATTCCTTGCACTTAATTTTATAATCCTGGGGGAGGGAGGAGAAGGAATTTCTAAATACATAAAGGCAAAAGTTATAAATGCAGGCGAATTGACTACATAAATATGTGCTATCATAGCAGATGCCAGAATAAAAGTCAGATTTATGTGTAGGGCATTGACGTCTTAGGAACAGGAACCCATGCGTCTAATGAATTCATCAGAAGAAGGCATGTATACCCCAGCAGAAAAAGGGGCTGAGAGCATGTATCCAAATTCACCAGGTCTGAAAGCATGAGCATGAGCTTCTACTCCAAGGAGAATGGATAGAAATCGTGCTTCTTGCCAGGGGACAACACAGCAGAACAACATCAAGTTCCTACCCTGCTCTTATGGAGATGACTTGAGAGAAAGCAGCAAGCATAGAGCGAGAACGCCGGAAGGGAATGGGTTGTCTGAAGAAAGCAGCCAGGGACAGAGTCACCAGGCAATGCTGAGAAACTGACACTCTACACAGGGAATAGTCACATGTGTCTCCCTCCCACCTCTGGGTTCTTTGCTGTGTCTTGGATATGCCAAAAACTTTCCACATTGGTCTTTTGGTCTTGGCCCCTTGGGGTCCCTCACTCCTCAACCCTGACCTGTTGAGAAGGCTTCCCTGACTACCGCCATCCTCCCATTTCCCTGTCCTCCCCCACACCCCAGCACTTACCTGTGCCTGCTCTATAATCCTCTTCTCCACACACAGCAGGACACCTTGGTCACAGACATGTACTCAGTACTTAAGCAGTTGCTTAATGTGTAGTGAGTATCTAATATTTGATGAATGAACTTTTCATAGAGAAATCTGGAAGGCCACACACTAGTATTTTAACAACTGTCTCCCTCTGGGTATTGTGAATATGGGTGATAGGGCTCTTTTGCATAGCTGTATTCTATAACTGCCCACATAATGTGTTGTTGCTGAGTTCTATAAGACTGTTTTATATAATTGTGGCTTCTTTTTTCTCCTTCCCAGATAGGCGCACGCTGCTATGTGGAATGTTCAGCTTTGACCCAGAAGGGTTTGAAGACTGTTTTTGATGAGGCTATCATAGCCATTTTAACTCCAAAGAAACATGCAGTTAAAAAAAGAATAGGATCAAGATGTATAAACTGTTGTTTGATTACGTGAGAAAAGTCTGAGTGGCCAAGGGAACTGTCCATTTCTCCCAGAATGCATCTGAAATGCTACAGTGATGTCCTGACCTCTTGCAGTGAAGTTTAACCTGAGGGGGGGAGGGAACCTGTCCTCAGCATTCTACAGCGTCATTGAGAATGTTTCTTAAAGGTCTAAGCGGCAGCCAACAGCATCTGAAGCCACAATCTACTATAAATACTTTATTTCAACTAGAAGGTAAATCTCTCAGGGGTTTCATAGTTAAAAAGCTACAATCACACCATGTTGAAACGACATTGAAAAAAAAACAACAGTGCTGTAAAAGGAACTGCTTGGCTTGACCATACACATTTCTGCACAGCCCTTACAGAATCTGCACAAAGAAATGTCTTCTCCCCTTTCTCCTCTTAATTGCTCTTGTATGTAAGTTGCTTTCTATTCCAGTATATCCAGAGTGGTGAGCTAACCAGGCCAGCCACGTAGCCAAAGGTCGCTCCGAGTGTACAGGAGATGGGCCACACCTGAGGGAAGAAGCAGGAGATTGAAACCAACCGGTGTTTCATTATTACTTGAGCACAAATTAAGTGTAACATAAACACTTCTATAGTGAAGCTTAATGTGCTTTCTTAAGAATGCCAAAAGTTTAATAGGTCATAACTGCATTTACTATGAACACTAAAAATGTACACATTTTAGTTAAAGTGCATTAAAAGGTAAGGAGGCTTTCCAGCGACTGTAGAATTAGCTCCCCAAATTGCATGAAGTACATGCTAAAGTACAAATTTAAAAATTGGGTCATAGTTTGCCATAATCCTGAACTCAGTTTAAGCTCTCTGAAGTAGCTGGCCATTTTTCTAATTCCCACTTTGGCTGTGTATATCAAATGAAGTAAGAAGTGTGTAGGCTGACCGAACCTTAGCAATTTTCAGTTGTGTCGGAGGGAAGGCCTAGAATCTGAACGTGTTCGTGGAGTGTGTGGGTACTCTGCTTCCATGAGCTACAGATGCTGTAGCCGAACAGGGGGCAGCTCACGGCTTATGCACTCACCTATGGTATGAGACAAGCAGAACATTACAGGCTTCCCAAGACGGTTTCTCCAGCCATGCTACACTTCATTAAACCACAACTAAATAATGGTGATTTATTTGATGCCACACACAGGGTATGTGGGTCCCTAAGTTAAAAGCCCTGGGTAAAAAATCTTGGAAGTAACTTTTTTCTTTATAAAGCTTATTTGGTGTGCTGGAGCCATTTCTAACCCTTCTCTGGGGTATCAGCCTTCAAAGTGTACCGGAGGCAAAACTACCTTCATAACCGGCTGGTACCATTTGGCTTTCTTCCTCCATCTGCTATGGATCTGCCTTATTCTAAATGCCATGCAACAGACAGTAGTGTTTGTTAGACAAAGCTTCCATGCGCACCAGCTCATGCAGTTTAGGGAAGCATAATCTAATCCATATTGTGTTGCCAGCCTTTCTTAGGCTGAAATTTGCTGTTGCTTAAACTATGACTTCTTGGTCTTTAGCGAGCTTCTGTTATCTTCCAGGGTTTGTGCTTACAGCTTTGTCTATTGCACAGATTGGGTAATGGAACACTAAACACTGATACTTGAAAATGACAGCCTTAAATGTTCATACCAGTCACAAATCTAGATGTACTGTTTTGCATGTGAGCTTTGTAGGAGTTTTTGAAGTAGAAGCACCACACTCCCCCACTTGGTAGTAGACAGTCTACTGGACAAGAGCTTTCTCTTGGAGTGGATGTCGGATGACTTTTTGTCCAAGCAGTGGTGGTTCACATTAAGCATCATGGCCTTATATGTATGCTCAAATGGGATTCTGTAACTTTCCCATTTAGTTTTGGTCTTGTTTTTAGATAGAACTGAAAGAAATTGTATAATGAGTTAACATACTAGCTAAGTTGTCAAACCCATGATATGAAGGAATCCCGACAGTAAAGTATTATTCATTTCCAAGTTGCCTTTGGAGATTTGATGGGTTTTGTTTTTTCTTTTTTTTTTTTTTTCTTCAAATCTACATTTGTGAAACCCTGGACACTTGGTGTATTAGGCAATGAAGTTAAAGTTGAGAGCTTTCATGGTCTGAGAGAAATGGATTAAGAATCTGGAAGTGTACACTGGTGTCGCTGCGGTTTCCTCGTGAGAGTGCTCTCCAGTGCCCCTCCCACTCATGAGCTCTTTTCCCTCTCCTCTGAGTCACAGCAGTCATAGCTGGACGTCACCTTTTCAGCTTCCCCTTCTCCAGGCGGTAGGAATCATGTATATAGAACACTCGATCTCTAAGCAGACGATTGTATCATCTGAACCTGAGGTGCCTTAGGTACTCTATTTACCTTGATGGGGTTTGGAGTTTCCCATTGCTTGTTAAGAGCTCTTTGTGTTGGTTGTTTAATATTTCTTTTTGCAAAATCTTCTCTGCCATTTTAGCCAAAAAAACAAAAAACAAAACAAACAAAAAAAAAACCAAAGATTTGTTTCCTATTCATGAGCAGATTATAGAGAAATTGCCTTATTTTCAGAAGCATATCTTCATTAAAGGCTTAGGTTGCAACCGAAATTCAGACTAATCTCTGGAAAAACTCTTTCAAACTAGTGAAATACCTGGGAAAGAAAATACTTTTCAAAACTATTTTACTAACATGACTTGCGCGGGTGAATACACTGCTTTAAATAAGGTCATGTACGAAAGAACTTAGAGGAAATTATTACTGATCAGTGTTTGCACAGAAAATCTGTTCTAAAGTCCTTTAAAACTTTTAGGAGACTCTTGACATCTAATAGAACTCTGCTAATGTGTACCCTTACTCTATCCTCACAGGTACATTGTAGCTTCACTTGCGATGAATTATCATATTTCCAATAAGTAGAGCTTGAGTTCGTGCCATTTGTTATGAATTATCTTAGTTCCTTTAGACACTGCTTCCATTTGATTTCTAATTAATTGGTTTTAAATACCAAATTAAATACTGGTTTGTTGGTTGTTGCTTTTTAAATGATTGTTACTTCAACAGCGTCCCTTCCTCACGTATGGGGTCATAAATAAAATGAAATGCAGTTTGCTACTTATGTAAAGCACTGAACTTCTGACCTTAGTAGTTTTTATTTAATCCCTTTCCTCTGCTTTGAGACTGCTCACCCCTGGCAATGTGTGAGCACCTGCACCCCTACAAAGCTCTTTGTCAGTCAAGAGTGTGGAGAGAGTGACAATCCTTGTGACCCCAGGCAAATTCTGATTTCGAGTACCAAATTCTGTTTTAATCACTCTGTGATTTTAGTGTGGTTCATTATTCGCAAACACACACACACACATACATCTGCACACATTCTTTGGACAGTTGCCATACTTCACTTCCAAAGAATATGAAAAATGAAATAAATGCTGGTTTAAACATTTTTCTCCTGGGAGGGGTGAAGGCTTGGCACATTCAGAAACTCACTGTTATGCAAAACTCAAGACATCCATGATGTCAGCAAATAAAATGTCCCAACTTTTCAGATGGTGCCCTAGTGATGGTCCAGGCTTTGTGCCTACAAGAGTGCTGGCATGACTCTCTGTGACACACGAGTCCCTAACTGTCAACAGTCTTTTCCTCCTAAGCGAACTCTTGCCAACTTTCTCATGACTGCTTTAAAATGTTTAAAACCACACCACCATACTTGTCAAATCAGCCTGGTTTAAATCTATCTTAATAATGAGATCTTAAATGAGATCCATTTAAAACTACTTCCCTGTTTCACAGACACACTTGTTTTAATATTCCTTATGACACAATAGTATTTTTAAAAGTCTGTAGTACCTATGAGCTATTTCAGCTGCAGAGATATAAATATTTCTCCAAATTATGGCAATCTGAGATCCCTATATGTAATTGCTTGTTTTTATGTAAGGAAAATAAGATTGAGAACAAAGACATTGATATTAAGAAAGCCATTCAGAGGGTTTGCCACCAAGTGACAATCATTTATTTTATCTAGTTTCTTTTCACTTCAAATGTTTCTTAAAAGTCACTAAGTGGAAGAAACATCTTGTGTTACATAACAACATAATGTAATGCAAATAGATAAAGTAAGGTTATCAAAGGAAAACCCTATTTTTAGAGTGAGCAGCTCTATCGGGTGGAAACCAACACTCTGGTTATGCACAGTACACTCGCCTCTCATCCCAGCACTCAGAAGCCAAAGAAGAGGATGGTTCATTTCAAGCAACATAAGATGCTGTCTTAGGGTGTCCATGCTTAATGAATCACCACATGCAAAAACAACTAGGGGAAGCAAGAAAGGGTTTATTTGACTTACACTTCCACATGTCTATTCATCATCTAAGGAAGTCGGACAGGAACTCAACAGGACAGGAGTTGATGCAGAGGCCACGAGGGACACTGCTTACTGGCTTGCTCCAGCTTGCTCTCTTATTACAGAACTGGGGACCACCAGACCATGATGGCTGGCCCTCCCACATCACTAATTAAGAAAAGGCCCTACAGGCTTGCAGAAGCCTCATCTAGTGGAGGCGTTTTCTCACTGAGGCTCCCTCCTCACAGATGACTCTAGCTTGTGTCAAGTTGACAGGAAACCAGCTAGCACGGCTGCAAAGCAAGACTTTCATGAAAACCACGCTGGGCTGGCGCTGCATGCCTGAGGCCTTGTTGTTCAGAGGTTGGCAGCGTGGCCAACAAAGGAGGATAGCCTGAGTCTGAGGCCAGCCTGGGCTACAGGATATAAGATACTGTCTCAAAAAACAAGACACCAAAACCCAACTCAAACAACCCCTCGAAATAAATAAAAATGCCTTGTTTTTAGGGCACCTGTATGTTCCTTACAATAAATTAAGTGATTGTGGATTTTTGCTTTCCTTTATCACTTGAACAACAACAACAAAAAGTTTGTTTTCTCAAAGCAATAAAAATTTTTACATTACCTAGCATAGAATTTGGGCAAATGAAACCTGTAGGTTTTTTTTTTCAGAAATAATTTCATCTTTGTAAGCCAAAAAGCACTTTCAAAATGTATAAATAAATTGCACATGTGTGTTTTTATGTCAAATAAAAATTGTTTGAAAGGAACAATATGCTTGGGGCAGATAGCTCAGCAGTTAGGAACACTGGCTGCTCTTCCAGAGGATCTGCGTATGATTCCCAGCATCACACGGAGACTCACAACCATCTGTAACTTCAGTCCTGGGATCCACACCCACTTTTGTCCTCTGGACACACGGCACGTGCATGCAGACAGAACACGTAAAATAAGTAATCTAACAAAAGACAACCATATAAGAAATGCAATAATACAAAAGTGTGTGTCCACTTTTGTTTTAGGAAGAACTGTTTATATCTTAGGAAAGGAAATGTTCCAACACATTTATACAGTATAGTGTTTCTCGCCTGTGCTCTAGGTAGCATAGAAGAGTGATTAAGAACACTGATTTTGGTCCTAAACAGGGTGCATTTGAATCTTGGCTTTAAGATTTCCTAAACATGTCATCTGGCCACTTTGTGCTTAGTTTCTGTGTTCGGTACACACCCTGGTACCTACAGGTGCTCACACACACCACAGTAATAAATATCAATGTAGAAAAACGTATGATTCTTTTTCACCAGGATAGAAAATCTTATTTATGAAACATTTTTTAAAAATCACAGGTGTCACAAATTTTTTCATAACTTGAAATGAGAAATCATAGGACTGTAACTGAATTGGTTACTGCAAAATGCCAGAGTAGAGGAGAAAACAGAGATTACTGATTTGACCGAATGAGGGCTTCTGACATTTTAAGTGAATTAGTATTTCCCCTTCCTGAAGGGGTTCTATTGTATTAAAGTAGAATGTTAACACATCGTTTACACATCTCAAGACTGGGAAAAGTATTAACAGAAGACATGCTCACTGCAAGCTGCACTGGCAGGGCCACGGCAGGACTTTGATGAGAGATGGGCGGTACTAGCCAGGCCAGCTTATGCGCATGCATGCGTGTGTCCAGGAGTGAACTGCCACTCTTGACAGAGTCCTGACTAGGAATCCACTGCTCTACAATGGCTTCCTAACTATGCTCTTTGTAGTAGGAGAGAGGTCAGGGCACGTACAAGCCAGTGCTCATTTACAATTAGCAGACTCGTCACTCGTGTGTCCCTCGCCAGACTGCAGCAGTCTGCACTTGCATGACACAGGCAACCCAAAATTCAAAGGAAATGAAATGATCATTGAAGACAGTAGGTTAGCAGGCTTCATCAGATGAATTCTAATAGTTATGCCAATGAGAATCTGTTCAGGACAATAAACCCACTGAGAAGTAGCTTGTGTGAGACAGAGTTTTACTGTCCTTTCTCACTGAAGGGAGAGCTAGTAACCCCTCCTCTGTAGATTCACCAGTTTCTCCCTATTTACCTCTGATGGCACCATGCCTGGAGGCTCACAAACACTTCTAACTCCAGCTGAGGGATCCCACGGACACACATATGTGCACAGATACAGACACATGAATAAGTCTTTAGAACAAGTAAGTGGGACAAGTCAGAGAATGACAGGACATGGCCTCCGTCACCCTCCAATAGCCACATGCTACACGTGTGCAAAGAAGAAAAAGCATCAATTTTTCAGATGCAAAGGCACTATAAATTAGCTTTAAATATGCTTCTGCAAATGTACTACATTTTGGTCTAAAAATACATCAGAGCGATAAGGACATTTAGGAGAAACAATGTGGGAAATGAAAGCAATTTAATACTTAAGAATTCTAAAGAGAACAAAGCTATGTCTTTAAGAAAAGGAAACAAACACTATGTCTCAGTCTCCAGCAGTGAAGAGATTCATGGCGTAGGTGGAGCTTTTGTTCGAATCCCAAATCTTCCTTTTGCCAGTCAAATGAGGGTGAACACGGTGTGTACTCTTCCCTCCTACGTTTCGCCTTTGTGGTTAAGAACAGGAAAGAGATCTACCTTGCACTACAGCTGCCATGATTACAGTACCTCTGGCATAGTACCAAACTCATGCCTGGTACAGAGAGACCTACAAATGACACGTGTTCTATTCGTGTCTGAACTGTCACAGAACTGAACATGATAGGAAACTGAAGTGACTCAATAAGCAGGTTTAACAAAACACCAAAGAGACAAAAGGAAACTAACTCCCTTAAACACTGCTAGCAGAAAGAAGACAGAAAGCCGACGAGAGCTCGTTGTACTTAATGAAGCAGGCATTCAGGTGTGCTAGAAGCACTGTCAGCAAAACAGCAAAACACTTCTTTCCTCGGTCACAGAGGCACGGCAGGTGCCACCTAGCCTGCTTTCTGTAACAACCTTCTTTTCCTGCCTTCAACACAGTGAGGTCGTCCTTCAACTATGCAGATAGCTTTCATCACCTATCGCTACTAAACTCATTGAAGGCTCATGTTAAGTGGAAAGTAAGCTGGCATTGGCATTGGTTTTCACTGGACCTTCCCTGCTACTTAGTGAGGAATCCAACTGAAAGCTACAAATACAGCTTGAGATTTCTTATTATACAATGCAATCAGTGCCTGGCTACAGGAACGTTATACAAAGTCAAATTTGAATTCAGAGGAGAGAAAATGGCACTCACACATGACAGGTTTTGTTGGCTCTGTGTGTTCACGCATGTGTGTTTTTAAAGAAACCAGACGCTCTTGTTTCTCCAAAATATAAAGAAAACATAACACAGAGATGCTTGCTTTGAACACAATGTGAACGTATCAAGCGTGTATTGGGCTGCAAGGAACACAGAACTGAAATCTTTTAGTAGCATGCTGTATTTTAGACAGCAGAGTTATACAGTATCATCTTCTCAAAGTTTGCGCTAGCAAAGTCCCCACATTTAGCAAACACCATCATCCCCTTATCTGGCAGATTCTATCAACATTATGAGCCACAGTGAGGTCTTGTTCTGTAGAATTTGATTTATTGGAAAATAACAATGGCATCACAAAAGCTTTGTTTGCTGAAAGTGAAAGAAAAAGTAAACCTCATCACTTCTCTAGTTTATTAGAAAAACTATGAAAAGGTAAGAAACTGAATAAAAGGTTTTGAGACCCCATTAGTATGCACCACACTTTAAAAGGGCTATAGTAAATAAGTCAGCCATTAATGTGTAGTACTCTAATAACCAACAAATTAAAAAGCCAGTGTATTCCAGCAGAACGAAATGTTTTCAATAATGAAGAATAACAAGTTGTAATATATCCAAATTAGTTAACTAGAAAATCTTTTTTATAAGTACATAATTCAGAAGATGGCTCAGTGGGTAAAATGCTTGTCACGGAAATGCAAGAACACAAGATGTGAGTCCCCAGAACTCACATGAAGCTGGACACGGCAGCCTACATGGCTGTAATCACGGGAGATGGGAGGCGGGGACGAGAAAAGCTCTGGGAGCTGGAGGGCCAGCTAGCGTGGTGTACGCAGGGACAACGAGGCCTCAGCAGCAGACGTCTCCATGTGCACCAGTACACACGTGCTTATACACACTCTCAAAGATTTAAAACGTCAATTCAGTCAGTGCACGGGATGTGGTGAAAGGGGGGTCAGGGGTTCAGGGCCAACCTCAGCTACATAGTGAATTCCAGGCAAGTCTGGGCTACAGAGTGAGAGCCTGTCTCAAAGCCACACCTCCCAACGTCAAAGGTGAAGGGAAAACTACAATAATTTTCTAAATCTGAAGTTAATTTGAATCTAGCTCACTCTTTATTATAAGTAAGTATAGAGGGAGAAAAACTAGCAGCAAAAAAACAACTAATCTAAAAATGGACAACTGAACTGTAAATAATGTCTTCTAAGCAAACCCAAACTCATGTTTTCATCAGCATATCTACTTTCCACAGCTCGACTTCCACTTCTGTAATCTTTTTTTTTTTAACTTACTTGTTACGTTTATAGTATGCTGTCTGCATACATGCCTGCACGTCAGAAGAGGGCACCAGATCTCATTACAGATGGTTGGGAGCCACCATGTGGTTGCTGGGAATTGAACTCGGGACCTCTGGAAGAGCAGGCAGTGCTCTTAACCTCTGAGCCATCTCTCCAGCCTACTTCTGTGATCTTATAGGGAAGGTCTAAACATGTAAGATCAAGCTTCTACACTAAAGTAGGTAATATATATACACACTGACATTTCACTAACTTGTTAAAGCTGATGTTTCAGCTCTAGTTGTTATTAATATTCTATATTTAGACTTACTTATATTAACTGAACATCATGAACTAGTAGTTTGAAACAACTCATGTACCTTCCTTCTTCAATAATTCTGCCCTCCAAGTCACTAACACTCTTCAGTTGAATGAAAGCAAGTACGGATGGCAGCGATGAGATGAGATGCCAGTTGGGACACCATTATGGCGAGAAGTAGGACTCTGCTTCATGAGCACAAGGACAACAGTACTGCCATGTTCTCCAACCTGCTGAGACTTCTCAGTTTAACAACCAGTCAGCACGGGGAAGGCAGCTCACCACAGTTACTGAATGTGAAAGAAAAACTCAACTGTCCGAGAGAGAACATCTAAGGGAAACCACAAAAATGGACCTAAAAATAGGCAATTATGTTCAACAGAAAATTCGGGTCCTTTGAGTGAGGTATGTAAAGATTTAACTCCAACTGTTTGTTTCCTAAGGGATTTACCCTACAAACTTGACAAATATGCAGATATATGCTAAAGTATGACAATAATAAAATTAATGTGACTACCAGTGAACTGAAAACAATCTAAATGCCCATTAAAACCTGATATGTTGCCAGGTGGTGGCGCACGCCTTTAATCCTTGCACTAGCCAGGCAGAGGAGGCGGGTCTCTGTGAGTTAGAGGCCAGCCTGGTCTACAGAGCGAGTTCCAGGACAGCCAGGGCTACACAGAGAAACCCTGTTTTGAAAAACCCCAAAACAGAAAGATAAAAAAAAGCCTGATATATTATTTTAAGGTAATAGAATGTTCCAGTTATATAATTCTAACCTAACATGTAGTAACACCATAATATAAAATTTAAAGGGAAAAAGCAGGTTAAGAACAACATGTACACTATGAACAGCATGCATGGAAAGAGCTGCAAAAGTTCCCATCAGAATAAAAATGGTGGTTTTCCCTCAGTGGATGGGGAGAGCTAATTTTAACTTTTTATAAAAATTATTAATACAGCTTAAATTAAAAGGCAAATATATTTTCTCTTTGAGACCAGAAAATATTCTCTTCACGTTGGAAAAAAAAAATACTTTTATTTTTTAATACCATTGTTCTTTTTGGGAAAAATTATCTTAGGAAACATTCATGATGCTACAGATTCAAAAGTGTTTACTATAGTAAAATAGTGGCAATAAATTAAATGATCAATAGTGATATATCACATTATAAAATAACTGTGTAATAAATGAGCACAGTATGAAACAATTAAAAATTAGTGAAACAAGATCTTGGGGACAAAAAGGAAAGGTTATATGGTGTCATAGTGATGTGTTTGTGTGTCCAGTTGATAAAGTATGGTGTGACCTCATTAATCTTAATTGTCAACTTGACAAAATCTAGAGTCATCTGAGAAGAAAAGCCTCAACTGAGGGATTTCTCAGCTCACACTGGCCTGTGGGCATTTCTGTGGAGGCTATCTTGGTTATTACCTGATGCAGGAGAGCCCATCCACTGTGGGAGGCCCCATCCCATAAGCTAGCTAAGCATGAACCTGGGAACGAGCAAGCCAACAAGCAGTGTTCCTCTATGGTTTTTGCTTCAAGTTCTTGTCTTGAGCTCCTCTCCCGACCAATATAACCTGGAAATATGAGCCAAATAAATCTTTCCCTCCCCTAAGTGTCTTTCAGTCAGTGTTTTATCATAGCAACAGAAAATACTAGAACATGGTAACACACCTGTAATCCCAATACCAGGAAAGGAAAGGTATGAGGATCAGGGATTCAAGGCCATCCTCAGATACAAAACGAATTCAAGGTCAGCATGGATTATGTAAGATCCTGACTCAAAACATGCATATTTAAAAATTAAGATAATGATGCTTGGTGTAGTGACTCATATATGTAATCCTACTAATTGGGAAGCAGATGCAAAAGGATCCTAAGTTTCAGACCAGCCTGGATGACAGAACAAGTTCAAAGTCAACCTGAGCTACACATTGAGATCTTGTCTCAAAGCACCAAGGGCTGGGGATATGGCTCAGTGGTATCCCATGCACTGTCAAGCTTCCTCTCAAACCACTTACCTTTATTTTTAAATTACTTGGGTGCTGGTAGGACATCTCAGCAGGTAAAGGCACCTGCTGCCAAACCTGAAAGCCCGTTTGATTCCTGGACCCACCTGGTGGAAGGTGAGAGCCTATTCTGATTCCCTAGCTAGCACGCATGCACACACAGACAAATGTGCATGAGATAAATAAAAATGCAACAAAGCTTGCTTTAGAAACTACTTTGCTATATGCTTTGTAATATATTTCAAGGTAAGCATTCAATGTAGCAATCAATCTAGTTAAGAAAATAGATTCTAAGATCACAAATATAATAATTAAAGAGAGAAAAATGAAAATTCTCCTGTATGTGTTGACAAAATAAGCTTTTAAGAGTTTAAGAGCAGGGACTGGAGAGTGACTGCTCTGCAAGATGAGGTCCTGAGTTTGGATCACCAGCACCCATGTGAAAACCAGGCATGGTGACAGACATTTGCAACCTCAGTGCAGGAAGGGGAAGACAGGAGGATCCCAGGGCCTCGATGGTGGGCCAGCCTACCCAATCAGTAATATCCAGGCTCAGTGAGAGACCCTGTCTCAAACACTGGGGTGAAGAGCAACAAAAGAAGACACTGGATGTCAACCTCTGGCCTCCACACATGGCGAATGCATAAGCACACACATGTGCTCACATATGAGCACATACATGTATACAGCCCCCACACACACAGTTTCAAAAGAAACATTTAGAGTTGTAGGGTAGATACATGCCAACATGAATGCCTATGGCACTAGGTCAGGCCAGTAACCAGGCATCTAGACTGCGCTGTGTTCCCTGCTGTGCTGAACAGTCAAATACCTCGCATCACATACTTGCTTTCCTTCCGCTGTGCTAGCATACATTGTTAGTGTAAAGTCCTTAAAACCAACCTGCCACGGTCTTTCCCAATCCAGTGGAATAGGGAATGCTCCAAGCCATGCTCCTATAAAACTGGAAATTGTAGTGATCTGAAGACTGTTTTCCCAAATGGATGTAACTCTGCAAGACACCATACACAAGTCATTGGTGATTTATATTATAATAGCTAGAAAATCACACAAGCGCTAGCACAGATTGATGTTACGCTTTTTCAATGTAATCGACTCAAATTGACAGACGCATGAAGATGCGAATGCATTTCCACTGTAAGGGTACTGCGTGTGCACCGTGCGAGGCAGACAACAGAAGACACTGTGGTAACAACTGTGTCCTTGTTTATCACTCCCCCAGTCCTTCACCACAGGCAACTGTCACTCTCAAATGTCACATACCTCTCCAGAAAGAGTCTGTGCAGGTCCACATATGCACACAACTTTATGCATATCTACATAAATGAAATGTGTGCAGGTCCACATATGCACACAACCTTATGCATATCTACATAAATGAAATGTGTGTATACAAGCATTTTTTTCTTAAATAAGATTTAAATGCATCCCGCTGTAAGCCCGATTTAACTTTTGTTTTCTGCATGAACAGCTACAATAGCAATTCACTGTATGGATGTAAAATGGCTTCATCAACTCATCTTCTTCATGCCATATTTCATCCAATATGACTTCATCTATTTGACAGACAAGGACGGGGAACAAGAAACTCAAAGGATCCCGTGATAGAGGACATGGTGGCAGACACCTATAAACCCAGTGCTCAGGACAGGACAGTGCTCAGGCAGTGACTTCATGGCCAGAATGGACTATGTAGTGAGATTCTATCTTAAAAAGAAAAACAAACAAACAAAACAGTGATCTCTGCCAGCCATTCCTATACTGGAGCAAAGGGGACAGACAGACCTCTTGCTCCTCTTGTAGCTCAGGTCTTGATTTCAGCCTTCTAATATGAATACTCAAGTCGTTCTCATGTACGGCTTTCTGACTATGACATGTGTCTAGTTACAGTAATGGAAGGCCCACAGCAATGCAGCCAGTGGGGCAAAGATTCGATTGCTTACAATGCATGCAGGAGTTATTGTGAACTTAATGAAAAGCAGCAGCAGCAGTATTTTCATTGGAAACTCTCCAGACAGACATTCAAGTGGAAACCAGCTCTGTCCATCTGACATCCCCACATCCAGGAGAGGCTTATTTCTATTAAAACTTGGGGTTTTATCATGTTTCCAAGTTTGTGCTATTTGCCGGGCCTTCCTGTTCTGTGTTTTAAGTAATACTTGTAAATGCTAGCCAGTTTCAACTAGCACCTGGCAGAATGGAAAGCTATTTCTATTTTGAAGATGAAGTAGACTGGCTGAGTTAAATATAAGGAGACTTGCGCTGTCCAGGTAACTTGAAGGGTCTCAAAGGTAAGCTTTGACCAGGTGTGTGGCTGACAGTGTTGACATTAACACACAGTTCATCTATGCCACAACACAGAAAGGAAAGTGCAGGAGTCGGGAATGTGGGAGAGGCTTCAAGCAGACTTTACTCTCTGCTGGAGAGGCTTTGCTCTTCAGTTTTACAGACGAGGAAGATGGTCATCAAGACTTGAAGGAATAAGCAGGGTGAGACCTTACTAGAAAAAATGCGCCATGGATAAGAGGACACAAGCGACGCTGCGTGAGGTCAAGTTCAAGGCGGGAAACGGGTGGAGAAGTGGATTAGAGTTTTACACAATTTCAGGCCAGGTGAGGTAGCTCACACCTGTAATTCCAACACTAAGGAGACAGAGGCAGGAGGCAGGAGAAATACTGCATAGCAAGTTCTAGTCCAACCTGGGATATAGTAAAATAACGACTTTATTGAGTATAGCAAAAACAAACAAAAACCCTAGGGAAAATACTTTTCCAGCCACACAATTTACTTATGTAAAGTTTATAAGGCAATGGTTTTTTTTTTTAGGATAGTCAGTGCTACTTAATCACCACCAGCCATATTTAGAATATCTTAATCACTGTAAAAAAAGACACTCTTCACCTATCAGCAAGCACTCTCCATTTCTACTCCCCATAGCCCTAAGCAACTAAGCTACTTCATGTCTATGGACTTTCCTGTTTTAAATATTTCATGTAGGTGAGCTCTAATGACGTGAATTGTTTCACTGACTTCTTCAACTTGGAATACTCTTTTCAAGGTTCACCTATGGTGTAGCACGTATGAACACTTCATTCATGTCAGTGGATCCTACTCCCTCGTGTGGATGCTGCAGATTTCATTTCTCCATCCAATAGTTGATGAGCATTGGGTTTTTCTGCCTTTGGGCTATTGAAAATAATGCTGCTAGGAACATTTGTGTACAAATCTCTGTATGGATACCTGTCCTCATCTCTGTTAGCATTATACCCAGAAGGAAATAGCTGGGTCACCTGCTATTTGAGGAACTAACAGTTTCCCAAATCAGCTACAACATCTGATTTTTCCACAAGTCTATGAAGGTTCCAATTTTTCTACATCTTCCTAATTACCTGTGGGTTATAGTCATTTTAGCCCCAGTGTGAAGGAACCAAGACCTAAAAACTATAAAAAAAATTCTGTGGACTGTATTTTAAGTGAACATATTTATCAAAATAACTTATGTGATATCTTTAAAATCAAAGACTACAATTAGAATAAAAGTCTCTTCCTCTACCTGATTTCTACATACTATAGAGATACTTCCAATCAAATATATATACAATTTTTCATGTCTTATATGTCAAGATATCATTACTTTCTGCTTTTTGCTGCAGAAGACATAGCTCCTATTATCCACATGCTTTCTGTATCAACACAGCATATCTCCCTCTTTGTCATCTCTCCAATACTAAAATTGCCCCCTTCAGTTAATGGTTAACCAGTGTTTTTATAGTAACTATGAAAACGCCAACCTCAGAGCAAACCACAACCATGTGTCTTTTCTCTTAGTAAATACAATTTTTAATTTTCCTCGGGTGCTAAGAACTCTTCCCTCTCCTTCCAGCTGTTTATCTACCCGCCACTAGCTCACTTTAAATATTTAAAAGTACTCTAGCTGCTTGCTTCCTCTGTCTGCTCCCCTTCTTTTTGAGGTGCCTGGCTGTTCTCACCTGCTGATGGCGGCGCAGTCCTCTGAGGATCCTGCCCCATCATCTTTGAATTTCTCGGTCTCCATCCTGCTGCTCTGGGGTCTCAGTCAGATCTGGACTCACCCTCTCTCCTGCATCCCCCATCACGTTCCCTTCCCCCCTCAAAAATGGCTTTGAAGAGATATTTTAAATCTGAGAACCATCTTATTATGATTGCTACAAATATTCTGCCTCGGATTTTTGGAAGGCATTGTTCCCTTGGGTTTTGGTTCCCACACAGAGGTTCAGTGCTATTCTAGCCCCGCCCCTATTTCTACAAGGACCATGTTTCCCCCATGCTGGAAGAATTCCCAACCATCTCCTTATCCCTGGTTATCTTACATTTCATGTAGAAAAATATCTTTGTCTTTTTGTTTGAATAAGTTTTTTTTTTTTTTACTTCATCTCTACTTTGGTTGCTTTCCTACAGCATTTCATTTTCTTGAGCTTTACTGTTGAGTATTCCCTTTGTCTGACACACTTTACAGATACACACACAAAACATGTGGCTATCTTCTGTCCATTCTATTGTCTTCGTCTTTACTGACCTTTCTTGTTTAGATTCCAGTTGAGGTTAGATGGTGTAAGCCTAGCTTCCTGAAGGAGGGGAATGGTTATAGGTAGAGTAGATACGCTGGCATAGAGAGGTTCATTTGAGCTTTATCCCCTGAGGACGCTGAACAAATCTCAATGTTAGGGTTAGCTGAAACAGCTGAGGCCTTGATAGCTACAGTTGTATTTCTCCATTCCTCTTCTTCCATTGTTCAATGTGTGTTACTTTTACAGTATCTTCTGCTCTACAACGCTAATTCATTCAAATATTCTCTTGGCATACGTAATGAGCCTCTTTCGTGCAAAACCTGAAAAATTCTTTCACTGAGAACTACCATCTTTATATTCTCTTTTTACTACAGAAACACACAGCAGTCTTATGTTTGAGTCTCCCTTGTCTCCTCTCCATATCTATCATGTTCTCTAATTACTTTATGCCTCCCAACTCAATTCTTTCACTGAGAACTACCATCTTTATACTCTCTTTTTACTACAGAAACACACAGTAGTCTTATGTTTGAGTCTCCCTCATCTCCTCTCCATATCTATCATGTTCTTTAATTACTTTATGCCTCCCACCTCCTTCCTTATCCCTCATTCATCTTGAATGGCTCAAACCTTTCCTTCATACTTAAATTTGATTTTCTAACATGCTTTATGCTTCTAGATATTTCTTTCATTGTTTTGTTGTTTTTGAGGCAGGGTCACTCTACATAGCCCTGGTTGTCCTAGAACTCACTATGTAGACCAGGCTGGCCTTGAATGTGCACCACCCAGCTGCTTCTTGATATTTCTAAAATATGTTCTATATATGTTGTTTAGGTTCTGAATTTATGGCATGGATTCTGCAAGCCGATCTTCACTTTAGCTCATTTTCTTTTTTCTCTTGTTATTAAATTAATACGATTAATAATATTTTTCTACGATAAACTATGTGAAATTTGTTTGGTTTTGGTCCAGGGGCGTGTTCTCCCAGATCACATCTGCCTGTGCAGGTGTCTGTCCCCTCCTCGATGTCCCCTACCTCACAGTGGTGTGCTACTTCTATTTCTCTTGCTCACATTTCCCCTGGGCAAGCTGTCTAGGCTACTTCTCTGCTCAGATACATAACAAATGTACTCTCTTTGGTGCTGTCTTCACATCTTAACTGGCTCCAGTTTTTCCTGTTGTGGATCTGCATTTCGAATGCTGGGTGTTATTTTCTACCCATTGGGTTTTTGTTTGTTGGTTTATTTGTTTTGTATCTAATGACAGAGGAGAAGAATGGAGAAGGTAGATGCTATCTTTGTTGACTCAACAGTAATACTCAACTGAAATGCAGTAAATGGTAGCTCCATGATGCAAACTTTAAAGCATCCTGGCCAGGACTTAGACATCTTTTTAGAAACCAGATGAAGCTATTATGGCACCGTCTGTGTCCTTGGCAGAATTCCAGGAAAGAGCAGCTCTGTAGATTCATAAAAGGCAAAGAGACCTGACAATGAGTCAGGGCACGGCTGTTGTGCTGGTGAGGAAATCTATGTAATTGTATATTATTCTTCACATTCACTTGACAGCATCAATCAGCTGCCTTTGATCCCCGAGTTCTATTCCAGCAATCTAGTTCACAGAATCCCTTGCCTAAGTTTTGTTGAAACAAATAAGCACATTACATTACTTATAAGGGTCAAAGAAGCCCCTGCTCAAGTTTGAAATGAAGGTGTATATCACCTTACTTACAACTCTGAAAATGTGATAAACTTTCAATAGTAAATTAGTCACAGAACAATTTTAATGATATGATGATTTAAACTAATTCCACCACAGTGATCTATTCTCCTTCTCAGTAGTTAGGATAGGAAGACACAGGGAAAAGATGGCACTGTCCTCTCCCTCCTAGACCAAGGACAAGGACTGGAAAAATTCCTAAGAAGCACAGCCATGTCCTATCTGTAGCAATGACACCTGTATTCCAGCATCACCATATTCCTCCATGGTTAAAACAATACAGGCTGAAATTTCTTTTCACTTAAAGTATCTGATAACTGGGGCTAGAGAGATGGCTCAGAGGTTAAGAGTACTGGCTGCTCTTCCAGAGGTCCTGAGTTCAATTCCCAGCATCCACATGGTAGCTCACAACCATCTCTAGTGAGATCTGGTGCCCTCTTCTGGTACACAGGCACACATGCAGAAAGAACATTGTATGTAATAAATGAATCTAAAAAATAAAAGATACGATAACTGAGAGTGCTCTGCAAAAAGTGGTACATTTTGCACATACACTCAGACAAAAATGTCCATAATACTGTGGAATAAAGTAAATTATAAGGCAGTGACTAGAGTAACTACTTTTGTTTCAAAATTGCACATTATATGAAGAAATAAAATTAGAGTACATAAAATCTGTAATTATTGCCCCTTTAATACTATTATTAGTTCTTTAACTTTCTGTTCATTATTTGAATCTTTAACTTGAACTTTATTTGAAATCATATGCTTTTACTACAAAATCTATGTATTTTACTACTTAGACTAAAAAATATACACACAGATGCATTCTTTTGTAACAAAGAAATGAGAAAAAAATTGAAACGGGCAAATTCCTATTAACTTCTTGCAGGACTGGTACTGGCTTATTTTCATTTCATAGCTTTCCATAATAAACTTGTCTAAAGTATAATATTATTGTAAGTACTTTCATAATTATAAAATATTTTCCCATAATCAGTAGGGCTGAGAACAGACTAAATGGCTTATTGTTATACTATGAATAAAATTTTAAGGTAACTAAAGAAATGTTATAGGTCACTCTTCATGATAATAAAGCCTATGTACCTGCCCGCATTATTTGATTTCGCTGAAATTCATTATGGTAAATATCAACTGAAATATGCCACTTTGAATGCTTTCTGTACGTCAATGTATCATCCATTTGAATGCGATTAATAGCAAGTGTCTTAGATAGGTTCTCATCAAAATAGGCTTAAGGTACAACTCCTCCTGGTGGCTGAAAGTATTTTACACAATTTTCAGCATAAATATTCCCCACCAAATAAAATTTTAATAAGATATTAAAATCTTTGTTAAGTTTATGTGACTACATTCAGACTAAGTTACCTATCTTTATATGAGTAAATCTTTGGTTCTTGATGTCCATGGTAGTTTTCTCAATATAAAATCTGTATCAATATAAAGATGACAAAAAGAAAACTGTTTGCATATAGAAGACAGGTGTTACTGTGTGCTTTCACCTTGACAAGACCACTGATCTGAGCATCTGTCCTAACCAGGAACTTATTTAGCTCAAGTGATCAAGTTCTTACTCAGACACTTAAACAATAGCATCAACGAATTGACAAATCAAAAGGCAAAACTTCCCTATGATAGGTTACTACTCTCCTTTATAAGATAATCTGCAAGTGGAAAGAACATACATTGTGATAAATACAAGGCAACAAATGAAATCAAACTCTGACAAATCAAGTATTTCCAATATTATGCATACCAACAAGAAGCTGGCAAAAATATTTTAAGAAATCAAATTACTTCTTTGTCATCAGTTTCTTTACAAGAACATTTTCTCAGGGGCGGTTTCATTGACTTTTCTGGAAAAATCCTGTTAAGATAATGAAATTAAGTATGTCTAAATTTAAAAAATATCAGAATTGATCCTTTATTCTCAGGATATAAGTCTCAACCTTCAAGTTCAAAGTGTTTGCATTTTCAGCTCAGCGCAGAATTTACATGAACTTGCAAATAAATACATTAAACCTAGGGGCTGCAGGGAACTCAGTGGCTAAGAGCACCTGATGCTCTTCCAGAGGACCCAGGTTTGAGTCCCGGCATCCACATGCTAGTTCACAACTGTCTGCTATTCTAGTCATGGGGGATCCGACTACCTCTTCAGGCTTCCACATACTAGGGATTCATGTGGTATACAGACATATATGAAGGCAAAACACCCATACACATAAAAACAAATAAATAAATTAAAACTTAGTTATTTCACTTAAAAGTAGTGTAAACTGTTTATATTGATTTGAAGCTGGGTGACACATCAATTCAAAACAGACCTGATCATCATCTTAGGTTCATTCCAGTGCTTCTAATTACATTAATGAATATGGAGACATAAAACTTCTGCTCCATGATGACAGGTCCACGCACTCCACGCTGAACTAACTGGCAAAGCCGTATTCTCCTCTGTGTTACCTATGCACTACACTTGTCCGGCTGCTACTTAGAAGCCAAACAGAATTACAGAGACAAACTGTAGTCAGGGTTGGAGATATGACAGACAGATGCCCCCAACATTTGTTGATGCGCATGACAAACACTTGTTGAGCTCTTTGGTTTTACTCATTACCTGACTCACTCCACAATAAGCCTGAAGAGTTCACACTCACTTTATTCTCATCACAGTACACAGGAGAATTCATGGGGCTAAGAGGCTTGTCTGAGATGACCACTATGTAAGAAAGGGCACCAATCCACTTTCTGACCTGAACTGCTAGCGTCTTATTTCTGAATTCCAGTTCCAGCTCCATTGCTTACTGACTGTGGAACTTGAGTAAGGCACGCACTGCCAGATCTCCAGTACCTTCATAGAGAACATGGTGAAATGTCTTTGAGGACTAACACAAAGTTCATGAACATGCTTTAAGTTATTAAAAGCTGTCTTTTGTTTGGTTTTACTTCATTATTATTTCATGTCATATCCCATACAATAGTAAATGGAATGGTTTGTATTACAAACTGATTCTTTTTAGTCAAGGTCTTCTAGTTTACCAATTACCTGCTCTTCAACTAACTGTGTGTTGGAAGATGTGGAAGGGTAGCTTTTGCAGTCCAGTGATATTTCAGTGGCGTCTGAGAAACCTAGCAGCTTCCTCTTACAGGTCTAACTTTCAATAACCAAGAGATCAATGCAGTATCTAATCACTGTTTGTATTCTGAATGGGCTCAAATTTCACAAGCAGGCTAAAAAGTTTCAGTGAAAAGTCTCTCCAGCTTATCTACTAGCTTCTCAGATGTTTTCCTCGGAGATAACCATTACATCATTAACTGTGCTTTCTTCAGAGATCCACGGCCCTACCTCTTCCCCCATTCCAACTTCAGACGTAACTGTTTCATCAGCACACAAGCTTTAAGCTTGATGGGTCTTCTGCTAGGGATGCAGCTCAGTTGGTAGACTGCTTGCCTCCCGCACACGAGGCCCGGGGTTTACCCTAACACTACTATAGAACGAAATCAGTACCAATATATGCTGTATTAATGTTGTAACATGAATGAGCCTTGAAAACACTATGCTAAGTAAGAGAAATCAGTTACAAAAGATCACAAATTGTATGACTCATTCAAATGAAATGCCCAGACCAGGCAACCCTACTGAGAGAGCAACAAGATTCATGGTTGCTTAGAGACAGTTTGGGTGTGAATCATATCTCAATATTGTTTTTAAAAATGTATCTCCCATGAACTGGCAAGATGGCTCAGCAGGTGTGTTGGCTAGTTTTTTGACAACTTGACACAAGTTTACAACATATTAAGAGGGAACCTCAATTGAGAAAACGCCTCCATCAGATTGGCCTGTATGCAAGCCTCAAAGGCATTTTTTTGATTGGTGATTGATTTCCGAGGGCCTAGCCACTGTGGGTAGTGCCATCCCGGGGCAAGAAGGTATACAGGAGAGTAAACTGAGCACGCCAGGAAGAAAAAACCAGTAAGCAGCATTCTTCCACGGCTCTGCTTCAATTCCCTCAGTGATAAACTATGACTGTAAGAGATAAGCTGAATAAACCCTTTCCTCCCCGAGCTGCTTTTGGTCATGGTGTTTTACTCTAGCAAAAGAAACCTAACTGACGCAGCAGGTAAAGACACTTGCTGCCAAGCCTGTCACCAGAGTGCAATCTCCGGGACCCGCGTGATGAAAGGGAAGAAAGAATCTCTGCAGTTATTCTCTGACCTCCACATAACACCCACACATATATGCACACATGTGCATATACACACAAATAAATAAATTCAGAAAATATATGGAAACATATCTCCCAATGTATCAGTTTACTTAATATATCATGAACCATTTTCATCCACATCTGGTATTAATTCTTGGTCAGATTTTCAATACCCATCTTTCACTACTTCACAATAACTGACAAGAAACAAATGTCAAATCTTTTCCTAGGAAAAGAATATTATTTAATGCAATGTTTATGTTTCTGAACAATTTCAGTATAAAACTGTGCTACCATTTTTATTAAGTTCCTAGCTTTTTTTTGTTGTTGTTGTTATTAACGAAGTCTCTGAGCATTATGTCTCTAACTCCATCCTTCCCATGCTGCCCAATTTTTGCAAGGTACAGTAAGTTTTAGAACACATAGGTCAAGAGACAGAAGAATAATCTATATAACCAGATTACAATGTGTCCCTTACATATATAACTTAGACACACAATTTAAAGCCACACTGATCATTATAAACCATTAAAGTTTCAGCCAGTTTCCATATTTAAAATTCTCACGCTGAAATAAATGAACTCCATTGAAGACACAATGCTAACTAACCATGTAGGGGGATATTCAGTTGTTATGCTTTTGTTCCTAAGAACTTTATGAGTAGACAGCTGTTACAGGAAAAAAAAATGAAATAAAACACAGTGAAGCCAAATCTATATGTACATATATAAAATAACCATTATTCATTCTCAAAGAAAAATGTAACTTACAGAGACAGGCTGCCCAGAGCCCATCCTCTGTTCTCCTTCAGCTGTGGGTTTCCAGATCACACAACACCATGTTTACTTCGGTGTCTATGCTCCCCCCAGCACCCTGCACAAGATATCCCTCCTTTGGTTTCATCAAAGTCTGTGTTTCTTTCTGATCCAATCCCCACCGATCAGGCCCTCGTCAGCCCCGTTCTTTGCTACTCCCCTACTTCTACGGCACTGATTGTGGGATTATTACATGTTAACCATTCATCTGCTCTTTTCACTTATAGCCCGTGAGCACACGGCTCCTCGGGTGATCTGACCATTCTGGAATCCACACAGAGCTAGCAGAATGTGCAACGCAGAGTAAATGCTCAAGAAGTTTGGCCGCTGGGTAATAAATAGGACAAAACTGTTGAGAACTAACTCACCTGGTTTTCTTAGTTAAAAATTAACCATTATCATTTCAATGGCTTTAAGGAAGCTAAAACGTCAACTTAGCTATGCTGCAGATATATGAATGACAGCTATAGAAATGAAATCTGGTAAAGCTTGCACTCTCAGATCTTACCACAAAAAAAACAAACAAGGGATGGTTACACAAAACATTTCTAGATTATGGGCTTCATTTCTACGTTACGAAATGCACAAAAGCAGTTATACTTGCAGTACTTTATCTTGCTAATGTGGAGGCAAGGCTATAGTTCTGTGTTGGGTTCTCTTACACTGTCTACCTCCAACCCCTATTCTCCAAGAGCAATGGCCCTTTTGACATCTGAGAGCCGGACAGTGCCTCAAGACACTCACAGGATAAATACACCAACAAGAATAGAAAATACTTCTTTAGTTCTTTTAATGTCACTGTTAAACTTACCCATTTCTACTGAAAACTCTCAGCCATGCTTTGAGGTTTGGTCCTAGCAAACACAAACAAGGTACTGTAGTAAAAGTAGACAAGATAACTGCAAATAAAAACGTTTCCAACACCAACCTAGGATCAAAGAGAAAACCTGTTCATGTTTCAGAAGTATTAGAGGGACATGTATTCACAGGCATGAGTCATCTTTCTAAGTGTGTTCTCTATTCAAATATCTGCTTATACTTTACTCCAGAAAACTACCTAAGACCCACTAAATAAGACTAAATTACTCTACTAGCTTCAGAAACGTCTTAGCAAATTACCTGCTTTTAATCATAAATTTCAAAAATGTTAAAAATCTAAAGATCCATACTGAGGCCTTCTTGTAAAACAAAATAACCAAAATGCTCAGTTTTAGGTAGTTTTCTTCCTTAACAATCCCCAGAACTCCTAAAGTTGAACTGCTTTTTTTTTAACCACATGAAGAGATTAAAACTAAAGACAGTAAGTTTCACCTCAAGAGTTTATGATTGAAGTCTAACAATTTACATTTTGATAAAATTTTGAACTATGAAACAATTTGTCTATTCACTGATTCTCTTAAAATGGATTAAATGAAACCATTTTTCATGACAAAGACTTTCCTGCCCTGCCTAAAACAGAATGATGTTAGTTTATTGTGTGTATACAACTGTGTCTGTATGTCTGCATCTGTAGCTTTATGTGTGTATGAGAATGTATAACCCCTGACTTCACCATTGTCATTTAATCAATGGTAAAATGAAATGTATCATATAACAAACATTGGTGAATTTAGTTCCCACTAATTTGAAATTTGCCCAGTTTTAAAGACTGTTAAATTTTAATATAAACATTGATATTTGATAAAGGAATCTATGTCCCTGAGGAAAATAAATTCAGATACTCTCGAATCATAGTTGAGTCATTGAAATACTATTTATAACCAATTTACACATATCACAATAGTGAGTTGCCTGCATAAATCAAGCATGTCTAGCCTGCGGCCCTCATCCAAGGATAGCTATGAGTATGCCCCAAATTATAAACTTACAACATTGTCAGATTTTGGTAATATGATCACAGGGTTCTTAAATACAATTTTGTAGATGACCATATTGTGTTGTAATGTCAAAAGGTTGGACAGCTAGAGGTTTTTCACAGTAATACATTAATTACTATATATATACATATATAAATATACATATATATATATGTAACAGTACTAAAATAGGACAATAATAGAGTTTTCTACCTTGATCCATTAATCAAACCCACTATGGTTCTACTAGAGTTGCTAAGACTTAGCATATCATTTAGTAAATTAATACATGAAAACATAAAGTAAGTGTTCAGAACTTACTCTATTAGTGGTGCGCCATATAGAACAAAAATGATATGAAGGAAAAAACAAGACAGAAGAAAGTAGATGCAGCATTTCAAAACTCTGGACACCTAAAAGAGAAAGAAGAAGCTAAAGACTCAAGAAATTACTTTAAAAAACCCCACAAATTCTGCTGTTTTACACACAAATATAACTTCTTACCATAACATCTGAAACAGCTGGACATTCTTTGTTGGATAACTTCAAATCTGATCACATGTCATCACATACATAGCCCTTAAATCAGACTGCAAAAAACTTCAAAGACAGGGCCAGCAAGACGATTCAGCAGGTGAAGGCCCTTGCCTCCAAGCCTGATGACCTGAATTCAACCATTGTGACCCACAAGATGGAAACCTCAATATGGAAGCTGTGTTGCGTGTGCACACACACACACCCTACTAAATAAATATTTTTTTAATTTAAAAGACAAGTATCACATAAATATATTTTATCCCACAATAGCATAAAAGCCAAAACTGATTTCTGTTTATGTGGTGTGATTACAACATTATTAATACTTAAGAAATAGAGTGTTAGGATACAAAACCCACAGTGACCTTATTATATAAAAACAAATGAATTAGTTACAGAAAATGAGTACTATACTTTTCTTTCATTTTAATACAAAACTAGGGAAATTACAAAAAGCAAAATACTAAATAATTTCCAAATCATGTTCATATTGTTGCATAAACAATATTTTTTAAAAAGACTTGAAAGAAAAATAAACAAATGAGAACAAAGAAAAGAAAAAATGAAAAAAGAAAAAGGAAAAGAAAAGAAAAAAAGGACTTGAACATCTACAAATAGGTCCATGCCTGGAAGACACTTGATCTGAAACTCAAGATGATATAATTATAAAACACATATTAATGTTTTAAACTGTAAATCATTTAAGGTGTTGAAAACACTCTAATAGGGAGTTATACATAGTATTGAATGTTCAGTGAGGATTTTAACTAAACGCTAATTGCCAAGTGTCATAGAACAGTGAGTGATATTCTGAAAAAAAAATTGATTCTAATATCTGAAAACTCTTTACTGTTTAGTCAAGGAAGGCCACATGTGAAGTCACAGTTACAATGACTTAATGTGCAAGCTCTAGAAATCTCACTTCTTATTTAAGGAGGGCCTCAACCCCTTGCTGAGGGAGCTATGGACAGATGGCGGCTACTAAGGCAAAGAGAGTCAGTTTTCCTCAGGAGTGTGGTCCCTGGGGGCTGACCACGCTCCAGTAGACGTCCCCACGAGGACAACAACAAAAAGGATACAAAGTTGGGCAGAGAGTAGGAGTAGGGGATGGATATGATCAAAACACATTGTGTGCCTGTATGAAGTTATCAAAGAATAAAAAAACAAATTTTTAAAATGTACACAGGCTGGGGACACCTCAGTCAATAAGCAACAAGGACCTGAATTGATTCCTAGAACCAGAGTAAAATGTTAGGTAAGGGGCATGTTTGTAATCCTAGCACTGGGGAGAGACAGAAGGACCTCTGGGGCTCTTTGGCCAGCCAGTCCAGCCTAGCCTAATTGGTGAACTCCAGGACAGTGAGTGACCCCGTGCAGAGCCGGTAAACCGTGTTTCTAAAGATGAAGCTGTCCCCCTCCCCACCCTCCCCCCCCCTTGCATTTGCACACAGTGTAATCCACCCATCCACTTCAACACATTAAAAAGTACAAAAATAGGCTGGGCATTGGTGACTCACGCCTTTAATGCCAGCACTTGGGAGGCAGAGGCAGGCAGATCTCTGTGAGTTCGAGGCCAGCCTTGTCTACTGAGCGAGTTCCAGGACAGCCTCCAAAGCAATACAGAGAAACCCTGTCTCGGAAAAAAAAAAGTACAAAAATAAATGAAAATAAACTGCAGATTCTTATAAGTTATCTTCAGTGATGATATAAAACAACGAGTATATAGGGTCATATTTATATTGTGATTGAAAGAGCCATAATTCCACAATTAATGCACAACAAATATCTATCAAACATTGTAGGTGACAGGCTACTGCTTTGGGGGGGTGATTTGGTTCTCTTTATATGCTGAAAATAACTCAATAAGGATATAACAATACTTCATTCTTTGTTTTGTTCCTTCAGGAGAGGTTTCCCTATGTAGCCTTGGCTATCCTGGAATTAGCTCTGCAAACCTGGCTAGCCTCAAAGAACTCAGAGATCCACCTGTCTCTGGTTCCTGAGTGCTGGGATTAAAGACATATGCACCACCAAGGCCTGGCACAATGAATCATTCTTACACTATTACTTCCATCTCAAAACTGGTTATTAATAAGTATGCCTTACCTTGTGTGATAAGGAACTTCTTCTAGAAGACACATTTGGTTTCACTACTAAATGTAACAGGAGATTGACACCAGTCACAGAAGTAGAACACGTGCACAGCCAGGTCAGGTGAGTTTCCAGTATTGAGAAGTTATCCAGGAAGAGGGATGGAATAAAAACGCTTAGGAAAACTGAAAATACGCACAAAAGATTGGAATACAGCAGTCTCTTGATGTCAGTATCTTTCATGGTGTTTTCTTGGGTAGCTATCTAGTAGAAAAGAAATTAAGAAAAACATGTAATAACTTTTCTCCATGTCCCAAACACTTAATATTTTATTTTCTATGGACAATATATTTGTTTCAAAGAACAGAAGACAGAGTTGATATTCTGTTACTTTAGATTTTTCTAAAATGATACAGAGCCTTAAAAAATTCGGTAAAAATTTAAATATTCATGACTGATTTCTGCAACGGGGGCATAGAGACAATTAAGCCACTAATTTTACTATTTTCTTTTCCGTTTTTTGGCCAAGATCAGGAAGATAAAATCACTGTAGTTCCCAAATGCCAACCAAATATACACTTGGATATGCAAATGGTGTTGAGAACAATAGTTAGATGGTCACTATGTTAATCTAAGGGCTCCCAAAGCTCCTGGAAAAACAAAGTAACACTGTCACAGACAGTAAAGTTCTAGTCAAAAAGCAGAACATGAGTGGGAGGAGAAACAAACGTTTTATGGTCTCTATGTACATATATTTGCCCTAATTATGCGTTATAGTGGTTAAAGTTAAGAAAGAACTTAAAGCAATACAAGTTACATAGCGGTAAAATTCCCGCCCAAACAGAAACGTTCACACAGCAGGGAAGAGGAACTGGCCTGAAAGGTAAAAGAGCAAGTTTGGGCACCGTTCTATCAGCCCTCGTTTAATTCACACAATCGTTTTCAAAGGCAAATATGATACTACTGATTAAGCAAACCGGAAGAACAAGTCAGCAGACGCGGCCAAGGTTACACACACTAAAGCCATTTCAAGCACACCCTCCTCAAACATCAAGACACTCTGCAAGGGCCGGAGAGGACCGGATAGATAGCAAGAAAAGACTTGGGCAAAGTTTCTCGGATTCTTCCCTCCAGTGCCCGGGCCGGGATGGGGAGGGCGGAATACCGGGACTCCATCCTGAGTAGAGAGCGCTTCTGGGGCCGCCTGTAGATCCTGATCTAGCACAGCGAGCGGCACCCAAACGCCAAGGCTTGCTGGATGGAGCCATGGCCAACACTGGCGGGTCCCGAGGTCCCTCAGCACTCCAGACCTATGGGAGCCACCAACTGGAGTCACGATCCGACGCGAACCGGTCGGAGGGCGCGGCTGCTTCCGAGCCCTCCTTTGCCCAGGTGCAGGCTCGGGATGCTGCCCCTACCTCGGGCGGCGGGAGTGTGGGCAGTGAGAGGCGTCATCAGAGAGAGGAGAGGGGGAAACAGAGAGAGAGGGAGACAGACAGACAGACATCCGGCGCTGCCCACCCGGGTGACCGGACACAGTGACGGACCGATGCCGGGATCCCAGAGGGTCCGTCCCGCGCGCGGACATCCTCCGGTCCGCAGGAAGTGTGGCGTTCCGGAGGCCACCGCGGCAGTCGGCAGAGGGGCCTGCACCCGCCCCGGGCGAGCGTGAGGTGCAGGCGGCCGGCTTACCTAACTCTCCCGCCCGCCGCAGGGAAGGAAGGGGACACCACCGCCTCCCACCCTCCTCAGGTGCGACAGCCTGCCATGGCCCACGCGCAGGCGCAGACCCAGGAGGTGGGGACTACCAAGCTCACAACCAATCGTTAGAGAGGAGGGGCGGGACAACGAAGGAAGCCCCGCCCACCTGCCCTCGTTGGTCCCTCCCGCGGCTGTCCCAGGGCCGGAGAGGCAGGAGCCGGAAGTGGGGAAAGCGGAAGCGAGCTGCCGTAGCCGGAAGGGGAAGCGTTCTCAGGCTGTGTTGTTGATGTCTCTTGGCGGCGGCTCCCGCTTAGGTTGTTGAGGGGACGGTTCGTGGCAGGATGGTGTGCGAAAAGTGTAAGTCAAGGGGTCCGATGCTGTGGGAGGAGGAGCCTGACGAAATTCCCACGCGATCTCGGCCTTCGCTGCTTCTGCTTGGGGCTGTGGCTGTGACCCCTGTCTTTCCTCCGGTTACCCCGGCCTGTGCCAGGGACCACGAAGTTCTGTGCTTTGTGTTCAGAGCGGCGTCAGGCCTGCACTCTGTGTTTGTTTCTGTCGCCCTTCTCCTGCGTCTCTTCAGTTGCAACTTCCTGACTTGGTTCCAGGAGGCTTAAAACGGATCTTCAAGATCTTCCCGGGAGCAGCGAGAGTTTGCCCGGTGTAGCACGGATAAATCCCAGGCCCTCAGTTAACGTCTTAAGATTATAAACAAGGAATCGTTTCTGGTGCTATCGATTTGTCCCGTGAAGTTTTTGAATCTTGACTTTTTTAAAAACTGCAACATTTAATACAGGTTAAGTTTAACTGCATATTTTGTACCATCCCGTCCATTTTTTTCATTCATACCCGCAGCGTTGGTTCAGGGGAAAGAGAAAGTCTCATCATCGTAGTCACACCTGGCTTTTAGAAAGGTTTTCTTAAGCTTTTTAGTTACCATTCAGTAATTCTAGTAAATCCTGTGGGATTTGTTGAAAATATTTCATTTTTTTAACCGCAAAAACTTGATTGGTTTAAAAAATAACTTTCCTATCTCAATCTCTTTTCCTCGGGCTAGACACAGGATTCTAATTCTGTATCCCAATTATCGTCTAACAGTGATCAGTTTTGTTTATATCCCCTCATAAAACTCTGGGCACAGACAACCCCAAGTAGCCAAAATTACAGGCCTGCTTCATCAGGCCCAGCCTCCATCCTTAAGCAACATTTTCTTAACTCTTTTTGAAAGTGGGGGAGATGTTTGATCAAATGTAGCTTAAATGTATTTATATTGTGTACCTATCCTTTTATGCTGTGTAATATGGGTCGTCTTTGTAATTTTTGTCAGTTGTGTTCATTTAATAATAGATGACAAAAGTTCTGTCTACTTGCATGTGTTTGTAATTCCCTTTATACTTCAAGTGCTTTGTCCCAGCAGACATTGAGGATAGTAGGAAATTGTCAGTTAATATCTCCAAGGAACATAAAAATTTTGAGAATCCAAGGTCCGTTGTGGTGTTAACATAAAATGCACGTACTTTGGACTTTAATACGTGCGGTAAAAGGCATCTCTTCCTCTTGCTATCTACTTCTCTGCTTTTCTGACAAAAACCTAAGGTTTTCTTATTTTTAACCTCCCAGTCTGCTGTCAGACTCACCCTGCAAGTAAGCTGAGATCATGCTCACACAAAAGCGGCCACCACAGTCCTGTCTTTCCTGTGTCAAGTGTTCAAAAAAGTTGTTTGCCTCCAGACTTTTAGAGCTACTTCTTAATAACTTTAGAAGTACAAACTGACTTTCCATACTACTAAACGAACTTTTAAGCCAGGTTTTGGTGGCCCACACCTTTAATCCCAGCACTTGGGAGGCAGAGGCAGGCGGATCTCTGTGAGCTCCAGGACAGCTTGGTCTACAGATCAAGTTCCAGGACAGGCTCCAAAGCAATACAGAGAAACCCTGTCTCGAAAAACCAAACCAAACAAAAAACTTTTAAACTTACACCAGTAGTCTTCCATTTACTAAATTGCAGGATTTTTTATTGTTTTTATTTTGGGTTTGTTGTTGTCTTTATCTTTTTTTTTGTGGTTTTTGGTCTACTTTATTTCTCTGGCTCCATAAAGTCTTTGGGGAATGTTTGCCTCAGCTAGCACATCTATACCATTGAGAATCAAATTCACTTCTCCACCCTGACCTTTTCCCTACTTAAACAGTGAAAGGTAACGATTTTGAATGTTTGAGACCCTTTACAGATAAAGCCTTGGCTTACCATTCCAACCTCATTTTCACAGCGTTTATCCCTTTCACACTTGAGTTAGCCAGATTTCCTTAGGTCTGATGTACGCCCCATGCCTTTCCTCATGATCTGTCCTTTATCTATGTAGTTTGACTTCATCTTCTTCATATTTGCCTTGTCAGGTGCTTAAACTGTCTCCATTGGCTCCCAGTCAAAGTCTCTGATCACATTTGAAAATCTAATGAACACTTATACATATATATATATGTACATATATACATATATGTATATATAATTTTTTAAAGAAAAATAGAAACACACATATTTGTATACAGTTCCATCTGGTTCATTTATTTCTTATGATCTGCCTATAAACTCTTAGGAAACTAGTGAATTTGGGTATAAGCCCCCTGAAATCTAGATTAGTGGTTTTATTTTCATCATTATCTTGCATAGTGTTTTATACATACTAGGTGATTAGGAAATGTTGAAAGAGTGAATAAGTTTGTCAGAATTGTTGAAAGTATAAACAGTGAAAGCAACTTATTCAGAATTAGTTATCCATTGCCCACAGTTACTATCTTAAGTCTTCATTCACTGGCTTCCACCCCAGTTAGTAGGTTCCTACTGTAATCTGACTTGATATCATTATGAACCTCAGGCATGATATTTATTTTATTTTATGGTTTTTCGAGACAGGGTTTCTCTGTATTGTTTTGGAGGCTGTCCTGGAGCTCGCTCTGTAGACCAGGCTGGCCTCGAACTCACAGAGATCCGCCTGCCTCTGCCTCCCGAGTTCTGGGATTAAAGGCATGTGCCACCACCACCCAGCTTGATATTATTATTCCAAATTTTTATTTTAAAATTAGAAATGGGCTCATTATCTCATTTCCACACAGTATGTTTATTAGATGATAATTCTACTTCTCTTTTGCTATCTTGCTACAACAGGTGAAAAGAAACTCGGCACAGTTATCACTCCAGATACGTGGAAAGATGGTGCACGGAACACCACAGGTATTGTTTCCTATTAGGAAATAGCAACAGGATCAATTACTTATGGACCCTGTTTTAGTGTTTTACTATTAGCAAAATGAAATGTTAAATGCAGTTTATCTCACCGATTAAACACTAAAGAGTACTGTGTTTCCCCTGTGATTTTATATCTTCTTTTTCATCATCTAGTTACATATATGGATTCCTAATATAGTCAAGAAGTAGTAAAATTATTAAATTATTTCATTGTGTGTCTATTTGATTCAGCTTAATAAGGTCTGTATTTAAATTTCCTTCCCACATCTAAATTTCATGTTCTTGAACAAATTTGAACTATTCTTGCTTTTTTACTGAATACATATAGCAGACTAGGCGTATTGATGCACACCTTTAATTCCAGCACTTAAGAGACAGAAGTAGGCAAGTCTCTTGATTTCAAAAGAGGCCAGTCTGGTATACACTACCGAGTTCCAGGACAGCCAGTGTTACAGGAGAATCCCTGTCTCTGAAAAACAAACAAACAAACAAAAAGTACACTGCCGCGTCCGCTGCGCAGCCTGTGTCCGAGGATGTGTGGAAGGTGTTGGGGATTGACAACACAGAGACTCGTTCAATGGTGTAAAGAAAACTTTAAGCAGGCCCCAAAAAGGCTCAAGAAAACTTCCCAAGAAAGGCTCCCTCCAGAAAGGCTTCTGCTCTCTCTCTACCCCTGGCTGGTTCTGCCCTGACACCACAAACTGATTTGGGTGTGTCAGAAGAGGCGGTTAGTCGTTGGAGAAGGTCGAGGTCAGGGCGGTTCCCGTGGGCCAGCCCTTTTCAGGAACTTATTGCCCCAGACATTATATTGTTTTTAGTAAACATGTTTTTAGTAAACATTGTCTTACAGCTGCCTACTCCCAGGCCGATGGGGAAGTGGGTCTCTGCTCAAGGTCTGATGTCCCCACAATTCCCCCTTTTTTATTTTCTAATGAGGCACTCCTGGCTTAGGTCAAGTAGGGTCACCCTCCCTTGCCCGTCTTTGGGGGACCTTGAACCCCTGTCTTAGGTGGGAGGGGTCTTCCCCACAGGTTGCCCGTCAACGAAAGAACCTCATCCTTAAATCATCTGTAACCAAACTTCATGGCTATCGGGATTGCCATGGGCTACGCTAAGCAATGCTTGGTTATGGACCTCTTGCCTCTGGAACAAGGCATGTTTGAGCTCGGCATAAAGCCAGAATGCCTACTGCCACTGCCACCATTTCCAGGACCCCCATTGATATAGCGCCTCTCCATCACCGTACCCATCACCAGATCTGGGCCATAACATTCTACCAGCCTTCCTCAGTTACAAGGGTAACCTGCATGTTACAATTTGATGGTCAAAACAGTGATAAAGTTTACAATCGTTCCAAGATCTCAGGAAAGCATTTAGAGAGTGCACTTGCACAGATACATTAGGTACAATCATTGATGTTACACATGTAGCATTATGAAAAATATGAACAATAGGGCTTGTTGCACTATCCACAGAACACCAATTTGTTCCTTTGGTGATGCAGTTTGTTGATTTAACGTCACTAGCCTCAGCTGAATATGCGACTTGAGCCAAAAGTCTCCTTTTTGTCGCATTAGAACAAGTTGCATTTCTCCAAATAAATACACTGGCATAAGCACGATTGAAGAAACAGGAACCACCAAGTCTGATATTTCAAGTGACCATGTCCTGTTCAAATACTGAAAAGAGGCTTTTGCCACTCATCACAGTCCATACCAATGTCCAAATGTTTTAAATGGGTCCTTTTTTCCCCCAAAGGGAAAAACTGGCAAAATGAATTCTGTTGTTTCAAGGTGTGTCAAGGGCAGACAGTTAGTCTTTCCAGTTCTCTGTTGGCTTTGGGATGAAAACTCAGAGGTCCAGGAGGTTGATGCAGCAGGCCTGTTGAGAAACTGGAAATCTCGAACCGACTGTTTTCCTTCTTTCTCGGGCTGTAGATTCGATGACATCAAGGGTCAGGAACACTGATTTAGGAGATCTCACTCAAACTGGCTTAGGTGGGCTTCCATGGTCTCAGGTCCAGTTTTTCTCTGCTCCATGCATCTCACCAAATGTTGTGACACCTACTGAAGCTTTATTCTTTTCCTGCAAGAAAACACAAGCATACACTCGACCCCAAATTAGGGCCTTCTCCACTGTCTAGTGCATGGATGTCTCCATTTGACCTGAGCAATAGTTGCTCAAGTTCCATCATGCCAGAATCTGTCAGAAGCAGATTGCTCACTGGCATTCACATTTTAAATTTTTTAAATGAGGAGTGTATTATTTGATGAGTCATGTGGGGACTGGGGACATTATTCCCCCTTTTTTATTTTCTAATTTTTTTTGAACTGTTGAAGCTGGACCATAACAGTAGAATGATTTGTCTACCCTCCTTGGTTAACTGTCTAGGTGAATTGGGATCACTACCTAGATTATTTGTAGATGCCCTTTAAAAAGGACATATCCATTAAGTATTTGCCAAAAACTTCTGAAAATCAATCAAAGATTGTAATCTATACTGTGTCCCAAATAACTTTTGAAAATTATTTGAAGTCTCTGAGCAGTCTTTCCCAATCTAACCTGTAGAGCTCTCACTAGCTGACAAGGCCTCATTTTCATCTTAACTTTTCTGTTAAAACATTAACCGACTGGCTGGATGTTCCTTTTGGCTATATCTAAAGCAATTTAGGTAGCTTTTTAACTATTTTTGAAGGGATTTAAGTATCCTTTTAATCATGAAAGCAGTTCACACTCACGCATTCACAATCACATTTCATACATACCGGTGTGGCCACACCATACATTCAGAACATACATGCATCTTTTGGTCATCTTTTTTCCCTAGGTCATGATTAGTTTGTTGAAATGAAACTTCCTTAATTAAAATCTATGTAAAAGGCCGGGCGGTGGTGGCGCACACCTTTAATCCCAGCACTCGGGAGGCAGACGCAGGAGGATCTCTGTGAGTTCGAGACCAGCCTGGTCTACAAGAGCTAGTTCCAGGATAGCCACCAAAGCCACAGAGAAACCCTGTCTTGAAAAACCAAAAAAAAAAAAAAAAAAATCTATGTAAAAGAACAACTCCAGCCAATCCTTGAACTAAAAAGGTTAAAAAGTCTTATATGCCCTTCAGCATTCCTCCATTTGAGCTATAGTCATGGGGTACAGCCGTACCTACTCCTTGTAACTCTGTAGATGCAAGGTGGAGAGGCCAGGCTTTTGGCCAAAGTTTTTAGAGGTGACTCACAAAATTGACCTTAAATGCAAACAAAATTTTCCATTCCATATACCTTTGTCTTTTTCTTTTTCTTTACTTAATACCAGTACCTCTTTACTGTTACCAATTTTTTTTGTTTTGATTCACCCATTTTTTTTTTTTTTGAGACAGGTTTTCTCTGTATTGTTTAGAACCTGTCCTGGAACTTGCTCTGTAGACCAGGCTGGCCTTGAACTCAAGAGATCTGCCTGCCTGTGCCTCCCGAGTGCCGGGATTAAAGGCGTGTGCCGCCAACGCCTGGCTATTCACCCATTTTCAAACCATCCTCCAACCCAGGATGTTCCCTCAGGCAAAAAGCCTTAAGATTTACACAATCCACCCTCCAACTGAGGGCAATTTCTCGGGTTTCCCTCTTTCCCGACCTTGGTGTCAGGCTAAGGCCTAGAGATTTAATCTAGGAGATATTAAATATTTTTAATAAAACAGAGATTCCCCTTTAGGAGGGGGGAAACTCAGAATGCTTAGTTTCTGACTTTTTAATCTCTCATTGGCAGCAGCCGTTCCCAATGTATTATTGGTGCTATAAAAATTGATGAACAGGGAGCTGGAATGACTAACTGGCATCAACATGGGGGGGGGATCCTCACCAGCACCCATACTTCCCTTACCTGAGTGTTCGGCAATGGTTGGATCATCTTTATCATGGTGAGCATTCCTAGTATCCGGAGTAGTATTGGGGTCGACATGCCTGATGCACCGTTCAGGGACCCAAATGGGCTTCTCACTTCCTGGAGGGAAAACACAAACAGCCCCTCGGACCCTAGCTAGTAGGGGAGTGGGTGGCTGCCATTTTCCTGTAATCAAATCCTTCCATCTGACCCATCCCAAAGACTGGGAGGGTTTGTTCCAATGTCTCTCCATAGCAGACAAATTATTACGGTCTATGGTCAAAAAATTTTAAATGTAAAGTATGGTGGATAACTGAATATTGGGGGAGGTCAAATACTCCCCCCTTTTTTATTTTCTTAAAATATTGTTTGAGAGTGGCATGGGTGCGCTCCACAATGGCCTGTCCTGTGGGGTTGTGAGGAATACCAAAAGAATGGACAATGTGATGTACCCTGCAAAAGGCAGCAAAGCGATTGCTGGCATAGGCAGGGCCATTGTCCGTTTTTAGGGCATCGGGAATGCCCATGTAGGCAAAGGCCTGCAGGCAATGAGAAATAACATCTTTAATCTTCTCTCCTGAGTGGAGAGAGGCAAAAATAAGTTTAAGCATGCATGTATTTTAATTTCCCTGCCTGCGGCAGGTGAGTGACATCCATTTGCCAGAGATGGTTGGCCCTGAGGCCCTGGGGATTTATCCCCTCATTGGGAGAATTATGATAAAGGGCACAATCAGGGCACTGAGAGGTAATCTGTGTAGCTATGGATAAGGGACACCCAGTGTGAAATTTAATGGAGCGGGCATTTAGATGATACCGCTCATGTAGCTAGTGGGCAAGCTGCTCCTGAGTAAATAAGACCCTAGGGCGGGTCAAGGAGTCAGCAATTTGATTGCCCTGGACAAGGGGTCCTGGAAGGTTAGTATAGTATATGCATGAATAAATCCCACATAAACAGAGTAGATGCGCTGCCAAATAAGATGTTGGAGCTGAACTAATAAAGAACGAACCTGGGAGGGGAGGTTGGAAGAACATATGGAGAAGTTTCTAAAGGTCTAACAATGTTGGCAACATAAACACTATCAGTATATAAATTAAAGGGCTCTCCCTCAAACATTTGGAAAGCCATCAAGCAAGCAAACAACTCGCCAGCTTGTGCTGACATCTGCCCTATGGGTACTCTCTTCTGCACCTAAGAAACCACCACCGCGAAACCCTTGGAGGAGCTGTCTGTAAAGACTGAGCGAGCTCCAGCTAGAGAGTTCTCCTTTAAAATCTTGGGAAAAATCACAGGGTGTTGTTTAAAAAAAGACATCAAGGGGCTATTGGGATAATGGCTATCAAACTGGGCACCTGTAGATGTAATAAACAGGGTCCACCCATCATGGAAGATCTGTAGATGTTCCACCTCCTCCTTACCATAAGGAAGGATAATTTTATCAGGACTCTTTCCAAAGGTTTGAATGCTAAACTTGTGCGCCTTCCACAACAATTGTAAAATCAGATCATAGTAAGGGGCCACTACCTTTTTAGGGGAGGCTGACAAATGTATCCAATAAATAGGACTAGTCTGCCAAAACACGGCAGTGGGCAAAAAGCTAGATGAAAGTACAACCAGAACAAGGTGCTGCCCATAATCTATGCGCCGAAGGTGGGCTTGCTTTATACTTTTTAACAACAATTGTAGGGCTTCCCTGGCCTCTGGGGTAATCTGTCTAGGGGAAGTTGTAGCAGGATCCCCAGGAAGAATATCGTAAACAGCTTTAAGAGCCCCTGTTTTAATAGAAAGAGAAGGGCAAAACCACTGCACCTCTCCCAAAAATCTCTGCCAATCATGAAGCATTTTTAAATTTGAATAATTGATTCGGAGTCTTTGTGGCCGGAGGCCAGTTTGTTGAATTTGATGACCCAAATAAGTATAAGGGGGTCTCTTTTGGATCTTTTCAGAGCCAAAATAAATCCGCAGGCCTCCAGAAGCTCCTGTAGCTCTGCAAAGGCTATGTAACATTGTCTTTCTTCGGCCACGGGCAAAATAATATCATCCATGTAGTGAATAATGTAAAGATCAGGGAACTTACGTCTGAGGGGATCTAAACAGGCAGCTACATAAATCTGGCATATTGTTGGACTGTTAGCCATCCCTTGGGAGAGCACCACCCATTGGAAGCCAAGGGCAGGCTCCCTAAAGTTAACTGCAGGAAGGCTAAATGCAAACCGAGGACTATCTTGAGAATGCAAGGGAATAGAAAAGAAGCAATCCTTCAAATCAATGACAATCAAATGCCAGTCTCTAGGAATGGCCACAGGCACGGGCAAGCCAGGCTGGAGCACCCCTATAGGCTGCATGGTCGCATTCACGGCCCTCAAGTCTTGTAGTAACCTCCATTTCCCTGAAGATTTTTTAATTACAAATATCGGGGTATTCCAAGGGGACGTGGAAGGAACCAAATGACCCGCCTCCAATTGTTCTTGAACTAGCTGGTGAGCCGCCCTTAGTTTCTCTGCTGGTAAGGGCCACTGTTCCACCCATACCGGATCATCCGATAGCCATGTGATGGATATGGGGGCTGTCGGCGCAACAGTGACCCTCATCAAAAATGACCAAAACCCTTCCTATCCCCTGGAGCCCTGGTCTCCAAAGGGAAGGATGCCACAGGGCAAATCTCTCCCTGTTCTAGTTTACTTCGTCCCCTCCCCGGACTCCAGCCCCTTCCTTGCATCATCTGGGGCCCCTGCTTTTGGACTTGGGTGCCTGGGTGGTGAGGACCACTCCCATTTCTTGGATGAGGTCCCGTCCCCAGAGGTTAATAGGGAGGCCAGACCAAACATATGGCTGAAAAAGCCCTGTGTGGCCCTCAGAGTCTTGCCACTTTAGGATTCTGAGGCTTTTTTGAGGCACAGCCTGTCCTATTCCCTGGAGGGTCACTGTCCCTTCCTCTTTCAGCCAGGCAGGGGGCCAGAATTTATCTGAGAAGACAGAGACATCTGCCCCAGAATCTAAGACGCCCCTAAAGGACTTGCCTTCTATCCTTAATGTAAGCTGGGGGCGGTTCTCCATAGTAGCTACCCAAAATACTGCTGGGCCGGTACTTCCAAAACCTTGGTTGCCCTTTTTCTTTTTAATTTTTCGAGCCTCACAAGGAGCTGTAGGGAGGAGGAGTAACTGAGCAATCTGTTCTCCTGCTGGGATGGCAACAACTCCACTGCCCACTGATGTCATTATTTTAATCTCTCCCTCACTATCATGGTCTATAACACCGGGGTGTACCTGGATGCCTCGAAGAATAGTACTGGACCGTCCCAAGAGTAGTCCAAGGGTGCCTGGGGGCAATGGCCCATGCACCCCAGTAGGGAGGGCCTGGATCCCCATTTCTGGTGTTAGGATTGCCCGGGCGGAGGGACCAAGGTCCAATCCTGCACTCCCTGAGGTGGCTCTAAGGAGGTCTGAGATATGAAGGGGTTGCTCTGGGGGAGAAAATCAATCCTGCCACTGCCCAGATCAGGGGTCATTGCCCTGTACACATTGGTTTTGGGGCCCTGGGGCGGGGCCCTCCTCCAGTTTCCCCGATTATTATTAGCAGGAAGGAAATTTCCCTCCCGGTCAGTTTTAGAGTAGCAGTCATTAGCCCAATGATATCCCCTTCGGCAACGGGAGCATAAACCAAGTCTCTTGAGACCCGTAGTACTATTTTGAGGGTACTCTCTACGGAAGTGTCCCTCCCTACCGCATCTGAAACATGTTTTTCTCCCTCCCAGAGTAGGTCTTTCTTTCCCCACTTGGGGCTGAATAGCAGCAGCTAACACTTGGCCCTGGATGAAGTTCCCATCAGTGTCCCCACATATCCGGATATAGTCATTTAGACTTTTATTGCGATAGGGGCGAAGGGCTTACTTACAATATTTATTTGCATTTTCAAAAGCCATCTGCTTTTGAAATTGCAGGCCCAATGCCCCCAAATATTCTTTCTGCTACCTGACTGAGACGGTCTACGAAGTCTTGAAAAGGTTCGGAGGGTCCTTGAAGGACTTTGGACAGATGACCCTCTCCTTCCTTGGAAGGCAATGCTTTCCAAGCCTTTTGGGCCACTGCTGCCACTTGGGCATAGACTGCGATGTCATATTGCATTTGTTACTGAATGGTGGTGTATTGACCACTCTCAGTAAGCATCTCCACATTTCTCTGGGGCTGTCCAGCCTGTGCATTTCTTTGGGCTGTCTGGCTGCATCTTTCCTGAAACTCACCCCTCCAAATCAAATAATCTCCCCCAGATCGAGTCGCTCGGCAAAGCTGCTGCCAATCACTAGGTGTCAAGTTAAGAGACGCAAAAGATTCCATTAAGGAAAGCGTAAAGGGAGCCTGCGTTCCATAATTTAAAGTTGCCTCTTTAAGTTGTTTTATATCTTTAAAACTTAAAGGGTTATGACGCCGAATGACCTGCCCAGAATTGTTCGGGTCTGGAGCTTCTATTACCAGGGCCACCACCAGGCAGTATTGGACCCCTCCTTTGGGTCTTCCATTGAGCTCCAAGAAGGGTTGGGTTGTATCGTAGGAGGAGTCCCTTTTTTCAGAGTATGCAGAAGGGTTTCTCTCCCTGTCCTGTCTTTTCTTAATTGGAGTCTTTTTTAGTTCTTTTTTAAGGGCTGCTATCTCAGCAAGTAACCGTTCCTTCTCAGACTCTGACAAGTCTGAGTCTGAGCTCCTTCCATTTTCTAGGTCTGACTGAGAAGGATATAACCGATTCTGACCGGAGTCCCTCTTTTTGGGTCAAGCCCGGAGATCTCTACCCATTTTTTTGTTGTTGCTAAGAGACTCCTCCTCATCCTCACTAACAATGGAGCCTCTAGTTTCGGGCGGTGGTGGCGCGCACCTTTAATCCCACCACTTGGGAGGCAGAGGCAGGCGGATCTCTGTGAGTTCTGAGACCAGCCTGGTCCAGGACAGGCTCCAAAACAACACAGGGAAACCCTGTCTCGAAAAACCAAAAAAAAAAAAAAAAAGTAGAAAGATGTTACAGATACAAAGAAAATGTAGGCTGTTGCCAAAACACTACTTTGAGACTAAGTAATAAGGCAATTATATTTTATACAAATGTTTATTAAGAACTGGGCTATTATATGAGGATTTTTTAAAAAATCAGATAAAGGGTAATTTATTAGTAGAAAGTCAAAGAGTGAACTTTTAAACTAATTCCTAAGCATTTGTTATATACATATTTAACATTATATGTTAGATTCACATAAGTAAATTTATATTTCTGCTTTTTTAATATATAGAAAGTGGTGGAAGGAAGCTGAATGAAAACAAAGCTTTGACTTCGAAAAAAGCAAGGTAGGTGGGAACATCCCTAGGGCAGTCATAAAGTTGACTTTAAATAGCAAGCCTACTGGAGTGAACTGTTGCTGGGTCCCATTGTGGTGGACTTAGGCAGTGTTGGCATACAACGGCTATAAGCTGTTCCTAAACCCTTTGCCAATATATGAGGATATTAGTGCTGCTTTGTATTAGTTTACCAGAAAACATGGTTTTTATTTGATCTGCATGTTAATTTGCTTGCAAATCAAAGGCACCAAGGAAATGTGGGAAAGTCATAAGCTTTGGACTTGGACCTAAATTTGAACCTGCACCCTGTGTCTCTGTAGTCACGTGACCTGGGACATGCTGCTGCAGGTTCTTGCCCTTTGTAAATTGTATCTTGTCATTTGAGAATGAGGACAAAATGTCTCCCACTGTAAAAATAAGATGTTGACACCATATCTCATTGTATACAGTTTACATTTTCGCATGAACCCTTTCCACTGCTATCCCATTTCCTTGCTTCCTATTACTACTCTGATGGGTTGTTAGCCGTGTGATCTTCTAGAAGGTCACATAATTCCTTGCTTAAAGCCCTCCATTGGTTTCCCTTATCCTGTAGAATAGAATCCAAGTTCTCCACCATGTTCTTACAAGGTCTTCCATGATACAGCATCTTTCTCTTCTGACTTCCCATTATACCACAGTCCTCCTCATTTGGCATGTAGCATCCTCATTAGGTTTGCCAATCCCTCTGTCACTAAAGTGGGTTATGTTTGCTGCTCCTAGCTTCCTCCTGACTGCTTGTTACTTGGCTGAGGCTGAGATGTGAGCTTCTCAGTGAGGGGACCTTAACCAGTATTTATCTCTGCTCCACTACAGCTTTCAGCTGGGATTCTCTTTGTAACACTCACTGCTTATCTGAAAGATTTGTTTTATTGGATTGTCTTTGTTTTTTCCAATATGAGTTTGGTGAGGGCAGGGAATTTGTAACATTCTTCTTTGGTATTTAGAACAGTACAGGATACAGTAAGTATTGATAGCCATTGTGTGGCATCATGCCAATGATTGAAAGAAGTAATAAAGTGTCTACTTTATATATAGAGTGGCTGCTGCATAGTAGGTGCTTATTAAAAACTTGACAAAACAGCATAATGGACCTAATGTTCGGTGCAGCATCATACTTTGTATTGTCAATTGACTTGGTGTTTCCTAAAACCATTCAGTTTTCACTGGTGATTATATGAATTTTGCAACTTCATATACCTTAAGTTCCTTTGGGCTCATAAGTTATTCTTATTTCTGAAGTGTAGCTGTTACTTTTGAGTGCTCTAGCTAGCTTATTTGAGAAATTATATTACTGTAGTACATTGAATTTCCAATGCCATTATTTCTAAGAAGCAAGGAACTCTGGGAGGCTGGAGAGATGGCTCAGCGGTTAAGAGCACTGTTTTCCAGACGACCTGAGTTCAGCTTGGGTGTCCAAAGCCTCAGAGCCACCTCTAACTCCAATTCCAGGGCATCCACCGCCATCTTCTGACTGCAGCAACACCACACCCACCCACACAAACATGCGCATTGCAGAGTTTTAAACATGAATGGAATCTTTCAAGAGAAAGAAAGGAAAGAAAAACTACCAGTTAAGCATGAGAGTTTGGGGATTAAAGTGTCACCTCGGGACAATAAAAGTATGGTTTGAGAAAGGGACTCCACACGTTTACTCTGTGGGAGTAGAGTGCTGGTCTTGAGTTTAGGAAGGTTAATCTTTAAAAGTGGCCTGTTGCCTGGCAGTGGCGGTACATGCTGGTAATCCCATCATGTGGGGAGCGGGGCAGGAAACCCCATGACTGGCTGGGTTATGTAACCAGATTCAGTCTTTAAGAAATAAAAACAAGCAAGCAAAGGGGTTTGCTTAATATAGAAAATACTGGGGCTGGAGAGAGGGCTCAGGGCTTAGAGCACTGACTGCTCTTCCAGAGGCCTGGGTTCAATTCCCAGCACCTATGTGGTGACTCACAGGGGTTTGTAACTCCAGTAGGATATCTGGTGCTCTTCTGGCTCCCACAGGCACAGCACACATGGTAGGTACACAGACATAAATGCAGGCAAGATACCTATACACATAAAAATACATGAAGGCAAAAGGTTTCAAAAAAAGAGGAGCTCCTGAACTGTACCCCAGACAGCATACCAAGGCTGATGCTACACGGAGAAAATATAAGTAGTCATTTTAGAGCTAGGAAAACAGTTTTAAGTTAGAGCATTATTGCCAGTTTTGGGAGAACTATTTCTTCTAAAGTTATTTGCCCTATGGTTCCTATAGAATACCATGTTACATAACAGAAAACCCTTCATTCAAAGGGATTAGGCCCATGAATTAAAAATGCTTGTTACATTTTATCTTAACACATAAACTGTGGATGTATTCATCTGCCATTGGGTATAGAGGTAAAACCTGATGGGAATTTATATCATTTTCCTCACATAAACCATCACCAGAGTATATATTCTGCACCTCAGTGAACCAAGAACTAAGCCGGGTATGATGGCATGTGCCCATGATCCTCGTGCTCAGGTCCTGGTGATAAAAGAATCGGGAGTTCAGGGTCATCCAGCCTGGATTTATAAAAGAAAGGCAAGGAAAGGAATTGGTCCTGGGACAGATGACCTGAGCTTGATTCTCAGCATCTACCTTAGTCAGCTCGAAACCACCTGTAACCCAAGCTTGGAGGACCCAAACCCTCAGGCCCCCACAGCTACTGCACATATGTGGCATGCTTGCATACACAAACACACAGAGTATTTAATGTTTTAGTGGTTGGCTTACCCATTCCCAGTTCATTAGTAGTTATAACAGATACGTGGGTTTTTGTAAAGCCAGTCGGTCATTCCTTGTGCTGACATTTCATCAATATTCATATTTATCACACAAATGCAATGACACCTGCAAGTGATAGGAGCGGGTCTGAAAATAAATACAACTGGCTCTTCATATGCACAGCTTCCATGGCAGGACAGGGGAGTGCAGGCGTATTCCACAGAAGTGAGCCAGAGGAGGGCTGTCCGTCAGTTACAGAACTTGATGGGAGAAATGATGGTGCATACATTAGTCATGGGTGTTACCGCAGGTGAAGACTTGGTAGTACGAATATTTTTTTCTTTTTTAAACTTTCTAGGTTTGATCCATATGGAAAGAATAAGTTCTCCACTTGCAGAATTTGTAAAAGTTCTGTACACCAGCCTGGTTCTCATTACTGTCAAGGCTGTGCATACAAAAAAGGTAAGTTTCTTTAAGTTAACTTTTCTATTTACATCAAATCTACTCAATTTGCTGTTGACTTGGATAACAGAAAAGAGTAGCCTTTCATAAATTGTTAGTCAGACATTTCTTTTTTCTAAGACAAAATAGAGTTTAAAATATATTTCTAATCAAAGGATATTTCTTTTTTTCTTTGCTGTGAAGTTCTTAAAGATTCTACTTTCGCGCGTGCGTGTGTGTGTGTGTGTGTGTGTGTGTACATGTGCATGAGACACACTTAAGCATGCACACAGAAGTCAAAAGAGGCTGCCATGTGCCTTCTTCCTCTGCACTTTCTACTTCATCCTTCCTGAGATGGGGGTCTCTCCCTGAACGTGTAGCTCCTGTTTTCTGGGGAAACCAGCAGACAGACCCCAGGGATCCTCTTGTCTTCACCCCACTTGGATCTGGAATTATGGGCATTTGCGAAGATACGTGAATGTTGAACTCCAAACTCTAGTTTATATGATTGCAGAGTAGGTGCTCTTAACCACTGAACCTTCTCTCCACACCCGTCAAGTGGTTTTAAGTTTAGATTAACATAAACAAACTAAAAGCTGGTACTACTTGGTTGCTTATGTGTTTCCTTTTTGTTTCAGGCATCTGTGCCATGTGTGGCAAAAAGGTTCTGGACACCAAAAACTACAAACAGACGTCTGTCTAGATGTTCTGGTGAACCCTCTGACCTTCTGTAGTTGTCCTTTCTACCTTGACTTTTCAAGGTATAACATGGATGTTCCATCTTACAAAATAACCTGTTTCAAGATGAGTGCCAGTATAAAGCAGTGAAGTTGATCAATATCCATGCACTTGATATCATGAAGCTCTGAACAGCAACGCTATAACCAGACTTCTGCCTTAAGAGGTTATTTTCCTTGTGAGCATTTTACTGAACTAGAATAAGTGACAAAATTAATGGAAAAGGTATTCCTGAGTTCTATATGCACTTTCTATTTAACATTCTTATAATCCTATTTGATCCATGTATTTTATTTATAGATATTGCAATGTGAAATTACTGATACTTTGCTCTGAATTTGACATCCAAACATAGAATTCCTTCCTTACAAATGTCACAGTTCTTAGGATCAGTAGTCCCTTGGTTAAATGCATTTTCATTAGCTTTAAATATTCGAGACCATTATTGCTGAATGGTCCCTTAGTAACCTGTCCTGCCACAAGTCAAACTTAAGTTGTGTTTTTTTTTTTTTATTGTAAATTTGTTGTTGAAGCTAAAGTGCCAGTCCCTTTTACCTGTGAACTAGAGCCCATGGAGTGCCCATCTGTCCAGATGAGTGCACTGGGTTTCAGAGAATTCAAGTGTCCTGAAAGCAGTGTGGAGGAACAGTGTCTGTCCACACATAGTGAGGGTGACGGTCTCTGCTCGGGAGTGTCCTTTGAAGCTGGAAACAAACTTTTTCTAACCCTCTCCACCACCGCACCACCCCACACCACACCCAAGAAATCAATAAAACAAACATTTGGCTCTGTGTGTGTTAATGCGTTACTGTAGATTGCCAGGAGACTGCTGAGATTCCAAATGAAAGTTTTTCTTCTGTTGCCTTCTTAGATTTAGGCTTTCTTTTTTTTAAAGCCCCCAGCCTATCAGGAGACCAAAAGGATATCCTGTTTTGATCTATAGTATCTTAAGTACATGTCACTGTGTAATGTGGGAACCATTCTAAATAATGAAAAAGTAGGCATTGCTCATTGTTTTAAAATTACTGAGAAGACCAAGTCTTCATTTTATCTACAAGATTTTTCTTTCTTTTTTTTTGTTTTTTTGTTTTTTTTTTTTTTGTTTTTTGTTTTTTGAGACAGGGTTTCTCTGTAGCTTTGGAGGCTGTCCTGAAACTCACTTTGTAGACCAGGCTGGCCTCGAACTCACAGAGATCTGCCTGCCTCTGCCTCCCGAGTGCTGGGATTAAAGCTGTGTGCCACCAACGCCCGGCCAATCTACAAGATTTTTCAAGGATGCTTTGTGATTTGTGTTTATCAGGCAAATTACAGAATAATGCAAAATACAAATAATATCTAGCAGGACAAAAAAAAAATATCCTCCCATATTGTAATCAGTTTGGGTGTTTTGAGATAGGGTCACTCTGCATAGCCTTGGCTGTCCTGTAGACCAAACTGGCCTCTCTGAGCACTGGAATTCTTAAACCAGATCTTAACACAGAGAAAGAAGTCATAGCAGGACCCAGCGGGGAACATCTGCTGGCATGCTAGGCCTTAAAGCAATTACTCACTCTCCAGTATGGTATGGTCTGTTTTGATCCCGGGTTTATTTATGTTTGCCCTCCCACCCCTTGCCCTGTGGTTATTCTTCCAATGTCATTGGTTTAAGTTTTAAGCTTTCTGGGCAAACCCCACAAGACAATGTGTGTGAGAGCCATTTATCAGTCTGTTCATACAGGGGAAGCATAGCAATTAGTATGCTTTTGCTTCCTCCCAGGTAAGTTTAGGGAATGGAGTGCTTTTAAAATTCAACTAGCATTCATTGAACTTCTATTTTATTCTTACCTCTAGGCATACTGCTCATTCCAGAATGTCTACATCTAAAGTGGAATCGGGGCCTGTTTCAAAGTAGTGATTTTAGCCAAATAACAGAGTTAGATACTGAACTAAGGTAGTAGTGAGTGGAGGGAAATAAAGGTACGAATTTGACAGTTGCAGTGAGAAATTGCGGGGCCGATTGATTTCTTTAGTGGCTTGGCTGGAGCACAGTGACCTTTTTCAGTGTGCTAACAGTAGGCATTTCCACCAGATGGCAGCGATGCTCTGCTTATTAAATGCTTGTAGTTAAGAGTGACCCAAAGACTGACTATGTGACCATGAGTTCCCAATAATACTGTGAAGAAGCCAAAGAAGTTTAGCATAAAACATTTAAAATCTGCAAGGTAGCAATAGTTGATAATGCACTTGGCTGGGTACATGAAGTCCTGGGTTTGGTTACTCGTACTATATATACTTAGTGTACAGCATTTCCAAGGTAGAGGCAGGAGAATTAGAGACTAAAAATTTATCCTTGACTATCATTTAGGAGTCCATACAGCTCTTACCCAGGACTGGTTTTGCTTCCCAGCAAGTACATGGTGACTCACTCTTACCTCTGGCCTCCACAGCCCCCTTCACACACATACAGACTCACACACAAGCAAACTCACATACACATAAAAATAGATCTTTAATTCTGGAAAATATATTTAAAATATTATTAATCAGGCAATCTTCAGACCAAAGATGAAAAATATTAGAAAACTAATCCAGCAACACAACACACTGTTTTGTGACCAGTGAAGACTTATTCTAGAAATTCAAGGTTGGATGACATTTTTAAAACTTATTAAAGATACATACATACATACATTACATTATCTCAAAGTGTAGAAAAACTAAGTTTAGTGGTTAGAGGCCAGACTTAACAATAACACTTGCTCCACAACTGTACAGGACAGAGTTCAGATTCCAGCACCCATTAAATAAATTAGGTGTTCCCCCACAAATGTCTATAATCCCAGGACCAAAAAAGACAAAAATAGGAGGGTCACTGAAGCACTTCCAACCTAACAGAGACTCAAGCCCCAGGTTCAAGAAGAATCCCTGCCTCAGAGGAACAAAAAAAAAAAAAAAAAAAAAAAAAAAATGGTGGAGGCAATACCAATGCCCTCTTCTGACCTCTGCTTGTATAAATGTGAACACACACCATACACATGCACAGGTACGTAAATAATGAAATATTTTTAAGAATTCCATTATGATGAAAGTGGCTGTTGAATTAGAACAGAAAGAAATTAAAAGAAAGAAATTCCTTAGCATACTAAAGTAACAGAAGACCCACAATAAATCTGACAAATGTTAAATGCATTTCTTGAAAGGGATGTGCTAGGCTTTGTTCTCATGAGGAACTGTGTTAGGTTTAGCTTGCTCTTTGACATACTTTCCTTAGCTCTGTTTGGAAAGATGCACAGTAGCCCTCACTCTGAGGATAGTTTGGCTCCAGTAGGAAGGTGTGGTCCTTCCAGGATTACTTCTAAGGTATTGTTAGTGAGGGCTCCTCCACTCTATGCTAGGTGTTTGGACAGGGTCTTCTAATAAGCTTTTTCAAATTGGGACTTTGGACCACCAGCTTCCCAATAATGACACACAGACTTAATACTATTTACAAAGACTTGGCCTTAGCTTATGCTTTTTCCCAACTAGCTCTTACAACTTAATTGACCCATATTTTTTTAAATCTACGATCTGCCACATAGCTCAGTTAGCTCTTCTTAATAAGGCACATCTGAGAAATGAGTGTCTAGATTTCCTCCTCCCCATTTCTCTCTCTGTGCCCACAAGTTCCACCTATTCTCTCCTGCTTAGCTATTGGCCATTTAGCTCTTCTTGTTTTGTTTTTCCTTTGTAATTTAAATTAGAAACAAGCTTGCTTTACATGTCAATCCAAGTTTCCTCTCCTCCCTGACCCCCACCGAACCTCTATCCCATCCCCTTTCTGCTCCCCAAGGAGGGTGAGACCTTCCATGGGGGATCTTCGAAGTCTCATTTTGAGCAGGACCTAGACCCTCCCCTGTGTGTCTAGACTGAATTTCCCTCTATGTGGAGTGGGCTCCCAAAGTACATTTGTGTACTAGGGACTAATACTGATCCACTACCAGAAAGGCCCCATAGATTAACCAGACTTCAAACTGACATCCATGTTCAGGGGGTCTGAAACAGTCCTATGCTGGTTTCCCAGCCATCAGTCTGGGGTCCATGAGCTCCCCCTTTTTCAGGTCAGCTGTTTCTGTGGGTTTCTCCAGCCCGGTTTTGATCCCTTTGTTCATCACTCCTCACTGTCTGAAACTGGATTCCAGAGTTCAGCTGAGTGTATTAGCTGTGGATGTCTGCTTCTGCTTCCATCAGCTACTGGATGAAGGCTCTAGGATGACATCAATCTCATTATTGGAGAAGGGCATTTAAGGTAACCTCTCCACTATTGCTTAGATTGTTAGTTGAGGTCACCTGTGTAGATCTCTGAACATTTCCCTAGTGCTAGATTTCTCTTCAAACCTATACTGGCTCCCTCTATTATGTTATCTCTTTTCTTGCTCTCCTCTATTCTTTCCCAGACTCGATCTTCCTGCTCTCTCATGTCCTCCTCTTCTCCCCTTCTCTTTCTCCTAACTCCCTCTCCCCTGCCCCTGTGCTCCCAGTTAGCTCAGGTCTTAAGGAATCGAATTGAAAACCCTGATAAGGACCCACACACCTACAAACACCTGATTTTTGACAAAGAAGCTAATTTTATACAATGAATAAAAGAGCATCTTCAATAAATGGTGCTACCATAACTGGATGCTGGCATGTAGAAGACTGCAGATAGATCCATATCTATTGCCATGCACAAAACTTAAATCCAAATGGATCAAAGACATCAACATAAATCCAGCCACACTGAACCTGTTAGAAGAGAAAGTGGGAAGTACCCTTGAATGAATTGGTACAGGAGACTGCTTCCTGAACATAACACCAGTAGCACAGACACTGAGATGGACAATTAATAAACGGGATCTCCTGAAGCTTCTGTTAGGCAAAGGACACAGTCAACAAGACGAAATGGCAGCCCACAGAATGGGAAAAGATATTCACCAACCCCACATCTGACAGAGAATGATTTCCAAAATACACAAAGAACCCAAGAAGCTAGTCACCAAAACACCAAAGGATCCAATTAAAAAGTGTGGCCAGACAGTGCTTTATTGACAAATGCACAGGACTTCCCCAATGGGGGGGGGGGGACGGGACAATAGAATCTTGAAATTTACAGGCAAATGGATGGAACTAGAAGAAACCATCCTGAGTGAGGTAGCCCAGACACAAAAAAGACAAACATGGTATGTACTCACTCATATATGGATTTTAGACATAAAGCAAAGGATTACCAGCCTACAATTCACACCACCAGAGAAGCTAGGAAACAAGGACTCTAAGGGAGCCATTTAGCTCTTTATTAAACCATTCAGAAGGTGCCTTAAGCAGAGACACCTGTTTACAGTGTAAACAAAGTCTGAAATGGTGTCTAATTTCCCCAGGCTGTTCCCAAGCTACCTATCTGTCCTGCTTCAGCCTCCAGTATGCTGGGATTACAGGCATAAACCACACATCCGGTTCTCTGAATGCTGGAATTTTGGAATTACATGCCCTGTATTAAATCTGGGAACTCCAGCTCCCAACCCGTTCTTGTTTTTCCCTGTCCTCATGGGCTTGCACACTACACGTGTGCACCGTACTATCTGACAGAGACGCTAAAGGGTCCCCATGGAGAATTTTTGGAACTTTTTCTGTGTAAGGGCATCCTCTCCAGAACTCTGCCATGCATCTTTTTTTTTTTTTTTTTTTGGTTTTTTTTCGAGACAGAGTTTCTCTGTATTGTTTTGGAGGCTATCGGTCCAGCCCAGCCTCGAACTCACAGAGATCCGCCTGCCTCTGCCTCCCGAGTGCTGGGATTAAAGGCGTGCGCCACCACCGCCCGGCTCTGCCATGCATCTTTAACTGCCTTAACTCTGGTCTCTTTCCTCACTCAACAAGGTGAGTAGGATCAGCTTTGGTATGGATGGGACACCCTCTCAGGAGTCACAGTCCTGCGCTGCCTATTTGCCAATATCCAAAACTAGTTTTCTCAATTTTGGCCAAGTTTTTATGTTGATTAGAAAGGTAAATATGGCCCGTGGCAGTTTGCCATGGTCCCAAATGGAAGTTCATTACAGATGGGCTAAGATGTTTGATATGGTTCCCATCCCAATAAGTCCATTATACACTGCAAAGGTTATAAATACACTTCATAGACCCAGCAATTGAACATCACAACTTACACTAGTGTGTCAGTCCCCGCCCCCACCCATGATGGTGGGGCTGGCTTAGACTTGCAGCTCCACGAGGCTGCCCAGTGTCTTGAAAAAGTATGTACTAGTTTGGGGGAGGCTCAACACTCCAAACCAAGTGCATAGTGCTTCCTAGCCATCCTAAGTTCAGAAGGTTCCAAGTCAAGCTATCGTAAGTAGAGGACTATCTGTGGGTTTATTTGGGGCAGGGTTAGCATCATTGTGTATTCCAGGTTGGCCTAGAATTCTTGAATCCGCCTCAGTCTCTCAGACACTGGGATGAACATGCACCCCATGCCTGGCGTGTCTTGTACAGTTTCTTAGAAGTTTTGTCTCCCTGTAGACTGCCCTTTCTGGTTGCTTCTCTTGTTTCTGCCTCCCTATTTCTGATTAGAGGTCACTTGTGGCCATGCAGACTCAACAGGGGAGAGACAATCAGGTGTTTCAGCCACTCCACTCTGCTTCTATAGGCCTGCTGACCACGTGTGATGGAAGGCCAGCTTTCCTGACAGGATTACTGAATGATGTTTTTGACTGGGAAGACAGTGGATCGCACTCTAATTTCTCTCGTCTGGACGTTAACGCGGAGGGGAAGAGCCTACATAGTCAGAGTTCAGTCGCCGGCTCTTCCTGTTTTTAAGGGCATGTGGCCACCCTCACCTGTGCCTCTAGATTTTGGACATAGTGTGAGAGGGACAATACTCCTCTACCACTTATATGCATAGGCAGTTATGGGGTGTCCTTAGGAATTCACATGACTCTCACCTGTCCTTCATGCAACCAGCGTTCTTTAAGTCAGTTTTCCAGCCCCCTTCCAGAGGTGGCATACATTGTTGAGCCTCTTAGCACTCAAGTGTGTGCTGAACTTGTTCCTGTATCTACTTACCGGCATTTGCAGTTTGGCTTTTCAAGTGTGTCAGATCAATTACTATTTGTTTCTCTACCCACTCAAAGTTGGGTCCTTTGATACCTTCTTTCACTATCTTTGGGGTTCATGCCATTTCCTCTCAAAATACCAATGATGTAGTTTTAGAGAGGAAGGTTGAGGATCAAAATTAGATATGTTTTATTTTGTTAGCTTTCCACAGAAATTTTAGTATCATATATTTTAATAGTTTCATCATCTTCCTAATGTTCACCAGATACACTCATATGTCTGTCTGTCTGTCTGTCTTGCTGTCTGTCTAGCTATCTAGTCTGTGGCACTGGAGATTACCCTCACAAATGATAGACAACCAACAAATCTAATAATTAGATTTTGACAAAAAAAAATCCGTCCTCTAATGAGAGAAATGGTGGAGACAAAACAAAGCTGATGGCAGGGAGGAAGAGAGAGATGTTAATGGGGACATTAATCTCGTTGAAGCTGAATGTGTAAAGATAATGTATATAAAGAGATGGGAATCTGCAGTAGATACTACCCTTAGTATAGTTATTCCTTTAATTTTGAGTGTTTTACACCTCAAATTAGCAGTTCTCCCTGATTCCAGCACCAAGTCTGCTTCCTACTGAGGCATCTGGCCTCTGACAAAAAAAAGCAGGTAGCCCTCATCCAGGCTTCCTCATGCAGTACTTATAAATATTAAAGGACACTGTCTATTGACCAGTGACTAATGTGCCTTCAAAATACAGTTTCTCAGAAGTCTTCTGTGACCCTCCAAAGAGGTCCTAATTTTTCTCAAAGAATTTAAAATCTTTCTGCATTGATACAATCATTCAGGGTCAGGCATGAGGAAATCACAGCCCAAGGGCCAAGTAGCTATTTTGACAGATAAAGTTGTACTGGAACATAGTCACAGACATTCACTAGCATGGACATAGTCATTAGGACATTTACTGGCTCCCTTCTTGTGAGATGACAGAATAGCAAAGCCTAAAATATTTACTGCTTGTTCCTTAACATAGGTTTGCTGTCCTGTCTCCTATCTTAGTTAGAAATGATCAGTGTATTTGGGAAAGTGAGTAGATAGGAAAGGTTCATGGCTGCCCAACAGTGATTCAACATTTTTCCAGACGATTCCCACTGTTTTTTAAATTCCCTAATGACCTCATGGACTAATGTTAGAGCCAGAAGTCCCTCAGACATCTCTGAAGATTATCTACTGGCATGGGTTGAAGCACACATTCTTGTACATTCATGAACTAAACTATCAGTAACTCGATCCACATGACTGTAGCTTAGCACAAAAGTACTTAGACTTTTCTGGTTATTTACTCAAGGATCATAATTTCTTGCTACATTCACTCACTAATAATAGTGTATGATTATTTCCTGTGTTATCTAGAATTTATGAACTTTCTCCAGATTCGACTCTCTGGTCTGCTTCCATGACCTGAAATCGGCCTTCGGGTGATGCGGCTGGGGTTCCCCGGACAGGATGTTACTTTTCCACAGATGTGGAAACATAGTTCTTTCTCAGGAGTCAGTGAGCCAGAAAGCCTCCTACAACCCAGACAGTCATTTTACGAAATGAATTCTAACTCAGTTTCTCTGCGGATTATTTGCAACCAGCCTGTGTTTTAAGGAGTTTCCCCATGCTCAGATGAACACACTCAGCTAAAGCGGCCCATTTCGAACAAATGAGCTTTACCCAAAGGTTTAATCGTAAGCATCTAATGCCTCACACATGCTTAGAAACTCCTGTGCCTGGTACATAGATTCCCTAAGGCACTGCTCCCTTCTCTCCAAGGGGCAAGGGAGAAGAGCCAGTGACTGCATTTGGAAGGACCCTCATGGGCCCTCGATTCCCTCAGCACATGTGGATAAATGGGAATGGAATCTTCTTGCCTAGGTGTGCAGCAGCTCACTCGCTTTTTTGAGTGGAAGTGAAAGTGTGTTCATGAACACCAACTAAAACATGCAGCCCATCACTGCTCCTAGGAACTGGGGGCTGAGTCATGGGCTGTTCTGTGTTCCCCTCCTACTTCCGGGGCAGTCTACCTACAGCTGGCCTGTTAGAGCTTGCCTTGGCCCAGAACCTTGGGCCTCACTTAAGGTTCCCCCTGTTCCTTCTTAATCTACCCACAAAGCCTCCTTTGTCACCCAAAGGCGTGTGCCCTACAGCCTGCATTTCCCCATCATAATATTGAGGTCACTCCACTCACATTTACATGAAGCTCTTCCATCCCCCAACTAAACCAGAAGATTCATACATCCAAATATGATATTTTTTGTTCAACAGACCCCTTAGATAAAATCACCAAGATGAAGACAGGACTACCTGTTACCACTCCATAGCCTAAAACAGGAATTCAGTGGTCTTTAATGATGTTATTAATCATTAAATTAATAATAAATTCATGATTATTAGTAAACCATTAAACAATTTAGTTATATAATAAGTCAATACACTTAATTTAGTAATTAATTATTTGGGTTCTGGCTTCCAAGAATCTGAGGGTTAGGGACTTCCCAGAGACAGAGCATTTGAATAGAGAGGACAACTTAAGGGGGCAGCCATGGCAGCTAGTAGCTGCTTTTTCTCCCCCCATTTCCTGCCAAGACTTAGACTGGGGGGGCTGCCATAGGCAACAGTGTCCATCATTCACCAATCCTGAGAAAAGAATTTCTATTTTAATGTTGTGTCCCTAAGCTCAAGCACTGGGTTCTGGATGCCCACTGCCCTTCATAGAAAACGTCAAGGTTTTGCGCCCTGAGCCTAGAGTAGACACGTAACAGCAAGAAACAGAGAAACTACAATAACAAAAGTCTTCCCGGCTTTAGTTCTTAGAAACTCCCTTGCGACAGGGACACACAAACCAGTGGCACAGACACAACATTTGGAAGAAAAGATGAGCTTGGTGGCCGCTTTCTTTGTTTTGATCCGTTTGGAGGAAGACAAGGTGACTGATTGGCTCACAACGTCTGCCGAGCTCGTCCTCATCAGGCCTTGAATTTGTTGGCCCAGCTCATCAACAGCAGTCATGATTTTAAGCAGGAGTCCTTTGTTTGATGCTGCTAGATTTGTCTTGAGTCCTGAGGATGAAGTCAGCCATCTTGGAGGTTCATGCTCTCTGTTACCTAGTCATTGTCCTTCTCCCTATCTGTCTGCTTCTCAGGGTGTCTGCTATCTAACTCCTAGTCCCTCAGTTGTGTTTGTCATAAGAATGTGTGGACTAAGAATTGCATCCATGGTTCACAGCCTGTATTCAGACACCACTTTTCCCCTGGAGGAGAAGTGCCCAACTGGTCAATTAAGGATCTCCTAAGAGGTGCTAGTTCTATAAGGCAGTGGTAAACAAACTCTTCAACTTAGGCCATGAAAATGAAGCCAGTAACTGAGGAAGAGGTTTCCTCCTGACAGTAAAGAATCCCTTTTCTCTGCCCTCAATCAAGATTTCAACAGCATGGGGGTGGGGAGATGGCTCAGTGGTTAAGAACACTGGTTGCTCTTCCAGAGAACCTGGGTTCAATTCCCAGCACCTACCTGGCAGCTCAGAACTGTGTGTAACTCCAGCTCCAGGGGATCTAACACCTTCATACCAATGCACATAAAATAAAGTTAAATAAATTATCTTTAAAAAAGATTTCAAGCCAACTCCACCCAAAACAACCTCTTTTCCTTAAGCTCAAGAATGACATTGACCCTGCCTTTATGATCAGTTGCCTGCAAAATACAGCTAAGATATAGTCAGTTACATTGCAAATGAGGTCATTTTAATTTATGCATATTGGACATCTTAATATTCATGCAAATTTGAAAACTAGTTCATATAAATGAGCACATTTTTCATTCCCTCTGCACAGAGAACACACATAGAGTTTGCAGATTCTTTGCAGCAACTCCAAAACTCCCAAGGATCCAGGGCCCATAGGGTGAGACCTACTAGGCCAAATAATTTTAAATAGGTCTTGCGTTAAAATATCTAGTGCGTGTGACAGCAGCGTCTGACAGAAACCACTCTTGATGTGTTCTGCTCTTTCAGACTCCAGAAGTAACAGTGTCTGCCTTGCAACACATGACCCTTTCGTGTTTTCAAAGTTTTCATGCCAGCCGAATCACAGCTTGCTTTTCACTCCTTGTAACACCTTGCAACATCACAAAATATTTGCTGGAGTTTGTGAAGAGCGGCTGCAGAATTAGTAAGCCAAGATGAGCCCCCCCACCCCCATCAGTTCCTTCTGTCCCAGCAGCCAGGAAGGCAGCTTGAGAACTCTTGATTGCTTCTCCAGATTATGACAATTCTTGGCACCATAGCCCAGGGCAAGAAGAGAAGTAGAGGAAATGTTATGGAACTTGCAGGTGCTGGTACATAATATTGCCGCTTTCCAGAATTGAATTTCTAAATGACTCCATGAAGGTGAGTTGCTATGGTAACCATAGTTCTCAACTTTTATATCTGGGAGTGAGGATAGCGTGGGCCATTTCTATTTGGGAATATATAGTCTGGGTTTAATGAATAACAACCCATGCTCCTACTCCTAGGTAACCAGGCATATATGATACTAGACCAGGGAAGGGACCTTAGCAACCATCTAAATCCACCTGTAGACGTCTATAGCAAACTGAGTCTCCAAGAAGTGATGCCACACAGGAGCCTGTTGGCTAAGAGATCGTGTTCTTCTGTTTGGAGTTTTTTGATGCTTTTTTAAATTTAGATCACATAGTCTATTCAAATGGGCTGACACAACGTTCATGGGTAGATAAGGAGAAATGAACCACAGGTAGGCATAAGGGCAGTGTCTCTTCTCATTGAGACATCAAATCAGCTCCATTGGACATGCTTGTCTCCTATGAGATCTGCCTCCACCACAGTAAACACTCCAGGGTTTGACTTTCATGAATTCAGAATGATGACAGTGTACCACTGTAGGAGGAAAACAATGCCGCCATTAACCATGGGACTTACTAGAGGCGCATACAGATGAGGTAATAAAAGAGCGGTTTACCACACCGCTAACCACACCCACTTTAGGCATGACTAAAGACGTGTATATATACACGGACGTAAAGACGTATACGGATGTAGGCGGTGAACTATGTCACTAGCCAGGCCCACTTTTGGGCATGGCTAGGGGCGTTATGGGGAAGGTATAAAAGACTGAACAATGGCAGTCTCCTCTCTTTTTCCGGCTTTCGGCTTCCAGTTCGGCGGCGGAAAACTACTCGGCTCATCTGGGTTACTTGTTTGTCTCTTGTGAGTAATTTCTACAAAAATACTTAGTTTTACTCTCAGTAAGTGTGCCGTTTATCATTGCAGCATCAGTACCACAATTAAAATGAGTATGTGAAAGTCTCTTTGGTAATTAAAAAGTTAATCCTTTGGATTGTTTTCAAGGCCTAGCTTCCTGGATTTTTTTTTTCATATAAAAGTATACAAAAATACTTCAGGGCAACAGCTTTCCTTTTAGTTAATAGCTTACCAGCCCATAGAGAACTTAGCTATGAGATCTGTCCGTGGGATTCCTTGTGAAGAAGAGTGGGAGCCCAGGGTACACAGTACAACTCCTTGAAAAACAAGGCAAAATCCAAAAGCAAAATAAGTTTAAAGTGTTAGTAAGGAGACTGAGAAACACAAACACTTGGTCCTTGGAAGTCTTTAAACGTGTGTGGCTCACTCGTAGCTTGCTAAAAGGCAGATTCTTGTTCAGGAGGTCTGGGATAGCACTCCACATGGCTCACAAGCTCTTGGGTGTGGCCAGTGCCTCTGATCTTCGGTGTGACCCTTGAGTAAAAAGGGTGCAATTTATTCGCTGTCTCCCTATGTGTTTTCTGGTCACCTCTGCCTTTCATATCTGTGAGTACCTGTTACAGGAATCTTCCTGAATCCCCAACTCATGGTGCTCTTGTAATGCATACTACCTGCCTGGCTCTGGGGTGCTGCTCTGTGGAGACATGACCCACCTGCACACATGGAATACGACGAACCAGGTTGTAAAGCCACCGCATTTGCTCAACCCGGCATGACAGCTCTTTCTCAAATTTGGATGTCACACCCTGTGCCCCAAGTCAGGTCCTCAATGAGCCAATTAACATAGCCAAAGTATAAGTGGAAAGCAGAAAAAGGAGAATTATTCAGTGCGGCCACACTGGGAAGAGGGACAAAGAGATCCATAGACTCCTTCAAGTCTGTCTTTGGGGGCCCAAAGAGAGATCCGAGTTTAAAAAGAGGGCCAAGGATGTGCATATTTAAGTAGCCCCTGTGGCCCTACCCATCAGGACGCATCATCAGTCTCATCCATACCGTGTCATATTCCCCTTCTGGAGATGTCCTTTCCTCCCCCGCCACGAGATTCCTAGGAAAATTCCCATTCCCTCGGGATTTTTGTTTCAATAGTTGGGTGAATTGAGAGACTCGGTATCTCTTTAGGTTATCTTCATTGCTGTCAGATCAGTTACAAGCTTAGTTTCTGGATGAAGAGCTAGCTCTTCATGATTGGTTAATACACAGAGGTTTATTTTCTCCTTTCTCTAAGTGCTATGCTTAGCTCACCCACGAGCTCAAGATCCATTGGTCTGGTGTAAGAGATACAGAGTCTATTCAGGCTTGAATTCCTCTCTCTTACACGCTCACTTTAGAAACCAGTGGCCATGCAGAGACTTCACATTGGGTCTGTGATAAAACAACAATCACCTGTGAGGATATATATATATATATATATATATATATATATATATATATATAGAGAGAGAGAGAGAGAGAGAGAGAGAGAGACAGGGTTTCTGTGTAGCCCTGGCTGTCCTGCAACTCACTGTGTAGACCAGGCTGGCCTCCAACTCATAGAAAATAGCCTGCCTCTGCTTCCCAAGTGCTGGGATTAAAGACGTGCTCCACCAACGTCTAGAAGAATTTTATTTATTTTTTAATGGGGAGAAGTACATTATTGTTTTATGAGACCACTGTACTAGAAGCACTAGCATACACTAGAAAGAACTTGGATATGGAGGCAAAAAGATTCGGGTTCGGAGTGTTACACAAGGGCTGCGTATCTTTTTTTGTTTTTTTTTTAAGATTTATTTATGTATTATGCATACAGTGTTCTGTCTGTATATATCCCTGCATGACAGAAGAGGGCACCAGATCTCATTACAGATGGTTGTGAGTCACCATGTGGTTGCTGGGAATTGAACTCAGGACCTCTGGAAGAGCAGCCAGTACTCTTAACCTCTGAGCCATCTCTCCAGCCCAGGGCTGCATATCTTAAGTTACTTCAAACTGCCGGACTTGTTTCTTCCTTTGTAAAGTGGGGTAACTTCCCCATTGGCAGCTGTAAGCATTGTTAACTGCCTAGCATGGGCTCAGTAAAGACAGATGTTAGCAACTCAGCAGAATCCCTTCCAGATTTGGAAACTGAACCATTGCCACCCATCCCTCCAGTTTGAGAAAGCCTGCTGCATAGCTTGCGCGTGAGGCATTAGCGCCATCTAGTGGCTGACCACTGCCGAGGTGTTCGTTATCATCTCTGTGTTTATGAATGGCCATTTGGATTGGTTTATTTCATTCAGCAAGCATTTGTGAATGCCCGCTGTGCACCAGACCTTCGTTTGGTCACTGAAGCTTCCAGAGTGAGTAAGATAGACATGTCTCCCGCCTGTAGATTGTCATCAGATGAGGAAGACTGAATTTAAATAACTGCCAAAATAAATTCATCTTGTAAAAAGAAACATAAAGCGTGCGGGAGCCCATGGGTCTATAATAAAACTTGCCTAGGGGAGTGACGTCGAGAGTGGGAAGAAGAGAACGTGGCCACGTGAGACATGCAGCAGCTAACCACTCAACAGCATCTCTCTGGGCAAACATACCAACCCCACTTGAGCCCAGGCCCCTGCCTGTCATGGGGTGCCCAAATCTTGAGCTGGTCACACCCCTCTCCATACAAGTTACTTCACGTGTGTCATTGCTGATTTTGCAGAGTGTTATCATCTTGCAGACAAACTTGCACAGGTCCTAAAATGACCCATCAGAGACAAGACTCACGGCACATCTTTCTCCCTGTGATGTCCTTGCTTTGTCCTCTGCGTTCGCTGTTCCCCCACCACCATTCAGTGCCACCCCCATTTTTCTCTATTCTGTATGATGCTGCAGAAAGCAGACCTTCAAAGGTGCTTGGGGAGAATGTGAAGGGGGATGTGATAGCTCTGTGGGTCACAATAGCTCCATGGGTCACATCGAAGGGAGGAGAACGGCTGATGTGACTAGTTACACAACTCTGGCATGATTACAGAGAATAAACCCTGGGGCTCTGCCCACCAGGACAGAAAATATACCACACGATGCTCCTTATGTTCCTGTAATTGAAAATGTGTTGGAGCTGCTTCCAAAATTGCAATGATATGGGGACCATTTGGAAAAAAAGAAAAGAAGTGTTTCTCTGGAAATCCATAGGAAAATGCACAATGTGCTGAGCACCCAGCACCAAAGTATCTCCATGCAGAATGCAGGATTGAGGGGTTTCCTGTTACATGGGACTTCCAGACAAACTAGACAACTGGTCAACCTGGCCTGTTGAAGTCAGGCCATGACAGACTCTGAGATCTGGGGTTCATCCAAAAGTTTAGTCATAGACCACTGCAAAGCAGGCGGGGCAAGGGTGGTACATGTCCCTCAGAAAGAGCGTGTTTGTGTTCAGTGTCTGAGTTTCTCTCTCTCTCTCTCTTTTAAATAGTTTTCTAAATTAGCATACCAGTTCCGCTCTGGGCCCTGTGAGCAGAACTGGCTGGTGTCAGGCCCCAGCAGGCTCAGATAGAGCAGGGTCGGGCCACTCTGCACCTGTTATTCCTCATCCATGTAATAGATTAGGAGTATCCCCTATGCCCTAGACAATATGTTCACTATATCAGTCAACGCCAGCAGAGTGGCCCGTGGAATATAGGAAGTACTAGTATGGAATTCTCAAGAAGAGAAACTAATTGTGGCCCTGGCTGGACAACTACAACCTCTTGTGGGTCAGTCTCCCCATATTTGAGAATCTCTGACTAAGTTTACCTCAGAAAAAAAAGAACAATTGACAGGAGAGATGCAGAAAACGGAATTTACTCTGGGGTTCTATCCATGAGGAGTTTCATTCATTTATTTACTAATAAGCACTAAGTAAGTTATTGTGTTCCAGGCACCATCTGAGTGCTTTATACACATTATGTTTTGGTATATTGTTTATGATCTAATAAAGTCACTGAAGATCAGAATGCAAAGCCAGCCACACTAGATAGCCATAGAAGCTGGGCAGTGGCGGCACACACCTTTAATCCCAGGACTCAGGAGACAGAGGCAGATGGAGCTCTATGAATCCAAGGCTGCCCTGGGCTACATGGGAGTGTAACAGTCTAAAAGAGAAACAGAGCTTGCACCTTTAATCCCAGCACTAGGAAGGCAGAGAGAGGAAATCAAAGTGGGAGGAAACAGGAACTGGAAGGAATTGCACTCTGAGGATTCGTGGAGACAGGATCACCCTTTCAGTATGAGGTAGAGGTGAGAGCTAGTGGCTGGCTACTTTGCCTTTCTGATCTTCAGCTTGAAGCTTGAGCCCCAATATCTGTCTCTGGGTTTTTATTATTCATGCTCATGTGTTCCTCGTGGCACTCTTATGAAGCAGGTGATGTTAGTTATCCCATTTTATAGATGAGAAGCTACAACTCTCTAATTTCCTACAAGATCTTAAGAGAGTTTGTTGATATTTCTCTTCCCCTCCGCAAAAAAGAGACCGTACATTTTGGCATCTGCCCCATGGACCCAACACAATGTGCTTAGGAATGGGTTTAAAACAAAGTCAACTTCATATTAAACCCAAAGTAACATAAATCACACATCTGAAAACTATCAAAAGCACAACTGACAGTACAGAAGCAGACTGACCTGTAATCTCAGCAGCTGGGAAACAGAAGAAAGAGAGAGGACCACAAGTTCAAGGCCACCCTGGCCAATGGCAAAACCCTGCCTCTGAATAAAAGGGCATGTGAGTGGGGCAGACCAGCAAGATGACTTAGAGGGTAGGGGCACTTGCTGTACAAGACCCGAATTCAGATCCCAGCAGCTGTGTAAAGAGCCAGGCATGAGTGCAAGCATTCCAACTTGGATGGAAAAGTATCCTGGCAGCCAGGACTCAAGGAATACCACAAAGTCACAACGCACAACAAACCTCACACAAGAGGTTTATTGGGAAGAGAAAAAAACCACCAGGATACAGGATAGTGGTTGCCGTTGCTGGAATGAGAAGCAGCAGCAAACCAAACAGGAGACAGAGCTTATAGAGTTTCTTGGGAAGGGGGTGGAGCTGTTCAGGGTGGAGATGGGTGGGATTTCATGTCCAGAGATCAGGCTTTTCACGGGGTGGGGCAGGGTCCAGCAGTTAGGGGAGTTCCAGTATTCTGTAGGTGGAACCTGTCAGTTAGAGGTCCTTGAGGGAGGGGCCTGGCTGGCTACTTGTGTGGCTCAAGAGGCTTGCAATAAGCATGTGCACACCTGTAACTCCAGCATGGGTGATAAAGACAGGAGGATTGCTGGGGTGTGCTGGCCACCAGCCTTGCTCCAAGTTCACGAGAGGCCCCATCTCAAAGGCTTTTGCCTCTACACAGGTGCATAAGCATACACACGCCCTCACATACATGTCAACAATATATATGCATGTTGGGTTTGTATGTGTGCCATACACATGCATAAATATACACAAGTTCGATAAAATGACCAAATTAGCCATGTCTTATGGGGCTGGATATGTGAAATGTCATGGGAACTTAGGTATGGGAGGACAGGCCAGGTGTGGTGTCATTCATCTGTAATCCCAGCACTCAGGAATTGAGACAGGAGGATAGTGAGTTCAAGGCCTGTCAGGGCTAAAAGAGAGAGACAGAGACAGAGACAGACAGACAGAGAAACAGAGACAGAGAGAGACAGAGACAGTGAGACAGAGAGAGAGACAGAAATTGAGGGAAGGTTTTAGAAAAGACCAAAAGATCATAAAAACAAAAAGCCAGAAATATTTTTCCATTCACATGAGTAACCTTGTAGACCTTTGGAGGGAAATCCTGAAGGAGGTTTTAAGTGTTGATTGGTTGTCGATTGACAGTGCTTGAATATGGAGAAGAGACAGGCCATCTTCCTCACCTTGAAGTCCAGATAGGAGAGCTACTGTGTCTGGCCAGGGTTGGGCTGGCTAAGGAGGCTGTGAATGCAGTTTCTCAGCCCGGAGAGTTTGAGTTAGAGCCATGCTTCTGCTGTGACACCTCCCGATGCCAGCTGAAACACTGTTGTTATCTGCATGCTGCATCCCTTTAGATATACCTTGGCTCACCACCCAAAACCGTCTCCCTTCAACTGACCCACTTCTGAGTCGAGACATCCCATGCACCCCAAGCTAGGGTACCTCCCTAACAAAGAGGATTGGCCAGGGGTGGAGACTCTGTGAGGCTAGATAAGAGATGTAGCTAGATAAGACTTATTTTCTCTGATAAGAGATGTTGTTAAGGGGGCTGGAGAGATCGCTTAGTGTTTCCAAGTACTGGTTGCTCTTCCAGAGGACCCAGGTTCAATTCCCAGCATCCACGTGACACAACCATTTGTAGTTCCAGGATATCCAGGCAATACCCTCCTCTGACCTGTATGGACACACATGCATGCACACAAATAAGCAAATATTTAGGTTTTTTTAAAAAAGAGATGTGGTTAAGCTAGTCTCCAAAAGCTCTGGGGTCCTGGCAAAGTCACCCCACACTCTTCACGGTGGGGGTAGGTGCTGGACTGTATTTTTGGAAAGTACAATCAGGACTTGTAGCTACCAAGAAGAAAGAGTAAAGTCCCCCTTTCAGAACAAGGACATCAGTTCTGCTATGACTGTCCAGCTGACCTACAATCACCTTCCTCTCTGGAGATGGGGCTGTGCCCTCAGGTCCAGGGAATTACTGTACCTTCAGACAGAGACTCTCCAAACCGGTCAGCTAGTTTGCATGTTTAATTTTTATTTCACGTGTGTCACCCCTAGCTGCTCTCTGCCTTAAACCACTAGCAGCTAGTATTTGGCAAATGCCGTTTCTCCCCATCTGGGTATCACTTCCTGCTTTGGCCTAAGCCTGGCGACCCCTGGTCTGTGTAGAGGACCTGGGGGATGGTTGCAGCCTGGGTTCCTTGCATTTCAGTGCTGGGTGTTTGGATCTCACAGTTTGGCTCATATACAGAGGTGGGGGGATAGGTTCTCCAAATGCCAACTGGACTTTCTTTCCAGGCCCGTGTGGTCTTGGGAGAGCCAGGAATCCTCACCATGGTACCTTTGAGTTTTGCTAGGGGAGCCTGAAGAGACAGAGGCTACAACTGAGCCTGAGTGTGTTCCGTTAGCAGTTGAGGCCTGTTTCCACTCCAATCTGCCTCTCGGCCCAACTTCACACCTATTCCTTTCGAGAAAGGTTCCATTTTGTTCTATAGCACTTGTGGGACAGCCATTGTCATGAGACCTTCCTACTGCACCAAAAGCACCAGACTGAATGTCTCTGTGTGCTGGGTGTGGGTGTGTACACATGTATGTGGGAGTGCACATACCCATGCTCCCAGTGTGGGGGCTCTCTCACCCCCTGCCTTATCCTCTGGAGACAGGGTCTCTCTCTAGACCCGGCGGGGCTTGCCACTCTGGGGCTAGACTGGATGGTCACCGAGCCCTAGCGAAACTCCTGTTTCTCCTCACCAGTAGAAACAGTGCAGGTACTCAGGGTCACACCTGACCTTTATAGGGGTGGTCAAGCTCAGGCTCTCATGCTTACACAGTAGACAGTCTTCCCCAATGGGGACGTCTCCCCAAGCCCCACACGGAAATGTCTTGAAATGGACCGTCTTTTGCTGTTCTCTGTATGTGAAAATGCAAATCAAGAGGCCCTCTTAGCTTTGCAAAAATCTTTGGCACAGGGCTGTAACCAGAAGGCCAGTGAACCCAGGACAGTTTTAAATCACTGCTCAAGCCCCTCTTCCCGGGGGCTTCTGCAACTCTCGTGTTCTTCCTTACTTTGTGTGGCTGCAGAGGGGCAGACTGTCTCTGCAGACATGCCACCCACACGACTTTCTGCTATGACACGCTTACCTAGAGCTGAGCGCCCCCATCTGTCCTCCTTCAGGGTCTCTGGACTACTGGAAGTTGCCAGTCTCCTTGCTTCCCGAGACTCCTGACTGCAAACCTGAGAACCGCTCCTCAGTAGTCGCTGTCAACCCCCTGTCTCCGCAGGGCTCTCCTTCAGCACTGTTTTTGGTCTTGTTTTAAAGATTTATTTCATTTATTATGTATACAGTGCTCCATCTGCGTGTTGGCTTGCATGGCAGAACAGGGCGCCAGATCTCATTACAGATGGTTGTAAGCCACCATGTGGTTGCTGGGAATTGAACTCAGGACCCCTGGATGAGCAGTAAATGCTCCTAACCTCTGAGCCATCTCTCCAGTCCCTCGGCAGTTTTCTAGGCTGGAAGGAAAGTTTTTAACTCCCCTTTGCAGACTTTTCCTTTCAGTCAGTTCACAGCCTATCCCAACCTTGTGTCCATTCCAGGGTCCTGCCCTGCCCACAACACCTTGTGCAATGTCCCTGAACTGCCTAGGATGTTCCTATTTACACTGCTTTGCAATGTGAACCTGAGCTTAGCTCGTCAATGGAACAGGAATTGTCTTTGGTTTGCTATGATTTGAAATAGGTATGAAGGAGCTGGGCATGGTGGTGCACACCTTTAATCCCAGCACTCTGGAGGCAGAGGCAGGTGGATCTTCGTCTGAGGTGAGCCTGGCCTGCCAGGGACAGCTAGTTACAAAGAGGAAACGCTGTCTCAAAAACCCAGGGGGAAAGGAGGACAGGAAGGAGTGGGTTGTTTTATTCATTTTATTTTATTTTTGAGTATCACACACATTACTTACTGTCACAGTTTTCCTGGAAGGTGTTGTTTACCCTGTTTTACAGATTAAGAAAAATAGATTAACTAACTTGAACAAAGTCTCTAAACTACACAACAGGAATGCAAAATGTTAATATTCATTTGGTGTAAAAACTAATGAGAAAGTTTTAATATTTCAGTTCTTAAAAAGGGAAAAGAAAATCTGCAAGTATCAGCCAGTGCAATGGTCAGAATGACTTGGGGAAAGTCAGAAACTTCTCTGGGCTAGAATTCGAACATCTTGGAAATCAGGAAAATATTCTAGAGAGTTCTACCAATTCTGTGCCAGAAGAGGAAAAAACCTCCCTCCTGCCCAGTCCAAATGTCTTCAGAACCCAAATTACACCACAGGCAATAAATGGTGGGCACTGGCCAGGAGTCCAGCGAGCAATGCCCTGTTTCTCTGTTGGGCAGTGGCTCTCCTATTCCAGGCTGTGGATAGGCAGAGGATGACATGCCTGCACACCGTGTAGCCTGTGTACTACCCCAGCAAGGGTTTCCAGCTCTCCAGTAAGCACCCATGCTTGTTAGGAAGTGTCTCCAGGTCCTGCTGTGACAAGAAGGCTGGACTTGCATGGCCTCCCTTGCATGCTCTGAGATCTGCATGGAGAATGCAAGGTATTTGTGGAAAATAAAACAATCTCGGCACCATGTAAGTACCTTGATATTATAGGGACTGTACTTTGGGGGGACGTTGACTTATTTCAATGCCTGTGCATGTGCTTGCCTGGCTTGGAAAGTCAAAGATCTCTGAACACATACATACATACATGCATACTTATGTAGAGATGCACATACATGCATACATACATACATACATACATACATGTATGGAATCTCCTAGGGACTTGGAAAGCTTTCACTAACCCTAGGAAACCACACTCAAACTCTAATTCCAAAAGTACCCACCAACACTTCAGGGGCAAGTTAAGATTTTTAAATAGTCATGAACTAGCTTCTGACCTAAGAACACAGACGGATGAGGGAGAATCCAGGGAAGCTGGTTTAGGAGGGGAGCTAAAATTCTGCTGTCCTCAACTTCAGAGAGTCCCTTCTTTATTGTGGAGCCTCCCCCACCTCACCCCCACACCCCACACACCAAAAAAGGACAGGCCCAGTTGAAGGCTTTTATGTATGAAGCCGTGGCTAGAGACACTGCTACAGCTTAGGTCAAGTTTTCTTTGGCACCCTACATCTCACCGCTTAGCCTCTTTGTTCCCATCCCAAGCCTCCTCCGGCAGCCAGCCAAGCAGCTCTGCGATTCCCCTAAATTTATAGAGCACTATGCAGCTTGGCTCTGTGCTCAGAAAGACAAAGTCATTCTGGTAATACGTCTGTTGCAAGCTCTTCAACCTTGGGCTTCTAGAGGGACTGTGCTCCTGCACCATCTCACAGAAACAATGTGAGGCAAACGAGGCACTAGCTCAAACAGATGAATCCTCTGCACTCTGACTGTCAAGGACGGGCGTGTCTGTTTCAGCTTGTTCACTTATTGAAGTTATTGTTTAAAACAGGGATGTATTGTGCAGGCTGGGCAGGTCTTAAACTCTTGATGTTCCTGCCTCAGCTTTGAGTTCTGGGATCATGGGCAGGCATCATCATAGCCTGTAGCTCTGAGGGCAGGCATGTTTCGTTTTCATTTTACTCATTGAAATGGGGGTGTCTTTAGCGGCAATGACTGTTATAAATGACTTTTCCAATCACCATAACTCTCTTTTTCTATGGTTTAGGTCCCTTCAGTTTAGTTACCAAATGCTACAGGACAAATTTCAAAAGCAAATAATTTATAACTTGTATTCCAATACAATTATTTTCATTCTATTCATTGCTATTAGTAGTTTATTGTGTTTAATGTAAAGATTAAGCTCTGTCATACACATAGACATGTTGGGAAAAGCACTATTTACATTTCTCTGATCTTTGGCATCCTCTAGGGATACTGGGCCAGGTGGACTAGTGTAGTCCCAGCTGCATTTGATGAGAGATACATGATAGCAACTTAATTCCTAATTTTATTAACATCTAGTTTGCAAGGAACTGTGGAGACGGAATGAGCTGAGCATTCTGGGGGCAGGCAGGGTGACATGTGGAAGGACATAGGCCCAAGTCTTTATGCAGGGCCCAGTTGGCAGGGGTTAGAGTCAGGGACTTCAAGGAGGTCAGAACACGGACTCATAAAGGCATAAACCATAAGGCACAGAATTAAGTGGCAAGATAGAGGAGAGAGTATCTGCTAGGCATTCATTGTCAGACCACATGACTCCACAGACTATATGTACCTGCATTTAATCATAACAACTTTGGGAGCAGGACATTATTTCTTTGACGTTCAGGTGAGAAGCAGGTGTGGAAAATTGCAGGCAGCGTAGCAAGGTGAGGTGGAGGGCATAGCTCCTCCCTAGCTCATCCGTCCTCCCTGGCTCATCCGTCCTCCCCGGCTCATCTGTCCTCCCCGGATGCTGGTCTCCAGGCCAGTAAGTGCTCTTCTCATTTTACGTCACTTTTCCAGTTACTTCCTTACCAATTTTCAAAAAAAGATACTGTATGAAATGGATTATATACGCACGTGTGTATTTATTTACCATACATACCTCAGAAGAAAACAAAACACCTCTGAATCCATCTCACCCAGAAGGGGCAGAATGTTTCCAGTGTTGACTGAAGCCCCATGGGTACCTCCCTTGTCGCAGTCCTCACCCTTTCTACCCTCAGACAGCAGTGAAGTGTGTGATGTCTCCTTTGCCCTTTATAATGTTTGTGGTGGTTTGAGTAAGAATGGCCCTTGTAGGCTCACACACTTGAAGACTTAGTCACCAGAGACTGGAACTGTTCGAAGGAATTAGAAGGATTGGGAGGTGTGGCCTTGTTGGAGGAAGTGTGTCACTGGGGGTGGGCTTTGAGGTTTCAAAGCTGGGCCGAGTCTCCCTGGTGTGAGTAGGAACATAGAATGAGGTTCTCTGCTACTGCTCCAGTGCCCTTCTCCCTGCCACGGTCATCATGGACTGACCTGAAAACGGAGCAAGCCCCAGTTAAATGCTTCCTTTTATAAAGAGCTGCTGGGGGCGATGGCGTCTCTTCACAGCAACAGCCCAGCGACTAAGACACCCAGCAAGGAAGGAACGGCCTCAAGCATGCTACACACTCAACCCTTCAACCTTTTAAAGTGCTTCAGGGTCCCTCTGGCATCATCAGGTAAACAGGCCAGCTTCCCGGCCTGTGTTCCAGAGCCTGCAGATCGCCTGGGAACTGCACAGAGCTCCCAATCCCGGCGGGAGCATCAGGTAAACAGGCCAGCTTCCCGGCCTGTGTTCCAGAGCCTGCAGATCGCCTGGGAACTGCACAGAGCTCCCAATCCCGGCGGGAGCCAAGCACCCCAGACTCCAGATCTTCTCTCCCACCAAAGAGACCAGGAAACTACAGGAGCCAGGGAGACCAGGGGAGTAGCAGTTCTGGATCAGGAACAACAGGACCCAGCATAGGGTCCAGGGGACCAGGTAGGAGGCTAAGCGCCCCAGATTCCTGTTCTTCTTCTCTACCCACGGACCAGCATTTGGACAAGGCATAGAAGAACCACCAGATTACTGGACTTACTAGCACCCACCAAAAGGGAACTCTGGTCCCCAGACCAGGAAGGGGCTCTTTCTGCACCCACTAGAAGAAGAGATGGGAAAGAGACAATACAAAAACACAGTCAGCAACAGAAAAACAAATATGACACCGCCAGATTCTAGAGACTCCACACCAGCAAGACCCCAATATTCCAATGCGAAGGAAGCAGAAGAGAACGACCTTAAAAGCACTTTCATGAAAATGATAGAGGCCCTAAAAGAGGATATTGGAAAATCCCTCAAAGAAATGGAAGAAAAAACAAACCAAAAAATGCAAGAAATGGAAGAAAAAACAAACCAAAAAATGCAAGAATTGGAAGAAAAAACAAACCAAAAAAGGCACGAAATGGAAGAAGAAATGAAGCAAAAAATGCAAGAAATGGAAGAAAAAGCAAAGCAAAAAATGCAAGAATTAGAAGAAGAAACATACCAAATAAGGCAGGAAATGGAAGAAGAAACAAAGCAAAAAATGCAAGAAATAGTAGAAAAAACAAAGCAAAAAATGAAAAAAATGGAGGAAGAAACAAACCAAAAAAGGCAGGAAATGGAAGAAGAAACAAAGCACAAAATCCATGAAATGGAACAAAAAGCAAACCAAAAAATGCAAGAAATGGAAGAAAGAACAAACCAAAAAATTCATAAAAGGCAACAAACGGACGAACAGATAAACAGAAAATTGCAAGAAGCAATGCAAACGCTGCAAGGGTTGAAAACTGAAATAGAGTCACTAAAAAAAACACAATCTGAAGAAAGGCAGAAAATAGAAAAGCTGGACAAACAGTCAGGCACTACCAATACAAGCATTACCAACAGAATAGAAGAGATGGAAGAGAGAATCTCAAGTGTTGAAGATACATTAGGAGAAATGGATTTATCAACCAAAGAAAACCTTAAATCCAACAAATCCTTAACACAAAACATCCAGGAATTATGGGACACCATGAAAAGACCAAACCTAAGAATAATAGGTATAGAAGAAGGAGAAGAAATCCACCTCAAAGGGGCAGAAGGCATATTCAACAAAATCATAGAAGAAAACTTTCCCAACCTTAAGAAAGACATGCCAATGAAGGTACAAGAAGCCTACAGAACACCAAATAGAGTGGACCACAAAAAAATCCCTCGCCACATAATAATCAAGACCCCAAACATACAGAATAAAGAAAGAATATTAAGAGCAGCTAAGGAAAAAGGTCAAGTAACATATAAAGGCAGACCTATCAGAATTACACCTGATTTCTCCATGGAAACTCTGAAAGCCAGAAGGTCCTGGATAGATATTCTACCTACACTAAGAGACCATGGATGCCAGCCCAGACTACTATACCCGGCAAAGCTCTCAATCACTATAGACGGAGAAAACAAGATATTCCATGACAAAACTAGATTCAACCAATATGTGTCCACTAACCCAGCCCTACAGAAAATTTTGGAAGGAAAACTCCATCCCAAGGAAGCTAACTACAACCAGAAAAACATAAGCATTAGAGAATCCCTCTCTACCAACAGCCAAAAGAACAAAGGGGTGAAATTCCACCCATAATTCCACCAACAACAACCATCGCAAATCGAAGAAGGATGAGCAATCAATGGTCATTAATATCCCTCAATATTAACGGCCTTAACTCACCCATAAAAAGACACAGACTAGCAGAATGGATTCGAAGACAGAACCCTTCCTTCTGCTGCATACAAGAAACACACCTCACCCTCAAAGACAGACATTACTTGAGAGTTAAAGGTTGGGAAAAAATTTTTCAATCAAATGGACCCAAGAAACAAGCAGGGGTAGCAATCCTAATATCTAACAAACTAGACTTTAAAATAAAATCAATCAAAAGAGATGAAGGAGGTCATTACATACTCATCACAGGTGAAACCCACCAAGATGAAGTGTCTATCCTGAACATCTATGCCCCCAATACAAAGGCATCCACATTCGTTAAAGAAACATTATTAGAACTTAAATCTCATCTAAAGCCCCACACAGTTATAGTGGGAGATTTCAACACACCACTCTCACCACTAGACAGGAATACCAAACAGAAACTCAACAAAGAAGCAAAAGGGCTAATAGAAGTAATGAACCAACTGGGATTAACAGATATCTATAGAACATTTCATCCACATAAAAAAGAATATACCTTCTTCTCACCACCACATGGAACCTTCTCAAAAATCGACCACATACTTGGCAACATATCAAACCTCAGCAGCTACAAAAAAATTGGAATAACTCCATGCATCTTATCAGACCACCATGCCTTAAAATTAGAATTCAACAACAACACAAATTGCAGAAAACCTACAAACTCATGGAAATTGAATAATGCTCAACTGCACCATCCCTGGGTCAAAGAGGAAATAAAAAAAGAAATTAAAGACTTCCTCGAATTCAATGAGAATGAAGACACAACATACCCAAACCTATGGGACACTTTGAAAGCAGTGCTACGGGGAAGTTCATAGCACTAAGTGCTCACATGAAGAAACAGGAAAACAGTTATACCAGAGAATTAACATCACAGCTAAAAGCTCTAGAACACAAAGAAGCAAACTCCCCCAGGAGGAGTAGACGCCAGGAAATAATCAAATTGAGGGCTGAAATCAACAAAGTAGAAACCAGGAAAACAATACAAAGAATCAATGCAACGAAGAGTTGGTTCTTTGAGAAAATCAACAAGATAGACAAACCTTTGTCCAAACTTACCAAACAGCAGAGAGTGAACACACAAATTAACAAAATCAGAAATGAAAAGGGGGACATAACAACAGACTCTGAGGAAATCCAGAGAATCATTAGGTCATACTTTGAAAACCTGTACTCCACAAAATTCGAAAATTTAAAGGAAATGGATGACTTCCTGGACAGCTATCATTTGCCAAAACTAAATCAAGAACAGATAAGCAATTTAAATAGACCTATAACCCCTATGGAAATAGAAGCTGTCATCAAAAGTCTCCCAACCAAAAAAGTCCAGGTCCAGATGGCCTCAGTGCAGAATTCTACCACAAATTCAAAGAACAGCTTATACCAATTCTTCTCAAAGTGTTCCACACAATAGAAGCAGAAGGGTCTTTGCCAAACTCTTTCTATGAGGCTTCAATAACCTTGATACCCAAGCCACACAAAGATACAACCAAGAAAGAGAACTTCAGACCAATATCCCTCATGAACATTGATGCAAAAATACTCAATAAAATACTGGCAAATCGGATCCAAGAACACATCAAAACAATCATTCACCACGATCAAGAAGGTTTCATCCCAGGGATGCAGGGATGGTTCAACATACGAAAATCCATCAACGTAATCCACCATATAAACAAGCTGAAAAACAAAAATCACATGATCATCTCACTAGATGCTGAAAAAGCCTTTGACAAAATCCAACACCCCTTCATGATAAAGGTCTTGGAGAGATCTGGGATAACAGGGACATACTTAAACATAATAAAAGCCATATACAGTAAACCAACAGCCAACATCAAACTAAATGGACAGAAACTCAACGCAATTCCTCTAAAATCAGGAACAAAACAAGGCTGTCCACTCTCTCCATACCTTTTCAACATGGTACTTGAAGTTCTAGCTATAGCCATACGACAACAAAGGGGGATCAAGGGGATACAAATTGGGAAGGAAGAAGTCAAACTTTCACTGTTTGCAGACGATATGATAGTTTACATCAATGACCCAAAGAACTCTACCAGGGAACTCTTACAGCTGATTAACACCTTCAGCAAAGTGGCAGGTTACAAGATCAACTCAAGAAAGTCAGTAGCCCTACTATATACAGATGATAAAAGGGCTGAAAGAGAAATCAGAGAAACATCACCCTTTACAATTGCCACAAACAACATAAAATACCTTGGGGTAACGCTAACCAAACAAGTGAAAGACCTGTATCGTAAGAACTTTGAATCTTTAAAGAAAGAAATTAAAGAAGCCCTCAGAAAATGGAAAGATCTCCCATGCTCTTGGATAGGTAGGATCAATGTAGTAAAAATGGCAATCCTGCCAAAAGCAATCTACAGATTCAATGCTATCCCCATTAAAATCCCAGCACAATTCTTCACAGACCTTGAAAGAACAATAATCAATTTTGTATGGAAAAACAAAAGACCCAGGATAGCCAAAACAACCCTGTTCAACAAGGCAACGTCCGGAGGCATCACTATCCCTGACCTCAAGCTCTATTATAGAGCTATAGTCCTGAAAACAGCTTGGTATTGGCACAAAAATAGACAGGCAGACCAATGGAATCGAATTGAAAATCTGGGTATTAACCCACACACGTACGAACATCTGATCTTTGACAAAGAAGCTAAAAATATACAATGGAATAAAGAAAGCATCTTCAACAAATGGTGCTGGCATAATTGGAGACTGGCATGTAGAAAAATGCGGATCGATCCATGTTTATCGCCATGCACAAAACTTAAGTCCAAATGGATCAAAGACCTCAACATAAATCCAGCCACACTGAACCTCTTAGAAGAGAAAGTGGGTGGTACCCTTGAACGAATTGGTACAGGAGACAGCTTCCCGAACATAACACCAGTAGCACAGACAGTGAGATCAACAATTAATAAATGGGACCTACTGAAACTGAGAAGCTTCTGTAAGGCAAAGGACACAGTCAGCAAGACAAAGAGGCAGCCCACAGAATGGGAAATATATTCACTAATCCCACATCTGACAGAGGGTTGATCTCCAAAATTTACAAAGAACTCAAGAAGCAAGTCTCCAAAACAGCAAAGGACCCAATTAAGAAGTGGGCTGCAGAACTAAATAGAGAGTTTTCAATAGAGGAGTCTAAAATGGCTGAGAGGCACTTGAGAAAGTGCTCAACATCCTTAGCCATCCGGGAAATGCAAATCAAAGCAACTCTGAGATACCATCTCACTCCTGTCAGAATGGCTAAAATCAAAAACACCAATGACAATTTATGCTGGATAGGATGTGGTGAAAGGGGGACACTCCTCCATTACTGGTGGGAGTGCCAACTGGTTCAGCCACTTTGGAAAGCAGTATGGAGATTCCTCAGAAAAATGGGAATAAACCTACCACAAGACCCAGCAACTGCACTCTTAGGCATATATCCAAAAGATGCCCATTCATATAACAAAGATGTCTGTTCCACTATGTTCATAGCAGCTTTATTTGTAATAGCCAGAACTTGGAAGCAACCTAGATGTCCCTCACCCGAAGAATGGATAGAGAAAATGTGGTACATCTACACAATGGAGTACTATTCAGCAGAAAAAATAATGGAATCATGAGATTCGCAGGCAAATGGATGACACTAGAAGAAACCATCCTGAGTGAGGTAACCCAGTCACAAAAAGAGAAACATGGCATGTACTCTCTCATATATGGATTTTAGACATAGATCTGGGGAGTGCCAGCCTACAATCCTATTGCCAGAGAGTCTGGGAAACAGAAACTTCATTTACTGGCTGGTTAAGTACTGAGCTGAACTCAAGAAAGCCAGTATCAGAGAGGGAGGACTGATGATCAAAGGGATTAAGACTGGGCTGGTTTAACCCCAGAAACAGCTGACCAGACAAAGGTTAACTCTTGAATCCCAGGCATCAGCCTGGGAATCCAGCATGGGACTGATCAAGACCCCTGAATCTGGGTGTCAGTGAGGAGGCCTAGGTAATCTATTGAGCCTTGGACAGCAGATCAGTACCCATCCCAAGTATACACACGGTCTCTGGACTCCCATAGAACAATGTGAGGTGCACTCTCACCCTGAACTCTTGGGGAAGGGTCTAGGCCCTGCCCTATATGAAATGACAGACTATGGACACCCCCATGGAGGGCCTCACCCTCCCTGGGGGAATGAGGGGATAACGGGGGGGGGATGGGGGGAAGGCACGGGAGGAGGGGAGGGAAAGGGAGAGGGACCTCGTACTGACTTGTGAAGCAACCTTGTTTCTTATCTAAATTTAAAATGGAAAATAAAAAAAATATTAATAAAAAAATAAATAAAGTGCTTCAGACTTTTTTCCTAATCATTTCACTGACATTTTACTCCTGTGAGTAAATGTTTTTGTACCATACATATGTCTATGCTTTATATATGAGAATAATGCTATTTTTATCCCTTTGGGACCTTTTCTGTTTTGTTTTGCTTTAGTTTTTGGGTTGGGGGCATGCATGCATTGTGGGTACTACTGCGTTCATTAAGAAGGGATGCTGTAGCCTAACCTGTATTTTCTAGGGCATACTTAACCAGTGCCTCATGGGCCGTGAGAGGGTGCAGCAGGCAAAGGCACTTGTCACCAGGCCTGACAACCTGAGTTCAACCCCTGAGGCCCACTAACTCCCTCAGGTTATCCTCTCAGCTCTACGTGCCTGTCATACCACATGCCTCCCAGTGATAAACAATAAGCAAACAAATAGAGGTTTTAAGAATAGTCCCAAATCTGCCATATATATGTGTACACACACACACACACACTTTCTCACACTCTTTCTTCTTTGTATATGGTAGAGATCCATTTTATGTTTTCCATTTTCAAGGAAACTAGCTTTCTAGCTTTCTTGGACCACTCAAAATAACCACCGCCCCTATAGCCACTGTCCCCTTATAGCCACTGTCCCTATAGCCACCATCCCCCACCGTCCCCTATAGCCGCCATCCCCTATAGCCACCATCCCCCACCGTCCCCTATAGCCACTTCTAGTGTCCAGTGTTCAAGTGTGGTCTGTTCTACATTCTCTCTTCTGTTCTACCATGTGCTAGTCTATCCCTGCACTGACAACAAAGCTATAATTTTTACTGCTTAATGCAATTCTTTTCATCATCATATTCCTTCTCGCCTGTACCAGAGCACACGCAGAAACAATGAACCCCGGCTTACAAAAGAGTATTTGCTTAGCACCTGCCTTTGAAGTCTTTGTCTACCTGCTCAACAGAAGAAAAGCCACACAAGTGCTACTAATAATGAGTCTTGACACTTAGCAGGCTCAGCTTCCCTTCTTCTTCAGAAGCATCTTGTCTGCCCTTGGCTCTTGGCTCTACCCTGTCCATTTTTGTCTTGGTTAGTCGGATTCCAAAACAGAATATTGTGTGTAAGCAGCAAGGGCAGGGTCGGGCGCCTATAGCAAAGCAATGACAGTGAAACCATGCAGGAGGCAGATTATGCGTCAGAGACCTGGCACGTCTGAAGTCTGGGGCCCGAGGATTCTGGGAGCCAGAACATGGCAGCCCTTTACAGAGACACTCAGCTGGTGTCAAAGCATGTGGCCGTCTCCACATGCTGAGTATCACAAAAACAATAAGCCGTTCACATAAGCCTCCTATGGGGAGATTTGTCAAGGAACTAAAATCACTCACTCTAAAAGAGAAAAAACCCAAATAATTCAATTGTTGAACTCAGCTCCAGGCTAAAGAGATCAGTGAAAAGGAAAAAGCAAGGCCAGAATTTGAAGTTCATACTCAAAGGTATCAATTTTCCATGTGAGGGGGCAAACCCAGCCCATCTACCCAAGAGATCTCGGTATCACTCCATGTCACTGGAGTTTATTTTGTTTATTTAAGGTAATGATTATTAAGCATTTACGAACAGGCATGTTGTGTATATATCTAATTTAAGGAACCCTCAAAATCCTAATTAACTCCAGGGCTGAGTCCAATCTATAATGGAGCAGTAAGCATTTTCCTTTGATGGATATAGCTGGGGAAAGACGGAGGATTCCCTCATTTACAGGGCTCTGACAATCAAGTCTCAAACCAGTCTTAAGCTTATTTAACCCAGATAGAAAAGACACAAACCAGGAGTTATCAGGTTACAAATGATATGCCCACTGGAAACAGGGGCAGCTTATATGCCCACTGGAAACAGGGGCAGGTTAAATGCCCACTGGAAACAAGGGCAGCTTATATGCCCACTGGAAACAGGGGCAGCTTATATGCCCACTGGAAACAGGGGCAGCTTATATGCCCACTGGAAACAGGGGCAAGTTAAATGCCCACTGGAAACAGGTGCAGCTTATATGCCCACTGGAAACAGGGGCAAGTTAAATGCCCACTGGAACCAGGCGCAGGTTATATGCCCACTGAAAACAGGGGCAGGTTAAATGCCCACTGGAAACAGGGGCAGGTTAAATGCCCACTGGAAACAGGGGCAGACGAGATGCTGGCTGTATCCTCCATGGAGACAGGCAAGAAGAAAGGAAGTGCGGGAAGATGGGTATCCTAAAACACAAAGCCTAGGGTACCCATTATATGCTCCGTTGAGACCGCATGAACAAAGACTTGGCCCCCTTACTGGGACCAGGAAGTCCTTGGTATCAGATGCCAAGTATTGGCATCAAGGATTTTCCAACAAGGAAGGCAGCTGCCTGAAATCCTTTGTGGAACAACACAAGTTATAAATAGACGTATAAAATTTTTTAAGCAGAAGGCAACAGGCTTAGCAGAGCTACTCTTCCCCTTTGGTTCTCCTCCCTCCCTGCATCGCCTTGCCTATTAAATCCCTGCTACCAGGCAGAGCCATCTGCCTGCTAGCCAATCCGCTGTCCCAGCCTCAGGAGAGCCAGGATGGAAACTAGCTTCTATGACAACCTCAGGTTGTGACCTTGCTTGTGGAAAAGAGTAAATCTTCCTAACTCACCCTTGGCTAATTGGGCAGGAGGTAAAGGAGACGAGAGCGCTGTGTCCTCTCTAACCGGCTGGCTGGAGCACCAATCTATCCCTTGCAGAGACAGCCTTGGCTTAGCAACAGACTAAAGAGAAAGGCTGTATGCTGAGAGCTACTCTGGGGGCGTCTGTGTGAGAGAGAGCAGGGGTGGGTGCCTTTCATCCCTTCTAGCAGATACAGAGGCATCCGGGCATGCAGATTGAGAATTAGTTAGGCCACTGTGTCTCAGACATTGCTGGGCTCGGAGCCACCTGCAGACTTGTGGAAGCACAGGTTTTGGGGGGTTAACTCTCAGTATTTCTGATCTGATGGAACTAAGAACACGCATTTCTCATAAGCCACCAGGTGACAACGATACTGCCAGTTTCAGGAGGACACTTTGAAAGCATTCAGTTTAGCTTAACTTCCTGAGTTTACAAAGGAGGAAAATGGACCCCTAGGGGCTCCCAACTGGTAACTGGCTTCAGCCAGCCCAGCCCAGAGACACCTGGACTCTTGTGGTATTTCTTCTACCACTCCAGGCTGGCACGAGACCAGAATTAAAATAGCAAGGTGCTATTTTAATCACAAATGTTACCCTTTATGACTGAGGATGGCCAGCCTCATACGCTGTCTCCTCTCCCTCTGCTGCCCTAGTCCAATAGATCTGGCTCTGCTGGCTCAGCACATAAATAGCCCACTCTGGTCTGTCATCCACTATCCAACAGGGCTGAGAGGCTGGGGGCGTTGCCATAGATGTGTGTCCACTCTGAAAAGCCTTGTGTCTATTTTGCTGCCCCGCTGTCCTTGCTGGTTAGTGAGCTGGAGATCTGAGGGGCTCCGCATTGACTACCGAGTGACACGCATCGGCCCTGAACTCTAACTCTTCCTACACCCCCCATGTTCACTGAAAGCTTTGCCCTTGGCGTCTGGCATTTCTCTTCATGGCACCACCTTTCTTGACGAATGGTCACCCGTGGGGGTGGGACGTGGTTGAATGACAGTGGGAGGCTGGGGGAGTGGCTGGTGATGGTGAACTTTCCTCTTGCTCTTCCTCCTGGGTTGGAACATTCACCTCCACTCAACCCTGATGGCTTGTGCTCTGCATCCGGCAAGCAAGCATCTGCATGACATCCGTCTGCCTAGAGGGTTTCTGAGCCCCTAACTGCCTCTTAACTCCCTTGAGCTATGGTCTGCCAACCAAACTGGAAAGCTCAGACTCAACCTGGCATGGCATCCAAGGTGAGACTGGCCTTAAGCCGCCTGCAGACCTGTCCCTGTCACTTCCAGGAATGGTTCCTGCAGTGGAGCGGTTCCAAGCCTTATCGCCACCCCCTCATCCTCCATCTCTTTGTGCCCAGGAGATCTGGCACAAAGGCTTCCTACGGAGGGCAAAAGCTCCGAGTGGGTCTCCTCGGTGAGGAAAAGGAATAAACGAGATCACTGACCGTGATGCCTTGCATGGCTCCCTTGGTTTGGAAAATGGTGGCCCAGAACAAGACAGACCGCTAAACTGTTCTGTATTACGAATTGTCTGGGCTGGCAACATGGCTCAGCCGACAACAGAGCTTGCCACTTGAGCCTGACGGTCTGAGTTCAGGACTATGGTGGAAGGGAAGAGCCAATTCCAGAAAGTTGCAGACACCTCACCCCCCACCCCCCATCCCAACCCTGACTTACACACACACACACACACACACACACACACACACACACACACACACACACGCACACACACCTACCTCATAAGAGTAATAAAAATTAAAAATTTAAAGAAAGAACGGGTTAATGACTGGCGGTCATGGGGAAAATACAAGCGAGGGTCCTGGCGAAGTTTTGAGCAGTCTGAGTGGCACAGGGGTGGGACAGCAGCCGCGGAAGGGATTGCCTCCATAGGGAAGTCAGAGGACTGCCCTGCTCAGCTTGTCTGCTGTGAGGCAGCTTGACCCCTGCCTTGCTCCAAATATTGACATGCCCGCATGCCCGCGCAGCTGTTGTGGTGACACGCAGGTGGGAGAGCAGGACGACAGACCGAAGTGCAACCTGCTCCACCTCACATCTGCTGAGACCTGCGTGCAGCTCACAACACTCCACCCCAGCTCCAGGCTGGCACGTGCAGCCAGGCGGTGCACATCCGAAGACGGGCGGTGAACATCCGAAGACGGGCGGTGGACATCCGAAGACGGGCGGTGGACATCCGAAGACGGGCGGTGGACATCCGAAGACGGGCGGTGGACATCCGAAGACGGGTGGTGGACATCCGAAGACGGGAGTGGTGCTGGGAGACACAGGAAGAGAGCACCTACAGGCGCACGATACAGGCCAGGACGTGAAGCAGCGCCCTGCTTGCAAAAACACACCGGAAGCTTCGAAAGCAGCTTTGAGATGATGCTGGTAATTCTGAGACTCCCCGTCGCGTGGAATATTCCTTGACACTGTGTGGATATATATCAGTGTGACTGCTTTAATAAAAAAGCAAATGGCCAGCAGTTGGGCAGGATTTGGGGGCGGGGCAGAGAGAATGCTGGGGAGAAGAAGGGAGAGTCTCAGGAGTCATGAGCCAGACACAAAAGCAATATGGGAAGTCCACAGGTGAGGTAAACGAGCCTCAGGTCCGCACACAGATTGAGTAGAAATAGGTAAATCTAAGTTATAAGAGCTAGCTAAAAAAACAAGCCTGAGTGATGGGGGATATCCTTCTGTATGCTGTGAATATATGTGTCTCTTATTGGTTGATGAATAAAACTCTGATTGGCCAGTAGCCAGGCAGGAAGTGTAGGTAGGGCTACCAGATGAGGAGAATTCTAGGAAGAGATAGGCAGGGAGAGTCACAAGGGAGACTCCATGTAGCTACTGGGAAGATAGGATGCTGGGCATTCTCCAGTAATCCAAGACGATGTGGAAATGCATAGGTTAATAAAAATGGGTTAATAATCAAGAGAGAGCTAGCCAATAAGAAGTTTGAGCCATTGGCCAAACAGTTTATAATTAATATAAGCCTCCGTGTGTTTATTTGGGGCTGAATGGCTGTGCGACCAGATGGGACAGAAAGCCCCATCTACACCTAAGCTACCAGCTGAGTATTTATAATTAATATTAAGTCTCTGTGTGGTTATTTGGGGAGCACTGTCACTCTGGCCATTTGAGGGAACTGGTTTGATTTGAGACACAGTAGGTTCTCTTCAACTTGAGCCCAATTACCTTGGAATCTGCTCCCTGATGAGATACGTAGGGAAAACTATTCATTTTCCTTACCAACAAAGAAATGAATAAGGATTAGAAACAAGGGAAAGGGGAGGAGGTGGGGGCTTGGTAAAGGAGAAATTCAATACTGTCTGCACACCAACGAAGTATCTGTTGTCCTAGAAGAAAAACTATAATCAACCTATTGTTTTCAGGGTTTTATAATTTTAAAGAAGAAAAAATTAAACCCTCAATCCTTCTTCTAACAGTTCGATTTAAGGAAAATTCCAAATGTCTTCCCACCCCCACTCCCCCACCCCCTGCTCCCCACCCCCCACCCTGCCCCCTTCCAGATTTTATCCCATCATTCTCCCAAGCAGACTTTGCATGGTGTAGAGAGGGTGTGGAAAGACAGGCTGTGAGTTCTAAAAGGCTCCCCAAGGTGTCATGGAATAGGATTATTTTCTTTATCCCTTCCAAATAAGTGTCGGCTGTCAGGGCTGGATGGATGGTTGGCATATTGCAGTGGGAATACAAAGGAAACATGGAGAGGCCTCCTGCCAAAACCATCCCTCTTCTTTATTTGTTACTAGGCCAAGAGCTGCTGGAGAGTGTCTCTCAGAGCACACCTTGGTCCTTTCCCCAAGAAAGCCAAACTTGGAAGTGACTAGCAGGTCTAATTGTACTTCTGTTGGAACCCAGATTCTCAAAGGAGTCAAAGAGATGTCTGGAAGCCTCTGTCTGGAGAGCACTTGATGGATTAGATCCAAGGCTCACACGGACCCAAGAAGCTGTCAGGGTGACTGGGCAGTGCAGGGCTGATCTGAACAATGCATTCCAGATGGTTTGCCTGCCTTCTTTGGGTTTGGGGCCAGTTGGAGCTCCCGGGCGGTCTCCCAAGGTAGGCTCCCAGAGGGCCCAGGGCAGCTGTCCAGATGGGAGGGACCAGGCTAAGGATCGCTGTGGCCAGCTCAGAACTTGAGGGAAGGGCCTTCTCCTTTGTGTTCAGCATCTGGATATCATTTTTCAAGCTATTAAAAACACTAACTCTTCTTTACTACATGTAGCCAATTTGGTTTGGGGTTTGGTTTTTTTCCTTCTTCTTCTTGTTGCTGGAGTGAGAGAGAGAGAGAGAGAGAGAGAGAGAGAGAGAGAGAGAGAGAGAGAGAGAGAGAGTGTGTGTGTGTGTGTGTGTGTGTGTGTGTGTGTGTGTCTTTAAGCACTTGGGAGAAAATTTCAATCCAAACAGTTGCACCCAAATAGATTCACCCAAATAATTTGGGACTATATAACATGGTGACACTCAGAGAAGGGACTCCAAAGCTCTCTAACAGACAGCTTATCACCATCCCCAAACCTCCCAACTTCATTCTCTAGCAATGACACGGTCAACGACAGAGACTACAGGGCAATGCCAGGACTTTGCAATACAGTTTAGTATTTAGCTTAGTTTTGTTTTGTCTTGTGTAAAACATAAGGCAGATGGGGAGGATCTTCTCCCCTGTTGAAGGCTTGCTGACTAGGCTATAGGAAATAAGCAGGAGGCAGAAAGAGGGTACAGGGGAGTATGTGACAGTGCAAAGAGAGGAACAGATGAATGAAACATGGTGCCTTCTGCCCTGTGCGTCCCCTGGCTGTGGTAGACTTCTCTACTGCGAAGTCCAAGGCCATTTTGCCTAAGGTCCTCTTACCACTGCTTGACTGGCTAGTTCTCCAAGGAATCTGGTCTAGGGGAAGCAGGAAGAGCTTCTGCCCTATGTATGACCATGGTGGGCTAGTGCAGAAACCTTCCCTGCTCCCATAAATAAGTCCTGGCTTATGAAGCAACAGCACCTGATGCTAGCTAGAGTGCCTATCTTACCAGAACATAATCAACCACAGAGCATCATGCACCAGCAATTTCAAAGAAACGAGTCCATGCATGTTGGACACAGGCGGAACCAGTGAACAGAGCAGGTTGGGGTCATCTAGAAAGAGAAAAGTTGTTAAAAGAGATTCTCTCATCTGATCTAGTAGCCAAATACAAGGTAAATCCAGGAACAGATGGACCCAAGCCCTCTACTTTCCATTCAGCTCCCCTTTGAACTCTGTTTTTGTGAAATGACATTGAACACATCTTAAAAATATGTGCAGTAGAGAATTAAAATCTTACGCATCTAATTACTTCCCCAAAGTTGACTTGCTGAAGAATGGAGATGGCTTATACACATATTAGTCTCCCCCTTCCAACATTTTGCTTTCTATGGTTCAGTTACCAACACTCACCTGAGGCCTGAAAATATTAAATGGTAATTTCCAGAAATACTACCTTACATTCTGGATTGTTCATATTAGTGTGATAAAAATGTATTGCCAACTCCACCTATCCCATACTATGAATCATTGCTGTACCCAACACATCCATGTTGCATATGCTCCCTGGTCACTAGTCACTTAGCTGCTGTCTTGGTCATGTGACTAACCACTGCCACATTGCAATGCTTATATATAGGGTTTGGTACTCCCTTCAGCTTTAAGTATCCACTCAGGATATTGGAACACATACCCCAAAGATAAAGACAGACAACTGTGTAATCTCAGAACCTTATGACCTACAAATGATAGAACAAAGTGTGTTTCCTAGCTGAGCTTGGTGGCATGCACCTGTGTGGGGACACCAGACCTTGAGCAGAAACCCACTTCCCCTTCGGCCTGGGAGCAGGCATCTGTGTAATGTTTACTGAAAACAATTCAGTGCTTTAAAGCTCTTGATAGGGCTCAGATAAGGGCTCCTCACTGAGATACCATGACTTTCACACCCCCTAGGGCTAGATGCCTCTTCCTGTCCCCCCCCCCCCCCGTGTCTCCCCGATTCTGGGGCCGGAGATTAAACCACCAGCCAGGAGGGTGAGAAGTCTGGAAAGAATGGTATGTAAATGGATGGCAAAAGTCCTTAAAAAGGGAAGCTCTTTTTTCTTAGAGAGACTTCTCCTGAGACTTCTCTCTCCTAAGGGACTTGGAATCTCCTCCTAAGCTGACTTGGGAAGCATAAAGTTTTCTTAAAGCAACCGACCGGTCTCTGTGTCATCTATCCCGACCACCTCGCTACATTCTCGGATGCAGGCCGCACAGCAGGTGCGACATACCTGTACTCCCAATGAACAGGAAGCTGCAAGTGGAGAATCATGAGTCTGAGGCTAGCCTGGGCTACATGGGAAAACTCCCTATCTCAAAAGCATGCTCCCTAAAATCTTAGTCAATAATATTCAGTGCATAGATATGTACTGTACACATTATTATACAAAATAGTCCATAAGTAAACAAACTTATGCAAACATGTAGTGACATATCTCGGTGGCGTATACACACACTCCTAACTCCTTAATCTATGTGTGCAGAAGTCACACCAAAGCATGGGTACTCTTATTACTCAGGAGAACTAATTATTACCCCGATCTTCCTGGACGCCTCAACACGCAAATCTATAACCTTGAGGCTCATCCCCTCACCTGCTATGGCAAAGGCTTTGCTAGGCTTCCAAACAACTCCTTCAATTCACTGCTGCAGTCAGCCCTGAGCCCACCACAGCAGATGTGACATGAAGCACCGATCAGGCTCAGCACTGAACCCTGCTCCTGTCCGCTTGCAGTCAGAAGCAGGTCTAACCTGTATCTTCCTTTACTGTGACAGAGCATGGACAGACTCGCACACACCACACGCAGTACTCTTCCGAAACTCATCCAACGCGCGGCAGCAGAAACACAACACCAGCGCCCACCAGGCCTTCTGAAATAACGTTGTGGCAAGCATACAAAGACATAACAGGTGTTTCTCCCCATTTAGATTCAAAGGAGGGCATCTTCATATTATTTTGCAGAGCAGGAGACTGATACAGAAGATAATTTTCCTGGGCTGACGTCCCTTTTGTCACCTGAATTTTTTTTCAAGGGACTCAGATGAATATTCTCTTGCTTTAGCTCTTCCTGTCCCTCACTCCTCACCTTCTCTCTTTCCCCTGCAAGGATGGATGAAAGAGCTCAAGATCCCTGGACACCTGAGATCATCACCACACAGATCCCTGAGATCATCACTGTATCACATTGCCTCATGAGCAGGGGCTGTAGGTACCTACAGTCTCAAAAACACATCTCTGCCTAGCTCCAGATTCCATAGCCCCCATCTCCCATTTCCCCACATCTTCCCATGAGCTCTACCTTAGAGGAAAAGTCAAGTGTTTGCTTATAAAGAAGATACCTGGGCACATACGCAGGACAGAAAGTGGGGTCCTGAAGGCTCTGTGTCCCCGGGGTTTGGCCCACATTTTTAGGACAACTCACTGTGCTAGAGGTAACAGGCTCATTCCATCCCATCACTGAGCTGACACATGTTGTGATGAGAAGTGTCAAGGAAAACTCCCCACAATGTTGATGTTCATTCTTGTGGTCTGGGGGGACAGTGTCACATTGATGGATCTGCCCAAGTGGTAGCCTGATCGTAGCCTAAACACTAAAAGAAGCCGCAGTCTCTGGACCTGGACTTGAGATGTCTCAACAGACATTTAATCTGGCCTGAGTAGGCGAGGGAGGAATTGCTACACCAAGTCTTGTCTGGGAAACACGGGACTTGTTCTGGTAGATTCCTCATTGGAATCTAAGAGCAGAGGAAATGGGTTGAAAAGAGCAAGATTCATTTGTCCAGGAAGCTGTGGTGAAGGCACACCCATCCTGCCTGGAGACTGGATGCCAGGTAAGTTACTGACAAGGAAAGAACTGCTTCTTCCTGTTCTGTACCCTCCCTGGAGCAGCAGGGCAGGCGGCTGATGAACTGCAGGCACACCAGAAGCCTTTGCTATCTGAGGGTGTCCCCAGGGCTCAGAGCCCACCCAATCTCCTATTGAGGGTGTCCCCGGGGCTCAGAGCCCACCCAATCTCCTATTGAGGGTGTCCCCGGGGCTCGGAGCCCACCCAGTCTCCTACTTTCAGGAGGCTTCTAACCCTGGCTTCCCTAAGGACTCTTAGCTTGCACGCCTCCATCTCAGAGACTGGCAGACGCATGGTCAACCCGGGCGATCACAATTTGCACTCTCCCCAAGCTTCTCTGCCCCATTCTGAAGAGGCATTACATAACTGAGTGCTAAGCACTGGAGAAAGATGTTCCTGTCTGTGGCTATCCAGGGACTCAGCTTAGCCATTCTATCGCTGCTTCCAGCTGCGGAAGAGCACAGACCCTTCCCCTTTGTCCCTCCTCCTTGTTGCTCACCAGGTCCCTGTAACTCTTAGGACCATGCAGGGACAGTCAGTTTCCTCCACTAGACAGCCGAGGAGGACAATGTGGCTCCCCCATGATACGACCGAGAGAGTCCAGAGAACTGGTGACAAAGACGAGGTCTAGACTCCTCATTTCCATTCTAGAGTTCTTCTGCGTCATCTCCATTATTCTATTCATCAAGTGTCAGAACTGAAATGCTAAAACGTAAGGTTCCCACTCCATGACACGGATGAAGCAGGCCACTAGCCTTATCTCCTGCATCCCACCCACACAAGCCATCTGTCTAAGCATACCAGAATAGCACTGTAGTCTCCAGCTCTGCACCTTCGCTCCTGCCCGGCGCTCGCTTGAGTCGCCCTCCCCCGGTTCTCTGCTTAATGAAATTTAATCACCCTTTAATCCTGAGCTCAACTGGCCTCTATAGTGCCTTCCTGATTATTGCACAGGAAGTCATTTATCTTGCTCAGGATACTATATATATATATATATATATATATATATATATATATATATACATATATATATATATATGAGCAACTGTGGCTTCTTTGTGTTCTGCCTTGCAGATTAGAGCTCTGCAGGTGAAGTTGATCTTCCCAAGTAAACTGTGAGCCTGAGGAAGACCTAAGTGTTTCCTGCAGGTTACAGTCCCCTATAATCTTGTATATGGTAAGAACTTCATATTTTGAAGTGGTAAATAAAACACAAGGAAGATAAATGGCTTCTTCAAAAGCACACGACACTGAAACTTGAATTTACAGATCCAGAACTGACCTCCATACTATTTCTTCCAAGTCACACTGTCAATAGTGCAGTTGCTGCTACAATTAGTCTCCCCAGAGACCCGGAACAGCTGAGCACAGGCTAGTGTGCATGGCACAACTTAATCCAACGTACACTGTGCTGTTGGAAAGGGGTGTTGGAATGGTTGGGCTTGAACAGCTGAACTTCCTGTGTTGTTGGCTGTCATGATATGAATAACTCCCCTCTCCCACGTTGCCTTCTCCTTTTGTGAGCTTGAAGGAGCATGAACTTGAAGGGGAGTGAGCTTGAGCAGTGTGAACTTGAAGGGGTATGAGCTTGAATCAACTATGAGCTTGAGGAGCGTGAGCTTGTCACATATAATGGTCCTGAAGTACCTTCAAGGACAACACTAAGAGCATAATGAGAGAGTGGACCAGCATTACAGTCTTTAAATTTCCTAGCCACCCTTTTTACAAGCACTACCTGCCCTCACTGGGCTAGATGATGTGGTTACAGAAATACCGCCTGTACCCTCATGGAGCACCAATGTAGTGACTGGCCATTCATGGCCACTGCAAATAATTTAAGTAAAACAGTTCCCAAATTTACAGATTAATTTTTCGCACTGTCCTTTTTGTTTTAGCTTCAGAGTTAATTGAAGAGGGGGTTCTATGCTATCATTCTGTAAAATACCAGCCACTGACTCTGTGTACCATATAGTAAATCAACCTGTAGGCGGAAGCTAATGAAGTAGAGGTAAGTAAGCACTCTAGGTACCTCTCATGTGGTTGCTCAGGGTGGCCAAAGGAGGAGTCTGAGGTGCCCAGTGAGCTTCTCAGTAGCAAGGAATTTTCAGGCACCTGCTTTCAAAGAAGGCTGAATGTGTGGGTGACTGCAGTCCCAAGCTGTTCAAACCAACAGAGACAACACCGATCCTACCCTCATCCCCTGTACTTAGCAAGCTAACTTTAAGTAAATAATAGATATATACTTCAAGAGTTTGAAGCAACACCTTAATCAGCCTAAGAAGACAGCTGTCTTGGTCCGGCCTTGTTTATCTGTGAATGTTTACCTCCACCCCACACACACTCACACAAAAAAGAGCCACTTCCTGGCCAGTACCACAAACCATAGTAAAACTTAGAAGTTTCAACCCAGTCTCATACCCCATGCGTTAACATCATATTGCTAATAGGGCATCTCATGCGTTTATTTATTGATGACAATTGTTTGTGTTCCTCAAACACCGTACTCATCCAAATTTAAGCAGTAGGAGGTTAGATCAACATCAGTATTTGGAAGATGGTATCCTCTAAAGTATCAAAAAGGAAGCAACGAGCCAAACAGAGGCCCCAAGCCTACCTCCCATCAATGCTGTGCTTGGGTGCCCCTGTATGAGGTCTTAAATGGTTTGTCCATTTAGAAGACTGCTCTGAAAGGACAAATGAAGAAATGCCTGGTGAGAAGATAAACGTGGCCATCAGCAGGTCAGCTCTACACAGCACAAACCTACACTAACCAGTTCTAATTCCCCTACGAACTCATCCCTACAGCATGTATTCTGTTGGCCTCTGGTGCTTGTTGGTATGGTGTATTTATAACTCTGCAGCATGTATTTATAACTTAAGAGTAAAGTAGAAGGTCTTTATGTGTTCTAAAATTACTTCTTTCAAAGTTCAAGGGCTCTTTCCTCCAGTTTTCGCACTGGGTAATCTGGTAAGCCATTCCTGAAGGCACAGTACGTAAGCAGCACATTTTCAAAGGATGTAACAGCTCTCTTGTTTGGTCTTCCTCATATGACGCTTTCTCCTACAGTAAATATCTCACTCCCAGGTCATTTCTCAGGCTTTTATGGGCCATTTCTAGATTTTTATGATTTCGACGATGTTTTGTTGCTAGAAAACTAGGTAATAAGTACGAAGGATATACGCTACCATGTCTTTATGTTAAGGTCGACATAAATCTCTCGACTTCAGTATCTCACTTAACCTTTTATCATTAGCCTGTGTTTTTTATCCAGATATTCCCATACCATGTGATGCTTCTTATTTCAAAACCAAAATATAATATTGAACAAACATCTAACTGGCACATTCCTTCAAGAAGCCTTGTCTACGGCTTCCTTCTCTTCCCTGAGTTTGGTCTTCTGTATACGATCCCCTTGCTCATCTTGAAATAAAAATAAGCAAACCAAAACATGTCATCCACTTTTTCCTACAAAGAAGTAGACAATACACTCTCTCCCCATGCTCCTGAGGTCATTTCTTTAACCCAGTTCAACGACATCACTAGATTCCAGTTTTTACTATAGCCAGTTAAAGTTCTTTCCCACCCCCCTCCACACTGCATATGTTTAAATGCAGCAAAGAGAAAACGCCTGCTCCTCGCCAGCTAAAGCATAACCAATGCAATGGAGAAGTAGATAGGTCTCCTAAGCCAAATAAATTCTAGCAATTAACAGCATCTTCATGTGAAGAACTTAAATACACACCTTGTGACATTTCCTGCTTCACAAAGGCCAGTTGAGAGATTTGCATTTAGTAGAGATTAATTGCTCTGAAACTAGACTTTACAGTATTGTATATGATTTGCCATGGTACTTATGAATAGGAAGTACATGGTAATTACCCAGGGTCTTTACTCTGATAACTCCATGAGAAATAGCCCACTGTCTTCTGGGTCATACTTTATATAGATGCCTGATAGGTCGGAGTTTGGATAATTTTATGGATTTTTTTAAATGAATGGATGAAAAACACATGGTAGAGTTAGAAGGAATAGGACAGAGTCTATGGTTTTTAGGAGGGAATAGTCATTGAGGATTATTAATGATCTAGATGGTCTGTGAGCTAGTATTCTGTAAAATTCATATAAGTTTAATGGTGATATAGATTTAGTTAAGTTATTGACTTCCAGAAATAGCTATTTCTATTATTCTTCAGTAGTTCTTTTTAAAATACAACATTTCCATTAAGAAAAGCTTAAAATGGAAAATTGGTAGTGGGCGCTCAACAGGGCCTTTGATCTTACACTGAATTGATCAACTCTACAGAACCTTAATCTAGTCTGGAGGTTCATCATCCGCCTAGAAGTCCCAGAAAACAACTTCCTGAGTTTTTGTCTTAAGGCTCCTAGTGACAGGCACAGCACACTGAGGGATGTATGGAGAGGTAGGTGGGATTCCCACTCCAACACGATCAAGGCATGCATCACATTCAGACTGTTGGGAGGAAACTTGAAATCCACAAGAACAACTGTCAACATAAACATACAGGCCTGTTGAATCTAATATTCTAAAGCATGTAATTAGTCAACAACTAGACTTGATCCACACTCAGTTGGGAAGAAAAAGTCAAATACAGACTGTTTTTCTACAAGATGATTCATAATCAATTGCTAGTTTCAGAGGACCTGGGTTTATTCATATGACATACAGATAAAGTAAATATAAAGTCTAAAAAATGACAAAAGTTCCTTACTGTTAGTGAGAAACCTATTGGACTAGAGGGATAAATACAAGCCACTGTCCTTCTCAAATGACCTGATGTCTTAAGGAATCTGAAGAAACACAGACATGTGACCTGTGGTTTGAGAAATGCCCAAATAAACTTCTCCAACATGTTTGGATTCAAACATGGCCTACGGCGATCTGCAGTTTCTGCTTCAAATATGGCTTATGGAAGGATTCACAGGCACCTGTCTCCTGCTTGAGTTTCCAAAGGTCAGCATGTTCCCTGCCCTCCGGCTGCACTGTCTCAGGGCAGCCTGTTGGAGTTTGTCAAAGCCCACCATCCTCACTTACCAAGATCTTTGGGTACCTGTTCCCAGACTTTGATTCAAAAGGAGAATGCATAGGCTATACAACTTCTTCCAGGAATGCTCAGCGATTTCCCTCTGCTGTTTAGAAATAAAGTCTTTATTAATTTAAGTAAAATGTCCACATGTAGCATACTGTTAAATTGAGAATGTTCCTCATTAGTTCACATATTTGAATGTTTGGTTTCCGGTTGGTGGACTGTTTAGGAAGGATTAGGAGGTGTGGCCTTGTTAGAAGAGGTGTGTCACTAAGGGTGGGCTGTGAGGGTCCAAAGCCCATTACTAATTCTCCAGCACCATGCTTGCCTACCTGATGCCATGCTACCTGCTATGATGATAATGGACTAACATTCTGTACTGTAAGCAAACCCCCAGATATGGGATGTCTTTCTGTACTCAGTGAATGTTTTATTACCATTGGTTAATAAAGAAACTAATTTGGCCAACAGCCAGGCGGAATACAGCCAGGCAGTAAATCCAAGCAGAGATACAGGGAGAAGAAAGGCAGAGTCAGAGAGATGCCAGCAGACATTGGGGAAGCAAGGTGTGAGGTAGCAAGCCATGAGCCTCGTGGTAAAGTACAGACTTATAGAAATGGGTTAATTTAGATGAAAGAGCTAGTTAATAATAAGCCTGAGCTAATAGGTCAAACAGTAATTAATATTAAGCCTCTGAGTGGTTATTCCAGAACTGGAGGGTAGGAGAGAAACATCTGGTTACAAGCTCCCATTTAAATGCTTTCTTTATAAGTTGCTTTGGTCATAATGTCTCTTCACAGCAACTGATCAGTAACTAAGACACATATTATCCTCCAAGAAATTTAGCAACATCAATCAACTTCTTAAAGTTCAAGAACGTTCTGGAAAGACAGCAGAGGAGGAAGCATTATTTGAAATTTGCCTACCACAAAATTTACCCTTCACAAAAAGAGTAATTAGATAAGAAAGAACAAAATTCTTGGTAAAATTTATGATGAAAATATAGTCCGTGGGGCTGGAGAAATTTAGCAGCTGAGAGCACTTGCTGCTCTTGCAGAGGATCCAAGTTCAGTTCCCAGTACCCATGCTGGGGAGAGGGCATCACCGCCACCTGTGACTCCAGCTCAGGGGGAACCTGATACCTTCGGGCCCCCATGGACACCCACGCACATGTACATATACACGCACAGAGATACACATATGTAATAATGAAATAAATCATATATGTACATGTATACTTTGTGAACATTAGCATAAACACTAGCAGAAGGGGAGAGTTACAGGGCTGCCTGCTATCCACACCTGGCAGGAAGAAGCTAAGTGGAGGAAGGATGGGTCTAATGGAACTAGGACCAGGAGAGCCCCCAAGTGGCCAAGACAGCCTCTGGGAAGCATGGGGACCAAGGTGATAACAGTAGCTGGATGGGGGTGGGGCGGGGCGGATTTTGATGTTTTTCTAGTGGTGAGTGCATGGAGCCCGCCCACAGAATGACGGAGGGGTGAAGCCGTCTCTAGTCCCTAAGAGCCCTTGAAACTGAAAGGCCAGCGTTCCACACTAGGGAAGTTCCACACTAGGGAAGTTCCACACTAGGGAAGTTCCACACTAGGGAAGTTCCACACTAGGGAAGTTCCACACTAGGGAAGTTCCACACTAGGGAAGTTCCACACTAGGGAAGCAGAGCTAAAGCCGAGCGGGACTGTGGCAGCAGAGGTGAAGGAAGAGAAGCCAGGGCAAAGAATGGAGCCAGGAAACCTCTGGCCTTCAAGCACCACACACACAACACAGGGCAGGGAGCCTGCGAAGCCAGCTTTTCTGACTTCAGAGCCTGTCAACTAAAGTATGTCTTCTGCCAAAGGTTCAACACGACGAGTTTCACATAGAAATAAACAGCAGAAAAGGATGGGGGGGTCAAGTTGCATAAAAGCCCATTCATAAAAAGAGAATGCGGGCGCTGGAGCGATGGCTCAGAGTTAAGAGCTCTGGCTGCTCTTCCAGAGGTCCTGAGTTCAGTTCCCAGCAACCACATGGTGGCTCACAGTCATCTGTAATGAGATCTGGTGCGTTCTTCTGGCCTGCAGGGATACATACAGGCAGAACACTGTATACACAATAAAGAAATCCTTCTCTCTCTCTCTCTCTCTCTCTCTCTCTCTCTCTCTCTCTCTCTCTCTGTCTCTCTCTGTCTCTCTCTGTCTCTCTCTCTCTCTCTCTCTCCCTCCCTCCCTCTCCCTCTCTCCCTCCCTCTCTCCCTCTCCCTCTCCCTCTCCCTCTCCCTCTCCTTCTCCCTCTCCTCCCCTTTCTCTCTTTCTCACTTTTCATGCTTGCCTGTTTTAAGGCAGGGTCTCTCACTCTAGCCTGGAATTCACTATGTAGCCCGGGCTGCGATATTCCTGCTTCAGCCTCAAGGGTGCATGAGCCTTTATGTCTGGGCTCACAGTATTTCTTTAAAAATATCTAAGAACTGAATCAAAAGTAAGCATGGGGAAGGGCGGGTGGACAGATGGCTCAGTGGTCCACATCACCGGCTGCTCTTCCAAAGGACATCGGTTTAATTCCCAGCACCTATGTGGCAGCTCACAGCGGTCCATAACTCCAGTCCGACGGTATCTGGCTCTCTTCTGACCTTCAGAGGCACAAGGCACACACATGGTGCACCAAATGTGCAGGCAAAACACCCACACACAAAAAATTTAAAGAGAAAAAATAGATATTTGGGGGCTTGGGGGTGTAGCTCAGTGGCAGACCATCTGCTTACAGAGCATGTACAAGGCCCAAGTTCAGTCGTTGGCATCCAAACTAAACAAGCAACGGGAAGAACACAGAGCCTGCATCTAGGATATTAGAGTGATGAACTACGACATGCTCACATGGCTGGGAACTTTCAGGGGGGAGCTGGTGAAGGCTGAACCTCAGGGCCAGGGAGAGAAAATTAGCTCAGCTCCAGGTGTTTCAGGATCTTAAGAAAACACCACGAGCTGAGAGTCTTATATGCAGAAAACCCATCAGGCACAAGGACAAAGACTCTTATCAACTTGAAAGATTCAGGGAGTTCCCATGAATCTTTCTGCGGACACGTCAGAAACAAAGCCAAAATAACCAGACATAGCAGCTCTAAGGCTACTCTTAGTATTTATCAGGGAACATTTAATATGTAACCACCTGTGAGAACCTAGTACTTTTAATTTGATTTGGATGCCAAAATGAACTACCAAATTATTTTATTTATTTGTTTGTTTGTTTTGTGACAGGGTTTCTCTGTATAACAGTCCTAGCCATCCTGGAACTCATTTTGTAGACCAGGCTGTCCTTGAACTCAGAGCTCCACATGCCTCTGCCTCCTAAGTGCTGAGATAAAAAGTATGCACCACCACTCCTAAATGAGTTATTTGATCTTTAAAAATAGGTATTTACATACTTTGTGTCTGAATTTAGGTTTTAAATACTATTTTCCACATAAGAAACCAGGGAGTGATGGGAAAATGGCAGATTCCAGATCTATGGTACGACATGTTGAAGGTGATCCTGAACTGGGGTTACATCAGTTAGTGAGGAAGCTGTCAAGAATGCTGGGTCGATGCTTTAAAGTTAGAACTCAACAACAACACTAATTACAGAAGCCCTACAAACTCATAGAAATTGAATAATATGCAATTGCACCATTGCTGGGTCAAAGAAGAAATCAAAAAAGAAATTAAAGACTTCTAGACTTCAATGAGAATGGAAGCACAACATACCCAAGCTTATGGGACACTTTAAAAGCAGTGCTAAGAGGAAAGTTCATAGCACTAAGTGCCCACATGAAGAAACTGGAGAACAGTCACAATATAGAATTAACAGCACAATTGAAAGCTCTAGAACAAAAGGAAGCAAACTCACCCTGGAGGAGTAGATACCAGGAAATAATCAAATTGAGGGCTGAAATCAATAAAGTAGAAGCTAGGAAAACAATACAAAGAATCAATGTAACGAGCAGTTAGTTTTTCGAGAAAAATCAACAAGATAGACAAACCTTTATCTAAACTTACCAAATGGCAGAGTATGAGCATGCAAATTAACAAAATCAGAAATGAAAAGGGGGACATAACAACGGACACTGAGGAAATCATCAGGTCATACATTGAAAACCTGTACTCCACAAAATTCAAAAATTTAAAGGAAATGTACAATTTTCTGGATAGATATCACTTACCAAAATTAAATCAAGAATTGATAAGCAATTTAAATAGACCTATAACCCCTAATGAAATAGAAGCAGTCATCAAAAGTCTCCCATACAAAAAGAGCCCAGGGCCAGATGGCCTGTGAAGAATTCTACCAGAAATTCAAAAAACAGCTAATACCAATTCTCCTCAAAGTATTCCACGCAATAGAAACAGAAGGGTCGTTGCCAAACTCCTTTTACGAGGCTTCAATAACCTTGATACCCAAGGCACACAAAGACACAACTAAGAAAGAGAACTTCAGGACCACTATCCCTCATGAACATTGATGCAAAAATACTCAATAAAATACTGGCGAATCAAATCCAAGAACACATCAGAAAAATCATCCACCATGATCAAGTAGGTTTCATCCCAGGTATTCAGGGATGGTTCAACATACGAAAATCCATCAATGTAATCCACCATATAAACAAGCTGAGAAACAAAAAAACACATGATTATCTCACTAGATGGCTGAAAAAGCCTTCGGCAAAATCCAACACCCCTTCATGATAAAGGTCTTGGAGAGGTCAGGGATAACAGGAACATATCTAAACATAATAAAAGCTATATACAGCAAACCAACAGCCAACATCAAACTAAATGGAGAGAAACTCAAAGCAATTCCTCTAAAATCAGGAACAAGACAAGGCTATCCCCTCTCTCCATATCTCTTCAATATTGTATTTGAAGTTCTAGCTAGAACAATAAGACAGCAAAAAGAGATCAAGGGGATACAAACTGGAAAAGAAGTCAAACTTTAACTATTTGCAGATTATATGATAGTTTACATAAGTGACCCAAAAAAACTCTACCAGGCAGCTCCTACAGCTGATAAACACCTTCAGCAAAATGACAGGATACAAGATCAACTCAAAAAAATCAGTAGCCCTACTATATACAGATGATAAATGAACTGAGATAGAAATCAGAGAAACATCACCCTTTACAATAGCTACAAACAACATAAAAAAATCTTGGGGCAAATGCTAACCAAACAAGTGAAAGATCTTTATTGTAAGAACTTTGAGTCTGAGTCTTTAAAGGAAGAAATTAAAAAGATACAAGAAAATGGAAAGATCTCCCATGCACTTGGATAGGTAGGATCAACATAGTAAAAATGGCAATCTTGCCAAAAGCAATCTACAGATTCAATACAATCGTCATCAAAATCCCAGCACAATTCTTCACAGAACTTGAAAGAACAATTCTTGACTTTATATGGAAAAACAAAAGACCCAGCACAGCCAAAACAACCCTGTTCAACAAAGCAACGTACAGAGGCATCACCATCCCTGATTTCAAGCTCTATTACAGACCTATAGTCCTGAAAACAACTTGGTATTGGCACAAAAATAAACAGGTAGACCGATGGAATCAAATTGAGCACCCTGACATTAACCCACACACATACAAACACCTGATTTTTGACAAAGAATTTAAAACTATACAATGCATCTTCAACAAATGGTGCTGGCATAACTAGATGTTGGCATGTAGAAGACTGCAGATAGATCCATTTCTATCACCATGCACAAAACTTAAGTCCAAATGGATCAAAGACCTCAACATAAATCCAGCTATACTGAATTTCTTAGAAGAGAAAGTGGGTGGTACCCTTGAACAAATTGGTACAGGAGACTGCTTCCTGAGCATAACACCAGTAGCACAGACACTGAAATTGACAATTAATAAATGGGACCTCTTGAAACTGAGAAGCTTCTGTAAGGCAAAGGACACAGTAAACAAGAGAAAAAGGCAGCCCACAGAATGGGGAAAGATATTCACCAATCCCACATCTGACAGAGGGCTGATCTCCAAAATTTACAAAGAACTCAAGAAGCAAGTCTCCAAACACCAAAGGATCCAATTAAAAAGTAGGGTACAGAACTAAATAGAGAATTCTCAATAGAGGAGTCTAAAATGACTGAGAGACAATTTAGAAAGTGCTCAACATTCTTAGCCATTAGGGAAATGCAAATCAAAATTCTGAGGTATCATCTTACTCCCGTCAGAATGGCTAAAATCAAAAACATCACTGTACCCTGTCATCTCTTCCTGTAGCCATGGTCAACCCCACCGTGTTCTTTGACATCACTGCCAATGGCGAGCCCTTGGGCTGTGTCTCCTTCGAGCTATTTGCAGACAAAGTTCCAAAAACAGCAGAAAACTTTCGAGCTCTGAGCGCAGGTCCTGCCATCTTGTCCATGGCAAATGCTGGACCAAATACAAATGGTTCTCAGTTTTTTACTGCACCGCCAAGACGGAGTGGCTGGATGGCAAACATGGTCTCTTGGAAGGTGAAAGAAGGCGTGAACCTTGTGGAAGCCATGGAGAGTTTCGGGTCCAGGAACGGCAAGACCAGCAAGAAGATCACCATTTCTGACTTGGGAAACTCTAATGCTTCTGACTCACCAGCTCCTTACCCAGCAGACCATTCCCTCTGTAGCTCAGGAAAGCATCCCCCCTCCACCCTATCTGCTCTCAATGCCCTGTGATCTCTGCTCTCACTGAAAATTCTTTGGGTTCCATATTTTCCTCATTCCCCTCCATGTCTAGCTGGATTGCAGAGTTAAGTTTATGATTATGAATAAAACCTAAGTGAAACCTGTAAAAAACAAAACAAAAAATCCCACCAATGACAGTTTATGCTGGAGAGGATGTGGAGAGAGGGGAACACTCCTCCACTGCTGGTGGGAGTGCCAACTCATACAGCTACTTTGGAAATCAGTATGGAGAGTCCTCAGGAAAATGGGAATCAGTCTACCACAAGATCCAGTATTTTAACTCTTAGGCATATTCCCAAAAGATGCATATTCATACAAGGATGTCTGTTCCACTATGTTCATAGTAGCATTATTTGTAATAGCCAGAACCTGGAAGCAACCTACATGCCCCTCAACTGAAGAGTAGATTGAGAAAATGTGGTACATTGGAGTACTATTCAGCAGAAAAAAATGGAATCTTGAAATTTGCAGGCAAATGGATGGCACTAGAAGAAACCATCCTGAGCAAGGTAACCGAGTCACAAAAAGAGAAACATGGTATGTACTCACTCATATATGGATTTTAGACATGCATCAGGGGAATGCCAGCCTACAATCCCACTGCCAGAGAGTCTGTGAAACAGGGAGGATACTAATAGATATTTGCATGGTACCCCAGAGAAGGGGAATGGGACAGGATCTCTTGAGCAGATTGGGAACATGGGGGGAGGGGAGAGGGAGCTGAGAAAAAAGAGAGGGGGAGAAGAGGAGGACATGGGGGAGCAGGAAGTTTGAGTCGGGGAACAGAGGAGAACAGGATGAGAGATACCATAATAGATGGAGTCATTATAGGTTTGAGGAGAGAAGATCTAGCACTAGTGTGATTTCCAAAGGTCTACAAGGATGACACCAACTGGCAATCTAAGCAATAGTGGAGAGACTACCTTAAATGCCCTTCCCCAATAATGAAATTGACAACTACCTTATATGCCATCCTGGAGTCTTCACCCAGTGGCTAATAGAAGCAGAGGCAGACACCCATAGGTAAACAGTGAACTGAACTCCTGGAAGCCAGTTGCAGAGAGGGCAGAGTGATGAGCAAAGGTGTCAAGACCAGGCTGGTGAAACCCACTGAAACAGCTGACCTGAACAAGGAGGGAGCTAATGGACCCCAGACAGATGGCTGAGAGGACAGCATAGGACTTATTCACATTCCCTAAATGTGGGTGTCAATGAGGAGACCTTGGCAATCTATGGGGTCTTCGGTACTAGATCAGTATTTGTCCCTGGCATACAAATGGACTTTGGGAGCCAATCCCACATGGAGGGATGCTCTCTCATCCTGGACACATCGGGGAGGGACCTAGGCCCTGCCCTGGATGATATGACAGACTTTCGAGATTCCCCATGGAGGCCCTCACCCTCCCTGGGCCTGAGCAAAGTGGGGATTGGGTGGGGGATGGGGAGGTTAGAGGGGGCAGGAGAGGAGAGGAGGGAGAGGGATTGACATGTGAAACAAGTTTGTTTCTAATTTAAATAATTAAAAAAAAGAATGCTGGGTCATCTCAAAAGGATTCAAGAGTCCATGGAAGCCGCTACCAGAAGTCACATGAGACACACCAAACTGGACGTGGTTTGTAACTGATAAAATACGTCAAACGCATGTGTTCACACATGCATATGTGTAACGTTCAAGATATAATAAACCGAGTTAGCTTTAAGTGGTGAAAGGAGACATTCATTCACCGTCAACTTGAAAATAAGGGGAACAAACTGGGCATTTACCTTGCCTGTCCTAGCAGAGCTGCACCGCTATTAAACAAACAACAGAGGAAGAGATGCAGAGTCTTACAGAATTCTTCGAGCAAATAAATGAAGAAAGTAACGGATGAGAATACTCTATGGTGCACAGTGAATTAACAGACCTAGGAGGTTAGCATTGACATCTGCTCAAGTCACAGAGACAACCAGCTGCCATGCGCTTCTTGGTGGAACCCATGGTGGCAATGGCACTGGATCACACCTGAGTCTCATCAGGCTTTCCATTTGCAGTAAACACAGAGGACAGGGAAACATGCTAAACCACACCAGGGGCCAGTGAACAGGCCAATACAGACTGCAGGAAAGTGTAGCTCTAACTCTGGCTTCTGGGGGCTTCAGCAGGTCAACTGTTTGGGAAAGTTAGTAGGGGAAACTGTGGGCACCAAAAGATTCAAAAGATGTCAAAGTATTTTCTAAAACAAAATGGCAAAATGAAACTAACCTTTTTCAAAATTGTTAGTTGCACAGGAAAGCCACAAAAATCAATGGAAGGAAGTGATTCCCAAAGCCAGTAAATAGTGACTTTTGGGCCGAGGAAAAGAGTTATGGTCACCACAGACCACGAAGAAAACTTTGGGTGCAGTCATGAGTTCTGTTTCTCGAGCTGGGGTTGCTTCACATTTAATGGGGTTGCAACCCATTAAACGCTGTGTTTTGTTTTTCTACACTTATACTTCATTTTGTTCACAAAGAGGGTTTTAAATACACACATCTGTTAGTATGTCTGTGACTAAGGATCTGTCTGTGAAACAAACCCAGGGGCTGGAGAGATGGATCAGAAGTTAAGAGCACTGGCTGCTCTAGAGGACCAGGGTTTGACTCCCAGCACCTGAATGGAGGCTCACAACCATCTGTAACTCAAGTTCTAGGACATTTTGTGTCCTCTTCTGGCCTCCATAGGCACCAGGGACACATGTGGTGCACACACAAATTCAGCAAAAACATCTGTTCACATAAAATAATAAGATATCAAAAAATAAGATAAACCCACTCAAACGCACAAAGATGAGTGTGTCCACTACAATTGCTAAGGGGCTGAGGGGGAGTAGAAGCAAATGCCCATTAGATAAGGACTGAATACTTACGGTACAGTCATACAATGGAATATTATGGCACCATGGAAACTGAAGCAGGTCCACATGGCTACACAAACATGCCATTTATGTGTTTGGTGATGGAGACTGACCCCTGGGCTTTGAGTATGCTAGGTAAGCATTCTACCACTAAGCTGCATTCCCAGCCCTCCTAATGTATCAAAGATAAAAGGGGTAAAGTATCACATTATTACATACCAAGTGTGAAAATAAAAAGACAACATCTACATGTGGAAATATTTAGAAGGCTACCTAAGAAACTGCTGAACTCTTTACCTTTGAAGGTGGCGTAGGACTGGGGAAGGACTCAAACTGCCAGGATTTTCTGTGCTTTCATATTCTTAAAAGAATACCTGGGTTTTATCTGTGTGCTTTAAAAAGCCAACCGTTTTATTGTGATTGTTGTTTTGCTTTCTAGTTTTTGTTCTTTATTCAAATTTGTAGTCATTTACCAGCATCTCAGTGAATGGGGGATAGGACACAGAAAGTGAAATGTATGACAGGAGAAATAACCATTCTGCCTTTATGAGCAAATGGAGCGGCTTAGCCAAGGTTCTCTAAAGGAGCAGAACGTATAGAATGAGTATGAAAGCTGGATGGCTCGTATTCAGTGTACACCGGAACCCTGAAGACGTAGGCTCTAATGCCAGTGAAGGAGTGGACTCGACAGGGAGAGCGAGCAGGCAGAGAGCGGCAGCTTCCTTTACACCGACTTCCGGCAGAAGGCGTGGATTAAATGTGGGTCTTCCAGCCTCAAAGGGTCAGGATATCGAAGGTGAGTCTTCCCACTTTAAATAGCCTAATTAGGAAAATCCTTCACAGGTGCACCCAGCTGCTTGGGTTTTAGTTAATTCCGGATATGGTCAAACCGGCAACCAAGTACAACCATCCCATGGAGCTGCTATCACTTCTTTTACTGGAAACCCAGCAACTTCAAGGCGACATTATCAAGCCGGCAACTTCAAGGTAGGGGCTGCATTTGAAAAACCTCAAGTTCTAGCGATGTCTTCCTTCTGCTCTTGATACAAAAGCAAATATTTCTGCTTCTCACTTTGTAAAGGAGTTTTGTTGAGTACAGAACACACGACGTAGATATATAATAAACGTAGTAGAAGCCATTCACGTATCATCTCTCTGCTGAGTGGACAGTTGTATCAAACCCCGAGGTAGACACTGGGGGTACAACGGAGAACATGACACATAAGGTCCTGTCCTCAGAGAGCTGAGCACATAACTGTTTCTTCACTGACTAGAATAGTTTGCCTGTAGGCAAGATGATTTGGACTTCTCGGTAGCATATGGATCATACAAAGTAAAAAAAGAAAAAAAAAGGAATTTACTGATGGATATAATAGATTATGAGCCACACAGATTTTTGGAGCATTTTCTCTAAACATTATTTTTAAAACTTAAAGTAGCAGCTTATGGCGACTATGTTATGAAATTAAAGTTCATGTGGTAGGAGCCCTGTAATTGGTTCCCAATGATTCTACTTCCTGACAGCCACACCATTGGAAGACTCCCTCCTTTGGAGTGTGAGCTGGTCCTTGTGGCTTGATTCTGACAGATAAAACACCAAAAAGGTGATGGGACATCCATTCTTAGATTAGGTTACAAACCAGTGTGACTTCCCGTCTTCATTTCACACTGTCTTGGCTTTCTCTCCCACACTTGCTTGGAGAGATGCCAACTGCAATATCGTAGGAGCTGGACACAGGCCTGGTGACCTCTGGCCAGCAATCAGCAAGGAACTGGGGCCCCGGCTCCAAAAGCCTGTGGAGGACTGAAGCATGAGTGTGATGGGACACAGATCCTGAGCCAGCTGGGCCTTCCGATAACCGCAGCAGTCCATTGAGCACCAGAATCGCAATCTAGAGAGAGCCTCAGTGTGAAGCAGAGAAGCCAGCCAAGCTGCACCTGGAGAAAGGGATGATGATGTGATGGGGGATGCCTTTCTGTGTACACGTTCTCTTATTGGTTAGTGAAGAAAACACTGATGGGCCAGTAGCTAGGCAAGAAGTACCGGGGGGGGGGGACTATAAGATGCGGAGAATTCTGGGGGGAGGAGGCAGAGAGAAGCCACCAGGGAGACACCATGTAGCTGTTGGGAAGATAGGATGCCAGGCTGGACAGGAACCTCCCACAGCAATGATGAATGCTGTTTTCATCTTCCAGTTTGGGGATGCTTGCTACCTGGCAACAAGCAACCAATACGGTTAAGTAGGCAATCGTTCCGCTTTGGAAGCAGATCACACAAGGCAAGGGAATGCCTTTGGGAGCACTATGTCTCACACGGGCAAACGTGGCAAAAGCCATGATGGAATGTATTGTGTCACTTGGCTTTGTTTTATCTTTCCAATGACCTAACTTTGGTCCAGAAATCTTAGCTAAAAATGAACTTAAAAAAAAATCTTGTAACTTTTTTCGGGCAATGAGTTTTTTTCAGATTCATTTGATTTGGGAAAAAAAAAAACTTTAATTTGAAAGTAACTTCATCAAGAATCATTCTAGACATTGGTGTTATTTTACACAAATAATTATTTTCTGTAGTCATTTGCCTTTGTCTATTGTCTGCATTCCTTTACCTTCCTTTAGAATTTTTCTTCATCTTTGGCTGTAAGATAAGCTGCTATTTGTGTAAGAATAACCTCTTATCACTTCCATCTTCAGCTCTCTCCCCCACCCTCTCTGTCTGTCAGTATGTATGTATATATGTCTCTGACTAGAAATATATATTTTTATATTCAAACTATTGCTCTGAAAGCTTTGCATGGCATCCTTTTATTTCTTATTCAATGGAGGGAAAAAACGAGTAAAATCTGTTTAAGAAACAAATTGTGCAACTATTTTATTTGTTTGTTTTTTGTTTTGTTTTGTTTTGTTTTTTGAGACAAGGTTTCTGTTTCTTTGTGTAGCCTTGACTGTCCTGGAACTCGCTCTGTAGACCCCCTGCCTCTGCCTCCCAAGTGCTGGGCTAAAGGTGTGTGCCACTACCTCCAGGCTAGTAGTTTCTACTTGGAAAATAATTTTTGTAGACATTTCAGATTAGATGGAAAACTGCAGGTAATCCATATTTTGGAGGCCTTGAATTAGAGGGACCCCCCACACACACACAGAAAACCAGTATTACACAGTGGAAAAGAGGACAAGGAAAGATTCTGTGCACCAATTTACTTTGTTATCCAGGTGTTCTGGGTTTGGCATGAAATACAAAATGATCCAAAGATTATTTTGAATGAATCAAGAGTACAGGTTTTCTGAACCACAAAGGAGAAAAAAAAAAGGCAACACAATAAAAAAGCACATTACATTTCCTCCTAAAATATTTAAGGAGTGAAGCAAGCTACAACAGGAAAATAGCCCCAGAAGAACATGGTGATTATGTATGCCTTCTACAAAAAAAAAAAAAAAAATCAAACCAGCACTTCTGGAGATAAACCAGCTGACAGTCCCTGGCCTAGAATCTGAATTTCACAAAGCATCTGCCCCTTCCTGCTGCTGTGCACAGTCTTGAAGCTACAAAACCCCTGTCCTCAGCCGCAGCAGCACAGGAGATTTGAATGTGGATATTTCGTTTTATTTTATCAGCAGCCTTAAAAGATACGTGGCTCCGGAGCACGAGGGGATCTAAGATCTGGGCGTTTTGTTGAGTGGTATGACTTTAAATTGCTTCTCTGGCATGGGACAGTGCTCTGGAAATGACTAGTGGTCTAGCATGTGTGATTAGGGGTGAAGGAGCTTGAACTCATGGCTTTGTGCCGCTAGGCAAAGTGTTCGGTCCCTGAACCAATGGGGGACGTCCTTCTGTACATATGTCTCTCTTATTGGTTGATGAATAAAACACTGTTTGGCCGACAGAAGCAGGAAGATAGGCGGGGCTAGGAGCCGAGGAGAATTCTGGGAAAGGTAGGCAGAGAGGCATGGCAAGAAGTCGCCATGTAGACCAGAAAGAAATAACAGGTTCAGCCATTCTCCGGTAAGCCAAGACCACATGGATATACATAGATCAATAGAAATGGGTTAATAATTAAGACAGAGCTAGTCAATAAGAAGCCCTAGCCATTGGCCAACAGTTTTAAAATTAATATAGCTTCTCAGTGTGTTCATTTGGGGCTGAAGCGGCGGAACCCGGCGGGACAAGAAAAGGACAGCAGCACTGAGCTACATCCCCAGCCCTGGGATTAGGAGTCTCAGGAAGCACAGGGACTATTTGGTGGGATTCCCATCACAGAGCAAGCCCCAGTCTGTGCAGTCACTTTGTGGTCACCCCTCTGCTGATCCCTAGAGAGGTTCTGACAAAGATCCAGAATCCCTGAGACGTTCGTGTGTGTGTGTGTGTGTGTGTGTGTGTGTGCGTGTTCATGTATATATGTATGTGTATGGTGTCCTGGAAGAGATAAAAGGATACCCATGCTGTATTTGGAATGACAGGTTTTTCTAGTTTGGGTAAAGAATAAAGATCTTCCCCATAGACTTACTCAGGACTAAAGCCTGGAAGTCTAGCCACAGGCCTCTCTTGGGGCAATGATGCAGAGGCAGAGGATGGAAAAGGGAAGGAGGAAAGAGCGTAGATGCAAGTCCTCCAAGGTTTTCTTCAGAGTCGTTTCTAAAATGAAACTCCTTCCTTGCATTACCATTCTCGTTTTAGAGTTGAGGCAGCTGAGATAGGGGCGTAAACACCAAAGGCCCCAGCTGGTTACGACAGAGCTGCCTATCCCTGCCGTATCATCACCTCAGCCTGCACTCCCAACTCCCAAGCTCTGCGCAGCTTTCAACCTGCCTTGTTAACTGAGTCAAATGCCTGATAAAGATCCACACAGAGTTCAGGAAACATTGGGGAAAAATATATATATGTATATATATTTAGACAGGCAAGGGGGTGCACATCTTTAATCCTAGCACTTAGGAGACAGAGAAAGGCAGACCTTTATGAGTTCAAGTCCAGCCTGGTCTATATGAGGAATTCCAGGTCAGCCAGAGCTTCATAGTAAGATCTTGACTCAAAAAGAAAAAAAATCATTACATTTAGAGTATGTCGTGTGTGTGTGTGTGTGTGTGTGTGTGTGTGTGTGTGTGTGTGTGTTTGGGTCTGTGTGTGTGAGCATGCGTGTGCACATGCCTCCACATCTGAGCACACGCATGCACCCTGGCATGCATGTGGAGATTAAAAGACAACTCAGTTCTCTCCTCATCCTATACAACTCCTGTGGATCTAATTCATATGGTCAGGCCCCAACCACAAAGTACTGAGACTTGTGACTGTATCACTGTGCAAATGACGGGTCTCATTGGCCAGTGCAGGAATGCCCGTGCTTTCTAGTTATTCTGTATGTTCTAGGCATGGTCCGGAATGTATTCACTCCCGTTTGTCTGATACTGATCTCAGACAGAACAGGATGTACCATTGTGCTTTACTATTCACACAGACAAAAACAATCAATACAGGTGCTGGCTAACTTGGCTTGACATAACACCCCCTCCACACACACACAGTAAGGGAGGAAAGGGCTGGACCACTGTGGGAGCAGTGGGAGCCCTTCCAACACTTTCTCATCTATCCTATCAGCAGCAGCAGACTAGCCAACCCGTTACACACAGAGACCCGAGGTTGTGAGTGGGAACAAATTCCTATCGTTCCAACCCTGATTGATTAGTGCTGAGGTCACTGCTAACTAACGATTGCCAGTTCCCGAATCTCCACGACTCAATGGGCGAATAAAGCCTAAATTCAACACACTTGAGCCTGCAGACACAGGTTCTTCTTAGGGCAATGGCAGGGAAAGGAAACTTAAAACAAACAAAACCACCACCTGTGATCAGGCTGAAGAAGTGAAGACTGCCATGGGTGGAGGGGGTTCCTTGTAGTGCCTTGGTCTCCCTACAATCAGTCCACCACTGACTGATGCTGGCACAGCCACTGCCTTTGTTTCCCATGGCCCCGCCCTCATACATTCCATTGCCTTCTCCGTGAGTGCACTATCCTTCTCAACGCTCTCCAACTCCTCATCTTCTACCACCTACATGTAATAGTCCATAACACTCTCCATTTTTTTCCCCACCTGTCTCCTTAGCTCCCACAGCCAGCTGTGGAGGGAACTTTCTCTTCAGGTTAGGCAACATTTTCAAGGATGTTTAGCCTCTTTCCACAAATCTCTGACAGAGACTGCGTAGCCTATTAGAGTCTCCAGAATGTTCGGACACCATCAGAATGAAGTACTGTTTTTCTGTTTGAGGCTCCCCGAGTACATCTGAACAACTAATGGAGGAGGTCCTCTTAAAGCTTTAGGAAAGCTGAGGTGGCTCTGCTGTCAATAGTATCGAATGCTGCTGCTTGCCAACTTTCCACTTGGTGGAAGACATTTCCTGAAGATGCACATTGTGAAGCAGCCACAGAACCAGCAGTGGCTGGGCCAAACCCTGATTAAAATTCTTGCCGGTGGCTCCTTTGCCAATGTAGTCCTGTGTTTCCACCTGTTGGAAATATAGCTGCCTGTCAATGTTGAAGAATGCCAGCACCTTTCAGATGTTGCAAACGCAGTATCCCACTTCTAAAATACCAACAGACAAACATTTTAAAACCTCAAACGTCCAAGAATTGGAAAACATTGAATCTTGCTGCATTTTAAGGTAGAGGCAGCTACATGACATAGGTGAATGTTTCTATAAAATGAGACTGGCAATAGCATTATTCATGCTTCAAACACAAGAGTCTTGCTTGTTTGTTTGCTTGTTTTCAAGGCAGAATTTCTCTGTGCAGCCCTGGCTGTCCTAGAACTCACTTTGTAGACCAGGCTGGCCTTGAACTCACAGAGATCTGCCTGTGTCTGCCTCCCGAGTGCTGGGACTAAAGGTGTGTACCACCACCCAGCGAAATTGACTTCTTTTAATTAATCAGATGAGGTGTGATTTTGAAACTCAGACATGCTTGTTAGTTATTTAGTTTCTGGTACTGAGTTTTCCTTCTCAATTTTTATCCAGCAAGTTACTTATGGAATCTATTCAGGTGAAAATGTTCTAGCTTAATGTTGACTGTCAATAAGTTGACCCTGGTATAACAGTAGAGAGGGCACATCTTAGCAATCAGGTGGCCTTGGCTTTATTCTGACACTGTTTCTTTCTAGGTTGGTCACACTGACCACACCTCATTGGCACCATGGGCCTCTGTTATCTCATTTGGTCAATGGCTATAAAACGACAATAACAAACACCTGACCTCTCTGTCTCTTAACATTGTGGTGAGGATTAACTAAGGTCCTATTTGTTACATTAGTTTTTCAGCTCTGAAGTGCTACACAACACACAATATTCCATCTACCATTACCTCAGAATTCCTCTCAGATTACATCGCCTCCGATGCATTATTTAGGAAAAGTACGAACTTGAACGCCATACGGGGTCCTTGTTGGCGCTGCAGATGTTGGTTAATTTTAGATTCTAAAAGAACAAAAGAACAGAAGTACTACCAGGCAAATCAGCCCCTCTTTAGCTTTTTCTTCGAAGTCTCCTATTATCTGAACACTGAACTAAAAATGGCAGGCTAAATATTATAGAAGATTACATCATTTTGAAGCATTGAAATTCTGTATAGCCAAGCCCTTTTGCAGAACACATGTTTATTCCTTGCAAAGCACATGGCCGATGAATTTAATGCTATAAAATTAATTACAGTTATGGTATTTTGCAGACCTAAGTAAATGAATTTCAGCCTTTAACTTTGAATGCCAGTCAGGAGAAGCATGACAAACCGGGAAGAACCCAGAAGAATATGCAATCCATGTGGGTGGCCACAGACTCTCTTGAATTTAGGGAGAACTGAGGTAAGTGGATTTTTTTTTTCAGAAGACCAGGTCTGACTGACGTGCTCATGAGAGCTGCTTTTATGGCCGCCCATTTTGGCAGCTCTGACCTTCTTAGGTGCTCTGCATGTATAAGACACCCCCATTCCATATCCTCCCATTTCTCTGGTCGCACACGCCTGAGCAAGGGGTGTTTCGTAAAATCTAGGTGGCATCTCTCACTCTATCTTTTGTTTGCACACCACCTACTCATGAAACATAACCTAGAACAAGCCAGGCATTGCACGTGTTGAATTCTTTTGGAGTGGAGACAAAGGATGTTTCATGTCAGAGCCTATGCATTCAAACAGTAGGTTTGAAAGGATCCAATTAATGCTCTAGGCCTACATTTTAAAGACCATGTTTTAGAGAATAATTCTGTCCTAAGGCTGGTCACTTACATCTTAATGCCTCAAGATATTGACAGAATAACACTCTAGTTTGAAATACATTTCTTTCTTTCTTTTTTTCAAGACAGGGTTTCACTATGTAATCTTGGATGTCCTGGAACCCACTGTGTAGACCAGGCTGGCCTTGAACTTACAGAAATCTGCCTGCCTCTGCCTCCCAAATGCTTGTATTAAAGGTATGTGCCACTATGTCCAGCAAACTTTCAAACAGAGGCCATAAGTATCTTAGTTTTGAAAAATTTGGTCTAAAAGAGGCAAAACCTCAGGCTTGGTGACATAGGCCTGAGGTCTTTGCACTAGGGAGGCCATCACATAATCAGCTAGGCTATACACAGAGTTCCAAGTCAGCTTAAGCTATGTATTTCTTGAGACACTGCCTCAAAAAGTTGTAGAAGAGAGAATGTAATGATGATTCAGTGACTAATGGCACTCATTGCTCTTGTTGAGGACCCAGATGGGCTTGAAGCCCCCACATGGTGGTTTGGAACCACCTATCTGACACCAACTTCTGACTTCCATGGGCACTCACATTCATGTACATATACATACATGAAGATACATACACACACATTAACAAAAAAGAATAATATCAACCAGCCCTTACTCCACCCAGCGCAGATGCTAACCTCCCTAGTCCAAAAGGCCTAATAAGACAGCCTCCAACTGCCTCCAACTGATTCCAACTGATTCCATGCTGCACAGTTCTCTACAACTGAAACAAAATGGTAACCCTCCAAGTAGTTGTCCCGGGTGAACTTTGAATCGGCCCAGATGATTCCAGCCTTGAATTCTAAATGGAGTCCAGCAAATTCATTCACTCCTGAAGGTGAACTAGAATCCATTCCCTCAAACACACAAGTATAATTCCCCCAGGTTATTATTTGTTCCCTTCGTGTTTTTAGTTTTACCAGTGAGCTGGGCTTATGTAGAGACTTCAAGGGAAGAAGAAAACTCTGGTTTGGTGTCAGTCCCTGGGTATGGCCCAATGGTAGCATCACTCTTACCAAGAATAGAGGACTCTGGGAATTAATTGGGGAAACTATTAGTCCAACTATGACAACAACATGAGTTTAGTTCATCTCATTCTGTTTGAAAATACTGCATTAACTAAAAGTTATTTGATTGCCAAAGAGAGAAAGGTGTTAGCCAAACTAGCCTAATCAGAGAGATAAATTCGACTCAGTCAGCGAAGCTGCTGCCACATAAATGTGAGAATGAATGTAGGTCTCCGGTTCCCATATAAAAGCAGGGTGTGGTGGCATGCGTCAGTATCCCTAGTGCTGGGAGACACTGATGAGGAGACCCCTGGAGTTTGCTGTCTGGTCAGTCTAGCCAATCAGTGAGCTAAGAGTTAGGTGAGAGACCCTGCCTTAGAAAAACAACAACAACAAAACAATCAGGTGGAGAGCTATCAAGAAAGGGCAGGCATCTGCCCTGAACATACTTACACATACATGCCCACACACATACAGATTCGCGCACACACACAATAAAGTAAAATAAAAGGGTAAGTTAGTTGGCCCACTGAGTTACGTCACTGGGGTGGGGCTTGAAGATTACAAATGTCACTCCAATTCCAGTTTGTCTTCTGCTTCACGCTTACAGTAAAGGATTCGAGCTCTGGGCACCCTGGCCTTGCTGCCATTCCTGCCCCTGGCTGTCACCCTATCCCACCATGGTGGACTCTAACACTCCGGAACTGTAATCTTAAATGAACTCTTCCTTCTATAAGCTGCCTTGGTCATGGTGTTTTATTACAGTGACAGAAAAGTAATTAACCCAACCAAATATGAATAATTTAAGCATCTAATTCAGATGACGCTTGTACAGTCTTCATATACTGCACCCCAGGACCTACCTGATTCTCTCTACACACTTTGAAATCCAACGTCTTTAGTACTGGTTCTATTTTTAAGTATTTTCAATCAAGCGTCTCTGATATTAGTTCCATTCTTAGGCTAGCTTTCCCTGCATGTGTCCAAGATACTCCGATTTCAATGGGGACTCAGTTTAGAATGTCTAGAATTGCTCGCTGTAGCCAGGGGAATAGTAAATATTGTACGCTTCACTCCTGCTGCAAGGAGACAGAGGCCAGGGTTGGGACATCACTGTTCTCAGGGCCCAAACCAAAGAAGGGTTGTCAGTAGAGTCATGTTCTCTACAGACACCCACACACCAGGAAGCCAAATAGTGTCATCAAATACCGTTCTTCACTGAAGAGGGGATTCTGAATGTATCCTCAGGCCAGCATCCAAGTCTCAGCAGGTGGGGGGGGGCATGTGAAAGCCAAAGGTGAACAGAATGTTTAAGTGAGATATTTGCTCAGGAGAAGAGAGCCTGAGTTGGGAGCAAATCAGAAGCACTGGCAATAAAAAATGGTCAAAGGCTATTTGACCCCCGGCAAGGGTGGCACTAGCCTGTTTGGATCAGTATTCATTGTTACAAGTCTTCAGTTCCAAACCTAGCATCCTTATCTGACAATGCATTTCAGAAATGCGCTGTATGAGCCAGGCAGTGGTGGCACATGCCTTAAGTCCTAGCACTCGGGAGGCAGAGGCAGGCGGATCTCTGTGAGTTCGAGGCCAGCCTGGGTCTACAGAGCTAGTTCCAGTATAGCCAGGACTACACAGAGAAACCCTGTGTCAAAACAAAAATGCACTGCATGATGAGTTAAGATGTAGATGCTCAAGAGCTTGCAATCCAGTCACTGAGGTGCACTCAGAACATCGAAGTCTCTCCAGACTCTTCTTTTGTGAGAACATCACTCCAACTATTGTTCATTGCAGGAAAGGCAGATGAAATGTTTTAAACTTTTCTTATTGGAAAAAACACAAAGATGCCGTTTACAAGCCAAGAATGGGGAAGTGTTCTTAATGGAATGCCAAAGCTAATCCCTGGAAAGCTGAGGTGGTAGTCCGGTAATCCAGTCATGCCATTTTAGAACATTCCCAGAATTTTTTTTAAACAAAGTCTGTTACAGACTGAGAGACTCCTGAGAATTTACCTGAAGGCTATTCTTGTTTCTATACATGCTAGGTTATTCACTGCAGAACTGTTTGCAACAAGCAGCAAAGACTGGAAAAGATCCAAGTGCTCGCCAATGGGGGAATGGTTAGCAAGCTGCGGCATATCCTGCGGTGAAACACTATACAGTTGTTTAAAAGGACGAGGAAGTTCTGTTTGAACTGATAGGTGAAATCACCAAGTTACAATGCCAGACAGAAAGGCAGTGTGTAGATAAGGGAATGCAACCTGGCACTTTTCGTATAGAAGAGAAAATATATACAAAAGTGCTCATATTTGAAGAGACATAGAAAAATATACAGAGAACCAACCTAAATAACTATCACTACCCATAATGGTGAATGAGAACTGAGTAAGGGGATGGCGAGGACCCAGGTCACTCTACTCCTTTTTTTGTTTTCATTCATGACTTGTGAGGATATTGGCTGATCATAAATGTTCACTAAAAAGAAAAAAGTTTAAGAGAAATCGTTCAGAAGGTGCAAGGTAATTTCATAAAAGTTGCTATTAATAAAAAAAATTCTCAAATCAATGATCCAAGGTATGCTGTTGGTGGGACTCAAGCAGGCAGCTGCAGGAGACATCTACACTCTGGTCTTTCCAGTATCTTCAGACACCTGGATTGTTTTAATATGTTTCTTTAAAAAAAATCAAACAGCCAAACAGAAATTGTGGAACATGGTGTTTTCAATGAGTGTGTACTGACCAGCTATCACAACACTCGGGGAGCTGAGCAAGGACTGTGAGTTCAAGGCGGCTCACGCCACACAGTAAAAAGTGGTTTCAAAAAAGCCAAAGCAGAGATAAATAAGTGAGGGTAACATTTCCCCTAAAAGTTGGCTTGCTGCATATAATTGTAAATGCTGAGAGTTTAGTATCTATCTTCACCAGAAGGTGGGACTCTTGGCCACTTGACTAGATGGTGCCAGGGGCCCTTCTGATGCCACGCAGTAGTCTGTGCACAACTCATACCTGAGCTCTCCACAGATGGGACTGGATTCTGATGTTTTCTTTCCCATCATGAATTTCCTTTAGGGCAAGGGCTGTGTCTTATTCTTGAAGTTTTATAGTCTCAGTGCCTGCTACAGAATTGGTATGCAATAGACATAATTTTCACACACCAAATTACTTATAACTTGATAGCTTCCTCTGCCATGCTAATCCATCAGTAAAACTGTTCAGTTCTATCTGGAAAAAAATACCTTGAAATCTTCACTGAATGTGTCATCTCCATCATGGCCACCCTAATCCAGATTTTCATCATCTATTGCCTGAACCAAAACAATTGGTCTACCTTCTGATCCTTTGCCCTGAGAATGCATTCCCTGTAAACACTTAAAAGTGACTTAGGAAACCAATAATTAAGTCTTATCAGATCATATCCTTCCTCAAAATTCTTCAAAGAATTATGATTCCATTTAGAGTAAGATTTAAACTCTTCACTCTGACCCTCAAAACCCCACAGTTTCTGGTCTCATCTGTTTCTTTGTAATTCGACCAACACTGTGCCTTCTTCCTTGTGTTCCTGAAGTTTCTGCTCCTGCCTTGGGGCTTTGCCTTTGGTAGAACTGTTCTCTCACCTGTATTTTGTGTGCTTTCTCGTGACCAAACACTGTTTCCTCAGGGGTGCTTATCCCAGACCACTCCAGTTACATCAGTGTTGAGCTGTTTGTAGGTCCTTTCTACTATAGATTAGACTCTTTCATGGTTTGTATTTGCTGCCCCCCCCCCCCCCCCCGTGATGTAAGTGTTACAGATTTTCTTGTTCATCCTTGTATGCTCAAGTGCCCAGAGCAGGGCTGGCAGATAATGACTTCAAAAAGTTGTTGAGTGAATAAAGGTCTCTAAAACAAATCACAAATATTTATCTTTGCCTGTTCTGAGAACGGTTTATGTGACTAATTACAAAACAAATAAATAATCATGAAGAAGGCAGAGACCATCATGCTTGGCTCTTGAAGAAACAGTATAACTGAGGTAACAATTTGGGGAAATACGCTTCTAAAAAAAAGTAAATTCTATCATACACTAGTCTATAGAACAGGCAGACATAGGCAATAAGTCAAGGGAAAGGGACAGAAAAATGTCCAGATGTTGGGTTTTCATTCGTGCTGCTAAAACCCATCAGGAGACAGCTTTCTAGCTACAGTTGTTTTAACACCCATTCTCTACATAAAAGGTCCAAGATTGGGACATTTTCTGACTTGCAGGCTAGCACAGCTAATGAGCATCAAGATTTTCCTGCTGAAGCTTCCTGCTCTCTTTCACCAGCAGCATTCTGGGAATGTGAACATGCTAGAGGGGACTGTCTCAGGGGCAGAGGTCCACAAAGGCTTCACCAGGGAAAGTTGTTGTTCAAATGGGGCTGTGAAAACAACAACAACAGTTTTCCAGTCAAGGAGGCATAATTAGGGTAAAAATGTAGTGACAAACAACAACAAGAATATATATATATGCAGTATATGCATATATTATATGCAGTATATGCATATATTATATGCAGTAAAGTCCAGAAGGGGCAATACTACAAAAAACAGTCTGTGCTATTTTACAGGCTGTTGGGTAGCCCTTGGAAACTGGATTGAAGTAGACAGATCTGGGTTTTCGGAAGAAAATGACAATGGCAGATTGGTGGGTGAATTGGAGCGTGAAGAAAGGAGTTACAGAGCTTCGTTCGATTGTGCAAACGAGCTGAGTGAGGGCAGAAGAGAAGGGAAGGACCTAGTCAGAACATGTGTGTTTGTGTGCACTGGAGTCACCTATTCACACACACACACACACACACGAATTAAAATTCCAGCTGCAGACAGGCATGGGGGCCTTTCTGGAGAGTGATGAAAACACTCCATGTTCTTGATACCTATGGTGGTCATGGACAAATGTATATTTCAAAACAGAACATAAAATGAGTGTATTTTATTGCCCCATAAGAAGCACTCAAGATAGCAGAAATGTAATTCCTTATAAAATACAGGGAGTACTAAACACATTATTTAAAAACTATTAACAACTGACTTAGGAAAAAACCACCCAGGAAACTGCTGTGCACTTATCAGTTGCAAACACGTGCAGCAAGCAGTCCACCATTGTTCTAGCTGCTTCAGAAGCCAGGGCCAGATGTACTGGGTCACTAGCCATGTGCAGGGTCTGTCCTAGGGGACTTAAGCCCGGCCCTTCCCACCTCCATGCGTGGCCCCCACTTTCCCAGCCCGGTGTCACCCTGTTGACTTTCCCACTTTGGGAGCAGCCGAGACAGGGAAGGTACTTGAAGACTAGAACATGACTCATCTCTGAGTAACACAAAAGCCTTCCCTTATTGATTGATTTTAGGCCGATGGCCAATACAGCGGCCTCATTTGGCACCATTCCCTCAGCATCACTTCCGAACTGTCCTTCCAGGGCTCAGCTTAAAACCTACTTTGTACAGGAAACCATTTTTAAGTTGGTAGGAAGGGGAAACCTGATCCTTCCATTCAGCTACCAGGATGGACAAGTCGCTCTGAGTAATCATCGACTTCTTGGGTTTGTTTTGGGATCTCTGGTTCTGTCACTAAGTCTTCGTGACCTTGAAGAAGGTAGGGGTAATGTAAACCTATCTCGTAGGGTGCTGTAGACTGAGTCAGCTAACGTAAGTGTTCGTCAAGCGTAGCACTGAGTAGGTGCTCAGTAAACACACGGCTATGCTTTCTGAGCAATTTTTCTTTGTGCTCTTTGGGAGCACCCTCGCCAATTCTGTATGCCCTCAGGAGACACTGCAGAATGATGTTTAGGAAGTGTGCAGGTCAAGGATAAAGTTGGGAAAGATTTATCTAATAAATATGTAGATGAGAAGAAATTGTTCTCAGGAGATGGGGAAGAAATGAATTTGATTCAGAGGTGGTGGCAAAGGTCTTTGCTTGCATTTCCTTCTCCCATTCACTTAAAAGTGTATCTTGCCAAAAGAAGGGGACAGAAGGTCTCATATTGATGAATGTGGAGCCTGCAAAACTCTGTGCCAGTACACCTGGTATTTCTTCACGCCAGCTGGGAGAGGAGCTTGGGTCTTGGTGTTTTACTACTGTGGTTTCCTGGGCTGGGCAGCTGGGTGCCTAATAATGATAAAAACCATAATAATACTTCATAATTATGTACTGCCCTCTGCCAGACTTGGATTTAATTACAAAGACTATGACGGAACTGGCAACAGCTTGTTCCCTGTTGGGGTGCAATACCCAAGGGCCTGGAAATACAAAGCGAAGTGGTGACTGAAACCCCCTGCAGGGCCTATCCTGGCACCTCACCCAGAGTTCTTTGGGTCCGAGGCTCATCATATGAAACAAAGAGTGCTTTTAAATCACCCACATGTACTTGGCACTGCCGAGTAAAGCAGTATTTACGAAGCAAATACTGTCACATGTGGGGGTACAACATCATGGGATCCCAGGCCTAGAAGGTACCAAGCTGGGTGATATCATTCACACTCCAGTAGGTGAGTTCATCGACCTTGCCTTCTGACTGGGCTAGGACTGCTTTTGTGGCAGCCTGTTTTAACCGCCAGGGGACTGACCAATTCACTGAACACTCACTTGTGAGCACCTGGTCCGAGTCAAGGCACTGTACAGGCACAAAGAGGTATAACAGTACTCCTGCTGGACATGGTAGCTCACACCCGTAATCTCAGCACTCAGGATGAGACAGGACTGCCATGAGTTTCCCGCTACAGAGGAAGACCCCTGATGGGGGATGTCTTTCTGTGTATATGTTTCTCTTATTGGTTAATGAATAAAACACTGTTTAGCCAATGAGGCAGGAAGATAGGTGGGTCTAGGAGACAGGAGAATTCTGGGAAAGGTAAGTAGACTGAGCCCGCCACACACAGCTACCATGTAGCCCACCAAAGGAATAACTGGTCCAGGCATTCTTCGGTAAGCCAAGACCACGTGGAAATGCATAGATTGGTAGTTATGGGTTAGTAATTAAGACAGAGCTAGCCAATAAGAAGCTCTAGCCACCAGTCAACATTTAATAACTAATATAGTATCCTTGTGTTTATTCGGGGCTGAAGCAGTGGCAGGACCCAGCCGGGACAGAAAGCTCTAGTTACAGACCCTGTTTCAAAAAAAAAAAAAAAAAAAAAAAAAAAGGAAAAACAAAAACAAACCACCACCCCAAAAAATATCCAAAACAAACATACAAAGTGCCCCATCTGATTCTGACCTCTGTTGAGGACGTTCATCTAGAAGCTGTAACAGAAAACAGGACAAGCTCTCAGTAGATGAATGAAACCAAGGCCGGGTGAGAAAGGACCAAGGCTCTGAAGATGAGGAAAAGCAAGAGGGAGGCAAGGTGATGGCCAGCAATCGCAGGAGGTTCTCCTAGGCCTCCCTTCTTTTAGATTTTGCAATGCATATCCCCCCTGGCTTACCTGGTTATTAACGTTTGTCTAGTTATTAACTGTTTGTCTTGCCCCATTCGGCAGCCTCGACAGTTTGGTTGACCACTAAATTTTGAGCCAATGCTAAAATGCTCAATAAATATTGGCCTAATGATTAAACGGCACAAATGGTAACGGAGAGAAGGCATTTAGTAGACATAGTCCAAGTAACACCATGAGAGGTATTAGTGTGCCGGCCAGCTCGGCGTCACTACAGCCATTGACTTACGAAGAGAACACGTTTATTCTGGCTCAGTTTTGGAGGTTCCCGTCCTGATCTGGCAGGCTGCTTCTTTACAGGCCTTCTATGGGGTGAAGGGCCAGCACATTGGGGCACGTTCTCTTTTGTTTTTTGTTGTTGCTGTGGAAAACACACCAGCTCAGGGAGGAAAGGGTTAACTTAATCTGACAGCTCATCACCAAGGGAATCTGAGGAGGAATCAAAGCAGAAATCACAAAGGAAAACTGCTTACCGGCTTGCTCCTAGGCTCACATTCAGTTAGCTACAGTTCTTATACAGCCTAGGCTCACTGCCCAGGGAAGGCACGGCAAACATTGGCTGGGCCTTCCTACATCATGATCAATCAAGAAAATACCCATGAACCAACGTGATCAAGGCAGCCCTCCATTTGAGACCCCCACCCCCACCTCAGGTAACTGCTTCAGGTCAGGATGACAGCTGAGGCTAACTAGAAGAGGGCAGGGGTGCAATGCTGAACAAAACTCCTCAGATCATGGGCAGAAAGTGAAGAAAAGAGATGGGGGTCTCAAAATCCACCTCGAGGGCACACCCCCCAATGACCTAAAGCTTCCCACTAGGCTCTCTGCCTTTTCAAGATTTCCATCACCTTTGTGCCGGGGACAAGAGTAACTCACAGGCCTGTGGAGAACAGCGCAGATCCGAACTATGGCCGATAGAGAGATGCTGGAACAGTAAGAAGGTGGGTGGGGCATTTCTCTCAGGCTCCAGGAGCTCTCGGGAGGAAGATATAAAAGTGGTACTATCAAGCGAGATGAGGAAAAGAAGAGAGCAGGCTTTGTGAACTTGAGAAGGTATGAGTTCCAAACATTATTCCAACAGACAAGGGTCTAGAAGCGCCTTGTATGCAGAGCTGGGCCTCCTTGATTGGATCTGAATGGTTAGATCCACTAGAGAGCAGTAAAAGTGTGCCTCCCAACGAGGGCTGGGGGTCAGACCCTGGGACTTTGGAGGATTCAACGGAGAACAGACATTAAAAATAACTGAAAAGGACAATCTGAGTGTACAATTCGAAGAAAGGGAGGGTGGGGGTTGAAGGAGTCCAAGAAAAGCATTCACAAAACATGTAGTCTGCAGTCTCCACGGCAAGACATCCAAGACTAAACGTGGTCACTAATCCCAATCTTGAGCAGGCTGAAGTACAAACACCACTAAAAAAAGTGTCCAGCCTGGGCTACACAGTGAGTTCCAGGGCAGCCTGGGCTATAGAGTGAGGCTGTTTCAAACACACAGGACTAAAAAGTGACCCCTGAACTTGGATATATGGATGTCTATGACAAAAGGTCCACTTTCAGTAGATTCGCAGGGAGAACAGACCGCATTTGAACCATGAGGTAAAACGGGAAAAGCACTGGAAAGCGATCGTAGGTATGTCTGAGAGTCAGAGGTCGGTCAATTTATGAATGGAGACCAACTTTCTAAAGGGCCAGACGAGGAGTCTCCGGGTATCACAGTGTCTCAGATACACTTCTCTGTCCTTGCAGCCATTTCGATGGAGGGGGAGGATATGATCCAGATAAAGTACAAGCTACAACCCCTCCCTCCCCACCTTCCCACCCCGTGTATGAGTCATGCTTGCAGCTGAGAGCTTGCAAAGGGTGCCCGGCTTCCCGGGAATACTGGAATTCAGTGACTCGGATGGCTCCAGGCTGGAGGGCGCTGGGGAGACTCATTCACGATTTCCTACCCAGCACTCGTCACCTCCATTCAGCATTTCCCTCTCAGCCTCCCTGACGGAGCCCGAACGAACAAAGCTCCTTCCCACCCGCACCGCAGACTGAACCCCCTCCACCCTTCGCGCCCCGCAGCGAACCCTTAACGCGGCCACGTGACCCCCTCACCCCAGCCTCCCAGGCTCGACGGCCTCGCCCCCTCCCCGCAAGCCCTAGCCCGCTTCGCCCCGCCCACCGCGCCCACGTGACCGCCTCTCTCCCACCTGACTGGCTCCGCCCTCTTCGGACGAACCCGGCCGCTGTCGCAGCTGCCCGACTCCAAAATGGCAGCCGCGCACGGCACGCACCCGCGCGGCCGGACCTCCTTGACTCGCCGGCCTCCCGACTCTAGCTCCCAGCCTCCCTCCTCGGGCCTTCACCTACCCGCCTCTGGATTGGCCGACGGGAGTCCCGCCCCTCCAGAGCCCCGCCTGCCATTGGTCACGGTAGGCTGCCCTTCAGAGAGGCGTGGCCCCGCCTCCCCCCCCCGCCCCGGGAGGTATTTTCCATTCCGGTGGGGGATTGGGGGGCGGGGGGAGGGGAGAGGGTGACGAGGGGCCGGGAAGGGGTGGGGGCTGGCGGGGGCATCCGGCCGAGCTGGGGTCCCCGGGCTCCGTCCGGAGGAAGCGAGGCTGCGCCGGCCGGCCGAGCAGACAGGAGCCGAGGACGGGAGTGCGAGCGGCTCCGGCTCGCTCTGTCGCTGACTGCGCTGCCCCGGCCCGTCCTGCCTGGCCTGGCCGCAGGTGCCCTGGATGAGGCCGCCCCGCGTGCCCCTGCCGCCGAGTGTCCCCCGCGGTCGCCTCTCCTTGCCCGGGTCCCTTCCTCGGGCGGGCGCCTCCGCACCTCGGCGCGGGCGGCACGGCCCAGGGCCGGGATGGAGCGGCCGGGAAGAGGAAGACAAGCCGGGGCATTGAGCCCCTGCGCACCGTACCGCGCGTAGTGGGAGCTTGCGCGCAGTAGGCTCTCGGTACGTTTCGGAGGAGGGGATTGCTTTTCGGTTGAAATCAGGGCGCCTAAGGGGAATGAAGGGGTCTCTGGGACTGGTTGGAGGGCATTCGTCCTCGGGGTCTCTTCGGTGGGTCGGGACTGGGTGGAGGGGGTGGCCGGGCACCCGCTGTCAGGAGAGGGTACCAGGCAGTTCACCTGGAGCTCCAGAGCTCCGACCTGAGGGTCCTCAAGGTCGACGGTGAAAGGTGTACCGGGAGATGAAAGAAGGAGCCCGGGAGCGTGGATGCGGGGACAGACGGGAGCATCTCCGGGGGGTTAACCTGGGGTGGTTAGTACAGGATGCGGAGGTGGCCACAAGGAAGACCCCGCTTCAAGTCCTTGGGCTCTCAATAAATGGTGCTGGGGTTTGGGCATCCGAGTGGCTGAAGCGGAGTGACTTTGTAGGGAGGGAGTTGCATTGATAGAAGGATGCTAAAGAAACAGCGTAAGTACATCTTGGTTTGGGTCTCAACTTTGAATGCTTGGGATATCAGTCACGAGATTTTGACATTTTGGCGTTCCAAGCAAAGGTGGCTTGCTGCTGGACTTGGTCGGTGATCCTTTATTTTAAATTGTGTGTATATATTTGATAGGTTTTGGCACTTAGCAGTTTTCCTGGATATTCTTAAAACTACACCTTTAAATGCTGGTAGCAGCTTCCCCATCCGCACTGGAGGCTAGCTTCTTTCAAAGTTAACATTAGGCTGGACTGTACTATTAACGATTTTTGACATTTATCCTAGAAGACTAATAAGTCATGCTTGCTTTTTACTGCTTCTTTACAAGGTAGTGTAAAATTGAACTACCTGCTCTATAGAAGTTTAAGAATGTTTTTTTTTCTTTAAGTAAGTATTGAAATAAGAAGGATGCTGGTATCAGAAAGCAGTGCTAAAATCAGAGTGTTGTAACAGTCGGGCATCTTAGTCAGATGCATACTTTAATCATAATATATTTTCACGTATTCGTAGTCCGTTTTTGAGACTGGCTTAGAAACGGAAGCGAGACATGAAGCATGAGGCAATGGCTGTTGTCCAGAGTTCACCTTTGTGGCTGTCCTGCAGGGATATTAGCTTTTTCCTTTCCATCGAAAGGAGTAAGCTCAGAATTGCACAGCCAGCCTTTTATCTTTTTTTTAAAGTCATATTCTGTATCACTCATTTCATACATTTGTTGAGTTCTCTACGGTTTACAAAATGAAAACTCGTTTGATTTAGGAAGTACTTAAAATTTAGGGGAAAAATTCTGGAGCATATCTTGCCGGCTAACTCAGGCATTTCTGCAAAAAGGCGCTAATGTTTTTAATTGGCCTTCTAAGTGCTTGAATAAGTAATGACTAATTATATATTTTTCTCCTTATTGTCCTTGAATTTTACTATTTGTCCTTAGGGAGAATGTACTGGCATACAAAACAGCAGCTTAAAATATTGAAACCTAACACCTTTTGACATTATAATGGCTTCTACATCATTCACCCCGAGAATGGCAAACCGGTAGTGAGGCTGGCTTTCCCTTTTCACCTTGTTTGGAGTGGACTGTTTCCTATGATTGTGGGCCTAAAGCAAAACAATTTACTGGCTGTGAAGTAATGGTGATAACTTACACAAAATGAGAATGAGAGGCTTGGAGAAGAGATGCCGATGAGTCATTTCTCTTAGAGCTGGAAGAGTAGAAGGTGGAGATGATTATTTTGTAGATTAGGAAACCAAGGCCCAGAGCTTTTGAAGGGACTAAATTGCTAGTTGCTATCGGAGTCAGGATTAGTGGGCCTGACTCTGGAGTGTGTTCAGTTATTTTCCTACTTTATCACCTGCATACTGTTCATTTCTAAGCCTGCTAGTGCCAGCTATCAATGATTTTTCGCTTATTTGTAATGCCGTTTCTTTGTAACGGCAGAGAACTTTGAGTGCTTCATACATGAAATGGTGCAAAACTGCATAAGCCTTCATTTAAAAGTTGGAAACAAAGTGCCGCATTATTAGTGAGAATGCTAATAGTTTCCTCTTATTGCAGAGACAAAACTGTCATCTGGACTAAAATATTAAATGAGCATCTTAGGCTAAACTAGTGTTCTAGCTCTGTGCTAAAATTAATTGAGGCTTTTAGAATTCAAAGGGGGTTTTGTATTTTTAAGTGAATTGTCTGAAAATTTCTAAGCGTGGGGGTTTTCGTATGTTAACATGGATTTTAATTCCTTTAAAAGGAAGTAGAATTACATAACTGTGAAAATACAATTTATGCCATAGTTGTAACAGAGACAGGAGTTGTATTTCAGCCACTTAATTCGAAGCTGTCCTAGTTGGGTGTGGTGCAATAATCAATAATCACAGCCTTTAGGAGGTGGGGGCAGGGTAGATGCCAGTTAAGGGACAGCCAGGGCTACATGAGCACAATTCAAGGACAGCCAGAGCTACATGGTAAAATCCTATCTGAAAGAAAAAGGAAGTACCTTCTTTATGGCATATTGGTGAGGATTAATTGTGCCTAGCACATAGAAAGGGCACAGTAGTATTAGACATTATTTTCTGTGTTTCATTAGTTTAATTAGGATGTATGCCCTCCCCCTTGCTGTTAATACATTCTTCCAGGTTTAAAAAAAAAACCCTAGATAAATACACAATTATTTGCCTTAATGAAGATTTAGTGGAAATGGCATACTTATGGTTTTTGTTCTGTCTCTGCTTACCCTGGACTTTCAATTGGATCTGCATATCAAGTTAGAGTTAATGTTACATTTCTCTGAATGGTGGGGAATGTTTAAATAGTGCTACCCCCAAAGTGTGCTCTTTTGACATGTTTCCAGATGGCTTTTGTGAGTGGCAGGGCACAGAGAGTAGCCCTGAAAAGCTGTCCTTGCATGCTGGAGAGATGTGTCTCTCTGTAAAGAAAATCTGTTAGTGAAATAAGCAGTTAAACAGCTTCTTCCTTAAGGCTACTTTATCTGTCATAGCTGGATCTAGGAGAAAATGGATGGTCTATCTATCCACCTCCTTCCAGATGGCCACAGGGTGTCACATACTCGGAGGATGTCACATGGTCTTTTGAGGCTCTTACTGAGATACTTTGTATGAGACAATCTTTGTTCTGAAGTGCATTTCCTCCATTCACCCTCCAAACTCTGTTACCCTCACCCTTAGTTCCTCAAGCCCTGTCCCTTTCTGTCTTTCAAAATTGTAAGCTGCCTGCTAACCTCCAATCCCCAGTGCTGACTGGGAGTCCAGAGCCTCAAGCAGCCAGACCAGCTCTCCACCAGTCAGTTACACCCTCAGTTCTAGCCTCTGTGAGCCACCCACACGTGCAAGTTACACATTTGTACACCATTCCTCTTGCTCACCTATTGCATTAAAAAAAAAATAGACTCCAATACCAGACATCGGGTCTGGGAGGAAAATTCCCCTTCTCCAGCGTCTCAGAGAAGCCAACATTCCAGCTCCACTACTCTAGAGTGAAAAGGTGTTGATGCTGCTTTGCAGGTACTCTGAAGAAAAGACTGCGTTCTAGAACTTTTTAAGTGCGTTTAGACTAGGCAGTCAAGTTTATAAGGTCCATTATTGATCGACACTAGTTTCTGCTATTGGAACCATGAGAAAAAAAATCACGGAATTCTGTTTTCTGTTAAGTTAATTTCTTGTCAGCGTTCTTATTTGCCGTGTTTATGTATATGAGGATGTGCGTGCCATGGCAGGCACGTAATGAGAGGACAGCTTGTGGGACTCACTTCTCACCTTGTGCTGTGTAGGTCCTGGGAGTCACACTCAAGTCCTCAGGCTTGGCACCACAGGCACAGTTAACTGCTGAGCCTTCTCTCTGGTCTTAGCAGTTGATTGTTTTTTATAGCTTTACACATTGAACTCCAGGGTTTAGTGATGTGTTTGTGTAATTCCAACTTTAAGATGTAAAGTTCTTTTAATTTGCTATATCTCAGGCCCAGCTAGTATTATGACATGTGGTTTAACATGTCCCAGTTGGTGACAATTATTGTCTGTTGTTAGCAGGCCCAGAATCACTGAAGTTACCTGAGAGTCATCTGGAACCATCAAAAGTTTCTAGGGCTGTAGTTGTCTCTCACTTCTATAAAATTTTAATGTTTGAAAATTGATCAACACCTAATCTTGTATAATAATGGTATATATTGTAATCCTTTATAATACTGTTAGAGGACACTTGTTGGATTCATGTATATTTTGGGAACCTGTAGAAACAAAACAGGTTTTTCTTTGCACCTATTGAATAATGTGAATACATTATTTAGTTAAATATGATTTTAGAAGTCATCAAAAATATTATCATTAAGGTATAATAGGCATTAGGTCAGTTTTTTTCCCTGTTAGATTGGAGGGTGTATATATGTTAGCAAATACTAAAAATTGTGTGACATTGAGAGTGATCTGTCACTCAGGGTACATGGGCTGAGTAGAACATAATGCTTTCTTAGCCTCAGTGTGGATGTTAGACAGTGGGAGGAACAGTATAAAACATGATAAATTCATCATCTGCATTGGCTGTCTTATTTTAAGGAGAAAACGGGCCTTTGAATCTGGTTAGAGTAGACATAATCTTGAAGGGCAATTGGGCTAGATTTTTGGCTCATGTTAATAGCCAAAAATAATAGGTAAATTTTACTTGTGTAGTTTAAGTGAAAATTAGTTGCCTGCCTTGATGTGTAGGTGAACAATTCAAATAAATGATTTGAAAGAGACCATAATGACACTGTTCCATTTCCACACGTTCATATACGCTTTTTAACACAGTGGAGAACCAAAACATGCCACCTTAAAATACACTTCTTTGGCATATTTAGAAAAACTGTCGACACTGGGATAGTTTTAAAGAGCTGTCTTTTTGTAGAAGAAATTTCCCTCCATAAAAGAAACCTACACTAGTAAACAGTGATGCAAGCCAGTCTTCCTGAGCCTCCCTTATCTCCTTAAAGGAGGATCTAGGAAAGATGGTATCAAGGAAGAGAGATTAGAGGACTACACCTCCCTCAGACGGATTGCCACAGGCTGTCTGGTATTCAGCACCTCCTTAGAGTCTGCAGTGCCTAACAACACAACCTGTTATTAACTGCTCTGCTGCAGCCTCGCAGGGCTTGTTGCCACCATTCTCCAAGCCCCGTTGTTGCTGTACTTTAGGATACTATGTAAACATCAGTCACATGGCCCTCCTTGGCCACCATGTCTTGTGCAGGGTAGTTTGCCCTTCTAAGCCTCAGCCAGGTTCTTCATCTGTAGATTCAACCTTTGATTGAAAATATTATGGGAGAAACTATATCTATAATGAGCATGCCCAGACTGTTCTTCCTGTCATCTCCTCTCTAACAATGCAGTATAAGAATGAGTCACATTGCTCTTACCTGTATTAGTGTTACAGAGCAGTGGGAATGTAGCTCAGTTTGTAGAGCACTTGCTTAGCATGCACACTAAGAGGTGGGTCCCCAGCATCACATAAACAGGGTGTAGTAATTCATCTTTAAACCTGGCAGAAGTAAGAGCATAGATGACAAGTTCAAGGTCATCATCAGCTGTGTGGAGGTCAAAGCTACCTAAGCTATATGAGAGAGGATGCCTATAGATTGTATGCAAACACTGTGTCATTTGGTAAGTGTACTTGAGAATCTTTGACTTCTGTATGGGGTCCTGGGAACTGATTTTTGTATTAGATCTACAGGCTGTCTAAACATTAATAGAACATCTCATGTTTACATGAGACTTCGGTCTAACTCTTACCCTTCATTTTGATCAGTTCAAGGACCCATTTCATTTTACATTGTTTTTTTTTCCCATTTTTTTAAAGTGATTTGAAAGACTACAGTGAATGTTGCCAGATCTGTAGCTGTTCCAGTTAGTTAAGCCAAGCCAGCAAGGGGAAGTTTCAGGACCATCCCCTGAGTTTTCATGTAGCATAGAGATAATACACTTAGAGGACAATACTCAAATTCTATGTATAGGACTTGACTTGTGACCCAGGAAGAGGATCCAGAAGTTATATAGATGGCTTCCTTGAAGGCATCTATTATAGTAGCTGTTGGGCCAGGGAGTTCAAGAATAAATTGAGAGTTGCTGGGCATGGTTCTAAAAACAAAAAATGGTATTGTACATAGCAGTAGTTATCAAAAGGTTACCATTTTTTAGCTGTTATTTTACAGCTGTTCTTTGGCTTCATTTGCTGACAATTCTGAAAGGTAGGTGGCATTATCCAGTTCATACAGATGAATCAACTCAAGGACATTAAGTGACTTTCCCAAGACAGCTATTACGTGGTGGATTTAGGATCAGGGCTCTAGTCTTTTGATCATTAATCCTACACATATCTCAGGATATTAAAAACATCTCTTAATAGTTTAATTTAGGGCTTATGAAGCACTTTTAACTCCTTGCCTAAGAAGTGTATATAAATACTTTGAGAGGATTTGTAGACTGTGTTTAAGTTATATAGTCTCATTCTCTTTCTCTCTAGCCTACTGTGACCTTGAACTCACGAGATCTTCCTGCCTCAGACTCCGGAGTTCTGGGGTTGCAGGAGCAAGGTAGGACAGTCCTGTAATCCTAACATTCAGAGGCTGAGGCAAGAGCATCACAAATTTGACTCCAGCCTGGGGGCTGCATAGCCATAGAAAAACTGAACACAAAGAAAAGTGAATTGGAGAGATGGCCCATTGCTTAAGGATCCAGGTTCGAATTCTAGCACACACACATGACAGATCATAAACCATTTAATACTCCAATCCTAGGGAATCTGATGCCTTCTTCTGGCTCCCAAGAATGCTAGGGACACGCATAGTGTACAGACAGAGATACATGCAGGCAAAACACAGAAATATAAAAAAGTACACGTAAAGTAAAAAAATTAAGTTTAAAATTTTCTTCTAAAAAGGAAAAACCCTTTTCAAGAAAAACTAGGGATGTTTTGCTGTGTAGTTTTGCCCTTTGAAATTGGTAAGTTGGTTTTGGCCACCCATAAAATATTTCTTTGGTTGACTTTAATTCTGAATCATGAACGGTCGTTAACAAGGAAAATGTTGTTTAGTAGGAAAGGCACTGACATAGGCATCCATGATGTGGGTCACTGGAGTAGTGAGGGGCAAACATTAGGGTCACATTGGGGTAGGCCGAAGGTGTCCTGGACTAAAGGAAGGTTTGAGAAGAGCAGGTGGAGATGGGGACAAAGGGATTATGGCATATTAGGTGAGTCACTGAGCCTCCGAATGGTCTTAGAGCAGAGATCAAATACAAGAAAGTACCATGGTGGCTCTCACTATACATGTTTTTAAATATAATTTATTCATTTTTATTTTATATGTTTGGTGTTGTGTCTGTGTGAGGGTGCCAGGTCTTGGAGTTACAGGCAGGTGTTAGCTGCCATGTGGGTGCTGGGAATTGAACCCAGGTCCTCTGGAAGAACAATGCTCTAACTCCTGAGCCATTTCTCCAGCCCCTATACATGGTTTTCTATATATGCACATTCTTACTGTTACATGTGGAAATGATTTTATACTGATCAAGTAGGTATATATGACAATATTTTGTAAGTTCTAAGTGTTGTGCTCATTAGAGTGATGGATACAGAAACATCAGTTATCTTTTGAAGGGAAGACAGCCAGGAGAAACAAACGTAGAAAAGACTGGGGAAGGGGAAATAAAGATCACAGTCCAGACAGCATTCGGTGGCATACGCCTTTGATCCCAGCACTTGGGAGGCAGAGACAGGTGGATCTCTTGTGTTCAAGGCCAGCCTGATCTACATATTGAGTTCCAGGACAGCCAGGGCTATTTAAAGAAACCCCATCTCTAAAACCAAAACAAAACAAAAAACTCATGGTCCAAAGGAGACAGATGTGAGCCGAGTTAAATTAAGTGCTGGTTGAAAGTCACTCATGTGTAAGTTCACAATTGTAACTGTTTGCAGTTACTGTAAGGAAGAAACTAAGCATATAGTTGAAACATCTTTTTTTCCCCACTTTTTAGTTTAATATATAGATAGTGTTAATATGGCTGTGAAAACAGCTAATTAAGAGTTGGCTGTATTGTCTGATTGTTTCTGCACAGGGCTAGCTAATGGCTTTAAATAGTATAAGGGAGCTCATAAAAATAAAATAAGCTGGGCTGGATTACTGTTTATTCTGTATTATTAAAAATGAAAGGGTATAGTGTGCTTAAGGAGAGGGTAAAATCTAAGTTTTAAAGTGAGTCTAAAAGAAAACAAGGAAGTTAGACTATATCCAAGGTAGAGTGGAAACAAATGTAGAAGAGTCTTAGGTACCATATTAGAGTAGTTTGAATTTTTATTTGGCTATGTACTTAGGAAAGTAGCACTGTTTGACATTTTAGAAAAGAGTCCATAGAGATAATACATAGAATATTCTGGAGGGAAGAAGGTTGGAGACCTTACTCACTAAGTCATTATTTCATATGACAAGATGAGTGAGTGAGACATCCTGTCTGGCTTCTCACTGGGAGATCACAATCGTGGGTGTCATTTAAATAAGGAGACTGTGTGAGAGTCTGAATCAAAGAGTTTGTGGTAGAATGGGAATGATACCTGGGGTCAGAGAAATGCAGGAAATCCTGTCTCTGGACTTGGGTTGGTTCTGAGGGTGATAGAAGTTGAGCAGAGGCCAGCTTGGCAGTAGAGTTCCATATATGAACTTCAGAGAGTTTGCACGTACACAGTTAAATAAGTCATGACACAACCAAGATGCCAGTTAACATACAGGTTTAGATCAAGGGCCTGATCATGTGTATACATACAACTGTGAGGCATATGGTTTGTTGAAAATCATGAAATATGGCAAATAACTATAGTTTCTAAATAATAATGAATTCAGAATAAAAAATCGTGAAAACAAAAGCATAAACATTTAAAAAATATTTACCTGTTACTGCCACCCAAAACTCTTATTCTCTATAGTCCTGGCTGACCTAGAACTCACTCTGTAGTCCACCCTTGCCTCAAAACCACAGAGATCCCCTTGCCTCTGCCTCCCAAGAGCTGGGGATTAAAGGTGGACACAGCTGGTCTGGAATCTGCGCCCTTTCAGGATCTTTGTTACGTTGGCCTGAAAACTTTTCAAGTCTATGAGAGTATCCCTGAGCCAGCATGCTTTCCGCTTCCTCCCTGACCCTGCAGCTCAGTTGGTGCCTTAGGCCCTGAGAGGAAGTCTGTGAAAGGGCGTTTGCAGCACTCCCTCAGTGGAGGGCATTCTAACTAGGGGAAGGAGTTGATTGGTCAGTAAGATGGAGATACCTGGCTTAGGTAGAATAAGTACATCTGTTAGAAGCAAGGCCGTCAGGTCCTGAGAGGAGGAGTGTGCAGAGAATGTGGTGGTGACTGAGTTTAGTGGGAAAGAGGAACTTGCCACTGGTAAGGAGGGGCCACAGTACAGAAAGGAGCAACCAGGAGAGAAGCAAGGAGCTTGAGGAGTTCATGGAGGAGGGAGGGCGGCTCTCTGTCACAGTCACACAGTACCTGACTAATCGTAGTGCTGATGGCCCCATTGTGTGGCGCTTTTGTGACATAACACATCATGCTGGAAGTGAGTGATAGAGTAAAAGCGCCCAGCTTCTTGCCAGGAAGCAAAAAAGAGAGATACCAGAGTCCTATAATCCCCATGAGAGCGTGCCCTTGGTGACCTGAGGACCTTCTCCTAGACTTTAACACCTGGACCTTCAGGGGGCTTTTTTTTTATCCTGACTGCAACCGCTCACACGCTCTCCCCTCCATCCTCTACCCACCACCCCCATCTGCTCCTCTTCTGTAATCAGTCAGAAAGGGGCAGGCCTCCCTGGGCTTCAGCAAAGCATGGCATATCAAGCTGTCAGAAGACCAAGCACCTCCCGCTGAATTCAGGCTGTGCAAGGCAGTCCAGCCTGAGGAACAGGTTCCCAAGAGCCAGCAAAGCCCCAGGGACAGCCCTGCTCCCATTGCCCGGAGTCCACAAATAGACCAGGCCACACTACTGTCCCATATGTGTGGAGGGCCTAAGTCAGGCCCATGCTGACTTCCTGGTTGTTGGTTCAGACTCTTGAGTTAGTAGTTTCTGGGTTTTCCTGCAGTGTTCCTGACTTGGGGACATGCTTAATCCAAACTAAAGCAATTTGAATTGGGGTTAGTGAGAAATTAGAATAGGTCAATGAATGAAAACTAAAATTTGGAGTTGGGACTCCCAGGAGCGATTTAGTAGAAACCAAACATGAACAGAGACAATAAGGTAACAGAGCAGTTTAGCACTAAAATAGCAGTTATGTTTATAGTCTAGACGGCACCCATGATCTGTGACAGTCTAAATTCCTTGTGTCTTCATCTTGTCACTATGTATCTCTCTAACACTGAACCTTAAACGTTCCTGAGAGTTTTATGGGTCTCAGAACTGTGGTTCAGTAGGTTAGAAGAGGGTCGGTGATGCTGTTAGTCACAGTCAGTCTTGAGTCCAGAGTTTGCAAAGGACAGTTCCAAAGGGCGGGCGGGCAGTAGGAAGTCGGAATCACAGCTTTGCTCAATGCTTTAAGACAGTAAGAACTAGAAGAACGGCATACATGCAGTAGAGTGCACACACGCTAAGGGGCTTTGTTTTTCATGTTGCTTCCACCTCCCACCCTGGCATTGCAGGCCCGAGCCAGCGTACCCAGCTTCCGCTTCTGTACTTTTGACAACTTATAGATCTTAAAATTCACAATTTCAGTCAGCCCAAAAGGGTGCCTGTGTCCCTTCGGTTCTTGTTTTCACTTTTTCTATGCCTGCAATCAATGATTGATTCCCCCCACCACTATAAGATTTTGAAGGCTAGTGTAGGGTAGCTCGGTATAAAGATCTGGCTGAACAAGTATGAGGACCCGAATTTGTAAAAGCCAGGTGTGACTGCATGTGTCTACCGCCCCACAGGTGGGTCCCAGGGCCTTGATGACCCGTCTAGATGAAAGGACAAGCCTCGGGTCCAGCAACAGACCCTGTCGCAGAAAGATGGAGAGCTGTCGAGAATAACGCCTGATCAGTATCTGACTTCACACGTGACACCCATGCGTGCGTGCACGCACACACGAGAGAGAGAGAGAGAGAGAGAGAGAGAGAGAGAGAGAGAGAGAGAGAGAGAGAGAGAGAGAGAGATTCTGTTGATTGGAGAATTTGTGTGAACATAGTGTGGAGTAGTTCTTTTATATTGGGCTTTTGGTCAGTGTGATGTTTTGAGGTTCTCCTGTGTAACACGTGATGCTAGTTTTTTTGTTTTTCTCATCAGCTGCAAGCTAGAATTACTTTGTGTGATCTGCTGTGGAAAGGGTTGTTCCCAGCCCTTTGACTGTTGTGAACAGAGCTGTAATGAACATTACTGAATATACCTTCTTACAGGCAGAGTTCTCTTCAGGAAATACCTAGAAATGGAATTGCTAGAAATAGATGAGTTTCTGAGGCAGTTAACTTTCTGTGATCTTGATTGGATCAAAAAAGGCTCCAGAGATGAGAAGACTCATCTCCCGGGAGAACTATGTAAGGTTGCCCCACCCTGAATGCGTGCCTCACTCTCCAATAGGTTCTGGATGTTAAAAGAGGAGACTGGGGGTCACTGCCTAGTGCAGGCATATTCTCTGCCGGGTGGCTTCTGGTGACATTAGCTATATACATTACCACATCCTCCTGGCCATGATGGGATGAAACCATGATCTAAAATAAATGTATCTCCTTCAGGCAGTGGCTGTCAATCTTCCTAATGCTGCAACCCTTTAATACAGTTGCCCATGTTGTGGTAATCCCCAACCATAAAATTATTTTGTTGTGCTTCATAACTGTAATTTTGCTACCATTATGAATCATAATGTAAATATCTGTGTTTTCCAGTGGTCTTAAGGGGTCGTCATCCCCAGCTTGAGAACCACTGCCTCAAGGTGTTTTCTGGGTATGTTGTTACAGGGCTGTAAAGCTGACTGGCGTGTCCTCTCATTCCCAGTCTGAGAGTTGTTTGCATTGTCCCTCCCCACTGTAGTCTAGTCGATGTGTTGGGGTAGCTCATTGTCATTTGAACGTCACTCTCCTGGAGATTGTTGATCATGGCTACTCTGTCATGTGGATGTACTCTGTCATGTATTGTAGCTCATTGTCATTTGAACATCACTCTTCTGGAGATTGTTGATCATGGCTACTCTGTCATGTGCATAATTTCCTTTGTTCAAAAGGAAATTTAGCCAATTGTCTGTTTACTAAATTTTAGCTTTCTCTACCATCTGTGGCTTGCCTATTCATGATGGTGTCTTTCATTTTATAGTATGTCCTTTTATGTTAGAGTTTTCTGGGTCCTCTGTAGCAAAGGAGTATGTATCTCTGTTTATTTAATTCTTTAATTTTTTGAGCAATACTGTATACTTTTCTGTGGAAGCATTTTCAAGAAATTTGTAATACTTTTACTTTCAAATCCCTAAGTCTCCTCTTGTGATCTGCCTTGCATACTTTGCTGGGGGTACCACAGACCCTCAAGCACCTCAGGTCAAGCTGACTGGCCATCTGGTTCCCTCTTGTGTTGAGGTTCCAGCAGTCAGCGGATGTAGTCCTATGCCCACAGGTAATAATCTGGGGCAATCCTAGGCCTGCTTGAGTAATTTTCCTCCTTTCAGAGATTGTGTTTCATAGCATCTGTGTTGTAGTCTCCAAAGTATCTGTTACATCACCTCTGTTTCTGCTTGTCTAAAACTGGTAATTAGCAGTCCAGGGAGGTCTTTTTCCTTCATTTTAGACGTGGGGAGAATATCATTGCATGTTGCTAACCTAAGAAAAGACCACAGACTTGCAAGTTATAAGCGAAAAACTTTGTTTTGACATTGTAAAGTTAGAAAATCCTAACTTGAGCCATCATAAATCGGGGTCATTCTTGGGACCTAAGCTTGTGTTTGTCGTGGAGGAGGTCTGCCAGCCCCGTTTATTCCAGTACCTGTGAATGGGGGTGTAGTTTATCTCACTTTTTCTCTTCTGTTAGTTATCAAAGCCCAGGCTGACCTTGGACTTGCATTAGTCATGTTGGAGCCTTCCTAATTTTTCCTTTCGGTTTCTGTCTTGTTTTCTGGTGCTGGAGATTTTTGCCTAGGGCCGCGAGCACTGGGCAAACCCTTCTCACTGAGCTGCAGTTTACTCTTGAGTCCTCTAACTGGGCGATGCTTACTGAGTCTGTCCCCAGCGTCCTAAGGATGTGGACCTGGACATTCTTCAGAAAGTCACTGCAGTGACTCAGATGCATGTATTTGCTATGCATAGACCTCCTTAGATATCAAGATATTAAGATTGGGCAGTGTCAAAGTGTAATGGTCCAGTAGCCTACACATCTGTTATAAGCTGTTATCTGCCAACCTTTGAAGCTTGTTCTTGTCTGCAAGGTTGGAGACAGTGGTTCATTTCTCTTTATTTATTGGCAGACTTGGTGAAGGGCTCATCAAAACCCTGATAATAACCAGCTGCTCTGTAGAATTCAATTTGGTTTTATGGTCCTGGGATGAACTTGTCTCCTTAGCAACAAGGTATGAACACTTTACAACAGGTTGTTCCCAGCTGGTTTTTTTTTTCCTCTCTCTCTCTTTCTTACTTTGAGACAGGTTCTCACTTAACTGCCTAGGCTGGCCTGGAACTCATTCTATTGCCCAGGCAGGCCTTGAATTTGTGATCCTTCTGTCTCAGCTTCCCAAGTAGCTGTATGCCTGTATCATTAGGCCCCTTGTCTCCTAAGATTCTTGTGAGAACTAAATGAGGTGACGAGTGTAGCACATTGCATTTGGCTGCTGTTCAGTAATTGTTAAGATTATTTGCTTTCAGAAGGATGTATCAAGGGTCCAGGGGAAGTGGGAGGTGGATGTGATCAAGACATGTTGTTTACATACATGAAATGGTTCATTTTTAAAAGGTTATTTTCTTCTACTTAGAAGGTTCAGCCTGAAACTTAACGCTGTTCTTACTTAATCTGTTATTACAGATACTGTTGGCAACTGTCTGTATTACAGAATGCTAATACTGCTTGATTTTTGTGAATATTTTCCAGAGGGAAGAACTATGACACTGCTTTGCATAGGTTGTTTTACTCTGAGAAATAGCTCTATTAGTATTTGTCAAGAATCTTTGTTTTAAAGAAAAACAGTTTATTACCTCCAAGCATAAACCATCTATCTCCTTAGGATACTTTTTCAAAAGGAATCAAAGTGCCATGAAGAGAAGGGTCGTGAAGATAAAACCATCATGTTTTAAGAACTTTCTTTGCTAGAAGCTTGTACTGTGTCTCCCAAAAACAGTTTCTGAAGTATAAAGGAAGTTAAAGTTGAAATTGTGATACTAGTTACCCAGGGTCCCATCTGGGTGGAATGGGGAGACCAGCAGGGCATTGCACAAGAAGACGGGTTCTGTTTTAAGAGCTTGATCGATTATGTCATGGAGGTACAGGATGAAATCTGTGCACTCCTGTTCATTGGAAATACAGTGTTTACCATGAGTCGACATGGAGAAGGAAAAGGCAGCCGCAGCTTAATGATTTTGCTTTTATAGAAATTTCTCTGGCATCAAAGAGAATAAATTTTTTTCCAGTAGGTAAGAAAATTAAATTAACTTCCTTCCTTTGCTTTCAGATGGAAGATTATTGACAGTAATTATTGGAAATTTGTCAGTGGTTTGCCTCATGCCTAGAAAATTCCAGTTCAGGTCCTCTTTCTAGTAGGCACAAGGGGCAAAAGAGCAATCAGTATCTCTGCTAACAAGTCTGGAAGAGCTGTCCAACCGTGTCTGTTCAGATCAGATGTGTGTGTCAGTATCCTATAGAGTTTTCCCATCGGTCGCTTTGCCAGAAGTGAGTTGCAGCTCTGTAGCCAACCACAGATATAATCAGTAGCCTGAGCCAAGACCAGAGCCAAGACCTTGGCTCAGATGCCCTTTTGAGTTTTCCATTTAAAACTTGGGTGTAAATTTCTTTGCCTCACCCAGGTGTTTTAGGTTATTAAAAACAACGTAAGATTGCTCTACCTCTTTGAAATGTTTTTTTTCCCCCTGAGGAGATGAATTTGATGTATCTGAAATGCTCTGAAGAGACAAGAATGAATAGTGGTGTTGAATGTAAATTCTTTTTGAAAAATCAACAGAGACAGCAGAACATGATGTGGATATGAAAATAAAATTGACTGGTGGAGGGCAGAAGGGGGATGTCTGTGACGTGAGCGTCATAGATGGCAGTAGTGACTGTTGGGCACAAGGTGCTGCATCTGTTGGATGTCTCGGAGGACTGGGTCTGTGCTGTGAGAGCCTGGGAAGGCCAGCCACTGGACGGAGCTAGGAGAGTGGAATTCTAAAGATGGCCCTGAAGATGGAGAGAGAAAGCTATGTTTGAGAAACAGACATTGGAGGGAAAGGGCTGTTGAGTAAGATCATATGGTGTTGTAGTGTTGAGTGAAGGAAAAGTAAAATTCCCCTTTCTTTTTACAAAATGAGGAATTGTTCATTTAGACACTGTGAACTTGATGCCCAATGAAGAACAGCCAGATTGGGGCAAATTTGTAGGCTGCTGGTGGACTGAAGAGTAATTGTGTGAGCTAGAGGTACATTTCCCATACACACCCAAGCTTACTCAGGGAGGTAAGGATTAGTCCTAGAAAACTGTAAATGCAAAAGCATCTGACTTTGCTAGGGGGTGGGGCAGGGAGACATGTAAAAACTCATAAATCAAATTTTAAATTTTCCTTTGGGGCCTGGGTAGTAAATGGAGTAAATCATGTGTGGTGCAGGTGTGAGGACCGGAGCCTGAATCCCTAGGACCATATTAAAAAGGAGGAAAACCTAGGGTGTAGGAGTGCGTACCTGGGACGGGGTATTGGGAAAGCAGAGACAGGAGGATTCCCAAGGCTTGCAGGCTGCCATCCTGAGTCCTTGAGCTCCAGGTTCAATGAGAGGCCTTTAAAAAGGTAAGGCAGAGGAAGACACCTGGTCTCCGCACACATACACAAACAGGTACACACATGGGGGTGATGAAGGAGTAGATTCTGATTTCTTCATATAGCTAGTGATGTGTAGAATGGAGACAAAATTCATGTTCATAGCAAAATAGCATCTTAGTGTCCAGGAGAATCCGAGCCTTCTGCTTGTTTTATTTGGGGCAGGGTCTTGGACTTGTATTATACAGCACCACCATGTACCTCGGTACCTTCTTCTGTAGGTAGCAACATGTCTGTATACAAGGGAATGCACTTTGTCGCTGGCATCTTTAGAAGCATATTTCCTATTTGCCAATTCACTGTAACTCGACACTAAACCCCGGCTGTTTGAGAGAGACTTAAGCTAATGTCTAGGGACTGGAATCTTCATTACTTTTTCCATTAATGTCCTGCGCCTCTCACCCTTGTTAGTCTCTTTTAACTACTTGTTCTCACATTTTCTTCAAGAAGTTTTTTTAATGATTTTTATTTACTTTTCATTTTACATATAACTGGGTTTATAGTATGAAATAAGGTTGGCATTTCCCAAGATCTACTTCTGTTTTAAATAACATTTTTCCCAACTTGAAAATTGATACACATTCAATATGTTTAGAAATTTTTGAAAGAAAAAATAAAATTACAGTAATCAATAGATCTTCACAGTGGTGTTTGTTGTCTATAAGTTTAAAATTATTTTAAATTTTTTATTTCATGTACATAAATGTTTGCCTGCATATTTGTATACCACATGCATTCCTGGTGCCTGGAGGTCACAAGGCATTGGATTTCCTAGAACTGGGATCATAGATTCTTGTGAGCTGTCAGAAGGGTGCACAAAACTGAATGTGGGTCCTGCATAAACAACAAATGCTCTTAGCGGCTGAGCCGTCCATCCAGCCTCTGTCCATAAGTTCTGTTCTGTTAGTAGATGTGCGGGCCAGCAGGTGGGTCACCCAGTGAAAGTGATTGTTGTATAAAACTCAAGACTAGACTGACACGGGTGCCTTGGCCTGCACACACACACACACACACACACACACACACACACACACACACACACACACGTCATACATGTGCACACATACACAATAATGATTTGTAAATGTTTGTGCATACGGAAATCAACTTAGATACAGTATTTTTAGTTTTCTTTTAATATCGTCAGCATTTCCAGGATACTCAGTGATCCTGAAACAGGCATCCTAGTCCAAGGAAGAACCTCATGGCAGAACCAGTCACACAGTACTACTGGAGCTCTCTGCTGATGTGCTATGGTGTATGTCTTTTGTATATAAATCCTAAATCCTTATCTGATCTGTTTCTTACAATACATTTATGATTGTGAAGCTGTGAGTAAAAAAGTTCTGCATAGTTTTGAAGTTCTAATACATGATACATAATGTTATGTGGACTTAAATTCTTGTATTATAAGAAAATGCTAAATTCCCATTTTCATACTAAATAGTTCATTAAAAGTCATCAAAGTTGCTCAGTAGATAGGGACATGTGTTGCCTCATCTAATAGTCTGAGTTCAAGTGCGTGCATGCAGGCACAAAAATTAATTTAAAAAGGCAAAGAAACAAACATTTGCCAAATTGTTAAGTAAAAATCTTGAGTCACATTTCAATTGACATCTTTAATAAATTCTTATATAATGAATGACCTTATTTCATATTTACCAAGTGTGCATCTGATTTGTGATTTTTTTCTACACACAACTTTTGCTATTTTCTGTTTTTCCCCCCTTATAAATTAAGTATTTGAATTATTTGCCATATGTTGAAAATGTTTTGTCCTACTTATTACCTTACAATTCTGCTCGGGGTATGTGTTTTGTTGTGAAGATGTCCCCAGTAGTCTGACTTTGAGAGTTTGGACACCTGGTCCCCAATGGACACACTGTTTGGGTGGTTAAGGAGAAGAGGCCTTGTTGGAGGGGAATATGTCATTCAGGGCGGCTCTAAGTGTTTAAAGACTCCTGCCATTTGGAGTTTGTTCTTTGTCAGTTCAAGATTCAAGCTCTCAGCTGTTCCTGCTGCCGTCTTTTGCCATGACTCCCTGCCCTGGTTGACTGTTATTCCTCTGGAACTGTCAGCCCAACTGTTCTCTAAGTTGCCTTGGTCATACTGCTTATCATAGCAGTAGGAGAAAATAACTAATACAGTTTTGGTTTTTGAGGTGAGGTCTTACTGTTTATCCATACTGGCCTTAAACTTTAAATTCCTCCTATGTTGGTCCCCAACCTCTTGGAGTGCTGGAATTACAGGTGTCAGCCAATACTCCCAGCTTTGCTAAGTCTTCTGGCCATCATTCGTTTTCTTTTGATTTCTTCTTCTTCTTCTTCTTCTTCTTCTTCTTCTTCTTCTTCTTCTTCTTCTTCTTCTTCTTCTTCTTCTTCTTCTTCTTCTTCTTCTTCGTTTTTGGGTTTTGTTTTGTTGTTGTTGTTGTTCTTTCAAGACAGGGTTTCTTTATGTAGCTTTGTAGACCAGGCTGGCCTCAAACTCATAGAGAACCTCCTGCCTCTGCCTCCCAAGTACTGGGAGTAAAGGCATGCACCGCCACCCCAAGCTTCTTTTGGTTTCTAATGCATTTTGATTCAGTAGGTTTTCCCATCACTTTGAGATGTCTTCCATAGTTGGCTTTTTTTTCCCCCTCACTCTTTGGGTACCTGCCACCCAGCTCCCAAATGAATACACAGAAACTTATTCTTACTTATGAATGTCTGGCCTTAGCTTGACTTGTTTCTAGCAGCCAGCTTTTCTAACTTAAAGTATCCCTTTTCTCATTACCTACATCTGCCTATGGGCTTTTTACCTTTATTCTATGTATCTTTCTTCCCTTCTTACTCCGTGGGTGGCTGGGTGGCTGGCTCCTGGTGTCCTCCTCTCTTCCTTTTCTCACTCCTCCCCTCTTGCTCTCTTCCTTAGATTTCTCCTCCTGTTTATGTTACACTAACAATTTCTTCCCACTGGTCCCCATGATCGTCATCATCCCACTTCAGCAGGAAGTAAATTTGAGAATTCCACGTCCCTTCTCCCTACTATTGATATTAGAGGATATTTACACCTGTTAGTGTTAATTTGCAATTATTTTAGGGTTGGGATTGGAAGGAGGTGTTCAGACTTAGGCATCCCTTTCAGATAACTTTAGAATTTAAGTGGAATGGATATATTTAGCTTAGGATAAGTAGATTATAACTTAATTATCACCCATATATATATATATGTTGTATATGTTTGAGTTTGTATCAAATTTAAATCTTCTATTTAGACTAAAAGGGGAATTGTAGGAGTGAACCCTACAAAGCTATCCGCCCATGAGGGCGGGGACAAGTAAATTAGCACAGGTAGAGATAAAGGGAAACGAAAGGAAAAAGGACCTCCCTTTTTGGAAGCCAGCCACGCTTCTAACTCCTAGCTTGTGTCTCTCTCTCTCTCTCTCTCTCTCTCTCTCTCTCTCTCTCTCTCTCTCTCTCTCTCTCTCTCTCTCTCTCTCTGGTAAATAAATATATTGTATCCCCCTATAGCATCAGCTATCATCATTATCTAGTCTGTGCCCACCAGCCCTGCCTATTTCTCTCTCCTGCCTAGCTATTAGCCATTCAGCTCCTTATTAGACCAATCAGGTGTTTTAGGCAGGCAAACTAACACAGCTTCACAGAGTTAAACAAATATAACATAAAAGAATGCAGCACATCTTTGTATTATTAAACAAATATTCCACAACATCTTCCATCTCTGATGTTTACAACTATAAATTTTACATTTTTAATTTTAGTCTTTTTGCTAAAGCAAGATCTTGCCATGTAGTGGTTGATCTGGTGCCTTGGCCTCTTGACCACTGAAGTGCAAGAGTCCACCGCCATGCTCAGCTGGTCACCACTGTTTTAAGTGGCCAAGTGGCAGATTTATCTGTTACTGTAACCCTTTGAGTTCTCATCCTTCTTAAACAACAATTTGGTCCTGCTCGGGTTTTGACAAAACTTCTCCCTTTCTCCTTCCAGAAAGGATGATGGGGTGATTGACAGACCAATGTTCACTGTAATTGTTCAAAACTTCTAAATATTTCAGAAACTTAAGAAACAATGGGAGAGAGGAAGAAGAATTTAAAGTGAGGACTTCCATTTAGGCTTTCTGCTGGTAACAAAATTTTTAAAAGGAGGAACTTGTTAAGTTCTGATTTCCTTCTTTAAATTTGTATTGGGTATATGAATGTTTTGCCTGCGTGTTTGTGGTTACTCCAAGCCTCCCTAGTTCTAGTTTCCTTCTTCCCTTCTGCCCTCTCATAAAAATAACTCTCATTTGATTAGCTAATCTTCTGAACTAGCTCTGTCAGGGTGACTAGAATTTTTAAAACCAATGTATGTCTTGTGGTTTCTCATACGTGCTTGGGGGAGAACACTTAGGAAACAGTTTGTCTCCATAAATCCAAGTGTATACCTGGAAGGTTGGACTTTTTATTTTAAAGAGTGTGTTATGTTATTTAACAAAAATGAAGACATATCCTATATTACGGTTTTGCAGGGTAACTCACAAACACAGTAGCTGCTTCTAATTTGCTTCACCCCAAGCATTTTAGTCAGGGTGGAATAATAGGTAATTTCTATTTTCTTCACTATTCCTTTATGTTTACAAAATGCATGAGAATTCTGGCACATGTCACAAAGAATCTTTCTGAATCTAGGTCAAGAAACTACAGACTAAGACTAAAGAGGGAAACACTTGAAGAAATAAGATGAAGATTCCTCAGATGGTTAGGGAGAACTGTAAGCATACACATCTACACATTAAAGGGCTCAAAGACATAGCTAGGTCTTCTGAAAACATTGGTCATCAGAAGTGAGTCAAAGTTAGCATGGCGGGCACGGTTTTAGTCTCAGCACTTGGAGGAAGAGACTAGTGAACCTCTGAGTTCGAGGTGGTCCTCATCAACATAGCAGGATCTACATAGTCTTGAAAAAAGAATGATTTTCAATTGCTTCTCGGCATTTGATGGGCCAGATTTTATTTCAATATTGTTAACACACTAAAGGTTTTTGATTGTCCTGTTTCAGAATACAGTTATTTCATGGAATGGGTAAAGAAGGATATTTGACTTGGGATTTATATCTGTAAGTTTAACTAGTATATTTCTGTACATTTATTAAATGAATCTAAAATATGTGATTTGGTTTTACCCTTTCCAGTCCCTTTCTCCGAAGAAGAGACTTAAGTTGAAGGTATTCACATTCTCTTTTTTCTTATGTGGGAGAGCAGCTAGATCACCTGTAAATAAGTAAGAAAAGAATCTACCAGAGAGGCTTCTGTTTTTGATTTATTGCAAGCTGTCAAATTATTTGAAGGTGGTTATTTCACTCTAGAACTAAATTGGGACTAAAAGAGCATTGTCTTAAATATGAAAATGAGTGGTAAATGTATCCTAAGCAATTTTAGGTTGAAAGGGAAAAAGAAAAGTGTTCTCCGAAGCACCTGAGTTCTTAGATGCTCTTTTGTGGTGTTTCTTTTGACACTTGGGTTGCTGGCATTATGAAGGAAGGGAACAGTTGGAGCACATTTACTCCACAGTACTCTTTGTTAAGTTATTAGGAAGGGCTCAACAGTTCCCCGGATTAGACACGTTTCTGGATGTAAGATACACACTGAGTTCTTCCACAGAGTTACTGGCTTTGTCTAGCTGGTTTCTGCTTAACTGCCTTTTGATGTGAAGAGATGTGAAGTGGCCTTGGTGTCTTACACCTGTGGTGGATGACTTCGTAGAGGCAGGACTGATGCTACTACCAATCACACATGGATCTAGCGTCCAGTAAAATGACTTGCTTACTCCCTGCAGATGGATACAAAGGCAAGAGAACCTCCCTCACCAGTAATCTCCATGGATATACAGCCCTTGCTTCTATTATTACCATAACCATCTCCTCTTGCATTGGTTATGCATCAGAAGCTACCCTGTTAGAGCCCCAAGCTGTATTTGCCTTATGTCATGCTATCCTCATAAGAGAGGTGGTAATTGTTGCTATTTTTAGATGGCAAGGTTGAGACGTCTCACACAGCTAATGGATGCTTGAATATGACACTGGGTCCAGCTAAATCTAAAGCTTGTGCTACTTGTGTTAGAGCCTAGAATCTGCCAGGGAGGCTGGCCCGATCAGAAACTGGTATGCTTGTTAGGATATCACATAAGGTACTTTTCCTTAAAGAATGAAATATTAGGATTTTATGCTTTCTAAATGTACAGTACCATAGAATACAGTTCAAACTGTAGCAGTGTTTTATAGACTAAAAAGGAATTTTGAAACTCAAAATGAGTAAGGATTATGCTGCTATACCTTGTTCAGGACTGCACAGATTAGCCATCCATAGTTTGTACTGTAGATGAGCCATGGCTCCAACTGGTAAGGAGCATTGAGGTGTCTCCTAGGAAGTAATGAAGGAGCTTGAGTGATTGATAGAACTCTCAGTCTGGCAGATATTAGACATGGAAAGATACTTATGTTTGTGGTATGGCCTGGAAGAACCAAAGGGAAATTGTGTTTTAAAAGGAAAACCCTGAAGATGCGAGACAGAGCTATAGCATGGTCAGCCTCTGCTGTGTGTCTTCTGGGAGCCCAAGGCCTTACGTATATGGTTTCTAATCCTCACATCAGACTCACGGTGTAGGCCTTCCTCTTTACACCAGTGGCACACTTAGATTCTGAAATGGGAAGTGGAGAAGCTGGGGTGCAGCCTCCTCCCCTTTCTAGCCTGCACCTTTTTTCATTCCGCTGCCTCAGTTGAGAAGCAAAGTGCTAGTTTGGCCTAAGAATAGGGTTTGAGGTGGGCCCAGAGCTTCCCACCATGTGACACTGCAAGCTAGAATTAGGAGATAAGATTTAAGAAATGAAAAATGAAACATTATCTATTTTTTAAATTTAGAAAAGATGACCTTAAATTGTCCTCCTGTAACTGAGGGATATTATTATGTAACACATAACTCATAATCTCTCTCTCCCTCTCCCTCTCCCTCTCCCCCTGCATAGAGAAACTCAAGAACTTCTTAGGTACCATCTCTTTATATTGGGCACGTGGTAGCAGACACACTTAGCATCAATGAACTTCGTTTAAATCATTAGTTACAGTGCTAGCAGAGCACTACAGGCATCTTGCAGGCTTTCATTGTAGATAGAGAATAGAAACCAGCATTCACAGTTGGGGAATTATCTCACTGAAGAATGCTTTCCTACTATGGGCAAGGCCTGGGTTCAACATCCCTCCCCAGTAGTACCAGGAGAAAAATAAAATGAAACCAGAACATCCATAGTTGGGCTGTGAATAACACAGTTTAGTCTGGATTCATTTCGTGAGTATATTGATTCGTAGGCCAGGAGTTTCCTTTTAAGCTTGTGTTTGCGGCCTTTGTCACGTTTTAATGATAGAGCTTACACTGGGAGGGTAGACTAACCTGTCTATGTCAGATGTCTTCCTCTTACTACCCATGTTTTTCTTTAAGACAGGGTCTCTTGTGGAACCTGGAGCTCACCGTTTTGCTAGACTAGCTGGCCACCGCTCCTCTCCCCCAGTCTTCTTGTCTCTGCTGTCCCTCCTTCAGCACTAAGGCTGTAGACCGCACCAGTCCACCCATGTTTCTGTGGATCCTAGGAGATCTGAACTCAAGTCTTCATGTCACACAGCAGGCACTTTATCCCCACCCGATGTAGCTGCCCTGTTTCAACACCACATTACTGTGTTTGGAGTAGCCATGTGAGGACTAGTTACCAAGTTAAAAAGAGCATTTTGATATCACTTAGCTGGTCATTAAAAAGTCAATATACTATTTTCCAAATAGTTTGTTTTGAGACATAGTCTTGCTATTTCTTTAGCTCAGGCCAGTCTAGTTTCTTATTTGATAGTCTCGTTGTTTTATTGTGTTAAAAAATCTATATAATTTTTAAAATATTACATAATATTATGGAAAATTATAAATTTTAAGGAGTACCTAAAGAATAGTTAATGAGCAAAAAAAAAAGCAAAAAAAAAAACAAAACATGAGCCCATTACCCCAACTAAGACAGGAAATATATCCAGTGTTTTAGAAGCCTCTGGAGTGACTCTCTTAATTCTGTGTTTTCCCTTCCAGTAAGTAGCTGTTGTCCTGACTTTACTAATGTGCTCTTAATTTTTATATTTTTGTTACAAATGTATGTTTAAGCAATATATTTTGGAGGCTGTTTGAAGACAAATTTTTTTCATAATGTGTAGTAACCTGTTCTTAATCTGCTTTGGGGATTTTTGTATATTGATAGAAATAGTTTGTCTCCTATAATTCTGTGATATGGATATATGGGTGGACTGATGAGTGCACTTACATGTTCGTGTGATAATCTCAATGGCAGCAGTTTGAAAGTTAAACCTAGTTATCTTTCTCCAAACCCCGACTTGCCTTTCACGTCCTTTCTCTGAAAAGGCATCTTCATTACCCATTGCGAAAGCTGGAAACCTGCCCAAGTTCTCTTGAGGCCTCCGCCTCTTTCTGCATCCTCAGTCCGTGTAGATTTGACTTCTGAACATCTCATCACCATCTCTGTTGTTAATTGGGCTCTTTGTTTGGTTTTTTGGTTTTTATTGTTGTTATTTGAGACAGGGATTCTCCGTGTAGTTCTGACTGTCCTAGAACTTGATCTATAGGACAGGCTGGCCTCAAACTTACAGAGATCCCCCTGCCTCTGCCTCTGCCTCCCAAGTGCTGGGATTAAAGGTGTGCACCACCACCTGTCAGTTGTTGACTGGGCTCTTACTTGGCCCTGTGAGCTTGTCTCAGTGTGGGACCAGCGTGGCCTTGTTCCTGTAGCATGGCTACAAAGCCTGCTTCTCTCAGCCCCACCTCCTAGGCTGTGGCTTCTTTTGTTTTTTGTTTTGTTTTGTTTTTCGAGGTAGGGTTTCTCTGTGGCTTTGGAGCCTGTCCTGGAACTAGCTCTTGTAGACCAGGCTGGTCTCGAACTCACAGAGATCCGCCTGCCTCTGCCTCCTGAGTGCTGGGTGCTGGGATTAAAGGCGTGCGCCACCAACACCCGGCTTTCAGCCCCTTTTCATGCCCTGCACTGTGCTCTGTCAGAACACTTACATATCCTTCCTTCTGTCCTAATTCATTCCTTTTCAGTCCTCAGGACAAAATTTTAGGGGATCCTGAAAAGAAAAACTTTGAGTTAACTGTCGAGCTGTATATTTGTTGTTGAAGTCTCTGCATAATGGGAAAGTGCAGGACTTGTCTCAGTTTCTGGCTAAAGTAGTCTGTGACGCTGGATCACCTCAGCTAGTCACCTGGAAATTGTTATGAGCAGTTTGTACTCCAAAGCTGATCTTTAGTTGGCATAATGGTGGTGTCATAGTCCTGGTGAAACTGTCATTATGGGGCCCCATCCTCCTTTTGGAGACTTCAGAGGTTGCTGTTAGGCATGGCCATGGTTCACAGCAGAAAACTGATAGAGAGTCACACCAGGAATCATGTACATGAAGGTAGACAAAAACCTTTTTCTAGAATTTGTTAGTACTCTATATGATCATTAGTATCCTGACAAAAATTATGAGATTAGTAGTAATACAATAGTCCTAAATATTTGTTTTCCTTCTGTTCCATATCAGATGGCTCTTCTGACATGAGACAGATTTTATATTTTACTTTAACAAGCATGCTTGGGTTTAGAGAAGGAGAGAGCCACACTCCAACTCCAAAGCCAGCTTTTAATCTTTAATTGGACAGAGACTACAAAAAGACCAATCATATTATATTTCTGTATAGAAGTAAGAAACAAACGTTTGGGAAGATTTATGAAATTTACCCTATTGTAAATGTGATATGCCAATAGGCCAGTTTACTGTTCCTTTGGGGCAGTTTTTCTGGATGATTTGTACTTTTTCTTCAGATGTCTCATTTGTCCAGCAGTTTTCAGATACCTTAGCTGAATATCTTTATTCTCCTAAAAAGACAAAGAATAAAAGCCTTCTCCAACCCTAAATTTTGGGGAGGTTCTCCTTGGCAAATCATTTGTTAGTTTTACAGGTTAGTTTAAACAGCCATGCTTCTTGATTAACAATCATCTCTTCTAATTTAGAGGTGCCTTGTTCAAATCGAATCTTTATCAATTTTGATGGTATCCATATTTTTTCTTCACCTTTAGAAACAAAAGCAAAACCTCTTCCACAATGTAACACATGTCCTGGTTTCCATTCATAGGTCAGCACTTCTTTGCAGTACACTGGTTGGTTTAATTCTGTAGTTTTCCCTATTACCCAATGTCTCTCTGCAGCTGTTGTTCCTTTCACATTAGCATTCAGAAAATTCAAAGTTAATAAAACACTGTGCAATCTGTTTCTGGGGTTCTTTGTTATCCCTTTCTGTTTATTTAACATGTCCTTTAGAGTTTGATTTGATCTTCCTATAACTGCATGCCCTGAGGATTGTGTGGCATATCTATGATATGCTTTAGGATGATCCTTCAAGACATTCTGGGCCTGTAGGCTGAAGATGGATGCCCCAACATTACAGAGAAACTTTGGGTGACTGAGTTTATATATTATCCTTCTGGGGTCTTTGATGTGGTTATGGTTATGGTTTTCCTTAGTTATGATAAGTTACATATAAAACTTTAGACTAACAAAGATAGGATAGATGATAGAATATTTTTAAATGTTGCCAAATGTAAATGGACTAAATATTGTAACTATAGTTCTTGCTTGATAACCATTTTGTTATATATAATTTTACTATGTTAAAGTTAAAACCTTTTTGATGTAGACAGAAAAGAGGAGATGTACTTCTGTATGCTGTGAATATATGTTTCTTTTATTGGTTGATGAATAAAGCTGTTTGGCCAATGGATAGGCAGGGTGTAGCCAGGCTTGAAGTATAGGCAGGGCTGCCAGGCTAGGAGAGTTCTGGGAAGAGGAACACAGAGGATGAGGAGAGAGAGGGACAGAGGGAGAGAGGGAGGGAGGGAGGAGAGGGGCACACATGCCATGTAGCTGCCAAGGGAGAAAGGGGCCCAGGCATGGTCAGTAAGCCAAGACCATGTTGAGTTACACAGATTAATAGAAATGGGTTAATGATTAAGAGAGAGCTAGTCAATAAGAAGCCTGAGCCATCGGTCAAACAGATTATAATATACACCTCTGTGTGTTTATTTGGGACTAAATAGCTACAGTTGAACTGGTCGGGACAGAAACTTCTGTCCACACAAAATTCTGAGTATCCCCTTCCCAGAGAGGTCCTGTAGGGAGAGATCTTAGATACCTGTGCCACTGGCCACCATGATAATTTACACCTGTTTAGAGTTAGTTTTCAATTGTTTAGGATTGGGATTGGAAGAAGGGCATCTCTTTCACATAAGGTTAGGTTTAGATGGAATAGATATGCTTACAATGGGATATAAGTATATTATTTTATCTTCTGGTAATTTATAATGTTTATCACAATTCATCATACTGTGTAATGTGTCTTCTTTGCATAAATATCCTTATCTTCTATGTATATACTTTATATATGTTTGAGACATTTTATATATTGACACAATTTAGTTTTGTTTCACGACTAAATCTTATCTTTAGACTAAAAGGTGAATTGTAGGGAGAGATCTTAGATACCTGTGCCGCTGACCACGCCTGCTTTGGGCGTGGTTACAGGTGTATATGAACGTAGGAAATAAAGGGCTGTGCAGGGGGACGCTGGCTGTCACTTGGGGTTCCGGTCAGGTCTTGGAGAGCAGTGGAGCACTGACCTTAGTTTCTCGACTTCATGTAAGTGACTTCTCCCTAATAAAATATCATATGACATCCCTACCTTGTTTAGCTTAATATTTCTCAATAAGTTCCTAATCACCAGCTGTGAAGCTAGGCTGTCTGATGTGATGGTTAGGACCTTGTATTATTTAGTGTTGCCATCACTTAGCCTACTGTTTGCAGAGGAAAGGTTCTTACCTGACACAGTCTGACACAGTTGTCTGTAGATCTTAATAAAATGATTCACATATTAAAATCTAGCTCTTATTTTAGCCAATGTAATTGCACTGTTGTCAGCGTTTAATTAGGGAGCTGGTCCTATGTTGAGATGAGGGCATCTCTTTGCGGGTTCCTACCTTCTGTCTTACAGAACTCTATCCCAACATACCATCTAAGAAGTCAGTTTGGGACTTTTAAGTAGACTCTCTTGATACATTCTAAATTTAGAATCTTTATAGGTCTATGCTACATGATTTTTCAGTTCATTCAACTATTTTCATTGAATATTCCAAAATCATTCAACTTCCTGAATTCCATTATGTTAATCAGCATTAATTTAATCCTATAATTTAATATAAGTGGGATCAGCAGGTTTGGAACCCATCAAAACCAATAGTATAGCTCAGCTAGGACTCCACAGTTATTGAGTGCACATACAGTCCCTTTATTGATACATTGTGTACATTGTAGTAGTGTAACTTGGGAGGTTGAATTATACATCATTTAAACTCAAAACAACTTTTATGTAGATCTATTGCATGTGTTTCCGCCTAATGTTACACAGTAGCAACACCAATAAATAGCCATCTAATGGATAGGATAACACAGACCAAGTCACAACATATGTTCAGGTAATTAAAAATAAATAAGTTTTTTTATGCAGTTCTCAGATTCTTCTAAGATGTTTATAAATATGACAGCCATGCATTCCTAGGATTGTGGGTCAGCCCTAAAGGTAGTATTAATATGGCATTATCATTTTCCAAACACTAAGATGCCTGGAGAATAGCAGGAAAAAAACTTGCATCTCCTGTACTGACTTGACAGAAATACTTTAATCAGTCCACAAGCCCCCATTTTCCTACTGTCATTGAAGTACCTCATGTATGAGGGTCTGCTGAGCTGAGTCTGCTTCTACTGAGCAGTAGAGGGGGATTTGAGTTGGGCTGGAGTCTTTCTGCCTGCTGTGGCATGCAATGGCTTAAAAACCTACTGAATCTGTTTATCATGAAATCTGGGATAGTCCCATTGCAATGCACTCCTGCAAACTATTTCAATTCATTTGTTTTGTAGAAAATGTGTAATAGGTTTGACGTAAAGAGCCTTTGTCTGTACTGTTTAGTTTTCTATGTAAATTTTTTCTAGTAATGGAATTTGACCTGATTTCTGTTAATTCTGATTTATTATTCTATTAAACGGGAGTTTTCAACAAATGCCATTTAACTTTCAAAAACATTATATAACCAACTTCAAAGTATTGCTCTTTGAGGAAATTAATAACCGTACAGAGAATTGTCTTGAATGGCTGAGCATGTGTAGAAATGTGAAAGACTCTGACAGATGTGCACCTTCATTCTAGAAGTAGATACACTTGACATTTAATAGTTTTTACCTTATCCAACTTTGTATAAAATCACAAAGTAAAAGAGTTGTAATGTGTACCTCATAAGATTTCTACTCTAAACCAAGTACATTTCCAAAAATTTAGCAACAGAAACTCAAATGTGACATTAAGATACTTGAAATACATTCTTGATTTTTGTCTCAATGATGATTCACTGTCAGCATTTTTAAATTTGCCACTATTATACCACACACATACACCCATAGTATTTACACACACACACACACACATACATCCATAGTATTTGCACACACACACACACACACACAGCAAAAACAAAACAAAGTAGGCCCTACAGTCTTCCCCAAAGACAGTCTGTTGAGTATTTTGTCACAGTGCAGTCTGGGGAGTCTCCATATGAAGAGAAGTGACTTGCATGTTCCATCTGTGAAACCTCCAGGACTTCGGTGCTAGAAGCTGCCTTGTTGTGTCAAGCTTCCTCTGTCATTGTATATCCTATCCTGAAGGAAGGTAAACTCAAAAAAGCTTCAGGAAGTCTCCGAAACTGACCAGTTTCCCTAGGCCCTTCGCTGCCAGAGTAAGCAGTAGTTAGCAATAAAAGCTGAAAGTCCTCTTCATATGAGTGGGGCCAGGCTGCAGAGAAGACTGAGAGACCTGGCCAGCCTGTGTAGAAGCAGAAACCAGCTGAGCTGCCTGTTAAGGACACTCTCCATGTCGAGCTGTCTCTAGGCTGCGCCGTGTGCTCCAGGTTCCCGGCTTTGTTAGCTGTCTGTGCTGGGGTGGGCTTTGTTGATGCAGCTGTCTTGGAGTCATTTCTGTTCCTGTAAGTGACCCCAGTAAATGTCACAGTTCACCAGGTTGCACTTTGGTGGTATCTTAAGTCTGTCGTGTCTGGGATGAGTAGAAGTGCGTTGGCTCACCTCAAGAAAAGTTATGTCACACAACATGATTGGTGTAGTCCCAAACAGGACCAAAGATGAGCTAGGGAGAAGAGAGTACACAGTCCTGGCATGTGTAACAGGGCATGCACCCAAGGCCGAGCAGCCTGAGCGGGGAGCATCCGTGGAGGAAATTCTGACAGAGTTGACCTCTTCTGTATGGTATGTGTTAGTGTGCCTTTTGCTATGACAGCAGTTGCGTGGTTCTTGTCCTGGGTAGTAAGACATGCTACTGAGGCTGAGCCATTAGGGTTAGGAGTGTCTGTGGGAGGAATCCCAGAATGTCAGTCGTCATCTGTGTGAGATGGGGTAGCACACTTACTTGATGAGTGAGGGCCCTGAAAACAGTTAAAGGTTTAGAGGAAATCTTGCAGTCTTTGAGATTACCGCAAGAGGGTCGAGATTGTCAGCAAGCAACAGCAGTTGTGGTGAGTGGTTAGAAATGCATCTGAGGCCAAGATGGCAGCAGCCAAGCAGGACCTTGTTTGTGTAAAGGAACAGTTGCGACAAGGAGGTGCTGCAGCACCCTCCATCTCAGCCTGTGGCAAGTGACGTAGACAAACGAACGGGAGGCTGGGAGCTGGTGAAAGTGATGGACGAGCCCTCGGATCCAGCCTTTAATAGAGAGGGGAATCTGTGATCCAGTGTGCGGATGGGGAACTCAGCCATGGTCCTGTGCAGGAAGTCAGGGTGGTCAGGAAGTACTTAGCACCTGAGCTGCCAGAGTCAGGGAAGAGAAAAAGAGCCTGCTTCAGCCTGGCTTGTGAGACATGGGAACCAGTGGGACCAGTCTGGAGGCAGACAAACTGAGTGAAAGGCGGTGAGGCTGTCTGAGGGAAGTCAGGCCCCGATGGAAGGGCCCACCAAAGCAATTAGGAACTCTTGATTATCTCCATCTGAGATCCCTACAAAAAGCAGGAGGTGGGGGACCACAGAGAAAAAACAGACACTTTTAAGGGAACTACAAATAGGAGAAGCTGTGTTTGAACCCCAGTTCACTGAGCCAGATAGAACTGTGTTAAAAAAAAAAAAAGGATGGTTGGATCAGCAGGGACCTCAAGGCTGGTGTGGAGCTTCAGTGACCTTACTGAGCCCTTTCGCAGAACAAGATCTTTATAAAAGAGGAAGTTTTGACAGATGTAATTAACTTACACCAGTATGTAAAGAGTACTCGCTTATTAAGAAAACCTAGCGGTGATGAGAAAACGGGAGCCTGGCGGTGGTGGTGCACGCCTGTGATCCCAGCGTGTGGGAGGCAGAGGCAGGTGAATCTCTAAGTTCGAGGTCAGCTGGTCTACAAAGTGAGTTCCAGAACAGCCAGGGTTACACAGAGCAACCCTGCCTCGAAAAAACAAGAAGAAATGAAAAAGAAAACAGTAAAGCAGAGGAGGAGGTCTGTTGGGGTTCCTCAAAGACAAATGTAACAAGAGTTGTGTCCAGCCGGAGTTCCTGGGGGGGGAGGGGGATGATAGAAAGCCGATTGTGTGCTCAGGGACTTCTGGAAGACCTTAAAGCCTGAGAAGACGCCTTACCCGTGATAGAGCATTGCAGGTTAAGATGATCAAGCCTGTCCCAGGTTAGGTAATTATCCCCCCAGATTGAGGAGGCTGCATTTCCCTCCAGGAAAAGTTATGGTGGACTTAGTTTGCCCAGTGAGGAACTCCCCCAACAGCCAGGCGTGGTGAATGAGGAGGCAAAAGCTACAGCTCCATCCACAAACTCTAGGGCCTGTCTGGCCCAGGGAGCCAGCGGTGCAATAGGGGAAAGCAAGACCACATTCCCCTTTGGCCTGAGGAGGTCTGTGTTCATTAGGTGTGGAGAAAAATTGGGAGGCTCCTTGGAAGGGCTCCCGGATATGGAAACACAATGGCTCAGAGAATGACTAACAATTACAGGGAACTAATTAAGTTAGCTCTGCCTGAACATGCTTTGTACCCAACCTTGATCTGTGAAGGAAGCAGTTGATGCAAAACAGATGGAGCCTTCCCATGTTGCTTATGTTTGACTTTAGTATCTCCTTAATTGCGCACTTCTGGGGTCACCTGTCACTTGCTGAGAACAGGTGGCAGCAGACTTACAGAGTGCTTCACCAAGGTCATCTTCATAACTCCACTGTTTGGTATGGGATGGCTTCAGGATGTTCCTTGTCTTCGTGTCCTCTGGGAAAGACTTTGTAGATGACTAGATGCACTGGTACTTCTGTACAACCCTGCTGGGGCTGGGTTAATCGAAAAGAGGAAAAAAAAAACCCAAAGCCACACTACATGGGACCACAAGGTTATTGAGTGGGAAACCCAGCGCCAGGGGTGGTCTATGTTCCTGTGAGTTGTGTGCCAGGGAAACCCCTGAGACCCCCCCACACAAACTCTTGTTCCTAAGGACACCACATGAGCATGCTATGACTGCAGGACATGGAGAAACTAAGCTGGGTGACTACACTGGGAACTCCCACCCTACTGACTTTCATAGTGCCAGAAGGGGCTATGCAGGCTGCTGGGGAGAACTTTCACAAACTTTGTTGCTTGGCTATGGACCTGTCATGCTGAAACACCAAAGTGCCAGGCAGAATGTGCCTGCTGGTGCAGCAGTGGCTTGGCTGTTGTGGACAAGAACAACAGCCTTTGGATTGGGCACAATCAGGAGTTCAAGCCTGGTACTGTAAACCAGATCAAAACCTATGGAGAGTGATAGGTCCCAGCTGGGAAGCAACTTCTGTGGTTTTTCCAGATGGGTGTGATATCCTTGTCAAACTGTCTAAAGTGTCTCCTGAACATGTCTATGTCTATAGATCAACTGAACGCATAGCCACTGGTGAAGCTTCTGAGAACGAGTGACTGTAACTGTAACATGGGTGCCTATTTCTTAGTCATAGGTGGACATCTGTAGTCACCCCCTACAAGGCTCAGGGGTCTTGGCTGAAGAGGGTGCAGAAAAAAATATAAGAACAAGAAGGAAGGACGGGTGGTGGTGGCACACACCTTTAATCGCAGACAGAGGCAGACAGGTCTCTGAGTTTTAGGTCAGCCTGGTCTACAGAGCTAGTTCCAGGACAGGCTCCAAAGCTACAGAGAAACCCTGTCTAGAGAAAAAAAGAACAGTAGGGAAGGGGTGGGATCTTGTCTAACAGTTTCCTCCAAGGTTAAAACATTCCATCCTGCAGAAAGCTCCCTCAGCAGGAAGGTAAACATCTTAAAATAGCTTCAGGAAGTCCCTGAAACTTAGCAGAGTGTCTAGGCTCCGCCCTGCCAGAGGAAGCAGTAAAGGCTTGTATGTTACATACAGTTTCTGTGAAATGCTCCTTTATGAGGCTTTTGTTGTGGTCCATGTCTTGCCTGTCTACCCCAACCCCAAAGGTCTCACCATGTAGACCTTGACTGACCTTGAACTCACAGAGATCCAACTGCCTGCCTCTGCCTCCAGAGTGCTGGGATCACAGATCTACCACTATGCCTAGCCTGTCTGGGGTTTTTTAAAATCCCTTTAAAGGGAGAGATGACTCAGTGGTTATAAGCACCGACTGTTCTTCCAGAGGACCCAGGCCTAATTCTCAGTACCCATATGGTCAGTCCCAGTAACACTATCTTCTGGCCTCCATGGGCACCAGGCACATGCATAATACACAGGCGTACATGTAGACATACAAAACCTATACATAAAAATAAATTAAAAAATTAAATCATCTTTAGAATAATTCCTATAAAAACTAGTCACAGGCCAGATTTGTTTAGGATGATTCCAACTCTACTGCAGAAGTTAGAAACTGAAGCCAAGTCTGTCAGGAAGTATAAAAGGAAGCACATTTCAATATGTCCTATTGAAGAGGAAAGGAGAAGACAGTGGACATCGAAAGGCTTAGCACAGTGAACATGAAGGTTTTCAGAAAATAAACACAGGTCACGAAGAGACGAGAAAAGTTGGTACAGTGTGTGTTTTCAACAGCTACACTTGAAGCCAGAAAATAGTGGGATGACGCCCTCATACTCAACCAGGGTAAATTATTTCTAAGCCAGGGCTTTATTCTGGAAAAATAAAAAAGAATGAAATAGAATGATTTATGATAGAAGAGAAAAACTTGTTGGAATAATACTAAAAGGAGAGGCCCAGGATGGCACTGCTGGGTGTTGTCAGCCTTCACTGCGGGTTGATGAGGGTCTGTTGAATACTCAGTAAATAACAAGAAACCTGAGACATGAGAGACACTTACTCTAGGGAAAAGAAACGTTAGTGTAAAAAAGGGAAATGACTTACTTACCTTTAGACAGTATTCGCATGGTCATAGTGAAAACAGTAAATATTAATTTAACCAGAAAATAGACTTTAGCTCTTTTGTGGAAGGAAGGTTATGGGAAAGTGTACATTGATACCATGATTGAAAATGAAAACCCATAGTCATCAGACAGTCTCTAGTAGTAGAAGGCCAGTTAGGAATAATGCGCTTGTTATCTAGAAACAGAAAAATACCTACAGAAACCGCTAATTAAGAATTCTAGGTAATTTTCTTGAGTCTCTGGCAATGGGCAGCAAGAATAGAGGACTGTGGCTAAGGGCTGTGTTTCTTAGTTTAAACCTTTTAGCGCAGGGTGTGGTAGCCACTCCCTTAATTCTAGTATCAGAGGCTTTGCAGGATTGCCACAAGTTCAGAACTAGAACCTCAAACCAAGTAGCCTTCTAACAGAATTTGAACTTGGCACTCTGAATTGGGTAGAACTTTATAAATTCATAAGGAAGTGAGAAGAAAGGAACTAGGATAGGGCTGAGATGTTGGAAAAATACACCTGCAAAGATAGGTAAGTCACCAAGAACATGGCAAGAATTTGCATGAAAAAGACTTGTGAGAAAAGAGCTGCCATCTTCTAACAGCTCTCCATACTGCGATGAGGACTGTGTGTCTGCTGCGGTTTTTCTTTATTTTGGGGGAGGGTGAGGATGGAGATAGCAGGTGTCCATTACTGTTGAGTTTACTCCTCCACCATGAACACTAGGGAGTTTAAACTGAAACTTACTTTCTCCTTCTTCACCTTTTCCTTCCTGTTCAAACTTCTTCAGAATCATGGGTAAAATCGGATACATTGTGGAGTGAGGATGGAAGATGTGCTTTAACAAGAGAGAAACCCGTTACTGAGAACATCAGGGAAGGGTTCCTAAGTAATATTGGAGAAATTGCTGTCTCAAGGGTTTGAACTAATTTTAAGGTTTACATAAATGTGGTCTTGATTATTAAAACTTTAAAAATTAAAATTTTAAAAAGTAACCTTAGGTTGCATTGTACACACACACACACACACACACACACACACACACACACACACACACGTTCTTTCCGTCATGCAGGGCCAGAGGATTGGACTCCTGTCAGCAAGGTTGGCAGCAAGCACTTTTATTCACTGAGTCCTCTCCCAAAACCTGGTCATTAGAACTTCTGAAATAAAGCACACCTTTTCCCTTTCGATACTTGAGGTGAGATGCAATTCCGTGCCCTGATGGTTTCGACTGTTGCCTGAACAAAAAGAAGGCAGAGTTTGAGGTAGCTTGTTTTCTGTCAGCTAACGTGTCATCTCGGTGAGGGGAACTGGCAAGGGGGACTGGCCCGAGTGGCACTGGAGGACCCTGCTGCTGCGCAGAGCGAGACGGAGCGCTGTGGGCACCGGGTAAGGCCTGTTCTGGACTGCGTCGTCGCACTCCCCGGTGCTGCGTTTCCCAGCTGTGTGGGCCTCAGGGTAACTTGTTCTTCTGTTGTTTTCTCTAGCTCTTCTGATCAATGGAGAAAGTGGGGAAGATGTGGAGCAACCTGAAACACAGGTGCCAGGCTCTGTTCAGCCATGAAGGAGGAGTTCGCAGCGAGAGTGTGGACATGAACCCCAGCAGGTGTCTGTCTGTCAGAGAGAAAAGCACGGGTCTGGGAGAGTCCACCCCCCAGCAACAGAGCAGTCCCTTAAGAGAAAATGTGGCCTTACAGCTGGAACTCAGCCCTTCAAAAACCTTTTCAAGACGAAACCAAAACTGTGCCGCGGAGATCCCTCAGGTTGTTGAAATCAGCATCGAGAAGGACAGTGACTCGTGTGCCACCCCAGGAACAAGGCTTGCACGAAGGGACTCCTACTCTCGACATGCCCCGTGGGGAGGGAAGAAGAAACATTCCTGTTCCACGAAGACCCAGAGTTCGTTGGATACTGAGAAAAAGTTTGGTAGAACTCGAAGTGGCCTTCAGAGGCGAGAGCGGCGCTATGGAGTCAGCTCGGTGCACGACATGGACAGCATATCCGGCCGAGCTATTGGGAGCCGCTCTCTGAGGCAGAGGCTCCAGGACACTGTGGGTTTGTGTTTCCCCATGAGAACTTACAGCAAGCAGTCAAAGCCTCTCTTTTCCAATAAAAGAAAAATTCATCTTTCTGAATTAATGCTGGAGAAATGCCCTTTTCCTGCTGGCTCAGATTTAGCACAAAAGTGGCATTTGATTAAGCAGCATACAGCTCCGGTGAGCCCACATTCAACCTTTTTCGATACATTTGATCCCTCACTGGTGTCTACGGAAGACGAAGAAGATAGGCTCCGAGAGAGAAGGCGGCTCAGTATCGAGGAAGGGGTGGACCCCCCTCCCAATGCACAAATACACACATTTGAAGCTACTGCACAGGTCAATCCATTGTATAAACTGGGACCAAAGTTAGCCCCTGGGATGACAGAAATAAGTGGGGACGGTTCTGCAGTTCCACAAACGAATTGTGACTCGGAAGAGGACTCAACCACCCTGTGTCTGCAGTCACGGAGGCAGAAGCAGCGCCAGGTGTCTGGGGACAGCCACTCGCACGTTAGCAGGCAGGGGGCTTGGAAAGTTCATACTCAGATCGATTACATACACTGCCTTGTGCCGGATTTGCTTCAGATCACGGGGAATCCCTGTTACTGGGGTGTGATGGACCGATACGAAGCAGAAGCCCTTCTGGAAGGGAAACCTGAAGGCACGTTTTTGCTCAGGGACTCTGCGCAGGAGGACTACCTCTTCTCCGTCAGCTTCCGCCGCTACAACAGATCCCTGCACGCCCGAATCGAGCAGTGGAACCACAACTTCAGCTTCGATGCCCACGACCCTTGCGTGTTTCACTCCTCCACTGTCACTGGGCTCCTGGAACATTATAAAGACCCCAGCTCTTGCATGTTTTTTGAACCCTTGCTTACGATATCACTGAATAGGACTTTTCCTTTCAGCCTGCAGTATATCTGCCGCGCGGTGATCTGCAGGTGCACCACGTATGACGGGATCGGTGGGCTCCCTCTGCCGTCAGTGTTACAGGACTTTTTAAAAGAGTATCACTATAAACAGAAAGTTAGGGTTCGCTGGTTAGAGCGAGAACCGGTCAAGGCAAAGTAACCCCTGTCCCCAACGGGCATTACCTAGGTCTGCTCTGGTGTGTATCAGACAGTACAGCCATAGGAAGCACAGAGTCGGCCGCTAGGTTTGTTTGCCCAGAATGTGAGCTTGGCCATTAGCCTCTATCCAGTGGAATCTTCTGTTACTCAGACAAAGGTGCCTAGAAACAACAGATGGTTTGCAGGTGTCCAGGGCTGGAAAACAGCTAGTTAGGGAGCAGCTTGGTTTTAAATGGCTGTGACGACTGAGTGAGGAAACTCCGGGGCATTTGCTATGGAGAATTCTATTTCTTACTGAAGAACAAATAATTAATATTGGATGGGTATTTCAGCAGTGATTAATGTTTGAAATTATTTTTTCTAAGATTTTTCTATAACCTTCCAAAAGCAGTGATGTTTGTAGTTAACTATAAATCAAGCTTTGAAAGTCCAAAACAAATAAGAAAAGACTGCCTTCCTTTTAGAGAAAAAAAATGCAATTTTTCTGGCCACGGGGCATTGTGCAGTGTCGATGTGGTTTATGGCCAGTGTCCTTTTGTCTCAGAGAAAGAGACTCTCAAGTAAACTGAGGTCTCTAAGAGTTCTTCAGACTTCAGACCTAAAGGTTAGTAGTAGACTCTTGTTTCACAGCCCTAGGTATTCATCTGGACTGAGCGCTGTGCCTTCAGACAGGCATGCAGTTGGAGTTTCGAGTGGGGATTCTTTCTAAGCTGACACGTGCAGTCTGCACATTGTTTCATCAGAATTGGATCTTTTCCTGTGCCCTTGAGTTTGTGAGCCCAGAGGGAACCGACACTAGACGATGCCCAGACACATCGGATGAAAGTGACTCCGCTGGTTGCTGATGTCGAGTCATGTTAACCTATAATTAATCATTTGGATGGCAGTTACTTATCTCTTCGTTGTAAGCTCATAGCTGCATTACTTAAGTACAACTTAGAGCATTTTAGTGCAGTTAATTCTTCACAGAAAACCTAAATTGCTGATTTAAAAGGTACTGTACAACCATGATGTCTGTAAATAACCTTACTTGGCACCTTTTTGTCACTTAGAATAGTACGTAATACAACTTGAGTGAACGCTTCGGGAAGTATTGTCAGATTCTAGTGTTGCTTATCTGTGTTGGACTGAGTTCTCGGCTCTGTCCTAAACATTTGCACTACAGTAGCCAAGTTCATTCTCGTTGTCTGTCACCGTGCTCTGTCCTTGCTGGTGAGCGCTCCTGGGGCCCACGCCAGCCGTTGAGGGGCTTTTACATCCCTCTGGCTATCACCGGGGCTGCTGAAAAGAAACGCTATATCTGTATGCAACACTAACCCTGTGACTGCTAACGTCTGTTTCTGCTTGCTGTGCCTTGTTCTGGCTGCTTTCTCGTGCTAATAAAGTATGTTGGTGTCTGCCTTGTATATCTGCTGTTTTATGCATTTGCCACAGTTTCTCTTGTACGTGGAATGGTTTGGGGTTTTTAACTAAGCATTACCTGACAACTTACTGTAGTTAATGCAGGTTCGCCTGCAACCCAACGCTGACCTGTCAGAATAAGCTAAATCTAAACCAAGTGCTCTCTAGGGTTAACCTTAATCGAATCCTATGGGAGTGTCTGTAGTTAGCAGGTTACGACAGAAAACCCAGAAGTGACACCCTGGCGATTTCTCTGCTGCTAGTAAAGCTGGAGCTGGCAGTAACATAGCAGAGGAACATTAGAGCACCCAGCTGCATCACAAACAGGTTACAGGAAGTCTGTGAACCGGGACACAGCACCACTTAGCGGTTTGGGGACCATTTTAATAGATGATAAATGCCCAAAATGTGGACCTTTAACCAAAGACTTGTCCATTTGAATGCAAAACGGAGATGGAAGGAACTTAGATTCTCTGTTACTTGTAGTATAAGTCCCTGAGGAACATATACCAAAGTGTCTGAGAACTTCATCCAAACCTACTTTCAAAGCATAATGTGCAATTAAGTTGTTCTGATGTAATTCTATTGCATAATTGTTGGGTCTGTTTTTTGAGCTTCCAGTGTACCTGGAAAGTAACCCTCTTGAGGAAAAGAAGTCCATGCTGAGGACTGGGGGAGAGAGACTGTGAGCAAGGGATGCTGTGAAGAGAACTTGAAACTCCGAGAAAGCACTTGATGTTTTTATACGCTTGTAGCAAAGTGATGTTCTCACTATAGTTTTCTAGGAAATGTTAATGCTTTTATGTATTTCAGAAAATTTCCTGTGTTATTATGCAAATTGTTTTAAGTGTGTAACTTGAGTTTGTGTAAGCATGTGTACACTGTGCTAAACAGCACTTACGTTTCAGTTGTGTACAATATAAATATGCAACTTTGAGGTTCAATTTTTTTTTTGTTAAAATGTTAGTAGCTTATGTTTAAAAAGAGAAAAATCACCAGCATGAAAGTGCACCGAAGTCTTTCTTCACTGTGTGTTTCTCTGAGTCCCATTGTAGCCTGTTCACTAAATTTGTGTTTTTATGTTCTGGAGGTGGGGAGGGGTGCATTTTATTCCAAACCAAGAAATGCTTCAGAAGTCGCAGTACATTTTTACATCGGGGTGGACATAATTACATTGGGGGGGGTGCTTCTGTTCGTGTCCTCATTCTTTATTCCCTGTCCCTGTCCCTCCCACCGTCGTCCCTCACTTTGCCTGTGTATACTGTATACATACTTATATTCACTCTAATATGCGTTTATACATATGCGTGTTTGCACACTTAGTGGTGACACTTTAAACAATGACACTGCCGTCTCATTTAAGACCATTTATTCTGTAGATCCCCAGGAGTACCATACCGTTCAGATTGTGTTATCTGCCCCTAAAGGTAAACCCTGGCACTGTTGTCTTATCTATAATACAGTCACTTTACAGAGAGAGAATTTATCAGTATTTTATTTTGTGGCTTGAAGCAGTTAAAAAAAACTTTTTCAAGAAGTAGTTGCTTTAAATACAACTATGTCAAAATTAAATTTATATTCTTAGATAAAATACTGAGCCTGAGTTGTCATCCTCTACAAACCAATCTTATACCCTTAGACATTTTTATAAGACTGGCAGTGGCTGGGTTAAAACAGATACCTGAGTTTCAAGTTTCAGTTTGACAAAATCCAAAGCTTATGAATTTTTTTTTAGCATTTTGATCTGATTGCTATTCATCCTCATCTCAAAGCTGCTTTGCTCCCTGGCTCTATTACTGGCCTGGAGATGTTTTTCTTATTAAGACTGACCCTAAACCTTATTTTCATAGCAAATAGCAAAAAAAATGCTTTTTGGTAGAGGCTAAGCCTCTGACTAAGGCAGAATCCTAAGACCCAGTGCAGGCCCGTCTCTTTGAGTGTGTTCTCCTAAGACCAGTCACACAGACTCGTTCACTTACTCCGTACTCCAGTGTGTGTCATTTGGCTCAACACAGTGTAGATGGGCACACCGGGCTGGCCTGAGCAGGAAAAGGGAGAACATGAAGTACCGAGGAGAACTGGGAATGGGGAGAGGGACAGGGATATTGCCGAAATAAGAGGGGTTGGGTTTTCTCGATGGGCATTGGTGGCACACACCTTTAATCCCAGCACTCGGGAGGCAGAGGCAAGCGGATTTCTGTAAGTTCGAGGCCAGCCTGGTCTACAGAGTGAGTTCCAGGACAGCCTCCAAAACAATACAGAGAAACCCTGTCTCAATAAACAACAACAACAACAAAAAAAAAGAGGGTTGGGTTTTCACCTGTTATAACAGCTGCTGTGGAAGTGTGGAAGATAGAATTCAAGAGGAGAGGTATGTCCCCAGGAGTCTTGAGTGAGATTTCTGTAGGAGGTGATTGATTGCAGGCAGCATAGAGTCTGCCATCACCAAGGTTTACACTAGTTCATGCCTGAGGGTCTTGACTAGATGCTTGAGCCGTTCACCAGTGCCCATCAGAGGCTCATGTACCAGTCATCATAATCGGTAGACATCAGAATACAAGACAAAACTCCTGTCTTCTGGGTCTTACTGGAAGACCAAAGAAATAGTCTCAGACACCAGTCAGGGGGAGGTGGAATCTGAGGAGAGTGCTGGTGTCTATAGGATCGTTAGGGAATGATAACCTTGAATGATGGAAGAAAAAAAAAAAACCAAAACTAGAGAACAAGGCATCCTAGATGAAGAGAAAATAAAACCTGTGTCCCCAAAGCAGGAGTCAGTTCATATGTAGACAGAGTGCCACGAAAGGGTCAGACACTGAAGTTGGCAAGGTCTGGTCCGTTCAGGGCTGCAGAAAAAGAGTTTAGATTTTCTCCGGATGCGGGGAATCCTGGGTAGGGAGTGGCATGGTCTGCTTCCATTGCTTTGGTGGATGGAGGACTGGCAGTGAGGACTTGACTGATAATTGAGACTGTGGGGTGGAGGGCCATGGCTTGTATTTTGGTGGCAAAACGGACACTTTGGTGACAGCATGAAACAGGCTATGGTGGCGCATTCCTGTCACTCTGGAGACAGGAGGATTTTGATGAGCTGTAGGCTGGCCAGTGCTATACAGCAAGTCCTCCGACAATCTGTCTGAAAAAGAAATGACTCGGATTTTTTGATAGGAACAAGGACAGTGACACCATATGCCGAGATTTTAGAAGAACAGGAACAGATTGGAAAGTGGATCTAATCTTGCCATGGATGTGTACAGTTTTGAGATAACTATGACCCCAATGGAGACGGAGTGCACAGTTGGATACTTGAATGTAGTTTAGGGGAAAATATAAATAAAAAAACACTGGGAAGATAATTTCTAGAACCATAGGATGGGACCCGACAGGGATTTTCCATGGGATGAAGTATTTCTCTGAGGGAAGTAGTTACAGAAACGTCTTAGTTTCTTGATATAAGTTATAAGTTTATTGGTTTTGGGTTTTTTTTCCTTTAAAACCATATACCTTCAAAGAGGCATTGTTTTCAAAAAGTACAATAAAGCCTTGCATTGAATTTTAATTGCTTATGTATCACAAATTTTTACAGTATAAATGCAAGCTTATGTAATTCTAAACAATTCTAAACAAGTCAGGAATAGTGCACACCTTTAGTCCCAGCACTTGGGAGGCAAAGGCAAGCATGCGATCTCTGTGAGTTTGAAACCAGCCTGGTCTACATAGAGAGTTCCAGGACATCATAGTATGACCTTGTCTCAATAAAGTTTAAAAAAAGCTGAAAGGTTCTGAACAACTGTACCTTTCCAATTTTATAATCTTTTGGAGATAATCACAACTACCACGTGTTATGTTCCCTTCTAATGGGTGGATTTAATAAAGTACACATGACGTGATAAATAGAAGATGCCACAGTTAAGTCCTGAGTCAGTCTTAAGAGCATTTGCACTCAGCCACACTCCAAGTCAGTGTCCTCCCTGGGTCTTGGGATTAGTTTTGTTTTGTTTTGTTTTATCATAGGTGTGTGGGCATTTTGCCTGGATGTGTATCCATGCACTGTGTGTGTGTGTTCCTGGTGCTTTTGGAAACCAGGAGAGCATTGCATTTGTAACTGGAGTTAAAGAAAGCTGTGAGCCACCACGTGACTCTAGATTATTTTCTAGAATTTGGCTGCTCAGACTTTTGAACAATCAGATAATCTGAGAATATCACTTATTGGTGATATGATCAACATAAGTGTGGGAACCCATGTCTGGTCTATGACCAGTCTGTTAGAGGCTGTGCAGTGTGTGTGGAGAGACCAAGCAGGGAAACCACAACAGTTTCTGGCACAGCAAACCGCATATGACCTGACACAGCTGCAGATCCTCACATGACACAGGTTTGTCTAAGTTGCCCCTGTCCAGACCTCTCCTTGTCTGTAATATCTGGTTTAGAGGAGTTAAGTAACTTGTCCGAGGTCCTTTGGGAATGCCAGAGATAGGCTTCAAATATGAGTCTAGGCCAGAGGCCAACCTTTTATTTGTTATATTTTGGGGGAGTTTCTAATTTTTAATTCAAACTTAGTATTTCTTCCCTTTGTCCTCTTCTGAGATGACAATAGTATTTTTTAAAGATTTATTTATTATGTGTTTGGCCTGCACACCAGATGGTTGTGAGCCACCATGTGGTGGCTGGGAATTGAACTCAGGACCTCTGGAAGAACAGCCAGTGCTCTTAACCCCTGTGCCATCTCTCCAGCTCAGCAATAGATTTTACAATAACAGATGAAAGTAGATTACAGACCACCAGCAGCCATCCGTAGGTGTGTTTTCTGCCCAGAGTGTGGGGTCCTGTGGACCCTGCAAGCACATGGACCGATCTCTCCCTTCTTCACCCGAGGCCTCCCCGTCTCAGTTTTGTACATTTGTATCTAAATAATTCTCCTCCTTCGAAAGTTAAGAGATTTTTAAAGCATTCATGTTATTTTCTTTCAAAGTCCTATGGGTAACTTCTTATGAATTCTGGCACACAAGAACATGTCTGTGTATGTGTGCATTTAACAGATATAAAAAATGGAAATAATTTCTTCCATACTAACACCTGAAAACAACATAGGACTTCAGGGAGGCATGAGTGGTATTTTGGAAATGGAGAAATACTCAAGAGTGTGCTTTTAAATGGTTTGTGAGTACAGGCTCAACAGTTCCTTGGATCTGGCCTCCACTGGACAGGTGCAAATTACCCTTCATTACGGAGCGAAGCGATTCAGTGGATGGAGCGTGGGGATGGGCACTGCGCTCTCTCTTGCAGTGTGAGCAGGAAGTTGCCCATCCAGGTAGCTTTGAAAAAGACACGGGAAATAAGGAACTTGGTGGCTTCATGAATACACGAGGAAATTCAAGGATAAGGCACACAGCAGAAGATCCTGGAGAACCCTACGGCAATGGCCTTATGTAGGTAGGGCAGCTATAGCTGAAACCTCAGATCCTGAGTCACATGGTACTGAACATCATTTAATTTTTAATGCAGACTGATGCCCCTGAACGAGCAATGACCTATGTGTTTATAAGATCCTAGGGAGATGGGCTATGGTAGCGGTTAGGGACTGGGATTTAGGTTGTGGCTTGTCACTCATACAATCTTAGTCACAACTTTTCTTGACCTTTGTGTCTTCCTGTCATTAATCGAATGATACCGTCACCCCCACAGATCCATATTTGGAAGTCATCTCACATGTGGGAAAACAAAGCATGGTCATTGATGTTTAGAATTCTATGGCATGGCCAAAGAGGACATTAAATGACAGCTAGTATGTGGGAGAAGTTGACTCGTGAAAACTTGTGCATTTGAGGCCAGGGACTACCAGGGAGCTACCACCCACAACCCTTAATTATTGTGGTAGGAAAGAACAGTTTTCTTCCAGGGATCTCAGCATTATTCTGTAGCTGGGTAATTATCCTCAGAGTGAATGGGTCGTGACTCAGCCACTATCAACAGTCCTGTTTCTCACCCGCCTGCTTAGCCATGGGGAGTGGAGGTAATAGACCAAACAGTCTTGGAGATATGCACAGCACATGCCTGGCACACGTGACTGGGTCCTGGGTTCTTACGCTCATCTACACATACCAGCCCATTGGTGGCAATACAACACTGGAATCCAGAGCGCCTAACCAAGCAGGCTCCGTTGAGAGGTAAATTGGGCCTGTAGTTCTGTGGACTGCTTGTTTAACCTGGAGTTTTACAGAAGGACATGGTCAGAATGTTGAAGCATTACCTCCCATCTTCATTGGGAAATTTTATAAAAGTTCTCACTTAGAAAATTAGTAGGAAACAGAGTGACACACACCATGGCCCAGTTCACCAGTCCATTTAATGCTCATAAAATGTTTGTACTTTCCACCAAGGAAAAAGAGTTTGTCTCGGGATCCGCAGAGCCAGGGCTGGACACACACGTCTCCACATCCTAGCAGAGGCCTGGCAGTGCTGCGGTCTCTCCAGTTCAGCCTCCTCCAAGCTCTGCTGGCTGCTGCTGCGCTGTGTTCAGGCCTACGCTGTAAGCAGATCAGTGCAAGACACACACTTCTCCCTTCAGCTCCGGTCAAGGTGAATAAGGAACTCCAACCCACCCGACTCAGCATCCTTAGAGGCCAAGCTCAGTCCCACGGTGCACCACTCCATCCTTCTGCATTTCTAGAAAGCTGATTCCAGGCTTGGGGTACAAGCGGTTGGTAGGGTGCTGCCCCGACATGCATGAAGCCCTGGATTTGATTCCTAGCCTTGAGTGAGCCGGGCACAATGGCCCACAATTCAAGGTCATCTTCAGTTACATAGTGACTTCAAAACCAGGCTGGGACAAAAGAGGCAGGCGTGGGGGGGGGGGGGGGAGGGGAGAGGAGAGAAGCTAATGCCAAGGTCGTGTATATAAACCAGAAACCTTCAGACAGTAACTCTCAGCCTTCCTAATGCTGAAACCCTGTAAGACCTCATGCCGTGGTGATTCCCAACCATAAAATTATTTTCATTGCTACTTCACAACTATAATTTTGCTACTGTTATGAATCATAATGTAAATATCTGTGTTTTCCAATGGTCTTAGATGACCCCTGTGAAAGGGTCATTCAGCCCCCCAGGGGGTAGCCTGCCATACACAGGTCCAGAACTATTGCCTTACGGAAAGGAATGGGTGACAGCAATCCCTTTGTCTCTTTGTCATTATCTGCTCTCTGGGTGGCTTCAGTCCTTTAAGGTGTAAAACTTGGAGTTTTTTTTTTAACCTTGTGGTTATTTTATTCTGTTTTGGGATGAAAGAATAAAATCTAATGGCTCCAAACACAGTTTGAAATTTTTGGTTAGATGTACTAAATGTTTAGGGTTTTCGTATGTGTGTGTGTGTGTGTGTGTGTGTGTGTGTGTGTGTGTGTGTTGCTTTTGTTTTTAAATACCCAGTTGGGACCTCCTAACCCTAGATCGCAGAAAAATACCTCTTCATGTAACTTCTCTAAGGAAGGACATGGTCCAACCCTGGCCAAACCTCAGGTCAGTCCCTCCAATTGTCCCAAGAGGAGTTAAGGGTGACAGCCATGTGGCCTTTTCCCCTGTGTCTGTTTCCTCTTGTCTCTTCATGAAATTTAGGTAGAATTCCTTCCCTCCTCTAGGGGATGCCCATATGTCAGGCCACTTGAGCCCATTACCCAAAATTTGCAGGTTCCCAGCCACAGCATTTAAGTACTTTAGTCCGAGAGCTCCGTGGTAGTCTACAATAGAATTGATTGCTCCCCCCTCCACCCAAGCTTGAAGATTTATCTACCAATATTTACTGTATTAGAAATGAAAATGTAAAACAGGAAATTTATTTGCTAATTCAAAAGGCATGCAACCCGGATAACCTGGGGGGAGGAAAAGTTCTTTAAGGCAAAGTGCGGTGAGAAGAGCATCGCTGTTCGCATCTCCCAAGCATCTGCCTTAATGGGAGGCAGCTGGAGACTCTCATCTGTCTCTCTGTTCAGTCTGCTCCAATATTTTGCCTTGCTTAGAAAATATGAAGAAAACTTGGCTCCATGCAGATAGGCAGTTGGAAAAGGAGAGGAGTATTTTAATAGACTTTTCAAATAGTTATGGAAATACTCTGTTGATGCTAGAACAAAATTTGGCTACGGGTTGTTTCTTAAGGGCTGGTTGCAAGTCAGCTATGAAGCCCTGTCGAGGAACTAAGAGAGTGCATGAGGGTTTAGAAGCCAATGATCTGGCTTGAGGTCTGTCTTCCATACATCTATCACTTGGAAGCTACTGGTTCACTGTAAAGAGAAGCCTTTTCCTTGAGAGAAGCCTTCCCGCCAGCCTGGTTCCAGAGCCGCATCAATCCCAAATAAACACACAGGAGGCTATATTAATTATGAAGCTGTTGGCCTTGCTTGTTTCTTACTGGCTAGCTCTGACTTAAGTAATTACCCCATAATAGTTAATCTAAGTATTTCTCTTACCAGAGAAATTTCCGGGCTTCCTACCCCATGGCGTTATATCTTGACTCTCAGTGTTTCTCCTTCCCAGAGTTCTCTTGGACTCCTAGTCCCACTTATCTTGGTTCCCTATTGGCCAACAGTGCTTTATTGACATATACACAGGACTTCCCCCATCAGGTTCACTGAGTTAAATAGTGCTTCTAATGCATGCTCCTTTTCAGTAGACATTATAAAAAGTCCCATTTGATGACAACACCACTGATCTTAAATATTGAGACACTCATAACTCACAACTTTGGAGGAAGGGCTCCCAAAATTATTTATTTATTTATTCATTCATTCATTTATTGATTGATTTGCTTAAAAACGCAAAATTTATCCAGGCAGTGGTGGCGCACATCTTTAATCCCAGCACTTGAGGCAGAGGCAAGCGGATCTCTGTGAGTTCGAGACCAGTCTGGTCTACAAGAGCTAGTTCCAGGACAGCCTCCAAAGTCACAGAGAAACGCTGTTTTGAAAAAAACAAACAAACAAACAAAAAATTTTGGTCATTATCCACCAATACTATCAGTTGTTCTCCTTAATCATCATTATTGAGAAAAAAATGCCACATACTGTAAATGGAGTTCTTAATTGGTCCAGATAATAAAAGGCCAGAGTCAGATATAGAGGGAAATGCTGAGAGATCAGAGAGAAGGAGCAAATCACACCTCCTAATCTCCTAAGCATCTCCACAGAGAGCAGAGCAATTTCCTGTTTGCCCCTGCTTATATACTGTTACTGGCCAGCTACATCACTTTCTGCTTTTCTGTACAGACCTCCAGACCAACATGGTTAACTAGTGGCAAGCTCCATTCTCTAACCTCCAGACAGGCTTTATTTCTGCAAGAAAGATATCACCATAATATACTCAGTAAATAGCCATAGTTCTATACCAATTCTTCCAGATAAAAAGTGGTTAGTTCAGCCTGCAACCTGCACAATCCCACAAGTGTTTATTGGAGTCACCCATTGTAGTTCAGGGTCAATGGCTGTTTTTTGTGAACTCCCCGAGTGTTAAAATAAGGCCAGGTGTGATATAACACATTTAATCCAAGCACTCCAGAGGCAGGTTTATCTCAATGAGTTTGAGGTCAGCCTGTCTACACAAGGAGTTCCGGGCTGTCAGGGACTACATAGTGAGACCCTTTTGCCAACAAATAAATAAATGACCTAAAACACAAAGATGCTGAATAACAACTAAGAAAATTTGATAAAATATATTTATCTGCATTGTTCTAAAATAATAAAATGGTATGTGCTGAAGAGTCGAAATTTAATGAAGTAATTTTTATTGTAGTATCAGCATTTTAAAAAATACTTATTTGTGTGTGTGTGTGTATACATGTTCACATTAGTGTGAAAGTGCCCTCAGAGGCCATAAGATTCCCAGAAGCTGGAGTTACAGGTGTTTGTGAATCACCTGAGTTGGATGCTGTAAACCAAACTCTATAACCTTGGTGTCCTGGCACTCACTCTGTAGACCAGGCTGTCCTCAAGCTCAGAGATTCACCTACCTCTGCCTTCCAAATGCTAGAATTAAAGGCTGTGCCACACATTTAGCCAATTTGTCTATTAAAAATAGATTTTTAATTGTATATGTGTACATTCATGCATGTGCATGCATTTGTGCCCGTGTGTGCGTGCATGCGTGTGTGTGCGTGTGTGCGTGTGTGTGTGTGTGTGTGTGTGTGTGTGTGTGTGTGTGTGTGTGTGTGTGTGTACAGGCATTGAATCCCCTGGAACTGGAGTTACACAAGGTTGTGAGCCACCTGATGATGGTGAATGTTCTTCTGTATATATGCTTCTCTTATTGGTTGATGAATAAAACACTGATTGGCCAGACAGGAAGTGCCATAGCTGGGTAGAATCAGGATATAAGCAGGGACAAACAGGAAATCACTCTCTTCTCTGCAGAGACGATGAGCAGTCATCATGTAGCAGGCAAAGGAGTTACAGGTCGGGCATTCCCCAGTAAGATAAGACCACATGGAAATACATAGATTAGTAGTTATGGGTTAATAATAAGAAGCCAAAGCCATTGGCCAACGGATTTATAATTAATATGTGTCTCTGTGTGTTGAAGCAACAGCAGGACCAGTCTGGGGCCAAAGAATCTCAAGTGACAACCTGACATGGGTGCTGGGATCTGAACTCAGTCCTCTGGAGAGTACGCAGTTCTTAACTGCCCTACTCAACTGTGGGGCCACTTCTCCAGCCCCATTTAGTTATTTTTGTTTTTTGTTTTTTGGGTTTTTTTTGTTTTGTTTTTTTGTTTTTTACGAGACAGGGTTTCTCTGTATTGTTTTGGAGGCTGTCGGTCCAGACTGGCCTCGAACTCACAGAGACCCGCCTGCCTCTGCCTCCCGAATGCTGGGATTAAAGGCGTGCACCACCACTGCCCAGCCTCATTTAGTTATTTTTAAGGTACAGAGCAACTCTGAGAACGACATACAAGTTTAGTCTTTGTGTTTGTCAGATATCTGAAATTTCAGGTTATCACACTTAAGGGAATTGGCAATGGTGTCTTTCTCCTAGCTTTTCATGCAGCCAGCATGTGCCAGTGTCAGCCAGGCAGGACCTCAGCTCTCCATACCCAGCACAATGTGATAACACCATGTAAGATCGTTTCCACTTCGAATTTGAAAACATGGAGCTGTCTTTAGCCTTTAAAGAGCGCATCATGTCTACATTTGATATATTCCTTTTCCTTCAAACTCTGATTGGTTTCCAAATGACATTGAAATCTGATGGGGGGATGTCCCTCTGTATGCTGTGAATGTGTTTCTCTTATTGATTTATGAATAAAGCTGTTTCGACCAATGGACAGGCAGGATGTGGCCAGGCAGGAGTACAGGTGGGGCTACCAGACTAGGAGAACTCTGGGAAGAGGAATGCACAGAGTGAGTTTTGATCGAGATGGCATGTAGCTACTGGGAAAATATGATTCCCGGACATTCTCCAGTAAGCCAAGACCACATGGAAATGCACAGATTAATAGTTATGAGTTAATAATTAAGAGAGAGCTATCCAGTAGCTACTAGGAAAATAAGACTCCAGTAGGCCAAGACCACGGGGAAATGCACAGATTAATAGTTATGAGTTAATAATTAAGAGAGAGCTAGCCAGTAGAAAGCCTAAGCCACTGGTCTAACAGTTGGTAACTAATATAAATCTCTGTGTGTTTATTTGGAACTAAATGGCTGCAGGATCAGATAGTACAGAAACTTCCGTCTGCAGAAATAGTTTTGTTGTATAAGACACAATGTGGTGAATTATTAATGTCCTTAAAGGTAAGTGAAAGACTGCTTTCTCCATGATATTAAATCCCCCCTCTGCCTTCTGTGAGTAAAGGGTTCTGCTATCTTAGTTTCTTTGTCTTCATTATCTTAAACTTAGAGGCTTCAGGTGTGACTTTTCTCTCAGTCTTTTAGTCTTTTATGGTTAAATATGCAATATTTTTTCTTATAGCTTCATAAAAATAGGCTCTTAAAATAGTAAATTTAGGACCGGGCGTTGGTGGTGCACGCCTCTAATCCCAGCTCTTGGGAGACAGAGGTAGGTGGATCTCTGTAAGTTCAAGGTCAGCCTGGTCTACCAAGTGAGTTCCAGGACAGGCTCCAAAACAATACAGAGAAACCCTGTCTCAAAAAAAAAAAAAACCTAAATAACAACAACAAAACAAAGCAGTAAATTTAGATACTTTTATATTTGTTTAATTTTTTAAAAAATTTTCAAAACATTTTAAAGTAATAACAAAGTATGTTTGTTGTTGTTTTGTAGATCTTCCAAATAAACGCCAAACAACTTTGGCACAGTGGCAAAGTACAGAAATTGTAGAGAGTAAAAATGAAAGATACTAAGACTGTACTCAAAATGCTAAAAACACACTGAGTTGTCTCTGAAAGTGTACCACCTTAAAGAACAGTAGGTTTGGGGCTGGAGACATGGCTCACTAATTGAGTCTGTACTGCTCTTCCAGAGTTTAATTCTGAGCACCCATGTGGGGTGACTCACACCACCCTCTTACTCTAGCTCCGAGGGATCCCGTGCCCTCTTCTGGCTTCCACAGGCACCTGCACACACAGTGCCCATACCTGAAGAATGGAGGTTTCTTTTCAGCCTGGCCCCGCAGCCTATTTGCCTCAAAGAAATATACGGATGCTTTATTAATTATAGAAGTGTTGGCCGATGGCTAGGGCTTCTTACTGGCTAGCTCTCTCTTAATTATTAACCCATAACTACTAATCCATGTATTTCTACATGGCCTTATCTTACCAGAGAAAGCGTGGTGTGTCCTATCTCCCCAGTCTCTACACGGGGTCCCTTTGCCACTCTTCTCTCTCCTCTCTCCCTACCCAGCATTCTCCTCGTCTCCTAGCCCCACCTATCTTCCTGCCTCTACTGGTCAACCAGTGTTTTATTCATCAACCAATAAGAGAAACATATATACAGAAGAACATCCTCATCACATACCCCCCCACAAACACACACATACACATGAATAATTCAAAAATAACAATGTATTTAAGGAAAATGGTTGGAAACACAATGGACTACAAAGCCCACATTCCATTTTCGGCAGCGATGCCATCATCGTCCTCATAGCCTCTGGAAAACTCCACTCTGTGGTCATGAGAGAATGAAGGGGACAAAAGCCTCAGAGTTGTTATAACAGGGCTTTACCCTCCCAGGCCTCCCAAGAGGCTCTTGGCTCCCCCAGAATCCCCGAGCTCCACTGGGTGAATCACCTGTCTAAGGCACTCGCCACTTCCAGTGAGTTTCAATCATATGAAGTATGCTAAGGGGGAGGAGGAATTACTTTTTGTTGTTGTTGTTGTACCTTGTCAAACTTAAAATTAGATTGCAGGGCTTGCTAACACTTCGCATTGACTTAAGAGACTCGGTGGCTCTGAGGGTTAATAATTAGAGAGCCGTAGATCCTAACTTGAGTTCATTAAGTTCTTGTACCTTTTCAGTGTGACTCTGGAAGCCCATTCAGTCCTCACTGAAAAGCTAGAAACAAAGCCCCTCCCTCCTGCTTTAGACATGAATGAAGTTGAATTCCCATATGCGGCTCCCCCAGATCCCTTCATGGCCTCCTGCTTTCCTTCAAAGAGGAAACCACGGCAGCAAGAAGTGTTTATATATGGTTGTGGTTTAATTGTGTTTGGAGCATTCCTCCTTGAAGAAATTGCATTTGATTCAGTACCAAAAGCCATGAGTATGTGCCATGCCAATACTGTCCAGACACCTCAGAGGACACAGAAAGAGCGTGTGCCTAACCCTTCAGCCGGAGTCCAACTGCATGAAACAAAAGAGTTCTTCAAAGTTTAAACATGGCCTCAGACGAAACCAAACGTGTGCATGGGGAGGGCAAACGGAATCATGAAGGGACTTGGGGTTTGTCCTTCAGATTTCCCCCTGCTGCGGTGAGACTTTAAAATACTTGAAGGACGTACAGAGGCACCGAGGAAGGGTTACAACAGGGACCAGTGGTTTCCATGGGCCACGGAGGGCCGGTTGCCTGCTGGAGAGGTAAAAGGAAAGGACCTGAATGGCCTTTTCTTCCTCATCATCCCACCTTCAAACTGCCCTTTGTTTATTTAACAGGGAGAAGGGAAACCGAGCCAAGGGAAACAGAGCCCTGGCCAAAGAGGTTGTCAAAATAAAGATGACCAAGAACACTGGGGCACAGTCGTCTGTGGCAAATGTGGACTGCACCATCTAGATCCCCTTCCCAGAGTCGGCTTGCTTGCTTCCTGCCTGGCCTCCAGGAAGCCCAGTTGGCAACCCAGCTGTGAGCTCCTTCAAAGGCAGCCAAGAGCTCTCTTGCTGTGCACGCCGCCCATCTGCCTCCCAGGCCCTGACTTCCCTTCCGTTGTTCTCTCTGACTCTTCCCCATGCATGGTGGGCTCTCTCAGTACTCTCTACACACTTCCATTGCAACTTTCCCCTTTCCCTCGAAGGGCTGCCTTGTCTGTGCCAGGGCACAGCATGCTGTAACAGAGGCAGAACCCAGGACGCCCAGGTGTTGGCTGCAGGGCCAGAGTAACCTGGAATTTTGTTGGGATCCAAATCCCTACTTCTCTCTTTTCCTCTTCCTTTCACTAGTGTCCAGCCCTAACAATATTTTGTATCCCAAGTTCTGCATAAGCAGTCCTTCTAGGGAATACAACTGGGGTAGTTTAAATAGAAATTTCTCCCAATGTAGTGGTTTGAACTGGAATGACTCCCATAGGCTCACGATGCTTTGTCATTAGGGACTGGTGCTATGTGACAAGGATTAGGAGGTGTGGCCTTGTTGGAGGAAGTATGTCCCTAAGGTGGCCTTTGGGGTTTCAAACGCTCAAGTGTGGCCCCCCTCCTTCCTTCCCTTCTTCTTCTTCTTCTTCTCTCTCTCTCTCTCTCTCTCTCTCTCTCTCTCTCTCTCTCTCTCTCTCTCTCTCTCTCTCTCTCTCTCTCTCTCTCTCTCTCTCTCTCTCTCTCTCTCTCTCTCTCTCTCTCTCTCTCTCTCTCTCTCTCTCTCTCTCTCTCTCTCTCTCTCTCTCTCTCTCTCTCTCTCTCTCTCGCCTTTCTTGCTGCCTGTGCATCCAGATGTAGCACTCTCCAGCACCATGTCTGCCTGCATGCCACCATGATTCCCACCATGATGACAATGGACTGAACTTCTGAAACTGTAAGCCAGCCCCAATTAAATGCTCCCCTTTATAAGAGTTGCTATGGTCGTGGTGACTAAGATACCAACTATGACATGATATCTTCTCTGGGGTTCTCCACAGCTAACTATGTAGTTCATGTATTTTTTCGTGTGTGTGTGTGTGTGTGTGTGTGTGTGTGTGTGTGTGTGTGTGTGTGTTACTTCTGAATTTCTCTCCTCCATTCAGTAGTACACTTTCTGTCGGCTATTTGGAAATTGTGTTTTTGGTCTATTGGCTTTTTGGCTTTTATTCCAAACACAGCTCTTTTCTTCTAATAAAAATATTTGTTTCTAAAAGAGGTGTGTGGGGGGGGTTGTTGTTGGTTTTTTTTTTTTTTTTTTGAGACAGGGTTTCTCTGTGTAGTCCTTGACTGTCCTGGAACAAGCTGGCCTCACAGAGATCCACCTGCCCCTGCTTCCCAAGTGCTGGTATTAAAGACCTATGCCACCACCGCCTAGTGGTCCAACCATCTCTTCTTAGCCATGCTCCCCTCAGACACTATACTCCAGCCACTCTGGAATCCCACTGTACCTGCCTCACATGCCCATTCCCTCGGCCCCGTGCGCCCTCTGCCATCCGCCTCCAGGACTGCTCACTCTGCCATATGCTCGCCACCGTCTGTGCCCTTCCGGCTGTCTTTTCCCACTTCCGGTCCCTTTCCCTGCCACCTCCCCACCTACCTTGACTATCTCAGGGTTCCGTACACATCTCCATTGTAACTTTCCTTTTTTGGCTTGTAATCAATTCATGTTTTCATACCGGACGCTTCACAGTGAATGCCTGAGGAGCAAGGACAGTGCCTGACAAACCTGGGGCTCACCCCCATCCTCACTGTGCCTGGCACGCAGAAGGGCTTGACGGGCGTTGAATGTAGCTTCCCTGTCCCCTCCCCAACCTTTCTCGCTTGCTTTTTATTTATTTATTCCTGGTCACATCATTCTCCAACAGTAGTGATCGCCAGACAAACCGCACGGCAGTCACATTTCCCAGCACCCAGTAAAGAAACCGCTAAAGCTGCCGTGTTAATCAGAGCCCTCGACAGCGCGCCGCTAAGCCCTGTTTCCCAGCCACTCTGGTTGATTTCTGGGGATGAGGAAGACCTGTAGTGGAGAGAGGCAGATGCCGAAGCCTTCCTGTCATGGCGTGTGGGGACCAGCTGCTCAGAGCGGGCCTTGGTTGAGTCTGACTCCTGGAGATAAAACGGGACACTTTGTCTCTTTTCTGGGGACCAACTGTGTTCTGAGCTCCGTGCTGGGAAGTGTGTGACTGTTGGTGGCGTTTCCTTCACCCATGTTGTGCCCCTGGTGCTGAATGCTTGGCTGTTATCAAGGGTAGGGCCCATCAGCGACTTTTTACATGGACTGGAAATACAGAGGGCGTGGGGTTAGAAAAGATGCTCAAATTCAAGCTTCCTCTCTCTCCTGATTCCTGTCTTATGTTAGGAATAATGGGTTGGGACGGCAAGTAGCCGTTCCCGGCCCGCCCGGGACCACAAGGATCACAGTCCCTAACAGGGTGATGGCCTGAGTGGATGGGAAACAGAGACCTGTAGACATGACTCATATTGAAAGTTTTATTGAGGGAGAGGTAAGAAAAGAGATAAAGAGACAGAGACAAAAGACAGTAGAGAAGAGGGAGACTGGAAAAGTCCTGTCTGCCCCAGGGGAACCGCAGGAAAAGACTGCAGAAATGGGCAAGGTCTGTCTTTTAAAGGGTCCTTTGCACCTGCGTGTAGACTACGTAGTCATGGAACCCTGGGCTGACCAGAGCACTGCCTGAGTGCATTCTGCCAGGTGACAGGGGCAGGCCAGCATAATGCCTGAGTCCTTACACATTACATGTGGCAAAATAGACTCAAAGTAGCCCAGCTAAGGACAAATGGTCTGAAGTGAGATCCTCTAAGTCCTGGACAAAAGTTTGTAGTTGGAATCCAACAGAAATACTTGCCTGCTCTAAAGAAAGACAAAGGAGTAAGGTGGGTTATTTTTAATGAACGAGAAGAACTTGGGATCTCTGTCAGTTAGTAGAGCACTATGTGGCTGGCACAAGGCATTGGGTTCAACCCGAGGTACTGGGAGAAAAAGAAAAGAAAAGAAGAAAAAAACTTAGTCAAGGAAGGCTTTCAAGGAGTAGAGTTGGAAATGTCATCTATTGGCTTGGTGTTGGCCCAATATTCCTCTGTGTGTGTGTGTGTGTGTGTGTGTGTGTGTGTGTGTGTGTGTGTGTGTGTCTGTCTGTCTGTCTGTCTGTCTGTCTATGTGTCTGTGTGTGTCTATGTGTCTCTGTGTGTGTGTCTGTGTGTGTGCATGTGTGTCTGCCTGTCTATGTGTCTGTGTGTGTGTCTGCCTGTCAGTCTGTGTGTTTCTGTGTCTGTCTGTCCGTGAGTGTGTGTGTGTGTGTGTGTGTGTGTGTGTAAAATATTTGCCCTGGAATCTCCATAGTCTTCCCCTTTTAAGGAAGACTGGGCTTTAGTGGTTGGTAAAATACGTTCTCCAAGTCAGAAAGCTCTCCAAGGGCTGCCATCACATTTTTAAGTCAGTGCCCACACACTTTCGGGATTTCATCTTTGTGCTAATAAAACAGAAGCAAGGCAAGGGCTGGTGCTGTTCTGTGACCTGGCTGAAGGTGACACTGTCCTAGGAACACAGGTTGTCTGTGTGGCTTCACCCTGTGGCAGAAGCCTCAAGGTGCCAGGCCCCTTGCCAGGCAAGTCAGCACTATTTCAAGAGTAGTCTGAGTTGCCCCCGGAGGCAGCACTATTCCAAGGGTAGTCTGAGTTGCCCCCAGAGGCAGCACTGTTTCAAGAGTAGTTTGAGTTGCCCCCGGAGGCAGCACTGTTTCAAGAGTAGTCTGAATTGCCCCCGGAGGCAGCAGCCCATTTCTAGGCATGTACCCTCTTGTCCACTCTCCAAAGATGCCCACCTCCTGGTCCTGGAGATGGCGACACTTGGCTGGAACCTTGGAATCTGGCTGGCATCTGAGTCTTCGTGTTCACTGTATCTGGCCCTAAGTGGCACTGGGCTCAGGACCAGTCTACCCAAATCTCTAAATCTCTAAAAGGCTGGAGTAGTGACGAATTTTGTGGGGTTTGTTTGTTTTGTTTTGTTTTTGCTTCCCAAGGTCTCCAGATGTGGCAGAGATTGTGGACATCACATGTCTCTTTGCGTTCCTATGACGAAAGCAGTAATAAAGTGTGGTCTCTTCGTGACTCTGTGACCATGGGTGAGGTGGCCTGCTCCTCATCTCTATCAGGTTTGGGTCTAGCAGAATTCAGATGCCCTCCAGCACTTCTGATGGCCTGGCTCTCAGCCTTTTTTCCGGGTGCTTCCTGGGAGTAGTCACACGCCAAGGAACTGCTTCACGCCTTCCTGGCAAGATTGGCCGTGCACTGGAAGCAGCAACTCGTCAAACTCCCAACCTTTTCGAGGCCCATGCCTGCTGCCTAGCCCCTGGCAGGATGGAGCATGTCTCTTGGATTGTTATGCTAAGTTGGTGAGACCCCAAAAAAGGCCACCAAGGAGCCAACTCGCTGATGCAAACGCACAAGGTTTAATGTTAAGCTACAAGCCTCGGCAGGGACCCCGTCCAGCAAGCTGGCACAGCAGCTGCAGGAAAAGGGTCCTGGCCTCAATTGCAGTGGCTTATAAAGGAAAAAAATGCAAGCAGGGTAGTACATGCTTTGGCTGTCCAGGATTGGGTAAGAGTAGGTGACCTTTGGATTCACTGACATAGGGGTTAGGGGAATTTCAAAATTGTTAGTAACAGTTGCCCACAGGGACAGTTGTGGCAAGAAGATGCTATTTACCAAAATTAGTTATTGCCTGACCACCCGGATGGGGTCACTCTGTCCAGGGTGGGCACAGTTTGGGTGCTCCGTGGAACTGTTTATGGTTCCTTGGCTGAAGCTGAATCAGTCTTGTACCAAGCAAGGAATTTCTCAAGGTGGCTTTTTCTGAGAATGGAGTTAGCTCCATCCTCTCCAGTTTACCTGGCTCTTACAGATGGGAGTCTCAGAATCTCAAAGGTGACCCCAGGGCTCTCACTGAGAGGGAAATGCATTGGTCTTACTTCCTTTTCCTTGTAGCCATAGTGAAATACCCTGATAAAGGCAGTTTAAGGGGGAAGGATTTATTCTGGCTTCCAGTTCAGGTTACAGTCCCTCATGGCAGAGAAGTCACTACAGCAGGACCTTTGGGAGCTGGTCACATTGCATCCACGCAGCTCACTTCTTGCCTGTAGGAAACCTCTGTGTACCCAGAGAATCTAAACACCCTCCCTGTAGTGAGAAGCCTTCCTACCAGCCTGGTTCCAGAGTTGCATCAGTCCCAAATGAACACACAGGAGGCTATATTAAATATGAAGCTGTTGGCCATTTGCTTGGTTTCTTACTGGCTATCTCGGGACGTAAGTATTTACTACATAATTGTTAATCTAAATATTTCTCTTACTGGAGAAAGGATCCGGACTTCTTACCCCTATGGCGGCTACATTGTGATTCCCTGTGTTTCTCCTTCCCAGAATCCTCCTCGACTCCTAGTCCCACCTATCTTGCTTCCCTATTGGCCAACAGTGTTTTATTCAACAACCAAAAAGAGACAGACTTCAGAATGACATCTCCCATCATCTTGTCTTTTCTGCCTAAATAAAAAGAAAGGTTTTAACTTTAATATAGTCAAGTTATATATAACAGAACAGTTATTAAGTAAGAACACAGTTACAATATTTTGTCCATTAACATTTAGTAATTTAAAGAAAGCATCATCTATCCTATCCTTGTGAGTCTAAAGTGTTATATGTAACTTATCTTTTATCATAACTAAGGAAAACTATAATGATAACTATCTGTCTTCAACTCCATCAAAGGCCACAGAAGGATAATATATAAACACTAGAATTGACAGAGACATCTTGCTACCTGAACAGTCACCCGAAGTTCCTCTGTAATGTTGGGGCATCCATCTTCAGCCCATAGGCCACAGTGTATCTGGAAGACTTCTCAGCAAAGCAGGAAATTTCAAACTGTCCATCTGCATTGGCAGTCTGTCAGTTATTTTTCTGTGTCCTGAAGAAAATCTTGTAGACTCTTCCATGAATCAGGAACCATGAAGGATGAGTTCAGCAGTCACTTTCCTGTGGGTCCTGCATGTCCAGTTTATACAGCAACAGTCAAGCAGTCTAGGCAAGAGCAGTTTCTTGCCCAAATGGCTAATCTTGCCATGTTGAATGCAAACTCCATAACGAGTTTCTTCGATGCCCATCTTCCTCTCAGACGTAATTGATGTGCCAGGAGCAGACATTTCTCATTGTCAAGAAAACCCCTAACCATTTTAAATGCCATTTTCTGAAGGTCTTTGAAAGGTTTGAAGACTGTCTTTTTATCTCAAATATATTTCTGTATATCTAGAAAACCTAACTTACCTAACTATAAGTTCTGACTATTATAAGTAACTATCTATAGTCTGTATTTAATTATGCATTAAGTTTTAAAAGATCAATATAAGCACACTATTAATCAAGAAGAGAAATATACATATCACAAAATTGACCTTGAAATTCTATCAATAAATGAAAAACTATACCCATACCAAGTATTCATTTCCATACTATAAATCTCTTTTACCATTAAAAATAAATTGGTTGTGATCATCAACTAATTATAAGCAACCCCATTTAAATGAAAACAAAGATTTATAAACAATATGGGAATTTGGACGTCGCTCATTCTAAACTGCTTCCTGCTGGATGGGGGCGCTGTTTATACCATGGGGATCATGACAAAACTCAGAAACCTGTAGAAGTCCTTATTTTCATGGTCTGTAAGGCTGCACCATCTCAGCTGTCTTAATTGTTGGAACACCTGGCCCACTGCTTCTGGGGGTCTTGGTTCATCAAACCACAATAGTCTGGAAGGAATCCACAGCTTTCCATTTTCTGTGGAAACACAAATAAAATATCGTTTCCAAAGTAACATATCCTTATACTTAAATTTTGAAGTCAAGGCATTTTTAAAAGATATAGGTTGAATTAATTTAGCAGCATTTATAATCAAGTGTAATTTAGCAGTTGTTCCTTTAGCAATCAAAAAACTGAAAAACACAGTAGCATACAGTATCCAGACTCTCTGTGTATTTTCCATCTTTACGTAGCTTATTTATTTATCTAATATTACTCTATTTCTTTTACATTTATTTATTTATCTGAGACAGGGTTTCTCTGGAAATCTGCCTGCCTCTGCCTCTGCAGCAAATCCAAGTCTGACTTTACTGTAAATCTTTATGTTTTTTTCTGGCCATGTGTCTTATTTGTTAAAACTGCAGCTGTTTAAACTGCAGTTTTTCCAAGATGGCGGGCATAAGTTTGACTCCAGCTCACTGTCTCAGTCTATGCTGACATCCAGCAAAAGCTGCCAGCTTGGAGATGTGGTCTCTGCCACTTTCAGCTGTACGTACACATCTTTCAATTGTTAGCAGAGCCTCTTAAAAGAACCTTGCTGGTTTTTTTTTTTTATTTGTGCTGAGTCAGGAAGACTCCCTTAAGCAAGCTTCGTGAATCTCTGCTTGTCGCTAGCAAAACAGAGCCCACCTGAGAAAATTGCTGCTACCAAAAAGTTGTGCTTCTCTCTGTTCTTTTGTTTCTAAAATTCCTTTTAAGCTTTTTCATTTTACGTGGAAATTCAATCTCACATGCTGACATCACCACCCCCTTTCTTTCCCCCATCTCTCCCTCCCCCTTTTGTTCTTTGACAGTTTCATACATGTATGTAAATAATTTTAGTCATTTTCACCCCATCCCCCTCTTCCTCTCTGCCACTGAAACCGTCCCATAAGCCCCGCCCCCTCCATATTCACATGCTCTGTTTGTGGGTGACTCTCCTGGAGTTTATGATTGGTTTCTAGCAGTGCTGTGAATAGGAGGTCATTTACTGAAGTATATGAAACTTATCAATGGCCCCACCACTTAAGAAAAGGATGTCATTAACTGCCACTACTCCCTTAGGGATAGGTGGGCCTTGTGGTCATTCCTCCATCTATGGTGAACTGTTGGTGGACCCAATCTTATGCAGGTCTTGTCCAGATAGCCACTGCTGCCCTAAGTTCATGAGTGCAATCCTTATGCCATGTCCACAGACACCTTTTGGTTGCACATCTCTCCATCCTTTGGCTCTTACATTCTTCTTTCCCCCTCTTCCTCCATGTTCTCTGAGCTCTGAAAAGGATGGTATGGATGTCCCATTGAGGACTGAACCATACCACCATCATTTAGTGTAGGCACTGTAGTCAGCTATGGGTTTCTGCATTAACCATTGCCTACTACAGTAAAAAGCTTCCCTGATGAAGGGATGAATGCAGAACTAATGTATGGATATGTAAGGATGAGTATTTAGAAGGCAGTTTGGCAACATGACCACTTTGCAAAGCAATAATAGTATGTTGCATACTGGGGTTGTTGCTGATGTTTTCTTGTTCCGCCAGGTCCCTCTTCTTCACCCTCAAATGAACACACAGAGACACTATATTAATTATTAAACTGTTGGGTGATGGCTAGGGCTTCTTACTGGCTAGATTTCTCTTAATTATTAACCCATTTCTATGTATTTCCGTGTGGTCTTGGCTTACCAGAGAATGCTTGGACCTGTTTCTCCTCTGGCAGCTACATGGCATCCTTTATGGTCTCTTTGCAGTCTCTCTCTGCCTACCTTCCCCAGAATTCTTCTCATTTCCTAGTCCTTTCTATCTTCCTGCCTCTATTGGCCAAACAGTGTTTTATTGATCAACCAATAAGAGAAACGTATACACAGAAGGACATCCCCCGTCAGGGGCCTATTAGACGTCCTCAGCCAAGGGCTCTTGAACAGGTTTACACAGCCAGACATGCCTTCACTTCTGTGTCGCATTCAATCAGAAAGCAGTTTGTTAGTCCCATAATGGGCATGCCACTGTTGCACCAGAGGGTGTGTCTTGCCTGGCATTGTTATTATAGGTCACAGGAATCCTGGCTGTGTAAGACACTGATGACATCTCCTGGCACCGTGAAAGCCAGCCAGGAGGGAGGAGGCATCTAGATCAGTTCCAGCTTGAGATCTTCATGCCCTGTGACCAAAATGGGCAGTGACTTTAGCAATAGGTCTTACCATGAAACTCTAGTAGGCAAAGCCAGAAGTGGTGCTACACTCTTTTAATCCCAGCAGTCAGGAGGCAGAGGAAGGTGGAGCTCTGAATTTGAGGCCAACCTGGTCTACAAACTGAATTCCAGGACAGCCATGGCTACACAGAAAAACTCTGTCTTGAAACAAAAGTTGTGGGAGGCAACCAAGAACGGTGGTAATAGACTGTATGGAGGGGTTTGGAACCTCCCTGACCAGTGGTCATAGGGGAGTGTCCCACAACCGGCAATGGGATTTTCATTTTAAAATCTATGACTTTTGGGAGAAGTATTATCCACCCATGGAGGGTACTTCCATTCAAAACCTCTTTCATGATAGTTTTAATAAACGTAAAACAGCAGATTTCCAAATGGCTTTTCATACATCCATGGTATTGGTTGCACCTCAGCTCATGTGAACTTTTGTCGTAAGGAAGACCAGATACAGATTTCATGGCTGCTAAACCCAGTCATCCTTTGGGATCCACAGGGAAATGGTTGCACTGTTGAATAAAATCCACAGATGTTCATCTCTTACCCAGCATGGCATGTTTACAGAAAACCCCACACATCCTCCCCATATACTTTAAGTAGTCTTTACCGTTCCTAAGTACTTTAAGAAATATCAAGGCTATGTAAGCTATTGTTAGATTGTTTAGAGAAATAATGAGAGAAAGAAGTCTGTTTGGGACAGATATGGTATTCACCCCCTTATGTTCCATCGTGGTTGATTGAGTCTGGGGATGCAGAAGTGTGGGTGTTGAGCATGTACCCTCATAATGAACTAACATGTAAAATGAAGATTTTTAAAAACACAAACTGGAATGTGTCACAGGTCCCAAGGGTGGGCATTTGGAAGCATTTCTGGAGCAGGGAAGCCAGGTTCCAGCCGTGGAGTGAAACCCTTTTCGTCTTTTCTTTGTGCCTCTTTAGGTACCTGCCCTGGTTTAGTCTCCGCTGACCAATCACCTCTGCTTCACCGGGGAGGGAAATGGAGGGACTAGAGCATCCACCAGTTGCTTCCTACCTGTCTCCATTCCCTGGCAGCTGCTCCCAGTTCTCCGATCTTCCCGGTTCCCCCAATATTTGACTCCCTATTTCTCATTAAGGTTAATTAGATTCGCGTTTCAGGAGTCACAACCCAACTGGAAACAACTTACCTCTAGGAGCCATGCTAGGTGAGAATCTGATTACGCACGCTGGAAAGTGCATCTAGGAAGAGGGGGCTGTTTCCAGAGTACGTAAATTCTTATATAAAACAATGCATCCCTTGATAGTTGCAGTTGTCATCATCCTGCGGCTGGATAGTTTATGGAGAAGAGCAGTTCTAGAGGCAGAAATGTTCAAGACTGGGCAGCCTCCTCTAGCAAGCCCCTGTGGCTACCCTGACAGGCAGATGCCACCAGACAGCAGGGACGTGTGCGTGAGTGGGGTTAGCACACACAGAAGAGACAGCGTGTGTACGAAATGGAGACAGGAGATGTCAGGCTCACTTTGGGACAGCCCACTCTCGACTAATGCATTCCTGTGTGTAACTGGCTGGTCTTGTGTCAGCCTGACACAAGCCAGAGTCATCAGAGAGGAGGGAGCCTCAGCTAAGAGAATGCCTCCATAGGACCCGGCTGCTGTAAGGCGTTCTCTCAATTAGTGACTCCAGTTCCAGGGGATTTGACACCCTCATACAGACATATATGACAGCAAAAACACCAATGTGTACAAAATTAACAAACTAAACCTTTTGTTTTGCGGATGCTCTAGGAGGTAGAGCCTAGTTGGAGCAAATAGGTCATGGGGTTTTGTCCTAGACTCTTTTTTTTTTTTTTTTGGTTTTATGAGACAGGGTTTCTCTGTATTGTTTTGGAGGCTGTCGGTCCAGCCCAGCCTCGAACTCACAGAGATCTGCCTGCCTCTGCCTCCCGAGTGCTGGGATTAAAGGCGTGCGCCACCACCGCCAGGCTTGTCCTAGGCTCTTCTGTCTTGTTCTCCCTTCCATTTCCCCTCTTCTTTTCCTTCTCTCTAGCTGGAGAGAAGATGAAAGATTCCACAGAGGTGTGCAGAGCTCTGAGCAGGGTGTATGTCATGAGGAACCCTGATTGAGCAAACAGTAATACTGCGGTTTGGGTGTGGACCGTCCCTGCCCAAATCCATGTTGAAATGTTACCGCAATAGGAAGATGCTGGGAAGTGGGGCCTTTAGGAAATAATTATGTGACAGAGGCTTTGCCCTTGTGACTGAATTAATATCTTCCTTGAGGCATTGTGCTAGCTCAGCGAATTACACTCGGGTCTTCCAGAAGCACAGTCAGTGCTCCTAACCACTGAGCCGTCTCTCCAGACCTGGGACCAATGTTTTTAACCACATGGCTACTTTGGGTAATTAAAATCCAAACTATAAGGTTAAGTCCTGTAGTTACCTCAAATGTTCTACTTTGAGGCAAGTTTTGAGACTGTGTTATAAGAAGCTAGAATTACAAACAGCACAGTGGTCCTCCAAGCTGAAGAGACACAAATCTGAAGTTAGGCAATCTGAAGCAACTGAGTCCATATGACAAACTACTAGCGAGGAGAGAGAGAGAGAGAGGAGAGAGAGCTACTGGGAAAGCTTCCATGATCTTCCTACACATTCTGCCTGAGTTTGCTTTTGAACAGGAAACAGAACATGAATATGGTAAAATCTCATGAGAATAGGGAAGAATTATCAGGGAGATATAAGCTGAACGGTTCCTCGTGGTCACCAAGGACTAAGACATTTGACTTCCAGCTGATACAATAGAATGAAGACGCTTTCAAGGAACACAACAGAACCATGGCATAGTGATAGGGAAGTCCTGTGTATCTGTCAATAAAGCACTGTTGGCCAATAGGGAAGCAAGATAGGTGGGACTGGGAGTTGAGGAGGATTCTGGGAAAGAGAGACACGGCAGAGACAATGTAGCCTTCCAGAGAAGTAACATGTCCGGACCCTTTTCTCTGGTAAGAGAAATACTTAGATTAACAATTATGGGTTAGCCAGTAAGAAAGAAGCAAATGGCCAACAGCTTCATAATTAATATAGCCTTCTGTGTGTTATTTGGGGACTGCAACTGTGGCAGAGCCCAAGCGGCTGGCGGGGGGGGGGACTACACGTTACAGCATAGGCTTGGTGGTAGTGGCCTGTGTCATATTAGCACTCAAGAGAAAAAAGAAAAGCAGGTGAGTCTCTATGAGTTATGAGGCCAGCCTGGTCTGCATAGCAACTTCCAAGGCAATCAGGACACTGTCTCAAAATAAAGAAAGAGGGGGCTGGAGAGATGGCTCAGTGGTTAAGAGTACCTACTGCTCTCCCAGAGGACCCAGGTTCAATTCCCAGCACCCACATGGCAGCTCACAACTGTCTGTAATTCCAGCTCTGGAAGGACCCGACACCCATGGCAAAACACCAATGTACATAAAATAAAAATAAATTTTAAAAATTAAAGTAAATAAATACTAAAGCATGGCATAAAAGAAATCCTACAATGCCCAGCGCCCAATACAATAGCTAGACTTATAAGGACACAGAAACTGTGAGTGACAACAAGGAGAAAAGTCAGCCAGTAATAATAAATAATAAACAGCCACAAATAAAATCAGCATACAGAGCTTCAAAAATAGTTATTATAAATAAATTCAAGTAGTTGGATAAAATTGTGGACACGATGAAGATGAGAAGGAAAAAGAAGTTATAAAAAAAAGAACCAAAGGAACTTCACTAAATGGGGAAAGGAAGGGGTGAAAATCATCCGGGCACTGTGGATAGCTGGCAGTGATGTGAATGTGGAAAGACTTCATTTGAAGGTACGACAACTGAAAGTATTCAGTCTGAAGGACAGAAGAGGTGATGGAGCCGGACATGGCGGTGCAGGCCTTTAGTTTCAGCATTCAGGAGCACCAGGCTCTCAGTGAGTTAGAGGGCAGCCTTGTCTGTATAACAAGCTCCAGGAAAGCCAAGGCTGTATACTGAGACCCAATCTCCAGGGTGCAGGTCGGGGGATCTAACAGAGTCATTGTGCCCTCAGGGGTGGTGACATTTTTGCTTGTGTAAATAAAGCCTGTTGAAGGTCAGAGAACGGAGTTTGCCAGTAGCTAACCATAGAAGCCTGGAGGTCTGTACACAGACAGACAGGAAGTGAGGTAGTTAGGTAGAAACAGGATGTAAGCAGGGAGAAACAGGAAAATCGTTCTCTTGCCTCCTGAGACTCGAAGGAGGTAAGGTGTGCCGTGGCTTGCTCCTTCTCTCTGGTCTCTCAGCATTTCCCTCTGTATCTGACTCCGGCTACTTATCATCTAGGCCAATTAAGAACTCCATTTACACTCTGGAACAATACCAAAGTGTGTAATACCTACAAAATTAAAGTTTCTGACAGATAAGAGAAATGAGATAACAACCAAAAATGTGAACCACCTCAGAAATTCGATGGTTCCAAGTGCCTGTTACTGAATACAATATAACCAAACACCTTGAAAACAGGAATTTAAAAAAGAAAGAAAGAGGACATCTTTAAAGTGTGGCAATACAAAGGTCTGGAAAGAGGCTGAAGGGCTCACACTGCTCCTGCAGAGGACCCAAGTTCTGTTCCCAGCACCCATGCTGCCAGCTTACAACACCAGTAACTCCAGTTTTGGGAGACTGGAAATATTCATAGACCTGAATACAAATGCTAGAACTTCAAAACAGCTCGACTAAAATACAGGAGAAAATCTTTACAACTTTAAATAAAACATTGGATTTCATTTAAAAAATATATCAACTTTCTTTCTGCTCTTAAAATGACACAGCTGAGGAATGAAAAAGCAAGGTGTCCCCAGCACACACAGAAAGGACAAACTATGTTAACTTAATCCAGGCACTTCATGAAAGATATGTAAATGGCAAATATGCATGGGGTGATCTGAAACACCAGCAACCACCAGGAAAATGCAAGACACAGTGAGGTGTTACCGAATGCTAGACTTGCTAACATTTAAAAAGCTGGCACCAAGTGTCGATGCATAGGTGGGGCAATTTGAACTATTGCTGTTAGAAATGCAGCGTGATAAATCTACTTTGGAAAACAATTCAGTTATTACAAAAGTTAGCCTACACTCCGCTTCTGTGTATTCATCCAGGAGACATGGAAGCATGATTGCATGGCAACGTGTACACAGACGTGCATGAGACTCTCTCCACCGTCAGCTCAAGATGGAAGCAGCAATTCAGACACTCTTCGGTAGGCGAGTGACCTGTGACCTGACCATGAGACACTGCTCAGTGATACAAAGGAGCAGCTACCGATGCCTGGAAGGACAGGCTGAGCCTGTGTATGTGAAATCAAGAAAAAGCAAACCTAATCTTTAGTGATAGAAATTAGCTTAATGGTTGGTTGGATGGATGAAGGAGCCAACCACAGACAGAATACCGAGGGTGTTCTTGGGGACAGCATAAATGTATGCAGTGATTGTGGTGATGGGGATATTTACATTCATCAAAGACACATACCTTTATCAAAGCTCATTGACCTGTGCAGTGAAATGTCTGTTTTTCTTATAAGTAAACTAAAACTAAAATGTACTTGATTTAAATAAACGCATGTTCAAGTCCCCTAGCACCAGCCACAATACACAAAATGGCCAGGCATGGTGGCTCACTCCTTTAATCCTAGCACCAGGGAGGCAGAGGCAGGCAGATCTCTGTGAGTCCAAGGCCAGCCTGGTCTACAGAGTGAGTTCCAGGACAGGCTCCAAAGCTACACAGAGAAAACAAACAAATAAAACACAAAGGCACCAAGCAAATGTTCTTTCTCATCTCCCCCAAGCCAACCACTCTGCTTTCCCTCTGTAGCCCCGCCGATTTTACAGTCCGAGCCTAGTATGTTTCTTTTGTGCCTCTGCCTCTCTAAACCCTCCATCTTTTGAGTGCCTCTTAAAATCTTCCAGCCTGAATGCTTCATGGGCCCCAACCTGGAGCCCTGGAAGCAGTCACCTCTTATTTATTTAGAATCTGTCAAGGTTGGCTATTGGCTTGTGTTTTTCCTGGCTTGCCTGGCTACATCTGCATCTTGCTTCTCCATTGTCTTTTGTTTTTGTTTTTTGTTTGTTTTTGTTTTTTGAGACAGGGTTTCTCTGTGGCTTTGGAGGCTGTCCTGGAACTAGCTCTTTAGACCAGGTCTCGAACTCACAGAAATTTACATGCCTCTGCCTCCCAAGTGCTGGGATTAAAAGCCTGAGCCACCACCGCCCAGCTCTCCGTTGTTTTTAGACTCAGGGATGATTCTGTTTTGAACCCTTCTCACTAGCTGCTATAGAAATACTAGGAAGAATTTCTCATTGTTGTCTAGGGTGGAGCTTCTCAGCCTTGCTGGACCGCTGAAAGTCTCCTGGCCCCAGACATAAGCATCTGGGACATGGAGACTAATCTAGAGAGATGTGAAGCAGAAGGAAAATGGGCTTTCAGCCCAACCCTGCTGTCTTCATCTTATCCATGCCCCCTGTTCATCTGTGGGGTTCTGACCAAACTCAGACTCTGCTTGCTCCTCACGGGTGAGTTCCATGGGTTCCATTGGAGGGAGATGAGAGGATTGTGTCAAACACCTGGTTACTGCTGTTACTGAGGGCTAGGTGGATGGTAGGACCAGGCTCCCGGGTCTGGTAGGGGGTCACGGAGCTGGTATCTTTCTCCAGGCTTCTGCCAGTCATGAGTTCATTTCCCTAGAGAGGAGAGAGACAGGCCGGGTCTCTGGCTCTGCAGCCTTTACAAAAGCATGCTGTGTTTCTTCAGTCCCATCCCCACATCTGGTTATACTTACTGTGCTAAAAATGTATCCATCCTGCTTGCCATGTTCTCTTTTTCAGAACATGGGGCAGCCCCAGGGGGAAAGTCCTCATGAATACCATGCATTAAAAAAAATCAGTCCTGGGCATTTACATATTGCCCCAAAATGAAAATCCATGGCCCAGAGCACACCTCTCTAGAAGCTCTGCATGCTGAAGTTCATGAACTAGGGTTCCACTAAAACCCTCCAAAGAGATGCAGAAGACTGTGTAGGGGACCCAGAAAAATGAATGGGTCTTTTGTCTGCCTATGACAGATTTGCTTCCAAAGCTGGAACAGCAAGGAGGTCAAGAGTCAAGACACCTGATTCTGCCTGTTGACTTTCTGAGTGACCAGGAGCATGTCTTCGGGCCTCTCTTTTCCATCTGGGCATCATCACTTCGGTCTTTGTGACAGCTGTGATTCTGGGAATGAGGCAGAGCGATTTGTCCATGGGTTTGTAGCTGCGCGTGTTCCTGATGCCTAGATCCATGCGTGGCACGTAGGAGACAATCTGCAGATGGTTTTCAAATAAATAGATATTGCAGGATTGTTGAACTATGTGCCTTGTGCATGACCACTGTGACACAGAGCAGCCAGACTCATCCCTGAGCTCCAGTATCCTTGTTACTAGAGCAGAGATAGGAAAGTGCCTGCGATGAGATAGTAGGTCCAGAAAGAATGTTTAACACCAGGTGGATGCTCACCCAGTTGGGGCTCACCCGGCTGGGACTCAGCCTGTGTTTACTGTTCCTTCTATCACATCACACTTCTTGGTTTCTCACAGGCTGTAAGAATGCCCCGTAGTGAGATAGCCTCCCTGCCCGCACCTGTGGTACTGACTCCCCCATGCGCATGCCTCTTTTCTTGGCTCACTAATGCCCTGTGTGGTGATGGGTTTCTCACTCAGTGACCTGTTCTGGTTCTCTTTATGAGTACCCGGGATGAGGTATATGGAGATAACAGTGACTCTTGTCGTGGCTGAGAGGAGATAGGGAGTTCTGTGTGCCTTACCTGGTGTCCTAGCTTTGTCTGCCGCAGCCGGGGTCACACAGTGCTGCTCCCTTCACAGGGAAGAGTGAGACTGAGCTGAGCCGAACTTAAGTACGTTGGAAAAACAAGGCCAGCCCCAGTAGAGTCCTCCGGGATGAGGCATCTGCCATTTGAAGAGATGGAGTCCGGGCTCCTTGAAACTGCTGCTGACAAATGAGGGAGAGAAACCACTTTGCTTGTGGGCATGACATCCAGGAAGATCATCGCCTCTAGCTGTCACCTGTCCTCAGAGGCAGCTCCTTACCCCAGGCCACCTGCTTCTCCTTTCCATTGCTGCTCCCAGTCCTTACCCCTCCTCCTTCCCAATCCTAACCCCTCCTCCCCTGCTTCTGCAGCCTTTGCTCCAAGGGCCTTACTGCACTAAGCCTGCCCTGTCCAGGGCCTCTGCCCTCAACCAGCTGCATGTTCTCCCATACTGATCTCCACTCTCCATTCACCATAGTCCTTCCCCTAAATAACTATGAGTACAATGAAGGAAGGGGCTTTCAATCTTTGGTGATCCCCAGGGTGCTAAGTTCAGTGTCCAGTAGGAGTCCGATAAACGCTTCTCAAATAAGTGGCCTGAGGCTAGAGGACCTCCTCCTCCTCCTCCTCCTCCATCCATTTCCTTCCTCCTTTCCCAACTTCTCCTCTACCTCCCCCACACCCCCTTCCACACAAGGATTTACCCCTGTGTCCCAGGGTAGCCTGAAACTATTTTTGGTCTTGACTCACAACAATCCTCCTGTCTCAGCTTCCCAAAGGCTTTGATGACAGACACTGAGACATGGTGCCTAGATGCTGTTTCATATCTCAAGATGAACGTTTAGAGGGCGATGTAGACACAGGAATGTACACTTATTTCTGGTACCACAAAGCACAGTGCTTGAGAAATGTGCTCTTTCTGGCTGCACACTGGCAAAGAGCTTTGGGCTATAAGGAAACACCGTCTCAGAACTGCCATCAATCTGCATGCGATGGAAGATAAATCCTGTAACCTTTATCTGCCTTCCTATCCATGCAAGAGGTCACATCTTAATCTTAAAAGAGTGGCATAAGCATGAAATGGGATAGAATTTTTAAAGAGATACTGAATAAATGCAGTTCCTCACTCCAAGGGGCTCATGAGGGATACAATCAATGAACCTATTGATAACGCTCTTCTTTAGCTCCTGGGAGACTTTGGTGAGCAAGCCCAACATATTACTGAGAAGAGTGGGCAGTTGTTGCTGGAGGTTTCCTTGTCCCACCACCCTTCTCAGCCCCAAATAAGCACAGTGACGCTATATTAATTATAAAACTATTGGCCAATGACTAGGGCTTCTTACTGGCTAGCTCTCTCTTAATTATTAACCTATTTCTATTAATCTATGTATTTACACGTGATCTTGGCTTACTGGAGGATGTCCGGACCTTCTACTGCTTTGTCAACAACATGGTGAAGGTCTTTGGCGGACTCTCTCTGCCTACATTTCCCAGAATTCTCCTCGTCCTAGTCTCGCCTAACTTCCTGCCTCATTGGCAAGACAGTGTTTTATTCATCAACCAATATATATGTATACATAAGGACATTCCCCATCAGGCAGTAGGATCATAAGTTTCAGGACAACATGGTGAAACCCATTTCACATACACACACACACACACACACACACCATGTGTACATTAACAAATAGTAATAGTATACCAGTTTCTTTTTGCTGTGAACAAATATCTGACATGAAGCAACTCTGGGGAGAAAAGCTGTTTTGTCTTACAAGTTGAGGGGATACAGTTCATCATGGAGGGGAACACATGGTGCCCAGATCCATAGGGGCAAGCATGTGTAGAACCTAGGGCTCCATCTCTGTGGAGGATGCAGAGATCTGACCATAAGTGGGTCTGGATCATAAAACCCCAAGGCCCACTCCAGCAACCCACTAAATCCAGTGGGGTTCCATCTCCTAGACAAGCTTTCAAAATAGCGCCCCCAGCTGGTGAGCAGGTGTTCAAACACATGAACCTGTGAACATGTCACACTCAAATCACAGCAATGACCATATAGTGAAATGTCAAGAACAGAGTGTGAGAGGAAGGATGGAAGGAATGGGGGGGGCATCCTGAAAATGGTTGCCATGTGTCACCAGGAAACAAAGAAGAAAGGTTGGGCGACATCCCCTACTGTGGGCTAGAGGCTGAGGTGTGCCAGGCTCTTGTGGCTTTGCCAGGAACAAAATGACTACTCTCCAGCAAATGGCCAGAGATGGAAGAATGTCATGAGCTCTGATCCTGGGGTGGGGTTTGTGGGGCAAGGTAGAAGCAGGTGTGTAGGTTTTTTGTTTGTTTGTTTTTTACTCTTTACTCTTTGGGGGCCCACCACCCAGCTCCCAAACAATCACATGGAGGCTTATTCTACCTTGTGAATGCCCGGGCTTATTTCTAGCCAGTTTTTTTTAACTTAAATTATCCCTCTACTTTTTGCCTCTGAGCTTTTATCTTTCTCTGTTCTATATACTTTTCTTTATTTCTTACTCTGTGGTTTGCTGTGTGGCTGGATGGCTGGCCCCTGATACCCTCCTCTCCTTCTTTTCTGATCCCCTATCTCTCTTTGCAGATTTCTCCTCCTATTTATTCTCTGCCTGCCAGCCCCGCCTGTTTCTCTCTCCTGCCTTGCTATTAGACATTCAGCTCTTTATTAGACCAATCAGGTGTTTTTAGATAGGCAAAGTAACACAGCTTCACAGAGTTAATTGCAACATAAAAGAATGCAACACATCTTTGCATCATTAAGCAAATATTCCACAGCATAGACAAATGTAACACATTTAAAAATAATATTCCACAACACAGGTATGTCTAGGGAAGGTCTGGAGACTCTGGTCAGATAAATAGCTAGGTAAGCAGGCAGGCTAAGAATGCCAAGCCAGGCTGGTGATGGGCAGTGCTCAGAGTTTGGCCTTTCCCAAGAAGCCACAAAGGCTGAGAAGGAAGTGTGGGAGGTCTTCTAAGCACAGAGAACAAGGCCCAGAACCAGACTCCTCTCCACACTTCTGCCTCCATCTTTCCTCTTCCAGCACCCTACAGGGGCCCTCATCTTTATGGCCCACTCTCTCTTGTAGTCTGTGCTTTCCGTAACACTAACACAGTTGGTCCTTGACTTTCTGATCTGTCCTTTCTCTATGGACGTGTTCATACTGAGGTGTCACGGGTGCCTGGCATACAGTAGGTGCTAAGTAAATGAACCAGTAGCCTGCTGCACAACACAAATCAAATGTCTCCATAACATATGGTGCTGCCCCTGGGTAACAACAGAAGTCCCATTCCTGGCAATACAGGTCCAGAAACTGTGGTCACATTGTTGCTCTTGGGGGAAAAATTGTAACAAGCTCTGAACAGTCCAGGTAGGACCCATCCCTAACTCTAGCCTGGTTAAGGGATGTCCAGGCTTGAGAGTCTCTTATGGGACCACAGCCAGCTACAGAGTATGGATAGAACAGGCTTCAATGGGCGAGAGCTTTACTTAGCAGTCCACGTGTCTCCTAAATAACAGACTTAAATAAGTAAGGCAAGCTGTGAAAATCTGTGGTTAAAAATGAACAGAGGGCTGGGAGTGGGAGTCCGACAGATGGACACCCCGCCTCTTGTGTGACAGGTGGGACAATCCCAGGCACACAAACACATCTCTCAAGAGCTTTGGCATTGGCACATTTAGAGGCATCCCACAGAACGAGCCCTGCACACACAGGCTTCGGTTATCTCAGCCCACGGCAGCTCTAGACAGGTAGACATGGGGTCTGCCTGGACCTCACTCACGTGGTCACGAAACCCTCCACTGAAAGGAGGGAAGGGGCCAAGACAATTCATGCTAAGATCTGGAAGTGAGAAGCAATGCCTGAAGACAGTCTCTGAGATAAGTTTGGATTGCATCCTTCCGGCACGGTAGCCTCCACACTCTCTGGTCTCCTTCATTTTCTCTGCCTCTACCTGTTATCAGTCCCAGCTCAGCTCACCTGCCACTCTGCCATTTGATAAGTAGTACAGTTGTTGGGTTGTTGTTGTTTTTGTTTGTTTGTTTTCCTTACTCTTTGGGGGCCCACCACCCAGCTTCCAAATAAATACAAGGAGACTTGATTCTTACTTATTAATGTCCAGTCATAGCTTGGCTTGTTTCTAGCCAGCTTTTCTAATTTAAATTATCCCATTTCTCTTTAACTACATTTTGCCTCTGGGCTTTTTACCTTTCTTTATTCTATATATCTGTCTTTCCTTCTTACTCCATGGCTGGGTGGCTGGGTGGCTGGGTGGCTGGGTGGCTGGGTGGCTGGGTGGCTGGGTGGCTGGGTGGCTGGGTGGCTGGGTGGCTGGGTGGCTGGGTGGCTGGCCCCTGTTGTCCCCCTCTCCTCCTTTTTTCAATTCTCACTCTCTTCCCTAGATTTCTCCTCCTATTTATTCTCTCCTGCCTAGCTATTGGCCATTCAGCTTTTTACTAGACCAATCATGTGTTTTAGACAAAGTAACACAGCTTTACGGAGTTAAAACAAATGCAACATAGAAGAATGCAACACATCTTTGCATCATTAAACAAATATTCCACAGTATAAATGAATGTAACTCATCTCAAACTAATATTCCACAACAGAGGACACATTGCAATAATGTCCCCTGGGAAAATTATCCTGATTTATGCAAATGAATCTCCTGTCCCCCCAACTTCCCACCCCTGACAGATGTACCCACTTGGAGGCAGAGGCTAGCGCATGTCCTCCACCATTCTGTGGCCCCTTGCAAACAGTCTGTGTTGGGAGTGTTCCCACACATCAGCCATACTCGGTCTAATTTCCCAATATGCTCTTTTTAAAAAAATTTTTTTTTGTTTTGTGACAGCATTCCACTATGTAGCCCTGGCTGGTCTGAAACTTGCTATATAGACCAGGCCGGCCTCAGGCTCCCAGAGATCTGCCTGCCTCTGCCTTCTGAGTACTGGAATTGAAGGTGTGTACCACACCCAACTCCAATGTGCTCTTTGGTTTGGAGACAGGGTCACCCGTTCTTAGCAATGTCCTCTCTCCGTGGTTCCTATTGCATGGCAGAAGCAACCTCCCTCAGTGAAGAAAACTGAAAGTGGAAGCCCCAGGGAGAGCTGGGGTGGAGTACACTGGGCATCTAGAAATCCTAGGTGGTGGGTGGTGACCTTCCAGGGGACGGGCCACGGACTCCACAACACATTGTTTTGAAACATAATCCATTGTATTTTTCCTATAAGGGCTTTGGCTTCCATTCTTAAGTCAAAAACCATAGAAGCAGCATGTAACGGTAAATCTTTAATTCAATAACGACAACAATGAAAAAGGTTTGGGAGGTTAGCATCATTTATATTTCAAGGGTGGGTCTTTTCACAATTCATCCAAGAGATACCTTGGGAACTGGCACAGTTGGGATCCACATCATGGAATAAAAAAAAAGTTACACAATAAAAAAGAAAAAGAAAAAGAAAACCTAGGTGGTTGGAGGGAAAGGAAACCAGTTGTGACCTCAAGGAAAGTGGTGGTATTATCAGTGGGTCTGCCAAGACAACCCAGACAATTCCCTAAACCATTGGCTACAGAGTTACGTAACTCCACCATTCTCAGCCCTCGGTTTTAAGGACACAGAGACGCACCAGAGTCAAAGAGGTTGTTCAAGGTCACAGAAGAAGGAATGGTGAGTCAGGGTTCAAACTCCCTGTTAGGATAAAGCGCAAAGGGGAGCCTTGGGTGGGGGACCACGGTGGATTCCATGGCAGGTGAGGGTGACCGAGGCGGAGGGACAAACATGTCAGGCAGACAGAGCTTAAGTGACAAATTTTATTAGAAAGGGGAAGGGGGGAGGGGGTGGAAAGAAAAGAGAGGTAAGAGACACAGAGACAGAGAGAGGACAGAAGAGAAGAGGGAGCCAGGAAAAGTCCTGTCTGCCCCAGGGGGACAGCGGGAGGGAAGAGAGAGCGGGAAGAGAGCTGGAAAAGAGCAGAAAAGGAAGGGAGGGGAGAGAGAGAAAAGCCAGAAAGAGAGAATAAGTGGGCGGGATCTTTTAAAGGGTCCTTTGCACCTGCGTGCAGACTACGCAATCATGGAACCCTGGGCTGACCAGGGCACTGCCTGAGTGCATTCTGCCAGGTGACAGGGGCGGGCCAGCATAATGCCTGAGTTCTTACAGTCCCCCAGTCCTACTCCTCACCCTTTACCTCAACCCCACCCAAACCACAATGATAGCACTCAGCCGGCCTTGCCCTCTCCTGTCACACAAGGTCCCAGGCAAGTATTCAGAGGCTCCAGGTGAAGAAAGGCTGTGTCTTGCCCGGAAAATCACTTCCTTCCTCGAGCCCAGAGAGGTTCTCATCAATAATCTGGAGTTTTACAACAGAAAGCTGCCTCAGTGGGCAGCTGGGAGGTTAAATATGTTAATCCATGTAAAAGACTTAGAGCAGCGTCTGGCCCTGGAAGCTTTTAATAAACGTGCCCCATTATTAATATGATTGTTCCCACTGGAACGTTCCAGGTCTCTCTGGCTGACCTCATCTCCTCTCCGGGAGATTCGTGGATTGACTTCCGACACCTGCTTGCGTTTTTAATTTATCCTTTCATCTTATTCGCCCACCTTCCCTTCTCCTTTCCTCCTCCTCCCAACCCTGACATGTCATTGAATCCGCTTAATTCATTCCAAGGCTCAGAGCCCCAGATCTCTGAATGCGACAGATTGAGGGGGTGGGCTAGGGGTGGAGAATGGAGGCGTAGGTGTAATAGGACTTAAATAGGCTTGCACACGCTTCTCTTTTTAATTTGCACATTCTGCTCCACCATTGGGGCCACTTTTGTTTTGCCTTCTCTTGAGTAAGTAGGAAGATGATTTTTTTTTAACTGCTTCTTTCCAGCAGGCAGTCTTGGCGGGTGCAAAATGCGTTAACACCTCCGTGCACGTAAACGTTCTAGTTACATGCTGACCAGCAGCCAATCCCAGGCCCCCACTCTGACTCTGATGCAATCTTAAGGTCCCAGTGTCTGGTGGGTGACGAGCCATCAAAGGGCTGGGTAATGAAGGAAGCCATTTGGAGCCCCCCAGTTCCCTCTCTGTGGCTCTGTTAACCCACCCTGGCTCCTGGTGCGCTCCCTCCCCTGTGGCAGTGGGTTTCCGCACAGGCTTCCAGCATGGCGAATGGGACCTGATTGGCAGACACAAAGGTGAGCGCACACGTCCAGGGATGGAGATAGGACTTGACTTAAGCTGTGGTGAGAAATCCAGTCTGATCTCAGGAGGCTGAAATCATGGAGGCTTAGCATCCATCACTCTCTCATGGCGGTCAGGGGATCCGGGCTCAGTCCTCTGCTTGCTGGGTAGCTCCCACTCTTGCTAAGCAGCAAGCCCCTCCGGGTGGAGCTGGCCACAGGTTGCACACCCAGTCTGCCTGGCAGCGAGTGGGTGCCTCCTCCAACTGACAGGCAGCAGAGCCCAGGCCGCAGGAACTGAGAATTCTCCAGGGAGAGAAGAGGAGGAGAGCTAGGGTCATACTCCCGGACTCTGTCAGGCCTGGTGGGACTCGGTGGTGGGTAGAGGTTGGGAGCGGAGGCCAACCGTTTACCGGCACAGTCAACAAACAAGGACGGAGGACACAAAGCCAGACATTGTGCTAAGCGCTGAGGAAGTAAAAAGGAATTCTTATTTATAATTTATACCCCACCTACTTCCAAAGAGAATTTTAAAGGTGACTCACAATGAAAAACCACATATGAAGCAAGATCGCTGAGTTAAAAACTGAAATGCCAAACCATGGGAATGAAGAAAGGGAAGCCTGTGTTGCCTATCACCACTGTGCCAAAGTCTGTCCGTCCTTCTGTCCAGCAATTCCACTTTACAGAAGAGGGCGATGGGAACGAGGAGGTGTGCCTCGAGCTGAGGGAAAGGTGAGTCGCTCAGGTCCGTAGGTACATTTTAGCGAGCATGGAAATATCTAAAAATTTCCTTTAGAACTAGAGTTTAATGAGAACCATAGGAGAACCATTAATTAGGTTAAGGAAAATGCATTAATGTCTAATTACTAATGGGTCACTCTGTGTGCCATCAAAATCGTATTTAATTTTCAGAGGATGACAAATGTCAAAGTACCTGGGGTCCCCAACCTTGTAGTACACAGCCTGGGGCGCAAACTCAAGCCCATCACGCCCACACGGGAGGACTTGCGACACGATGAGATCAGGGGTCTTAGAGTGTGTGCAGTGGGGCGCACTTACATTCTGTATCACGTGATTATGGGGGAACGTGCTTTCATTTTTTTTCCTTGCAGCTTATCTACTTTCTCTGGGTAGAGGCGTGGGGAGAACGCCGGTTATCCAGTTACACAAGCTCCTGGCCTGCTTGAGCAGTTGAAAATTATCGTTCATGGGTGGCTTGGATGACACAGGTAAACCCCAGCCCTTTGAGTATTCCTTGGGCCCCCGGCATGGCAAAGGATTCAGTGGTGTGTTTCCCCAGCTGCTGGGGGAAGCAAACTGGGTTTTCCTGTGCATCCTTACTGTCTTCTGAGTGGAGGGGTGAAGCTAGCTCCCCAAAGTCTCGAGCTGCCAGTGGGCTCAGCACACCCACCGGTCTAGCTCAGATACCCACTGTGGCACTCATACTTCTGTCTTCTTCAAAAACTCCAAGCTTTCCAGGCTGTGCCCTGGTGTACTGGGGAAGGGAGGGGTGGGGTGACAGGAAGTGACAGGCCTGATTTGGCTGGTCTCTCCCTTCCCGCTTCCCACAGATCACAGTGACCCAGAGCTCAGGGTTATCTGCCATTATCTCAAGATCTACTCAGTCAGACCTCACTCACACTTCACAAGTTAAATGAGATTCGTTTACAAAGTCAGCCCCCCCCTTTTTTTTTTATTGACCATGGATTGCTTTCCAGAATCTGAGAACCAAGCATTGCTTCCACGAGCAACAAAACCCAGCATAGCAATATTTATAGGCGATGGGTTATCTAATGATCATCCCCGGGAGTGGTACCCCACCAATAGAGGTCCAATAGAAGCTTCCAGTTGCGCTGGTTTTCAAATCCAGAATAAGCATATTCTATGTTCCCCATGGGGGGAGGGGGTGGGGAGGGTGGGGGGGGTGGACACTAAGCTATATGCATACTGTCTTCTCCCAGCTGTCTGCCACATCAGCTCTCAAGAAAAGCCCACTAGAACACCATGCCTTTCTCTGCTGAAGGAAGGTAAATATTGGTAAGCCTGGTGGTGCCGTAGCTGGTGTTCTGAGACCTGAATGTAGCCTGAACACCCTTGCAGAAACAGAATGATAGCCCCGTGGGAACTACACCTTTCAGGCATGTTTTGGACATAGAAGCAGAGCTACTGTCCATCTCTCCCATCCCGAGGGAATCCAAAGAGCTGCACATGAAAAAGGAGAGGGCAGAGCCAATCTCTGTTATCACAGTTCTTGTGAAGATTAGTCATGCTCCAAAATGTGAACTAGAAATGTTGAGAGTTTGGGAAGGAAATGACTCAACCAGTATAAAACGTTACAAAATAATCAATCAGCCAGACCCCGGAGTCTTCTACATTTAGGCTGCAGACTTGCAACGATCAAAAGGCTGGATGGATATAAAGTGCGAACCTTATCTTGGACCAGGAGGAAAATCTAAAAAGCTAAGAGCAGCTGCCTTTGACAGAAAGATGAACATGAAGAGAAACAAGGGCTTTCTGCTGGGAAGGACTGGACTCCAGGGATCATCTGGTCAAACACCTGCCTGTGGGGTGGAGAATAAGCAAGGGTAGTTACTCTCGCCTCTCTTGTCCATATTATCCAACCCATTTCATTATATAAAAAATGTTTTAAGAGTTGAGATGTTGGCCGGGCATTGGTGGCGCACGCCTTTAATCCCAGCACTCAGGAGGCAGAGGCAGGTGGATCTCTGTGAGTTCGAGGCCAGCCTTGTCTACAGAGCAAGTTCCAGGACAGCCTCCAAAACAATACAGAGAAATCCTGTCTTGAAAAACCAAAAAAAAAAAAAAAAAAAAAGAGAGAGAGTTGAGATGTAAGCTTTAAGTATATTTAGATACTATCATTCTGTGGATAGAAAAATCTAAGCACGTACAAATATGATTAACCCAAGTTTAGAAAGATTGCTGGGTATAAAAGTGACATACAGAAAAAATACATTTCCATTGATAGGTAATCAATATGCATATTACCAATAAACACTGAGAAAAAGAAACTCTAAAGTAATCATTTATATTTGCAACAAAAGTCATGTATGGGGGCTGGAGAGATGGCTCAGCAGTTAAGAGCACTGGCTGCTCTTCCAGAAATCCTGAGTTCAATTCCCAGCAACCTATATGGTAGCTCACAACCATCTATAATGAGATCTGGTGCCCTCTTCTGGCCTGCAGGCATACATGCAGGCAGAACACTGTATACATATGTATACAAATAAACAAATACATAAATAAATAAATCTTTTTTAAAAACAGTTAAATATGTACCTAGACTTATCTTTAATGGCTATAAAATTATTAGATTTCAAGAGTGGTCATTAAGAGATATCCGTAGAAATATTGGGGTGTAGTGTATTCCATGTATCCATGAACATAGTACACCTGCTTGTATCCGTTGGTATTGGTGAAGAGTTCAGTTTTTCTAAGTCTCTGTATGGAATCAGTGCACCCCAAGACTATAGCATACCAAATGACTTCATGGAGAAAGTAACGCAGTCTGTATTTTTTGTTTTTGTTCTTGTTTATTCAAAGCAGGGTTTCTCTATAGCTTTGGAGCCTGTCCTGGAACTCAATCTGTAGACCAGACTGGTCTCAAACTCACAGAGATCAACCTGCCTCTGTGTCTTAAACGCCAGGATTAAAGACATGCGCCACCACCACCACCTAGCTCACAGTCTGTATTTTTAAATCCTATCATGTCCATGGCTAATCATGTCCACAGAAACCTGCCAACCAGAGTTCTGATTCTCCTTTCTTCTCTGCGTAGTGTGATGGCACGTTCTGAATCCACATTCGCTGGGGAACCCATGGGGGCAATGAGTACCATGCCCCACGAGGACTCAGAAGTGTAAATTCTGGGACGTCTCTGCAGCCCCGTGTGGCATCACTGTCATGGAGGATGGGCACTAGGGCGGCATGAGATCCTCACTCTGCTCCCTCTTTGTTTTTGTTTTTGTTTTTCCCATGACAGGGTTTCTCTGTATAGCTCTGACTGTCCTGGAACTCATTCTGAAGACCAGGCTGACCTCAAACTCGCAGAGATCTGCCTGCCTCTGCCTCCCGAGTGCTGGGATTAATAGTTTCACCAGACTCCCTCTTTCTTTTTCCTTCTTTCCTTCCCCACTCCTTATCCCCTTCCTCTTCCGATTTCTCCTTCCCCTTTTCCCCTCCTTCCGTCTCCTCCCTTGTCTCTACTCATCGTCCCCCTTTCTTATGTTTAGTTTCTCTCCTTGTCCCCTCTGTACCACCATCCTTGTCCTTATCGTTTGCTCTTAATCCCTCCCCTTTCCAGTCCGTGTTCTCATATAGCTCTCACCCTCAATCAGATAGATGGCCTGGTGGTATAGACACTGAGACATGTTAGCTCTCCAGTCCTTCCCTCCTCTAGAAACCAGCTCTAACTAGTTTTCGGGACACTGAATTCCCTCTGAGACCTTTGCCCCCAGAGATCTTCCTCTGTGTACTCCGAGCTCCGGTTCTCCACAACCCACAGACCCCTGTGTTCCACTGGCTGACCCAGATGCTCTCCAGCTGTCCTGGGAGCCAGTTCTAAAGCCACGGCCAGGGATGGGACTGTCTCCTGACTTCTACACTTATGCCTCCTCAGCTCCCCAACAAAGCATCCCCTGCCCTTTCCTGAACCCCAAGACACAACCACAGATTGCTGGCTGCCCTCTCTTCCACCCCGAAGAAGGGCTGTTTTTGCAATAAGGGGCACTGGGAGATTGTCCTCTGCCAGGAATGCAAAGATGTGTTTTGTTTTGTTTTCTCCACAGTCTAGGCTGATTTGACCTGATTGGCTGGAGAGATAGTGCTGTGGGAGGGCAGGGGGGAGAGAATGGGAGGGGGACTACAAGATGGGGAGGCACAGGGGAAGGAAAAATGAAGTTCTAGAATTTTAAGACTGGAAAAGGAATGGAATCCTGCAGGACCCAAAATACACATACTGTACAGTTTTAGCAGTGGACCACGAAGCTTGGAGACAAGAGGAAGTTTGCTCTTGTCTGGAGTTAGCTAGCAGAACCCAGATTAGCCAGCAGAGCAGACCCCGCCCAAGCCCAGCACCCCCCACCCCTTTACTCAAGGCAGAGAAGGTTGACAGGCTTGGCAGCAAAATGAAACTGTGTGATTTACGAGGAATTCTGAGCTATCTTCCAGTTGACAGCCTCTGGAGCTTGCACCAGCCTACACTTTTGTGGGGGCAGCATTTAATGAAACAAACACATGAGTTATCCGTCTTTCATTAGGGATGACATGCAGAAAATACATATCGGAATGAAAACTAGGCTCCTGCCCAGGAGGCAAGGTCCCGTGGTCAAGAACAAGTGGCAGAGCCAGGAGCGCCCGTCTCCGGATGGGAAAGGGAAGGGGGGAGCCGACGCCCTCAAACGCTTGCCAGTAGGTCCTGCAGGAGTTCAGGAAGCTGGGTGCAAGGCTCAGGGTTGCACCCAAGAAAACTGAGGCTCAGGGAGGGCAAGGAGCTCATCACAAGTCACCCAGCTAGTGAGTGACTGAGCCAGGAGTCCATGCCTGGCCTCTCTGACCCAGCTTCCTAAAGCATCTGTGTGTGGCAGGGAGGCCGGCAGTGCAGGGCCAGGGGTCCAAGCTGCGCAGATGAAGCGGGGGAGTGCGGCCCAAGCTGCAGGCGTTCACTGCAGACAAGTGATCCAGAGACGAGGGAGCCTGGAGCTGGCACTAGGGGACAAAGACTTTGGTGGTCAGCCAGTTCCAGATAGCCAAACCTGTGGAGTCTAGGGAGATACCCATGGCCTCTGATGCTTTCTCATTTCCCAGTCTCAGATCCACCTGGCATCGGAACCAGGAAGCCCTGTCAGACCCTCATCTCAGATGAGGCGCTGTCCAGATGGGTCCCAGGGCTGCCACTTCGAATGGCGCCTCTGCCTACTTCTCTCGACCCTCACGTTCCTGTAATTTTGTTGTTCTTGTTGCAGTTTGAGACAGGGTTTCTCCGTGTAACAGACTTGACTGTCCTGGAACTCGCTCTGTAGACCAGGCTGGCCTCGAACTCACAGAGATCCGCCTGCCTCTGCCTCCCCAGTGCTGGGGTTAAAGGCGTGCGTCACCACCGCCCAGTGTGATGTTTTTATGTAACAACAACTACCTCTTGGTATTGTTCAGAAAGTTTTTTTAATGTTGTAATTATTACAAGCCACACAATAAATAACACATGCCGAGTGATTTCTGCGCCGTGCACCGCCGTGTACCACCTGACTTAGCCTTCAACAGGACCATCCTACACATGACAGTTATGATTCCACTCCACCTACAGGACGCAGAAGCTCAGAGAAGTTAGTTGTCTGCCTAGGCCACACAGCAAATGAATGGCAAATTCAGCATTTGAACCAAAGTCATTGTGCATATACTCCCAAGCCCATTCACGTGACCAAGGAGCTGAGTACTGAGAAGGTAGCTGTCACTCAATAAAAGGGAGTGATGGTCCCTTCTTTGTACCCTTAAGGGCCTGAGTTTTCCTAGTGTCCTCTAGGATTTGCTTCTCTGGAGTTTTCTGAAAGCCGGGAGAAAGCTAGGAGTGGGAGGGCAGCAGGGATCTGCTCCCTTGGTCCCAGCACCCCTTCCCTCCACCCCCTGCCTCCCTTCTTTTTAGGGTTTGGCAGACACCACTTCACTTGAGGCCTCTTATGCATTTGGAAACAATGCAAGTTTATTTTGGCACTGCAGAGAGGGCCAGCTCCTCTGCTCTGGACGCCTCTGTGGGAGAGGGCTAGAGAATGTGACCCAGGCCACTGTCCGTTCCCGTTACTATCCCAGGCACATCCACGGAACCATCACAGCCGTGTGGAGGCCAGAGAAGGAAATGAGATAAGAGCTGGCCTTCAGACAGATCACGAGAGTCACCTCTCCTCTCTCAGGGCTCATCTCCAAAAAGGAGTTCAACTGGCGCCATGAGCTGCAGTCGACCCAACAGATAGCTCTGTCTGTATCTTTTCCCCAACTCTGGCATATTCCCACCTGTGTGTTTGGCTTCCTGCAGCAAATGCTGCAAGCCAAGGCCTATAGCCAGTGTGGTGAGGAAAGTCACCCTGAGCTGCAATGGGTGGCTAGTGTCCCCTGGTCCATGCCCGCAGGGTGGGCCCACACAGGGAATGGGTGGCTAGTGTCCCTACTTCATAGCTCAGAGATCCCACAGCCACCCCACCCACAAGCCTGGTTTCCCCACATTTGCAAACATGGAAACGATGACCTGGAAAGGATAAGCAGTCAATCAGATTCACAAAGGAGGCAGGTCAGTGGTAGAACCAGGATGCTGTCTAAGACAAGGCTCTGCCTGTCCCCGGTTGTGGGACTTGCTTCTGAAGCACTTGGGTTGGAAGCTCATCCAGACTTTGAGCCTGTCTCTGTTCCTTAAACCTTAGGAAAGCTTGTGGACAGCGCTTCTGGAGGAGTTGAGCTAACATTTGTCCCCTTGTCATTTTTACCCATGAATCATCCAAACCCTAAACATAGCTTCAGGCAGAGAAGAAGTCCCTATCTCTGCCCTTGGCCATGACTATCCTTTAGACATGAGAAGATGGCCCCAGGTGACCCTTTGTCATCCCTGTTCCAATCCCGGGACCCGTGGCGTGTGGGAGACCAGCCTTGCCTCTCACTTCCTGGCCATGGGATGTGTGAGCACATTTCCTAGTACTTTCGAGCTTCCGTCAAAGGGGAAGGATTGCATCTCCTGGCTGGATGGTTAAGGACCAGAAAGGAGGGTGTCTGGAACCCTTCACCCATTGCCCACCTCTGATCAGCCAGTCAGAGGGGACTTTCATAGCCTTATCCTCTAGTACATTCCTGAGTCTCTCCAAGCCTTGACTTCTCTTCGCTTGGGTGAGTATTACAGACTACAATTACTCCAGTTTTTCCTTTGTCAAAAGTGGGTGTTCTGGTAATGCAAGCTTCCTGAGTTTGGGGGAGCAGGTGATGACAGATTGGAGAGAGCTCTGGACTCTAGAGCAGTGCAACTCCCCTGGTTAGCTGTGCAGCACCCTGTCCTGACAGGATTGTCTTGTCTTCTCTTCAAAAGCCTCAATTCTGTACCTCAGCTCCTGGGAGCCTTTTCAATACAAAACAAAAGCAGAAAAGCTAAAGATAATGTTGGGGCTCAGAAAACTCTCCAAAGTGTGGAGTTTTGGCATGCCAAGAACTTCGAACTGGGGCCTCTATGTCTCTTTTCTTTTTAATCCCTCCAGGAGTATAGAAAGAAAAAGAGGTTTTCTCTGCAGCTCCCTCAACTGGGAGGGTGAGATGCCGTAGGGAAGTTGTAGTTGTCACAGTCTCCTCCATGGTCCTCCACTAAACTCAGAGGAAAACGGGACCACAGATGAGACAGCCTGCCCACAAAGATCTGCTGCAGTACCCCTTCTATTCCAAGACAGCTTTTAGCTGGGTGGTGGCGCACGCCTTTAATCCCAGCACTCGGGAGGCAGAGGCAAGAGCATCTCTGTGAGCTCGAGGCCAGCCTGGTCTACAGAGTGAGTTCCAGGACAGGCTGGGGTACACAGAGAAACCCTGTCTCAAAAAAAAAAAAACCAAACAAACAAACAAACAAAAAAACAAAACCCCAGCCTTTGTTCACCCCACAGCATCCATCCTCTGCCTGCTCCCTGGAATCCTAAGACCCTAATCTGTCCTTCTCTATAATCCAGTGCTATTTAAACTTAGTCACTTGTCCCCCATTTTTTAAAAGCGCTTATTTATTTATTTATTTGCATTTTATTTCTCCTTTGTCTGTACACCAAGTGCATGCAATTCTTCCAAAGGTCAGAAGAGGGCGCTGGATCCTCTGGAACTGAAGTTACAGATGGTTGTGAGTCACCAGGTGGCTGCTGGGAACTTAGTCCCTGTCTCCTGCAAGAACAGCAAGTGCTCTTGACCCGGGAGCCCCCTCTGCAGCCTCCACCCTGCCTTCCTGCTATCTTACATTGTGAGTCCTGTGCCTTCCCTCCTGCTAATCGTCGGTCAGTTTATCGTAGCAGATTCAACCCGCGCCGCTTGGGAAGGCGCCCGACTTGAGAAAGAAAACCCTTTCGTCATCCATACCGTTATGTGTACCTAGGGGTCTGGGGCCATCTTCACACTCTCAATGATCTAAAACAGAGTGATGCAAACCCCCCTAACGTGGAGGTTTGTGGCCAAAGTCAAGAGATGGCCGGGGATAGGCACACACCCCAAAGACACGCAGACAAGGAGAGCAAGGGACCACTAACACCCACAAGGGCTGTGACCCGAGGCCGGACGTGAAGGAGGAATCGTCTGCCCGCCCTTCAAAGCTTTCTGCCTTTCCCTTGCAACCCCGGCAGGCTGTGAGACAGAGGCGGAGCTCAAGAACCCGTTCACAACCGGAGCTCTTCTTTGGCTAGGTGTCTGTCTCCTGGCCCTCGCTGGGTCAGATAGGCCATTCCTCAGGTTGGCCAGCAAAGGAAGACTGGGAGCCTGGTGACATGGTGGCAGCTAGTTTGGGAACAGAGCCGGGACATTTGAGTTTGGACTCCAACTATAAACCTGCTTTCTTGCTTTCTTTGCAGACGCCGCCCCTGATGAATGATGAATAGGGTACCAAGTGGAGCCGGGAAGGCAGCAGGTGGGCCACCACGGAGCCTCAGACAGGCAGGCTCAGCGAGAAAGATGACAGATGGAGGGATGGATTGATCTGTGGATTATTAAATCATCAAGCTCTCGTCTTCTCTAACCCTCATCTGGCCTTCTTGGATCTCTGTCAAGGAACTCCAGACCCCCACCCCTCCGAAGCAGGTAGAACTAGGCTTGGCAGCCCTCACAGCCTCCGCCTCTGCCTCTGGAGGACTCTGGGTAGGAGACCCGGGCACTCAGTTCCCACCCAGGGTGAGGCTGAAACCCTTAGGGTTCCTATTTAAAGCCTGGTCTCATTCATCATTTCAGCACCAACCAACAATTAACCCTGATTCAGTCAACACTGACAACACAATCGGCCTGGCGCTGACTATTTAAAACTCTGTCCTGGCCTCTGGGGCCTTCAGAATCGGGACTGTTTGTCCTGCCAGGAACACAGCCCCCCACCCTCCCTAGCCAGGATGCCAAGGACATATGTAGGGTGTAGGGTCTGCTTCGGCAGCCCTGGCTGGAGCTCTCTCCACCCAGCTGAGGGAGATCTGAGAGGCTGGCAGAGAGGGACAGCTCTGAGAAGGCTCTGGGAGGACCCGGAGGCGCCAGGAGAACAGGAAGAGGGACCTAGAGACAGAAGAGGAAAAAAAAAAGAAGTAAAATCCATACAGGAAATAGGACCCATGTATAAATATCCTAGTATGAAATTTCTTAAATAAATTAACGAAAATTAAAATAAGAAGTGAAATGAGTGTGATTGTAAGCTTGGGCTTTGTTTGGTTTTGGGGTGCTCTGGACAAGCATGGCAGGCTGGGGAACACCCTGGACATCAGAACTTTAGGGTGAATTATGCCACTAAAATCCACTATCTCTGTGGGCTTGGCCTTGTCTTTTGGGCTTTCTCGGATGTCTTTTCCTGACTAGCGTAATAAGCATAACAAGAACTTTCTCCTCAAACCATCTCCTGGGTAGTTAAGAGACCCCCCCCCAAGTCTGCTGATCCCAGTAGAAAGACTTGGAAAGGCATCAAGCGGTAAAACAAAGTCAGGACTAGAGCGAGCCTGGGCTGGGATTCGGATGGGACAGCCTGATGGTAGGGGCTGCATGACTATCTCTCTGGATGCTGTTGGCCTCAGCTCAGCCCTGAAGACCAAGTAAGACTTGAACAGGCCTAGAGTCAATAAGAAGCCAGGCCAGGCAGAGCCCCTTACAGCTTGCAAAGACTTGTCCCAGCCATTTCCCGTTGGATCTCTACAGACTTCTAGAAAGAAAAGCCCAGGCAAAAGAGACAGCTTGAGGCTGAGCGGCTGTGGGGTAATGAAGGCAGTCAGGGCCTGGGGAGCTAAGGTTACTGACAGCCACTCATCCCTGTCATTACTGCACAAGGTGACAGGGGCCTCACTCATAGCTTTAAGCTCACAGTGAGGATGAAGCCAGAGATGCCCCTCTGGGGCTCCTGGGAGGAGGGGGTGGGGTCAGGATCCTGGAGAGAAGGAATAGGAACCCTGATGAGTATGCCTTCCCAGGAACAAGGGATATAAGAGCAGGCTGGAGAATGGCAGACTTCCTAAAGTCCCCAAGGCTTCTTCCTTTCTCTAAGTCCCTCCTGTTGTGCCCAAATTCTGAACCCAAAAATCACCAAGAGACTCATTCCAATGCAAAAGCAAAGAATCTCTCTCTCTCTCTCTCTCTCTCTCTCTCTCTCTCTCTCTTCTCTCTGTTTTTTGAGACAGAGTTTCTCTGTATTGTTTTGGAGGCTGTCCTGGAACTCTCTGTAGACCAGGCTGGCCTCAAACTCACAGAGATCCGTCTGCCTCTGCCTCCTGAGTGCTGGGATTAAAGACATGCGCCACCGACGTCCAGCACAAGAATCTTTTATTATTAAGGAGTTAACTGTCTTAACTCAGGCCCTTCCCCATTCATCATAGAGGGTGGAGTGAGAAGGACCAGGAGAAATGACAAGGAGGGGAATTTATTGGGGTGTCTCTAGAGGTATGCAACAGTCTCAGGATTGGTGCACTTCTGGGCTTGGACCGCCTGTCCTTTGTTGATTGGTCAACTGGTTGCTATGATAGGTCCTCCCAGGGCAGTTGCTATGCTCTGCTCTCCAATTTCTCCACTTTTACCACAAAGCACTATAAAGCACACCTAGAGCCCACCAGCTAACTTCTGATTGGTTCCTTGCCACATGGAGGTATCTGGCTTCCTCGTGACTAGGCGGTCGGGCAAGGTCAGGGGCTCAGGGCATGTGGCTGAGTCAGGGGCCTGTGTCTTGCTGTGTCTTTTCTGCAGTCTGTCATGGCGGTTAAAGCAGGGGCTGGGTGAGCATCTGGTCCCTTCACCCGGTATACAGTCAGGACTCCCAGATGGCTCCGGGTCTCACCAACCAAACCAGATTTGAAGCTTCTGGAAGGCAGGGCCAACTCATGATGTCAAAAACTAGTTTGGATCCTGGGCCTGGAGTGGGCAGTCTGGACACCCACTTCCACTCCTGCCACTTACAGAGTGATTTCTGAAAAGCCATCTATCTTGTTTTGAGATTGAAGATTAAAAATAGAGCGTATCTCACAAAGCCACTGGGAAAAGCAAATGAGTTCATCGGAGTGAGTGCTTAACGAAAATGTCTCTGTTTGACGAGCCTCGGAGCAGCTAAAACCAGAAAACCAGACTCAGTCCACAGCAGGAGCTCAGCGGAAACACACACACATACACACACACACACACACACACACACACACACGCGCGCGCGCACGCCTGTCAGCCACAGCAGGGGGTCTGAGAGCAGATGCTGTGGGATGCAGAGGTTATCTGCAGGGAGGGGGACATTCCAGGAACAGCCGTTCCCTTAGCCTCACACTGTCCTCAGATTGTCACAGCCCTGTCTTCCTGGGGACATCTTGATTTCCCCCAGAGTCTTCTGGGCCTCTTCCTGGGGGGGGGTCACAGTCCCAACAGCAGCAAAGGGAGGGGCAGGTCTCTCAGGCCCCACCGGGTGCCACAAGATACCACTGTGCAGTTTCAGGGAGTGCGTCTCAAGCTCTCGGAGGTGAAGGGTCAGTCGTGGATAAATGCTTTTCTGAAACGTTATCAAAATGCATTTCTAGAAAAACGACCGTCTTGGTCCTGGTATAAAACTGCGGTAACGACTTCTAAGCATTTACTCAGAGTTTCTATGCTTATCTCATGAGCAAGCACCAACAGTTTTTACCGGACCACAGCCACAGGCCAACTACGGTACAGGCTAACTTCCTCTTTAACTTCCGGAGTCTAACCCCATCCGTGATGGGGGAGGCAGTGTTCCTACCGGTCCTCCACATCTGTTAGAAGCTCCCATCGCCAGGGCTCCCTGGTCAGTGAGGTCGTGCGATCTGCCGCAGTGTCCCGAGTACACGCAGCTCGTGTCGTCCTCAATGCATTATGACTTTTCATTTGTGCCACTCAGTAGATGTGTACCTGAAAGGCCCAGCATGCGTTCTGCGTGGAAGCCAAGGAGGACGAGGAGACCTGGGTTCTAAATCAGCAACACTCTCCCTGGAGGGAAGAAAACAGTCCAAGCTGAGCTGTTGGGCAGAGTCCGATCGGTTATCAGCACGGCCCTTAGATAGATTCTGAGTTCCACAAAGCCTTTCCCCCAAGGACTCTGCAACGCAGGCATTGCTCTATCTAGTTTAAGATGAAACATCTTGTTTTAAGTTCCTAGAAGGATCTGTGCAGCCATGGAGGCTTTAAAATACCATGGCTTCTGAAGATGCTGGGCAGCTTTTAAAATCCCCCACTGTAAGGATTCAGGCATTATGCTGGCCTGCCCCTGTCACCTGGCAGAATGCACTCAGGCAGTGCCCTGGTCAGCCCGGGGTTCCATGAATACTAAGTCTGCACTCAGGTGCAAAGGATCCTTTAAAAGACAGACCCCGCCCACTTACGCTCTCTTTCCTACTCTTCTATTTCTGCTCTCTTCTCTCCCTCTCTTTCCTGCTGTTCCCCTGGGGCAGACAGGACTTTTCCTGTCTCCCTCTCCTCATCTGTCCTCTCTCTGTCTCTTTACCTCTTTTCTTCCCCCCCCCCCTTTCCCTTTGTAATAAACTTCTCACTAAGCTCCGTCTGCCTGACGTGTTTGTCCCTGCCTCGGTCACCCTCACCTGCCATGGAATCGGCCCAGATTCCCCTGGGCGCTTTATCCTAACACCCACCCCGTCCTGCTTCCTACACTGTGGTTTCAGGAGCCTGAATCTTCTTTGGGCCTCCCCAAATGATTCTGGGCGCTGCATTAGCTTGGGCACCAGGACTGTCAAGGCCAGGGATCTCACAGGCAGCCGAGGAGCCTAGGAACCCCTAGAAAAAGTCACCATAAGTCGAGACCAGCCTGGTCTACAAGAGCTAGTTTCAGGACAGCCTCCAAAGCCACAGAGAAACCCTGCCTTGAAACCCTCCCCACCACCACCACACACACACACACACACACACACACACACACACACACACACACACACGCCACCGGATGGAAGTGGCCCACACAGATGCAGTGGTTTGATGCAATGGTGCAGCCTGCCAAGCATGGAGCGTGGTAATATCGGGATGTCTGCAATCCCAGGGTTCCGGAATCTGAGGCAGGAGGATCAGCAATACCAGGCCAGCCTGGGCTACATCATGATATCCTATCCAGAGAGCAAGGGCAAGAGCGATATGCACTGAGCCTGTCTGAGAGTGAAGGTCACCCCACCAGCATGAGTCACCTTTGACCCTGGTGTAAGCAAACTTGGCTGGAACTTTGTTTCCTTCCCCATTCACAGGATGGGAAATAAGCCTTTATGTCTCCCCGGCTTTCCTGCAAGAACTGGATGGCCCAAACAATTCTGGCTGCAGAGTCAAGACAGGTAGGGAAAAAACCCAAGGCTTGCAGGAAGTGCTCTCTCTGCATGAGGGGCTCCTGCCTGTTACAGCAGCCCCGGATCCCTACACCTATCCTGGGAGTCATTTCTGGAAAGTCTCACCTGGGCTTGCCCTAGCTGTTACGTTTGCCAGGAAGGCTCTCCTGAATTCTACACACACACACACACACACACACACACACACGCTTGTGAGTACGTATGCACGAATGCGTGTGCACACTCTCATAGCATCGCACTTAACTCGAGTATGAACCTGGATTATTCCTCCCCAGTGGAGTTTGGGTCACATTTGAGTGTGATAATGTTTTTTTTTCTATGACCTCCCTGCCAGCCACTGAAGTCCATGTGGGTTAGGACGATGTAGCCAACATTAAGAGACCATCACACAGTAGACAATAAATGCTCTGTGAGTGAATGCAGGAACTCTGTCTTGAGGTCCTGAAGGTCAGTCGAGGGAACCCTAAGTACCCACCTCTCTCAAAGCCCCTGGGCGGAAAGTTACCCCCAAATAGCCCTTTCTTATGGCTCACACCACACCAACAGCACCTCTAGAACCTTCTCCTCAGGGTTGGGGCCCCAGCATGAGCTGGCAGAAGTGGGGATGGCCCCTTTGATGACCCAGCGTGTGTGAATAGCCTATATGATATGGTGGCTAACTGGCCACCTCAACAGGGGGATGCCTTGCCCTAAAGGACACTGAGTTGCATTTGGACTCTGGGAAGAACAGCCCTATTAACCTTTGAAAGCTTGGCATTGAAGGCCCCTGCGTCTGTGTCTTCTGGACAAGTGAAGGGGCCATCAGCATAATAGCTGATAGCATTTGTCTACCGCTGGACTCTCACCAGCCGCCTTTGGCTGTCCCTTCGGGTGTCACTCTGCAGGCTGAGGTCTAGCACAGTTGGTCGCATACACTCACTCCTAGGGTGCCAAACCGGACTGATAAGTTTTCAGCTGGTTGATGAGTTCAACACCCTGTTGTCTTGGGGTCCTCCTGCCTAAGTTGTATTGACAGCTCTCGGATGGCTCCTGTCTCCTACAGCGATGCCTGCTAACAGAGAGCAAAGCCTTGGGAACATTAGCATGCTCTAAGGGTGGAGTGAGCTCACTGGCGGTAACTTTGGGGTCACATACTGATACCAGTTACTACTGCTACTGCTACCAAAGAAACGTGTGCTGGGAGGAGGGGCCTGAGATGATAGGAGGGGCTTCTGGGTCAAAGAGAGGCTGACCTATGTTTGAGGGGCCAGCGACCATCTCCCAATGCCGGCCCTAGAGAAGCTGGGAATTTGCTAATAACGTCCTCACCCTACCCCATCATCTTTCCCGTTCACAACACATTGCTCTTACGCCCCTACCTCGGGGAACCAGAGTCTGCATGCCTCTGGCAGTCACACGTTCCAGTCTCTAAGAACAACTCAGGTCTAAAATATTCATATCCCGCATCAGGCCATAGGCATTGTGTAGCAGCTGCCTGAAGCCTCTTGTACAGAAAGGGACCGAGTGGCTGCCACACCCACCTAAACTAAGGTGTCAGGCACTGAGGGTAGCTTGGGGGCAGAGGGTGAGGAGAAGACATATATTAAAAAGAGTGACCCATGGAAAGCCAAACTCCTGCCAGGAAAAAGAATGTCTTAGTCAGGGATGGACCGCCTGGGTCAGGAAGACACATGAGGGCTCCTGAGGTAACCCCTTATCCAGCAATAGCTGTTTGGGGCTGGGCTGGGAGGGGGGAAGGCCAGCGCCATCTTGGCCTAACACAGTCAAGTCTGGCTGTGGGGCTTGGCACTCTGGGAGAGGGGGACCAGCTGACCTCGGGTGACATTTGTCAGCTCCAGCCTCTGTCTTTGATGTCTTTTATTTACAGAGAACAATGCCATTATCCCACCCTGCTGAAGGAACCGATTCTGAGTTGATGCTGAGCAACCCCAGCCATGTTCCCCATGACACCTCAGAACCTATGCCCAGGGCTTCACTCTGAGCAGAGACTTGCTTGAGACTGTATGAGGCAGTGAAGGAGGGAGGGATGGAAGGAGAGAGGGAGGGAGGGGGGAGGGAGGGAGGGAGGGAATAGTGTGCCTCACTTCCCCTTATACCCTGGCTCTAGCCCAGGCGTCTAGGAACCTTACAGACTGACTCCAGTGTGTCCAGGGTCCTTAAACTGGCTTCTGGCTAGCACCAGCCACTGTGTATTCATGCCTGCTGGAGAAGAGAGAGAAAAATGGGTCCCAGGACAACCCAGAACTGTCGTTCCCCCATTCTACCTGCCCTTGTCTTTCAGCCATCCTAGGAACACCCATGAGTCCCACTAAAAGTTCCTGTCTCTTTGTCAGAATTTGCTTGGCCCATTCTCTCCAAAGTCCCCCTCCCACCCAAGGGGACAGGCGGACTGCAGAAGGACTTCCTGTGCCCACCCTCGGCCTGTGCCCTGAGGGCAGATACTCAACCATCTTCCAAACATACCACGTGGGGTGCCAATAGTTCACAAGGGCTTCCTCTTCCTGGGCTTCCTCTTCCTGGGCTTCCTCTTCCTGGGCTTCCTCTTCCTGGGCTTCCTCTTCCTGGGCTTCCTCTTCCTGGGCTTCCTCTTCCTGGGCTTCCTCTTCCTGGGCTCCGCACCCGCATCGCACGGCAAGCATGGCGTGCACAACAGGAAGTACGAGATCAAAGGATTGGAAAGGATTGGATGAGTCCTTGCTGACCACACAGCACCGCGGGGGTTGGGGATGGGGGGGGGAGGGCTCCCAGCCTGAGCTCCAGCCAGCCAGCTGTCTGTGTGTCTGTGTGGCCCTTTTCTCTGGACACCCCGCCCCAACCGACCAACACAACCTTATCAGGTCTCAAGCTTTTCTTAAAGCCCCCCTGCGGCTTGGTCATCCTCAGCCTCAAATATCCTCGCCAGTTTTGTTGATGGGACTGGGACTCACTGTGTGGCCCAGACTGGCCTTGAACTTGTGACTCTTTGCCTCTGCTTCCTAAGTTCCGGGGTGACAGGTGGGTGCCACCAGGCCTGTTCGCCTCTCTAGTTTTATTTCTTCTCACTTCAGATCCTACTTATCTCACACCCCTTCTCCACGAGAGAGCTCCGCTGTACTTGTAGAACAGACCCTCTTAGGTCCCACAAGGCACTTGAATTGGCACCATGAAGTTTAATAATTGTGGCACTTCCCCCCCAACACCCATTCTCCCCTTCTTCCCTGGCAATAGGACCCTTGGGTCTTAGTTAGCCACAGGATGTCCAGACAGCAGCCTTCACTTTCTATCTAGACTCCTTGTAATCTGTTCTGGCCAACAGGGTAGCAACAGTGTCGTTTATGACTTTGAAGATGTATTCGTAAAAGTTTTCCCCCTCTGCTTCCCTCCGTAGTAGCACGATGGCTAGCACTAGATCAGCCTTTTGGGGTCATAAGGTGAATGCCATGTTTGTGATGGCAGGGAATAAAACTCAAGACCCTGGCGACCCAGCTTCCCCCGGGATGTTTGCTCCCACACCCTGTTTATCTGAGGTGTAATCAGCCTCCATCTTGGAGCAACAATTATTATTTTGAGCATGTCACCACCACCAGTTAAAAACTACAAGCAAGCTTTGACTGTCCAGAGGGAAAACAGACAAGTAAATGGAAATAACCCAAATGGATAGTTCGGCTGTAGCATCATTTTAAGAGCTGTCGCTGGTAAGATGCACTGTTATTTACACACCATGGAGAAAGAGGATACAGCCATTAAACTGAGTCATAATGCTTTAAAACCAGTCCCACATGACATGAAAGCCAGTCAGACCAACTTCTCATCAGTCTGAATTTTTTGCTGTTTATTCCAAGGGATTTCACAATCTCTCCTCCCCCCCCCCCCGCCCCGTTGCCTTGCTTGCAATGTGACAGGCCATCTTTTTAAATACGACTCTGTTGGGGGAAGTCCTGTGCATTTGTCAATAAAGTACTGTTGAGCCTATAGGGAATCTAGATAGGTGGGACTAGGAGTCCAGAAGGATTCTGGGAAGGAGAAACACAGAGATTCAAGATGTAATGCCATGGGGTAGGAGCCCGGAACTATTCTCCGGTAAGAGACATACATAGATTAACAATTATGGGGTAATTACTTAAAGCAAAGCTAGCCAGTAAGAGACAAGCAAGGCCAACAGCTTCATAATTAATATAGCCTCCTGTATGTTTATTTGGGACTGATGCGGCTCTGGAACCAAGCTGGCGGGAAGGCTTCTCTCAAAGAAAAAGCTTCTCTTTACACGACTCAGGAACCAAGCCTGACACAGCTTTGTCTATTTGTGTCTTCCTCTCCTGTCCCAGGGCATTTGTTCGCTGCTTTGGAAGATGCTGGCTGCAGTTACTCCTCCAACAATGAATATTTGCCTCATTAATAATAAACGCGTGCCTCTCCACTCTGCCCATCAGTCTTCAGACTCCACAGTTCATCTCTCTGCCGAAGCATGGCATTCTGCAAGGCACCTTAGATAGATGGCCGTTACCAGACAAGTGTAACACCTAAGCCTGCACAAACCTCACTTAAAAATATCACCAAGAGTGTGCTTACTCAAACAGCGAATACAGTATACTCTTGACTGTAAGCACAGCTCCACCTCAGACATGAGAAAGCATGTGTGCATGTACATTTGTGTGGTGTGTGTGTGTGCGTGTGTGTGTGGTATGGTGTGTGTGTGTGGTGTATGATGTGTGTGGTGTTTGTGTATGTATGTGTGTGTGTTTACATGTGTGTATGGTATGTGTGCATATGATATGTGTGTGTGGTGTGTGTGTATGTATTTATTTGTGTGTATGTATGTGGTGTGTGTGATATATGTGTATGGTGTGTGTATGTATTCGTGTGAATGTTTGTGTGCTTGTGTATGGTGTGAGTGTGTGTGGTATGGTGTGTGTGTGTATGATGTGTGTGTATATGGTATGTGTGTGTGGTGTGTGTGTATGTATTGTTTCGGTTTGGGTTGGGTTTTTCGAGACAGGGTGTGTGGCTTTGGAAGCTGTCCTGGAACTCTCTCTGTAGATCAGGTTGGCCTCGAACTCACAGAGATCTGCGTGTCTCTGCCTCCTGAGTACTGGGATTAAAGGCATGAGCCACCAATGCCCCACTCTGATGGGCAGTTTTTATGAATAAAGATTCATTGGGACACACAACATTGGTTCATTCACTGCTAACTTGAGGCTGCTTTTACAACATCGCAGAATTGCAAACAGATGGCTGCCAAAGCTGGAAGACTGTCAGGCTTTTGAAGGAGTTTGCGGGAGCCTGGACCATGTGTGTAGTGACAGTTGATCTTGACTCAATTGAGCTGAGTGATTTTTAATCTCTGAGTAAAGCACTCCTCGAAGTAAGTCTTCAAGGGCATTTCCAGACACAAATCATCACCCAGCCACCACGTAATCCACTGGTGGCTTCTCCGATGGCTACAAGACCTGTCCAGTCACAGGGGAGTCTACTCTCTCAGATCAAAGATGCCCCTCCCCGACTTTGCACAGCCCTCCCACCCTACAGACCAACTCCAGGGTTTTTTCAAGGAAAAATATACTTATTGTAGTATTTATGCATTCCCATCACTTAATATGTTTTTAAAACTACCTTTTTTATTATTATCTGATCTCCTTTTTTCTGCGTGTCACTGAAGAACTATTTTTAATCTGCTCTTAACTCATTTTGACATAAACACTGTGATAGTCTTTAAAATTAATATTATTGTGATTAAAAAATCACAAAGCATAAAAGTAACCACTTTTCAGTGTGTAATTCAGGAGTATTAAATGGATTCACCTTGTAAAACCATTCCACAATTTTTTTCATTGTAATTTTTTTTTCGAGACAGTGTTTCTCTGTGTAGCTTTGTAGACCAGGCTGGCCTCGAACTCACAGAGATCTACTTGCCTCTGCCTCCTGAGTGCTGGGACTAAAGGCGTGCGCCACCACTGCCTAGCATTTCATTGAAATTTTTAATAAAACTGTATTCTTATAATAATAAAACAAAATAAAATAGAAAAACTTCTCAAAGACAAACAAACAAACAAAATACCCTTCCCTTTGTCCCCCGCCCCACTCACTGACATCCTGTTTTCCGTTTCTGTAAGCAGAATCATACAGTATTGGATTTTGGAGACAGGTTTATATGGCTTAGCCTAATGTTCTCAAAGCTCATCTGCATTACATGTGTCAGACTTTTTTGTTATAATTTTTAAGACAGGGTTTCTCTGTGTAGACCAGGCTGCTCTTGAACTCACAGAGATCCACCTGCCTCTGCCTCCCCAGTGCTGGGATTAAAGGTGTGCGCCACCACTGCAAAGCAGACTTTTCCCCCCATAAGGCTAATATATTACTTTCTGTACTGCTATGGCTTGAATGCATGGTCCCCCAAATTGTTATGTTAGAATTGAGCCCAAGTTGATGGCACTAAGAGGCGGCGCACTGGGGAACTGATTGAACTGTGAGGGTCCTGCCTTCAGTCCCAATGAAGGGACTGAAGGAGGACACTTCCTCCCTTCGCATTACACAAGGACACAGTGTTGACCCCTTCCACCTCATCAGCACAGCAATGCAGCCATTTCCGAAACCGAGAACAGCCAACCCTCACCAGACACTGACTTCCAGGTTCCAGAACAGAGAAAAATTAATTGCTGAAATGCTTTCTTTGGGGTGGAGGTTCTGTTGTTCGGCCCGATTTGGTTAGGGTGTGTGAGTGGGTGTGGTCTTCCTACGGTAGCCTCAAATCGGTAACCTTTGCCTCCACCTCCCGAGAGTGCTGGGGCTCACAGGCGTCCGTCACCGCACCCAGCCTTAGCTTCTGTTCTTTGTAAATCCCAAGCATCGGGCACTTCGTGACTGCAGTGCAAAGGCTTGTGTACCTCGCACTCTGATTATCTGTCCTTCCACTGACGGACACTTGGGCGGCTTCCATCTCCTGGCTGCTGGGAGCTACGCTGCTCTGAACTCAAACATGTAAACATCTCTTGCAGACCCTGCTTGAATTCTTTGGCATATATACCCAGAAGTGGAATTACCGGGTTATATGGTAATTGTATGTTGAATATTTTAAGGAACCGCCAAACTTTTCCAAAGCGATTGCACTATTTTTTAATCCCACCGAACTAGAGCTCCAATTCCCTGCCTTCCTTGCCACACTGGTTACTTCCTTCCTTCCTTCCTTCCTTCCTTCCTTCCTTCCTTCCTTTCTTTCTTTCTTTCTTTTTGTAATGGTTGAATCTGCAAGGGTGAAAGGTGATGTCCCTTTATGGTCTGCTGTGCATTTCTCTGAAGATTAAGGACGGTAATTATCTTTTCATATGTGTGTTGACTATTTGTATATTGTCTTTGGAGAAGTGTGGGGTTAAATGGCCTGTAGGTTTTAAAATCAGCCTTGCTTGATGTTCTATAATTGAATTGAATAGAAGTGAGGGCAGGCATCCTTGCCTTGCTCTGATCTTAGGAGAAAGGCTTCCGTCTTCTATCATTGACTGTGATGTTAGCTGTGGGCTTTCTATAGATTGCTTTGATTGCGTTGATGCAATTTCTTTGTGTTCTTAGGTTGTTGAGTATAATAATAGTATGCCCTGTGGGCTTTGGTGTGCAGTTTTTTGCATGGCATGTTGATTTTGAGGTATGCACACATCACAAGACAGCAGAATAGACTGCAGGCAGTGGGAACAGATCCAAGTTAAAGGAGAAGAAACTGAGTCACGGAAAACGGTAAGCAGCTTGCCCAAGATCACGAGGTCAGTGGGAAGACAGGCTTCAAGCCAGATGCCACATTCTTACCCACCTGTCTCCATTTACTTTTAAAAAGTAAAACTCAGCCTTAAAAGGAATAGGGACTTGCTCAAGGTCACCTAGCAGGAAGTGGTCCCAGACTTTCTCGTAGGGAGGGTGACCTATACACACGCACAAACAAGTGAAACTGAAAGACGGCCATCCTCTCTTCTCTCTGTGGAGAGCCCCCCCACACACCTGGCTGAGTCTTCCACTGGACAGGGTGCCCCCCACTTGCCTGCTGAGCTAGAGCCAGCCCCACAGAGAGAATCGGTGTGCGCTGAACTTGCACTACAGTGGGGAAGAAGGGAGCCGAGCAGAGTCGCAGTGCAGGGTGACAAGTCCTATGCTAGGGACACAGAGCCCCGTGATTATACAGGGAGGACCAAGAGGAGCCAGAGGGCTTTGAAGAAGCACGGAACCCGGCTGAAGTTCAGTAGCCCTGGGCTGGACAACCCTGCAGAGATGCTCTGTCCTCTCCAGCTCACAGAGATTGGCTGTGGTCCTGTTCGTGACTCAGGGGTGCCACTGCCAACTCTGGGCCTTGGTTGGCCCAGAGCCCCTGTGATGGGGGATGTCCTGCTGTATATATGTTTCTCTTATTGGCTGATGAATAAAACACTGTTTGGCCAATAGAGGCAGAAAGATAGGCGGGGCTAGGAGACGAGGAGAATTCTGGGACAGGCAGGCAGAGAGAGACGCCATGTAGAGACTAGGAAGACAGGATGTTCCAGGTGTTCTCTGGTAAGATAAGGCCATGTAGAAATACATAGATTAGTAGTTATAGGTTAATAATTAAGAGAGAGCTAGCCAATAAGAAGCCCTAGCTATGAGCCAACAGTTTTATAATTAATATAAGTCTTTATGTGTTTATTTGGGACTGAAAAGGTGCCGGGACCTGGTAGGACAAGAAACTCTGGCAACATCCCTCCCCCAGCTGAGCCTCTCGTGGAATCCTCTGAGGGTCTTTCCCTATTAGCTGTCCAAGCCACCCTATAGAGTAACAGCGCATTTGAGGTTTGCAGACAGAGAATACCCAATGCTTCTTTGGTGCCCAAAATCTCCAGCCCAGGTCTGGCCTCCACAGAATGAGTGGCCTAATCCCCTCCCCCCCCCACCATGCCTGAGAGCAGGGTAAGCTGCTAGGCAGCAGAGGGTAGTGAGGGCTATGGTCTAGTCAGGCTTGAACCTTCTGTGATCCAAATCATGCAGGAGGTATTGGGCAGCAGAAGCTAAGGGACAGCCCAGGCTAGGCTCTTTGGGACATTTAGGGACATCCCTTCAGCATCAGAGAGGGGAACCCTGCCTCTGTTATTAGGCAGCAGGATCAGGCAGGCCTAGGCTCACATCTCTGCTTTGCCACTTGTTTTATGACCCTGGGCAAGTTAATCAATCTTTTCGCCCCTCCATTCACACATGTAATTGGAGGATGCTACCCCAGATTGCCGGTATCCATGGAGATAACACGTATTTCTCCGTGGAGATCCGATAAGGTACCCTAGACCACCTGAAACCCCTGGGAAACCTTTCTTTGCTGGTCCCACAACCCTTCTCCTTGATGCCCCGGACGGAACTGAGCTCTGAGCAAACACAGCTCCTGGTGAAATTACAGGCAACCTTATCTTTGCCTTTCTTCCGCCTGTGGTCTTTCTGTTCACGTCTAGCCAGCGCAGCTTTCCATACTCAGACTCTCCAGCTCCAGTGGTGTGAGACACGGCCCTTTGCACCCCTGTGAGAGGAACGTGGCGCATGTGTTCTCTCCCCAGACTTTCCCCCTTTACCTCAGCAGGTTGCCCTCTTCCTCTAGAAGGGCTGCAAGAGATACGTCAGTGTCTCAATACTTCCCTATCCAACATACACTTTTGCCCCAATGCCTCTGGGAGCTGACGGCTGTTATCTTAGATCTCAGCAGATTAATATTCATCCACACCCTTGCCCCAAGAACTTAAAACCAAATAGACCTTCATACATTGCCTAGCCTCTGGTAAATCAAGGCCTCTGAGCTGTGTCCTGCCTGCGCCGGGGGCAGGACTGTGTGCTGGGGAAGGGCGCCCAGACCACCTCTGCACTCTGTGACTTTATAGAAGACATTGACATTATGGTGCGCTGATCCTCACCATAAACATCTTCCATGGCTGTGTCAGAATTGAATGGGTGGCGTGTGACAGGGTGGAGACAATGAATTCTCCTTTACCAGGCTCCAGGCTGGCCAGGGGAGGGGGAGGGGGAGCAGGGGGGAGGGGTCTTGCCCTCAGGGTTCTTCCCCCTTGGGTGGGAGATGATCACATATGACTCAAACCAGAAATAATCACAGCCACAAACAATTCACCGGTGGGTCGCAGGTTCCTGGTAAGGCCTCTGGCTGCCTGGCTATCTTGGCAGAGAAGCAGACACTCCATGTTCAGAATGGCTCCTTTCAGGCCGCGGCCAGAACCCAGAAGAAAGCAAGTAAGATTCATGAAGAGAGATGGAGGAGAAAAGGGTGATGACCTGCTCTTTAATGCCTTCCTGAGGGAGGCCGGACAACCGGAGTGGTGGGCACATTTGTGTACCCAATCCACCATGGCGGTTGTCAGGACTTCTCGGTAAGACAGAGAAGTGTTCGGAAACACAGATGCCCCTTGCGCCCCCCAACACAACCCCATCGCATGCACACACACACACACACACACACACACGCACGCACGCACGCACGCACACGCACGCACGCACATGCACACGCACGCACTCACGCACGCACAACGCACACACAAGCATACACACGCACGCGCACGCGCACGCACGCACGCACGCGTGCATCGCTCTCCACTCCGCCAAGTTCTCTGGTTTGCAGAAGCAGCCTGAGGCATTCTCCTGGGCAGCCAGGATTGAGGACCGGCTCAGACCTTGGCAAGAGCTGGGTGGCTTCTGTTTTGTTTTTGTTTAAAAAAAAAAAAAAAGCTAGCAGAGAAAGTAACTATTTTTAAATACCAAGTTGTCGGGTGGCTTGCTGGTGTCACGTGACTTTCCCACCCCCACCCCCACACCTGGGCCCGCTGGAGGCCACTGCCCACATGGTCTTACAGCTGCTTGGAAACAGCCAAGCCTCCCTGCCATCTTAGCCCTAAGAAATACTCTCGCTCGCCCGCCACTGTGGAGGCTCCTCTTAGGGCCACGCTTGTCCAGTCCGCCAATCCTCCGGACACTGCGCAGTAGCAAAGAATTTTCCAGAAGGGTCAGAAGAGCCCTTCCCACGAGGGTGCCGCTGTGATAGCTCTGGACTGGGAGCCTGGCTCGCCAACCGAAATGCTGCCTCCCCGCTAACTGGCTACCTGCCTGGGCTTCCACATCTATGCCATGGGGGCACCGGAACGACCTGAGACTCCCAGGCTCTCACAGACATCAGAAGCTGCTCCAAGCTGGGACAGCTGCACTTGAGGTGTGGCCCATCTCCCAGGCCCTGCTTCCTGGGGCCTCCGCCAAGCCCCAGGCTTCCTGATGGGCGAGCCATGGGCACAAGGGGCCTTTAAGAGGCTGTGTGGTTTTCCTGGGGAGCAGACTATGGGAGGTGGGAGCCTCTCTGAACTCACACAGAGGCTTCATCTGTGTCCACAGCTGAGGGGGGAGCAGGTTGACCAGTCCAAGGACATTCTACCTTGCCTCTGGATTTTTCCATGACCTTTTCAGAGTCTTTCACTTAATCACAAACCATCAGCAGTAGAACTAGCTGCATTGTACCCACAGACGGCTTTGGACAAATACAGGGACAGTTGAGGGCAGTGGTTCCCAACCTGTGGGTTGCACCCCCTTTGGGGATGGAACCACCCCTCCACATGGGGTCACATAATATTAGATAGCCTACATACCAGATGTTTACATTGTGATTCATAGCAGTAGCAAAATTACAGTTATGAATTAACAGCAAAAAAGGTTTTCTTTTTATGGTTAGAAGTCACCACAACGTGAGGAACTACATTAAAGGGTTGGGACATTAAGAAGGTTGAGAACCGCTTCTTTAGACGCTCTGCCGTCCAGCCTTGCTGATGCTCAGTCCTCTCACTTAGTAAAGCAGACGCCACAGCTTTGACAGCCTTGGAAGTCTGTCCACTCTCTGGGAAGGGGGGTTCAGAGCCAACTTTGTTCACAGTCCTTGACCCAGGGCCCCCAAGGGGATCCAAAGCAGAGTGCATACTAGTGGAGGACGTCCTTCACGTCACTTCATCCTGTCCCCACAGGCATGGCTGACACACTTGCAGGTAGTCACCTGGAGGTTGAGAGTTCACAAACTCAACCCAGAGTCCCAACTTTTAACCACCACTGCTGCCATCCTCAGGGGCAAGGTTAGTCCTAGAGGATTAGGATGCACGGTCTAATTCTGTGCGGCCTCTTTCTTAGACACTTAGCTGATGGAGTCATGGGATCGGGCTTGGGCCCAGTCGTCATAGCAAGCAAGGAATCCAGGTCAATGAAACCCAAGACTTTGACAATCTTACACCCTGAAATCATCCCTCCCTTGCCCAGGTGCAGTGAGTTGTGTAACGAGATTCTTAGTCCCAGCTGGTCCCGCCACCCTTCATCCCCAAATGAACACACTGATGCTGTATTAATTATAAAACTGTTGGCTGGTGGCTAGGGCTTCTTATCGGCTGGCTCTGTCTTAATTATTAACCCATTTCTGTTAATCTATGTATTTCCACGTGGCCTTGACTTACAGGAGAATGCCCAGACCTGTTACCCCTTTGGCAGCCTACATAGTGACCCATCTACCTACGTTTCCCAGAATTCTCCTCATCTCCTAGCCCCGCCTATCTTCCTGCCTGACCAATCAGCCAATCAATGTTTTATTCAACAACCAATAAGAGAAACATATACAGAAGGACATCTCCCATCAGAGTTGTACATGCCTCTAATAGCAGTGCCTGAGTCTGGGAGATTGCAAGCTTGAAGCCAATCTGGGATACACAGTAAGAATCTGTCTCAGAGGGCTGGAGAGATGGCTCAGAGGTTAAGAGCACTGGCTGCTCTTCCAGAAGTCCTGAGTTCAATTCCCAGCAACCACATGGTGGCTCACAACCATCTACAATTCAATCTGGTGCCCTCTTCTGGCTTGTAGGCAGAACACTGTATATGTAATAAATAAATAAATCTTAAAAAAATAATAATAATCTGTCTCAGAGAGAGGGCTTGGGGAACCATCTCTTCGGCAGACCAAGGCAAGTTTTACAGAGACGTCCTGCATGAACTAGAATTCCATGCTCTTAAGAGTCAAGGCAAACTGAGAAGGAGATTTGATCATTCAACTGAAGAGAACATTTATTGTATTATACTTAGAAATGGATAATTAAGTCACAAGGGAAGGCTGGCATGTTTGACTACAAAGTAATGCAAAGTTTCTGTGCTTAAAAAAAATGACTCAGTTGATAGAGTGTTTGCCTAGTGCACAAAGCCCTGGATTAGAGACCCGGGACTGTACAAACAGAGCCTGGTGGTGCGCACCTATGTCTCAGTATTTCAGCACTTAGGACATAGAGGCCGAAGGATCAAAAGAGGTCAGGGTCTTCCTCAGCTGCCTAGAGAGTCTGAGGCCAACCTGGGCCACATGAGACCCTGTCGAAACAAAACAAGCTAATAATGAAAAGGGGCAAAACATTTAGAACATTTAAAGTAGGACATACGTGTACACACACACACACACACACACATAACCTGCATTTGTTTGTTTGTATTCTATGTCTTTCCTAAAAAGTTTTCAGATAGGAGTGCTATATCAGGAGTTTATGCTAACTGACGATCTCGAACCAAAAAGCTTACTTATAAATGGGGGGGGGTCAAGGATGGTGAAGCAATTTACATAAAACAAATTATAATCTGTAGACAGAGTGGCAGGGACACGCTCCAGCTTGCTAATCACCAACAAAATGCAAAGCCAAATTGAAGTGTTTGAACTGACACTCGAGGACTCAGGAAAATGTGGTGAAATAGGCAGCTCGGTGTGTTGACAGGACCTGAATCAGTCTTTGCAATGCTCAAGGAAAATAATACGGTGACAGAGATTGGAGAGTATAAAAATGTTTGTTCTCATCCACAGTAATTCTACCCCCCTGGGAAATTATGGTAAAGGTTCAAAAATGTGGATAGACTTTTATGCCCACACACACAAACCCTCTGGAGTATTACTTTAAAAAATGAAAGTTGAATGGGCAGACATGACCTAAAGTAGAGAAGTGGTTAACTGGATTTGGCATTTTCCCTGGACACTGAATGGAATGCAAAGCAACATTTAAAGTAGAAGCTGACAAGGAAGGAAGGAAGGAAGGAAAGAAGGGAGGGAGGGAGGGAGGGAGGGAGGGAGGGAGGGAGGGAGGGAGGGAGGGAGGGAGGGAGAAGAAAAGATAAATAAAAAGAAAAGAGAGCCAGAAAAGAAAAAAGGAAGGAAGGAAGAAAGAAAGAAAGAAAGAAAGAAAGAAAGAAAGAAAGAAAGAAAGAAGGAAGGAAGGAAGGAAAGAAAGAAAGAAGGGAGATAATAAATGCCCATGACAAAATGTAACTTCAAGAAGCAGAGTGTAGGGCTGGGGAGAGGGCTCGGTGATTAAGAGCTCTAGGTCTTCTTTCAGAGGTCCTGAGTTTGGTTTCTGGTACACATTTGGATGGCTCATAACCACCTGTAACTCCAGCTCCAGAGAATCTGTTGCTTCTTTGGTCTCTGGATACCTGTGCTGAAGGGTACAAACACCCACACACATCCATTTTAAAGCAGCAGGCTGTATAACTGTGGGGTTTGTAATATATAACTCTAATGACACATTTCTGTTTGAGTTTTCATACTTTTTTGTTATAAAAGTATGCAACGTAATATTCCAACCGGCTTGTGACAGTTTGCTTCAGGAAAATCAATTACACTGAAGGTTGTGTGTCTATTACATGATAGGTAGATTTATCTATGCTCTGAATTTTTTCATCATCCCTCTTATGAACTGTATACCCATTAAATAACAACTCTCCCTTTCCCCATCTCCCAACCTCTGGTAGTATCTGCTCTTCTCTCTGTCTGTAGCTCAATTGACCTCGGTACCTTGCCTGAACTGAATCACGCAGTATTTTTACCTCTGTGTCCATTTTATTTCAGATCCATCCACATTGCAGTATATATCAAAATTCTATTTCCTGCTGTGACTCAAGGACATTCAGCTGGATATGCAATATAGCATCTTTTCTTTATTGTTGTTCCGGTGATGGGTGGTTGGGTAGTTTCCACCTTTGTGTCTTGTGAATGCTGCTGTGGACTCTGATTTGCAACTGGCTGTCAGCTCTGGTGTTCCTGCCCCTCATTCTTGCTTATATACACCAGGGAGGGGGGTGGGTGGATCGTTGTGCGTTTAATGCTTCCAGGAGCCAGGCAGCCATTTCTCCCAGCATTATACCAGGCTTCCTTCCCAGCAGCAATGCTTATTTATCATCTGCTATTTTCCAGTTTCGTTGTTTTTTATTTTATAGCCTTCCTGCTGGATGCAAAGGTAGCTCCCTGTGCTTTATGCATTTCTCTTGTGCCCCCTGTGTTTTTTCACGTGTTGATTGGCCAACTACATAATCTCTTTGGAAAAAGCAACTGCTCGGGTCCTTTGCTTTGCTTTTCCTTTCTTTTTAAGTTTTTCTGCTTCCTCTCCCTCTCCCTCTGTGTGTGTGTGTGTTTGTGTGTGTGTGTTATACAAAAGTCAGAAAACAATTCTCAGGAGATCAGACTGTCAGCCCGGTGTGCAATCACCTCTACGCACTGAGTCATGTAGATAGCTCCTCTTTCTTCTTCTTCTACTACTACTACACATGCACGCACGCACGCACGCACGCACGCACGCACACACGCACGCATGCACAGGCACACAGGGTTTTCCCTCTGCAGCTTCAACTCTGGATCCCTTCTGTTTCTGTCGCCTGACTATTAGGATTAGTGGCAAGACAAGAGGCTCAGAGTCAGGGTCTCCTTCTCAGCTGTCATACTTACGGCCCCTTTAAGAGCCAAGCGATTTTCTCAGTCTGGCCCCTGAAGCTAGTGGCTCCTAATATTTAGCAAGTTCTCTTCTGTATGCTCAGGACTTCACTGTGCACTCCTATAAACTATTTTTATACCCTTCTGCTTCTCCCCACCCCCACGGGTCTTTCTCTAAGCATTCCCATCCCACTCTGTTAGCCTCTTGGACCCAGAATTCCCCTTCCTAGGATAGTGGCAGTCACAACCACTATGTCGGCATGTAGTGACTCAGGGTCCCCAGCCTTCTGTGTGTCCTGTGAGAACACATTTAGACTGACCAGGCAGAGCAGACTCACAACCCTGGAGGCTCCTACCTCATCTTTCCTGTGCACATGGAATGTTAGACCAGAGCTCAGAAGAGGGACTCCATGGGAGCGAGGCTGCATCTCAAGCCATCTGGACACTCAGACCAGCCAGGTCCTACAAGCCAATCCCATTATCTTTAACAGGAAAACCAAGGAACAGATAGGTGAGGATGGGAGCCCAAAGCCACCCCATTTGCCTTTCCTCAGCTTCTCTCCGCCTGGAAGCCCTGTCCCGTTGCTCTAAGACCCAGCAGGCCAGCATCTCACATATGACCACAATTACCACGTGCTGGGCCTGAGCCCAGCCACTCTGCAAGCACGTCCAGGCTTGGTCACCAGCCAAGTTTCCGTCTCGTTAGAAAAATGAAAAGGTTAAAGGGCTACGTGTTAATCCCAAACACAAGCAAGAGGGAAAGGGCCAGCCGCAATCTCCCAAGGCAGTCTCCGTCCACCAAGAACTCTCTAGATCTCTCCAGCAGGCAGACCAGCCCTGGCCAACTGGGAATAGGTTGGTTTTTTGGCAATAAAGCTGCCTCTGTGGCCCAAGACAGAACTCAGCTGGTGATACTTAGCCGGTGGTCCCAAAACAGTCCCTCTGTCTCAGGTGGCCCCTGCCTTGGGCTATTTTGCACAATCACTGGTGTGTGTGTGTGTGTGTGTGTGTGTGTGTGTGTGTGTGTGTGTGTGTTTCTCCCCATCTTCTACCATAGAGGAAGGAACTAAGACACCGAGTTCAAGGGACTGGCCATGGGGCCAGGTGGGCTAGAACTAGTAAACAGTTGCTCTCCTGACATGTTTCATCCCTGTGGGACAGCCTGGACCCTGCCTGCCACTCTCTTGCCAGTGTCTGATGAGGCGGCATCTGGCTACCTCCGTACCACACCTTGACATAAGGTCTTGGTAGGGCTCCACGTTCCACACTGGCTGTCCTTTGGTGTCAAGATCTCAGGTCCTGAGGCTTCCAGACTAACGCCTCCCCAGTCTGTCCTCTGTCTAGACTAAGACTCCCTCTTTTCTCCCAATATACCTCTCCCAGATGCTCTGCTCCCATCAGCCCTGTCTTCAATCAATGCCTACAGTGGCATCATGCAAACTGGCCTCTGGTGGTGGGGGTGGGTGGGGGGTGGTTATATAGTCAAATGGGTTTTGGGAGAGCCACTGTCTTCTGTCATGGGGCAAAGAAGTTAGCATTCTACTGAAATTACAAGCTGATGGCCAAAAAACCCTATAGATGACAACAGTCATCAAAAATTATCAAGTGTCAGGTGAGGAGAATCGTGTCCCACCCCCCCATGCCCCCTCACAGGAGCAAACACCTTTTGACGGCTGACATTCCCGCTCCCTGGACTACAATTCCTCAGAAGATGAGGTCTGTATAAGATAAATGTGCTTATTTACATTAGCTTCTAGCCTGGCTGAGGCAGACCCAGGGCCTGTGGCCAGGCATCTGAGCCACAGGGTGATCTCCAGTGCGGCCTCTTGCCCACTTGGGGATTCACAGGCTTCCGGGACAGGCCGAGCAGCCTTGGTTTTGAGGCCAGCTGCTGAAGCCAGGAGGTTGGCCAAGGTTTCCTCAGAGGCCTTGCAAGCAGTTGGGCCCTTGGGGAAATGCCTTTGAAACACAGGGGTATTATCTCATCTCCAGTCTCCAGTCAAAGACAAGCAAAGCATTTTCCTGACTAAGAGGAGCTGGGAACTCTGGGGGTGGGAGGCAGCTGGGAACAAAGCTTTATTCTCGAAAGGTCATCTCTCCCCCAACTCTTTTTTTCTACCTTCAAAAGGCCCAAATGATCACTTTGTGTTTAAGCCAATCTTGATTTTTTTAAGAACTGAAGAAAGGGGAAAAATTGTTTTCCTAGGTCTAATTACAAAAGCCATGGGGCTGGAAAGACAGAGAAAACATCTGGCTGGGCCCCTCCTAGGTGCACACCTGAGCCCATAGGGAGAGGTTGGTCTTCGAACACTCAGCTGGGAGAAACTGTCAGAGCCCTGGCTATCCCCACCCAGGCCTAGCTGCTTTCCCATTGCTGGGGTGGAAGCCCTTTTCTTCTGGTGAGTCCTCGTGGGAACTGGAAAGCAGCCAAGACCCTGAAAGAGCCAGGGATCTGTGTCCCTCTGGAATCTTAGAGAAGGGCAGTGGGGGAGGGCGAGCATGAGGGGAGCAGCCAGTGCTCTCTCACCCCAGAACACCCAGGAGTGCTGACTCAACCGCATGCTCGGAAGGGTCTTCCAAAGCAACCAGTGGGTCTTGTCCCAACCAAGTGAAAGCCTGTCCCTCCATTTCCTATTTAAATGCGGGTGGACAAGAAGAGTATCATTCTCCCCCCTCCCCAACGAATCATAACTACTAATCTCCAAAACTCCCTGAGCTGAGGCTGAGGTAGCTGAGTGGGAAGCCAGGGAACAGCCTGCGGCAGGCAGGCGTGGCTAGTCTCCAAGAACCCCTCTGACTCTGACCAGCTACAGGCTGTGAAGCCAGACCCTGGGGGAGCCCCATCCCCTGCTGTAAACTTATTGCATTCTGGGCTCTGAGCAGTCCTAACTGCTCAATATGACATTTTTTTAAAAACGCTGGAGCCAGAGATAAGGAACAGACAAGGGAAGAAGGCTGGGGAGGCTTGGGAACCAAAGCTGGGACCTGGGAGGAAAGTCAGCTCAGTACACAGACACCTAAACCTACAGGAACACAGACACATGAATGCAGGGGTCCCTCCCCTTGCTTTACACTGCACAGTGGGGCTCAGGGGCTACAGCCTGACTCACAGGCCCAGCCACCAGTTCACTGGTCAGAAACTCTGAGGCTACCCCCAACACTTGCCCAGAGAGGAAGACAGCAGAGCTGACAGCATCACTAGGGCTCACACTGCTGTGCGCTCCCATGTAGACGAAGCGTTTGGTTAATGACCCGCTGTCCAACTCCTGCAGTGAGCTGAAGTGTTAGCCAGGACTGCCTCCCCAGGAACGGAATCGCAGAAACAGAGAGAACACCCGGGAGTCCCTCAGAGTAAGCGCCGAGAACTTGAATAGATGCAGGCGGCTCACGTAGGGGACTGTTAGTGTGAGCTGAGCTACACCTGTCTGAGGTGTTATTAGGAAAGCCACTGGACGTAACAGCAGTAACAGCAGGTGCAACTCTTATACAGAGAAGAGGGAGGCTCTTCAGACAGGGGCTCTGGAGAGTGGTTTCGAGGTCACCTTTGCGGTTCCTTAGATCTTGGAAGACTTATCATATCAGACTGGTCTATAGCACTCTGTATATGAAGCCCCCTTAAAAGCAGGTCCCCTGAAGACATGCAGGCCCTTCCAGGATGGCAAGCTTTCGGGGAGACCTCCTCCCGTTTACATATTCTGTGACTAACCTTCAGTCCCCTCTCAGCCTGGACAGACAGAGTGAAATACAGCAACCAGCTGCTGCCCTGCTCAACCGCACCCCGATCCCCAGGCAGAAACCTTGAGTAGAATCCTAGCTCCAGCCAAGGAAAACATGAAGCCAGGTGGCTCCTCTCCCTCCCGCTTTTCACTTCGTCCCACCGACTCTGGTGACAACGGAACGGTCTGGGGTGCCGGTTCAAAAGGGACACAGACAGATTATTGGGGTCGTGGGATTTATTGGAAGAGACGTTAATGCCGTGTGTAGACAGACACTAGCATGGCCCCAGGACCAGAGACAAAGACATCATAGCAGAGGCTCTGAAGTGTGGAAATCAGGGCCTCCGTGGCAGGAGCAGGATCCTTTCTGAGGACTGAGGAGGTTTAGTAGCAAAATCTGTAGACAGGCTCTTCACCTCCCAGGCAGGATTCCAGGGAGGGGGCATGGTCATGGTACCCAGTTTGATGTAAGCTCATCTCCCCAGGTGAGGGATCCTGACTCCTTGGAGTCTGTAAGCTAAGGCTTCATTGACAATGTCTCAGTCGGGTGCTTGTCGTGTCCATGAGAGGGAAAGGCAGATGCGTGTGTATTGAGGCCCGAGCAACAACTGGATTCTAACATTACATTCTTACACCGATGAGCTGCTTGGGTAACCCCAAGAGCCCGTTCCCACACAGCCTAGTGGCACCCATGCTAGCAGGCTTCCAGACCACTGCATGGGAAGCAGAATACCAGGCTCGAACTCCAGCCAGTTCAGGAGAGACCGGGGTGTGCACCGTGACCATCCCACACCTCCACATCACCAACCTTCCCAGGCTGAGACTCATCGGGAGGACACTGTGATGGTGAGGGGTTAGCACAAGACTCCTATCCCGTGTGGGAAGGAAGCTAATGTCCTGACTTCCTGTGGCTTTCCAGTTTCCCGCCTGGAATGCCGGTATAACCCGCTGCTGTTGCTTCTGCTAGACTCTATGGGACACCATTTCTTGCCTTCGTGACTTCTGTGCCCCACCTCTCCACTCTCTCCAAATGAAGAGCCCAAGGACCCAAGATCTCACATTCTTGTTCACTCTTGAAGTGGCATTGCCCAACAGAAACATAGCATAAGCCATATGAGACATGATGGAGGCTTAGTTGTGTCCTAAACCTTATTTAATCAAATTCAACATATTCAATGTGTGCTGAGCGATTGTTCAACAATTCATGGATATTACAAATAAGATATTTCTCCACAGTGAGAGCAACAGTTTCATTCAGCTTCTACAATGAAGTACCACAAACTGGGTCGATTAAAACGATAGAATTTAGCATCCCACATTGAGGAGGCTGGGTGTCAGAAATCAAGGTGTGGGTAGAGCCATGCTCACTCTGAAGGTTGAAGAGAAGCCTTCCCACCCTTCGAGCTCGTCCCAGCTTCTGTGGCTGGGGACAAACCATGGCACTCCTTGGGTTCACCTCTTCCATCACATGTGGGGGTGTCTGCATTATCTGTCCTGGCCTCATAACCCACCATAAACCAGTAAGATCTCATCATAATTAGTTACAATGCAAAGACCCTCTCTTTCTGAATGACGTCACATTCCAAGGCCATGGGCAGGCAGCTCAGGCACCACTTTAGACCCAGACTTACCTAGTTGCTGAGGTGAGTGACCCCTCACCCATCTGAGTTTTGGCCCCCCATGATTCTGTTGCTATCATTCATCCTTCTGTTGACTTTGTCCCTTTTTTTCATTTTGTGGGTCTTGGAGTGGGGCCAGAGGTAAAAAGAAACAGTTGAGATTAATTTTAATGCCATATTGTAATCTAGCCCAATATATCTAAAAGTTATCACTTCAACATGTGATCTTTGATGTCTAGAAAAATCATTTGATGTGCCGTGTTTACTTTTCTTCACGCTAGGTCTTTAGAAATCCCACAAGTCTTTGATGACGGCAGCCGTTTGCCCACATGTGAAGGGCTTTAATGGGCGCACGTGGTTAGTGGCCATCTCTATGGGAGGTCATGAGGTTAGGAAAACATGAGGCAAGGTCTCTGACGATGCTGGGGACATCCCTTTGGAGGGTCACAGACCCCAAGGGGCAGAAGCTGCTAGGTAGCCTCATGATTGTCAGAACTTCTGGTTATTTGTCACCTCTGACAGATGGTTGTCTCTTGCAGTGGAGGGACACAGGCAAGGACACAGGACTGCTGCATCAAACCCAAGGATGGCATTGTTCATTCATAAGAAAGATGAGCCCCTGAGTACTCCCTCTCCTTTCCCAGGAAACACTGTTCTTGAGTCCTCAGTACCTGGCCTGGCACCAGTGACAATGTTCCTGAGCTTGGGAGCAGGACATCAGTTGACTCTTGCAAGCTCCAGCAGACATTTCCCTGGATAGAACGTGAACCAGAGAGAGTGAGCGCAGAGGATGTGGGGTCTCATGTAAGACAGCCGCTGCCAGTCCCTCAAAGCTGCGCGCGCACGCGCGCGCGCACACACACACACACACACACACACACACACACACCTTGAGAGCTTTCTGGTTCCTTTCTGCAGTTCACGGACCTCATGAACAGTGACTCAGCCTTACATAAGAGATGGGAATTTGAGGGGGACAAGGCAAGTGATGATGACTCATTGCCTTGAAATTTCCAGTGGATTACACATGTTTTCTTAGATGGTTTAAAGGAATCCATTGTCAATGACAGTCCCCAAAAAAAATTGTGTCAGGAGGCAGACTGGAGCGTGGCTCCTGAGTCACAACAAAGAACGTTTGTGATGGGCGGAAGAGGGAAGAGGATAAGGACATGGCTTCAGATGTCCTGACAATCCCATAGGGGTCTGGGGAGATGGCTAGGCAGAAAAAGGACTTGTCGTGCAGGTGGGAGGGCCAGAATTCTGGTCCTTGAAACTCATGTAAAAGCAGGGTAGGTGTGGCAAGTAGCCCAGCCGTCGTCCATAATCCCAGCCCTCGGGAGGCAGAGGCAGATGATTCCCAGGGCAAGCTCGCTAGCCAGATGTGAGCTCCCAGCTCAGCTGAGAGAGCCTGCTTCAATACATAAGACAAGGAGTAGTAAAACGTGACACCTGAGGTCACAGCAGGCCTTCACATGTCTGGGCACATATGTGCAGCTTCACTTATGCACATGTATGCTCACACACAGGCAATGCTCACACACGGGTAAACACACACACATACACAGATAATTCATAAAAATTCTGTATTATTTTAGATTTATTGTTTACTTATTTAGTATATGTACAATGCTCTGTCTGCATGTGTGACTTCTGCAGGTCAGAAGAGGGCGCCAGATCTCATTACAGATGGTTGCGAGCCTCCATGTGGTTGCGAGCCTCCATGTGGTCGCTGGAAATTGAACTCAGGACCTCTGGAAGAGCAGCCACACACACACACACACACACACACACACACACACACACACACAGGATGTCAAAATAATCCAGTGGTCTAAGATACCAGACTCAAACCATATATTAACTTAAGAAATTTGACAGACATTTGAGAGCTCGATGACAAGGCCACAGCCTGTAAGCATGGGAACCTGGGAACCTTTTCTTCAGTCCCTAACCCCACCGCCCAGCATGCATGGACTTGTAAATCTGCACTGTGTGGGATGTCACCTTTCCTGGTCACCTCACATAAAGAGTTCAGGCTTTAATTACAGCTTGCTGTTCACAGAGCCCTGCTTCAGTGAGCCCCAGATTAATAACTTTGGAACTCACGTTATGAATAATGTACCTCATTGTGTCAGGCAAGGGTCTCCAGAGAAACAGAGCCAACCGTGGGGGGGACGGGTTGCTGGAATGGGCCATCTGGATGCTAGAGAGCCTCAGAATTGGGAAGCTGATCTGTCCATAAAGCTGGGAACCTCTGCAGGCTCAGTCTGGTGTTGAAAGTGCCTGAAGATGACTGGAGAGTGGCAGATCTGGTCTGTGTCGCCACCTGAAGAGACTGTGATCCGATAAAGCATGACAGCGGCCGTGACAGGACAGAGGCACTTGCTTGGTAGGAAGCAAAGGGCGAGCGTCACAGCCTTCTCCTCAGGCTTGCTTCTGTGTAGGACACTCAGGGAAGGCACCCCACGCCCTAGGCAGTCTCTTCTCTCCACACTGCAAAGGCCCGGGCAGACTCGTCCAGTGGACTGCAGATCCCATCGAATTGACAAGCAAAATTAACCAGCACATGCGTCAATTAGGCGCATCCCTGCGAGAGCTGTTCACATTTATTCTCCCCTTTAGAGGGTTATGAACCTAAGTTAAAAACTGGCCCTTGGCAATAGGCCGTGTGACTCACGAACTCATAGTTTAATCATCTCCTTATTTGAACCATATGTATAACTGAGGTCTAGGTAATGAAAAGGGAAGGATTTGGCTCTAAAAGTTGTTTGAATATTCACAGGATTTCCAGAAAGGAAGGAGCGACTGGGGCTTATAAATAAAAGTCAGACGAATAAAGACACGCTACTCCTTCAGAGAGACTCCTACCGTGAGAACGCCACCCCTCAGGTGACCATCATGGTACGACAGGAGTAAAAAATGCCACCATGAGGGAAGGGAAACAATTACTTTACAAGTTGATGTCAGGGTCTCCGAGACAGCACGTCAGGCCAACCCAGCACCAAGAAGACTCTTGGGAAAGAAATGAGACGCCACTAGGTAAAGCCCGGACAGGCTAAGAAGGAGGGGGTCCACTGACCGTATAGTACAAAAGAAAAAGAAGGGATTTGAGGATTGGGACTGAAGTTGCAAGAGAGGAGGGAACTGGTAGGCAGGACAAGCAGCCATCAAGGATGGCTGAGGCCCGTCAGAGAGATGTGGCCCGTCAGAGTCCTGTGTGGTACGGTCAACATCCCCTTTCCCCCTGGTTAGAAGTGACCAGGGCCCAGTGTGTCCTCTCGAGGAGCTAAACCAGGGGTGGGTCTTGCCCCACCCCACAGAAACCCTTTAGGGCTATTGGGTCTTTCACCAGCAGGAAGACACCCTCTCAGAATATCCAGTGAGCAGAGTCAGTTAAAGCAACTATTTATGAAGACGTGGGTCGGCCGTCCAGAGACACAGTAGTCTGTAGGCCCTGGAGCTGATAATGGCCCAGCGCCATTAAGGTCACCGAGGCAGGCGGGGTGAGAGAAAGCTGCTGAAGCTGTTCTCAGCAGGACAGAAGCTGTGGGGCCATCCTCTGGATCTATATACTGATGCCTTAATCCCCCAGTACTGTATGTGAATCAGAAACTTTGCAAAGGTGGCCCCAATCCAACCTGCCTGGTGACCTTGTAAGAAAAGGAAATCTAGACGCTGAGATACCAGGGTCTGTTCTCATTCTCTCTCCCTTCCCTCTCTCTCTCTCTCTCTCTCTCTCTCTCTCTCTCTCTCTCTCTCTCACACACACACACACACACACACACACACACACACACACAGGTGTAACAGGTTTGTTGGGGGCCACCAACCAGCTCCCGAATCATGACACAGAGACTTCTTACTAGTTATGGACGCTCGGCCTTATCTTACGCATGTCCCAGTAGCTCTTGTAATGTAACCTGTCTCTCTTCATCTACATTTGCCTCAAGGCTTTTTACCCTTCTTTCATTCTGTGTGTCCTAGTTGGTGTCTTGCTGGCTGGTCCCTGGCATCTCCCTCTCTTTCCCCCTCGTCTTCTTCTTTCAAGCTGAGATCCCTCCTCCTACTTACGCTCTCTGCCCGCCCCCCCCCCCCCCGCCTGTCTCTCTACCACCTAGCTATATGCTATTCAGTTTTTTATTAGACCAATCAGGTGCCTTAGGCAGGCAGAGCAACACATCTTTACGTAAGTAAACAAATGCAGCATAAACAAATGTAACACATCTGTGCCTGGTTAAATTAATATTCCACAACACACAGGTAAAGCGAGAAGGCAGTTGTCTGTAAACCAAGAGAACCACAGAAGAAACCAATCCTGCTGACACCTTCATCTTGGGCTTGCTGCCCCCATCGCTGTGAGAACAGTTGCCGGCTGATCAGACCCCACAGCCTGCTTTGTTACAGTGAGACGAACAGAGAAATACAACAAAGGAGTATTCAGACCTCACCCTCCTCCCTGTGACGTTCCCTGTGTCTAAACCCCACCAGTGAGAGAGGGCATCCAAGTGAGTGGGTATGGTTCACAGGGGTCAACTTCCATGGTTCGGGGGAGACTGGAGAAAGAGTGAGTGAGGAGGACAGACAGTGTCTATAAAACTGGGATATTCAGGGCTGGAGAGATGGCTCAGCAGTTAAGAGCCCTGGCTGCTCTTCCAGAGGACCTGGGTTCAATTCCCAGCACCCACATAGCAGCTCACCACTGTCTGTAACTCCAGTTCCAGGGGATCCAACACCCTCCCACAGACATGAATGCAGGTCAAACATCAATGCACATAAAATAAAATTAAAAATAAAAACAAAACTGGGAGAGTCATAGAGGGGCAACAGTGTATCCTGACACCAGGGTTACAAATTGGCAGAGCATAGGATGAAAACAACAGCACTTGGACCAAGGACACAGAGCCAGAGTATGGCTGTATGGGGAATGATGGGTGATAACGCCAGCACTGGACTACATTTTAACATGTGAACCAGCACCCAGGGCACAGACAGAGAGCACAGTCTTAAAGAGCTGACCTAGCCGGGTGTTGGTGGCGCACGCCTTTAATCCCAGAACTCGGGAGGCAGAAGCTGGCAGATCTCTGTGAGTTCGAGGCCAGCCTGGTCTACCAGAGCTAGTTTCCCTGTCTCAAAAAAAAAAAAGAGCTGACCTAGATGGCCCTCAAGCCTAACACCTTAAGCCAGCGCCCCAAAGGAGCACCCGTAATATCTGCACTCAGGTGGTGGAGGCAGGGCATCAAGAGTTCATAGTAAACCGTCTCAAAACTCAAGAGTAAAAAGCAAACATACCGGGAGGCTTCACTTCTGCCCCAGATCCCGGAAGCTTCCATCCACAACTTCAGCTTTTCTCCTCTCCTTCTCTTCTTGGGGTGTGAGTCCTGTGGCTTTCCTCTCTGTAGTGACTGTTGGCCTCAGCCCTCCCTTCTCCAGGACCAGTGTACTCTCCTCCCCACCTATCCCTGCTTACCCCACAGCTTCCAATCCCTGGTCTTCTCAAGTGGGAGGCGCCGGATGCCATCCTCTGTCCTCATAGGGACCTCGGGCGTCCAGATCAGGCGTGTTGTGAAGACGCACCTGTCCTCCTTACACGAGTTGCAGGGACCGATGCTCGGCAGCCCTAACCCTCCTTCACTTCTAAACTGTCCATCAGTACAGGTCTGCCTGCCTCACAAGGCCAGCTTGAGAATACACTAAGAGTCAAGTCTATGGTTAGAACAAATGGGCAGGTGTGTGGAGGAAGGGGGGTAAGCCCCAACGCAACTAGATTATAAAGACCTCTGGGGGAGATAGTCCAGAGAGATGCACTGGGTGACAGGAGCTCACAGTAGTGACCCCCAGTGGTTGGGCACCTACCCTAACCCTGATCTGAGAGTCCTCCATGGACCGCCTCTTCTACCATTCCTGAACACCCCGAGGCACATTCTACAGAGAGGAAACTTGGACACAGAGGCATTACCTAGCTAACACCCAAAATGCACAAATTGTGCTGGGCCAGGCAGAATCTCTGAGTTTCTGGTCTTTCGTCTTCCTGGAAATTAAAAAAAAAAAAAGTAGACCTCTTATATCTCATTGATGAGAACTGGGTCACAGGCCTATTCCCAAGCCAATCACAGAGGAGAAGAGCGGGGTCCCTATGAATGCCTTGACACAATCTAGACCTTCAAGGACTAGAAAGAGACCCAGCTTAGCTGAGAAGGAGAAGGTGGAGACTGAATAAAATCATTGAGAAGAAAATGAAAAACAGAGACGGCCAGCCCCGGAGGTAGCAAACACCAATATATGGGGATATTTTGTTTATCATCTAACAAATAAAGCTTGTCTGAAGACAAAGTGCAAAGCTAGCCACACTAGTTAGCCACAAAGCCAGGCAGTGGTGGCCACACCTTTAATCCCAGGACTCAGCAGATGGAGGCAGACGGATCTCTGCTAGTTCCAGGCCACCCTGGGCTACACAAAATCGATCCAGTCCAAAAGAGAAACAGAGCTCACACAAAGGTGATGTCAGCACTTGGGATCCCACGCCTTTAAATCCAGCACTAGAGAGGAATGAAAGATGGTAGGAGACAGGAGCTCAGTGCAGTCTGAGGTCTGGCGGGGAGCAGTGCAGTCTGCAGTCACCCGCTTTGGGTCTGAGCCTTGGTAGAGGTGAGAACTCTAGCGGTGGCCACTTTGCTTCTCTGATCTTCAGCTTGAACCCCAATATCTGTCTCTGGGTTTTTATTATTTGCACTACATCAATGCATAGAGTGATTTTCCTGGAGTGCTTTACCAAGGGATACAGAGCTGTAAGCGGCAGGGTTGGAACTCAAATCTAGAAAGATAACAAGAATGCTAAGGATACACTGGACTCCGCTCACAGTTATCTCCTGGACTGGCGATTTGTCATCTGAAGCACAAAGGCTGTAACTGTAGCCTCTTGAGGCAGAGGACACCCCGGATCCTCGCAGTCCATCCTTCACTGCCTCACGGCACATCCTTCACGGTGGCGCCATGAGGCCCCCTCATCGTGGTCCAGCCAGCCTGGATGCCCCACCACAGCAGCACTTCCCTGACTCTCCTGTACAAAATACTCCCGTGTGTTCGACAGCTCTCCCTCTGTCCGTACTTGATGTATGGCTGTAATTACAAGCTCTCCTCCACACAACCTGCAGGCCAATAGACGCCTTTGCAAGTCAGGGGGATGCCACCCTAGCTGTTGGCCCAAACCCCCAGCATGTGTTTCCTGAGGGACCCTTCCCTCCAGGTTAAAAAGTGCCAGGCCAGGCCCTGCCTCCTCCTGCTTGCCTGGTATGAATCAGGATAGGCAAGAGGTCAATGACCTGTTTCAACAGAGACCCTGAAAGGCCAGAATGAAGAAGACTCCCTCCACCAGAAACCTATCTGGGATGACTCAGACAAGTCACCAATCGGGAGATGGGTTACCCTCCCAGCCCACCCTCCCCAGGGAACCTTTTCCATCTGCTTCAGCTGGGTTTCTCCATCTTTGAAAGAGACCAGCTTCACTTCCATTCCTTTCGCTCTCTAAATTAGCCAATCTAGGATCTGTGTCTCTAGGTTCATGGGCCGCCTCTCATTGAGCAAGCTACTTATCTCTCTGTGTCCTAATCGGGGATAATGATGATTCAGGCTGCTGAAAAGGAATGCCGGAGCCTGGGTGGCCTGTACAACAAACATTCAAGTTTCTCCCAGCTATGCAGGCTGACATCTGGGACAGGGGAAACAGCATGGCTGGGGGTGATGATGGCTGTTTTCCAAGCTGCAGATATCTGGTCTTTCCTTGTGTCTTCAGGGTGGGGGTTGGGGGTGGGAAGGGCTAGCTAGATCTTTTGGCTCTTCTTACAAGGCCCTAATCCAATTCGTGAGGGTCCCACCCTCTTAAGCTGATCACTTCACACCCCGCCCCGTCTCCTAATACCATCACAGGTGTGTTTAGGGGTTTAAATATAAATTTGAGGAGGGGGAAGCATTCAGCCCATCACAAAAAAGCGTGTACACGCTTTTCAGTGTTGACGGTTAGACTCCAGTCCTCAGTCCGGTGTGCAGCGTACACGCTCTCCATGTTCATTTTTATCATTTCCACCGCTTGCGACGGCTTCCTCACTGCACACGGCATGGCGTGCGTCTCCACCTGGAGTGTGGCAATCCTCACAACCCAGGCTGCGGGTACCGGGAATGGGCTCAACCCAGGCTGCGGGTACCGGGAACGGGCTCAACCCAGGCTGCGGGTACCGGGAACGGGCTCAACCCAGGCTGCGGGTACCGGAAATGGGCTCCAGTTCTCCCCAGAAGAAAGGAGGGGAAAGAAAGCCACCGGGGATCTGAGGCTGGGCCTCGTGTCCTCTCACTCCATCACTGGCCGCGCAAACTGATTTCACCTGAGCACTGTCATTGCTGAGTAATCCAGGGGTGCTGGGGGCACTCCGAGGTGCCAAAGAGAGGTGACACCAGTTGTGATGCAGCGCTATGGTTCCAGAAGTCACCAATCATCAAGGTCTCCTCCAAGAGAGGAAGGTGGACAACTGAGATCCTTGCCACCTCCCTCCCAGTCGGCCACTTGCCCCGTCTTGATCTCTGTGGGGATCCTAGGAGTGAGAGAGCCTGGCCTAGAGGACACGGCAGGAAAACAGACTGGCGGGGCAGATGGGAAAAAGATACAAGAGACAAGTCCACCAGAGCCTGTGTGTGCTGGTGGCAACACTTCTCCATCTCCTCTTCTTTCCAGTTCTTAGAGGGAGAAGGCTACTCATCCACGCTCAGGAACCCAACTGGCTGAGGAGAATGCTGGGCCAGCGGCCACTGTTGCTTCTTAGATTGGGGAGCAAAGCCCCAGATACTAATGAAATATAATTTTCCTTGTTTGTTGTTTTTGTGAGAGGGTGAAACTAGGAGAAAGTTAAGATCACTTCTGGGTTTTCTCCCATAATGAATATCGTAGGGCACCCTTGTCACCAGACTTTCCAGGCAGAATGGACCAGCTCCACTGTAGAAGAGAGGAGGGGAGAGGGGACTGTGGCGAGGAGAGGGGGCAGGAGAAGGAAGAAGATGGGTTGAGCCCTTGAGCCTTTGGAGATAAAGAAGTTGTTCTCTTGGCTCTGGAGATTATGTGGAGAGGCCCGCATGCTTCCTGACATGCAGTGCTGACCCTCAGTCCATTTAATTAGTGAGGAAGACAAGCCAAGAGAGATGGAGACACTGGTGACTGGAGAACAGATTGCCCTAGGAGAGAGGGGATGCAATTAACAAAGCACCCAGCCTTCTTTCGGGTCCAAGGATAACGGGGCAATATCCTTCTGTATGTGTTTCTCTTATTGGTTGATGAATAAAACACTGATTGGCCAGTAGCCAGGCAGGAAGTATAGGCGGGGCTACCAGATAATGAGAATTCTGGGGAGAGGGGCTAAAAGGAGAGGCCAGAGTGACGCCATGTAGCTGCCAAAGGAGTAACAGGTCCAGGCGTTCTTGGGTAAGATAAGACCATGTAGAAATACATAGATTAGTAGTTATGGGTTAATAATTAAGAGAGAGCTAGCCAGTAAGAAGCCTAAGTCATTGACCAGTTTATAATTAATATAAGTCTCTGTGTGTTTATTTGGGGCGAAACGGCTGTGGGACCAGGTGGAACTGAGACACTTGCCTACAAAGGAAGTCCTGCCATTGCAGCTCTGGCCATGCCCAGGGTAGCCACGAGGAGACTGGAAGCGGCTGCTGAGAAGCCATGTCACACAAAGGGCCAGGTGAGAGAGGGGACCCTCCTTCAAGGCACAAGTCCAGCTGATCAGGTAAGGTGTCCATACGGGATCGTCCGTACGAGAGTGCAGACGGGACATCCTGGGGATGGGTGATTCCTGGAGGTGTGTTTGTGGGTGTGGCCTGCCTGAGGTAAGGGCAGCAGTAGGCAGGAGTGGGGCCTCTGGGAATTTGGCGACACTGGGGGAAATGGCACTTCCAGCTGTGAAGCCTCGTTTCCTGCCTCCCACAGACTTCCTGATTCTGAGCTGTATGGTTCTCTGTGCCTCATCTCCCCCATGGAGAACAGATGTGGGTCCGGCCTGTATAAAGACGTACTCTCTGTGTGGCACCATGTTTCTTGACCACCCTGACTCCCTGGAGGTGGGAGTGGCCGGCCCAGATGTGCAGTCAGAGAGGGGCTGGGCTCCCCTTAGCCCCTCAGGGTCAAGGCCCCTCTCCCAGAGGTCAGCATGCCCACAAGGCAGCGCAGGCCCAAACTGAGGTCACAGGGGCCTGCAGTTCTAATCATGTAGAGACACTAAGCCCATGGGGTGCTGGGCAGGCCTGGAATTCTTCCCTTGTAAACAGGCCTGGTGGTTCTCTGCGACCTGTCCTGACTTCTGTTCTAGAATTCTGCACTGGGATGCTTGATACGGAGTTTCACACGGGTCTCTGCTTTGGCCCCCACGGTCCTCCCACCGAGACAGGGCAACCTTTCCTTCCCGTAAGGCAGGACGTTCCTGAGCAGAGCTTCCTCCTCCCCGATGCTGAAGACATCATTTAGACAAACACTGGCTGGGCTGACTCATGACCTTGACTCTGTGCTGGTCACCACTGTCTCTAGGGCCTCCCCTCGGGAATTCAGAGTCTAGCTGATTCACGCAATAAAACCACACATAGAGGAAGTCCAGGAAGCCTGTCAATGAAGGGAACAGTTTGCTTATGGGGGAACATCAGGAAATGTTAAGCAGAAAGTGGTTCCTGTGCTGGGTTCTGAGTGGTGAGCAGGAATTCAACAAAGGGACAGGGCTCGGAATTCATCTGCAGAGGGAAGAGGATGTGCAGAACAGTATAAGAGCTAGGCAGCTGAAAACCTTGTAGACATGAAGATGCATGCCCACGGGAGCCTCCTGCAGCTTCCAGACTGGCTCCCTGACCTGGACTGTCCATTACAGACCTTTGTTTCACTAGAGGGCAATGTTGTGAATGCTAGTGACACTGGGAGGCAGGAGCTGGGACTCTCTCCCGAGCATCCTCTAATGCATAAGGCACTACTGTCCCCCAGAGTCCTCCAGCCCCGAATGCCAGGGACTTCACAGCCACAGCTGAGGCTTAGAAAGGCTGAAGTCTCCAAGGCCACCATAGGCAAAGCAGGACATACTGTGCCAGGTCTAGAGCCCACCTCACTTGTAGGTTTGGGGACAAAATCCTTGAATGCTCCTGAAGCCACTCTAGAGGGTAGAACCTAGATTGTGAGGGTCTCCCTCCCATGTGTTGCTAAAATTCCTTCCCAAGGGGAGGCATAAATAACATCTACCCTTACCTTCCTATGGTCCCAACAGCAAAGGGAGGAACAATTTTACTCTAGGGAACCAATGAGTTCACCAGGCTTACTCTCAGAGCTGCCACAACTAGAAGGTCTGAAGCAGCCAGTGTGGGTGATGATTCTACGGCCGTGTAGAATCCCTCCCCCAACTCTTCCTCACATAAATAACATCTACCCTTACCTTCCTATGGTCCCAACAGCAAAGGGAGGAACAATTTTACTCTAGGGAACCAATGAGTTCACCAGGCTTACTCTCAGAGCTGCCACAACTAGAAGGTCTGAAGCAGCCAGTGTGGGTGATGATTCTACGGCCGTGTAGAATCCCTCCCCCAACTCTTCCTCACCTACTATTCTATCCCTTCCCTGAGACCACATGCAATTAGGGCAGAATCGCATATAACTGATTGGGAGGGATGGCTGAACACTCAAGTTGAGGGTCCCATGACCCTCCCTGCCTCCTCTTCTCCACCCCACCCATCTACGAGAGAATGTCAACAGTCAACAAGCCCAGCTGTGGTGATATTTTGGAAGCCCCAGCAGAACTTCTGAAGATGGTGACAGTGTGGCTCAGAGCCTATGACTTCCTTGGTCACAGGTTTTTGTGAGTTTCCCTCTGTGGATCGGGCTGAAGTTGGGGTTTCCGTAACCACTCATGCCGCTATTGCACTAGCTGGCACTTCTTGCTTCATCTTGCCTGACGCTTCCATTGTGATGAATGTAGGATCCACCCTGAGTAGGACGTTTGGCCTCAATTCTCCGGAGCTACCTTAGCAGCTTCTTCTGACTACAAAAGCTAGCAGGGAGGTGACCCTTCTGGCTCAGTCCTAGCCTTAATTTTCCAAGTCCTGCAACTAATGCACAGGATGTCTTCAGCGCCAGGGTCCTGACCAGCTAGTTCTGGCATGCAACCAATAGCAGTGGCAATGGCCTCTGTCATTTGTGAGCCTTTAGGCCAACAACCCCTAAAGACATAGCTCATCCTCAGTCAATAACCTTACAGCTTCTGAGAGCATCCGTTCACTCCCTCACCAGACATCCTTGTTGACTCTTTAATGTTACAGACACAGGCTATTGCGTGCTTTTGTAGGTCACCTTGGCAGGTAGCTAGTTCAAGGACACTTTTATTAGAGTTTGAAGAAAAAAACCCAGGGCAGGCAAGCTGTAAATCTCAACAGTTGTCCAGAAGAGGGGAACGGAGAAGGGGAGAGCCACACTATTACGCTGAGCTGGGTGGCGATAAGGCGTGTAGGGGATGAGCTGCGGCACGGTGGGGAGAGAGGCATTACAGAAAGAGTGAGGGAGTCTGGGGTGTCAGGGAAAGCACGCTTAGGCCTTGGTCAGCACTGGAAAAGAAGAAGCAGAAGAGGGAAAGAAGGTAAAACTGTGTCTGAGTCAGGGCGCAAAGAGGGCCCAGACCTGGCAGAGGTTCCCAGGGTCTGCCATGAGCAGGTGGAAATGCAGGAAAGAATAGTCTCGCTAAAGAGCTAATTATCCGCATCTCTTTAGCATAACTTAAACTAAACCTGCCTTCCTCTGTACAGTGATGGACCTGCCCAGCTCATTACCTCCTTATAGCAGAGACTGAGGCGTGTCTCTCTCTACCTAGAGGTAGATTCTTTACCTAAGAGGTGGCTGCATCTTTCACTTAGTGGGCCTTAAATGTTCCCTAATAATTGGAGTACACATCTTTGACCCACCTGGGTTCTGTTTAGGGTGACCTCTTCTTTGTGTGGAAGGTGGGGTGCATTTTATTTCTGCTGAACTGTGTGCTGCCCCAAAGGTCCAAGCAGCTCTTCACTCCCAACAGATAGCTCTAGGGAGGGGAACGTTCTCACAGAGATCATGGAGGTGTGCCTAAATTTGCCCTCACCTTCCCCTCCTCAGCAAAGCTGTACCCCAAGTTCAGCTGATGCCTCAGAAACATGTGTGGATTCCCACTTGGTGAATAGAGCGTGAAGCTGGTTTGGGCAGAGGGTCAATCCCCAAGCCGACCTCTCCAAATTGTAGCTGTCTTATTCTTTGTGGTGTCCCTACTCTTGAATTCATACCTGTCTCATTGCATGTTAAGCCTTCTGTTATAAATCCTCATGGATCAAGACCCAAGATCCTATCACTTGGCAACACAACTGTGACTGTGGTTTGAATGCTTATTGCCCCATTGGTGGAACTCTTTGGGAAGGACTGAGTGGTGTGGCCTTGCTGGAGGAGATGTGTCCCAGGTGTGGGGGTGGGTAGGCCTGCGGTTTCAAAAGCCTTCTGTCATTCCCACTGCCTCCTGATTGCAGATCAAGACCCAAGCTCTCAGCTGTTGCTCCAGTGCCATGTACCCCCACCATGATGGTGATAGACTCTAGCCCTCCGGAACTGTAAGCCATAAGTAAACATTTCCTTCTCGAAGCTGCCTTGATCATGGTGTTTCATCATAACAATAGAAAAATTAATTAGATAGTAGCCTAGCTCCCTCTCAGCATAGGATCAATCATTGGGTCATCTTCCACTAACATGCTCTATCTCCTCCCTGGTCCTAGGTTTCCCATCTCCCCATCCTTTCCTACTTAAATGCATAGCTCAATGGTCCCAATGCATTCTTCTACTCCTCACCTGCGTCCTGTGGTTCCATTTCTTTTTCTCTTTGGAAGCTGGCTGTGCGAACCGCCTATGGTTAGAGTAACCGGTTCTCAAATGGAAGGGAAAATATGGGTTTCAGGCCACCCTTGGGCTTTGACATGAAGCCAACTGTCTTAGTTAGGTTTCTATTGCTGTGAAGAGACACCATGACCAGCAACTCTTATAAAGAAAACATTTAATTGAGGTGGCTCACTTACAACCTCAGAGGTTCAGTCCATTACCATCATGGTGTGGAGCATGGCATCATGCCCGCAGACTTGGTGCTGGAGCTGAGAGGGCGACATCTTGCAGGCAACAGGAAGTCGACTGACTGTCACACTGAGGGAAGCTTGAGAAAAAGAGATCTCAGAGCCCGCCCCCACAGTGACACACTTCCTCCAACAAGACCACACCTCCTAATAGTGCCACTCCCTCGGGGGGGACATTTTCTTTCAAGCCACCACACCAGCTGAATCCACATACTCGGGTTTGTATATGATTTGGATTATATACTGTTTTTATTATTCAGCTTTTTCTCATAGCAGGGCTCGTTTATTCCTTGCAGTGGCTTGGCAGATAGACAGGACCCAGTAAGCTTTCTCCTCCTAGAGTAGCCCCAGCTGGGAACAGTGGAGTTCCTGGGTTCCTGCAGTCTGGCTCGGACTGCCAGCATCCTGAAGGATGGGAAGCAGAAAGGAAGTGAGTGGTCCAGCTTCCCTCTCAGACCAGGAATGCCGTGATGCCATTGCCTAAAGATGTTGTAAAGGCCCACAGCCCCTCCACACTGGGTTGGCCCTAACTTAGGCCTACTCTTTCTTCTCTCCACATTCCCTCAGCACTCAGAATAGAGGGTTATATAAAAAGCACCTCAGTTGGAGCCTTCTCTGGCTGAATGTGCAGCAGCCTAGGGTCCATTTTTTTCTCTGTCTCCTCACAGGCATGTTTCTTTGTTTGGCTGTGGGGATGGACTGACTATGGGGTCTGTCTCCTGGAGAAAAAAATCACTGAGGGTCAGACAGCCCAGCAGAGATAAAGGTTGCAAAGTCCCTGCCATGTCTCCTCTCCTGGTCTGACTCATGCTTGGTGACAGCCATCAGAATTCTCACCTCTAATTAATTCCAGCCCAGTCATGTCCTGTGTGACAGTTTGAATAAAAATGACCCCCATAGGCTCATAAGGGGTGGCACTATTAGAAGATATGACCTTATTGGAATAGGTGTAGCCTTGTTGGAGGAAGTGTGTCACTGGGGGAGGGCTTTGAGGCCTCATATGCTCAAGCCAAGCCCAGTGTGGCATTCCCTTCCTGCTGCCTGAGGATCCAGATATGGACTCTCAACTCCTTCTCCAGTGCCATGTCTGCCACCATACTTCCTGCCATGATGATAATGAACTGAACCTCTGAACTGTAAGCCAGACCCAATTAAATGTTTTCCTTTATAAGAGTTGCTGTGATCATGGTGTCTCTTCACAGCAATAACATCCTATGGCATTCTGCTTCCTCCACCCCCTGTGAATCCTGGAGAGTGCAAGAGACCAGGATTGGGAGAAGATAGGACAGAGCCCTTCCAAATCTTCCATCTCAGGCTGCTCCCCATGACCTACCCAGAGACAGATCTGCCATTGGGCTGTGGGCTACCCTCAGACCTCACCTCTACCAGGGAGACTTTATTGAAGCCAATCACGCTAAGGTCTCCCTTCTCGCAGTGTCAGAAGCCACCAGTGTACGCTCCAGACGTGTGTCACATGCTATGTTCTCTCAGTGTGGATGTCAGCAGCGCTGCTTGTGACACCTGGAAGGAGTGACTTCCTACCCGATGGGCCATGGGATTTGCCTGTGAGTAGGAACGGTTTACTACTTCTTCCAGGTGGATGCTTGGAACTCAACACAGAAATCCTGGCTCTTGGGAGGTAAGAACAGAAGGACCAGAAGATCAAGACCAGCCTTGGCTATGTAAGACCCTACCTCAAAAAAAAAGTCAGACCCTCCTGAACTTATGATGGGGCAGGTCCTGATAGACCCACCGTTTACAAACATACTGAACACACCTGACCACACAGCACAACGGCTTAGCTACATTCGACACTGTTCTGTGATCCTAGGGCTGCCGGGGAGCTTCAGTCGGTGTCACTGCTCAGCAGCAAGACATATTAACTTCACATTTGCTCACTCAGGGAAAGATCCCACTTCAGAGAACCAAGTGCAGTTGCTACTGAAAGCGTATCACCTTTTAATCATCATAAATCTGAAACTCCTAGACTAACTATGACCAGTCAGGGACCATCCGTCTGCGCTTTTCCATGCAACTGTCCAAATCATGGCTGCCTGTTTCTTTTTGCACACTAGGGCAGACTTTGAGGTACAAATAATTGTGAGGAAAAACAAAAAACAGTCCTTTGTAGTGTTAAATCACTGAGATTTCTCTGTCACTGTAGCTACCTAGGCCTGTCCTGGTTGATAATGTGTGAGTGACAGCTTGTCTCTTGGCCGGCTCGAGGAACAGAATAGGTCTACAGCTACTCTGAACTTTCATTCATGTTATGGAACCCTCTGATCCTTGCCTGTAGGTCTGGCAGGAAGTAGACTGTCAGAGAGTCCTCCCTCCTACGCATGCACAGTGTACTGCAGGGAAGCTGGCCTCATTTCCTTCCAGTCATGATAAAACACTCAGACCAGAAGTCACTTGAGAAGAAAAGAGGTTATTTGACTCACACTCCCAGGTCATAGGCGTAATAGAGGCAGAAATCCAAGTAGGAAGTAAAGGAAAACCACAGAGAAACACCTGCTTTTTGGCTCACTCTCTGGCTCACTTAGGCTTAGCTAGCTTTCATAGACAGCCCAAGACGGCCTTCCCAAGGATGGCACTGTCACTGCCCACGGTGGCTTGGGTCCTCCTACACCAGCCAGCAATCAAGACAATGCCCCCACAAACGTGTTCACGGACCAATCTGATATGCCACAAGCTTAAGTGAGGGTCCTTCTTCCCAAGTGACGCTTGCTTGTGTCAAGCTGACATCAAAAACTAGCCAGCCCAGGAGCTGGAGAAACGGGTTGATGGTAAAGAGTGCTGGCTGCTCTTCTAGGGGACCTGGGTTCAATTCCCAGCACCCATGTGGCTCGTGTAACTCTCTGGCAACCATGGTCACTGTGTGCATGTGGCGCACAGATATACATGCAAACTAAACGCTCATATATAGAAGTAAATGAATCTTTAAAAATGAACCGGAACAGCTACTTAATCTGATCACTCGACTCTATCAACCTTTCTTCCTACTCAAGTGCAGTTCTTCCTGTAGCCATCCTTGTTGAATAAACAGATACCTTCCTACCTTCGCCAGTGACCCAGGGTCCCCAGAGTGTACTGTATGTACCCCCCAGAGCTATGGGCTTTATGATGGGGAGACCTGAACTGCCCTTGCTACGGTTGTTATACAACAGACAGCAGCCCAGAGAAGGATCCGCCCTGGGGCAACCCGAGTTCCTTGCTTTCATCTCCACTTACATTTCCAATGATTTTTTTTCTCCCAGAGATGTGGAAGTCCTTCCAGGTCTTGGGGTCTCAATCCTAGGACTTTCTAATACACTCCTGTTGGCTTTACGGACGCTGTAACGATACGCGACACACAGTTACTGAAAGGGAAGCTAAGTATTTAATTTAGAAAATTACTCACACGATACCAAACCCCGAGAAGCCCAGCAGATCTCAGCTAGCGACTGGACCGGAAGCCGAACTCCAGGAAAAGAGAGCGAGACTTCCTGTGCGCTGTCTTTTATGCCTTCCCCCGTAACGCCCCTAGCCATGCCCAAAAGTGGGCTTGGCTAGTGACGTAGTTCCGCCTACATACGTATACGTCTTTACGTCCAGCCGTATACGTCTTTAGTCCTGCCTAAAGTGGGTGTGGTTAGCGGTGTGGTAAACCGCCCTTTTATTACCTCATCTGTATGCGCCTCTAGTAAGTCACATGTTTCATGGCGGCATAGACTTCCTCCTACAATTCCCCTTTTAGTCTAAAAAGGACAACTAACTTGTGTCTATGAACAAAATGTATCAAACATCTATTCTATCTAAACCTAAACTTATCTTAAAGAAACACCCAAATATGAACACCTCTTTCCAATCCCAACTCTAAAATAATTGAAAACTAACACTAACAGGTGTAATCTTATAATATCAATAGTAGGGAGAGGGGCGTGGAATTCTCAAAACTACTTCCTGCTGAGATGGGACGATGATAATCTCATGGGGACCTGTGAAAAGAAAATGTTAGTATAACAAAATCTGAGTAGATCAGACAGTCTCAGTATGTCAGGAGATGCTTGATTGAAGTTCCTGACTGGGGTTCTAGTGTTGATTGAAGCTCTCATCTTGAAGCTCTGGTCAGATTGTAGAAGATGTGCTATTTCCGTTCCTTGGTCTGGAGTTGTGTCGAGTGATGTAGTTTCAAGCCAGTTTCAGGATAGTGCTTGTCAGGTGGAGTCAATGATGTGGGGCAATTCAGATGCCTCCAGTCGAATCAGGTGAAGTCAAGGAATTGGATCCTCATTCTCTTTCGGAAGCAGTTGAAGATTGCTGTCAGGAAATCCCTTGTTCTCTGGAAAACTCAAACATTACTGTTAACAAAGAAATATTTTAACTTTCATATGTATGCATACAAAAGAGGTGACAATAGGGAAGATGGAAAACCTGGAGGAAATTAGCCTGTTCAGAAAAAGAAATCCATAGATAACAGTCCCTCATTTTATTTCTTCTGTCTTATATCAATGGCTCTTTGATATAATACAGAAATTCTGAATTGTATTTAAATAATATGCTTGGGTTTAGAGTAGGAGAGCCAATCCAACTCCAAAGCCAGCTTCAGTTAAATGAATGGGAACTGAGGTATGTGAAGAAATAAAGATAAAAGTGTACTATGAAAAAGCAATATAGAGAGATTTAGACTTTGATACCACACAGTGTGTGTTTGATGGTCCTCAGGGTAGCTATTCATTCTTCTACAGGAATCCATATGTCCAGTGTTCTTTGCTGAGTTTACCTGTGAATACAAAAACAAAGCACTTCTCTTTCCTTTTAGGAGGTCACTTTACCCATTGTGGACTATGAATTTGTAGATGGGCTGTTATCTTCCTCCTCCTGAGATGTTTTCTGTTCTGATCGAATTTTAATTAATTTTGATGGAACCCAAACCTTTTCTTCTCCTGTGGAAACAAAAGCATAACCCCTTCCCCAACGTAACACATATCCTGGTTTCCAGACTGAGGTCATAACATCCTTAAAATACACCGGTTGGTTCAGTTCAGAAGTCTTCTCTGTAGTCCAGTGTCTTTCTGCTGCAGTTTGTCCTTTTTCATCAGCATTAAGAAAATTCAACGTTAGTAAAGCATTGTGTAACCTGTGTCTAGGTGTCTTTGTTTTCCCTGGCTGTTTATGAAGCATCTCTTTTAAAGTCCGGTTAGATCTTTCAATTATCGCTTGTCCTGTGGGATTGTAAGGTATACCAGTTACATGTTTTATATTATAATATTTGAAGAATTGTTCCAATTTACTGGAGACATATGCTGGACCATTGTCAGTTTTTATTGTTTTAGGTATACCCATAACAGCCATCACCTCTAAGAGGTGTGTAATAACAGAGTCAGCTTTTTCAGAGCTGAGGGCAGTAGCCCATTGGAAGCCTGAGAACGTGTCTATAGTATGGTGTACATATTTCAAACTGCCAAATTCTGGGAAGTGAAATACATCCATTTGCAAGAGTTCATTTCTGTGAATACCTTTAGGATTACAACCTGCTGGTAATGGAGTTTGATTGTACAATGAGCAACTGGGACAATTTCTTACTATTTCTTTGGCTTGTTGCCAGGTGATAGAAAAATCCTTCTTTAAACCTTTGCTGTTAACATGGTGTTTCTTATGAAATTCTGAAGCTTCCAACACATTACCTACTAATAAACGATCAATTTCATCATTGCCTTGTGCCAGAGGACCTGGCAGACCTGTATGGGATCTGATGTGTGTTATATATATAGGATGAGTCCTGTTTCTGATGATTTCCTGCAATTGTAAAAACAATGAGGTTAATTCTGTATTATCAGGAACAAATTCTGCAGTCTCAATGTGCAGGACAACTCTTTCTGCATACTGAGAATCCGTGACTATATTGAGAGGCTCTGTAAAGTCTGTAAGTACCATGAGAATGGCATATAACTCTGCCTTTTGTACGGAGTTGTAAGGGCTTTGAACTACTTTACTTATATTTCCTGATTTATACCCTGCTTTACCTGATTTGTTTGCATCCGTGTAGAAGGTAAGAACTCCAGAAATAGGTGTTTGTCTCACGATACGTGGAAGAATCCAAATTGTTTTCTTTATGAATTTGATTCTCTCTGTTTTGGGATAGTTATTACTAATACTTCCCAAAAAGTCACTGCAAGCTATTTGCCAATACTCATTATCCTTCCATAAGGAGGAAATTTCCTCATTCGTTAATGGTACAATAATTTCAGCTGGGTCTTTCCCAGTCAGTTGACGAAGCCTTAATTTACCTTTTAATATCAAATCAGATATCTTTTCTATATATGTTTTCAATTTTTTATTTTGTTTATGTGGCAGAAATACCCATTCTAGAATGATGTCGTCCCTCTGCATTAATATTCCTGAGGGGTATTCTCTAGATGGTAAAATAACCAGAATACAGTCCAGATTTGGATCCACACGGTCCACATGTGCTTCTAATATTCTCTTTTCTACCCATTCTAATTCTTTTTCAGCCTCAGCTGATAGTACTCGTGGGCTGTTTAGGTCTTTATCTCCTTTTAAAGCCATTTTCAGGTGTTTTAAATCATGCCCTTCTACACCAATAATCGTCTGTAATTGAGAGATTTCTCCTAATAGTTTTTGAAGATCATTAAGAGTCCGGTAACAATCTCTTCTGATCTGTACTTTCTGTGGTCTAATTTTCTGAGCATCTATTTTATAACCTAAATAGTTAATAGAATCTCCTCTTTGTATTTTTTCTGGGGCAATTTGTAATCCCCAGCGAGGCAAAATTTCCTTTACTGCCTCAAACATCTTTTCCAAAGTATCCTTATTTGAATCAGACAATAATATGTCATCCATATAATGATATATTAACGAATGTGGAAATTTTTTACGAATTATTTCTAGAGGTTTATTCACAAAATATTGACACAAAGTTGGACTGTTTAACATACCTTGAGGTAGTACCTTCCACTGGAATCTCTGTACCGGACGGGAATTATTATAGGTAGGTACTGTGAAGGCGAACTTTTCTCTGTCGTTTTCTTGTAACGGTATGGTGAAGAAACAATCTTTTAAGTCTATAACTATAATTGGCCAATCCTTAGGAATTAGAGAAGGTAACGGCATCCCAGGTTGTAGAGACCCCATAGGCTGAATTACCTTGTTGATGGCTCTAAGATCAGTAACCATTCTCCACTTACCAGACTTCTTCTTGACAACAAAAACAGGTGAATTCCATGCACTAGTTGATTCCTCAATATGTCCAGCATCTAGCTGTTCCTGAACTAACTTCTCCAAAGCCTCTAACTTCTCAGATGTCATAGGCCATTGACCCACCCAGACGGGTTCCTCTGTCAGCCATTTTAATGGTAGAGCTTTTGGTTGCTCTGTAGGTTTGGCACTAGCATCTTGCTTCTGCACAGCCTGTACATTTGGCATCTGTTTTCTGTACTGTCTTACTATATTCTTACTACCACTAAGAGCTTGTCTATAATTCCTAGCTGATACCGGAGGAATTTTAATCTGCGTATTCCATTGCTGGAGTAGATCACGACCCCAGAGGTTTATAGCAATATCTGCAACATATGGCTTTAACCTTCCTCTCTGTCCTTCTGGCCCAATAAAGTCAATCCATCTAACGCTCTGTTTAACTTCAGATAGGGTTCCAATCCCCAAGAATTGAACATTAACCTCTTTTAAAGCCCAGTTTTGTGGCCAGGACTGCTGATTAAGGATAGTGACGTCACTTCCGGTGTCCAGTAATCCGTAAATCACCCTATTATTTACCTTAACCGGAAGTTTGGGTCTATGATATTGTATAGAAGTTTGCCAAAATATATGTTTTGTATCTCCTCCTGATGTAATTGTTTCATCCTCTGGAGCTAATGTATTATCCAATGCCGTATTATTTACAATGGGCAGTGGATCTTCTAATTGTCCTGGGAGAGGCTGTCCTCCACTGTCACTGGGAATGACCGGATAATCTTCCTTTTCTAATTGTCCTGGGAGAGGCTGTCCTCCATTGTCACTGGGAATGACCGGATAATCTTCCTTTTCGGGGCTCCATGGAGCCCCGGAAGCCCGTTTCCCTGCTGTAAAGATCTACCTTGTCTGTCTATTGTGGAAAAGCATTCATCAGTCCAATGGCGCCCCTTCCCACACCTCCTGCATAGACCAGGAGGCTTAGGCCTTCTGTTTGATACATACCTGGTAAAAGCATTATTTCTAGGAATGCGTTGTCTACAGTTCCTACTAAGATGTCCTATTCTACCACAGTTAAAGCATTTTGCATCTTTACGCCTATTTAAATTCTTTGAGATTGCCTTCCCTACCCATGCCTCTATATCATCACAGGTAGGGTATTTGGCATCCTGGTGCCTCCTCAAACCTGTAGAAATAGCTTCACCTACCCAAGCTCCTGTATCCTGACTTTTACATTCCAGGTTCGCTGTATGCAGAACCCATTCCTCCAATGGCGCTGATCTTATTTTTAATGGCCAAATTACCTGCCTGCATTGAGGATTCGCATTCTCATACGCCAAAGATTCTATAAGAAGACGCCTGGATTCTGGGTTCGCTACCTGTACCTCTACTGCTCTGGATAATCTCTCTAAAAATTCAGTGAACCTTTCCCTTGGGCCCTGTAATACCTTGGTGTAGGGTTGCATTATCTCTCCTGTTTCACAAACCTTATCCAAGGCATTTAAAGCAGCTGTACGGCACAAAGACAACATGTGCTCATCATATGCAGATTGAACCTGCGTGTCAGCGTAAGGACCCTCCCCAAGAATCTTGTCTTGGGGTACTTCATGACCGTTCTGCAATTCCTGAATCTCAATTGCTTTTGCTTCTTGCCTCCACAAAGCTCTCCATTGAATTTGGCAAGAATTTTCGAGTACTGCAGAGGCTAATTGGGCCCAGTCTTTTGGGGTTACTTTATTTACAGTAGCCCATGAGGTTAGGAGCTCTCTGACAAAGGGAGAATGAAGACCATACATGACAATGGCCCCCTTAATATTTTTTAGATCCTTCATCTGTATAGGCTCCCAGTGATAAGCAATGGGACCATTTGATTGTTTTTCGTTGCTGGTTTTTCTGTTACAGATACCGGAAAAACCATAGGGGAACGCATAGCAACCTTAGGGAAATCATTCTGGCATTTGAGAAGCTTTGGGAAACTCCTGTCCTGACCTGTTGCCCGTATTTCTGATTCTGAAGTATCAGATTGAGCGTCTTCTAAATCCTGCAGTCTATTCATCATTGTTTCTCTGAGCTCTTGAAGTTCTTGGGACAAATGATTTTCTAAGGATGTCATGGAATCTTTCATTTTTTACATTCATCGTTTACATGTGATTCCAAATTTCTAATAGTCTCATCCTTAGCAAGTACCTCAATAGCATGTAAACTGCCTTCTACAAATGATATTCTATCAGTTAGTTTACCATTGCTCTCAGACATGGAACAATTCTTTTCTGCTAGCATTTCAATTTTATGTTCCAGTCTTTGTAATTTGCTAGTGAAATCATCAAACATGGAACCATGTTTGTCGTTAAATGTTTCCACATTATGTTCCAATTTTTCAATTCTATCTATGGAACACATTTTTCCTGAAAATAATTCAATTTTGTGTTCCGTCTCTTTAAACCTGTTCGTCAGACCTACATTATCATTTTTAATATCCTGAATATTTTCTACCAACCCTTTCTTACTCTCCTGCAATGAATTTTGCATTTCCTGAATCCTTTGTATTAAGATTTCAAAACTATCCTGCGATGACTGCATGACCTGTATAAGTTTATTCCTATTTTTGAGCCATTTCATTAACAAAATTATATTGATTATGAAGCTAATAATCACCATCATGGGTAGGAAGCACCTTTCAGGTAGGTCCTCAACCCTTTCTAAAATCCCATCCATACAAAAACCAAGAAAATTCTTAACATCCTGCATCATAGTGTTAGCTGTTGACATTGTATAAAGCAGTTACGTTTGTTATCAGTGGAGTAATTCAGGCCGAAATCAACAGGCTGCCAGTGAGAGAGCACGTGGCCGGAGTCAGCTGGCCGCCAGTAAAACAGCACGTGGCCGTGAGAGAAACCTTGGAATACCTAACCTTACCGGCAGGTAGACGGTGCTGGTTCCTGGCGGCAGGAATCGTGCCTTGCCGAGCGAAGTGGTGAGGAACTTAGCGAAAGGAGAGTCCACGTGCGCCTGGTCGGGCCGAGAGAAGCCGTTTTTTCTGGGTCCCGATTCCAATCCCGCTCCGACACCAAACTGTTGGCTTTACGGACGCTGTAACGATACGCGACACACAGTTACTGAAAGGGAAGCTAAGTATTTAATTTAGAAAATTACTCACACGATACCAAACCCCGAGAAGCCCAGCAGATCTCAGCTAGCGACTGGACCGGAAGCCGAACTCCAGGAAAAGAGAGCGAGACTTCCTGTGCGCTGTCTTTTATGCCTTCCCCCGTAACGCCCCTAGCCATGCCCAAAAGTGGGCTTGGCTAGTGACGTAGTTCCGCCTACATACGTATACGTCTTTACGTCCAGCCGTATACGTCTTTAGTCCTGCCTAAAGTGGGTGTGGTTAGCGGTGTGGTAAACCGCCCTTTTATTACCTCATCTGTATGCGCCTCTAGTAAGTCACATGTTTCATGGCGGCATAGACTTCCTCCTACACACTCCGGTTTATTTCAGCTGCTTAAAAATCTCGTTGAGCAGGCCTTCACTCCCTCTAAAAGACCACAGGCTCAATATCCCTACCGCCCATCACCTCTACATAGAACAACCACAGAGCGCCTTGTCTCCATGACAGTGGGAGACGGTGACACAGGTCATGTGTCCTTAGAACAGATCCCAAAGCCTGTGAGGACCAGTCACAATCTCTTCCATGATTGTGGTGGTTCTCACCTCGCACTCGGACAGCTGGCCTTCTCACAGCAGTCGGCGCCTGCTCTAAAATGCATGAATGGGGCTGAGATGTAGTTCAGTTGGTACAGTGCTTGCCTAGCATGCACAAGGACCTGGATTCAATCCCCAGACTGCATATCCTGAATATGCTAGCCTGTAATCTTTGCACCAAGGACATTGAGCAGGGGGGTCGGATACTCTCGTCTACATAATTGCTTGGAGGCCACTTTAGAGAATAAAACACAAAAGTATCTTTTCTTTCCCCAACCGCCCCTTGGTGGGGAAAATAGCAGCCTGCCCCTTTGTTGCCACCCCAAGATAAAGATTTAAAACCTACCTTCTCTAGGCACCCACATATGAGTCTTGACTCCTTGGGCACATGGCTCCCTCTTGTTTCCGTAACCCCCTGGCCACATCAGGGCTCATGGGGTGCTTGATAAGCCCTCAGTGACAGGAATGAATGGCAGTTCCCAGAGCAACTGCCTCCAAGCATCAAGAGAAAATCTATACACAAGGACCTCAGCTCTCTCCAGCCCTGAGCTCAGGGCCAGGTGGGGAGGACAGCAAGGGAAAGCTGAGGGAATAAAGACACCCTTATGGGGAATGTCCTGTATATATGTTCCTCTTATTGGTTGATGACTGAAACAGTGTTTGACCATTAGAGGCAGAAAGATAGGTGGGACTAGGAGACAAGGAGAACTCTGGGAAAGGTAGGCAGAGAGAAAGAGAGACCGCAAAGAGATGCCATGTAGAGACCGGGAAGATAGGAAGCGCCAGGCGTTCTCTGGTAAGATAAGTCCGTGTAAAAATGCATAGATTAGTACTTACGGGATAATAATTAAGACAGAGCTAGCCAGTAAGAAGCCTAAGCCATCGGCCAAACAGTTTCATAATTAATATAGCGTCCGTGTGTTTATTTGGGGCTGAGGGTGGCTGCGGGACCCTGGCAGGGTTAGAAAGCTCCAGCAGCAGCAACCTCTGTGGAAACAGCAATGTCACTGTGTCAAAAGTGGCAGTGCAGAGCAGTCCCAGAAGTCTACGCCTTTTATGATCTGTTCACTGGAACCCTCACCCCAACACTCCAACCTTACTTTACAACTCACAGATTCTAGACGCGGTGCAGGGAAATTAGATTTAGGGAAGCTGTCCCCTCCCTACTCTACATGCTCAGTATTAAGGGCTACTTCGAACACACTTCGGGGCCCAGCAAGATGGCTCAGTGGGTAGAGTCATGGGTCATCAAGCCTGGTGACTGAGTGGAAGGAGAGAGCTGACTCCTGCACGTTGCCCTCTAGAGGGTGTGCCTCCCGAGGGCGTGCCATGGCATTCTCACCCCTCTACACACACACACACACACACACACACATACACACACACACACACGCATGCACACACACACATGCACATACACACACACACACACACTTAATCAATTTAAAAAAATACAACTTCAGTAAGTCCTTTCATGAAGAACATTCTTCCATCATTCCCTAAGGAAATAGGCCGCTCCCACACGGTTGGAGGCCAGGCTAGGGAGAACCTTCATCTCAGAGGCAGTCAAAGGCAGTAAGACGTCTATCTGCCCTTTGCCAGCAGGAACCTCAGGGCCTGTGAGTCATGGGCGATGAATCCCAGCAGTCTGTGATGATGGGCCTCAGTGCAAGCAGGCAGGCAGCGGGGCAGCCTTGTCTCTTCCCTCCCAGGGTGTGTGCACAGGCATGCTGAACACATGTGGTGTAGCACCTCAGTCGCAAGCTGTGTCACAAAGATACGGGGGCCATACGGGATCCTCCTCTCCCGGGGATGGTTTACAAGGCTGAGACGTGGGACTAAATCCCAGCCTCTGCCCAGTGTCCTCTTGACGGGAAACCACGGGAAACTGGCTCTTCGGTGTCACGTCTGGTGCTTTGTGGACCACAAGGCAGAGAGACAGAGCGCGGGACAGAACGAAACCGCCACCCACTCGGAGTTGCCCATCAGGAGCCGCCTTCTCCATCCACGCAGCTCACTCTGCCTCTACAACACCCTTTCTTCGGGTCCAGCACAGGGGCGCCTCCTCCCTGGCTCGGTCACCTTCTCTCCTGCCAGTCACATGGAGGCTCGCGTTCTTTTCTTTCCCCCTGGCCTGAGCTCCTTCAGGGCAAGAAGCCTGAAGATTGACCCTTGTGCACCCCACACTTGGTGTTTTACAGAACAGTGCCTGTCTGTGCCCTGGGGCTGAGAGTCCAGACAGCCATGTCCGATGGCCGCTGTTGACCGGCTCCCCTCTGCTCCCTGTACGGCTGTGGGCTGTGGATTTAACCTTAGTCTCCTGCCTCTGTGGGAGCCTGGATTCCTCTGGGCTTATGAGGGATAGAAACACTGGTCTCCTTTGCATGCTTCCCTATTCTGGGGAAACTGAGGAAAAGGGCCTCCACATTCTGACCCAATGATATGGTAGCGAGGAAGCATCCTGGAGCGTGAACTCAAAGGCAGTGGGGCTCATTTCTGAGCTAGCTACAGTGCATGTGACTTAACAGTGACTAGATGTCCCCTGCAGCGGGTTTGAGGGGACTTTGTGTAAAGAATCCAGGACAGCTCTTAATCCAGGGGAAGAGGGCCTCAGTAACGGGGGCCTAGGACATTTGTTCTACAAATGATGGTGCCCCTGGCTTTCATAAATATGAAATTGTAAGGCACACGTCCTCATCTGGATCTCATGTTGTTTATTCAAGGATACGTAGAAAACCCTCTCATCTGAACAAACCTAGATTTCCTTCACTGACGAGCGCTGGTTACCAACATGGTCAGTCATTCCCAACTGTGTTTGTGAGATAAAGCTGTGTCTGTGTTTGGTGAAGGCCTCCTGCGGCGGACGGTTCATTTACTGCCACATCGAAAGCAATGCTGCGAATGAAAACTTCTGCGCACACAACTGATCACCTCCGCCACGCCTGTAGGCACTCACAGCAGACACTGCTGTTGCTCCACGCTGTTGGCTCACTAGGAAGAAAGCCTGCCTTTGAAACTCCCCTCTGCAGCAGCCTTGGAACACATGTTCCTTCACGGTTCACCAGTGCAGCATTCTGTGACCTTGCAAATATTTTTCAGAGTCCATTCATGTGCATGCTGCTACACGCCTTTATACTGGTGCCTGGAAGACAGAGGCAGACAGCGCTCTCTCTCTGTGTCTCTGTCTCTGTCTCTGTCTCTCTCTGTCTCTGTCTCTCTCTTTTTTTTTGAAGACTTATGTATTTATTATGTATACAGTGTTCTACCTCCATATATGCCTTGCAGGCCAGAAGAGGACAGATCTTATTACAGATGGTTGTGAGCCACCGTGTGGTTGCTGGGAATTAAACTCAGGACCACTAGAAGAGCAGTCGGTGCTCTTAACCACTGAGACATCTCTCCAGCCCCACTTATTCCCATTCTTGTCCATTTTTTCCAAGAAAATAATTCAAAGGCATAATATTTCCCTGCCCCCCCTCCCCCACATTGTAGTAGTTTTGCTTCTAACATAGCAAAAGTGTGGCTTAAACTGGGAAGGCAGAGGCAGGCGGATCTCTGTGAGTTCGAAGCCAGCCTGGTCTACAGAGTGAGTTCCAGGACAACTAGGGCTACACAGAGAACTCTTTCTTGAAAAACAAACAAGTGTGGTTTAAATGAGCAAAGACTTGAGCTTCTGAGTAAGTCACAACAGCATGGCCATTCAGGTGACACCAGGGTGACAGTGTAGAAAAGAATATATATAGCATCATTTTATATTTTGGAACAATTCTAAGGAAAAAGCCTTCTGTCTGTGTCTGTAGTGCTATGCTAAAAGTAAACAGGGAGGCATTTTCACAGAAGGACACACAGCCTCCGCCAGATGGTCCTCAAGTCCCTTTGCATCTCAGAGTTGTTTCGCTGTCGGTCTTGCTTTCTACTTTCCGGAAACGGAGATGGAGAGCAACCCTCCATCTCCCACAGTAGTGGGTTTGTTCTTGCCAGTGGACAGGTCAGAGTGGACATTTACAAACTGTGAGGTCATGTTATACGCGGGTTGAAATTACGTAGGCTCTCCGTTGAGACTAAAAGGAACCAGAGGTAAATAAAGAGAACTGTCCATGAATGGTTTTCAGAGAAATTAAAATTAAAACAGAAGTAATATAATGTTTTAGTCGAGTTGTATTGGTGAGATAACACAACACACAAAGCAAACAGAAAACAGACATAATACGGTATTACTATTATTAATTCAGTATTATTATTAATACATAATGCAGTGTTTTATCCAAGTCAGAGAAGTCAAACAACACAAATAATCATGCATGAGATATCTGCAGTGTCTAATAGCATTGAACATGGGCTGCCCATCCACGCCACACGCCTTGTCGAAGGAGAGTTCAGCTGTAGACAAGATTGAGAATGAGAACAAGTACCAGGATCCGGAAGGCTCAGCTTTCCTATACATTGGAAAAGGACCAGGAATTCAGGCCAGCTGAGCAGAGTACCATCCACAAGCTAGCCCGTTCACGACATTACCATATGTTCCCAGGTTCACTCTGGGCCAGGAAACTCACAAGTGCTTTTTACATGTTAACTCAGTCCTTACAACGCCCAGTTGAGATACACACACTGTCCACATTTTGCATGTGGGAGCACATCTGTTCTAGTCCACTCTCCCACCTGTGCTGGGCGTACCTCATACCCTCTCCCTGACATCCGGCTTCTGGGCGCTGAGATTATGAGGCATTCCTGGGAGCAGCCTTACAACCACACTGCGGGCGTCTCATTGCAAGTCGTGCCAGAGGGCCACAGCCACTTAGTTGTCACCAGTGGGCTATTTGTGGCTGGTAAGTAGGTTGTAGCTGCACCGGAGATGTGAGTCTGGGCCTGTACCAAGCCTTTCATCCCCAGGGCTGAGTGCTGGGCTCTGAAACCTGAGAGAGGGTGGGGGACCAGAATGCAGGCTCTAAGAAGGTATTTTCCCAAGGCTCTGTTTCCAGGGGGTGCCCTCGTCTTCCTACACAGAAGAAGCCCTGGGGACTTAGGAGACTGCCGGACACTAAGCCTAGGAAAAGATGAAGTTAGTTCTGTAACCTGGACAAGTAGCTTACTTCTCTAAACAATGGTTCCTCAACATCAGGAAGAATTGATACTTAATTTCCAGGTCCAACCACCATACACAGTTGCAGGGGAGGTGAGAAGGCAGCCTGAGGAGAGAGAGGTGCCATTCAGCCAGCCTCTCTCAGGCTCCACCTCAGGTAGGAGGAGGAGAGCCATTGGTCCTAAGAGAATGTACAAACCAATGCACCAGGATCAGGGTCAGGTAAGGGGAGTGGCCTGAAATCCTACAGCAGGCTCTAACCTACAGCTGTCTGGGATTCAGTCTCAAATGTTCACTCAGCATCTGCCACAGATTAAACTGTGCTTGGGCTTGGGCCCCCACAGGGAAATGAGGGAGCAGTAGATACAGGACTCTATAGAGTCCTGTGACCCAAACAAAGATGGCTACCGTGTACCAGTTTTTTTTTTTTCCCCAGCTCGTTGACCCCCATTCCTGCAACAGGAATGAAAGCAGTAGTTTCTGCGGATGGGAGGCAGAAGCCCATTCTACTCCTGTGTCTACACCGTCCCCAGGCAAAGCACAACCAATATGAACAAACAAAGGCCCGGTCTGGGAAGAGCCGCTCACAGGGACTCGGGACCCAGCTGAGTCACCAGACCTGGATGTCCACCTCATATCCTCTTTTAGTCATTAGCCAAGAATATGACCTAAGTCCCATGGGCAATAGCCACTAAGCACGTGAGGAAATGGATAATGACTGTGACACAGGCAGCTAAAAGCCACAATTGCCCTTCCTGACAGGAGCGTGGGACCTTTTTATGAAGAGCGAAATCTTTGCCTACAAATTGCACTTGTGAGAAATCAGCAGGGGCCCGCGCTGGTGGCCATGGTTACACGTTCCACAGCTGGAAGCAGCACTTCCCGATAGCTGGCAGCCTGACTGTCTGCAGCTCACACCTGCACGCTAAGCCTTGGAGACAGATTCAGAAGGGAGAACTCAGGGCTTGGCTGCAGCCAGTCAGGGCACAGAGCGGGACTCCGAGAGATACAGTGGCTATGTCCCACCTCTGGGATTCTGGGGTGACTGCCTGTGTAGAGCATGAGCCCCGGGAGCTCTGCAAACTGGCCCAAAGGTTTCCACCTTAGGCGAGTTAAAAGCTAAAATGGTGAAGACCAACCCCCTCCCCAGCAGTCAAAGAACAAGCTTTTATTAACGGTGAGGGTAGTCGGCGCTGAGTTTCTGCCCATGGTTACTGACACGATGGCTCCTTTTCACAAAGGTAACTTCTGATCTTCATTCACTGTGATGACAGAAGAGCCCCTAGGTGGAGGCCAAAGGCAGGGTGGGATGCCTAGGGGAGCCATAGCTGTATCTGGCCTAAGTTCAGAGCCTGACGGCACCAGCAGTCATATTGGTTTTTTTTTTTCCTATGCTCAGAGCCCTCGGCTATACCCAACCCGGCAAACAGGCTGTGACCCGACCCTAACATGTGGGTTCAATTAATGTCCTTCACTGGCCCTCTTGCTAGCTGTAATTTTCTTTCTAGAAACTAACTCTGTTTGGCAGCCCCCGCGGTTGGCCCCCCCATCTCTGTCCCTCAATCCCGTCATCACAGGTGCACGTGTCCTCTAGCCCTGCGCCTCTGCTGTGTGCCAGACTTCCTCTGGGTCCCCGTTCATCCAGCCATTCCATATACATATGCGTGGAAATGTATCAGACAGGTGATGAGTCCTGGGCATGTGCTGCTCTTAGGAAGTAAAGTGCATGTCATTAAGGGCTGCGTGACTCTCAGGGCTCAGGGAGCAAGTCAGGTCAGCCGGGCGTGGGCTCAGCTGGGTCCCAGGGTGCTTTGGTGACACAAGCATATATTGAAGCGGCCAGGCTCCAGCTCCACTGGGAGAGGGCTCATCGGGTGTACAGAAAGCACAGGGGTGAGTGCCTAGGACTGCGTAAAACCCAGCATGCTTGCACACCCTGGGACCCCAGCACTGAGGAGATCCAGGAGAAGCAGGAGCGTGAGAGATCCAAAGTCAACCTAAATATCCAGTTTGGGGCTACCCTCCGCTATGTGCAACTCTGTCTCAAAATAGACAACAACACAAAAACCCAGGGTATACCAAAGTCATCACACATTCTTGCTCAGTGTACTGCCTCTCTGCACCCCTCCCGCCTGGCCTCAGTCCTCTAAGCTGCCTGTCCTAGGGTCTGGGATTCATCACTGAATGTCTGCAAGATTGTGTGTGTCAGGCTGGAGAGATGGCTCAGTGGTTAAGAGCACTGACTGCTCTTCCAGAGGTCCTGAGTTCAATCCCCAGCAACCCCATGGTGGCTCACAGTCACCTGTAATGAGATCTGGCGCCCTCTTCTGGCCTGAAGGTGTACATGTAGAGCATTCATATACATAAAATATAAATACAATAAAATCTAAAAAAAAAATTCTGCCTGTCCTTTAGAGACTTCTGATGGTTCAGTTGATGACCTAGGGCTCTCCTGGCTTAGATGTCTCCCCCTGAAGCTGATGTGACAAGAACAGCCCTGTTTAACAATTGGATCACTTATGAAGGAGTCTGTCTTTCTGTGGGCACTGGTCCTTGTTTTCCAGTAAAAGCGGTTAAGAGTAAAATGTTTCTTCAAAGTACACCTTTTAGAATTATTGTATTTAATTAGTAAGCTTATTTATTTTGCTTAGCTTTGGCTCAAACCCAGGGCAGTGAACATACAAGGCACTGGTTCTACCAGTGAGATACCATCCCTAGCTCTTGAGTTACACCATCTGGTCTACCTTTCAAGAGTTACACGCAACCTCATCTGGGGGGAGGGGGACATGCATTGCACAAACCCCCTGGTAAACAGCTAAAACTGAGGATAGTGTTGAGTTTGTACTCAGAGAGCTTCTAGATCATTTGAGTATGAGAGTGGGAGAGGGAGAGGGAGGGAAAGAGAAAGAGAGAGAGAAAGAGAGAGTGGGGGGGGGGAGACTATTCATTACGGTGACATGTGAGGAGCTGGTGTGGTGGCCCACACCTGTAATCCCAGCACTCAGAAGGCAGAGGCAGGAGTATCTCTGTGAGTTTCAGGCCAGCCTGGTTTACAGAGCGACTTCCAGGACAGACGGGGCTACATAGAAAGACCCTGTCTCAAAAATAAATAATAAATAAAAACCAAACAAGTAGCAGGTGAGGAGGGGCTGGAGAGACACCCCAGAGGTGAAGATCACTTGCTCTAGCAGAGAACCTGGGTTCAGTTTCCAACACCCACGTGGGAACTCCCCGTCACAGCTGTCACTGCAGTCCCAGGGAATCCTACCCCCTCTTCTGACCTCTGAGAGAACCAGGCTCACATGTGGTGCCCAGACCTATATGCAAGCAAAACACTGGCACACATAAAACAAATATTTTTTTAATTAAAGATGACATGGTGATCCAGAAAGGTAGGAGACCCGAGTCACCAGAAGTCTCAAAGTCCAGAGATGATCACGGTCAGCTTTTTGCTCATCAACCCCCATACCAGCCCTATAGACAGCTTTATATTGTGAAAATACTCCAAGATCAACAAATACATTTTAGCAAAATGATTCTGGTGATTCAAAATGAGAATGAATCCCATGTGTCTTCATTCCAGTGGGTCTAAGGCATTCCCAGAGTGTGAAAGGTGGGGAATGGGGGCAGCAGTGAGTTATGGTTACAGACCGTCTCAATGACACCTTTTGGGAAGGGAAAGGCCATCTCTCTAGTTGAGAAAAGCCCGTAGGTAAGAGAACCAACACATGCGTGTATGGCCATGCATTTGTCTGAGTGGATGTGGGTGCGTGTGTGGCACAGCATACATATGAAGATCAGAGAGGACAACCTCGGGAGTTGGTTCTCATCTTCTGCCTGGTTTCAGACCAACAGAAAGATTATGCCCCATCTCTGTCCCTGTCCCCATCTCCCAGTTGGGAATGCTGGGACTGTATCCACACTCCACACCCAGCCCTTCCATAGAGCCTGGAGCCTCACACTCGGATGTGCAGACTTACAGGACAAACGTGTTCACCCACTGAGCCATCTCTCTGGCCTTATCTTTTTAAAGGAAGACATTGTCTTCCCCGGAGATACAAGACGCCGCTTCTAGCTCCTTGTAACGTAACGGCTGAACTGGCTCAGATTGGCTTTCCTCAACAGCAGCCAAGATGCTGCTGGATTTGAACTTCGTTTAAACCCTGGAAAAGGCTGGTGCTGGTTTCTGCTGGGAGAGGGTTTTGTCCTGTCTTTTAATCGGCACATAAGTCAATAAGCAGCTTGGGCAATAGAGCACATGTCTAGAGAAAGCAAAGGCAGGCTCTCCATCTGCATTCACACCCAGGGTGGGCAGTCTCAGCACTCAAGCATTTGGTGTTTGTCTTGGAGGAAACCAAGACCCAAAGTGAGCCAGGAGAATGAAATCCAAATGCCCTTTAGTCCAAGCACACCACTGGAGCCGGCCCCACGGACGAGAAGCATTGTGTCGGCAGATGACGCAGTCGGGGAAGCCATCTGTGCAGTACCAACGGTTGGCCATGCATCTTTAGGTGGTCTTGCCCCGTCCCCCATATAAGTGCCCACCGACCCTCAGGGATGGCGTCTCCGTCTGTTTATCATCGTTCTCATCCTTCTCTGTGGCTGCTTAAATTTTTCAGCTGAACTTTAAGCTTTGGGCAGGAACGTTGTTGGGTTTTGGGATTTGGTTTAAGTCTCCTCTATTCATCGAGGCTCCCCACACATTCTCTCCTGCCGGGAGACGGGATGAGACAATGTGAGGTTTATAATGATTTCAATGTGAAATGTCCCTCCCCTGACTCATATGTTTAAACATTTGGTTCTAGCTAGTGATACTGTTTTGGGAGATTGTAGACTTTGGGATTTAGGGTTTGGATGGTGGAAGTAGGTTACCCAGGGGTGGTCTTTAAAGGTTCTACCCACCCTGGGTTCTGGTCTAGCCCTCTGCTTGTGGTCCGGCCGCAGTGTGAATATCTTCCCACACACCCCTGCCACCATGGCTTCCCTGTCAGGATGATGGACTGAAAACGAAAACCTCCCCCTTTAAACTGTTTCCATCATGTATCTGAAATGAATTAAGGGAGGAATACAGAAAATCGGTGCCTTTTGCTGTGGTGACCCTGTCCATGAGGTTCTGAGCCTTTGGAACTGGTTTTCCTGGAGGAGTGTAGAAGTTAAAGATGCAGGCTAGAGAAGCCCTAGAAAAGTCTAAGCAATGCTTAGTGGGCCATTCCGAGGCTCAGAACGCTGATAGAAGTGTAGGAAATAAAGACTGCTTTTGTGCTGGGCAATGGTGGTGCACGCCTTTAATCCCAGCACCCAGGAGGCAGAGGCAGGTGGATCTCTGTGGGTTCTACAGATCAAGATCCAGGACAACCAAAGCTAGCTACATAGAGAAACTCTGTCTCTGGGGTGGCAGGGCAGGGACTGTTTTTGTGATATTGTGGTGGGAATAAGGCTGTTTAGGGAACTGTGGTTGAAGCTACTCATATCACATTCTGGTAGAGAATCTACCTACATTTTTGCCCACGCTATGAAAGTTTAAGTGATGCTGAGCTCTAAAGTGACAGACTGATTTATCTGGAGGAGGAAATTTCAAGACAAACACAGCAGACAAACTGTGGCGTTGTTTTTGGCGGCTGCTTTTAGCCATGTTTATAATAAGAATTTAGAGGAAAAACAGATCAGAAAGACGTGAACGCGTACAGTTTGAAGACTTGAGTACATTTAAACTGGAGATAAGCAGGTGTAGACAAATTGCACCTGGCTATAATTTTTTTAAAGATTAGCATTATTAAAAAGAAACCAAGGGGCTAAGGATATAGGTCAGTGGTTAGAGTGCTTGCCTAACATATGCAAAGACCTGGCTCCAATCCCCAGAACCACACAATAAAAAAAGAAAGAAAAGAAGGAAGGGAGGGAGGGAGGGAGGGAGGGAGGGAGGAGACAATAACAAAGGTACCTCAAGTAGAAGACTTCATATATAAAAGACTCCAGAATATAAAACTGAAAAGAAAAATTGGAAGACTTTTGTTTGAAAAGAAAGTGGCAGCCAGGCAGTGACGGCACACACCTTTAATGCCAGCACTTGGGAGGCAGAGGCAGGCGGATCTCTGTGAGTTCGAGGCCAGCCTGGTCTACAGAGTGAGTTCTAGGACAGTCAGAGCTATTATACAGAGAAACCCTGTTTCAAAAACAAACAAACAAAAAAAGAAAGATAAAAGAGAAGCCCTTCTCACAGGTGTCCTGACTAGGGCACCTGGAGGAGTATTCTCCTCTCCCCCACCACGCAGGTCCTCAGAAACTACTGCAGTCATGATCCACGGAATGAACTCAGATACACCTTGAGCTGGCAGCACAGCATCATCTGTATGGTGCTGCAAGCATACAGAATGCAAGGATTATATGATTGTGGATGTTTGTACCAAAGTTCCAGAAATAAAGATTGTGAGGCTAGGTGACGTGTAGCAGAGCCGGGTTCTCTGCCTAGGACTCCTCAGAGAGAGCTATTCATGAAGTTGTCACCCTGTAGCCAAAGCTTCCATGGAGACCTGTCCTTGTTTTGTTACTGTTGCTATGATAAAATGCCCTAACAAAAAGCAACTTAAGAAGAGAAAGGGTTTATCATGCTCACACCCCCAGGTTAAATCCATCACTGCAAGGAATTTATAGCAGCAAAAGCTTGAAATAGCTGGTCACATCACATCCTCAGTCAAAAGCTGGGAGAGAATGGGTGCAGGCACGCTGTGTTGGCTTGAAAGAAAATGGCCCCCAAAGGGAGTAGCACTATTAGGAGGTGTGGCCATGTTGAAGTAGCTGTGGACTGGTTGGAGGAAGTGTGGAGGCGGGCTTTGAGTGAGACCGCTCACTTCCTGTTGCAGGTAAGATGTGGGACTCTCAGCTCCTTCTCCAGCACCCTGTTTCAGCATGCTGTCATGCCTCTCCATGACGAGAATGGACTAAACCTCTAAACTGTAAGCCAGTCACCCCATGATTAAAGGTTTTTCTTTATAAGAGTTGCTGTGGTCACTGTGTCTCTTCACAGAAATATAAACTCTAACTAAACTACATATGTCTAGTTTTCATCTCTCTCTCTCTCTCTCTCTCTCTCTCTCTCTCTCTCTCTCTCTCTCTCTCTTTCTGTTTCTCTGAGTAGCCTGTAGACAAGGCTGGCCTCAAACTCACAGAGATCCACCTGCCTCTGCCTCCAAGTGCTGGAATTAAAGGCGTGCACCACCACTGCCCAACTCTTAGCTAGCTTTCTCTAATTGTGCATATAGTCTGGTGCCCCAAACCAGGGAATGGCACCATTCACTTTCAGGTTGGGTCTTCCCCCATCAATGAAGGCAGACAAAACAATTCCCTGCAGACATGCCACAGGCCAACCCAATGTAGTCATCTGCCATTTAGACTCTTTCTCCAGGTGAGTCAAGGTTGTTTCCGGTTGACAACTAAGCCAACCATCACAAAACCCTAGGATGTTGGGGAGTCCTGGATACTGGAATGTCAATCAAGGAAGCCTGCAGGCACCCAGTAGTGCTGGCCCAATAGAGATGCCACATGTCCTGCAAGGCATAGGGCAGGTCTCACCAAACCCATGGAGCTCAGACAATGCCAACATGCATCCAAGAAGCCGGGTGTGGAGTTAGGCAATTCAGTGCTCACTGTGCAGTGTTTCAGTCTTGCTTTCGTCCAGTCTTTCCTTGCGTCATGCTCTCACTCCCCCCTTTTGGAATGGGAGTGACTACTCCGTGCAATATATTGTATATTGAAAGTATGCAACTTGTTTGGTTGGGTTTTTTATTGTTTATTTTCTTATTTTATAGGGTCTTACAGCTAAGAGATTGCCTTAGAAACTTTGAACTCTGATTTTTTTTAGACTTGTTTATTTGTGTGTGAGGGGGTGCACACATGTCATAGCATGTGCATGGAGGTTGGGGAACAGCTTGCAGGAGTTGGTTTGCTCCTTCTACCGTGTATGCTCTGTGGATTAAACTCTGGTCATCAGTCACCTTTGCTGGACTTTCGGATGGTGTTGAGCCTGTTAAGACTACAGAGCTCATGAAGTTAGTCTGGATGCAATCTACATTGTGAGATGGGCATGGGACTTGGGAACAAAGAATGCTGGCTTGATCTGAAGTGTCCCTCATAGGCACATGTATTTTAACAGTTGGTCCCTGCCTGATGATGCTGTTTGAGGAGTGCATGTTGAACCTTGAGGGCATGATGCTTAGATGGCAGAGGTGGTCACTATGGAGGATGGGTCTTGTGATCTGGCCCTCTGCTTCCTGGTCTGGTAACCCAGAGGGGAACCTCCATCATGTGCCTGCATATCCACAGACAGATCTCTCACCTTATCTTCCCCATGGTGATAGATTGAGGCTCCCCTAAAACCATGAGTCAGACCAGCTCTTCCTCCATTAAGTTGCTTCTGTTAGGTTCCCAGTCACAGAAACCAGAAGAGTAATTTACACGGAGTATAGGTAAAAGGGGCCAAGGAAAGAAAACCCTGACCTTGACTCAACCCCAGGGCCACACCTTAAAATCCCACCAACCCCTGAGCATGGAATCCCACCAATCCCTGAGCATGGAATCCCACCAATCCCTGAGTTTGCCTCAGAGTCAGGCTGCAGAATCCCACCAGTCCCTGAGCATGGAATCCCACTAATCCAACCAATCCCTGAGCACAGAATCACACTTATCCCACCAATTCCTGAGCTTGCTCCGGAGTCAGGCAACAAAAACCCACCAATCCCAAGACACCCTGGAAAGACTCGTGCCTGCCCCCCAAGGTAACCCTGTATAAACTCTGTCTTCTGTTCACTTCGCTGCTGCTTCTCACCCCAGAGGCAGCCACCCCCTTGGATTTTTTTCCCTTCTCAATAAATCTCTTGAGTGAGCTGTAACAGCTTCCACCGGAGCCAGAGTGGAACAGAGCTGTACACTGCTAACGTTGTGGTGACTTTGTGGTGTTCCTTGGCTCTCAGCTGCCAGGATACCTTCTTATCTGAGCTGCAGTGCTTACAAAGTATACAAACAAAGACGCATTTTAAAGCCACGTAACTCTGAGCGAGTCACTAGACCCATGCATCTTGAAAAGTACAGAGTAAAGTCAGGTTATGCCACATCTATGTTACATGAACTACAGCTGGTTAGACTGTGGACAGTCATACAAATCCAGCTACTATGGTCCTTGCCGTTTGCATGCCAATTATCCACACTGAGGTTGACCTGCCTCACAAAACATTCATTCCACTTCATTCTCCTCCTAACACGTTTCCAAGGAGACGACATTGTGGGCATGTTGAGAGGCAAAAGGAATAAACTGCAAATTAATGGAGCCTAAACTGGGCTCCGTGCGTTTTCATCTTTGAAGACTTATTCATTCCTCAACTCTGTGAGATGGGAAACAGTTAGTTATTCAGATGGAAGCATGGAGGAGGCTTAGAACGGTTTTCAGGGACAGTCTTGTATCGAGGTCCTGTCTGTATTAGCCCCACACTGCAGGGGCCATCTATTTCAGACTGATGTCCTTGGGGCTGCGATTGGAACCAGCCAACAGCCCTGGGTCCAACCCTGAGTGCTGGAGTGTGGACGCGGGACAGGCTAACTACCTGGCAGCGTTAAAGATGAGACAGAAACATCTGGTCATTTCAGGAGGGTTCCCAGTAAATACTGGAGGTCACAGTTTATTGTTCCATCATCTTAAGTGGCCATCCAAAGGTGGGGGCAATGGCAGAAGACATCCATTATCACGTATCAAATACTTCCCTCAATCCTAAAGCCACTCCTAAGCCGCACATACTCACTAGCCCTGGCCCAAGTCTTTTGTTATACGGAAACAGGAGCCATCACCTACCAAGGTCAGGTATCTGGAGGTAATCAGCCGATATCCAAAAGACAATAGAAGTTCTGAGCTCCTAGAATTCGTGGCTGGGTAGGGCATATTTCTGGAATATTATGTGGGCTCCCGACAGTCTTGGGATCCCCCAACTAAGCGTGCAGTTGTGTGTACTTTAATGGGAGCCCCAGGGAGGCAGAGGCAGGTGGTTTCTGTGAGCTCATGAAATATGACATAACTGGGTGAATATCATCCTGTATCTCCCATTTTTCCATAAAGTTCCTTATGCATCCCCCTGTGTGGGCAGAGTCGAAGCTTTCTGCCTTTATGTCCTCAGAGATCAACAGATTTAGTTAATCTTGTGACAGTTAATTTTTTCTTTCGTTTGTGTGTGTGTGTTGTTTTGTTTTGGCTTTTGGTTTTGTTTTGCTTTGGGTTTTTTTTTTTTTGAAACAGAGTTTTTCTGTGTAGCTCTGGCACTCTCTCTGTAGACCAGGCTGTTCTGGAACTCATGGAGATTCTCCTCTCTCTACCTCCCAAATGCTGGGATTAAAGGCATGCACCACCACTGCCCTGCCAGCAGATTTAGTTAAAAAAAAAAAAAAGACATAGCCAGAAGCGTATTAATGTGCATGATTTATTGGTTAATCATCAGCGACATCCATAGGTGCTTTCCTCGGTCACTTTGTACATTATAGTTTCCACAATACTCCTCTAACGCAGGCATCTGGTTCTGCCCTGCTTGAAGAGGAGATAGCTGAGGCTCCAGGAGCCAGCTAACTGGTCTGGAACTTGGGCCTAAGGGCTGAAGTTCCTCCCTCATCCCATCCTTTCTCAGACCTTCAGAAGAACGGCAGCAGGAGTTTCTCCTGGTGGTGGTGACTGCAGAGGGCTGTGAACTTAGCCTGAAGGGCTCCTGCTCTGCTGGAAGGGCAAACTCCTAGGTCCTAACATCGCACTCCCTGCCACGCTCCAAGCCTTTTGCCTTTCTCTGCCCTCCTGGCTCTCCAAACCCATGCTGTTGTTGAATCTTGGGTCTCTTTTTTTTGTTCATCCCCGCCCTCCCAACTCCTGTAACTTCTGGGTGGTCTGGATCCCTGGAGGGCCAACCCTGGAAGGGTGCAGAAACTCCCCGCTCCTCCAGACCCTAGCAGCCAGGGTGAGGTCTGGGGATGCGTCTGTGCGTGAGAAAGAAAGGAAATAGGAGCACAAAAGGTGACAGATGACAATGCAGGTCTCAGCCTCACCAGAGTTCAAGTTCACAGCAGTGCTGTCCCCTGCCCCCCCCTCAGGCCTTCTGCAAGGCAGGGGGGGGGCCGGCTTCCTCTGGCACTCCGGTTACTTTCCATGATCTGGTTCTTTTCACACGACCATTTGACATAGCAAAGAGTGACAAGGAGTGAGCTATCAAGTCTGCCACCTGTGGGGAAGGGAGAGCATCGGACTGGGATGAGCCCTGCTACTTGGGCTCCATGAAGCCCTGGGTGTCAGCCAGCCTGCCTTTAGGTTCTCAAGGCTGAACGGCTCTGGCTTTACCTTGATCAAAGCAGCCGGCCCTGCGTTGAAGTGTTCCGTGTTCCTGCCAACTGCAGCATCCTAACCACAACCCACAAGCCTGAGAATAAACTTAGGGCTAGGTGAAGGCAGAACCTTGGTACATAGCATGTATTGCCCTGTCCAGCAGCGGGGGAGGGGGAGAGGGGTCGAGCCCATGGGAACCTGGAGTGCTGGGACAGGAGACAAGAGAAGGTGGCAGCAAGAAACGTGGCTGATCAAGCTGCTTTTAATGAGAATTTCGTACAGGCTTAAATAGGGGAAATGAGGTAGGGGGATGGGGCAGAGGAAGGCAGGACAGTGAGGGAGGGGTCGTTGCCTAGTAACCAGGCCACTGAAGGTGAGCGGATAACAGGTGTTGGCAAGGTCAAAGGGTCGCAGAGGGAGGGAGTTAAGTGATCTAATTGCGGAATGTTTCCTTCTTGTCATCGGCTGTTCCTGTGAGCCCAAGCTCTATTCATTAGGAAGCTGGGGAGGGGATGGACTATTCTTAAAAAGGCTGGCAATATTTACAAGAGGTTCTAAATAACAATGATCACTCCCGACAATGTATACATATACATGTGTATACATTTGTAATACAGTGTGTGTATCAGTGTCTGTTTGTGTGTCTCTGCCTGTGTGTATATGTCTGTGTGTTTATATCTGTGTGTATATGTGTGTGTGTTTGTGTGTATGTATATCTGTGTGTATATGTGTGTGTCTGTGTGTGTATCTGTGTATGTATCTGTGTGTGTCTGTGTGCGTGTGTATGTGTGCGTGTGTATGTGTGTGTGGTTCTTGGGGTTGAACTCAGGGCCTAACACATGCTGGGCAAGTGCTCCATTGCTGAGTCGTACTCCTTAGTTTGAGACAGAATCTCACTAAGTTTCCCTGACTGGCCTTGAACACGCCATCTTCCTGCCTCAGGCTCCTGGGTCTCTGGGATTACAGGTATGGGCCACTCCTGCAGAGGATATTTTCCTTGCATCATAGCCACTGAGTTCATACTGAGAGCCATCCTCACTACAAGCACACTACAGTCCCTGCAGCCATGGTGTCCCTTACAGACCGAGTACTTACATGTGACACCATAAATAAAGGACCCAGAGAATGATGCTGGGGCTCAAGCTTCAAGCTGAAGATCAGAAAAGCAAAGCAGTGGGCCACTACCTCTCATCACTACCTCAGGCTGAAAGGGCCGATCCTGCTGCCTCTCCTCAGTGTGGCTGGAGAATCCTGAGACTGAGTATCTTCTTATCCTCAATGTGGCTGGAGAAAGAATGCTCGATACTGAGGCCTTGCTCCTGTCTTATATACCTCCCTAGTGTTGGGATTAAAGGTCTGTGAACCCGGGTGCTGAGATCATCTTTATGCGAGCTGTTTCTCTTTAGGGCTGGATCAATCTTGTATAGATCTGGGTGACCTCGGAATCACAGAGATCCCTCTGTCTCTTTATCCTGAGTCCTAGGATTAAAGGTGTGTACCACCACCTCCTAGCTTCTGGCTGCTAGGATTAAAAGGTGTGTGCCTGGCTTCCATGGCTTATGGCTGACTTTGCTTTTCTGAATCCTCAGGTAAGCTGTAACAAATCATAAATAATATAACACCAAACCTACATGAGTGCCCTGGACAACCAACTCAACCTTTTTCCACCCCTGAAGTCTCCTCCACAACCTTGTCCCCGGGCTGTGATGCCTGCAGCGCCACCGGGGCTGTGACTCACTGAGGATGCTGGGCCACTTTGGAGGCAGAGAAGCCAGGTCATTTTGTATGTGACCTTGAGAAGTCTGGTTCTCTGCCTATATGCTCCCATGTTCTGCTCCGCCCAGCCTATTGGAGGGACAGACAGACAAACACACAGACTGTGATAGCTTCAAGGATACAAGGGGGCGGGGAGGAGGGCGCAGACAGAGAGGCGAAGTGAGCTAGGGTTTATCAGAAGCGAAGCAGAAATGACACTTGTAAAAAGTTGACAGTCCCTGGATGGGCCAGTAAAGGACTAGGCGGGAACATTCTTTCCCACTGTGGAACATTGCTACCATCTAGTGGTAAGTCTGAAGTTGACCAATAGGGTAGAAAATCTTATTTTCATCAAGGTCCATAAACATCTCACTCTTGAAATCCTGCTCGCTCCTGAAATCAAAGGGCCACACAGAGTTGACAATTACAGGAAGATTGTCATTAAGTGCCATGCACTTGAGGGGTGTTCTGATAACACGAGATGACAGACTGGGGTGACTGAAAACATAAACCAAACACGCCCCAAACAATACTGTGAGTGAGGAGAGGTAGAGACTGCAGTGTGCACATAATTGGTTTGTACTCTGTCTGGGAGCTGTAAGGAGTGTGTTGGATGCTATTTCCCTGGGCTATTAGGGCAAGCCTTCCTTACTCCAGTTCCAGGATCCTTTCTCGACAGTGTTCAGAGGCCCACAAGATCTGAGAGAGAAAAGGAAATGCATTTTTGTTCTCATGAGCCTAAAGCAAGCTCAGTGTACTCTTCAACTATGAGCCAAGCAAAATCTCTCCCTTTGCCCTGTAGGTCCTAGGGCAAATCCAATCCTGGGCTTATCTGTGAAGCAGGGCCACGTCTCCACTAAAGTGTAAAAGCAAGAACGTGTCTGTGACCATGTCCTGTGCCCGACTCAGTGGGAAAGAATCTAAGAAGATGCCTGGTACTGAAAGCTGAGTGAGGCAAAGTTAGCATTTTTTTAGAAGGATGTTTCACTTGACAGGACTCAGGGTATTTATGAGCACAGAGAGCTGATGCTGTGGGTGGGAGGCAGTTGGGCAAAGCCAGCGGCCATGTATGTCATTCCTACTCTTACACACGCACATGAGCAAACACACACACACAAACACACACTGGCACACACACATGCCCATGCACACACACAGACATACACATACACACACACATGCCTGTACATGCACACAGACATACACATACACACACAGACATGTACACACACAGACACACAGGCAAACACACACAGACATATACACACAAACACACACATACACACATAGACACACGCAAATATATACATATAGACATACACATGCACATACAGACAGTCACACATACATGCCTGTGCACACACACAGACATACACATACACACACACACACACACAGACACAGGCACACACACACATAGATGCACACATATACACATGCCCATGCATGCACACAGACATACACATACACACACAGACATGCACACATACAGACACACCCAGGCACATACACACATAGGTACACACAGGCAAACACACACAGACATACACACACATGCACACACAGACACACACACATAGACACAGACACACACAGGCACACATAGACACACACACAGGCACACACACACATAGATGCATACATACACACATGCCCATGCATGCACACAGACATTCACACACATAGACATACACACACAGACACATATATGCACACACAGAGAGACACACACATGCACACACAGGTGATCCATATATGTAGATGAGGTTCTCTTAGTTACAAATGATATTGAAACTAAGTTGGCCAAAGCTAGAAAGAGGTAGTTCTGGAATCCAAGGGAGAGAGAGCATAACCATCCTTGTCACAACTAAGGGATCGGGGTGGCTTCAGCCTCCTGCCAGCAGCCTGAGGACATGGTTCTCAGATTGCAACAAACTCGAATAACCAAGTTATTCTGTTAAAGCGTGGATTCTGCCTCAGCTGATCTCGGGTGGGGCCTGAGGCCCCGAATTCATTACCTGTCCGCTCCCACTGAGAGCCAAGGGTGCAGAGAACCGAACCGCCTTGCTCATTCCCCACCCACACCTCCCTGCCACACTGGCCTTGATGCCTTAAGGGGGAATGTGCTGCTCTGGAGGGGGTCAGCATCCTGCCCGCACTAAGTCTATGATTGCGAGTCAGGAGGGACAGGGCATGCAAACCACTTTCCTGGAAGCAGGTGGGTTACCAGCCGTGGCGCTAGGCCTGCTCGTGGCTTCTGTGCCTTTGCTCCTGCTCGGTTTACCACCGCCACCTACTCCCCACTCAGGGTCTTCCACAGCAACCCGAGGGTGGGTTGCTGACACGTGACTGATGGGTTCCCGAATCCCATTAGCCCATAGCCTAAAAGATGGACACTTTGGGAGTCGGGGGTGGCTCAGTCCTGAGTTTAGATCCCTGGGCCTCATGGAAAGAACTGGGCACAGCACTGGACACCTGTAGCAATGGGGGATGTCCTTCTGTATATATGGGGGGTTCTTTTGGTTTTGGGGGGAGGGTTGTTTTTTGGGGGGGTTGGGTTTTTTTGTTTTTGTTTTTGTTTTTGGTATTTTGAGACAGGGTTTCTTTGTATTGTTTTGGAGCCTGTCCTGGAACTCACTCTGTAGACCAGGTTGGCCTTGAACTCACAGAGATCCGCCTGCCTCTGCCTCCTGAGTGCTGGGATTAAAGGCGTGCACCACCGCCTCCTTGTTAAATGTTTCTCTTACTGGTTGATGAATAAAACACTGATTGGCCAGGCAGGAAGTATAGGCAGGGCTATGAGATGAGAATTCTGGGAAATGGAGGCAGACAGTCATCACGAGAGGGAAGAGAGGGCGCTCCCGGTGTTCTCCGGTAAGCCAAGACCACGTGGAAATACATAGATTAATAGAAATGCGTTAATAATTAAGACAGAGCTAGCTAATGAGAAGCCCAAGCTGCGGGTCAACAGTTTTATAACTACTAAAGCATCTGTGTGTTTATTTGGGGCTCAAGGGCATCAGGACCCTGCCGAGCCACAGGACTTTCATTCAACACCGTAATCCCAGTGCTCAGAAGGTAGAAACTCACCCATGAGTCTAGGCAGTACGTTCCAGGTTCAGCGAGAGACTTTAAACAAGGCCTGAGTATCGGTCTCTCAGTCTGCTAGAGGTGGAGCAATTTTTGTTGCCTTTGAAGAATTTCTTCAGGTGAGAAGACAGGTGCCTCCATTCTATCGCCTGGTTGCCGCCATTAAAAAACAGTTTTTTCTTCTATCTGATGCTCGTGAGTCCTTTCCTGCATGTGCCTGCACCACATGTACACGCAGTGATGGAGGAGGTCAGCAGAGGGAACTGGATCCCTCCAGTTTGTTTCTTTTGGGATGGGGTTTTTCTGTGTAACATCTCTGGCAGTCCTGGAATTTGCACTCTAGACCAGGCTGGCCTCGAACTCACAGAGATCCACCTGCCCCTGCCTCCCGAGTGCTGCCACCACCACCCGTCACCGCTTGTCTTGAAATATGTCTCTACTGCTTTCTGGAACCTGCCCAAGCCCCCCGGAACAGGATCTAACGAAAACGCAGGTCCTGAAGCAGCTACCCCACACGTTCTCAGACACAACTTCTTTTCCTAGGCCTAACCAGGGAAGGTGCCAGGGCTGGGGGCCTGCTGCTGTATACGCACAGGGCAGCAGGGTGACTGCAGGTGGGCAAGGGAAGTCGCCTATCCTAACAAGTGAGATGGGTGGCGCACGCCTTTAATCCCAGCACCCGGGAGGCAGAAGCAGGCGGATCTCTGTGAGTTCGGGGCTAGCCTGGTCTACAGAGCTACACAGAGAAAACCTGTCTCGAAAAATTAAAAACAAACTAAAAAGTGAGATGGGAGAGTCTCTGGTCTGACTCTTCAGCTTTGTACTTCATGACTGCATCTGACACGAGAATTCACTCATTCATTCACTCGTTCCTTCATTCACTCACTCATTCAGTATAGATATGAAGAATGTAACAAGCAGAGACCCTTTGACCCCTGCTGCTGAGGAGTCACAAAGAGGGGTCTTTATAACTCCCAGCTGCTCCAGTGAGTAACCGGCAGGCCCTCCAGCCACCCCCGGAGCAGATGACTAACTAGCATAAGCTCTACAGGGACACTACATGAGGTCCTGCTTATTTTAAGTGGCAGGTATGTATGTTCACGTGCACAGGCACATGGGTGCACACACACATATGCAGGCCGGAGGTCAACCTCGGGTGTTGTTCTTTGGGAGCACCACCTTCATCCAGAGCTTGCCACTTGGGAGCACCATCTTTGTCCACAGTTTTCCCATTGCTCTGAGGTTGACAGGCCAGAGAGCTCCAGCAATCCACCCGTCTCTGCCTCCCCAGTGCCAGGGTACCAACCACGAACCACCAGTGTTCCTGTGGGTACTTGAGATCAAGTTTAGGTCACCACATGTGCAAGACACGTTTTACCAACTTAGCCATCTTCCCAGGCCTGTTTCTCTGATCTTGTTGATTTTTTTTTTCCTCTGTGGCTTCTTAATTCCCTCCTTAGTTATTTTTTAGTTGGGAAATTGAAATTTAGAACTTCTCAGATAAGGGGTAGCTGATCTGAAACCAAAACTCAGCTCATCATCAATCCTTGCACGGGGCTGCCTCTCCTGCTCACGCCATTTCCGTTCTGGAGATGTGAGGGTGGGCGCAGCGTGACAAGTCAGGCTGTGTCAGCAGTGTCCCGATCCCTCTCCTATCAGGCAAGGCCGCACAGACAGGACCATGAGAGTAAACATACGTATGAATGAATAGTCAGCCATTGAGGAAGGGGCCTCCTTGCCTGCCCGATGGTCCAGTTCTGTCTTCGAAGGACCTTCTCTCTGTCCTTGCTGACAGTGAGGTTCCTTTAGTCCACTCCCAGATTCCTTCCAGAGGGGCAGCTTTGCATGAAGGGCCAGTCCACAGTCCAAGGGTCTTTGTTGGGGAGGAGGTAGGAGGGACATCTTTGTCAACAGGCAGAAGTGTGTCCTATTCAGAATGTTAGAGAACCTGTTTTGACACTTGAACCTGGGACTGCTGCGGTAATGTGACCTAACTGAAAAAGTCACAGACTCAAAGGGAGGCGCTGTGTCACCTACCCTGGAGTCACAAGCTGAGTATGGCTGCAGAGAGAAGATTCAAAGGTGATTTCATTCAGGATTAAAAAAAAAAAAAACATGCCTAGCCAGGTGGTGGCGCATGCCTTTAATCCCAGCACTCAGGAGGCAGAGGCAGGAGGATCTCTCTGAGTTCAAGGCCAGTCTTGGTCTACACAGAGAAACCCTGTCTGGGGGTAGAGGGGGAGGGGATGCCTAAAGGGGAAAGTGACTCTGGACACTAAGCATCTACTCTAAGAAAAGGAGCAGGGCCCAGTTAACTATGTCACAGTTCCTGGGAGAAAGGCAGGCATGTATAAATGAGCGTTTATGAGATGCAGGGAGGCTTCAGGGACAGAATCGGCTGTTCGTTATCTTTTTATCCATTTTATTGTCAGATAGTGAGTTCATTATATAAATCTTTCAAAATAATGAGATATTACAAGAATAGTTTACAAGGCAGCTCTGATTGCACAAATACTTGACACAGGAAACTGTCTTACAAATACGTAAGTTTTCTTACAAGAATACTTTAATAAAGAAAATAAGTCTCTATACGTCTTAAAGCAAATTTGATTCAGCTCCTTCTCCCGATCCTGCCGTCATTCAGGATTCTCTTTTAGAGTGTGTCTATCACGTTCCACAAAGCAAACTGCACCCAACGCTGCTTCCCTTTCAGCTACTCCTAAGACTCACAATGCTAAAGGGTTTTAGGCTTCCTTTTCTGATCTTCCCTGAAAGGAAAAGAAATCTGGCAATCAGGCTTGAAGAGGTAATTTTTAAAGCATTCCTTCCAGACTTGGATGAGGTTAGTCACCATTCTGAGTGACTGAGCTTTCAGGCTCTCACGTAGGCTAGACCAACTGATGGTTTAAACTTGCAATATCAAGTCAACAGTTGATACACCATAAAGGGAACCCTGGGAGCAAGGATGAAATACAAGGACCAGGAAAACAGTGGACAGTGATCAGAGAACGCTCTCAAATTCAAGGTCCCTCCCCAGCTTGGGTGTGGCAGGACAGTAAAAAAATACTGAAGAACTGAAAAAGGCTAATTATTTAGGCCAGTGGTGTCTCATCTCCAAAATGCCAGTGGATAGAGGATCTTAGACTCTGCATCCGCTGAACTCGGCAGGGGACATTCTTCTTAACGCTGTGGCTTTAATACACACTTGTATATAGCCACTTGCCTAGAGCACGTGATGCTGTATGCCAAGGGAACAGAACACTGACCACATTTGCCTGGAGATGGGACCCACCAGGGAGAACATGCGGCTCCCACGCTGTCCCTCCACTGTTACTGAAAAGCATACTGTCTTTACTTTCAGGTAGCATGAATTAACACCAAGAAATTAGAGTGGCAATCTGCAGTCCAGTTCCTGAGAGTCTGGGAATCATATCCAACACCCTTCTGAAGATTCCCAACCAGTCCCAGTCCCTCAAGCTTAGAAGCACGTGGGGACTAAGAGGGCGTGTCCCATTCACTTGTCCTCTTGGCGTTCCTTTTGGCTTTTCCCCCACCCCAGTGTAACAAACTGCCACCGGACCTTACCCAGTGTGTAGCAGAAGATGGAAATGAGTTGTTTTGCATTACCAGACACCTCCCATCACATTATCAAGGGTCACATTTGCATATAACTAAAGAGCCAAATAACATCTATTGCAGTGACTTGGCGAATTCCGCATAGTCGATGTATCCATCGTTGTTCTTGTCGTCGTCTCTCAAAACGCCATCTATTATGTTAATCAGTTCGTCTTCGCTCATTACTGGTGCCTGTTCGCTCCCCTCCTGTGGGAAAGACAAGAGACGATGAAGTGCGGAATGACAAAGGCGCATTAGAAAGGCCTGGAAGGGCCACCTAGTCTAAAAGCTGTCAAGGTAGTATGTGTGTGGCCCTTCTAGGAATCCAGACTCATGTCACATAGTTAACTTATGAAAATCCATGAGACACTGCATATGCCAGTTACAAGAAAGATGGGACCACTGGGTGTCAGTGGCACACACCTTTAATCCCAGCACTTGGGAGGCAGAGGCAGGCAGAGTTCGAGGCCAGCCTGGTCTATACAGTGAATTCCAGGACAGGCTCCCAAGAGAAAACCTGTCTCAAAACACAAACAAACTACAACAAAAAAGATGTAACCAAAACAGAGCTTTGCTTTTTCACTTTAAAAAATTACTGTTTACTCTTTTTTTGTTATGAAAGTCACATAGAGCCACTACAGAAAGTCAGGTCTGGGTTACAAAGAACTGTCAGCCAGAATCTATGACCTACACGCCCATCCTAAGAAAACTCTCACTGCCTGAGCACTCTGCACAAGTCACCTAAGAAAATGGAAACGGTGATATACTGGACATCTCAGGGTCAGGACAGGAGGAAGAAAACACTGCTGCAAAGCTGCCATTCCCATGTTGGTCACATCTCCCACATCCGTTTTCCACATCTCTGGCTGCCACCACCTTCTGTGCCAGGACTGCTGGGCCCCAATTCCTCCCCAGGGACCAGTCTCACCCCACTCTCCATCCCGAGCACACAGCACCCTCCCCAGCACACAGCATCCCACAGAGCACACAGCACCCTCCCGAGCACACAGCACCCTCCCGAGCACACAGCACCCTCCCCAGGCAGTGCTGCAGTGAAAACTTGCTTGAGCTCCCCACTGCCTATGGCACAGGGGCAGACATTAAACCTGGAGGCACAAGATCTTGGTGTCAATTCCCAGCTTTAGAAAAGGAGTGACAATGCCTGCCCTGCTCAGGGTGGCTCTGGAGCCCCAGCCATCTCTACTTGAAGGTGCCTTGGGACACCAGGGAGTACCACACAATACGGCACGATGCCAGCTACTCCCAAGCTGTCCCTTGGCCCTGGAGACACCATTCTCCTCAAATGAAATAACCTCTTTCTATGCTCTATGCTCTGCATCATGGACCTGGTCTGTCTTTTTAGGCCAGACCATCAAACTCCAGATGCAGCAGAAATGCTGAAGCCTTGGCCCAGAGTGGGCCTCCAGCTCAGCCTCTCCGGGAGAGGCGGGGAGAGACAGGCTAGCATTGAACGGGGAAAAACACAGCAGCACTGCTGAGATACAAGCGCAGCACCAGTCGCCGAGAATGGGCACCGCGCTCTCCCCGGACACCCCAAACTCAACTCCATGACCCACCTCCTTATGGACATGAGTGATGGCCGTGGACAGTTCTAAGCCGTCAAGCAGATCGTTGCCATCGTAATCATGCATTTTGAAATAGTGGAGCTGCAGTTCTTGAGGTGACATCTCTGTCTCTGGTTTGTCAATGACACCTTCTAGATGTTCCATGATATGCCTGAAAACCAACAGTCAGAACATGCCAGAACCTTAAGAATTCGGACAAGTAAAACTGTATCCACTTCAGAAACAGACCACATTCAAGGACAGGACACACAGGCAGGGCCACAAAGGAGCCAAACACGCAGGTCACTTGCTTCTGAGTGGGAATGAGGTGCCTGCCCTTTTTACTGGTAGAATTTGCTTACGACATTTTTGAGCTACCAATTTTAAAAGTAATTTTTAAAATAAAATTAGAGCAGACACGGTGGTGTATGCTTTTAATCCTATTCAGGAGGTTGAGGCAGATGGATGTCTGTGAGTTCAAGGCCCGGTCTACACAGCAAGTTCCAGAGCAGCCAGGGCTACATATGGAGACCCTGTCTCCAAAAAATGGACAACAAAGGATAATGTGTGACGTTTACTCACCAAGAAAGATTCAGTATCCGAATGTGTCACTAAAAGAATTTTGTCAGAATCAGGAAGCCATAATTATATTCTGGCTTCTGCTATTGCAGTAAAAGAGGAAGGCTAAATTCTGACAAACAATTCAGTGTATTTAGGCTTCAAATACTCTGCCTGTGCGATGATGGAGACAGAATACCTTACAAGTAGGAGTCCCAAGGAATAAGCACCATCCTTGAAAAACGTCCCAGAGCCCTATAAATTGGTACGAAGGGAAAGAAGGTAAGGGGGCCTGTGGGCTAGAACTGCAGATGATGGCAGCCCAGAACCCCAGCCCCGCCGAATACATACTCTTGGTCATGCACCGTGTTCTTGTCCAGGCCGACACTGCTGTGATGGATGCCAGCCGCAGGCTCGTGGGCATAAGAGGTCCAGAGCAGGACACACAGGAAGGGAACTCTGAGCAGCCACAGGGGTGTCATGGTTACCAGTACCTGGGGAGGTGGAAAACACACAAGATGAAGGCGGAGCCCTGGAGCTCGGGTTCCTTCCAGCAGCTGACAGTGTGACAGTGTACGCTCCAGGGAAACCTGGGAGGTGCCAAGGCCGCTCGCAAGAGCACTCAACCTGGCTCGGCTGAGGGACGGGAGATGGAGCTCGGCGGTAGGGCACTGGTCCAGGACGCACCAGGTCCTGGGTTCCATCCCCAGCACCACGGAACAAGTCCAGCTCTGCCACTAGCTCTCCTGGCTCCCATCACTCAGCCGGACAGTGGAGGCCCACAGTATTTCCTGATGGAACGTCAGAGGGCTGAGTGGAAGTAAAAAGGCCCGAGGACAGGTCCTTCATAAGCCGACAGCCCACAGAGAGACACGCTTCCTGTGGAGTGTAACAAAAGCAGAGCGGGGGACTTTCCAAAAAGAAAAACCCTTTGGGAGTTCTGAAAAAAATCTCCTTGGGTGAAGGAATATGGGAGGAGGCGGACCGACAGCAGGCACGCCGGGTCTGGGAATGACAGCAGCCGAGTGCGAGCAGGTGCGGGCAGCAAGCTCGCTCTCAGGGTAGGCAGCCAGAGCAGTGGCAAAGGTGAGCGGGCTGTACGTGCTGAGCCAAGAGGCTGACATTTCCTGAGAACGAGGGCTGAGATCAGAGGCTGGCTTGGCTGACGGCAGGACTGGAGACAGGGCCATGGGACCTGAGGGAAGGAAGCCATCAGGCTGGCCACAATAGCCTCAAAGCAATCCCACTTTGTCCACTTGCCAGGGTCCTGAGGGAGGGCTCATTAACTAAACATGGTGAGAGCATTGGAAAGGGAAGTTACAGAAAAATCCAGATTACATCTTTTTAAATTTTATTAATTTATTTTTTTCCAATCTCAGTCCCCCCTCCCGCCTCTCCTCCCACCCCCCTCCACACACTTCCCAACTGCTCCTTGGAGAGGAAGTCTACTAAGTCTGTCCCATCACCTCCTTGAGGCAGGACCAAGCTGCCCCTCACCCCCAGCCTAGGCTGAGCAAGGTATCAGATTACATCTTAATGAAGCTTGGAACAAGTGCACAACCAGACAATTCAGCCACCTGACAAGCCCCCTGGAGACCAGCTTAGGTCATCACAGGCACTGGCAGCCCGGCTTCAGTAACTGCTGCTTCAATGCAAAGTCTCGTCCTTTCTGGGCTCAGATTGGAAACTCACCCCAAAATGGAACCTCAAATACAGCCCTGAGTTCTCATCTCAACAGACAGAGCCAGTTCCGCCGTGACTAACAGTGGCAGGACCCCAAACCTTCAGCAGTAAAGATTAGTGTAATGTTCAGGTGCCCCCTTAACAGTCCATAAACTTGGAGGTCAGTTCTCAAGCTGCGCTGTCTCCTCCTTGTACCAGGGGCTGGGAAGCAGCGGCACTGTGGTCCTTCCCAGAGAGGACCTTGGAGAGTATACCAGTCTATGACATGTACAGAGATACCCCCATCTATTTTTCCCGCCTCCTACCATCTGTCCCTGCAAGGGAGCAGCAGCCACTGGGAGGGATAATGTTCAGAGTGCAAAAGACGTGGTGTCCAGCCTCACTACTGGGCAGTGACATCATGACATCTGTCATTCTAAGATTTCTAATATAGATTAAATAAAAAAGCAGGTGCCAAAAGTCTACCCATAATTCACTGTTGTAAAATATATATGCACACACAAGTACGCTATTTTAACGAAGACTGTTAAATTATGATTCTTTTTACTTTGCTGAGATTTCAAAAAATCTACTGTGACTAGGCATGGTGGTACAGCACTTAGGAAACAGTGGCAGATGACTCTCTGTGAATTGGAGGTCAGCCTGGTCTACACAGATGACTCTCTGTGAACTGGAGGTCAGCCTGGTCTACACAGATGATTCTCTGTGAACTGGAGGTCAGACTGGTCTATACAGATGACTCTCTGTGAACTGGAGGTCAGCCTGGTCTACGAAGTGAGTGTGTGGAGGCAGGGTTGGTTTCAGGTGTCTTACCTAATTGATCTCTATATATTGAGGCAGGCTCTCTCACTGAAGCCCAAGCTTGCTGACTCAGCTAGTTTAGCTAGCAAGCTTGCCTATCTCCCATCCCTGTCTCCCAAGCACTGAGATCATAGGCAGCTGTCACATATACCTGGCCTTAAGTGTGTGCTGGGTATTTGAGCACCAGTCTTCAAGATGCAAGCAGTTTATCCACTGGGCCATCTCCCCAGCCTGCAGCCAAGTTCTCACTTCAGTGTGCTTGAGGGCAGAACCTCAGGAAGCTGTCTACCATCAGAAAGTTGAGTTGGGTGATCACTCCTCGAATTCCTCTTCCCAGCATTCTCCTAGTCTGGTAGCTCCAACTATACTTCCTGCCTGGCTACATTCTGCCTGTCCATTGGCAGAAACAGCTTTATTCATCAACCAATAAGAGAAACATATATTCACAGCATACAGAAGGACATCCCCCAGCAAAGAACCACTGAGCATACTGTCACAGGTTCCAAACCAGAAGGAAGATCCCACAAGCACTATAATGACAAGATTGTCACCTGTCAAATTAAACTGCTCTCAGTCAAAGAAAACAGAGTGCTCCATTCTGTCCAAAGAACAAGTTGCATCATCTACACTCCCATTACTTAGTCCAAGGCCTTGGGTACATAGCTTAGAAGAGAAGCCCCAGGAGTTCCCAAGCTCACTGGCCTTTAGGAAATCGCATTGGCCAAGGTACAGAAAAATCCAGGTTTGAGGAGAGACTGATGGACTGACTCTCCTTTCCTAAAGACAGGCAGGTGTCCATGTGTAGTGTTGGGGAATATTAGTTTAAGATGTGTTACATTCATTTATGCTGTGGGATATTTAATGATGCAAAGATGTGTTGCGTTCTTTTTTGTTACATTTGTTTAACTCTATGAAGCTGTGTTACTTTGCCTGCCTAAAACACCTAATTGGTCTAATAAAGAGCTGAACCGCCAATAGCTGGGCTGGAGAGAGTCACAGGTGGGACTGGTGGGCAAAGAATAACTAGGAAGAGAAATCCAAGGAAGAGAGTGAGGAGTGAGAAAGAAGGATAGGATGCCAGGGGCCAGCCACCCACAGAGTAAGAAGGAAAGAAAGATCTACAGGATAAAGAAAGGTAAGAAGCCCAGTTAGAAAAGATGGCTGAGCATTCATAAGTAAGAATAAGTCTCTGTGTACATGTTTGGGAGCTGGGTGGCAGGCCCCCAAAGAGTGAAACACAAATCAAAAACTACAGTAGAGCCTTATTTTGATGTGCCTGCAGTCTTGGGAACATGACTATCCCATATTCTCCTATAAATGGTTCATTTATAGGTTAGCACAACTACTTACTTACTCTAACTAGTCCTGATTTTGGAGACCATCTTCAACGGAACGCACAGGTTTGGGAAACCCACACGCAGCAGTGAAGGAGGAAACAGACATTGCTGAGCCCAACAGATCAGCCTATTAACCCACGGAGGGGTGGCTCTACAGTCAGATCACCTCCCGTCCACAGGGGGCTTTGGAAAATGATCCATGCCTTAGCATCGGTCACCAGGAGCAGCACGAGTCTGGCAGGCCCATGCTGGCCTCCCTCAGAGCCTTTACTCCGACAAGGTTCCTCTCACTTCTCCGTCGGCCTCTGTGCCCACTGACTGCATCTGTCACTCCTCCTGGGTCTGGTTCAAATGTGAGCCAAAGACTCTGGCAGCTAACACCGCCTACTTCCTTGTCTGTTTTCTTCCTTCCTATTTTTCTTTTCCCCTTTCCAAAGTCCAGGACGTTGAGTACTGGACAATGCTGAGCTGGCCCGGGGACAGCACGGTTGGAATAAGATGAGATGTGGCACAGCAATGTGTCAGTCTTTATCTCTGACCTAAAGCTGAACTCTCCTTTGGAGCATTCCCACTCCTGAGAAGGCCCTGGTCCACCCTTCCCTCCAATTGTGCCATTACTCCTTATCAGTCAGTGAGTCCCCCCCCCCCAACAGCTGTTGGCAGCTTTTTCTAAGTCCAGGGGCTCTTAGTTAAGAATTTACATTCAAGCAGCCACATTTGACAACATCCAGATATCCTGTACCCAGAGTCAATGCCAAAGAAAACCGGCTGGTGCTTCTTACTTTGCCAACTCCAGGGTCTTGAAGTAAAAGTAACCAGCAAGCCTCCAGGTTAAAGAAACTCTTCATGGGCTGAGGTTGAAAACTTGTTCTGAACAGGCTGCGTTTCATAGTTTGATCTATCTGTTCACTGGGGGAAGCCAAAGAAAAGCCACGCTACCCTTACATGTTTAACCAACAGCCTAGTAACAGAAAGAGCAGAACTGCAAAGGGCTGTTGACTCAAGCTGACTCCTCTATCACAGATCAGTCTGATGCAAAACGGGGGCCACTAAAAGTCACCCAAAGGGTATCACATAACCCCCCACTCCCACTTGGAATGACGTGGGAAGCATGAAAAGAAATAATTCAACCAAAAAAGTGTGCCCCTCTTATAAGGAACATAGGGCAGTGAACACCTAAAGTCAGAAAAGACTTGGGGGGCCAATGGGAGCAGAATGATCAATCAATCGTGGAGGGAGGGGTCTTGAGTACAAAACGGTGAGTCACAGCAGGCTGTGCAAGAGCCTCAAAGGGCAGTGAGAATCCACAGAAAGCGAGGGAATGGGGCAGGGGCGGTGAGGCATATGGGATCTGTTTGAAGACCGCGTCTCTGGCTGCCCTGTATTGGATGAACTGAAGAGGCTCGGGACGTATTCAAAGGAGCAGAAAGGGGGAGCTGAATCGCCTGGGGCAGAAAGGTGTCTGGGAAAACGAGAGTATCTGAGGGTTCGATGTATCTGAGGGGAGCAGGTGAGAATGACGCCCAGGCCTCTGGTTTGGCCATCTGTGTGGACGGAGGTGCCAGGCTCCGGAGAGGGAAAACAAGAAAAACGAGCATGCCTTGTCTTTCCAACCGCCCAGGCTCAGGCTAGCCAACCCCACCGGGACAGCAGGACCTGTGGGTCTGCTCCAGGAAGAGGGGGCAGCCGGGGGCAGCCGGAGTAACGCCCGAGGCCCGCGTGCTTCCAGGGCAGCCGGAGTGGACTGGACATTGACCCCGGCTGGCCTGGTCCTGATGCCCACCCCCTCCCCCAGGGCCGATCGCGGGGCTCAGCCCGGCAGACAAGTCTGGCCGCGAAGCCCCATCGGAAGACAGGCGGCTGCCGAGGACCACAGGTCCCGCTGCGCCTGGGTGGTCTCTGCCCTCCACCCCGCCGCTCCGGCCTCCCATCCTGAGCCTCAGACCCCGGAATCGCCCGCCGACCTCTGCCCTGAGAGTCAGGCTTCCCGCCCGCGGGTTCGCTCACCCTGACAATCGCCGAAGCAAGCGGTCGCGAAGCACTCCAGCATGAACCTTGCCAGCTACCGTCCGCCGGACGCTTATTCTCGGCCCGCCGGACCCGCCCCCCGCCAGGCCGCGCACGCGCACCGCCTCCCACCCGCCCACCGGGACCGTCGGTCACGCCCCCTGGGCGGTCCGCTCCGCTGAGTCCACGTGTCCTCCGTCGCTGGCCCGACGGGACCCGCCTCCTAAGGGCCGGCCACACCCTGCTGCTCCGGCCACCGGGAGCCCCAGCGGCGAGCTAGTTGCTAGGCAACCCCGGAAGCCCCGGGCCGTGGCTCGACGTGTGCTGTGGGCTGCAGGATCCGGATGGGGCGGGCTGCAGAGCTGACCAGCCCCGCCTTCTCTGTCCTTTGGCGGATCTCTTGGTTCCTCCGGTGTAAAGGGAGTAGAACCCCAAATTCCTGTCCGAATTGAAACAGGGGGAAGAAGCCGGTGCTCGCCCAGGGCCCTGCGGTTTCCCAAATTGGCCTACTTCCGTTATCTCTTTGCTCCATTCCTCAGGCAGCATCAGCACCTATCCGCTCTCGAGCTTCGTCCAGACTTTATGGACGACCCAGCCTCACAAGTTTCCTAACGTCGTGTGTTTTTATCATCTGTATTTTCAAAAGCGATCCTGCCGTTCGGTGAATGTGTATAGACCAGATGGACGTACCAGCTTAGGACTGTACGTTTTAAAATTCTCCTCCCGTTTGTATCCATAAAGATAAATAATCGTTTTTTTTTTCAGATGCGCCTATATCAAAAGAGAGTAACTGGAGAGATCATATCAAAGCCGGACACACACACACACACACACACACACACACACACACACACACACACACACACACACACACGCTTCCTTAAGGCTTGGAAAATTGGCCAACAGTACTGTCTTTGTCTTGCCTTCCCTCTTTTATCCAAGATTAGAATTTCAACATTATCCCATAGGGAGCAAAAAAGTCCCAGAGTCCCTAAGGAGATTAGCACAACATTCCATCTCATTTTGAAGCTTAGATTAATCCAGTGCATGCCGGTACCCAGCACCTGCGGTGAATCCATCCATCGGTTTGTTCATTAGATCCACAGCAGTTGAGTAGCTAGCTTCTACCTATGAGGCACTGTCCGGGGAGCTACAAATACAGGTAACTTATAGGACCTTTTTTAAGACACTCAATAACTGGTAACTGTGTCCGTGGTCTATTTAACCAATACTTCCATTTTTTTCTTTTTTTGGGGGGGGAGATACGATTTCATGTAGCTCAGGCTGACCTCGAACTTACTATGTAGGTAAGGGTAGCCTGTAACTCCTGGTCCTCCTCCCTCCACTCCCAGACTTTTATTTATTTATTTTTTCCATAGGCATTTGCTACCAAGCCAGGCATGTCACTTTTTCTGTGGATGCTATCTTTCGTCATCTCTCTACCTGATCACTCTTAACAGCGTAGAAGCTTGTCTTCCGGCTCTTTTCCAGGGTGCTATTGAAATGGCAACCCCCAAGCCGGGCGTTGGTGGCGCACGCCTTTAATCCCAGCACTCGGGAGGCAGAGGCAGGCGGATCTCTGTGAGTTCGAGGCCAGCCTGGTCTATAGAGCGAGTTCCAGGACAGCCTCCAAAGCCACAGAGAAACCCTGTCTCGAAAAACCGAAAAAAAGAAAAAAAGAAAAAAAAAGAAATGGCAACCCCCCCGCAAAGCCAGTGGTCTCTTCCAGCTGGCCAGCTTTCTCAACACTTGAAGCTTTTTGTGTTCTGACACCTGTGCTCTTTGTTCTAGCTTGCTGGTTGTTCCTTCTCGGCTGTCCTGGCTTCATGTCCTCTGTTCAGCGTACAAATAAAAGTGTGCCAGGGTCCTGAGTGCCCCTCTCTAGTGACACAATGTGATGTCATCGAGTCCTGTGCTTGAAAACCCGGTTGCATGGAGATAAACTCCTGAAAAGGTTTTTGTATGCGTATATGTGATGTATTTGTATGTGTCCATGTAGGTGTGTCTGTGTTTATGTGTGGATGCCATAGATCTTCATTGAATACCTTCCTCTGTCCCTCTTCTCATGTTTTGAGACTGGGTCTCTCAATGAACCTGGAGTTCATCAATTGGACAAGGCTAGATGACCAGCCAGTGAGCTCCAAGAATCCTATTATCTCTGCACCTCCCTCCCCCAGCACTGGGATGACAGACACTTTCAACCCTTCCAGGCATTTTTATGGGTGCCTGTGGTGCAAGCTCAGGTCCTCTTGCTTATAATGCAGTACTTTCCCAATTAAGCCATCTTTTCCATTTGTTTATCATTTTTATTTTTCTGGTATTTTTTGGTTTGCTTGTTTGTTTTTTATTTCTTGAGACAGGATTTCTCTGTGTAACCCTGGCTGTCCTGGAACTCACTCTGTAGATCAGGCTGGCTTTGAACTTGCAGAAATCCACCTGCCTCTGCGATTAAAGGCTTGCGCCACCACCTCCAGGTTCTTTATCGGTTTTGGTTGCTCTAAATAACTGCCTCCTTTTCATTTCCATATGAATGTGTAACAGGTATCTCAAGCTTAACCAACCCTTCCAAAATCTTGACCTTCCTCCTCAAACTTGTGTACCTCAGTCTTGTTTGTTGTAGCTATATCACTGATAATTCGTTTGCTTATTCGAGTTAGAATTCTTGGAAGTCTTCACGACTCCATAACCTTTGTCTAAAATCTTTCAGCGATCTCTTTGTGTTATCAAAACATAAGACTTTAAGACACATTTACACCTCTTTCTTCTTCCTTCGGTTCTATTCCAAGGATCCATCCTCCACTATGGGAGCCCCAGAGACGGATTCCCAGTTTACCATCTGTTTGGATCCATTCTTGCCCAAGTTTGGTCCACAGGTGAGAAGCCACCTCTGTGATTTTGAGGTGGCTGTTGTGTAACTTGTGACCAATCCGATAAGATGAAGGGAACTGATGGCAAAAGGGTCTCTCCATCCCAAACTGGAAAGTTGGTGGACCTGTTTTAACAGTAGTGACACTGCCAACTAACTGTCAGTTACTGGACCTCGAGCACAGTCCACATGGCAAACAGCTGTATTCTAAGAGGGCTGTCTAGAATATTTGTGAATACTGGCCTTTGTTAGTGGCTTTCTACAAAACCCTTCAAAGGAATGGCAAATCTAGGTTAGAAATGGTTGGATTTGAAAGCACAGATTTAAGAGGACCTTGGTCTGCAGCCTACTAACTGACCTGGCCAATAGCTCCATGAGCTGGAGCCTTGCAGTGGGTTTCAATGACCCATTTCCTTTGTGTGCTTAAGTTCCAACCAGCACAAGTGGAGAAAGAGAAGAAAAAAGAAACGTCATTATGGGAAAAGACAAGACGAGGGCCCCAAGTAGCAAGCAGATAGCAAGTAGGTGGCATCTCCTTTCTCAAGTATGACATTGGTGGCCTGAAAATTATGTTTTGTCTGTGGAAAGGATTCCAGGGTGGGTGACAATGGGGTGAAAATAATGCTTCAATTTATTATTCGTAGTGTTGCCATGAGTGTTCAAAACTATATGAATGTATGATTGGTGGACACGGGAAGAATTCAGTTCAAAGCAATTACAGATAATGTTGCTTTAAACACGTATCTTATTGCACATCTGTTCACATTTGGAAACAGTAAGTTGGAATATGTAATGCAAAGCAATTTAAGGACTTTTCTAGGTGAGCTGTTTCACACTGGCTAGACATCTAATAAATTGTTGACTCATGTGGCCTTCAAATATCAAGCCCAGTCAACAACCTACTGCTTTGCTCAACCGTCTCACAACCCCCAGAGCCCAGAATTCTCTCCAACCAAGAGTGGAATGCAACCAAACAGTGTTCTGTAGAATTAGAAGACAGATTAAGGGTGGGGCTTCTACATTCTTCCACTAAGAACCTACTCCATTGCCACCCAAGAAACCCTGCTATTTCTGTTTGGCAGCACTGGATGTGAATTGCTGACTGGCTACACCGTGTTTTCCATTCCTGTTTTTCTTGAATGGAAACTCTTGCTGTCTGTTCACACTGCAGATTGAATGTGTTTTCCTGCAGACTTATTTACGTTGTGTGTATATACAAAGAAAAGCATGTGAATAGAAAAGAAATGTCCTAATGGGGCTGAGGAGGCGGCTCAGTGGTTAAGAACACATGTTCTTACAGAAGACCTATATTCAGTTCCCAGCACCCACATGGGGGCTCACAACCATCTGTACCTGCAGTTCTGGGGAGATCTGATGCTGCCCTCTGGTCTCCACTGGCACAATGTGATGCACAAAAATACATGCATTCAAAACACCCATACACGCCGGGCGTTGGTGGCACACGCATTTAATCCCAGCACTCGGGAGGCAGAGGCAGGCGGATCTCTGTGAGTTCGAGGCCAGCCTGGTCTACAAAGTGAGTTCCAGGACAGCCTCCAAAGCTACAGAGAAACCCTGTCTCAAAAAACAAAAAAAAAACAAAAACAAAAAACAAATCACCCATACACAAAAAATTATAGGAAAGTGTTCAACTCAGTGAGGTTTCAGAGAATACAGTCATATAACTAGTACCCAGAACAAGAATTAGAACATTACCAACATTCCAGGCATGGTGGCACAGGCCTTTAGCCCAGCACTCTGGAGACAGAGATAGGCAGTTTGAGGCCAGCCTGGTCTACAGAGCAAGTTCCAGGATAGCCAGGGCTATACAGAGAAACCCTCTCTGGGAAAAAAACAAAAAAACAAAAAAAAACAAAAACGCCAATAGCACCCTCTCCATAGGTACCTGTTATCCTGGATCTAACAATACAGGATGGTCTTACTAGGTTTTATCTCTTATATAAACAGAATCACACACTACATACTCTTGTCTATGGTGCCTTTGCTCAGCATTTTTATTTTAAAGATACAGTCTTGCTATGTAGTTCCAGGCTGGCCTGGAACTCATTATATAGACCAAGCAACCTCTAACAGACCCACCAGCCTCTGCCTCACAAGTGCTGGGATTAAAGGATTAAAGGTCCAATATGCTCAAATATTCAGCACAGTTTTGAGATCCATTCTTGTTGGTGTAGTTCAAAATCCTCCAGCCTCATTTCCGAATCCTGTCCCATGGAGTCAGCATATATTTATCACATGCTGTTTTACTACTGATGAGCACCCAATGAAGTTCCCAGGGTTAGGCTGTTACAAATAGTTCTGAACATTGTAGAGCATGTATGTCTTTTGCTGTGTACATGTTCACTTTCTATTGGTTTTTACCTAACAGGAGAGCTGCTGACCCACATGGAATGAAATGTTCCTTTTTGTCAAATACAGTGTTTCCAGGTGGCCATGCCAACACGCGTGAGCTCTGTTACTCCACAATCCTTGGTACTTCCCGTCTTTTTTTTATGTTGGCGAGACATTTGTTCTTTAGCTCACCAGATGCCACAGCTAGACCCAAAGGAGTGCTGTGGTATGAATATGGCTTATCCCTGTAGAGCTCATACTGAAACTTAATTACCACTGCGCCAATGTCAGGAGGAAGGGCCTTTAAGAAGTGGTAGGTCGTTAAGAAAGATGAATGTCTTTGGAGGATGGGTGGATTCTTGTGGGACTGGATTAATTAACTCGAGAGAGCGGTGGTTATTTAAAAAAAAACCTGCACTCATGATTTGTTTCCTTTGCATTGGCCAAGCTGTCACTTGTCTTCCACTTCCTGCCTTGTGGTAAAGCAGCAGAAGGCCACCAGTGGTGTCATACTCTTGCACTTCCAAGCCACGAGCCAAGATATACCTTTATAAAACACCCAGACTTGGGAGTTTTTCTTTGTTTGTTTTCCGAGACAAGGTCTCTCTATAGAACAGTCCTCACTCTGTAGACCAGACTGGCTTCAAACTCACAGAGATCTGCCTGCTTGTGCTTCCAGGGTACTGGGATTAAAGGCGTGTGCCACCGCTACCCAGGTAGACTTGGGAATTTTATTCTAGCAACATAAGATGGGCTAAAACATGGGGCCTGTGTTTTTATACGTAGGGTACTGGACTCCCAATGTGTGTAGGAGCTGGTGAGACATTAGGGTTACCTCCTTAGAGGATGCATGTGTACAAAACGGGTGTCCATGAATTTTAGATACGCAAACAGCAGCAGCAGCAGTAGGAGCAAACTGGTACTTGGCTAGGCAGTAGCATAGTTTGCATTTTGAACCCCCTTCTGTCCTAGCTGTCTCAACAAGAGAAGCTAAACACATTAAATAATGTTGAATATTTCATTTCCAGCTAAAGAGCCAAGTACGCTGGGTGGTGGTGGTAGTGGTAGTGGTAATCCCAGCACACGGGAGGCAGAGGCAGGCAGATCTCTTTGAGTTCGAGGCTAGCCTGGGCTGGTCCCAGGACAGCCAGGACTATACAGAGGAACCCTGTCTTGAAAACCAAAAACAAACAAACAAACAAAAAAAAAAAAAAACACGTGCTGCAGTTCTAGGTATGACACATGGAACTTGAGAAATCTGCTTTTCTGGTCAGTAAACAATGTCTGCTAGAGCCCTTTCTCTTCACAGATGAGGACAGAACAGTGATCACCTTTCACCCATGAGGAGGAACCTCAGAAAGACTGGTCCAGTGTTGCAATACAAAAATTAAACAAGATGCATAACTAGTATGAACTGAATTTACCAATCTCAGTCACTGGTGGCTCAAGCCCCAATTTATATAGAGAGCATACACTAATTTTATCACCAGGAGAATGGTATTTATAAAAATTCACAAATGCTATGAGCTGCCAAGCTTGAAGATTTGATGGAGACGTCAAGACAGGATAGCTAGAAGCACGCAAGAAGGGATGAAGCAGATGACAAGCAGATTTTCAAATGAACGTTTCCAGGTCTGGTCATCTCTCTTTTGGTCCTCTTCTTCAGGGTGTCTCTTGTCAGAGAGAGGACATGAAAAAATCAAGGAGGGGAAGGTCATGGAGTATGGTTTGTGAGGAAGATTTCTTTGGAAAATTCTTCAAAGCTACCTGGTCCTGTCCTTCGTATTCTAGGGAGAGGGGCGTCAAGGATTTATGGGATGGCCCCTGATACAGGACACACGTGCCAGCCTGGTCCTGAGAAAGGCGAGCGGGTGTGAAGGAGAAAAGTGGGGGGTTGGGCATTTATGGGGTACCCTCTGAGGCAGCCCCAGTGAGACAGGAATCCCCGGGGCCACGCAGTTAACGCAGAGTAATGAGAACAAGTGGCTATGGAGTGGTCAGCCCTCAATGGGACGTGAGCCCAGGGACACCTTGGAAGAGGGCGTGGAAAGAATGGAAGGGACAGAGGACGGAGAGGGGCTTCCGAAATGCTCTCTTCTGGATGTGACGTGGCCATGCACACATGACCTCACACACTGAGCTGTAGCTCGGTGACCTGCACGAGATCCACCTAATAAGATCAGGCAACATCCAGCAGGGCACTAACTGGACTGAGCGAGACACAAACATAAAAAGAGAGATAAAGACCTGATTGGGGAAATGAGAAAGCGGAGGGTAGTTCTTTGGAGGAGGGGGAAGCAAATACAGAAGAAGGAAGGTAAAATAGTAGTAAAAACATCAGAAAAATCATAAGGAATTGTACTATTAACTATCTAAAAACTAGAATAAATATAATAATATACAAAATTTTTAAACTATATACTGCATATATGTCTATATCTATATCTACATATATATATATCAGTGTAGTTCAAATGAAAAAATTGTGTGTGTGTGTGTGTGTGTGGTTTAAATAAAAATTTCTTATCTGGACTAACAATGCTCCCTCTAAGAGCCAAAAACCACCTAACAACACCCCTAATACCAGGCATGAGAAGCTGTCCTTTGAGTTGTTTTTCAGGGTTGTTCAAGAGACTTCTAAAATATACAGCCGCTGGGCATTGGTGGTGCACACCTTTAATCCCAGCACTTGGGAGGCAGAGGCAGGCAGATGTCAGTGAGTTAAAGGCAAACGTGGTCTACAAAGCAAGTTCCAAGATAGGCAGGACTGTTACACAGATAAACCCTGTCTTAAAAAAAAAAAAAAAAAACCATATAGCCTATTGCTATTGCCCTTGGTTGCCCCGCCCCCAGAGACAGGAGTTAAATCCACATTGTTAAATATGTACTTCAGACACAGGGCCTAGAGGCCCCAGAGCTGGAACTGACCTGAAGGCCTCCTCCCTGAGGACTAGCTTTCATGGTACCTGAAGGCACCATGCAAGCTTCCAAAGGAGCAAAGCAACCAGCAGTCCTACCAGCTATGGCACTTATGAACCATAATGACCAGTATGGCATTAATAACCCTAAGAGTGTAGTAATGGCACACATACCTTGGCAGCAACCAACAGCCCTCTAACAAGACTTAAGACCTGTTCAACAAGAGGGAAACCATGCCTGGTACTAGAAACACAGCCAGCTTCTCAGGGCTAGTGAAGTCATGCATCTTGGAAGAGAACCTGCAGCCACTAACCCAGCACAGTCTCGGACCACATTCTAAACATTTGTCCTTATGCCCACAGGTAGTTGTAGTCCTCACACCATTAAGCAAACTTCTCTTTATAACAGAGACCGTTACAGAAAACCACAACAAATCAAAATGACAGGGTTGCAGAACCCTCCCCCCCGCCCCAGGAAAGATCTCTACAAAAATCTGGAGGCAGAAAGACTGTAAGAGGCAGAGGAGCCGGGAGTTTGCTCTAAGACTGTGTCTCCTAGTGAAGTCAGAAGCTACACCCATAAAGCCTCACCAGTATGACCACCTAGACAGGAACTGAACAAGGACAGCAACAATAGACACTCTAATGTGGACAGGAGAAAGACCACATGGCCTCGGCCCTACGGAAAAAAAAGCTACAGGCTGAGGAATGCGGATATTGGAAGATTCTCCAAGGACAGGCACACCAATTGGTTGCCTAGTACCAGAGTCAGCCCAACGGGCACACTGTTAAGTTTCAAACCCTGGACAAGTGGTTGAGGTGCCTCTTTAACATACCAAAGCAGACCTGGCTGCCAGTTCTCCCAGCATCCCAGGCATCCCCGAGTCCCTACCTGTGGCAGGGATGGTTGGCACATGCCGCCCCCTACCCTGAACTCTCCAGCCCAGGGGCTGGACTCCCCTTCCCCCAGAGCCTTTTCCCTATAGAATGCGCACATTTTGGCTGCCCACCGTTTTGTACCTTTGGCTTCTTGGCTGCTGCACCTGGTCCCCCTCTCTCCCCCTCTCCTCCCTTCTCCATCTCCTCACATGGCCCATGTTAGTCTGGCCAGGTTCACTCTGGGCTCTCCCAGATGTCCCTGCCTCTGGCTGTGCTCTCTTTTATCTACAATAAACTTTCTCCTCCACCATGCCTAGGAGCAGTCATGTCCTTCTCTTTCCTTTTTATTTATTTTTTCATTCATAGTTGAATAGCATTATTGAGACTGAGCAGGTTATATTTAAGAATATAGATATGAGCCGGGTGTTAGTGGCGCACACCTTTAATCCCAGCACTCTGGAGGCAGAGGCAGGCAGATCTCTGTGAGTTCAAGACCAGCCTGGTCTACAGAGTGAGTTCCAGGACAGGCTCTAAAACAATACAGAGAAACCCTGTCTCAAAAACTCCCCCCCCAAAAAAGAATATAGATATGTATCTATCTATATGTGGATGTAACAATTTTTTAAAAAGCCATGAATTTTAAAAAGAGCAAGAAGGGATATTTGGGAGGATTTGGAAGGAGAAATGATGTAATTATATTACAGTCGCAAAAATTTTTAAAAAGAGAGGAGGGAGAAATGGATGGAGGGAGTTGGGGTGGATTTGATCACCATACATTGTTGACAGAGGGGGATTCAGCACTCTGGCTTCCTCAGATACCTGATTCATGTGCATGTATGCCCACACTCACGTACACACTGTTGGTTTGAAAGAACATGGTCCCCAAAGGGAGTGGCACTATTAGGAGGTGTGGCTTTGTTGGAGTGGGTGTGGCCTTGTTTGAGGAAGTGTATCACTGTGGAGGCGGGCTTTGAGGTCTCATATGCGTTCAGGGTACCACCGAGTGTGTTAGTCTACTTCCTGTTGCCTGCGTTTCAACATGGATCAGCTCCTTCTCCAGCACCGTGTCTGCCTGCATGCCGCCATGCTCCCTGCCATGATGATACCGGACTAAACCTCTGAAACCTGGAGCCACTACCTCAAGCAAATGTTTTCCTTTATAAGAGCTGACATGGTCATGCGGGGCCGTGGCATCACACACCTTTAATCCCAGCACTCGGGAGGCTGAGGCAGGAGGATCTCGGTGTACAGAGTTCCAGGTCAGCCTCCAAAGCTACAGAGAAACCCTGTCTCGAAAAACAATAAAACAAAACATTCTGACTAATAGCTAACAGGAATGCATCTCTGCTGGTGGAGTCCACAATATCCACTCTGGTCTTTTAAATCATAAGATGATAAATGTGTGCTGTTTTGTGAATTTATTACATTACCCATAGGAAATGAATACAACTAGGTTTATCTTGGGCTAGAAATGCAAGGACACTTTAACATCTAAAATACTTCACCACACTAATAGATTTAAGGCAGAGAAGTCGCATGACTTTCTAAAAAACACAAAGTATTATAATTTTTTTAAACTGGGAATAAAAATATTTTCTTCAACCTGATAAAGGTATCAGAAAGCAATAGCATAATTACTATAAGTCTAACAGTCACCTTTAGGAGGCAGAAGGTTGTTTGGGAAGGGAGATACTGGTTAAAAAAAGCCTGTTTCTTGACCCTCCTGGGGGGTTATTAAGTTTGTTTGACAAGAATTAGCTTTCATGCCCTTTCCTTTAACTATGATGTCCCTTCACAGCAAAAAACTTTGTCCTCTCAGCACTGGGAATGGAACCCAGAACCCTGCCAACTCCCTACCACCAATGTGCATTTCCAGCCTGTTTTTTAAAGACTGGGTCTCCCTGTGTAGCTCAGGCTGGCCTTGAACTCAGTGGCCTTACATTCATGCCCTTCCTACTATAGTCTACCAACTGCTGCGATTACAGGCCTATGGCACCATGCTTAGTTCAGAAAATATTTTTGAAAGGGAGACGAAACTTGGAAAACAGACAGAGCAAAGCTATGTTTTATGAGGCGCAACCGCTGTCACCAGGAAAGTCGACCGCTCAGAGCTGGCTTGAAGAACGTGTGGTTGATCACGAGCCAGAGAAGGGAAGCTGGAGAGGCTCTGCGTACTCTGGGTGAGCGATTTCTCCCTCAGGAGATCTCTCTCTCTGTCTCTGTCTCTGTCTCTCTATCTCTCTGTCTCTCTTTCTCTCTCTCTCTCTCCCTCCCTCCCTCCCTCCCCTCCCTTTCTCCCTCCCTCACTCCCCCTAAGAAAATGACAAGACACAACAGGGCCCTGCTCCGAGAAGCAGGCTCTGGCATCAGTCTTGCAAGAGAAGCAGCCAAAGAGAAACAGGTCACTGAGATGCCATGAAACAGAAGGGACTGTGTTGGTGGGACAGAGGTCGGGGACAGGGAGGAGGGCGCTGGTGACTCAGTCATACAGAAGATGAATGGGGGTAAAAGGGACTCCAGAGCTCTGTCTGGAAGGCTTGGGTGCACCTGTGGCATTTTACATTCTAAAATTAACATAACAATTACTGAATGTATGTTCCACACAGCAACTGGCAATTTTGAAGCTTGCCTGTGTAGGACTTTAGCTCTTGGTCTAATGATTACTTACATGCCATTTTCCTGACAGCTGGCCTTTGACCCAAACCTGGAGGAGTTTCCTCTTTTCATAATTTATTTTTACGTACATTTATTTACTTTTGCCTGCATGCGTTTTGTCTGCATTTATGTCTGTCTATCCCCTGGAACTGGAGTTTACAGACAGTTGTGAACTGACCTGTGGGTGCTGGGAATCGAACCCAGGCCCTCTAGAAGAGCAGGCAGTACTCTTAACCTCTGAGCCACCTCTCCATCTGCCCCCCCACTCCATGGAGTTTTAATGTCAATCTCTTGAGAAGGTTGTTTTGCTACTAATAGTGAAGACACCAGTTAGCACGAGCCAGAAGTGGGGTAAGTCAGTGATCATAGCAGTAGTAAAAGGTGACTTTTGAATGTGTGGGCCACAGGCTGTGAGACAATCTGAGACTGGGAAGGCAGGGCCGGTGTGTGGCTCCGTGGTTCTTGCCTAAAATACATGAAGCCCTGGGTTCAATCTGCAGCACCGAGGGAAAGAGAAAAAAACGGGAAGACAGCTTTCCCTGTGTGGGGCACCACACACCAGTGATCTGAGCAGCTCAAACAAGGGCTGGCCAGGAAGCCAAGCTCCCATTCTTATTCACATTTGCAGGTTTTAGGGTGACAGAAAGTGGGAGCAGGTCATGAAAGGAAGGGCTCTGGTCAGCATTCTAGTTTAAGTGGGGGACCCTCACACATGCAGCAATGTAAGAAGAGGCTCACCTAGAGGTAAGGAGAGCAAGTCCTCAGCCTTATTGCTTCATTTCTAGATGGCTGGGAGCCCCCTCACTGTCCACAGCCACTGTTCCATCTGGTTCAGAGGGACTTGATGGGACAAGGAGAGTAGCCTAATAACCACGTGCAATAAACCTTTGCATGGGCTACAGAAGAAGAGTAGAAGCCACCTTCACTCACGTGGCTCACCATCGCCACGGACAGGGCTTGGCAGGAAACTCTCCATGGAATGATGAATGGTGCTAACAATGTTTCCCTGACCAGCAGGGCACAACGGGGGTCGAGCCCACGGGAACCTGGAATGGTGGAACAAGAGGTACAAAGAACTGACAGCAAGACAGACCTTCCGATCAAGCTGCCGTTTAATGAGAATTCTGTACAGGCTTAAATAGGGGATTGGCCATGGGGCTGAGGTTGTTAGACCAGAGACTCTGGGAAGTGAGGCAGGGGGCTGTTAGGGGTGGGGCGCGTTGATGTTCGAGAGAGCAGGAGATCTCACCGGGGAGTGTAGGTGTTTTGGAAGCATTGTTAAGTGATAGGTTATTTTGTGGGCCATTTGTGGGAAGGCGCTTGAGTTTTGGGAAGTGCCTTAGGGTAAGAAGTGGATTCAGCAGCACTCGGGAGGCAGAGGCAGGCGGATCTCTGTGAGTTCGAGGCCAGCCTGGTCTACAAGAGCTAGTTCCAGGACAGCCTCCAAAGCCACAGAGAAACCCTGTTTCGAAAAACCAAAAAAAAAAAAAAAAAAAAAGAAGTAGATTCAGTGGCCTGGTCCTCAACACAACGTAGTTAAAGAAGTTTCCGAGAACAAACCGTTTAAATGGACATTACAATTTTTCAATGACTACAGTTTATTCTCTAGGGCTGCCTTGCCCTATCTAAAACACCTAAACAAATTATACCAAGATTCTCCACATCATATCAACATCCCGACTTTGTTACCCATTCTAGAAGCTCCTGTGACTTTTTCAGGTTGTATTCTTTCCCAGAAAACAAAAACAAAAACAAAACCCAGCCGAGTCTGAAGAGGTCTGTGCTCTACCGGGTCCCTCAGCCAATTAGCCTCAAATAAACACACAGAGACATATTAATTATTAAACGGTTGACCCATGGCTTAGGCTTCTTACTGGCTAGCTCTCTCCTAATTATTAACCCATTCCTGTTAACACATTGCCACAAAGCTGCTGCTTACCCGTCTTAATCTGGCATGTTACCTCTTGGGCATTATGGTGTCTCTCCTCAGCTCCTCTCTGCCTCCCTCTCCCCAGCCTTCTCCTGGTCTGTTAGTTCCACCTATCTTCCTGCCTGGCTACTGGCCAATCAACCTTATTCATCAACCAATAAGAGAAACATATATACAGAAGGACATCGACATTACACGTCAGACTTGCATCACCGCAGAGCTGTCTTGATATTTTCAGGAAGTCATCCTTCAGTCATGGAGGTCCAGTGAGAACCAACTGAGACCCTCACTTTGACTGCATTGCTGTCTTTCTCACACTGGGATAAAACACATGGCAAGAAGAACCTCATAGGAAGAAAGATTGCTTGGTTTTTGACTCGCGGTTTCAGATGGCTGTAGTCCGTTGCAGCTGGAATAGGCGGAGAGGTCTCTCTGTGGGAGCCCAGCCTTTGGGTGTCCACAGGCTATCAGGACAGTAAGCAGAGAGCCGCTAGGACTAGTGGCCAGGCTATGGCCTTCAAGTCATCTCCATCTAGTTTCAGTTGCCCTGCCCACCTCCCAGAGACACCATCACTTGTGGGGAACAAGCCTTCAAAACACAAACCTGTGGAGACCTTTCAGATTCAAACGGTAACACGGCCTAAGGCTCCTCACTCAGAAACAGCGTGTCTCTCTGAGGCCCTGGGATCTGGAATATTTCTGACTGAAAGAGTGCATGATGGGAGTCTTGCATTGGGGCCCAAGTGCCTTTGGTTTTTCTTTTTCAATTCCCCAAGTAGTGAGTGTGCTTTGTCTCCTAACAATAAAAAGATTATCTTAGGATCTTGTTGATTGCCTGGCCTGATATGAAAATTGTTTCTCTTTAGAATGTCTTGTTTGTTTGTTTGTTTATTGGTTTTTCAAGACAGGGTTTCTCTCTGTAGCTTTGGAAGCTGTCCTGGAACTCACTTTGTAGACCAGGCTGGCCTTGAACTCAGAGCTCCGCCTGCCTCTGCGTGCACCACCACCACCCTGTTGGATATCTGCCTTATTAGCAGCACTACCGCTTGTCTGCCCGTTCCCGCCATTTTTATTGCTTATCCACAGAGGAGAGACTCTAGTAGAGAGGACAGGTGAGGACCCAATGCGTCAATCTAACTTGCCATGGGGCAAATTCTGTCTTGGCTCAACACTTGAAGAGAACGTTCCTCGGGCTTGTTTCATTTTGCCCGTGTACCCTGGAGAATCTTTCCAAGCACTCCTTCTGCAAGAACTACCAGGCACTGCGGAAATGTCCGACTGAGAGCACAGGAGCCCCTGACTAGCTCTCTCTCTCTCTCTTATAAATTAACCCATTTCTATTCATCTGTGTATCACTATGAGGTTGTGGCTTACAGATGAAGCCCTGGTATCTTTCCTCCCAAGTGGCTACTTGGCATCTCCTCAACTCCTGCTCCCCTCCCCTCCCCTCTCCTCTCCCCTCTCTCCCTCTGCCTCTCCCTCTCTCTCCCTCTCTGTTCAGATTTCCCACCTGGCTTTACTCTACTTAGCCATTGGTCAAAACAGCTTTATTCATCATCCAATAAAAGCAACACGTATTTGCATCACACAGAAGGACATCCCACATCATACTTCAGCTGCAGGAATTTCAATAAAAAACAGAGATAGGAAGTCTTCTATTGTGACTTAGAAAGAAATTGAATTTTTATTTAAAAATATTGGATTTTATCTAAAAAGTTTAGAAAAGTTGTGAGTGTTGGTCAAGGCCTTCAGAAGGCCACCTTCATGCTTGGGTGAGAGAGCAGCCTTCAGGGAGAGACCCTTGGAACCTGCTGAGAGAGCCTTGGGCAGGCCAGGAAGCCTTCTAGCTGGTCTGGTTTTGTGACTAGCTCCAAACCATAAAGAGAAGATGTAAGGGTTTACTCCGCAAGCAGAAACGAGAGTGGGAAACAGCCCTACAGATAGACCTCCCAAGCCAGGCAGGATATTTGGAAAGAGACCTAGGACTTAGAAACTGAAAGTAGGGAGTAGCTGTCCCTCTGGCATCATCAGGTAAACAGGCCAGCTTCCCGGCCTGTGTTCCAGAGCCTGCAGATCGCCTGGGAACTGCACAGAGCTCCCAATCCCGGCGGGAGCCAAGCACCCCAGACTCCAGATCTTCTCTCCCACCAAAGAGACCAGGAAACTACAGGAGCCAGGGAGACCAGGGGAGTAGCTGTTCCGGATCAGGTACAACAGGACCCAGCATAGGGTCCAGGGGACCAGGTAGGAGGCTAAGCGCCCCAGATTCCTGTTCTTCTTCTCTACCCACGGACCAGCATTTGGACAAGGCATAGAAGAACCACCAGATTACTGGACTTACTAGCACCCACCAAAAGGGAACTCTGGTCCCCAGACCAGGAAGGGGCTCTTTCTGCACCCACTAAAAGAAGAGATGGGAAAAAGACAATACAAAAACACAGTCAGCAACAGAAAAACAAATATGACACCGCCAGATTCTAGAGACTCCACACCAGCAAGACCCCAATATTCCAACGCGAAGGAAGCAGAAGAGAACGACCTTAAAAGCACTTTCATGAAAATGATAGAGGCCCTAAAAGAGGATATTGGAAAATCCCTCAAAGAAATGGAAGAAAAAACAAACCAAAAAATGCAAGAAATGGAAGAAAAAACAAACCAAAAAATGCAAGAATTGGAAGAAAAAACAAACCAAAAAAGGCACGAAATGGAAGAAATGAAGCAAAAAATGCAAGAAATGGAAGAAAAAGCAAAGCAAAAAATGCAAGAATTAGAAGAAGAAACATACCAAATAAGGCAGGAAATGGAAGAAGAAACAAAGCAAAAAATGCAAGAAATGGTAGAAAAAACAAAGCAAAAAATGAAAAAAATGGAGGAAGAAACAAACCAAAAAAGGCAGGAAATGGAAGAAGAAGCAAAGCACAAAATCCAAGAAATGGAACAAAAAGCAAACCAAAAAATGCAAGAAATGGAAGAAAGAACAAACCAAAAAATTCATAAAAGGCAACAAACGGACGAACAGATAAACAGAAAATTGCAAGAAGCAATGCAAACGCTGCAAGGGTTGAAAACTGAAATAGAGACACTAAAAAAAACACAATCTGAAGAAAGGCAGAAAATAGAAAAGCTGGACAAACAGTCAGGCACTACCAATACAAGCATTACCAACAGAATAGAAGAGATGGAAGAGAGAATCTCAAGTGTTGAAAATACATCAGGAGAAATGGATTTATCAACCAAAGAAAACCTTAAATCCAACAAATCCTTAACACAAAACATCCAGGAATTATGGGACACCATGAAAAGACCAAACCTAAGAATAATAGGTACAGAAGAAGGAGAAGAAATCCACCTCAAAGGGGCAGAAGGCATATTCAACAAAATCATAGAAGAAAACTTTCCCAACCTTAAGAAAGACATGCCAATGAAGGTACAAGAAGCCTACAGAACACCAAATAGAGTGGACCACAAAAAAAATCCCTCGCCACATAATAATCAAGACCCCAAACATACAGAATAAAGAAAGAATATTAAGAGCAGCTAAGGAAAAAGGTCAAGTAACATATAAAGGCAGACCTATCAGAATTACACCTGATTTCTCCATGGAAACTCTGAAAGCCAGAAGGTCCTGGATAGATATTCTACCCACACTAAGAGACCATGGATGCCAGCCCAGACTACTATACCCGGCAAAGCTCTCAATCACTATAGACGGAGAAAACAAGATATTCCATGACAAAACTAGATTCAACCAATATGTGTCCACTAACCCAGCCCTACAGAAAATTTTGGAAGGAAAACTCCAACCCAAGGAAGCTAACTACAACCAGAAAAACATAAGCATTAGAGAATCCCTCTCTACCAACAGCCAAAAGAACAAAGGGGCGAAATTCCACCCATAATTCCACCAACAACAACCATCGCAAATCGAAGAAGGATGAGCAATCAATGGTCATTAATATCCCTCAATATTAATGGCCTTAACTCACCCATAAAAAGACACAGACTAGCAGAATGGATTCGAAGACAGAACCCTTCCTTCTGCTGCATACAAGAAACACACCTCACCCTCAAAGACAGACATTACTTGAGAGTTAAAGGTTGGGAAAAAATTTTTCAATCAAATGGACCCAAGAAACAAGCAGGGGTAGCAATCCTAATATCTAACAAACTAGACTTTAAAATAAAATCAATCAAAAGAGATGAAGGAGGTCATTACATACTCATCACAGGTGAAACCCACCAAGACGAAGTGTCTATCCTGAACATCTATGCCCCCAATACAAAGGCATCCACATTCGTTAAAGAAACATTATTAGAACTTAAATCTCATCTAAAGCCCCACACAGTTATAGTGGGAGATTTCAACACACCACTCTCACCACTAGACAAGAATACCAGACAGGAACTCAACAAAGAAGCAAAGGGTCTAATAGAAGTAATGACCCAACTGGGATTAACAGATATCTATAGAACATTTCATCCACATAAAAAAGAATATACCTTCTTCTCACCACCACATGGAACCTTCTCAAAAATCGACCACATACTTGGCAACATATCAAACCTCAGCAGCTACAAAAAAATTGGAATAACTCCATGCATCTTATCAGACCACCATGCCTTAAAATTAGAATTCAACAACAACACAAATTGCAGAAAACCTACAAACTCATGGAAATTGAATAATGCTCAACTGCACCATCCCTGGGTCAAAGAGGAAATAAAAAAGAAATTAAAGACTTCCTCGAATTCAATGAGAATGAAGACACAACATACCCAAACCTATGGGACACTTTGAAAGCAGTGCTACGGGGAAGTTCATAGCACTAAGTGCTCACATGAAGAAACAGGAAAACAGTTATACCAGAGAATTAACATCACAGCTAAAAGCTCTAGAACACAAAGAAGCAAACTCCCCCAGGAGGAGTAGACGCCAGGAAATAATCAAATTGAGGGCTGAAATCAACAAAGTAGAAACCAGGAAAACAATACAAAGAATCAATGCAACGAAGAGTTGGTTCTTTGAGAAAATCAACAAGATAGACAAACCTTTGTCCAAACTTACCAAACAGCAGAGAGTGAACACGCAAATTAACAAAATCAGAAATGAAAAGGGGGACATAACAACAGACTCTGAGGAAATCCAGAGAATCATTAGGTCATACTTTGAAAACCTGTACTCCACAAAATTCGAAAATTTAAAGGAAATGGATGACTTCCTGGACAGCTATCATTTGCCAAAACTAAATCAAGAACAGATAAGCAATTTAAATAGACCTATAACCCCTATGGAAATAGAAGCTGTCATCAAAAGTCTCCCAACCAAAAAAAGTCCAGGTCCAGATGGCCTCAGTGCAGAATTCTACCACAAATTCAAAGAACAGCTTATACCAATTCTTCTCAAAGTGTTCCACACAATAGAAGCAGAAGGGTCTTTGCCAAACTCTTTCTATGAGGCTTCAATAACCTTGATACCCAAGCCACACAAAGATACAACCAAGAAAGAGAACTTCAGACCAATATCCCTCATGAACATTGATGCAAAAATACTCAATAAAATACTGGCAAATCGGATCCAAGAACACATCAAAACAATCATTCACCACGATCAAGAAGGTTTCATCCCAGGGATGCAGGGATGGTTCAACATACGAAAATCCATCAACGTAATCCACCATATAAACAAGCTGAAAAACAAAAATCACATGATCATCTCACTAGATGCTGAAAAAGCCTTTGACAAAATCCAACACCCCTTCATGATAAAGGTCTTGGAGAGATCTGGGATAACAGGGACATACTTAAACACAATAAAAGCCATATACAGTAAACCAACAGCCAACATCAAACTAAATGGACAGAAACTCAACGCAATTCCTCTAAAATCAGGAACAAAACAAGGCTGTCCACTCTCTCCATACCTTTTCAACATGGTACTTGAAGTTCTAGCTATAGCCATACGACAACAAAGGGGGATCAAGGGGATACAAATTGGGAAGGAAGAAGTCAAACTTTCACTGTTTGCAGACGATATGATAGTTTACATCAATGACCCAAAGAACTCTACCAGGGAACTCTTACAGCTGATTAACACCTTCAGCAAAGTGGCAGGTTACAAGATCAACTCAAGAAAGTCAGTAGCCCTACTATATACAGATGATAAAAGGGCTGAAAGAGAAATCAGAGAAACATCACCCTTTACAATTGCCACAAACAACATAAAATACCTTGGGGTAACGCTAACCAAACAAGTGAAAGACCTGTATCGTAAGAACTTTGAATCTTTAAAGAAAGAAATTAAAGAAGCCCTCAGAAAATGGAAAGATCTCCCATGCTCTTGGATAGGTAGGATCAATGTAGTAAAAATGGCAATCCTGCCAAAAGCAATCTACAGATTCAATGCTATCCCCATTAAAATCCCAGCACAATTCTTCACAGACCTTGAAAGAACAATAATCAATTTTGTATGGAAAAACAAAAGACCCAGGATAGCCAAAACAACCCTGTTCAACAAGGCAACGTCCGGAGGCATCACTATCCCTGACCTCAAGCTCTATTATAGAGCTATAGTCCTGAAAACAGCTTGGTATTGGCACAAAAATAGACAGGCAGACCAATGGAATCGAATTGAAAATCCGGGTATTAACCCACACACGTACGAACATCTGATCTTTGACAAAGAAGCTAAAAATATACAATGGAATAAAGAAAGCATCTTCAACAAATGGTGCTGGCATAATTGGAGACTGGCATGTAGAAAAATGCGGATCGATCCATGTTTATCGCCATGCACAAAACTTAAGTCCAAATGGATCAAAGACCTCAACATAAATCCAGCCACACTGAACCTCTTAGAAGAGAAAGTGGGTGGTACCCTTGAAAGAATTGGTACAGGAGACAGCTTCCTGAACATAACACCAGTAGCACAGACAGTGAGATCAACAATTAATAAATGGGACCTACTGAAACTGAGAAGCTTCTGTAAGGCAAAGGACACAGTCAGCAAGACAAAAAGGCAGCCCACAGAATGGGAAAAATATTCACTAATCCCACATCTGACAGAGGGTTGATCTCCAAAATTTACAAAGAACTCAAGAAGCAAGTCTCCAAAACAGCAAAGGACCCAATTAAGAAGTGGGCTGCAGAACTAAATAGAGAGTTTTCAATAGAGGAGTCTAAAATGGCTGAGAGGCACTTGAGAAAGTGCTCAACATCCTTAGCCATCCGGGAAATGCAAATCAAAGCAACTCTGAGATACCATCTCACTCCTGTCAGAATGGCTAAAATCAAAAACACCAATGACAATTTATGCTGGAGAGGATGTGGTGAAAGGGGGACACTCCTCCATTGCTGGTGGGAGTGCCAACTGGTTCAGCCACTTTGGAAAGCAGTATGGAGATTCCTCAGAAAAATGGGAATAAACCTACCACAAGACCCAGCAACTGCACTCTTAGGCATATATCCAAAAGATGCCCATTCATATAACAAAGATGTCTGTTCCACTATGTTCATAGCAGCTTTATTTGTAATAGCCAGAACTTGGAAGCAACCTAGATGTCCCTCACCCGAAGAATGGATAGAGAAAATGTGGTACATCTACACAATGGAGTACTATTCAGCAGAAAAAAATAATGGAATCATGAGATTCGCAGGCAAATGGATGACACTAGAAGAAACCATCCTGAGTGAGGTAACCCAGTCACAAAAAGAGAAACATGGCATGTACTCTCTCATATATGGATTTTAGACATAGATCTGGGGAGTGCCAGCCTACAATCCTATTGCCAGAGAGTCTGGGAAACAGAAACTTCATTTACTGGCTGGTTAATTACTGAGCTGAACTCAAGAAAGCCAGTATCAGAGAGGGAGGACTGATGATCAAAGGGATTAAGACTGGGCTGGTTGAACCCCCAGAAACAGCTGACCAGACAAAGGTTAACTCTTGAATCCCAGGCATCAGCCTGGGAATCCAGCATGGGACTGATCAAGACCCCCTGAATCTGGGTGTCAGTGAGGAGGCCTAGGTAATCTATTGAGCCTTGGACAGCAGATCAGTACCCATCCCAAGTATACACACGGTCTCTGGACTCCCATAGAACAATGTGAGGTGCACTCTCACCCTGAACTCTTGGGGAAGGGTCTAGGCCCTGCCCTATATGAAATGACAGACTATGGACACCCCCATGGAGGGCCTCACCCTCCCTGGGGGAATGAGGGGATAACGGGGGGGATGGGGGAGGGCACGGGAGGAGGGGAGGGAAAGGGAGAGGGACCTCGTACTGACTTGTGAAGCAACCTTGTTTCTTATCTAAATTTAAAATGGAAAATAAAAAAAATATTAATAAAAAAAAAAAGAAACTGAAAGTAGGGGTGTGGGGGGGCATCACAAGTGAGGCTCAAGTTCCCATTTTATCCTTAAGCCCCAGAAGGAACCGTGTCTCTAGAGAAAGATAACTTACAAATTCATAATTGACACAGGTAGAATACTATCAGTAAAGTAACCCCTCCCCACCTCCCCACAGCACCCAGCTGTGGGCCCCAGAGCCTTGCGATTATGTGCATTGCTTTTCTTGGTGTCTCTTTAGATGAAAACAAAACAAAAACCCTCAGCACTTTTATTTTTCTTCTCTAGAGGAAATCAACACTGTATCCGGGTTTCTGTGCCGAGGTACCCTTCTTTCCCCAAGTGCCCAACCAAGAACCCAAGGGCCATCTGCTTCCTGGGGCTCCATTCTTATTCAGTGTGTGGGTGACCCTCTCTAGCATTGTGGGGACACCAGACCTTGAGCAGAAACCCACTTCCCCTTTGGCCTGGGAGCAGGCATCTATGTATTGTTTACTGAAAACAATTCAGTGCTTTAAAGCTTGATAGGGCTCAGATAGGGCTGGCTCACTGAAATACCATGCCTTCCACACCTCCTTTGGCTAGATGCCTCTTCCTGCCCCCTGTGGTGTCTCCCCGATTCTGGGGCCGGAGATTAAACCACCAGCCAGGAGGGTGAGAAGTGGAAAGAATGGTATGTAAATGGATGGCAAAAGTCCTTAAAAAGGGAAGCTCCTTTTTCTTAGAGAGACTTCTCCAGAGATTTCGCCAAAGACTTCTCCTGAGATTTCTCCTGAGAGCTCTCCAAAACTGACTTGGGAAGATAAAGTTTTCTTAAAGCAACCGACCGGTCTCTGTGTCATCTATCCCGACCACCTCGCTACATTCTCGGATGCAGGCCGCACAGCAGGTGCGACATAGCATCCCGCAAAGGAGGTGCTGTATGCCTGATTCATCCCTCTACTTACTTCTTAGAGTGCCACACTCCCGTAGTCGTTAATTTGTAAGGAAAGGAGGCATTTATTCCACAGAGGTAAACCTTTTATTCTAGAAAACTAGGCACTGCAAATGTCCCAAAACTAGAGAAAAGACAGCGATGAGGGTTCCTGGCTCCTATTGACCATTGCAGGCAACTTATTTTGATCCCAACTTTTCGGAAATTTCCATGTTGCGAATTTGACTTAGCCAAGTCCTTAGTAATCTTTCTTCTGTGGGTCCAAGCATGAATAGGCTTGCTGTGGGTTAGGATTAGCTCCTGGATACTGTGTGTTTCTGGGCCTACCTAAGTATCATAAACCTTTCAAGGTCCAAGTATATGAGAGATTTCGCCAAACCCTTACCTTCATAAATACTGTCAGTATGCTGTTACAGCCTTTCTTGAATTTCAGGGGCAAACCCTTTCCCTTGTCTAGAGACAGCGATTAAGTTTGCAGTCACATTGGCTTTCAGGTGTGCTTTGAGCCTTATGCCATAGAGTTTTTGTTACTCACTAAAAAAATAAAAAAAAATACACTTTTGCCCATTGTGGTGGTGCACACCTTTAGTCTAAGCACTCAGGATGCAAATCTCTATGAGTTTAGGCCAGCTTGGCCTACACAGTGAGTTCCAGGCAGACAGGGCAACATAGTGAGACCTGTCTCAAGCAAAAAAATATACCAAGCCCCGCACCACTTCTTCCATCCCATGAACCTCATTTTCTCCTTCCTTCCTTCCTTCCTTCCTTCCTTCCTTCCTTCCTTCCTTCCTTCCTTCCTTCCTTCCTTCCTTCCTTCTTTTGATTTTCAAGACAGGGTTTCTCTGTGTAACAGCTCTAGGCTGTCTTGGAACTCCCTCTGTAGACCAGTTGGGTCTTGAACTCACAGAGATCTACCTGTGTCTGCACACGCCCCAGTGCTGGGATTAAAGGCATGAGCTGCTACCCCCCACCCTTAAGATTTTGCAGTGTATCCCTGGCTGGCCTAGAACACATTTCCGTAGCCTTGAATTCCCTCTATTCCCCCAACCTCTAGCTTCCAAAAGCAATGATAGCAGGTGTTGACCACCACATCCAACAACCTCCACTCTGCTATTGCCTTTTTCCTCTGCAGGTGTTACTAACACGGGCCCAGTTGCTCCTCGTTGTTTTTGCTATAGGTTTTCACTCTCTGGAAAAAAATGTTGATAAGATCAGGGTCTTGGTTCTGCTGGAGGAGCCGAGAAAGGATCGGGCACATGGAGGAACACTTGAAATAAATAAGTGTGAAGCCTGAGCTCCGTGTCCTCCCCCAGACCTAAACACAGACTGATGACAGAGTCAAAGAGCCAAGCAATGAGGGACACTCTCTGTCTCCGTTCCCTAGTACTTGACGCCCTGGGTTACAAAGCAGGGGGAAGGAAAGAGGGGAGTTTCCTTGTTTTTGTAAGGCTACCTCCCATTCTGCCAATCCTGCTGTTCACTGTTCCTACTCCGGGGGTGACTCCCAGGAACAATCTGGCTGGACAAATCGACAGTGTGTTCTCAGGCCACCAGGTCACTTTTTCACTCTCTCTGCCTCCTCCCTCTTCAGTGGAACGTAGTTCTGCCGAGCCCCGGGTGCTCAGGGCAGCACACAGGGGCGGGGAAGCTTGCCTTCCTGGAAGGAAAGGGGCTGCATTTAGATCCCAGGGAAGACACCCGCGGAGAAGCGGGGGTTTGGATAGGGACGTGCCGTGTGATGATGGGCGTCAGTAGTCTGGGCTCTGATAAACTCGAAACTTATATCTGTCCTGCAAGCAGTAGTGAATTTCCCGACAATGAGGGACACGAAGTGGGAGGACCAGCGGGAGAGATTGGAAGCGGTCACTTTTCAACTTCTGGGAGTCTACTGAAAAGTATTTCTTCACCTCGGAAATCTTCAGGCTGGGACACACAAGTAGTGATTTAAGTACGGGTCTTGGGGGTTTCCAACGTTAGCTGTGGTCTGGGAGTCACCCCCGGGGTAGGACAGCCTCAATTCCCACGCAGGACTAACAGCTCCAATTTCACGGAGGGAGGGCAACGTGACGATGCTGATAGTCCCGGCCCCTCCCTCCAAGCCCCGCCCCGAGCCCTTTGAACTTCTGGGCACTGCTCGCCCAAGAGTTAAGCTGATCAGAGTCGGGCGCTCCCTGCAGCTCAGATCAGTTTCTAGACGCCAAAGTGAAGTAGCAGTTAAGTGGAAAAGCCGATGGGATCGTCTTTAAGAACTCGGAGCAGCCGGACGCTGGTGGCGCACGCCTTTAATTTAATCCCAGCACTCGGGAGGCCGAGGCAGGCGGATCTCTGTGCGTTCGAGGCCAGCCTGGTCTACAAGAGCTAGTTCCAGGACAGGCTGCAAAGCTACAGAGAGAAACCCTGTCTCGAAACAACAGCAGCAACAAAAAGAGCAACAGCCCAAACCCAGTCGCCTAGAGTAGGGAGTCCAGGGGGAAGAGGAGCCAGGCAGTTAAGACAAACACAAGGCTTCTCCAAGCTGGGGGGCGTCCGAATAGCCTAGGGACTTGGCCCCAGCCCCGCGGGCGCGGCGCGTTGCATCAGGCGAGCTGGGATCCTGGGATCCCCGGGAGCTCGGGGCTGGAGCCCTCCTGTGGGTCGCTCCGTGGATTTGTGACGTGCGGCAGGCAGCGGCGGTGACGGGGCCAGCACACAAAGCCGGGAGGTCCGGGCGGAGGAGCCCAGGCCGAGAGTCCCGACCGGATGGGGGGAGGGAACGGGGAGCGAGGCGCCCCCGGGCGCCCGGGCTCCCCGCAGCATTAAAGTGAGCTCCCAGACAGCGGCGGGGGGCCGGCGGAGGGCGGGGCGCGATCGCCCGGCGCGCGCCTGGCTGCTGTGGCCTCGCTGGCCGCCCGCGCGCCCGGCCCGGCGGGGGATAGCCACGCCCACTCGGGGGTGGAGCCGCGGCCCCCGGAGGCTCCGCAGCTGGCGACGCCCGGGTCCCGGGCGGGGGCTGTGGCAGCAGCTGCAGCGGCGGCGGCGGCGGCAGCGGCAGGAGCTGCTGCAGCAGCGGCGGAGGCTGCTTCTGGACTCCTTGGGGTCCCGCAGTCGCAGCCCCAGTCCGGAGGCTCGGGGCGGTGCGTTGGGAGCTGCCGCCGCTGCTGCTGCTGCGGACCCCCGGCCGCCACTCGGGCCCCCGCCGCCACCGGGGCCCCGGATGCCTTCAGCACTCCAGTCGCCCCTGCTGGAGAGCGTGCCCCAGCCTGGACGCCGCCCCCGGCCCGGTCTCCACTCCTCCGCCGCACCTCCCATGACAGCTCCCGCACGAAGATGGCTGCGAAGGGCGCGCACGGCTCCTACCTGAAGGTGGAGAGCGAGGTGGAGCGCTGCCGCGCCGAGGGCCACTGGGACCGCATGCTCGAGCTGGTCCGGCATCTGCAGACGCTGGGCATTTCCGGCGGCGGCGGTAGCAACCGGCGAAGCAGCCCGAGCGGCAGGTTCATCTCTCTGGACACCGGTGAGTGAAGGAAGCTGGGCAGGTTCGCCGGCTGCGAGCGCGCCGGGAGCACCGCCTCCTCCAGGAAGCGCTGCTGCTCGACCGACCGTCCCGAGCCGGCGCTACCCACCCGCAGCCGAGGCAGTTAGGAAAGCCCTTCTGTCCGGGGGGTGGGGTGGGGTGGGGATCACATGCAGATTGGGTGTTTGGAGAGAAAAAGTTTGTGCCCTCTGCGCTTTAAGGGCATGTAGGTAACCCTACGGTGAAATGGAGGTATCAGAGAAGTGCATTGGACCGGGCTCTGGCCACCCTAAACTGCCTACACTCCCTCATGCTGAGTTTGTTTGTTCCCGTGTCTTCCCTTAACTTTTCCTTCAAACCGAGAACCGAGCTCTGCCCACAGCAGACTTTGACCGAGGCTTGTCGAGCGCCCGGGTAAGTCCGGGAAGAAGCCGGCGAGCCTCAGTTTCTTCTCCAGTGGCGGACACTGGCCCTATCCAGCCCTGACAGTCAGTGGCTTTAGCAGTAGGGCTGGTTTAGCTGGGCTGGGCTCTCTTCTCGTGCTGGGGCGGGAAAGCACCCTGATGGGGCAGAGGGAGAACCCCGCCCAGTCTCCAGCCCCAGATCCTGTTTCGGGTGCTTTGCTGCTGCCTTGAGAGCGGTTCAGAGCCACCCCTCTTCCCGCCGCCGCCCCACGTGTACACACCTACCTTTTCTGAAAGAAGCAGATAAAAAGCGTGTATATAAAGAGTTTCCCAACACCACCCAGCCCAGGACGCCTCTGTAGGAGAGATGGAATGATTATAATGACAGAAATAGCCTGTGCCATTGCTTACTATGTGTCAGACAGTTCTGGGGACTTTCATCAAGCAGTCACTCCTCACCACTATTCCTACTTGCGGCCCCTCCGTACTCTATAGGTAAATAACTCCATCATCCCGCCAGGAAGTGTGAAATCTGAACCCAGGATCCTAAGTGCGTCTTTTCGTTTGTACTGTGTGCTCAAAGATGCATAGACCAGAATGCCCACCCTTGCAGAGCGTCCAGAGCGGGTAGGGGGCAGGATGGTGTGCAGTTGCCGATTGGACTGTAGAGCTCAGAGGAAGCTACAGACCTCGCAGCAGTCCTCCTGATGTTTGAGAAGCGCAAGGTGTTTGCCCAAGGAAAGTGCTGCGTGCAGGGATACCAAGAGGCTCTCTTCCAGGGCTCAGCGGGAAAATCGCAGGAACCCCTTCTCGTGGGCCTGGTGAGGGTGAGACTGAGAATTGTCCAGCACGGGTGTTGGTTTCAGGGTAGTGAGGTGTGGCAATCTGCGTGAGGCTGAGCCCCACCGAGCAAGGTGCTGGGCCCAGACAGGAAGCAGGGCCTCGGAGGAGTTGCTTTTCCTAAGTGTTCTTTAGAGATTCCAGGGAGGCTCAGCACTTGGCTAATCAGTGTCCAGGGAGGAAAAGGCTAGGGAGTTGAAAAGGGAAGGGAAGAATGGAGTCAAAGATGGACTTTAAAACCAGACAGGGTTAAACCCTAACCCTAACCTTAACCCTAACCTGGGAGGCAAAGGAAGAGGGCAGTTTTGAGTTTGAGGCCTCTTAGCTGTGTTGTGCATTGGTGAATTTCTTTCACAAAATATGCCCCAAACTAAGAGGTTGGAGCTGAGTATGGAGTTCCTGGGTTTGATGCTCAGCACCAACGGCAACCAGGAGCAACTTTCAGTTCTTAATATGCTTGCCCTAGGTACCACGTTTCCCAAACCTAACCAGGTCTCACCTTCTACAGAACCCCTTTGGGAAACCTAGGTACAGCATCAGTTAAATTCTCACTAATCATGCTGAAGTTAGGAGTTCTCTCCACATCTCTGATGTGGGACCCCAAGGGTAAGAGGTCACATAATGTGCACATTGGTAGAGCCTGTTCATGCACGAGCTGGGGCCTGAAGCTTGAGTTGTGTTTAGCGTGAGAACTGACCCATATAAATGGAGAGACTGACCAGCGAAGACAGGTGGCCTTTCCTTAGCTCTGTGGATAACTTTTCTCTCGTCAAATCTAGATACACTTTCCCAACCTACACACATATGCACATGTGTGCACTTACATGCACACAAGCACTATCCAGAGGAAGGAAAACAAATGGCAAGAACATTTTTGGATTGACTGTTATTTCCATTCTCTTTCTCTGGATTTCTTAGCTACTAAAGAGAATGGGAACCTATATTTTGGGGAGAATAGTGTTGGCACTAATCCCCCTAACTACAGCATAGGAAGGATAATTGTTTTTTTTAATTAATTAATTAATTAATTAATTAATTTTGTGGATGTAACAGCACACATCTTTAATCTCAGCACCGGGAAGAGGGCAGAGACAGAAGGATCTCTGAGTTTCAGGCCAGCCTGGGCTACATAGTGACACCCTGACCACCCCCATCCCCAAAGCTGGGGGAGCATCTATCTTTATTTTTAATTTTGTATATTTTAATTATGTGTATATGTGCATGTGACTGTGTATACAAGAGTGGAAGTGCCCATGGAGACCAGAAGGTGTTGAATCTCCTAGAGCCAGAAGTCTATTAAAACCTCACCTGTCAAGCCAGGTGGTAGTGGTGTACACTTTTAATCCCAGCACTCGGGAGGCAGAAGCAGACTGATTCTGCCAAAAACCAACCAAACAACAACAAAAAAAAAAACACTTCACCTGTCCTGTCAGACTCTTTCAGACCTGATGGTGACATAATGTGGAAAAAGGTAGAAGGTTCTAAGGGAGGGGTGGGTGAGCCCCAGAGGTCCCCAGAACTTTCTGGAGAGATTGAGTGGCCTCAGAACCTAGATGTCAGGGGGTGAGGAGGGGGTGGGGGGTTCTGGCTCCTGGGCAGGTTGACTGAAGGTACAGAAACTGAAAAGGAACAGCCCCAGGCCCTTTTCCTGACAGAGGAGGCTGCTCCCACCCTAGGGAGGTAGTTACTACCTGTGTGTGTGTGTGTGTGTGTGTGTGTGTGTGTTTCAAACTCACATCCAATGTCGATTTGGGGAGCCTGGGAGAGGGGAACTACAGAGCACTGCCTGTGGCGATGTGGTCTGGCCGTGTGAAAACAAAACTGCCCCAGTATTTTGATTTGATTTTTTAAAACAACTCCCTCCATTATTTGGGGGGCAGGTGTGCTTGAGGCAGAGCGTTCGTACGGAAGCCGGTTCTCTCCTTCCACTGATTAGGCTCTGGGGACCTAGTTCAGGCGTGCTGACAAGTTTTGGTTGAGCTATCTTGAAGCCATCCAGTGTTTTAATTTTGCTAACACTTTGCCTGTGAAACATTTACAAAATACTTTTAGAAAAAAGAAGGAAGCCCATCTTTTTAGCAGCCAGCTTCAGGAGTTATTAACTCATGAACACTCTTTTTTAAAAATCAACTTACATTTTAAGTTGGCTCCTGGTGTGTGTGTGTGTGTGTGTGTGTGTGTGTGTGTGTGTGTGTGTAGCCAGTCACCATGTGGGTCCTGGGGATCAAACACAGCTTGTCAGGTTTGATAGGAGGCACCTTTCCTTGCTCAGCCATCTTGATGATCCTTGTGAACTGTGGTTCCTCAGCCCATTGCTGTCCCACTAATTCAGTATGCATCGGTGAAATAAGAGCCCATTAAAAAGATATCCACGATACCACTACCTTCTCGCAAAGCCCCCGTCTGCCGGTTTTGTTTCTTAGCTGAATGATTTGTTTCTTCGAGTAGGAAGGTTGTTTTAAACACAGGGGCAGTTGAGTGTCTCAGCAAGCATTCTCTCTCACCATCCCCTCACAAGGCTGATAGTGGAAGGCCCCAGTCACGGCAAGCCTTTGGGTAGAAGCCACAGAAACTCCCTTGCCAGCCTGATGTGGAGGACACACTTGACCCACTAGCTACAAATGGGCACATGTGTTTTCCAAATGTGAGGGCCAGGCGGGAGGCCTTAGCTCCCCAGGGAAGCGCTGGGACCTGCCCCTTGAGAGCTCAAGAAGCCTGAGTGGAGAGTAGCTGCCACAGGTGTTCAGGACAGGTCACCGGAGGGGATGCGTCGACCACTCAGTGAGGCCTGTTTACTAACGGCAAGCATGGGGTAGGGTTGCCACGGGTCTGTCATAACCCTGACCGGGAGAAGCTGGATGCTCTGACCCGGGCCTGACCTTTGGAGGACAGGAGTGTGCTTATTCACCCAAACTCACTTGACAAACTGAAGACTGAGGACTTGGGGTTCCCCGGGTGCCCTTTAGTTTCATAGAACGATCAGTGAAGAACTGTAGGATGGGAAGAAGGGGGTGGGAGAGCAAGGAGAAGGGGAATCGGGAGCGAGGGAAATAGGATGAATTCTGACACCTGTGAGGGGCTGGGAGGGAGGCTGCCTCCCCGAGGAACAAGAGTAGACAGCTAGGGGGGCTGGAGACGGCTCTGGTGGAAGCCACTTCAGTCTCTAACATCACACACCACACACAAAAACAGTGCTGGCTACCAGGTTGGTAAGGTGCGAGCCGCCTGCCCCGGCTGTGGGATTTACCACGGCTTTCAGCTCAGCCATGGAAGATTGCAGACTGTTCTTTAGCTCAGGGGCTAAAGGTGCTTGTCAAGTCTGATGATCTAGGTCCATCCTTGTACACAGGTGGTGAAAAGTGAGACTCAGTGGACTCCTTACAGGTTGTCCTCTAACCTCCACAAGCCAGACATGGCTCAGCCTGTGAGACCACTCCACATTGCACACATTAAGTGAATGTTTGTTTTTGTGTATTTTAGTTATCAAGATCTCTGCTGGGAGATGCGGGAGTGACTTCTTGTTTGCCTGTTGGCTACAACCCTGACAAAATCGCTAGACTTTGTGAACTACAATGAGTCTATTGTCCACCTTTTAGGGCTGTGCGGGTTAAATAAAACTATATGATAAGACGCCGGGCACTTAGTAGGCCCATGACAGATACTAACATCCTTTTCACAGTCCTATTCCCTTGGAGTTTAGAGCAGTGCTCATCACTTAGGAGAGGGGCTAGTTTTGGGTTAAGCCCCATCTGCGCCCATCTTTTCTAAAGAAACAAAGGCTCTACAAAAACGAAAGAAAAAATACACCTTCTTTTCCACCTTCTTTCTGATTTTTTTTTCCTTAACCAATCGATTCAGTCAATTCAGCAGTGCTTTGTCTGGGTTCTACCCATGCGCTCAAGTTTTAGCACATGTTGAGGGGGTGTCCCACGCGGAGACCACGCTGGGCGGTCGAGGCTTTAGAGGGTGCTCAGTTTGTGGGCAGGGGCCCGTTCTGGGGTTGAAGAAGCAAGTTTCTTTTGGCATGAAAGGTATCCAGACGAGGAGCCAGGAGCTCTGGGCCCGCTGGGTGAACAGCAGAGGCGGCTGGCACTGCATTGAGGTGTCCAGTTAAGCTTCAGAGGGTGGAGAGGCTCCTGCAGCTAAGGGGCGGGACCCTCTCGCCGAAGGAGCCCAGGGAGGGACACAGTTCCTTCAAGTTGGCTTGGAACCCTGCTGTGGCTTTTACAAAGCGAGGCAGAGCCCCGAGCTACCGTGCGCGAGTCCTTCCTAGACTTCCGCCACTCATCAGGGTTGGGATTTGGAAATGAAGGCCGCCTTCCAGCCCTGGGTTGATTTAAATTTTATTTTTGAGTAGGTAGTATATTCCCGTAGTTCAAACCTACCAAAGGTGCCACAGAGTGGAAAGCCCCTCTGTGTCTCCAGCCTGTTCCCAAGGTGTGGGGTGTGTGTGTGTGTGTGTGTGTGTGTGTGTGTGTGTGTGTGTGTGAGTGTGTGTGTGTGTGTCTGTCACTTGAGTGGAGAAACAGTGGCTTATGACTGCCTGCATTCTGCTCACACACATACCCCTTTTTTTGGGGGGGGTCTCACTTGTGGAAATCTGATACTGTTCTGTCACTACCATGATCTGCTCTCTCTGCTTCCTTCTTTCAAAGACGCGGTCTCACCATGTGACTCTTGCTGGACAGTGGCACACGCAACGCTTCCTCATTCCTTTGTGTGTGTGTCTGCAGGGTGCCCCTTGTTAGGTACACACAGAATTTTAGTTAACCGCCCATTGGTGGACGGAGTGAAAAGGTAGGGTAGACTGGATGTTCCCAGAGACTGTGGAATTGCCAAAGCTCCCCACATCCATCCATCTGGCTTCCTCTCCTGACAGCTGTCTGATTCACTAGACAGGCATTTATTAGGCTCTTCCATCAAATGGTTCCTCATCCTGGGTGATGGGCAGGCAGTGGGCACAGCCACCGGAGGCTGTTGGACTTTAAGCTCTGCACACCAGACATCTGGCTCGAGTGTGTGTGTGTGTGTGTGTGTGTGAGTGAGTGTCCCTGTCCGCCCCTCTGTCACAGGTAGCAGGTTTGTGGTGGTGATAAGATTGGGATTTTATTGCGGTAGGGCAATCAAGTAGTCTAAAGCTAATTGCCAGGTAATGAGGTATGCAGATGAGCCCCCCCCCGTGAGAGAGGAGTAACAATAAAAGCCCCGACCGCCCAGTGACCTGCCTTGCTGCACAAGAAACCGTGCATGGCGTGGGCTGCTAGGCCATCCCAAGCCACACTAAATTCACTAAAGATGGGGCAAATCAATTGTCTCGACCTCAGGAACCAGGGGTGTGAACTGTGCTGCTAACCCACACCATACAGGTTCCCTCTTCCACGGTTTGGCTGGGTCCTTTTCTTTTTTAGATTGGTTCCTTCTTTGCCACCTAGACTGGCTTAGAACCCCCTGCAGTCCTCAGAGATCATGGGAAATGCATCTTTTATCTCTTGGAACTGAGCCATTCGTGTGCTGGGCAGGGGCAGTTAAGGGCCCAGGAGGCACACCGTGTGTGTTCGAGGACTCAGGGGTCCGTGTCCTGCTTTTCAGATGACTTGGGGAAACTGCTGCTGGCGGAGGCCCTCCTGGAGCAGTGCTTGAAGGACAACCACGACAAAATAAAAGACTCCATCCCTTTGCTGGAGAAGAGTGAGCACAGGCTAAAAGAAGCCAAAGATCACCTGAGCAGCGTCCTGAACAATGGGAAGCTGCCCGTGAGTCTCCGGGTTATCTTGTTCCAAAGGTCAGGGCGGGGCCGGGGTCTCTAGGCAGCGGGTGTGCTCAGGTGCGGTCCTCTGATGGAGAGGAGATGGGGCGGGTAGTCCTGAGGTGCCTCCTCCCGTATTCTTGACCCTACAATCTGGGTGGTCCCTGACGTCCCGGCTAGCACACTTCTGTGGAGATGAGTGAAAGTTCGCCATCGTGCTAACTTCTGCTATCCGGGGGGCTCAGGAATTATCGCGCTATTTATGGAGGCTTCCCAGGTACTTTTTACAATGGCATGCCATTGGCCTGGCTTCTGTGACCTGGGAGAGGCGGCCATGTAGCAAATATGGCTGCATCCGCTGTGACATCTCAAACTCTGATGTTCCCCGCAACTTCTCGGTGCTGTCTCCAAAGAACTAGAGTAGAAATACAACCGCCAAGAAACTTGGACTGTTTGAAGGATGGCTTCACTTTCAGAGTGGAACGCTTTCTCGTCTGTTCTTTCCTATTGGGCATCTTTGTGAGCATACAGGGACATGAGGCAGAGACAGGACAGGTGACTGTTTAGCAGGGGGAGCTTTATCCTAAGCTGAGGAAGTCTTACAGGTACCCTTCCACTTAGCCAGGATTTGCGATTCTGACTGTTTAGGTCAACAGACCAAGAACACTTCAAATCAGTTAGGGTAGCTGGCTTCCGATGTTGCCAAGTGAAGATAGGGAGAAAAAAACCTAACCAAATATAGCAGTAGAACTATATGGTTACCATTGCTCCATCAGAGAGAAAGACAGCTTGACAATAAAGGTCAAGATAGATATACTTTTTGCCACCAAGAGCAGCTCTTAAAGTAGTAAATATTTCATTTTAGGAGTCATTCACTGTATTGTCGTCTCCCACCCCTAACTTAGCGGATGCCATGTTGTAAGCTGTCATTAGTACACAGGGGTCTACCAGCAGCCACACACACACACACACACACACACACACACACACACACACACACACACACACACACACATCATTCACTGATGGCGTCCTTCCGAGCCGTCACTGCCCCTTCACCCCCGTGCATGGTCGTAATAACTGCCCATGGCCTGCATTTGTCTTGCTCTTTTCTCAGGGGCAGGTCAAAGCTGTGCTCTAGACTTGACCCTACTAATGCAGCTTCCTGGGATGGGAAGCAAGGCATGGCTGCTATGAGCTTCCCTTCACCCACAGGGAAGATGGGGCTGGGTAGGGAGGACGGGAGCCTGTAGCTTGAGACCAGAATGTGGAAGGACAAAGACCTGTGGGCTAGGTCCCTCTGGGGATGTGTCACCTGTGACCCTGACCCAGGAAGGGGGTGGCCTCTTCGGGGAAACAAACAAATGGCCTTAAAAACAAAGACAAAACAAAAAACAGCCTTTGAGAGTTAACAGTAGTCCGAAGAGGGTACTTCTCAAGGCATTGTGAGGTGTTGTTTGTTTTTATTCTCTTCTACTCTTTTTGGAGTTTTGCTCGTTTTGGGGGTCCTGCCATCCAACTCCCAAATAAATCACATGGAGGCTTATACTTTTTTACAAATGCCCGGCCTTAGCTTGGCTTGTTTCTTGCCAGCTTTTCTTAAATTATCCTGTCTATCTCATGCCTCTGGCTTACATCTTTGTCTAGTCTGTATACTTCTTTCTCCGTGGCTGGTGGAGTAGCTGGGTGGCTGGAGTAGCTGGGTGGCTGGAGTAGCTGGGTGGCTGGAGTAGCTGGGTGGCTGGCCCCTGCCGTCCTCCTCTCTTTGCTCTCTTGCTCCTTCCTTCTCTTCCCAGATTTCTCCTCCTCCTTATCCTCTCTGCCTGCCAGCCCCACCCAGCCTTTCTCCTGCCTTGCTGTTGGCTCTTCAGCTCTTCCTTAGACCATCAGGTGTTTTAGACAGGCAAAGAATCACAGCCACACAGAGTTAAACAAATGCAGCATAAACCAAAGCCACACACCTTAAAATAATTTTCGGCAACAGCGAGGCATTGTGGGGACTTAACAGAAGGGAGCTTCCTGGGTGCTGGGGAGGCTTCCAGGAGGAGATGGGGCTGAGGGGACAGATGACCGTGTGGCCAGGCATGGGGAAGGTTTTGAGTGAGTGAAGGAATGGCGGAATGGCTGTTTTCCAAAGCCCGAGAGAGTAGTGGGGATGGAGAATTTGGCTTCCCTGGGGCTTGGCTCTGCCTCACCCCGTGTCTCTTACTTGGTCTCTGAGGGAGGATGATGAGACTTGTGGAGGCCTGCCCTGGGATCAAGATACCTTGACCTACCTACCCACTTGCAGACTGGAAATCACCCTCCTGCCAGTGGGAGAGGTTAGCGCCTGGTACCAGAACTTCATCTACAGACTGCCCTCGTGCTAAGGGCAGTGGCCGGAGCCTGGGCTAAAAGGCCAGCTGTGTACAAGGCAGTAGCAGGCGCTTTTAAGAGGTGGGAATCTTCAGAGTAGAATAGACTCACGTCTAAAGCTAGAGTTGACGAGTTCAGGACTCCCACCCTTCCAGACCCTCTCAGTCAGCAGTACTGACTGAACTGACAGTAAACACATTCCCTGCTAGGGTAGCTTGGCCAGGGCCAAGCAGACCAGCTGAATCCCTAAGGAAGCCTTGAGAGTCCTGAGTGGGTAGAGATTTGCGTATAAACAGTGCTACAGAGAGCAGGGTTTGGATTAGGAATTTTGGGTCTCCCAGGTGCTGCTAATATAGCTGGGTCCCCTTCTAAAAATCCTGCTGTAGGGGCGCAGGTACTGACTTTGGGGTCCTCATGGGCTCTTTCTAAAGCTTTTCATCTACTTTCAACACACACACACACACACACACCACAGTGTAGACAGTAGACTCAGGTGTGGAGGCCGTGGGCACAGGCATCATGGGGGCCTTCCTGGAGGAGGAAGGAGAGTTCTGAGAAGGGTCTTAGGCAGTAGAATGGCATGGTGGGAGCTTTGGAGCAGGAACGGCTAACACATCTCTGTCCTTGCAGCCACAGTACATGTGCGAGGCCATGCTGATCCTGGGCAAGCTGCATTATGTGGAGGGCTCGTACCGGGACGCCATCAGCATGTATGCACGGGCTGGGATTGATGACATACCCATGGAGAACAAGCCCCTGTATCAGATGCGGCTCCTGGCAGAGGCGTTTGTCATCAAAGGTAATTGTGCACACCTGTTTGGGCCTCCCCCACCGTCCAGCTGGTCCACTCTGGTCTGGGGTGTCTAGAGCAGCAGCAGCATAGGGTAGTGGGCCTGCAAGGTCACGAACAGATGTTAACCCCAGGCTGTGGCTACACACTGTTATTCAGGGTAGCTTGGGTCTCAAGGGACTCTGTTAACTCAGGTTCTTAACCTGGGCTTTGTTGAGAACTAGTTACCAAACTGATGCCCTTGGGCAAACTGCCTCTTCACCTTTCCTGGCTTCTGTTGACTTGTTTGTAAAAGGAGGTTGCGATACCAGCCCTCCCAGGGTTCTCATGACCAGCCAAGTTGTATAACCAGGTCAAGAAAAACCTTAAAGGGTGTGCCAGTTCTTGTCAGGCCTGCCCTAATAACTGACACTGCTGGGGTCTGTCACTCTCCAGGTGTGGGGCCCCTGTTGGGGACTGTGGATACCCAGTGGTAGACTTGCTGTCCTGGAGGAGCTTCAACCCCCCCAGGGCAAGGGCCCAGGATCAGATCAGGGAAAGGAGTTTCATGAAAGGGTCTGGTTCCCAGCTGTGATCTCGATCTCTCTCTCTCTCTCTCTCTCTCTCTCTCTCTCTCTCTCTCTCTCTCTCTCTCTCTCTCTCTCTCTCTCTCTCTCATATACACACACACACTCTCTCTGTCTCTCATACACACACACACTCTCTCTGTCTCTCTCATACACATACATACACTCTCCCTCTCTTTCTTTTCCTCTCCTTCCCTCCCTGACTCTCTCCCTCTCTCTTTCTTTCTCTCTCTCATACACACACACACTCTCTCTCTTCCCCAGCACTCTCTCTCTCTCTCTCTCTCTCTCTCTCTCTCTCTCTCTCTCTCTCTCTCTCTCTCTCTCTCTCTCTCTCTCTCTCTCTCTCTCTCTCTTTCATGCACATACACACACACTTTGTGCCCTGGGAAGGGCCTGCCGTTAGTCTTAGTGGCAGTCAAATCCCTACCTCCCATACTGCTGGTGAACTTCTGGGATGTTTGACCATCTCTCTATTCCAGTAAAATCAACCCTCAGAGAAAAGTCTAGAAAAGCCACCTGTACTCCTATTGGATTTGGAGCCTGGCAGTGGTAGAGTATGTGTTACTCTAGTTCTACATGGGGAAACTGAGGCCTGGAGAGGAAACGTGCCTTACCCAAAGTTACCCAGATGGATCGAGGGCCAGAACCTCCAGTCTGTGGTGCTGGCATTGGAAAGTGTATGTTCCCTCCCTGTCTCGACACAGACACGAGTCCTCTATGGGCTTCGGGTCCTCATGGGAGTAATTGTAATATCTGTGGACGACCTGGACTCTGGCTGGAGGGGCCTTGAGGTTCCTGAGTCGTTTCCCTATGGAGTCCACATCATCCTAGAAAGTCTACCGCGTGGTTCTCCCTGGGCAGGTGGGCTGGAGGGCAGGTGCCCGCATGGTGAGGCCCGGTCTGAGCGGGTCTTTATCTTCTGCTTGCTCCCCTCCTCTGTGCCCGCGGCACTGGCCAGTCTTGGGAAGGGATCGCTGTCTGGTGCTCAGGTCTCCGGGGCCTTTGGGTACCACTTGAGCTGTGGATGCCCTGAACTGGACATCCCCCCTGGGGCTCCTTTCCAGTCCTTTCTCCTACCGGCCTTGCTCAGTACATATTGCTCTCTGTGTCCTGCTCTCTACTCTAGCATGCCTCCAGCTTCTTGGGGGAACACAGTCCTGGTGGTCAGAGGTCCTGCCAGGGAGGTAAGGATCCGCCATTGCTCTCGTGGGCTGCTCGGTTGCAGGCTATGCTGGCTCCCCTTCCCTCAGTGACCGCATGTGACCCACCCCTGCCCCTTGCCTGACTCCTCTCTGCTTGTCCTCCCTGTCCTGTTGCAAAGACCACACCCGCTGCTTGGCATGATGGGGTTCGCCTGAGCCTGTGTGTGCCCGAGGCCATCAGTGTGTGCATGCTGTGAATTAACCCAGTCTGTGGGGTCTGGTGGGCCTCTTTACCCAGAGGACACAATGGAGGTGGGAAGGGTTGGTTGTTGGGACTGACTTCATTTGTGAATATGGGTATAGTGACAGCAGGGGCCCCAAGCTCACGGAGCAATGTGCTAATAGTGTTATATCCTCACTCCAAGTCAGGTATGGCCTCACGTGAATCTGCAGACCCCTGAGTCGGTGCTCTCTTCTTCCCATGCTACACGTGAGGGGCTGAGGTTGGGGCAGGTGGCTCCTGCCAGAGCCCCAGGCACAAGACCGGAATCTGGGCAGCCAGACCTCACAGACAACCCCTAATGTAGTGCTCAGAAGTCTAGGTGGAAAAGGGTTAGAGCAAATCCTTGTGTTAGAGATAAGGAAACAGGTTGATGGAAGGGAAGCCATTAACCCAGTACTGCAGTTAGCTTCTATTGGGACTAGCATCTTCCATGACCCAGAAGCCTGTCAGTTTCGGCTCTTTCTGATTCTGGGTGGCCTCTTACGAGCCAGACTGGCCCAGTTCCAGCACTTGTGGCTGCCAGACTATAGCTTTCTTTTTCCTTTTCCATGTTTGTGTGCTTGTGTTTGTGTTATATGCAGGTATGTATGTGTGGATGCGTGCGTGCATGTGTGTGTGTGTGTGTGTGTGTGTGTGTAGGTTCTCATGCATGTATATGAACACATGTATGTGGGGCTCTAGAGCTGACGTTGGGAGCCATCTTCAATTACTATATTCATGGAGGCAGGGTCTCTCATTAAACTCAGAGCTTGCCCTGAGGATCCTGTCTCTACCTTCTGAGACTGGGATTACAGGCAGGCTGTCAAGCCCACCCAGCGTTTCTGTGGGTTCTGGAGATCCAAGCTTTGGTCTTTATGTTTGTGCAGCAAGGCCTTTAGGCACTGAGCCAACTCTGCAGCCCAGGACAATTTGAGGGGCTTCCATTTGGTGCTACCCAGTGCATACCTGGCTAAGAGGGAGGGAGCACACAGGACTTCTGTGTTGGAGGGGAGCCTGAACTCACCAGCCTGGGAGGCTTGATGGGGCCAGATGTGAGCCGCTGTTCTTCTAGGGTTCCAGACGGGCTCCTGAGCTGTCTGTCCCATCCTCCAAGATGTGATAGCACACCCAGCACCCTCCCCTTCAGAGCAGAGGGACTTGGCAGTGTGGCCCTCAGAGCATCTAGGCTATGAGATACACCTCCTAATCAGACCCTTGTTCCCAGGGAGGTAGAGATGCTGACTTTAAACCTCACTGGGGTCCTTGAGAGAGGGCTGGTTGTAGTAGTCTTGGGTTCCTGGTGTTCAGAGAGCAGCATGTATAACACATACATGTCTATAGGAAGGGGAATGCATGACCACTCACCTTCTCTAAGGATAACACAAACTTGTCTATGGGATGGGGAATGCATGACCACTCACCTTCTCTAAGGATAACACAAACTTGTCTAGGGATGGGGAATGCATGACCACTCACCTTCTCTAAGGATAACACAAACTTGTCTAGGGATGGGGAATGCATGACCACTCACCTTCTCTAAGGGTAACACAAACTTGTCTATGGGATGGGGAATGCATGACCACTCACCTTCTCTAAGGATAACACAAACTTGATTATGGGATGGGTAATGCATGACCACTCACCTTCTCTAAGGATAACACAAACTTGTCTATGGGATGGGGAATGCATGACCACTCACCTTCTCTAAGGATAACACAAACTTGATTATGGGATGGGGAATGCATGACCACTCACCTTCTCTAAGGGTAACACAAACTTGTCTAGGGATGGGGAATGCATGACCACTCACCTTCTCTAAGGGTAACACAAACTTGTCTAGGGATGGGGAATGCATGACCACTCACCTTCTCTAAGGGTAACACAAACTTGTCTAGGGATGGGGAATGCATGACCACTCACCTTCTCTAAGGATAACACAAACTTGATTATGGGATGGGGAATGCATGACCACTCACCTTCTCTAAGGATAACACAAACTTGTCTATGGGATGGGGAATGCATGACCACTCACCTTCTCTAAGGATAACACAAACTTGTCTATGGGATGGGGAATGCATGACCACTCACCTTCTCTAAGGATAACACAAACTTGATTATGGGATGGGGAATGCATGACCACTCACCTTCTCTAAGGGTAACACAAGCTTGTCTATGGGATGGGGAATGCATGACCACTCACCTTCTCTAAGGATAACACAAATTTGTCTAGGGATGGGGAATGCATGACCACTCACCTTCTCTAAGGATAACACAAACTTGTCTATGGGATGGGGAATGCATGACCATTCAGTTTCTCCAAGGGTAAATGTCGGGTTCATTTAGAAACACTGGAGGACTAGTAAGGTGGCCCTCTGGTTTGGTGGCTTTCCCAGTGGGTGGGGCTCTTGTCAAGTAAGATGTCTTAGTCGCTTTTCTATTGCTGTGAAGAGGCCTTGACCAAGGCCAGTCTTATAAAAGAAAGCATTTAACCGGGGGCTGGCTTACAGTTGTCATTGTGGTGGGAACACAGCAGCAGGCAAATGTGGGCTGGAGAAGTAGCTAGGAGCTGCATCCTGACCCTGACCCCCTGGTGTGAGAGAGTCTGGGCCCAGCGTGGGCTCTTGAAACCACAAAGCCCATCCCCAGTGACACACTTCCTCCAACCTCCTGACCCATCAAAGAGTTCCACTCCTCAGTGACCAAGCATTCAAATGTGTGAGCCTAACGGGGCCAGCCGTTCTCATACAAACCCCCACACCCGATGGCCTTAGTTCAGTCCTGGGACTCGGAAGGTGAGAGGAGAGAACTAACTTCTGACAGTCGTCCTCTGGTTTCCATGCTGTGTGCACGCAGACCAGCACATGTGTAGAGAAGCCAAGAACAGCGCAAACATCCACTCCCTCCACTAAAGTAGAAGGACACGCTGATGAAAAGACCTTGCACTGCTGACATTCTGTCCCTTTGCTTCCTCCTGAGTCACTGTCCTCACTGGTCGTATCATTCTTTGTTTTGCCTGAACCCCAGCATTGCATTGGCACAGTTTAAGTGCCCCCTGCACAGGACTTTCCTGGGTCATTCAGCCTATAGCCTCTCCTCCGCCAAGCTCACTCAGAACTTTTGGTAGTGTGTTTACCCTCCTCTGTCCGCTCCGTGGGCTCCTTCCTCCAGAAGTGTGGCCCCTAGTGTTGTTTCTTGAGGTCTCTGGCCCACATCCCACTAAGAAAAGTATGACTTACCAGTAGTTGGTTAAGCAGACGCCTGTTGGAGTTGCCACAGGTGAACATCTGGGTCCAATCCCCTGTGGGAACAGTGGGCAGGTGTGATATACATCCTAGGAGGAGGTAGGTATGCCAGCACTGGTGGCATGGGCTCCCTGGTGCCACTCCTTCCTGTCCAGTCTTTGCTCAGGAGGTCTTAGCATCAGGGGAGAGAGCCACCTCTAGAGAGCAATAAATAGAAACCCCAGAGAAGGCTGTCCATGGCAGCTTACGGCTGTAGATTCTGTGTGGCCGTGATGTCTTGGCCACTTGTCTGTCCCCAGACCTGTATCATTAGAGGCTCCGCCCTGACTCTCAGCCTTTAAGGGGACAGTTTGTGAAGGATGATGGGCTGTTGCTGCTGCTACTACTGGGAGCCTCTCCCTCTACTGTGAGTGGAACACCTCTGATGTTCTTATGGTCTCCACAGGTAGAGGCCTTGTCTGCAATTTTGGGACTGTTTGGTTTTGGGATCCCCTAGAACTCTTGGTTATTGGCCTTTGGCAGTTGGCACCTGATCCACGTTGAGAAACCCGAGCCACTGACTATGTTTCTGAAAGTCTATTGGATCTGTTTCAGACCCTGAGGAGTCTGCCTCAGCAGCAGACCGGGGCTTCTCTCAGCCTTCAGCCCTTGGTTGACTCGGTAAGCTGTGAGCGGGACTAGGAGCTCATGGCCCATTGCCAAGCTCCTTGGCCTCAAGCTCTCACCTACAGGTAACAGGGACCGCATGTCAACCCCTTGATACTGGGGCTATGTATCTGGAACTCCAGTTTTTCGGCAGAGAGATGACAACAGCCTCACAGCTCCTCTATTAACCGTGGCCCAGCCAAGCTGTCATTTGGTGAGCCGTTATGGTGAGCCACAGCTAGAATGCTGGTGTGGTCCAGGGGTGAGAGTCCCTTATCTGATGTCATGGCCTGCTTGATGGGGATGCCTTCTAAGAGGGAGATCAGGACGCTGGTACCAAAGTAGGTAGAAGGCACAGAGGGCAGAGCTCTGGAGCCCAGGCTGCCTCCTCTCGGGTGACACCCTGAGCCAGCAGGGTGAGAATGTGAGCCCAGCTCTCTCTGACGCCAGCTCTGGGCTCATCCCATATAATCAAGGGACACCACCTGGGAGAGGGAGGTGACGGGCACTGCCTGATTGTAGAGTCTTTCCCAGTGGGCTAGGAAAGAGACCGGAACCTGAAGCAATGTTGCCAGCTAAGTTGCCGAATAAAGTCCAGGGAAGTGGGCGGTGACTTATCGGGAAGCAGGGAGGACCGCACCTTTTTGGAGCGCAGTGGGTGAGTTTAGGAGAGATGTGAGACACATGAGTGGGGGCCAGGTGTCCCACTGGGAGGGAGTAGGGAGCTGAGAGCTGGCAGAGGGGCTCAGGTGGTGTCCTAGAGTTCTGGCCTGGGTCTGCACCACCATAGAGTATTTCATAGCCTGATCCCCCTTCGAGGGTAGGGGTCCTAGACCTCTGTAAGCCCAGGGTAACAAGCTGCCCTCTTTGCTGGGGTCTAAGCTTGAGGTTTCGACCAGCTCCAAGATGCCTTTTCTTTTTTTAAGATTTATTTATTTGTTATGTGTATAACATTTAGCCTGCGTGTATTCCTGCAGACCAGAAGAGGGCACCAGATCTCATTAGAGATGGTTGTGAGCCATCATGTGGTTGTTGGGAACTGAACTCAGGACCTCTGGAAGAGCAGCCAGTGCTCTTAACCTCTGAGCCACCTCTCCACCCCAACTCCCAGATGCTCTAAGGCCTGTTCTCAACATCTTGGGCCTGCAGTAGTTTGGCACCAGAAGGCCACCATCATCTAGCTCATGCCTGTACCTTCCATTTCTCTGGTATGTTCAGTGTGCTGATGACACAGAGACTCCTGCGTCTCCAGGCATACACCTGGAGCCTTCCAGACCTTAGCTATTGCTTCCTAATTTGGAATCAAATTAGACTGTGGGCCCCAGAGTGAGAGGCTGGCTTCCAGGAGAAGGCGGGGTGTGTTCACTGCCGGTTCACCAAGCGGGCACGAAATGCCACGTGGGCCGAGAGACCACAAGCAGGGTAGAGATACATCTCGTACTAGCTGTGACAGTCAAGGCAAGACGGCCCCACAGGAGGGAGGCTGTGGGCTGTGTGATTCCATCCATGATGAGTGAGTTGTAGGTAGAAATCCTTTAGGACCAGCGCTGCCCCGTGTTTAACCAAGCTGGCTGCATCTTTCCTGTCCAGCTTTGGGCAGGGCAGCTTGTTGGCTCTGAAGAAATGTGACCTTTGTTCACATCTAGTTAACTTTGGGGGAGGAAGGAGGGAAATTAAGCAGTTGTGAGGGCTCTGATGCCTGAGCCCTTTTCCTCCGCAGGGTTTTAGGTGTGGTGATGGTAGTTTCTATTCCCTCTCTGCCAGGGCAATCCTAAAATATTCATCAGGGATTTTTTTTAATGGCTTATTAAACTTTTTAAAAATAAAAGCACACCAGCCGCTCCCGGGCCAGGGTATGGTAGCATATCTGGTTTTTGTATTGCTGTGTTTTGCCCTGGTATGGCAGGAATTAGGTGTTGGCTTTGGCTCAGTTCCCAAGGTGTAGGCAGGCTGGCTCGTGGGGAAGGGATGTGTCCCGTGTGTCCGAGAGGGAGAGGCTGGCTTCCAGCTAGAGAGAAGGCATCTCAGGGGAAGGCTGGGTGGTTCACCAAGTGTGCACCAGGCATGCCAACTGGACTGAAAGACCACAAGCAGGGTAAAGATGAGTCTCCTATGGTCGTGGCAGCTAAGGCAAGATGGCCCCGCAGGAGGGAGGCCACGGGCTGGGGAGGCAGAAACCATCTGGTTTTCCTGTGTTGTATCCTGGCTGTCCCACAGAAGCAACCTAAGGGAGGAGGAGGGGTGTGCTTTGGCCTCTGGTGTGAGAGGGCTCAGCCTGTCATAGAAGGGATAGTGTGGCAGAGCAGCTTGGTCCCTGGCGGTAGGGACTTGCTTGCTCGCACTGCAGCCAATCAAGGAGTAGAGAACTGGACTAGAATTGGTGCTAGGCTAGAATCCTGGAGGCCCAGGCTTGTGATCTGGCAGCTAGACCCCATCTCACAAAGGTTCCACAAGCTCCTGATGGCACCACCAGCTATCAAGAAGTGTTCAAACACACGAGCCTGTGGGGGGCATGTCGCGTGCAGTCCATATTCCTCGGTTACGGAAGCCTTCCTTTGGAAGTAGTTGGGGCGTGTGGATATAGACAGGGCTGAGGGAGTGCGTTTGAGAAGTCAGCGTGCATGCATGGACCTACTCTACCAGCAGTAGACAGCTGTAACTCAGCCATCAGATGCTCAAGTGATAGGCGAGAGAAGAGCCTGGGATTGGGAGAGCCTTGGTGGATGCCAGGGACAAAGGAAGACATGAGATCTGAGCTGAAGGCGGAGAGGGTTAAAGCCAGAAACCTGGCGTCTGCTCCTGATTCTGGTCCTTGTACTCCGTCTTGGAATGAACCTGTTCCCCCTGAGTTAGGGCTGTCACCTGTGGGCCTGGAGAGACATGTGCTTCCTAGGAGGACATTGTGAGTATCGTAGCAAACCCTCTCTTTCCTTTTTGCTTTCTTGGTTTGGTTTTTTGAGACAGGGGTTCACTGTGTAGCTTTGTAGACCATGCTGGCTTCAAACTCAATAGAGATCCGCCTATCTCTGCCTCCTGAGTGCTGGCATTAAAGGCGTGCACCAACACCACCCGGCTGCAAAGCCTTCTTTATAATCCTTCATTTGTTTTCTTAACATGGTTTTGATATGAGCTAGGCTTTATTGGTAATCCCCCTCTTTCTTTTTGGTTTGGATAAACTAGGACCTCAGTCTCTATAAATGTTTTGAGATATATCCTTCCAGTCTCTTTTCCTTTCAGGGTTATATTTATCTTGAAAAATAAAAATAAGTCCATAAGCTATGCTTTGACATCTGCTGCTAAAAGTTAATATTTTTCAAGGTACGGCAGTCCTTACCTGCAATCCCAGCTGCTGGAGAGGCTGAGGCAGGAGATTTGCAAATTTGGGCAACAAAGAGACCCTGTCTGAATACTGTTTTTAAAATATTTTGTGAGAGGCTGGAGAGATGGCTCAGTGGCTTGTCACCTCGAGTCTGTTCCATGCACTCACATGGTGGCTCACAACCACCTGTAACTCCAACCCCAGGGGATCTGATGCTCTCTTCTGGTGAGCACAAGTGCCAGGCATGCTCATACTACATGCAGGCCAAACATTCATATATAGAAAATAAAATCAATGCATCTTTTAAAAAGTGATGTAGGGCTGTGTTGGTAGAGGACTTATGTAAGCGTACACAGAGGCTTGGGTTTATTCCCCAGCATCACATAAGACTGGTTGGGCATGGTGGTACATCCTTGTGATCCCAGCACTTGGAAGGTGGAACCAGGAGGACCAGAAGTTTATGGTCATCCTTGAGGCTAGCCTGGGCTACCTGAGGCCAAAAGACAATACACAAATTATGTTAAAACACATATGCATGTACACACACACACACACACACACACAAATGGTAGTTTATATGTTCAGTGGTTGAGTCATGCTTAGCAGGACCATGGGTTTAATCCCCAATATCAAATATAAACAGGTTCATATATATCATAAAAATTCCAAGAGCTGAGCATGGTGGTGCACTTTTGTCATGCCAGCATTTGGGAGGTAGAGGCAAGAGGACCAGGGACCCAAAGCCATCCTCAGCTGCACAGCAAGATAGAGTTTGGGATACAGAGACCCTGTCTCGTCGGTCACACAGTGCTGTGCGGTGGATCTCTAGAACTCTTCTCCTTGTAAAACTGGAGCTATGTGTTCATTAAACAAGACTGCCTAGTAACATGAAAAATAAAAACCCAGAGACAGATACTGGGTTTCAAGCTGATGGTCAGAAAAGCAAAGCAGCCAGCCACTAGCTCTTAGCTCTGTGTCAGCCTGAAAGGGCTGTCCTGTCTCCACGCATCCTCAGAGGCAAAAGCTCTCCAATCCTGTCTCCTCCTGCTTTATATTCCTTCCTTCAACCCACTGAATCACTCCTGTCTCCACCTCCTAGTGCTGGATTAAAGGCCTGCGGTCCCAAGTGCTGAGATCAAAGACATGAGCTCTGTTACTCTTCACTCTTGTGTGGGTCTTGAACTAACAGAAATGCATCTACTTGTCTCTTGAGTCCTGGGATTAAAGGTCTGTGCCACCAGCACCTGACTCTGGCTAGCTAGTATGGCTGCTGGGATTAAAGGTGTATATATCACCATTGCCTGACATCTCTGGTTTATGGCTAGCTTTGCTTTCTGTACCTTCAAGCAAGCCTTAATAAATCATAAATAATAAGTCACCACACTTCCTCTTTTGTCTCCTACTCCCCCCTACCCCATCACCCTTTTATCTTTTTATTCTATGGGCTTGAATACACTTAATTAGAATTGCATAATATTTATCTTGTTTGCTTGCTTGTTTCTTTGCATGTGGTACTGGCTCTCCTGGCTCTTGCTCTAGACCAGGCTGGCCTTGAACTAACAAGAGATCCTCCTGCTTCTGCCTCCCAAGTACTGGGACTAAATAAAGGCATGCGTCACCACCACCCAGTTGTATTTATCTTTTTGTGTCCAACTGATAATCTGGTACAATCATCTGTCAATGGAAACTTGGAGGATTTCCCCTTTGGGGCTGTTATAAATAATAGTACTGTGAATCTGGACGTGTAAGAATAGTACTGTGAATCTGGAAATCTGTGTCTTCAAGGCCCAGATTTCCGTTCAGTTCTTTTGATTTGTTCATGGAGGCACACTCATGCGATCCTGGAGTTTGTAACGCTACTTTCTAGTTAGGTGCGCCGTGCTATTTTCTATCTCATATCCCCACAGTTGCCGACTTTTTGTTTGTTTTGTTTGTCTTTTTGGAGGCAGGGTTTCTTAGTATAACAACTCTGGCTGCCCCGAACTCACCCTGTAGACCAGGCTGGCCTCGAACTCATAGAAATCCACCGGCCTCTGCCTCCCAAGGGCTGGGAATAAAGGCGCACGCCACTACCACCTGACAGTTGCCCACTTTTGAGTGTGATCTGTGACACCCATTGCCCACCAACCTCTAGGTTAAAGAATAAATTAGGTTTCTTTTCTTCTCCCCAGCCAGTCAGGGTACCCATGTTTGGTTAAACCCAAGATTAGACATCTTCTGTACATGCTGTTGGTGTTCTGGCCGGCAGAGCGGGTGATGGAGGGTGCTACCTTCTTGGAAAGGGAGTTTCTTAGCAAAGGAAGCCGCTTTGCCTTGCACTCCCCCTCTGCATCCAGGGCCCAAGACTTCAAGGCTCCAAGGGGCGGGCCTTATTGGAAGGCCTGCTACAGGGTTGTGATGAGTCATCTCAGACTGAAGGCCCTGCCACCAGCCTGGTGCTAACGCCAGGGCTGGACCTGCAAAATGGAGGCCTCACACGTTTCTTTGAAAGGGGGCCCTTTCCTTGACTTGATGTTGTCTTCACAGAAAGTCCCCATCTGCCAGTGGGCACAGGAAACAGTGTCAGGGAGCTGTTGGCTTCCTGCCCAGACCGCAGGGCTGGTCCACAACCACCAGGAGCCTTTGAGGTGGGCTCGGGAGCTGCGTGTCTCCACTTGGACCCGGTGCTGTGCTGTTGCATGGCCATGGTGCAGAAGGACTTATAGGGAGAAGGAGGGAATTCTCAGGGTTGGCGTGGGTTTCCAAGCATTGTGGGCAGGAAGTAGGCCTTGTTAGACCCAAGGATTTCTGGCTCTGGGAACCTTTTCGGACTTAAGCATGTTGAAAGTTATCTTACAGGGGCTGGAGGGAGATGGCTGAGTGGTTAGGGGCACTGATTGCTCTTCCAGAGGACCCAGGTTCAATTCCCAGCACCACATGGTGGTTCTCAACCATCTGTAACTCCAGTCCAGGGGATTCAGCACCCTCGTCTGGTGGCCCTAGGCACCAGACATACACGGTGTACAGACATACATGCAGGCAAGCCACCCATACACATAAAATACAAATAAATATTTAAAAAGAAAGTTATCCTACAAAGGATCACCTTAACGAACATACCTGCTTGACTTCTACCTTTCATTTCTTTTTAAAAAGATATCATCTTTTTTTCGTATAAATTTGCGTACTTGTGAGCTCATACAGATTTTAAGTGTATGATTTGGTGATTTGGAGCTGCTGGGCTAGTGTGAAAACCTCCATAGCCAACACCCTAGAAGCAGAACATTGCCTCCATCCTAGTGGGTTTCCTAATACCCCTTCCCCGCTGACCCTCTCCACCATACCCCATACCCCTGAGTCTCCTTTACTAATACAGCGGGTGTCGTGTAAGTGAAATCATATGCCCTTTTTGATGGCTTGCTTCATTTGGATGTTATAATTTATAAGACGTTAATCTGCGTGTATGAGTATATCCATGTGTGTCTGTGTTTGTGCGTGTGTGTATTTTGTGACTGCACGCGTGTGTTCTGCAGATGTGTGTGAGTGCCAGGGGACAGTCTCGAGCCTTATTCCTTAGAGGCCTTTTATCTTTTATTGAGACTGGTCTGGAACTCGCCAAATAGGCTAGGCTGACTGGCAAGAAAGCCTCAAATATCGGCCAGTTTGTTAGTTTGTCAAGAAGTGTTTTTAAATGCAGGGCGTTGCCTCTCCCCGCCAAGGGCTTCACACTCCGCATGCCTGACTTCACCCTTTCCCTGTACTTTCTTCCAAGCAACGGGCTTTGAGCCGTCGCTGGGCAGGAAAGATCGATCACAATTAGCATGCTGACGACCCAGGATAGAGGTGTATGAACAGGAGATGCGGGGCTGGCGATTCAGAGCATGGATAGACCTCCTACCTAGAGTGCAGTGCCAGCCTGGGTTCCATCCCCAGAGCCACCCAGACAAAGGAAGCAGAGTAGGAAATGCAGTTCACACTCTCTGCTGAGTCAGAGGGAGGGGAGCTAAACAGCTGGGAGAGGGTGTTAGTTACTTTCCTCGTTGCTGAGCCCAACTCCTGACAAAAGCAACTCAAGGAAGACAGGGTTTATTCCAGCTTAAGGCTCGAGCAGAAATCCACGATGGCAAGGGAAGGAAGGCATCGCTAGTTGAGTTACCACCCTCGGTCTGTCTTGTAACCCCAGCCCACAGTACGGTCCTGCCAACATCTGGGGTTGGTCTTCCTGCCTCAGTTTACCTAGTCTAGAAAATGCTTTTCACAGACATGCTCAGAGGCCTGGATAATCGTCCATCAATAGTAAACATCACAGAGGGCCTCAGGGAGGAGGTAGTTTTGCATTGAGCTTACTAGAAAACAGTGAGCTTAGAATTCTTGGGAGAGCATGGTGGCAGGCTTTGGCTGGGTGGGGAGGTGGGGGGGTCAGTGGGGACAATCGTAGCACGGGGAGGAAGGTGGAGACTCACACCAGTGTTCTCCGTTCACCTTTCCAGCAGCCAGACCATGGGAGACTTGAGTCTGACTGAGAAGTGTGCAGAAGGGAGTCCGCCTTAGCTCATCTCTGGGGACCACAGGACTGCTGCCCTGGAGCAGAGCCCCTCTGTGTCTCATGGACTTGGCTGGGTCCTGTCACCTGCAGTTAGTCTTCTGGGCTGGTCTTCTTGAACAGCTTTGTTCTTGTCCCGCCTTTTTGCACGGTGACAGGCAGCGCACCTGGGGAGGAAGGTCTGGGCCAGCTGTGGAAGAGGCCCCGGAGCGTGCCTCCCCCCTCCCTGGTCCTACAGAGTGAAGGGCTTTCCGCTCTCCATAGTGAGTCACTTGGCAGACACCGCGTTGGCACTCAGTGACCTGGGTAACTGGGTCTTTGTGTTGAGCAATGGCCTTCACATTCTGTGCCTACCTCCCCACCCCTCCAGGCTGAGGTTCCCGGCCTTTGGACATGGTCACACCCCAGCCTGGCAAAAGAGCAAGGTCACTGAATCTGTATGTGCCCATACAGTAGCCAAGAAAAACAGTGTTAATTCCTTTCCTCGTATTTGCCGAGCACTTTGTACTCTGTCAGCCATGATTGGGCTTCTTTTTCTGCCCAGACAGCCTGTGCTTGTCTGGTACCTACTATGTGTCAGGCTGGGGACAGGCAGACACCGTTAAACTGGTTAAAAAGTGCCTACCATCTATTTTGGAGGTCACGTGAAAAATGAACATAAGAAACCGTGAGACATGAGAAGTATAAGCCAGGACCAAGAGGAGAGAATGGTTGGTTTGTCTGGAGGACCTCAGAGAGGAGGTGGCATTCAGTAGGTCAGAAAATGTTTGGTAACTTCATGGACTTGGGAGGGTCCCAGGTGGGAATGCCAACTCTGGCAAGCCAGGACGGTGTCCCCAGCAGTTGGGAGCAGGAAGTTGGGATGTAGGAAGCAGGTAGGGTAAGAACGAGGTTGGAAAAGCGGTCAGGATAAACCCTGACGTTCATGGGGTGAAGGAACCCTAGTTTAGACCTTCTCTGTAGCAGGAAGCCCCTCTGGGGACTTAGGGAAGGTGCCCTTGGAAGCAGCGTGCACTTTGGGTAGAGTGACCACCCACTGGAGAGATGCAGCTTGGAAAAGGGTGGGAGCTGTTGTGTAAGTCCTTTCCATGAGTAAGTCGTCTCCAGTGTCTGTTACACACCAGGAAACCTGGGACGCAAAGACGAGAGACACATTGGTTCTGCCCACCGGGAAACCGTAGTCTCTAACCAGGTCTATGTTAGCCGCAAGCAACAGAAATCGTTCAGTAAACTGACTTTGACTAGGCAAAGGAGGAAGAAGAGCGTCTGTGGGTGGGTGGATGTTGGCTCATGCTTGGGCATTTCTAGCAGGTGGAACTTCTGAGAAGGTAGCATCCTGGCCGTCCAAAACTGTACTTTGGAATCTGCCCTTTTCCATCATTGTCTGATAGTTACTCTATGTGAACTTCCTCCCCGACCCCGATATGTCTAACAATGCTTTTCCTTCTTTGTTTTGTTTTGTTTGCAGATTGGTTTACTAACTTTTGTTTGGCCCTTGGAGTGATGTGCTTATTAATTGAAATACATTTTAGCTGTGGTAAAGAAAATGACGCAGCATAAAATTTTGTCATTTTACCATATGTGGTTGAGTAGTGTCATTTATAGTCACTCTGTGTGGACATTATTTTGTTTGTTTGGCTTGGTTTTTCGCTCTCTCGAGATGAGGTCTTAGTAAGTTGTCCCAGGTAGTCCTCAAACTCCTGATTCTCCTGCCTCAGCCTCAGCAAGATTACAAGCATTTGTCACTAAGTCTGGCTAGATATTAAAAGGTTTTTTGTTTGCTTGTTTTTTCATTATGACACTATTGGCCTTTGGTTACGGCTTCTTATTTGTTAGCTTTGTTAGCTCAGTCTTAATTATTCGCCCATTTTCTAATAATCCATGTATTTCCACATGGTCTTATCTAAACTTTTTTTAAAGATTTACTTATTTTATTATTTCATGTGTATGAATGTTCTGCCTGCATGCCTGTCTATGTACTGTGTACATGCCTGGTACCCGCCCACTGAGGTAAGAAGAGGGCATTGGCTGCCCTGGGATTGCAATTACATAGAAAGTTGTAAGATGCATTACAGGTGTTTGAATCAAACCTCAGCCTTTTGGAAGAGCAGCAAATGCTCTTAGTTGCTGAGCCGACTCTCCAGCCCTCGATATATATATATATATATATATTTTTTTTTAAAGATCTTATTTATTATGTATACAATACTCTGTCTCCATGTACGCCTGCAGGCCAGAAGAGGGCACCAGATCTCATTACAGATGGTTGTGAGGCACCATGTGGTTGCTGGGAATTGAACTCAGGACCTCTGGAAGAGCAGCCAGTGCTCTTAAACTCTGAGCCATCTCTCCAGCCCCCTCGATATATATATTTTAAGGCAGACTTTTCTCTAGCATTTCCAGATTTTCAGGCCAGCCGCTGGCACCAGTTTAACCATGCCAGTGACATGAGTAGCAGTTATGAGACTGGTTTCTGTTGGCCCACATTGAGCCATGCTGCTACCCCTAGCTTGTCACCATGTCCTCATGCAGACACCAGGGAGGGTGGCCAGAGCAAAAGTGGGGTGTTGCTGCTGACAGACCCAGGCCAGAGCAACAGGCACCCACTGCAAGCGGATAGCTTGTCAGCACAGACCACGCCCCGGAGGTGAACAGTGGGCTCTGAGGGACTCGCCTTGTGCTGCAAGGATGGGCAGGGGTGGCACAGCAGGACCCGCCATATTGGGGCTCCACCGCCTTTTCCTGGCTCACCGCTTGCTCCTGGCAACTGCTGACACCACCCTTGCTTCAGCTTCCCCCGCCCCTCCACGGACCTCGGCCTGCCACTGGCTGCTCCATACCGTGTATCCCCTCAGATGATCCCACCCCGTGCCCGCGGGAACTCAGCGGGGCGGCTCTGAGGCTCTCCGTTTCTCCCTGCAGGCCTCTCCCTGGACCGTCTACCCAACTCCATCGCCTCCCACATCCGCCTGAGCGAGCGGGAGGAGGAAGTGGTTGCCTGTTTTGAGAGGGCCTCCTGGGTGGCTCAGGTGTTCCTGCAGGAGCTGGAGAAGGTGAGCCGGGAAAATGGGTGCCACGCCCTCCCTAGATCACAGACCCCTCCGTCCTCCTGGGTACCGGAAGAAGGCGCCGCCTCTGCTGACGCGCCACGCTTTTGCCCGGAGAACTCATGGTGCGCTGGTTTTGCTAGGGACCCTACCTCGAGACGAGACTTCTAATAGCACAAGTGGGTCCAAGTCACATGCAAGGGAGCGGGAACCACATGGTGAGCTGAACTTGCAGGGGCAGATGTGGCTCACTCCTGACGACAACCCTGGGGCAGAGGCAGAGGCATCACGGGCAGTCCTGTAGTTAGGGAGGTCAGAGCCCTGGTCAGCACAGGGTCAGGCTGACCCTGGCCCTTTGCCACCCTTCCCGGCTCTCCGGCACCTCAGGAGAGACGGCTTTGCCGAGCTCCCAGGGAAGGTGGGCCGTGGGGCCCATTCTCCAAGCCTTTTGGAGGCGGACAGAGGCAGCCAGCAGGGTTTGAGCAAGTCCTCAGCCCCTCAGCTCCCCTGTCTTAACTGTTCACAGGGCCTCCACCCCCCAGCGGGCCCCGTGGGGCATCTCATCTTCTGTGAAAATGACGGCTTCAGCGGCCACCCGTTCTCATAATGGGCCCTCCAGAGCAATCCACCTTGGGCCATTCATGTCACCAATCAAGGGGCTTTTGTCCTCAGTGCTACTGACTTTTGAGTCTGGAATCTTCTTTGCTATGAGGGCCACCCTAGTATTATATGGTGTTAGCAGCTCACACTGTGGACGCCTCCCCCGAACTCTTAGATGACCGCTGTAACTTTACTCTTCCTCCTCAGGCCTCAAGCAACAGCACCTCGAGGCACCTCAAAGCCAGTCCCTCAGCTGACTACGAACTCTCTTATTTCTTGGAAGCTGCCCTCCAGAGTGCATATGTGAAGAACCTGAAGAAAGGGTAGGTGGCTGTGGGCCGAGGAAGCCCCGGAGGCGTCTCTCCGAGCCTGGGCTTCTCTCATCTGCCTCACTCTGTTCTGGGTGGGCCTGCGCGCGCACACACTCCGAGAAACATGCGTAGCGCTGGCTGGCTTGGGTCATGCCCACGTCAGAGGGAGTGTTCAGAGGACCAATAAAGCCAGGGCATGCACAGGAGGAACCCAGACAGGCATGGGTGGAGAGCCAGGAGTGGTTCTCTTCAGAGGAGCCAATGGGAGCCCGAGACCTAGAGGCTGGTGCTGAGGGCAGAGAGCTGGCTGACCGGCCCCGGCCGGGTGGTGGTCACTGTGAAGTTATGGGCCAAGTCATTCCATCGTTGTCAAAGAGGGAGCCGCAGGAGGCTTGCAACCCTGTGCATTGCCTTGGGGCCCCAGGATGCCAGTCTTCAAAGTCATCCGTTCCTATGCATAGTGAGCCGGAGGCTGGTGCTCTGTGCCAGGCTGGGAGTGCCGGCTTCCAGTGTGCGGTGGGTGACCCTTGTAAAGGGCCCTGCGGGCTTCCGTTCAGGTGGAACTAGGGGCTCTTGGATGCCTCTGCTGCAGAGGTTTGGGGTCCCCTTCCTCTGCACCGTCACAGTCCCCTCTGTACACCGTGGATCGGGGCTGCAGGATGTCACTGGCAAGACTCGTGCACCGATTGCATCCTGTCCCCATGGAAGACAGGGCATGTCCTGTGCCTCCCCACCCCCCCACATCCTCACAGCCAGTCAGCAGGTAGGCTTAGGAAAACATTACCTCCTCCTCAAGGTGGCCAAGGGTCAGATCACAGTCACGTGGTTTCCTTCTCACAGGGATTCTAAAGTCTCTGTGTCACTTTTTTGGTTGTGCAAAATGTTGCTCCATTCTTTTTATTTAACCTGTGTTTGAGTGGATGGTTCCTGCATGGGGGCATCTGTTTAGACAGAGGTCCTCTGCTCCTGTTCTCAGCACAGACTTCATCTGTGAGGACAGGTGGGGTTCCCCCCCCACACCCACGGCGAGTCACTAGGGGGTGTCCCTCACAATGTAGATCAATATTGACGTTAACCAATATGTGCAGAGCCATAAGACTGTCCATCCGTCACTCCAGATGCCACTCACAAAGGGCAGGTGCCACTTGGCTGCAAGCCACAGCTCCCGCGATCTGTTCTCAGGTTCAGTGACTTGCTAGGGCGGTCCAGGCACGTAGGGAGTGGTTCATTTCCTAGATCATCCGCTCCTCACACACTGATCCAGAGGGGGAGATGCACTAGCAGGGCCCGGAGGCCCTACACCATCTCAATGAGCCACCCTCCGTGTGTCCTGCGCCTAAAAGCTCCCTATTTAGCTCTGTGGTGACACCAGCACCCTGGTAGGTGCTCACTTATAGCTGATACCCACAACGCTTTGAGGCAGGCGTGACCCTTCCCACTATTTCACAAGCAAGGGAAACGGGTTTGGTGAGCTTGGGGACCTGCCCGTGGCCACACACACAGGCTCTGGCAGCAGAGTGTGAGTTTGCTCCCAAGGGTTGGTGACTCCAGGGCCGTGCTTCCCACCCTGGTGCCCTGCCAGGCACGAGGAGTGTACGGAGGCAAACTGTTTCCACCTGGGACCCTGTATCCTGTTCAGGAACTCATGCAGTACCCCTTCTCATCAAGGGGGGGCATAGGCTGGCCTACATCCATCTCAGCCGCTTCTGTCTCTTAGGAGTAGCCTCACTGAGCCAAGCTCCAAAATCTGGGAAAGGACTCTTTCTTTTATTCCAGGCACTGAGGACAGAGTTCAGGGGCATCCCACATCCTGAAAGGGATGCAGCTCTGTACAGGGAGGTTTGGTTGAAAGTGGTACCCTGGGGGAGAGACACCGACTCACTGCTGTGCAGCAGGCCCAGGGCACTTGGAGCACCCATACACCAAGTGATCCCTGCAAACAAGGGTCTGGGATCAGAGGTCATAGCCTTTGCCGCCTCCCAGAGGTCTACTGCCTGCTATGCTTGGTCTCCTGTCTCAAGAGTCTGTGCCTTTCAACTCATTGTTTCCTAAGCTCGTGTAGCCAGAACCCTTTCCTGGAGATTGGCTGTCCCTGATCCTTATGAGTCTCTGCTTAGGGCCTAGCTAAAGCCTGCTGTTTCCAACTACAGGACACAGGGTTATTGTGTCTGTGTCTACCTAGCCCTGGGTTGACTCCAGTAGTGGTGAACTCGACCATATTCCCCTCCACCCCAACAGTAGGCAACTGCTCGAGATGGAAGGTGGCTGAGGACAGGAGAGGCTCACAGCTACGGCGAGAGGCTCACAGCTACGAGTAGCATGTACTTCAATATTTTGTTGCTTTTAGAAGGGGAAATAAATCTATACCTGTGTGTGTGTAGGCGGACTTTTCTGTCCCATCAGCCACTCCCTAAACAACCACACAGAGACTTGTTATTAATTATAAATGTGTGCCCGATAGCTTAGGCTTGTCTCCAGACAGCTCTTACAGTTTAACCTATTTCTATCAAACAACGTGCTACCCCAAGCCTTGTTTACCTCAGCTGTGAACTTCCCGTGTTGCTTCTTCCTCATCTGGCTCATGACTCTCATGACTCCCGACTCTGACCTTTCTTCTCTCTGCCCCAAAAATCCTGCCTAGCCGTCAGCCAATCAGTTTTTTATTAACGATGAGAGCAACACCTCTTCACAGTGTACAGAATTATTCCACAGCATGTATGTGTTAGAGAACACTCACAGTAGACCTCAGAATACCGGAGTGATTATCCAGGGCAGAGGCTGCAGGTTGCGCTGATCACCAGTTTTGGCCAATTTCGCCTGTTTAATGGCTTCCATAAAGCCGCCATCCCTGGGAGCCCGCCCAGAGCTCTTGTAAGGCCATGAGCAAGCCCCCCCCAAACCCGCCTCCCTTGCTTGTGAAATAGTAAGGAGGACCTGCCCACCTTCGCAGCATTGTGGGTATTAAACCACAGACGAACACCTGCCAGAAACAGTGTCACAACTGCTTAGACCATCAAGAGCAGGAACATCGTCTGCTGTTTTTAGTACATTTTCCCCCATTCAGTTCATGGTTGAATAGGCTGCTAGCCTAGGTACACACTTTAATTTTTCTTACTTTAGTCTTGTGAACACAAGGCTAGGCAGGGTTGGTGTCCCCATGTGACCACAGACATGTGGATCCAAAGACCCAGAAAGTCCAGGTAGTTTCACTGCTCAGGGTGGGGCTGCCCACAGCCCTGGGCTCCCCAGACCACCTGTGGCTGCGGAGGGGCCCCTGAGCACACTGGGGCTCTGAGGAGCCCAGCGGTCCCCACCCACCGCCGCCACATCTGTTTTTATTTTTGGTCCCTTTTCAGTTGCTAATCATGAGTTCAGAGACAGTGGCCTCTGGTTCCTGTTTTTGCTGCCTAGAGATGTGGCTTGGGTCTGTTCTTGCCTTGCTGTGTCTGGAGTTCGAGGTGTGCCATCCCTCCCCCCAGGAGCCTCTCCAATTGCTAGTTGGAAGTTCTCAAGGGCGAGAAAGGATGATGCCACCTTCAGACTCCTGCCTGAGAGCTTTGAGAGGAGGTCAGGGTCATTTATTTCGGGCCGTGAGCCCCTTATGAAACCCAATGGGAATCTGCACAACACATTGGCCATTGCCTATTTCTGTAAATTAAGCTGTCATTATAACAGCCACATTCATTCATTCATTCATTCATTCATTCTCTCTGCACAGCAAACCTGTATTTACCATCTTTTTTTTTTTTTTTTTTTTTTTTTTTTGGTTGTGTTGATGGTGGTTTTTAAAGACAGTCACACTATGTAGCTCTGGCTGTCCTGGAACTGGAACTCTCTATGTAGACCAGGCCAGCCTCAAACTTACAGAGAGAATGCCAGGCGTTGGTGGTGCACGCCTTTAATCCCAGCACTCGGGAGGCAGAGGCAGGCGGATCTCTGTGAGTTCGAGGCCAGCCTGGGCTACAAGAGCTAGTTCCAGGACAGCCTCCAAAGCCACAGAGAAACCCTGTCTCGAAAAACCAAAAAAAAAAAAACTTACAGAGAGAGATTCCTCTGCCTCCTGAGTGCTGGGATTAAAGGTGTATGCCACCACCACCTGGTTTATATTTCCCAACTATGCTTTATAGAAAACCTTACTGACCCCTGCTGTAGATCTTAGGAGTCTTCAGGAGCCTGCAGGACACAGATGAAATAGAGGATATTCGTATATATGGAGGCCTTTGTGGAGTAAAATGTTGTAGGGCATGGACAGTTCTAATTTCAGTATCGTCTCTCCAACCATTCACTTAGTAAGCAGTCCTTCTAATTATTATTTGTGCCACTCAACTACATGCTGAATGTCCACCAGACACTTGTTTTTTTTGGGGGGGGGGTTGGTTTTTCGAGATAGGGTTTCTCTGTGTAGCTTTGGAGCCTGTCCTGGAACTCACTCTATAGACCAGGCTGGCCTCGAACTCCCAGAGATCCACCAGCCTCTGCCTCCCGAGTGCTGGGATTAAAGGCGTGCACCACCACCACTTTTAACCTGACACTGGTTATGTCCTTTGCTTGTACAGTTTAGTCCTTGTAACAGCGCTCTGAGATCATAGTTAGCATCTGTACTTTTCTCATATGGGAAACCGAGGCAGAGGACAAAAGTACCTGGGCTGGGATCTCCAAGAGGATGATCTTGAACTCCCGACCTTGCTGTCTCTGTGTTCTGAGTGCTGGCCTTAACAGGTGTGTGCTGCATGACCAGTTTATGTGGTGCTGGAATCCAACCCACTGCTCCTGGCATGCTGAATGACTGCTGTACCAGCTGAGCTGCAAACGCAGCCTGTGACTGGCACTCGTGAAAGAGGGCTGCACTGCTCACAGCCGAAGTCCTCTTACTATGGCCTCGCCCCACCCTCCGAGCACCTGCATCTTAGTGATGGTTACCTGGCCCCACCCTCCTGCATCTTAGTGATGGTTTCCTGGCCCCACCCTCCTGCATCTTAGTGATGGTTACCTGGCCCCACCCTCCTGCATCTTAGTGATGGTTACCTGGCCCCACCCTCCTGCATCTTAGTGATGGTTACCTGGCCCCACCCTCCTGCATCTTAGTGATGGTTTCCTGGCCCCACCCTCCTGCATCTTAGTGATGGTTTCCTGGCCCCACCCTCCTGCATCTTAGTGATGGTTACCTGGCCCCACCCTCCTGCATCTTAGTGATGGTTACCTGGCCCCACCCTCCTGCATCTTAGTGATGGTTACCTGGCCCCACCCTCCTGCATCTTAGCGATGTCTCCTCGGCCCCACCCTCCTGCATCTTAGCGATGGTTTCCTGGCCCCACCCTCCTGCATCTTAGTGATGTCTCCTCGCCCCACCCTCCTGCATCTTAGAGATGTCTCCTCACCCCATCCTCCTGCATCTTAGAGATGTCTCCTCACCCCATCCTCCTGCATCTTAGAGATGTCTCCTCACCCCATCCTCCTGCATCTTAGAGATGTCTCCTCGCCCCACCCTCCTGCATCTTAGAGATGTCTCCTCACCCCATCCTCCTGCATCTTAGAGATGTCTCCTCGCCCCACCCTCCTGCATCTTAGAGATGTCTCCTCACCCCACCCTCCTGCATCTTAGCGATGTTTCCTCACCCCACCCTCCTGCATCTTAGCGATGTTTCCTCACCCCACCCTCCTGCATCTTAGAGATGTCTCCTCACCCCACCCTCCTGCATCTTAGCGATGGTTTCCCAGAACCCGTTCTTGCTTGGCTGCTGCTGCTGCGGCTGGGTGTCTGATGTGAAGTCAGTAGGCACTAGAGAAAGTTACGAGGGGACTGGAATTCAGAGGCCATGATTTCCTTTACTCTCTGTCTCTATTCCTTTTCCTCCATTAGTCACCTGGGGACAGTGAGGGGTTGGTGAGAGGGAAGGAATAGCCTTACCTGGCTGGGGAGGGGCTGCAGTTGCCCCCCCACATACCATGATTTCCTTCTTTCCCCCCATTTCTGCAGGTATAGAGATGTTAAAGTATCAAGGACAGCCAGGAAGGAAGGAGAGAGAGTGTTGCTGCAGGTTTCTTGTCCTTCCTGGTCCCGGTCCTTGAGCCCCAAATGAACACAGATGCTATATTAATTATACAATTATTGGCCAATAACTAGGGCTCCTTACTGGCTAGCTCTGTCTTAATTATTAACCCATCTCTATTAATCTAAGTATTTCCACGTGGTCTTATCTTACCAGGGAAGTGTCCGCACCTCTTACTCCTTTGGCGGCCTACATGGTGACTGTTCTGGCAGGCTCCCTGTGCCTGCCTCTCCCAGAATTCTCCTCGTCTCCTAGTCCCGCCTATCTTCCTGCATTATTGGCCAATAGTGTTTTATTCATCAACCGATAAGAGAAACATATATGCAGAAGGACGTCCCTATCAAGAGAGCCATTGGTTATCAGGCATCGGGTGGGTGTCAGACTGGATCGTGTGCCTGGTCAATACACTCCCTGAAGAAGATCACAGGAGCCTACTTCACTCGTGAGGGACAGGAGCTGGAAGAGGGAGTCATTGGCTCAACCCCACCAAGGCTCTGGGATAGGTCTGAGCACCCTTCAGCCCTCCCCGCTTTCCAAGGTTTGGGGTGCAGAAGGCATTCTTCTCATCTGAAGACTGTGTAAAGGGCCGTGTCCTGACTTGGTAATCAGGGCCCATGAGTGGATCTTCAGTGCACTAACGTGGTTCCTTTTGCCCCTCTGTGGCTCAGTCACGTGATCAGGGATGGCTCTGGCTGCAGGTCCTCCCTTCTCCTTACCATGCCCTAACTGTGTGTGTGTGTTTCCATCTGCATTCTGCGCACCCAGGCAGGAGAATTGTGAATGAGGGCGTGCATCCGAGGTGCCCCCAGCCCAGCGGGTGGAGGCATTAGCTTGTCCACACTCCCTGGATATAGGGCAAGTCAGTTCAGATATTTTTCTGTTCCGTGTAACTCGGCTTCTTTCTCTCTCTTCGTTTCTTTTCCCCCTGAAGCACACATAGCAGTCCCAGAAGCCAGGACGCCGGCCCCACCCTAGCCACAGCACATGAAGAGGAATGGAAACTAGTCGTCATTCCTTGCCAAGTAAACAGCCCGAACGTTTAAAGTTTCTGAGTGTGGGTAGAAGTCCCTAGAACGTGCAGCAGTTACTCAGCCCTCTGTCAGTTTCCTGTGGCCTCAGGCAGGCCAGCCATGGCCTCTGAGTTACAGACATGTTTAAAGCAAGGGTTTGTAGAGCTCTGAACCCACCTGGGTTACAAATTATTTCTTGGAACCCTTTCTCATGCGAGTAGCTAATGTTTTCCTCACGGCATGACAGGCAGACGGGCATAGCACTTCTGTGTAATCTTGTGAAGGAAGAACAGATACAAAATCATTTTACCAAGGAAAAGAGGAGGGGCGGAACTTGTCCAAAGTCATAGGCCGTTGGTGGCAAAGCCTTGGAACCGGCGAATCACCTAAGTCTATCTAAACCCTCTACCTACGGATATGCTCATTACATAATCCCAACCCAGCACAGCCTGCACACAGTAGGTCTGCAGCAGACCTTTGTAATTACATGTTGTTGCCATCCTTTGGTCAAAGAACAGAGGTTGTATCCTTGGGGGAATCATGGGTACTAATTTTGTTCTTAACAAATTGTCTCCTTAGCTCAAAATTTTTCTGCCTTAACACCATTTTTGTGTTAGTTTTGGGGACTGTCTGGGCCATGGTAGGTTTTATCAACATCCTTGTCTCTAGCCTTTTAACCTGTTAGATACCAGAAGCACCCCCACCAAGAATGACAACAAAAAATACGTCCACAGGCAGAGGTGAGTGCCGGGGTGAGAGGGTGGGCAGCCCCCAGTTGAGAACCATTGTCTTAGCTTGAAGTGCGGAAGTTCTAGGGTAGAGGGGTAGCTGGATTGTACTACAGCTGGTTAAAGTACAGCCCTGCACGCCTGAGTTTGTGGGGGTTTTGGAAAATAAGAGACATCCTTGTCACTCTGCAGGAGGGTTCCAGACAAGTAGAGGAAACAGGTCCCAAGACAGCACAGAGACCAGCCCAGAAAGTCCCTAGTACCCGCTGTGTGTAATGAGTCTTTCAATCTGTCCTGCCAGCCAGCTCCCAAATGATGATACGGAGACTTGATATTAATTATGAAAGCTTGGCCTTTAGCTTAGGTTTGTCTCAACTAGCTCTTACAACATAAATTAACCCGCCAGGCGTTGGTGGCACGCGCCTTTAATCCCAGCACTCGGGAGGCAGAGGCAGGCGGATCTCTGTGAGTTCGAGGCCAGCCCGCTCTACAGAGCGAGTTCCAGGACAGCCTCCAAAACAATACAGAGAAACCCTATCTCAAAAAACAAAAACAAAAACAAAAAACCAAAAACAACATAAATTAACCCATTTATGTTAGTCTCTGTTCTGTCATGTGGTATTACCTCCTGTCCATCTTTCACCCAACTCTGCCTTTCTCCTTCCGAGAGTCTCCTCTGTCCCCAGAAGTCACATCTAACTTCTTCCCCCCCCCCCCAGCTATTGGCCATTCAGCTCTTTATTAAACCAATCAGAAGGTGCCTCGGCAAAGACACATATTCACAGTGTAAACAAATACCCGCAGCAGCATCTACTGCACGACTCGGCATCTACCCTTGTTCTGGGGTCCGACCCGGGGACAGATTGAGGCGGGGCCAAAGAGGGCAGGGAGTGGGCTGCTGCCCGGGATGGGGTGGGCTGTAGAGGTGTGTGGGGTTGGAGCCAGCTGTGGTGCTGCTCTGTGTCAGCGAGGCTCCTTCAGAGGAGCCACGCTGAGCCTGGAGGAGGAGCCTCTCTGAGAATGGGGCGGGGCCAGAGCGAGCAGTGCCCCCTGACCCCCACAAAGCACCCTGCCCCGCCAAGGATTTGATATTATTCCGAGACTGGTCTTGTCCACTGCACACAGTGGGTGGCATTCACTTGATCCCCAGTTTCCCTCTCATTCCGAGCTTGCAGAAGCCCAGACCCCTTTCATGCTGGCTCGTGTCTGAATGACATTCACTCTTCCCAAGGCCTTTGCCCTGTTTATTCAGCAGCTAATTCCTCCTGGTGATCTTTGTGCTATGATGCTATTGTTCCTAACCAACTGAGCTAAGTTAGAAAGCCCTAGCTATCAAAGGCCCTGTGAATAGGGTGGGAGCCTGGAAGTCTGGGGACCTTCACTTCCTCGGCTCGGCCACTAGAGGGCAGGCGTGGATTCCAGTTGGCGCTTGGTCTGGAGGAGGCTCCGATGGTCAGCGGGGACCCAGAATTCTGCCTGCAGAGGAGGCTCAGGAAGGAGGTTGGGTCTGCAAGGAGCAGCTTTAGGGGTGAGGTTGCAGAGGACTGTGGGGTGGGCAAGGTAACGCAATGAGAGCCGCGAAAGCTGGCCCTGTGAGCGCCGACCACAACAGGGCCGAGGACCCCGGGCTCCTGCCAAGAACAGGAACTAAAGTGGACTGGGCTCCTTCATGCGTCGCGGGCAAAGGGCCATTCCTCTTTGGGTTGGTGTTCCCCCTTCCTCTGCCTAGAGCTGGCAGAGCCCACTCTCTGCTCAGGGCTGGGTTGAGTTGGAGCCAGGCGGGCTGTGTGCTAATTCTTTATATAGTAGTTTTCACTACTAAGGCAATAGGTACCGCACCCCATCCCAAAGACACAGGAGTGTTTTCCTAGGGAGTCCCACCCTGTCTGCCAGGTGCTAACCTAAGGCACAGTGTCGCTTTATTACTGGCAGTAATGCTGTCTGGTTCTCAGTAGCCACGTGCACGCTTGTGTCCGCAGGGCCTGGCGGAGGGGACAGTGTTATCACCGGGGCTCCCGGGACCCAAAAGGCTCAACGCCGAGGCCCGCGGCGCTGTGTCCCCCAGCTCTGCTCTGGAGGCACAGACCTCTCTCGTGGCACAGCTCTCATCTCTTGTTTGTGCCGACTTCCACAACCTTCCCCTGCTCCCTGGCAAAGAGAGCGAGCGCGCTGCCCGGGTGAACTCCGCGTCCGACCTCGGCTGTCTTCATGCTCCGCCTGACTCTGAAGGTGGGGATTGTTTGGTTTGGAGGCGGCCGATTTGGGTCTGCGGTGAAAGCGAGCCGCTTGGATAACCGTTGAACTTCACCTGACCTTGTCCTCGGAGGCTGGTGGCTGCCACTTCGTCGCGCTCTTGCGGGTGCTTGACTGGGACTCTGTCATGCGTAGTGGGGACTTGTTACAGTCGTGTGTGCCACTCCCCTCGCAATCCATCCTAGCTAACTTAGCATTTTATTTCGAATCAGCACCCTCGTCACCAAAGCGCCTACTATGTGCAGGCCCCTTTTGGTGAGTTCCTCCTAGAAAGCCAGGAGCCATGAGTTTAACAGGCGGCAGGTGCCCTACATGCAAGGCCGTGGGTGAGCTGTCCATTCACCCGGCCTCTCTCCGTTCACGACACAGCGATTTATTGGCTGCCAGTTGCAGGCAGGGCAGCCGACCAGGCGCTTAGCACGCAGAAGGTGCTTTGTAATGAGGTAGTGAACGGAGTCCCGGGAGTTCTGGAGCTCAAACGGCCAGGGGAGGAAAGTGTGAGTATCAGGCGGGGAGACAGACGCTGTCTTCCTCTAGGGTCTGAAAGTGCGGTGTCAGCCCATGGGCTTGAGCAGCGTCTTGGAGCTGAAAGTGCTGTGGGAGCCTAGGCCCTTGGGCAGGTGATGCCCAGAGAGACAAGCACCTTCCAGGCTTTGGTTTCCCGTTAGAAGGGGGTTAGGGTATAGTTTTTATTTATGTTAGTTATATTTGATGGTGTTGGGATAGATTATAGGACCACCTATATGCTCGGCAAGTGCTCTGTCACAAAAAGAAAGTTAATTAATTAGTTACAGACAGGTTTTTTTTTTTTCTCTTCCTGGCACTAGCTCTGTAGACCAGGCTGGCCTCAAACTCAGAGATCCGTCTGTCTCTGTCTCCACAGTGCTGAGATTAAAGGCGTGCGCCACCACCGCAGGACCCAGTGGAAGTCTCTTAAGGGCATGGAGTATGTCACGCGTTCTGCTTTGATTGGTGTGATGTAGTCTTGGGAAACCCTGTGAGGACTGAGCATGGTCAAGGGCTTTGGAAAAGTGTACCCCTGAGGGCTGTGGGAGCCAGAGGGGCTTGCTGGCCTGCACAGGCTCCTGCCACCTGGAGTACTCTGTAAGCAGAGCTCTTATCCGCACGCCTCCTCTCCACCTCCCAGCCAATTGGACTTGACTTTGGTTGGAATAAACGGCTTCCTGGCTTCTCCCCGTGCAGCCTGTTTCTGGGCCAGGGTTTGTTTGAGACTGTTTGGATATTGTTAAAAGTGGGCAGCTTGGCTCAGAAAGGTCAGCGGGAGAGATTAGAACAAAAAGATCTTTCAAGCCGGTTTCTCACGGGGCCACCAGAAATGGCCAGGGAAAACCCAGCTCCACCTGGCGCAGGCTGTGCTGGGGTTGCTCCGGCGGTGGCCATCTGGGCGGTTTGAGAACCCCCGTGTAGGCGTTTATTTCTTAGAGAGGGGCAAGCTGGGTAAGGGGCCTGCACACATGGCGGAACCAGGCAACCTAGGCTGGGATCCCAACTCTCCCTGTGTGGCCATGGCCACTGGAACCTCTTGTGTGGATTGTTTCTTTAAAGACAGTCAGTAAAAATTGGGATTGACTCAAAACATGCCTGAGGGTGATGATTTACTCTGCAGAAGAATTCCCAGGAGCCTGTTCAGATGCCCAGATCCCTAATAGTTCTGAGAAGTATTAAAAACAAACAAACAAAAAGCCTGGGAATATAGGATCATGTTAGAATGCAGTACTAGTTCCTTTCACGTGTACTGGAGTGGTCTGTGCCAGGACATCACTGTCCCCTCCCCAGCATGCAGGAGCAGCCTCTCTGCTGCTCCAGGGACAGGAAGGCTCGTTGGCAGTGACAGAGAGGACAGTCCCTCCTGTGGCAGAGGAAGAAGAGGCATTAGGTACTCGGGGCTCTGGCCTCCTGGTCATAGCCTGAGCCAGGCTGTCTGGGAAGAGGCTGGCAGGTCGCCCGGAGAGTGGAAAATCACCCATGGTCCCAGGAGTGGCCTGCCTCCTCTGGGCCACAGGGCCCTAGACAACCCTGGGGACCAGCCTGCCTCAGCCTGGGGGCTCAGCTGTCAACGTGGTTGTCTCCTCTCTCTGGGGAGTCCCCATCTGTTGTTATCCTTCCTCTCTGCGATGGGGAATCTGTTCTTCCTGCAGGGGGCTGTGAGAGGAAGTCCTGTCCCTCAAACACCTCTGCCTTCTAGTGATGATTTTATACTTGAGCGTCCATATAATGAAAGTGACACTGTCAGGAACATCCTTTAGTTAGGAGGACGGAGAATAATTGTGGTGACCCCTCTGCTTGTGCCTGTCTTACCACTTCCCAAAAGCTCTGTGGAGAAATGAGGATTCCTATAGCCAGGGAGACATCCAGAGGCCGCCTCGTATTCTCAGGAGTGTGGCGTTTCCATGTCCGATTGCCCCTTCTGAAACCTGGCTTCTCTGATTAGGAGAACACTGGGACCAATAGAGCTGGTGCTTCTCACACTTGAGTGTCCCCTGGTTTGATGAAGGCCAGGTTCCCACCTGAGTCTTCCATTACAGATTGGAATGGGGCCTCATAACTTATACTTCGTGTGTGTGTGTGTGTGTGTGTGTGTGTGTGTGTGTGTGTGCGTGCATGCATGCATACATGCATGAATGCATGTGTATATGCATGTATGTATATGTAATATTTTTGTTAATTTGAGAATTTCATACATGTATACAATGTATTTTGATCCTATTCACCTCCTCCTCCCCCTAACTCCTCCTAGGTTCCTCCTCCTCCCTCACTCGCTCCCCACTTCATGCCCTTTTATTTCTTTGTAATCCACCGAGTCCAGTTTGTGTTGATTTATACTCCTGGGTATGAGACTAAGCCAGGGGCCACACCCTTAAAGAAAACTGACCTTCCCTTCCCTGGAAATCATCAGCTGTCAGTAGCTCCTCAGTCAGGGGTGGGGGCTCGTGGACTCCTCCTCTTCCATCCGTCCCCCACCCGTGATAGGACGCTGTCTGACTTGATCTTCTGCTGACAGCCTCAGCCACCGTGGTATCATGAGTGCAGAAGCCCCGTCATCTAGAAAATACTGCTTCGGTCTGGTCCTCTCTGACCTCTGGTTCTTACAGTTTTTCTACTCCTCTTTGGCCGTGGTTCCTGAGTTTTCTTGTGGGGTAGGGTGGGGTGGAATGGCATAGGACCTGCATGCCTTCCTTCCTTTTCAAAATTAGAGTCATTAATCCTTATGTGTATGAGTGTTTTGCCTGCATGTATGCATACTCTATGTTAAGGAGGTCAGAAGAGGGGTTGCCTTCCTTCCTTCCTTCCTTCTTTTCTTCCTTCCCTCCTTCTTCCTTCCCTCCCTCCTTCCTTCCTTCTTTTGAAAATTTCTTTAGATTCATTAATCTTTATGTGTATGAGTGTTTTGCCTGCATGTATACATACTCTATCTTAACCTATGGAGGTCAGAAGAAGGGGACTCGATGCCCTGGAACTAGAGTTTGGATGGTTGGGAGCCACCTGTGGGTGCTGGGAACTGAACCTGGGTCCTCTACAAGAACAAGTGTTTGTAACCATTGAGCCATCTTTTTAGAACTAACAAGTTCTTGGGATGCTGAAGTTCCTGGGATATCAAAAAGCTATGGTCTGAGTCCTCATTTCCTAGCATGACGGCTGAGGCTGTTAGTGATAAGCACAGTGAAATTTAGTAGTACACACACTAGCTTGTAAAAATTACTTCTGTGCTTAATATATTTTCCAAAAAAACAAAAAACAACCCACAAGAGCTGGAGAGATGGCTCAGTGGTTCAAAGCATTGGCTGCTCTTCCAGAGGACTTGAGTTCAATTCCCAGCAACCACATGGTGGCTCACAACCATCTTTAGTGAGGTCAGGTGCCCTCTTCTGGCCTGCAGGCATACATGCAGGCAGAACACTGTATACATAATAAATAAGTTAAAATCGTTAAAAAAAATACACAAAAACCAACTAGCGCCTCAAACCCGTGATTTCAAGTATTTTTTAATTAAAGCCAGACATCTACTGAGTAAAAAGAAGATATAAGCAAGAATATTACAGAAATAATAGTAATGGTGATGTACTTGTAAAATTTGAAACTGTGGCATCCCTACAAGGATGCTGGAGACACTGAGCTGAGTATGAACCCATGCTTTGCAGATGAGACCGCAGGCCACAGAGATAAGCTTGCTTCCCTGACCCAGGACAGGGGGATCGGGAGGCTGAGGATCCCAAGCCTGCTCTGTGCCCATTTCTTCTGCGAACTGGGCAGGCAGGTCAGGGAAAGTCCCCAGTGACCATACTCCAGGTGTCATCTGTTTGCATTCTCAGGCTTACAAACAAAGGCCTGCATTTATAACCCTGGGAGCTTGTAGCTTCCCTGGAGGCAAAGGGCTTGAGCTGTACAGTCTTGTCCTGTTGTAGTTCCCAGGCCACAAAGCGCCCTCCCGGGGGGCGGGGACGGATGACAACGACACACAGACTGAGAAGTTGGGGGCAGCGGTGGGTTTCCCGGTGACCAGCTGCAGCTTGTCAGTCCTATGCCTCCGGGGTCCTGTAGTTACAGTTTCATTCCACTGGTTGAAGGTGTTCAAAGAAAGCCCAAGAGGACGGGGCCTCGTGGTAGGTGCTGGGTCAGGAGGGTGTCCGTGGAGCTTGGTTAGCAATGATCCCACCTTTTCCGGCCTCTTCCAGGAACATCGTGAAAGGCATGAGGGAGCTCCGGGACATTCTAAGGACCGTGGAGACCAAAGCAACGCAGAACTTCAAAGTGGTAATGTGACTGTTGGCTGTGGCTGGTTTGAGCAGAGCTCAGTTTGGGGGGAAAGAAACGTAAGTCCTAGCAAGAGGCCTCTGACCTAGAGATCTCACATGCATGCCTATGCTCACCCTCCTCTGCTCTCAGCAGGCATTATTAATTGATCCCAGAATGCTTCCCCACCAAGCACCCCTGACCTAGAGATCTCACATGCATGCCTGTGCTCACCCTCCTCTGCTCTCAGCAGGCATTATTAATTGATCCCGGAATGCTTCCCCACCAAGCACCCTGTTCATCTCATCGTCTTCACCAGGGCACTGAAGATGGTTCCTAGCATTAGAACAGAGTTGAAATCCACCACCAACCCTTACATGAGCAAAACTATCCTAATCCTTGCGCATTTTGCTGTGACCTTAATAAATGCCATTGACTACCCTTTCGTGTCCCAATTCGGGTCTGTGTTCTTAGACCTTTCTTCCTCCAAACTCAGAGCTGCAGCTGTGTCTGTCACTAGATTTTGGGTTGGCTGGCGATCAGTCTCTAGAAGGAATCTGGTAGGAAGGGAGCCCCCTGTCCCTGTGGCCTCCTGCCTTCTCCCACCTGGAAGGGACTGCAGTGAGCTCCTCTGTAGAGCCCGGAGAGAAGAGAAATGGGGTGGACTGTGTAAGGAGAGGTGGTGAGCTTCGATGCCAGAGGCGGTGAGGGACTTGGGAATGGAGTTGTGAGGCTCCAGAGACCCAGCACAGCATACCACGGGGGCAGATCTGCTAAGTTAGGAACCACAGAGGCAAGCTGAAGAGGTTTGACCGTAGCCCGAGTCTCTCCCTCTCTGCCAGATGGCGGCCAGGCACCTGGCGGGGGTTCTGCTGCATTCCCTCAGTGAGGAGTGTTACTGGAGCCCCTTGTCCCACCCTCTGCCGGAGTTCATGAGCAAGGAGGAGAACTCTTTCGTCACCCAGACCCTCCGGAAACCGCACCTCTACGAGGGAGACAAGTGAGTGCCGCCTGCCCTGCAGCACCTGCTGGTGGCTCTTCACTGTACCCTGCTTGCCCAGCCCCGACCCTGCCCAGTGCCCGTGGAAGAAATGGCCCGTCCACTCCCAGCCTGAGGCGAGGCATGGGGAGAAAGCAAGAGGCCCCTGGTGGCAACTGTAGACTCCACCTTCAGCGAGCACAAGGACGTGGTGGGAGGACGGGCAACCTCCAAATGTGTGGCTTACGGGGAGCCATGAAGAATTCTCCCCCAACCCCACCAGACACCGTCTTTCCTTAGTCTCTACAGTTAAGAGCTGCACATGGTATTCAGTGCCAGTGAATTATGCAGGAGAAGGGTCACCTTACCAGGCTGATGTTGACTCGGGACACAAGCACTGCTGGGTGGTGTGTGTGTGTGGGAGGCAGAGGTGCTGTTGGTGTGGGCCAGGCTGCAGCCAGGGGCGTTGTTGTGTTTTCCAGCCTCTACTGCCCAAAAGACAACATAGAGGAGGCGCTCCTGCTGCTGCTCATCAGCGAGTCCATGGTAAGCCCCAGGCTGCTGACCCCAGGGAGCTGGGGCTGTGCGGAGTGTTGGGACCCATGCAGGCTGTCCGTGGCCTAGGCAAACTCTGCCTACCAGAGATGCCCTAGAGGTGCGAGCTGCTTGGTCCTGCCTGCCCCTCCTTCCCCCCCCCCCCCCCCCCCCACTGCGCGTCTGGAAGGAGAGCATGGTGTGGTTGGGTAGCCGTGAGATAAAGGATGGATCTCGAGCACTAGGAGAAGCTCATGAAGTGAGGAGCGTGGATTATAGAGCCCAGGAACATAAGGGGGTATGTCCGCATAGCTGGGTCCAAGTCCTTCAGCTCTGGAGTCCATCAGTGCCTCTGAGCTGGGATCGCAGCGAGAAACAGGTCTCTTAGATGATGGATCTGAGAAATGAAGGTTAAGAAAGTCAGACGCCCCCGAGCTGGACCATTCAGTGATCACAAAAGAGTGTATCTTTGGCTGTCTGTGTGGATAATGCCAGGGCTTGTCTGGGACACTTGGGTGAGGAGTTACCTGTGGCTGCACACGTCTCCTGGTAATTAGACATGAGGAGGGAGCCTGGACTACAAGGCAGAGAGACTGCCCTTTCTCAGCCACGGAGGCTATTCTGGAACTGAACGTTGCTGCGAAAAGGGCGTTTGGAAGCAGGGTGCCAGCTGACTAGGCATTGTCATAAAAGCCATGCTTGGTGTATACTTGCGTAGTGGGTAATTGTTACTTCATAGGGGCGGGGGGGGGGGGGGGGACACCAAGCTGCTTAGCCAGACCTGCAGACAGAAGTACCAAGTGTGTCGGACTTGCTCTCTGGGGAACTGGAAATGGCTCCTTTCCCTGACCATGGACTGAATCTCAGTTTTAAGTTTTCGGGTCTTGATGTAGGACACTTGGAACCCCCTCCACCAGGCCATTGCATCACCTACACCCTCCTGTGAGACAACACTGGGGTCACCTATCTCTGGGGATGTGGGCAAACGTCATCCGTGTGCGCCAAGGGGTACAGTTTAACTTGTATGTAGAGAATAAAAGGTCAAACAAGACCTTTCTCTGCTAGGGGGCCAAGCTTGGCTACCTCACTAGGTAAACATTGTGTTGAATTATATGAAGTTGCCTGTTTTCAGTTACTTATGGCTTACAAAGACAAGTGTCAGGGTTGGGGATGTCCCTCTGTCGGTAGAGTATTTGCTAGTGTAGTATGCACAAAACCCTGGGGTTGTTCCCCAACATGACCTGAAACCTGGCTTTTGTCTATAATCTCAGCCCCCAGATGGTGGGTTCAAGAGGGGCGGGAGGATCAGAAGTTCAAGGTCAGTCTCAGATTTTAAAACAAAAGAGGGTTTGGGACCAATGTGGGCTACCTCAGAACCTGAGAACCTGGCTCCTTAAGGAGGAGAAAAAAGGGGTGCTGATAGTTTCACTCAGGTCAGATTAATACTAGTGTGTCCCCATTTTACAGATGAGGAAATGAGGGAAGGGGCGCAGGACGGACATGTGTCTCGGTCAGGGTCACATGATAATAAGATACTAGAGTGTCCCCATTTTACAGATGAGGAAATGAGGGAAGGGGCGCAGGACGGACATGTGTCTCGGTCAGGGTCACATGATAATCTTTGTTTTCGTGCTATGAACCACGTCCCTCTAGTTAACAAGTTTCCACAAGGCCCAGGCCCCAGGCTCCTGGATGTCAGTCATGGTTCTGCCTTCTTACCTGCTTGGTCCTTGTTTCTCTTATCCATAAATGGACCAGTGAGGTAGTTTTGAAAACAGAATGCATGAGGTCTTGGGAGAGTCTGTTAGCAGGGCTGGGCCAGAGTCGCTGTTGGCTGTGTCCTCAGAAGAGAGTGAGCTGGTTGGTTTGGTCCGCCTGACACGATCCAGAGTCACCCAGGAGGGGACTCTCAGAGTCTGGATCAGAGTGGCCTATGGAAGTGTTGGTGGGGTTATCTTGATTATCTGTTGGTGGAGATGGGACAGCCTGCTCATTGTAGGTGGCATCGTTTCCTGACCAGGGGATTCAGGACTGTAAGACTGGAGCAGATTAGGCACACATGTGTTCCTTAGTCTGTTCCTGACTGTGTGTGTGCTATGACCAGTCCCCACATGCTCCCGGGGCTCTAAATTCCCTGTGATGATGAACCATAACCTGGAATTGTAAGCTAAAATAAATCCCACCCACCCACACGTGTGTGTGTGTGTGTGTGTGTGTGTGTGTGTGTTTGTGCGTGTCTGTGTTTTCAAGACAAGGTCTAAGTATTATAGCCCTGGCTGCCCTGGAACTCTCTCTGTAGACCAAGTTGGCCTCGAACTCACAGAGATCTGCCTGCCTCTCCTGTTCCAGTGCTGGGACTAAAGGTGTGCTCCACTACACACCACTAGCCCTTTCTCTCTTTAGGTGTTCTTGTCAAATACTTCCAGGTACACACACACACACAGACACACACACACAGACACACACACACACACACACACACCAATGACTTCTGGATCAAAGCCCAGGTGACTTTCTCATTTAAGGTTATTGACATCACTGGCCCAGATACCTTAAGCTGTACTAAGTCTCAAAGCAGAGAGTGGCCCACTGCTAGACTGTGACCCATACCCAGAGCCTGTGAGCTTCCCTGAATATAGACCTCTCTCCAAGCAGCCCTTTCCTGTTGGCCTCGAGGGTAGCCTGCTTACCTGTCCAGGAGACACAGGACTCCACTAGCCGAGTACAGCCCTGGGAAATGCCTTGTAGCATGCTGGGTAAAGAGGTGGCACGGTTTGACTTGCGTGGTTGCTACGGGGAGGAACCTCTTTGGATTGGATTGGCTGGTGTGTTTCCACTTGCCCACAGCAACCCTACCAGGCCTTTGGCAATGGGGGATTTGACAATGGACGATGTTAGTTATCACATCTACTGAAACCCGTCTCCCTTCTCTGAAAATCTGGCCTCTCAGAGCGGTTTCCCAGAGAGTTCAAACCTGCCTGTCTCTTACATCCTCCTTCCCTCCAGTTACATTCTTTTCTTTCTTTCTTTCTTTTTTTCTTTGGTTTGGAGACAGGGTCTCGCTATGTAGCTTTGGATGGTATTTTAGAGTTTATTGCTGTGAAGAGACACCATGACCACAGCAGCTCTTATAAAGGAGTTTCAGCAGGGCTGGCTTGTGGTTCAGATGTTCAATCTGTTGTTGTCACTGTGGGAAGCATGGCGGCGTGCAGGCAGACAGACGTCGTGCTGGAGAGGCAGCTGAGAGTCCCACATCAGGATCCTCAGGCAGCAGGAAGTGACAGTGACACACTGGCCGGGCTTGAGCTTCTGAGACCTCAAAGCCCACCCCCTAGTGACACACCTACTCCAACTGGGCCACACCTCCCAATAGTACCACCCCCGATGGACCTATGGGGACCATTTTTATTCCCAGCACCACAGCTGGGTTGAAACTTACTATGTAGACCAAGGCAGGCCTTGAACTCACAGCAATCTGTCTGATCTGCCTCCTGTGTGCTGGGATGGAGAGCCTGTACTACCATGCCCAGCGTGTGCTTTTTTATTAATTAGCTTATTTTATTTTGTGTATGTGGGCATGTGTACATCATAGTGTGATTAACGGAGGTCAGAGGACAGCTTGTGGGAGTCAGTTCTCTCTTTGCACCATGTGGGTCCTGGGAATCGAAATCCGTCATCATTGCCAGGCGGTGGTGGTGGTGGAGCACGCCTTTAATCTAAGCACTCGGGAGGCAGAGGCAGGCGGATCTCTGTGAGTTCGAGGCCAGCCTGGTCTACTGAGCGAGTTCCAGGACAGCCAGGGCTGTTACACAGAGAAACCCTGTCGTGTGTGTGGGGATGCAGAATCAGTCGTCTGCTTGTCTGCAGGTGCCGTCTTGTGGACCCCTCCAGTCGCACTGTTAATTAGCCAGAAGGGACCTGAAGGGACTGCAGAAAAAGCCACTCCTGCAGTGCCAGCCCACAGTCCCTGTCACCATTGCTCCCCACCTCCAGGGTGTCCAGAGTAGCCACCTGGTAGAGGGGGTGTTTGCGGGTTCCTGGAACTCAGAGAGTAACTGTTTGGAGTCTGTGTGTGTGTGTGGTGCTAACCCGTGTGGTCAGACGATAGAACCATGTCTCCAAATGATAAATAGAAATCGCCAGTGTTTTCCCAGGGATTGGATTTGTAACTGGCTAAGATGTGTGCTTTACGCCCGCTTTCATATCTTTTGGACTAAAAGAGCGTTTCAGATTCCACTCACTCACAGCTATGCATCTGCCACCCCACCCACCTGTCAGTCGTCCACGCAGTGTCTGTTTGTCCATCCACCTGTCCGTCACTCACCGTCTTCCCAGCGATGGACCCATGGACTCAGCACTGTTCGCCACTTAATCTTACCAAGCAACTGTGCAGTGCTGGGCCGTGCTGGGCACCGTGTATAAAATAACAGCCTGAAGTCCCCTTGTCCCCGGTGTACTCCCACACGGTCCAGGGAGTGAAGAAGCCAGCTAGATCCTTGACCCTTTTTGGTTGAGCCGGTAAAGAATTCATTGCTGGTGTGGCCTCTCCGAAAGGTACTTGGTGCGGGACAAGTGTGGGAGGCTGGGGGTGTCTCTGGGACTGGGACCCTGCACCTTTAACAAACTAGCACCTTACTCGGTACCGGGCACCTGGCTCTGTGGATCTTGTACTTGTTGCTCATAGCAGAGCTAGAGTCTTCTCCCTGTGAACCTGTGTGCTCGTCTGTGAGACGGAGTTACTGAGGCCTCCATGGAAGGAGTTTCGGTGGGTTAAGTGAGAAAATGAACACAAAGCTTGGGGTTGCTCAATACGTTTTTTTTTTTTTTTTTTTTTTTTTTTTGTTCTGGACGAGGGAAAGGCTTGATTCTGACTTAGTTGTCTTTGAAAACACATAATCTAATTGGGAGATTGAGGGCATTGGTCTACTGTTTTAAAGAAAAGGGCTTCTTAGGCGTGGCTCCATTTGGGACTCAGCGGGCGAGACACACGGCGTCCTAGCTTTCGGCACCTGCTTTGCTCCAACTCCAAGTCTTGCTCTGCAGAAGGCTGCCAGCTCAGAGCCCCGTGACAGGAAGACTGTGACATCTGCCACAGGAACTGTGTCGCTGGGTGGATGAGGCCTGTCATAGAGCATGGTAGCTCTCGGCTCTATGGACTGGCTGTTCAGGAGCCGTTGGTAATCATGTCTGCCAGTGGGGGGCACCAGCAGGAGCCACACGTGTCCTCCGGGGAAGGGGAGCATAGCTCTGGGCACAGAGACTTCCCTGGTCCTTCTTTCTGGGGTGACTGTTGGGGTGTCCGCAGGCCCTGAGGCCCGCTTGCTTGATGGAAAGGCTGTCTCTGTGAAACCTGAGTATTGGGTATCTTGCTTTGAGAGCCTGGTCTTTGCAAAGAGACAGAAGGCCTCTGATGGTGTCGGTCAAGACTGTTGGACAACGTTCCCAGAGGAACCTGGAATCCGGGAAGCGGCCAGGGTGGATTTCAGTGGGGTCTCTGTCCTCTGTGTGTATTGGTCAGTTTCCTGAGGGCCTCCTCCCTCAGCCTCCTTCAGTCTTCTGTAAAATAAGATGCGAGTAGACAAGAGGGTAGGGGGGGTCAACACTACTTAGGAAGTTTTCTGTTCCCACTCTGACGGGGACTCCGTCTAGGGGCTCGGCAGAGGCCAGCTGAGCAGCATCCAGTAGAGACTGGGGACTGTCTGGGTAGTTGACCTGGTGTCCATCTCCGGGGGCTCAGAGCCCTCCCTTGGGAAGGTTGCACTTGGTGAATTGCCCTTGCGGTTCCTGGGCCAGACAAGTTGACGCGTGTCAGAATTCCCTCCCCGAGAAGGTAATCCAAGTCCTGCACCTGGGGGAGGGGGTGCCTCAACAAGGGTTGTGCCTGCCCGAGGCAAGGGTGATTCCTGGTTTTGTCTCACGGACATTTGTCCAAAGGCTAGTGGTGTGTCCTGGTGAGGGTGTGGAGCTGCTGGGTGAGGGGAGTGTGCCTGGTCTTTTGACCATCTGAAAGATCTAGTCTGGGACGGGTTACCCTGGGAGAACCACCCGAGGGACAAAGGTGAGGAATGGTAGGAACGCCTCTGGGTGTGGCCCTGGGGACCAAATGCTTGACTTAAGTAAGGGCAGAGCATCCCATAGCAGGGGCCAAAGGCCAGGTCACAGCAGTGACGAGCAGGCCGGGTGGGCAGGGAGAAACGCAGGGAGAGTATTTGCCTTTATCCCAAACAGCTCAAGGGCCGGTGGGAGACAGCGGGGAGGGCCCAACTCGGCCGGTGGCTTTGTGTCTGCTCTGACAAAGGTGTTTGCATCACTGCCGGGTCTGGAGTCTCTTCCTGACACCGTGCGTGTACATGAGAAAGGGAAAGAACGTGCTTGTGAAGCCGGTGGGCCTGTGTGATGTGAGGGCCCGTGTGAGGTGAGGGCCCGTGTGAGGTGAGGGCCCGTGCGACGTGAGGGCCCGTGTGAGGTGAGGGCCCGTGTGAGGTGAGGGCCCGTGTGACGTGAGGGCCCGTGTGACGTGAGGGCCCGTGCGAGGTGAGGGCCCGTGCGAGGTGAGGGCCCGTGTGAGGTGAGGGCCCGTGTGAGGTGAGGGCCCGTGTGACGTGAGGGCCCGTGTGACGTGAGGGCCCGTGTGAGGTGAGGGCCCGTGTGACGTGAGGGCCCGTGTGAGGTGAGGGCCCGTGTGACGTGAGGGCTGTGAGCAGTTGTTCTGGCTTCGGAGCCACAGGTGAATTCATGCCCCAGTGTGGCTTGCTAGCCAGCCCTAGGACTTCCTTTTTTTCTGCTCCAGTTTCCCCACCCAAACCCATTACCATAGTTACATACACAGGCACTGCCCAGCAACCAACACTAGCCCAGCTCTTTTTTTATTTTAACCCTGTCCCCCAATCTATGATATCAGCTGGGCAGACCTCTGCTTCTGGCTGCCCTGTGGAAACCATGTTCCCCTCTTGTCCAAAAGCACTAAGAACCCCCAAGAGCATGCCCTCACCACTGTCTGTCTGTTAAGGGGCCAGGCCATCCGAAGGACTTGCCCTGCTTGTGTTTCATCTGCTCTAATAACACCCGGTTCTAAAAATCAACCCCTCCTTCCCCCTCTAGACACACCCAGAGGCCTGTCCTCTTAAGAGGGCAAGGTCTAGGGTAGACAAAGAAGGAGTTTCTGTGCCAACCCTGGGTCGTCTTCCTGGGCTGGTACACAAAGGTGGATTTATGAAGCTCTTTAACGGTCCGAGGAGCTCAGTCTAGAAACGGCATGCCCCCAGCACAGGGAGTGACGAGCCAGCCAGGGCCCTGGTGTCCCCCCGTGACGCAGAGAGGTAGGTGGGCTCCAGGACAGCAGCCTCCTGAGCCGGGAGTGGCCAGCAGGCTGACACAGAGGCCCACAAAGTGACCAGATTCCGTTGAGTCTTGAAGATAGGAAACAGCAGGCGTGCTGTGTAGCTGGTGAGAAGTCTCTTAGGAGGGGCAGCCAGAGAAAGGAATTTGCCACCCTGAGGGAAGCAGTGACATCACACTCCTCAGTCTCCCTCCTGCCCCCGACATGGCTTCTGTGCAGGGCGAATTCCTCAGTCCTCAGCTGTGCTCACCAATGCTCCCTCTACCTCAGGCCACCTGAGCAGAGCACCTGGCCTGTCCCTTCCATCCAGATTTCTTCCTCCTGCGCAGAGTCTCAGTTCCAGTTCGCACGCGCAGATGCATATCCGTAGCCTCCTCCTAAATTCTTCCTCCCCTCCTTCCTTTCCCACTGCTGCCTGGAGGTCCCCACGGCCCCCACTGAAGCTAAGAGCTGCGGGAGGTGGGGTGGGGGGCATATCGCAAGGGATGGAGCGCAGGTTGCGTTCCCACGTGGCTGTGTGGGCGGGCCTCTCTGGGAGGGAGAGGGATTTCTTGGCGTTTTTCCTTCCCTAACTGTTTGCAGCTCCTGGCTGTTTATCAGGTTGGCTCTAGCATTGATCTTTCTGAGGATTTCCTGCCGTTCCTGGCATTCTGTCCCAGGCATCCCCTCCTTGGCCATCTGTGTTTCTTGAGGGGGAGGAACACCGACAGCAGTCATGGCTGCAGAGGCAGCTGCCCAGATCCGTTGCCACCAAGGTGCCTTCCTGCCTCAGATGCCCCTAAGGGTGTTAGTTCCTTGGGGCCAGGAGCCATGTTAGCTTCTAGGAGCCTCTAAGGGACACATTTCATCCCAGAGTCTACAGGTAGCGGGGCTTCCGTCTCCTCAACCACTGGCCCTTGCCTGCAGGAGGGAGAGGCTGTGAAGAGTTCCTTTTTCCTTCAGTCTAGCAGGCCCGCCCTTGGTTGGTAGCCTGTGGGGAACAGAGCAGGCTCAGGCAGGGAGGGTGATGCTAGTCGAGGATTCCTTTGGCAGGGGGAGAGTGGTCAGAAAGGAAATGCTGGGCCGTGAGAGTGTATAAGAGTCTTTCAAACCCCAGGATGTCCCTCTGCCCTGTAACTATTGGGAACGACCAGTTACTCTTGGCTCCTGGAAGAAGGAGCATTAATGAGAGAGGGCATTGATGGCAATACTCTGAAGCGACGTGGGGTACTGAAGTTGACAGGCGACGCGTCCAGATGAAAGGCATGTAGCCATAGCACAGTCCATGTAACTTCTCTCTAGGTTAGAAGTCTTGCAGAGTTGCAAACCAGTACCCGGACTTGAACCATAGGCTGACACCCCCCCCACACACACCTGGGCCAAGGGTCTTCTGTCTTTGGAGAGAGCTCTGTGGGGAAGAAGGGAGGTCGTTTCTGAGGGTGTGGTCAGTTACCCGGCTTGTGACAGCCGTGAGAAGTGACCATGAGTAGCTTTGCAATGTGGTCCTGGGATGCTAGGTCCTTACCTTGTAACCCCATCCCACCCACAGGCAACTCGGGACGTGGTGCTGAGCCGAGCACCAGAGCAGGAGGAGGACCGGAAAGTGAGCCTGCGGAATGCTTCGGCCATCTACGACCTCCTGAGCATCACGCTGGGCAGGCGGGGCCAGTACGTCATGCTCTCCGAGGTAGGGCCAGCCGCCCCGCCTACCTCACTTCCTGGGAGTCAGGTGGTTCACAAGAGGGAGTCACATGAGGCGGCCATTTGTCCCTCCTCACTTGTCACTGTCTTCTCAGTCTGGCCCCCCTTTTACTAGCCTTGTGACCTTGGCAAGTCCCCCTGGCCTCAGTCACAGATTCACTGTCTGTGGAATGGGGTTATCGGAGATCTCACCTCAGGGTAGGTGAGAGCCCTACCATGTCCCAGGATAATAAACACGAGTTGTTATTTTCTATTGCAGTGTGTGTGGGAAAAACAGTTTCACAGATCTGATTTCATTCGCATGCCCAAATGGCCCTGTGAAACCATTCACATATTATGAAGGCAGGGACCAAGGACTATAGAGACAACTATCACGTAGCGTTGCACAGCATGCGGTGGCAGGGACTGGGTTACCCCGTGTTTCCAACAGGAGCAAAGCTTGGGCAGAGGTGTCCTTGTCAGGGAGTGGGCCACTGCTGACCAGCTCTTCCTCCCCAGTGCCTAGAACGAGCCATGAAGTGTGCATTTGGAGAATTTCACCTTTGGTACCAGGTGGCCCTCTCCATGGTAGCTTGTGGGAAGGTAAGGCCCTGGGCTGTGGGGGGCGGGGGTTAAATGCCTTCTGTGGATACTGGGGGTCCTCTGGTCCCTCCCGGGGAGATTTGTGTTGACTGGGAACTGACCCAGTACTGGTTGCTGTGACTCTAATGAGCATGGATGGCAAGGCCCTACGTCAGAGGAGCTAGTGATGGGCGGGTGTGGCCACATGCGGGTAAGAGTTTGGACATTTCCCCCTTCCTGTGGCCCACCACAGGCTGGTCGTATCACCTCTGCTGGGGTGGCTCTAGGAGACCCGAACACTATTCCTGTCCCAAGTGGGCCTGCCTGTGAGTTGGGAACTTTCCTAGGAGGGGGCGCCCTAAGGTGGAGTGGAATGGCACCCACCCACGTGGGAATCTGGAGAGGAGACTGTGTGACGGATGGAGTTAGAGGTGCCTGGGTGGGGACAGCAGAAGAGGCCAGCACTGCTCAGAGCACGTGGCACCGGGGTGGGCATTCGCCCCCACCTGCCCGGCCCCTGCTCCGGCACCCCTGCTTTTCTCGCACACCATCCACACTTACGTAAGCCTCTATTTTAAGCATCTTAAGCGTCGACATGAAAGGAAACCCTTTCCGGAGATGGGGGCAGAGGGAGATGGGGCTGAGGACGCTCGCTCTGAGTGCAGGAAATAAGGCGACATGAGCTTGCAGATGGTTCCAAGAGCTGTAAATACCCAGGGCCCTTTCATGGGGCTGAGGGAATCCCTCGCCCCCTGGTCCATCTGTGCCACTTTCCATTTCTAGCCCCACAGCCGTCTCTGAGGAGGGCCCTCCCCGTGTGCCAGCGCCGCCTCCACGGATGGAGGGGTGCCAGGCAGCCCTGGGTCTCTGCAGTAAGACAGGCCGGGGCCTGGCGGGGGGGGGGGCGAGGGGGGACCAGGTGCTGCAGTCTTGTCAGACTGCAGGGAGAGGCTGCGGGGAGTCTCCTTGAGCATCCTTTGCTGGGCGACTGTCCTTCCAGCCCCTTTGGGCCACCTCCAGAGCATCTGGAAGTCACGGCGGGACCTACTGGCTCTGCCCAGCAAGGTGTTGTCAGATCTCAAGGAGAACTCAGAATACAGACGGGGCTGGACCTGCGGTATTAGAGACACTCCCCGGCACCAGGCAGGATCAGATAAGTAGAGAGGAGAGCAGGGAGGACCGCAGAGCTCCAGGCAGAGGGGGCAGTGAGAGCCAAGGGGCGGGGCCAGAAAGGTGAAGGTGTGTAGGACTTGAAGGTAGCCGCCTGTTATCCTGGGTGGTGACGGCTGGCTGGGGCCAGGCTGTGACTGGAGCTTATGCGGATCCTATGCCTACAACATGGCAGCAACATTGAGTAGCTTCTTCCTGCCTCCCCCAAACAGGAAACACCTTTAGCCTTAGAACAGCAGAGAAGAAGAAAGGCCTAGAGCAAATGCAATGTTCTGTGGATTTTTTTAAAAAGCTACCCCCTTTAAAAACCAAACCAAAAACCACAGCTATCCAGAGAAGTTAATTTTAATTTTGAGGGAGTTCCTGGAGGACCCAGCCACAGGAAAAAGCACCACAATTGCGTGGGACTTGAAGGGTTTTCCTCCCCCTTATGGAGAAGCTGGACCCTAAGAGGTCCAGACAGCTTAGCATCCAGACTCTGGGAAGCCGTTTGCTGCTCTGGCTCCCTCGCGATCTGGCAAGGTGGGCACAGGGAGTTGGAGTGGTCAGTGAATGCCTTATATGTGACACTCCGCCCAACCAGGCGCTCGGTGCACTGCGAATAGTTCTGTAAGGAAGGCATTCTCCAACCGCCTCCTGGGGATCCTGCATGCCAAAACCGTTAGCCTGACTGCCCTGGCAGACCTCAAAGGAGTGGCCAGAGCTTGCCTTTGCTGAGCCCAAGGTGGGAATCCAGGTTCTGTACCTTCCAGAAGGTGCGGCTGGGTGATATAAATATGCCTGGTATTTCACCCCACAGGAATAACAGATGAGTTCTGTGGCATGATTTAGGTCGTTCCCTCTCTTGGTCTCCATGCTGCAGTTGCATTGGCTGCGTTGCTAGGTAACCAGCATGACAGGGGGAAGAAAAGAAGCCGGCTGCTCCTACGGCTGGATCCTCAGACGGCTCGGCTCCTTAAATAGCAGTGTTTTTTGGTCTGCGTGGGGGTGGGGTGGGAAGGAGTGGGTGGACTGTGGAGGGTCAGGAATAAGAGAACCCAGTTTCCAGGATGCAAAGGTCAGCAGCTAAGGAAAGCTGAGGAGGAGTCTGGGGCTTGCTGGGGTGCGTGGGTCGAGGGACAGCGGTGAGGGACTCAGTGTGGCATTCCCAGGAGAGGGGCTCTGAGGAGGTGTGGCCTGGCAGCGCTCACACAGCTTTCCCTGCAGCCTGTCGTCTTCTGGCCTTTTCTGGTGCTTGTCCTGACCTCTTGTATTGTTAGAATGATAGGGGATTTGTCCTGCTTCCCTGCTGATTTCTGTGACCTCCTTAGAGGGTCTCATCTGACCCCACCACCCCAGCCAGTACTGAGCCCACTGCAGGCCCTGGATGAAGACACCTACAATTAGCCTCACTGGTCTATTTTCTGTTACTTATAATAAAACAACCGAGGCAGAAGAGTTTGTAATGAAAAGAAGCTTCTTTGCCTTATGGCTTTGGAGCTCAAGGACAGGGTGTCAACGCTGGCTTAGTTCTGGTGAGAACATCACAGGAGGATGTACGAGTGTGAGAAACTATACAGCAGGGCAGGAAGCCAGATAGAGCAAGCCGCGCTCATTTTATACCCTTTCCTTGAAAGAGCTAATTATGAGGAAGATGTCCAGACCTCTAAGGGCACACACAATGACCTAGCCAGGTCCCACTAGACCCCATCTCGTCCTGGTTCTGATACTCAGGACTAACCACTCTGAGGTTCAAGTGCCAGCACGTGAGTTCTTGGAGAACACGCTCAAGATGCATGCAAACCATAGCTCAGTCAGAGCCCAGGGAGATCTGTAACCCTGGGTGGAAGAAAGCTCTTCCCTAGATGGTGGGGAGCGGAGAGGTAAGGTTGGGGCGGGGACACACATTCCAGTCATACCCTGCTGCAGCAGATGAGCCTGCCAGAGCCCTCTCTTCCTTAGTGCTAAGGAAGAAGGAGGCTAAGTTAAAGTGAGGAGCTCAGCCCACAGTGGGACCCAGGACATGGTAATTGTCCTGGAGACATACATATGTACACACACACACACACACACACACACACACAAACACACACACACACACATATGCACTCACGTACGCACACACACCCCTGAGAGTCACAGATAGGAGCTTACATGCCAGGAGAGTGACTGTTGAGTATCCCTCAGAAAGTATTGGGTTCAGAAAGCAGAAGGTTCCAGACCACAGACACACACACACACACACACACACAAACCCCCTCTGTCTCTCTCCAGGAAATCAGCTTCCTCTGGCCAAGGTCATCACCACAGAGGCCACACAGGGTAGTGGTTAAGAGTTAGGTCCAGGCTGTGTTCAAACCCTTGCTTGGTCACTCTCAGGCTGCATGACTCTGAACAAGCTGCCTGCCTGACTGTCCGGCCCCTCTTCCCAGCTGTAAAGCTGCCTGTCTGGTAGGGATGTTGTGAAAATCCAACACCCTCATAGAGGAGTTAGCAGACCTTCTGTAAAGGGTCGGGCAGTCGTCAGTTTCGACTGAGTATTAACAGCCCGTCTCTTGGCCATTTCCCCAACGTGTCATCAGGAAGCAGCACAGATAGTGTATAAACAAACGGGCATGACTGAGTTCCAATTAGACCTTATTTACAAAAACAAGCAGTGGGCTAGATTCAGCCTGCAGGTTCTTTCGGCAGCCCCTGACATGATAAGATCTATTATGATCTATACATGATAAGAGTATTTTCTGTCATTCCTCTTGGTATGGGCGACACACCTGCTGGGCCCCGCCTCTCCTCAGCCCATCCTGGTTGAGTCCTGGAGCCCTGTGGGCCCTCAGCTTCCTGTCTGGAGGTTCTCTCTGGCCTCCCCATCTCCTCACCTTCTTCCCAGCCTTTGTATGCCTGTCCAGTCCTGTCACCGGCGCTCCTCCATGGACAGGGTTAGAGACCCCTGCCGGTCCCTCACATCTCTCTGGTTCCGATCTGAATTCTTTTTGGAAAGGTTCCGTTTGTCATCACGTTAGCTGTTGTCGCATCTCCAGGCGGTGAGGTTCCAGAGGAGGGAAACAAAACTCAAGAAGAGGGCTTACGGGCAGTGACCGTCCCCTGGCCTCCTCCAGCTGGGCTCCCTTCCTGGGTCTTAGAAGGGTTACAGAGCGAGAACTGTCGGGAGAACTACCCCCGACAGCAGGGGGCACCCCAGAGTATGGGGCTCTAGGGTGGTCAGTGATTGTGTTCCCTACCCTTGCTCTTGCAGTCAGCCTACGCTGTGTCGCTGCTACGTGAGTGCATGAAATTGCAGCCCTCGGACCCCACCGTGCCCCTGATGGCTGCCAAGGTCTGCATTGGGTCCCTGCACCGGGTGAGTGAGCGGTGCGGGTAGGGCAAGCATGGCTCAGATTCAGCACCCTCCTGGGGGCGGGCTCCAGCAAGTGGGAACCAGGTGAGGGTGTTTGCAGTAGAAGAAAGGGTGCCGCCTTGTGTAGGGACGCGAGCGGAGTCTCTGGAAACCCACCAACCTTGATCTTGGCAGTATAGCCCTTTACACTGTGGTCTCCAGAGACTCCGGCAGATGGAAAGTAGTAGGGGTAGGGGTGGTAGGCGACCTCAGTTACCTAGACCAGCCTATCAGAAAAGAGGCTTCAGATGATGTCACAGTCCGTAGAGAAAGGGAGGGGTCAAACTCAACCCTAGTCTGAGACAAAACAAAGATGGCCTCCTCGCAGTCCTTTGTTCTTATTGCACCTATAAGGACTCAGGCATTGTGCTGGCCCACCCCTGTCACCTGGCAGAGTGTGCTCAGGTAGTGCCCTGGTCAGCCCTGGGGTCCATGAGTACTGGTCTGCACACAGGTGCAAAGGACCCTTTAAAAGACAGACCCACCCACTTAACGGTTTCTTTTCATTCTTCTTTTCCCCCTTTTTCTTTCCCTCTCTATTTCTCGCTCCTCTGTCGTCCCCCCCCCCCTCTCTCCTGCTGTTTCCCTGGGGCAGACAGGACTTTTCCTGTCTCCCTCTTCTGTCCTCTCTCTGTCTCTCTGTCTCTTTACCTCTCTTTCCTCCCCCCTTTCCCTTCCTAATAAGCTTCTCACTAAGCTCTGTCTGCCTGACGTGTTTGTCCCTGCCTCGGTCACCCTCGCCCGCCGTGGAGTCCACCAAGGTTCCCCTCACACTTTATCGTAACAGCCTCCCTAGGCTTCTTTCTTGTGTCCTGCTGTCTGCTCTCCACTGAGGTGGCCTTTAGGAGACTGGAGCTCAAAGGGTACTTCTCCTCAGCTGATGGCCTTTAGTGGGGGCTCATGAAGGAACCCCCAGAAGATGAGTCGCTTGAAACAGTGAGAAAACCGAGCCTGGAACCCTGGGCTCCTGGTCTTTGATGAGCTCAGACCCAGGGCACTGGACCCTAGGGAGTACTACACTAATATTGTCTCTAATTGGTAACCGTGTGCAGATAATCTTTCTTTCCTTGGTCCCCATCAGCTTCCCGGTGTCAGGGAGAGTCGTTTTTCTATGCTGAGTGACACAGAACAAGTAACAAGTTCTTCATCTGCCTCACTTGTTACCTTGTACCCCACATTATCCTCTCCCACAGGCCAAGTAGCCCCCACTCCTTCCTCCGCATTCTAGATCCAAAGCAAGCGCCCACTCCGCTGTAGGTAGCATGCAGCTGCAGGCTGCAGAGTCCCAGGCCACGCCCCTGCAGCAAAGAGTGCTGGGAGCTGGGGGTGCAGGGGTCCAGGACCCCCCTGAGAGGAAACCTTGGGCTCATCCCTGGAGCTGAAGCCCAAAATACCCATGTCTCTGGGAGCAGGGCTGGGGGAGGGCATGTGTGCTCCCCCGAGCTGCCAGCTTGAGTCCACCCAGCCAATGGCGCCCTTGCCAGGAAGCCCTAAATTTAGGTCTTCTCACCATGGAGGAGCCGTTTCCCTCCGCAGCATAATTACAGTGATTATGTGCATTCAGATTACATGGTAATAAAATTAGGATCAAATCAGTCCAAATTGAAATCAGATGAGTTGGGAGCAAAGTAACCAATAACAACATAAATAGAAAAGCCCAAAAGGAAGCTGAAACATGCAGACTTGTCACCAGAAAAGGGGAGGAAGGCCGGCAGTTACCAGGGGCTGAGGCTGGCCTAAGTGCTGGCATGGTCAGAGTTCGGTGGGGAGTGAGACACGGGTGGGAGCCAGGCTCTGCAGGTGAGTAGGGGGGACACAAGCGGCTGGAGATGTGGATCCCTCCCCTGGACCCACCTCACCCCTCTCTTCTTTTCCTAAAATTCAGTTTTCTTTGTTTTTATTCTAAGTGACTGTTTTCCCTGAATGTGTGTGTGTGTGTGTGTGTGTGTGTGTGTGCAGTGCCCATAAAGGCCAGAAGAGGGTGTCAGATCCTCTGGGACTGGAGTTACAGAGGGTTATGAGCCACCACGTAGGCCCTGGGAATCTAACCAAGACCCTCTCTGGAAGAATGGCCAGTGCTCTTAACCGCTGAACCACCTTCCCAGCCCTACTCTTGGACCTCTTAAAGTCTGGTTTGTACTCACCGGGGACATGGATTGAACTGTCTGACCCTCTGTGCTTCTCCGGGGCAGAGCTATGTCTTTTCCTCAGGCCGTGGGTGATGCTGGTGAGAGCCTGGGCCCTGGCCCTCCAGGACCTCTGTCCTTCGCTGTGAACCTTGCCTAGTGTGGGCCTTCTTTCCCGTTAAGTACCGTCTCCGCTTCCTTCACCTTCCTCTGGCCACAAGGCAAATTTGGGGAGCAGATAGAAAAGAAGGTGTAGATATTTTCTTGGATCCCCACAAACACAGTTATTTAAAAATGATTTAAAAAGTTGGAACCCCTTCAGGAGGCGTAGAGGACAGGGCGCACTTGTATATTGTATACCACACAGACAGCAGAAGAGGTAAAATCAGTTGAGCTCCCTGTGCAAGGTTAGGATTAGGGTTAGAGTTACTCAGGGTCGGGGTTAGGGTTAGGGTTACTTCATGGGTACTGGAAAGTGCATAGGCTGAGGAGAACAGATAGGGTTCGAGTCCTTTAGTCTGCCCTTACTCGCTAGTTTGTGTGACTTTGAAGGAGGGGTTCCCTCTCTCTGTGCCTGTTTCCTTATCTATTATCTGAGGAGTGGCGTGCCCACTGATAGGGGAGCTGTGAGCCTTAGGAGGCGGTGTGTGTCTGCATGGCACGTTGCAGGTCAGGGATATGTGTTCGTCATGGCACCGAGGAAGCACTTCAGATTGAGTTGTCTTTGCTTTCACTTTTCAGACCCAGGGAGGTGGGTTGTTCATGAAGCAGGGAGGAATGCCGGCTCTTTTGCCACCATCTTGCAGAAGTGAGAATGTGCCTATTACTCCCTCAAACAAACAAACACAGATTTTCCAGAAAGTAGCTCCAGGGCATACAGGAAGGGACTTGGGAGAAAACTGGAGGTCTTTAAGCAGAGCCCTGTGGTCTTGGAACGGGACTCTCCCCACCGCTGGGACTAGAGAAAGAGCGGAGAAGCTGAGGCTGGACCCTCTGTGCTCAGTGCAGGTGTATGAGGCTGGATCCTCTGTGCTCAGTGCAGGTGTATGAGGCTGGACCCTCTGTGCTCAGTGCAGGTGTATGAGGTTGCCCGGAGATGGAAGGCAGCCCTGAGCCTCAGCAAGTGTGCCAGCTCAGCTGAGTCTGCTGTGCAGGGACCAAATTAGGAAAGCTTCAGAGACAAGGAGCTTGGGAAGGCACAGAGTGTTTCCTTACTTACGAAGAGCAAAAGCAGGCCACCGAAGGGTTACCCCTGTGTGGTGCATCCTTCTTTCCAAGTGTCAGGGAGGAGAAAGTGCAGAGGACAGCCCAGGAAGCCCTCAGACTTGCCGGGGCTGTGGTCACAGTTCTGCCACTGGCTGAATGGCCAACCATAGGGGTGGGAATGTCACACAAACCCCTTGTGCCTCATCACCTCCTGCCGTGGTGCTATGACATGGCTGTCAGGCCTCAGGCTGTTCAGAAACACAGAGGCAGGGAGGACCTTCCCTAGGTGGCGATGGCAAGATCACCCAGCTGCTGTGTTAGAGACAGTGTCATAGTGGGGTTGGGGAGGGGACAATACTGGGAGCCCCTTGCCTAGATATATTTTGGTGAGAAAGAGGATCTTATGCTGCCGTCTGAGCTGGTGGCAGGGACAGCAGCCTCCAGGAGGCCACAGGAGGAAGTGTCTGGAGTCCCGACCTGAGGTCCCCAGCAGGAGGAGACTGGCAAGGGGCCTTGGTAGAAGTAGTGCTGGGCGGCTGAGAACCATCAGACTGAAACAGCGTTTTCAGATCGTGGGTCGAAGATTTCAGTGGGTTGTGGAACAGAACACTTGGTGGGGAAATAGCCCGATTTCTTATCACCCGTGCAAGGGGTGAGTGTGTGGTGGGCAGATCTTGGTTGCTTATGTATCCTCAACCTCAGATGGGGTGGGGGACATTTACCTCAGCAGCAGACTGGGCAGGTTTGCGGGGTACCCACTTGTCCTGTGTGATCTCGGCTTTTCTGTGGAAGCAGCCAGGCCCAGAGACAAAAGGCAGAGGCAGTACTCGTGTCCCCTTTCTGGATTCCAAAGGTCCTGTGATGCCACTTGCAAATTTTTCAGTGCACTGATAGTGTGATTAATGTATACATGCATACACATACATGCGCAGTAATCACGGCATATGTGCGTGTTACATATGATCACTGCTATTCATCTCTGACAATTAGTCACGCACACACCCAGCATTCACATCACATCCGTCCTCCCAGCAGCCCTCTGGGGGTGACACTGTTATCCCCATTTTGCAGAAGGCCTGCAAGATAACCTCAAAGAAATGGAGCCCAAGCCGTGTGCTAAGCTTTGTCCTCATCGCCACACTGCCCTGCCTCTCTGGAGAGAGCTTTCTTGGGGAGTCGGGGGCTGGCTCTGAGTCCAGCTGGGGTCCTACCCCTTCAGAGCCAAACTCTAAGGCTTTCGGGCCGCCACACCTGCTGTAGAGGAAGAGACAGTGTGCCGAGTACAATGCCTTGATAACATTCTCCCCATTTGCTACTAATACCATGTGTAATTATTGCATTGTACGTTAACTTACTCGGAATTAACACTGCTTTCCCTTTATAATTACCGCGGTGAGTCCGCACGCAGGAGGGCTGCTTTGTGGGTGGCAACGGAACTCAAAGTAGTGTTGGCCCCGTGGGCGACACGGTGCATTGAGGAGTCTTAGTCTTTGTACGGTGTGTGCTCTGCTCCTTCAGGTGGGGGGGGCAGTGTTTGTTCTCTTTTCTTGCACATGGCTTATCATAGCTGTGTCCAAACTGGGGGCTCAGCCCATTCATTCCTCCATGGCCTCTGTGTCAGGCAATCCCACCACACCCCAGGGAGGGAGACTTTGCCCGTGCACCCTCCCCAGCTGTGGCCAATGGTCAGGGCTACCCTGCTCCTGCTGGGGAAACCAGCCTAAGTGTGGATATGGGTAGGGTCGGGCACTGCTGGAAGCCAACATGAGTGTGACTCTTGCCTCCACTGGACTGCCTGAGTGAGTCTCTCACCGGGTGGCGTACCCGAGCTCGGGGAGCATGGTTGTCTGTCTGGTGGAAGTGGTGTGTGAGTGGGAGGGAGCTGTTGGAGGAAGCAGTCCTGGGAGCCCACATTCTGGGTGATTCCCAGACATACCGATGTGCTTTACAACATAGCAGCTTAGGGGCACGCAGGAAAGAGTTGATGGAGACACCTGAGCGCGGACACAGGCTTCTTCGCTCCAGTCCTGCACCCCAGCCAGCCTCACTGCTGGGCGGGCCACAGAGTATCAATAAATTCCCTCATGTGGCTTCTCCTTTTGTCCCATGTTGTGTGTGATGATGTGTGCCCAAGTGGCCCGTGCCAGTTGGGCCTTTTCCAACTGGAACAGTCCCCCTGCTCCCAGGACAAAAACAGCCCGAGGTCTTTTTCCCCTCAATGTTCAAGTTCACTGGCTTCCTGCTCAGGGAGGGAGCGAGTTCCAGACTAGCCTGTGTGTGTGGCAGCCTGCCTACTCTGAAGGGTTGGCCGTGTTCAACAAGGCACATGTTTTCAAGGCCCGACCAGTCCTGGCTCCCCTCTGTCTGCTGAGCAAGCCCTCCCTACAGAGACCGTGTGAGGAGGAAGCCGCACATGCTGGCCTGTTTTGGGTTCATACTCTTGGCATAGCAGGCTTTGGGAGCTGGCTCCCCCAGGCAGGGAGTCTCTGTCTCTTTGGAAGAGCTGGCACCTGTGACCTTGAGCACTGGCTCCTTGGAGGGGGCATGGGTCCAGGGAGGCTCCTCATGGTAGAGCAAACAGCTGGCTCTGGTGCCCAGTAGTTCTGTGGCCTGGATAAGTCAGTCACGTGGCCTACAGTCCCAGTGTGAGGAATTGTTCTGTTTATCCTCGGGGCTGACACCGCCCCAGGTTGGTGACAATGTTCCCTTTCCAGCTCAGGACAGCGAAGTCCACCCCAGTGACCGCTACCTTTCCTCTTTGCAGCTGGAAGAGGCAGAACACTTTGCCATGGTGGTTATCAACCTTGGGGAAGAAGCAGGAGAGTTCCTGCCTAAAGGCTACCTGGCCCTGGGTCTCACCTACAGCCTGCAGGCCACTGACGGTAAGTGCCCGCCCCAGCAGAATCCGCCTGTAGACAATGCCTCGGGATTCCCAGCTGCCTCCAAGGCGTCTCATTCCACTAGTGATCCCTCCTTGTTACTCCCACAGACAGGAGCTCTCCTCTGGGATATGTGCATGCATGCATACATACACACGCGCGCCCACACATGCACATACAACACACACACACACACACACACACACACACACACACACACACACACGTTCTCTCAGTCCCAAGAGTTTATACTCTTGCTCAGACACCCACCCACCAATGTGCCGTTCCTCTTCACGGACCCAGGTCTGTCACCATGGGTCGTGTCCAGCCCACAGGTCCCTCTGTGGTGCTCCTGGTACCTCCTGTCTTCAGTGCCGCCCAACCGTGGTGGCTTCTTCCCACTTCTCACAGCCTGCCTTTACCCTCAGCTCTGCAGCAATCCGCTGGGGTCTCTGAAACCCCTCTGACATAGTACCGAGTAGCTACAGGAGTTTCATGTGGTTCCCATCCTTCCTGCCCCGGGTTCTAGCCCAGCCCAGTGCCTCCCCATTGAACAACAAGACACCTACTTTTGTGTCCTTGAAGTCTAGAAGGGAGGAAGCTATGTCCCCCAACCAGACTTTGGCCATGTCCCCTACTGCTTGCAACTATGTGCAGGCTCACGGGACCCTTGAAGCCATAATAGCACAGTCTGGTACTGGCTGTCTTCTGCCCCTCACACCCAAGGTCATGGGATCTTCAGGCACTGTCATCCTTGCTTGGGCTAGTGATGTGGTCACAGCCCTTTAGTTATAGTCTGCTATCACAGCCATCTCCTGTGCCCTGAGCCCCGTTACTGGACCTTGAGGTTTGCAAACAGGGCCCCAATAGACTCCTTCACACTAAGTCCCTATGCTCTGGGGATGGGCCAGAGAGAGGTTCGCCCTTCCCTAGTGACCCCCAATCCATTGTGTCTCCTGCAGCTACCCTGAAGTCCAAGCAAGATGAACTGCACCGGAAGGCACTGCAGACTCTTGAGCGGTGAGGACATTCCTGCAGCTTTTGCTGCTGCTTTTGCTTCTTCCCGTGCAAAGTGATAACATGGAGGGTCCCACGGTGGAGTGGACGTTTCTGTCTTCCCTCCCACAGCTAAGGAAACCATAGTGCCAGACTGTCTCCCAGCCGGCAGGAGTGGGTGGTTGTGTCAGGTGGCCTTGCCCTCAGCACTAGGCCCTGGGGTCAGCTCAGAGCTGGGTCACTCCAGCTGCCCGACCCACCCCTGTGTTCCTGGGGCTCTCAGGCTCCCACTGGCGCTATGATACTGGACAGACAGCAGGAAAAGCCGTGGTTCTCAACCTGTGGGTCATGAGCCCCTTGGGGTGTGGGGGGTCACATGCCAGATATTTACATAGCAAAATTACTGTTATGGAGTAGCAACGAAGTCGTTTATGCTTGGGGGGTCCCCACAACATGAGGAACTGTAGTTAAGGGTCGGAGCAGCAGGCAGTTAGCAGGGCCTCTGGAGTGAGGTCATTGTCCTCTAGGTTAACCACACCAGCGCCGCAGGAACTTTCCACCCACAGCCTCACAGAGTCGGGGAGGGAAAAAGGCAATGGAGATCCTCCCTCAGGCCTGGCCTTGCTGGGACCCAGCCCACCTGAGCCTCCCTCCCCTGGCCTGGCCCACTAAGTCCCTATCTCCCACACTGGAGTGATAGAGGGATGTCACTGGGGAGGACCTGGCTAGGACTTATCGTACCGTACCATGGCAGCTCATGACAATGCCAGCCTCCCTCCGGGTCAGGTTGCTCCCTAACCAAACAAGCAAGATATTCTAGCCCCGGGGGCTTCCCCAGCTCTCCCCACCGGTGTCGTGTTCCCGAGATGACTTGATCAGGGGCCCTGCATCCTCCTCAGGGCAGTGTGGGTGCCCTTTAGTCAGAGAGCCATACTCAGGCTAACTGCTGTCTGCAGACAGACAGCCAGGCCGCCCTTCACAGATGTGACGCTGTCTTCCTCCATCCCCGTTCTACCCTTCCTTTGAGGCCTGTCACCTTGGAGATGCCCTACCTCAGCTTGTGCCGCCCCCCCCCTTGAGCCACTGTCCTCCACCATGTGCTGCTTGTGGACCTCTGTCTGAGCCCCCCAGCTGCCACCCGAGAGGGGCTGGCACGGCTGCCACCCGAGAGGGGCTGGCACGGTCTCCCACAGCACCCAGCACAGGGTTGGCACGCTGCTCTACTGGCGGTCACTGACTCTCTGCTCCTCTCCCCTGCAGAGCCCAGGAGCTGGCACCGGATGACCCCCAGATTATCTTGTATGTCTCCCTGCAGCTCGCCCTCGTCCGACAGGTGTGTTGTCACAGCTCCTAATCCTCAGGTCTGTGGGGCTCTGCCCTCCTCGGTGCCCTTGTCGTTCACGCAAGCATCTTTGTGTGAGGGGTCTAGCGAGGACTCGGTCAATGTGGTTCCACCTCAGCCCGCCTATGGTGGGCACGCAGGAAGGGCTATGGAATACCCTGACTTTCCTTAAAATATTGCAGTCTCCTAAGACATGGGTCAGTGACCGTAGCATCATTTGCTTGTGTTCCGCACCCACCCCCAACTTGGGGAAAGTGTGATTGGCACCTGGGGCTATTTCTGGATGGGCTTCTGGGTGAACCCAAAGCTTTCTCCTGACCCCAAGGGCACCCCTGCAGCCTCCTGACCTCGGGGGTTCAGTAGGTAGTCTCCTTTGCCCAACCATGACCATCACCACCACGACCACCTACAGCTCTCCAGGTAGGATCACCTTCCCCATCGTGATCTGTGAGGTCAGTATTAGGGGATCCCAACTGTCGCAGCACGCCCCTGATCATGCCTGTTAGAGTCTTTTTGATCTCATGCACCCTGCAGCCCTCAGGCTGGCACTCTGGGCATCTCTGGCAGCCTGACTCTGATACACCCTGACTGCTTGGGGACTGTAGGTGGCCTGGGGTCTCCTGCCACTGGGAAACTATCTAAGCTGGAAGCCGTCTGGGAGAAGCCTCCTAGGTCTACAGCCAGGCGTGGTGGTGCAGTCCTGACACTTAGAAGGCTAAGGCAGAATTCTTGAGTTTGAGGCCAGCCTAGGCTGCCAAGTGAGTTCTAGGTCAGCTTGGGATATGCTGGAAGACATTGTCTCAAGAAACTAAGCAAAAGAGAAAAAAGAGGTCCACATTCCATCACGGACAAGTGAGGGTAACCCTGTATTGGGTGCTGCTTCGTCTCCCTCTTAAAGGTCCCACGCAGGGACAGCATGACCTCATTACACGCTTTGACCCAAAGTTCACCCGGCCCAGCTAAGAGGCGCCTGGTCCATTTGGAGATAGAGCCGCCCTTCCTACCCAGGCAGTGGATCCCTGCCAGGAGGCTGTTCTCATCAGCACACCTGACCTCCGAGCACTAGCTGTTTCCTCCGAGCCAGGAACAGTGGGACTCTGTCCTCTACCTTCCTCGGCATCCCCGGAGCCCATGTGTTCCTGACTTCTCACCGCCCGGTAGCCCCCACTCCTGAAAGCTCTTCCTTCCTGCCTACACCTAGACTCTTAGCAGTGCTTGTCCAGGCCTGCCTGTCAGCGCGAGTCCCCCATCTCCGTCTCCGAGGCCTTCTGTCTCAGCCGTTTCCTACCCCGTGGTCCTGCTGTCCCTCCTCCTGCTTCCTGCTCCTCCTCTCCCTTCCTCCGACACCACCTCCTCCCCTGTGACGCACCCATCACTCCACCGCCTCCACCACGTGTCCACGGCCCTGACTCCCAGCCCCTGGGCCAGGCCCTGATCACTGTGTGCCTCTCATCTGGGAACATCAGTCAGCCCCTGGGAGCAGGCGGAAGGTTCCCTGAGACCGCTCTATTCTTAGCCCCTCTCTGTGTAGAGGAACCTGGTGCTCTTCTTGGCCAGCTGCGTTAATGATAAACCTTCCGTGATAGATTTTTTTTCCCAATCTCTTTAATTATTCACCCGTCTTAGGTGAATAGCGCTCATCTTCCACAAACAGTGCTTGTTAGGCCCGTGGAGTCCGGTGCTCAGTTTCCTTGGGGATGCCACGTTTAGAAAGTTCCAGAAGGCTGAGGACCTTGAGTGGACTCTTAAGCTAGTATTATCACTTATTTGGGTCTCTGTGACCCTTCCTTCCGGCTCTTTCTGCCCTGAGCTGTGTCCCTCCCAGTATAATGGGGTGTGTTCTGTGAGTCACTGGAGATAGCCACACTGATCTTAGCTGCTTCTTCATGACTTGCGTGTGGTTCTGGGCCTGGCACTTAGTGGCCAGAAGGAGACCGTGTGATGGGTCTGGAACACTGGGAATGCAAAGCCCCATAGGGAACACAAGAGTCTGGCGTCTCGGGTCTGCTAAGGAGGAAGGCTCTTAAAGACCCAGCGATAGAACACATACGTAGCATATGAAAGGCCCTGGTTTTAGTCTCTGGCACTGTATTAAAAAATAAATAAATAAATAAACCTGACCAAAAAGCCCTGAAGCAGACAGTTGCCAGAATAATGAAGCTGCCTTGAGCGCATGCCCTTGGACTAGTAGGAAGAGTCCCGCAGTTCCTTTGTTTTGGGGTCTCGAGAACTTAAGTGGGGAACACAGGCTTCGGGAAATCCACTGAGCTGGGGCTCTGCAGGATGTGTCTCGTACCTAAGCCTTGGAGCAGCCACAGGAGCCTGACCACGTCCTACTACGGAGGAAACGCAGAGCAGACAGGCGTTTCTACTCAGCCCCGCCCGGGAGTCAAAACTTTTGGCTCTGTGAGGATGTGACTAGGAGGGGTGTTTCTCCATCAGTGTCCAGTGGGGACTGTGGTGTGCGTGTGAAGATAGTGACAGAAGAGCCTGGCCTGTGCCGGGCTCGTGGCTAGCGTGTTGTCCAAACAGGCCGTCCTCTCTCCTGCCGGGTGCCGTGACTCCCAGGCCTCTCTCTGGTTATGCAGTCACAGCCTCCGCATACACCACACCGGGGTGGGCGGCTGAGGGGAAGGCAAGGGAATGGATGAGGATGCCATGTCCTGAGGCAGCAGGGAGAAGCAGCCTCATGCAACTGAGCCGAGTTGCAATGAATGCCACAAGTCTGAGGACAGAGATGATGTGCCGGGAATTACTGAACTGCACTGTGAGCCGGGGGCTTAAGGAGCGTTGGCCTATACCAGTGGTTCTCAACCCCACATATTAGATACCCTGCACACCAGATATTTTACATTACGATTCATAAAGGTGGCAAAGTTACGGTTATGAAGTAGCAGCAAAAATAATTTTATGGTGGGGGGGGTCCCAGGCTTAGGGAGGTTGAGAACCACCAGCCTACACTGAGCTCACCCAGTGTGCCATTAATGGGCTGTGTGGGCTTAGCCTGTGCTAACCAGTGTTGAAGCACCAGGCTGTCAGGATGGGAATGCTTGAACAGACAAGGGTTAGAAGGTATCCAGGCGTGTCCAACTGTATGTACCCTGCCAGTTTAATCCGTCTCACATAAGCCATGTGCCTAACCTCCAAGAGGCAGGGGCTCCCAGCCAGGGACAAGAGACGCAGATCTTTCACATCTGCAAATGAGGTGATGCTTTCTCTAGCACCCTAATTGTCCCTCAGAGAACATGTTCTTTCGATTCAGGTGGCAGGTGGGCTGGGAACGGGAGACTGACTGTCTTGTGTGCCATTCTGGAGGAGGAGGAGGAGAAGGAGGAGGAGGAGGAAGTGGAGGAGGAGGAGGAGGAGGAGGAGGAGGAGGAGGAGGAGGAGGAGGAGGTGATGGGAATGCAGGGCCACCTGCACCTGGCTGGTCACTTTGGATGGTTAAGGAGTCGCTGCAGTCGCCACGACAGCCCAGCCCCCTTTGAAGGAGCGTCTTTCCGCTGGTGACGACCAGAGTTTCTTTCACTCTTTCATACTTGTGGAAGCTCCCCAGACTCTGCCAGACATTCGCAGGCTAGCCCATGTGAGGAGAGTTCGTAGGGCCTACCGGCCTCTGTGGCGGAGCGGGGACTGGGTGGAAGGACTCGGGTAGGATCGAAGGTGAGGAGAGCAGTGTTCGGGATGATCTGTTGATCCACCCTAAGCTGTGCTGTACCCCATACAACTTCTTCAACAGCAGAGACCTTCAGATTTTTTCCCCAGGCCCAGCTAGCAGCAAGGGTTTGGTAGGACTGCAGGGACGTGTCATCTTCCTCACTAATCTGCAGGAGTGGGAGCAGCAGTGGGAGCCTGCCCTCCTCCACTCAGCACCAGGAAGGAGGCAAACCCTCATCCTCCCCATCTAATCTTACTGTAGAGCCACCCTTAACAACTAATGAGCTGGGGAACACGAAGTACAAAAGCCAAGCCTCACGTCTAGCGAGGCTCCACGCCGCCCACCTTAGAGGACACTTGCTGCCTTCTGTCACTCATCTCTGCTGCCGCTCCGCCTTGGTCACACCGTACCTCCTTCCTCCAGCACCCTCTTCCCTTACCTTGCCCTGGAGTGGGACTCTGATCCCTGTAGGCGAAGCTCTGGGCTTCCACGTGTGGCAGACAGCCTATCCCCGAGGCTCCCAACTACTCCCATTCAGAATGCTTACCTTTGTCTCGCCAGGCTGTCTGGCAGGAGATGTCTTTCGAGTGCCCACTTGAATGGAGCTGAGCCGCGGCTGGAATCCGAGTTTGGGGGGGTCTCTGGGGTATGGCCCCTCAGCTGGTGGTCTCTCTTGCAGATCTCCAGTGCCATGGAGCATCTTCAGGAGTCCCTGACAGTGTGCAGGAATGATGCCAATGCCCTCCACTTGCTAGCGCTGCTTTTCTCAGCCCAGAAGCATAACCAGCACGCCCTGGATGTCATCAATATGGCCATCGCCGAGTACCCTGAGAATTTCAAGTGAGTCTGCTGAGCGGAGGGCTAGCCTTGGCTAGTGCCTAGTCAGCCTGTGCACACCTCAGCCTGTCACACTGCAGCCAGGATGCAGGGTATGGGTGTCCCGTTGTTTAGACACTTGCCGGGTAGAGGGACAAGGTGGGGTAGGAATGACAAGGGGCCATGGCAGTGTGCACAGAACGTGCTTGGTGGGGACTGGTGAGCCCGTTGTGCGCAGCTGTGGGTCCAGAGGGAAAAACTGCTAGGTGTGTGTGTGTGTGTGTGTGTGTGTGTGCACGTGTGTGTGCAGTGTCTCCCCCAGCCCTGTGTATGTGTTTGTGTACACGTGTGTGTGTGCACACGTGTGTGTGTGTGTGTGTGTGTGTGCAGTGTCTCCCCCAGCCCTCTAGTCCTGAGGGTACCGCTGGGTAAGGCATGTGACTTAATCGTGACGCTGACACAGCTAGCCAAGGGTGAAATTCTAAAACTAGCTGGAAGGACAAAGGAGCCATCCCCAACTATATCCCGGAAGCTGGGGAAACAGTATCTTCCTCCAGGGTGGCCCTGGCACTTCATGTTTACGACACTGATCACACACCCTGCATCTTAGAGCAGGTTCACATTGCACTGGGACAGGGCAGCCGCGGGTGGAGGAGGCCTGGGTCTCCTTCTCCTACCCACCACAAGGGACCTACTGCCATCAAACCAGGATGTCAGGGCTAGCCAAGGCAAAAGCCACATCAAGGCCATGAAGCGAGCTAGGGGGAGGTCATGCTTTGATGGCCCCGAGCCTCTCCCTGCTTCTCCTCGACTAGACTGTCTGCTGCCTGCAGTCTAAACTACCCCAGCCTGATTCCTGATCCCACCTGGTCGTCCTCACACGTCCCCCACTGTCCTGCCCCAGTGGGTCTCAGCTGTTCATAGCCAGGCATTAGTAAAGTGTTTATCCACTGTGACGATCCATCCTTGTATTGAGGAATAGCCCTGATTCTGATCCTTGCTCCAGCCTTGGAGGGATGATTATTCATTGTATATGATACCATTCAGGAATTATCCCAGGGATAGTGCAGCAGTGGGTAATGTTTTATTTTAGTTTTAATTTTAAAAAATTACAATCATACAGGGTGGTACGCGCATCCGATGGTGCATGTGTGGAGGTCAGAGAATAACTTGAGGTAGTCAGTTCTCTCTTTCTATCACACGAGTCCTGGGAATAGAACCCGGGTCTTCAGGCTTGGCAGCGAGTGCCTTCACCCACTCGGCCGTCTTCCCAGCCTTATGGTTTTTATGTATAGTAGAATTGCAGCAAGGAAGAGGCCTCTGCTTTTCGCAGTGGTACCTTGCTTTTTCCAAACTCCACCCTGACCTGCCTGGCACACATGCTGGCGTGTGTGTTGTCTGCATGCCTGCACATTATCTGTGTGTGCCCGTGCACACATGTGTGTTCAGTCTATCAGCTGGGCTGAGTGGGAAAAGAAATGTTCAAACCAAGAAGCTTAGAACCCAAGGGTAAGATAAGAAGGAACTGCTGCCCACTGCCAGGGCTGAGCAGGAGACAAGGTGTAAAGAGAGCCGTGGCGCTGAGTGTTGTTTTAGCCTCCGGTCTCTTGGGATTGAGATCTTCCCTGGAAACCTCAGTGTGAAGCAGGAAGGAGCAGGGCTATGCCTTCCATTCCTGGCTGTCCCACTTTGCTCCTCAGCATCTCTTCGTGGCTCCAAATGTCCTAGTCCTGTGCGCCTCCCTGACCTGCTGCGAAGACCGAGGCTCTTGCACTGTGAGGTCTACTCCTTCGCTTCCCTGGATCGCCCCAGGAAGATGCTTGCTCCATGGCTTCCTGCCCATCTCCCTGCTCCATGACTTCCTTCCCATCTCCCTGTGACTTCCTGCCCATCTCCCTGCTCCATGACTTCCTTCCCATCTCCCTGCTCCATGACTTCCTGCCCATCTCCCCACTCCCTGTGACTTCCTTCCCATCTCCCTGTGACTTCCTGCCCATCTCCCCACTCCCTGTGACTTCCTGCCCATGTCCCTGTGACTTCCTTCCCGTCTCCCTATGACTTCCTTCCTGTCTCCCTGTGACTTCCTTCCCATCTCCCTGTGACTTCCTTCCCATCTCCCTGTGACTTCCTTCCCATCTCCCTGTGACTTCCTTCCCATCTCCCTGTGACTTCCTGCCCATCTCCCTGTGACTTCCTGCCCATCTCCCTGCTCTGGGCTGGTTGGGCAGCCCCTTGTGGTGTGAGTGAGCCCCGTTGCTCTGCATGGCTGCACTCTCCCCACCTTCCCTGCTCCTCACCTCAGGGTGCCCTATTCCCCTGAGGGTCCCCTGGATAGGGGATAGAGATAGAGAGGATTGGCGCAAATCCAAGCTCACACCGTTTCCACCCCAACCCCTTCAAGAGGAACCCCGTGGGTGCACATGAATGAGAGCTTATTCTACTTGTAGATAAGAAGATAGCTTCCAGCAGGTTCTTAGAAGGGCCAAGACCCCAGAGAGGTGGGGGGGGGTAGACTGTGCTGTTTGCCTCTGTGAAGCCTAACTGTGTCTACTCCCTGGCGCTTCCTTCTTCCGCTCCCTGCCCTCACATTTATGTGGGGTTGCCTGAAAAATAGTGTGTCTGCGTCTGCAGGCAGAGCCTTAAGGGGGCAGCCTATGCCATGGGAACTGCTCACCTCCAGAGACATCATACTGCATTAAGGGACAGCAGGAGCCCTAGGGTGCGAGACCCTGCACGTTATTGTTCCTCGTTGCTATAGAGTGTTCTGCAGTTTCAGGGAATGAGTATATTGTATCCCGAAGAGAGTTCCCCCACTTAGTCTGCTCCACTGGGGGGGGGGGGTCATATGAGGTGCAGAAGTTATTCTTTATCTTGAGCCCATCAGTTCCCAGACTCAGGGACTCTTCTTTGAACTGATCTGGCCCTCGAAGGTTAAAAAGCTAACCAGCACAGGAATCTGCGGGATTCAGGCTACCTGAGTGTGAGAAAATAAATCTTTCTTATAGAAAAAGAATATATACACATACATCCCTGGGTCTGTTGAGTGGCCATATCCCTTTGCAAATAAGTCAATACTATTCCCCACAGATGAAACCCTGAAGTACAAAAGCCTATGGATTAGCAGGAAATGTCATTGAGTCCATTATGGGTCAGGGATCACTGAAAAATGTCATTGCTATTCAATTGACTGTGAGCCCTGCTTCTCCAGCTGCTCCCTGAGCTGGGAACAAGCCGCGTGTGGCTCCAGCTGCTGCTAGCAGTTAATTAAACAACCAGTCCAGTAAATATCTCTCAGCAAAACAACACAGGCCAACCCCCTTGGCCTGACCTCATTGTCCCTAACCAAGTCTATTCTCAGAATACTCACAGGCCCACGTCTCCCACCAAGCATCTTGCGGCCATTCTCCTGGTGGCCAAGACTTCTAGAGGCTTTTGCCTTCTGCAAAGTCATCAATGCAGCAGACTCAAGAACTGTCTCCCAGGGAGGAAAGCCAGTATGTCCATGTAGGGGTCCCTGCTTTGCTACTGCCTGGGAGCGGCCTATGCTAGACAGAGGAGGAGGCTGGCAGGTGAGTGGGTCCCTGTCTTAGGAGTTTATCCCAGGGAGAGCCAGTTAAGTTAGGTCACTGCCCTTGAATTGTTTCTGGTAATTGCCCATGGCAACCACAGCAACTTGTACCTCCTTAAAAAAAAAAAGTCAGGGGATGGAGAGATGGCTCAGAGGTTAGGAGCACTGGCTCTTGTTCTTCCAGAGGCCCTGAGTTCAATTCCCAGCAACCACATGGTGGCTCACAACCATCTATAATGAGATCTGAAGCCCTTGTCTGGCCGGCAGTCATACATGCAGGTAGAACACTGTATACATAATAAATAAATAAATATAAATCCTTAAAAAAAAAACCTCTGCCCTGCCTCTTCTGCTTCTGAAGTGTACTATGAAACGAAGTCTAAGAAGGCCATGGGCTGATGGACAGTTGTATCTCAGGTCAGCGTGTGGAGGGGATGCCACCTGGGACTCAGTGTGTACAGCCAGGAGCTGAAGGAAGGGGATATGACACAGCTCTGGGGAGCAGGCCAAAGTCTCTATGGAGAGGTCACTGCTCCCTCATGGGCACCAGGCACCGTCTAGGCACCCAGAGCAGAACCTAGCTTTTGTGGGGTCCATCATAGATTGCTGTTCCCACCCAGGCACCATCTAGGCACGCAGAGCAGAACCTGGTCTTCGTGCAGTCCAGTCTCCGAAAACCCTTCTGACGCGGGGACGAGGAAGCAAAATGCAGGGGCCTTCAGTTCCGCGCAAGTGCGGCTCAGGTTTAAAGAGGCAGAAAGGTGATGAGGCCAACACAGTGCCTCCTTGGGGACAGTGTGAACCCCGCGTGGTGGGAACCAGATGCCCCCAACAGCTTTCTGAAATCCCAGCTAAGCCCGAGACACATGTGCCAACTGGCCAGGAAACCCCAGGCAGGAGGGCTGCAGGCTTCCTGTGGGGAATGGGAGAGTTTGAAGCAGGCCCAGAGTTGTCTTTGCTGGTCTTTCCTTCTCATGGAAGAGGCAGCTGGGAAGCCTGACCAGAGAGATGGGGTGGAGAGATGGGCCGCTCGCTCGTGAGCACACTTCCTTGAAGCATGAACGCTGACCATGGTCTTAGGTAACGCATTCCCTCAGCTTGAGTCAGGCCCTTGTAGCGAAGGTCACCATAGAAACCAAACAAAGATCCTAGGCTGATGATGGGAGCTTTCCAATAGCCAAGCTGTCAGTCACTTCCCCTGCCCAGCTCTGACAGGCTGACTTTGAGGGCCCAGGGCATACCTAGGGTGACACAGGAGTACATGTGTTCTCTTTCCTATTCCACAGTGGGCAGGCCTACCTACCCACCCCATATCTGCCAGAATAGGCATCCATTAGAGCCCCTGCTGGCCCAGCCCTTAGACCCAGGAGACTTGGAAGTCCTGAGGGAAGGTGTGTTGGCGCCCCAGAGACGCTTGCCAGGGGAAGAACAACACAGCCCTCTCCACAAGCTACTGCTCGCCCCAGATAAATAAACCTGCATCCATCTGCCCCCAGGAAACCAGGGCTGTTTTGGAAAGTGTTTGAGGTGAAATAACTAGGTGTCAGCTGGAGTCAGACTGTAGTATAGCTAGATCCAGTCAGGGCTAAAGTTGAACCTCCAGGGCAACTCTCTGGGCCACCTGGCCCCCCTCACCTATTTTTCAGGTTGCACGCGACCTATTTCTGGAGGTGCAATCCACCAAGCAGAAGGGATGGAGAGTTCTGGGACTCCTGTTAGCGTTTCTGCCTTAAACCCAGTGTGTTTATTTGATTGTTCTTAGGAAGGACTGGGGCACATCAAAGGATGCTTGGAATACCGACGCTCACGGAGGGGGTTGGAATCAAAGGGATTAACACAAACATAGTTTATCACTTTGCTGGGTTCATTAAACATGCTTGGCTGCCACAGTGCATGGGGACAGCAGCCAGGACTCAGCTGGCCATGTGGCCGAGGGAGTGCTAAGCCAGGCATAATCACTGGCACCGGTCGGACCCTTCTCAAAGGTCAGCTCCTCCTTGGCTGGGCCGGGTTGACATTCAGCATTTCCCCTGCTCAGCTATCCCGTGAGCGCCTCTGTGGTCCCACTCTGCGGGACTCGAGAGGACTCCGGCTACAAGAGCAGGGCTGGCCTGCCTCTTTAACGGGAAGGCATCGGGTCTTTGAGGGTTGGTGAGCGCACTGGACGGAGATGATAGATGAAGAAACTGAGGCCAGACCCTACCCTTGTCCTGCCTGAGACCTTCTCAGACGGTCTGCCTGAAACGGCAAGGCCTGTGCTGTATGCTTTACATCCAAGTCCGGTGTGGTTATTAGGAATGTGTCTGGAGGCGGCCTGTGGTGGAAGGAAGGGTGGGAGACTGGGCTGATGGGTCCGTCCGAAGTCAGCAGTACACGCAGATGGGAGGAGCCCGACTAGGGCATGGTGTGCCAGCTCTGCGGCTTGGGCTCCTCCCAGGTGGGGCAGGGCCTTTGAAGGACGGGAGCTACTCCAGGAAGCTGAGGTTCCGGGGCCGCTGCTTTTTAAAGCTCAGAAGTGATGGAGTTCAATTCATTAAGAGGTGGAGGGTCACTGTGAGCCTTCAAGGGTCAGGGAACAGGGACCACAGTGATCCTTCATGCCGGGGGGAAAAACCATTAGCTTTGGGGTGAAGAACCACGAAAAAGGATCCCCTGAGTGTTAAAGATTAGTCTTGGGGAAAGTAATAAAGCTAGGACTAGGGCTGGCCTTCCTCCTTTCTGGGAGGCCATTCCTGTTAAAACCCCTATAAAACTCACACCCTCGAAGAGCATGAGTGTGTGTGTGTGTGTGTGTGTGTGTGTGTGTGTGTAATCAGTCCCTTGCCCTTGTGGTTTTCCCAGAGCAGTGGAATTTGGAGGATCTGGGGAGCCCTGCATTACTTAACATGACCCTGGCGTCCTAGACAAGATCTGGGCCTCCTTACGAGAGCCAGGACCAAGAGAACTGTCTGGTGCTGTGGGTGGGGAGTCCCTGTGCCCATCCTGTCACCCTGTCATGAGATGGGGGTCTCTGTGTCTGCTCCAGACCTTGATGTCTGCTTTTTGGCCCTCCTGGTTACCCTCCTGACCTCTCCGGCGTCCAGATTCATTGGGCCCTGAGTCTTCCCCAATCTTGAACTTGCAGGCTTCAAAACTGAGCTGACCCACTGAAGACTTGATGCTGACCCTTCCCCCTGCGTTATTTGAGTTTGAGAGTCCCTCCGTGGCAGAGACTGTGACCTCTCCTCTGTCTCCTACCCCAATGACTGGACATGTGCACACCTCAGGAGACCCTCAGACTGGCAGGACAGGGAACTCCTGGGGTGGAAGGAAGAGGGGGGGGCATGAAGGATCTAGTCATCTCACAGCCCCTATCCTGCTTAATTGCTTGTTTGGGGTGTGGATTTTGTGTGTGTGTGTGTGTGTGTGTGTGTGTGTGTGTGTGTGTGTGTGTGTGTGTGTGTGTGACTTTTTGTTTGGTGATATTTTTAGTAAAACAAGATCTCATGTACCTAGGCTAGCCTTGAACTCCTGACCTTCCTGAGTGTTTGGATTAGAGGCATGCACCACCACACCGACCATGATTTGACCTTATAGCTCTCATATGAAGAAGTTAATGGCAAGGATAGGTAATATATTAATCAAGATTAAATACCTGGTGAGGGGCAGGGGAGGGACTAGAACCTGTGCCAGCAACAGCTACATGCTGTGCCATGCTAGAAACCCATGGGGTAACCCATTCTTGAATTCATCCCTGCTCCCCTCCCAGCGGCCCTAGGAGTGACAGGAACTGTTGCCGTTTCTACTTTACATACGAGGACACGGGTGAGGCTCTGAATCCAGGTGTCTTACCTCAGGCTCCATGGCTAGAAGCAGGGATATTTGAGTCATCAGTCAGCTTGGCTTTCTGCGTCTGAGTTGGGGAAGCCAGGGAACCCTTCACGTGGATCCCGTGCTGTGTGCAGGCTCTGGCCTGAGGAGTTAGACTTTATAGAGGTGTGGCCACCTCACCGAGAGACTAGCCTGCTTTTTCACTCAATTATATGTTTCCTATAAAAATAGAAGTCTTCATTAAAACAGTGCAGCAGGCCCAGCCAGAATCACTAATTACTGTCCTTTAAAGAGATAATGTCCCCTTCCTTACACTTGCCACACCTGCTGCCACCCTTAAAGGAGCCAGGGAGAGCAAGAATAGACCTCAGGAGCACAGCGGGCATCAGTGGGGCCAGGGAGAACGGAACGTTCTGGAAGCTTCCCCCGAGCCTTGCTTCCTTCAAATTGCTCAGGTCCTGGGGACATCCACAGCTTTCCTGGCCTTGAGGAATCCTTCCGACTCAACTGCATTCTTCCTTGCTTTGGCGCAGGTCTGCTTGTTGGGTCTGAAGGAAAGGCACTGGGACATAAGAGCTTGGCCCCAGCCTAGACAAACCGAGGCCTGGCAGGAAGACAGTTCTGAGAACAACAGCTAACAGTTCTCAAGGGGAACCGTGAGCAGGCACTGGACAGCCTAGGTCACCCGACTCAGCTCGGCAGCTGCATGGGCTCATTCAGAGAGGCTGGGGCACTCCGAGAGAGAGCACAGAATGAGCTGGGAAGGACGAAGTTCCCCTGGATCCCATTTGGCAGGAAGTGAGCCACGGCCAGGGCGACACCCGTACCTTATCACAGTACATGAGGTGAACAGTTAAGAGGTGCCTGAGGGAGCCCAAGCCTGAGACACACACGCTCAAGACAGTGGCCTCCTGTCTCTAGCTTCCTGCTGGGACCAGGCATTTGCAAGAGGTTTATCACAACTGAGGGTGCTTTCGTCACAGAGGCTACAGAACTTACCGAGCTGGCCAGGAAGCTCAGGCATTTTTCCAGAGCCTTCAGAGACAGCTGGCCTAGAAATGTCTTCAAAGTCTCATAGGGTTTCAGCGTCCAGGGAGGAGCCTGCCCTGAGCATCAGGCAGGCTGAGCTGTGGACAGCTGTGTGCCTCCCAGGGGTTTCTCAGCGCCTGCTCCTGGCTCATCAGGGCTCAGCCTCCTGGAGAGTTTGTCAGTAGGTGACTTCCCTCCCGTTTTACAGGTCTGGAACCTGTGACATACTCACCAGAGGTGGGACTTTGGTTCAAGTTTCTGTCTCCCAGGCCAGTGCTCATGGTGCAGTTTACCAGTAATGTGATCAAAGTTGACCATCCCTCTCCCGGAATAGCTTTTGTCAGGGTGCTTGGTAGATTCTGGTATTCTAGTCTTACAGACATGTTTCAGTTATGGTCTTCTGCCTTTGACCCCAGGGAGGAAGACCACCCCCCCCCGCCTCCAGTCAGAAAGAGCCAGATACCCACATACCACACTTAGAAGCCGCACTACACATCTAGAACCCACCTGGCACACCTGGGACCCACACGGCACACCTAGAGAGTGTCGTTCTTCCTCAGAGCCTATCCTGCAAGGTCAGACCCTGTTTGTGAGCGAGTCCCCCCCCCCCCACTACAGCTATAAGAACTCAAGTGACCAGACTCCCGGGCTACGCATACCCTGTATGCTAGGTACCCACCCAGGAACTGGGGAAGCAAGGCACACTGCTGCTAGGGACATGAGGGAGCCGATGGGACTTCTTGGCCGGCTAGGCACACCCCAAGGGGACACAAAGACAAATGGTGGCTTTCCTACCTACACCAGGACTGGCCACACACTTGTTCCTGGACCATCTGGCTAAAACAACTTCATATGAACTTATCTCCAGTTATTAAACTTTTAAGCAAGAGGGACACGGCATGTAATTGTCAACTGTATACACAGTCCACCTAGGGGGCTTCTTGAAGGAGGACCTGAGCCTTGGCATTTTTCCTAAAGACTTATAATTACTTATTCAGAGACATTTTTACACTCATCTGTGTGACATGTGATGGGCCTGAAGGTGCCTTACCTGCCCCCCAGAAGCTCCCCTGGGAGCACGGGGTTCGGATAAAGCCATGACCAGAGCTCCAACCAGTCACAGTGGCACACCAAGAGCTCTGTCTTAATAGCTGGGTACCGAATGAATCTGTTCGTTTTTCTGGGCTAGATACAAATGTCTTAGTGAGAAGAACTGGATCCAAGTTTTTTTATGGACCCGAGTTTGTGGATCCCTGAGTTGGAGACAGGCCAATAGGCCAGACATCGTAAAGGATTAAACCAGAAGGGTTGCATACAGCCTGTGGTGGTTTGAAAGAAAATGGCCCCCAAAGAGAGTGGCACTATTAGGAGGTGTGGCCTTGTTAGAGTGGGTGTGGTCTTGTTGGAGGAAGTGTGTCACTGTGGAGGCGGGCTTTGAGGTCTGATATATGCTCAAGATACCACCCAGTGTCTCAGACCACTTCCTGCTGCCCTTGGATTAAGATGTAACATTCTCCAGTCCATGCTCCCAGCCTCCCGTTGGCACCATGATGACTGATAATGAACTGAACCTCTGAACTGTAAGCTGCCACCTCAGCTAAATGTTTTCCTTTATAAGAGTTGTCTGGTGTCTCTTCACAGCAATAGAAATCCTGTCTAAGACACAGCCCCATGGAGATGCTGCAAAAGTTGGAGGGTGACATCTGTGTAGGAGTTGGCCAGATGTGACAGGGGGAAGGGTGAGCCCCAGCAGAGGCCACAGTGTGAAACAAAGCAGGGAAAAGTGTCAAGGGGTTGTTGACACCAGTGTCATTAGCCCAAGGTTACAGGGGAAGAGGCAGGAATGGGAGGCGGAGCCTAAACTGGAAGGCCTTGAGGCCGCACCTCTGCACATGTCCTGATGGTGTGGACATCAGGCAGGACACGTTTTGTTGTAAGATTCCTCAGGCAGTGTCCAGCTACCCACCAAGGAAGTCTCCTCAGGAGCTAATCTGGAGTCTCAGGCCCCTCAGTCTGAGGCTCACGCCCAAGGTCGATTGTTGGAACCTCTGGCCCAACCCGGGGAGGATGTGGTTGGGTTGAGAACTTCCACTCCAGGTCACTCATGCAAGTGGAATGTCGGCTGCCAGCAGCACATAGTCTGTGTTGATAGAGACTGTCTGTCCAGTTTAGCTTTCTCTAACCCCGGCACGCGCTCCTTCTGGCCTCTTCCAGGGACCCTCCTAGCTCTGGCACTGGGACAATGTCTCAGTGGCAGGGGTGGGGAGGGGGCCTGGCCAAGAAGGCTGTTTGTGGAGAGTCCCAGAAAGCTGGGGGTTGTCAGCCCTGGTAACTTACTCTGCTGCTCTGGCCGCCTAAGGGAAGGTTGGATTAGACTGACCCCCACCCTCACCCCAGCACTCTGGTTCTAAGTGCTGTTGTCTTCCTGCCCACGTTCCGTCCCTCTCCCACACTCCTACCTCCAGCTATGCCCCCCCACCTTGTCTTCAGACACCAGCTCCGTCCAGCAAGACCCCTTTTCTGCTCCTTCCCTTACAATGGGGTCAGATCCAAACACACAGCTTTTGATTCTCTGGGCAATTTGACATTTATAGCACTCTAATTGTTACCTTAAGGCAGAAATTGTCTCTTCTACTGAATATTCCCGAAAGCAGAGGCACCTCCTAACACTGGCATATTGGGCTCTGCAGGGATCTGGGGAGCAGAGATGGTGGCAGCTCCCCGCTCAGGGCTTGGCCCTGTTCTGCCCAGTTCCTGCCCTTGGGACCTCATACACAGAGGATGGGTCATGAGCTGATGTTCAAGAAAGGTTGCAGAACAGTTAGGGAAAGTGACGCTTAAAGTCTAGGTTGAGCAGGGCATGATGGTAAATGCCTGTAATCCCAGAGGAAAGTGGTTCTCCACGACTTCAAGACCAGCCTAGTCTGCACTGAGAGTTCCAGGTGTGCCAGATCTCCATAGCAAGAGCCTATCTCAAACCAAACCACCAAAAAATGGGTAGGGTGCTTTTGTAGCATGCGTGAGGTTCGTGTAAGCCGAGCGGTGGTGGCACACGCCTTTAATCCCAGCACTCGGGAGGCAGAGGCAGGCGGATCTCTGTGAGTTCAAGGCCAGGCTGGACTGACAGCCTCAAAAACAATACAGAGAAGCCCTGTCTCATAAAAAACTAAAAAAAAAAAAAGAGGTTCGTGTAAATCCCTAACCACACAAAACAGGGTGTTGGCATAAAAGCCATAGCTCTCGTTTTAAAGGGATAAGAGCTAGTTTATTCTGGAGCAATTCTGAGTGACCACTGTAGCCGGAAGCTTTTCTGTCGTCCTACCCAGTCCCACAGCCGCTTATTAAAATAATCACTCAGAGGCTTAATATTAATACTAACTGGCTCTTACATTTAAATTAACCCATGTCTACTAATCTGTGTATGGCCACGTGGCCCGTGGCTTACCAGTAATGCTCTGACATCATCTTACTCCTCTTGGAGCTCGACCCCACCTTCTTCTTCCCCCCTGTGTTTAGTTTGGATTTCCTGCCTAGCTATACTCTGCCCTGCCAAAGCAGCTTTAGTCGTCAACCAATAAAAGCAACACATATTCGCAGTATACAGAAGGACATCCCGCATCAGGTTTTAGAGTTTTGCATAGCAAAGTCATAAATCGGGGCACCTTTAAAATATGCTGAAGGTACGAGAGGCGGGGACAGCGAGATGGGGGAAGCGTTTCCATAGGCCCGTGGCGCTATCCGATGGTGTACTTGGCTTTGGGATTGGTAGAAGTTAGTAGCTTGCTAAGTCACTGTCACAAGGATGTTAGTTCCAACATAGATGTGGGCAATGACTGTTCAGGGGGCCCAGAACTTGTTCTAAGACCAGGTAGTTAGCCTCTGGCCTGCAGTATTCCAGTCTGCATTGTCCTGACACTCAGATCAGCCAGTCAGCCTCTGCGGACGGATTCCCTTCAGGAGTTTCCGTTCACAGCCAGATGCAGCCTCTTTTGAGAAGTTTTTGTTCATACGGGCATTATGGCACACCTCTGCCTCCGAAGCACTTGGTAGAGGTCATTCTCAGCTACTTAGTGAGCGCTAGACAATCCTAGGCTACATGAGAGCCTATAAGAACACAGCTCAGCTTTCCTGGAGCAGGCATGTGTGGCCACGTGGGCCATGCTTCAGCACTGACAGTGACAAGTCTATGTCATGCTGCTCATCTCAGCCGTGGTGGCAGTGGATCAAGGGGCCTTACTGCCCGATGACCACTCTGGGAACTCAGCCACAGCCTCGCATGATCTGGGTGGTTCAGCCTTCTGCAAACGTTGCCCCGGTAGCTCCTGTACAATAGTGTTGCCAGTGATAAACTGTGGTGCTCCCACACTGCCCGGCCCCCTCTTCTGGCACAGGTGGACCTCCCTGACAAGGTAAGGCTAGCACTTGACACAGCAGGGCTCCCTGGCCCTTCCTAGTCTTCCGTGAACAGGAGTGCTAATGATCTGGGTTAAATGCTTTGGTCTTCGCTGATGCGGTCAGGGTAGTGATCCAGAGCTGCTTTCTGACTGCCGGAGTGTGGCCCAGACATCCGTGCAAAACAAAACACCCACACACACGAGATAAAAGACTGTCTTCTAAATGGGGTCCTACTGAGGCTCCGTCCTGTGCCTTGCTGGGCGCAGACGTAGAAATCCTGGCCATGTATATGTAGGACTCAAGGTGCTGCTTAGCCCAGCTTGTAGGGGCAGAACACACCAGAGGGGGCTGGGAGTCACGACTGGGAGACGCTGCCTGGTCAAGGACGTGGTAGGGTGGATAGGGCAGGCACCGGCAACCGCTGAAAGGTATCTCATTGTCTGGTAGGAAGAAGGGAAGAAACTGAGGCATGGAGAAAAGTGTGCTGGGTGTGGCGGAGGCTGTGCCTTCCGTGGGCTAGGGAGGTGGTAAGCATGTGGGGGTCCACCCCCCCAGCTCACCCCTGCTGACTGTAACTCTCCTCCCCGTAGCCTGATGTTCACCAAGGTAAAACTGGAGCAGGTGCTGAGGGGGCCGGAGGAAGCCCTTGTGACCTGCAGGCAAATGCTGAGACTATGGCAGACCCTCTACAACTTCTCTCAGCTGGGGTAAGTGGCTGTCCTTGCCCCTTGGGTTGCCCCAGGGTGGGGAGGGGCAGGGTTGGTAGGCAGCAGTTGTCTGAAAGGCCACAGTGCCCACACAGTGTGGTGGTTGGTTTGGATGGAGATGTGGGACTCGGTGTTGAGGGATTTTTTATATTGGAGGCTCAGTGTTAATCCCTCGACAGTCTTCTGTGCCACACAGGAAGACCTGGTTAGAAGATCGCTTGCTCTCGGGGAGGTCAGAGTGTAGAAAAGCTGTCATCGAGTGCCCGAGTCGGGTCCTGGGCACTTGATGTGACACACAAACCACTCACGTCTTCTGAGTTGTCAGAGACTGAGATCCCGAGCCTTCGTCTATTTGCCAGTCACTTACCTGTTGAGTGACGGTACTGCAAAGTGAGCTCTGGGTCCCAGACCATGGAGCGTGTGTACAGGGACTCTGGGAAGCAAGAAGTCCTCCATTCTCCTTACGGGAGCCCCTCTCCTAGGGGATCAGAGGAGGTCCAGGCAAACGGGATAGAGTCAAAAGCCTCAGACAGAGTCAGCCTTCCCTTTGCAGGCTAGCAGGCCTGGAAGAGTACAACACAGGGCAGAACTAGTGGGTAGAAACTTCCAGAAAGCTGTGGGTGTTGGATTTTTCACACCTCCCTGGAGATGGGCATTGGAAGCCCAAGGGCCGTTCTCTGATACAGGTGGATTTGCATTCAGGTGCCTTTTGCTGGGGCAGGTTCACAGCCGGGCTCAGTGTGCACAGGAGTTGTCCTGGTGCTGGCTGCTCCTTATCAGGCTGGTGGCCAGTCTAGACAAGGCCCCGCAGAGTGGGAGCTTTGACTCAGAACAGCAGGCTGTGAAGCTGCCAGGTGTTCTCACAGGGGCAGGGACAGTTGAGCTAAGTCACACACGCATATGCCATTCTGTCCCGAGAGGCTGGTAGGGCTGACAACGCCGAGTAACCTCTTCAGAAAACTGCCACAACTCCCTCACCCCAACATACAGCAGGACACAGCCAGATCACTACTTGGCCCACAGATCTGGGCCCTGGCTGCCTCGGGAGACAGGAAGGGGTTTTCTTTGAAACCTAGAGCCATAAACCAGAAGCTCATGCTTGTAAAATCTAATTTGGGGCAGTCATAAACTAAGACCAAAATCCACAGCATGAAGGTCTGATTTCCCTTCCACGGACCTAGCCAGTCTGCCCCACTCCCACCCAACGCTCCTGTGTTCTGCTCAAACCACGCTGCTGGCAATCCCTTCTTCATGAAGCTACTGCCACCCGGCAGCCACTTAGCCCATGTGACATGTTAACCTTAAACTGTGCAGCACCATCTCCCCAAGACAGGCTGTTTCAGTGCCTCAGGAGAGGCTGTCTTGTGGGAAAAGAGAAAAAGTATTATGGGCGCCTGGATGAAAGTGGGCACTGAACTAGGCTTCTACGAAGGTGTCCGTTAGTAGCCTTGTGAGCCATGTCTCCTGCTTGTGTGCCTCATGCTAGTTTCTAAAGGACCAGGAGAGACGTCAGAGAGGTGGGAAGGTGTAGGACATCATCTCAGCCCTGTGTCCCCGGCTCATTGATTTCCCTCTCAGGTGCTCCCAGGCTTAGGAAGAGTCTGGGTCACTGTTGTATTTCTGGGAAGGGACAACCAAGGCAAATTTATAAGAGAAAGCATGTAAGTGGAGCTTGTTTATAGTTTCAGAGGCTTAGTCCATTATCATTATAGTAGCGGGTAGGCAGGCATGGTACTGGAGGTACATCCTAATCCACAGGCAGAGAGGAAGAGAGGGCAAGAGACAGACAGACAGACAGACAGACAGACAGACAGACAGGGCTTGAAACCTCAAAGCCCTCCCTCAGTGACACACTTCCTCCAACAAGGCCACACCTCCCAATCCTTCTAATCCTTTCAAATAGCACCCCTTCCTGGTGACCAAGCATTCAGATACTTGAGCCTGTGGGGGCCATTCTTATTCAGACCACCACAGGGGCAAAGGAAAGGAACCGTCATCCCTGCTCTGCTATTCTTAGAGAGATGGTTTCCTTTGAACCCCACTCAAGATGACTGAGCATCTACAAACAGAGTCAGGACCAGTGTGTACCGCAGTCAGGACCACAAAGATGCCCCAGACTATGGCACCATTGCCCGTGGAGCCAGAATTTTAGTGTACCCCCAACGGCAAGACCCCTCTGGCACCTGTTCTGTAGTGGGTCTTCTGAGTTTCCTTGGCTATGGGAAGGGGCTGGTCAAGACTGTGACAGCTGCTGCCTTTCTGAGCAAGGGTTCCCTCCAGGCTCCCCCACTGAGAAAATGAAAGCCCCCTCCCCGTGAGGTGGGAGGTGCAGGGACCCAGAGAAATGGATAGACAACAAAATGAGACCACCATGTTTGTCTGTCTGTCTGCCCCTCTAATTGGAACTCCACTGGGGCTGCCCGGTAGTCTGAGTGTGGCAACTGGACCTTCACCCAGGTTGTCCTTAGACGGAAGCCAGCCAGCAGTCCCTGTGCCTAGAGGTAGAGGCCTCACCTTCAAAGAGGGCTTGGATACTGTGGTGTTTTCCTGTCATCAGCCTGTGTGTACAGGACCCCAGCTGCTCTGTCTGTCCTTCTGCTTGTCTCTATCTTTCCCTGTCATCCTGGCTTTGCTCTTTCTTGAGCTTGAATTCTTAGCCTCGGAGTCTGAGATGGGGTCCCCTCGTGCTCCCTGCTGGCCCTGGGGATGCCGGTCCTCTGCATCATGGAGCCCTGCCCTCCCCTGCCTTCCAGAGGCCTGGAAAGGGATGGTAGCTGTGAAGGTCTCGCGGTGAAGAAGCAGAACGGCATCCACCTGACCCTGCCAGATGCCCACGACGCAGACTCCGGTAAGATCGGGATTGATCTTGGCTCTGGGTGGGGCTGGCAGTTGGCCCACAGATGGGTGGTGACCACCCATTGTGGGCAACAGAAGAAGGTCTATACCTCCTAGGCAGAGTGAGGGGGGAGGAGAATAGGACAGAAATCTGCCCCTCAGGCCAAAACCAGAGGCCAGAGTCCGACGGGGGGCATGGGGAGGGCGTTTGACAAGCAGAAAGGGATGGGCTGAGCTCATTTCAGTTCAAAGCTCAAGGTTGAATCTTAAATTATTTATTTTTATTTTATGTGCATTGGTGATTTGCCTACATGTATGTCTGTGTGTGGGTATTGGGTCCCCTGGAACTGAAGTTACAGACGATTGTGAGCCGCCATGTGGGTGCTGGAAATTGAACCCAGGTCCTCTGGGAGAGCAGTCAGTGCTCTTAACCACTGAGCCATCTCTCCAGCTCCTCCAGCTTGACTCTTTACTGGAAAAGCTCACCCTGACACCCAGGTCTTGTGAAACACAAATGAGATCAGGAATTACAAACATACATCGTTCAGTCAAGGGCCTGCTTGGGGAACCACAATCGTCCCCAAGGAAGGGCCTGCCTGGTGTGTGGGGGGGAGAGGGGGACTCTTGTAATTAAAGAGAGAAGAATTGCATCGTTATCAGGGCTTCCCATGTTCTTGTCTTATAAACCAGTCATCTCTGGTTTGTCTCGAGGCCTCCTAAGTTTATTGGGGCCTTTATTGCCTCTGAGAAAGAGAAAGTGCTTGTGTTTCACCTGCAAGGGAATTTCAAATGTCAACAGCCTATATATCCTGAGTCCCGCCTGCACGGCCACAGCCACAGCCAGAGAGGTTCTCTGAGGGCGTAGGTTAGCTGTGAGCCATTGCCCAAGGATCTTTTCCTCCCAGCTATAAATGGGTGGGATCTTAACGTGTGTGAAACAGTGTATACTATGGAAACAGAAAGTCAAAAATCCACAAAAGAAGAAAGGAAAAAAAAAAATCAGCCCTCCATTTACCACCCAAGAAAAGGCTCTTTGCGGTCTTTCTTTCTTTCTTTTTTCCCTTGGTTTTCTGAGACAGGGTTTCTCTGTAGTTTTGGAGGCTGTCCTGGAACTCGCTCTGTAGACCAGCCTGGCCTCGAACTCACAGAGACCCACCTGCCTCTGCCTCCCGAGTGCTGGGACTAAAGGCGTGGGCCACCACCGCTGGCCTCTATGGCGTTCTTGCCATGCAACACCCATGTTTTAATTAGATTGTGTTGTGATGAGCTGGTCTCCAGTCACCTGAATAAAGAAAATGCTTCTACATACCCGTGCCGCACAGCATGTTGGTTGTAATGCCTTCAGAGCCTTCTGTGATTACACATTCACTTATTCTTAATCAGCCCCCGTGGTTGAACATTTGGGTCATTTTTCTGTTCTTCTGTGTTAAAGGCAGGAGTGAGATCAGCGTGTTTCCTGACATTTGTTTTCTTCCCCTGTGGAGAGGAACGGGCAGAAGACACTCCCTAGGGTCTGCAAGCTGGTTTTTGGCAGCTGCCCTGGATGCCCTGTCTGCTCTGTGGTGCTGGGCATTGACTGCTCCTAGGCCAGCGGCATGTGGTTTCCTGGCTTCCACTCAGCCCTATGCCCTCTTGTTCGGCAGGCTCTCGGCGGGCATCATCTATTGCGGCCTCAAGGCTGGAGGAGGCCATGTCGGAGTTGACCATAACAACCTCAGTTCTAAAGCAGGGCCCCATGCAGCTGTGGACCACGCTGGAACAGATCTGGCTCCAGGCTGGTGAGTGTCCCCTGATCCACTCATGCCCACCTGCATGTGAAGCCACCAGATACCCAGAGCCCTGCCCCGTCCTTGACGATGAAGGTGGGGAGGTAGAGATTTCAGATGAGGCTTTTACTCCTGAGTTCTACAGCTCTGTTTCTCAACTCTCCCTACCCCCGCAAGCTCCCCCATCCCCGCCTCAGAGAACGTTTGCACCCAGAACTCAGATGCTGAGATCTTGTCTAGGTGCCCCAGGAGAAGAATATTCCAGAAGAACAAGTCGGCCCACCTCCCTCCCCCTGAGGTTTCTGCTTGCCTTGTCTGGCTGACTGGGTTTTCTTCTTTGCCTTGTGGAGAGATTGCCTGCCTCCCTTACCTGAGAGGTTCCTGGTGGCAATAATGTTTGAGGTCTGAGGTCAGGAGAGGCTGTGTGGATAAATAGTCCAGAGAGCTAATGACAAGGAGACTGCTGTCCAGGTGACATACCTTTTGATCCCCAGCCAGCACTGTTCCCACAGGCAAATGAGTACTAGAGGGATAGGTTTCCGGAAGCCCTGGCTGGAGTCACCCGGATTAGAGTCCCATGCAGGCTGACACCTGGCTAGCCCCGGGGTGAAATGACTCACAGGTCAACGCAGTAAGTGTGGCGCATAGTGGGCGTTCCACCGCTAGCACATGGCCTCCACAGCCGCCTTTCGGGTTCACGGTGTAGCTGTGAGGCCCCACAGATTGCGTGCTTGGCTCAGAAATGCCAAGGAGTGACTTGCTGGGAAGTGTTTGGCACTAACGGAACTGTGGAGTGGCGGGTGACAGGGAAAGAGAGTCAAGAATGAGAATGAACAGCAGAATACAATGTCTTTGGCTGAGTAGAGGAGAATGAGAGACCTGAACCTATACGAGGCTATCCTGCCTTTGGTCCAAAGCTGCCAAAGACCGGGCCCCAGGGGCTGCCATCCCCAAGGAGGGGTGGAGTAGAAAGCAACAGGAAGTGGATAATCGTTTCCTGGGATAGGTGTTACTGGCAAGTCAGGGTTAGAACGCTCGGTGGCTACTCATGGCGTGCTGTCCACATATGGACACATTAGTATGCAGCCAACCCCCACACTTCTTGTCGTGGACTCTGAATCTGGAGGGAAAGAGAATGGACCGGGATTCACAGGAAGCCTAGACTATTGCAGTAATACAAACATTGCCCCACTTAGCATCCCAGGATTCCTTAGGATGCCCAAGGGGCTAGGGCTGCACAGTAAGAAGGTGAATGTTGAAGGAAGTAAAGGTGGGATGGACAGTGATGTATCTGCTTTCTTCCGGGAGCTGTGGAGCCCTCCCGCCTTCTGAGAGGCGTAACAGAGACCATGCTGGGAGGCAGCGTGGGAGGCAGCGAGGCCATGGGAGCTCCAAGGGCTGCAGCCGTGAGCCCTGCCTGTAGCTCCCTAAGCCTTCGCTTTCCGGATGTGTCTGGAATTTGCACTTGGATGCGTCTGAAACCACCTTGGTTTCTCGGGTGCATTGCCTCATACTGGGGTGGTGGCGTGTGCCGGGAATAACTCCAAGGAAAGTGAAAGGCCTTTCAAGACCTGGAGCAAAATTTGGCCGTGTCACTATAAACTCACCTTTCAGTAAGTCGCACGTTAGCCTTTCTGCTTTGGACGTTAGATGTCCCTGCACAGAGAAGTCTGAGAGCAGCCTATGGATGCAGGTATGAGCTGGGAAGAAAACATAGTCTCAGCAGCAGATGGATCAGGTGAGGTCACAGATCCAAAACTGCGGTGTCTTATACGACGTTTATTTCAACAATACAGAAAGGGCAGCCTCAGGCGATGCCCGCCGTCCCTAGGGTATTGCTCACATCCCTACGGCTCACGGTGACTCCTCATGACACTCTGAGGCAGAAGATGATAAACATGGAGGGAAATTCTGCCCATCGGGACATACAGTAGAATTTGCACGCATCGCTTCGTCTTGTGATCATTGGCCGGGACTCTGTTATTTGACTGTCCCTAACTGCGAAGAACTCTGGCATTATTCTGCAAGTCCCTGTGCCTCGCTGTAATTCATGAGATCTGTCCTCCCAGAAGCAAGGGATAGACAGGTGCACAGCTTCCACGGCCAAGAAGGGAGTGAGAGATCGCGTTCTCTGTCCCTCATCGTGAACATGTTGGGACCCATTTGTATCCTCCGTCCCTTGGGCTGCCACCGTGTTCACCAGAATGTACTGAGTTCCTGTTGGAGATCACCAAGGCCACGACTTCTCCCCAGAGCGCCCCACCTGACCCAGGCTAAGCATGGAGTGATCAGCCCCCCTCAGCACCCCCCCCCCCACACACACGACTGCTAACAGGTGCTATGAATGTGCAGGGAAGAAAGGGGTTGGTTCTTCATCGCTCCTGAATGAGCTAATCCCAGTTTGGTTCAGGGGGGACTGCAGCCCAATGTGGTCAGTGAGTTCCACCGTGAAGCAACTCTGACTGGGAATGCCGTGCTTCGTGCCTTGCTCTCCCACGCTCACCTTCTCCTTCTACCCCCTCAGGCCCCGCAGCCTGCAGGAAGATCTGCACCGGGGTGAGTGGTAGGGGCCCTGCTTCCTGGGCAGTGGGTCTGTGAGCGTGGGCAGCTGCACCAGGCCCGTGCGTGTTCCAGAGTCTCCAGTGTGGAGAGGTCCTTTCCATAAGGACACACACACACACACACACACACCTTCCTACTCCCACAGTCCTTTTCTGTCTACCTTTATCCCGAGCGCCCACAGCTCCTGAGGGCCTGCTTCAAGGGGAGCCATGCTTACCCCCTTTGATATGGGTTAAAATGTCCTCACTGTGGAGGTCAACCCCAGGCAGGGCAGATTCCGGCTAGAGCGGTGGTTCTCAACCTTCCTAACACTGTGACCCTTTAATACAGTTCCTCATGCTGTGGCGACTCCCCCGGCCATAAAATTATGCCATTGCTACTTCATAACTGTAATGTTGCTACTGTTATGAACCGTGACGTAAATCTCTGGCAAGAAAAGGTCTTTGGACCCACAGGGGTCCTGGCCCTCAGGTTGACCAGCACTGTTTTAGATCCTCATTTTCTCTCCTGTCCCAGGTCCTGCACAGCTCCCTCTCTTTTCTGAGGCCTCAGCATCGGGCCAGCCTAAGGACAAGAAGTGGCAATGGGCCTCAGAGAGTGAACTTAGCCCCCAGCCTAGGGCCTAGAGCCCTGGTCTTGGCAGGGGTGGCAGGGCTCCCAGAACCAGCTCTGGGCAAAGTAAGGCCAGGATGTCTCTAAGAAGTGATAAAAGGAAAGCTTGCGAAGCCCCAGAGAGCAGATGCTTTCCATTTGTACCCTGTGGAGAGAAAGCACAGAGGAGGGTAGTGACGAACCCAGAAGCCAAGAGGAGGAAGACCAGAAACATAAGAGAGACGGGGAGCTGGGGGAGGGATGTGCTTTGACAAAGGTTTGCTAGCTGCCCTAGATAAGACTAAGCTAGTAGCAACGAGTACTAACCCAGCCCTGGCCAGGGGAACACATGGGTGTGGGCATGGTGGGCCTGACAGCCGGGTCTGGAGGAGGAAGATCCAGGCAGTGGTGGGCACCATGCCACCAGGTTCCTGCTGCAGTCGCGGCTGGCCGGCTGGCTAAGAGCACCATGTTTGGTAAAAGAGCAAGCAGGAGCAGAGGGCACCTGCCCAGGGACACGGAGCCTAGGAAGACGGGGAAGCCCCCAGGACTGTGTGGCTGCTTTCAAGTCTGAGACCTTGCCGAGGGGACTGGGCCAGAGCCCTCAGGAGACCAGCCTCTGCCTCTGGGCCGTGTCACCTGGCTTCCTTCCTACTGGTAAAGAGACTCATCAGAGAGCAGAAGGAGCCCACTTCCCAGGGAGTGCTCCTTGGGGTGTGGCGTCTCAGCTGGGCCCAGGGCCTCAGAAAGCCCCAGGGGGACCCCAGCACTAATTGAAATCTGTTGATGTGAGCACACTGAGTAGTACCCAAGGTGGGGACCAGGGACAGTCTCCTGGGGGCTGCAAGGCCCAGGGCAGCAAGTTGTAAACAGCTTAATGAGTCATGACACAGCCAAGTGAGGCTGCTGAGTGAGGTCTAGGCATCAAGAGTCTAACCCTAGCTCCTCAGAGCTCCTGTCCACAGAGAACGCCCCCCTCAGGCGCGTGTGCGTGTGTGGTGGGCATCCGCCTGCACCAAGCCTCACTCGGCACCTGTGTCTCCTCCGCTGTACTCCGGAGGCTCCGCCGCAGCGGAGTCTGCCTGCAGGTTGGCCTCCCTCGTCTCTACCTGCTCAACTGTGAACCAGCCCCTCTGACTGCACCACTGTGACCCTGACCTGTAACACCCAGAAACGCTACTGTCATTTCACTGTCCTGGACCTCTCAAGGGTTTTAGTGGCTCAGTCCCCACGGCACTTCCCTGTTTTCCTCCTTACGGGTGTGTTGGACGTGTGCTCGGTGTTCAGTGTGGTTGTACATTACACACTCACTCGTGAGCACAGCCTGGCCAAAGCCCAGCAGGAGAGTAGAAAGGGAAGCTGAGAGGGAGACAGCCAGCTCGCTGACTGCTGGCCAGCCCTACCCTGGGAGGTCCCCATCTTCTGATGCCCGCAAGGACAGGAGCCTTGGTTGTCGACCCATCCCTCTAACTGTCACGTGAGAGTTTGGCTGCTCTGAGTTGTTGGGTTTTTTTCTCTGATTATCCTGGCTCCCTCACCACCATTAGGAAAATGCTGTCCTATTTTGGGATGAGGCAAACTGATTACATTGAGCTTTAGGTAAGCCTTCCTGCCTAAGAACCCTCCTGCTGCACAGTACAGTTCCTTGGGCTCTCTCCCCGGCAGGCAGAAGGGATGCCTGGGTCAGGTCTGTCCACCTCTTCCTGGGAGTTGCCATTGGAAATGTCTGTTACCTTCTCCGCCCCAGACGAGCTCTGAACTGGCGTAACCTCAGCATTCAGCCCGTGCTAGGAAAAGCTCTTGGCAGAGCCACAAGCCAGACTCCGCTGGCCTCCCGCGCTCCCCATCTGTGTTGCCATCCTTCTGTGACTTCCGCATGGGGCACCAGCTCCGGGAGGGAGCAGCCGAGCCCTGGGGGCTGCTTGGAAAGAAAGGCAGAGTGGGCCAGCGAGCAGCATTTCTAAAAGTATCTGTGGTGGGCGAACGCCTGTGCAGTGTGGGGCTGAAGTCTGCAGCTCTGCAGGCTGCCTGGGGATGGGAGAGACAGCACCTCTTCCTCTAGACCCGCCTGGGGATCCGATGCTGTCTGCAGGCCACAAGGAAGGGTGTGTGCCTGCCTGCCTGCGTGCGTGTGTCCGTGCGTGCGTGTATGTGTGTGCGCGCGCGTGCGTGTACACGCACACACACGTTAAAGAGGCTGTGAGGGAAGGAGAAGCCAGTTCTGCAGTTGTCCTTTGTCTAAGAGGGGCTGGGAGCAAAGCCCTCCTGACTCAGCTTAATTGTTTGTAGTGAAGATCTCATAATTGCGAATGCCTCCCTCTAAGACGACCTGTGAGGATTAGTGAGACTTGTGGCTTGTGAGGTTGGGGTTTGCCCCCCCGGTCCGCCTCTTTAAATACAGGTGGTAGCCATGTCACTGTACCACTTGGTTTAAGCTTTGTGTGCCTCATCAGAGGCCCCAGATCTCTCTGCCCTCCCCCCCCCCCCCCATCCTTCACAGTTCCCTCCTGGCCTCCAGGCACACTCCCACCTCATCCTGAGCATATCCAGGGCCTGGTGAGTTCCTTGGCAAACGCTGAGACTCACTAGGTCTGTCCCCATCCTGTCATCCGCCCAGAGATGGACAAATGCAATGGACAGTGAAACGTGTCTACGACAGGCAAGCATGCGTGCATGCATGCAGCCCTGCGCCACACTATTCCCACTGCCGGGTCTGAAGTCAGACGGCCTGACACAGACTCCGGCTCTGTCTGTTACTCTCTGTGTGTGGTTCTGGGCTTCTAAAGTGGGGGTGAGGGTGAAAGTGCTTCCTCCAGCGTTTCTGTGGCATCGGCTGTGGCGGGTTGTTACCCGGCATGGTGACCGACAGGAGTAGGCGCTTGGAGCCCGGTACCCAGTGTCCCCCTTGCACTTCATAGCAAGGTACCCTTGTGTCACGACTCCCCTGCTCAGCGTCAGCTCTCTTGGCTCGGGGATGTGGGCTGGGGCCGCTGCCTTTGACTTATCCACCACTCAGTCCCCGCGGCCCGTCTGTCTTCACAGCTGAGCTGTTCATGGAACAGAGACACCTCAAGGAAGCAGGCTTCTGCATCCAAGAGGCTGCCGGCCTCTTCCCCACCTCTCACTCCGTGCTCTACATGCGAGGCCGGCTGGCTGAGGTGAAGGGCAGCTTAGAGGAGGCTGAGAAGCTGTACAAGGAGGCGCTCACCGTGAACCCGGACGGCGTGTGCATCATGCTCAGCTTGGTGAGTCACAGCTCCCTTCCCATCCCCTCCCTTCCCATCCCCTCCCCCTCCACGCCAACACCTCTGCTGCTGCTGCTGCTAGGCATCTCTAGGAAGGGGCGTCCCGCCAGCTCTGCTATGAGAGACATCTGTATGTGTCTTATCTGTATGTGTGAGCTGTTTCCCTCCTATCAGAGTCTACACTGATGAAAAAGAAAACCTAGAAGGTTGGCTGGCATTTTTCGTGGCTTCCACGTTGCTGTGAAAATCTCTGTGTGATCCGCGCCCAAAGATTCCATAGCCACTTGTTAAAGCCTTACCCTGGGAGCCAACCCAGACCCTAGGCATTTCCCAGAATGCCTTGTGTGAAGGTCCTCAGTCTCTCCCCAGTCACTGGGCTGCCTCTCCCATTCCGAGAGGGTGCTCTGTCTCCTTGGGGGACTCAAGGTTCTCAAGGGTGAACCATGTCAGGTCTGGCATGAGTATACATTGAAAATGCCCCCCTGGGTTGTAAAAGGGTCCACCAGGCGCCAGTTCTAGAACATGGATTCAGGACTTGGGTACCAAGGGCACAGTGGCACACCTACACCCCTGCACAGGTGGGGAGGTTGGGTTAGCTGAGAAGCGCTACCTTCTACCTTGGGTGATCGTGGGTGAATGAGTCACTGTCTCTGAACTTTGATTTGGCTCAGCCATCCAGTGAAGATGCTATGGTCCCGGAAGCATCATAGTGTTTCTCGCTCGGGTAGAGTAAGACTCTACAGATGATCTTTGCCCCTGCATTCCATAGTTGCTTCTGGAGAGCAGAGATCAGGACAAATAGAGTAGCAGTATCGTGGAGTTAGCCCACCTGCAGAGGCATGAGTGCTCCCGGAAGGATGATTTTGAAGCCCACAGTTAGGGAGGTCCTGTCGAGGTCTCGGTTCCGATTGGATGCCCCCTCACCTTGGGAATGGCTGACATCTGACACCGGGAGAGCATGAGGGTGGGAATCGTTCCTGGTGGCCAGAGGGTTTCCATTGCCAGGAGGGGACTTTCCCCCAACAAGAAGCCGTTTAGACGTATACTCAGAAATCACTTGAGAGGATAGGGCAAGGCTATACAAAGATGCTTTATATCCTCTCTAAACCCAGAAGTCCTTGAAAACAGAACCAAGCAAAGATTCCCTGCTCTGCCCTCACTCCTTCTTAGGCTGCTTTTTTGAGCCCCAGATAAAGGAGTCGCAGGCTACAACGTCATACAGCCCTGTCTCTTCCCATAGCTGCCTCATGGCCTTCCTGTTTTACAAGGCACAGCCCCCTTCCTCCTGCGTTTCAGACATCAGCTTTGCTGGTTAATGTCTCACTAGGGGTCATGTCCAGAAAACTTGATTATTGAGGAGGACTGGGCTGGCATGATTCACAGATCTGAGTCTGCAGTCTCAGCCCCCGAACCCAGCAAAATCCAATAACAAGGTACAATTTCAAAATGATGGCGTACCATTTTTTCATTTATGCTTATTATTGTTTGTAGCTATTTTCTTGAAATTGAAGCAGTTGCCAGCCATGGGTTTCCATGGTAACCGAATGGCTGTCCACAGTAGCTCCCTGCAGAATGTTACTGACATGGTCCATTTTCACTTCCTGGGGTGCCTTGTTGACTTAATGAAATTGGAGCAAGTCGGAGCCAAGCCTGCCCACTCTCGGTTAGCAGCAAGCAGAGGGGCAGTCGGCTCCTGTGTGGGCAGCCCATCCCCTCTCCACAGGCTTTGTTCCTGCCAGCATCCTACGCATATGCATAAAGAATAGCAAATGCAGGGCTGGGGAAGATTTACTAAGCATATTTTCCTAAAGACGTGTGAATGCTTTTAGCATGCTGATCTCCAGTGTTCCCCTCATCTAAATGTCTCCCTTGTGCTGGCCTGCAACTCAGGACATCTGGGCTCTGGCCTCGGGTGACTTAAGAAGAGACTTAACTTCCATCCATGTCCCCGATGTCCCCTTTTGTGAGTAGGTAGTAATTGTCCCGAGACTGTAGTGTTTTTCTGATCAAATGAGATCATGTGTATGGAAGTCTGTAGTGAATAGGAAAGGAGGTAAGGCAGCATACAGACCACTATTCTCCAATCCCCTCCACTGACAGACATTACTAATCAATCATAGCTCAGCCTTCACTGAGCATCAGTGGAGTGTGGAATCTTTTAAAATGTGATATAACACAATGGAAAATACTTCCAGTAGGTTAGGTCAGCTTGATATTTCTACCAAGAATTTCTTGTTTAAAAAAAAATGAAAGAGACATCATTTTGTGTATTCTGGGATAGATATGTCCTTAGAGAATTATCCAAAGAAAAGAACATAAAGGGGTGTCAGTCCCCCACCATGAAGTTATTGCCAAGGTTCCTGGGGAAGACATTCTGGCTTTGCAACACCACTGAACCTTTGTGAAAACACAACCTGTAGTCGGTGCAAATAGGAGAGCCATCCTTCCCCGTGGGGTTTCAGCCACAAACAAGCCTGGGCTGGAAAATTCTCCTGAAGTCATCGGGAAGTTCCCCCTCCCTGGGGTCTGGAAAGAGGAGGGTGGGGATATTCCTAGGGTATTGTGTAGGGGGCCAGGTTTGACCCAGCAGTCATAGGGCGGGGCTGGCAGACAGCAGGAGAAGAAAAGCTTGCTGAGGGGCAGAAGGCTGCAAAGTTTTCTAAGACAGGGACAGATATCTGCTGCTCTCTTCCTCTGTCACCCTCCCTGGATGCCACGGGGAAGCTCTTCCTGGTTCTGACTTCTCCCTTCATGCGAGTTAGGATGCCGCACCAGACCAGGCTAGAAGGCTTTGCTTCCTTGGCAGTTCTGTGCCAGGAAAAGAAAAAACAAAGCAAAAATCCTCTCTGCTGTGCCCATAGCAATATGGTCCCTCTAGTCCTGGAGGCTGTCACCTATGCCACAGTCAGTGAGTGGTTTCTGAATCAAAATCAAATCACAGGAAGAGGTCGTGGGAGTGCCTGCCAGGCAGTCTCCGCCCTCCACCATTACCGGAAGCGCTCCCCGGCTGGAGTGCTGGGATGCGGTGTGTTGGGATGTGGTTGAGCAGCCTGACGTTGTCCGCCCCACAGAGCATGAGTAGCGAGAGGCAGTGTCCGCCTCAGCAGAGGAGGAGGAGGTGTTCAGGATGGGGAGGAAGAGACCCCAGGCTCCTGCCCTGCATCTCTCTCACAGAACTTCTAGGCAGCACCGGACACCTCTAACACAGGAATACGGGAGCCTGGACGGTGGCCAGCGGACCGGCCATGTCAGTGAGAGCCCTCCCAGGAAGTGTTCCTATGGTGACACCTTAACAGGGAGGGTCATGGGTTGTTCGTGAGCCTGAGGTTGATATTTGACTCCATTTCCCAGCGTTCTGAGTTGTGGCCAGTCACTCCACCCCCTCCCAGGCCCCCACCCAACAAAAGACAAATGAACGACAGAAGCAGACAGTAGTAAATGAACGAGGATTCGGACAGAATGACAGTCTCCGGGGTAGTCTGGAACACCCTCCTAGGCAGTCTACAGTGGGAAACTTAGTTTTAGAGAGGTGACAAGACAAGGGAGTAGGAGCATGGGTCACTAGGGACAGCCAGTTCGGGGAAGAGAGATGGGATGGTAATAGTGGCCAGAGGCTCATGGGTAAACTCTGCTGGGTACATTTTGTGGTGCCATTCTGGGGCCCATAAGGGCCTGATGTTGGTTTCTGCAACCAGCCTTTGTCCCTCTGGTAGAGATGAAAGGGGACTTTGTAAATGTCTTTATTTGCTTTTAGGCAAATGGGCAGAAGGCTTGGTTTTCCCTGTGTCTGCTTCTTTTCGGTTGCCTTTAGCTCAAAATAGCCTTTGAGCTATGTAGGAATAGTATGTTCTGCAGCCCTTCAGCTCCACTAGGGAAGACTCAAGCTCTGGCCACAGATGGGCGCACTCCCTCCCTCCACCCTTGGCTGGCCTAAGGAGTGCAAGGTGCTTCTGTGCTCCCCAGGCAACTTGAGGCCCCTCAGCCCTGAATGGGTGCTCATGGGCATGCAAGGTGTTGTGGGTAGCACCCGTCTTGCCTTCCTAGGGATGGACTCTAGAGACACAGACTCCTGCTCTCTTGTTGGGAAGTCAGCTGCAGGTTCTCCCAGAACCTCTCCTCCTCAGGCGGTGCAGCCATAGTGGGAGACCCACGTTGGCTTCAGCTCGTAGTCTGATGCCCAGGGATGAGGTTCTCTCTTCTTCTACGTGCCCTGGAAAGGTGCGGAGGTACCTCTGTTGCCACCTCCTTCCTCCTCAATAGCAGAGTGACTTCAACTATTCTCCTTTGTGGGTCCAGTCGGGACAGCGTCCAGCAACCGCCCTGGGGGACCGGAAGTGGCCCCAGAGACATCTTTCCGCCCCCGTGCCCCTTCAGCACCGAGGACAGGCTCCTGCGGCCAGAGAGCTGGGCTCTGGTGATGAAGGCCTGTGTCGCAACCCCACCCAGCCTTCCCAGTACTGGAGGAGCGGTACTGGATTCTAGGGGTGACAAGCCAGAGATGGCCAACCTGGCCCAGCTTAGGCTTAGGCTTTCTTCTTTTTTTGTCAAGGGGACGATAATCTTGGCCCCGGTGACTCCAGAGTGCGTTTGAGGGCTCGGGTGAGCTGAAGGCTGCCGAGTCTGCGTGGGGTCCCACAGTGGGAAGCAGCCTAAACTCTGGCCCTGCCGTCAGCCGGGTGGGCTTCTGTCGGACCCCGTCATATCAGCGTGGGGTCTTTGGTACAAACTGCCTTGTAGTTCCGGGGAAAATTGATCAGTAGGGAGCTGGGGAGGGAAGGAGGGAGAGGAAGGCCAAGATAGAGGCCAGAATCCCCCGGGGGTTGCTCCGGCGCTGGTTAGCGGGCACGGTTTTAGAGGGAGCTGGCCGGAAGCTGACCTACGCTTGCTTTGCTCACTGTGTTCCTCGGCCGAGGTTCCTTCCCCTTTTCAGAGGTTCCCGTTCCTGGCTGTAAAATGGGGGTGGCTGTGCCCGGTACATTAGGGCTGCTGTTACAGTGAGGTTCAGCAACTGTGAAGGTCAGGGGCCGGTGGCTGAGGCCATCTGTACCTTTCTCACTTTGGAAGTGGCCCGCCTGGGCCATGTCCCGCTGCTGCTCTCGGCTGAGCCGAGCTCAGAGCCGCATTGCACCCAACCTGCGGCTCACCAAGTCCCCCAGAGAGATGAGCCCGAGGCACAGATTCAGGACACAGGCCCCACGTGATTTGTGGACGGGACCAAATGAATACAGTGCAAGGCCACATTGACCTTAGCCAAGGGAGGGAGTGGCTGCTTCCCAAGATGATCCGAGCAGAGAGAAGGGGGGATTTGCGGCCTTGTCTTGCAGTCTCTTATGTTGGCTGCTCTGAGGTAGCTGTGGTGACAGGCTCTGGCCAGGCGCTCTGCTGGCCCAGTGCTCGCTGTCACCCTGCCAGGCTGGTTCACCATCTGTTTGCTGACACAAGAGGAGTGTCCTGAGAGGCTGAGAAGTGAAACCTGGTGCCCCGCCGTTCGTGAAGGTTCTGTAACGTGGGACAGAGTAATGGATGACACGGGGACCAAAGCGGGGACCTGAGCTGAGATGCACTGCAGGCAGCTGCGGAGGGGGAAGACCAGACCTCTTGTCTTTTGTGGAGAATGGGGGTTGGGAGGACTGTGGGGACCGTACCTGGGGAAGCCATTGATTGAGGCTTTCGTCTGTCTGGTGGACAGGATCGTTCGGTGGGACCGTCTGGGCCATTTGATCCCCAGATGAGGTGTTTCATTGGCAGCTCCTCCCCACTTCTCCCTGGAGGCACGCTCCTTGTGGCAAACAGAAATGGAGGAGGAAAAGAGCTCTGGGCGCTCTCTAGGTGGTAGAGCAAGGTGCTACCACCCCAGCATCAGACAGACCAGGGTTCAGAGTCTTCTCCCACCCCCACCCCACCCTGCCAGGCTTTATCTGGCTGGGCACAGGCTCGGATCGTGGTGACCACTGGGCACAGTAGCGTGATTTTGCTCCAGAATCCATTTTATCAACAAAGGAATGGGAAAGACTGTCCGGAGGCCACCACAGGGTGCAACCCCCAAGCCTCCCGTCCTCAAATGGCTATTGTCGCTCCACTAAAGTGCAGCCTCCTGTTCTACCCCTGAGGACTTGAGAGGGTGAGTCAAGGCCAGCTTTGGCCAGAGGTGGCCCGCAAAGGCTTCCGAGTCCCACGATGCGTCCTGTTCTGGGCAGTCCAGTGCTTTTGGCCCCTTAGCCCAGAGCCCCCTTGGAAGGCAGGCAGCCCCAGCTGATCAGAGAAGCCAGCTGGGCCTGTAGACCGTTGCACTGCACCCCAGAGACCCACAAAGAGAACGGAATGGGCGTGGGTTTTGCAATACAAGGCAGCAGCTACCAGCTTCTTGACAAGACCCTCCTAGGCTGGGCTCCCGGGTGATCTGGGTACCTTCCAGGCGAGGGCCTCTTCAAAAGACCTAATACATCAGCTGGGCACTGGGTGGGTCTGGAAAGAGTCCTGTCCTTTGCTTCCAACAGGGAAGTACAACTGTTCTATGACTCTAGGGGCCATGGTCTGGAAGGGATGCAGGACTTCAGGGTGTGTCCCCAGTCTGGGCGGGCAGGATAAAGGTGTTGAAGGTGACACACCTGATCAGACCTGGAGCCAGCACTGACCTAGAGGCTCACAGCCTCCCCAGAGCACCTGAAGGGGAGCCTTCCAGTGCAATGGCTCTTCTGCGCCTGCTCTAGTGCCTTCACACAGGGCCTCCAGGGACCTGCCGTCTCCGGCAGCCTCCCAGCTGATTCCCAGCTTCCCAGATGGAAAGGCTGTTACAGAATCCCAGGAATGTGCCTGGAGCTCAGAAAGAAACCCAAAATAGCTTCTATAAATACTTAAGGGCAGGGCTGGGGAGGAACACTCGGCATGGCCCACAGCCGGCCTAGAGCTAACTCCTGCTCCCAGGGTAGGCTCCCCAAAAGATGATAAAGTTGTGCCCAATCCCGCTGGCCTTTCTGCTGTGTCTTTGATCTAGGAGACATCCTGGGGCCCTGGATCAATGGGGTGACACAGTGTTAAGTGGCAGAGCATAGGAAAAGCCTAGCAAGACCCTCTCTCTATTCCAAAATGTAGCCTCAGTTCGAATCGGCAGCTCAACAAAAAACCAGACTCCTAACTGGGAAATGCCCCCCTATCCCTCAGACTGTCTCCAGACTGACTTGAGCGAGGCATGGACCCGTCCCTCCTGGCCCAGGGATGCCCTGAAGGCAGAGCCAGGTGTCCTTGGCTTTCTGACCAGGCCTCTCCCACCTGGCTTCTGTTGAGCCACACTGCCCAGCTTAGCACAGAAAGACTGGCAGGAAGATGGTGCTGTCCCTCTCGTCCTGGAGTACAGGCCAGGGACGGCACACGGGAGCCCCATGGTGACCTAATGTGACAGGGAGGCGGTGTCTCCTGAGGCTTGCTGTCCTCGGGAAAGGCTTCCAGGGAGAGCAGAGCCCTGAGACTCGGATATGGGCCCGCCCTGAGAGGGATTTCTGGAGACGTTGAACGTAGGCCTGTCCCTCCTCAGTGGGACAAGTGCATCTTGCCCAAGTGCACCTTCCAGCTGTAGTGTTTGTGGTCACAGATAACTTGCCAGTGGCTACCAAATCCCTGTGAGTGGCCAGCCCGGTCGTGACACCATGGTGTAGGGCCAGAAGCTAAGGGCCTCTTCTCGGAGCTAGATCCCTCTCAACAGATGAGGGACGAGGCAGGGAGGGACACAGGGTTCAGTGGGGACATATGGACAGAACTGTGTTCCCACCATCTCCCTGGAGACCTGTTCTCACCGCCAGTGAGGTGCCGGGAGAGTGCTGACAGACCCTGGGGCAGCGCCCGGCTGGGGACAGCAGGTGAGGCCTGGAGGCTTCCTGTGGTTGGGTCCCACCCAGTTGTCAGGCAGCAAACAGCACCGAGTTGCTACCAAACACAAATGCTGTTGGTGTCAGGGGCAGGTGGCCGCAGATCCCCTTACAGGCCCTGGGCCTCCAGGCCTTAGCCTGACCCCAGCCTGGCCTGGTGTCTTCTTTCAGGGTCTAAGGTCAGCATGTGGGAACAGGGGCACATGAGCCAGATCTGCTGCACGGCTCCTCCCAACAGGAGGACGCTGCCATCTCCCCACCTCTAAGGACACGGACACGAGTCCCCTGTCATCATGCCCCCCATTCTCCTTCTGTGAGACTGGCTGTGCCTTTTCCCAATCCATCCTTCCAGAATTCTCAGTGGCCCTGTGAGGAAGGACTGTCCCATCCCCCAGCTCACAGAGAGGAAAAGGGTGATGACCATTTGCTGGGGTCACGGTACGTGTCAATGGCAGGGCTGGAATTCAACCCAGCCGGCCTTCTGGCTGCTGAGCCCTGGGCTTTGTCCTCTCCTGAGACACACGCTCAGCCTGCGGACACATCTGGCTCCCTCCCACACACCCATACCTTTTCTTTTCCTCTCTTTGTCATGCCGGGATTGGATTTAAGGCCTCCCACACACTAGGCAACTGTGTACCACCGAGCTACACCCACAGCTCTCTGTGGCTTCACAGAGTTGCCCAGGCAGGCCTTGAACTTGTTATCCTCCCGCCTCAGCCTCCAAGGGGCTGGGATGATAGGCGCGTAGCAGGCTCAGCTAGGGACCCAGAGGGGTTCGGACTCCTCTGTGGTGGGACTCTTCTTGCCAGCAAAGCTTGCTGTGGAAGAAGGTGTCACCCCCTCTGGTAGGCCCTGCTGACCCCTCTGGCCTCTGTCACTCCCTGTGGGCGGCATTCATAGGCTGCAGAACTCCTGTTTCTTGGTCCTTCATTTTGGTGTCTGGTAGCCAGCAGCTAGAACCTTCCTCTCCCCCCCGCCCCCGCTATGGGTCCTGTTCCACTGTGAGCTACTCGGGGTCCTGCCCTGAGCCATGTGGGCAGAGCAGCGTGGCCTGGAGCACTGCCGGCCAGACAGACACTGCCCCTGCTTCTGGCAGCCCTGAGTCAGCATGCTGTGGTGCTGGTCAGGTCCAGAGCCCTTGGAGGCTACGCCCTGCCCCCACGGGCCCTTCTAAAGCTTGAGGTTGTTTGAGCTGAGTCGCTCCTTGGATGTGGGTCTGCTTAGGGTCACAGGAGGGTGCCGTCCATCTGGAAGTCAGTTCTGCCTTTCCTGCTCCCTGGCCCCAGGACCTCCAGCTGGCACCTCCGGAGACACCTCTTCCAGTCTTCCTGAGTGCCATCTCTCTTGACTAATTGGTCATGTTCCAAGCTCTCTTAGGACTTTATGAAGTCAGCCATGTACATCTTTCTTGCGTCTCCATAGCAACCGAAGGCCTAACTCTGGGGAGCTTAGGGAGGAGGAAGATAATCCAGCTAAAAATGTACATGGCCGTCAGTGGGCGTGCTGCAGAGAGGGGGGCTTCAAGCGCAGAGACAGCTCCCGGCACCCTACCCAGGAAGTCAGAGTTGGAGGTTTACCTCAACCCTTTGGAACAAGGGCAGGACCCAGCATCTTGGGATGCCTTCAGAGCTTGGCAGAGAGACCCGTGGAATGGTACACAGTAGCCTATCAGGGACCTGAGGCCTTCCCCGTGCCCCGTCACCCTGTCCCTTGTCCCCAGTGTGTGGGGGGTGGGGAGGATGGGCAAGGCTGTGTGTTTTATTTCCACCCCCTTGTGACTGGTACTTCCTCTAGTTTTGACTCAGTTGAGCTAAAGTGCAAGGCCAGGCTTCTGGCCTCGGACATCCAGAGTCTTCCGTCCCTCACCACCCGGACCCTTCCCCCCCCCCCCCCCCATGCCCCTCACCTGCCAGCGTGGGCTCTGCTGGGTGCGTGGCTCTCGGGACCCGGCAATCCCCCAGGAAGACAGGATGCTGATGCCAGCAGAGAAGCGCCCCGCTGTCACAGGCTGATGGGCCTCACGCTCCTGGGGTGCCCCTGGGGCGCGGGGCAGCTCCATGCTGCAGGCAGCGTGCCCCTGGCCAGTTTTCTTGGGCAGCTTTGCGTCCACTGTCTTCGGTTGTGTCATCCCAAGTAGCCATGCTGGGATAGTTTTCATTAACTTTTAACCCCACTTGTGGAAGGGTGAACTGAGGGCCCAGAATCCCCCACATGGAGCCTCTCAAAAATCAGGTCTGGACTTGAGTCTCCTGAGGATAAAGGGAACCTAGTTCCTACAGGGCTGAAGCAGGGCTTGGTTGGGGACAGCTAGGTTTTGCATGGATAAAGGGCATGGTCCTTTGCCTGTGGCCAAGCCGGGGCCTCTCTGGCTGGCGGCCAGGAGCGACCTGCTGCTGACTCTCTCGATGTTTGCTGGGCTCCCCCTGCCCAGGTCTCATTGACCCTGCTCTGTGCTTCATTTCTAGGGTCTGGTGCTGAGTCAGCTGGGCCACAAGAGCCTGGCCCAGAAGGTGCTGCGGGATGCCGTGGAGAGACAGAGCACCTGCCACGAGGCCTGGCAGGGCTTAGGACAGGTGCTGCAGGACCAGGGCCAGAGCGAGGCCGCCGTGGACTGCTTCCTCACTGCCCTGGAGCTGGAGGCCAGCAGCCCCGTGGTGCCCTTCTCCATCATCCCCAGAGAGCTGTGAGCGCAGTGGGCCAGGCACAGGCAGGAGGCAGGGGCGGCAGCTGCGCTTGCAGGGGGGCTCAGGGAATAGATGATCGGTGAACACTTCCACAGGCCGTGATGCCAGTTCTCCGCCCCAGCCCCGCCCACCTGGGCCAGCTAGGCCTGAGGCCCATCTAAAGCTGGGCGGACAAGATTTGCATCCAAAGCAAATGCCTTGCTCCCCGGAAGCTGACACTGTGGTGTTGCTGTGCACGGGGCCCTTTAGGAAAAAGGTGTGTTTGGCCCCAAGCCCTCACTGCTCTGACACCCCCACCCCCAGATTTCCTGCTTTCCTATGAACCAGTCTTGAGTTGGTGTGTCATAGAAATTAACCCACCAGATGCCCTCTCTCTGGCCTTTCCTGGTGCCTTGGGAGACAAGCTGGCTTGAATCTAAGTTACTTTACAGAGCGGTGACATGACATGCCGGAGAAGCTCTGACTCACTTCCCCCATCCGATCTCAGGGCAGTGCAAGCTTGAAATCTGTTCTTGGGCCTTGCCCAGGATGGCCACAGCTTGAAGTCCCAGACACCCGGAGGAAAGTGGGCTACGGGGTCAGATTGAATTAGCCTTGTTGGATGCCCAGTGTCGCCTCTGTGGGGAGGTTTCCTAAGGGCTCCGTGTGCTTTCTCTGTGCCACCAAGTGCTTTTGGGGACTGTGTGAGGCCAGGCCTCCTAAACACAGTCCCTAAGTCCTCCATTCTCACCCACGCCTGTCTCCCTGGAAACATTACCAGCCAGTGGGCTCCACGGGCCTCATGCCAATGGCCTCTAGGATAGGCCTTGGAATACAAAACAGGGTTCTGACCTCGCCACTTCTAGTACCTCGAGTACACATTCCCTGCAGTACAGGTCCCCCTGGAGTGAGTGACATCGAAGTGACTATCTATAGGACTTACCCCAATACACATCATCCACACAGCCCAGTTGTCACCCTGGGCTTTGTTGGGTGACCCAAATGGCCTTTTAGACTCCTCTGCCCGGATCCCCACAGAGGCCATGCGTGGGTGGGGGGGAGGAACCTGACTTACCTTCCCTCGCTGTGTCCAGGCTGCCGGGCAGAAGTCCCTCAAAGGCTTGTCAACCCGCCACCTCGCTTCTGGAACTTTCTCTTAGGAAGCCAGCCCCTTTCTGTCCGCCCCGCACTCTGGTTGGAATAATCTCCCTCAGGTTAACTTTGTTGTCATTTTAAAATGTGTAGAAAGGGTTTGAGAGCTGCCTGGCTCACCGTGGCTAGCCTCAGCTTCCTTGGACAGAGAAGACGGTTGTAGCCCGGCTCTGTCCTGTACTGCGTGTCCCCCTCATGTCCCCCGAGAGCTTGCGTCTCCTGGCCACAGCCCCAGGCCAGAGGGAGGATATTCAGTCCTTGGTCTCTTGGTCGAAGAGTCTCTGTGTATGTGTGTATATAAGTATAGATAGATATATGTGCTAGATATCTATATTTTTATGGAATTCTGTTAGAAAAAGTAAAGCGTAAGCAGATACTGTTGGTATACCTTGAAGAAACGGTTAATCTTGGCAGCGGGAAAGATACCAAATGCATTCTGACTAAGCGTTCTCTCTCTGGGAATGGGGGACAGGGCCCGGTACCTGACAGTGACCTCGAAAATTGAATAAAAGATCCTTGAAGGGGAAACAGGACTGTCTGTGTGGTGTGTTCCTTTATCCGGCATGCAGCACAGTGGGGAGGAGGCCCTGTCGGAGAAGCCCAAGGGCCTGGGAGCCTGGGAGGGTGGTGGGGAGAAGGGTCTGGAGGAGAAAGGCGGCCAGCTTCCTAGATGGTCTGGGGCTCCTATAGGAGAGCCGGGTCAGGTGAACAGTGAGGTGAGGGCCAGGGCCTTGGAGTGCTAGGAGGAGCCAGAGTGGTCTAAGCAAGGGCTGGTCCTGCCCACCTGTAGGATTGGGGGTGATCTGGGCCACACCCAGGTGCACCTGTCTGCTGAGAATCCACCGCAGTGCGTCTGAAGTGACCATGCCTCCGTGATGAGAATTAAATTATACAGGTGTAAGCTGTCTGCTACAAAACATTAGCCAGCTTTTCAAAGTGCTCAGGGAAACTCCGGTTTATCGTGATCCCAAGCATGCATGTGCCTTTTACTACTGAGCTGCAGCCCCAGCCTCCTCCCCACGTCCTTTCATAGGCAGGATCTCATGCAGCCTGCACTGGCCTGAAGTCAGGATGTCGCCAAGATGACCCGAGGTCTTGCCTCCCAGTGCTAGGTTACGGGCATGCACTACTGTGCTAAGATGACCCGAGGTCTTGCCTCCCAGGGCTAGGTTACGGGCATGCACTACTGTGCTAAGATGACCCGAGGTCTTGCCTCCCAGGGCTAGGTTACGGGCATGCACTACTGTGCTAAGATGACCCGAGGTCTTGCCTCCCAGTGCTAGGTTACGGGCATGCACTACTGTGCCCAGCCCCAGGACCGCGCTTTCTCCTCAGGCAGCACACGGACTTTAGTGACTGACAGTTGCTATATTACTTGTTACACCCTGAGCCTTTGATGTTCTGCCCTTTAAGCCTGTCGTACACACAGTGGTGGTGTCTGCCGGTCTAGGAGAGGGGCTCGAACGGAGGAAGGGACCAGGCTCAGCCTTTTGATTTGAGACAGTGTTGCCATGCTGGCCCGGTGGGTCAGGCGGTGTTGACTCACTGAATCCAGGCATTTCCTGACACCCCCCCCCCGGCCCCTGACCCATTTCAGTCCACAGACCCTGCATTTCACAAGCCCCTGTTAGAGAACAAGAAAGCCAGCTTCCTGTTTAAACCCACCGTGCCTGCCTTAGGGCTTAAGTCTGGGGACAAGCCTTGGGCTACCCTGTGCTCCTTCTCTCTGACCCTCTAACCCACCTGCCACTTTCTAAGTCATACCCCCACCCACCCACACACACAGTGTTAATCTGTAGAAACGAGTATGAGTGGACTTTCAGTTGCCACCACCCCATCTCTTTTTTGGGTACCCAAGTGCTTGTTGTCGGAGCACCCTGGTCCAGGACTCAGATATCATCACCGTGCAGGTATTTCCTGGCCTTGGGAAGCCTCCCAGTAAACGAGCCTCCCGTTTGCCCACCCCACCTGCAGACGCTTCCTCCCCTTTGCCTGAGCGGCCTTGAGGCTGGCCTCACAGTGCTGTGCTGAGGATCCTAGGGGTCTAGGGAGGTGCCTGAAAGTCCCTGCTGTGCCCTGCCAGGGATGTTCTGAAACCGGCACCAAGTGCTTTGTGTTTAAAGAAGACGAGGTCCCTGAAGGTCGTGCAACAGGCAAGGGCTGCTCCTGGGAGCCCTAGGTCAGGCCCTTGGAAACAGACGTGGAACTAAAGCAGCCATGACCCTCATCCCGCCCTGAGAGAGGTAGGACCGTAATTACCCACTGGGCTGGAACCTCTCTCTGTCCTCCACTGGCTGTGTGGCCTTGAGCAAATTGCTTGACTTCTCTGTACCTGTTTTTCTCATCTGCAAAATAACCGTGGAGTAGAGCCTGCTTTGTGGATTATTATGTAAGAAGAACATCTCTGAGGACTCTGGACACCACCACAGTGACCCTCGGTTCCACTGTCCCCTGCCCTGCTCCCTCACCGTGCCACACGGCAGTCTGTTCTTGGGCAAGAGGAGCTGCTTCCTCCCACGTGCTGTATGGGTCACTTGGTAGCCTCTAGACTGGCTTCCCTCAGAGACGTGCACTGCCCTGATCGAGTCACTGTGACAGAAGCCACAGGCCTCGGGACACAAAATCTAGCAGCTTATGTAACTACAAATCTAGTCCCTTCTGAGATGTTCCAGCAGCTGGTCCTTCCTAATTCCAGGCCCCTTCTGTTTAGTGGGTACAGCATGGATCCCTCTGGAGGGGCAGACGGTAGAACACACCCAACCTTCATCTTTGTCCTCATTACCTGTGGAGCGTGATTGGTCTTCTCTTGGGATGGGGATGACAATGACAAACCCAACACACATCCATGCCCAGCACTTGGCCACTTACATGACGCTGGACTCAGAGTCAACTGCCAATCACCCCCTTTGGCAATCCACAGCCTTGGTATGGGGAGGCGCTGCCCCGAAGAAAGATTGCCATGTCTTACCCACCCACCCTTGCCTGAGAATGCAGGGTCTGTGCTCCGTGACCCTCTAAAGACACAAAGAACACAAGGGCCCTGGGAACAGAGACGAGCAATTTCTCAATGGCACAGGAGGAGAAAAATGGGCTCCTGGACACTGGCACCATAGGAATCTTCTCTGACAGTGTCCTGAGAAGACCACACCTGCCCAAGGGCTATGAGCACCTAGAAGTGTCCCCCATCACCACCACTACCAATGTCACCAGGCTGGGGACAAGGCAGAGCTCCACGCCACTCATCACCCCTCTGAAGCCAGAGCGATGGTTCCTTAAGCAAAGATCACTCAGGGAGCCTGTGCGTTTCCCAAATACTAATGGTGCTCACAAGAAGCTGGGCAGCTGGGGGTGTACAGACTACGGGGACTGTGTCAGGCCGTGGGATGCTCTAGGCTAGTCCCCTGTCCCATCCCGTCCCCCCCATCACCCTCCCACATTGCACGGGTGCTCTTTACAGCAGTGCTTCCTGGTGGCCAGGACCACAGAATCCCTTTAGCTGTCCCCTCTCTGGTCAGTCCCCTCTCTGGTTAGTACAGTTCCTCTTCCTCTACCTCCTGTGGCCATTGACAATGCCAGAGGTGACCTCCGTACAATCAGGAGGCAGGAGGGAAGCCGCTGCTGTGGGTGAAGAGCTAGAGAGGCAGAAGCCACAGCGGAGGGGAGGGGACCGCAGAGAGAGCTGCCGCAGGGGAGCCGGAAGATGGGAGCAGATCCCTCCAGGGTGAGCTCTGGGGTCTGGAGATGGCTGCCTGCTTCCAAGGGCTATAGGAGGGAGGGCAGGAGCTCAGGCTCCGTCCCATCCCCGTGCCTCTCCAATTCCAGCAGCTGAACTGACTTCTGAGGACCCTTGCAGTGATGCATGAGCCTGGAGAGATCCCGAGTGTCTATTCCCAACGGGCACAATCGGCTGCGGATCACCCAACAAACTTGCACAGGGGGGTGGGGCTCTGTCCCCAAGAAAAAGATCATTTTGTCTTATCTGCTAGTACTTAGTGAGTGAAGAATACAGGGCCTATGCATTCTCTCTCTCTCCCTCCCTCCCCCATTTCTCCTTCCCCCATCCCTCCCTCCCTCCTCTTCTTCCTCCCTCCCCATATTAAAAACTTTAATCTAGGGCCTTGCACATACTAGACAAGCGCTCTACCTCTGGGCTACCCTTAGCCTCTCATATTTATTTTGCGATACGGTCTTAACTGAGTTTCTCCTAGGCTAGTCTTGAACCTGTAAGCATCCTGCCCCAGCCTCCTGAGCAGCTGAAACTACAGACCTGTGCCACGAGACCCCAATCGTTGTATGTTTTTTGTTTTTTTGTTTTTTTTGTTTTTTTTCGAGACAGGGTTTCCTCGTATTGTTTTGGAGGCTGTCCTGGAACTCACTCAGTAGACCAGGCTGGCCTCGAACTCACAGAGATCTGCCTGCCTCTGCCTCCCGAGTGCTGGGATTAAAGGCGTGCGCCACCAACGCCCGGCTCCGTTTTATGTTTTTTATACAAGTTACACATCCTAATCTATAAACTACGGTAGAAATGTGCACTGTCACTGTAGGATCTTCACTGTCACCGTAGGATTTTCATTGTCACCACAGGACCTTCACCAGCACTGTCACTGTCAGGACCTCTATCAGCGAGACACCGGGACACCTGGGCCATCTGACAATTGTCAGGACCTTCATCTTATGTTCACCCAAGTTGTTCTCCGTGTAGTACTGAAACCCTTGGATAGAGCGGCCGCTGGAGAATCCGTCTGCAGCCATATGTGTGGTTGATAAACACAAGTATAAGTTCCCACCCCACTCCCATCCAGTTTCTGTAAGGGGAAGGTGGGGCAGGCCGGCCCTGAGTCCGAGCCTGGAACCTTCCCCTTGGGCTTGGTGGGCTCCACATACTCTTGGCTAAAACCAGGGGACCTCCCCCAGGAGTCAAGCTGTTCAGGCCCCTGCTTGTCTTGGCAAGAACGGACAACACCTGTTAATGTGCCAGGCTCCAGCTTCCCCTGGAACACTTTCTGTGCAATGCCTTCCTATACCCTAGGCCTTAGCCAGATGCAAAAATGAGTCAGTCTTGTCCTCGGTAGCTGGAAACAACCTCCTCCAGCAGGACCCTGTTCCTTAAAGCTGCAGTTAAAGGTACCTGTGTTAGCTCTATGCTGGTGGCTGGCACCGTGCTCCCTGCTGTGACGTTAATGGGCTGAGCCTCTGAAACTGTAAGTCAGCCCCCAATTAAATGCTTTCTTTTATAAGAGCTGCCTGGATCATGGTGTCTCTTCCCAGCAATAGAACACTGACCGAGACATTACCCAGTGTGATGGTTAATGTTGTCAACTTGATAAAATCTAGAATCACCTGAGAAATGGATATCTGCACATGCCTGAGGACAGATTCTTGTTGATTGGTGTTTAGCACCTGAGCTGCATAACCAGTGGGAGCAAGCTGAGCATAAACATCATAGATTAATTCATTGTCTCTGCTTGCCTTAGGGTTTCTATTGCTGTGAAGAGAAACCATGACCATGGCAGCTCTTATAAAGGGAAACATCTAATTGGGGCTGGCTTACAGTTATGAGGTTTAATCCATTATTGTTGTGGGAACACCAGACCTTGAGCAGAGACCCACTTCCCCTTCTGCCTGGGAGTAGGCAGCTGTAAGACAATGTTTACTAAAAACATGTTTACTAAAAACAATACAATGCCCGGGGGCAATAAGTTCCTGGAAAAGGCCTGCCCACAGAAACCACCCTGACCTTGTCCAAAGACTAACCGCCTCTTCTGCCACACCCAGATCAGTTTTTGGGGTCAGGGCAGAACCAGCCAGGGTAGAGGAGAGAGCAGAAGCTTTTCTGGAGGGAGCCTTTCTTAGGAAGTTTTCTTGAACCTTTTTGGGGCCTGCTTAAAGTTTTCTTTACATCGTTGAACAAGTCTCTGTGTTGTCAATCCCCGACACCCTCCACACGTTCTCGGACACAGGCTGCGCGGCAGACGCGACAATTGTCGTGGCAGCATGCAGACACTCATGGTGCTGGAGAAGCAGCTGAGAGCTCTACATCTGGATCCACAGGCAGCAGGAAGAGAGAGTGACACTGGGCCTGGCTTGACATCTGAAACCTCAAAGCCCACCCCTCCTGACACACTTCCTCCAACCAGGCCACACTTATCCTAACAAGGCCACACCTCCTGATCGTACCACTCCCTATGGGCCTATAGGGCCCATTTTCATTCAGACCACCATGATGTGACCAGATGCTTCAAGCTGCCACCTTGACTTCACTGAGTTGAACTGTGAGCCAAAATAAGCCTCTTTTTCCTTGCTTTTCTCGGGGTATTTTATTACAACAACGAAACCTAGCAGAGCCACCCTGCAGCAGGATCTGTAAGGATACCCCCAAGGGATTCTAATATGCAACTCCAGTTAAGAACACCTCACTCAAGTCAAAACACCTTAAAGGGGAGAACAGGGCTAGAGGATCACATGTTCCGATTTTCAAAACTGCTACAAAGCCATGGAAATCAAAACAGCCAGTTATAGGTGTAGAGACAGATGTATAGGCGGGCAGATTAGAACTGACAGTCTGCCCAGAAATAAACCCTCACATATACGGCCAAATAACTTGACAAAGATACCAAGACCATTCAGCAGGGAAAGAACTGATGGCCCAATAAACAAGCCTGGGAAAACTGGATATCCATGTGCAAATGAATGGGGTTCTTGCCTAAAACCATACTCAAAACTAAGTCAAAATAGACCAAAGCCTAAATGTAAGACCTGAGATACTAAAGTCCTAGAGGAAACACAGCAAGAAGGACTTAGAACACATACTCTGAAGCCTTCCTGGGTGTGGCAACAAAGGTACAGGCAATAGAAAATGAGAGACAATCAGGGCATGGGGATATAGGTTAGTAGTAACCCTCCTGCCCGGGAGGCATAAGGCCTAGAAGCAGACTATCAAGGAATTCTAAAACACAGCAAACACCTGGCTGGCTTTAAAAACAGGCAGAGGGTTCTCCAGAGTTCTCCACAAGATTTGCTAATGGCCAATAAGTCTGTGAAAAGATGCCCAATATCACTAGTGATTAGGAGGAACAAAACTCACAATTCTACGGTAGGTACCATCTCATACCCATTAGGATGGCTACTACCAAAACACAGATTGTTTTGGTGACTATATGGGAAACTGTAAACCCTTATGCACTCTTGGTGGGGACATAAAATGGTTCCACCACTGTGGAAAACAGTATGGTGGTTCCTCAAAAAATTAAAAGTAGGATTACTTTGTGATTCTCAGTTCTATTGGGATTCCCCGAAGAACTGAAAGTTGAGTCCCAAAGAGAGATATTTATACATTTATGTTCACAGCAGCATTGTTCACAAAAGCTAAACCATGAGAGCAATCCACATGTCCACTGACAGATGACTGGGCAAGCTAGGCATAGCGCTCTAGCAGGCCCATGTGCACACACACACTGCCGCAGGCAAGTGACATCTAGCCTGTTAGAGATGAAGCAGGAGACAGGGCTGGTCACTCAGGCAGCCTGTGGTCCTTAGCCTCAATGCTCACCATGCCTGTCACATAGCCACCAGAGTGGAAGGAGTTATGCACGCCTGTGGGTCCAGAGAGCAGTGACAGGCCAGGGATGGGAAAGAAAGGGGCCAGGCTGTCCACTTTGGTGCTGTGACTTTTGACATCTTCCGCTTAATGAAGAGGAAATCTCACATGGACACAGCATGAGGCATTTGCAGTCAAGAAGACATATTCTCTTTGGCTGGAGCCGAAGTCACAGAGAGGCTGGAGGGGGCGGCATGGGGCTGGGAAGGAGAGAGCTGCTCAGGCCTCAACCTCACAGAGATCTGCTTGCCTAACCAGGGCAGGGACCTAGGGAAGCTAATGGAGGAGTGGAAGCAGGATTACCTACTTAAAACCCTAAAGGAAGACCCCGCAGGGATTTAAGATGGGTGGGGACCAGTATAGGAAGGTCTGTAGTCCCTTAGATTTGTAGTGCTCTGTGGAGAGCCTGCTAAATCAGTCTTCTCAGACATTTGATGAGCTAAGTATCAATGTCCCTCTCTCCCTTCCTCCCTTTCTCCCTCCCTCCCCCTCCCCCCATCCCTCCTTCCCTCCCTCTCTCTCTCTCTCTCTTCCCCTCTCTCCCCCTGCCCCCCCCCCGCATACAGGGTTTCTCTGTATAACAGTCCTGGTCATCCTGGAACCCACTCTGCAGACCAGGCTAGCTTTGAACGCACTGAGATCCTCCTGCCTCTGCCTCCCAAGAGCTGGGATTAAAGGTGTTTGCCACCACTACCTGGTACAATGTCCCAATTTCATAGCCAAGTTCAATGTCTATTTTTTTCCCCTCCAAGACAGAGTTTCACTGTGTAGCCCTGGCTGTTCTGAAACGCACTCTGTAGACCAGGTTAGCCTTGAACCTTATAAGATAACTGCCTGCCTACGCCTTCCGCCTGTTTTTGTTGGTTTATTGTTTTTCAAGTTCAGTGTCAAACCAGATCTATCCCTTTTCTTTCCTCATCTTGGACTTGTCATGCAGGACTTTGGCCCATTTAGAGAATAAAACTTGGGACTCCTGAGTGGTGGTAGCTCACACCTTTGATTCCAGCACCTGTCCAAACCTGTCTTGAAAAACAACAATAACAAAAGTCTTTCTGCCCTGTCACTATGTTCTGATCAAATCAGGCAAGGACTCTGACATTCCACATCCCCGGGATGGTTTCGCAGGTGGGAGGGGGGTTTCTTCCCCAAAGGTGAGGACAGAAAAAGTACATGTTAGAGGCTTCTAAATCCTGGGGGGGGGTGCTTTTTCACTCTTTAAATATAACAAAGCAGAAGCATTTTTAGTATTGTTAATTTTTAGAGTATTTGCCAAACTCTGGGTCATTCTTCCTCTTTGAGCCCTACTGTCCTTTACAGGACCTATCTGGTGACCCTCCTGGGCCAGGGAAAGGACTTTCTGGTGTGCACGGCTCACTGTCCTGCTGTCTGACAGCTGTGCCCCCTCCCACGCCCTCTCTCCCCATTCACTTTCTCGGAGCCAGATTTCCTCTGCTCCTCCACAAATGTTTATCTCTGGCCTTTGCCCAAATGGAGGTTCTCGACCCTGCCCAGCTTCCCCTTTCCTGCCTGCTCATCTCAGCCTCCTGGGTCCCTGGGGTGCTGGTCAGGTTTCCTGTCTCCGTGTCTTGGGGCTTGACTCCCCTGCCTTCGCCCCCCACAGAACACATGTGGCAGGTCATAGTCCTCTTCCGGGCACTGGTGGTGGCCTGGCATCTTCGAATTAGAGCTGTCACCTGCATGAGGACATTCTTGGAGCCTTGGACCTCAGAGATCTGCCAGAGCTTCTTGGCATAGCTCCTAGACTTCATCTCTGGCCTGGTTTCCCTTACTACCCAGCCAGAGATTCAATCCCGTGATCCTTCATCTCTGTTCCAAGCCCCTCAACCCTAGCACATACAAGATATTCAACATTTCCATTGACTTAGAATCAGAAACATAGTCATGGGCACTTAATGAGGACATACACACTCACTGATTTTGCTATTGTATGCAAACATAAACACAGATGTCATGTTATATGATATATATATATATGCATATATATGGATCACCTATGAAATTGGTACAGCTTATGCTTCTAGAGCCATGATGAACAAAACACAAGATTAAACCAAGTACAAGAAAGTGATGCACTCTAGAGTGAACACGAGATGCCTGAGTTGCTGTGGGTGTGACATGGTCTACTGGGTGTGTGCGTGTGCGAGCGCGCGCGCGATACTTGTGCATGCGTGTACACCAGCGTGTACCGACACACAGGCCCATGCCTGCGTGTGACGCCATAGGCTAACTTTGAGTGTCCTCCTTCATCATTCTCCATAGTATTTTTGAGACAGTGTTTCTGAGTCTGGTGGCGGCCACTTCGGCTAGACTGACTGGCCAGGGAACCCTGGGCTCTTCCTGTCCCTACCTCTTGCCCCTCTGCCCCAACACTAGGGTTATATGCATACTGTCATGCTCAGCTTCTATGTGGCTTCTTAGCATTTTAACCTACTGAGTCATCTCCCTTTCCCATAATACACTGTTTTACTGTGGACTTGCTTTTTTCTTTTGTAAGAAAACAGCACACACTCTAATGACAAATGAGCCAGGCCGAGGCTTGGTGTTAAAACACATGTTTATCATGCACAAGGTCCTGGGTGTGACTCCCAATACATACACACACACACATACACACACACACACAGATTAAACATGTAAAGTGTAAATGAGCCAGGCTGAGGCTTGGTGGTAAAACACTTGTTTATCATACACAAGGCCCTGGGTGTGACTCCCAGTACACACACACACACACACACACACACACAAACACATTAAACATGTAAAAAGTGACACATGGCAAGAAAGGGGCAAAGCCATAGTGCAATGATTAAACCACTAATACAGCCACCTAGTATCAAGCATTTTGCTCTGTACAATAGCTATGGCCAAAATTCCTTCCTGAGGAAGACAGTGTTAGCCAGGTGGTGGTGGTGCACGCATACATGCATGCATGCATGCATACATAAGGAAGACACAGTGCCCACCCTGCTGAGGCCCCAATGACAAACTAAGGTGGAATCTAAAGTTCACACTGGGAAACCAGTGAGTTTATTAGACTTGCTTACAGAGTAAAGGGTGAGGGCTTACGGTGGCCTTAGGACAGCGCTCTGGAAGGTCTGTAGCCGGCGTGGATAGCTCCTGCATGGCTGCACAGATGACTCCCTCCCTAGTCTGGCGTGGATGACAGTTCCTGTTGGGTGAGCAGATGATGACTTCCTTCCCAGCTACGTACCCGAAGCTCCTCACTGAGGCCGTGTGCAGCCAGGGCAGGCTTGCAGATAATTGGTTGGATGGCATGGCTAGACACTCGGGTGACCCATGACTCCTCCTAAAGGAACATCAACAGTCGACAAGCAGAGGCGAAGATGGTGACAGCTTGTCCAGGGGAACAGTGTCATGCTTGCATGCACCAGGCAGGCTGATGGCTTCGTTCATGCTGATGTTGCCACAAACTCGTGCTACCCTATACTACAATGCCATTAGGCAGGCAACAGAGGGTTTTCTGCTCCTTTGTATTGTTCAGAGACCACTGTCATATATGCATGGGTCTCTGACCAGGATGTCATCTGTTGTGTGATGCTATACATGGTTGAGTCGAACTGTTCTTCTCAGGAAGTTGGAAGAGAGAAAAGTGCCATCTTTTGGGAGCCCGTCAAGTCTACCTGTGGCTTGATGCAACCGACCCACAGAAGCCTTCAAGGGGATGTGGAGATCTTCCGACATTAGCGTGGTGGCACATAGCCTGGCCACATCCGCCATGCACGCTGCTTCAAGGCACAGCCTGGGCCAGTCTCTGGGACAGCCATCTGTCCTCTTGGATAAGCAGAGCAACTGGTTGCTCAGACTAGGATCCTACAGGATGGTCACCCAGGCAACTGATCCAGGGTCCACCCCTCAAAAAAAGAAATGGGCAAGATCACAAGGGGCAAGATCTTTCTAGATATAAGAACTTGCTAAAGCTCAAAGTAGCTTGGCACCAATATTGCTTTATTTTAGAAGCCAATCGTGTTATTGAAGAAGAGGTTGTGTTCTCTACCCATTTTGGCGATGGTTGGGGACTGCTTAGGGAACTGTCTTGAAGCCGTGTATGCTCCTGGACCTGGTGTTTTCTGAAACAGACAAAAACAAAAACACAAAAAAGGGCCTGGTGAGATACAGCCTAAGCTCCAGGTCCAGCTGCTGGACGAAGTGTGGCCGACCTGTCCCCTGCAGAGAGAGAGAGAGAGAGAGAGAGAGGGGTATGTCTGGGGAAGCGAGGGGGTTCCTGTTGGAATCGCTGGGAGGCTGGGAGGTGCCAGGTAAAGGGCAGGAAAGCCAGTGACCGCTGACACCTGCTGGGGGAGAGGGCAGAGTCCCTCTCTCCAGAAACCTCGAAGTGTGATTTCTCCCAACAACACTGGCCCAGGAAGTTCCTGTCATCACAGAGGATGCCATCTTCATCCTGACCACTGTCCTGGGCTAGCAGCAAGTGACTGGAGAGACTGGATTCTGCAACTACATGTCTTAAGTCAAAAGACTAAACTGCTTCCCATGTTGCCATCACTGGCAGTATGGTAGAGTGAGGTGTATCTTAGCCCTGGGCTCTCATAACTAGCTTGTTTTAGTTGTGTGTGTGTGTGTGTGTGTATGTGGTGTGTGTGTGTGTGTGTGTTGTTGTTGTTGTTGTGGGGGGGGCATCCACCCATGCACCTGGTTGTTAGACTCCCGACACGAGTTCCCTGCAAGGGACAGCAAGGACTCTTACCCTGAGCAGTCTCTCCAACCCGAGTGGTCACTTTTAGACATCATGTGTTGCTTTGCCAAAATTATTAATTTTTTTGGTTGTTTGAAATGGTTTCTCTGTGTTGCCCTAGCTGTCCTGGAACTCACTCAGTAGACCAGGCTGGCCTCGAACTCACAGAGATCTGCCTGCCTCTACCTCCCGAGTGCTACGATTAATGGGGTGCGCCACACCACTGCCTGGCTGTTGAAATTCTTGAACAAAACATTTTGCCAACTATTTAGTCAAAGCCTTTAAAGCAGAACTGAATGAATGGAGACAAGTTTCCTCAGGAGACAAGTTCTTGTTATTGATTTCCATGTTGAAGATACACACACACATGCTCTTGAAAGCCAAGAAGTCTTTATCCTGGGTCCCAGAAAGAACATTGGGGTAGTGGCTAAGAGCAGGCTTTTCTGGGCATAGTGGTACACACTTATAATCCTAGCACTTGGGGGATGCAGGAAGGTCCTGAGTTCAAGACCCAACTGGACTATACAGTAATACCTTGTCTTTAAAAAAAAAAGAGGCAGAAGGGGTTTCAGAGGAGGCTCAGTAGTCAGGAGATCTTGCTGTGGAAGGGACTGAGTTGAGATCCCAGCACCCAGGGAGCAAGGCAGTCATGACCTTGAGTGTACTTTAACTCCAGAGATAGAAGGGCTTGCTGGCTGCCTGCTTAGGGGGAAAATGTGAGCTCGACATTCAGGGAGAGACGCTGCTTGAGAGGAATAGGATGCGGGATGATAGGAAGGGACAATGCCCTCTTACATGCCATACACATGCATACATGCAAGCATGCTTGTGCGCGCTCTCTCTCACACACACACACATGCATGCATGGTACTCTCTCTCTCTCTCTCTCTCTCTCTCTCTCACACACACACACACACAAATCACATACATGCAAGCATGCTTGTGTTCATTCTCCCTCTGTCTCTTGTCTCTCTCTCACACACACACACATGCATGCATGGTACTCTCTCTCTCTCTCTCTCTCTCACACACACACACACACACACACACACACACACACACACTTACACTTCCAAACTCAACAGACCTGGGTTTGAGTCTAGCACCAATACCCAGTATGGCCAGCCACCAATTTGCACAGTGGTTTTGCTGGGGGGGGCACATACAGCTCACAGGAGCCCTGCCAAGTCAGACAGCACTGTGCCCAGCCAGCACCCACTGTCTTGGCTCCATCACTGTTGCTCACTGTTCTCACCCCTGGTCATGCCTGCCCTTCCTTGCTGGCCATTCTCTCTCTGGGAGGCAGTGGGTGGAAATGGCCTCACTCCCCACTCCCCCCTCCCCAGCATGGAACAGAGCAGTTGGCCTGGTAGGTGACGCCAGCTGCGTACCAAGCTGCTTCCTAAAGGCAGGATGTTTGCTTGACCAAAAGCAAAGGAGCAGCCTGGAAATCTAATCAAGTCCTGGCCACACGTCAAAGGAAGCGGAAGCCTTTATTAGTGCTGTTAATGGGAACGCAACGAGAGAAAGTGAGCAGTCCTGAGGGCCGCCCCACAGAACGAGAGATCCGGGGAGGTGCACACACAAAACCACCCCTCAGAAGGCCCACAGTTGTGGTTCTGTCACCTTGTCACCTGGTGGCAGCTCTAATTTCACTGTCGCCTGGTGACAGCAACCCAGACACTAGCCCTTACTTAGTGGACACTGCACTTTCTAGGAATTTGCTCGGATTTCTTGGGAGTTTGATTATCATGAGAGAGGTCTGACCTGCAGACCCAGTCAGATGTCTGTTTTGGATAGTGCCGATGCCACTAAAGTTTGAGAATTCCCCAGCCATCTGTCTGTGAATACACTGAGTGTCTGCGTCACTTCCAGTTGTGGAGCCTGGCCACTCTGCAGTTGACATTCTGAGGGCAACAGCCCTTGCCTTAGGGTCACCTACTCAGCCCAGGTTTCATGGGTCCACAGCTGAGAGACGGCCACAGCTCGAGCCCCTCTTCCTCGGCCTGTAGGATACCTAAGTAAAGAGTTAGATCAGGTGGCAGAGGGCGAGCATGGGTGCCAAGGGCAGTGCTGTTGGACCCCTAATCCCTGAAACCCAAAAGTTTACTCTTGGATGTCCCCTTAAGGTCCATAAATCATAAGGTGACTAACATCCTAATGCTAGCTAGCTAACAGACTTCCCATCTACCGGAAGAGGGAGCCTGCCGGCTCTTGTGAGGAGGACCTCATGGGTAGTTTATCCCAATCTCTCAGATCAGCCTTTGGCAAACCCTGACTTGGTCCTCTATGCGGATGGAGTTCTTGTCAGAGGGGATCCAACGTGCGGGATATGCAATAGTCACTAGCTTCCGTGCCTGAATCAAGACCAACACCTAGAAACTGAAGTGCTCAGTTAGCAGAGGGTTAGCTCTCACTCAGGCTCTAGAACAGCCCCAAAGAAACAGTTAATATTTACACAGACTCCAAATATGCCTTCCTTGTCCTCCATGCCCATGACACTATTTGGAAGCAAAGAGGCCTCTCTTTGCTTCCAAAGCTGGAACCTGACCCCTGTAAAACATTCCCAGGAAATTCTCCAGCTTCTGGATGTGGTCCGTTTACCCACCCAAGTGGCTGTGATCCACTGTCCTGAGCATCAGGGAGGGGATGGCCCAATACAAAGGGAGGTTGGACGGCTGACTCTGAGACCAAGAGAGCTGCACCGGGACATCTAAAAAGCCTCACCTCCGGGGAGGGTCTGTGCTGTCTCTCAAGAGACCTGAATATCCTTCGGAGAAAATAGCCTTTGCCTCTATGACAAGGTGACATCTAGACCCCAGAGGGAGGTGGTGGTTAACATCCAAAGGACCAACTGTTCTTGCCATCGGCCCTACGAAAGGAAGTCTTGGAGTCCCTACATCAGGTCTATCACCCAGAACAGTGAGACAATCCAGCAGGCAGTACAAGGTGTGCAATGTGTCAGGAAAGCAAACCCTTCAACAGATGATTGTAGCCTCTGGTACCCAGAGACAGAGCACTCACCCTGGGAAAGGCTGGCAAGTACACTCCTTCCTGCCCAGTGCGCCTAACTCCAAACATCTCCCAGCCTTGCTAGACACTGTCAACGTCCCATATGAAACAGAAAAGGCCATGGAGGTAATTATGGTGGTATTTTCTGAAATAATTCCCAGGCTTAGCCTACCTAAGAGCCTTCAGTGGTCTGCATTTAAGACAGATGTAACTCAAGATCTAGCCAAAGTCTTGGGAATTCCATACGACCCCCACCCACACAGTGGAATCCCAAGACACCACCACACACACACCCCGTCTCTCTTAGGATACTTACTGAACTGGCAGGCAAGAATCGGGGGACCTTAGATCGAAAACAAGAAGTAATGGAACCTGCTGAGGGGGGTTTCAAGTTATATTCACCTGGTCCAGGGCCTTCATGCTGAAAAACAGAGAGAGAGAGAGAGAGAGAGAGAGAGAGAGAGAGAGAGAGAGAGAGAGAGAGAGAGAGAGAGAGAGAGAGAGAGAGTTCATTTCACTAATTAATGTTTGGGCATTGTTTGCCTTCTACAAGTAAACACGTGCTAGAAAGTTCCCAGATTGGGGCCTGCAGGATCTTATATGGGTGTGACCTAAAAGTAAAAGAAACTAAGTAGTACCCATGCTCTCTGCCTTAGCTGCCCCAGTATAACCATGAGAGGAGGGGAAGAGACTGAGTAGCCTGGGCATGTGTGTCCTAGTTAGGGTTTCTACTGCTGCAATGAAACACCATGACCCAAAGCAAGTTGGGGAGGAAAGGGCTTGTTCGGCTCACACTTCTAAATCACTGTTCGTCACTGAAGGAAGTCAGGACAGGAACTCAAACAGGGCAGGAGCCCGGAGGCAGGAGCTGATGCAGAGGCCATGTTGGGGTGCTGCTTACTGGCTTGTTTCCCCTGGTTTGCTCAGCCTGCTTTCGTATAGAACCCAGGACCACCACCCAGGGATGACACCACTCACAATGGGCTGGGCCCGCCCCATCAATCACTAATTAAGAAAATGCCCCACAGTTGGAGGCATTGTCTCAGCTGAGGCTCCCTGCTTTCAGATGACTCTAGCTTGTGTGGAACTAAACTAGCCAGTACAGCTGTTTCTCCTTCTCCATGCTGCAGGCTCCTGCCTTACACTCGGTTCCCCTTGTATCCACACCCCTCCAGCCAGCCAGCCGTGCTGTCAGCCTGCGTGTTAGTCGTGAATTGCTGATCTGATGCTGGCCTTAGGAAGCATTCTGACTTTCCTATGCAGGTGATTATCTGCTATTTCGAGTCTGAAAAAGTACTCCCAGCAATTCACTGGTGCAAGCACAATGCTGTTGGGGAAACATAAATGGCAATTTAAAAAACAGCAAACACTCAAAAGAAAAACGGACAGGAGACAGTTCACGAAGGGGGAAATGCAAATATTCAATGAGAAAATGCATTCATAACTGACTAACTTCCAACTGAAACAGATCAAGGTGACATTCTTCCCAAATAAAAAAGAAGGGTTGGTGCTGGTTGTCTTAGTTAGGGTTTCCACTCTGACCATGGCAACTCTTACAAAAGAAAGCATTGAATTGCCGCCGGCTTACAGTTTCTGAGGCTCAGCCCATTATCATCATGGTGGCACTCAGACAGACGAGGTGTAGGAGCTGACAGTCCTCACATCTTGACGCAGAGGCAACAGGGAGTTGACTGACTATCATTCTGAGTGAAGCTTGAGAAGTTCAAAGCCTGCCCCCACAGTGACACACTTCCTCCAACAAGGCCACACCTACTCAACAAGGCCACACCTACTCAACAAGGCCACACCCACTCCAACAAGGCCACACCTACTCAACAAGGCCACACCTACTCAACAAGGCCATACCTACTCAACAAGGCCACACCTACTCAACAAGGCCACACCCACTCCAACAAGGCCACACCTACTCCAACAAGGCCACACCTACTCAACAAGGCCACACCTACTCAACAAGGCCACACCTACTCAACAAGGCCACCCCTACTCAACAAGGCCACACCTACTCAACAAGGCCACACCTACTCAACAAGGCCACCCCCACTCAACAAGGCCACACCTTCTAATAGCGTCGCTCCTTCCGAGAGACATTTTTTTCCAATTCACCACAGTGGCGGTCAAGGACAGAAAGCACATACATAGCTTGTGTTCTGCTAAAAAAAAAAAAAAGGAATTGAAAAGGAGAGAGGTCGGGTGTAGAGAAGCCAGGAGGGGAGGAAGAAAATGATGTAAAGATTAGCAAGCATGGCAGAAGAAGGATTTGATCAAAGTTTCTGCAGGGGGCTGGCAAGACCCGAAACGGCTTTAAAAGGCACACACCAGCTCGGAGGTGGGGGAGAAAGAGGGACAGAGAGGTAGCCGAGGTGTGGGTGCAGGAAACTCTCTCCCGTGCCTGTCGCTAGGGTGGATGGAGCAGGATAAGAACCAGAAGTGATTCTTTCTGGCAGACTGTCTTGGCTCTGCTCCTAAAACAAATGAAGGATGTGTTGGAGATGGGAGAGAGGGCGGGGAAATGCCCAGGAGGAGCAAACCGTAGTTGAGTGGGCAGAAGAGGATCCTCTGTAATACTCGGCCTCACGCGTCCAGGTATGGGTGCTGTTGGGGTCTGGCTTTTTGTGGTGCTGGGGATCAAACCCTGGGCCTTGTGAGACTAGGTGAGCGTCCTGCCACAGACCTGTACTGTACCGTATGCTGTGTTTTCACAGTGTAAGGTCAAAACAGTAAGAGGGCTGGAGGGATGGCTCAATGGTTAATGAATCCCGCGAAGAGAAGAGGGAGGAGGGGGAGAAGAGAGTAAAACAGTAAGGGGGGTTGCTACTGATGGTGCAGATGACCCAGGTTGGGTTCCCAGCATCAACACAGGGGCTAAGAACTGCCTGTAATTCCAGTCCCAGAGGATCTGACACCCTCTCAGATACATACACGTATACACACAACTTTCAAAAGATAAAAATAAATCTTTTAGAAAATGTGTATTCCTTTGACCTAACCATTCCACACTTAGGCATTCATCCTGATGAAGAATGTGAATTGCATAAATACCTAGCAACAGTGACATTGCTTCTAAAAGCAAAATTTAGAGATAAACTAAGAGACCCGTGATGGGTTCCTGGTTAAGTAATTTGACTCAGTGTTGTTACGGCTATAAAATAGCTTTTTGTTTGTTTTGCTTTTCAAGACAGGATCTATGCTTATTTCAAACTCATAACCCTCTGCTGGCCTCTGAGTATTGAGCGTGGGCTATCCAGTGTGTAAGTTTTCAAGTTCCGGGGAGAGGTGCGCCATTCTTGGAATCACTGAGATGACAGGCCAAACTTTGGGGTGGGCCAAACCGGCTTCTACTTCATCCCCCAGCTCCAAGAGCCTATTTACTATATTATCTGCAGGTAGAGGATGTATTAGATATTAAACAGATGATATTCTTGATCTTAGCTGGAAGGTTTTTCAAGACAGGGTTTTACTGCTTAGCCCTGGCTATCCTGGAACTCACTCCATAGACCAGGCTGGTCTCCAACTCACAGAGATCTGCCTGCCTCTGCAGGGATCCAAGGTGTGCTGGGATCAAAGGCATGCGCCACTGCCCCGGTAATGATCTATGTATTCTAATTTTCCTACAATGAACAAAAACACTCCAAGTATGATATAAATAAGCGAATATGGAAATCATGCAAAGGGGAGGAAGGACAAAGTCAGACCAGAGCACAGATCTGCCCGGGCATAAAGCCTGCCGTTAAGTAGGACTCTTGCAAGTGGGCCCCAGGGAAATTTGCAGAACAAGTGCTTGGACCACAGATCCTGGAGGGATTTACGAGCAAGGCTCCCGTGCAGCTGGTGGGTGCAACAGTCATGCAATCGTCCTGCCCCGAGAGCGGCCTGTGACTAATAGCTGGGTACAAGTCTGATCACCAAGGGACAGGTGATGGAAGCCGTCCTTTTAATAAATGTATCATTTTAATAAATCACAGCCGAGATGGAAGTGCTAATGTTTTTTGTTTGTTTGTTTTTTACTTATTTATTTTTTTTGGGACAGGGTTTCTCTGTAGCTTTGGAGGTTGTCCTGGAACTAGTAGCTCTTGTAGACCAGGCTGGCCTTGAACTCACAGAGATCCACCTGCCTCTGGCTCCGGAGTACTGGGATTAAAGGTGTGCGCCACCAACACCCTGTTTGAAGGCGCTAATGTTTCAAAATGATGTACACAAGTGACAGAGGTCATCTTTGGGGAGAAGATCTCTACATGGTGTCAACTGTACCTGAACCTGCATCGAGGGACCTTGGACAAAGAAGTAAAAGCCATGAGAATTGGTCAGAGGCCGTTTCTTCAGCCTTGTCTTTTTCTGGCTGTGACTGGAGACTTTCAAGCCAGGTGAGTAGCCGGTCAAAGATGATGCCCAGAGTGGCGTCCACTGCGCACCTAGGACCCCGCCTTTACCGTGAACTGTAATGCTGCATCCTGCCCATTTTCCCCTACGCCTAAGTGATGTTCTTTCTGAGTTGCCAAGTCAGGAATGCCTTGGGAGTCTGAGTGACAACCTGTTCCTGATGCCATCCTGCAGCCGCCCTGCATGGGCGGCCTTCTGAATCGCAGGGCATGAAATGGGAAGAAAGGACTGCCACATGGGACAGACGGAATCTTCCAGTCTGTCTGTCAGGGAAGGGGATGGAGTCCCCAAGGCGTATTCCAAAGCCAGAGGAATGCCATGGAAAGCCATAGCTGTGGCAGGGGAGATGGGTCCTGCAGCAGAGTCCCCTGACCAGCCCCCTCCCCCAAGGACAGCACAGCTGGACAGGTGGCTGGAGGCGGGCCAGTTCTCCGCCTAGTTCAGAGAGGAGGCTGTTAAAGCGACCCACAGTCCAAAGCTGAGGCTCCTACACCTTCTACACAAAAGACTGCCAGATCACTGTGTCGTAGGAGGTAGCCTGGAGCCTTGGCTCCCCTGGTGTGTCACATGGTCAGGAAGGGAGATGTGTGGTCAGTCAGCCCCTCTCAAATGGTCAAAAGAAGTGGTCCCTAAGCCTTGCTTTCATTAGGGCTGCGATTTGGTATCTCTGCGTTTCCCAAAGCTGATGATTGCAGCGAGATCGTAGTCAGGGTCGCTATTGCTGTGATGAGACACCATGACCAAGCAACTAAAGGGTTTATTTGGTTTATACTTCTACATCAGAGTTTACCACCAAAGGAAGTCAGGACAGGAGCTCAAGCAGGGCAGGAACCTGGAGGCAGGAGCTGATGCAGAGGCCATGGAGGGTGCTGCTTACTGTCCTGTACCCCGTGGCTTGCTCAGCCTGCTTTCTTATAGAACCCAGGGCCACCAGCCCAGGGATGACCCCACCCACCATGGGCTGGGCCCTCCCCAGTCAATCACTAATTAAGAGAATGCCTCACAGCTGATCTTGTGGAGGAATTTTCTCAGCTGAGGCTCCCTCCTTTCGGATAACTCTAGCTTGTATCAAGTTGATAGAAAACTAGCCAGCACTATCGATACTTGGCCCCCGGGGGAGGACTGAATTGCCACCTGGCTTGAATCCCAGAACTTGGGGCCAGCAGAAGACCCAGGAGACTTTTCACAATTCCTCTGCTGGGGGTTGCGGGGGAGCCTTCCAGCCCCACCCTCTGGTGATGACAGTACCCGCCTTTCCCCTTTGGTTTCTAATGAGGGCAACGCTTACCAGCTGGAGCTGGTGAGGTATGAGCTTGCGCATGGCGGAAGGACACAGGCAGAACTGAGTACACCAGCAAGGAATGAACAAAGCTCAACACAGGGCTGGCTGGTGCGGAGGGAGAGCCCAGCTAACAGCCAGGCTCCAGCATCCCAGCGAAGTGCTGTCAATCGGGCTATATCATGATACCAAAGGCAAGAGCTACCATCTTGCTGCAAAAGACTCAGAATGCAGGGGCTTCTTTGTGACTTTTTCTAGAGTGGTTAAGACCCTGAAGCTTGACTTACTGATTTGGCTTGGGACAGCAATGACATCCCTAGCTTCCCCCAAGCCCAAGCACACTGCTCCTCCCTGTTAACGGGATGGGACAGTTGCATCTGCCTGCAGAGGATTCTTGGGAGCAATAATGAGAGCAGCAGAGTCCAGTGCCTTACACTGCCAGCTCTTTTTTTTTTTTTACAGCATCCAAAAAAGCAAATACATAAGAGTTCCTCTAGTTGCATCATTCAAGAAACATACCACACACATTCCAGGCAACAGGCAAGAACCCAGGAATGTAGCTGGAAATGACCGTCTCTCAAAAGCTAGTGTCTTACTGGGGGGCATGAGAACAATTTTGGACTGGAGCATATGTGTACCCAAAACAGAAATTTAATCTCCAACCTTCTGGGCATGTATGTGCAACCACGTGAGTTACATCAGCCTGAGGAGTGGGAAGTGAAAGATGTAGTTTTGGGGAGCCTCCGTTGGGGGATAACAGACACACTTCTCCCTGCCCTTGTCCCCATCAGCTGACCCCACATCCTCTGCTCTCTGTGGCTGTGAAAACCGCAGGCATATTTCAATGGAGCATCGCAGAGGAGGGGCTGTCCTGAGCTGCCCACTGCAGGGCCTTTTACAGCACAGAAACAAATCCATGCCTTCTTAATCCTACTGCAATTTAAAACCGCTGTTCTAGCCGGGTGGTGGTGGCACACACCCTTAGTCCCCAGTGGTTGGAGCTGGTACATACATATATCAAACCTCAGCCAAACAAAGCTGAATGATTAAATCCTGCCATGTACAAGGTCTTACCATGAGGGATTCTGGGAGGCATCAGAAACATTGTGTAGGGACACTGACCACAGGATGCTGTGATAATTGCAAGAATGATGACACTGGTTCATTGAAAGCAACAGGATAAGAACTAAAGAGCAACAGCAAGGCAAGCTGTGGCGGAAAAGGAATGTATGGCTCTGCAGTAAGAGCGCTTGCCACACAAACGAGAGGACCACAGTTCAGACTCCCAACTCCCAAATAAATGTCGGTGGGTGTGGCAGCCTGCCTGTCATTCCAGCTTCCAAGAGCACACAGGGGATCCCCAGAAAGACGCTGGCTGGTGAGACCAGTTACACTGGAGGGCTCTGGGTTTGGCTGAGAGACCCTGCCTCAGTGGATTCAATGGAAGAGCGATCAAGGGAGACTCTTGTCATCTATCTCAGACCTCCACATTGCACATACACCCAAACGTGTGCAGTCACACACACATTCACACACACTCACACACACACATGCAAACACACACACTCACACACATGCAAACACACACACAGAAACACACTCACATACACGCAAACACACTCACACACATGCAAACACACACACACATGCAAATACACACAGAAACACATTCACACACACTCACACACATGCAAACACACACTCACATACACACATGCAAATACACACACATAAACACACTCACACACATACAAACACACATACACACACATGCAAGCACACACACATATACACACTCACACACATGAAAATGGGGGGAGGGACACCAAATTGTAAAAAAGAACTGAGAGATACCATCATGAGACGTTCGTAGGGAGAAGCCATGGAGATGGGGTATGACATACAGCAGCCTGTGGGACAGGAGTCTGGGCTATACCCTGAAGAAGGCAGAACTAGACAGACAGGGAGATAAAAACACAGGGGAGAAAGCTACGAGTCAACCAAGCAGAGACTAGTAGTGGAAGAGGGACTGAGGCGCAACCATGCTAACACGGAAGAAGGGAATTGGAATAATTTTCTTCTACTCGGCGCATCTGTCTCTACATGCTGCACACGCAGAGTCAACAAACGGAGCATCAAAAAGATCATTTCAAATATGTCTGTACTGAACACGTAAACTTTTTTCATTGTACCCCAAGCAACACAGTGTCACTTGTTTTGGTAGCATTTCTCATTGTATTAGGTGCCATAAGGAATCTGGAGATGATTCTCAGTATATGGGAGACTGTTATTTTATATGAAGGACTTAAGCATACATGGAGTCTCTTACCTGAGGTACTCCAGGAACTAATGCCCCATGGATAACAAGAAATAACTGTACTATATTATAAAATTTGACATTTTATTAAAAATTTCAAATAAATGAGTATATATAAATACATAAGAAAAACTATATAACGAAGTACTTTCATTTTGTTTTTTGAGACAGGGTTTCTCTGTATAGCCCTGGCTGTTCTGGAACTCACTTTGTACACGAGGCTGGCCTCGAACTCAGAGATCAACCTACCTCTGCCTCCTTAAGTGCTGGGATTAAAGACTGGCGACACTACTGGCCAGCTACAAAACATCTAACATGAGATAAAGAGCTAAATATTACTCTGTGGTAATCAACCCCCTTTCATGACATTGTCTTTTTGGAGAAAGCGTACATGTTTCACGTCTCAGGTGAGGATTCTCTTTCACACCACAGAGAAGGTGTGCGTTAATAGACACCTGCATGTCCTCCTGTCGGGGAAGCCGTGAGAGAGGAGACAGTCAACTTCCTCGGTGGCTGCTTTTTGTCTGCGTGTGAACATTGAGAAAGGTTTTTACCATTGATGGCAGATGTAAATGTTGAATGTCACCAAGCATTGCCAGTCTCTGTCAGTCTGTCACTGTGAAGTCTCCTGTTTTGCAAGCAGGTGGGGTTTCTCTCCAGCCTGCTCCAGCAGACCCTACTGCCCATCATAGGTGTCCCAGGACAGCTGTCCCATCCCTGCTGCCATCCAGACTGGCAGAACCTCCTTGAACATATGCTGCCATCTGACCCTCACAACAGCCTGGTGCAGGCGGTACTGTTCCGTCCACTGTCCAAGTGACAAAGAGAGACTCAGAAAGGCCAGAACTAGTGACTCAGCACGGAGGCATAGGTGCACAGTACTGGAAATAAAAGTACTGAGACCTAAGCTCTTCCTCTTTAAAACAAAATGAGCTCAAGCAGCCAGGCAGTGCTGGATCACATTTTTAATCCCAGCACTAAGGAGGTGGAGGCAGACGGATCTCTGAGTTCAAGGCCAACCTGGTCTACAGAGCAAGTTCCAGGGCAGCCAGGGCTACACCGAGAAACCCTGTCCTAAACAAAACACAAAACAAACAAATACCTTGAATAAATAAATAAAATAAAAAATCAAAAGAGCTCAAGCCAAGCATGGTAGTGAGTGCTGTGATCCCAGCACGCAGGAAGATAAAACAGGATTTGCCCAGAGTCTGAGGCCAGGTTGGGCTACATGATGAGTACTAGGTCTGCCAGAGTGACATAGCAGAAGAATCTTTTTTTTAAAAGCACATAGGCTGGCCTAGTTATAATTAACTACCAATTTGGTCCAGCCAAGAGTCTCAGTTGAGTAGCTGTCTTAATCCGATTAGTCTGTGGATATGTCTATGAAGGATTAACTTGTGTGTCTTCATTGCTATAGGCCAGCCCAGGCCACTGTAGGCGGTGCCACTTCCTAGGCAGGTGTCCTGCCTTGCCTGAGAGAGAGAGAGAGAGCACCAGCAAGCAGCACCCCCATGGTTTCTGCTCTTCAGGCTCCTGCTTTAACTTCCCTGGGTGGATTGTAACCTGCAAGTTTCAAACCAATAAATCCTTTGCTCACCTAAATTGCTTTTGGTCTGAATTTTTTTAAATCACAGCATAAAGGAAGTGAATATGTCATCAGTCCCTGTATTTTCCTAGATGCAGGCAACTTTTAAATGACCACACCGAAGCAAGAAAGGGGCAGAAACGGACACGTGGTCCTAAGTGTCTTTTTTTTTTTTTTTTTTTTTTTTTTTTTTGGTTTTTCGAGACAGGGTTTCTCTGTGGCTTTGGAGGCTGTCCTGGAACTAGCTCTTGTAGACCAGGCTGACCTCAAACTCACAGAGCCTAAGTATCTTATTTTAAAATTATACTTTATTTATCCTGTGTGTGTGTGTGTGTGTGTGTGTGTGTGTGTGTGTTGTGTGTGCACATGTGAGTCTGTCTGTCTGTCTGCCTGTCTGTGAGCATGAGCACGGAAGTCAGAGGACACCTCGCAGGAGTTGCTTCTCTGGGGTATTGAACTCAAGTTGTCATGATTAGCAGCAGGCGCCTTTACCTGCAGTCATCTCCCAAGCTCCCCAAATACCAATTTATACATGCAGAAACCTAAGTGGTAAGTAGCAAAAGCTGGAGCTATTACCCAAGGTCATACAAACGATCTCAAATCTGAGATGTGTGTCAGGCAGTGTGTGCCGTGTGTCCCAAAGGAAAAACCAAGTCCCCGCAAAGGGGACAGACTCCAAGGTGGTATGGAGGAAGGCTGGAGGCCAGCCTCTGTGAACTCAGGAGGCCCGTGGCTGGCCTGATCCAAGTTGGGGGCGGGAGGAATGCTGGGAATTCTATAAATTCTGATCCACAAGCTCAGTGGAGAAGATGTGCCTGCTGGTGGTGGAGCTGAAGCAAAGCTGCCAGGGGCCAAACACGGTTTTTACAGTTAGAACCTGACCACAGCTCTGAGGTCTACCTGGGTGATGCTGCTTTCTCCACAAGACGGGAATTAAGGCCTAAGCTTCCAGTTAGGCAGGTTAGCTAGGCTATGCCAAGTGAACACAGACCTGGGCAGCTTTAACAGAGACTGAGTTCCAGGTCAGCCAGGGATACACGGTGATACAATAAAGCAAGTAGGAGCTATAGCATCTGCCGGAGAATGACAGCCCTAGTTTGCTTTCTGTGGCTGTAACTCAACAGCACAGGCAGGGCCACTTGAGAAAAGAGGTTTATTCAGCACGGTCCTTCCTTGTTTCCAAGGAAACCAAGTTTCACTGGTACTTCTGTCCTGGAACTTGGACTACTGGGACTGGCAGAAACCATCTGCCCCTGCTTATGACATTATCACAGACAAGCTTAACTTCATGGACTCTACATAAGCAGCAGTGGCATCAGGAGACTGGTGGGAGACGTCCTTCTGTGTATATGTTTCTCTTATTGGTTGATGAATAAAACACTGATTGGTCAGGCAGGAAGTAGAGGCAGGGCTAGGGGATGAGGAGAATTCTGGGAAACATAGGCAGACGGAGTCACCATGTGAGGCCAGGAAGAGAGGACACTCCCGGTGTTCTCCGGTAAGCCAAGACCACGTGGAAATACGTAGATTAATAGAAATGGGTTGATAATTAAGACAGAGCCAGCCAGTAAGGAGCCCTAGTCACTGGCCAACAATCTTATAACTGATAAACTGTCCGTGTGTTCATTTGGGGCTGAAGGGCCGCAGGACCGGCCAGGACAGAGAACCTCTTGTTACAGGAGGTCACATATGTCTCTCCATGCTGCTGACCGAACTAGAAAACAACTTCATACAAGTGAAACAGGAGGGAGCCAAAGCCTCAAAAGGGACACAAATCTGGAAAACTCCCTTCCTAGTTTTCAAGCTTCTGGAACATGTAGAACCCTCTTCTCTAAAACCACAAGAGCCATCTGTTTTGTTTCAGTGGTGTGGTAGGAGGCCAGCACCCCTGCTAAACCCATTCCCATGTCTCGGATGGGATGAAGCCTCACTCCCCAACCCCAGTTTACAGGTGGACAACTGAGGCAGTCGGGTAGAGAACCCCTGGCCCTTGGTACTGGTAATTGGCCCAAGGACAGTCACATGCCCTAATCTGACCAATCAGAAGAGCCCGCCTTCTCACATCCCCTGGCTGAGGAGGCAGAGTGTGGACATGGCCCCCTGTGGCTGGCTGAGCTCCTGAAGGGAAGAAGTCAGAAGTGGGGGGGCATGGAGGTGAAGCTGCACCCAGGTACTGTTCCGGTGCTTACACCAATAAATGCCACCTCAGAGTGTCCCCTTCTTTGTTTATTTTGGGATCTCATCACCATTATGAGACAGTAATCTATGATATGTGGTACCTTTGGGGGGTGACTAAGGTTTAAATAAGGCCATAAGCGTTGAGTCCCCACCCAATGTGACTGCCATTTCCTAACGGAAAGATGTTCTCACCAAGCGACAGCCTGAGCTACCTACCAATGACAGCAGAGTTCACAGCAGCAAGAAGTGCCTCTCAGATGTGCCTGCCTGACCTGTAGCCTCCCCGCCTAAAGGACCCTGATCAGAGGAGGCTACAGGTGACACAACAGCAATAAAGTCTGCTGTGCTGACTAGTTTTATGTCAATCTGACACATCTAAAGTCACCTGAGAGGAGGGGACCTCAGTGACGACGTTGGTACCAGGATGGTGGGGTATTGCTATGGCGGACCTGATCATGGTTTTTTTTTTTTTTTTTTTTTTTTTGAGACAGGGTTTCTCTGTAGCTTTGGAGGCTGTCCTGGAACTCACTTTGTAGCCCAGGCTGGCCTCAAACTCACAGAGATCCGCCTGCCTCTGCCTCCCAAGTGCTGGGATTAAAGGCGTGAGCCACCAACGCCCGGCGACCTGACCATGTTTTGAGGAGGACTGTGGGAGGACTTCTGAGCTAGAAGAGCTTTCTGTCAGAGCTTCGAGGACAAGAACGCTGAGAGCAGTGCAGACAATGGGGGCCTGGCTTGTGAAGTTTCAGAGGGAAGCAAAGACTCTGCTGGGCCATTTGTATGAAGAATCTGTGGGGTCTGGTCAGCTGGGGCTGAAGAATCAGCTGTGATTAACAAGAGGCTAGAACCACTAAGGTAAAACCTTTATATCACTGGGATAATTAAAGCCAGTCAGATGGAGCTGAGAAAGTAGGCAGGAAGTACATCATGATGTATGCCCCTGATTGGACGAGGTAGGACATACATAGCCTTTGCCTTTATAGTCCCTAACTAAAGTTAATTGGATGCCCTACTCTGGGAAATTCTGGATACAGACCTAGTCAGCATCCATGGTCCTGGCCAGTATTTAATAAAGATTGCTTCGAGTTTGGCTCAAAATAAATGAATAAATGTCTCCATAGGAGCCTGTAGACAGTTCTGTTGAGCATTTTCTTAGTTAGTGATTGATGGAGGAGGACCCAGTCCATTGTGGGTGGCACCATCCCTGGGCAGGTGGTCCTGGATTCTATAAGAAAGCAGACTGAGCAAGTCATGAGGAACAAGCCAGTAAGCAGCTCCCTCCATGCATCAGCTCCTGCCTCCAGGTTCCCGCCCTGTGTGAGCTCCTGCCCTCACTGCTCTTGATGATGAACTGTTATATGGAACTGTGAGTGAGATAAACCCTGTCCTCCCCAAGCTGCTTTTGATCACGTGTTTCATCACAGCAATAGTGTGCCTAAGGACTGTTTCTACATACCCTATTCAGTCTGTGGTGTTTAGTCACAGCATTGGAAAATTGACCAAACCACCAACTGACCTTTACATTATTTTATTTTTATTTTTTGCTCAGGCTGACTTGGGGTAGCGTTCTGTCGCTTGCAGTGGAAAAAAATTCCTATTTCATTCTTCATCTTTTCTCTCCCTGTTTTAGTCAGATAGCATCATAAGAAAGTCACTCAGGAATGCCTCACACTCCCAGCTGAACAGGGAAACAACTGTGCTGAGGCTAACACCATCGGAAAAGTTGCACAGACGACTTTTTAAGAAAAAAATTGCCGGGATAGACATTTTATTTTTAAATCCTAGTAGCTCTGTGGCTATAACTGGAAAGTATTTTTCAAAATCTGTTATCCACAAGCGTGGCTCGTCCATGAGGAGCCTGAACTGGAATCTGCCTTTATCACCCTAATTTCCAAGTTCCATCCAAGCAGAAATCAATTTTCTGCTTTATTCAATCCGACCATGTGTATTAATTACTTTCTGTTCCCCGTGGAATTTCAAGCTGTCAACTTGGTTTTTAATTGAACTCATTCCTTAAATCCAGGAGCAGCTGGGATGAGACAGCTTTCCTTAATAGACAGGATGCCACACTCTGTACTTATATGCAGGGCATTTTCTCCTAAGTGAGATCAACACAGACCGCCCAAAGCTATCACTTGCCTCCCGGTTCTCCAATCCCTTCCTTATTCCTTATAGAGCTGTCAAGTTAAAGAAATACAGAAAGGATGAAAATATGGCGTCAAGAAGAGAAACCATGCATTTTGGGAAATTGTAAGGCATTAGAAAAGAAATAACCACCCCACAGCCACAGCATCTCTGCAATGCTGGACAAATAATCGTCCACCCTCCCACGTCTTAGTACTTTTCCAATGCCAGTGAAAGCAACTTGGCTCATATTTCCTGGTTTTTTTTATAAGCACACATTAATCATAATTTACATATTATCTGCATGTTGCATTTTTCTTTTTAAAAATATTTATTTAACGTATGCATGTGTGCTTGAGTGCATGTGTGTGCACTGTGTGCATGTGGCCTGGTACTCACAGAGATCTATGTGCCTCTGCCTCCTGAGCACTGGAATTGTCTGCTGCATTCTAACTGTACATAAATACATCAAAGCTTGTTTACAGCCATTGCTTTAACAACTACAGACAGTCCTTTGGCCACCCAAAAGGTATAAAATATGTAAAATTCTCTAAAGGCCAATTCATTTCTAACTTATTATCATTATAAACAAGTCCTTGATTGTATACTTGAGTTTTGAGTTTTATTTTCATTTTTGTTTTCTTCTGCGATAGGGTCTTATTTAGTTTGGGATTGCCTGGGATTTTCAGTGTAGCCAGTGCTGGCCTGAAATCTTGCTGGTCCTCCCTCCAATCCCCAGGGCTTGGGATTCCAGGCATGAGCCACCAGGCCTGGGTCCGTTGATGATATACTTGTATGATTGTCTCAACGTGGAATCGGTGAGGTTGTTGTGGTATGGGCCTTGATGCCAGGGATCAAACCCAAGTCCTTCCACATGTCACTGAACTAAACTGGAGGTTCTCAACCTGTGAGTCACCATCCCTTTGGACTGTTAAATGGCCTTTTTACAGGGGTCACATATCATGTATCCTATATATCAAGTATTTACATTACAACTCATAATAGCAAAAGGGACGCAGCATTAGGAAGGTTGGGAACCACTGAACTAAACCCTAGCCCTCCCGGGTTTGTTTGTATGTGTGTGGGTAGGTTTGAGTGTCTGCATTATATATATGTACCACGTGCATGCCTGGCGCCTGTGGGGGCTAGAAAACTGTGTGGATCCCCTGGAACTGGAGTTACAGGCAGCTATGAGCCACTGTGTGGGTGCTGGGAACCAAACCTGTGTCCTCTGCAAGAGCAGCAGGTGCCCTTAACCACTGAGCTGTCTGTCTAGCACTGGTCACATAGGTTTTTTGTTGTTGTTGTTGTTGTTTTCGAGACAGGGTTTCTCTGTGTAGCCCTGGTTGTCCTGGAACTCGCTCTGTAGACCAGGCTGGCCTCGAACTCACAGAGATCTGCCTGCCTCGGCCTCCCAGGTGCTGGGATTAAGGTGTGTGCTGCTGCCACTGCCCAGCTTGGTCACATAGTTTTTTTTTAAAGCTCAACACTCATTACTCAAGTGCTTTGCAAAGAGTTGTACTGATGTGCACTCCTACCAGTCCAGGTAAGAAAAACTCTGGGTTTCTGCAGTCCACAAGCTAAGTATGTAGTCCTTTTTTTTTCTTTTAAGAAAAATGAGAGTTTCCTTACCCCCAGTTTCCCTAACAGGAATACTGAATAGAATCATCAGTAACTCTCACATGCCCAAAACAGTTGTGCAGAATATTTGATATCTTTCATGTCCACATTCTGAAACACAGTCAGATGGAATATAATTATGAATATTTTTAGGTCATTTGTAAGGCCAATGAAACAGTTAACGAGAAGAAGCTCCCACAGAGGCCAACAGCTGCCTCACTGGGGTCCCTGACTGGGGTGATGTGTTCTCAGTGCTATGTGTCTCTCTGGAGACATGGTGGTCTAAGGAACTGTGCCTCTAGGTCCTGAGTGTGTAGTGTTTGGTCTTTATCACCTCGCTAACAACAAATGGTGACTGCTGAGTTTCAAGCACGGTCATCTTTCTGAGAGTGAAAAAAGGCACCATACTCATTCATGGTAGATAGAGCATGTCTCCTGGCACCTACCCAACCGTGTACTAGACCCTCTTCACCTGGGGTCGTTATTTTAATAACTAAGTCATCAACAGGTACACAGCCTTATATTTGTAATTTGAGGTTGAAAATCATTTTCCAAACAAGTTCCCAAATACTTTTCCTGAGAAACCCCTATACTTCAGGAACAAAATATAATCATTTACTGACTGAATCCCCTGCTATAGAACAAGAAACCTGCAACAGTTGTGTGTGTGTGCGCGCGTGCGCGTGTGAGCACAGTGAAAATGACTTCTCCATGTTTTTGTTATCAAGTTCAAAGTCAATTTGTTTCTTTTCAATTTCCTCCATCCCTCTTCCCTCCCTTCCCTTCCTTCCTTCCTTCCTTCCTTCCTTCCTTCCTTCCTTCCTTCCTTTCTTCCTTCCTTCCTTCCTTCCATACTTTTTCTCTTTTGCTGCTATATATTAAACCCAAGGGCCCGGGCCCCCACCGAACTACAAAACAATCCTTGCTAATGTCTTTCATATTAAAAAAGACAAGAAAGTAGAAGGTAGGGCTGGTGGGTAGGGAAAGGCCATTATCAGGAGTTGACACAGAGGACAAGGGGACAAATGGTCAAAGGTCATTCTGTACATGTATGAGAAGGTCATCGTGAAATCCATTGTTATGTGTCATTACTATATGCTAACTAGAACATTTTTTTAGGGGCTGGAGGGATGGCTCACTGATTAAGAGCACTGGCTGCTCTTCCGGAGGACCTGGGTTCAATTCCCATCACCCACATGGACATTCCCAACTGTCTGTGACTCCCGTCCCAGGTGATCCAGTGTCCTTTTCTGGCCTTCACAGGCACTGCACATGCATGGCATACAGACATGCATGCAGGCAAAGCATCAATACACATCAAATTTAAAAATGAAAACATTTTAAAATTATTCATCAAATGTATGTATTTTAAATACCCTCTGAAGGGCATAGGATACCCACTGAAGGCATTTTGTCATTCCTGGTTTTGAATTTACAGCTGCGGGCTCCTTTTCTTTAATGACTAAGAGCATTTTGAGCCTCGGCACACAGGTTTCACGTCACCGAGGCACATGCTGTGTAAGTTTTGTAAACCTTTTCCTAACAAGTCTACGTGTTGACTTGAAATGTATATGATAAAAAACTAAATGAGTGTAAAGGAAGAGTAGTTTAAGATGGGCAGTTACCCTGGTGGTGATGGCACACACCTTTAATCCCAGCCCTCAGGAGGCAGAGGCAGGGGGATCTATGAGTTCCAGGACAGCCAGGGATACACAGAGAAACCTGTCTCAAAAAAAAAAAAAAAAAAAAAAAAAAAAAAGATGAGCAGTGCCAGCAATAAGGGATGGCCAGTGTGAGCCAAGACAAGACGAAAGAAATCGGGATAAACTTTGCCTAGCATTTTATAGAAATGATCCAAATATGCTGTGTGATGCATTCATGAGCTCCCAATAGTAACAGAATAAGTTCACCCATTATATATTTAAAAAAATAAAATCACAGAAAGTAATCTACTCTGCTTTCATTTGGTCTATCGCCGATTAGTTTTCCTAGGCAGCTGTGAGATTATAATGCATAGATTATAACGCAAGCAGTCTCCACTGAGGTCCTCGCAGGCCACACTGAGGGGAGAAACAGCATGTTCATGCATATTTTCTACCTAACTTTGTTCTAAAAAGGAGGCGATGAGCCAGCCAGCGTCTATCTGTGCTGGACTGCCTGAGGTCTACAGGTCGGATTTCTGGTGACTACAGGTCTCACACACAGCAAGGCGGCAACTTGTGCTGAGTCAACACGTCTCAGGTGGCACTGTGACCTTACCATGTAACCAAACCCATCTGAGAAGAATTAGAGAGTCAAATGTTTTATAAACTGTGCATGGGAGCACTCGCCTTTAATCCCAGCACTCAGGAGGCAGAGGCAGGTGGATTGCTGTAAATTCAAGGCCAGCCTGGTCTATACAGTACATTGCAGGCCAACCCCAAGACTACATAAAGAGATCCTGTCTTTAAAAAAAAAGATTAAAATTTAGAAGGAAGTTAAAGAACATCTAAACAAAATTTAAATTTGAATCTGTAGTTTAAAGAAGAGAAAGAAACACTAGATTTCATTCTTCTATTTGACCTGACACTATTGGATGCAGTCAGGTGAGGGGAAGAAAGCAGACACAGCCTCTTCCCTGAGGCCTCTGGACCACCTAATCTGCTGACAGCAGTTCTGGGTTTCCACCCTTCGTATAAATAAAACCAGGGAATAAAGCAAAATCCCTGAGAAACTTAATATACTTGTTAATGTCTCTTTGCTATAGAGTTTATACCAATTAACAACAGCAAAAGAATACTAATAAAAGTTGCCTAGAGGGATGGCGGTTGGGCAGTTGACAATAAGAAGTGTTCCTCGCAGTCTACATACTCCACACCCTTCCCAAAAGAAAACTGTGGTGGTCTGAATGACACTGAATACATTTGGATGCCTGGTCACCAGAGAGGGGCACTACTTCAGAGGACTAAAAGAATTAGAAGGTGTGTGTGGTGATATATTATTTATGATTCAATAAAGCTTGCCTGCCAGTGCAGACTGCAAAGCTAGCCACAGGCCATAGAGGTTAGGCAGCGGTGATACACACCCTTAATCCCAGGACTCAGGAGACAGGCAGATGGATCTCTATTAGTTCAAGGCCACCTTGCGCTACACGAAATTGATCCAGTCCTAAAGAGAAAACAGCTCACACAAAGGTGATCTTGGCACTTGGGGTCACCTTAAGGAGGTACAAAATGGAAGGAGCAAAGGGTCTCATGTGGAGATTTAGTTTCCAGACAGGGAGAGCTGTTGCCTCTGAGGATGTGTGGAGAGAGCATTACACTCTGAAGATTTGTGTAGCCAGGATCATTCTTTCAGTCTGAGGCAGAAGTGAGAGCTATCTGACCATCAGGCAAGCTTTAATAAATCATAAATAATATATCACCACAGGCGATATATTTCATTGGAGAAAGTGTGTCATTGGGGGTGGGCTTTAATGTTTCAAAAGTCCATGGCAAGCCTTGAGTCAGTCTCTCTCTCTACCTATCTCTCTCTCTCTCTCTTTCTCAATCATGATGTAGATCTCGCTACTGCGGCGCCTGCCATGATGACAATGGACGGAATTTCTGAAGCTGTAAGCCAGCCCCAATTAAATGCTTTCCTTTGTAAGAGCTGCTGTGCTCATGGCGTCTCCTCAAGGCAATAGAACTAAGGCTAAAGACAAGAATGAAGAGCAGGTGTGGCGGGGCACAGCTGTAATCCCATCACTTGGGGGATGGAGGCAGGAGTTCAGAATTGGGGGCCAACCTGGGCTGCATGAAAACTAAAATCTCTCTCCGTGTGACACCAGCACCTGTAACTGTGGGAAGGATGGCCTGTCAGTCCTCAAACAACACACTGAAAACAAAGTGTAAACCCTCTTCAAAGTGGGAGTGCAGAGTTTACTGTGAGGTACCTGGATTGCAGGATGGAAGGGAGAGCCTTGGGCGGGCCGACCCAAAGAACTGGCACTTAGATTGCCCAACGAATGATAAAGAGGAGAGACACTAGATTACTGACACTATTGCAAAAAGAAGGACTTAAAATACCAAAGTATTGAGAGATGCTTTTAGGAAAATATAACTTCATGTTGTTTTGTTTTTCCTAAGTTCAAATACAAAGGGGGAGGGGGCACGGACAGACCGGGACACAGACAGACATTTGTAATCCTGGCACCAGCAGGCTGAGATAGGAGTATCGTGAGTTCAAGGCCAGCTTTGGGCTACAGAGTAACACCCTGCTCAGAAATAAAATCAAGGGAGGAGGGGTGAGTGGAGGGAGTGGGAGGGAAGGAGGGAGGGGGAACTGGGATTGGAATGCTAAATTAATTTTTAGCCAAAGAACCCATATTTTCCTCCACTAAATTAATTTTTAAAAAAGAGATAAAAATAAATAAAATCAAATTACCAACCACAGAGATGTGGGCTGGTGAGATGATTGGAGAGAATCGCTTGCCACACAATCCTGAGGACCCGGTTTAATGCCGGGACCCATGAAGGCAAGACCTGCCCTCCACAGGTGGACCACCGAACCCATGTGCCCCGACTCACACAGACAAATAAAAATGAAAGAAAAAACTACAAAGATATCACTATGCTATCATAAAATGTTATCATAAAAACTGAAGGTTATATTCGTTTATCTTTACTTTTATACTTTTACTCATTTTAAATTCTGGGCTGTCCAGATGGCTTGGCAGATGAGAGTGCCTGCTACTAACCTGTCAACCTGTGTACAGTTCCCAGGGTCCACATAGTGACAGGAAAGAACCAGCTCCTACGAACTGGGCCTGAACTCTGACCTCTACCCAAGTGCGCATGTAATTTTTGAGACTATGAATTTAATAAATGTAGTTTGGGGAAAAAATTGGTAGCAAATGCCTGATAATGAAAACCAAAAGTCTAGTCCAGTTCCTCTCCAATTTCATTGCCCGAGGCATGGTTTTGCTTTTTTCTTTTCTAAGAGCTTGTGACATGTGGCCCAGAAAGGTGCGTGCGGAGTTTCATTGACACAACACTTAGCCGACCCATCTCATGACTAAGTCTCAGACACAGCTCTCCATGTGCCATTTAGAGAACTAAAACAGGCTGGGTTAACTCTCCGCTGTCCTCAGGGCGGTGGTGCGGTTCTGCTGCCGCTTCCTCGTTTCTGAGGTAGAAGTTACCTGCTGACTGCTTCTTGGGATGCATCGGAGTGTGGCTCCCTCCCTCTCTGCCCACTGAACCGTAGGGGTGTAAGTCACTCACCCGCTGTTTACTAGCTGGACATTATTCCTGGCAGAGCCGAATAACACCGTGGGCTCTTTTTCTCTTTTTCACAGCCATTTGTCTTACTCGGGGTTAGTAGGTGCCTTCTTGCTTTTCACCTGCGCAAGCTGCTGCCTGCTGCCTGCTGTCTTATCCTGCCCCATGATCCCAGGTGTCCTCCAGACCCCTGTTCCTTAGGAGCAGTCCCTGGGCATTCTCTGCTTGCCTTCCTTCTGTTTAAATTGTTCAACTTGCTGCAGAGCGGTCCACCTGGGACATCTCCTCGCTGCTCTTTTGGGTCTCGTGACTTCTTTCAGGATACGGCCACATGTCCCCTTATTTTGCTGTGTTTTATCAATTGTAGCACCTTTTTTTCAGAGGGGTTTGGGAGGTCATTTTAGGTGTTTTTTTCATGTTTGAAAGTGTTTTGTGGCGGTCAGAGGACAGCCTGGGGTATAATCCTCACTTCCTGTACTGGACGGTGTTATGTCAACTTAAGTTAAGGCCACCTAAGAGGAGGGAGCCTCAGTTAAGAAAGTGCCTCCATAAGATAGGCTGTAGGCAAGCATATAGGGCATTTTCTTAATTAGCGATTGATGTGGGAGGACCCGGACCATTGTGGGTGGGGCCATCTCTGGACTGGTGTTCTGGGGTCTATAAGAAAGCGGGCTGAGCAAGTTGTGGGCAGCAAACCAGTAAGCATCCCCCTCCAAGGCCTCAGTGTTAGCGCCTGCCTCCGGGTTCCTGCTCTGACTCCCTTCAGTGGTGACCAGTGGTGAGTAAGTGTAACCAAACAAACCCTTTCCTCTCCAGGTTGCTATGGTCATGGTGCTTCATCACGCGGTCAGAAACCCTTACTAAGATGCCTTTGTTGTTCACCGTCCCGTACGACAAGCTAACCGGCACACAGGTTTCTGTGGATTCTCAGGTCTCCGTCCCAAATCTTGCCTTGGGGTGCTGGGACAGAAGACGCCCACTATCGTGCCCTCTCTACATGGCTCTGGAGACTCGAACTCGCGTCTTTGTGCTCGTGTGGCCGGCACCTCATTCACCCACCTCAGCCCCTCAGCCCCACTGTGACATTGAGATCTGTTCTCTCATTTTTACAGTTGATTGCTAGCTTGGCTGGACTCCTAGGCCAACAACTAACTTCCTCTCTCATCTCACGATGGATAGTAATTGTAATACTAAGAACATCTTCCTCTTCTCTTCACGGAATTCTGTCTTTTCTTTCCATGCTGCCGGATTTCCATCACCTCTGGAGATTTATCTCATGGCACCTGGCTTGGATGTTGGGGTGGTTTTAACAGGAATGGCCCCCACAGACTCGTGTGTTTGAATGCTTGGCCCGTGAGGAGTGGCGCTATTGGGAGGTGTGGCCTTGTTGGAGGAAGCGCATCATGGTGGGGGCGGACTCTGAGGTCTCCTATGCTCAAGCTTCCCCAGTGTGGACCCAGTCTCCTACTGATGCCTGCGGATCAAGATGCAGGACTCTCAGCTCCTTCTCAGCATCATGTCTGTCTGTGTGTCGCCATGGCTCCCACCATGATGATAATGGACCAAACCTCTGAACTGTAAGCCAGTCCCAGAGAAATGCTTTCCTTTGTAAGAGTTGCTGTGGTCGTGGTGTCTCTTCACTGCAATGCAACACTGAGACAGATATACTGCCACCAGTTAGCTCCACAGCAATGTAGTGTACTTACTGGGATCAAGTGTGCATATGTTCTCTTCTCTCTGGCTTTACTGAGATCATTCCATAGGATAAACTCCATTACTATTTTAAAGTATTTCTTTCGTTTTGGTGGTTGGTGGGGTAGAAGGACACTGAGTATTGAATCCAGGGTCCTTCACAAGCCAGACAAATATCCTACTATCCACCTATACATACATCTTGCCTTATATATCATTTCTGTATAATCTAGGCCTCTCTTTAACTCCTGGGCTCAAGAGATTGTCTCTGCCTCCCAAGTGGCTGTGACTATAGGGATACGCCATTGCACTAACTCTGCCAATCTTTTGCCCAAGGGGAAATGGCCATATGAGGAGGGTATTAGGTTCCGTATCAAACTCCTCTGTACACAGCTTTAACTAATTCCCCGATGTTGAAATTTACCATTCCTCCGAATGCCTAGCTCCCCCATAATGTTAAGGGACAGACGGACACAATAGCAATAATGAACTGTGGCCCCAGACCAGCTTCTACTGTCTTTGGTCGTTCCCTTCAGCTCATGTTTCTGGGATCATTATGGGCTGGGTTTAGGTCTTAACGCTCCCTTTAATAACCACGTGACTTTAGGCAATGGATTTCCACAATTAATTTCTGCTTGCCAAATAGAGATAAGTAAATGCTACCTCCTGGAGTGGTGGGGAGAGAATGCTCCAGTCTATGCCCAGCACAGAAAGCCATGCCTAGAGCCAGAAACCGACGCACAGTTAACTTCTGAAGCTACTTCCAGGTCTAAGTTTCTCACAGTTCTATGACTTCCATGTTAATTTCTAGGGAAATTAAACTTAATGATAAAGTCAGCCACATGATTTTTTTCAGATAAGAAACTAAATTACAATGGATTAAGTATAAAAGTTTGTGAGTTTACCCAGGTGGTGGTGATGTACACCTTTAATCCCAGCATTCAGGAGGCAGAAACAGATGGATCTCTGTGAGTTCAAGGCCAGCCTGTCTACAGATCGAGTTTTAGAACAGCTAGGACTATTACACAAAGAAACCCAGTCTCGAAAACCTTTAAAAAAAAAAGAGTTTGTGAATTTATCTGGATTGAGTTCTTCCATTTATGACCAGAAAGTTGGCATTCTCACAAGCATTCTGTACAAGCACACTTGCACCTCACAAGCATTCTGTGCTGGCATGCTCACACCTCACAAGCATTCTGTGCTGGATGCTCACACCTCACAAGCATCCACTCACACCTCACAAGCATTCTGTGCTGGCACACTCACAACTCACAAACATTCTGTGCTGGCACACTCACACTCACAAACATTCTGTGCTGGCACGCTCACACCTCACAAGCATCTACTCACACCTCACAAGCATTCTGTGCTAGCACACTCACACCTCACAAGCATTCTGTGCTGGCACGCTCATACCTGACTGCCATTGTCTTCCACTGCTCAGATCAAAGGACCCTGCTCCAGGCAGCTTACAAGTTTATAGGTCTAAACCAAACCCACAGCTGATACAGGAATGTGTGTTCAGGACAGACATGAATCACAGCCCTGGGCTAATCCTTTGCCTGTGAACATTTTCCCTGAAAGTACCTTTTTCCCTTTTCTGAAGGACAGGATGTTCCAAGTCAGTGAAATGATTTTATTCAGGAGATGGAATGGATAAAGTAGTGTTTGAGAAGAGACCAGGGCAAGGACCTTCACAAAAGAAACATTCCAAAATACTTACAAAAAATGTTAGTCAAGTGTCTTGCGCTATTTCACATGTTAATGTAGCTACGGAACTGGGAACATTGTGTCTCCACACCTTGTTTTAGAAGATGTGAAGCCGGGCCCACAGCTTCAAGTTTAGGAGGTGAAACAATGGGTTCTACCAACATAGTGACATGCAGCAAGGCATAGCTAAGGAGGCTGTGAAGGAATGTTCCAGAAAGACCATGCATGAGGCTAGAAAGCATTAGTTTAGACTACAAGAGGACAACAGTGTTGTGGACAGGGCAGAGATGGACAGGCAGGACACTCCAGAGGGGAAAACATAAAAGCAATTAATGAATTATCTGATTCCTGTGTTTCTAGAAAGAATTTCTTCGGGTTTTTTTGCTTATTTGTATGTTTGCTTGTTTTTTTTTTTTTAATGAAGCTAGAGTCCGTAACAAACTAAACAAAATTAAAGCAGTTATTGATATCAAGAGTATGGAAAGTTCTAGAAATGCATGGCTTGACAGGAAGCAAAATCAGAATGTATCAAATGCTATGAGGGGGCTTACAAGTTCATGCTGCATACAGAGAGAACTGAGAGATCACGCCTAAAGTTTTAGAAAGTAGTTGTATAGGAAAATACCAGAAGAAATAGCTATGATAGTTAAAGATGATTACCCTCAAGGGAGCGGGAATGGAAGGAGGAAGGGACAGAGAGAGCCCGGCTGTCTGTTGTGATCCATGGCATCAAGTGACATTTGACATATGAGTATTGTTTTCGGTGAGAATAAAAATATTTTAGGAAATCACATTTGATCATCTTTCCTCAGTCTGATGGCCAGTCGTATACTGGAATTGCAGAAAGAGTAATGGTTGTTTTACACAGGTAAGTGTAATATTGGCGTTGTGTAATCGTCGTTAGAGTGGCTACAGATACGGCTCGGCAGTTAAGCCCTGTCACCACTCTTCCAGAAGACCTGACTTCATTCTCCGTGCCCACATCAGGCAGCTCACACCAGCTAGAACCCCACTTCCAGGACTTCCAGGGGTCCAACACCCTCTTCTGGCCTCCAAGGGCACGCCAACATGCGTGGGAGTGCACATGTGTGAGCATACACACACATACAATAAATAAAACTGAACTCTTGGTATTTAAAACACAAGTTAGTGAATGCATTGCCTCCTGAAAGCAGTCTATTTTATAGACGATTTCCCAACAGTGTTTGGAGACCCACCATTGCCCACTCCCACTCCAGGGAGCGACTGGCGGAGCCGCTTCTGTGAACCTGCTGTCCCGTTGTGACAGACTGAAAGTCCCCTGACACTGTGGGCTCTCTCAAGGTGTCTTAGTTGCTGTGATGTGAAAAGCAGCTAATATAGGAAAACAGGTACTCGGTGTGGTGTTGCACACCTTTAGTTCCAGCACTGTGGTGGGGGGCGCGCAGAGGCAGGTGGATCTCTGGGTTAGAGGCCAGCCTGGTCTACAGAGAGTTCCAGGACAGCTAAGGAAGGCTATACAGTGAGTTTCAGGCCAGCCTGGTCTACACAGTGAGTTTCCGGCCAGCCAGAGCTACATAATAAGATCCTATCCCAAGGAAAAACAACATGGGGTGGGGAGAGGGCTCAGGTCCTTTGCTCTTCCAGAGGATTTGGTTCCCAGCACCTACACAGTGTGCCCACAACCATCGGATCCAGTGCCCTTTTCTAACCTCTGTGGGCAACAGGCATGCACACATGCAGGCAAGACACTCATACACATGAGTTAAATATATCTAAAACTATTTTTACAAAAAGTGAAAGGAAAATAAAACAAAAACCTCACCCCAGAAAATGGACCCTGAAAGTTGGAATCATGGCTGAGGTGAACCAGGCCCTGAAGTTCTCAGGCTTTGGGGCTTCATTCAGAAAAGCAATGTGAGAACTTGGAGCTGCAGGCTACAGATGCCCTAGAATCTTTGTGCAGAGCATGATGGGTCCTTCAGGTGACAGACATGCAGATGGTAGACGGATTTCAGGATGAAACAAGAATCTGTCAGGAATCCGACATTTGTGTTACATTTTGGCAAAAGAAAAATTAATATTTTAAAAATTGACCATGTCTTGAAAACGGAAGTGAGACCAAATAAAAAAAAATGAACTAATTAATTTGGAAGAGGAAACTTTCAAACAACAGCAGGCAGGCTATGGCATGGTTGCCGCTGGCTGCTTTTTGCTAGATTTACAATAAGAGAAAGCAGAGGGGTGAGCAGAGGGATTTGGAAAATGTACAGTTTGATGAAAAAAGAAATGTGAATACAGTTGAAGTTGTAGGCAAAGCAAGTACTACAGACAAAGCAGCAACAGTTAGAGAGATCGGAGACACTTAGGAGAGATCACGTGCTTCGCACTAGGACAATAGGAAAGGTGCTCTGAGGACAAGTCCTCTGCTACTGAAAGAGCCAGGATGCAAACTAGAAATGCAGTCAAAAGACTTTCAGTTTGAACAGAGTCAGAGTGCCTTGCTGGAAATGGGGTACAAAATTTACCTTTTCTTGTACTTTTTATAGAAATACTTTTTTTTTTTTTTTTTGGTTTTACAAGACAGGGTTTCTCTGTATTGTTTTGGAGGCTGTCTGTCCAGCACAGCCTGGAACTCACAGAGATCCGCCTGCCTGCCTCTGCCTCCCGAGTGCTGGGATTAAAGGCGTGCGCCACCACCACCCGGCTAGAAATACTTTCAGGTGTGCTTTTTAATGTGTCTGAGTGCTTTGCCTGCGTGTGTGTGTGTACCCACCAAGTGCATGCCGGCTGCCCACAGATTTATCCGCACCGGCACTTGGAGGCCAGGGCAGCAGCACTTCATCTAGAGCTGGTAGAAAAGCCTGGCGTTGTCCACATGGCTCTGGTTTTGTGGGCACGCACACTGCAAAAGTGATGGATCAGCAAGGCTTGCACCAGGTTCTAGAGAAAAGCCTGGAAGGCCAGGCAATGTGTAGCAAGGTTGTGTTCTGTTCCTGGAGGTAGCAGTGTCTGACAGGGCTGTACAGAGAGCTCTGGAAGTAAAGCCTACGCTGTAGCGGAGGCCCCAGGATGCTGGAGATGCCAAGAGCATGGGACATAGGCGGCCAAGGAAAACTGCAGGCACCCAAGAGAGCTGCAGTAAGGCCACATAGGCTGCAATGTCAAAGCTACATAAATGGGAAACTCTGACCATTAGAGCCCGGGTGACTCCATCACATGCCCAATACATTTGGTGTGGGACTCTTTACTCTGTGTCACTGAATATTGAGAACACACAACTTGTATTTTTACCTTACGGGGCCTCACAGCTGAGAATCTGCCTTGAGCACTGGGAAAGGCTCTGAACAGTATTGGGATTGCTGAGGCTATCAGCCGGGTTGGGATGGGCTGAAGTTAGACTAAATTCAATTTTGCATTCTGAGATGGCCACGAATCTCGAGGGTCCAGATCCATCCACAATACTATGGCTCAAAAGTCAATGTCCCTCACAGGCTCGTGTGTTAGACACCCAGACCCCAACTTGTACCATTATTTTGGAGGCTGTGGAGCCTTTAGGAGTAAGGCCTGGCTGACCAAAGCAGGTCCCTAGGGGCAGACCTTTGAAGCTTCTGGCTCTGGCCTGCTTTTTCTGCACCCGAGGTCCATGATGACATCAGGGTTCACACTTGGCACTGTACCTTCTGTGAATGGCAACAAGCCAGTGTTGCGTGCTTCCGCCACCATAAACTCCGCCATGCCCTCCCCACCATACTGCTAAAGCTTCTGAAATTATGGGCCAAAATGAAGCCCTCCCCTCCCCCAAGTTGTTTGGGGTAGTATCTTGTCACAGATATGTAGAATGTAGCTAGCCTGCATAACTTGTGTCAACCGCCTTAGTCATTCATTCATGGCTTACTATTATGTGAGCAAAATGATGATACATGAGGAGCCAGCGTCAAGTCCACTTTGCATTAAAGCTCTATGCTTTACTTACAGGTGTGAAATAGTTTGGTGGGAATCTTTGAACCTCAGAACGAAATACGAAGCTCCTGTATGAAAAAAAAATACAGGTTTTCTAAATCTGTTCTTTTTAAGTGAAGATCTTTGTTAATTTGTTGCTCATCTCTCACTAAATACTTTAAAATGCTAATCTGGACGTGAGGTGCCTGGTAAGGCTTAAAAATCACCGGAATTGGTACATAGCCACATATGTAAACATGAGGTCTTGTGTGAGCTCCAGAGTAGCTCGGTGGGCTTATAGTTACCTGGAAGAACTCTTGGGAACAGGAGCTGGGAGTAACTCGTACTGTCCTGGGCAAAGGTGGAGTGTCTGCATAGAAGGGACAGACACAAGGGTGGATTAATACAGCTCGTTTGTTCGTCAGCCATGTTATCTTCATTCATCACCTTTGACTGTACAGCCAGACAACATTTCCTCCATGTATTCCCTACTGCCGGAAAGGTTCTCTTTCACAAGCAGACCTTCAAGACAGCTAACATGTATTTGCTTTCCGTATATATGTGTGCTGCTTGTTCGTTGGTTTGAGACAGGACCATAGTGGCTCCCACCGCAAGTCCCCTGGGGAAATAAGATGCCACTGCATTGATGCCACTACCCTGGGTCTCACTGTGAAACTTTGACTATCCTGGGACTCGATGTGTAGACAAGTCTGGCCTTGAACTCACAGCAACCCACTTGCCTCTGCCACCCCCACCCCCACCAGAGCTGAGATTAAAGGCATGTGCCACTATGCATGCCCCTCGTTCTATATAAGTTTAAAACCTTGTTTATAGAATTTTTTTTTAGTTCACAGTAAAATTGAGGCGGGTTCAACGGTTTCCCATGGTTCCCTTGTCCTTACGTTAGGAGCAGGAATTCCCCATTAGCAACATTGCTCAGCAGAGCAATGTACTTGCCAGGTTACTGAACCTGCATCACACGCTGTATGCTCTAAAGCTTCATGATGGCATTAGGGTTCACCCTTGGCACTGTACATTCTGAGAATCTGGACAAATGTACAGCGGTTTACACACACACACACACACACACACACACACACACACACACACAAATTATAGACAATGCAGAGAATTTTCCCTGCTCTAATGTCTTCTGTGCTCTGCCTGCTCACCCCCTCTTTCCCACCTAAGTCCTGGCAGCCACAGATATTAACCCCTCCACGGTTTCACGTGTTGCTCCCCCCTCCCCCATCCCACACCCCCCCATCCCATCATATTGAGACAGAGTAGAATGGCCCTGAAACTCTTGCAAAGATTGTCTCTGGGACGTAATCTGTCTTAGGAGATGTGAAGTGACCACATACAGGAGCTGTTGCCCCTCCTCCATGCTTTCTTGTCTGACCACTCTGGTTAGCTAGTGGCAAGCTCCACTCTCTGACCCCCAGACAGGCTTTATTTGTGCAAGCAAGGTGTCACCACATCTAACACAGCTCCACCACCACCGGGTGCTCCCCCCCCCCCCACTTACTGTGGGCCAGAGTTCCCGCTCTTCATACTTGGCAGTGTCTGTGCTCCGACTTTGGTGGGCAGTGGGATCACACTGCAGAGTCACTATTTTGATTGTCATTTTTCCTGATGGCACACATTACGCCTGTTAAGGTATTTGGCCCATTTTTTTTAATTGAATAGTTTCTGTTTACCTTTTTTTAAATTGTGCGTGTGAACATGATTCGAGAGAAGCGGATGTCAGAGAACAACTTCCGGGAGTCATGGCGGCATGTGCCTTGGTCCCTGAGCCATAATCTCACCAATCGGTTGCTTTCTTACCACTGCGTATTAGGAGGATTTCGCACATTATGTTTATTTTATTTTTTGGATGTTTTTATGAGTACGGATATTTCACACACGTGTGTGTCTGTCTACCATATGCATACCTGGTGCCCACGGCGGTGAGAAGAGGGCACCACATCGGGAGTTACAGTTGTGGGCCACCATGTGGGTGCTGGGAATTGAGCGGGGTCCTCTGGGAGAGCAGCCAGTGCTCCTAGCCGCTGAGCCGTCTCCCCAGCCCCTACTGATAGTGAGTTGTTTTGTTGTTGCTTTGTTTTTATCGTGAATGGGGTTGGGTTTTGAAAAATGTCATCTCCTTTTCTAGCTTCCCATCTTCCTCTCCCCTCTACGCTCTGAGCATTTTCCACTCTTCCGTTTCCACCCTTAGCACAGCACCTTCAGTTTTGTTCTTTAACTTTGGCTAGTGGTTGCCCTAGAATCTGCAAAGTGCATCCGTAAGGAATCCCAGCACAACCACCGTGCCATCTTGCAGACGATGAAGCGCCTTGTAATCAGATGTAGCGGCTTGCATAGGAGGACCAGGACATCAGAGCCAGCCTCTGTGATGTAGTAAAGGGTAGTAAGAAAAAAAAAAAAAGCTGGCTATGGCGGCGCACACCGTTAATCCTAGCACTCAGGAGGCAGAGACAGGCAAATCCCTGAGAGTTCAAGGCCAGCCTGGTCTATGTGATAAGTTCTAGGACAGCCAGGGCTACATAGAGAGTCTGTCTGTAAAAAGAAAAACATCCACCCTCCTGTACTTCACTGCACTTATACACACGCCACACACACACAGTGTTTGTCTGTGTTACAAATATGCATGACCAGATACAAAGGCAGGTGGATCTCTGAGTCTGAGACCAGCGAGTTCCAGAACACCCAGGGCTACACAGAGAAACTCTGTCTCGAACTATCAAAATAAATAAATTATAAGAGGAACCAGGTGTAATAGCACACAGTTATAACCCCAGCACACAGGAGGCAAACATCTGAGGGTCATGAGTTCCAGGTCAACCTGGGCTACACAGCAAGACTCTATCTCAATAAACAAAAACTAGTCAGTAGACAAAAACTAAACAAAGTGTGATTAAAACTGACCTTGATGTAGTCCTTCTTCAAATGCTTTTCCTTTCTTAATGAATACCCAAGTTTCTGACCTCTGTCATTGTGGGTCTTTTTTAAACAAATTTCTTCTAAAATGTGATTGTGTATGGAATGTTTGAGTGTGTGTGTGTGTGTGTGTGTGTTTGTATGAGAGAGAGAGAGAGAGAGAGAGAGAGAGAGAGAGAATACCAGAGGTTAACATCATGTCACACTCCTCAATGGCTCTTTTTTTTTTTTTTCGGAGACAGGTTCTCCCACTGACTGTAGAACATACTGATTGGCTAGGCTGGCTGCCCAATGACCTGCAAGGATGCTCCATGTGTCTGTCTTATAGAACTGGGTTACAGATATGAAGTTTGTTCCCTCAGCCCTAAGCACGGTGCCTGGGGATCCAAACTCAGGTCGTCTGGCTTGAGTAGAAGCTCATTACCAAATGAGTCATCTTCCTGGCCCCAGACACTTTTTCTAAATGTTTCTTGCTATAAAATTCATTTATTTTTACTTTCTTCATTTAATAACAACTTGGGGCGCTGTCACGTCAGCCCCTCATTGTTTTTAGTGGGGTGCCCAGCAGTATGCTGCCGCATGGATGCATGGGGATGGAGTCTTTATATCAGGCCACTAATTAAAGGGAGCGCAAACGATGCTGCCGTGTTATATAAGCAATCGGTGATTCAGTGAGACTGTGGACCTCACTAAAGGGAGTTTGCTCTCTAGACAACCTAACTTGGTGTCAGCACAGTTAAGGCTACTTGTATTTTAAATATTTCTAGCTTGCTGCTCCTTGCCCCCATCTGCTTCGAGAACGACGACCGTTATCCGCTTTCAGAACGTCAGCGATCCAGAAAATGTCACCATCACTCGGAGGGACACGCAGTCATTGTGAAGGACCCCAGGGGAGTCCTCTGAGGGACTTCGATCAATTGTTGAAGAGCTGAGTCTCCTTGGCAAGAAAGAAAAGGGGCTCTGGGTGGGGCTGCAGAAACCTGCAGTCACACTCAGAGCCTGAACAAGGATGTTACCCTGGGCTTCCCGTGCGAGGTGACGTCTGAGGACGCTCACTTCCCCATCAATGTCCTCATTCAAGAGAAAGGGTCTTTGGCTGAAATCTGAAGTTTGGGGGGTGAAAAACACAACCGCAGGGCCCAGATGAGGTCGGGTGCTGCTTGTTCTGACTCTCAAGCCCAGGAGGGTGAATTAACCCTTGAAGGAAATGAGACCGCCAGCCTCAACAGTTAAAAACAAGGCCATCAGAAAGTTTTGGGTGGCATCTGTGTACTTGAGAAGGGAATAAATAGTGCAGCAGGCCGATGAGCAAGACCCAAGTTACCCAGCTGCAGAAACAAGATCCTGAAGTGTAGGGATGACTTGAGGTGTCTCTGGGGACAATAAAAACCTTGTATTGAAAAAAAACAATATTTTCAGGTTTCCAGATTGCCTTACAAAAGAAGTCACCAACTATTCTTCACATTAGTAATGACAGCGACGCCTCTCTCTTGCCCCCCCCTCTGCCCTTACAGGCTTTGATCATCAGGTCAGACTGTCACTATTCCTTTGTGACGAATTACTAGCTGAAGCCAAGTGTCACTTTGTCTTTCAGTCAGCGGTATACCTTGTCCTGTCCTCTGCCTATTTGGAAACCAGAATGTCTGTTTCCATTGCCTAGTAAGAGAACATGGCCCATTCTCACCCTCAAAGGCAGGCATGTGTGGAAGACAGAGGGGCCAGCAGGAAGACAGGAAGACAGAGCTGTGCGTCTTCACCGCAGTACGTCATCTTCTTCCGGGTGACAGACTTGCTCAGTGCTCAGTCGCCGGCTGCAGGCTGGACAGTGCCACCCCCTTCTCCTGAAGCTTTCCTTGTCTGGCTATGGTGGAGCCACATTCTTCCTGGATGGTAGTACACCTGAGGCTGTCCCGAATCCCCCACCCCATCGTGTTTATTTCAAGCTCTAACGCCTGTGTTTGCTCCAACGCCTGGATTTAAGTCTCAGGACTGAGACTTCTGTTTGAAATACAAAGGGAGCGTTTAAAATGTAAGACACTCCTATTCTGCAGGTAGCCTCGCAGCACAGCACTGTCCTGCATGGGGCAGAGGGGTGGATTTAGAACTCTGCCTGTGCCATCCTCAGCAACTCCACCGTGGCAAAGCAGCAGGGGACGGCTGAATGCGAAGGACATGTCTGCACATCGGGTTTGTCTGCAGTTATGAAAAATGATGTGTAGAAAGTTTGAAATAGTACAGGAAAGGTTCTGGAAAGCCCTGGCAATTAAAAAGGGAGGATAAACGTTAAAGGCAAATGAGAGCATTTAAACATGCACACACATGACACTGCTGACCGGGTAACAGGGACAAGACTCCAAACCAAAGGACAGTGAGAGACCAGGGAGATAAAAGGCCAGTGTTAGCCTGGTGAAGCTGAGTTTGAGGGAACTGCAGAGCCCCAGAAGTACCTAGAGGCCAACCAATAATAAGGTAGTCTAGAGGAACTCCACCCATATGCATTTGGGATCCCCGAAAGGATAGTTCCTGAGAGTCAGCCCCTCCCACCTCACCCCATTGCTATTGGACTGCAGGGGGTCAAGCAAAATCCGGGACCGAGCCGAGCCGAGCCCTTGAGGGAATATAACCCTGGGCTAACTCCTGATATAGTGTCTGATCAAGATCTGTGTTATAGGAATGAGCCGTTACGGAAGAGGCAGTGCTATTGGGCAGGGCCAGCCTCCAAGTCATGGAGGAAAAAGTGAATCTCCTCTGCCCGGGCCTTGGGGAGTTCACAAAACTACATTGTGCAGAGCCAGGAGCAATGTGTAGTCACAGATAGTCACATGCTGAAAATTCTACAGGCGCCACCAAAAGACCTCGAGAACTGGAAAAGCAATTCATTGGCGCCTCGGAACACAGCAGCACGTGTGTGGAAAGGGACAGCAGTAGCATTCCTACCGGCCCTGAATGAATTTGCTAAGGAAGACATTGAGCAAGCAACTCCACTCCCAACAGGCCCGTTAACCCTAAGGAAAAGCGTCTGGAGGCCACACACGCATCACAAACGCCTTTACCCGGGGTCAGGAGGCAGAGCACTGCCACCCACCAGGGACACTTGGCGATGTTTAGTGATGGTTTGGGCTATTAAAACTGGGAGGAAAGAGTACGATGACATCTAATGTGTAGAGGCCAGTGGCAATGTGCAGAATAGATTTCCAGTGAAGGCGAGGGTGTAGTGATTTCACTAGGCCCAAGATAAGTGGGTGTTTATTGGGGAACACTTACACAGAAAAATACGAAGAAACGTGGGGGAGATTCTCGGCCCTTCCTACCGGATAGGCTGACCCAAGAGAAAGACCCGCACCAGTGAGACCATGCCTTATGCTTCCCTCTTTCCACTTCCTTCTGCCTGAAGCCATACCCAAAGGGGTGTGGCCACCGTTACAAGTTCACAGGCAAGATGCCTACACACCAGCATGAAGACTTACCAAAACAGGAGTACTGGGCTTGAGAAACCTTACATTCACCGTCCAAGTATAAGAGATCAAAAAGGCAGCGGGACTCAGGGAGCCATCTAGGCGGGAGACATGGATTCTGGCAATCGCCGACAAATAGGTGGTGTTCACTACCCGGAGACTGGCTGAGCTCACTATCCGGGGGACAGTGCAGAGGGGAAGAGCGTGAATTCCTGGGCTCTCCAAGATGAATAGGTTGGGACAGGGGAGCAGAAACGGTGAAGAAGGGCTGAGAAGAAAAACCAAGACTGAGGGATGAAAAGAAGTGTCCCGGTGAGAGCCAGGGCCACGCAGGAGAGGGAATGCAAGCAGACTAAGAAGCCCCCTTGATGCTCACTGGCCGCCAAGGCCCTAAAATGAGATAGTCCCTTAAGAACATGAATGCAGGGGCTGGAGCAATGGCTCAGCGGTTAAGAGCACAGACTGCTCTTCCAGAGGACCGGGGTTCAATTCCCAGCACCCACAGGGCAGTTTGCAACTGTCTATAGTTCCAGTTCCTGGGGATTCAGCACCTCTCACACAGGCAAACATGCAGACAAAACACCAACGCACATAAAAAATAAGTAAATAAATAACATCATGGGCACAGCTACCAGACACACGGTCAGGTTGAACCAAAGCATTGCTTTGCCAAACAAGTGAGGGATGGTGACAGTGGCCTTGGGGAGAGGGCATTGTGACTGGCTAAGGTTGTGACAAAGAGAAGACAAGAGAGGGCTGAGAGCAGTAAGAAGAGGAAAAATTGGTGAATTCGGGAGGAATGGGGGCAGGGTTGCTAGACCCTGGCCAGAGAAGAGTCCTCTAATCGACACTATGGCGGGCTGAAATTACGAGTCTTGAAGAAAAACAACTAAGCGAGTGGCTGAGATAGAGGAGAGATGACGAAACCAAGAAGCCAGCTGTTGACAAGTCATCTCTGTGGGCACAGAAATCACCGTGGGGGTGGCAGGGAGGCACAGGGAGTAAAGGAAGCCAAATTCTTTCAGAAATAAGGGGAGGAACCAGGGGCCATTGGCTAGCTGCAACACAGGGAAAACCAGGCTGGGAGCAGAGAGAGAGCCCACTTTTATGGCTCAAGATACCAAAAAACACAAACAAAAGACCACCAGGATGGAGGAGCTATACTCTATTAAAACCGAGACTACCATACTATTTTAACAAATGCTCTGATCCAAATTATTCACTGAGGTCGGCTATTGAAACATCAGAATTCGAATTCTGTACATGCAAGGAGACGGCATTTCTTCCTACAGACAGTCTCCCTTCTGAGTGTGTTCTCAGATACCTCCACAGAGGAAAACAATGAACTCCCAGCTTCTGGAACTTAATCCTTTGTGAGCCTCTGAGAGGGCAGGAGAAAAGACAATAAAGAAACAGGAAGACTGTGTTTGCCGAAGGCTTGTCCAGCCCTCTGGGTAAGCTAAAGCCGTGGGTGTTTTAATTAAGGTTGTTAGTTGTGCCCAGTAGAACCTTCTGTGCGGTATTTCCATGGTGAGCCTTTGGCTAGCCCCCGGGTATGAGTGTAGAACCAAACAGGAAGCAGGTAGTGGGAGTAAATGGCAGAAAATGAGTTAGGTGGCCAGGAGGATTTCACCCGTAGCTTGGTTACCTGATAGCAAGCCGTAAAGCCAAGTATAACCCAGGATTTGTATTTGTTCACTGAAGCAAACAGAATCAGGTTTACCCAAGGAACCTTCCAGTCTGTTCGGTGGCAGCTCGGATGGGTGAAGCATTAGCAACTCCATGTTGCACGTGTGTGCCCATCTCTGGGTGAAAGTTTTGCGTTCATTTAGCAATCACAACTCTTCCTTGCTTTTTGTTTTTTGTTTTTGAAGTCAAGGGTTTTTTGTTTGTTTTGTTTTGAGACAGGGTCTCTCTATGTAGTCCTGGCTGTCCTGGAACTCTCTGTATAGACCAGGCTGGCCTCAAGGTTCTGCCTGCCTCTGCCTGGCATCTAAGGCGTTCTGAGGGTTTTAATTAGAATACTCTGTTTTCTGGCGGAAGTATTATGGAGCCCAAGCTGTCGTGCGTGGAACTTGAAATCCTCCTGCCTCGGCCTCAGTCTGGAATTACAGGCATGTACCACTGTACCCAGCTCAACCATCAGTCATGCATTTTGAGGATGGATGGTCGCTTCTTCCCACTAAGACATAGAGAACTGAGAATGACTGAAGTTCCAAGTAACCTCCCTTCACACATCCCTTCAAAGAGCCCAGAAGTGCATCCTATGGCTTCGAGCTATCTAACCCTTGCCTGCCTCCTCACTGTGGGTAGAGTCCATGGTAGATGGGAAAGAGGGCTGCATTTATGGTCAAAACTCTCAGTTAAAAGTGCTGCTTCGAGGCAGGCGCATCTCTGTGAGTTCAAGACCAGCCTGGTCTACCAAGCGAGTTCCAGGTCAGGCTCCAGAACAATACAGAGAAACCCTGTCTCGAAAAAAAAATAAACCAAATAACAAAAAAGTGCTGCCTCAAGGTGGTGCACGCCTTTAATCCCAGCACTTGGGAAGCAGGCGGATCTCTGTGAGTTTGAGGCCAACCTGGTCTACAGAGCTAATTCCAGGACAGACAGGGTTATACAGAGAAACCATTTTGATGAGAGAGAGAGAGAGAGAGAGAGAGAGAGAGAGAGAGAGAGAGAGAGAGAGAGAGAGAGAGAGAGAGTTCTTGTCTATTTTACTGTGTCCTGGGTGAGTTACTCAGTTCTTAGTGTGTGTGTGTGTGTGTGTGTGTGTGTGTGTGTGTTTCGAGACAGGGTTTCTCTGTATTGTTTTGGAGGCTGTCCTGGAACTTGCGCTGTAGACCAGGGTGGCCTCGAACTCACAGAGACCCGCCTGCCTCTGCCTCCCGAGTGCTGGGATTAAAAGCGTGCGCCACCAATGCCAGCTACTCAGTTCTTTTCTACAGCAGTTTTCCTATAGGTGAAACAGAAACAGTATCTCCAACCTTCTTCAAGGTTCTCAGTTAAGAGAGTCCGAGGACGCCTGTAGTGAGCCTTGAGTCACACGAGGGGGTTGGAGAGACAGCTCAGTGGTTAAGGACACTTGAAGAGGACCTGAGCTCAGTTCCCAGCACCATGTCAGTCAGCTCACAACTACCTGTAACTCCAATTCCAGGGGACCCAGCACCTCAAACTTCTAATCACACTCACACTCACACACACACACACACACAATTATAATTTTTAGAAAAAGTCATGCTGGGTGGTGGTGATCAACACCTTTAATCCCAGCACTTGGGAGGTGAGGCAGGAGGATCTCTATAGAGGCCAGCCTGGTCTACAGAGTGAGTTCCAGGACAGTCCAAAGTACACAAAGAAACCCTGTCTCAAAACAACAACGAAAGTCATACACAAGAAACCATGTTTGCCAATCAAGAACGGGTTAAACCCTACGTAACTAGATGCTTTCCATCCAGCCGACAGACACTGAGCTGTCTGTCCCTTGGTGCTCCCTTGGTCACACTATCTCAGCCCTTGACTTGTATCTGGTCTTGGTACTGAAGCATTTCCCCTTGGCACAACCTAGAACCGAAAGCACAGCGGCGCTCGGTTGTCAGGGCCGCCGGCGAGCTGCTGGGGTTGAGAGTGGGACTGGACCCTTCCATGACTACAGACAGACTCATTTCCGAAAGAAAACAGAAATTTCTTTTCTTGTCTCTTCTGGTGCTGAGGGTCAGGCGAGCCCGGGCTTTGGGAGCTCTGAGCACAGGCTCCGCCCCTGAGCTCCACCCCTGAGCTCCACCCCAGCCAAGAGAGAGTTTTAAAAGCTCACACTCAGGAGATCTGCAAGAGGCAGCGCCTTCCCCTTAGGAGCCACCACATCAGCTGCTTCAAGAGGCCAGTGTGTGGCCCACGCCCAAACCTGAGGGTCCGCAGGTGAGGGGGTGCCAGGACATGCCTCTCCTTGGGTTAAGACTCACAGGAAAGGGCTCACTGGACACATTTGCAAGTCCTTGTTCCATCTCTACATTTCTTTGGTTTTATTGTTTTTAAAGTGTGCGTGCGTGCGTGCGTGTGCGTGTGCGTGTGCGTGTGTGTGTGTTTGTGCTCACGGTATGGGTTTGTAGACATACAGGTCCTGAGGAGGCCAGTGGCATTGGATTCCCTGGAACTGTAGTTACAGACAGCTGCGAGCTGCTTGACATGGGTGCAGGGAACTGACCTTGGGTCCTCTGGAAGAGCAGCAAGTGTTCAGGCTGCTGGGCCATCTTCTGCCTTGCTCCATTTCTATGGGGAATGAGAGGGCCCAGGGGTTTTCCTTGGGGGTAGGGTTTATACTCTTCGCCTGAAGCTCCTTCGCCCCAGTGTACACGTGGCAATTTTTCTCCCAGAACCCCACCTGATAGTAGCGCCTTACCTCATCTTTGTCAACTAGAGTGCTGGGGTTGGGCCGGGGCTGGTCTTTGAATGAGTAGGAGGCCATCTGCTTCTTCAACAGCTCCAGGAAGTCGGGGGGCTTGTACTGCGGGAGGTCGTTTGGGACTGGGTCGTTTCTCTGCACAAGTGGTATCCTTTTCCTCCCTTCGTTTTTAAAATTGTAGGTTGCTTTCACTGGATTTAATAGCGACTCTTCAATAAAAGTCTTTATGTGGTAAGTGCCAGGTATTGGAGTATTCTGTGGGAAATTGACATGGTTGTAAGATCACTGCGTAGACCTGCGCCTTCCCCTAAAATGCCACCATGTCTATGTGGCATTTGTCTCTAAATTTAAGAATTTTTTAAATCAATTTTAACAAATGTGCAATTTATTTATTTTACATGATTCGGTGTTTTTGTTTGTTTTAATTTCATTTTTGAGACAGGATCTCATTATGTAGTCCTGGCTGGCCTTGAATTCATAGAAATCTGCCTGCCTCTGCCTCCCCAAGTGCTAGGTTAAAGGTGTCGTCAGGGTTTTACTTGCACGTACGTGTGTGGACCACGTGTGTGTCTGGTGCCCACAAAAGTCAGAAAGGGATGTTGGATCCCCTGGGACTGAAGTTATAGACAATGGAGAGTCACCATGTAGAATCTGGGGACTGGACTCAGGTCCTCTGCAAAAGCAACCAGTGCTCTTAACTGCTGAGCCTAACAGACATTTAAAAAAATATTTACTTTCATTCTACACATAAGGGAGTCTTGCCACATTGTGCCCTTAGAATTGTAGTTAAGGCAATGGTGAGCCGCCATGTGGGTGCTGGGAATTGAACTCAGGTCCTCTGGAAGAGCAGCCAGTGATCTTAATCGCTGAGCCACCTCTCCAGCTACCCCCACCCCAAACACTCTTGATAGAAGACTATTTCAAAAGCATTGCTGATTGTTTCCATTCTGGAGCAACTGCTGAACATCTAAAAGCTACCTTAAACTATATTACGGGTGGCCTTTAATCTCAAGACCAGCCTGGTCTACATAATGAGTTCCAGACCAGCTAAGGCTATAGATGAAAACCTGTCTAGGAAAAGAAGAAAGTGGCATGAGGGCTGGCATGTACCACAGTGAACATGTAGAGGCCAGAGGACAAAAAGCCCTTCTACCACGTGGGGCTGGGGATTGAACTCGGGTCCTCAGCCTTAGCGGCAGGCACCATTATCTGCTGAGTCTCCTCACTAGCCCAAAAGTTAATTTGTTGAAAGGTGACAAGGATACAATTGTCATTCTTTAGACTATAGGTTGCAGGCCACTGGGCAAATGCAGAGCAGTTTGGTGGGTAGCTAAAGGCTCCCCTAAAAGCCGGTAGATTCTTTTAAGATTTATTTGTTTGTTTATTGTGCATTGGTGTTTTCCCTGCATGTATGTCTGTGAGGGTGTTGGCTCCCCCAGAACTGGAGTTATAGACAGTTGTGAGCCGCCATGTGGGTGCTGGGAATAGAACCCTGGTCCTCTGGAAGAGCAGCCAGTGCTCTTAACCACTGAGTCATCTCTCCAGCCTCTTTTAACTAATTTTTTATTTTATTTAAATAGTTTATTTTAGACGTGGGAATGATGTGTCTAAGGAGCTTTGAGAGTGAGGTGAAATGTAATACCAGCCTCAGGATGAGGCTGGACTGGTACAGCACATGGTCTGGAGACCAAGAAGAGGTTTGGTACTTCAAATCGTGGCCACACTGTGCTACGTGCCTGAATCTGAGGTTTCAGTCCCTACTGTTCTGTGGCTGTCTTTCAAGGTCTGCCCGTTTCTCCTGTTAAGACGAATTCAATTGGAATTTGCCCTATCGTTGAAGCGTTTTGATAGAAAGCGTCTGTAATACAGAAACTGCCCCTTGAGAGAGTGAACTGGCCATTCACCATTCCCTTGTCTTTATGTCCTTTATGTATACTGACCACCCGTGCTGGCTAGTCTTGAGTCAACTTGACAGAAGCTCTAGTTATCTGAAAGGAGGGATCCTCAACTGAGAAAATTCCTACATAAGATCCAGCTGTGAGGCATTTTCTTAGTGAGTGATTGACTGGGGAGGGCCCAGCCCATTGTGGGGGGCACCATCCCTGGGCAGGTAGTCCTGGATTCTATAAGAAAGCAGGCTGAGCAAGCCATGAGGAGCAGGGCAGTAAGCAGCACCCTCCATGCCCTCTGCATCAGCTCCTGCCTCCAGGTTCCTGTCCTCTTTGAACTCCTGTCCTGACTTCCCTCAGTGATGGACCTGGAAGTGTAAGCTGAACAAACCCTTTCCTCTCCAAGTTGCTTTTGGTCATGGAGTTTCCTCACAGCAGTGGTAACTAAGCCTCCATGTTAGCAAACTGACTTCTCTGCCGTAAGTGATAAAAATCTGAAGCCAGATCCCCTTCCACAAAAGATGTGACAGAGACCGTAAGGTCGATTATGATGGGCCCAGTAAAGGACCCAGAACCCTAGTTCTAAAACCTCACTAAGTTCAACACTTAAAGCTCGTTTCTCGTTCATATGCTAATCCTAAAATTACAAGCGGGAAACATAACCTATGTAGATCCAGACAAACAGTTTTCTCACAGTTAAGTGTTGCCAACTTAAAAGAGAAGACTGGTTAAAACCTTAACAGGAACGAAAGAACTTAAATGGGAAGGAGTGGGAATATACACACCGTTAATGTAACCCTCCACCATCCTTCTCTATCAAGAGTTGAACTCTTCCGGATCTGTTTCTATGAGCAAACACAAAATCTGCTTACTTGTTTAGAAGGTGATCTCTTGAAACTATATATGACGTATAAAATATTTACTCGAAGAGCCTCTACCAAACCAATTAGCTGTCATGAAAATGAAAGGTACATGATGATACACTTTGCCCATACTATTTCCTTCAAGTGTTAAGCTATTACGTGATTTTAAGATTCTCAAATCCCTTTGGTGAAATTAAAATAAGCATCCCTATCTCACAGAGACGTTCGAAGAACAACAGGTCACAGCTCTTTTGCCCAGCAGCTAAACAGGGAAAGTTGCTCAACCAATCTTCATGTAGTATGCTTTCTCACAGAAATATAAAAGCATGTGGAGGGGTGGTGGTGCATACCTTTAACCAGGGAGACAGATGCAGGTGGATCCCTGTGAGTTCTAGGCCAGCCTGGTCCACACAGTGAACTCCAGGCCAGCCAGGGGGTACATAGGGAGACCCTGTCTCGAGAGAAGGGGGGGCAGGAGAGGGAGACACACACCCACAACCACAGTTATCAAGTCATTGCTCAGGAAATGGTAGGTTTTATGTTTAACATCTCATCTGCCAAGTTAAGAGCAGATGGTTTGGGCATGCCTCAGTTTCCAATGGGGTTCTTGTCTTCACAGGAAACACTCATTCTACAAGCACTTAAGGTGAGTCTGAGTTTGCTTCAGGCCCACTGTTCCACAGAACCCAGCTGTTTGTAATAATATTCATTATGAAATATGGTTATCTCGAGCAAGAACGATTCCACAAGTTCTATAGTAGTTATGAAACATGTACATTTGTCTAAAAGTCAAAACAGTCCCCGAGGTTTGACACGCCTTGCTATACATCCGAATCCCCGTGCTTGGTATGCCCTGCTACTCATTGGATTCAAGCTCTCTCCACCCACCCTTTTTTATAAATTCCGGTTGTTTTTCAGTTGCTCATTTTTGCAGCCACAAAAAGTCCTCAGGCAGGTCAAACAGGTTTCCCACATCTCCCTCCAAAGCGGAGAAGTGAGGCAGCAGGGAGGGAAATGGGACCAGTCCGGAGAAAGTTGTCCGGCTGGCTGAGGCGAGTGATCTATGATCCCACCGTCTATCGTTTTAAATTAACTGTAAAGGAGAAGATAAATGATAGGCTAAGCACCCTCCCCAAACTTATTGTTTAAAGTTCTCAAGTAGGAGGCAGGGCAGAACATGTCTCCGTTCGTTTCTTTAACAGAGAGAAAGGGCAGGAAATCTAATCGCTCTACTGAAGCAAGTAGTTGGGGGAAAATAAAAAAAAATTTAAAAAAAAAGAGAAAAGGATGGAGAGAGAAGGTAAAGGAGGCAGGAGAAAAAAAGAAACCCAATCACAATCAAATAAACGGAGGAAAATCCGTTGCGGGGCCCGATAAGTCCTAAGCAGGGATCAGGCCTGGGAGTAAGGACTCGGAAAGGCACCGGGGTCGGCGAGACGAGGCAGCGGGAGTGGGGGAGGGGGGCAAGGGCGGGCTCCCCTACCGAGGTCGTGACGAGCGACTCTCCGCGTCCCAGGTTTTCTCTCGGTACTGCGGAGGGGTGGTTGATGGATGCGGGGGCTGGCTCGTCCATTGCGACCTCCTCTCTCCCCAGGCCCGGGCTGGCAGCCGGTTGCTAGGAGCCCCGGCCACCCGCCGATTCTGAGTCTGCGCGTGTGAAAGACCAGTGCAGAGTCCTGCCGGTCACCTCCACTGTTGGGGACAGGGAAGTGATGCCCTGGCCCGGCCCCTGCGAAGCTGACTCGGTGGGCATCCTTAGAGACGGTCACGTGTGTGTGTCATAAAGTATGGGGACTATGAAGTTGCCCGAGTTCATGGGTGTGTGTGTGTGTGTGTGCGCATGGGCAGGCTTGGCCACACCTGATGGCCCCCGCAACTTCCACCATTCCCTCACAAACTGCCCCAGCCCCACATCCTAGAAAGGAAACCGGTAGGTGCAGTTAGCTTTAAGGCGGAGTTCTCCCTTGACATCCACTGCCAGGGTGGGGTGGGGGCCATGCGGAACACCAGCTGTGGGAGCAGCCACCCATCTCTTCTGTAAGCCCTTTGCCCTCGGGCCTCTCGTAGCTTCTCAACCTACGAAGATTACTTCTAAAGGCGGCTTTTCAACCTTAATTCCTTTGCTGGAGGACCTACTGTGTTCCTCACATGTATTACATTTCGGGTAACCCTCACAGCAATGCAGAAAAGCAGGTGTTAAAGTTAGCTCCATCTGGAGAATGACGGCTTCCCCAGACAGTGACACCATCTCACTGAGGCGGAATTCAAAACCCGATCCACTGTCTTCAACAGCTTGAGGTTTGTTTCCCATCACCAACTTTCAAGAGTGAACTCTGTTGTTTGTCTCCTAAAAGTCACCTTAATGTGGGCTTGGAGACATGGCTCCACAGCTAAGAGCACTCTGCTTTTCCAGAGGACCCGAGTTCGGTTCCCAGCACCCACAGGGTAGTTCACAGCCATCTTGTGACTCCAGTTCCAGGACATCCACACCTTCTGAACCCTGCAGGCAGCAGGCACATACACATAAAATAAACATTTTTCAAAAAAAAAAATCTCAGGGCCGGGAGGGCTCTGAGGGAGCCTCTGAGACTGCAAACCTCATGATCTGAGTTTAATACCCTTGGGACCTACATGGAGAGCAGAAAAAAGTTGTCCTGGAACCTCTGCCTAAAAACAAAATCGGAACTCAAGAGGAACTAAGTATTTGAAAAAGCAGTTATATCTCAGTAGCAATTTATCTTAACAGTGGGGCCTTTCAGAAATTGATGTTCACGACTGAAGAGACTGCTCAGAAGTTAAGAGCACCGGCTGCTCTCCCAGAGAACCTGGGTTCCATTCCCGTTCTGGGGATATGGCCTCCCTGGAACCAGGCATAACATTCAAACTACATGGGGAGGCAATACACCCACATACATATGTTTTCAAATGTTCCTGAAACATCCTGTGATTTTAAAATGAAAATTGATTTTAATCCCAGGACAGGAACTAAAAAAAAACTTGAGTTTTAAGATTTGCTTCTGTGTGTGTGTGTGTGTGTGTGTGTGTGTGTGTGTGTGTGTGACATTGTGACCATAGCACACATGTGAGGACACCTTTGTGACATCCACGTGGGTTCTGGGTTTTAGCTCAGCAGGCTCAGGTGACCAGCCTGCTTTTCTTGCTGCACAGCAGGCGTCTCCAACTCCTCGGAAACTGCTGGTAATCTGGGAAACTAGGATTTCATCTAATTTCTCCACAATCCGGGGTTTCTTCTCTTCAGTCTCCTGCAGCCCAGGCCTCCACTTCTCGCCAAGGTTATAGACATTCACACTTGGCCTCAATTTATGACTTTTTAAAAGTACCATAAACCAAGTTTAAAATGAGTGGAAATTACATGGTTAAGATGGAAATAAATGTTTAAGTTCTCAAATGTAACAGGTTAATCAAGTGCACCCCTGTGTTCATTTCACTTTCTTATTTTGGCTGAGGCTGTAAAATAAAACTGGCTCAGTAGACTAGGGACTGAGACCCTAGAGACTGAATATGAAGGTACAGAGAAGTCCAGAAACCCACACGAGAAGAAGGGAACATTCAGATGAAAGGGTAGTTAACCTCAAAAATAGAAACACCACGGGTCAATGATTTCAAGGACTTTTACCCATAAAACGAACTGAATATAACTAAGAAAACAGCTGGGGTTGGGCCAAAGTTCACTTGCAGAGTTCTTGGCTGGCATGTGCCAGCCCTCCAGTCGCGTAAGCACCACACAGCTGGGGTGTGGGGGCATCCTAGTGTTTGGGAGGTGGAGAGAGGAGGGTGACAACTTCAGGGGGGAAGCTGGAAGAGTTAGAGGCCTGGGGCATATGAGGAAGTCTGAAAAGGAAAACAAAAAACAAAGCTACCACCATTGTATGAGATCCCGAGTTCTTTTCTGGTTAACAATAGGTTTTAAGGCAGAACCACAAGATGGTCAGTGCTCAATAATGCCTGTTATCCATCAGACCTCCAAAAATGCTTTTACTAAATTTCATGGGGAAACACATTACTTTCCAAGGATAATCTTCAACTCTGAAGGCTAAAGAGTGACTCCAAGTTATGCCAAATACCTCAGAATGCTTTGAAAGCAACCTTAAAAAACCTAAAATGTATACACAATTAAAAATATGTCTAGAAATAGGGTTGCATTCTTAGCAACAAAATCCAATACAACCAGTTTCCCTTTTTAAAGTTAGACTAACCCAATTTTAACTAGCCTCCCATGACAGCTTTTAAAATTCCTATTACTAAAAACTGCTGTCCAATGAATTTAAGAATGTCAAATTGAAAATCAATACCATAAATGGTTAAACACAACATCCTGACACAAAAGTGATTTCCCAGACCTGAGTTGGCTCAGTGTTTGGGACACTTGATGCTCTTGCAGATAACCCAGTTCAGTTCCTAGCACCCACATGGCAGTTAACTGTTAACTCCAGTTCCAGGGGACCTGACGCCTCCTTCTGGCCTCCATGGGTACTGCATGCACACGATTCATACACTCATACAATTCTTTTTTTCTAAGTGCTTTACTGGCAGAAACCTGAGAGCAAACACATGACAAATAGTACTAAAGAATTAACTACTACCATAATCCTGCTAAACTAAAACTAGTAACAAGGGTTCAGATGATTGCTTACTGAGTACACCAGACATGGTAGCACATACCTGTAATTTCAATTTCAGCACTGAGAAGGCAAAGGCAGAATTGCTGCCAAGTCTGAGTCCAGCCAACACACACACACACATACACACACGGTATTCTCCCTTTAATCTTAATCTTGGCTATCTGTATCTTGGTTTTAATTTATTTGAACTTCCAGATTGTCAGAAAAATACTGTAATTGCCTGTTGCCCTTTTGCAGCAGCACCTGGTTTAACATGGCTGACTACACGGAGAGAATCACTATTTCACTGGACATTTTCCAAAGTTACAAACCATGAGGGCATCCTACAGGTAAGTTAACTGGAGCTCGGATACAGACCTGAAAATCATTCAGGGTGTCAACAGGATTGCAACAAAATGTGAAAGCCGTTTAATACCTTGGAAAGAATGTTCCAGTCAGAAACCCTGCTTGAGCCTTTAAAACTACCACCCAATGGAAGGGCCTAGAAATAGATACCTATTTCCTCAAAGCTCTCCCCTGAGGAACAGGACCAGCAGTCAGCAGTGTGCCTAACTTCTCTCCCTCCATATCTCTATGCCACAAGGGCCTACACCCCACTGTGTAATGGACTACCACTTTCTGGGGCAGGCTCAAAACTTGTGGGCCACAAATATCAGTAACAACTTTTGTGTTTCAATCTTTGCTATGGAATTAAATATTTAAGAGGGAGTTAGAACAAGAAAAAACTTGATAACCATGTCTTGAACTTACAAAGCAATGGGAGAAGCAAGCAAAGCCTAAAGAATGGCTTAGTTAACTGCTTATCTTTTTGGTAGAAGTGCTGCAAGCAGATAAACACACCTGAAAGTTCTCTCTACTGATAAATTAAGAAACAAAGGTAAATCATAGTATCCTCTCATTAGCTCCTAACAAAGTTGCAACTATTCAAAAGGGAGGAAGAAAGGCTGTAAAATTATTTGGTTCAGGACTTGGTGCTCTTGCAGAGGACCCAGGTTTGGTTCCCAGCACCCACATGGTGGTGCACATCAAGTGTGACTCCAGTTCTGGGAGTCTGGTGCTGTCTTCTGACTACTAGGCACTAGGCACACATGGTGCACATACATGCAGGCAAAATCATCACACATAAATTCAAAATTTTCAAATAAAAAAATGGTAAACACTGAATGTGTGTGTGTGTGCCAATTCCTTACAAAATGTTCATTTATGAAATGCTTTTCTTTTTTTCTTCTTGGAAACAGTCTCAACTGGAGTCTGGGCTGGCCCGGGACTAACATGGCCCCTGCACGCAGAGTTGGGATTAAAGGAGTGCACCACACCAGGTCATAATCTAAGAGTAAAACAGGCAGGAAGTTCCTAGCAGGAGTCCGTCTCAAAAGACCACAGCTGTCCCAGAATCATTACACCAAAAGGTATATTAAATCACTCAGATTCAGAGCAACAATTGGGTAAATTGTAATTTTTTTTATTGGAAAACAAATATACAACTTGGAATGGATTTGAGGCAAATTGTGCCATAAGCAGATTTTCTTTAAGTGGCTAAACAAAGTTTAAAAAGCAAGTAACAATAAAAGAAAATGTTTCTGGTACAATACCAGCAGTACAAAAAAATAGTGTACGAGTACCTGGATAAAACACCCGTTTTGCAATAGTGCAACTTTTAAGTACATATTGTTGACTGTCCACAGTCCACGCAGAGTTACAACTCCACACTTCAACAACAACATGCTGACAGTTCCTAAAAACTACTTTTAAAAAAGGCATAACCCAGATGTTCCCTCATTTGACCAACTCCATCTAAGTTTAGATGTGCAGAAGGGCTTGGATATATCCAGAGTAAGCCACATGCAACATGTTACTTCATCAATTCTCTAAAATAAGGTTTGAGGACAATGACAGAAGATAAGGGGAGAAAACATGGAGGAATCAAGTCCTAATTACTATACATGCATATTTTTTTGACAGTAGGGGAAACCTTTTACAGATAAGTTACAAACAAAGAAAAGGCAAATAAACAATTTTGTACAAGAAATTTAACACATTCTGTACAATGTCTTCACTTTGCTGTCATCATTTGTACAAACTCTGAAAAAATAAGAAACACAAAATTATGAGTCAATGACAAAAGCAATCATAATCACTACACTCTGTATTTTCTAGTCCTTTTCTGGAACTATACAGTAACAGGAAAGTCAGTTTATGGCCAAAGATGGAACTTCACTATATTTGGGATCCTTAAACAAGAGCCACTTAAGTTGGAGCTGCAGGTACTGCTCACTGGTGGAATGCTTGCCTAGACTGTAGGTCCAAGCTCATCCCCAGCAACATGATAGGAAAACAATCTTGGCTTAGTTTGAACTTGAATTTTTTCTCTGTTGTTGGGTTAGCAGTCCAAATTGTAACTTCAGTACATCAACTAAGTTTTATAAGGTTAAATTTTATGCTACTTGCAACTGTTCTGTCATGAAAACTACAAGTGAAAAAGTAAAAGGCAAAAATTCCCTAGACTCCTTTCCATGTCTAAAGCCCTGCTCCCTGCAATGGGCACCCAAGTTCTGAGTAGCCTCAGATAAGCTGAAATTCAAACAGTTCCAGACAGGAGTCAGAAAGAAAAACAGAACCTCCTCAGATACATTCAAAGTCTACTTTATTTTAGGGAATCCACGGGAAGATTTGAAACTCTCCAAATTATCCCTCCACCTTCTACAGAAACTGTTCAGTTTCATTCAAATGTTAATACCTTAGTAAAATGTCTTCCAGGTGCAGGTATAGAACTGACATTCAAAGTTCTTAGTTAAGTGCTTTAGTCTTGTTGGCACATTTTAAATGACCAAAGCCTAGTGAGAACTCTGTTAGCACCCACATTTTGGGAGGGAAAGACCACTGCTTCTCAGCTGTGACTGTGACTCACCTTCATAGTTTACCTGACCATCACCATCGATGTCCGCTTCCCTGATCATCTCATCGACCTCTTCATCTGTCAGCTTCTCTCCGAGGTTTGTCATCACATGGCGAAGCTCTGCTGCACTAATGTAGCCATTGCCATCCTACAAAAGAGCGGGACACAACGTCTGAGTAATATCTGAACACTATCAACCAACAACTCCATATTAGAAAATCACATAAAGTGGAGGCAGTGGATCTCAGAGTGAGGTCCAGGACAGACAGGGCTACACAGAGAAACCCCGCTTCTGAAGGGAGGGCAGGGATATTCACATAAAGTGAAGAGAATCCACACTTGGGCGATCTACAGATGTCACTGAGTAGGATGTCCCTATATTCCAAAGGCACATACACAATGGATCCTTTTCTGCAAGAGCCATGACTCAGAAACCTAAGTCTACACGGGTTCTTAAGAGCAGTTTCAGCTGTCAGAAACGCTGTCTCCAAAAAATACAGGTGCGTCCCATTAGCTCCATTTCATTCTCTACAGTCCTTGCATTTACCTTATCAAACACACGGAATGCTTCTCTGATTTCCTCTTCACTGTCTGTATCTTTCATTTTTCTTGCCATCATTGTTAGAAATTCAGGGAAGTCAATTGTGCCATTACCTGAAAATCATTTGTACAAACATGAAATAGAACGTAAACCCCTCTTCGACATACCCTCCAACTGCCCCCACAACTGAAGACTTACCATCTGCATCTACTTCATTAATCATGTCCTGTAGCTCTGCTTCTGTGGGGTTCTGCCCAAGAGACCTCATCACAGTGCCCAGTTCCTTTGTTGTTATAGTCCCATCACCATCCTTGTCAAATAGTGAAAAGGCTTCTTTGAATTCTGTCAGAAAGACAAAAAAAAAAAAATCCAAACATGCAGAATAACAATTAAAAAACTACCCCATAATATGTACTAACTCATCAGGTGTTGGTGATAGTGGTGCACACATTTAATCCCAACAGTTGGCAGGCAGGCAGTAGGTGGATCTCTGTGAGTTCAAGGCCAGTTTGGTCTACAAATCAAGTTCCAGGACAACCATGACTGTTTACACAGAGAAACCCTGTCTCAAAAAAACAAACTAACAAAGTAAGATGCACCAACCCTTCAAGAAAGCAAAATATACAGCATTTTGAATGGAGCTTTGATTCCTAGTAAGTTAGGAGGAAAAACCTTGTGATACTCTGTCAAAATCTTTGGTAAACCAATCCACTGTGTTCATACTCAGCTACCAGAGTTTTAAAACAGCAGGGAATTCAATACACAGACAGATGTTTAGGTTATGTCAAAGGTTAAAGCTTAAAAGTCAACAAAATGTTTAAGAATTGGTATAAGGTAACACTTGTCTTTCCAATTTGTACTTTCCAATTCTGTTTCAGTCTCTCTGACTGTCCACAGACATAAAATTTCAAATTTTATAAGCATTTTCTCTTTAAATTCAAAGCAAGAACTTCTGGAGAAAATTAAATGGGTCAGTTTTGTAACAACAAGAAAGGATTATCATCAAATGTTAATGAGCCAATCAGGTTGGAGAGATGACTTGGCAATTAAGAGCACTCACCTAGGACACAGGTTAAATTCCCAGCACTCACAACTGTCTGTAATCCTAGTTCCAGGGAACCTGACACCCTAACAGACATACATGCAGGCCAAATAACAATGCACACAAAGTAAAACAAACAAAAAAAAAGTCAATCAAGCTATCAATGTCCACTTCAATCTAAGTGGAATATTATGAAGAACAAAGGCAATTTTGAATAGAAAACTTCAAGCTTACAAAGTACTTCAAAGACTTTAAGATCTTAGAAATTGTAGTTATGTTCCTTCCAATTCAAACTTGTATCATAAAACGTATGGAGCAACAATTTTATCTTCAGGTAGCGAAATTAAGAAATTAAAGAGGGTACTCCCAAGGTCACACCAATGCACAGTAACAAATCTACTAGCACAGTATTTTCTAAACGGATTAGACTATCAGCAAACAAGGAGTTTCTAAGTTCATGAGCCACCAAAAACTCTGTTATGTGACAATGTGTATCTGACATGTTTAAGAAACGGTCTATCTCTGTTCCAATTTATACTTTCCAATTGTATTTCATCATCTCTAGACCCACCTTTATCTCCACTGTCCACTGACATACAAGTATGCTCATAATATAAAATTTCAAATTTTACAATCATTTTAAGTTAGGGCACCACGACTCATATATGAAACCCGTTATTGATAGTACTTATAGCACAAATTCACCAGTTGAAAACTTTCGCTTAAATTGACTCATCCAAATGAGGCCAACGTTCAAAACTCTCTTGGCTTCCAGAAGAGTATTTTGATTTTCTTCCCACCTTACATTAACAAGGCTCTGGTTTTTGTCTGTTTTTATGGTCCAATGTTGCCAGATTTATCCTTTTAATCTCTGGTCACTTATCTATGCCCACTTACAGTGAAGACCTGCACCCACTCACCTCTCTGACTACCCAATAAAACAGCTTCCCTTTGGCTAAGTTCAAGCAGGATATGTAATGAATAAACTCTATAATCCTCAGCAGCTCCTGGGAAGTCACTTTAACTGGTCCCCAAAGCCTATGTAAGTTGTAGTAAATGCTACTGACTCTTTTTTCCACTTCTGCAACCAATATTTTGGCTCAACACTCCTCTCATCTTTTGCTTATACGATTAAAACTGCCTGATAACTGGGTTCTTTCGTGAAAATCACCAGATACCATGACCTTTTTGAAAAGGATGTTACTCTCCTCAGCATAAAACCATTGTTTAGCTTTTAAAAAAAAGATTTATTTTTTATTATGTATATAGTGTTCTGCCTGCATATCAGAAGAGGGCACCAGATCTCATTATGGATGGTTGTGAGCCACCATGTGGTTGCTGGGAATTGAACTCAGGACCTCTGGAAGAGCAGTCAGTTCAGTGCTCTTAACCTCTGAGCCATCTCTCCAACCCCTAGCTTTTTATTTGGATTATAAATGAGTCAGTGATGCCTAGTTAGCCGCTAAAGTCTCTCCAGTATATACAGTTCTAGTTCATTTAAATATGGCTTATTTTCCTGAGGAACTCCTCTATTATCAACCAGAAGCTTAACACAGTACTAACCTAGATCAACCTTAAAACCTATCAGCGTGTTCCTCACCTACAAACAGGATTTGATGAAGTCTGTCTAATTCACTAAATTCACATCCTTTTTAAGTATCTTTTCACAAACAAGGTATCTAGAAACAATCAGTGTAAGCGCATAGCCTAGTCTATCACCTACTAAATTATTAAAGATTGAAGTATTTAGAATTATGTATTCATTTATATTGCATTTTCTATCCTCATACACCCGATCGTAAATACCTTTTAAGTGCATAAACTCCCAATGTTATGATGCAACAATCAAGCTATTACTATATGGTTTAAGTAAGCTAAACTGTAGGAAACAGATGGCTTAAGTGTATGTATCCTAAATCTCAAAGGTCTAAAACATCCATAGGCCAGGCCACAGTGGTGTCTACCTGTAATTCCAGCACTGGGGAGACTGGGACAGGATGATCATGAACTAGATAGAGGCCAGCTGGGGCCTTGTTTCCAACAAACCAACAAAGAAAAACTATTACTCTTGTTATTCTTTTGATTTACACACACAATAAAGAAACTAATGATATTACTTAAAGGCCCAATTTATAATTCATATACTAAAGGCTCTCTGGTTCTCTCTTGTTTCTTCTAGACAGGGTTTCTGTGTAGTTTGGCTGTCCTAGAACTCATTCTGTAGACCAGGCTGACATCACCAGAGATCTGTCTGTCTCTGACTCCTGAGTGTTATGATTAAAGGCATGTGCTTTTGTTGTTAATATTTGAAAGCTTCTTAAAAAAAATTTTCTGAGCACCGGTGTTTCAGCTACATGATGGTGTTGGATCCCCTGGAACTGTAGTTACAGTTGTGAGCTGCCATGTGGATGCTGGGTATTAAACCCAGGTCCTCTAGAAGAGCAGCCTTAATCATTTAACCCTTAACCACTGAGCCATCTCTCCAGCCAAGACTTTTTTTTTTGCTAAAGACTCAAAGCTATGAACAGCTCCTTTGAGATCTACCTCAAAATATCTGCCTTCCATCCATCTGTCTTTACAGTTCACTTGCTTTTCAAAACTAGCAGTCTGTACACACAGAAGCATTTTATTAAGAATGTTGTTTTAATCAAATCTGGACCTTAAAGTTTAAGACTGAGGTAGATTTCATAAAACCAACAAAAAAACAAAAACAAAAACCCACCTCTTCCTACCAGTCTTTCAAATGTCAAACAATAAAGTGCAGACAGAGTTGTAACAAAATTAACTGGTTATTGATGTCACACTGGAGTGGGGTATTCTTTAATAAAGCAATACAAATTTTAGTAATTGTTTTACCTAAACAAGAAGTTTTTTTCTAGACCAAGTAATTTACTGTTAGAATTTCTAAACAAATCTGTAGTAGTGATTATTACAGTATGAGGATAAAAATAGCTTCAACTGTTCACACAATGTTGCATTATATGTTTCCAGCTGGTCAACATTTCTTTCTGGAAGGACAAGTAGACGTTAGACTCCAGAATATTATTATTGTCCACCAGTAATCTATCAGTTATGAGAAGAAAATATTGTGCTTCTAAAAACAGACCTTGAACTTTAGGAGGAAGGACCTTGGTAATACTAGTACTACTGGGATTCTATACAGTGTTCTGTATTCTTTTGGTGTTACCAAATTTATCCTTTCAAAAACTATTTAGTACCTAACACATGACAGGCACTAGGCTTTAAAAACCAGTAAGTCCAATAGCTCCTGGCTTTATCTTCATAAGGTTTTGGTTTTTCTATACTAAAAAGTTCAGTAGAACTCAAGTAAAAACAATGGACTTAAAATCTGTAGAACAGAAAAGGGTAGGACAGAAAGAACTGATTCCCAGCCCCCACTCCTTTTATAAAGCCAACTTTAGGATAGAAGCTATCAACTACGTAGTTTAAGCTGACCTCAAAACTTGTGAGCCCCTTGCTTCAGTTCTCAAAAGTGTTGGGATTACAGGCATATGTACACCATAACCTCAGCCAGAACTTACATCGAAGGACAATTTTTTATATAAAAAAAAAAGCCACAAGTCATTGAAGACTATATCCTATTACATTGACCAGATACAAAAAGCTTTTAAAAGAACTATATATCTAGAAGGACCAAATATGGTAGAAACCTTAATACATTCTCTCTCTCTCCTAAAATGTCTGTTGTGAGGAGGGACCAATACATTTGACCAGGAATAAAGGGCAAATACATAAGACAGTTTCAGACAGCAAGTATTAGCCCAAGTCAGTCCCCCATAGGGGGAAAAATACATGAAAACAGCTAAGAAAAAAAAACCTGGTAATTTAATGGTGTAACTAAGGTTGTAGTTGTTTTAGCATACATATGTATGGCTGTGACTACTTAACAGCATAACAAAATGATACAACTCAAAAGTCAAAGCTCTGCCTTACTGCTTCAATATACACAACATATATATATTTATCAACCTGCAAAAGCAAATCCTAGATTTAAATTATATATTAAGCAACTTGAAAACCTATTTAAATTTGGTCTTTAATTTAGTAATGTTTTACTTTCTATAGCCATCAAATTAACGGATGATGGATATTTGAGGACTAGTGATTTTTAATAGCTGCCAGGTCTCTGTACATACAGAAGTGGTAGATTTAAATGGGTGATGTAGTTGAGCTTTACCACACTCAGGTAGTAGAGCATGCTAGAGCATTCAGGAGGGGAAGGTAGATGATCATAAATTCCAGCCCGTCCTTCATAAATGCTCAAGACCCACCTGAGCAACAGTTAAACTGTCTCAAAAATCCACGTGCAGGGATATAACCCAGTGCTAGATAGAGCACTTGGCTGGCACGCAGAAGGCCCAGGGTCAATTCCCAGCACCAGAAGGGGAGTCAGCAAACTGCCACTGCTTCCTGGGAACACTGAAACAGTTGAATTAGACACATTCTCTGAGGCCAAGCATAGTGGGGATGCCCAAGATCCCTACATTCAGGGTTCAAGTCCAGTCAGTACCTCTTAACAGGACCTTGTTCTCAGAAACAGAGAAAGAACACAACTGGCAAGCTTCCACATTTCAGAATTAGCAAGTCATCTCAAGATAACAGAATAAAACTAAAAGTTCTGCTGGCAGTTAAACAGTACAGCATAAAGACAAATGCATTTATTTCTTCCAAAGTTTTTTTTCAATAGCTGTCACAACTTTTAAAGTCAAAATTCAAAATACTACAGTGACATTTGTAAGAAAGCTAGTTACAAAATCTGAAAAGAAACCAGAACACCAGTGACATTAGTTAAGTCTTTTTCTAGGGAAATGGTTGCTCACCATCAATTATACAGACTGAATAATGCTTATCTGAAATTCGTGGGACCAGAAATGTTTCAAAACACAAAAGTATTTCATGTGTCATATACACCTTTATAATACACAACCAGAAATCCATTTTTATACAGTAAAATTTTTGTTGTCCAAGCATTCTGACCACAACCCATCTGTGTATGAGGTAGAATGCCACTCTTTTATTAATGGTGTCAAGTTAGCACAAGTTTGGATTTTGTAGAGATTAGGGATTGCTTAATCTGTATATAGTCCCAAATGTAAAACATCAACTAATTTAAAGTCAGGTTAAATTCAATGTTTATTTTTCTGTATTTCAATTTAACTTAATACACACACACAGTCCCCCCTTTTGTTATGGTAACTGATTTGAAATTGCATGCCTTTTGGATGGTAGTAAAAAAAACAAAAAATAAAACCACCACCACGTTGTATATATCTTATTTTTTTATTTTTATCATTTTTTATTTTAATTTTAAATAGCTTGTTTTACATGTCAATCCCAGTTCCCTCTCCCTCCCCTGTATATGTCTTATTTTTGCTCTCCCTCTCTATACACATACCACACACCATACACTCCTACCTGTCAAAGCAGGTTCAATTACTGCATTTATACTACATTCAATTTGTCACCATTCATGACATACATCAAAGTCAATTATTTCATTTAGGGATCTCGAGTTTTCTTATTCAATTTATAGTTAGCCCCAAAGGATATAACCCAGTAAGGGTAGGGTATGTCTCACCTGCAATCTGCTCTTCAGTCAGTTGGTCAGCCTACAGAGAGATCAGAAAGGTGGGTTAATGACTTACAAGTATGTAGGTCAGCAGTCACAGAAACAAGTTTTAACACTTAAGGTTCATGATGTGCTATGAGCTGCATTCAGTTCTATGATCCTAGAACACAATGGGTAGGCAGAATGTGTCCATATTGGTTTAACCTTACAGCTAAGCAAGCCTGGCCCCAAGATTATGCCAAATACCTCAGAATGACTTGAAAACTTTTAAAAACCTAAAACATATATACACAATAAGAATATATCTAGAAATATTAGAACATTTAAGGTTCTTATTTTAAGCAAGAAAAACCTATATAAAACCAGTTTCCTTTTTCAATTAGACACGCCCCCCCCCCATTTTGGGGACAGGTTTACTTTATGTGTATGCAGCCTTGGCTGTCCTGGAACTAGTTCTGCAGACCAGATTGGCCTCGACTAAGATCTGCCTGCCTCTGGCTCCGCAGTGCTGACATGCACCATCTGGTACAGACTACCCAAATTTAAAATCTAATTACTAAAAATTGCCATCCAATGATTTAAGAATCTCAAACTCAAAAACCACTACCATAAATGGTTAAACACAACATCCTGTCACAAAATGTATTTCCCAAACCTAATGGAGGAAGAGGTGAGAAGCACCAGGCACTTTTACTACTTACCTGACTGACAGGCAAATGCAAAGAACCTAGGACTCTAAACAAAACACACAGGCTTCTTGTTGTTACAGCCTCCAGCTGTAAATATTCCACTGCTCAAATATATGCACGTCTAACACCTGGTATGTGGTCCTGGGAGTCACTGCCAAACTACTGCTAATTTAAAGTCCCACCAAGAAGCCAGGCTATGGTGGTGCATGGCCTTAATCTCAGTGCTTGAGAGGCAGAGGTAGGAGATCTCTGAGTTCTGGTCAGTCTGGTCTACTTAGTGAGACCCTGTCTGGAAAAAAACATAAATAAAAATTCCTTCATGGGGTTAACTCATGATTACTCCATTATCTTGTTGGGGGAAGAAAACAGCCTGATCCACCATGCTTTAAGTGAACATATCCACGGAGAAGGGTTGAGCCTTTGTATGGAATGGCCTCACATTTCTCTAGGGCACAGCATAAGGATTTGAAAGGGAATCCAAAAGACAAATTTTCCCCCTAAGCAATTTTGATTTGATTCATGGCAGCATGGTCATTAGTTGAAGGCCAGGCTAGGCTACTCAGCAAGATCTTAATTTCAAAAGCAACATTCAATTTAACCACAATATAAATTGAGTTAATTTATTTCTCCTTAAAAAACAAAACAAGGAAGAGCTAGGGATGTAGGCTCATCAATATAGTGTTTGCCAAGCAGGTTAGGTCCTGGGTTCAGTGCCTAGTATTAAGGAGAGAAAAAAAGTGTGTGTGTGTGGGGGGGGTAATGGAGTTACTTGACTTAAAATTGAAATGCCATCAATTATAAGATTCTAAGATTTTAAAAAAATGTATTTCCCTCAAAGTACCAATCCTTCACCACTTGGTTCTATAAGCTATGGACGTAACTCAACCTCTCACAGGGAATTTCATCTACAACACCAACCATATAGCTAATGATTAGCTATCCATGCATATAAATTAACCAAACAACTCACAATTTCCATACAGGAGAGCCTTTTCCAGCTAAACTCACTATGCTCCACACTGACTTTAAGCAATGAAAATTTACTTGCATAAACTGAAACCAAAAAGTACGAGTAGCACCCTAGAAACAAAATGAGGCATGTGAAGTCAACCGAAATTATTTTAAGCCTAAAAATGTTAAGCTTAAATGTGTAACAGGCATTGTAGTATGTGGAAATCGGAAGGAATGCATGCTATGAATTAGTGCAGGAAAGCAGCCAGTGACTACACGATTTTATTTGCAATGCATTGGGTGGGGGGGTATGTGCACACATAAAAGATAAGGTCTCAGGGAGACAACACTAGCTACAAATCAATCTTCTAATAATCTTACAAAGCCAAAACTTATGGGACCAAACCAGTCCAGCTCAGCTGTTCCCTGTCTCCTGGCAAACAATCTTAGGATACAGCACAAAAATCAACTTCAAGGAATGAACCAGGCACACAGAAACTAAGTTTCTCAGATAACTTGAAAAACTCTCAACTTTGCTTCCAAGGTTTCAGGAAGAGTTATCTTTGAGTTTAAGGCTTTAAAATAAACTTACCAATAAGTTCTAGAATAAAAACTCCTAAATATCAAGAGCTTACTGGCACTCAGTTTTTTCAACTACTCCACCATCTATGGAGAGCAGCATTTTTTTTAGAACCAAAATTATACTTTTGGGAAAATACAAGCTCATTAACATGTGTTTATCTCAATAAGCTGAAGACTAATTCACCAGAGAGATGACTCGTTCCTAACTCTTAATTCTGCAACCACTGATGTAATCCCTGCTGTTCTTGTCATTCCAGAGATTTCCAAGAGACTTTCAGGTTCCACCCCAACCTACTGAACTAGATCCTGCATCTTGGGTTATCACTGTAGACATTTATCACGAAACTAATCTGCATTACAAAGTCACCTGAATTGAACGCATTATGTACACTTAAGCATTTTCTAAATACTACTCAAAAAGGCTGGGAAGTGGTTTACAATTTTAAAAAATCTAGCACACTTAGCTGTATAAATGTGTGATTCCATGTATGGGCTTTAAACAGAACACAAAGGCTACATCTTCATTACTGTTCATTTCCCCAAATGCTACTTACACAACAACAAAAGCGTCAAATATTATTTTCTTCAATTACATAAATTATTTTACCTTCCGCAAAACCAGTCTAAGTTATTCCTGTAAGGAAAAGGGGGTCTTTATTCTGACAGATGGCACTTTATAAAGCATTCTGAGCCAAGAGAAATCAGTGGAACAAACTTCATAAAAATCAGGACCTTCAACTGAAAGCCTAAATTCTAGCTGAAGCTAGGCATTTCTAGATTATAAAGGAGGAAAAGCAAAATTTCTATTTTCTAAGTCTAATAAGATCTTTCAGTTTAGTGAAACTTAAATACACCCAGAACATTTTCTACCTCTTCACATCTTTTATTATCCTTTTATTATTCAATAAAAATATTCCAATAAAAATACATTGACTAGATGTATTTTTGTTTCTATCAGAGTCCTCAGAATCTTATAAATTATGAAGTAACCAGAACAGTTTTCAATTTAACAAAAACCCTCAATGTACCAATGATGCATGTAACTATAAAAACTTAAAAAAAACTTACTGGGGAAAAGGACCACTGTTAAGATATCAATTATAATTTTCCAATAAAAATTTAAATCCTATCATGCTAAAAAAATTTATTACAATTCCGAATGTTAATTACATGCATATAATTTACATCTATTTCTCCGTACAGAGAACAAATTCAGTCAGCATATTAAAATTCACAAGTTATCAAAACACAAAGAATTCACCAAACTTGAATGCTAGCTCTCTCCAAGGTGAACTCTCCCCACACCCTAACAGGATGGAGGTTTCACTTGGCAAGAACCGGCAACTAGTGTTTAAGATGTCACCTTGCCTCCTGGACACCCATTGCTGTAACCACTTGGCAGAGAGAGTAAAGTATTGCAAATTAATCGCCCTCATTAATTTTTTTCTACAGGAAACAGGAGGCTCCAGTCGTATTTTTTTTAAAAATCCTTTCTAAAAATCGCCTGCTCCTCTCTTCCCGTATACTCTTTTACTGCACGGTCCCTGACAGCCATTATTGTCGAAAAGAACTAAGATCAGATGGCAACTTCGACGTCGAAACACCCGTCATTTTCAAGGAAAACGCCGCGTGTGGCCGAGGTGAGCAGGAGTGCACCTGAGCACTCAAGAATTTAGCGACCCGCCCCTTAATTGCTACTTTTTTCAACACTTTCACCAGGTTGCCTTGGCTGTGGGCGGAAAACGCCTTTGAGCCCCTAACTGAAGTTGGCTGCTTTCGCTTTACGAGCTGTGTTATTTGGAGAAAGCGCTCGACTTCAGGAGGAAAAAAAAAAAACTTGTTTTCTTCGACGGTAAAAAAAAAAAAATTAAACATTCAGTCTGGTGCTGGAAGCCAGCAGCAGATGGAGTAGAACAAGCCGCACCGCGGGCGGAGGGGGGGGTGAGCTGCTGGGGTCCCCTCCCCCGCCCAGCCCCGCAGCGCCGCGGGCCGCCCAGACCTCCGCAGTCCTGCAGGTGCCAGCGCAGCAGCTGGGGCGCGAGCCGGGCCGGGCCGGGCGGCGGCTCCCGGTTCCGCGCGCCCGTCCGCCCCACCCCCCAGGGGCTGCACCCCGCACGGGCTCGACCCACACACCTCGCCCCCGACCCGGCCCGGCCCGCCCGGCGGGGGATGCGGGCTAACGGGCGGCCGCTCGCCCCGGGGGCCCCGCGCTCCCCCGCCCCGCCCTCCCCCACCCTCCGCGCATGGCGGCCGGGGCGGACAAAGGCGCTTCCTGGCGCCCGCGCACGGCGGCGGCCGTTGGCGGTTTGAAACCGCCCCCCCCATCCCCCGGGGCTGCCCTTTCGAGCCGCTCGCACTCCGGGACGGACCACACCAACCCCGCACCACCACCACCCCGCAGCCCCGACGCATCCTGCCCGGGCCAAGCCCTGCAGCGGGTCCCCAGCCCCCGACTCAGCAGGGAGAACCCGAGGGGGGGGGACGACACCTGCGACACTACCGTCGCGGGGGCCTCCCGGCCTCTTCTGCGCCATCCTCCCGGAGAACCGGGCTCGCCGAGGGTGTCACGGAGGGGAGGGTCCCCCCTCTTTCCAGTCAATCGACTTCAGCATCTGTTCTTCCCTCCCGCCCCACCGGCAGCTCGGCTACGCACTCACCATGCTGCAAGGGCTACCGGTTTCCGAGACGAGACCACACAACCACTCGGCTCGCCCGCTCCACTCGGACTAGTTCTCTTCCCCGGCCCCCGGCGCCTCATAAACACCTCCCTCCGCCAGATCCCTCCGCCTCACGCCAGATAACGGAACACAGCGAACTAGTCCCGGCCGGCTCCCCTTCCCCCTCCCCGGGACTCGCCGGGAGAGCCCCCTCTCTCCTCAGTCACTCGGCAGAGCGGGACGGGGACAAAGGGGAGCAGGGTGACGGGTGACGTAGGTGAGGTTCGTTCCCAGGCAGGCCGTTGCAAGGCCGGCGGAGTCGCGCCCGGGGTGTGTGGGGTGGGAGGGGGGGAGTGAGAGGCACTACTTTGCGGCGCGGAGGAGCACCGCGGCGGCGGCAGCGGGGGGCGCGGCGGCAGTCGTTGAGCTAGCTCCTGATTGGCTGGTTTGTACCTGCAATGCGTCACTCGCCCTCGCTGATCGGAACGCAGTGAGGCTTCTGCCGTTGCTGCTCCTGGCCGGCCGCGCCGTCCTGGCAAGTTCGCCAGGCGGCAGCGTGGACGGCGGGCCGGCTTTGCGCTCGGCCCGCACCTTCCCGCCCCGTATGGAGGGGTCGACGGACACAAGCTAAAGCCAGTGGATAAATCAATAAACCTGAAGGGCTCCTCCCCGCCCCCCAGTAGACACCCACCCGGCGCCCGACTCGTCAGGGTTTGCTGCATCGTGGAAGCGGCGTCTTCCGTCCCACGGTGCAGAACCCATGCAGCTCAGCTGACGGGCTAATCAGTAAGGGGCTTCCGTTGTTGCTTCTTCCACTTGGCTTCCCTGGCCCAGCAGTAATTTATCAGAGAACCACTCGGACCCCCGGTATCTGAGAGCGTGTGCTGCGGGTCCCCCCAGGTAGCCAGCCCCCTTCAAATGAGAAGCCCAAAGTAGACAGCTCCGGAAAGGGTGGCGGAAGTTGAAGAGGAAATAAGGGTCTAACACTCAAAATACAGTGGCCAGAGAAGATTGATGACCCAAGGACGGCCCTGAAAGAAATTCCCAGTAAACACACACACGCACACACGCAGACCCCTCGAAACCTAGAGAACATTAAAAAAAAAAAAAAAAAAAGCAAGCCACGAAGAAACCTCACCTACTGAAAAGAAGAGGCCTGCCTTCACAATCACTTCCCATCCAGCAAGAACATCTCAGATGCTCACAGCTATCTGCACTCACTTTGAGAGCTGCAACTGAATTTAACCTCCTTTCCCTTCCAAACTAAACACTCCCTCACTCCTTTAAACATATTTTTTTAACTGAAGCCAGAGTTCGGCTCTCTTTCAATCATGCAAACCAGACATTAAGTGGCCTGCAAATGAGCTTTGACAACCTGAGACCCTTTCAAACAAACGTCCCCTCAAAAAAAAAAAGCCAACTCAGATTTCTGTTTCTATTGTCCTTGCTAATGATATTGGGAGGAAGGAGAGCTAATTAACCTTATCCTAAATGAAATAAAGATCATTACGTGAGACTATTATTTTAAAATGGCCGCCTCTGGGGTCACCATTCCAGTGCGCTGTATTCTGGTAACTTCCAAGCTTTCCCAAGATACACCCAGGAATTTGTCCCTGATTCCTCCCCAGATCTTCAGACAGAAGACATACTAATGTTTCTTTTTTTTTTTTCTTTCAGCTGACTCACTAAAAATATTCTCTCTTTACACAGCACTCCATTAGCATGCGGTGATTTTACATATGAAATTTTTAGTGGTGGGAAATTGAATGACAAAATGAATAATCACATCCTCTAGGGAATGGATTTTAAGAGGATGGGTGCATAATGTATAATAAATCTAATATACAGGAGTGTGCTTAGAGAGGCTGGGGGGCACCGAGGTGCTTGTTAGCAAGTATATTGGAATAGTTTTTTTAAAAATAAAGGAACCGGGCAGTGTTGGTGCACGCCTTTCATCTCAGCACTCAGGAGACAGAGGCAGGTGGATCTCTGTGAGTTTGAGGCCAGCCTGCTCTACAAAGTGAGTTCCAGGACAGCCAGGGCGGTTATACAAAGAAACCCTGTCAGAATAAAAAAAAAAAAAAAAAGGATACAGGAAAGAAGCTAGGTAGATTTTGGTAAAGCCTATCTTTCGTAACCTTCCTTGCCAACCTCTCAAGAAGAGAAAGAAAATAAAAGTCAAGGGTTACATTTAAAGCCATTGCGGTTTATGTGTACTTGAGACTGTTCCAAGTCAATTTATTTATAGAGCGCTTGTCTCCCGAAACATGACATACAGCGCTGCCTAACGCTGGCAGTAGTCAGCTGAGAAGCAATGACCACCCTGTCGGAACCCTGGCCGTATCTTTTCTGTCTGGTTCCAATGGTGACATCTTAAGTTCCCTACCATTGTCCATCTTGGGGAAAATGAGAATGTACTTCCTCCCTCCACCGCCTCTTCCTCATTTGCAGAATTGAGATAATACAAGTCTTATCTTCGGACAACTTCCTTGCTATGGCTTCTCTTTTCTAGCCAGTTTTTCTAATGAACAGGGGCAGAAGAACAATCATAATGTCCTATGATGGGCTGGGTGGTGGTGGCGTGCGCCTTTAATCCCAGCACTCGGGAGTCAGAGGCATGCATATCGCTGTGAGTTGGAGACCAGCCTGGTCTACAAGAGCTAGTTCCAGGACAGCCTCCAAAGCCACAGAGAAACCCTCTCTCAGGAAAACAAAACAAACAAACAAACGATGTCCTGTGATGACTTATGGGTTCCTCAACAAATAGAAAAATTTTTTTTTGTTTTTACGAGACAGGGTTTCTTTGTATTGTTTTGGAGACTATCGGTCCAGCCCGGCCTCGAACTCACAGAGATCCGCCTGCCTCTGCCTCCCGAGTGCTGGGATTAAAGGCGTGAGCCACCACTGCCCGGCCAAATAGAAAATTTTAAGTCCCAAATTTTGCAGGGCATTGATCCTATGCAACTCAACTTGTCTTTTATGCATCTAGACTATGTACTAGGTATTTAACCTTGAAGGAACAGAAATCACTTTCTTCTGTAGTTCAGAGGAGACTAGGAGCCCTTTAACGAGGTAAAAGACGGTTGACGTGACATATTTGTTAGCTTTCCATCAGTATGACAAAATACCTCTCAGAAGGAAGAAGGAGCCATAGCTCCTGCTTCTGGGGCTTCTCAGTCTCTTGGCTCTGTTGTTTCTGGGCCTCTGGGTGGGGAGAATATCCTGGAAGCAGCAGGAGCCAGAGCAAAGCTACTCTTGGCAGCTATGAAGCAAAGAGAACTTGCTTTTATGATCAAGCCACTCCCCCAAACCCATAATCCACGGAGCCATGAATGGATTAATGTATTCATGAGGTCAGAGCCCTCGTGTTCCAATCGCCGCCAAAAGGTCTCAACTCTGAGCAACATTGCCTGGAAACCAAGCCTTCCGCACTCCAGTTGTTAATGGCATACTCATGGTCCCATTCAGAGCTGGAGAGGAGACTCAGCAGTTGAGTTTTAGCTGCTCTTTCAGGACCAGAGTTCAGTTCCCAGCACCCACATTGGGCAGCTCACAGCTGCCTGCCACTCCAAGTCCAGAGAATCCAGTGCCCTCTTCTGGCCTCCGCAGGCACAGATGCTCATATTTGTGAAAGAGTACGCACACACACAAAAACCATCACTTTGTCTGCTAACCTTCAAATTAGTTTCTAATAAAACAAGATTGCTAGACATGGCTGTGTACACTTTTTTTTTTTTGAGACAGGGGTCTCACTACATAGCTCTTCTGTCCTGGAACTCACCCTGTAGACCAGGATGACCTCAGACTCACAGAAATCCGCCTGCCTCTGCCTCCCTAGTGCTGAAGTGCTGGAATCAAAGGTGTGCACCAACACACCCGCCCTTCCTAGGGTTTTCTTCTGTCTTTCTGTGAAATTGTTTATGCTATGTTTAAATTGGGTTTTTAATTGTTTTTGTCTCTTGCCTTATTTAGAGAATATATTAGCATCATGAAATTAAGAATCAGAGCGGCTAATCACCAGATAATTAAGCATAAACAAATTGTGCTTTTGTTCTCAGCACGGTTGTGTGGAACAGGACTGATTTTGTTATGTCACTGGCAGCACAGAAGGCTGCATGGAGATGTGAATTTCTGCAAAAGTACCTCAGATGTTTGACTCATTTTTCTTTGAGTTGGCTTGGTTATTGGATACTTTAAGATCAACAGGTAAAACTGGGGATGTCGGTCCTCGAGACTTGAAGGTCAGCATTATTGGAGACGGCTCTCTCCTGACTCACCCTTTTCCATTCGCTTTGATTACCCAGCCAACCTTTCTAGGATCCCCTCTTGGAACTTGGGGGAAGATGGCTGTCTGCTCTGAAAGACTTTAAATCTTCCAACTAAATGGCCTTACATGGAGGGAAGATGTGTTTTGACTCCAGGGTTTATTCCACAGTCTCTTGACCCCATTGCTTTTGGAATTGTGGAGAAGCAATATGTCATGACCGTGAGAGTTTATGGCCAAGGATATCTGCTCACCTCATGTTGGCCAGATGACACAGAAACACAGAAAGGAAGGCGCTAGGTCCCAACGTCCCTCTCTGAATTGTTTCTGGAAGCTTTTATTTATTTTAAGCATTCAACACGGATCATATTTTACAAGGGTATGTCTCTTTAGACCGTGTCTTTCTTATTGTATTTTTCTTATTTATTTGTTTATTTTTGGTTGTTTTCTTTTTGTTTTTTTAAGAGAAGGTATCACTATGTAGTTCTGGCTGTCTTGAAACTCAACACTGTGGATCAGGCTAGTCTCAAATTCATAAAAACCCAGCTACCTCTGTCTTCTGAATGCTGGGATTAAAGATTTGCCCTTTTTGGTTTTAATTCTTTTAATCCAGTCAATTTTCTCTCCTTTGTGTATTTTCTATTTATGATATTGCTATTTCTGCCTTCATGCATGCTAGGCAAACTGAGCCACACCCCTAACCCCCACCAGTATATTTCTGAAATATTCAATATAGTTTACCTGTAAAATACCTATATTCTAGGTTCGTCTGTTCATTTCCTTACAGCACCACTGGGCTTGTTCCTCTATTCCTTGTATCTCTGATAACAGAATATAGTAGTGAAGACGTGTCAAGACTCAAGTTGAAGACTCGGGGGAAATACTTCACAGGTACTAGTTATCTTTCTACATTGTATGGTCTAAAGAGCGTATGAGAACATTGTTCTGCTAGCAGTGGTGGTAAGTTAAGATGACAGACCCCATCACTGGGAATACTTTCTACTTTCAGCTCTAATAAACGGTTTGTGGGGCAACACTCTGCCCCGGAATAAATACCTGGTGTTCTCCTCATAACCTTCACTTACGAGTTTATTGTCCCATAACCACTCTTGTCTAAACCAATAATTACACTGTGGGGTGCAAAATAGAGTTCTTCTATTGTTGAATCAGTCTATATGTGTATTCTTGTCAGATAGGAAGTATAAATTAGGTTTGAAAAAGTAGTCTTACTGCTGGGAGTCAAACTGAAATCCTGAGTTCATGCAAAATTTGTAGATCCCACTAAAATAAGCTATTATATGTTATATCACATTTACATATATATATATTAATAAGCTATCAGTGAATCCAAAAGCTGAGTATTTCTATATATACTATATGCAAAATGAGGGAACGGACACCTACAAGATATAAAGACAAACAAGAACACCAGACCCTTCCGTACAGACAGAGGTAAAGCCGGGCTTTATTAGAGGTCATGGTTGGAAGGAGGGGAAGGTAGCACACACCTAAATCCCTAGCTGAGGCAGGAGAATCAAGACTTCAAGGCTAGCCTGGGCTATGTAGTGAGTCTGAGTCCAGGCAGGAACCCCATCTCCAAAAGAAAAAGAATGTAGGTTACGATTCCAATTTGCAAATAAGCAGTAAATGGTCTTCTATAGAGAGATCCCTTGAGTTGTTTTCTTGAATAAAACATGGCCTAACCCAGCCTCTGGGTGAAGTAGCCTGTATATTGGTATTGGAATGTTCTGTTCTCCTGGCATCCACGTAACAGATCCAATGTAATAGCTGGGTATTGATGTGATCAGAAGAAAGGTTATCTGAAACATCTTGGAAGGGAGAGAATTACTTTCCACTGAAGAGAGCCATGGTAAACTTGAATTACTTGGGGGTTTAAGAAAAGAGGAGGAGTCTGGGGTTTGAAGAGAAGACTTAAATGTATGCCAGACAGTCTCCAGGCCTCCCTCACCCTCTGAGTCAAGGGGCCAGGCCCCCTTAAGACATTAGCTTGACTTGAGGTCTTGTACTAGTCTAGGCTGACTCATTCCTGAGCCAAAACACATTCAAGAGTACATACTTGAACTATGTGTATTTTCCTACAGTATGATTGAAGCAGCTTAAAACCCTGATGACAATAAACTTCAAAGGCCAGGCTATGGCTCAATTTAATTTGGATACCGAGGCCTTCTGTTGGAGACTACTTTAAAGGTCTTTGAAGTAGCTGGGGGCATGGGGGTAGGCGGTGGGGTGGCACAAGCTGGCAATGCCAGCTGTCCAGGAGGCTGAGAGAAGGTCATGACCTGAAGGTTGAGGCCAACCTGGTCTACATAGCCAGTTCTAGGTCAGCCAGGGCTAAATAAGGAGATCCTCCAGAGGAAGAAAGAAAACTAATTTTTAAAAATTGAGATAAAATTTAAAATTTGAAGGTTGGAACATCATAGACTGGACAGGGTATTGTCATTAGCAGCAGGGACGCACTTCTTCTGAAACTGACATTCAGTGATGACTCTCAGACAGCAGGACTTTGCCCCTAACACTCTAGAGCCTACGTACGACGCCCAAAGACAGCAACACAAAAGGAACTTTCCCAGAGAGGGGTAGGATCTCTCCAGACATTAACTTTTCTAGCCCTTCAGACAACAGCTTTAAAATGTTAAAGTATACTGGTTGACCTTGAGGGGGTTGAGAAACGGCCTCCCTAGGACCTTCCTAGCCCCAGCACTGGGAACACCCCACCCAGGCACTAATTCCCTTTGTAGTGTTAGCATTTGTGCAGTGCAGCACTCGGGGAAGTGTTGGGGGCACAGCTCTCCCGCAGGCTGCCTCTCTCTGCTCTAGGTAATTTTCTAAGTTGAAAACGCAGAGTCCTCCCCTCCACCTCCGCCTCAGAGGGCAGCAGATTGGTAGGTGAGCAGTGTGCAGTGATCTAATGCCCTGTCAGTCTGTTACTATGCAACCAAAGTGGAGGTCAGTTATTATTCCCCGCAGTGACCGCAGCATCTCTCAAGCCGCTCACCGCAGTCTGTTTTTAAAGGGAGCCAGAATTATCATTCCAGTGATAAACTACCATTCAGACAGACATCCCGCTACGATCCACTGGAGTGCGGGTCTTAAGAGGCTATGCTTTCTGTCTCAGTGTTTATTAAAGAGAGGGAAGACAGATCAGAGAACAAATTCAACATTGCGCATCGCAGATGCCAGGCACAACAGAGTAATTTCCCAATATTAATATATGGGCTCCATAACCCACAGGGCAAAACCATGTTTTATTCAAGAAAACAACAAATCAAGGAATGTCTCAATAGAAAGGCATTTACAGCTCATTTGGAAATTGGATTCATCATCTTTAATAAAGGCTGCTTATGCCCATGATGAAGGAGTTCTGAATAAACAGGACTGAAAGCGATGATAAATTAACCTTTCAGCCTGTGTGCCTGTGTGTGCGTGTTATTAATTTGAATGATTATTCAAACCCACTGAAGACAAATTTGTTTTACCAGTTTCCTAAATTCAATCCAATGAGCCCCAGGTTCGTATACAAAACCAACTCAGATTGTCAAGTGACAGCAAGGAACATTAATATGATGCCAGCAGGTTCTTCTTATCCAAGGGGACTTTACCAAATGTAAGTAATAATCCACGCTGTTTCCATCCAGAAATCTATTACTGAGATGTAAATTCTAAACACATGCTCAGATACTCTTCAAATGGCAATAAAATAAAAAGCTGACCCCTAGGGGAACGTGTCACACCCAGCCAGCATGCTAAAAAGAGAGGCCTAGGGCCTTGGTTAGGAAATAAGGAGCCGCGCCAGAATTTCATAGAGAAAGCAGGGTGACAAAGCTCTCCATGTAAACAATCACGGCTCATCAACATCATGGAGTCAGCGGCTGGAAAGGGGTGGAGGTCTTGAGCTCTCTATATGGCACCACCAGCTGCAAACCAACCAGGACACAGCTTAACCAAGTTCCCAGAGCAACAGGATTCCATCTCAGCAGGATGGCCGCAGGCCTCCCAGCTTCCCAGCTCCCGAACTTCCTAATGATTCGCTTTCAGTCCCCGGGATGGCAGCTTCCCCCAGGAAATCCAAAATACTTTCCTCTTGGGAACCCAAGACACCCATTCCTGTTATGTCCGCCTAACGGAAGGTATTTTTCTGCCCTAGAATCCTCGCTGTCTGGAAGGCTATGTGAGGCCACACGGGACAGATTGGAGACAGGTTTTATATATGCCAGGCACTTTGCTTCATACCGCTCTGCCTTGTTTTCTGTTGAGCAAACTGAAGGGGAGGGGAGGGGGGTGGCGATGATTCCTCAGGGGGGAATGTGGGAGGAAAGGTAAACAGTGTGTGTGAACTGCCAAGAACTGCCCAGGACCAAGAAAGGAGCACTCTCTCTGCCTCAGTCACGGGGCAAATATTTACCAAGCTGGAACTCTGCACAGCTCTGTAGGCAGCTGGCTTCCAGGACCGGGACTCACGATTACTGAGGGTTTCCCTCTCCGCTTAGCTGAGCCAGCGTAGGGAAGGAGAAAAGGGCATCACGGGCAAGCAGCCTGGGCTGGTGTGCATCCCTTGGCAACCCACAAATAGATGTTGCCTTTGAGTCTCTGAAGTTAGGTTTCCTCATCTGCAGGGAAGGATGATAAGTGTTTACCTTGCAGTGTTACTAGAAGAGTGAGAGTTAGCGAAAGTGGCTTGGCACCAAGTCACCCTCCACCACCCTGACCTCATGGTCCCAGACCTTATACAGGAGGGGACATTTGTCATCCATGCGGTCCTCTCTTTCCTCCAGGTAGTCCTGTTTCCACGTCAGCACTGTGAGATCCACGAGAGCAGGAGACATAGCTTGCCAACTTCCCGGCTCTGCATTTCCCTGGGGGGGGGGGACCAGCGGCTCCCCCCTCCCCACCCAGCTCCTGGACCATTCTGAAGTAGAAGAGAAGCCTGACTCTTTGGCTCTTTAGCTAGTTTTCCCTCTCCTCTGCTGTGTTCTCTGCTGCATCTGGTCCCCTCAGCCGTGTGGAGGGGACGAAATCAAGGCTGTGACGACAGAATGATCCTGAGCCCCAGCACCCTACAGTCCCTTCAGACCTGAGCCTCGGTGTGAGGAAGCGGACAGGCAGTTCTGAGCAGACGCTTTGACAGAACTGAGCTAGCCTGGGCCTCCTAATCCGGACACAGGCTACATGGCTTACAAATGTGGAAACGGAGGTTCTGGGTGGTTAAGATGCTCTTCCAAGTCACAGCTGGAAGGCACTTAGGCTGAGATTCAAGGGCCCCAGGCTGCTGACTCCCGCCTCCCACCCCACCCCTGCTTTAGCAGGTGGCCTCTTCAGCAGGTGGCAGGGAGCTGACTCAGAGCTCTCCATTCATTTCCACTCTGTTTTCTGCTTGCACGTTGCTTCAGCCTAATGAACAAATATCACGTTATGCATTTTTCTATGGCCCTTTCTTTCTCCCCCCTCCAGGCTGTCCTGGAACTCTCTCTGTAGACCAGGCTGGCCTCGAACTCACAGATCTGCCTGCCTCTGCGGCGGTAGGCATTTTTCACTTTGCCGACATCTACATGAGACTGGTTGCCTGCAAAGAGTCACAGCATTGCAGTCACAGATTAACAGCATGGCTTGGGGGGTGGGTTAAAAATAGAGTCAGAAATGATCTAAATCAAGGGTCCTTAAGCCAGGGTCCAAGAAAGGGAACTCTGGGGAGACTGTTGAGCCCTGAATTGTAAGTATATATGCAAATCTTCCTAGTGCAAGGGTTCACAACGTCCCCTAGATACTCAAAGAGGTTTTGGATTCCACAGGGTTAAGAACTGGACATGGTCTGGCCAAACCCAGACCTCTTACTGCCAGGCTTCCTCCTGCCTCTTGCCTGTCCTGTGAGGCAGCACAATTTGTGGTAAAGACGACCCAGGGCTAAAGGCCAGATGCCGAATCTGAGCTCTGGGTCTGGCACACGTTTTACAGACTCATGAATTATTAAAACGGCTAATTAAGTCAACCCTCACCCGAGAGTATCTGCCGTTCCCCTTGCCCGCTGAGCTCACAGCTGAAAGGCAACTTCACTCCTCTGTCCTGCGCTGAGTGCAAGGTCACTTGGCTCCTTCTCTGCTAGTCTGAGGAGTCCTGGGTGCAGATTGCTGTGTGTATACCTGCCTGCTGTGCCTCAGTGTATGCAGCTGAGAGGCTCTGACCTTTTTCTCTTCCCAGCCCGCCATGACTCAGGCAGCCCTGCAGGAAGCCCACTGTTACACTAAGCCCACACCACTTACTCTGTTGGGCCCCTTCCTCACTGGTCTATGTCAGCCACCAGTGTCCCTACATCTTCATCTCTTGCCACAAATCGCCCTCCCCACAGGACACTGTGAAGGAGTGGTCTGGAGCCAAAAAATAATCTGTGGGCATCAAGTCAGCCTGTGCTGGAAGGCCACTTGGCCTTCACCTTGCTGTCACGGGGTCACTGTGCCCAGTCCTATACTTGGGAGCACGGTGATCAGGACTTTTGCCTCCCCCCCCCCACTGCCTTCTGCACCCACACCCCACTTCCTAGTTCCACTGGGGAAACGTCATTGTTTGTGCCAAGCTAGATATATTTAAAAGCTGGATTAAACAGGAAACCTTCCTTCCTTCACTCCCCACCCCTAGTCTTTGAAACTGATCACCGTCCAAGAAGTTCTGTTGCAAAATGATGACGTAGAGCCCAAGTCTAGAACGAGAACTCAGTCACCTCATTCTCAGAGTCCCCGGCCCCAGCCCATAGCCCACAGGCAACTCTGTGCTTGGGTAAGGCACAGACTCAGCACCAGCCAAATGTGCAGTGGGATTGCTGCCCACTTTCCTAATCTTTGACGCCACGGGAGCATATCCAATCCCAACCATCCCCATGTGTGCCCAGATCCCTGCCAGGAACACCAGCAAGAGACCACAGACCTCCTCCACTGCTACACCCCAGTCACCACTGTGGTGGTTTGAAAGAAAATGGCCGTCAAAGGGAGTGGCACTATTAGGAGGTGTGGTCTTGTTGGAGGAAGTGTGTCACTGTGGGGGCGGGCTTTGAGGTCTCTTTTCTCAGGCTTCAGTCAGAGTGAAAGTCAGTTGACTTCCTGCTGCTTTCTGGTCAAAATTTAGCCAGCAGCACATCTGCCTGCACGCTGCCATGTTCCCTGTCATGAGCCTCTGAAAGTATAAGCCATCACCTCAATTAAATGTTTTCTTTGTAAGAGTGTCTCTTCACAGCAAGAAAAAACCCCAACTAAGACACCGCCCCAAGTGGAGGGTGGCAGCAATCATAGCACACAGGAAACACAGAGGTCTGGCAGGGCCCAGGTGTCAGGGGACAGGGAGTAGATAGTTGGAGTTTACCCTGGAGAAATGAGATAGGACCACAAGGAAGTCAAGATTCCATTGTCCCATTAGACTTCATTTACAGGGCACAAATACAAAAATAACAAGAGTTTCCTGATAGCAGCCAGGTGGGGCTGTGACATGCACGTATAGTCACAGGCTTAGGAGACTGAGGCAGGGATAGCAGAGGTTCAATGCCGTGCTCATGCTGTATAGTGACTCTGTGGCCAAGCTGGGCTACAGACATGGGACGGTCCAAAGCAGCAGCACCAGCAGCAACAGAGAACTCAAGATGCCAATGACAGAACTCTAAAGTTCATGCGTTACGTTGCCCGTGGGAGGCCTGCATGACCACTGTGCCGCCCCTGAAGACACCCTGCCTCCCAAATTTTGGGCATAACTCAAACCTGCAAAACATTTTGAAGAATTTAAAGAATCAGAGAGTAATCTAGTGGTTATAGCCACCACTCCTTACCACATCCACAGTCTTGCACAAACACAGGATTCATGGTTCAGAGATGCTAATCCTACAGATTCGAGGAGAAAGACCACCGACCCAAATTATCATGACCAAACTAAACAAAGCAAGCTTTTTAAAAATGAGTATGCACTGGCTGTCTCTCTCTAAATGTGGGGCGTAAGACAGCAGCATTGGACATGGATAAGATAAGGGTTTTTACAGCTCAGGAGTAGGGGCTTTCCAGATGGGTGACTGGGCAGGCAAATAGGTGAGGGTTACAGAAGCGGAGCATAAGCACAGCAAGGTGGTCATAACAACATCCTGAAAAAAAGACATCGTTGCAGGGTGGTCATAGCAAGGTGGTCATGACAAGGTGGTCATAGAAAGGTGGTCATGACAAGGTGGTTATAACAACATCCTGAAAAAAAGACATCGTTGCAGGGTGGTCATAGCAAGGTGGTCATGGCAAGGTGGTCATGGCAAGGTGGTCATGACAAGGTGGTCATAACAAACTTTTTTAAATGAAGGCACAGTTATTATTTCCTGGAGTAGGCAGTACAGAACAATTCGTAGTTAAGGTTACAGGTGGGGCACAGCCCAATCCTTGGGAAACAAATTTAATAATAAACAGGAATGAGTCTAGTTTGTCTTTGCTATAAGGTGGTTTTCAAGCCTGAGATGGAGACAGGGTGGTTGATCAGAGGCTTGGAAATTCTGGATTTTTGTTGTTGTCCTTTTAAAGTGTGATTTAACTATAACTTGCCTCCCCCGTCCTACTGAAAAAGTCATTCCCCTTTTTATTTGCCATTTAAAAAAATCACAAAAGGTAAAAAATAGATAATTTTTTTAAAGTCACTTTTGTCAGAACAGCCAAGGTTAAAACAAATTTTGTGCCATCCTATCAGGACTCTTGGAGAAGAGGCTGCAGCCTCACACTTTGGTTATAAACCTAGCGTTAACCACTGGGAGCTGTGTACTATTTTTCTCTCCCTCACATCTTTAATTCATGGCTGTAGCTGAATATTTATCCTAAAAAGACTTTTAAGAGGTTGATTGATCTGATGGGCACTGGCCTGGATCAGATCCCATAATGGATAACACTGTTTTTGTTTTAACATGGGCGAACAGTCCTGTTCCTCAATATGAAGGCTTGCTAGATTGAAGCCACTTCTCAGGTGGGTTTCTGAGGTTGCCGGGGCAGAGCCTGCAGCCTGTTTGTACTGATAACACCCCACAAAGAGAACTGGGGGCTTTTTGATTCTGAATTTGTGTTTTAAACATCATCTATATTTGGGACCGCAAGATGGCTCAGAGGTAAAGAGTTTGCCAACAAGCCTGATGCCCTGAGTTCAATTCCTTTTTTTTTCTCTCTAAAGAAAAACAGGAATTGTGGGTTGTTTCCCTAAACATATAAAGAATTAAATTATAGCCTGAACCCCACAGAGCCAACATTGGTTTCCCTTCTCCTTTCATGGAAGGCAGAAATGAATCTGGCCTTGGAGGGCCTCTTCCTTCGGTCCCTCGGCTAATAAAATCAAGGCTACTCTTGAAATTACATTAAATCATTGAGTCCCCATCAATTTAGAAGCCCTTTCTTTTTTGTTTTTCCAAGACAAGGTTTCTCTGTGTAGCCATGGCTGTCCTGGAATGAGTTCTGCAGACCAGGCTGGTCTTGAACTCACACAGATCCTCCTGCCTCTGCCTCCCGAGTGCTGGGATTAAAGGCCTGTGCCACCACCACCCAGCAAGCCACAGTTTCTTTAAGGTGAAAATAATCCCTGAAAAATTCCTTTTAGGCACCTCAGAGGACTTCAGGCTCCACAGAGAGACTGAAATTCTGTTTTTCTTTTTTTTTTTTAATCTTTCTTATTTTTTATTTTTTGTCATAGGAACCTCTCTCTCTCTCTCTCTCTCTCTCTCTCTCTCTCTCTCTCCCTCCCTCCATCCCTCCCTCCCTCCCTCCCCTCCCTCTTCTCTACTTCTTTTTGGGTAGACTAGAACAAGATGAGCTCACATCATAAATTTGAGTGATTTCCTTCTAAGCCACAGGAAGCATTTCTGGAAATTGTTGTCATCAGTCTTCAGCTCTGTCTCTGTTAGGTCTCTGTGAAATAAGGAGACTCTTAGAGAGGGCAGTGACTGAGCAAGGCCAGGGCAAAGGTGGCTGAACAGGCATCTGTGCTCATTTCCCAGGATGTCACAATGCTCCCTTCCCATCACCTCATGTCCAGAACTCTTCCTGGGAACTAAGGAAACAAAATGCTATTGGCCAGTCAACCCACCAATCATGATTTTTCAAGTGAGAATTAAATGTATAAAATTGCACCCCAGTACTTATAATTCTAATAATCTTACAGTCCTTAGTTTTCAAAGTCAGAATAAGAAAGCCATATTACCTAGATTTATTTGTTTGTGGGCTCTTTTGGGGGGTGTTCTATGTGTGTGTGAGGCATGGGTGTGGGGGGTCTGAGAACCATTTCAAGAGTCAGTTCAGTCCTCTCCTCTGTGGATTTGAGCTCAAGTTCAGGTCATATAAGCTAGGCTGCCTCACTGGTCTATTTATTATTATTACTGTTTATTATTATTATTATTATTATTATTATTATCCTTGTTGTTATTGTTATTTTGAGACAGGGTCTATGTAGCCCTAGCTCTACTGGAAATCACTATGGAGACCAGACTGGCCTCAAACTTGTGAGTGAACCTTCCTGCCTCTGCCTTCCAAGTACTGGGATTATAGGTGTGCATTACAACTATAATCCCAGCACTAGGATTTAAAAACAATGGTTTCACAAGAAAAGGTCATCTCAGAAAACTGTGAAAAGAAACATCACAAACTTTGCTGCCATCACAGCAGGTAGGCATCTGGAACCACACCCATTCACTAGCTATGCAAGCCTTCCTGTGTCTCTAACCTCAATGTCTCAAAGGCGAAATGAATAAATAAGACCCAAGCCCCCATGGGGCAGGGCAAGGAGTAACTGAAATGAATTATGGAAAAGGCTTGGCATCGTGTCTGCCACATAGTAAATGCTCAGGAGGTTCAGTCATTATTAATAGTGATGTGGCATTAATAATACACGAGAAAAGTGACCCTTTGTCCCAGCAAAGCAACTGGTGCCCCAGGCTGGATTTCTACCTGAGCAAAGGTAAGATGGGAAAGAGTTCTTATGTTCAGTTTTGTGTATGGACGATACTCTTCTTTGAAACATCTCAAATGACATTTTTGAAAAATTGCTATCTTCAGAGAGAGAAGGGACAGAGAGGAAAGAATGTAAACAATTTCAAGAATAAAACTTTGTTACAGAATGAGAATGTTTTAGGCTCACTATTGATGCCATGAGTTAATCTGGACTCATCCTCTCAGTTGGGATTGATGCTGTGGCTCTAACCAATAAGGATTGTCATAGGGAGTGATTGACAAGGAGAAGACAGGCAGTGAGGATTGTCATAGGGAGTGACTGACAAGGACAGACAGTGAGGATTGTCATAGGGAGTGATTGACAAGGACAGGCAGTGAGAATTGTCATAGGGAGTGACTGACAAGGAGAGGACAGGCAGTGAGGATTGTCATAGGTCTGAAAAAGCTCAGGACTCTGCAATGCCCATTGGACTGGAAGTATTTTATTCTTCTCTTGTCCCCACTCCTGCTCCTATCCCTGGCAAGGACCAGAGCAGATGACAGTCAGTGACTCATCCTGAATGGGGACAATGTCCCTGGTGAAACAACAGTCCTTGTTTTTACTCTAAGGCATTCACATTTCTTGTAGCTTTGAAGCTATATTTTCATTCTCTTAGGAGAGTGGGTAGCCTTCATGGCCCAGGGGAAAGCATGTTCAAGTTCAGATCACCTAAGATGGCCCACGTGCTGTCAACCAGAGCCAGTGGAAGATGCCTAACAGGTTTGCTTATATTCCTCAGTCAACAGCAGATCCAATCTGTCCCTACTCAGGCAGGAGAAGAGAATGCAAAATTGCTTTATCAGGCTGGCTAGGATCCGAATGACAAGATGCTCCAGACTGGGATGAAGTCTGAGCAACTCTACTAGCAACTGGGTAACAGGATCCAGAAGATGGATGTGACATTAACGGACACAGGGAGATGTTGCCCTTGCAGAAGTGGCAAGAGCAGGAAGTCAAACCTGTGTGGCCTGTTGGGCACAGTGAAATGCCATTTTAAGAGGGAGGGTGGAACACATACACACACACACACACACACACACACACACAGAGAGAGAGAGAGAGAGAGAGAGAGAGAGAGAGAGAGAGAGACCCTGACCTAGCTGACCAAGGGAACACCCATCAGAACAGGAAACAGGAATGCCAATCTGTGAAACCTCCATTAATCGTTTCCCTGCCCTTAGAGCAGAGATTTCAATTACCTTAATGGATACCAAGGCAGTCACAGTAGGAAGAAAGGATTTCAGGCTGATCTCCTGTTGTTTCCTCCCACAATGTACAAGGGAAATGGTTCAAGGGGAAGTCTAGATGAGAATTAACCTAAAAATAAGTAGAACCAAGTTTTGTTTTAAAATGAGCCTTCAAGGTAATGATTCCCAAACTTGTACATTAGAGTCATTTAGGGGATATTTTTTAAACTTTCAAAGTCCAGCCTACAGATCAGACTAAGTGTGTCACAGTCGATAGAAGTGATTCCTGGACACGAGAATTTTTCAAAGCCTTCCGTTCATTGCAATGTGCAACACATTTGGAAACATTGTCAGTGGTCAACATACACAGGAGAGACAACTTAGAAATTGACAGGTTGGGTTTTACTCTAAAGGATAACAAATATAATCATATAGAAAGTATAACGTAGCCGGGAGATGCTTCAGTGAATAAAGTACTTGCCTTGTAAACATGAGGACAGATGCTCATGGCAGCCACCTGTAATCCTAGTGCTTGGGAGGCAGAGACAAAGAATGCCCCAGGAAAGTTGGCTAGCTAGACTAACTGGAGTATGTGACCTTCAGGTTCAGTGAGAGACCCTGTCTCAAAAAGTAAGGTGAAGAGGGATCCAGGAAGACACCCAAAACCCATTTTGGGCCTCCATCTGCATATACACATACATGAAGGCTCACACACATGGGAAAACACATCATACATGTATGCATATTGCACACACACACACACAAAAGGACAAGAGGACATGCAACACCATGCGTGTTCAAGGATGTTGTATATCTTTAACATTAGTACTCAGGATGCTAAGGCAGCAAGATCAGGAATTTGAGATCAGAGGTGACTATATAGAAGAGTCAGAGAATAGGTAATGGAGTCAAGAAGGAAGGGAAAGGGAATAAAAAAGGGGTTGGAAAGATGGCTCAGGGGTTAAGAGCACTGGCTGTTCTTCGAGAGGACCTGGGTTCCATTCCAAGCACCCACATGGCAGCTCACAGCTGTCAGTAACCCCAGTTCCAGAGGATCTGACACCATCACACAGACATAAGTGTTGCTGGTGTTTTCTTGTCCCACCAGGTCCTGTCACCACTTTAGCCCTAAATCAGCACACAGACTTATATTAGTTATAAAGCTGTTGGCCCATGGCTAGGGCTTCTTATTGGCTAGCTCTGTCTTAATTATTAACCCATTTCTTAATTCCAGTATGTCTATGTGACCTTATCTTACCAGAGAAGGGTCCAGACTTGTTACTCCTTCCTCTGCTACACGGCATCTCAGCAAAGAAGAGAGCGATTTCCTGTTTCTCCCTGCTTATATCCTGTTTCTGCCCAGCTACCTCACTTCCTGTCTGTCTGTACAGAGCTCTAGCCCTCTATGGTTAGCTAGTGGCAAGCTCCATTCTCTGACCCCCAGACAGGCTTATTTGTAGAAGAAAGATAACACCACACATAAGTGCAGTCAAAATACCATAAAAAAGAAATGATAATTAAAACATTTATTTTTTAAAGTAGAAAATGGACTAGGATATAGGCAGAGTGCTTGCCTAGTATGCTTGAAGCCTTGGGTTCAACCAGCACTGCCTAAAACCAAGATTAGTGGCACATGTTTACAATTCCAAATTGTAGCACCAGAGAACAAGAGGGAGGAAGATCAGAAGTTCAAGGTAATCCTTGACTACATAGTGAGTTTTTAAATTAATTTTATGCACATTGATATTTTGCCTGAATGTACATCTGTGTGAGGGTGTCAGACCCTTGGAACTGGAGTAACAGACAGTTGTGAGCTGCCATTGTAGGTGCTTGGAATTGAACTGGGGTCTTCTGGGTGCTCTTAACAGAGTTGTCTCTCCAGTCCTGTCTCTTGTTTTTTCTTATTTGTAATTTTCAAGAGTATTAATCAATGTTCAATAAAAGTGGATGACTCTTTTTTTTAAAGCAGTAAGAGTTAAATCCCAGTAATTATCGAGCAAGTACTTTGAACTTGGTATCTGGGAATGGGGTAGACATCAATGTATATATGGAGCAATATCTAGATAGATAGATAGATAGATAGATAGATATAGATTGCTTCATATATTGTTCATATCCATGGCCTAATTTTAACTTGCATCTCTGTGCAGGCAGAGAAAATATCATCTTGTTCTTCTGCTTCCACGGTGGGAAGACAGTCTCATGACTGACTCAGCATTGCAGAGATGCCAGAGGCAGGAACCAGAGCAGAACTCAGTGCCTTAGAAATCCCAGTTGCTTGTTCCTTTTCCCCATTGTGTAGCCTGGCTGCCCCTCCCACCAAGAGCTCTGTGCTGGGGAGGATCGCCAAAGACAGCCAAACACAACAGAACCTGCAAGTGGACCGAAAAAGTTCTGTTATTAAGGAAGAAAAAGAAATCTAGAACAAACGCCAACAGTCACATCAAGGTGGGAGCCGAGGGCTTGTAGCCCTGCCCTTGAGGACTACAGCATGAATACTGGATGACCTTGATGCAAAATTTGCCTTGATATTCCACTGGGGTCATTAAAGTCGCACAAAGGGATTAAAGAAACGGAAGTCACTTTGAGTTTTTGTGCTTTGTTTATAGTCTGAAGTCTCTCTTAAGGAGGTTGTGAGGGTGACAGAATGGGTCTGTGGTCCTGGGTTCTACTTATCTGCAAGAAAAGTTCCACAAAATGGGTTAATCACAGTAGGCTAAAAGGACAAGTTACAGGTCCTGAGACAGGAGAGCAGTCTAATGCAAGCAAAGATTAAAGCTAGGAATTTACCAATTGATAGGAATCTAGGGGGATCACAGCACAGTGTAACCAAACGTGTGCATGAAATGTTAGAGCAAAACTTCCTTCTCTGCATGCTAATCTTAAAAGGAAAAAGAAGCCTGGCATGAGGGCACATACTTTTAACGCTCCGGAGTCAGAGGCAGCCAGATCTCTGTGAGTTCTAGCCCAGCCCGGTATACCTACTGAGTTCCAGAGCTATAGAGTGAGACCAAATCGAGATGTTAACAACCGCAAAATTCCCATTAAAGCCATAGGAACTACATCGACCTTTCCTTGCTTCTCAGCCACATGAACTGGGTCTACCTGTCATCCTTCTCAAATATAGACCCCAAAATGCAACCTTGATCCAACCAGTGGTGTTGAGGGAGGATCAGAACAAGGTGCTGTACGCAGCTACAAGGAACCACCTTTGGAGGCGGCAGTGAGGCACCTACGGATAGGGTCATTTAAGCTAAGGGTATACCTCGAAACACATATACTACTGCTCATGCCGGCTAGCAGGACTATATTCAGGAAAAAAAATGGAAAATAAGAAATGTTGGCAATGAAATGGAGAAACAGGAACCCTCATGAAATGGGAATGGCAGTGTAAATATAGTTAGTACAGTACAGTGACTACGTATGTCAGTTTTGTGTTTCTCAATAAATAAAACATAGACTCTCCACATATCCTGACGACTCTATTGCTGGGCGCATACTTAAAAGAGATGTAAATAGCTATTTACACAAAAACTTGCATATAAATGTTGATGGCTACGCTATACGTGATAGAGCAAACAATCTAAATGCCCATCAGTGAACTAATGGACAAAGAGTGACAATAGCCATTCAGTGGAATATTATTTAATCATAAAAAAGCAAGTACTAGTAGATGCTGAACATAGATGAACCATGAAAACACTACGTTAAGTCAAAGAGATTAGACCCACCCAGGCTCCCATATTGTGCAACTTCATTTTATTCGATATCTATAATGGGCAGAACCATAGAAACAGAAAGCCAGAGGACGAGGAGACGGAGGAATTGAGAATGACAATGTGTCATTAGTGGGGCTGAAGGAATGGCTTGGCAGTTCAGAGCACATACTGCTCTTTCAGAGGGTCCAGGTTTGGTTCTCAGCATCCATGCCAGGTGGCTCACAACCACCTGTGACTCCAGCATCTAGGGATTCAATACCCTCCTCTGGCTTCTGAATGCACCAGCATGCATATGATGCTCATACGTAGAGACACACTCACACATGCACACCAAATGAAATAAATCTCAGTGGATAGAAGAGCTCCATATAGAGCCTTAAACAAGATCACAAGTTTAAGGCCAGCCTGGAGCACATGGCCAGAGCCTGTCTCAAAATAATCAATCAATCAATCAGGCAACCAATGTCTGGACCCAGAAAGCAATGATCTGAAGCATAGCAAATTTCTCTGGACTGCACATTTCAGACTGGCTGACATGGTAAGTGTGGGTTTCATCATAATTTAAAGGGGAGAGTGGACTGCGAAGGTGACTCTATGGATAAAGGCGTTGGTTGCCAAAGCTGGCCACCTGAATTCCATCCCTGGGATCCAGGAAAGAGAAGCGACTCTTGTAAGTTGTCCTCTGACCTTCTCACACACACGCGCGCGCGCACACACACACACACACACACACACTCTCTCTCTCTCACACACACACACACACACACACGCATGTATGTATGCATGCATGCACTCACAATAAATAAATAAACACATGTACCAAAAAAAAGTTCTAAAAGATTAATTGCATTTACTACGCCAGAGTAACCTGGTTGGGCCTTTGGGGTAATAGGAACTTATTTGCTCAGCAAACGCAAACGGAGAGTTTGCGTGCCAAGTTGTGTAGCATGAAGCACATAGGGAATTAAATGCCCCGTTCCTGGCCTGAAAGAGTTAATCGATTAATGGAATAGACACAAAAATACATGATTAAAAGAAGAAGAAGAGGAGGAGGAGGAGGAGGAGGAGGAGGAGGAGGAGGAGGAGGAGGAGAAGGAGAAGAAGAAGAAGAAGAAGAAGAAGAAGAAGAAGAAGAAGAAGAAGAAGAAGAAGAAGAAGAAGAAGAAGAAGAAGAAGAAGAGGAGGAGAACGGGTTCAACTATCTATCCCAGACTAGTTTTGAACTCATAATCTTCCTGCCTTAGCCTCTGCAGTGCCAGGATTACAAGATTACAGGTGACACCATCGGGCCCAGCCCAATAGGTGATTTCAACACTGGGTGTTAAGCGAGAAGATGTAGACTCAGGGTGTTTGATCTGGAATACTCCTGGAGGATGAGGCAACACCTGAGCACATTCCTAAGCCGTGAGTAGGAGTTTCCCTGCCAGACAGCAAAAACAGAAGAGCCCCTCCAGACAGAACCAAGCAATGTACAAAGGCTCAGACGCAGCGGAGGTGAGACATCCATCGTGTGGCTAAGCCAACCTTCATCAGAGGACAGGGCGCTCCACCGGGGTCCAGAAAAGAAGAAAATTCAAGAGAAGGAAAGCGGTCACTGGGGTCATATCTTCAGCGGAATCAAGGAAGACAGAGGTCAGATAGCGGCCAGAAGCCGCCATGGGCTGGACATTGAGAGCCCCTCTCAGACTCTGCACGTTTTTTGTTTTTGTTTTTGTTTTTATGGTCATGGTTGGCCTTTAGAGTGAAGCATGGCTAGGAATAGAGCCACCGCTCTGGAGAGACAGAACACTCATGTACCCAGGACAAAGACAGCAGGGATGACTGGTAAGACCGAACACAGAGATAAGAGACCCGACAGAGATGCCAGCCAAGGCTGTAGAGCCCTCAGTGGGACTTGGCACATCACAAGGCACCAGCTTCTTCCAGACAGGGCGCAGGGGTTACGAAACAGAAAGATAAGTTCCCTGCTGGACCAGAGGAGCTGGTGCTCCCCTCCCGCCACCCACCCACCCCTGCCCTGCTTTCCCAGTGAGATTCAAGGGTGGGAAAGGCTCCGAAAAGCCGATATGGGAGAGGTTGAACTTGCTGCCAGGGAGCCCCACAAGGCTTCAGCAGCCCGCCGAGGTTGCGGATGACTGTAGTAGCGCCAATCTGCGTGGGCTGTGAGTTTTCTCCAGCAGAGCTCCAGAGCCCGGGAGTCCAGATGTCAGGGTGGAAAGCTGGGGAGTGGAGAGCTAGGGTACAGCCGCACAGGGGATGGGCGGAGGCAGAGGGACCACCGAGTGGGGGAGAAGGAGATGGCTTGGGAACTGGGGCGGGGGGAGGGGGCGATGGGGGAGGCTGGTGAACCCTAGGCTAACTGAGAAAGAAGCGAAGTGTGTGGGGAGGAGGGAGGGCGCTGACAGCACTGTGGCAGCAGCGAGAGAGGCTGGGATTTGAGGAGGTGGAAAGCTGAGCACATTGGGAGTCGCGAGTGGGCGGGCTGGGGGGGAGGAGGCCCTGATCACAGTGGGCTGGGGAACAATTGCAGGCAATATGTAATCAAGTGCTAGAGAGGATGGCTTGAAACCTAAGTGGGCTGGGCGGGGAAGGGGGGAGTAGGAAGGAGAGCTGAGCAAGGATTGAGGATGAATCCGATGCAAGCAGGCAGCCAGTGAGGAATTTCAAGTGATAACATGACCAACGATGTCTTGGTGCCTAGAAACCTCGCAGAGGACGCGGCCTCTTCAGCCTCACTGAAGGAGGGGACAGAACAGTGGGAGAGAATGAGGATTCTGGGGTCTTGCCCGTATAGAGCTGGGCATTCCGGGTACCACCCACCAGCCCTTCCTCCAGCCTCACTTGGTTCTTCACTCTGCTTCAAGCCCTTGACAGGATCCCCACACCCTCTTCAGTTAGTCTCAACCTTTCAAAGAGCCAAACAAACATTCCATATTCCTACAGGTCAAGGCCCTGGTTTTGAGGGAGGCAGAAAAATCATCCAGGTGGTCCTAGGGCAAAACACAGTCTCCAGTGTTTGTTTTGGTTGGAGTGAACCTGCGATCAGAGAGTTAAGATAAGGGAAGGTGTGTGTGTGTGTGTGTGTGTGTGTGTGTGTGTGTGTGTGTGTGTGTGTGTGTGTGTGTGTGTGTGTGTGTTCAGGCTGGTTTTCAACCCAGCTGGGATGGAAGTCAGCCCACTTTCCTGCCTACTTCCTGGTAAGCCAAAAGCTGTGCAGGCTTTTCTTTTACTTCCTGCACTGGGGGTTGGAGTTGAGATAATCATTTATGGGGCTCTCTAGTCTCATACTTATTCGCCCTCTCTTTTAATCCTGCTCGTGGACCCAGGTGAAGTACCCCTCAGCTTCAAGGTTCCCCTGCGCACTGATATCAGAGGCTCAAAGTAGGTCAGCTCAGTGCTCTCTCATTGAAATTTCACCCCGGAGGTGGGAACCTGCAGCTGTTCCTCCTGGGGATGGGGATTTACCTGAAGGCCCCAGGTGCATTCTTTCTGAACCTGCTTCTAAAAGCTGCTCCTTCCCGTCTGTGACATGCTGCATATCTTTCCAGAAGAATCCTTTGTAACCATGTAGGACCTGGGCTTGATACTTAATGTTAAAATAACTGGAGATTCTGATGAGGGGGAAAACCAACAGCTCACCTGAGGAGCCAGATGTAATGCTCCTTTGTCTGTCAGCCAGCAAATCTTACCAGCACCACAGAAGTCATAGAGCACCCCAATCACTCGGCACAACACACACACACACACACACCTAGAAATAGTAAAGCACTTGCTCACCATGTGTGGGGCTTTGGGTTCAATCCTCAGTACGGGGGAGTACGTACATATGTATGTATGTATTTACTTATTGTGGTTTGAAAGAAAATGGCCCCCACAGGGAGGGGCATTATGAGTAGGTGTGACCTTGTTGGGGGAAGTGCATCACTGTGGAGGCGGGCCCTGAGGTCTCTTTTCTCAAGCTTCCCTCAGTGTGACTCTCAGTTGACTTCCTGTCACCTGTAAGATCTGGCCCTCTCAGCTCCAGCACCACATCTGCCTGCATGCCGCCATGCTCGCCACCATGATGATAATGGACTGAACCTCTGAAAGTGTAAGCCGTCACCACAATTAAATGTTCCCCTTATGTGAGTTGCTGTGGTCACAGTGTCTCTTCACTGCAATAGAAACCTAACTAAGAAAATATGCATGTAGTGTGTGTGTGTGTGTGTGTGTGTGAGAGAGAGAGAGAGAGAGAGAGAGACAGAGAGACAGAGAGACAGAGAGAGAGGGCAGGAGGGAGGGAGGAGGGGGAAAGGGAAGGGGGAGGGGGGATGGAGTTATGCAGGTGTCCACAGAGTACAGAAGAAGGTGTCAGATCTCTGGAGCTATAGTTCCCAAAGGTTGTGAGCCACCTGACGTGAGTGTCGGGAATTGAACTTGGGTCCTCTGTAAGAGTAGCAAAAGTAGCTTCACCACTGAGCCATCTTTCCAGTCCCACCCCCCTGTGCATACACAAAAAGCTATGATTTAAAAAGTCAGTCACACACAGGCCTAAGCATGTGAATATTTATGTCGCCAAGAGAATGCAATCCTAAGAGTAGTAGGGTTTGTGTGGGGGAGGGGTCTCCAGGTTCACAGGGAAGTGGCCTCGGCAGGGAACTTTTGTTTGAGTCTGAAGAACTCTGGAGATGTGCTACACAGATTCCCTGGAACTCTTTCTCAGAAATGTATCACTTTGTTCAGTACTCACTGCCTTGCTTACAGATCTCCATGGGTTTTCTATTTTTTGCCCTTGAAGGTGTTTGCTTCCTGGAAGAAGCACACTATAAAGTTATAAAAACAGAAAACCAGGATATTTTTATAAGAAGCTCAGTTTAGTTTGGGGCCTGAGGCAAGCGTCTGAAGGACAGGCTGTCCCAGCTTCAAACTCATCTGAAGGTGTCAGGATCCCTAGACTACACAGTACTGTAAGACCACAAAGCCCCCCACCCAGTGTCCCCAGGGAGGAAGGGTGGGTGGAGCTGAAGTGGGCAGAGAATGACCAGAGACAGTTCACTCCGTTCACAGAGTCGCCCTACCCCCACCCACTCCCAGGCCTGGGGACGTCCCTCCCCCTGGCCTCAGGTGCTCCTTGAATTTATTGATGCAGAAATAGAATGTCCCGGCTCTTCACGTCTTACCGTTCATCCCCATTCAATCAGACCTAGGAGAGCAAAGGTACACAAAGTCCCCAGTGGCTACCTTTCTACCTCCAAGATATTATGACCCACCTAGCATTTACTGAGCTCCTACTGTCTACCATCCCCCAAAACAGGCTTTCACCATTTAAAGAGTGAGCTCAGATTAAAATGAGTCAATGTGTATAAAGTTCTTAGCACTATATCTGGCACATAATACTCAATCAAAGCTGGTTATGATGGCCCAAACCTGTTTTCTCAGCCCTCAAGAGGCTGAGGCAGGAAGATCAAGAGTCTGACACTAACCTGAGCTACATAGCAAGTTCCAAGCCAGTTTAAGCTATATAATGAAAACCCCTACCATCAAACGCCCAACCTCTGTTTAAATTAGCTGCAAGTTGGGGGAGGTGGTGCATGCCTGTAGATACTCATGAAGTAGAGGCAATAGTATCGCTTGAGCTCATTAATTAAAACTAGTCTGGGGCACTTGGAAGGCAGAGGCAGGAAGATCTCTGCATTTGAGGCCAACAGGATCTACAGAGAGAGTTCCAGGACAGCCAGGGCTACACAGAGAAACCCTCCCAAAACCAAAACCAAACAAACAAAACCATTATGTATGTATGCATATGTCCATGTGTGTCCATGTGCACACACATGTGCATGCTCTTATGGAAGCCAGAGGTTGGTGTCAACTTAGCCAGACTGGATATCCAGCAAGCCCTAGGGATCCTTTTACTCCACCTCCCCAGCATTAGAATTACAGGCACGATACCATGCCTGACTTTTCCATGGGTACTAGGAACTTTACTAGCTAAACCAGCAGTTCCCAACCTGTGGGTTGCAACCCCTTTAGGGGTCACATATCAGATATTTACATTACGATTCACAGCTGTAGCAAAATTACAGTTACGAAGTAGCAACGAAAATAACTTTATGATTGGGGGTCTCCACAATATGAGGGACTGTATTAAAGGATCTCAGCATCAGGGAGATTGAGAACCACTGGCCAACCATCTTCTCAGCCCAAACCCTTTATTTTATAACTGAGGGTTCCGGAAATAGTTGGAAGGATCTATACTGTTCGAGGCTGCCCTGGACTACATAGGAAGACTTTTAAAAAAGCATGTTTATTATGAATAAGAATTTCTTTACCATGAGCAGCCTTTCCATCAGATTTCTCTCCCTCATTACCTCCCAGAGCGATGGAGGTTGTTTCTCCCAGCTGGTACCCACAGCAACTTATTGTCAGGGAAGTGACAGCCTGTGAAAAGAAGGGAGTCCCTGGAGGCCCAAAATGTCAGAGGCAACCTCCAGCATAAGCCTCTTTGATTCATTACTTTTCCCAAGAGTGAGCCAGGGAGAGAAACGATACCCAGTCCATCTTCTTCTAGACCCTGACCCACGGCTGAGTGTCTGCTTAGTAATGTCGATGCTTACCCATGCTTCACCCATCATATCCAGATAATCTTTGTCATTTGACACAGCCTTCAAGAGAAGTTGTCTTCATGCATTTCACCAAAGGAGGGTTCCCCTTGGTTAGAAGTTAGTATCAATGAGGTCACCTCTAATGAACCACCTAAGACAATCCCGAAATAATTCCCTGACCCCACACCTGTGTACCTGCTAACTGGGTGTGTTGGTCAGCAAAGGCAGAAGCTGACTTACGGCTGGTGGCTGGAAAAATGCTCCAGTGCCCAGTGCCTAAGCTAAGACTGATAGTCTCTTTGTCCACTCTGACAGGTACAAAGGGATAGCAACACACCCAGGCAACTCAGGGGCTACCTGTCCCCTTCCAGACAGGTAGGGGGAGTCTAGGTGAAATAAGGAAGTCACTCCTAGGCTTCTTCTAGGCTGTCTTCGTCATTCACAATAGATGAATAAATAGAGATGGCCCTGTCCGCCTCTTTAAGTCTCACAGGATAAGTGAACTGCATAGTGCTGCCCGTGAACAGTCATGCTTGAAAAGCTTTCCCCTCCGTGTGAAAGAACACTGGTCCACAAGGCTGGGTGCGTTCTTAGTCAGTTTTATCATCCATCAATATCAGTTTTCTGCCAAATCTCATTTCTGTATCTAATGAAGCTCACAACTGGGCTACCAGTGAGGTAAAAGTTGGGTCTATGGTGGCCAATATCAGGGGTTCCAGGGTGGGTGCCTGGAAAAGCCTGCTACGCCAGGGCTGAGGAGGACCATATGCATCTCTCCGTCTCCAGGGCTCTGTCGGCATCAGACTGCTGACTGCAGCAGGGCTCAGGTGCTGGGCACAGAGCCCAGGCTGGAGCAAGGCTGACTGCAGTCCAAGGGATAAACAGGGTATTCAGTAAAATCTGGAATACAAGCTAGCCATGAGAATGCACATCTGTTATCCTTGCCTTCAGGAAGTAGGAGCAGGAGGATGGAGAGTTCAAGACCAGCCTGGACCACATAGTGAGGTCTAGGCCAGTATGTGATACATAGGGAGACCCTGTCTTAAATAAGCCAAAACCAAACAAGCTAAGTCTGGGAATCTGTCAGCCAGTAGGAAGGGGAAATTGGGAGCTAGGTCTGTAGAGTTATGGGAAGGGAGTCTATCCAGGAAGACAATATATGGAAATCAGAAGGCTGGAGCCAAAAGCAAACTCAGAAAATAGGTAAAAATCCCAGGCAATGGATATTTGCTTAAGATATCAATGCAAGACAATAGGAAAAGGGTACTCTTGTCAACAAATGGTGCAATGTAGGAGGAAGTCTGATGCCGCCATTAAACATGTGACTTATTAGAGGCGCATACAGATGAGGTAATAAAAGGGCGGTTTACCACACCGCTAACCACACCCACTTTAGGCAGGACTAAAGACGTATACGGCTGGACGTAAAGACGTATACGTACGTACGTAGGCGGAACTACGTCACTAGCCATGCCCACTTGGCTAGGGGGCGTTACAGGGGAAGGCATAAAGGACAGCACACAGGAAGTCTCGGTCTCTTTTCCTGGAGTTCGGCTTCCGGTCCAGCAGCTGAAAACTGCTTGGCTCCTCTGGGTTTGGTATCTTGTGAGTCATTTCTACATTAAATATTTAGCTTTACTTTCAGTAATTGTGTGTCGCGTATCGTTACAGCGTCCATTGAAGCCTACAGTGCAAGAGTGTTTAAACTTATGTGACACGAACCTCAACCACTGTTTATCCTAAACAGAAAAATTAGTTTGAAGTTGATCTATAAGTGCTGAAATTATGAATACAGCATAAGAGAAAAAAATCTTAGCCTCCTTGAATTTGTGAAAAAAAAAACTCTTAGCATAATGTGACCACACTTAATGCCACTGAATTATACACTTAAAAATAATTAAAATAATAGAATTTATGTTATCTATATTTTACCCACACCCCCCCATACACACATGCCAGAATATCTTTTATTCTGGTGTTTGCCAAGAATAAAAAGGCATGAATATGAGCGCCCACGACCCCATCAGCATATTAGATGTCATCAAATCTGAAATCTGTCAGATACAGTGGTTCATGTCTGTAAGCATCACAAGAAATGGGTAGGAGGCTCTTTGCAAGTCTGAGGCCATTCTGGTCTACATAAAAAGTTCTGTGCCAGTCAGGACTTGGTAGAAAGACCCAGGCCCTACCCAGAGAGAGAGAGAGAGAGAGAAGAAAGCAAGTCTTGGTTCATCAAAAGTTGCAAAAATGAAAGAAACAAGAAAACTTAAAAAGTTGATAAAGGCCAGGCAGGGTGGCACACACCTTTTATCCCAGCACTGGGGAGGAAGAGGCAGTCAGATCTCTGTGGGTTTGAGGCCAGCATGGTCTACAAAGAGAGTTCCAAGGAAAGTGAGGGCTTTTACACGGAGAAACCCTGTCTCAAAAACAAACAACAAACAAAAAGAAGTGAATGGACAAGCATATATGTATTTAGTAATATTTATGGCATATTATTTAGCAATAGAAAGGGACAAGTTATTGTCCCGTGTCAAAACAGGGATGAATCCCAAGATAATTGTGCTGACTTAAAGAAGAAAGAAAAAGAATGCATGCTGTCTGCTTCCACATATAAAACCCTAAAATGCAAACTAATCTATAACGTGAGAAAGCAGACAATTGCCTAGGAACAGGGTGAGGCAGAGAGTGACGGATGGGTTTCCAAGGACGTATGCAAGGAAGCTTTGGGGATGATGGACACTGTCTTAGTTGGGGTTTCTATTGCTGTGAAGAGACACCATGACCACAGCAACTCTTATGAAGAAAACATTTAACTGGGGTGGCTCGCTGACACTTTCAGAGGTTCAGTCCATGATCACCATGGCAGGAAGCATGGCAGCAGCAGGCAGACATGGTGCTGGAGAGGGAGCTGAGAGTTCTACATCTGGATCAGCAGGCAGCAGAAGGGAATACTGAGCCACTAGGCCTGGCTTGAGTTTCTGAGACCTCAAAGCCCACCCTCTAGTGACACACCTCCCCCAACAAAGCCACACCCACTCCAACAAAGCCACACCTACTCCAACAAAGCCACACCTACTCCAACAAGGCCACACCCACTCCAACAAAAGCCACACCCACTCTAACAAAGCCACACCTACTCCAACAAGGCCATATTTCAATACCTCATCATAATAGTACCGTTCCCTATGGGCCTATGGGGCCAATTTTGAAAAAGATTTATCCATGCATTATAAATATATAAGTGCACTATTTGAATGTATGCCTTCATGATAGAAGAGAGAATCAGAGAGAAGGTGTCAGATCCCATTATAGATGGTTGTGAGCCACCATGTGGGTGCTGGGAATTGAACTTAGGACCTCTGGAAGAGCAGTCAGTGCTCTTAACCCCTGAGCCATCTCTCCAGCCCCTGGGGGTCGATTTTTATTCAAATTACCACACCTACTTATGATTATGACTTAATTATGTGACCTGGCTAAAACATGCCCTCTAAGACGTGCTGCTTGCACTTGTTAGAAAAGAATAATAGTGTCAAGACAAAATATCTAGTATTTGTAAGATATTTAGAAGAGCTACAGACTAGTACATGTTGGCCATCACAACCACCATTATCACCGCCATAACCATCACCACCCCAACTACCATCACCAGCATCAAAGCTGCCGAATGAAAGCCCAGCCAGAGAAGTACACCGTGGAGATCAACGCCGAGGTGAGCAGACACAGAGGGGCAGGTGAGAAGACGGAAAGTCAAGTCTGGCCTGGTGTGTGTCACACGCCTGTCCCTCAGCACTCAGGAGGCTGAGGTCCGACCGCCAGTTTAAGGCCAACCTGAACTACATTACATACTATGCCTGTGTCTGAGAAACATAAAACAAATGCTGGGTGCGTTGGAAGGAAGGTGGCTGGCCCGAAGAGAACCGAGCTTTCTCCAGAAGCCACCGTGGGATCGCGTAGACCCACAGTGAAAGTGTGGGCGTTAGCAATCCTCGTCACTGGGAGATGTTCCCACAGAGGCACAGGTCGGAAAAGCAGCAGAGAAGGGATCGAAGTTCACACTGATACTCGGGAAAGGCAGGTGGGTGCCTCCGTCCCTGAGAAGGTCAGGTGGGACAGGTCTCAGCTTGAAAGGACCTCAGGGAAGTACACATGTTCCTAGCAGCTGGGAGGGCAGGGTACGTGTAGCTCCACTGTGCTGCTGGTTACACATTTGCCCCGCCCCCGCCCCACACCCCACACCCTTGCTCTGTGCCAGGGGCCTGGGCTCTACCGATACTGCATCACCTGGGATTTCCCAAGCCTTCTGGAAGGGTTCTCCAGTGGGAGGAATGATGGGTTTGGAAGAGCAGAAAACTGAAGGGGAGGGTGTTTCTTTGTTTCCTCTTTCCTTTGCAATCTGCTCCTGGGAATGCGTCACCCCAGAGCTTCCGGTTTTCAGTGTCAGATCTAGTTCAAGTTTGCCCAGTCCTTGACCTGTTACAGGAAAGCAAGAGTTTCCTGGCGCTCCTAGTCCTGGGAGCTTTGGTTGGTCCTTTAAGTCTTCCCCTGCCCCGTGAGAGCCACAGTCTTGATCCTACTCCATCCGGGGAATGCCTGATAACAGCCGCTGGTCAGCCACTCGCCGGGTGGGGCAGGCAGCCTCAGGGTCAGTCCCCAGTTCTGCTCTCTCTCTCATTTTTGGTCAAGATGCTGGACATGACCCACACGGTTCACTGCTGCTGTTGTCCCAAGAGATGCCACAGTCGAGGACCTCAGGAACATGGCACTAGGACTATGTAGCCTCCTAATTACTCTCCCGCTCCACCCCTGAGCCCTTCTCCACTTAGGCAAACACTGTGCACTCGGACTGAGGAAAGCGAAGAAGAAGCAGGCCCCTCCTGCCTCACACAGGCCAGGGAAGGCAGAGTCCAGAACATCAGCTGTCCCCGGCAAAGGTCAGGCTACCCGTAGTAAGGATACACTCACAGCCAAGAGAGGTAAATCCAAACCAAAAAAGGTCGACAAGTGTGTCACTCAGCTCTGACTGCAGAGTCCTTGCAGAACACTGTTGTTGAGGCAGCCTGCCATTTAGATGACTCTAGGTTGGAACTCAGGAGGTCTCCTCGGGTGGTCTATGGTGGACACTGATACGTGGGGGCTAGGCGGGATGAGGGGAAGTCAGACACGGGCTCTTGGAAAAACCCTAGGCTCAGACAAAGTTGCCAGGGTTTTTGTGTCTCTATGGTGTGTTCTCTATGGTGCTGTGAGAATTAAATTATTCCCACTGGGTAGCTATGAAAAGGAAATGCTTGCTGACCAAAAGCATGGTACGGAGTCCTGAATTTGAATCCTGCCTCTGACACTTATTTGTTAGCCGGTGTTGGCAAATCAACAGCTGAGTCTCTGTGTCTCAGTCTTGTCACCTGTGAAATGGGGATAATAATAATAATAATAATAATAATAATAATAATAATAATAAAGCTGGATATGGTGGTACATGCCTGCAAAGATTGAGGAGAGAGGATCATATGTTCCAGACCTGCCTGGGTTACCTAATGAGACCCTGTCTCAAAAACAAAACAGCAGTTCTATGCAGATCTGCTAGCCCTCCTTCGAGCAGGTATCCTGACACTTAAGTGGTGTTTATAAAAAAATTTTATCCATTACTGCAAGTGGTGTCACCACACCCATGTCTACCCATCTAACCACTCTTCCAAGTCAAAGAGCCAGGGTTCCCCCGGTTGGGAGTAGGGAATAACGCGGGATTAAGAGGTGATAATCCAACGTCTTCCTCTGGGAAGGCGTCAGTCTCACAAACTGCAAACCCCAGTCAGCTCTTGGGAACCCAGAGTCGGAAACAATAACTGAGGTGCCAGCACCAGTGAGCTTGTGTGCCGCTAGCCCACAGAAAGCAGCAGCGAGCCCACAGAAAGCAGCAGCGAGCCCACAGAACCTTAGGCAGCGATTTGGGTTCTCTTTAGCCATGACTGTTTAGAAAGTCCTTAATCTCTGGGAAGGCACCATAGGGTGCTCTTTTTAAACGCCGCCGAGTAAGCCTTTGGGACTGCGTTGACCAACAGTGTGACCACAGTAGAACCATGTGACTTCTACATCAAACAGCTGCCCCGCCCTTCTCCCTTGATCCCTGGAGTTAGTCGCTCTTAGGATCGAGCATGCACGTGTGGAGAAAGCTTAAGTCACATGGAAAGGCTTCATTGTAGATGCTTTGGGTAACAGCAAGGAGTGGGTGTGGAAGGCTCTGAGACAGCCCCAGCTTTATCCCCCCATTTTCCAATTGACATTGCACGAGCAATCCCAAACAAGAAGCGTCTACACCAAAGCTGGTCGACCCCACTGCTTTTTCTTCCAGTTACTAAATTGTGAACAGCCGCCAGAGAGGCAAAGTTATTTTAATATTGTCTGATTGTCTTTGTCCCCTACCAAAAGGAAAGTTTCGGTTTGGGGATGTAGCTATGGTAGATCCAACGCCACATAAAACCATGCTTGGTGGCAATAGCCTGTAATCACAGCCCATGAAAGCTGGAAGCAAACATATCAGAGATTCAAGGTCATTCTTGGCTATGCATCAAGTTTCAGGCCAGTCTGGGACAAATGAAAACAATATTAAAAGCCAGGCTTTGGTGGTGCACACTTTTAATGCCAGCACTTAGGAGGCAGAAACGGTAGGATATTTATGAGTTTGAGGCCAGCCTGGTCTACAAAGGAAGTTCCAGAACATCCAGGACTGCATAGAGAGACCCTACCTCAAAAGAAAAAAGAAAAACAATTAAGCCAACATAAAATCTAAAAGATAGGACTGTTTCATATTTTACGTAAGTAATTCTTATGATTTAACAATGAATAAGTTCCTGATAAGAATTTGTTAACTGGGAAAATGGCTCAGTGGTTAAGAACATTTGAGTTCAAATTCCGAGAACCCATGTAAAAATGCTGGCTTGGCTGTAAACACCTGTTACTTAGCATTGAGGGTAGATGCAGACAGATCGTAGGAGCTGATTGGTCAGTCAGTATAAACAGTCTTTCTCTGTCCTGCCAGCCAGTTCCCAAAAAACCCCATGAAGTCTTTTTTTTCAAGTCAGGGTTTCTCCGTGGCTTTGGAGGCTGCCCTGGAACTCGCTCTGTAGACCAGGCTGGCCTCGAACTCACTCTGTAGACCAGGCCTGCCTCTGCCTCCCAAATGCTGGGATTAAAGGCATGTGCCACCACCGCCCGGCATGAAGACTTATTATGAATTACGAGAGCTCAGCTGATAGCTTAGGCTTGTTTCTAACTAGATCTTATAACTTAAATTACTCCATTTCTACTGATTATGTGCTGCCATGTGGCTTGTGGCTGTTACCTCCCCCTTTACATGTCTACTTCCTCTGCCTTTAGATGGAAACTCCGCATTCTCCCTGCCCTAAAAGCCCTGCCTAGCTATTGGTCATGTAGCTCTTTACTAAACCAATCACCGTGACATATCTTCACACAGTGTAAAGGAATAGTCCACAGCATTTCCCCCCTTTTGTCTAAATAAAAAGGAAAGGTCTTAACTCTAAGATAACGAAACTATAAACAATAAGAACAATTATCAGGTAAGAGTTTACATTTGCAATGTCCAGTCCATTTGTATTTGGCGTGTTTGGAGAAAATACTCCAGTATTAATTCTATCTTGGTGAGTCCAAAGCTCTGTGCCTAATTTACCTTCTATGATAACTACGTCAAGCTGCAACTATAACTACCTAGTCTTCAACTCCACTGAAAGCCCCAGAACGATATAAATTTACCTGAGCAAACAGGAAGTGAGTGTATGCCACTTCCAAGCCTATAGAAATGACAGACTCCTGGTTGCCTGGACTGTTACCCAAGGTTCCTCTGCAACGTTGGTATAAGGATTTAGGAACTATGCTGGCCCGCCCCTGTCACCTGGCAGAAGGCACTCAGGCAGTGCCCTGGTCAGCCCAGGTGCAAAGGACCCCTTTAAAAGAAAGACACTGTCCATTTAACTCTCCCTTTCCAGCTCTCTTTCTGCTCCTCTCTTTTCTGCTGTTCCCCTGGGGCAGACAGGACTTTTTCTGTCTCCCCCTTCTCTTCTGTCCTCTCTCTCTGTCTCTTTACCTCTTTTCTCTTTCCTTCCCCCTCCCCTCCCGTTTCTAATAAAACTTCTCACTTAAGCCTGACATGTTTGTCCCTCTGCCTTGGTCACCCTTGAATGTCATGGAATCTGCCAAGGTTCACCACACTTTATCATAACAGTTGGAGCATCCAGTCTTCAGCCTACAGGCCTAGACTATCTGGCAGGCTTGTCTAGGAGCAGGAATTTTGAAGGACTGTCCTACCTAGTCTTGGCAAAGTTCAGCAATCGCTTTCCTGTGTGTCCTGCAGAAAGTCTGGCAGACTTCTCTATAAAGCAGAAATTGTGAAGGATCCACCTTTCCCTGGCAAAGTTTCACAGTCTTTCTCCTTTGCATCCTGCTTGTCCAGTTTGTACAGTATACTCTCAGTAGTCAAGACAAGAACAATTTAGTGCCCAAATGGCTAGTTTTGCAACATAGAAAGCAAACTCCACATGGATTTTCCTCTATGCCTATCATCTTCTCTGAAACAAATTGGTGCTGCCAGGAGCAGATGTGTCTCATTGTCATTATGAAAAGTCCTATGTTTTAAAACATTTTATTATTTCTTTAAAATACCTTTATTGGCATTTCCCCCCTTTTTGTTCTTTTTATGTGCCTTGGTGCAAAGGTGTCAGATCTTCTGGAACTGGAATTACAGATAGTTGTGGCTGAGAAATGAACCCAGGTCCTCTGGAAGAGCAGCCAGTGCTCTCAACTGCTGAGTCACCTCTCCAGTCTGTTTTCAAAGTTTTATATGTCATGTTCTGTAGGTCTTTGAAGTGTTTGAAGATCACCTTTCTATCTAAAATATATCTCCATTTGACCTTGAAAACATATGTAACATGACTACAAATTTAATTGTTATAGATGACTATTAACCTACATTTCTTAATTATTTTAAACAGTTTGTAATAATAGCCTTTAAGGACTAGAGCTTTACATTAAAATTTTTAATGAGCCGCATAGGTACAATACCTTAAATAAGAGTAAAAACATATGCATAGTATGTTCTAACAAAAGTAACATTAAGTTTGTATCAATACACAAAAAACCATACCAATGTAAAATATTTAAGACTAGTAGTTGCTGTTTCAATATGAAAGTAGATTCAATAATCTACCCTTTTATCCTATCACCTCTATAGCTCCCTTTTCTTTTCAGAATGAGATCCCTGAATCTAATCTCTTTTGTTCCATGACCAAAAAGAATTTGTAACCAACCCCACAAAACAATGACTGTTGTAATTTTAAAAAGGAGAGCTTGAGAAAGATGCTGTGCAACAGAGCTTGGGTGGAGGGGTTTTTATTAGGTGAAAGTGAATGGGAAAGGGAGGAGGGGAGAGGGAAGACAAGCCTCTGGGGACAGAAACATCAGAAGAGAAGAGAGAGGGAGAGGGGGGAGAGAGGGAGAGAGGAGAGACAGAGACAAGCAGAGAAGCAGGGACAGAGAGAGAAGAGAAATGGGAGGTGGGCAGGACTCTTTTAAAAGGGAACCTAGTGAATGTGCACAGGTGGTGCTCTTAGTGGCTGCAGCTGAGGGTGTGTCCTGTCAGAACCTCAAGGGCAGGCCAGTGCAGATGCCTGAATGCCAACAATGACAAACATTCATAATCTACTGAATGACTGAAAACCACCCACCCCATCTCTTCGGAATGTTGACATTGTGTTCGATAGACTGCTTCCTGTTGTCTGGGAGTACTGGCACATTTAGGGGACCCTGAGAAAATTAGGATAATGGTCAAGTCCTAGCTAGAATAGTCTGTGAGCCTGGATCATATCAGCCAGCAGCCTTGAAGCTGTTCTGGATACAGAACTCTTGAGGAAGCCGCAACAGAGGCACTCTGAGAGGCTGCATCACCTGGGCCACCTGTTTTCGCTGGTATCTGGTTCTCTTGCTGTGAAAACACAAACTTTCAAAAGTAACATACGTATCTACATTAACGTGGATATGGACTGTGTATTGTATGCAAGCCAGTCATAGATTATTTTTTGTTTTATGTTGAGGAGGTAAAATATGTATCACCTGTCTTGTAATTTTTCTAGGCTCGTTTCTTTATGTCTGTAGTCAGGATTTTTAGGGAGTCTTCTCTGATCAAATTTGGTCTCTACCAACCTTGAATGAATCCACAGCCTTTCGTTTTCTGTGGAAACAAAAGTATAGCCTCTTCCCCAGTGTAACACATTTTCTGACTTACGCTTTGAAGTTAAGACATGTTTAAGATATATAGTTTGATTTAATTTAGTAGTTTTTATAATCCGGTGTCTCTCAGCAGCTATTGTTTGCCCATCAGCAATCAAAAATTTTCCATACAGGATCCAGACTCCCTGTGTATCTGCCATCTCTATGTGCCCTATTTTTTAATATAACTTCACTTTTCTCTTTAAAGACTTGACTTTATACTTTTAAAATTATTTTTATGACTGTCTATATCTTTTTTTCATTTTTCCCCTAAGTCTACACATATTGTTAAACACAGTGTAACCTGTCTAGAGTTTTTTTCCCCATCTGAACCCATTTTACTGCATATCTGTAGCTTTTCTGTATGCATGAGCGTACAGCACGTCTCGTGTCGAGTAGATGGCTCAAGCCCACAGGCAGTGAGACAGCAGGACTAGGAAGCCACATTTGGCTCCTCCTCTTGTGTGTGTTTGGAACCTTTTTTTAAGTTGCCTTAGGTCTTATGTGGAAATAAGTGCCCATGACATTGGGGGCCACTTGTAGTGTGTCTTTCTCTGTCCCACCAGCCAGCTCCCAAATGATGACATGGAGACTTATTAATTATGAACGCTCAGCCGGTAGCTTAGGCTTTTTGTTGTTGTTGTTGTTGTTTTGGCTAGCTCTTATAACTTAAATTCACCCATTTCTACTAATTTACGTGCTGCCACAGGGCTCGAGGCTTGTGACCTCATCTTCTACAGGTCCTGCTTCCTCTGCCTCTGGCTGTTGACTCCGCCTTCTTCCCCGCATTCTCTCTGTCCCCAAATCCTGCCTAGCTATTGGGTGTTTAGCTTTTCATTAAACCAATCACAGTGACGTATCTTGACACATTGTGAAGGAATATTCCATAACAACTCAGCCTAACCAAAGGGCCAGCTTCTAGTTCTGTGAGAGAGTCTGTCTTAAAAAGAATGAGGTACAAGCTGGGCACACCTTTAATCCCAGCACTTAGGAGGCAGAGGCAGGCAGATCTCTGTGAATTCGAGGCCAGCCTGGTCTACAGAGTGAGTGCCAGGACAGCCAAAGAAACACAGAGAAACCCTGTATCAAAAAATTTTAAAAAGAAAAAAGAATGAGATAGAATAGTAGAGAGGGACACCAGATGGTCTCCTCTGGCATCCACAGGCATCCACTTCCTCACATGTAACACACACACACACACACACACACACACACACACACACACTTCATTAAATGACAAAAATAACATAACACAGGTACAAAAACAGACATGTAGTCAACTCAGAAATAAACCCACCCAGCTGTAACCCCCTAATTCTTTTCTTAAAAGATTTATTTTATGTGTGTGGACATTTTGCCCTCATGTATGTATATTGTATATGCACCATGTATATATAGTGCCCTTGGAGGCCAGAAGAAGGCGTCAGATTCACTGTAACTGGACTTAGACAGTTTAGGGTGCTGGGAATTGAACCCGAGTCCTCTTGAAGAGCAGCAATTGCTCTTAATCACTGAGCCATCTCTCCAGACCCTACAACCCCCTAATTTTCAAAAAAGATGTTAAAAGCATTTGTTGGAAAGAAAATAGTACCTTTAGTAAAGTATTCAAAAAAGTTAATTTTCACCTGTAGAAGGAAGGTGCTATCTGTCAACCCTGCATAAAAATCTATTCAAAATGAATCAAAGACCTCAATGTGACATCTGAAACCTTCAAACCACTAAAAGAACAGAAAGAAAATACCTCAAGATGTAGGTGTATGCAAGGAATTCGCATAGAGGCCATAATAACAGAGAAAATAATCCCAAGGATAACAAATTATATTATCGGATGTTGATTCCAAATGCAGAGAAATCTGGATTATATGCAATTGAAATGTTTCTTCACAGAAAAAAAAAAGTTAAGAAACAGCCTACGGAACGAGAAAACAAATCCCAGCCAACCCTCTGTCAGGCAAGGGACTAATATCCGGACTATATAAGGAACCTCAAAAATTAAACACCCAAAACTACATCCTCTGAACAATAAACTAAACAGACACTTCTCGAAAGCAGAAATACGCAGGGCAGGGGTGGTGCACGTCTTTGATCCCAGCACTCAGGAGGCAGAGGCAGGCAGATCTCTGAGTTGAAGCCAGCCTGGTCTACAGAGTGAGTTCCAGGACAGTCAAGGCTACACAGAGAAACCCTGTCTCAAAACGAAACAGGGAGGAAGGAAGGAAGGAAGGAAGGAAGGAAGGAAGGAAGGAAGGAAGGAAGGAAGGGAGGGAGGGAGGGAGGGAGGGAGGGAGGGAGGGAGGGAGGGAGGAAGGAAGAAGAAATGCTGGTGGCTAACAAATCCCCCTTGCTTGTGGCGATGTAAACTGGTGGAGTCAGTGTGGGGTTCCGTAAAAAACTAGGAACAGAATAGCATCACCGCTCCTGGATGTATTGCATAAGGGTTCTGTTTCTATTCCACACCCAGAATTATCGCTTCACTATCCATAATCGATAAAATACGAAGTCAACGTAGATTTCCTCCAACAGATGGATGGATTAAGAAAATGTGGTACACTTACACAATGAAATTTGTCAACCATAACGAAAAAATGAAATCACAACATTTTCAGGAAAACGCATGCAACCAGAGATCATCATGTTAAATGAAATACGTCACTCAGACAAATAATCTTTTTCTCTTACATATGGACTCTAGACTTAAAATTTTATATATAGCCGGGCCTTGGTGGTGCACACCTTTAATCCCAGCACTCGGGAGGCAGAGGCAGGCAGATGGCTCTCTGTGAGCTCGAGACCAGCCTGGTCTACAGAGTGAGTTCCAGGACAGCCTCCAAAACAATACAGAGAAACCCTGTCTCAAAAACCAAAAACAAACAAACAAATATATATATTATATATATGTATACACACACACACATGCACACATACATAGGGTCTGTATATTTGTGTGTAGGTGCTGAAAGTAGAATGGAGACTAACAGATGATAAATCAGCCATAAGAAAAGAGGGCAGAGAGGAAAGAAGAGAGCAATGGCATGTATGTAACATACTAGAAGTGAGGACTGAAGAGAGCAACGGCATGTATGTAACGTACTAGAAGTGAGGACTGAAGAGAGCAATGGCATGTATGTAACATACTACAAGTGAGGACTGTTTTGGCAGAGCAAAAGGACCAGCAAGATCGGGGCCAGAGGAGATGAAGGAGGGCGGTGGTGGAAAGGAGGGAATAAAAACGCAATATAAGCAGGGCGCTGGTGGCACACATCTCTTATCCCAGCACTCGGGAGGCAGAGGCCGGCAAATCTCTGCGTTTGAGGCCATTGCTGGGGATCAAAGCCAGGGTCTCGTGCACACTAGGCAAATGTTCTGCCACTGAGCAGCGATCCCAGCCTTCAGAGGGTTCTCACACGAGATGCTAAAGATCTGGCATACCTGAGAAACTGGAGAGGGACTTCCAGGATGAGAAAGTTCTTCTGGAATGATTCTTTAGCCCATAGTGAACAACTGGGCACACATGGCGCTGACAGGGTGTCTGTCAGCTAAGAGGAAGCAGCGGGGCTGAGTCAAAGAAGGGAACTGAGGGTTGTGGTGCGGTGGGGAGGGGACTTCTCTGTTGCGTTTCAACACGGGAAGTGGTCCATTTTCTGATGAGTTAGTTATCCACTGTTAGTTTGCCTCCGCCCATTTGTGCTGTTTCTTCAAAAATTCATGACACTGGGTAATTGATAAGCAATAGACATTTATTTCTCACCGTTCTGGAGGCTGGGAACTCCACAACCAAGGCAGGCTGAATGTCTGACATCTGTGTCCAAGAGAGCACCTTGCTCCCAAGTCCCCTGTGGCAAGAGCAGAGGAGGCTAATTCACCGGCCCCGCCTCCCCTCCCCCACAAGCCCTTCCACAGTCCACAGATCCATTAGTACAGGCAGCCCCTGGGGACCACTCACCTCCTAAATCACTCATCTCTCATTGCCTCTACAGTGGGAATTAAATCTCAAGATGAATTTTGGAGGGGACACAGTGACACTGTGGCATAGTCCAAAGCAGGAACCCAGGCACAAGGGGAAGTTGGCCCCAGGAAGAGATACTGTCTTGAGGGTAAGGCAGCCTCAGCATTGATGAGGAAGAGGTCATGACCCTGTCTTGGAAACCAAAATTGCAGATGAGGGGTGGAGGGGAATATTCCATTTCGTTCTCTTTGTGGCCTTTCGAAATTGAGTCTCCATTTTATTACCAAGAGAGGGAAGCTAGAATTTCTAGCCCAGGCATTTATCAGCATGCAGTAAAAAATGGCACTGACCCTAGGGGTGGATAAATAAATCCTACACAGCTCAGAGTTCAGCTTCTTGCCCTTTCTAGGTTACTCACTAGAGGACTTACTTAGGCAATGTCTTCAACCCATCATCCCCATGTCCCTTGCAGCTGGCCTGCTAGCAGATATCACTCATCTTACCACAGGTCTACAGATCACAGCCAAAGGCAGAAACAGGCTCAGAAGTGATCCGTGGGCTAGGGAGACAGTTTAGTTGGCAAAGTACACGCCTTGCAAGCGTGAGGCCCTGAGTTCAACTCCTAGAATCACTGCAAAAAAAAAAGAAGAAAGGAAAAGGAAATCCAGGCATGGTAAGTACAGTCCCAGCCACCCTAGTTTAATTAGTGAGCTCTAGACCAATGTGGTAGGAGTTGTCTCAAAAAACACAGTGGGTGACCCCTGAGAACAACTCCCGAGGTTGACCTGGGATCTCCACACACATGCATTGTTGGTTGCTTTCATTCTTTTGGCTCTTTGAGGGCCCTGCCACCCAGCTCCCAAGTAAATCACACAAGGAGGCTTATTATTACTAATGAATGCCCAGTCTTAGTTTGTCTTAGTTCTAGCTGTCTTTCCTTAAATTATCTAGTCTACCTGTCTTTTGCCTCTGGGCTTTTATCTTTCTTTATTCCTGTGTACATTTTCTTTCCTTCTTACTCCGTGTCTGGCTGTGTGGCTGCCCTGCTCAACCCTCCTCCTTCTCTCACTCCTCAATCTCCCTCTTCCCAGATTTCTCCTCGTACTTATTCCCTCTGCTCACCAGCCCCGCCTACCCCTCTCTCCTGCCTTGCTATTTGCCGTTCAGCTCTTTATTAGACAGGCACAGTAACACAGCTTCACAGAATGAAACATGGAAGGATACAATACATCTTTGCACCATTAAACAAATATTCCACAGCACAGACAAGTGTAACACATCTTAAAGTAGTATTTCACAACACGTGTGTATACACACGCATGCAAGACACCCACACAGCCGCATGAACACACATGTACCCACGCAGTCACCGGAAAGATTCAGTATGCTTTAGACATGCAGAGTGTCCAGGGGTGAGAGGAAGGGGAGGCACAAAGGTCTTCCGAGGACTCTGAAGACAGGGAGGCCATGCCGGGCTGTGTGAGCATCTTCCAGACGCTTTGGAGCCTCAGTCTTCTGTCTGTAAATGTGGGAAGCATCACATCAGCATACAGAGCTTCTCCCTAAAAATACCAAGACGGTTAACTTTACTCCCTAACTTCTTGCCGAGACGTTCTATAAACAGATTGAAGTAACAGATCCCCAGGGGAATGCATAATGCAGCCCTTGTGCTAGGACTCCCAGGGTCTCCTGAGAGAGATATGAGATTCCCTCTTGTGGATGGAGAGATGGCTCAGTGGTTAAGAGCACTGGCTGCTCTTCCAGAGGACCCGGCTTCAATTCCCAGCACCCACATGGCGTCTGTAACTCCAAGATGTGACACCCTCACTCATACATGCAGGCAAAACACTAATGTACACAAAATCAGAATAAATAAATTATTAAAAAAGAAAGAAGCTCCCTCTTACACATATGGAACAGTAGCCTGTAAGGGGCTGGCAACAGAACCAGAATCAACTGTAGGGGCGATAAGACCTGTGGCGAGTTAGCAAAGAAGGGTGTAGGAATGAGGTGAGACTTGGCACAGGCATCCAAGGATGGACAAAATGTAGGAAGGCAGAGAGGAGTCATGCAGATTCAATAAATACCAAACTTCATTGTGGACAGTTTGCTGTTACATAGCCATTAACACATCTAAAAGCCATGGAGTGTTTTAACCTGAAACCACTCTGGATAGACAATGCTATTTATTCAAAACTATTTGCTAGCTACCCTGTTATGGTTTGAATCTAAAATGTCTCCCCGTGGGCTCCTGTGTTATTAAGTCTTGGTCCCCAACTGATGGTCCTATTTGGGGAGGAGGTAAAAACTTTAGAGAGGGCCTCCCAGGAAGGAGTATGTCACTGGGGGGATGGGCTTCGAGCAAGGATACTGGGCCTTCCCTTTCCATGCTTCCTGTCGACATGATGCCAAGAGCCAACCTCTCTTTCCCCACAGTTTCGCCTCACCCCAGACCTAAAGCCACAGAGCAAGCCTACCAGGCATTGAACCCCCAGAGACCATGAATCTCCCTTCCTGTTGTTTCTCTTCGTTTGTCACAATAGGAAGTTCAACTATCACATACTTCCACACAGCCCGTCCTCACTCAAGAGTGTCCCACCTGATAGCCGTGCTGTTAGAATGGGCCACGTGACTTGACTTGCCAAGAGATACGGAGAGCATCACATCCAAATGGTTTACGAGGGTCACTGAGGAGGGTCCTTGTTCTCCTCTCCCACCTCCGGAGGGAGATTTGTCCTCAGAAAACTCTTGCTTCTTGCGCTTAGAATAGAGGGCATTGCATAGTGCTGGATAATAGGCATGCAATACGAGTGGGAAGTAACCTTTGTGCTTGAGATTATCTGTTACACAGCAGAACTTTGTCCAAACTGACTGATTAAAAACCTCACACAGAAACCTGAAGTGACCACTTACATACAGAGTCCACCTACATAAGACCTGGTAAGGGGAGCTGGGGATGCCTATGGTTTTGTTTGGTTGGTTATGTTGTTGGTGTTTTAAGTAGTGGGGGGCTGTTGAGATGGCTCAGCAGGAAAAGGTGCTTACTGCCAATTCTAATAACCTGAGTTCAACCCCCCAGGACCTACAAGTTGTCCTCTGACCTCTATGTGAGTAACACGTTGCCATACATTATCTTAGCCAGGCCTGTGAGGCAGTACTTTTTCAGGGAGATATCAAAGTCCAAAGAGGTTAAAGGCCCACCCTAGCTCAAACAGCACACCTGTGGTGAAGCCCCAAAGCCAGCCTAGGTCTCCCAGCTCACCACTGCACACAGGAATGTGACCCTGTGTCTGCCCTGATTTGGGGGGGGTTGCTACACACATTCTCTGGCTCTCCCAGGCAGTTCAGGCCCCTCTAGTCAGCTTAGCCTACCTAAGGGAATGTCAAGCTTGGTTCTTGGGATGGGCCTTTGTAGCAGCATCTCCCCTCACCAGTGATTTTGCGTTAGTGGCCACACCCCTTTGGGTGTGGCTTCAGGTGTGCAGGTGACCTGACGGGAAATTGGAGAAGCATGGGGCAGGGCGGGGCTCTCTCCCCAGTGCTCTTTCTCTTGGGTGGTGGATCAGCTCGGAAGGGCAGAGACTGCATCTTCTGCATCAGGAAGGCTAGGGTGGTTCTTTACTATTATCTGTGTAAATTGTTCCCCAATAAAACACCCATTTATCATTCATCTTGGGTCTAGTGAACTCCTTAATACCCCGCCTTCAGACCTGTATCTGTTCTCTAGGGGGTCCAGAGCCTGGCAAACAACTGTGGGTCTGCAGGCTTCCCCAGAAGGCCTCCTCCTTCTTCTAGCTTAGGAAGCCTTTCCCCCACTTGGTAGGGCTGGTGGAGAGGTCTCTTTCATTGTCCCAACCCTCTATCTAGTTGTATTTCCTGTGGCAAATTCTGCGATGCAGATGTGGACAAGGGACTGAAAAGCTCTAGAGGAAGAGAATGCGGGGAAGGAAATGGTACAAGGAGCAAAGAGGAAAATGAATGAAAACAGCTCCCTGCATAGAGCCGTGGAAGAGCTCAGGGGAAACGGAGATCTGACGCCCTCTCTACACTGTGACATTCCTGGGGTCCCACACACAACCGAAGAACCCGAGCCCCGAACTAGCAGGGAAGCTCAGATCTCGGTGACTCACTGAGGCACAGCACAAGAACTTGGAAGGGATTTCTCCTGGTCTCTGGCTGGATTGGTCCTTATGGTTTCATTGGGGAAAGGGACCCAGGATCTTGCTGCTTCTCTCTCAGCAGCTAAGATCACCGCCTGTTCGAACACTAGGAACCAGGGTCTTTCCCCTTGGAACATCTCTCTGTCCCCTTACCCACCTTGGATCTCAGCTTCTTTTTGTTTGTTTTGTTTTGTTTTTATTTTGTTGTTTGGCTTTGTTTCCTTTTGGTATTTTTTGTTTTGTGTTTGTTTTGTTTTGTGTTGTTTTGTTTTTGAGACAGGGTCACCACAACACAAGGAACTGTACTAAAGGGTTGTATTGAAGGGAGGCTTGGAGCCTCCATCTTTATTGGCCTCCTGTAAGCCTCCTGCTCTCCGCAGCTAATGCGAGGCCCTAGGACCACCATGCTTGCCTGGACAAGCTGCAGGGGAGATCACACCCTGTCCCCCGTCCCTCTTCCCAGGCACACTACAGGGTCTTCTTCTGTTTTTAAGGTTAATATTCAAGGTTGGAGACTTAGGGTAGGCAAAGGAGAAAGCAAGTTGGAGGCTTCCTATCGTGTCTCCTGGAAGCCTGCCTCCCACCTGCAGACCCAACCCCCAGACCAGGGGATCCTGGATCCCAACATCCCTACATGGAGTCCAGGATCCAACGATCTGTGCTCCGAGGAAGGAGAAGAACGGCTCCTTTCTACCAGGAACTGGGCGGCCTTTAAACAACTCTATTACATATGCCTCTGTGTGTGTGTGTGTGTGTGTGTGTGTGTGTGTTTGCTCATGGATATATGTGTGCACACATGTGCTATGCTGTGTATGTGCATTACAGAGGACAGTTTTGTGGAATCATTTTTTTTTAACCTTCCACCTTTACATGGGTCTTGGGGCTCGAACTCAGATCTTCGGGCTTGCATTGAACACCTATCCCTTCAGAGCTATCTTCCAGGCATGTGGCCTTTTACCCGAGCAGGCAAGGCTACTTGATAACCTCTTCTCTCAAACTGTTCCGTTTTAGAGTTGCTTTGAACATACCACATAACCTAGGGCCGAGTGTTTTTCCCAAAACTGAATTTTTTTTCTCCCTTAGAGGGATTGTCTTCCTCTTGAGCTGAACAGGAAACAGTTGAGGATTTGGATTACTCTATGCTCTACTTCTGGCATGCAGGCTCCCAGAGGTGTCAAGGTCAAGTATGAGAGAGTCCCCCACCACACGAGTGATAATCAAATGTGGACAGCCAACCTGGGCCAGTCACAAGTGGAGGCAGATATATGGATCAACCTTTAGAAGGAGTCCCTCCTATGAGTCAAGGTTTTAAACCAAGTATACAATGAGTACAGCTTTCAAGGCTATAGCAAACCAATTACCCCTGTGTTTATTTTTTAAAAGTCGGTGACCTACGAATAAGCAGCTCTTGACATTGAAGACTGCCAAGTTAAGTACCCAGCTCTCCCCCTGACTACAGCAGGTTCTGGGGCTCTTCCACTGTGCCACCGAGGATGACGATGACAGCAAGCAATGCCGCAGAAAGTAAGAAATGCGCTCCCCAATTATTTTAGCGGCTTCAACTGCCAGCCAGCAAGATCACTTATGAAAGGGGATGCAGCCGCTCCTTTATTAAAAATGCATGAGTGTACAGTCAGTCTCTTGATTGTGGAAATAATCAACGACAGTCTAATGTAACAAGACTCAGCCACAGAAAGAATTAATCAGGGCGAAACTGATTAAGGAGAAGGGGCTTAAAAAAATCTGTCTGTGATGATTCGGGCTCTGACTAAACTCAAGCATTAATTACCACATTCTTTTCAGATTAAGAGCCTCACCTAAATGCTCCGAGTTAATAGGCCTCCGAAGCCCATCCCCTTTTAACCAGAGAGAAACGCTGGCATTTCCAGGAAAAGCTAAATAGACTGCTCTTGCCGACTGGGGAAGGGGAGGATTTGAGGGAGGTTGGAGGTTTTATGATCATTTGAAAGAAAAGATGGGAACAAAGTCTGTAGTAAAATCATCAAGGTTGCTTCTGGTCCTTTGTCTCTAAGGGCTGAGGAAGCACACACCAGCAATCATTAGGAGACAGCCTCCTGACTTGTGTGGTGGTAACCTGCTCCAGGACAGACAGGACGACCTTGGAAGGACCACATATTCCACTGCTTGCCGTGAAACAGAGCCCAGCCAAACCAGAGACCCCATCCATAATTATCTACCATCTTCTGAAGGGCCTCTCGGGATAGGGACTCCACCACTCTCCTGGAAATGGGAGTCACCAAGAAGCAGCTACTATATTCCAAGCTCCAAACTCCCGCTCCATCCCCTGCAAGTGTCCGAAGACTGGAGAAGGTGGCCACACCATTGATTTTCTGTCTCCATTAGTAAATGACTCTGGGTCTAAGTTTATCACGTCACAGGTCACTGGCCTTTTCTTGCTTCTCTGCGGACTTCTGTCTTTGCAGTGTCAGTCCTGTGGCTGATAAGGCGGGCTCCGCCCTTTGTGTGATCTAGGACAGGTGGCTCAAGGCTGAGCAGCCCCTGGAACGGCTCTGAGTCTCCTCCAGCATGCGCCCACTCACCACCATCTGGAACATTTTGGTTCCATTCCACCTGGGCAAAGGGCTACAGGTGGGAGGCTCAAAGACACCAGCCTTATTTGCAGGGAGACACAGACAGAAGAGACGACTTCAAGTCCTGAATGTTTGCCCGAATAGGAGCTTGTTTTCTCTTGGCTCCCGTTTTACCTGGAGAGCCAGTCCTTTGGGCAGACGGAGCAGGGCCATGAAAACGGGAAACAGAATCTAAGTCTGTCTTGGCATGCTGTCAGAAGATGACGACCAGCGAAGAGGAGCGTGCAAGTGTGACTGTCTCTTTTTGAGCCCACAGTGGGTCCCATTTAGGGACCGATCCAAGATAGCTCCACCCCCACGCAGCCAGATGTCAGGTCTCAATGGCTTCAAACACAACGGGGCAGATGACCCAGCAGGGTACTGGGTAGGTAGGTTACCAAGGAGTAGGGGGCCGATACTCAAAGCCTGGGAAGAAATCCAGACCTCTTGCATTTTCGGTTGTGAGCCTAGCCTTTAACGCTGCTGAGCCATCTCTCCAGACCTTTTTAAATTGCGCCCTCCATAAATAGAGCCCACACTATCCTGTCCGATGGCTTCCCACACCACCCCAGAGTCACAATGACAAAGGAGGAATTCTGAGGTGGAAGGCTGCTCTCCTCTCAAGAATGGTTCCTTGTGGGGACAGGGACAGCTGGAAGCAGCCAACCTCCAAACGCAGAGAGCTCTGATGCAGCCTAGAATCCCAGGCTCGACTGAAATGTCCTTGTCCTGTAGACACAGCCATGGCGCACTCAAGTCTCTCAGTTCTAGACCAATGTTTGACTTCAGTACAGAGGAGGGTGCAAGAAAGATGTGATCGCTGCTGTTGAAAAGGTCACAGGTTGGACAGAAGAGATGGCTCAGAGGACAAACGTGCAGGAAGGCCTGATGGCCTAAATTAGATCCCCACAAACCTTGAATCCCAGTGTAAGAACTCAGGCATTATGCTGGTCACTGGCAGAATGCACTCAGGCAGTGCCCTGGTCAGCCCAGGGTTTCATGGTTGTGTAGTCTGCACGCAAGTGCAAAGGACCCTTTAAAAGACAGACCCCGCCCATTTAGGCTCTCTTCTCTTTCCTGCTCTCTCCCCCACTTCCCCAAGGGCAGACAGGACTTTTCCTGTCTCCCTCTTCTCCTTTGTCCTCTCTTTGTCTCTCTGTCTCTTTATCTCTTTTCTCTTTCCTTCTCCCCTCCCTCCCCTTACTAGAGAAACTTCTCACTAAGCTCTGTCTGTCCCACATGTTTGTCCCTCCACCTCGGTCACCCTCAACTGCCATAGAATCCACCAAGGTCCCCCTCGAGCTTTATCATAACATTGGGGCGTGACAAAGTGCAAATCAGAGATGACACTATGGTTCCCCCTTCTTCTTACTTTTACCCAGTCCCGTTTGATATATCTGCATGTCTCTGTACACATGATTTAAATTTAACTTTATATATGTGAATGTAAGCTAACTCTATATGCAAATTAAATTCAACTGTGCTGTCTCGAATATTTCTAAATTGTTATGTATCTTTAAATGATGATAAAATTTAAGGTTATGAAGATCTATTTCAACATTAATGAAATATTTACATCACCTAGCCCTTCCTGTAAGTTGTTTACAAAGGTTAAGCTTCTATTACAAAAGGGGATTTTTTTCCCCTACTTCTTTGTCCTTTATAAGTGTAAATCTAACCTATTAAGTTAAAACCAGTCACATCAGACTGGAGGGCTCTTGAGTAAAACATCCCTTCATAGCCTCTTAGCTTGGGTCCAGTTCTCCAGACAGATCCTGCACTAATGTCATTGTAGCCATACTAAGTATAGATTAATTAATTACAGGGGTAAAGCCTTACCTGGTCACCTATGTGCTTAAGGCAAGTAACTAAAGACAAATTTTGTCTGCTAAGATATACTAAAAAAACAGACAGCCCTCAAATGCTTAGAGATCTAGAGATTATAGCATTAAAATGTTTTATTAAAAAGCTTTTCATAACAGAGTTCTCAAGAACTCTGATGAAGTTTGACAGCTGATAGGTTACAGTATAACTTCTTACCATTCCTTTGCTTTAAAAAGATGTTTTAAGGAATAAAGTTTATGTAAGAACATAAAAGCTTATGATGTAAGGATCTAAAATTGTTTTAAGGTATAACAAAGTAACTTAAGGTGTACAAAGGCAAGTTATCAGATTTCGTTCTCTCTCATTGTGTTACTGTTCATAGTCTTAACATTAACCAATAAAGTTTTAATAAGCTACTACTAATCCAACTCTGACAAAGTACAAAACACCAAACTATACGACTCTTCTTTCTTGCTCCTCCCTTCCCCACGGTTCCCCTGGGGCAGACGGGACATTTAAAGAGATAGAGTAGACTTAAAATTGCCAGTGACAAGAAAACAGATCTGCTGCAGATGGAACAGGAAAGGTTTTTGCATGAAACGTGTGCCCTACAGGGCCCTGGAAAGGCTCGCCATTCCACAAACAAGCCATTTGCAACAGAGCCAGTAAAAGAAGACATTCGAGGCAAAGAAATGAACGGCAAAAAAGTAAATGAATTATGTTTGTCAGCAGGGTTTGTCGGCAGAAGCTGGCTAGACTGTCCCTCTGCCTAGGCTGAGGGAAGGGAATAACCCACGGGGTGGATGGACCTACAGCTAGGGGGCTGGAGAGATGGCTCAGTGGTTAAGAACACTGGCTGCTCTTCCAGAAGATCTGGGTTCAATTCCCAGCACCCATGTAGCATCTCACAACTGTCTGTAACTCCAGTTCCAGGGGATCCCCCCTCACACAGACTCAGATGCAGGCAAAACAACAATGCATACAAAATGAAAAGAAATAAATCATTTTCTAAAATAAATCATTTTCTAAGAGGCTTGGGATTGGTGGAATTTTGTGGCCTGATCTTGGACTTTTTGTTCTGTAGGGCAGAGCTTGGCCTCCTGGGTCCAACCATTAGGGTCCTTGGAGTGTTCTGTGGGCAGATCCCAGTAGTTGGAGGTCCTCAGGGGCTGGGGCTGGCCCTTAGGGTATCCTGAGGAGATGGGGCCTGACAGATCCTCAGGGCAGGGCATGGCCTCCCAGGAGGGGTTTACAGTGTACCACAAAAGTGATGTCCCACCTCACCCACAGCGGCACATTACAGACTTCTGTGTTTCCACTGGTGATGCTGAGTTGGATCGCATCGCTAGCCCCACAGTTGGTCACACTGACCTAATCACCGTGTAAAGCTCACTGATGAAGTTGATCAACTTTGAAAGTGATTGGGGGCAAGGATGGAGTCTTCTCCTTTGGAAAAGACTGTAGTAGACTTTGCGAGACTCTGCTCTGTAGACTACCTTGGTTTATTCATCAGACTCCCAAGGGAGATGGGTTTTTTTCTCCCCACTGATATGAACGTAGACTCTCAGTGTGCTTAGAAACTCTGAGGTTGGATCTCCAATCTTCCTTTAGCAAATGTTTTATAGCAAATTACTTAATTTCTCTATTAAGTCTGTTTACTCAACTGCAAAATGGAATAATAGCGTCTTCCTCCTAGAGTAGTTATGGTACTAAATAGTGGCATTCAAAAGAAAATGCTTGGGTCCTGGGGACATAACCCAATGGCCCTGAGTAAGAGAGGAAGGGAGGGAGGGAGGGAAGGAGGAAGGGAAGAGGAAATGATGCTTGGCATTGTGATTATCATATAAAACATCCTCAAAAAATGAACGTGTTATGTGGACATAGTCATATAGTCAACATTCATGTACCAATGCGAAATATTCAGGAAGGTTGTAGTGTGGCTTGTGGTTATTCACCTGAATTCACAACAAAGCTCAGATCCAAAGCCCCATCTGCAGAACCCTAAATCTAAATCATCTGCCCACGGTCTACACAATACTATCAGACTGACACCTGTAGGTCTACACAACACTTCCAGGTCTACACAACACTATCAGGTCAACACCTGCAGGTCTATACAACACTATCAGGTTAATAGTGTCAGGCAGTATCACTATGTGTGAACCACTTGATTTAAGTCATCTGAATAGTGTGTACAGAAATTGGATTTTCACTCTTAGGCATATATCCAAAAGATGTACCCTCATACAATAAGGACATCTGCTCAACTATGTTCATAGCAGCATTATTTGTAATAGCCAGAACCTGGAAAGAACCTAGATGCCCTTCAACTGAAGAGTGGATAGAGAAAATGAGGTATATTTACATAATGGAGTACTACTCAGCAGAAAAAAAAATGGAATCTTGAAATTTGAAGGCAAATGGATGGCACAGAAGAAACCATCCTGAGTGAGGTAACCCAGTCACAAAAAGACAAACATGGTATGTACTCACTCATATATGGATTTTAGACATGGAGCAGGGCATTGCCATCCCACGATCCCACCGCCAAAGAGTCTGGGGTGCAGGGAGGACCCTAAGAGAGATATGCATGATAACCTGGAGAAGGTTATAGAATGCGATCTCCTAATTAGATTGGGGAGGGAGAGAAGGGGAGGGCAGAAGGAGATGGGAGAAAGAGAGGTAGAGAAGAGGAGGAGAGAGGACAACACGGGAGAGCAGGAAGATTGAGCCAGGGTAAGAATAGAGGAGAAACGGATGGTAAATACCATAAAAGAGGGAGCCATTATAAGTGGGAGGAGAGATCTGGCACTAGTGAGATCTTCACAGATCTACACCAACTGGCATTAAGGCTACCTTAAATGCCCTCCCATGATGGTGAGAATGATGACTGCCTTATATTCCATCCTAGAACTCTCAGCCAGTGGCTGATGGAAGCAGAGGCAGACACCCACAACTGTGAACCCAATTGAACTCCTGGAACCCACTTGCAAAGAGGAGGGATGACCAAGGGAATTGGGATCGGGCTGGCGAGGCCCACAGGGGCCTAAACAAGGGGCATCACATGGACCCCGGACTGATGATTGGGGAGCCAGCATGGGACTGATCCAGACATCCTCCCACTGAACCTGAGTGACAGAGAGGAGTCCTTGGCAATCTGTGGGACCTGAGATAGTGGAGCAGTATTTATTCCTGGCATACAGAGGGACTCTGGGAGCCCATGCCATGTGGAGGGATGCTCTCTCAGCCTAGACACATGGGGAAGAACCTGGACCATTCCCAGGATGATGTGACAGACTCTGAAAATCCCTCATGGAGGCCCTTGCCCTCCCTGGGGAGTGGGGGAGGGATGGAGTGGGGGTGAGGGGTTAGGAGGATTGGGGGGGTGGGGGAAGAGGGGAGGGAGAGGGAACTGAAAGTGACATGTGTAAAAAGTTAAATAAAAATATGGAAAAAAAAGAAATTGGATTTTATCTTAACTTACTCCCCCCATTGGTACATGTTATTCAGAATAATCTGGATCCTGGGTTCCTGGGCCATGTGATGAGCCACCCTGCCTCCCTCCTAGGCTTAAAAGCCATCTTACAGAAAAGACAAACTAGGTTCATTCCTGTTTATGATCAAATGTGTTTCTCAAGGATTGCACTAATTTCCAGATGTATAAAGCAAGACTCTACTGCATTCATTGCACAGGGTTGACCCATGGGCCCCTTGTCCAGACCCTGGCTCACTGTTGCCAGTTATGGTATTTTCAACACACACACACTGGCCACGTGACGCTGCGTATTTGACCTCAAACTCTCCGGCCATGCCCATGATCTAGACTAGAGACAAGACCGGAGAATGGTCTTTGGTTAAAACAGAAAGACTTTAGAGGTCAGGACATGCGGCCGGGCTCTGAAATTACCCTTGCTGGTTCTTTCCTCCCCCCCCCTTGCTAAAGAAGTAAGAGATAGTTTAAGTCATGTGTTAGTGATCATGTGCTAATCCCAAAGACCCGAGGAGGAAGGCCACCAACCCAAATCATGGCCAGGTGAATTAAAGAAGATTTTCTATTTGAGTGTGTGGGTTGCCTCCCCCTAAGGTGGGGTTTGAGAGTTCAACATTGGACATGAGGAAGACAGGTTTATATAGCTCAGGGGTTTCCAAGTGGGGGATTTGGCAGGCAAAATAGGCAAGGTTGCAGGAGCAGAACATAAGCATAACAGGTTAGTCATAGTAACCTCCTGAAACAAAGATAGGGTTACAAGGTGGTCATTACAACTTTTGAAACAAAGACACGATAGACATTCCCTGGAACAGGCAGTACAGAACCATTTGTAGTTAAGGTTACAGGTGGGGCACAGCCCAATCCTTGGGAAACAAATTTGATAATAAACAGGAATGAACCTAGTTTGTCTTTACAGTAAGATGGCTTTTAAGCATAGGATGGAGACAGGGTGGCTCATCACATGACCCAGGAACTCAGGATCTAGATTATTCTGAATAACATGTACCAATGGGGAAGCAGTTACACAACCTTTTATAGTCACAGAACAAAAGGAAGTTATAAACCAAGGCATTTTCTAAAGATTGGTGGCTATGTCTGATGGGCATGTTACAGCAAAGCTGGGGGGCGGGTACGACTCTGCTGTAGGTTTTAAACATTAAGCATCTAATTCTTTGCTTTGGGGTTCGCAGAAGCTAGTGGTCAACCACAGAGATGAGTGGCGTTGAATCTGCAGCACTCCAACTCTTCTTAATTGATAATTAACCATAATCATAATCAGTAATCAGTCAGTCAACCTTGTAGAATCTCTGACCTTGTGTTTGTGATTTTTGTTTGTTTGTTGTTGCTGTTTTCCGGAACCTTCAGTTCACCCCTGGAACTAGAGATCCTCCTGCCTTAGCCTCCCGCATGCTGAAATTACAAAACCACCAAGCACACACCCTCCCTGTGGGTTCTCATTGGCAGTCCCCATTTCTCCTTTCCACTACGGACCCCAGACACAGCTCTGGTCGTCACAGGGGAAAGCGAGCTCTGCCTCATGTCAAGATTCTTCATCCCATGTGATCAAGGCTGGGTCCCTCCTCGCTGCAACTGTCCAGCGTGGATGTGCTGTGCAGGTTAGCACTGGGGCCTCAGAGTCGGGGATGTCTAGTGGGGAGGAAAGGGAGTCCACACATTGTGCTCTTAGAGTAGGATGGCATGAGACCTGGCCCGGGCGGCCTGAGCTGGGATGATCATGATCGAGAGACTCCCTTGCAGAGAGAGCTGATAGAGCTGCAGAGCCACTGAATATTTCATTGATGGAAAATTGGATCTGGGGTGGGGGGTGTTCAGGATGTGGGTTCTGGTTTCATGGCCAGTAACCCCAGATGGTTAATCTGTCCCTGTCCCCCACCTGTTTTCTTGGACCTCCTTTTCCTAGCGAGGTCAGCCTGTCTTTGTGCTCTGGACCGGAGAAGATAAACAAATCCTCCCCTGCAACCGGGCCAGATCCATTGTCTCATAGGCGCTGATAGGCACCGAACCACTCCATTCCAGTTACTCAGCAGACACGCTGGTCACACCTATTAAGTGGCAACCTTAAGAGCAATGTTAAGTACAAAGCAACCATGGGTGTTTGCGCCCTGTGAGACAACTTGGGAAAACATACTAACGAGTCTCCAACTGTGGGAACCTCAGAGTGCCGTGGAGACCAGGGGTTGATGGAGCCTGGGTTTGAACTTCAGGGTAGAGATGCCCTGTGCTCACCAAGTCCCAGACAGAGAGGAAAGGGAGGCTGCTGTCACACACCCAATGAGCACTTGCTTTTGATTGGGTCTGTGAGCTCATTCTGCTTCCAGCAGACGGGATACCAAGATGATGGCGGTTCCGAACTGCATGTACAAGGGCTTCCCAGCTGAAATAAGTGCAAAAGGATGCATGCCAAAGAACTCAGGTCTCAGAGGATATTTGGTCCCTTGGAGGGGCTAGGACACTGAAGGCATAAAGGGATCTGGGCAGCTGGACTTGGGGCTCTGCATGCTGTGATACCAGAGACAGACTTTAGCCACTTAGCTTTGGAAAGTTTCTAAACAGTCATGAAAAGGGCGATGTCCAGTGACCTCTACCTGTCTACCTCACTGGCCTCTCTGATTCCGGCTTCCTCCGCATACCCTAATCATACCACACCACGGTAACAACTACTGATGGCACATCTCTCCAGTGAGCCAGGCGCCATCATGAGCCTTGAGGAGACAGCAAGGAAGGGGACAGAACTCGCTGTCCTGGAACGGTGAGGAGAGAGTAGGGGAGGAGACGGATAAGACTCTCGTAAACAGATACAGAAGCGTTGGAGGTCGTTACCAACAGGGACAGATACTGTGACAACAAAACAACACAGGATGGGATAGTGGTGGTGGATAGCATAGGGGTCTATGGAGGTTGGGATAGTGGTGGTGGATAGCATAGGGTCTATGGAGGAGGGCAGGCATGGAGGGGGGCTGTGTTTGTGGGGAGAGGACCTTCAGGGGATCATCAGGGAGAGCCATCGGGGAGGGCCTCAGGGAAGAGATGATGCTTGGGCAGAGACCTGAAGGATTAGGGAAGGCAGGCAGACATAGGGGAAGGTTGTAGGAGCAGAGAGGGCTATGGGGGTGTGGGGGTGTCAGGAAGATCTACAGCCTCAGGCCCAGTCTCATTCTCTAGAAATGCAAGGAATGATGATGATGATGGTGATGGTGATGATGAACTCCCACCCAGCCCCCAAAGCCTTTCTTCCAGCTTCTTTTTTTGGGGGGGGGGAGTTTCTGAAACAAGGTTTCACCATGTAACATTCCTGGCCATTCTGGAACTTGCTCCAAAGACCAGGCTGGTGTCAAACTCACAGAGATCTGCCTGCCTCTCTGCCTCCCGTGTGCTGGGATTAAAGGCATGCACTATCAGGCTTCTTTTGATGTCCTTCAGCCAACTCCTAGTTCCTGAGGTCTCCAGCTAAACTCCTGAAGACATGACTCCACCCCATTTCCAATCTCACCCTGACTCTCAGGCTTCAGGACAAAGAATGATCCTTGCTGCACTAGAGTAGTCAGGCTTCAGGAAGTCACAGAATGGATGATGCCACTGAGATGATGCTGTGCTCCTTGCATGCTCTGGAGTAAGTGAGGTCAGAGAGGGCAGTAATCTCGGAGTTTGGGTGATCAGGTGGGCTATGAAAGGTTGGAAAACCCATGGAGGCTGAGACCCTGTGCAGTTCTTAGTCCTGGAAGAAACATTCAGCGAGCTTGGTGTCTAGCAACTCCAGCAGGGATCTTGTAGAAGGCACAAAGCATCCCTTCTGTTCCCAGAGGAACGGAAGGGGTTTATACGCCCCCAGGTTCCGGATCCCAGAGCTGGCAAAGCAAAGAGGGCTGAGGTATAGACTCTAAGTCCCAGGAAACGCTTCCTGGGCAACGCACCAAACATTAGGGCTGAGGTTGAGATGCTAGACCCTGGCCAACACCCTGAAAGGGAAGGCAGGGGGTGGGATACCTGGTGCCTGCCCTAGAAGGTGATTCTAGAGCTGGAGCTGGAGACTAGACCCACACTGCACCCACCAAGAGGGTAGAGGAGGCTGGGGGTGGGGCAGAAGGGCTGTGGTCTAAACGCTACCTTTGAACCCTGGGCAAAAGTCTAGACACACCCCTCAAGCTCAGAGAGAGAGAGAGAGAGAGAGAGAGAGAGAGAGAGAGAGAGAGAGAGAGGGAGGGAGAGAGGGAGGGAGGGAGGGAGGGAGGGAGGGAGGGAGGGAGGGAGGGAGGGGGGGAGAGGGGGAGAGGGAGAGGGAGGGAGCTGGGAGCTGGGTTGGTGATCCATGCCTTCTAATCCTCAGAAAAATCCAGCAGAGACGTCGTCATTGGGACAACCCGGAGACCTGAAGAATAAATAATAAAAGTAGTCCTGAAGTTGTGAAGGACCCATCCGTGGTTCTGTCCTTTGGGCATGTCGTGAAGGTTAGATTTCAGAGAAGTGGCAAGAGGAGAGAGTGCTCCTCTGATTTTAGATTAGAAATGACTTCAATTTAAGATTCAAGATAGCATGGGGTCTGAGGCCACATGTGTGCAACTCCATCATCAGATTCTTCAGATTTCTCCCAGGCAGGCTTGAGCTGCATAATGAGGAATTCAGAGCTCTCCACCCTCCGCCCCGCCCCCTCCCCCTCCACATCTTCCCACTGCTGAGCTTTCTCGTTCTGCCTCTGCCCCTCCCTCCGTCTCCCTCCCACCTCCCCTTTCAGCCGGAGCACGTGGGGACATAAAAGTGTGACTGCAGGAGCCTCCAGGCGCAGCTCCTCAGAATGAGGAGGTGAGGTAGACCTGGCTGGCAACGTCCTCAAAGCTGCCACCCTATTTCTCTGCTTTTGCTTCTGTGAGATCGTGTCTAGGGACCTCTGCCCAGGCAGCCTTAGATGGCTGAGGAACCGGTGCAGCTCTGTCTGGCGGCCTGTGGCAGGGTGGCTTCCCAGAGATCAGCTGTGCATTCTTCCTGATGACCATGATCAGAGAGAAACCATTTCTTTTGTCCGGTTATCACGGGAGCAGAGACCCTTGAGGTGTTTGTTAGTTTGGGAGCATTTTATGCGACTCTCGTGTGAGGGGGAAAAAACCTGAGTTTGTGGAAATCTGGGTTGAGCATCCAGAATGTGCAGTTCCCTGGATAGCCACCAAGAGAGGACTGAAGCAGAAGACATGATGTCACCTTCAGGGAGGAGACTCTTCAAGTTGTCTGGGGCAGAGCGGAGAGGAGCGGCCGGGGAGCGAGGATGCCTGAGAAACGCTGACCCCAAGGAGAGGCCAGAACACCTTTCTGGGCCCCATTCCAGCCTCTGCCTTGAAAATGCAGCTCCAAATGAGATGTTGTGCAGATATCAGACTTCCAGATCCTAGTGGTCCTGAGGGAGAACAAGCTCCAAGCAGCCCAGATGGTCTCCGGGCATCCTGTGCCCCACCCACAGAGATCAGGAGTCCAAGGCCAGGCCCATTGAAAAACCAGAACTTGAGATAACTCAAGGCTCACCAAGCCTGTCATTCTAGATCTTTCACCGGCAAAGGGAGGGAGGATGGGAATGGGGTTGGAGAATGGGGACCTCCACCCATCCACCCACCAGCCCCTGAGTCCCCTTAGTCCTTGGCATGGTAATTAATGGCCAGGAAACCCATCAGACTCAGCAAGCTAATGTGGCAGGAGCTCCCTCCTGACAGCAGAGCTAATAAGAAATTTGCTAATGCAATTTATCACTTTAAAAAGCCATATGTCGGTGGATATGAGTGCTTCTCTGCAGCAGCCGGAGTAATTGTCAGAGCAGAGCAGCCAGCAGCTCTCAGAAGGGGGTGCGGATGACGTCTTCACTAAATCAATGGTGCATTGCAGCAGGCGGGGGAGGGGTGCTGGGGGCAGGGGGATGATAGGCCCCTGCAAGCCCCCCAGCTCTCCCACTCCCAGCAAGAAACCTGGGCCAGCCTGAGGACCATCAAGAGCCGGACGGGCTCTGAGCTCCGGCCCCTGTATCCTCGCGGAAATGTAAGAGCCCGCACTTCACTTCCTGCTGCAGTATTAAAATCAGCAGCTTCATCCGCAGCACTGACTGATTTGTCTCAGTCGCCAGGGTCAACATGCCAAACCCCACTGGATGTACATCTTTGGTGTGTGTGTGTGTGTGTGTGTGTGTGTGTCCCGAGCCCCTGCCATCCAAGACAAGGGCTGCCACTCCAGAGCCAGAGGCAGGGAAAGATTAAAAGCCTACCTCAGGTCCATCAGGCTCCCGGTTGAGACAAAAAGCTACTTGCTTTAAGTACCCAGTGTGCGGTAACACAGAAAGAAGCCTCTGTAAGGAAGAAAGAGACACACTGTGGTGTGCTTTCGCTTCAAACACTCTATTTTCTCCTAAAGCAAATCCACAGAGACACAGGGCAGCCACTGCCTGCTGTGGGATTGTAGCTCAGGGCCTGAGGAAGACAGTGGTGGAGGGAAAAGGACCAACCACATGGCTGGACTACCTATTGTCTTCTGGAAGGGGCCTCACTCTCCATCTGTGGGAATGGTAAGGGTTGTAGAGATGGGTAAGAGGTCCTGTCACCAACACCCCCAAGAAACATTGAAATCAGTTTCCACCACTGCAACCTTTTGCTAAAGGGTTTTGCCTGTTTGTTTGTTTGTTTGTTTGTTTGAGACAGGGCCTCATGCATCCTGGGATGGCCTCAGCCTCCTGCAGTCACCTCTCAAGCGCTAGTCTGTGCCGCCATGTTGTTTATGAGGCTATGGGGATGTATGCTAGGCAGGCACTCCATCAACCAGCTATACTTCTAGCCCTTAGGCAAATTTGATTCTAGTTGTTCCTTGTCCCCTAAATCCACGGTTTGGATTTGGAATAAAGAGTACCCAGGTAAGACAAATGCTGAGAGCCATGATAACTAGTGGAAAAATAATAATAAATGCTGTGCTAGGACCTGGACCAGCTCGATTCGGACAATGGCGAATGTCTATACTGCCTTCCTGTCTCCCGCCCAGGTGTGTTGGAGGGAATGGGCAAGGTGGATAGGAGAGTTCAGTCTGAGGGCTTCACCGGCGCCATGGAAGCTGAAAGCGAAGCCACCGCGCCCCCACCCCCCACGCTGGACAGATACCACCTGTGTGTCATCCAGAAAGTTCCAAACACTCTTTCAAACATGTTAGAATACATTTTAATATTTAAGACCGCAACCTCCTTGTTTTATTCTTTTTTAAGAATTACTTTTGTGTGCGTGTGTGTGCAGATACACGTATGTGTACATACACACATGTGAATGTGGAGGCCAGAGGACAGCCTTGGCTGTTTTTTCTTGTGAGCTGTCCATTTATGTTTTGAGCGAGGGCCTCTCCCTGACCTGCCACTCACCAAGCAGCCTAGATTGGTTGACCAGTGAGCCCCAGGATCTGTTTGTCTCTGTCTCCCCCAACTTTGGGGTTACAAATGCACATGCCATTATGCCTGGCTTTTTCAAAAATGTGGGCTCTAGGGACTGAACTCCGGACTTTTACCAACCTCATCACTTTAACTTGTTATTGGGCTGGGCACGGCTGCCCACACCTTCCCCAGCACTCCAGAAGCAGAGGCAAGAGGGTCTCTGTGAGTCAGAAGCCAGCCTGTTCTACTAGTGAGTTCCATGACAACCAGGGCTACAAAGAGAGACCCTGCCTACAAATAAATAAATAAACAAATAAATAAATAAATTGATATGATTTAAAATTTTCTTCTTTCTCCTTATCTTATATCTCAGCGCCAGTTCTTTGGCTATTTTGCTATTTGTATTTGTTCTGTTTTCTGAAATAGGTTCTTCACAATGTAACCCAGGCTGAAGTGCAACTCACCATCTCCGGCTTCCTTTTCAGCCTCCCACATTGAGATGACAGACTTGGGACACCAAGCACGCCCAGTCCTCCAAATCCATTTTATTACTATTTCTGCCACGTTCAAAACAAAGATAATCCTGTTGCTAATTTGGCTGTTGACAACACTCAGTTAAATGATCAACCCACTGGAAACTTCACTCTGTAGAGGACACAAAACTGTTATTTCTTCCACCCCCACCCCCCACCCCGGGACTTCTGACTGAACCTGAGAGTTAAATTACCTAAGATGAAACACAGCATGCAAAGCTACTTAACATGGCTTACATGACACAGGAGCCCACGGAAGGAAATGAAAAGGCAAAAGCATCACTGAAGAGCGGGATACAGGCTAGGTTAGGAGGGGAACCTTGGTGGATTCCATGGCCGGCGAGGATGGCCGAGGCAGAGGGACAACATGCCAGGCAGACAGAGCTTACTATTAGAAGTTTTATTAGAAAGGGGAGGGAGTGAGAGAGAAAAATAAGTAAAGGGACACAGAGACAGAGAGAGGACAGAAGGCAGGGAAAGAGAGCTGGAAAAGACAGCGTACGTGGATCTTTTAAAGGGTCCTTTGCACCTGCGTGCAGACTATGCAACCGTGGACCCCTGGGCTGACCAGGGCACTGCCTGAGTGCATTCTGCCAGGTGATGGAGGCAGGGCAAGCATAATGCCTGAGTCCTTACAGGTTAGATCGAGTTTTACAAAGTAAATTGTGGAAATATGCTTGCCTCTGCTTCCTGAGTGCTGGCATTAAAAGTGAACAGATCCAGCCGGGCGTTGGTGGCGCACGCCTTTAATCCCAGCACTCAGGAGGCAGAGGCAGGCGGATCACTGTGAGTTCGAGACCAGCCTGGTCTACTGAGCGAGTTCCAGGACAGCCTCCAAAGCCACAGAGAAACCCTGTCTCGAAAAACCAAAAAAAAAAAAAAAAAAAAAGTGAACAGAGCCACACCTGGCTCCAAATTGGTTCTTAATTTCTTCCCTTAGAGTTTTATTTGGGGGGAAAAGAACGGTAAAGCATTCTGAACACCGAGCAGGAGTATCAGAAGTTCAAGGTCAGCCTGAACTTAAAAAAGACACTGCCTTGGGTTTTTGTGTCCCCTGGATCTGGAGTTACAGACATGGCAAAATACTAATGCACATAAAATAAATAAAAATTCTAAAGGAAAGAAACTGCCCTAAACAGTCACACCTTCCTTGCTGTGGAGGTGGTGGTGTTTCCTCTTCATTGATTATCAACATTTTGAGAGAGGCTTTCTCCAAACCTTAACTCAAAAGCAATAACACAGTGACTCCCTTGAGCGAGCTCAACGTACACTCCAGGTCTTCGCGCACACAAAGGCAATCTCTATTTGAGGTCAACTAAGACGCAACTCTCCCAGTTTCGTCCAGTCAGCGTCGAGTGTACCAAAGGGAGTAGAGCGGGAAAGGCACGCACGAGACATAGAACACGATAGCGACGGATCATGGTCCCTTGGTATAAGAAGGAAGTCACGCGGACCTGTCTTCCCTCCTCCTATGACAGGTGTCTGGCCCCAAAGAAAAGGAGCCAAGACTCAGGAACGCAGGGCGTCTGAACAAGCGGGCTTCTCCCAGATCCTTGTCATTAAAACCGATTCCCCTTGTCCATTCTCCTACATAAACATAAAAGCAGCTCTCCCTGGGTCTTTGACTCTTCTTGTTTTGCTTTTTTTTTTTTTTTTTTTTGTCTTCAAAACAGTGTCTTATTTTATCATCCAAGCTGGCTTTGAACTCACAATCTTTTTCCCTTTGACTTCTAAGTGCTGGGATTATAGGAGTGTGCCACCATGCCTTGGGGCTTAATTTTTAAAAACTGTATTACATTTATACAAATGTGGGGGGGGCACATGATCACACACATGCCTGCACAAGTGCCGTGGTGTACACTTCACAGAGGACTCATGTGCTCCCTTCATCGGCTCCTCTGGGGCCTGTCTCCCAGGGCCTGGGCTGTAACACAGCCCACTTACCTGCTGTCTGGACGGCCTCGGATGCAGGCCTGTTCAGTGTTTCCTAAGTTTAGACCCCAGAAGTGAGCAAGCAGCCTGCAGTCTATCTCTAGACATCTGCCTCTCTCAAGGCTTCCAGGGTGTCTGGACCTGCAGTGGAGACCAGCCTTCCAGACCACCTAGACTTCTGGGTCTGAGGGAGATGCCTTTGTAGGAGAAGAACAAGGCTCCAGGCTATAAGAGTTACTTAGAGGGCAGGCCTTGCGGATCTAGCACGGGAGTGGTCCCTCCAGAAAGCTCAGGAAGCCCCTAAAGCCTCGATCACTCCCCACTTTGGCCTGGAGGATGGAGTCCGTTTGAGCAATAAAGGTTCACTGCTGAGAGGCCCTTTCCTAGGATGCCTCGTTCCCCCAGCCTGCCTGCAAGGGTTGAGACAGCAAGAGGAGAAGGTTCCTTTGTCATTTCTCAGCAGAAGGAATAGGCGCAATCTGTTTAGTGGTTTATTTAACTCCATCCATCCATCCATCCATCCATCATGGGTTTATCCCTTCATCAATTCACCACTTACTGAGTGCCTATTTAGGGACCCACTGTGCACATCACTGTGATGACTGCTGAGAACTCTAAGACTTGCTGGCCTCCAGCAGTGCAAGTCCAGATGGGCTGAGGGAAAGAGAATTGCTTTTCTTTCTGAAGAAAGCAAGATGCTCGCCTAAGCGCACAAAGGTAGGGGTCAAGTGGAGAGAAGTTGCTGGGAAGGCCCTGCCCTTCCCAGATTCTCCTTGTGCGTACACACACACACACACACACACACACACACACACACACACATGCACACATACCTACACAGACACAGACACACACACATACACAAACACACACACACACACACATACAGACACACACATAGAAAGGTCAATAGTAGACTCTAGTCCCATGGAGCATAGTATGAGCAATACAGATTATACAGCCTAACAGTAAGTGCTGAAGAGCAGTGTAACATGTGATTCCTGAGGCATGTTATTTCAAGAGGTACAATGATTTTTTTAATGAAAATAATTAAGTAACCCACAGTCCCCACACTGGAAACACCCATTTCTAGCTGGACAGTCACAGGAAGGGTGTGGTAGCAACGCGGAGGAAAGTCACTGAGTCTGGCTCCAGGCAACACCACCTGGATTGAGTCAGAATAGTCATTCCAAAAGAGCGTGGAAGGTGACATAGGCAAGGGAACAGTATAGAAAGATCTAGTAGTCTGGTGTGGTTGACAAGGAAAGCAGGAAGTTCTCTGAGGTAGGAAATAAGGCTGGAGATGGCATCGCACAAAGCCTCATGAAGGAAATTGTGTCCCTTGTCGTGACAGATGTACAAGGCCACCAAAATGGTCTACTAGGTAAGTCTCTGGGCTTGGAGGAGGAGGGATGGAGGAGAGAACACAGCAGGAAGACCAGTTAAGAAGCAACAGTAATTGTCCACACCTGAAGTGGTGGACCTGAGTTAAGCAGTTATAGAATGTTTGTTTACACTATGTGAAGATATGGCACTGTAATAATAATTTAAAAAAAAGCTGACCGGTCAATAGCTAGACAGGATTTTCGAGGCAGAGAGAACCCTGGGCAGAAGGCATAGTAACCAGCCAGACGGAGAGGTATCAGCACGGGCAGTACAGCAAAAAGGTAACCAAACCACATAAAAGAATGTAGACTTTAAAATATGGGTTAATCTAAGTTGTAAGAACTAGTTAGAAACAAGCTATCCACCAAGCAGTCGTAATTAATAAGTCTCTGTATCATTTTTTGTGACCTGGCAGCCCCAAAAGAAAATTCTATCTTACAAGGGTTAGTTGGGAGAGAGAAAAGATACACTGTCCTTGTCACCTGGTGTTCGTGGTCTATGCTTTTCACCCAGTTAGTTCCCGTGCATCCTTCAGATCCCATTGTTGGGTCCCTTCACCCGATCCCGAGGCTGGGGGAAGTTGGGCACCTCCATCCCTAACTCTTCCCAGCCATCCAGATTTATTCCAGAGCTTGTCTGGTTCCTGAGTTCCTCATTCACACCATAGGCTGTTGAGAGGGGCGTGGGAATCACATCCACCTTGATCACCACTCTCGCTTTCATCTTCACACATACTAGGACTCAATCAATATTCCTCATTTAATTGCCGTTTGGAAGCCCTGCGAAGGTTTAGAGAGCATCGAGCTGGGAGAGCTGGCATCGACTTTGTAGGCAAGATATAAACACAGAAAAAGGAAAATAATACCTTTTATTATTATTATTATTATATGACAGAGATACAAGGCACAGCGTAGTGAACTCAAGGTCACAGCAGATAGCGTGTGTTACGGAAAGGAACGTATCAGCTGGGATGTTTTTGCCAGCAAGTAGCAAACTAGGGAACTCAAATCAGAATCAACGGCAGAGGAATTGATTATCTCACAGCCGAGGTTCAGGGGAAGGGCAGGCTAGGAGTGTCAAATTCAGCAACTCAAGGAGAATTTTCTCTCTTTCTCTGCCATCCTCCAGTGGGCTTTATCCACAAGCGAGGTGGCAGGATGCCCACAGCATTTCTAGTCAGTGAGCTATCATCCTGTTGAAGGAGAGAGCCCTCCAAAACATTTCTCCCAACATTGAGTCATATGACCATTTCCAGGTCAACTGTTGGTGAGGGGAGTAAGATTCATGCACTAAGAAAATTGGACTAGCCAGACATGGTGGTACATGCCTGTATTCTCAGCATTTAGTAGAAGGATTGACAATTTGAGAACAGACTGGAATACCTCAAAACATTGTCTCAAAACAAAACAAAACAAAACAAAACAAATGAACAAACAAATGAAAAACCCAGTGCCCTGTTCCTCGTGGTGGTGCACACCTTTGCTCCCAGCAGTGAGTGGCAGAGGCAGGCAGATCTCTGTGAGTTCCAGGCCCTTCAGGGCCATAGAGTAACATTCTATATAGAGCAAGACACTATTATATAAACAAAGCAAGCAAACAAACAAACCAGTGTTTCAGAATATAGCTCCATGGTACAACACTTTCTTAGTATGCACAAAGCTTTAGGTACAATCCTTAGCAACAAGAAAAGAAGAAGGAAGGAAGAAAGGAAGGAAATTCAGACTAAGTACAGTCTACATGTGGTAATACCCTGAGGTTACTGCCTAATACACTATAAGGGAAGAACAAATATCCCACGAGAAAATAGAAAATCAGGGGTCTTCTAGATATGAATAAGAGGGGCATGAGTGAAAACCAAGTGTGCACAGCAAGCACTCCTTGGCATCCCTAACACCACTCTTACCCTTTGCCCTACTCGGAGATGCTACTCTATGCCGAAAAGATCTAGAAAAGACCCCATAGAAGAAGGGCTTCAGTTAAGGCTTTACAGACTGGTGGGACTCATTTGAAGAGAAGAGAGCGGAGAAATGAGTACAGAAATGAAGATGAGCCAGGCTTGCTCCAGGCACACCTTCCAAGAGCTACTGTTTGAATCCAGTTAAACCTAGGTATCTGGAGTTTCTTTCCAACCTAGCCCCGCAGATGATTAGTCCCAAATAAACACATAAAGACTTATATTAATTTACAAACTGTTGGCCGATGGCTAGGGCTTCTTACTGGCTAGCTCTCTCTGGCTACTAACCAGTGTTTTATTCATCAATCAATAGGAGAAACGTACATACAGAAGAACATCCCCCATCACTTGGATGACAAAAAGAGCTGGATTGACACCCCTGTTCTGCTACTCCACGCCTTCACCCTCCCGGGACTTCTGCTTCCTCCTCTAAGGAAGAAGTGAAGCCATAGGGTTCTGTGTCCCTAGACTGTAATCAGGTACACGCTACACTGTTTGGGAGTCCATACATGGGTGGCACACATGATTGTTTGCATCCTGCCTTGGAAAAGGAAGCACACTGAGTTGCTGACACAAGCTTCAGAACTAGAGGTACAGGCCTGGGCGTGGATACCAAGACTCGGAGTGTGAGATTTCATTTTAACTGGGGTCTTGGAGGACCATGGGGGTCTTCCCTTGTCCTCTCAGCTTCAACATCTTGACTTTTGTTAACATGAACCTGCTGGAGGGTACGTGGACCCCAAAAAAGGGTCCATGTAAGTGTTCCAGCCACCTAAGGCAGCCCAAGGAGATCAGAGCACTGTGTTAGAGAATGCTGGGGACCTTCTTAGTGGAGAGATCCTCGTAAGCATAGAGGTGACAGCATATGGGGTCTCTATGAGTTGCTTGTCAGCCAATGACCACAGGTGCATCCTGTTTTCTAGTCCTGGCTTACAACCCCAGCCTTGCCCCACTAGCATCAACCTCTAATTATGAAAACACGAGCTCTCTCTCACACTTGGGGTTTTTCCACTGTGCTGTAAGTCTGTATATAAGGCTGCTCCCTCCTTGCAACACACACACACACACACACACACACACACACACACACACCCCACACACAAATTCTCTTAGCACAAATGTCCGATGCATTAGACTCGCTCGTCATGTGGGGCTGCTGGCTGCATCCTTCTCTGTTCTTGCATCCGCACCAGAGGTAAGAGCTGTTCAGGGCACAGACTGTGTGCACATAGACGCTTCTGTGGGGCACGGTGGTGATGGTGACTTGGAAGGAAGCTGCTTGCTATATAAAGCAAGATGTTATTATATAAACAAAGCAAGCAAGCAAACAAAAACAAACAAAGCGATGTCTCAGAATATAGTTCTGCGGCACCACACTGTTAGTACGCGCACTGGGTTTGTCCTGAAAGAGACTTCCCCCCTAGAGGACCTGTAAAGACACACACACACACACACACACACACACACACACACACACACACACACACGAAGGCAGAGACACAAGGAGAGAAAGACTCGAGCAGGGATTTGAAAACCATCAAGAACTCCAGTCCCTGTCAGGGGAGAGGGAGGGATGGCTAATCTGATGTGGGGGAGGAGGGCTTTGAGGGGGGATGCAGGGCTACTGCACAGTGCCTGCATAAGAGAACATCGACTGCCCCTACCAAACAACGGGAGGGACTGCTTCTAGAGTTTGCAGAAGGTTTAACCTTCCCAGGCCTCTCTGTCCATTGGTCCCAAAGCTCCACAGCCCTGTGGGCTGCAGAAGCCAAAGACACGCACTGCCCTGCTGTAAGCATTAGCGGCTAGGAAGACTGCCACTGCAGAGATCCTTAATGGAGAGCCCCAACTCCAACTCCTGGCCTGCATTATTAATGCATTATGTCATCGTCCCTGCACTTGCTCTCGGCTGCTGAAATTTTATAGAGCAGTATCATTAATTGAAGCAATTAGTGCTGGGGATATCAGCCTAGCCGTGTCAGAAGGCTGGAGACGCTCAAGGCAGGGATCTCCGCCTCTCTTTGTGACCCCTTCTCCCTCACTCTCATCCTCTTCCCTGGGTTTCCCACTCCCTACCTCTCCCCATTTCTCTTCCTGGTTTCTCGTGCCACGCCCCCCCCCCCGCCCCCACTGCCCTCCAGGAGCCTGAGAGAACAGCGCTCACTATCCTTCCTCGGTCTATTCAGTCTCTCACTACTGCATCTGCTAACATGGTCCAGCAGACAGGCCAGGAAGCAGGAACGCAGACCGCCAGTGTCACTGGCTGCCTGCTGCCTTCATCTCTAGACTGCCTGCCGTGGACAGAGATGTGTCCTCAGAGCTCCTGAGTTAGCTCAGAATCCCTGGCCAGGGTAGAGGAATGCGGGTAAGAAGAGACTTGGGCTGGGTGGTGGCGGTGGTGCACACCTTTAATCACAGCACTGGTGGGGGGGGGGGGGGGGCAGAGGCAGGCATATCTGTGAGTTCAAGACCAGCCAGGTCTATAAAGAGAGTCCCAGGACAGCCAGAGCTGTTACACAGAGAAACTCTATCTTGAAAACAAAAGCAAACAAACAAAAAGATTTGGTGGTTCTCATTGCCTGTCAGGCCCATTCACTCGTTCATTCGTTCATTCATTCATTCCTTTCTCCTCCATTATATCTAACCTTGTGATAGGTACTGTGAAAGTATATGAGGAGATTCAGCTCCCACACCCTGGGACTGGCATGACAGCCACAGAGAGGAGTCAGGACCTGAAGGAACAACAGCAAAACTGTGCACTGGACACATCCAAAAGGAGTGGGTTCCTTCAGGGATTTCCAAGCCCCTTAGATCACCTCGTGTGGCCCGGAGAAGAAGAGCCCGGGAAAATGGAGAGACCCTTAAAGAGGAAGGAAAGTCCAGACAGGCTGGGACTCTAGTGATCAGGGTCAGCCCCAGCAATGGGGAAGGAAGGAGCAGCTGAGCTCCCAGGAGGGACTAGGTAGCTCTCTAGCCCAGGCCAGGCCACCTGGAGTGGAGGCCAAGGAGTGACTGGGAAGCCTGGATGGGAGCCAGGACACCTAGACACCGGGGGCCAGGTCTCCGATCCCTTCATCAGAAACCAGCAGCAACACCTGAGATGTCAGAGGCTCCCATTCCCTGTAAAACTAACAGACACCTTGATGGAAACATCCAGGGTAAACAGTCACCCATGACACTCCCCACCTACTGCTCCCTTCATCAAACAGCAGGCTCGCTTTACAGAAAGAGATCTCCCTAGAAGTCTAAGGAACAGAGGTCCACTTGGGTATCCCTGTGGGAATGTGTTCTTGAGATTTTTATTTTCTCCGTATTTTTTTCCGTTATGAAAGGTATCAAGCATGTACAGAGAGAATAGAACAATGGCTCCTCATTGCACTCCGGCTGAGCTTCGAGAATTTTCATGTCATGGTGCAGAGAGGACTGAGAGGGATAAATTGGACCTAAGTGTGAAGGCATGTATGCACAAACATGTTCTAATGAAATCACATCTTCCTATACTAACTTTAAAACCAGTCTAGGCTAGTGATATAGCTCAGTGGGCAGAGGGCTTGCCTAGCATGTACAAAGGCCAGGGTTCGAGCCATAAACTGGACATGATGGCATATCTCTGTCATTCCAGCACGTGGAAGATAAAGGCAATGTAAAGAACATCTTCCCAGTTTACAATATACAGAGCAAGTTCAAAGTCAGCCTGAGCTATTGAGTCCCTGTTTCAAAAACAGTAAGTTTTTAAAAAGCAATACATCAATTCACGCTCAGGGTTTCTCCCATCCCCCCCCCCAACTGTCTGGAGGGCCAGAAGGATAGTCTCCCAAGGCAACATTCTTTCAAAGGAAAAGTCTACTAATGATTTTTTTCTTCATAAAACCTCTCTTGCCAGGCGGTGGTGGCACACACCTTTTGATCCCAGCACTCGGGAGGCAGAAGCAGGTGAATCTCTGTGAGTTCGAGACCAGCCTGGTCTACAAGACATAGTTCCAGGACAGCCTCCAAAGCCACAGAGAAACCCTGTCTCGAAAAACCAAACAAACAAACAAACAAAAACACCTATCTATTCTATTAGACACATATTATGATCATACATGAGGTTAACTTCAAGATGGGGAGTTCTCTCTGTTCAACTCTCCCACTGTGCCAGGACAGAAGTGTGGTGTTATTTATTCATCCCAACATCTGGGGAAGTGCGGATAATCAAGGGACAACAGAAAGGTCTCGTGTGGTACGCTGCAGAGGCTCACGAGGTCCCAGGCCATATTCTGACACTGCCTTGTCTCAATCTCCTCGCCTAGTGGGAGACTGAAGCGGAAATAGGACAAGGGCAAACGAGTGTCTTGCTGGCGGTCGTCCATTGTGGGCAGAGTGTTGATGGCTGCCCTTGGCATCTGAGTCTGTTTCCCCCCGAGTTCTGTTGTTTACTACTTCCTCGGCCTCATGTGCCAGCATCCTCTCCCCACACCCTCGGTGACGCCTGCCATGGGAAGGGCTCTGAGTGTGGGGTGCCCAGTCACTGGGCACGGCAGACTTCCCGAGGCATGGGAATTGTAATGCTTTCTGATGTCCAACATGGCAGCCACACGTGCTTACCGAGCCCCTGTCACCTGGCTCCACCTGGTTGGCCTTGAAATGCCAATTACAAAGGCAGGGCTCTGTCCTTTAGGAGGTAGGGAATTCTGGGATGTATTCGAGCAAAGGATATTTTGATGGGGAAAGAGAGGCTTTAGGTTTTATTGGTTTGTTGGTTTGGCTGATGCCATGGGCAAATCATGACTTGGACCATGGACCCTGGTTTAAATGCATGCTCAAGCTCAGCTCTCACAGGCAGCACTAGGATCTCTGGGAGCTGAAGGAGCCATGAAGAGTGCGAGAGGAGCACTAGGATCAAAGTCATGCGCCACCACCACCCAGCTCTGTGGCAGCTTTTTTAAAAGCTTGTTTTTGCTTTTTGTGTTTTCTTTTGGTTTTTCAAGACAGGGTTTCTCTGTATCGTTTTGGAGGCTGTCCTAGAACTCACTCTGTAGACCAGAGCTGGTCTCGAACTCAGAGATCCGCCTGCCTCTGTCTCCCGAGTGCTGGGATTTAAGGCGTGCGCCACTATCGCCCGGCCTAAAAGCTTGTTTTTATTTTATTTATTACTAGTGTGAAGGGTGCATGTGTTAAGGCCATCCTGGTCTACACAGTAAGACCCTTTCCCGCCGGGCGTTGGTGGCGCACGCCTTTAATCCCAGCACTCGGGAGGCAGAGGCAGGCGGATCTCTGTGAGTTCGAGACCACCCTGGACTACCAAGGGAGTTCCAGGACAGCCTCCAAAGCCACAGAGAAACCCTGTCTCGAAAAAACCAAAAAAAAAAAAAAAAAAAAAAGACCCTTTCTCAACAAACAGACAAGGGGCTGGTAAGATGGCTCAGAGCGTAGAGACGGCTGTCATGCAAGCCTGATAATCTGAGTTCAATTCCCAAAACCCACCGTGAAGGAGAGAACCAACTCTCAACAGTTGTCCTCTGACCCCCATGCAGGTGCTGTGACACACACACTCAGCATCAATACATACATATCACACACACATACACACGAAAAAGTGCAGGAAGAAGGGAGACCAGTCAGGGAGAGGAAGTGGATTGGGAGGAGTGAGAGGGAAGCAAAAGGAGTAATGGGGCGAGCATGACCAAAATGTATCATCTACTCATTATTATATATAATTAATACATGCTAGTAAGAGTAAATAGTCTGGTCCACTAGCATCTCTACAATGAGTTCTCTGACTGAAGAGGGTGAGGGACCCTGAAGGCCATCTCTGCTGGCTGCCCTTCCTGCTCCACCCCTCCCCAGCATAGTCAGGAGGAAGCCTCCTGGAGAAATCAGTGGAGAGTCGCCATCGCTGATCTGGTCCAACGCCAGCTCAGACATGGACAGTAGGAGGGGAGGCCTAGTGCTTTTCCCAGAGACACATAACCTGCACTTCCTGTGCCATTACAAGCACTAAGTTGCTGGAGAGGGAGAGGAAGTAGTGTCGCGGCAGGACAGACACCGTCCACTGCGGGTGGACAGCAGAAAGGACCTGTGCTGGTCGGGGAGGCAGGAAACTTGCCTGGAACTCCGTGGGGGCAGAGGCAGGTCACTGTAGTTAGGGGAGCACATGGGTGAGGCTGGTGTTAAATCCCAGACAGAAAACAGCAGCGCGGCACCCCTGGAAAGCTGGATGGAGCTGAGATCAAAGGTGTGTCAGCAGGGCTGGGGTGCAGGCTCCTCCAGTGGCCAGCTTAGAGGGCTGCTCCCTCCCAGTCCTCGCAATTTGAATCTGTTGCTGGACCCCAAGTATGTGCAACTTTGGCAGATTAATGGAAGACTGGAAGCTGGCTAGGCCAGGGCATATGGTATTAAGCCATTGAATAACAGCTGGGTTACATTAAAGATTAATCAAGATAATATTAGAATAAAAAGAATGGAAGGCTAAGGGAGAGGTATTCTGGGGGTTCGTGGTGGGAAATGATAACCAGGGCAGGGAAAGTGTCTGAGTGAGGTCAACCCCGGAGGCAAGATCTGCTCTGTTTGGTTTGTCTAAATACGACGAGAAAGGTTGTTGACTTTTGGAAGATAGCCCTGCCCTGGTGCCCAGGCCAGCCCGCATGAGCATGCGCAGCAGGCACTTCCTTCCCTGAGCCAAGCTTGCCTCTACGCCCAGAGACACCAATGAGGAAAGGACATACAGCAGAGTCAGCGCCTGAGCCAATGGGACCTTGGGAAGGGGTGTAAAGGCAGGCCTAGCTACTCACTGAGTCCCAGTGACTGAGTAATTGGTGCTGCGGCTTCTCACGCCCCTCACCGAAGGGGTGTCTAAGCAGGGTAACAGCCTGAGGCTGTGATCCCAGCACTTGGTTCTTGTTTTTCGTTTTTTCAAGACAGGGTTTCTCTGTAGCATTGGAATCTGTCCTGGAAGTAGCTTTTGTAGACCAGGCTGGTCTCGAACTCATAGAGATCTGCCTGCCTCTGCCTCCCGAGTGCTGGGATTAAAGACCACCACCACCACCACTCAGCGATCCCAGGCTTTGGAAGGCAGGGAGAGGATCAAGGTCATCCTCAACTACATAATGACTTTGAGACCAGCCTGGGTTACATGGGACGAGGAACCATCAACCTAAGTGTTCCTCAGCGAGACAGGTATTCTTGTCTCAGAAAACACAAAAACCAACCAACTGAGAAGGAACTGCCCAGGGCTGGAGACATAGCTCAGTTAGGTAGAGTACTTACCTGGCCTGTGCAAAGTCCTGTGTTCTGCACCTTTGCCAAATAAACTGTAACCTGTGATCCCAGGACTCAGGAGGTTGAGACAGGAAGGTCAAAAGTTCAAGGTGACCCTTAGGTACATATTGATCCTGTGTTTAAAAAACAAAACAAAACAGCAGACTGGATCTGGAGAGATGGCTCAGCAGTTATTGAGTTCCTCCCCGTGCAAGGTGAGGGGCGGAGCAAGCCCTCCCATGTGCAGGTCCCCACTGTGGCTGGTGGGGGGGGGTGTTGGTGCCAGTTCCCCCAAGCCCAGGGCAGTGGGACCAGGTCTTCTGGGAGCAGGAGGGGCGGCTCTCCCACTGAAGCAGCCTGTGAGGGGCAGGACCAGCTCTCCTAAGGCACTTGCTGCTCTTGCAGAGGACCTGAGTTCCTAGCACCCACGTGGGGTGGCTCACTTGCTCCTAAAACACCAGTTCTAGGGGATTGGATACCCTCTCCGGTGTCTACAGGCACCTGCACTCACTCACTCACTCACTCACTCACACACACACACACACACACACACACACACACACACACACACAAATACATAAATAAAACTAAATCTTAAAATCAAAAATAGCCAGGCAGTGATGGCACACTCCTGAGAGCCAGCACTCAGGAGGCAGAGGCAGGTGGATCTCTGTGAGTTCAACGTCAGCCTGGTCTACAGAGCGAGTTCCAGGGTAGCAAGAACTGTTACCCAGAGAAACCCTGTCTTGAAAAACCATTAATAATAATAGCTAATGAACAGAAGGTGCTTAGACCAGTGTCTGATATGGACCCAGTGTTAGCCAGTGGCATCTGTCACCAGAGTAGTCATTTGACCACCAGACCCATGGCCTTGGTAAAGACTGTACTTAAGACAAGTTCACCACAGAGCTGGCTTATTGCATAGTTGGAGCATTTACCTCCTCTCCAACCTTCTCATACCTACTGTTGGCTTAATTATTTGTTCCTATAGTGTTAAAAGTGACTGCTGGGTCATGTCACCAAGATCCTAGTCCACCTCTGCCTAGACATATTGCTGCCTGCATCTGAAGTACTCAAACACCACTCAAACATGGAATGTCCACGGGAGCCCAGAGCCCCATTGGGGATGTCCCCCAGACTCACCCTCTTTCAAGGTGAATAGGTTTGGTCACGAAGGTCCTCAGGACCCAAGATCAGGGCATCTGAAGCCAGAGGCAAACTGAGGCAGTTTGAGACTCTCTCTGGGACTTGACTATGTGGGAGAGCCTTGAAAGCTGAAGGTGAAGGAATTAGTGATGGCTACAATGACCACGTGGTAGCTGAGGGAGGCAACAGCATCCACAGGGGAAGTAAACCGTGTTGAGTCAGATAGCCACGGATCTGGGGCTGGAGCCAGAACATCCTACAAAGGAACAGCTCTCATCCGTAGCTTGTGACATGTTCGGGGAGACTGGGTGCTTCTGTCTTTGCTGGGGCATGAAAGAGACAGGAAGGAGAAACGCAAAGAATCCACAGTCCTTAAGACTCACTAAAACCTCAGAAGAGAAAAAGAAACTGTCATTAAAAATAATGGGGGGGGGGGCTGGGGCTGGGGCTGGAGAGAAGGCTTAGCAGTTAAGAGCATGATTGTTCTTCCAGAGGATCCAGGTTCGATTCCCAGCACCCACATGGCAGTTCACAACTGTCTGTAACTCCAGTTTCAGTGGATCTGACACCCTCACACAGACATGCAGGTCAAACACCAATGCATAGATAGATAGATAGATAGATAGATAGATAGATAGATAGATAGATAGATAGATAGATAGACAGATAGATACAGTGGGTGGCTGGGAAGTCCCAGTGGCAGCATAACTCAGCTCAACCTGCAGCTGCCCCTCCTGAAGGGCACATGGGCTTCTTGGACCAGGGACCATGAGCTTCCCCAATGCACCACAGATACTCATGTCTCAAAGAAAATTAGCTTCTTACATAACCAGGTTCCACCAAGGGTCTGCCAACGAGATGGGCTGAACTAATGAACCCTGTGGCTGAAACCGGAGTCTGAACTATGTATGAGATCAAGCCCCTTGATTGAGTAGCTTGTCCTCTCCCGGCCTACGTGCCGTATCTGGTCTAAGAAAGATGATCTGGAATAGCCCGTCTCTCCAGCTTCCTGTACCTTCATCATGCACCCCAAGACTTCTCAAGACACATTCTTCCACACTTAGGCATGGTGGCAAACACCTGTGCTGCACAGCAAGACCTTGTCCAAAAATAAATAAATAAATAAATAAAAGAGTAAGGCACGGTGACACACATCTCTAACCCTGGCAACAGAAAGACTGAGGACCGAGGCAGGCAGGTCTGTGAATTCATTCCAGTCTGGTCTACGTAGCAAGTTTCAAGCCAGCCATGGCTACATAGTGGCAATCTGTCTGAAATAAAATAAAATGAAACAAAGGCTCTCCTCCTTCAGTCCATCAGTCCTTGACCTTCCTAGTGAGCTGATTATTAAACAAAGTCTGTAAGTCCTTCCGTTTCCAGCTTATATCTTTTGTCCCCAGGGAATGGGGAACCCTGGGCTACAACCAGGTAAGTTCCTGTGGTCAAGGGCGGATGGGCTTCAGAGAACACACCTTGAAACAGGAGAGGGGCATTTCCCCTGCCACTTGAGGTTAGCTTAGACACCCTGCTTGGAAAGCTGGAGGAGGCAAACCTGGTGTGTTAAATTTACCTCTGAAAACTGAAAGGAGAAAAAAAACACACACAAGCATTTCCTAACAACCCTGGGCCTCCTTGCCTCTGCTGGGGGTTGGGCTGAAGGGAGAGCTTCAGTGCCTACCTGGGCCTGGGGCACTGGGAACACGGAGGCCATTTCCATGCAGCCTTCAGAAGTTTCCTTTTGTGGCAAAGGCGCTGTTAAAAATATTCCTCCCTGAAGGTGCAGCCGCAGCAGAGCAGATGTCCCTGACTGAGCACTCGGGAAGGAACTATTAAAAGGAACATAATTAGGTTGTCATCCTGGGGCCTCCGAGCCAGGCTTCTGAACACCATCTTGGCTGAAAGTTTTCCAGATGTAAAATATTGGAGAACCAGATTTGCCAAAAAGGCTGCTAATTCTCAGTAGAAGCAGGGTGGGTGCAAGAAACAACAGGAGCAAAATAGCGCTGTCGTTCAAGGCTGGCCTTGGGCCCTGAGTCATTTCTTTGTCTCTTCCCCAACCTTGTTCCCAATTCTGTCTCCCCCTTCCTCCCTCCCCCATCATAATTTGCTCAAGAAAAGCCTCCATCAGTCATTTATCCCTTAGCACAAGTGAATGCCGCCAAGCTTCATCGGCCCCCTCCAAACTGTGGGACTCAGGCCTGATCTCTGAAGCTTTATCGAACAAAAGCTTTGTCTCCATTTGTCAGGCTGTCTTTCAGTGTCAGTCTGTCAGGCGCTGGAGTGGAGGTAGGGGAGGAGGGCCTTTCTAATGACCCTGAAATCACACCCAGGCAGCCACCTACTCAGCTACGCAGCAGCCTCGGAGAGTGCCTGCCCTGATCCGAGGGCATTGCACCTCGGAGGCAAGTCTGCCGTGACCGCCCACTCCCCCGCCCCACCCCCTTGCCCCCCTGTTATGCCCTGCAGGCTCATCTCGTCACTGTCAGCATCTGCCGCTCACCTAGGTGTGCATCAACGTTTTATTTATCGAGAGCTTCCCTGGCAGGAGGCCTGCCGAGTGGTAGAGAGAGCTCGAAGAGCATCAGCGGAGGACATGCTTGTCATCCTGGTGGGAGACAGCACGGATGGAGAAAGACACTCATCCGGCAATCACGGAAATAAATGCAAAATAATGACTGCGGAAGGAAGTTTGTGGCTGGTGTGGGGAGGATGCCCCGGCGGCGGGGGATTAGCCTGTCAGGGAAATCAAGAAAGGCTTCCTGGCTCCAAAGATGGCTGAGCTGAGAGTCGGGGTGGAGGGGAGAGGGAGAGGTGCAAAAACCCTGGCTATGCCTCAGCGGGATGACCGCAGTGCTCATGAGATCCTTCTCCTATCGGACGTTAGGATCCGACTCAAGGATTGTGTGCCAAGAGAGGACAGGGCAGAGGCAGGGAAGGGAGTCTGAGACCATAGAAACACAAGGCACAGGAGGGGATTCGAAGGAGACCCTGCAGAGAAGCCCAGACCGACAGGCTACTTTGGTGGAGAGGAGAGAGTTGGCCCAGCCCTTCTTCCTGGAGGCCTTCTCTGATAGTCTGGCCGGCTCTTATCCATTGACAACAATGCATGGTTATTTCCCTGCATCGCGATGCGTTCGTTTTATAGTAAAACTGTTAATGGACCCTAATATGTTTGCAGAGTAGAGAAAGTCAGATTTTCATTCTATGGCCCTCTATTGTTTGACATTTGGTGTGTTCCTGTAGTTTTTCATCCTGAGTGAGTGAGTGTGTGTGTGTGTGTGTGTGTGTGGTGGCGGTGTTCTTATTGTTATTGTTGTTTGGTTGGAATTAAACCCAGAACCTTACACATACTAAGCAAGCACTGAGCTATCTTGTCAATGATGGACACCCACATATGCTGTCTCTGCCTGTTTGTTGACTCTTGCTGGGAACCGGTTCTGTTATTGTTAATAAAGCTGTGGGCTGGGCTGGAGAGATGGCTCAGAGGTTAAGAGCACTGGCTGCTCTTCCAGAGGTCCTGAGTTCAAGTCCCAGCACCCACATGGTGGCTCACAACCATCTGTAATGAGATCTGGCGCCCTCTTCTGGTGTCCAAGCATTGTATCTACAATAAACAAATGTGTGTGCTGTAATTAAAAATAAAAATAAAAAAAGAAAGCTGTGGGCCAGCTTTATCAAAGACGAGTTGTAGTGCCAGCTGGGCCTGCACATCAATTCCTACTGCTCTTCCCGCTCTGCCCTGAACCTGGTGGGTTAGGTCATTCCCTGAGTAAATCTGGAAGTAAGGGTATGAAGGGTCTAGGAGAGCTGGAAGACACCCAAGTGGGTGGATGCTCTGTGTTGGGCGTACGATGGGAACACTGGGACCCATTCACGCGGACTTCTCACCACCTGTCCTTCCCTGCCATAAGGACTCCACCCACTGAGTCTACACCGACAGAGGGCCCCGTCCTGGTGCTCAGCGCTCAGCCTCTCCTGTGTAGACAGCACCAGGGATGTAAGGGGCAGGAGCCTCCAGCCATCAGCTCTCTGTAGGAACTTGTTCTGGAAGTTTCCCCAGAACAGATGTCAAAAGAGAGAGAAAACATCTCTGGAGAGTGTAAGCTGGACAACTGAAGACCAGTGTGTGGGTAGGAATTTGTTGCAGATACATAGACCACATCACCTAATCTCTGGGCCCCTATTTCTCTGCCCACCACATAGGACTATGCCTCTTTATTCCTGCTTGTCTAAGATGGTACCATGATGGAGTTGATGAATTTGTCTCTTTAAAATAAGTTAATAATTGTAAAAGTGCATGGGAAGGCTCAGGCGGAAAAAAAACAAGAATCAAGGGGCCCTCTCCCCAGCTCTTCCCATACGTTATTCATGAATACTGCAGGAGGAAGAAAAATGCCTTGATGTTATTCCGAACTAAATCAGGTAATCTGGGGAGTTGGAGAAGTGGCTCAGTGGCTAAGAGCACTGGCTACTCTTCAAGAGGACCTGGGTTCAGTTCCCAGAACCCACGCAGCTCACAACTATCTGTACCAATACACATAAAACAAAAGTAAATAAATTTAAAAAGTCGGCATCCAGCACAGTGTTAGTTCAACAGATGCCAACGCGTTGTATTTATTAGGTCCTGTTTTTATGGCCACCTTGTAAGTATCTTACTGGTTCCTTCCTTACCCTGATGTACAAGTTACTTTCCAATGACCATGAAGAGGAAGCAGAATTGCTTCAAGGAGGCTTTGTGCTTTGTGGACAAACCAACTGTAACCAGAAGCCAAAGGACACCAGGACCTGACCGTGACTCAGAAGCCCAGTGGTCCACAAGGAAGCAGATAGGATACCAGGACACCTGAAACCTAACCACATAGCTCCCTGGAGCCAAGGTTCTGACCTCTACCGTCAGGTGGGGCTGCTAACAGCTCCACCCCAGACTTAGAATCTGATAGGGCATCTCGTCAAGGTTGCCGGGACCTCGAGGAGAATAAAGCCAATCCTCTAGCTCTCCAACCTGCTGCCTGTGCTGGAGTGTGCCTGGGCAACTTTGTTCAGGAAAAGACTTCAGGGTTAAAGAAAACTCCCCTGCCCACCCAGAGGCAATACTGGCAGAGGAAGTCCAAGGAGGCTAGTTGCTGGTTTTGTCATTCACTACCTCAGAACCTCAGTTACTTCTACAAAATGGGCCCATAGCTCTTTTCTCTAGAGAAATGGTCCTCAACCTTCCTGATGCTGCACCCCTTTAATACAGTTCCTCCTACTGAGGTGACCCCCAACCATAAAATGATTACGTTGCTACTTTATAACTGTAACTTTGCTACTGTTATGAATCGTAATGTAGATATCTGAAATGTGACCCCTGTAAAAGGGTCATTCAACTCACAAAGGGGTCATGGCCAGGTTGAGAACCACTGCCCTGGGATAAGAGCAATTCAATAAAATATAACATGGAAAAGTACTTTCCCCGGGAACCTAGCCCACTGCAGTCACTCAACAAACACAGCAAAACGTTAGTTGCTCAAAGATGGTAACGCTCCTGAGAGTGGGAACCACACATCTGATTCACCCAGCTTGCCTGGAATACTAGATTGTTCATGTAACATTCCTTAAATAAAAGAATGCTTGGGCTCCTAGCATGCCCCATTAGTGATTCCTCTAACTGGAAAGACTTGCCTGTTGCGGGCCCGCAAGAAAACATCTAGAAGAATTAACGCAATGTCTACCCCCACCCCTTCCTTCCAGAAGGGCCTGAGACATGAGGACCTGGATGCCTGGAGAGGAAAAGGAATTGCTTTCATAATAAAGGCAACCCTTCCCCACCTGCCTGTACCCTATCTTAGACCTTCTCCTAGCTGAGGGATGTTTGGAACTGGGTTGGGTTGTACCAAGCATAAGAAAGAGGTATAGGTCCCCCATAAGAAGAGATTCCAAAGTGACCCACAGACTGGCCTCTGGCCTCAGGTGAGGCCAGCGTCTTCCTGCCCTCCAGGAATGCCAGATTTTCCTGCCTCTGCTGAGAACACACCATTTCCCTTGAGACCATTTCAGAAGCTGCCCTCAACAGGAAGCAACTCACCACCAGTTTTCCAGGATCCTGGTACCCCAACACACACACATACACATTCAGGTCAACCTTGGGGTATAGTATGACCAATCCCATGAGTCACATGGATGAAGTAAGAATCATCAAATATTTATCAAATGAATGTATGAGCGAGGAGCTGGGTGAATGAATGGGCAGTCAGCCCCCCAGAGAATGAGGCTACTTCCTAGCCCAGGATTCTGAGTGCTTCCAAGACGTCCCTTGGGAGTCTGAGTGCCTCTCTATAGTATTTCATGAGGAGACTATATCCTGCACCTTTTCTTAAGCCTTCTCTCCCCTCCCCCACCTTCTCTTCCCTCCCTTAACTGTGGGGACTTAAAGAGCCCTACGCGCCGAACTTTCTACCTGGAATGTAGCAGATTCTCAGTAATGATGAACGGTGTGGTGAACAGAAGGAGAGACAGAAAAACAGTGTGTAGACCTGCTTCCCAAATGTTTACAATGTGATTTTTATCACATTTCCTTATTTACATACATGTAGGTATGTGCATGTGTGTGCCTGGGCATGTGCGTGCCGTAGCGCATGTGCAGAGGTCAGAGAGGGTTGGTACTCTCCTTCCATCATGTGGGGAGGCTCAGGGGTCAGGCTTGGTGGCAAGTGAGCCATCCTGCTGGCCCCTGCTCACAATTTAGTAGGCATGAACAGCCAGGTCCATAAGTGCCTTATGACAGAGCAATAAAGCTCATTAAGGTGGTCAATAGAATAGAATCAGTACCCAACGGTGGTGGCACATGCCTTTAATCCCAGTACTCGAACGCCAGAGGCAGGAGGATCTCTGAGTCCAAGGCCAGTCTGGTCTACAGAGCAAGTTCCAGGATAGCCAGGGATACACAGGGAAACCTTGTCTTGAAAAACTGAAAGAGGAGGAGGAGGAGGAGGGTGGAGGGGATAGAATCAGTGGCCTGGATGTAGACCTGTCATTCCAATTGCTGTGTGTCAATCGCCTAGCCAAGAGATCACCCCTAGGAAGACAGGTCTACCTTAAACCATGCTAAAGAGACCCGAAGGTTCATTTTTCCTTTAATGAAACACTGGAGGACAGGACAGTGCAAATTATGTTCGCGCAAGTAGATTTAGTGCGGGTCACAGACTCAAGCAAACGAATGTGCCAAGTATCGTGTGTGTGTGTGTGTGTGTGTGTGTGTGGTGTGTGTGTGTGTGTGGTGTGTGGTGTGTGTGTGGTGTAGGGGGTGGGGTGTGTGTGTATGTGGTGTGTGTGGAGGTGTGTGTGTGTGCTGTGTGTGTGTGGGGTGTGTGGAGGTGTGTGTGTGTGGTGTATGTACTGTGTGTGCCTGGTGTGTGGTGTGTGTGGATGTGTGTGTGTGTGTGCTGTGTGATGTGTATGTGTGTGTGGTATGTGTGTGTCTGTGTGTGTGTGTGTATGTGTGTGTGTATGTGTGGTGTGTGTGTCAGGGAAGGAGGGTCTTGGCCAGAATCTCTATAAGAAGATTAACAAGAGAAAAATAGTTTATAAGCGTGTGCATAGGAGATAGAGGAAGGGATGGCTTCTGCAAACAAGGGGCAAGGCAAACAAAACAAAAAACCAAGATCTGGATGCTCTAGAGGCAGCAAATTGCGGGAAGCAAATAAGGAGGGGAGGAACGGAGGACGAAAGCTCCTCAGTCTAAGCTTGCTGCTGGATTCCTCTGGTGCCACCTCCAGGTGGGTAGGGTCTCAAGCTGTCTACTATGATCTACCTTCCTGGTAGAGGCGGAACAGGGACGTCCCCCCTACATTTCCATGCAGCTTTAAGGCAAGTGGGTGAGACAGAGCTTTTCCTTCATACGTTCCTTTCCAGTTGCCTTTTGCTCAAAATAATCCTTATGCTAAAGAGGCATGTGTTGGCGTGGTATGTTCTGCTGCTCTTCAATAGGACAGCACACAGTGTCAAGGCTATGATAAGCAACTTCGGCTAACCACCTAGTGGGGACCTTTGAACAGTGAACGCTCATGAGGCGCAGCCTGGGAAGATGGCCCGGCCTGGGGTGGGGATGGCAGGACTACATGACACAGGGAAGCAGCTAGCTGGGCAAGCATGAGGGCAGGCGAAGCTCCAAGGCAAAAAGACCTTTCATTTAACTGCCCTGCACGTGCCAGGCCCTGCAGAAGTAAACAGAACCGAGTCCTATTCCGGGGCTGGAGGGAGGGGAGCCAGGGTGGAGGAGGCTAGCCCAGTGCTCAGTCCCAGGACTTTGAGGCCGTTAGCTGGAGGGCTGGGGACGAGGTAGCGGTCTCTGGACTCTGTCCTGCCACAGACCTTACCCTGAACAACCTCTCCCGCGGCCACACCTGGAAGGAAAGGGGCAGCTGACCTGACAGAAGAGACTAGGGTAACCTTCCTGCAAATACACCTGGGGCTGAGGCTACAGATGGGGGCTGGGCAGGCGACGGCTGAGGGCCTGGAGCTTTCCCGGGATCCGGCGGCTCCCCTGCGCCCCCTGCCGGCCGCGGGCCACACTGCATGCGACACGGCCCCGCCCTCCCAGCCTCTGCACCTGCCACCGGTCCCCACGCAGCCCAGGAGAGGAGGTGGGGTGACAGCCTCCAATTAAACAATGGGAGTGCAGGCGTTCCCGGAAGTTCCCTACCTGAGGGGACAACCGGGACGTCCCCAGGCCAGAAATCTCACCGCTAGGGATTCCAGAGGGGTGGGGAGGTGACGTTCCTAACTTTTATTGGTTATTGATGCTGCGCATTTCCCAGACGAGCTGGGGGAAAAACAGAGCCTGGAAAGCGCCAACGGCTGAAGTCATTCACTTTTCTTAGTGAGGCTTTTTAATTAGCGCTCATGTGTCAAGGCCGATCTGAAGGTGACTCAGAGCCAACAGGCCGTGCTGTGGGAGGGCCGCAAGCAAAGAAAGCCTGGCTTCTCCTGCCTGTTTTTAAATCTAGAGGTAATGAGCCACTCCTCCAGGCAGTCCACCCTACCCTTCTGCAAGAGCCTGTTACAGGCAGTGGCCGTGTCTCAGTTTGGCAGTGAAAAGGTTCTGCACCCGGATAAGCCTCTCTACCGATGCAGCAATCCAAATTAGACCAGATCAAACCTAATTAGAAAAAAACCCATGTTTAATGGATACAACGTACCCGGATGGCCTTCCAGCTCCCCCCCCCACCCCCAGAGGAGATGGGGAAAGAGACCCGAAAACCACCAGTCTGTTTTCTGGGGGCAGTTTAAATACCCCGTGGGAGTGGTCTTGAGCATCTCTGAGGGAGGGGGTCATCATTTGGGGGGCTTTCTGAGATGCAGCTGGGCTTGGAAGGAGATGGGGGAGGGGCTTGGGTAGAATTTCCACCATAACATTCCAGACTCTTTGGGTACATGGATGCCAGGGGCTGGGGTGAAGCTTCCACCATAGCAGGCAGGTCAGGGCTGTCTGCCCATCTCTTACGTTTTATCCTGTGTCTAAGCCCGTCCGGTGTCCAGGGGACAGAAAGTCCTATCAGGGGGAGGCTGTTATCTAGGAAGGAGAAGGGAACAGGGCATCCCATTTCCTGCCCAGTCAAGCACAGGCTCCCACTATCCTCAGGGTGCCTGCGTATTTGATCCCATAATCTGAACCTTGAGCCTTGAGCCTTGAACAGTCTGCTCTTGGCAAAGTATCCATGAGGTCACTTAAGATCGTGAGGGCAGCCGGGCGTTGGTGGCCCCTGCCTTTAATCCCAGCACTCGGGAGGCAGAAGCAGTCAGATCTCTGTGAGTTCGAGGCCAGCCTGGTCTACAGAGAGAGTTCCAGGACAGCCTCCAAAACAATACAGAGAAACCCTGTCTCCAAAAACCAAAAAAAAAAAAGAGATCGTGAGGGTTTTAAACCTGCCTGTCCCTCGCTCCTCATCCCCTAAAATGGTTCCCCACCCCACCGCACCCCACCCCGAAATGAACGCTGAAGCTGCTAGCCACCCACACCAGCTCTGAGCCACTGCTGCTCACCGACCCCTTGTCTGTCCTGGCCACCATTCACTTCTCTGGCCGTATTACCTACCCTGCTACTCCTTAAGTACGACAAACACCCTTTAAAGTACCGCGCCCACCTCCCCATCACCACCCCCACCCCCACTCCCACCCTGTTCATATGGATGTTTTAGCAGAGAAACCTCCAGGCTGCAGTAAGACCTTCTCCGGGTTCTCAGCCCCCTATACTATTCTTCCAGCTCCTATTACTGTCCAACGTATCATTTACTTCTGCTTACTTGTGTGTTGCCTGCCTCCCCGAGCAAAATGCAAGCCCACGAAAATTTAACCCTTTCATCAGCTCTGTCCACTGCTCAGCCTGACGCATAACCAGGGCTCCAGAAGCTGATGAGGCATGCTCATGAATGCGCCCGGCTCTAAGCCAGGTCCCGGGATGGGCCACGAAGAAGCCTGGGCTCTGGCCCTCCCAGCACACTGGTGGACTGGGAAGTGAGTGCGAGCCAGAGTGGTGAGTGTTGTGGGTAAATACAGACGCTTATGCTACAGAACGAACGACTGCTCCAGGGAGGAAACCAGTCACTCTGCCTGGAAATAAAAAGAACGTGTGAATCAGCGTGCTGGGGTGGGGACAAAGAGGACAGGCATTCCAACGGAGACAATAGGGAGTGGCCGGTAGGCTGACTGAACCACAGCCCAACATGTGAGGCAGGGACGGTGGAGAGTAAGTCTGGCAAGACAGATGGGGTCATAGTAGGAAAAGACTTTGTTAGAGCAATAATGGCTGACTTCTCAGATCTCTGCCAGGCCGGTGGAGACGTCTCAGGGCCAAGAGTCTGTTTCTAGCCCCCCGAAAAGTCTGGAAATAGCACAGAGCACTTCCGGTGGTCAGTCTAGAGTCTTGTCACTCCTGGTGCCTCCTCCTAGCCATCCAGTTGCTGGTCTGAGACCACTCCTTCCACGACGGCCCTGCCTGAGCTCCTCGGGGTCAGAAAAAACCCCTGTGTCACATCTCCACTTGGCCAGGAGGAGTCCAACTCTCAGAAATGGCCTTATTTTGCAGTCTGACTCAAAAGGGTGGAGAGTGGAAAATTATAGACAGCAGCCACCAAGGGACTTAGGCTTAATATAACTGGTGATCTGGGAAACGGCGGAGGCAGAAAATAATTTCTTCTTTCTCAGACTGAGGGATAGAGAGAGCCTCACAGGGCAGAGCCGAAAGAAAGAGAAGGGAGAGCGTTTGCACACTCACAGGCTGGATGTGTGTCCCTCCCACTTCCTCTCCTGCTGCCCTGCCCCTCCCTCTCCTGCGTACGCCCTCTGCCCCCACCCCCACCCTTATCTTGGCCTTTCCTTTTTTACTCTGTCTCACCCCCACTTCCCACCCTGCTGGAATGCCTCCCTCCTCTCCCCCCTTGATTGTCCCTCAGCTTAAGCAGAGGGTATTTAAGCTGCCGACCACTTATTAAAAGGGGAAAAAAATCATAAATCATATGCAAATATCCATGAGCGCCTGTCAGTGGCTGCCTTTAACCCACCAGTTAATGAGAGACCCAGAAACACGTCACAACCAGTTCATAGACGGCTCCCTAGGCAGACATTCCGGTGTGATAAAATATGCTGCCTCAGCCATGTTAGTCCATCGGCAGTAAATAGCTTTACTTCCTATGGGCGTTCCTGAAGCACATTCTAGAGCGTTTTCATTATACCAGACAAGCCTAAGGGCACACCAGTGTCACATGTCTCCTTGTCACATGAAAGAGGGAGCCTCAACCCCCACCCCAAAACCGGGTTAGATCTGTAGGGCCTGGTGTTTGCTGCCTGGTTAGACAGCCCCACCCTGGAAAGCTCAGGACCAAACCTAACAACAGAAACAATGAGGAGGAAACAGCTTCGGGCTGAGCCTCAGATTGCTTCAGCTGCTTTGTCCTAATGAGGCCACCAGGGACCCCCAGCATGACAAGGACCACGTGTCACAAGAGAAACTTCCTGCGCCTGTGGTACCTCCAGGACCTGGTTCCAGATCTAGGGAGACCATCAAGGAACAATTTGGAGGAATGACGGCATGACCGGGGTGGCAGGGGGTGTTCATCATGGAAAGCATTGTTTATATTCTCAATCCACCTCTTTATCCAGGGATAGGATTTACTCCAGGGGTAGTTGTTTTGTTTTGTTGTTGTTGTTGTTTTGTGGGTTTTTTTGGTTTTTTGTTTTTGTTTTTCGAGACAGGATTTCTCTGTGTAGCTTTGCAGCATGTCCTGGCACTCGCTCTGTAGACCAGGCTGGCCTCGAACTCACAGAGATCCGCCTGCCTCTGCCTCCCGAGTGCTGGGATTAAAGGCATGCACCACCAATGCCCAGCCAGTTTTGAATGTCCCTGTAAGTTTTTTACTTTCGGAGAAGATCCCTTCCTTTGCTACCCTCCTGTAACTCTGGAAATTGAGCTCTTATCCATTCCTGAGTGACGAACTCCAATTATGATCGCTTCCCCCTTTTTGCCCTGAGTGCTGAGTGTGAATCCTGTGCAGACCGTTTCTTCTCGGCGGATCTGCGTGATTGTGGCTTGCTCCCCCGGAACTTCTGCAAAGAGGTGTATATCATTTCTCCTTGGTAATGCTGCACCAGGCGTTGGGGTTTGTGTTGGCGCTGTGGACGGGAGCATCCACACAACTGCATGGCAAGTAGCCTGTGGTGACCAAGTGACAGTGTCCCCCACAGGCTCAAACATTTGGATATGGAGAGAGAACCAGCTCCTGAAAGTTGTCCTCTGACCTCCATATGCATTCCATGTTACACACAGAAAGACAGACAGAGAGCTACATAGAGAGCAGAGAGTAAATAAATAAATAAGCATAATTTAAGAAATTTTAAAGCATATCATCATCTAGGAGCTAGACATGGTAGCGCTTACCTGAAATCTGAGCGCTCTGGGGGCAGAAGCAGCAGGATGTCACAAGTTCAAGGCCAGCCTGGTCTATACAATGAGTTCTAGGCCATATAGCAAGACCCTCTGCCTCACAAAAACAAAGACACAAATAAAATAAAATAAAAGAAGTATGTCGTGTGGTGGTGTCAGTAGAACTGTGTGGCCACCACTGCTATCTAATTCTGGAACTTTCTTTCTTAGCCTGCTGTACCACTAGCCATCTCTTCCCACTCTCTCTCTCCGCAGTCCCTGGCAACCCCAAATCCACTCTCTGTCTCCACAGGTTTGCCTATTCTGAACACGTCATGTAAACGCAATCACATGTCATACGGTCTCCTGTGACCAGCCCCTTCGATATGACGTGACGTCTTCAAGGTTCATTCACACTGTGGCGTGACACACTACCTCAGTTCTTACCGTAGAGGAAAAGAGTTCCATTACATAAATAGACCACGTTTTGTTTTAGTCATTCATTGGTTGATAGACATCGTGTTTATTTACAGTGAGCCTAATCTATACTATGGCCAAATTGTTATTGGTATTTCCAGTTGTCTTACTCGGTTTGTATTGATCCAGCAGAAATGTCATTAAACTAGGTACTTTGGGGGCTGGAGAGATGGCTCAGAGGTTAAGAGCACTGACTGCTCTGTCAGAGGTCCTGAGTTCAATTCCTAGCAACCACATGGTGGCTGACAACCATCTACAATTCAATCTGGTGTATATGTAATAAATAAATCTTTAAAAAAAAAACTAGGTACCTTGAACATCATTTGTTGATAGTGCTGGAGGACAGGAAGTGAATAACTGGAGTCTGTACATTTAGCCTCTGGCAAGAGCACTTCCTGGTGTTCTGAGGACTGTCTTTTTATTATTATTGTTATTATTATTATTATTATTATTAATTTGATTTCAAGACAAGGTCTGTCTGTGTAGCCCTAGCTGTCCTGAAACTCAGAGGACCTGGATTCAATTCCCAACACCCACATGACAGCTCACAACTGTCTGGATCTGACACCTTCTCACAGATATACAAAACACCAATGTAATAATATAAGAATAAATAAAAATGGGGCTGGAGAGATGGCTCAGCGGTTAAGGGCATTGGCTGCTCTTCCAGAGGACCGGGGTTCAATTCCCAGCACCCACATGGCAGCTCACAACTGTCTGAAACTCTAGTTCCAGGGGATCTGATACATTCACACCAATGCACATAAAATAAAGTTAAATGAATTATTAAAAAAAAGAATAAATAAAAATGTTTAAAATATATATATAATTAACCTTATATTGCAAGACAACATGTATACTGAATTTACTTCTCTATGGGCACTTTAAAAAAACAAATAGTCAAAATAATGTTTGATGACCCAGTACTTTTCTTTCTACTTGTCTGTGGATTTCAATTTTCTGAAAACATACCAAAAATATGCCAAGAAACCAAAGAATTTTCACGAATTAGCTGAACATCCTATCATTTTAGTGTGGGGTCTGAAAGTCCTTTTGAGCATCTTGAGAATTTTGCTGAAATTGCAATTGTGAAACAATACGGTTGTGGTGATATCAGAAGTTTGACAGAGAGGTGGCAGTTAGAGTCTTATTCCGTGGACTTTGGAGTGCGGTCCAGAAGTGAAAACCCAGGAGATCTGCAGCAGTGTTGAGCAGCATTCACAGCGAGCAATCCGCTTTTCTCTCCTTCTTCACACATGCTGCTATCCTTCCATTTCGCTGCATACACCCTCTAACATTCTTGTCATCTCAGACATTTGGTAGAACAATGGCCTGATCCATAAAACCACTACCAAAAACAGTGCGAACTCACTAGGATGGCAATGCAGGTCTTATCAGAAATAAGATGTACACTGGCATTACAGCTAGCCTGTGACACAATCAGGCTAAAGATGTAAAACTGCTTTAAAGGCAAACCCATATTTGATAAATTCAAAGTTTATTTGTCAATATTAAAAATACCTAATGTGGCCGAGCATGGTAGCATGTGCTTTTAATCCCCACACTATAGAGGCAGAGGCAGGCAGATCTCTGAGTTTAAGACCAACATGGTCTATGTAGAGAAACCCTGTCTCAGGAAAACAACAACAACAACAACAACAGCAAACTTCATGTGAGGATAGAGCGTGTAGCTCAGTTGGTAGAGCATTTGCCTGGCATCAGCCATTATCGAATCCCAGCATTTAGTAGGCCCAGCACGTAGTAGGTGAAGGCAAACAGAGCAGAAGACCAAGAAGACTCTTGCTGTACCTGAAAATTTGCAGCCAGCCTGGTAAACAATAGACATTGTCTCAAAACAAAGAAACAAACAAAAAATACTAACTTCATGTGCCGGGTGGTAGTTTGTACTAATGGTCCCAGTCACTGGAGAGACTGAAGCAGGAGGATCATGTGAGTCTGAGGCCATGCCCAGACTCACAAGACAAAAACAATTTCATAGAAGCAAGTACATTTTTTTCATTTTTTAAGAGATCTATTTAAGGCTAGTCATGGTGACATAACCCTTTAACCCAAGAACTCAGTAGTCAAAAGCAGATCTCTATATCAACTCTAGCTTGATCTCTGTATCAAATCCCAGGTCCTGGCCGGGCGTTGGTGGCGCACGCCTTTAATCCCAGCACTCGGGAGGCAGAGGCAGGCGGATCACTGTGAGTTCGAGACCAGCCTGGTCTACCGAGCGAGTTCCAGGACAGCCTCCAAAGCCACAGGGAAACCCTGTCTCGAAAAACCAAAAAAAAAAAAAAAAAAAAAAAAAAACAAATCCCAGGTCCTGTACTGTCCCAAGGCCATTTAGTCACAAAGAAACACACAGAGGCTTATCTTAATTATAAACTAGTTAGCCAATAGCTCAGGCTTCTTATTGGCTAGCTCTCTCTTAGTTATTAACCCATTTCCATTCATCTGTGTATCTCCACATGGTCTTAACTTACCAGTGATGCCCAGGCCTCTTGCTTCCTTGGCAGATACATGGCATCCCCTTGACTCCGCCTCTACCTTTCTCCATCCCTGTTTAGATTTCCTGCCTGTCTAAATCCTGCCTGTCCATTGGCCGAAGCAGCTTTATTCATCAACCAATAGGAGAAACATATATTCACAGCACACAGAAGGGCATCCCCCACCACAGGTCATCGTGACTGTGCAGCAGGCACTTCTAACCACTGAGCCACCCCTCCGACTCTTCATTTTTCATTTTTTGGCATTTATCAGCTCCCCTTCCCCCCTTCTGTGCTCAGGATTGACCCCAACGTCTCATGCCGGGCCAGCACTCTGTCCCCAAGTGACATGCCCAGCCTCCATCTTCTGAACATTTAATGCTCTGACATTTGGGGCTTTCATGTCAGGAGGATTGTTCCTCCTAGGTCTCCATAGTTCCTAGAGGAAACAACTAAGGAAAGCCCAGCCACTATCCATCCTACTGCCATTTTGGCTCTATTCTGCCTCTGACGTTTCTCCTCCTATGTCTTCAAAAGTCATCTTGCATTCCAGGAATAAAAGGACTGATCCACACACATCTTTATGACAAAGAACTGCAACTACCCCAAAGTGACAAGGCCACCCCGTACAGTGAGCCCACACAAAATAAGAGCTATTCCCCATGGATGGGAGCTGAGGCTATACCCCTCATCTCCTGAAATGAGTAGTCATCATCTCAGGAGAACCAGGCTGCCCCCCTCAAATGATGACAGTGGTACCCACCTCTCAGAACAAAACTGAGGCAATGGTCATCACTGGCCTGACCACAAATCGTCTGCTCTGTGGGAGATGCACACGACAGTTGTCTCCTCCGGCTCTGCGGCAGGAAATGTCAGAGTTCTATCAGCCCCTGAAAACTGAACCTGCTTGTCCCTTCTTCCCTATATGGTCACATCTGCCAAAGCCCCTTTCTCTAGTCTCTTTGATTAGCCTGAGGGCATAGGTGGCTAAGCCTCATCCATGAAAATACTTGGATGCAGAGTTTTCCCCACTAAAATTCCAGCAACATCAGCAATTCCTTTATCAAACTCTCCCCTTCTCGCCCAAGTTCCTTCTGCCCTTCATCATTCTAAGGCCAAGTATGGGCCAATCAGATACCATTCCTAGATCCCAGAGACTCCCCTCCACATCTTTTTCCATCGAATCCTAAACTAACTCAATGTACCCAGAGCCCATCACCCATTCCAGACTGTGAAGACCTCAGTGCAGTGTCTGGACTGGACTCTACATGTGGACCTGTAATGCCCCTTGTCTCCTGCATCTAGGGGTCTGTGAATATAAACTTGCTTCATGACAACCATTCTTGCTGTCTGCGTGCCTCCTGTCCTGATTAAAACAAATTCTAAAGTGCATTTAAAGAACAGACTGCAAATTATCAACGTACTTACCTATTTGCATTTCTCTTCCTTCTCTCGAGATCCTTATGATGAGAACAAATGAATATCCCTCTCTATGCCACTTTGGCACAAGGCTTATTTTGAGCTGAAGGTAATTAAGAAGTGGCAGACCCAGCAGGGACGCTATACGTTGTCTTCATCACAAAATCAGTGCGTACACTTTACTTTGTAAAAGAAACGCAAGTTTCCATTTGTCTCTTTCCAGGGTCTCCCTTCCTTCCTACAGGGAAGAGACCTACTAATATTTACCTGAGATGGTCTTTCCCACTGGCGGCTTGAGTCTGCAATGCAAACCTTATGAAACAGCCCTTAATTGCCTTCAGTTTTCCCCATATACACCTCCCCTGACTTACCCTGTCAAAGCATGCTCTCTTTATCTTTTTTCTTTCTGTCTCTTTCCTTTACAAGAACATTCATTGCTAATCGTGTATGCACCTGTGTGTGGATAGCATGTGCATCTCTTTCCTTTAAAAGACCATTCATTGCTAACTGTGTGTGTCCCTGTGTGGGGGTAGCATGTGCATGTAAATGCATGCATGAGGATTGTTGTGAATCCCCTGGGGCCGCAGCAACAAGCAGTCACAAGCCGTTGGATGTGGGTGCTGGAAATCTATCTCAGGTCCTCTACAATGACCTGCCCTTTTTTAATTTGTTTGTTTGTTTGTTTTTCATAGACAGAGCTTCTCTGTGGCTTTGGAGCCTGCCCTGGAACTCTCTCTGTAGACCAGACTGGCCTTGAACTCGCAGAGATCCACCTGCCTCTGCTTCCCAAGTGCTGGGATTAAAGGCTTGCACCACCAATGCCCGGTCAATGACCTGGTCTTAACCACTGAGCCATCTCTCTAGCCTCCGTTTCTATGCCACGGTTTGCATGTGGAGGTCAAAGGGCGACTTGTAGGGTTAGGTTCTTTTCTTCCACCACATGGTCCCTGGGAATCAAACTCAGGGTTAGAAACAGGCATCTTTACTTGCTAAAGCCATCTCTCAGGGCCCCTTTGCTAAATGGTCTGAAAGCCAGACCCTAGCTGCCTTTTTAGCACTGCATGTATTTTCTGAGTAGCTCTTGCATAGAAAGCTCAAAATGTCAGTTTAACCTGTATTTCTATTAACCTGCCTTTTGTTATTTGACTCACAGGCTCCAGACATAGAACCTACGAGGCTAAGAAAAAGGGTTTTTCTTTCCCTGAACTACTAATCAAGTTATGCCCCCAACCTCAGATATAAAAGCTCAACTACAAAATATCATCATAAGTGACCAGATAAAATGTTGTTTTTATTTGTAACTACATGAACAAGTCATAAAATTTAGCACTACAACTTCAGCCCTGGTTAAATACAAGAGTAGTGAGCAACATTGTGCCTTCGGAAATCACGAGCAAACGCAAACACACTGTTGTGAGCCCATTGTGCCAGAAACACGGGCGAACACATTTGTGTGTCTCCACAGTGTCAGAATTTATTGCCTGACAATAAATCAGTTTTGTCTTCTGCAATTTGCCAAGATGTGCCAATTTCCCCTGGTAGCTAGCTGTTGGCAAACACAGGTTCTTTTGTTCCAATCTTAATTGCTAATATTAACTCACAGAGCACACATTACGTATCGCATGGTGCCTGTGGGTAGCATACAAGAGACCACAGCAGACAGGGTTCAAGGAGACCTGGGGGGGGCACGGGCTGAGAAGCTGGTAAGGATGAAAAGAGCATCCCAGAGCTTGGGATCTGGGAGTCAGTTAGCTCGCTAGCCCTCCTGGAGATACCGCGCTTGACTTGAGCCAGTGGGTCATAGGTTTGAGCTGAACATTAAGGTGGAAAGCTGTCCTAGGTGTGGAGCCATGAAGGCTGTGAAGTAAAGACGAGGATTGGGTCCAGATGAAAGAACGCTGGACAGCAGAGTCAGACAGGTGAACAGCCAGACAGACAGCCACATCAGCCGGCAGGACACACGGAAGCAGGCACAGGGTTACAAGCAATTGAGCTGGGCAGGGAGAGTGAGGGCTGGAGCATGGGGTCAGGGTCCAATGACTCTCTCCCTTCTACAACCTTTTAATTTTTTTTTACATTTTTTAAAATTTATTTTTCACATTCCAATCCCAGTTCCCCCTCTACCTCCTCCCGCTCTTCCCTCCTTCACCCCATCCCACCACCTATCCACCCCTCAGAAGGTCAGGCCTCCCCGAGGATAAGTTTTCACACTTTCTGGGGGGTTTTTTGTTTTGTTTTGTTTTGTTTTTTGGTTTTTCGAGACAGGGTTTCTCTGTGGCTTTGGAGGCTGTCCTGGAACTAGCTCTTGTAGACCAGGCTGGCCTCGAACTGACAGAGATCCGCCTGCCTCTGCCTCCCAAGTGCTGGGATTAAAGGCGTGCGCCACCAACGCCCGGCTTCACACTTTCTGTTTTTATTTTGTGTGCAGGTGTGTGTGTGTGTGTGTGTGTGTGTGCGCGCGCGCGCGCGCACGCGTGCGTGCATGTGAAGGTAACAGGACATACCCTGTGGAGTTGGTTCTCTCACTCTACCATCAAGGCCATAGGAATCAAACTCAATTCATCACATTTGGCAGCAATCACCGTTACTCCTTGAGCCATCTTGCTGGTCTCGAAGAGGTCTTGATAACTTCAGTCTTGTGAGGGTCTCCTGTGGTTAACTGCATCTACCCTAATTTCAAGATGGCATTGGCCAGAGTTCTGGAGCAGTCAAAGGTCTGATATTGTCTCATTTAGGACTCCCAATACCTCGAGACTAATATAACTGACTGTGGCGGTGTGAACGAGACTAATATAACTGACTGTGGCGGTGTGAACGAGACTAATATAACTGACTGTGGCGGTGTGAACGAGACTAATATAACTGACTGTGGCGGTGTGAACGAGACTAATATAACTGACTGTGGCGGTGTGAACGAGACTAATATAACTGACTGTGGCGGTGTGAACGAGACTAATATAACTGACTGTGGCGGTGTGAACGAGACTAATATAACTGACTGTGGCGGTGTGAACGAGACTAATATAACTGACTGTGGCGGTGTGAACGAGACTAATATAACTGACTGTGGCGGTGTGAACGAGACTAATATAACTGACTGTGGCGGTGTGAACGAGACTAATATAACTGACTGTGGTGGTGTGAATGAGAACATCTCCCGCAGGCTCACATATTTGAACGCTGGGTCTCCAGTTTGTGGAACTGTTTGGGAAGGATCAAGAGCAGTGGCCCGGTTGGAGGAGGAGTGTCTCTGGGGTACCTGCCTCCCACCTGCAGGTAAGGATATCAACTCTCAGATACTGCTCCAGAGCCATGCCTGCCTGTCTGCCGCCATGCTCCCTGCCCTGGGCTCTAACTCTGGAACCATGAACTCCTGATTAAATGCCTTCTTTTATAAGTTGCCTTGGTCGCAGTGTTTTGTCACTGCAGCAGAAGAGTAACCGAGATACCAGGCTATTTAACAAATGGTTAGGAAGACAAGTGTATTGTCCAAAGATAACCAGCCATCTGCTAGCAGAGCTAATATCAATTCACTGGTCGGGAGCTTGCCCGTGCCACGAGGTCTGCCCAACCTTCATTCCAGCTGTCCTTCAACAGGTCTTGAATGCTTGCTCAGACCACAATGGCTGAGATGTTTCCCAGTGTGACACTGGCCAAGACAAGTGGGGAACAAGTCTTCTCTCCTGCCTCTCACTCAGGTGACCTACAAGGACATGGCATCTGGAATGTCTGGAACCCATCTAGTGTCACACCCAAGCCTTCTTTCCCTCTGGTCTAGAAGCTTCAGGAGAGAGACAGGTACAAGGCAGTCAGAGAAGGCCAGAGACTTAGAGTCTGTCAAAGCACCGTGGTGCCTGAGGATACCATCCTGTGGGCTCCAACAGAGACATCTCCAGACCTCTGGGAATCTCATTTTAAAGTCAGTGGGCTGGAGGAGAACGGGGCCCTCCGTTACAGTGCACATGTCCTAAGTTTGACTCCCAGCACTCAATAAATAAAAAAGATGTAATGTGACGGTATTACACTCAAAATCTCAGCACTAGAGGAGAGCAGGCAGAAGATGAGGAGCTCACATCCACACGCAGCTGTATAGCAAATCTGAGGTAGCCTGGGCTATGTGAGACCAATCCCCATGTCAAACAAGCAAGTACAAATGGTTAAATGGGGACAGCAGAGTAGGTCACTCAGTGATGAACAGCAGCCTTCTCTGGAATTCTCAAGTTCAATAAAAAGGGCAAAAAAGGCTTCGTAGAAGCAGGGGAGAAAGACAGGCTCTTCGCTCAAGTTTTCCGAGCAGCGATGGGACTATTTTTAGGTTTGATCAGGATCTCTCATGCATGTTGTAGGATGGTTTTCTGGGTCAGCCCCTCTCAAGTAAACTGTCATCTAATCCCTGCCCAGGACAGTTACCCCGATAGTGTAGCACTCTGCCCTGGCTATTTTGAGATTGCCTTGGCCCAGCTATGTAAATGGCCTTCAAAGACCTGTGCCGAACGGGTGCCGTGAGGGGAGTCTTCCTACTCCTTTGCAGGTGGAGTTTCTCCTGTCTTCTGTTCATACATACGGTATGCATGCTGAATCACGCAGTCAGGAATTGGTGTTGTTGCTGGAGACCACGTTCAGGGCTCACTCACTCCAGGGAGCTGTTTTACACTGGACTAGTCCCTTAGCCCCTCGTTCTATGATTTTGCGCATGTGAGCCCACTCTGTGCTAAGAACTTAGACTACAATATGAAGCAAATACAGGCAGGACCCTTCCCATCCGGACACTTGCAACTGAACTGGTCTTGGTGACTCATATCTATTTATTATTCTATCACTAGAAAGGCTGTGGCAGCATGATAAGCAAATTCAAGGCCAGCATGAGTTACATAATGAGACTCTTGAAAAAAGAAAGAAAGAAGGAAAGAAAGAAAGAAAGAAAGAAAGAAAGAAAGAAAGAAAGAAAGAAATGAAAATAAGGAAGGGGAGTGGAAGGAAAGCGGAGAGGAAGGGGGAGAGAAGGGAGAGGGGACAGACAGAAGCTTGGAGACAACTAAGGTTGGAGACATTAACCAACTAATCACATCTTATTGCTAGTGTATAAAGCTCTATAAAGGGCAAGTGGGGGAAACTGGACAGCTGGAAAGAAGCCTTGCGAAGGAAGATGCTGTTTGAATTTGGATGAGTGGAAGTCCAGTGGGCGTCAGCTGGAGAGGAAGCATGCTGTGTAGAGAGGAAGTAGGGACAGAGGTCGTGGCCAAGGGCACCCATACAGCGGAGCACACAGAGCAGGAGGTGTTGGGAGAGAAACCAAGTTGACAGAAGAAAAGGAAATTCTTTAATGTGTATGCCTACAGAAGTTTACCCTAGAGGACCCACTGCCAGGCAGAGGTGGCACGCCTTTAATCCCAGCCCTTGGGAGGCAGAGGCAGGTGGATCTCAATGAGTTCGAGGCCAGCCTGGTCTACAGAGGGAGTTCCAGGACAGCCAGGGCTACACAGAGAAACCCTGTCCTAGGGAAAAGGAGAAGGAGAAGAAAAAACTGGCTAAATGGTTAACATCAGAGGATTATATTGGATACATTTCTATAATCTCAACATTTTGGAGGTTGAGGCAGGAGAATGGAGTGTTCAAGGCCAGGGCCAGTGAGGTAATCCAGCAGATAAATGCACTTGCAATCCAGCCTGATGATCGGAGTTCAAATCCTCAGACCTACATAGTGGAACTAACTCTGGTAAATTGTCTTCTGACCTGAACACTCACATAATGACATACATACACACACACACACACACACACTCATACACACATACACACACACTCATACACACACACTCATACACACACACTCATACACACTCACACACACTCATACACACACACTCACACACACTCATACACACACACACTCACACACTCATACACACACACTCACACACACTCATACACACACACTCACACACTCACACACTCATACACACACTCACACACTCATACACACACACTCATACACACTCACACACACACTCATACACACACTCATACACACACACTCATACACACACACTCATACACACACACTCATACACACTCACACACACACACACTCATACACACACACACACACACACACAGTCACTCTGAGGCCAGGCTGGCCTTGAACTCAGAGATCCATCTGCTTCTGCCTCCCAAGTGCTGGGATTAAAGGTGTGCGCCACCACCACTGGGCTGTTTTGTTTTGTTTTGTAAGAGTTGCAGCTTTAAGCTGGAGAACTGCAGGCTTCTATTTGTAACTGTTAAGCTCTTGGTGCATTTGAGAACTCTGGGAGTGGACAAAACACAGGCAGCTGAATGTACCAGCCTGGAACTCAGAGGAGAGCTGGAAAAATTCTTGTAGGAGTTATCTACGTATAGCTGGTAATTATAGAGCAGTGTGTGCATGAGATTTTAAAGAAAAGAAATGATTTTGAACATAATGTTCCTTCCACCCACCTATACACAAGAAAGGAAGAAAGGAAGAAAGGAAGGAAGGAAGGAAGGAAGGAAGGAAGGGAGGGAGGGAGGAAGGGAAGGAGGGAGGGAGAGAGAGAGGAAGGAAGGAAGGAAGGAAGGAAGGAAGGAAGGAAGGAAGGAAGGAAGGAAGGAAGGAAGCTGTGGGGAGAGAGGGTGGGCTTACAGGAAACCCGGCACTTGGTGTTTGCAGGGAGGGTCTCTGTGAGAATGTAGCATAGTTCAGACTTCCTTGCAATTCAGATTCTGGGTTGGCCTTTCCGTCTGATGAATTTAAAAATCCTTGCCTCACTACATTGCATTATTTATTTACTCATATACGTCACCATAAGCAATATATTATTATTATGATTACTGTAGACAAGGTCTTACTGTGTAGCCCTGACTGGCCTGGAACTTACTATGTAGACCAGGCTGGCCTGGAACTTACTATGTAGACCAGGCTGTCCTGAAGCTCTTTTCTCTATCTCCCTCATGCCTGTGCCACCACAGACTTTTTATAGGCGGGTTTGATGGCTGCTTAGTTTACAGTTAGAAATTTAGAAACCCATGGGACCGCTATAGGATTCGATTTCGTTGGGCACGTGTGTGAGCGTGGTACCTGCCCTGAGTGCATGCGTGGAATCCACGCGGGACATCAGGTATCTTCTTCTTCCCTTCCGCAAGACTGTCCAGTGTTCCAACCAGGAGAGATCTTTGAGCTATTAAAGAAAGGGTTCCTACAGATTGCTTAGGAGTCTAAGCAAGCCAGGGAACCCCATGAACAAAGACACGCAGATCAGAACAAAGACAGGCAGGTTCTGAGGCGGGGGGGGGGTCTACTGGACACAGTGGTTGGGTAGGCTCCTCAGGAGGAGACGCGGGAGGTCATCCACATCGCCATGCGTCCACAGGGCCGTCAGGGCTTCTGCGTACACGGTTCTCGGAAACGGCCTGTATCCTACAGAGAAGCTAGATTCCAGTTAGACTCTAGACGCAATTGTGGGTGGGTACCTATTTACACCCCCCCGGTTACTCTTCCTGGGAAAGGCAGCCAGGAGTAAGAATCGGTGAACGGCTGAAGGCCAAGAGCTAACAAGCTCTCCGGCAATTTAATGGGAACATCAAGCCTGATGGGAAATTGTTCTTTCCTACTGAACACTAAGCGCCCATTAGTAATAAAGCAACACACTGTGATTGTCCCAGAGCTGGGCAGTGGCGTGCTACCCAATTAGTCCCGGCTTCAAACCAACATAAGCCCCTGATTAAGGGCCATTGGGATGTTCCAGGGATTATTTTCTGGTTCTCTATGCCAGGAAGCTTGGTACAGGAACACTGTGAAAATGTTTGCCATTACCCTGGCTTTTCATAATTAGATTTTCTGGAATCATAAACTTTTCTTAGGACTTGGAAGTGGGCATGGAGTGTGCCTGTTTGTTTGTTTGTTTTTTTGTTTTTAACTCTGTGGAGGTCTGCCACCCAGCTTCCAAATAAATACACGGAGACTTATTCCTATGAATGCCAGGCCTTAGCTCGGATTGTTTCTAGCCAGCTTTTTGAATTTAAATTACCCCATTTCTCGGTAACTGTTTTTCCTCTGGGATTTTTACCTTTTTCATTCTCTATGCCTTTCTTCCCATCTAACTCCGTGGCTGGCTGTGTGGTTGGGTGGCTGGCCATTGGCGTCCTTTGGTCACTCCTCCCTTCCAGCTCCCTTCCCTAAGTCTCTCCTCCTACTTATTCTCTCTGCCCACCAGTTCCACCTATCTAACTCTCCCGCCTTGCCATTGGCCGTTCAACTCCTTATTAGACCAATCAAGTGTTTCAGACTGGCAAAGTAACACAGCTTTACAGAGTTAAACAAATGTAACATAAAACAATGTGGCACGTCTTTGCATCATTAGACAAGTTATTCCACAGCATAAATGAATGCAACGCATCTTAATCTAATTTTCCACAACAGCAGAGTGTCAAGGGCAGTTCTGGAGCAGGGTTTGTGTGCCACATGGGGGCCTCCCCTCCCTACAGGCCTTTCTGCCTCCTGCTCCCTCCTGATGCTGTCTAAGAGGAAAGGCTCATAAAACATCCACTGTGGAGTCTGTAAGCATTCAGGTTCTCCGATGGCTAGGGTATTTGCCAGGCGAACTCGCCCTAACATGGGGAGCCAGCTTTTTGGAGTCCACAGTCTCCTGGTAGATGATTATGTTGAAATCCAGCCCCTCAAGATCCTCTTGGCCCCCACACAGCCTCAGGATTCATCAGCCAGGACATTGTACCCCTACATAGGATGCTCATGTAGTCCCTCCAACATTCACAAAACTCTGCCTCCCTTACCGTTGGGCTGGCAAGTAGCTTAGTCTGTGGAATGCTTGCCTATTGTGGAAGACCCTGAGTTCGACCCCCAGTGCCGCATACACTAGCTGTGGCAGCACATGTCTGTAATCCCAGGACTCAAGAGGCGGAAGCAGGAGGATCATAGGTTCTAAACCAGCCTGAGCTACAGAGAAAGGTCCTGTCTGGAGAGGCAGCAAAGAGAGATGAGGGAGTGGGGGTTAGAAAATCCTAATGTGTATAGGAAGAAAATAAAAATAAAACTACCCTGCTTACTAAACCTCAGATAATGTTTTTAAACAACTTGATGGCTGCCCTGCACGTGTAATGTAATTCTGGCTCTAGTCCCTCTATCAGCACCTGCTGTGGTATTCAAAGAAAGGAACAACCAAGAAGCCAATAACAGAAGCAACAAGTAAGCCCTAACCTTCTAGAAACTTTTCCAGTTATCTCGCGGATTGGGGCTTCCTCTCCACAAAAGAATCCTTACTATGTTAACCCTACTATGCTAACCCTACGATGTTAGCCCTACTATGTTAACCCTTCTGGCTTGAACTAGAAACCAGAAGCTTACAGCAGATTGTGGAGAATTTGGAGCACTGATTCATAACCGTGGACCTGCCCTATCCTCCCTGAACTCATCCTAAACGTAATGATGGTTTGACTCAGATCTGAGGCTGGCTCTCTGTGAAGGCAGGCATACTAGCCTTGGTGACCTTAAGTGTACAGTGACACCCTCAGTACATGTTCAGGCCACGTGCCACCCAACCCTTTAGACTAACATTGCTGTCCAAAAACCATGATGTGAATGCATAATTACATTTTTAAATTCTATTACCATTATTATTACAATTGCTTTGGTTTTTCTGAGACAGGGTCTCACATGGTCCAGGATAGGCTTGAATTTGTCATAAAGCAGAGGTGACCTTGAATTTCTGATTCTTCTGCCTTCATCTCTCCAGGGCTGGAATCACAGGCACGCACCATCATGGCCAGCTTTAAAATACTGTTAATAAATGTCATGCATTCTTTTTTTTTTAACCACTGAGCCTTTGAAATCTTGCGTGTCTTTCACCTTTACGACACCATTTATGGGAGCAATCCCAGCTCAATGCTTGGGACATTGGACCCCAACTTCAGGGAAATGTTAGTTGACCCCAGGAGGCCTCCCTACCTCATCTCATCCCACTCTGAGAGGCATTCCTCAGCTGGACCTAAACGTCTCAGCGGTGAAGAAACGGAGGAGGGTGTGTTTGGCGCATGAGATTGGCCTTGCCCTTCCTCCGGCAAACCAACTGCCGAGCAGCCAAAGCTAATGGAGTGTCTGCAAATCTGCTGATGACAGTCGCAATGGTGTCTCGATAGTCAAGAGAGGCAGGAAGAACATATTACTCCTCAAAAGGAGCATGAAGACCAGACATGGCCCCCGCCCTGAATCCCAGCACTCAGGAGGAAGAGGCAGGCTAATCTCTATGAGTTCAAGGCTAGTCTGGTCTACATAGTGAGTTCCAGGACAACTAGGACTACATAGTGAGACCCTGTCCCCAGTCAGGGAACCCCACCACTGCCCTAATCAATGCATTCTTACTGCATGTACAAGAAAGCTCAGAACATACACAGCCAAGTGTATTTCTCACATTTCTCCTCCACTGACATCAAATTAAGTTAAAGCTGAGAAAAGTCAACATGGTAGCCATAGCCATGCAATCGTGTGTAGATAAGTACTTAACCTGCTCCCCACATCCAGTTTCCTCTTCTTTTACAATCAGTTTATTTGCCGGGCACAGTGGCACATGCCTTTGGTCCCAGAACTTGGAGTAAGAGTCAGTGTCCCACTATCAGCCATGACTGTCCTGTAACTCACTATGGATGTATAGATGCCAGGATGACCCAAACTAACAAAGATCTGCCTGCCTCTGCAACCCCTTTTTTAAAAGTGGGGTTTTTCCAGATGGTGGTGGTGCATGCCTTTAATCCCAGCACTCAGGATGCAGAAGCAGGAGGATCTCCAAGTTAGAGACCAGACTGGTCTATAGAGTTAGTTCCAGGACAGCCAGGGACACACAGAGAAACTCTGTCTTGAAAAAAGAAGAAGAAGAAAAAAAAGAACAAAAAATCAAGCAACAAGAAAACAGGGTTTCATGTAACCCAGGCTGGCCTCAAACTTCCTGAGTAGCCCAGGCTGGCCTTGAACTCCTGATTCTCCTGGCACCAACTCCCAAGTACTATGATTAGTGGCATGCATCACCACCACTCTGGGTTTATTGTTTTGTTCTGTTTTTCTATGTGCATTGGTGTTTTACCTGGCTGCATGTCTGTGTGAGGGCATCAGATCCTCTGGAACTAGAGTTATAGACAGTTGTGAGCTGCCATGTGGGTGCTGGGACTTGAACCTGGGTCCTCAGATAGAGAAGCCAGAACTCTTTCTCCAGCTGAACCATCTCTCCAGCCTGATTTATTATTTTTATACCTTCTTTGTTCATTGTTATTTTTAATTATGGAGTGGGTGTGTTTTGTATATGAGTGTAGGCACCAGAGGAGACCAGAGGCGTGGACTCTCCCTGGAGTAAGAGTTACAAGTCAGCGTATGTGACTGCTGGGCACCAAGCTCAGGTCCTTTGGAGTGTAAGCTCCAAAGGCCGAGTCTCATTTCTCCAGCCCCTCCCTTCTCCTCCTCCTCCTCTCCCTCCTCCTCCTCTTTCTTCTTTTTCCTTCTCGAGACAGGGTTTTTCTGTGTAACAGCCCTGGCTGTCCTGGAACTCACTTTGTAGACCAGGTTAACCTTAAACCCTCCCTTCTTTTTAATAAGAAATTTTGTTTTTAGGGGCTGGAGAGATGGCTCAGTGGTTAAGAGCACTGGCTGCTCTTCCAGAGGTCCTGAGTTCAATTCCCAGCAACCACATGGTGGCTCACAATCATCCATAATGAGATCTGGTGCCCTCTTCTGGCCTGCAGGTGTACACGCAGGCAGAACACTGCATATATAGTAAATAAATAAATCTTTTTTTTTTCTTAAAGAAACTTTGTTTTCAGAGAAAGCTCCGTGAGTGTGACTGGTGTGTGGCTGGTCTCATATGGGCGCAGATGAGACTAAGTTCTCACTGAATCCTGCTAGCAAGGAAGAGAAAGGAGAAACAACTGTAGTCAAAGGACCCAATTAGTCCAGGGCCACTGTAGGCAGATTTTCCCGTCCCTCCACAGCTCCTAAATAACCACACAGAGACTTATTATCAATTATAAACGCCCGGTTGAGAGCTTAGGCTTGTTACTAACTAGCTCTTACAGCTTAAATTAACCCACATTTCTTATCTACGTTCTGCCCCGTGGCTTTCCTCAGAACAGCGTGTTCATCTTGCTCCGCCCCAAGTCTCCTGGAGACTCCGCCCTTCTTCATCCCAGAGCTTTCTTCCTGTCCACAAGTCCCACCTAACCTCTTCCTGCCTAGATATTGGCCATTTAGCTGTGTGTTAAACCAATGAGAACAACACATCTTCAAAGCGTACGAAGGGATTCCACAACCGGCCACAGAGGAACCCCTGAGTACGGCAAGCAGCCGTTACCTTACGTGTGAGCCAGGAGGTTAGGCGGAGGATGTGACAGGCTGGTCCCTGGCTTGGGGTTGGATCAAACCTTGGGACCTTTCCTAGGAGTCGTTTATGTATTCTTCCGCCATCGAGCAAGTATCTCATTCACTGAAGCCACTAATACTTACTGAGCATCTGCTGTGTTCTAGCATAAGCTCTGAGGATGAAGCAGGGACCAGACATACAACAAATAGCACTCATATGTGGGATATTCGGTGTGTCGGATGGTGCTAAGGAGAAAAACCAAGTCTAAGAGGAGGGTAGCAGGCACCTGCCTGAGTCCTATGGAAAGCCTCACTGATAAGCAAACGACACCGGAGTTGACACCAAGGGGCAGCAACGGAGGTCCCAAAGAGTTTCAACCTCTGTGTAGGTGTGGGGAGAGCCGGATCCTGGCAAAATCCCAGCCAAAAACCACCTTCGGAAGGGACACCTGAGCTAGGTTTCCATTTCACAAGGGCATCCTAAAGTGCCCCCCATCGTGTGTCATGAATGGAAACTGAGGGTCCTCATGAACTATTTCAGTAACTGGAAAACATTCCATGTCAGAATCATCTCCAGCTTTGTGGCTTTTCTTTTTTTTCAAGAAGACTATTTTTATAAGTTACAGATCATAGCATAGTCTGAGCCCTTAGCAACCATCTGGTGTTCTCAGTTTCCAAACGTGTCAGATAAGAATCCTCTGCAATGCTTGGTTTAAAGATGCATGCCCCACCCTGGTCTGGTGGTGCAGGCCTGCAAGTCTCCGTACTCAGGATGCTAAAGGGGGCAGACGGTCAGCAAATGACCCACCTAAAACGACTGGCAGAGTGCTTGCCCTGGCGAGCCTGCAGCCCTAGATCTGGTGAGTCCCCAGTACCAATGTGAAACTACGTAGACCCCACATCAGACATGGGTACATGCTCATGATCCCTGCCCTTGTCAGGGTCGTGGGGGTCAGCTGAGGCAGAAGACCCTGAGTTCAAGACCACTGTGGACTGCATAGCAAGTTATAAATATCGGTCTCCAAAGACTAAACCAAACCAAACAAAGCAGAATGTACCCACCACACAGACACACACGCACACCACACCCCACCACACCACACCCCTACCCAGGGTTCTGCCATTTCTGTGTCTACCAGATGACTCTGCACAGGGCAGGTTTAGGAGGCTCTGAGTGCTCACAGATAAGGAAATGGAGGCCTGGTGAGAAGGATATCTTACCCTAGGGAGAACTGGTCAGTCAGGCAGAACCAGGAACGGTACTCCGATTTCCCAACTCCCAAAGGTCTGTGATTTCTTTCCCCCGACACAACATAAAGATAACCTATGATTTTGGAGCAGGCGCCAGGTCAAACACTTGTGAAGACGTGCCTGGACTCACTAATGGCTATCACTAGGGCTGAGTGTCCTAGTAACAGTCCGGACAGGAAATGAGTTGGGTTATTCTATTTATTTATGGGGTCCAATAAAATGAGGACTAAATAGTAATGAGTAAATAAACTGCCTCATTTGATAAGAAAAACTTTTTCCTCTAACAAAGTTCTTTTTCTTTTTTTTTCTCTTTTTCTTTTTTTTTTCTTTTTTTTTTTTGTTTTGGTTTTGGTTTTTTGAGACAGGGTTTCTCTGTATTGTTTTGGAAGCTGTCCTGGAACTAGCTCTGTAGACCAGGCTGGCCTCGAACTCACAGAGATCCACCTGCCTCTGCCTCCCGAGGGCTGGGATTAAAGGCATGCGCCACCAACGCCCGGCTGAAAAGTTCTTTTTTCATTGCTTTTATTTACACATGTCTAGGAATGTATGCAACATGTGTGTGCCCAGAGACCAGACAAGGGCACTGGATTCTCTGGAATGGAGTGAACTGCCATATGACTGCTGGAATTGAACCTGGGTCCTCTGGAAGAGCAGTCAGTGTTCTTTTTTCTAAGGTTTTTCTCTCTCTCTCTCTCTCTCTCTTTCTCTCTCTTTCTTTCCAAGACAGGGTTTCTCTGTGTAACAGCTCTACCTTTGTAGACCAGGCTGGTCTCCAACTCACAGAGATCCGCCTGCCTCTGCCTCCCAAGTGCTGGGATTAAAAGTGCGTGTCACCACACCAGTCTTAAAGATTTTATTTTATTATTATCTTGTGTGTATGTGCATTTTCCTTACATATATGTCTGTGTACATGCATTCCTGGTGCCTTCAAATCCAGAAGAGGATCCTCTGTGACTAGGGTTACAGACAGTTGTGAGTCACCATGTGGGTGCCAGGAATCAAACTCAGGTCCTCTGGAAGAGCAGTCAGTGCCATTAACCACTAAGCTACCTTTCTAGCCCCACAAAAATTTTAAAATTTCATTTTATCCATTATGTGCATGTGTGTATGTGTGTACTGGCTGGTTTTTACATCAGTTTGACACAAACTAGGGTCTCTAGGAAAGACAGAATCTTAATCAAAACAATGCCTCTATAGGACAGGCCTGTGTGTAAGCCTGTGTGCAAGCCTTGTGCAAGCCTGTGTGCAAGCCTGTGTGTAAGTCTGTGTGTAAGCCTGTGTGTAAGCCTGTGTGCAAGCCTGTGTGTAAGCCTGTGTACAAGCCTGTGTGCAAGCCTGTGTGTAAGCCTGTGTACAAGCCTGTGTGCAAGCCTGTGTGTTAACCTGTGTGTAAGCCTGTGTGCAAGCCTGTGTGTAAGCCTGACGATTGATGTGGGTGGGCATAGCCCATCGTGGGTCATGCCACCTGTAACATGAATAATAAAAACGCAGAGATAGATACCGGGGTTCGAACTTCAAGCTGAAGATCAGAAAAGCAAGGCAGCCAAGCCACTAGCTCTCACCCCTACCTCAGGCTAAAATGGCTGTCCTGTCCTCAACCCAGCTGGAGAACAAATCTCTGAGACTGACTTTGCTTCTTCCTTATATTCCTCTCTCCACCCAGCCATGTCACTCCTGACTCCACCTCCCTAGCGCTGGCATTAAAGGTGTGTGATCCCAAGTGCTGAGATCACCTTTGTGTGAGCTCTGTTTCTCTTTTAGACTGGATCAGTTCCGGGTAGCCCAGGGTGGCCTTGAACTAACAGGCATCCATCTGCCTGTCTCTTGAGTACTGGGATTAAAGGTGTGTGCCACTGCTGCCTGGCCTCTATGGCCTGTGGCTGGCTTTGCATTCTGAACCCTCAGGAAAGCAGGCTGAGCACCCCGTAAAGAGCAAACCAGTGGGCAGCACCCTCCCTGGGCTCTGACACAACTTCCCTGGATGACGGACTGTAAGCTGTAAGACATAACAACCCTTTCCTTCCCAAGTTGCTTTTGGGCATGGTGTATTACTACAGCGATAGAAACCTTGACAAAGACAATGCAGATGGCTACAAGCGTGCCCCTAGCCTGTGTGTGGAGGTCAAAGGGCAATATGGGAGAGTGGTTATCTCCTTCCAGCATGTGGGTCCCATGGGTCAAACCCAGGTCATCAAGCTTGGGGACCAGTGTTTTAACCCACTGGACCATCTCTCTACCCCCAACCCCTAACAAATTTCAAAGTCCAACCAACACCCAGTCTCACAGCAATTACCAGAGAACCTGCAAGGGACAGGAGGAGACCCTCCCGTCCCCAGCCCCGCTCCTCTGGTCACAGTGATTTTCTTCTGTGTGGCTTTGCTTCTGTGGGTGGCCTGGGGTTTCAGCTCTCTCTACAGACCATGAGCAGCATAAATTTGGAGGGACCCTGGGATGGGCTTGTGGAAAACAGATCTTCAGTGCTGCATAGCACGTAGATGTACCCATGTGACTGGGTGTTTGTGTGTTTGTTTGAGGCACTGGGGAGTAAGCTCATGCTAAGTGCATTATTCCTGAGCTACACCTGCCTCATGTTCTCAGGGTAAGCACTGTGAAGCCTGGTGTGACCCAGGCCAAGCTGTAGCTCACTCCGGGTCTTCACTGCCCCCCAGGGGAAGGAGAACACGCCGCCTCTGTGTGCTTTGACGAGCTTGGGAAACCGAGTGCATCACACATCTCCTGAAGGGGTGACAACTGTCTTTCCGAGACCCTTACAACTGTGGCACCTGGGCCTGCCCTGGCAGTGCGGGCAGGAACAGTTGGTCGAAGTCTGTGCGCGTGTGTGCTGGGCATGTGACAGCAGCCACGTGTGTGGAAACCAGAAGCCACCCTCCCTCCCCTGAGCCTGTCTGACCACATCAGTGCTGGACTCCTCGGGCAAAAAGTTTCCCTTTCCAAGCCTACACCCCACAACAGTTCTTTGTTGTTTGTTCTCCGCGTGTGGGGACAAACGTCCTTTCAGATGCTGTGGAATGTACAAGTGCCATGCGAAGGCCTTGCTGGACCCTGGCCTAGAATCCAGCAAATCGGGCTGGATAGCGAGCTGGCCCTTCTGCCTGGAGCTCTGGGTCCTGCCATGATTTCTGGTGGCAGGGGTCCCTCATTCCTATTCCTTCGCTGGTACCTGCACCCGGGTCCTCAGCGTGGCCTGGGAGCCTGCAGCCTGTGAAGGCCAGCCTGGGGTAGCCTGGGAGCCTGGTGCAAGACACAGATGGACACCCTCATTTGATTCCCCCAAATGGCTGCCGTGTCACCCCGACAATGCCACCTCCTGACAGCTCTGCAGAGGGAAGGCCTGGAAGGACACTAGAAGATCATGATAACCCATGGCCCTTCCCTCAGCGTTGGGGCAGAAGAGAGTTCTCATCTGTGAATTTACACTGTCGTCCAAAGCAGATCTACTCTGGTGAGGCTGGGGCAAAGACATCCCTGAGTGTTTCCACCACTGTGGAGCCAGGAACTGACCAGAGGGAAACCCTATGCCAGGTGCTCTGGGGCTGTCCAGGTGGCAACGCCCTGCTTCTGTCTCCCTCAGGTAGGGCAACGCTAGGGCACTGGAACCAGCCACAGTACTGAACCTTGCTCTGGTTTCAAAATGCAAAGGAAGCCAGTGCCCTGTTCTACTGCAGGAAGCGAGGTGAGGGAAACATGGAGGTGGTGGGAAACACGTGTGTCCTTGAATGCAACGTGTTGGTGGCAACTAGAGCTGGAACTCGTCCCTGGAGGGGATGGCACACTCTCCATATCTCACAAGCAGAAGGAGAGAGGGGGAGGAGGGCAGAGAGCGAAGGGCGTGTGGATCAGACTGGCTTTTATGTGTAATCTTGTTTGGACAAGCCTCTTATCAGAGGGTAATACTAAACTTTGCTCTTTCTTATTACCCAGCTCCCCGGCGAATGGGTATATGACTTTTGGATTCCACGAAGGAGGATTAAATTGCCTCTTCACAGATAAGAGCCCCAAATAACCAGATAGGCTGGCAGAAAAGAGAGGGAGGGGGAGGGATTCACGGTGGCCATGTGAGGACGGACAGTCTCTGCTCTGGCCACACAGGCCATGTCCTCTGTGCACAGACTTCACACCAAGTCCATGGCAAGGTGACATCTCACCACAGAACAGGATCAGTGTGTGCCCGGCCCCAGCGACAGGTGCTGAGGACAGGGTGGGGTCCCAAGGAATGGATCATGCTGTGACATAGTCCATTGGTGGCTGGAGGTAGGAGTTGGGGCACAGAGGGGCATGTACAGGAGACTGACTTTTAAAACCCTATTGAATCATTAATTATGGACGTGATGGTCCGTTCAGTGCCCTGGGAACACTTCAAAGAGTTGTCAGATATTAAATGTGCATTTACTGTTTCCTAGTTTCATAGTCCGTGTTAGAGAATAACCACCCATAGCAAGACAAGGAGGAGAGAGCATGGCTTAGGGATACGGTAATTGTACTCTATATTCTAACCCACTTCCATGGGCTGGAAACATGGCTCAGAGGTTAAGAGCCCTGGCTGTTCTTCCAGAGGACCTGGGTTCAATTTCCAGCAACCACATGGCGGCTCACAGCCATAGGGAGAGATCTTAGATACCTGTAACTCTGACCACACCCGCGGGTGTGGTCAGAGGTATTTAGAAGGTATGGGGAATGAAGAGCTGAGGGAAAGAGACACGCTCTCTCTGGGGTTCCGGTCAGGTCTCCGAGAGCAGCAAGCACTGACCTTGGGTTCTGGGCTTCTCATGTAAGTGACTTCTCCCTAAATAAATATCATATGACACTCCTATCTTGTGTAGGCTAATATTCCTCAATAAACACCTGTCTGTAACTCCGGTTCCAGAGAATTCTATTGCCTCCTACAGACATAAATGCAGGTAAACACCGATGCGCATTTAAAAAAAATTGATGGAACACCCCTACCCACCCATCTGCCCCCCCCCACCTCCCACACACAACTGCCTGCCTAACCAAATTACCCATTTGTCTCCTCTGGTTTCTCACTTTGGAAATGGAAATTATTTCCAAAATGGTGGCGAAATTTTAAAGATAAAATGTTTAGCCCAGAGCCACACAAACTATTACTTATTATTACCTAAGACTTTAGTTTCTGCCCTTCAAATGTTTCCAACCTAAAGGAGAGATGAACAAGGCACATCCTGAAATATGACGTCACCTTTCCTGAGTATCACTAGCACATGTGGCACCGATGTCCAAAACCCTTTAAGCAGCAGTATTCCAAGAAGGATCCAAGCCAGGCACGGTGACCCATGTTTGCAATTCCCTGCACCACGTCCTTGGCAAAACGGGAGGAGGCTGAGACAGGAGAATCAGCCCTACAGCTCAGGAGCCAGCTAACATAGTGTGTGCTGAGCATCACAGCGAGGAAAGACTCTATGTCAGAAACAAGGCTGGAAGCAAAAACCGATTCCTAAAGCCATCTTCTGGCCTCCACATGTGTGCTGTGGCACTCATGGGCACACATACAGATGTACACATAAAATAGCACTAAATTTTAAAAGGGAGCTGGAGAGATGGCTCAGTGCGGAAAGTGCTGAGTTTGGATCCCCAGTACCCACACAAAAGCCAGGTGTGCTAGCCCACCCCTGGGACCCCATCACTGATGGGAGAGGACAGATGTGTTAGCCACACCTGGAACCCCATCACTGATGGGAGAGGACAGATGTGTTAGCCACACCTGGAACCCCATCACTGACGGGAGAGGACAGATGTGTTAGCCACACCTGGAACCCCATCATTGAGGGGAGAAGACAGATGTGTTAGCCACATCTGGAACCCCATCACTGACGGGAGAGGACAGATGTGTTAGCCACACCTGGAACCCCATCACTGATGGGAGAGGACAGATGTGTTAGCCACACCTGGAACCCCATCACTGACGGGAGAGGACAGATGTGTTAGCCACATCTGGAACCCCATCACTGACGGGAGAGGACAGATGTGTTAGCCACACCTGGAACCCCATCACTGATGGGAGAGGACAGATGTGTTAGCCACATCTGGAACCCCATCACTGACGGGAGAGGACAGATGTGTTAGCCACACCTGGAACCCCATCACTGATGAGTAAAGACAGGTAGATCCCGGGGGCTCAGTGCCAACCCAGTTGAGCTAAAAGGGTGAGAACTTGTCTCAAGAAAATTCGATGGTAGGCCAGAAAGATGGCTCAGCAGATAAAGGTGCTTGGGACACAGGCCTGAGAATCTGAGTTCCACCTCAGACCCCACGGTGGAGGAGAAAACTGCCTCTCAGAAACTGTTCTCTCGTGTCAACACATGCTCCATGGCAATTGCATGTGTTTTTAAACAATGTAATGTATGGTGAGCCCAAAATACTGTCCACTCCCAAAAGGGGGGGTGGACAAGGGTACGTAGAACAGGTGAGATATTTATGGAAAGCAAAAGCATAAGCTCTCTCTCTTGGAAGCCTGCCACGCTTCTGATCTCTCAGCTTGTGTGTAAGTGCTCTCTCCTGTTAATAAAAATATTTGTCTCCCCTTCCATTGGTTCACTTACAGAGTAACCCTTGGGGTGGGTTAAATGGCTAGGCAGGAAAGGGGACCTGGATTCAGTTCCCAGCACCCACAGGGCAGCTCACGACCATAACTTACAATTCCAGAAAAATTTGACACCCTTTTCTGACCTCCCCAGGCACCACACACACACACACACACACACACACACACACACACACACACACACACACACATAAAATAAATCTAGAAGGAATAGTTGGCAGTGTAATCCTTTATAAATTAGGTCCTCTATAACCTTCACCTAATGTGATTAAACAAAACCTCAGAGACTCAGGTTCACACAGCCAGTAAGGAGCAGAGTGGACTTGCACACAGTCTCTCAGCCTTTGCCACCAGACCTCACTCCTCCACTCTTAGACACTTGCAGGGAACAGAGGGTATCTGGGAGCAGGAAGCTCTCCCCAGGGACCCAACCCCAATGTTGTTTTGGTTTGGTTTGGTTTTTCAAGACAGGGTTTCTCTGTGGCTTTGGAGTCTGTCCTGTAACTCGCTCTGTAGACCAGGCTGGTCCAGAACTCACAGAGATCCGCCTGCCTCTGCCTCCCGAGTGCTGGGATTAAAGGCGTGTGCCACCAACGCCCGGCTCGCCCCAATGTTGTAACTGCTCTCCGCCAGGGACCCTCTCCTGGCAGTGCCCAGCCACACCTGCCTGCCCACACACGCTCTACTGCTGAAGCAAGTTTTCCTTGCTGACTGCGGCAGCAAAACACTGGCATGTGACCTTCTAAAGGGCCATTCCAGGGCCTGAACGAAGCCCCAGATCTTCAACTGTTGACAGAGAGATCCAGAGGCCTCACACTGTTACATACCTTGCCAGGTGACCTTCAAGGTTTATCTCTGATGGGTAATAATAAAGACCAATTTTCCCACAGTTCTGTGGGAGACAAGGCACAAAAGACCACTCACACTGAATGCCACCTAACAAAGACTACAATGTCCCTGAACCGGCTAAAGGTGAGAGTTGGGTCCATGTAACGTGCTCAGTGTTTAAAGACCATCTGATAACGCTATGTCTTCGAGAACAGGGACTGCTGTCAAGCCAGCCCATGACAAAGTGCCCCAAACACGGGTCTGGAACAGGCAAATATTTATTGACCAGAAAATTTACCTGGCATGCAAACCCGGAGCAGGCAGTTTGGGTGTGGCATTGGTTAGGGGAAAACTGGAACCTCCAACCCTCCCCCAGGCCTGAGTGAGGGTGCTGGAGTCGGGAGAGCCCAGCATTGGGTTCGACCTGTGGGACCACCAAACAATTGTAACTTGGCTCCCAGGGTTACGGTCTAGGAATCACAGGCCGCTTTGGGACCTGCCAGGAATGTAAGAGGGGAGGAAAAAAAAAGAGAGAGAGACAAAAAAAGAAAAAAATAGGCCGCTGGAGAGACGGCTCAGCGGTTAAGAGCACTGACTGTCCTTCCAGAAGGACCTGAGTTCATTCCCCAGCCACCACATGGTAGCTCACAGCCAACCATCTATAGTGGGATCTGTCATGGAGGCACACATGCCAATAAAGCACTCATATGCATAAAATACGTGAATAAAAAAGAGTGACTTTAAAAAGGCAATAGAGGAAATGCCTTCCTCTGAACCAGTCTGAGTGAAATAGTAATGTCCCTGATGTCGTTTGCTGTGGCTGGAAGTGTTTGCCAGGGGCAGCACTGTGTGGAGCGCGCCATCACACGGATAGGCCTTTGCAGGTTGGACTGGCCTGCGCAGTTCCAAGCATGGGGGAGGGGGGGAGGGAAGAGAGGGAAGGCGACGAGCACAGCTTGTCTCCACTGTGTGCCGGTGCCCTCATCCTCCCTGTAGGACGGGCCCGCAGCTCCCAGGAGGGCTGGAGATGTGTGGCCCAGGTGCCTGTGAGCCCGTGGGGAGGCCAGAAGCAACAGAGCAGATTCCTTCCAGCTCATGAGGCACTTGGGGCGGTGGCTCAGGAATGATACTTCCCCCCTGGAAACCGCAGGGGCCCGTGGAGGGCTGTGGCGCAAGCCACTGCCGTCCGAGCAGCTTCGCCGGCAGCAGCTCGCTGGCAGCTAACTGTGCAAGCTGTGGGAGGACTTGGCATAATGAACAGCAGAGAGGGCGGCCGGGGAGGGTACATCTGTTGTCCCTCCTCTGTCCTTGTGCACACAGAACAGAGGTCTCTGGGCTCCAGGCTGGCAGTTCAATAACCCACTTTACAATTTTAGATGCAAGCCAGTGGCCCCCGGGTTTAATTTAGATTATCGAAAGCTGGAAAATTGGGCCAGATGAGAGTGAGAGAAAGAGACACGAGCTTGCAGCGTGGGCACAGTCCTGGCAGGATGCAGCTAGCATGAGCTCAGTCATGACATTGAGATCAGGGAGAGCGCAGGGTTCCGGATCCTGACTGATGGAAGTCTGAATTTATCTTAGTCATGAGACACTGGAAATGTCATTTGATCTCTCCCGCGAGCTTCCTTTCACGGTTGGAATAAGCGTCATAGCCAGATGGTGTCTCATAGATGCAGACAGCAACAACGAAAGAAATGTTTCGTCGTCCCTCTCTTGTAGGGTCGTTGCCTGCAGTTTTCCAAAGGTCGGCACATTCTTGGCGCTCGATAAACGTTAGCAAGTGTCATCTCTTGAACCTGGTTGCATCACCAGCGTGGCATAGTCTAATTCTTCCTTGTGGAGCAATACTGCCCCTCAGTGGGTGGATATGGAATGGCAAGTGGTGGAAAGTTCCTGCCCCACCCTTTAGTCTTACAAGGTCAGTCAGACCTGCTCTTCAAGGAAACTCAAGCCTGCAGATGATGGGATCCTTTGTCCCTGGTACTAATAAACAAGCAAACAAATATTTTTTAATTCCATGGAGAATGCTGAAAGAGAACATCACTTCTTTTATTTTCTTTTATTATTATTCTGTTTTCTTTTACTTTTGAGACAGGTCCCAGCAAATAGCTTCATCCGGCTTCAAAGTCTTAACCCCTCCTGCCTCTGCTCTCAAACGCTGGAATGACAGGTGTGTGCCACCACTCCTGGTTAACCTTGCCTAGCCTAGGAACAAGTTTTTAGACTCGTCATGACCTCCAGTGCCGCCCATCCATCACTATCCTGAACAGTGGTGCATTGGAGCAAAATACCAGCAACCAAGCACACTACAGCAAAGCGCAGAAGTCAGGTGGTGGCCCACGCCTTTAACTCCAGCACTCAAGAGGCAGAGGCAGGTGGATCTCTGAGTCCCAGGTCAGCCTGGTCTACAGAGAGAGTTCCAGGGCAGCCAGGGGTACACAGAGAAACGCTGTCTAAAACAAACAAAAACCCCAAGCAAAACAAGACACTCACAGGGTAGGCACCACAAAGAAGCGTTCAGTGGGCAGTGTCAGGTCTTCTGTCCCATACTAGGTTGGAAACACAATAACCAGGGGGAGAAAAAACACACTACCTAGTTGGGCGTGGGAAGGACATTAACCTTTAATCCCAGCACTCGGGAGGCAGAGGCAGGCGGATCTCTGTGAGTTCGAGGCCAGCCTGGTCTACAGAGTGAGTTCCAGGACAGCCTCCAAAACAATACAGAGAAACCCTGTCTCGAAAAACCCAAAAAAAAAAAAAAAAAAAAAAAAAAAAAAAGAGTCAGGTGGTGATGGCACACATCTTTAATTCCAGTACTCAGGAGGCAGAGGCACATGGATCTCTGTGGATTCAAGGCCAGCCTGGTCTACAGCTTGAGTTCCAGGACAGCTAGAGCTAACCCTATTTTGAAAAACCAAAGCAAAAAAAAAAAAAAAAAAAGGAAGGAAGGAAAAAAGAAAAGAAATTAACAAAAGTACCCAATCACCCAAGTACGTATTGCAGTCTGTCATGAGAACCTGAAGGAAGGGTGAAGACAGAAGTTTCTGTGCTGCCTTGTCCCACAACTGTTCAGTCCCAAATAAACACACAGGGACTTCTATTAATTATAAATTGTTTGGTCAGTGGCTCAGGCTTCTTATTTGCTAGCTCACCCGTAATTCTCCGACATGTTAACTCCTTCAGTGGTGTCCCTCTGGCCACTTTCTGCATTTCTCTTCCCAGCTTTCCCCTGGTCTGGTAGCTCCACCTGCCTGGTTACTGGCCAACCAGCATTTATTCACCAACCAATAAGAGAAACGTATATTCACAGCATGCAGAAGGGCATCATCATTCCAGGTGATAGCTCAACCCAGGACTAGGTAACCATAGCCCTTGGCACTCCCAGGGGCCCTCAACTCTGCACACCATCTAAAAGCTCTTTGTTTCCGGAGGTAGGTGAAGTGACTCCCAGCTACCTGTCCCTCCTCTTGGCAAACAGGCACCAGGAAGGTCACCAAAGCATAAATAGGTCCCAGAGGCAGGGTCATCAAGGTCCCTGGGGCTAGGACATCTCAGACTATCTGTGAGCAAATGTGACTAGCACATAGAAATCACAGAGCAAGGCGGATGGGATGGTCCAGCTGGTAAAAGCTCTTCCTGCCTGAGGACCTGAATTACACGCCCAGAACCCACCAGGGGAACAGAGGGATCCAGCTCCTACAAGTTCAAATTGTCCTCTGACTTCACACGCCTGCTAGTTCACGCACACATGCAATTAGTAAATATAATTTTAAATAGGCATTGCTTACTGGTGTTTGAGACGACTTGAGGAAAACTCACACTGCTTCTATAGGTTGTGTTCAGGCTTCTTTTTTTTTTCTATTGGTTTATTTTGCTTGGATTTTTGAGAAAATGAGCCAAATTTTATTTTGTAACAATTTATTTTTATTTCACGTGCTTTCATGTTCTCCCTGCATGTGTATATAAGTGTGAGGGTGTCAGGTTGCCTGAAACTGGAGTTGCAGTTGTGAGCTGCCAGGTAGATGCTGGGAATTGAACCCAGGTCCTCTGGAAGAGCAGCCAGTGCTCTTCTTAACCACTGAACCATCTGTCCTGGTGGGCCCCAACCCCACGGAGTCTCTGTGAGTTGCTGGTCAGCCTACAAGTGCAACCTGTTTTCCAGTCCAAGTGCTTCCTGTTTTCTAGTCCTGGCTTACTGCCCTGGCCTTGACCCTCTGACATCAACATTCAGCAGGAGGAAAACACAGTCTCTTCTACCTGGTTTTTTTTTTTTTTTTTTTTTTGAGGCTGTCCTGGAACTAGCTCTGTAGACCAGGCTGGCCCCGAACTCACAGAGATCCACCTGCCTCTGCCTCCCAAGTGCTGGGATTAAAGGCGTGCGCCACCAACGCCCAGCCTACCTGGGGTTTTTCCACTGTGCTGTAAACCTGTATATAAAGCTCCTCCCTCCTACAAGGGAGAGACCTTTTAGCACTTGCAATGAAGACACACACACACACACTCTCTCTCTCTCTCTCTCTCTCTCTCTCTCTCTCTCTCTCTCTCTCTCTCTCTCTCCTGGCAATAAAGGCAACACATGCATTTCTTAGTACAAACAGCTGGACGTCTTGTCTTTCTTTTCCTGATACCTTGGAGTTGCTTGTGGTTCAGGCGCCGCATGTCCAGCCCCATGGTTGTTCATTTCTTGCATCTGGAATATCCTTCAGTGACATCCTTGGCCCGAGATACTTTGCCATAGTCTTCAGCCACTGGACAATTCCAACCAACCCCTTTACAGTGTTTCCTCTCTCTGTCGGTTTTACAGAGGCCAACCCGGTACCCCAGTTTCTTGTAACCAACCTGGATTCGTTTGATGTGTTGGCTCAGCGCAAAGGGCCCCGACCATCTTGACACACACAGGCTCATCACAGTTGGTGGCAAGCGCACAGAGATGGCGTGTCGCTTGTCTCAGGCTTTACCAGCTTTGAGGATTCCACACGCTAGGCCAAGGTGGATGAGGGGGGTTGTGAGCACCTTCTAAAGCAGTGTGAGTGCCTGCCACACCTCCAGCAGCAAGGTCTTCCTCAGCCATGGTGGTAGATTACAGCTGAAGCAATCACCTCCCAGCTTGTTAGCATCAGGGGGGGAAAGCAGGTTGAGTGTGTCGGTTTGAACAGGAATGGGATTAGCAGGTGAGGCCTTGTTGGAAGACGTATGTCTCTGGGGGTGGACTTTGGGGTTTCAAAATATCAGGCCAAGCACACTCTCTCTCTCTCTCTCTCTCTCTCTCTCTCTCTCTCTCTCTCTCTCTCTCTCTCTAGATTCAGATGTAGAACTCTCAACTCCTTCTCCAGTGCCATGTCTGTCTGCATGCCGCCATACTTTCTGCCATGATGACAATGGACTAAACTTCTGAACTGTAAGCCAGCCCCAATTAAATGTTTTCTTTTATGAGTTACTGAGGTCATAGCATCTCTTCACAGTGACAGAACACAGGCTAAGACAGAAGACACTGGTACCAGTAGTGGGGTATTCCTGTGATAGGCCTGGCCATGCTTTTGTTTGAAGGAATGTAGAGCACTTTAGGACTTTGGACTAGCAAAGTGATTAGGCACTTCAAGTAGAGTTAATAGGCCATCCTCGCTGAAGCATAGAAGACAATGATGCCAAGGGTGATTTGAACTTTGTGGGCCCAGCTCAAGAAGATTCAGAAGGGAAGAATATTAGTAAATGACCTAGAGACCCTTGTGATATTTTGGCAAAGAGTATAGCTGCTTTTTGTCCTCCTCCAAAAAAAAAAAATCTGCCTGAGGCTAAATTGAAGAGTTTTGGATCCATGGCCTAGGCAGAGGCGATTTCAGGACATCCCAGTATTAACTTTGTCATACGGTTATTGACATATATGCAGGCATATAACAAAAAGGAGCAAGCTGAACAAGGAAAAACACAAAATGTACAATTTGAGGAGAAAGGGAAAACCAAGATGTGTAATGGGCCCAAGACCAGTGCTCAAGGAGATAAGGAGATTAAAGAAAAGCCTGAGGCTAAATGGAATTAAAGGAGTGGTGACCTCAGGGCAAGACCCCACCCAGCTAAGTTTCCAACAAATGAAAAGGGATTAAAGAAAAACTCAGGGCTGTGTGGTGGTGGTGCAAGCCTTTAATCCCAGCACTCCCTGAGGCAGAGGCAGGAGGAGGTCTACAGAGCGAATTCCAGGACAGCCAGGGTTAGACAGTAAAGGAAACCATAGAAAACAGAAACCTGGTGAAATGGGGGGGGGGGGCCGCGAGTCCCAGCCCAGCAAGCACAAGACCTTGGCAGCTTCGCCCGCATGGTTATAACTTTAGCATCAAGAATAGAAGAAGAAAGCCGGGCGGTGGTGGCGCACGCCTTTAATCCCAGCACTCGGGAGGCAGAGGCAGGCGGATCTCTGTCATGGAATCTTCCTTTACAACGAAGGGAAGCTGCTGAGGCCAGGCGTGGGTCACGGGTGTCCCTGGATGGAGGCCTAGAGAGGCCATTGTGTGGAGCAGAGAAGTGAAGCCTGGATTGCCTCAGAGACCCCAAGATGATGAAGATGCCAGAGCCATGGGATACCTGCTGAGGAGAGCTGCTAACGGAATGGAACCAGTCCAAGAGAAGGAAGGGTGTACAGTCAACAAAGCCAATCAGAGCTGGAGATCTGAAGAGCACTTTGACATCAGACATGGAGGTTTTTTTGTTGTTTTTTTTTTTTTTTTGGTTTTTTCAAAACAGGGTTTCAGCTGGGTGTTGGTGGCACACGCCTTTAATCGCACTTGGGAGGCAGAGGCAGGTGGATTTTTGTGAGTTGGAAACAGGATTTCTCTGTATTATTTTGGAGCCTGTCCTGGAACTTGCTCTGTAGACCAGGCTGACCTCGAACTCACAGAGATCCACCTGCCTCTGCCTCCCAAGTGCTGGGATTAAAGGTGTGCACCACCAACGCCCAGCTAAGATTCAGAGTTTGGTTTTCAGTCTTATTTTGGTCCAGTATTTCCTTGCTGTGCTCCCTTCCCTGCATTTTGGAATGGTAATGTATATCCTGTGCCATTTTATGTTGGAAGTATGTGATCTGCTTATTTTGATTTTACAGTTAAGAGATTGCTATGAGTCTCTCTATAGAGACTTTGAACTTTTAAACAGTGTTGAGACTGTGATAGACTTTTGAAGGTGGACTGAATGCATTTCTGCATTTTAATATTGTTGCAAGCTTATGGGGGCCAGGGAGTGGAATGTGGTGGTTTAAATAGGTATGACCCCAACAGGCTCATATACTTGAATGTTTGCTTACCAGGGAGTGGCACTGCTTGACCGGGATAGATGTGTGGCCTTTTCGGAGACAATGTGTCACTGGGGGTGGTCTTTGGGATTTCAAATTCTCAAGCCAGGCCCAACGTCTCTCTCTCTCTGACTGCTGCCTGCAGATCGAGATGTAGAACTCTTAGCTACTCTCCAGTTCCAAGTCTGCCTCCATGCCCCATACCATGCTGATAATAAACTAAACCTCTGAAACTGTAAGCCAGCCCCGATTAAATGCTTCTTTTATAAAAGTTGCCTTAGTCATCGTGTCACTTCACAACAATACAACATTGACTAAGACCAGGTGGTGGTGGCGCACGCCTTTAATCCCAGCACTGGGGAGGCAGAGGCAGGGGGAGCTCTGTGAGTTCGAGAACAAACTCCAAAGCCACAGAGGAAACCCTGTCTCAAAAAACCAAAGACCCTCCCAAAAAAAACAAAACACCACTGACTAAGACATTGAGGATTCTTGACTCTTAGTCGGAAAGAAAAGCAAACTACATACATGGTACACATACATACATGTTCAGATATATAATATAAAATGATTAAGTCTTAGAGCGAGGGAGAGGAAGGGAGGGGTTAGCTGGCAAGCTTCCTGCGCCCTTTGTATGAGGTCATATTTGAATAGGGGTCAAGAGGGCAGCTCACTATCTTGAAGTGGTAAATTTTATGGCACTTGCTGGCCCTTTGGCCTTTTTGGGGGCTGAGGCACTAGGAACCACAGGGCTCTAATTGTTTGCCTAAGGGCTCAGGAGCCACTGGGTTCACTGAGGGATTTTGCTTTTTATTCAGCTCTTTTAATTTTGTCCTCTTTGTCTGTGCAGAGCAGGTGACTATGAGTCAGTTAGGGAAGCCAGAGGCACAGTCCCCACGTTCTCCCCTCCTCCACGCTTTCACACTCTTTCCTCTGTGCCCACGCCACACTGTGACCCCAGCCAAACCCACAGCACGCGGGAAGGGAGCCTGAGCTTCAAGCCTTCCGGGACGGCTCAAGACGAGCAGCAGCAGAGCATGCTACCCGTGAGCGCCACCCAGCTGTGATTTTCCTTCCTTTGTTCTTTTATTCATACATTCTTTTTTTTTTTTTTCCCCCTGGTTTTTTTGAGACAGGATTTCTCTGTATTGTTTTGGAGGCTGTCCTGGAACTCGCTCTGTAGACCAGGCTGGCCTCGGAATCACAGAGATCCACCTGCCTCTGCCTCCCGAGAGCTGGGACTAAAGACGTGTTCCACCAACACCCAGCCTGTATCTTTTCTTTACAGCCAAGTAAAGCGTCATTGTGTGTGTGTGTGTGTGTCACATTTTTTGTCATTTATCCACGGGCAGACTTGTTCCACCGCTGCTATGGTAAGTCACGAGGCAATGAGCATGATGCCCAGGTATCCCAGGTATGTGGAATAGACAGGGAATTCTTTGGGTGCATGTCCAGAAGTGGTATAGCGGGTCATATGGAAGTCCCACTTTTTAAAATTTATTTTTATTCGTTTATTTTATGTGCATCGGTGTTTGCCTACATGTGTGTCTGTGTGAAGGAACTGGAGTTACAGACAGTTGTGAGCTGCTGTGTGGTTTCTGGGAATTGAACCCAGGCTCTCTGGAAGAGCAGCCAGTGCTCTCCGGCCATGGAAGCCTGTTTTTCATTTTTGAGCAACCTCCATACTGATTTTCATAACGGCTGTGCTAGCTTACATTGGTTTTCTTCATGAAAGCCGTTTTAATTGGGGTGAGAGAGAAACTCAAAATAGTTTGCATTTCCCTGATGACTAAGTATGATGAAGACAATGTATCTTTAACAAGAGTCTGACACAACGGCCGAGTAGGTAAGGGTGCTGGCTCCAAGCCTGACAACCTGAATTTGATACTGGAGCTCATATAATGAAAGGAGATAATCCACTTCAGTAAGCTATCTTCTGAACTCCACAGCTATGCCAACACCATACCCTCCCACACGCACATGTGGCATCCATACCCCCCACACTCACAGCATCCACACATACATACATACACACACGTGTGCTCGGGCACACACACACACACACACAGCACCCAGACCTCAGACCACACACTGCACACGGCACCCTTATTCACATACACATACACACACACAGCACCCAGACCCCAGACCACACACTGCACACGGCACTCATATTCACACACACACATACACATACACACACACAGCACCCAGACCCCAGACCACACACTGCACACGGCACCCATATTCACATACACACACACACACACACAGGAAATATTCTTTAATTAAAAAGGAAGAAAAGGGCAGGGGAAGTAGCTCGGTTGGCAAAGTGCTTGCCTACCATGCACACGCCCCTGGGATTCACCTTTAACATGAAGAATAAACCCTGCACAGTTGCACGCACCGATAAGCCCAGTGGTTAGAAGGTGCAGGCAGGGGCGGGGATCAGAAAGTACGTTTGAGGCCGGCCTAGCACACGGGAAATTTTGCCAGGGGACAAGGGTTGGGGGAGTAAGGAGGGAGACTGGTGAGGGGATTCAGTGAGGAAGGACACTCTTCAGAGCTTGCTGACCTAAGTTGGATCCCATGTGATGGAAGGAGAAAACTGAATACTCTAAGTTGTTGTTTGGCCTCCACGTGCAAGCCATGGCATATCCATAACACACATATACACAGACAAACATGCATACACGTGTTCACACACACATGTACACATTCACATACATACACACATGCATACATGCATACACACATGCACACACATACATGTACACATGCATACACACATGCACACGTTCACATGCATGCACATACACATGCACACATTCACATACATACACACATGCATAGATGCATACACACATGCACACACATACATGTACACATGCATACACACACATGCACACGTTCACATACATGCATACATGCATACACACATATACACACATTCACACACACATACATACACACACAATAAATAAATATAGGGCCAGTGTAGTGGTGCTCACCTTTAATCACAGCAGGAAGGGTAGGGAAGGGAGGGGAGGGGAAGGAAAGGAAAGAGGGCAGCTAGGCATGGTGGTGCACACCTTCAATCCCAGCACTCAGGAGGCAGAGGCAGGTGGATCTCTCTATGAGTTCCAGGGCAGCGTGGTCTACAGAGTGAGTTCCAAGACAGCTCCAAAGCCACAGAGAAACCTTGGATTGAAAAAAAAAAAAAAAGGAAAGGAAAAGGAAAAAAAACTAATTTAAAATAAATAAATGCACCCAGCACTCGGGAGGCAGAGGCAGGCGGATCTCTGTGAGTTCGAGACCAGCCTGGACTACCAAGCAAGTTCCAGGACAGCCTCTAAAGCCACAGAGAAACCCTGTCTCGAAAAACCAAAATAATAATAATAATAATAATAATAATAATAATAATAAATAAATGCAATAAAGAATTAAGTCAGTCATATATACTTCTGTTTAAACTTCCCAAACGGCTTCCCGTGTCATTCTGAATAAATGCCCAAGTTGAAAATGCTTTTGCCAGGCAACCATGACAGGGCATTAGCGTTCCTTTCTGCATGGGCCCTGTTGCACTGAAACTGACTGGGCTCCAGCAGTTAGAGCGAACTGCTTACGACAGTTTCCGTCCTCCACAATGTCACTTGCAGAGCCGAGATGGGTCCTCAGTCTGACCTTAGGAGACATGGGACATTTGGGACACTGCCTAGTTCTTGAGCATGCGCAGATTCAGAGCGCCGCCACCTCCTGGGGGCTCTTGGGACTTAAATTTGTTGGTGTCGAAAGGAATAAATGGCATTTGGCTTGCTTCTTTTGTTTGGATTGGTTTTGATTTTTTATTTTCAAGACAGGGTTTCTCTGTGTAGCTTTGGAACTCTGTAGGCCAAGCTGGCCTCAGAGATCTGCCTACCTCCGCCTCCTGAATGCTGGGATTTAGCATGTGCCAGCACCACCCAGCTCAAAAAGAATTTTTTTAATATAAAAAGGCAATACTAGCCGGGAGTTGGTGATGCACGCCTTTAATCCCCTCACTCGGGAGGCAGAGGCAGGTGGATCTCTGTGAGTTCGAGGCCAGCCTAGTCTACAGAGCAAGTTCCAGGACAGCCTCCAAAACAATACAGAGAAACCCTGTCTCGAAAAAAAAGGCAATACATATTGTGGCTTTTGTTTATACCCTAGCATAGCATTAGGCAACTAAATTACCTTTTTTTTTTCCTTTTCTTTTTCTTTTATAGATATTTGACCACCCATGGGTATCTAAATAAACTGCTGGGCCCCTTCTGCAGAAACTGGGACTGCTTCAGCTAGCAACTATGGGGGATTTAAACATCAGCGGTGGAAATCTTTGGCGAGGCAGGGAAGCAGGAGCTTGGCGGCTTCTCCCCATGCCCGCAGTCCCCCACCGTGAACCCGCAGGAACTTCGGAATCTCCCAGCGGGGCTTTGGGAGGCTGCCCGGGACCTGGACTCTCCGAGGTGGGTGGGGCTAGCAGCCATTGTTCTTTAACAGTCAAGACCCTGGAACTTAATTTGCTAAACTCGCGCCCGAGAGTTAGCTGTCCCTGATTAAATTCAAATCCAAAGACACCCAGCGGTGTTTTCCGAGGATCTTCCCGCGTTTGTGCTGTTTTTGTGAGGCTCTCCTTCCGGACAAGATCAGGGTCCCTCCGCGCTTTCCCGCCGCTGTACCGCCAGGCAGCCAGCAGGGGGCAGCACTGCATTTCAGAGCGGCAGGGACTGGCCAGAGAGCTAAGACAGAGTCGGAGCCCTCCGAGCCAGCTCTGGTTTCATAACATCGCCCAGGGGGAAGGCCCTTGTTCTCCTCCTCGGCCCCAATCCGGGAAAACTGAAGTCAGCTGGAAATGGCTCTGCTGCCTTTGTGATACGGAAAACCGATTTATTTCTTCATAGCAACAGGCATGAGCAAAACCAGACTATACCACACGATAGATGCCAACACACACTCACACATACATACACTCTCACACACAGCACACATGCACACACGCCACACTCACACACACTCATGCTCACACACCACACTCACACACATGCACTCACACACTCTCTCGCACACGCACACACTTCCTCTTCCTCTCTCTAGTCGCTCTTCCCACGCCATTTCGAGTGTGCTCTGTAGTGTCTGTACCGCGAGCTTGGCTCCTGGTGAAGGAACGCTAGGCATGGCGAGTAAGGCAGGGGACACACTCGGGAAGCACCCAGCTCTCCCAGCAGACCTGCCCTGCCGCCAACCCTACCTTGAAGGCAGGTCACAGCTGGGTCCCAGAACTACGAGCAGCCGACACCTGAGAACCAGTCTCCCTGCTGGACCCCGCTCCGACCCGCATGGCACCCCCACGCCCACCTGTGGCCAGAGCCCAGTGGGACTGTCCCAGGTGCGAAGAGCCGTGTGGAGGCATTTCCTGCGGAGGGCATTCTCCTGTGCTTTGCCAGGCCCACCTTCCGGCCATCCAGCTGCTGTGTGGCCACTGCGAGCTCACTTTGGTCTTCCCTCTGCCTTCTCCCTGGCTCTTAGGACGGTGAAACAGACATTCCCATTCAGCCTGTTTTCCTCGCCTTTGCCTTCTGCAGCTCAGGAGATAGGGTGTGCTCTCAACTAACTGGGAGCCTGAGTGAAGAGGAAAGAAAAGAGAAACCCCACTCACAGCAAAGAGGTGTTCACATTTAACAAGGGGACAGTCCCCAAGGCATGGAACTGCAAGGCGTGAAGGGGCCCCAGCATTTGGTGGCTAGGTCACCTGAGTGTTTGTCTATACCCAGAGAACAAGACAACACACCTGGCCAGGCTTGCTGAGCAGCCCTAGGCCAGCCACAGTTTCTTAGCTCACTGGGGGTGACCTCACGTCTGTTCCCAGACTCTCCGTGAAGCCTTCTCCTCGCCTCAGCTACCCAGTGTGCACTGAACTCCGTGGACTTTACCTCAGCTCTGTGTCAGGTTTTCTCTCTCCACAGGCTTGGGGCCCAAGGCCATGCTACCTCACTTTTATGGTGCAGATAATACCCTTGACCTAGAACCTTCTGGTTCCACCCACTCCTTCCAGTGCCTTCCAGTGCCTCTCAGTGTTTTTCTCAGTGACTTGAATGGGCTCCTTTGAGCTGGGAAGGGTTACAGCAGACTGCATTTCTGCTATAAACTTCTCGGTGTGATATTTTCATAAGCACAGACTCTCACCAGGAACTCCAAGCCGTTTATGGGTTCCACAGGAACCCTGGAGTAGGAGAGGTTTGTCACCCTGTAAAAGGGCAGGCTGAAGGGAACTTCCAGGCCTTTTCTGTAGGAGAGACAGTCCACCCAGCATTTACTTGTGACCTGCCCTCTGTGCGTGATAAGGGGCATTTATGTTTGACAATCCCGATGCCATTCCAAGAAAACTGCATTCTGCAGTTATGATAATCCTGATTCAAACTGAGTTTGGGGCCAGCCTGATCTATCCGAGACTATTTCACAAAAACAAGAGAGAGAAAGAGACAGAAGCTTTGTATGTTTGGAACACAGAGAAATGATGTCTGGGATGAGAGTTGTGGTAATTGCCCGATATGATCATTACATGGTGTTGATTTGTTTTGTTTTGTTTTATTGTTTTTTTTTAATAGTGTCTCATGTAAACCAGGCTGGCCTTGAACTCACCAAGTAGTTGAAGCTCATCCTTGAACTCCTAATTCTCCTGATGAGTGCTAGGACCACAGGGTCCCCACAGACACCCCTACTCCTGTAAGCAAACATGCACACAGGTACAATAAATAAAATATCTGGGTATTGGTGATGCACACCTTTAATCCCAGCACTCAGGAGGCAAAGGCAGGTGGATCTCTGTGAGTTCAAGGCCAGCCTGGTCTACAGAGTGAGTTTCCGGGACAGCCTCCAAAGCCACAGAGAAACCCTGTCTCGAAAAACCAAAAAAAAAAAAAAAAAGTCAGTGAAATCATCGTTGTAAGTAAACATGTACTAGTAAAAATATAAAATGAACAGATGAAAATATTTTTTTAAATCTTCCTTTTTTCAGAAGTTCCGGTCTCTACCAGGTCGAAGAAACTTCACGGGTCACTTGAAGTGAGGGGCTGGCAGACATCATGTTGACAAAACAGATCCCTCGGGGTCTAACCGAGGAGAAAGAGCTAGACTGGCTGGACTGGTTTTCTCACAAATCTCTCTCAGTAACTTAATCCCAAAGAGACTGAATTTGAAGGCAACTGACTGGTAGGAGGGCTGAGGAGCAGCCCCAAGTGAGGCCAGCCCTGCTCTCCTGGGTAAACCGGGCGCCCTCTGGCCGGGAGGTACCTTTTCTATGGGGGACTCAATTCATCCGTTGGAGGTGTAATAGGTCAGAAATTAACCAGTGAGCAACAGGCTGTGAGGGTTCAGATTCAAGACAGTGATTCATTCCACCTGGGGACAGGATCAAGCCACTTCCCTGCGGAGGCGATGTCTCACCAAGCAGTGCGGGGCCAGAGTCCTCAGCCCTGAGAGGGCCACTTCATGTGTCACTGAGAGACAGAGAAGACACCTACCTACCGGGATCACTTGAGGGTTTCAAGGAGTGTTCCACTGATAATGGATTAGTGCTCTCTCCTGGGCGGAGAGACAAAGCTGTCCATTCTTGGCTTGCCTAGAGAGATGTCGATACTGTCCCTTCTGGCCATCCAGTTGAGGACAGAGCTCACTTTGGCACAGCTGAGAAACAGGACATTTGAGGAAATGTACATGGAGAGCCTCTTCTCAAATACGTTTTTCTTAAAAAAAAGAAATCTATTTATTTTTATTTTATGCGTAATGGTGTAGTGCCTGCATGTAGCCTGTGCAAGCCATGTGAAATTACCCTCAGAGGCCAGAAGAGGTTGCAGGGTACCCTGGAATTGGAATTACAGATAGCTGTCGCCTATTACGCGGGTGCTGAGAATGGAGTTCAGGTCCTCTGGAAGAGCATCCAGTGCTCTTAACCGCTGAGTCATCTCTCCAGACCCTCTCAACTACATTTTGTTAGATGGCTTCTGGGGTGTGGGGAGCCTTTGTCTAACACTGTCAAAAATATGGCTCCCATATCTAAGCTCTATCTACATCACTAAAAACAGCAATGATGCCAGGTGGTGGTGCACGCCTTTGATCCCAGCCCTCAGGAGGCAGAGGCAGGCTGGTCTCAGTGAGTTCGAGGCCAGCCTGGTCTACTGAGCAAGTTCAGGACAGCCAGGACTATTACACAGAGAAACCTGGTCTCTAAAAACAAAACAAAACAAAAACAAAAACCCAGCAAGGACAACCACTAAACACAAAACATGCCCAGTGGCCCCATTTGTGTCTTCCTGACGCATGGCCCATAGTCAAGGGACGTGACCTAAACAGGAGCCCATGTAAGTCCTGAGAATAGAGCTGACTCTGGTGTCCAGAACATGGTCTGGGAAAGGGCACAGTCTGCAGTGGGCACGGTCCTACTGACTCTTCCCGGGAGAAGGAAACATGACTAGAACAAATATAGAACAGACTCTCTGAGACCTGGGGCCCCCAAAGGAGACCCCGTCTCCCCAAGCTCTAGAACTGCAAGGAAGCAGCGCTAAACTCTACAGAAACTGCTATCGGTTCCCTGCTTTACCCTGACCACTAGAGAATGTCCATCAGCAGGGCTATGCAGTGCAGAGAGCTCCCTGGAGGGAACTTCTCTAAGGCAGGGACATTTGGGGACTTAGAGAGACATTTTCTCCCTCGCACTGGCGGATGACTCAGAAGTCAAAGCACTTGCTGCTGGCTCCGATATGATCTCAAGTTAATCTCTAGAATCACATGATAGAGGGAAAGGATAGACTCCCACAAGCTGTCCTCTGGCCTGTTTACATGCATGTACACACCCGCACCCAGACATAAGTAAGCAAGCAAACAAATAATTCCCAGTACCCACATAGTGGCTCACAACTGTCTGTGACTCCAGGTCCAGGGGCTCTGCCGACAACTGTACGGAAAATAAAGTTAAAGAGGAAGAAGAAAAAAAGACGTAGTAGGTGATAATCAAATATCCTACGACACGGCCCTAAAAGAAAGTCCGCGCTCACAGGCTGTTCCTGGGAACCCTTGTGAAGGTGAATGGAGAGAAAGGGAGATCAACCAAAAAAGCGTGAGAATCAACAGCGATGTCAGGCAGGTGTTGCAGGCCTGTAGCCTCAGCGCTTGGCGGGCAGGAGCAGGGGGTTCAAGGTTATCCTCAGCTGAAGTTTGAGTTCCCAGCCAATCTGGACTACGTGAAAACCTACCTCAAAAAAATAAAATAAAATAAGAAGCAATAAAGCAATTTGATGGTGAACTTGGGACTACACTATCAGACTGGAGGCCCAACCACTGGCTAAGACTAACAGCTTAGATTTTTCCACCTCCTCTTACACAGCTTTGCCACACACACCTACCATTCCCTGCACAAAGTCTGCTCTCCAAGCAACTAAGTCCCCATTGATTCATTGGATTGGATTTCTGTAGTGATGGGTATGAACCCATGACCAGGCAAGGGCCCCACCACTGAGCCATATCCCCAGAATAAATAAATAAATAGATAAATAAATAAATAGATAGATAGATAGATAAATAACGGATGAACCCATGACCAGGCAAGGGCCCCACCACTAAGCCATATCCCCAGCAATAAATAAATAAATAAAAAGAAAGAAACAAAGAGAGAATTTTTTTTCAATGACGCAAAATTGGAAGAAGTTTTTAGCACAGACAGAAGCACAGAGGTTAACGGGATTTTTATTTTGGATTGATTTGGTTCCTTTTTTTTTTTTTTTGGTCTTTTGAGGTGGGGCCACCATGCCACACTCCGAACACCACAGTAAGAGAGCTAATTGTCTGGCTTTCTTTGGAATACAACATTTCAAGGCTTTACACAGTCTACTTAAAAAAAAAATTAATGCTGGGTGGTGGTGGCCCACACCTTTAATCCCAGCACTCGGGAGGCAGAGGCAGAGTTCCAAGTAAGCCAAGGCTACAGAGAAACGCTGTCTCAAAAAACAAAACAAAACATAAACAAAATAAAACAACAAAAAGTTAGTGTACAGAGATTTTGCCTGTATGTCTGATCACGGCACTACTTGGCATGACTGGTTCCCGCTGAGACCAGAGAGGGGGACAGACACCCTGGTCCCCCTGGCACCAGAGTTACAGATGGTTGTGACCTGCTGTGTGGACGCCGGGAATTATATTTTGAATATGTTGCCCAGTGTTTCGCCCTCTCTCTGGCCTATGCAGAAGATGGTTTTCTAACTACCAACCCCCACCCCCATCCCCAGACTCAGGGCTTGAGAAACAGCGTATACAGCCACTTACTTCTTCCAGACACAAAAGAACCAACGCTGTGGTCCACTCTGCGCCTGTGCCAGAGTGGAGGTCACAGACATCCTACAGGAGCCCGTTCTCACCTTTCACACCATGTGGTTTCCTGGGTTCTAACTCAGGTTCGGGCTATCAGACTCGGGCGGCTACAGACTTAACCCTCTGAGCCATGTCACCACCGGCCCTGCTAATGAGGCGGTGGCATGCGATTTCACCGGAGCCAAATCATCTCAGAAAAGAACTCTTTTGTTTCAGCCGGGCGGTGGTGATGCAGCGCTCGGGATACAGAGGCAGGTGGATTTCTGTGAGTTCGAGGACAGCCTGGTCTATGGAAAGAGCTCCAGGGCAGACTGGGCTGTTACATGAAGGATGGAGGGGGGCGGAGACGGAAGGGAGGGAGAGAGAGAAAGGAGTCTGGCCAGGGTCCAGGTGGTGGCTCTTGCCTGTAATCCGTCCCAGCACTCTCCGGGCTGAGGTAGAAGGTTCAAGTCCAGTCTTTGCTACAGAGTGAATTCCAGGCTCGGGGATGCTACACGCACTGGCTCAGAGGCTTTTCCTACAAACACTCCTAAGCGGTGTGCACTCTTTCAACATCTGGGGGCGATGCCGAAAGCGTGCGAGCCTTAAAAAAGAACCGGACAAAAGCGCTTTCCTAAGTCAGACCTTCTTAGCTTAGCACTGCTTTATTTTATTTTTTTTAAGTTTCCACTGACCTTAAAGCACGGAGATCTAGGAAACTGGTGTCTGGAGTTTAAGGGAAGAAAACCTCAGGGCTGAGATCACACAGCCACATTAGTAACCAAAACAAAGCGGAAAGAAATCCTGGTCCCCAACACGGAGCCCAGGAACCGCCGCACGCCCACCCCACCCCACCCCGCGTCACGTGACCAGCCTCCAGCCTCCCTCCCGGACAAAGAAGAGGGAGGAGACTTGGGAACAAAGAGCCAGGGCTGTAGAAACTGGACCTGGAGCGGAAGTTACCCAGTATGAGTTTCTGTCTTCGGGCTTTACCTTACCCAAGGAATATTAAACATTAACCCGAGCTGTAAAAGGGCTGACTGAGCCCAGCTCAGCCTAACCTACAGGAGAGGGAGGCTCTCCCGGCCAGCTCGAGCAAGGTCCTCCTTTTGGGTGTCCATCAGTCCTTCAGGCTGTCGTCTCCCACCTCTGGAGAGATCTGGGCTAGCTTCCTCTCCGCCTCTCTCTGTTCAGCATTCATGCGTTTGAGAAAACTGCCCCTCTGACAAACGGATGGCCACAAGCGGAAACTTTGGAAAAGAGACTTGACGCTGCAAACAATAAAGAGACCACTCTAGAAGAAAGTTGAAAACTGGACAGTGAGGACCCCTACCCCCAGCAAGCAGAGACTCACAGGGAGACAGTGAATGGGTGTTAGTGAATCAGGACCTGTGTTCATGCAGGGACCATGTCCTCCAACTATTGCCTCTGACTTCACGTCCTACAACGATTCCCATTATCTGGAATATTTGTGGCTGTCATAATACAGCCCCATACTTAGAAATGTATGCAATTTATAACTAAAATCTGTTGAGCAGACTGTGAATTTAAGTTTCTCAGGAAAGGAACACAGTCTCTTTTCTTTTGGTTTGTTTGCTTGTTTGTTTTTATTTTTCGAGACAGGATTTCTCTGTGTAGCTTCAGAGCCTGTCCTGGAACTCATTCTGTAGACAAGGCTGGCCTGGGACTCACAGAGATCCACCTGCCTCTGCTGGCATTAAAGGTGTACACCACCACCACCAAGCATCTCATTTCTACAATGCAGTGTTGTGTTTAATCTGCCTTGTCATCTTCCTTTTAGAATTATTTATTTATGGGCATGAGTGTTTTGCCTTCATGCATGTATATGAGCCACTTGCATGCCTGGTGCTGGTGGGAGTCAGGGGCATGAGAGCCCTTAGAACTGGAGTTAAGGATGTTGGGTGTCATCATGGAGGTGCTTAGATCTGAACCTGGGTCCTCTGCAAAAGTAGCAGCTGCTCCTAACAGTTGAGCCATTTCTCCAGACCCTGGCTTTGTCTACTTGTTTACACCTTTGCCTTTGGCTTGTCCCTGCTCCAGCTGCCACTCTGGATGTCAGAGAATCGTCTTGAAGCTCTTCCCAACTCCCAGCACACCTAACACCCTCTCCAATATCACACACACAAAGTGAGTCTTTTTTTTTTTTTTTTTTTTTTGGTTTTTCGAGACAAGGTTTCTCTGTATTGTTTTGGAGACTTTCCTGGAATTAACTCTGTAGACCAGGCTGGCCTCGAACTCACAGAGATCCGCCTGACCTCTGCCTCCCGAGTGCTGGGATTAAAGGCGTGCGCCACCAACGCCCGGCTTTCAAAGTGAGTCTCTTAAAAATGACCAAGTACTCTGAGTTTGAGACCAGTCTGGTCTACAAGAGCGAGTTCCAGGACAGCCTTCAAAGCCACAGAAAAACCCTGTCGCCAAAAAGCAAGCAGACAAACAAAAAAATACCAAGTACAAGTTAAGAGTACTGGCTACTCTTCCAGTCACCTGGGTTCAAGTCCCAGCACCCACAGGTTGGCTATAAACCATCTATACATAGCTCCAGTCCCCAGCGATTTGAAGACTTCTGGTCTCTTATAGACACTGCATGCAGGTGACGCAGAGGCATATATGTAGACAAAATGCTGATACACACAAAATACATGGAACTTAAAAAGATGATTCACTTGAGCTAGGCATGGTTGCTCATGCATTTAGTTCCAGCACTACTAGGAGGCAGAGGCAGGCAGATCTCTGTGGCTTCAAGTCCAGCCTTGTCTAAAGAAATGAGTTCTAGACCAGTTTAGGACCACACAGTGGGACCTTGTCTCAAAAAACAGACAAGCAAACAAACAACAAACCACATTAGAGCTGGATGTGGTGGTACATGTCTATAATGCCAGGATTTGGGACACTGAGGCAGAAAGTGCATTTCAAGTTCAAGGCCATCTTGGGTTATATTGTGAGGCCCTGTCTCTAAAACAAGAACACTCCCCTAATATATGCAAGGTCCTGGGTTCCATCCCTGGCATTTAAAACAAACAGTTCCTATTATACCCCCCCCCAAAAAAAAGGCAAGCTGAGCAAATACAAGGTCTACACAGTATAGTTCTTCTTTCCTTGCTATTTATCATGCCCTGGAATTCACTTTGTTTTTTTGTTTTGTTTTTTTTTTTGTTTTTTGTTTTTTGTTTTTTTGGTTTTTTTGAGACAGGGTTTCTCTGTGGCTTTGGAGGCTGTCCTGGAACTAGCTCTTGTAGACCAGGCTGGCCTCGAACTCACAGAGGTCCACCTGCCTCTGCCTCCCAAGTGCTGGGATTAAAGGCGTGCGCCACCAATGCCCGGCTTGGAATTCACTTTGTAACCAGCCTGGTTTTGGACCCATAGAAATCCTCCTGCCTCCGCCTCCCTGGTGTTGGTATTAAAAGCATACACGCCTTGATTTTTTTATTTTATTTTTTAAAGGGTTTATTTATTTTATGTGTATTGGTGCTCTATCTGTATTTATGCCTTTATGCAGGAGGAGGGCATCAGATCCCACTATAGATGGCTGTGAGCCACCATGTGGTTCCTGGGAATTGAACTCAGGTCCTCTGGAAGAGCAGCCAGTGCTCTTAACCACTGAGTCATCTTTCTAGCCCAATTTTTTTTTTAGTTTTTTAAATGCATTTGGTTATTTGTTGTTGTTGTTGTTGAGATAGACTCTAGTTTTGTAGCTCAGGCTGGCTTTCAATGTTTGATTCTCTTGCTTCAGTTTCTTGAGGGCTGGGAGCACAGGTGTGTACCACCAAGCCCAACTTGAAGGTACTTTTCTTTTTGTTTTTTTTTGTTTTTGTTTTTGTTTTTGGTTTTGGTTTTTCGAGACAGGGTTTCCCTGTGTAGCTTTGGAGGCTGTCCTGGAACTAGCTTTTGTAGACCAGGCTAGCCTCGAACTCACAGAGATCCGCCTGCCTCTGCCTCCCGAGTGTTGGGATTAAAGGCGTGCGCCACCAACGCCTGGCTCTTTTTGGTTTTTTTGAGACAGGGTTTCTCTGTGTAGCTTTAGCTGTTCTTGGCTGCAACCGCTTGGTAGACAAGGTTGGCCTTGAACTCACAGAGATTTGCCTTGCCTGCCTCTGCCTCCTGAGTGTTGAGATAAAGGTGTGTGTCACCACGTCTGGACCTTGAAGGAACTTCAAAAAAATTTTTTTTGGTTTTACGAGACAGGGTTTCTCTGTTTTGGAGGCTGTCGGTCCAGCCTGGCCTCGAACTCACAGAGATCCACCTGCCTCTGCCTCCCAAGTGCTGCAAAAAAATTTTTTTTAAAGATTTATTTTACCAGGCAGTGGTGGTGTATGCTTTTAATCCCAGCACTTAGGAGGCAGAAGCAGGTGGATTTCTGTGAGTTCAGGGCCAGCCTGGACTACCAAGCGAGTTCCAGGACAGCCTCCAAAGCCACAGAGAAACCCTGTCTCAAAAAACCAAAAAAAAAAAAAAAAAAAAAAAGAGAGAGAGAGAGAAAAACAAAACAACAACAAAAAGATTTATTTTTAATTGTGTGTGTGTGTGTGTGTGTGTACATGTGAGTGAAGGTGCTTCCAGAGTCCAGTAGAGGGCATCAGTCATCCATCATGGATCTTGGGAACCGAATGGGGGTGGGGACGTGGGGGTGGTCTTCTGCAACAGCAGTGCTTGCTCTTGACTCCTGAACTCTCTCTCAGGACCACTGCAGGTACTTTTGTTAGAACCCCCAACAAGTTTTTAAGTCGTGTGCCCAGTGTCTGTTTTCAGGCACTGTTTAGGTGGAGGGGATGGAGTGACTCTCTACTAGGTTAACTGAACTAAACGGTAATGAAATGTCCCAGAATCCCAATCCCTGTATATTCCAGGTTAGTTAAAGTCATCACATGGTGTTTGGAAGACACAAGGGAGGCAACACCAGACTTTGGAATCCTCTGAAGGTAAGCTACCCATGGGCATTCTTACTGGGATGCTAACCCCTATGCATGAGGCAGCATCAGGCCCACACACAGCTCCTTTACCTCCTAACAGAGGTCTGGGCCACGCACACACACTAGCCCACTAACCGTAGGAGGTCAGCATCTACTATAAGGCATCTGCAGCATTGCAGCATCGGGCTCCGAGGGAACCACAGTCAGGTCGGGCTTTGCATCAGTCTGTATGACTTCCAGTATGTCCTTGCTTCCATCCAAGTCTGACTGTCTTTCCTGGCTGCTGGTGTGATGACCTATAGTCACCAGGCTAAACAGAAGCAACACTTGCTACTTCCCACAAGTTCCCCCCCAGTGTGGTGATTCTACATAATCCCGACAAACCGACAAGTCTCTGCTTACCATGGCCCTGCTTCTCCAATCATATCGCAATGATTCAAGAGGCAGAAGCCAACAACTGTGTGGGCAGTGCCTAGCTCCTTAGGTGGAAACCACAGCAGGCCTTAGCTTAACCACACCCTGTGCTGGACCACTCAGGACTGCGACACCTCAGTGTCTCCCACACAATCCTGTTCCTCCTGCTTCCTTCTTCTCTGGACCACGTCTGGCCCAGCTGCAGTCTGCTTCTCCTTTCTACCTGTAGAACATGATCTTGCCCATCTGATTCCCTGCAGACAGCCACTGCTGGAAAGGAAACTCACCCGAACCTGAAAACAAAGCAAAACCACTGCTTGCCTCCTCCGTGTTGCTTGGCCTGGTTGAACAGGCTCACCGAGCGTTACTTGGTATCTAGAACAAAGAATCCAGTGTGACTTTGCTATTTCCTGTGATTATAGCCCAGATACCTGAAGTTCCATGTTAATTTGCAGGTTGCTGCCCAGTAAGAAAACATTTTTTTTTCTTTTAAGGAAACCTTAATCTGTAGCTGATGTGGCTGAGGCTGGCCTAGAATTTACTACTGTGACCTCACTAACTTCCAACTCCCAATCCTACTTCAGCCAGAGCTATACAAAGAAACCCTGTCTTGGAAAAAAACATACGAACAAACAAAAAAAAAGATTTCTAGGGAAATAGTATTTTGTGTATTTATGATTTTCTTTTTTCAATTTTTGAGAAAAACCATGTCAGTTTTATTTGCTTTATTTTATGTGTCTGAGTGTTTTGTCTGCATGTATGTATGTATGCCATGTGCGTTACTGGTGCCCGAGGGGTGCAAAGAGGGTGTCAGATGCCCTGGAAATGAGGTTGAGGTCGCCTGTGAGCCACCTTGTGGGTGCTGGGACTTGAACAAGGACCCTGGGCAGGAGCAGCCAGTGAGCTACTGTGTGAAGCCATCTCCCCAGCCCTGTGATCCCATTTCCAGCAGACAGAGGTCCATCGCCCGCCCGTGTTCAAGGCACACAGCCTGAAGGTCGGAAACGTCGGGTCACTTTCATAGGTCCTATCCTTCAGGGAAAGTTACCCTCGCCTCAGAGTCACACCTTGTTCCTGTCGTCACTCCGCGGCACCCAATAACAGGAATGGTCAGTTAGAGATGAAATGTGTGAAGAGCGCTTCCGGACTCCCTGAGGGTAGCGTGCATTCGCTGTGCCCAACAGACGCCTTAGTGTCCCAACTGTGCCCAGCAGACGCTTTAGTGTCCCCAAGGCGATGTCAAATGTCTCCCTGGTTTTATGCCGGCTTCTTTTCTTTTACTTTTATAATAACATCATCCAAAAATCGCCAGGTGGTGGTGGCACACACCTTTAATCCCAGCACTCGGGAGGCAGAGGCAGGCGGATCTCTGTGAGTTCGAGACCAGCCTGGTCTACAAGAGCTACTAGTTCCAGAACTGCCTCCAAAGTCACAGGGAAACCCTGTCTCAAGTCCTACTCCCCCCCCAAAAAAAATCCAAAAATCAAAGAGCCGGTGCTGGTGAGATGGCTCATTACACATGCCAGTTAGTTTCTTGTCAGCTTGACACGGGTTAGCGCCATCTGGGAAGAGGGAGAAAACCCAAGTAGAATGGCCTCAGAGTGGTCTGCAGGTGATTCTGTGGGCTGTTTGCTGTCTCCTTATGATTTATGCCCAGCACACTGTGGGTGGTGCACCCCTGGGCAGGTGGTCCTAACAGGTATAAGATTTATTTTATGTGCCTTGGTGTTTCCCCTGCAATTGTGTCTGGGTGAGGGTGCCGTATTCTCTGAATACTGGAGTTACAGACATTTGTGGGTGCTGGGAATTGAACTCAGGTCCTCTGGGAAAGCAGACAGGGCCCTTAACCGCTGAGCCATCTCTCCAGTCCTGGGAGAGGTATAAGAAAGGTAGCTGCCACCAAGCATGAGGGGCCAGCCAGTAAGCAGTGTTCTTCCACGGCTCCTGCGCCCAGGGTCCTGCCCTGAGGTCCTGCCTTGGCTTCCCTGGGTGATGGGCTCCCCAGGTTGCTCCGGATCATGGTGTTTATCACAGCAATCGAAAGCAAACTAGGATGGCGGCTAAAACTGGGCCTTACGGCCCACGTGCCATCCCCAGCGCGCTCACACAGTAGAAGGAGAGAGCCAGTTTCTTCAAGTTGTCCTCTGACCCCCGCACCGGAACCATGGCGTGTGTGTGTGTGTGTGTGTGTGTGTGTGCGCGCGCGCGTGCGTGCGTGCGTGCACACACAATAAATGTCTTTTTCTTTAAAGCAATGAACTTTTATTACTCAGGTGTATTCATTTTCTTTGGTAGCGATTACAAGCTTGGGAATCCACTCAAAAATTTTAGGCGACTATTATTGAGTAGGGGGCTGCATAGTTACAATTATTTATTTATTTATTTATTTCATGTGTGTATGGGGGGGCGGGGTCAGAGGACAGCCTGTGGGAGTCCCTTCTGTCATTTCACCATGTGGGTTCCACGAATCATGATGACAGCCTTGACGGCAAGCGCCTTTGCCCTCTGAGCCATCTCACCGGCCCGGTAACTGTGATTACTAGGTGAGGACATTTTGCTTACTTGTAGTAGCAGATGTCATACAAATTATACCCCGGACGCCGCGCCCACCCCACTCAGCTTTCCTTAGGGTTTGTGTATTCAGTGTGGCCCAGGACAACCCTGCTTTGCCCGGTGTGGCCAGAGAAGCTGGAACCCCGGTGCTGAGAACTAGGGATTTCCTCTGAAGCGGGGCGGGAAGCCAGTGCTTTGGGAATGGCGTCATCGCGTTTCCCTCGGTCCCCGTGCCAAGAACGAGGCGGTAGCCCGGAGAACTGAGGAGGAAGCCGTGGGTGGCAGGACCCAGTGAGGTGTCACAGATCCCTGAGCAAGTATGACTTCATCCCCTTCACGCCCCTCCCTTAGCGTCCACCTTCACGGAGTCAGAACTCCCTGTTCTGCTCTTCCTCAGCCGCGCCTCCCACTGAGCCATTGTTCCTCTGTTGAACTGGTTTCCTGTGTGGGTTGTTTCGCTTTGTCTTTTGTCTCACTTTGTTTGTGGCTTTGGTGTGTGTGGGGGAGATTCCTTTCAGATTTACTGATTTTTAAATTTTTATGTGTATGAGTGTTTTGACTGTGAGTTCCAGGACAACCAGGGTTACACAGAAAAATCCTGTCTTGAAAAACCACAAAAACAAAACAAAACAAACAAACAAACAAAAAACTTCATCTGGAGTTTAATGATATTCTTAGATATAACTAGATAGCTAGATAGAGCAGAGTAGCAGTCATTAGTATTAACATTGTGGCTGACGTTTCAAGTGTGTATGAATTAATTACCTAAAAACAGAAGAAAAGATAGTTAAGACCCTGGATGTCCTGGAACTCGCTCTGTAGACCAGGCTGGCCTGGAACTCACAGAGATCCTCCTGCCTCTGCCTCCCGAGTGCTGGGATTAAAGGTGCGCATCACCACGCCTGGCTCAGATAAAAATGTCTTTAGCAGTGCAGTGCCAATGTCTGTACCTCTGTGTGGTGCCTCAGCTGTGAATCCACTTTTCTCTCCAAATCTGCTGCCGGGCCCCTCCCCATCGTTGTGAATGGGATGACTTGCCCCGTCACCAGATCTGGAAGGCTGGAGTCACCCCCAACCTCTCTTCTCCAAGATCCGACACTATGCCAGCTGTTTTCCAGACCCCCCTGGAGCCCGCTCCCCGTCTCCATGGCCATCTCCCCTTCGTGTTTAGCTCAGACCCACTGGCTTTCTCCCTTCACTTGATTTCGGGGCCCCATCCTCTGCCTGTAAATCAGTCTCCCACATGAACACGGAAGGCGTGCGCCACCACCGCCCGGTGGCGTCTGGTTTCTAACTTGAGATCTGTGGTACACTGCTTGTGACTAGCACCATGGCTGATCCTGGGAGTGATTGGACCAAGCCTGGTGGATCACACCGGTAATTAACAGAGTGGAGCCAGACAGAGGAAGCAGACCAACCCGGGGTTGCCTAGGAAGACCTTGCATAAAAAGCAAACAAACAATAAAGATAGAAGACCAGGTTAAGTTAAAAAGCTTAATCAAGAAATGTAGGGCCGGGCGTTGGTGGCGCATGCCTTTAATCCCAGCACTCGGGAGGCAGAGGCAGGCGGAGCTCTGTGAGTTCGAGACCAGCCTGGTCTACAGAGCGAGTTTCAGGACAGCCTCCAAAGCCACAGAGAAACCCTGTCTTTAAAAAAAAAAAAAGAAATCTATGTTTTGTGCCTGGCATGTATGTTTTGTGGCTGGCACAGTGGTACACTCTTTTAATCCCAGCACTCCAGAAACAGAGGCAAGAGGATCTCTGTGAGTTCAAGACCAGCCTGGTCTGTATCATGTGTTCCAGGACAACCAGAGATATGTAGAGAGACTCTGTCTCAACATCCCTACACATGCACACCCAAAAAATATGTTTTATTTTGTTTTGTTTGAGGCAGGGTCCTATTCTGCAACCCAGGCTGACCAGGAACCCACTATGTAACCCATCTTGGCCTTGAATGTGAGACAATCCTCCTGCCTCAGCTTCCAGAGTACTGAGATAGGCATGAGCCACCAAGCCCAGTTTTAGAAATTTACTATGACACGAAATTAACCTATAAATAAAAAAAGACATAGACCTAAAATCTCAAAATTCAATTTAATAAAATGTCATTAGACTAGGACCAGAGCTTATCAACTAGATAGACTTCTGATGGGAATCACATTTGTTGAATTGGCACACACACATATTATATGTTTCTTCTATCATTTTATTATATTTTATTTGCTCAGTGTGTGCGAGAGTGAGCATGTGACAGGGTGGGGGGTCAGACGACCGTTTGCAGGAGTAGGTTCTCTCCTTCCACCTCGTGGGGCCAGGGACTCAACTCAGATACCTCTGGTGCGGTGGCAGGGTCCTTCGCCTGCTGGCCCTCCTGTGATATTTTGATACATGTATACATTGTGTAATGTTTGAATCAGGGTAAACATTTATTTACTCAAAAATTTTCTTTGTGACAAAATAAAACAAAACAACAAAAACACTTAAAATCTTTTCTTCCAGGGGCTGGAGAGATGACTTGGCGGTTAAGCGCACTGGCTGTTCTTCCAGAGGACCTGAGTTCAATTCCCAGCAACCACATGGTGGCTCCCAACCCTCTGTTTTAGGCTTGTTTCTAACTAGCTCTTATAACTCAGCCCATTAATATTAATTTACTCCCTGCCCCATGGCTTTGTTACGTCATCTCTGTACCGCCCATGCTGCTTCCTCTGCATCTCCTGGCATCCCTGCCTCCTTCTTCCCAGCATCCTCTCTGCCCTGGAAATCCTGCCTAGATATTGGCAGTTCAGCCTAAGCTATCAGCTGAGCTTTCATAATTAGTAACAAGTATCTGTGTTGTGCTTTTGTTTTTGTTTTTGTGAGGTGGTGATCCGAAGAAAAATCTGTCTATACTCCAGATTTAGGAGCTAGAGGCAGGAGAATCAGAAATTCAAGGTCAGCCACAACTGAATAGTAAGTTTAGGGCCAGTCTGAAGGAATCAAGACCCTATCTTTAAAAAACAAAAACAAAAACAAAAAACAGGGAGTTGGGGTTCTTGAAAGATGACTCTGTGGTTAAAAGCACTGCTGCTCTTACAGAGGACCTGGGCTCAGTTCTCAGCACCCAGACGCTGGTTCTCAATATCTATAACTCCAGTCCCAGGGGTCCAGCCTGCTTTGTGACACGCATACACGAATGCCAGCAAAACACTTATGCACAGAACACAAAATAAACAAATATAGAATAGCACATTATCATCGATAATAACTTCACTGTACAATAAAACATCAGAACTTGGGTCATTTTACTTTAACATTATTTTTGCGGCGTCTGGGAATGAATCCTAAGGCCGTTTGCACACTACGTAGGCATTTTACTTCTGAGTGCATTCCTCAACCCATTAAATAATATCTTCACATTTATTGATGTGTGTGTGTGTGTGTGAGTGAGTCACAAGCACAAACACACACATTTGTTTGTGAATACCCTCAGAAGCCAGAACAGGATACTGGGCCCTCTGGAGTTACAGGTAGTTGTGTGCCACCTACCATGAGCACTGGGAAACCAACTTCATCTGGTCTTCTGAAAGAGTGGCAAGCCCTCTTAGCCTCTGGCCCATCTCTGCAGTCCTATTTTATATTACATTCGATCTACAGATTTCCCTTTTTTTTTTTTTTTTTTTTTTTTTTTGGTTTTTCAAGACAGGGTTTCTCTGTATTGTTTTGGAGGCTGTCCTGGAACTCACAGAGATCCTCCTGCCTCTGCCTCCCGAGTGCTAGGATTAAAGGCGTGGGCCACCAACGCCCGGCCAGATTTCCTTTTTTTTATACCCAGTTAGTTGCATCTATCAGACCTTGCATTACTTTTATATTTAGAAAGAGATTTCCCATCCAGGACGCAAATAACTATCTTTCACTTTTCCCCCAGCTTTGGAGGTTGACATTAGGGTTTGACAGAAGCTGGGCAAGTGCTCCGACCACTGAGCAGTACCCCTAGCCCTTGTCTAGATTTTTTTGAAAATGATTCTGTCATTTTTGAGGTGGAATTAGTGTTGTAATTTAAGAAGAGCAGCATGAGAAAGATGCCATGTGACAGTGTTCAAGTGGGGCATGGAAGTGGGAGTGAGGGGTTGGGGGTAGGGAGGGTATTAGGAAAAGGATCACAAAAAGGGGAAAGGGGAGGGGGGGAGACCAGCCTCTAGGAACTATAGGAGAGAGCAAAGAGGGGGAGAGAAAGAGCAGAACAGAGAGAGAGAGAGAGAGAGAGAATGGAAGGGAGGGAGGGAGGGAGGGAGAGGAGGGAGAGAGAGGTGAGAGGTGGGAAGGGCCCTTTTAAGATCCAGCATAGTGAATGTGCACAGGTGGTGCTCTTAGTGGCTGCAGCTGAGGGCATATCCTGTCAGAACCTCAAGGGCAGGCCAGTACAGATGCCTGAATACTAATAGTTAGCATCAGAACACAGCATGAATCGGCACTTTGAATTAATGAGTCTATAAAGTAACCCTGCTGTGTGTGGTGGTGCATACCTGTAATTCCAACATTTGGGAGGCTGAGGGAGGACTGAGAATCTGAGACTGACCTGGACTACCTAGTGAGACTGTAGTGAAACCAAAATAAATAACATAAAAATAGCCCACTGGGGATGTATGTTCATCTCCGCGTCACCTAGCACGTGCAAGGGCCTGGATTCCATCTCTGACACCACAAAAATAAAGAAATAAATCAGTAAATATATTGCCCATGTTTTCAAATATAATTGCGAGAATTACCCATCCCTTTCTGGCAGTGTGAAGGCCCCTTATAAGGACAAACACGCACTAACATAATCCTGTTGGAATCAATCAAAAGTACCTAATTTTATTTCGTATACAAACATTTCCAAAGCCTTGATTATTGAGACATCCACATGGGGTAGACTAGAGCATTAACTCACACGCCAGCTATGATTTCACAGACTACTGAAATGCAGAGGGCTTAGGCACAAATTACTAGCAGTTGCTAAATAGATTTTAATAGAAACTGAAAACAGTAATGAGATGGAGATGCTTAATTATTAGCCAAAGTGCTTTTCCACCTGAAACATTTGCTCACTGGCCCAGTGTGGACACTTTCAAGCAATAATTATTCTCTCTGGGCTCAGATGTGCTCTGTATCCAGCCTGGACTTTGGAGCACAGAAAGAGTTGTTATTAACTTTATCTGAATGATGCCTCTGGGAATTAGTTTACCAACTGCACCAGCCCCAGACAATGAGGGGCTTGGGTACCATGGTGTCTTCTTTTTCTGGAAGAACTCAGAGTCGTGCCCCAGTATCATCGCCCGAGATAAATATATAGCTCTTTTCTCTTTGACATGGTCTCACGTATTCCAGGCTGGCCTTGAACTTCTCATCCGCCTGACGTCACATCTTGAATGTTGGGACTACAGGCATGCACTGCACTGCAGTTTGCAGCCATTTCTTTTTTTTAAGCCCTTGCCGGGCACTGGTGGCGCACACCTTTAATCCCAGCACTCGGGAGGCAGAGGCAGGCGGATCTCTGCGAGTTCGAGGCCAGGCTGGACCGACAGTCTCCAAAAAAATACAGAGAAACCCTGTCTCATAAAAACCAAAAAAAAAAAAAAAGTGTAAACATTTGTGAGAGAAATAAAATAATTAGAAAACCATAGGAAAAAAGAAAGATTTATTGGAAGGAGGGATGTGAGTCAGTGAAAAAGTACTTGCCAAAACCCAGGGTTCAATATCCAGAACTTAAAAAAAGGAAAATCTAAACTGGAAGGCACAACCCATTAGCATGTTTGTTGTGTTTTTTTGCTGGTGGTCTGTTTTTGAGACAGGATATCAAGATGTAGCCCTGACTGACCTGGCAGAACAGGCTGGCCCTAGACTTGGTTTATAGGTTTTTGTTTGTTTTCATTTTTTTTTTTTAACAATTTTCCATCAGGGAGTTTAGGACAAGGCTTATGTCCAGGGAAAGAGCTAGAAAAAGTTGAGTCCCACTTTAGGGATGACCATCATAAAGGCTCTGAGTCCACTCCCAGCATCTGTCAGCTGACCCACAGCTGCCTATAACCATGCAACACCCTCTTCTGCACATTTTTTTTTTGTCTGTTTTCAAGCCAGGGTCTCTCTGTGTAGCCCTCACTGTCCTGGAACTCACTCTGTAGACCAGGTTGGCCTCTGCCTCCCGTGTGCTGGGATTAAAAGTGTGCTCTGCCACAGTCCGTCAGACATGCCTTTTCAACCAGCGCCCCTATGATTCTTTTCTCTCTTGAGTTGCCAAGGCTGATCTCAAGCTCCTGAACTCAAACAATCCTCCTGCCTCAACCTCCAGGTAGCTAGGATGACAGGTGGCCACCACTACACCCAGCCCGTTTCCTCATGATTCTTTTTTCAAGATTAAAAAAATGTTTTTAATATATGTGTGCGCACATGTGAGAACATGTGAGCACAGAGCACTGCAGAGACAAAGGCAGGGGGATCTCTGTGAGTTTGAGGCCAGCATGGTCTACAGAGTGAGTTCTAGGACAGCGATGGCTGTTATGCACAGAAACCCTGTCTAGAAAAACTAAAAACAAGCAGGGTGTTGGTGGTGCACACCATTAATCCCAGCACTGGGGAAGCAGAGGCAGGTGGATCTCTGTGAGTTCCAGACCAGCCTGGTCAACAAGAGCTAGTTCCAGGACAGCCTCCAAAGCCACAGAGAAACCACTGTCTCGAAAAACAAAAAACAAACAAGCAAAAAACTCTTAAAAAAAAAAAAATCAAAAATAAATAAATAAATAAATAAAACAAAGAAAGAGAAAGAAAAGAAAAAAAGGGAAGGCATGTCCTTGGTCATTTGTTACAAGTAGGATCCTGGAGATCTACATACAAACACACCCATGCCTGTCACATGGCGAGGGCCTCCATGTTAACAAGCCCTGTGTGTTTTCCTAAGAATTGCCTTCTGGGGTGAGGAGAAGGCGGAAGTCAGCAGCCAACCAAAGGGAGTGGGTGGGTAACAGCCACCAGGCAGGATCCTGGGTCCTCCCACAGCCCTTAGCAGGAAGCAGACAACAGGGAAGGTTCCTATGGTGACAGGCCTATTCTGCTTTATTGCTTTCCTTCTGATGGGTGTTTTTACAAGATGTAAGCAAAGTACAACTGTTTTATAGCCGGGTGGTTAGAAAGACTGATACCAGCGGGGCTCTGGGTAAAGCTCCCGTGGGGCGCAGCCCTGCTGCGGTATGGGACCCCCAAACTCCTCTCTGACACTCGACTACCCAGACACAGGCTTCCGGGTGGGCAGCTGCGAGGTCACACGGCAGGTGTTTTGGAACACAAACCTGGGACCAGATCTAGTAGTCCCCGTGCACCAAATGAGATAGCTTTGTAACCAGTTTTCTTGTGTCACTGGGAATATATAACTGGTCACCGTCTGAAGAGTGAGTGAGACAGGGAAGAAAGCACGTTGTGTGAACATACCTAACCTTCCCTTCTCCCGATTTATAAACGCTCCACTGAGTGAAACAGCTGCTAAGGAAAGCTTCTGACCTGTAGCCAACAAGGCCCAGGGGGCAACGTGGAGTTCTCTCTTTCCACCAGAGGGTCCCAGAAATTGGACTCACGCATCAACCTTGGTGACAGTTGCCTTTGCTTACTGAGCCAGCTCACTGTCCCAAAGACACAAGAGTCTTTGAGAAAATGTTTAACAAAGTATGGAGAATGTCTCATTAAGAATTACCATTCTAGCCGGGCGTTGGTGGCACACACCTTTAATCCCAGCACTCGGGAGGCAGAGGCAGGCAGATCTCTGTGAGTTCAAGGCCAGCCTGATCTATAGAGTGAGTTCCAGGACAGCCTCCAAAGACACAGAGAAACCCTGTATCGAAACAAACAAACAAACAAACAAACAAAAAGAATTACCATTCTAGCCGGGTGTTGGTGGAGCACCGCCTTTAATCCCAGCACTCAGGAGGCAGAGGCAGGCGGATCTCTATGAGTTCAAGGCCAGCCTGATCTATAGAGTGAGTTCCAGGACAGCCTCCAAAGACACAGAGAAACCCTGTCTCGAAAAACCAAAAAAGGAAAAAAAAAAAGAATTACCATTCTCCTGGGGCTAGAGGAATGGCTCAGCAGTTAAGAGCACTGGCTTCTCTTCCAAAGAACCAGGGTTCAATTCCCAGCGCCCATACGGTGCCTACCAACTGTAACTCCAGTTCCAGGGGATCCAATGTCCTCTTCTGTATATACATGGTACATATTTTGCATATCTGTAAAACACCCAAACACATAAAATAAAAATAAATAAATCTCAATAAAAGAAGAATTATAATTACCTAGAACTTGATAGCGGCCAACGGATACCAGTTCTGTTTGTGTTATGCACCGGGCTTATCAGCCTGGCCACTGAAGCAACAAATTCCTTGAGAAAATGTATAATATAAAAACAAGAATGCCATCTTGTTGGATCCCAGTCTCCACAGAACTGCTTAAGTGCTCATTAAAACGGAGGCATTGCAAATAAAGGCACAGGCCTATTCATCCCGGAACTCAGACAGCAGAGGCAGGAGGTACAGGATGGAGAGGTCACTACTGCCAAGAAACAAACAAACAAACAAACTGGGCAGAGCATGGCGATACATGCTTGTAAGGCCAGTATGGAGAAGGACCTGGGAGAGTCACCTCAAGGCTGAGGCCAGCCTGGCCTATATAGTTAGTTCCTGGCCAGCCTGAGCTACAGAGTAAGGCCCTCTCAGAAACCAACAAAACAAAATGAGACTTCTCTCTGTACTCCCAAAAGTCTAAACACATCCCCACTCTTGGTTTTCTTCTTCCTCTTCTGTCTTTCATTCTCTCTATTCTTCCTTTGTCCTTTTTGGGTTTTGCTTTGTTTTGTTTGCTTGGGTTTTTGGCTTTTTTGCTTTCTGACACAGGCTCTCTTTGTGTAGTCTGGCTGTCCTGGCACTCACTCTGGAGAGCAGCCTGGCCTCGAACACACAGAGATCTGCCTGCCTCTGCCTCCCGAGTGCTGGGATTAAAGGCTCCGGGATGGACGGGTAGACTCCCAGGAACACGGTCAAGCTGCGCACATTCTGAGTCAGTGACGCTGTGTTTTGTGTGTGGCTCGTCTGGACTGTGACATACAACTCAGGCATCCCGAGGAGTGCTGCAAACTTGGTTTGTGATGCTTATTCTTATCGAACACCTTGATTCATAGGGACAGCTCAAGAGTCGGGACAGATTATTCCAGGAAGTAGAATCATCTAAGCATGTGTCTTATTTTTCTCGTCTCCTCACCGTGGTTTGCAAACAGCCACTGCATTAGCTCTCAACCAGCTTCATGAGCAACCATAGAGATAGAGCTATTTGCTGCTCTGTGGCTACCAAGAGGGGCAACTTCCTTGTGTGTCTTCCTAGTGCATGGCTGTGATGTTGTTAGACATGAAGGCTGCCATGTCTCAGGAGCTCCAGGGAACACACTGTAAATGACCCTTCCTAAGGACCCACCCTCTGCCATCCTGATAAGACAAAGGTGAAGGTCCAATTCTGTTTACTACACTCTTATTTCCTTCTATCTAAGTCAGAGCAGTTTCTGGAGCCAACCGTGTCTACTTTGTGTCCACAGAGGTTGGAGGAGGTTTGGCAGGTCCCTTAGAGCCAGAGTTAACCATGGTTGTGAACCACCTTGTGGGCCTTTGGAGCTTGGGTCTCCTGGAAGAGCAGCAAGTGCTCCTAATGGTTGATCCAGCCTCTCCCCTTTTCTCCTCCCATCCCCCCTTTTCTTTTGACAGTCTTTTACTGTGTAGCTCAGAGAGGCCTCAAGACCACACTCCTCCAGACTCAGACTCAGCCTCAATCCAGGCTGACAGTGAATCCCTTTTATAGTGTTGAAGAGTTAAATTATACACCAAGTAGATAATTCTTCGTTTTCTTTGGCTGTCTTAACAGGATCTTACTATGTTACTGGCTGGCCCGAAACTCACAGAGGTGCACCTGTCTCCGCTTCCTAAAGTACAGGGAAGCCTAAAGGCTTGCTCAGCCAAGTCTGGTCTCCATAAACCATTCTATTTTTGTTTGCTTGTTTGTTTGTTTGTTTGTTTGAGACAGGGCTTCTCTGTAGCTTTGGAACCTTTTCCTGGAACTTGCTCTGTAGACCTGGTTGGTCTCAGACTCACAGAGATCCTCCTGCCTCTACCTCCCGAGTGCTGGGGTTAAAGCCTTGTGCCACTAGCCCAACTCTAATAAATCACTCTTAAATGACGATGGCATGATTCATCCATTGTTGTCTTTATTGAGGTGAAGCCATCACCAGCGGCTTCCACAGCCCTCAGGAAGCTCACCTGCCTCTCTGTACATAGATACCACACCCCAGGACTCGGCAGCGGAGAACAGATTCCTAACTTTCAGACCAACTGGTGGTGCGAGCCTTTAATCCCAGCACTCGGGAGGCAGAGGCAGGCGGATCTCTGTGAGTTCGAGGCCAGCCTGGTCTACAGAGCGAGTTCCAGGACAGCCAGGGCTGTTACACAGAGAAACCCTGTCCCAAAATCCCTCCCCCTGAAAACAAGCAAACAAACAAAACAAAACAACAACAAGCCGGGCGTTGGTGGCACACGCCTTTAATCCTAGCACTTGGGAGGCAGAGGCAGGTTGATCTCTGTGAGTTCGAGGCCAGCCTGGTCTACAAGAGCTAGTTCCAGGACAGCCTCCAAAGCCACAGAGAAACCCTGTCTCGAAAAACAAAACAAAACAAAACAAAACAAAAAAAAACCCCAAAAAAAAACAACAACAACAACAAAAAACCAAAAATTCCCCCAGCTGAAGCAGACTTTCCATCTTCCTCCAGCACCCCTTCCGGCTAAACCCCTGGTGCCACCTGTATTTCCTCTTGCCTTAGCCACCCCCACAGGGTCTTCTGGTTCTCCAACACCAGTCCTGCACATTTAACCTGGTTCTTCCTCTGAGCCCATACAAAAAAATTCTTTCTGTTCCCTTCCCAAACTTCCTCCAGGACCTTGGTGACTCCAGATCTGTCCCCACCATACTTGACTAAGCTACTGTGTGCTGCTCTGACACCACAGGTGTAGCAAGCCAGAGGCTAGCCTTTTCCCTCCTCCTCCTCTGTCTCCTCTTCCTCCTTTTTGAGACATTGTCTGACCATGTAGCCCAATCCTTCTGCCTCAGCCTTCTAATGCTGGGATTACAGTTGTGTAATCCAGCTACAGAATAATGTCCTCTTGCTGCTCTCAGAATACATCTTCACTTTCCCCATCAAACACCTAATTCCTTCGCAGCCCCTGAGGTCACTCTCTGTCATTTTGGCTTCCTTCTGCAGAGGACACCACTGACTGGGGCATGGGGCCAATGCCTGTGATCCCAGCATTAGGAGGCAGAGGCAGGTGGAGTCAGTGATTCAAACTCCATCTGGGCCTGTAGTGAGTTCCAAGCCAGCCTAGGCTACAGAGTGAGACCTTGACTCAGTGAAACTAAATCAATCAAAAAGCTCTGTCACAGTTCTTTTAACCTTTAATCAGACCGTTCTTGACCCTCTTATCTTTACTTACAAACCCTGCCTATGCCCTAAGGCCCAACATGGCATCCTGCTTTTTCTAAAACCTCCCTGACTGTCTTTTCCTTGCTCTCCTGTCCTATTGATCCATTGACATGGATGATAACCTCACTCAACTTTAATCCAAGTACAGGCTGTTAGTATCCAGGCATCTGCACTGGCCTGCCCTTGGGGTTCTGACAGGACACACCCTCAGCTGCAGTCACTAAGAGCACCACCTGTGCACATTCACTATGTTACCTTTTAAAAGAACCCTGCCCACCTTGCATCTCTCTCTCCTCTCTCTCCTCTCTCTCTTTCTTTCTCTCTCTCTCTCTCTCCCTCCCTCCCTCTCCCTCCCCTCTCCCTGCCCCCCCCTCTCTCTGCCTGTCTCTTTTTTTCTGCAGTTCCTGTCCCCAGAGACTGGCCTCCCCTCTCCCCTCCCACCTTCTCTCCCATTCAGTTTCTCCTAATAAAACCCCTTCCACACAGGCTTTGCTGCATGGCATCTTTCTCTCTGGAGCCATTTTTTAAAAATTACAACACAGGCGCCGTCACATGCTGCACCTAAGCAGCTGATAAGAGTCACCGCACAACGTAATGACAGATTTCCCTCAGAAGCAGAACCCTCTACCTCAAGTGAATACCACACACTGACTGCCTAGCACTGCTATGGCCTTCCTCCTGCTTACCTTCCCACTCTAAGAATGAATACTGCGCACGCACGAGAAAACATACACACACACACACACACACACACACAGACCCTCTGCCTACCACACTACAAATCTTTAAGAAGCAACAGGATATTATCTACTACCCTCAAAAAAAAAAAATCTCTAAGCCGGGCGTTGGTGGCGCACGCCTTTAATCCCAGCACTCGGGAGGCAGAGGCAGGTGAATCTCTGTGAGTTCGAGGCCAGCCTGGTCTACAAAGTGAGTTCCAGGACAGCCTCCAAAGCCACAGAGAAACCCTGTCTCAAAAAACCAAAAAAAAAAAATCTCTATTGATGGGGACTGGTCAGATAGTTCAGTGGTTAGGAGCGCAGGCTGTTCTTACAGAGACCTCGGGTTTAATCCCCACCAGCCAGGTAATAGCCAACAATGATCAATAACCCTAGCTCCTGGGAATCCAGTGCCTTCCTCTCTTTCAGCATCTACGGTTCCCACATTCATGTAGTACATTTGCCCACATACAGGCAGAACATTCATACACATGAGATACACATTAGAAAGACCTGCGGGGCGTTTATAACTCTGATGATTTTAACATATACAGTTCCTTGTGAGTCACATGGGTACACATGTATGTGGAGGCTGAAGGACAACCTGGAGTGTTGTCAGGCACTGAAGACTTTTAATGCCCTCAATTCTCAGGCTCATCCATCCGTCTGTCCGTCCATTCATCCATCCATCTCTATAAATTTTTCTTTGTTTTGAGACTGGGTCTCACTGTGTGGCCCAGGATGGTCTGGAAATCACTCTGCAGACCAGGCTGGCCTCAAATTCACAGATCCTCCCGCCTATGCCTCCCAAGTGTTGGGATTAAAGGAATGTGTCACCACATCAGCTCATTTATTTATTTATTTTGGGTTTTTCAAGACAGGGTTTCTCTGTGGCTTTGGAGGTTGTCCTGGAATTAGCTCTTGTAGACCAGTCTGGTCTGGAACTCACAGAGATCTGCCTCTGCCTCCCGAGTGCTGGGATTAAAAGTGTGCACCACCACCATCCGGCTGTTTTTTCTTCTTGTTTCAAAAATTATTTATTTTTATTTCATGTACATCCATGTTTTGCCTGTATGTAGGTCTGTATGAAGGTGTTTGGTGTCCTGAAACTGGAGTTATATAGATAGGTGTGAGCTGCCATGTGGGTGCTGGGAATTGAACCCAGATCCTCTGGAAGAGCAGCCAGTACTCTTATCTGCTGAGCCGTCTCTCCAGCCCCCTGTTTATTTTTTCTTCATGCATATGTATGTGTGCCTGAGTGAGTTTATGTACTAAATGTGCATATGGGTGTCTTTAGAACTGTAGGATGTTGGATCCCTTGGAACTAGATTTAATGGCAATTTTGAGCCTTGACATGGATGGTGGGACCAAACTCAGGTTAAGAGTGAGCTCTCTTTATCGATCCAGTTTCTTCTACCCTCCCTCCTTTTAATGTACGTTAGAGTTTTCCGGACATGTATGTCTGTGTGAGGGTGCCAGGTCCCCTGGAACTGGAGTTACAGACAGTTTTGAGCTGCCCCGTGGGTGCTGAAAATTGAACCTGTATCCTTTGGAAGAGCAGTCAATGCTCTGTTAAGCCATCTCTCCAGCTGCCCCCCCCACCCCTTACGACAAGTGTCTCTGTAGGACCTGGGGCTCACCGGTTAGACTAGGTTGGCTGGCCAGAGTGTAGGGTCTCTGCTGCTGTGTAGTGCTGGCATGAGAAGCATGAGTTTGCGCATCTGGATCCTGGGGATGGATGCAAGACAAGCACTTTTCCAACTCTGTTATTTCCCAGCCTCCCTCACATATTCCTTAATACCTCTTCCTCTAGCAGATGGCTTTTAATTTCTCTCCCTTTAGACTAGATGTCGTGACTCATTTCCTTGTGAGTGGAGTGTGTGTGTGTGTTGCTGGGAAAAAAACCTGGGGCCTTGCACATGCATTAGATGGGTGAGCTACACTCTTAATCCCTATCTCCTCCTCCTCCCTTTTCCTCCTTTTGCTCCTCCTCCCCCCTTTTCTTTTCTATTTTGAGGTCTCAAAACATTGGGCCAAGATTCAGAGTTGGTCTTTTTTTTTTTTTTTTTTTTTTTTTTGGTTTTTTTTTCCGAGACAGGGTTTCTCTGTGGCTTTGGAGGCTGTCCTGGAACTCACTTGGTAGTCCAGGCTGGTCTCGAACTCACAGAGATCCACCTGCCTCTGCCTCCCGAGTGCTGGGATTAAAGGCATGCGCCACCAACGCCCGGCCAGAGTTGGTCTTTTCCATGGAAATCTTTAGTAAAAGATGAAAGATTTGTACAACCTGAAGAGAAACCAGAGTGTACAAGACACTCACTTCTACTAATAGTGTGTGAAAAAAAGAAATAGAAGCTTTTTTTTTTTTTTTTTTTTTTTGGTTTTTTGAGACAGGGGCTTTGGAGGCTGTCCTGGCACTCACTCTGTAGACCAGGCTGGTCTCAAACTCACAGAGATCTGCCTGCCTCTGTCACCCCCCTCCCTCCCAATGTTAGGATTAAAGGCGTGGCCATCAATGCTCCGAAGCTTTTTTTTTTTAAGAGAAAAAATAAAAACAACGCTGGGACGACCTGGGAGACCCCACTTCATTCATGTGACCAAGGTTGACACCACCAGGTGTGTAATGATATCTCACACCTGCTGACATGGGCATCACACCTTTGTGGCATCCCCCCCATCTCCCTCCCCCCAAGACAGACCCCAGTTGAGGACAATGTGTCGAACACCTGGCCAGCACTGTTCAAAGACATCAAGCCCAGGAAAGGGCAGAAAAGGCCAGGCCCCCACGGATTGGAGGAGGTGACAGTGACATAATAACTAATACATGATGTCTGTAGGAGCTTGCCTTGCTGTACAAAGCCATGGGTTTGAAACCCAGCACCGCCCTGAGTCACAGGCAGGGGCCATGGAGGTTCATGCTTCTAGTGACAACAGCTGGCTGGCCGAGGTAGGAAGATTGCCAGGAGTTGAATCCAAGCTGTTATAGTGAGACCCCTCCTCAAAACAAAACATACGCCTTTCATCCCAGCACTCCAGGAGTAGAGGCAGGCAGATCTCGGCAGTTCAAGGCCAGCCTGGACTACAAACTGAGTTTCGGGACAGTCAAAGAAACCCTGTCTTGAAAAAACCCAAACCCAAACCAACCAACGGACCCCTTCTCACCCCTCCCCAGTCTCAGCACTTGGTAGCCAGAGGCAAGAGATTCAAGAGTTCAAGGTTACCCTTGGTTACATAGTGAGTTTATAGCCAGTGTGTGCTAACTGAGACCCATCTCAGAAGACAGTGGGGTATGTGCTATGGATTCCTCTTGACACGGCGGAGACTGGGATTCTTTCGGGGTTCTTAGACACTTTAATCCAAGCATTTAAGAATCAATCAGAGAAGCCGGGCGTTGGTGGCGCACGCCTTTAATCCCAGCACTCGGGAGGCAGAGGCAGGCGGATCTCTGTGAGTTCGAGGCCAGCCTGGACTACCAAGTGAGTTCCAGGACAGCCTCCAAAGCCACAGAGAAACCCTGTCTCGAAAAACCAAAAAAAAAAAAAAAAAAAAAAGAATCAATCAGAGGCTCAAGGACACTTTTATTAGAGCTTAAGAGAAAAACATCCCAGGGCAGGCAAGCTGTAAATGGTGGCAGCTTTCCAGGGGAGGAGAATGGAGAAGCGGGAGAAGCCGAGCCTCTTGAGTCAGGCCAGTGAAGAGTCAATGGTTTGATGGCAGCCGGCAGCCACAGGTGGGGAAGGGCTTTAGAGGAAAGAATAAGAAAGCTCCAGCTCTCACACAGAGCTTACTTAGGCTCTGGCCAGCAACAGAAAGAAGAAAAAGGAAAAGGAAAATTTGCACATTCCACCCGGCGGAACCTGGCGGCTGCTCGGCTAGTAAGGACTGGACTAGGGAGAGAGAATTCTGGGAAGGAACAGTACAGTAGCTCCTAAAAGACTAATTATTCCACCTCTCTGTTTATCGATGCTGAAGGTGAACCTGCCTTCTAAAGGTGACCCCTTGGCCAGGTGATTGGACTCAGCACAACTGGAATGGTAGGTCTCCACCCAGGCCACTGATTATCATGACCTGGGGTTTCCTCTAAGAAAGCCTTTATTGCTACTCCAATGCAGGGATGGTGTGTGTGTGTGTGTGTGTGTGTGTGTGTGTGTGTACACTAGTTAAAAAAAAAGTGCTGGACGGTGGTGGCGCACGCCTTTAATCCCAGCACTCGGGAGGCAGAGGCAGGCGGATCTCTGTGAGTTCGAGGCCAGCCTGGTCTACAGAGTGAGTTCCAGGACAGCCTCCAAAACAATACAGAGAAACCCTGTCTCGAAAAAACAAAAAAACAAACAAACAAACAAAAAAAAACAAAACAAAAACCAAAAAAAACCAAAAACAAGTAATTACGCATTTGATCCTCCCTCACAAGACAGGGACAAAATGGAGGACTCAGTTTCTAACAAAGGTGGACGCCTCTGCTGTCAATTGCTTTACATGAAATACTGTTCCTTGTTCATTTGTTTTTGAGACAGGGTCTTTCTATGTAGTCTAGTTTGTCCTGGAGCTTAATATGTAGACCAGGCTGGCCTCAAATTCGGACTCACCTGCTTCTGCCTCTTGTTGGCTGGGATAAAAGGCCTGTGTCATCATGCCCAATTTTTTACCCCAACATTCAAAGCTTTTTTTTTTTCCCCCGGTTTTTCGAGACAGGGTTTCTCTGTATTGTTTTGGCCAAAGCTTTTTTTTAATGACAGTAAAATCCAGGTTTTTGTAGTGACAGCTGGCCCTTCTGCCTCTGGCTCCTTTGAATTTCCAGCCCTTGAGGGGGACATAGGGTTTGGTATGGCTGTGTTGGAGCTCCTGGGGCCTTGCCAAGTTGCTGGTCCAGAGTGCTTGTTTTGTTTTTTGAGACAGGGTCTCAGATAGCCCAGGCTGGACTCCAACAGCATAACTACCCGAGGATGACCTTGAACTTCTGATCCTTCCCACTGAATTGCAGGAGGCCAAACCCAGGGTTTCTTTTTCTTTTGGCTTTTCCAGACATGGTTTCTCTGTAGCTTTGGAGGTTATCCTGGAGCTCACTCTGTAGACCAGGCTGGCCTTGAACTCACAGAGATATGGTGCTTCTACCTCCCTAGTGCTGGGATTAAAGGCTTGAGCCACCAACACGCCAACGCCAAACACGCTGGACAAACACTGTTCTAAGTGATCTACATCCCCCAGGACTGGAAATGCCTGCAGTTTCTTCTTGTGAGTTGACTTGAGACTTGGTCAGGCAGGGAGTTAGAGGTTATTCTCCTTGAAACGCTCTAAAGAATATTGCATCCAAAATTCTATCCATGCTCCATGGATAGAGTAGATATCTAATCCAACTCTTTTTGTAAAAACCCCCCATTTTAGTGGGGAGTGCCACGCCAGTCAAAGGATGAATTAGTGGGGGTTGGCTGTCTCCCTCCACCCCGTGGGTCCCGGGGAGGGTTCTCAGTGAGGAACTACGAGTTAGAAGGTCTCTGACCAGCAGACTTTCGGGGAGCCGGGCACAAATAGCTGATGAAGATGGCAAACTTCCGGCTTCTTCCTCACCTCCCCGACCTGAGACAAAAGTCCGGCAACTTAAAGAGACCTGGCCAGCTTTTCCTCCCGCCAGTTACCCCCCCACTTTGCTGGCGGACCGGTTTGACGAGTTCAAGACTGGATCTGGACAGTTTGCCTCAAAGTTGTCAGCCTATCAGCCTCTCCGTCTTTGTTCAAACCGACCAACCCCAAATTAGGGAATGAGGACCTCCCCCAAAACCTTTAATACCCGGCCCCGGAGGAGAAGCAGGAATTTGGGCACTGGAGTTTCCCTTTGGCTTTGCGGAAGCTCTTTTTCTGTGTATTTGTTGTGGGTTTCCTCTCCCTAATAAAAAAGCCTCTCTCCCCTGGCTGATTCGGTCTGTTGAGTCTGAGGTCCTCCCCTGCGGCTTCCCGTTTCTCTCGAGATTTCCCCTACCTTTTAAATCTTTAACTGGCAGAGAAAAATGAAGCCGATCAAGACCCCCGGATGATAATAGCAGCTGGAGCCTTTATCCCCTGAGCAATACTGCCAGCCCCCAAGGCATTCTCACATCGGAAGAGTTAGGTAAGGATGCCCATAGGAGGCTAAGCATGGTGTACACCTGTACTCCCAGCACTTGGGAGGCAGAGGCAGGAGGATCGAAATCTGAAGGTTATTCTTGGTGGCATAGTAGGCTGCCAGGGAACTACATAAAAACCTGCCCAGAAAACTACAGCCTTTACTCCTAGCAGAGGCAGGCGTATTGCTAGCAGAGGCAGGCGAATATCTGGGAGTTCCAGGCCAGCCTGATCTACACAGTGAGTCAAAGGGCAGTCAGGGATGGCTACGTAGATACCCTATCAAAAAAACAAAAACAAAAAGAGGGGGAGAGAGAGACAGAGACAGAGAGAGAAGAGAGGAGGCGGGGTTGAGATGGCTCAGTAGTTAAGAGAACTTGCTACCATTATACAGGATCTGGTTTGGCTTGGTTCCCAGTACTCATATGGTGGTTCAAACCCACCTGTAACTCCAGTACCAGGACATCTCTGATGCCTTCTTCTTCTTCTTCTTCTTCTTCTTCTTCTTCTTCTTCTTCTTCTTCTTCTTCTTCTTCTTCTTCTTCTTCTTCTTCTTTTTGGTTTTTACGAGACAGGGTTTCTCTGTATTGTTTTGGAGGCTGTCGGTCCAGCCCAGCCTCGAACTCACAGCGATCCGCCGGTCTCTGCCTCCTGAGTGCTGGGATTAAAAGGCGTGCGCCACCAGTGCCCGGCCTCTGATGCCTTCTTCTAACCTCTGTGGGCACCAGGCACACAGGTGATGCACATACATACCTGCAGGGAAAACACTCAAACACACAGAAATTAACAAATCTAAAAAACAAAACAAAACAGATCCTCCTAGAGCCTTCATCCAGGAGTTGATGGAAGCAGAGGCAGACACCCACAGCTAAACACTGAACTGAACTCCTGGAACCCATTGTCAGAGAGGGATGCGTGATGAGCAAAGGGGTCAAGACCCAGCTAGTGAAACCCACAGAGGCAGCTGACCTGAACAAGGGGGAGCTCACGGACCCTAGACTGGTGGCTGAGAGGCCAGCATGGGACTGATCCAGACCCCCCTGAACTGGGTGTCAGTGAGGAGGCCTTGGCAATCTATGGGGCCTCGGATAGTAGATCAGTATTTATCTCCGGTGTACAAATGGACTTTACAAATGGACTGTGGGAGCCCATTCGACATGGAGGGATGCTCTCTCAACCATGGGGGAGGGCCTAGGCCTTGCCTGGAATGATATGACTTTGAAGATCCCCCATGGAAGACCTCACCCTCCCTGGGGAACAGAGGGGGGAGGGGGACTGGTGGGGGGAGGGAGGGGAGGGAAGGGGAGGGAAGGGGAGCTGGGATTGACATGTGAAGCTGGCTTGTTTCTAATTTAAATTTAAAAAGAAAAAACCCACAAATTTCCACTTTTATTAGAAAAGAAATTTGAATTTTGAGAATAGTCTTAGAATTATATTTGGGTATAGAATTTCACAACTATATTAGTGTTTTAAAAAAAGTTTGTATTTTGGTGTGTGTATGTGTTTGCCTATGTAGTTATATACACCACGGGCGCACGGTGCCAGCAGAGGTTATGTGAAGGCAGCTGATCCCCTGCAAATGGAGTCACAGATTGTTGTGAGCCATCCAACAGGCTCTCAGCATCAAACTCAGGGCTTGTGCAAGATCCTAGGCATTCACTCCCAACTGAGACACATTCCCATATGAGCGTTTTAATAGTTAATAAAATCGTCAAGTCATTACAATTATTTATTTATTTTGGTTTCAATTATTTTAAGACCGTAGAATGAGGCTGGGCGGTGGTGGCGCATGCCTATAATCTCAGCACTCCGGAAGCAGATAGGTGGATCCTGTGAGTTCGAGGCCAGCCTGGTCTAAAGAGCTCCTGGACAGATTCTAAAGCTACAGAGAAACCCTGTCTCGAAAGACAAAGTAAATAAAAAATAAAAGCTTGTAGAGAGAGCTTTGAATCCATCTCCAATGAAACAGACTGTCCTTTGTTTCTAAGACTTTCCGTAAATTTTCGAAGAAATTGATTTTTATCAACACTGTTCTTTGATATACGAATAGGAGGCCATGACACTGAAAAAGAGCCGGAAGGGGTATAGGGTAGGGTTTGAGGGAGGGACGGGTAGGGGGAAATGATGTAATCCCATCATAATCTCAAGACATAAGAAAAAACAATTAAAAATACATTATAATCAAAACTGTAGCACTTTAGTTAATAAAAAAAAAAGTATCGGGCCGGGCAGTGGTGGTGCACGCCTTTAATCCCAGCACTCTGTGAGTTCGAGACCAACCTTACAAGAGCTAGTTCCAGGACAGCCTCCAAAACCACAGAGAAACACTGTCTCAAAAAAACCAACCAAACAAACAAAAAGTATCGGGTTGGAGAGACGGCCCAGCGGTTAAGATCACTTCCTGCTCTAGCAGGTGACTCGGTTCCGTTCTAGTCACCCACAAGAGGGCTCGCAGCCATCCATAACTCCAGTTCCTGGGGATCCGAAGCCCTCCGCGGGCACTAGCCACGCACGCACGTGGCGCACACACATGCAGGCAAAGCATTCGTACACATAACATACACTTTTAAAGAGTTTGAAGAAGCCCTGGAACGCAAACTTCCGGGGGTAGCGCAGTGACAGTGCGCCTTACTATTGCCTTTTGCCTGGGAAGCTCTCGGTGTGACTCGGTATCTCTTTCGGCTTTCACGTCCAGGTCTTGTCATCCTGGCGGCGACATCCGGTCCTTCCCGGGTACCCCACCTGACCCCATTCCCCGCCTCGAGTCCCACGCTGGAGCACCGGGGCGGCTCACACCTGGACAGGGAGGCGGGGAGCGGGGCGGGTGACTCACCGCAGGGCAGGGCGGGCGAGCGAGCGGAGGGGAGGTGCGGGGAGGGCGCGGGGCGGGGCCCCGGGGCTGCAAGTCCGCAGGTGGGTCCCCGCCTCGCCGCGCGCCCAGAGCGCATAGTCCCTCGGCCGCTGCGCAGCACTTCTGTCCCCGGAGCCGTCCCGCGCCGCAGCCCCGCCGAGTCCCCGACGCTCCGCGCGCAGCATGGCGCGCCCCCAGGCCCTCGCCTTCGGGCTCCTGCTCGCAGTGGCCACAGCGACGCTGGCCGCGGCTCAGGAAAGTGGAGGTGAGGCGTGGACCTGCAGCGGGGGGTGTGGGGTCGTGTCCGGCCGGTGATGGGGAGATGGACCTCCGGCTGGCCCCGAGTCCCGAGGGCGCGAGCAGGACGTGCGCTCGGATGTGGTAGCGGTGTGGTGTGCCTGGAGGGGACCTGAGTCTAGGGTGACGGAGCGGCCACCGCCCGGGGTCTAGCGGCTCCAACTTGGGGTTCCAGGTCCCAGAGCGCGGGCCTTTGTTGTGGCGACCCGCCAGTCCTCCCTCCCTCCCCTCCCGTACCTTCGACGGTCCCCGGATGTGGGCCCCGGGAGGGGACAGGCAGCTCCCCAGAGGCCGCTATGCACCTGCGCGTCAGAGGCGGGCCTGCCTGGGGACTTACCTGCCGGAGGTGCTTCCCTTTTCTAAGAATCATGACTAACGCCGTGTTTATTGTAGGGAGGATAGATACCAAGATAAACTGTAAGGACCTTGTTAAAAATCCCATAAGCTTCCCACTCTTTAAGAATTCCCTAGTTAAAAATTGCGTATATTTGTGGTTTCGGAGTACAAGAGTTATATCGTGATCTAACATTCATCAAGGAAGTTTTCCACTTCCTTTAGGCTTTTATTTTTATGTTTATTTGTGGTGTGTGCGTGCGTGCGTGTGTGCGTGTGTGTGTGTGTGTGTGTGTAGTCAGGCAATTTGTGGGAGTCAGTTCTCCCACCACGACGGTGCTGGGGTTCAAACTCAGGTGGTCGTGGGCCTTTATCTCCTCGTTGTCTTTATCTTTTAAGAACTGTCCTGTACCGAAACTGTTACCGAACGATCTGTAGAAGGAAGGGCATGGAGGAGTCTGATCCTAGTTGTTCTTACTGTAGAGTGGGCCGTGACTTCTGACTTATTTCTGAAATAAGTGTCTGGCTGGAAGTGGACGCCGCCAAGAATCTCTCTTCCTTCCGTTTCTCCCTCGATTTTTAAGTTAAATATAGTTAGTTTTGCTTCCTGGTTAGAATTTCATTCGCTACCAGCAGAGGTGGCCTATATTCATTAGTTACACTTTAAGTAATGCGGTTTAATAAATTTATATTTTTTTCTGACTTCAGTCTGGGGATAAACTGCAGTTGGAAGGACGGGGTTTAGAGAGAGTGCTTACCTCGCAAACCCTGGGCTTGATTCCCTAACACCCCATAAGCCAGGTGTGGTGTACCTGTGACCTACCGCAGTTACAAAGGGGAAGCCGGAGGATCAGCAGTTTAAGGCTATCCTCAGCCCAGTATGGCGATGGGGGACAGCCTGGGCTGTAGGAGACCCTGTTTAATGAAGAAAAGATCGACTAGAAACCTATTGGGCCCCAAGGCAGGCATTTTTATTTTATTTTTTTAAGAAAACTGGGTAAGAAAGGGATAAGTGAGGAGGGTCCGTAGACCTCAGAATTGGAACTGTTGACTCGTTGGGGAAAAGATAAAGGAGCTAGCAGACCAGGGTATAATCAGAAGGGTGGAAGATCTTGGAAAGTGAGGTTCCACTCCTAAGCCCAGCTGGAGGCGGGAGGGCAGTAGTGAGCTTGGGCTTCCAGAAAGGTGGAGGGGGAGTGGTGGGAGCTTAGAGAAAAGGAAGGAAAATTTTTTTGTTGTAGTAATGGCAGAGCCATTAAAATGACTCAGTGTGGGGCTGGAGAGATGGCTCAGAGGTTAAGAGCACTGACTGCTCTTCTAGGGGTCCTGAGTTCAATTCCCAGCAACCACATGGTGGCTCACAACCATCTACAATTCAATCTGGTGTCCTCTTCTGGCATGCAGGCAGAACACTGTATATGTAATAAATAAATAAATCTTAAAAAAAATGACTCAGTGTGTAAAGTTACTCTGGAGTTAAATTCCCAGGACCCACAGGCAGAAGGGGAGAATGGACTCCCCAAGTTGCCCTCTGACTCCCACATTTGAACTGTGGTATGTGTGTACATAAAATATATAGAAATGCACAAAGAAATAGATAAAGGTTGGCTTTAAAAAAATGAAGCCTTGTAGCACAAAAGAAGGCTGATAAGATCTCTAGAGGGCTGCATTTAAAAGGCCTTGTTTCTGGCTGGGCTGCTTTAGTCCTAGTACTCGGGTTGAAGATCTGGCAGGCAGATCTCTGAAGAAGGCTTGGTCTACATAGAGAGTTCCGGGCCATCCAGGGGTACATAGTTAAACTCTGTTTCAAACACAGACTGAACCAGCTGTAGTGGTACATGCCTGTGATCCCAGCCCTTAGGAGGCGGAAGCAGGAGGATTCTGAGCCTGGGTTTTGTAGCAAGACCCTGCCTCAAAAAACACAAATCCAGCAATGACACAGTCGACCGTGGGTAGTAACTAACATGTCTCATCCCGGCACGCAGGCAGCCCCGCGTGAAGAATCTCTGGTTTGGTTGCCTGTGAAATGGCTCAGTGAGTGAAGGTGCCGTGGATCAGCCCACAGACCACTGATGCCTGGACCCATGGGATAGGCGGAGAGAAAGAACTCTATATGTAGTTTATCCTCCGACCTCTGTACATATACCACAGGGTGCCCCTGCTCCCAGTAAGTTAATCTAATACATTTAGACAGAAAGAGAATCTCGGGTTTGACGCCAATCTGGGCTATCTCAACAACAATGAAATGCAGCCAAGGGTGTAGCTCATTGGGAGAGGCTAAACTAGCATCAGTAGGGTCCCAGGCTCTATCCTCAGCACCCCCCAATATTCTTCCCTTGGGGCCCCTCCCGGTCTGGAAAGTTCTGGGTCATAGTTTCCTTAATAAATCTTTTTGGTTTTTCGAGACAGGGTTTCTCTGTGTAGCTCTGGCTGCCCTGGGACTTGCTCTGTAGACCAGGCTGTCCTTGAACTCACAGAGATCCGCCTGCCTCTGCCTCCCAAGTGCTGGGATCCAGGACCGCTTCTTAAAGGCATGACTGACTGGGTGAGTTAACAGTTGTGGCTAACATTGTAAACTGAATTTTTACACTTTTCTAGCCTGTGTCTGTGAAAACTACAAGCTGGGGACAAGCTGCTTTCGGAATGACAGAGGCGAATGCCAGTGTACTTCCCTCGGTACATCGAATACTGTCGTGTGCTCCAAATGTGAGTAAAGACATTCTTGTGGCCTGCAAGTTTGATCTTGATAAGACTTGTTATCAAGGCCCCTTGATTTGAGTTCTATTGGCTCTCATCCAACTGTTATTTTGTGGAAATGATCTGAGACTCAAGGTTCTTACCTCTACCAAGCGATTTGAGTGTGGGAAAAATGGAAGGGATCGTGAAATAATCCCTTTGGCCTGGGATCATGACGTTAAAGAAATTTTCCCCATGGGCATGTGAAACCGTAGCTGTTTTTCACCTTGCGGTCACATTTCCTTTTCAGTGGCATCCAAATGCTTGGTGATGAAGGCGGAAATGACTTACAGCAACAGGTCTGGGAGGAGGCTGAAACCCGAGGGGGCCATACAGAACAATGACGGCATGTACAACCCCGAGTGTGACGAGCTGGGGCTCTTTAAAGCCAAGCAGTGCAACGGCACCGCCACGTGCTGGTGTGTGAACACCGCGGGCGTCCGGAGGACCGACAAAGACACGGAAATAACCTGCTCCGAGCGAGTGAGGACCTAGTGAGTGGTTGTTCTTGTTGCTGCTTTCACGCTGTTCTCATTTGTCTAATTAAATCCACGTTTGAATATGAAGTAAGGTTTTGTGGTTTGGAGTTCCAAAAGCCGGGAGAAGCTGGGTGTGGACACGCACACCTGTAAACCCTGCCCTCTGGAGCTCTGGAGGTGCGGGCAGGAGGAGGATGAGGAGTTCAGGGCTAGCCTTGTCTGCATAGTGAGTTTGAGGCTAATCTGGGCTACTTGAGATCCTCTCTCAAAGAGGTGGGGGGAAACGGTATGGAGTAGTAAATGTGTCCGTGTTGTCCCGTTCCTCATAAAACTGGTGTCACCAGTTTTGAGTTTTATTGGCCCTACTCCAATTGTGTTGGTTTTATTGGCTCTAGTTCAACTGTGTTATTTTGTGGAAATTATCTGACTGCTGAAGGTTATCTTTGACAAATAATTGTGAGAAAATGGAAGGAAGCATGGAATAATCTTTGGCCTGGTGATGACTTTAGTTACGTTTTCCCTTATGTACATGAAACAGTAGTCAGTTTGACGTTACCTTTTTAGAACTGGTTTATGAATTCCCCGTGAAGATAGGTGGCTCTTAGGTTTTACAGAGATGGTATTATACTGACTTTTTTTTTTTCTTTTTCCCCGAGGCAAGGTTTCTCTGTGACTTTGGAGGCTGTACTGGAACTAGCTCTTGTAGACCAGGCTGGTCTCGAACTCACAGAGATCCACCTGCCTCTGCCTCCCGAGTGCTGGGATTAAAGGTGTGCGCCACCACTGCCTGGCTCTGACATTGTTTTCATTTTAACCTCTGTACTGAATTTTGAAGTTGGATTAGAATTATTAAGTGACTTAAACTGCATCTGCTCATTTATTGTGCTTTTAAAGTGAGCTATCTGCTGAAGACCTAAGTGGTAGAAAAGCTGGGGGTGAGTTGATAGCATGGTGGAGGGGATGGGAGAGAGATGAATGGAAACAGAAACCCACTCAAACTTCGCTTAAGCAGAAAAGACCACTGGAAGGGACAGGGAACTGGAAAGACGTCAGGACCGAAACCTGCAGTGGGTTACCACGTTTGGAGTCTTGTGGTCAGATGTTCCTCTGTGTGTTTCTGTGCTTTCTCTCCCCCCACCCCCATCTCTTTCTGATGGCTTCATGTTAGAATCTTGGCTTGTCTCAAATCTGGGCCATCTCCTTCCTCTGCCTCCACAGCGCAGGCTCACACCACCATGCCTGTCTGTTTTGTCTTTTCTCTGGAACAGGGCCCAGCATGGCCAACTCAACTTTGACTTCAATTGGCCTCACATGTTGTAATTGTCACCATCAGGTCAATGTTAGACAAGGCGTTACTTCTGGGTGGGTTCTCTGTAAAGGACGTGTGAAGCATATTTACCACAATACTTTATTTGTTCTGTTAGTGTCAATTCTATCTCGGAAAATAGCAAAAAAGACTGAGTTACACACAGTCAACCATCTTGTCTTACAGCTGGATCATCATTGAACTAAAACACAAAGAAAGAGAAAATCCTTACAACCTTCAGAGTTTGAAGACGTAAGTAGTTACATATACACCAGTGTATCTATGAACCTTGACAGTAGTTACATATATATTAGTGTATCTATGCACCTTGACAGTAATTACATACTATTGTGTTTATGCACCTTGACAGTAGTTACATATATATTAGTGTATCTGTGCACCTTGACTAATTACATACATTGTGTTTATGTACTTTGACAGTAATGACATGTACACCAGTGTATCTATGCACCTTGGCAGTAATTACATACATACTAGTGTATTTATGCACCTTGGCAGTAATTACATATCCACTGGTGTATCTATGCACCTTGACAAGAAAACTGTGTAAGTGATCTTGTGTCTTTCTCAGTACTCATCAGGAAATCATGATGTCCTCTGTCCCTTTACCGGGCCATGTCTGCTAGGTTTCTCCATTGCAGAGTTATCATTTTCTCCTTTGGAATTTATGAGTAATCTGTTGGCAGATTCATACCGGTACTGTGTAAAGGTTCAGTTTCAGTTTCTTTTTTTTTTTTTTTTTGTTTTTGTTTTTCGAGACAGGGTTTCTCTGTGGCTTTGGAGGCTGTCCTGGAACTCACTTTGTAGACCAGGCTGGCCTCGAACTCACAGAGATCCACCTGCCTCTGCCTCCCGAGTGCTGGGATTAAAGGCGTGCGCCACCACCGCCCGGCAAAGGTTCAGTTTCTAATCGAACTGACACTCAATAACTCTAGGATCACTGACTGATGCTGGCTTAAACCATTTACTGTTATGATAATTACAAATGACATTAAAATTACGCAGCCTAGCTACTATTGCATACCTGTAATCCCAGAGGCAGGGACAGTCAGGTCTTTGAGTTTGAAGCCAGCCTGGTAAATATAGAAAGTTCCAAGTCAGCCAGGGACACATAGTGAGACCCTCTCTTTAAAAAAAAAAAGGTAATAATAATAACAGTCCTTGAGCTGTCTGCCTAAAATGTAGAGATTCGATTATTGTGTATTACATACCAGCAAACTTTTTAAATTATTTGCAGTGCACTTGAGGATGTATTCATGTCTCGATACAAACTGAATCAGAAATTTATCAAAGATATTCTGGTAAGTTCTTTTGTGTGTTTGTTTTTTGTTCTGTTTCTTGGTGAATGAGCTAGCTTTGGTAGCAAGTTGGTAGAGTGGTATGGTTTAGGAATAAAAGACATCAGTGACCCACCCCCCACCCAATCCCTGACACACACACACTCACACACACACACACACACACACACACACACACACACACACACACACACACACACACACAGGCTTTCTCTGTGTAGCCCTGGCTGTACTGGGAACCAGTTCCAGGTTGGCCTGGAACTCAGAGATCCACCACCTGGAGACAGCCAGTGATTTTTAATGGTAGCTAAATGAGTTTTAGTAACAGTTTAAATCCTGGGCACTTAATATGGAATCCAAGTTGTTTTCCTTCCATAGACTTTGAAAGTCTCAACTGCCCTGGAGGACCGGCACTGTCTCTTATTGTGCCTGAAATGTGACGCTGCCCTACTTATCCTGTAAGGGCCTTTTTCTGATGGCCTCCAGCGCACACTGCCCTGGGCTGTCCTTACCCAGTGTCTTGCTCTCCTTAACCATCTCATTACAGATGGTTGTGAGCCACCATGTGGTTGCTGGGAATTGAACTCAGGTCCTCTGGAAGAGCAGTCAGTGCTCTTAACCTCTGAGCCACCTCTCCAGCCCCGACCTTAACTCTTTTTTCAAAAATCGTTTGTATTGCTATTTTATTCTCTTAGATTGGATGACCTCTGAAAGATTTTTTTTTCAATTACAAATGATAAATTTAATTATTCATCAATGCAAAGAGCTCCTGGTGGATATATGGATTATGGAAGATCAAATTATAAATATTCTGACTGTTGATCAAAATTTTCATATATTTTAATTACTAATTTGCATTTTCACCTTTTCCCCCCAGTATGAGAATAATGTCATCACTATTGATCTGATGCAAAACTCTTCTCAGAAAGCTCAAGATGACGTGGACATAGCTGATGTGGCGTACTATTTTGAGAAAGATGTAAGTATAAGCCTAATTTTTAATAAAGCTTAGTATTTTTTTTTTTTTTGCTGTCATTTGCTTTTAAAGACAGGATGTCTCTATATAGCCCTGGCTGTCCTGAAACTCAAGATATATGTGTCTATCCTTGTAGTCACAGAGACTTGCCTCTGCCTCCAAGTGCTGGGCACCTTAAAGACATATGCCAGTGTTTGTTCCTTTTTGAGACAGGCTCATACAATCCAGGCTGGCCTCGAGCTCTCTGCGTAGCTGACCTTGGACTTCTGGTCCTCCTGCTTCCGTCTCTAGTCAAGAAGAAGAAAGAAGTAGCCATTCAGGGAACGAGGTGACGGGAGATTGCCCTTCCAAACATGAGCTTTTTTTTTTTGTTTTTTGTTTTTTTTTTTTTTGTTTTTTCGAGACAGGGTTTCTCTGTGGCTTTGGAGGCTGTCCTGGAACTAGCTCTTGTAGACCAGGCTGGCCTCGAACTCACAGAGATCCTGCCTCTGCCTCCCGAGTGCTGGGATTAAAGGCGTGCGCCACCAACGCCTGGCTCTTAAGAGCATCTACTGTTCTTCCAGAGGACCTGCGTTTGATCCCCAGCAAGAACATCAGGCAACTATCAACTGAAATTAAATTAAGAATAATAAAAATCTAAATCTAAGAAAAAATAAAAAAGAATAGATGTCCATCGTGGATGGCATGGCATGGGAAGCAGGCCAACTCAAACACCAGAGAGAACCCTTTTATAACTTTCCTAGGGACTGAGGAGCCTGGCCAGAACTCAGAGCCAGTTTGGAAGGGTGTCTTGGCGTTGGAGTTCTGTTGTTAGAAGCAGCGGAGATAAGGAAGCGCAGTTTCTGTTAGCAGGGCATGTAGAAACCAAAGGTGGTGGGAAATACATGTCTGATGTCTTAGGGGGAGGAGGACCAGCTAGGGGTCTGTGATGTAACAGTCCCAAGTGCTAGATTACAAGTGTGTGCTACTATGACTACTTTTATGTCACACTGGGGACTGAACCCTGGACCCTGCATGTACTAGGAAAGCATTCTGCCAGTCTCTGGCTCCTCTGGCTCTTCTGTTTTAATCTTGCTTGTGTTAGGAATCGAACCCAGTATGTACCCCAGTATGCTGGGAAAACAGTCTACTACTAAGATATGTATACCTAGCCTTCTGATTCTTGTTTTCTCTTTGGTTAGTTACTATATTGGTATATATAATCTCCATCTGTTGTTCTTACCATTTCTAAGGGTAATCTTCACTTTAAAGCCTAATGTTTAAATTATGCGTGTCTGTGTGTATCTGTGTGCACGTTGGTGCAGATGCCTTTGGAGACCGGAGGCCAGCTGGTCCCCAGGGACCTGGATTACACTTGTTTGGGAGCTGCCTGATGTGGGTGCTGGGAACCGAACTCAGGCCCCTTAAATGCTCTCAATTGCTGAGATGTCAACTCAGCCTCTGTTATAACAACCTGTATATAAAAGCCAGAGGTAACGGTTTCTATCCCGGCACCTGGAGTCCTAGCACTTTAGATGCTGAGGTGGGAGGACTAAGTTCAAGGCCAACTTCTTATAAACATGTTTTTGTTCTTTGTTGTTCTTTCTTATTCCTTTTCCTTTTCTTTTTTCTTTTGACAGAATTTTATAGTAGCCCAGATTGATTTAGAATTCATGGTAGAGGGGTAGAGGATAGATATCTTGCTTCTAAGACTTATGGTTACAAATACAAGACACAGAACCTGGCTAAACTTGTGCTTATCTTGTTTATTTATTTAAAGATTTATTTATTCATTTATTATGTATGCAGTGTTCTGCCTGCATGTATCCCTGCAGGCCAGGAGAGGGCACCAGATCTCATTCCAGATGGTTGTGAGCCACGGCTCTTAAGCACTGAGCCATCTCCCCATCCCTTAAACTTGCGTTTGCTATACTGAGATATTTTGAGATTTACTTTAGAATATTTCAGGCATGAGAGATGAAGGGATAGAAGAAAGAATGATGAAAGTAAATTGGCCAGGTGTTGATGTTTTTTAATCTGGAGGGTAGGGACATGGCTTTTGTTTCTACTTCAGAGTATGGAATTTCCCATAAGAAACAGGGCTTTAATGTTCCACTGGATCAGGTGGTTCTCATTAAACTGATAAGATTCTTGGCAGGTTTTCTTCTGCTATATACAATTGGTATGCAATTATTGTTGCCCATGTCTGATTCCCTTAAACGATTCTCATTGCTTTTCTCTGTTGTAGGTGAAGGGGGAATCCTTGTTCCATTATTCTAATAAAATGGACCTGAGAGTGAATGGAGAACAACTTGAATTGGACCCTGGCCAGACCCTGATTTACTATGTTGATGAAAAAGCCCCCGAATTCTCAATGCAGGGGCTCACGGCCGGCATCATTGCTGTTATTGTGGTGGTGGCATTAGCGATCATCGCGGGGGTAGTTGTGCTGGTAGGTACAGACGGGTCAGGGCTCTGAAGGATGTGTTCTTAAAGTTGATCACTAAGAACTATATCCATTCTTGCTGGCTGGTGGTGGCACACACCTTTAATCTCAGCACTCATTCGGGAGGCAGGGGTAGGTGGATCTCTGCATCTGAAGCAGCCTAGTCTATAGAGGGAGTTCCATCTCGCAGAAGACAAACAAAGGACTATCCAAGTTTGAAAAGTTAGTGAAGGACTCTTGTGCTTCTGCCTCCTTTTTTTCAAAAATAGCCACCTTCTAAAGCCAGAAAGGAATAGTCATGGGAAAACCGCTTGCAGCTGAACCCCTCACAGCCTGGTTCCATTGCCTTCAAGCAGAATAGCCTTGGGTCCTCTGCAAGGAATTCAGCGGTTCTGCCGGAACACAGTAGCATAGAAGACTCCCAAAATGTTCACTGAGCTGGGCAACACATCCCTTGTTTCTGTTTTTGGTGGGGCTGGGGAGCTGAGCGCAGGCTGCAAGCATTCGAGGCTATAATGAGCTATGCCTGCCCCCAAAACAACACAAAGCTTAGCAGGAAAAGAATCAGAAGTCGTACATGTAGCAATGATTCTACACAAGTAGCAAATTTGCTCTGGGTACAACGGCAAAAGCCCATAATCCCAGCACTGGGAAGTTAAGGCTAGAGTATTAGGGATCTAAAGAAGTGACCTTTATTCCAGGGCCTTAAGGGTGATTGGCATCGGGTGGTCTCATCAGTATATCAGAATTCAGAAGTAGATTTGATAGGGGTAGGATAACGTATTTCTGTATTCATGCCCTTGAGAACCCGAGGCAAGAGGATCAAGACTTTAAGGCCTGGGCCTGGAGAGATGGCTCAGTGCTTAAGTGCCCTTGTTGCAGGCGGAGGGGGGGGGGGGCTGGAGGGGGCTGGAGAGATAGCGCAATGGTTAGGAACACAGGCTGCTCTTCCAGAGGTCCTGGGTTCAATTCCCAGCACCCACATGGTGGCTCACAACCATCTGTAATGAGATCTGGCAGCCTCTTCTGACATGTAGGTATATATGCAGGAAGAACACTGTATATGCAATAACTAAATGTTAAAAAAGAAAAAAAAGAGCACTTGTTGCTCTTGGAGATGACCTGGATTTGGTTCCCAGAGCCCACATGGGAGTTTACAACCATCTGTAACTCAGTCCCCAGGGTTCTGGCTGCTCCTGGCCTTCTTAGGCACCAGGCACACATGTAAGATAAGATCTGAAGGTGCACGGTAACTTGATTTTTCAGTTCAGTATTGTTACCTCACTTGGTTCCCATCTGATAGAAAACAAACGCTGAATTCCTATTTTAGCCCTATGGGGGTTGTCTATGTTACCCATGTGTATGGACAGGCACGTGAGGGCTTGGGAATATAAAAAGTAGGACAATGAATGCACATGTGTTCAAACTTGAATGCAGATGGATTATTGAGTAGAATGGAAGAAGATAACGTCAAAAGAAATTAGTATAAGGGATGATGATATTTTGTCGTCAAAGAAAACATGTAATGCAGGGAACTTAAAAATCCAGAAAGGGGCCGGGCGTTGGTGGCACACGCCTTTAATCCCAGCACTCGGGAGGCAGAGGCAGGCGGATCTCTGTGAGTTTGAGGCCAGCCTGGTCTACAAAGTGAGTTCCAGGACAGTCTCCAAAGCCACAGAGAAACCCTGTCTCGAAAAACAAAAAACAAAAATCCAGAAAGGGCTATATTAATACATAAATTCAGCTTTGTTTTTGTGGTACTGGGAATTAGATTTTAAGGCCTCATGTGGCAGGTAAGCTCTGTCTCAGCATCCCCAACTATCTTGGTTACTTTTCTATGGGTTTGACAAAACACCAATGCAAACTTATAAAAAGAAAGAGTTTACTGGGGACTCCTGCTCAGATCTGGAGAGTTAATGTCCATGACCTGATACTTCCTAACCAGACAGTTGCATCAACTTTGGACCAAGCACTCACGTACATGAGCCTATCTGTGGGGGCCTTTCTCATTTAAACTATTGCAGCCTCCCAAGCCCTGGAATTACAAATGTGAGCGAAAACACACCTGGCCGTGTGTGTGTGTGTGTGTGTGTGTGTGTGTGTGTGTGTGTGTGTGTGTGTGTGTGTGTGTGTGTGTTCCCATCCTTACCCCACAGGAGTCTACACAAACTGGTATTGAATTCCTGGGTTCAACTGGTCATCCTATCACACTTTGCTGGGACTATTGGAATGTGCCTCTATGCCCAACACAAATTAAGCATTTTAACATTTTGGGCTGGGCTTAGTGGCTCACACCTGTAATTCTGATCTTCAGGAGGCTGAGGTAGGAGGATTGAGAGTAAAGTTGGCTTAGGCATCTACCAAAATAAAAAGAAAATTCACATTTTCATGGCAAAGATATTACAAAAAAAAAAAAAAAAGAAGTAGCTGGGCATGGTGGCACACACCTTTAATCCTGGCACTCTGGAGACAGAAGCAGGCGGATCTCTCTGAGTTCCAGGATATCCTAGTCTTCATGGTGAGATCTGGAACATCCAGGGCTGTCTACACAAAGAATCCATGTCTTGAGAAACCTCCCAAAAAACCAAAACCAACTTTATGGGGCTGGAGGGGTGGCTCAGTAGTTATTAAGAACACTAGCTGGTCTTCCAGAGGTCTTTGAGTTCAATTCCCAGCAACTACATTATGGCTCACAACCATCTGGAATGAGATCTGGTACCCTCATGTGCATACAAAATGAATAAGTAAATCTTTAAAAAACAAAATAATAATTCCCTCCCTTTAATTGAAGATTGCTAATAGGGATAGATGGTTCCTAGAAGAGGAGCTTCAGTTGGCAAAAAAGCACACGGAACAGACAGAAATTTGTCACACATAAACCAAACTTCAATAAAGAAGTTTGACTGAGTCTGGTGGCACATATGGTTTCAATCCCTGCGCTTGGAGCCTGGTCTCAACAGTGTGTTCCAGGCCAGCCAAAGCTACTTCATGAGACCCTCTTTCAGAAGAACCAACTAGCCAACCAGAACCCAGGAAGGGCATTCAGGGTTATGTATCCATGTTACCTATAATAATCTAGGAAGCAGTCTGAGTGTTTACTGTCTGGAGAATGAATGGGTAAATGCATATATAGGGTATTTTATCTGTGTTCAGCTAAAAGCTTTTATAAAACTCCAGAAAGGTGCTTACGGTGTTGATATAGCCATTCAAAGAATTGGTACTGCTTGACCAGTTTTTAGTCTCCGCCCCAAATTTGTACACGTGTGCTTACATGGGTTCAAAGCACATATGTTCACTTGGGCCACTTTTGTTTGAGTAGTAGCTTCTAGAACTAACTTTTCATTTTCTCTCCAGGTTATTTCTACGAGGAAGAAATCAGCAAAGTATGAGAAGGCTGAGGTGAGTGGATTCTGGGCGATGCTGAATGTCTTACTTCCGGAAATCACTGCCCCTTCCTAGACACTGACAAAGCCCCATAACGCCCACGTCCTTCACACTGTCTTAGGGACAGTCTCAGGAGGAGCGCTTACCTAGTTTCGAGTCTCATGACAGACCACTCCATACCCCTGTCTGCTTCTGAGAACAAGGGTATGGAAACCAGAGGCTTTAGTTTTAACGGATCTGGAGTCTTGTGGAGGCATATTCTAGTGGTCCTGTGTTGGAGACGCTCCGTGTGACTGTTGATTTCCTGTGTCTCCACCGGTGTCTCTATCGCCGAAGCTGGGCTTGCTGATTACTAGGGAGGCAGAGGTCATCCTGGTCTACAGAATGAGTTTCAGGACAACAAGGGCTATACAGAGAAGTGAGAATCCTCGTCTTGAAAAACCTGAGAAAGATGAAAAGTCATTCAAGATGAACTTAACTTTGTAAATCTGTTAGATGCTATCTAGTCACAGATGATGAGGAGGAGGAAATTTTTGTCTTTGAACTCTGTGGATATTGTGTGTGTGCACACGCTTGCTCCTGTGTGTGTGTGTGTGTGTGTTCCCTCACCAATTCTGGCATGCCCATCGATTTGTAGTCATGTGCCACTTACTAAGACAATAACAAAGAAAAGAGGTGTGTGGGGCGGGCTGTTTCCCAATGATAATTTCAGTACGTGGGAAGCTGAGCTAGGCGTATTCACTGGGAGATGAAGCCAGGCGTGAATGTCACTGTGAGTTTGGGTCACAAGTGACAGGTTAGGCTGAAGGAACTAATAAGATTTGGATTTGACCAGCCGGGCGTTGGTGGTGCACGCCTTTAATCCCAGCACTCGGGAGGCAGAGGCAGGCGGATTTCTGTGAGTTCGAGGCCAGCCTGGTCTACAGAGTGAGTTCCAGGACAGGCTCCAAAACAATACAGTGAAACCCTGTCTCGAAAAACCAAAAAAAAAAAAAAAAAAAATTTGGATTTGACCACTTAATCAGCTAATCAAGAGCTAGAACTTCTTTATATCTTCATGCTTCCTTATCTGCAAAATGGAAAGTGCAAACCTGTCCCTAAGGATTTAACAGAGGACCCTGTCATGTGCTGGCCCTGTGATTATCTCATGTGAGACATTTACCAAGGTGGAGATCAACTTCATTGTCTCCGTCAGCCTAGAACTAAGGCTTATGGTCGGGGAGGCCACTTGACTCTGTATTTAGTCTCTTGTAAAGATTGCATCAGCTATGGTGGCTAACGCTTGAGGAAGCTGAGGCAGGTGAATCACCTTGAGTTGAAGGCCAGTCTTATCTAAATAGTAAGTCCAGGTCAGCCAGGGCTACCTAGTGAGACTTTGTCTTAAAACTAAAAAAAATTAAAAAAGAATGGGCAGTGGAATCCCATGCCTTTAATCCCAGCACTCTGGAGGCAGAGGCAGGTGGATCTCTGTGAGTTGGAGGCCAGTATGGTCTACAGAGTGAGTGCCAGGACAGCCAGAGCTGTTACACAGAGAAACCCTGTCTCAACAGTGTGCCCCCCTCCCCCACCCAAAAAAACCCCTATAGGGCCGGCAAGATGGCTCAGTAGGTAAGGAGCTTGCTGCTCAGACCTGTTGGCCTGAGTTTAATCACCAGAGTTCATGTAAAGGTGAAAGGAGAGGACCATTCCTGCAAGTTGTCCTCAGACTTCCACATGCAAATCATGGCATGTGTGCCCGTGAGCATACACACAGAATAATAGTTCTAAAAACTAAAATTATTTATTTGTGTAGAGACATATCCCTGGCTGTCCTTGAACTCACTCATAGACCAGGCTGATTTTTTTTAAAGATGAAAGATTGATGTTAGATAGTGAACTGTAGAAGTTATATATTTAATTGAGAGTCTTAATCTATGAAAAAAAATCTACCTTCATTGTGGCCATCTTGTTATAGAAAAAAGCCTGGCTGGGGATAGTGGGGCACACCTTCAATCCTAGCACTCAGGAGGCAGGTAGATCTTTGTGAGTTTGAGGCCAGCATAGTCTACAGAGTGAGTTACAGGACAGCTAGAGCTGTTACACAGGGAAACCTTGTCTTCAAAAACCAAAAACAAACCCAAAAAAGCAACTTTTCTGAGTCCGGTGTGATAGCACACACCTTAACCCCAGCACTCACGAGGCAGAGGCAGGTGGATCTCTTTGAGTTCCAGGACAGCCAGGGCGACACAGGGAAGCCCTGCCTTGAGGAAAAAAACAAAGAAAACCCTTTTCTGAACGAACGAAGGCTTGAAAGCTACTTACACGGCCTTGTGTGTTCTTCCCTTCCTGTTGCAGATAAAGGAGATGGGTGAGATACACAGAGAGCTCAATGCCTAGCCGCTCTGCTTTCTGAGGATGGAACCACCAGAAGGGGAGTTGGCAAAGGAACTCAGATTGCAAACCTGTGAGCATGGGACAAGATGAAGACTGGAAGGGTTACTGTTTTGTTAGTTAACATCCCAAATTTGTAATTGTGAAGTATGTACTCATAAATATAAGCAGCATTACCAATCCTCAAATTAGACAAATGTCTTACATGTGCAGGTCCGGTGTGGAACTCAGAACTTAGCCTGCATCGTTAATAATTTATGCTGAATACCGAAGTGTGTGTGTCACAAACATCCCCCAGTAGAATATGGTGACTAGTCTCATTTTCTGATTTAAAGCTGCCTTTCTGTATACCTGAGTCTTGTACATAAAACTTTTTTTTAATGAAATAAAACATTTTTAAACCGAGTTTTCTTGAGTTTGCATATGCATGTATGAGATCATAAATGTTTAAGTGGTCTGGTAACGGCCAAGTGGTACAAACTTGTGATTCTTGCTCTTGGGAGGCAGATGCTAGGAGATTGGAGTTTGCAGGGTCAGGGTATCCTCTGCTAGAGTTCCAGGCTACACAGCCAGACCCAGACCATCAATAACATATTCCCAGAGATGAGGTATTAGGTAGGTGGGGTGCCGGGGCATTCAGTGGTGGTATGTGCTTCAGCATCCTGGAGGCCCTGGGTTCAATCTGCATTATTAGGAAACATGCTACAGTTTTATTACAAGCTAGATCTTTTTGTGAGTGCTTACACATAGGATGTGTAACTACCTACATGTGGAACTTCACAGGGAAACAACCCTAATGTGAACGTGTGCACACAGAAAGTGGGCTGGGCTGCAGCGGTGATCAAGTAACCACTGCTTACCCGTGATGTGATGTGGGCAGCCGCCTCAGGTCCCTGCCACCGTGTCGGACTTGAGCCAACGTGAACCTTCTCCTCTACAAGTTGGCTTTGCCCTTGGAGAAGGTGCTAGAGAATTCACACATACTGCAGGGGTCAGGTGACTGAGCAGGCCCAGGAGTCTATCAGAAGTAGGGAACAACCCTTTTCCCTTGTCCGGCCTCTCTAGTGCCCTCTGCTGGTACAGCTTCATGTTCACTTGTACAAACCTGCCCAAAAGGGTGAATTTGGAGCTGGTACTTTAACCCACTGCTTTTTATTGTGAAGCGACTGGTAAACATGAACCTATGCATGCCAGTACATCCTCTCCAAGGCCTACCATGGTCATATTTGCCCCATCCCCCACCCAGTATGTTGTCTATACATTATTTTCAGTGTCTCCTTCTTATTTTCCGCTCTTACCAATTCTGAAATACTGTCATGGTGGAAGTCCCACCCCAGCCCCCTCCTCTATCTCCCTCCAAACCCTGCTACGTCTCAGAAAGCCTGCCAAATGGTGACCCCTTCCCCAGAGATGCTCAAGACCACTCCCACAGGGTGTTTAAATTGCCCCCCCAAAATAGGTTTCCGGTCTCTTTCTCATCTCCTCTCTGGGGGGCTGGAAGGCCATCTGGGAGCGTTGTATCCATTAAACATGGGCTTTTGCTAATTCGGTTTGATTTGGCCTGATTTGGATTGCTGCATCCTCACAGAGGCTTATCTGGGTGTAGAAATTTTTCACTAACTTTTCCAGGATGTGTTTCTCCTGTCATGTTTCTCCTGCTGGAGGATTCTGTCCAACTCCTTGACTTAGCTGCCTGCCATCTAAGCCTCGATAGCTGGTGAACAGCCTCCATTTCTCACCTACATACGGAGTTCCAAACTGTTTCAGATGACTAACTCAGGGATCTCATTGCCTTCCTGTGTGTGTTAGCCAGGTGCTCCACCCCTGACCTGTATATATCCCTGACCTATATCCCTGGCCTGTTTCTTCCAACCATTTAATGGCAAGCGGGGCCTGGTGGCATAGACTAGTAGCATTTAGCCTTTAGGACAGAGAAACAAGATTATCCCTATGAAGTTACAGCCCCTTTGGTATACCCAGATGGCTGGCCCTCAGGAAATTGTATAGTGACAGAACAAAGTTATAAATCAAGGCATTTTCCCAATGCATTGAATGGTTAAGCATCAGTGTTACAGTTACACGGAAGGGGTGGTGGGTGGGGTACCTTTAAGAGGCCTTAGATCTTATGTGATGACATTTTTCATCTGAGTTAGTTAAGGGATCTGTGCATTTTACAAAGACTTTACCTGATAGCCACAAGGCTGTTAAGGTAAACACAGAGGTGAGCATTAGACAGCTTTTTCAGGGACTATAATTAGCCCAAGATAATTCGGCTCCGACCTTGAAACATTTCAGTTCTCCACAATCGCTTATGCCTTAGTCCACTAATTAGCCCTGTAGAGTATTTATAACACTGTAGGTTTTGTTCTCTCTCTCTAAGCGCTAGTTTACAGTCGCATGTAGCTTAGCCTGGCCTCCAACGGTGTTGCCAAGGATGACACGGAGCTGAACTTTTCACCAGCCCCACCCTGGATTTTAGTTCCTCCGGCTCCCATCTCCTCAGAACTGGGGTTTCAGGTACGTGCCACCATGCTTGTTTCCAAACTAGATTTTTTTTCTTTAAATAAAATTTAAAAAAAAATTATTGTGTGTGCGCTGTCAGTGTGAGTGCAGGTGTCTGCGGCTGACACCTCCCCCTCAAGAATCTGGAGTTACAGGTCATGGTGAACTGCGTGGGTGCAGTCAGCTGTAGAAACACTATGAGGGTAAGAAACTGCTGAGCAATCTCTCCAGTCCACAAAGTATCCTTTTTGTTTGTAAGTCAGGCTTTCCCTCTGTTTGTCCTGGAACTCGCGCTGTAGACCAGGCTGGCCTCGAACTCAAAGAGATCCGCCTGCCTCTGCCTCCCGAGTGCTGGGATCAAAGGCATGAGCCACCTCACCTGGCTTCCAAAGTGTTTTTTTTTTTGAATAAATTAGTCCACGGATGGATGAAAAGAGGAGCTGAGTGAGTGGGAGGCCGTGGAGATTAACTCTGAAACCTTAGGGCAGGCAGTTTGCTTAAAAGGGTTAGGGACAGGGAGGGTCAGCCACACGTTCAAGACTGGGTAGAGAAAGCAGGGTAGTCGCCCTTGGTTTACAAGTTCTGTGTGTCTCCCTCCCCCGTTTCCGGTCACTCGAGAGCCCCGCCCACCCGTGTCACACCCACCCACCTGGGCCCCAGGCTGAGCGCCCTGAAAGCATAGCCGCCGGAGGTGTTTTAAGGATGCGCGCTTGCGGGTCGGCCCGCTCCCAAATCTAGCGCGCATGCGCAGTAGCTAGAGGCCGAGAGACCGCGGGAAGCCCGGGTCTCATTCGCTTCTGATTGGCTACCGTAGTAAGAGTCCCACCCGCCGCGCGCAGCGCTGCATGCTGATTGGGCGATCCCCGCCGCGACCGTGCGCGCGGCCTAGCGGCGAAAGGGGGGTGGCGGGAATCGAGCCGGCGGGCGCAGGGTCGCGCCGTGTCCTCAGGGGCTTGTGTGGAGCGGCTCAGAAATGGCGGTGCAGCCTAAGGAGACGCTGCAGTTGGAGGGCGCCGCCGAGGCGGCCTTCGTGCGCTTCTTCGAGGGCATGCCGGAGAAGCCGAGCACCACGGTGCGCCTCTTCGACCGCGGCGACTTCTACACGGCGCACGGCGAGGACGCGCTGCTGGCGGCCCGCGAGGTGTTCAAGACCCAGGGCGTGATCAAGTACCTGGGGCCGGCAGGTGAGGGCAGCCGCGGCCACAGTACCGGCTCGGGGCGGGGGAGCCCGGCGAGCTGTCTTGCAGCGCCGAGGCCCGGGGCCGGAAACCCGCGCGCAGCCTGCAGCCGGCGGGACGGCGAGCGCTCGAGAGGTGGCTCCGGATGGCGCGCGTTTAGTGCGTGGTTCCCATCCGTCCTCCCACGGCGGGGTGGGCTTGGCTAGGCCCGGACGAGCTCGTGCTCAAACACCCCCTAGTCAGGCTGTGCACGAACTCCCGACCCCTCGTGTTTCGGGCGTCCAGAGTTGGTAGGATTGAAGTCGCGCGTCTTCGTGCTTAGATCCGCGTCTCTCCTCTCATCGCAGTCAGCATCGTAGGAGTGAGGCGTGGCTGGGCGCCTTGGGAGACTCCTTTAGGTTACCCTCATTTTGCCAGCGTGGCTTATTATTTTTACCGTCCCCCTTGAGACCCTGCGGTGGACCATCGTTGAAGGGGGTAGTGTGGCTAAGTGGTCAGGACAGGGGCTCCGTCTTGGAATTGAACTACCCAGATTTCAGTTGCAGCCCCCAACCCCCCACTGTTTGCTGTGTGCGGTTGGGCTCGTTGGAAAGCTGTGCTTAGCATTCATTGTAGTCTGCCACCTGGCTCTGCCACCGAGCATCAAGTGTCCTAAAAGGCTGCAGACCTTACTTAGAGCCTAGGCAGATAATCTAACAGCTCCCCTCCCCCCCCATTGCCTTTTCTTTTAATTATAATGAAAGAGCATTCTAGAACACTTTGGAATTGAGTTCTAATTCTTATGCAGTCTTAGGCAAACGATGTTACAGACAAAAGATAACCGCCTTATCTACTACTTGACCAGTGCTGGGTGTGTAGACACAGACACACACACACACACACACACACACACACACACACACGAAATCCTGTGTCCATTATTAGTTACTCATTTCCCCCAGTTTTCCCAGCCCTTGCCACTAGTTTATTGTTTGTGTCTAGATGTGTATATTCAGGGATGTAACGTCTAAAGTCATATTTTGTCTTTGTTGCAAGGCTTGTCTGTGTTACCAATATTTCATTTCTTTTGGTTGCTAAGTAATCGTGTGGCTCTCTCACGTTTTATTTGTTCATGGGAATTTGTTTTGTTTTGGTTTCTTGAGTCTCACTATTTATCCTTGGCTGACCTGGAACCCCGTGGGTTTACCAGGCTGTCTGTGAGTGATCTGCCTCCCAGAGTGCTGGGACTAGAGGATTTCACTCCACTGAACTTGTTCCTTGAATCTACACTGCTATTTGCCTTTGTGCCCAGTCTTCCCAGCAATGCAGTGACAAGCAGGCTCTCTGTATCTCTCTGGCCCCTCCCGTGGCCTCAGACAGGTTCCTCTGGAGCCTGCACCTGGCATCTGTTCACTGACATTTTGCGTCGTTGTCATCATCCACGACTATAAAGGCCTGTCTGTGCTTAGGGAGAGCCTCCTACCCCAGCCTCTGAAGGTCACGCGCTGGAATCCACCATCACAATACCTGTTTAACCCATTTAACCCGTTTCTTTATATCTCGTTACCTGGTGCACTGGAATGCAAGTGGGGATTATTCCCAAGAGAATCTTTTGTAGTACGAATTTGGGTATATTCCTTCTGGGAAGAGCATGGGCAGCTTTCGGTTCTAATCATTGTTTCACGTAGAAAAATCAACCCTGCTCCCTACAGAGGTTGGCTCTTGAAAGTAGAATATACTCAGACAAGTCCTTCCGATGTTTGTCCGCAGGTGGGCACTGCCAGTTTAGTCTGTCACACGTCCTCCACCTTCCAGAGAAACGGCATCTTCAGTGGACAACCGGATAGCTTTTTGATACAGGAAGGCCTCTGCCTGCAACCCAGCACCTTGCCTGGGCAGTCTGTGTCTCTGTGTAGCTAGGGCTAGAAGAGGGGGATCACCCCATTTACCCCTTCACTGCCTTTATCAGAGATCAGCACACTTAGCAATGAGTTCCCGTGAGTGAAATATCAGGCAACATTTCCCTGGGTGCTAGCTAGTGACAGGTAGATGCCAAATGCTGAGCACAGCAGTTAGGCATGAGAGCGGAGAAGCTGCGCCTGGTGGCACACACCTTCAATCCCAGCATGGGGACAGGCGGATCTCTATGAGATCAAGGCCAGCGTGGTCTATACAGAGTTCTAGGACAGCCAGGGATAAAGAAAGAAACCCTGCCTCAAAAAACAAAACAGTAACAACAAAAACATTAACTACAAAAAACAAAACATACCGGGTGTTGGTGGTGCACGTCTCTATTCCCAGCACTCAGGAGGCAGAGGCAGGCGGATCTCTGTGAGTTCAAGGCCAGCCTGGTCTACAGAGTGAGCTCCAGGACAGCCTCTAAAGCCACAGAGAAACACTGTCTTGAAAACAGAAGCAAAACAAACAAAATTACATCTATTGGTTTATTTTGTGTGCTATGTGTATGGGCATACACAGTGAGATAGGTGTGCAGGAATTGGGTCTTTTCCTTCCACCACCAGGGTACCGGGGACTGAAAGATCACCTTGGTGGCAAGTGCCTTTAGCTCACTGAGTTACCCCGATAGCCCCATGTTTATTTGTTGTGAGACAGTACCTTGCTGTTTAGTCCAGGCTGCCCTCAAACTTCTACTCTGAAATGATCTCCCCCTCAGACTTCCAAGTAGCTGGACCTGTAGCTGTACTCCACTGTGCCCAGCTAGTAGTGTTTGTTGGTTCCTTTAATGTTTGTTGTGGAGTGTTTGAACATGTCTTACCTCAGACCCTCATCTTTAACATCTTAATTCTATTCATTTATTGTTTATCTTAGGGGCAAAGACACTGCAGAGTGTTGTGCTTAGTAAAATGAATTTCGAGTCTTTTGTAAAAGATCTTCTTCTGGTTCGTCAGTATAGAGTTGAAGTTTATAAGAATAAAGCTGGAAATAAGGCGTCCAAGGAGAATGACTGGTATTTGGCATATAAGGTAATTCCGTTTCTTTTGAGTGTTTGTTTTAGCAAGTTAAAAAAATTAGGATGCAAATGTTTTACTATATTAACTAGGTTGTGATAGCAAAATGCTTTGGAAATTTTTGATATAGTGGGCTTGATTTTTTTTTGAGACAGGGTTTCTCTGTGTAACAGCCCTGCCTGTCCTGGGACTCAACTCTGCAGACCAGGCTGGCCTGGAACTCACAGAGATCCGACTGCCTCCCGAGTGCTGGGATCGAAGGAGTGCGCCACCACCGCCCAGCCTATTGTTGGTTGGTTTTTAAAAGTTACAGTTTAAATATAAATTTTTTTTTTTTTGGTTTTACGAGACAAGGTTTCTCTGTATTGTTTTGGAGGCTGTCGGTCCAGCCTGGCCTCAAACTCACAGAGATCCGCCTGCCTCTGCCTCCCGAGTGCTGGGATTAAAGGCATGTGCCACCACCGCCTGACCAGTTTAAATATAATTTAAAGGTCAGTAGTTTTTATAATACTTTCTTTCTGAATGCTGAGCCTTGTCTCTCCCTGTTCCTAAAATGAAACATAACTGTGGATGATAATCTGAGCATACATATTCCTAACAAAGGATTGGTTTTACTTTTTTTTTATTAAAAAAATAATTTTTATGTTAGGTCTGTCTGTCTGTGCACCACTTTCGTACCTGTTGCCAGAGGAGGCCAGGAGAGGGCATTGGATACCTTGGGACTGGAGTCAGAACTGAGACCTAGTTAGGCATGCTAAACAGCCAGTGTTCTTTGAAACCTCGGAGACGTCTTCCCAGCCTCCAGTTCTTTGTTTTTTTTGTTTTGGAGTCAAGTCACTGTGTAGCCCAGGCTGGCCTAGGACTCGTGGTGATTCTTGAAAAGTGCCTAACTCAGTCTCCCGAGTTCAGGTATTATTTTTATTTCCCTAGAAACAAGACCAGTTTGTTGTCAAACTTCTGGCCATGCTGCCTGTTCCCTCTGTGCTGACGTAATTATGAGCATGCTCTGCCGCACCTGGCTTCAACTTTACTATTTTTGAGATATGTCAGTTTTTATTGTCCTTTACCTCTCTTATAAATACTCCATGTGTGTCTTTGCAAGTACATCTCTCATTACATGTGTAGGTTCAAAGGAGCCTGGAATGTTCTTTTTGTGGGTTTTTCTTTTTGTTTGTTTTTTTTTGGGGGGGGGACAGCCTCTTTTTATACCCCAGGCTGGCCTTGAGTTAAGCTCTGTCACTCTGCTGTCTCAGTCTCTGGTGTGCTGGGAAGTTTGAAAAATCACTTTTGGCAGAGTAAGTTTTAGATGTGCCTAAGTGTTACAAAAGCAACAGGAGCCAGGCGTGGTGACATGTGTCTAAGGTCGTTATTCTTAGGCCAGGCTAAACTTCAAGGGAAGCCCATCTGGGTAGAAAACCTCACCTGTAGCTGATCCTGGTGGTGCACACCTTTGATCCCAGCACTCTGAATGCAGAGACGCTAATGGATCTCTATGAGTTGGAGGCCAGCCTGCCCTGCAAAGCAAGTTCCAGAGAAACCCTGCCTTGCAAAACCACACACACACACACTCACACACTTTCTCTCTCTCTCTCTGAAGATACACTGAAGAGCATGTAAGGAAATGTAAAATTCATCAAGTTTAAAAAATGTTTTCACTAGCAAAAATTTTAAATGTCTTAAACATTGCCTTTACTTTTGCTTAGGCTTCTCCCGGCAACCTTTCTCAGTTTGAAGACATCCTGTTTGGTAACAATGACATGTCGGATTCCGTTGGCACTGTGGGTGTTAAAATGTCCATGGTTGATGGTCAGAGACACGTTGGAGTTGGGTATGTTGATTCCATCCAGAGAAAGCTGGGCTTGTGCGAGTTCCCGGATAACGACCAGTTCTCCAACCTGGAGGCCCTTCTGATTCAGATTGGACCAAAGGAGTGTGTTTTACCAGGAGGAGAGACTGCCGGAGACATGGGAAAGTTGAGGCAGGTAAGGACTCCAGTCTAGGGCAGTCCTTCATACCCCTTCCCCGTTCACTGACTCTGAGACCTAGATGCTAGGTCATTAAGTTATGATTCTAGCTGATGTCACCTCATTTGCGGGGGAAGAAACAGTTTAAATTCTAATGGCAATAATGTTTATTAGAGGACCATCTTGATATTTAACTTTGAAAGGGGAGTCCTTAATGTCATCAGGACTAGTGTTTGGATAAGACTTACTCTGCCATTGACCTTTAACCCCCTCTCCTTTTCTGTCTTCACTCCAAGAGCATTATTATACAGTAAATATTACTGTACTAAATTAGCATGGTTTAATAAATAAGAGTATAGTTATTTAGGATATATTTAAAAGCATATTTCTGGGGATCTTGGCCAGGAACATGCTACGGTTAGGTAGCACTAGCACTGAGCTGTATCAATCCAGACCTAGAATTTTATTAATTAAAAAAATTTTGGGGGGGGCTGGAGAGATGGCTCAGAGGTTAAGAGCACTGACTGCTCTTCCAGGGGTCCTGAGTTCAATTCCCAGCAACCACATGGTGGCTCACAATCATCTGCAATTCAATCTGTCTGGCATGTAGGCAGAACACTGTATATGTAATAAATAAATAAATTTTTCCAAAAATTTTTTTAGGATGTATTTATTAGTAGGGCATTGGTGGTGCACGCCTTTAATTCCAGCACTTGGGAGGCAGAGAGGTAGGCAGATCTCTGTGAGTTTGAGGCCAGCCTGGTCTACAGAGTGAGTTCCAGGACAGCCTCCAAAACAATACAGAGAAACCCTGTCTCGAAAAACCAAAAAAAAAAAAAAAGTATTTATTTATTATGTATACAGTGTTCTGCATGCAGGTCAGAAGAGGGCACCAGATCTCATTACAGATGGGTGTGAGCAACCACGTTGTTGCTTGGAATTGAACTCAGGACCTCTGGAAGAACAGCCAGTGCTCCCAACCATTTGTCCAGCCCCAATTTTAAGATTTTTTTTTTTTGGTTTTTTTCGAGACAGGGTTTCTCTGTGGCTTTGGAGGCTGTCCTGGAACTCGCTCGGTAGACCAGGCTGGTCTCGAACTCACAGTGATCCGCCTGCCTCTGCCTCCCGAGTCCCAATTTTAAGATTTTTGATTCATGGTTTTACTTAATAGTCCACATTAGCCTAGAACTCAGTCATCCTGCCTCAGCATCCTGGGTTCTGGGATTACAGGTGAAGGCTACCACATATGCTTTCTGATTATTTTATTTAACTTGTATCAAAGTTTGTGGTGTGTGTGTGTGTGGTGTACTATTATTATTTTAGATTTGCTTAGGATAGTGTCTCATGTAGCCAAACCTAGCATTGAACTTGGAAGAAAAAATTATGTTTTTGTTTTTTGAGACAGGGTGTCTTAGGGTTTCTATTGCTGTGAAGAGACACTGACCATGGTAACCATGGCAACTCTTTTTTTTTTAAAAGAATTATTTATTTATATACAGTGTTCTGCTTGCTTGTATGCCTGAAGGCAGAAGAGGGCACCAGATCTCTTTATAGATGGTTGTGAGCCTCCATATGGTTGCTGGGAATTGAATTCAGGACCTCTGGAAGAACAGGCAGTGCTCCCAAACTCTGAGCCCCCTCTCCAGCCCCTGCCATGGCAACTCTTTTTTTCTTTTTTTTTTTTTTTTGGTTTTTCGAGACAGGGTTTCTCTGTGTTGTTTTGGAGGCTGTCCTGGAACTCGCTCTGTAGACCAGGCTGGCCTCGAACTCACAGAAATCCGCCTGCCTCTGCCTCCCAAGTGCTGGGATCAAAGGTGTGTGCCACCAACGCCCGGCCCTAGGAAAACATTTAATTGGGGCTGGGTTCAGAAATTTAGCCTATTATCATGGTGGGAATCATGGCAGCACACAGGCAGCCATGGTGCTGAAGAGGTAGCTGAGGGTTCTACACCTAGATTGGCAGGAAGACAGACATTGGGAGAGGCTTGAGTGTTTGAAACCCCAAAACCCACTTCCAGAGACACGCTTCTTCCAAAAAGGCCACACTTACAAATAGTTGCCATTCCATGGTGACCAAGCATTCAAACACAAGAGTCTGTGGGAGTCATTCCTATTCACACTGTCCGGGGTTTCATGTAGTCCTGGCTGTCCTGGAACTTGCTCTGTAGATCAGGCTGGCTTTGAACTCACAGAGATTTATGCCTGCCTCTGCCTCCCAAGTGCTGGAACCATGACCAGCTAAAAGTTCACGAGTGTTTGACCTGCATGTGTGTGTGTGCAGCATATGAGTGCCTGGTGCCCATGGAAGTTAGAAAGCATTGGATCTCTTGGAACTAGAGTTACACGTGGTTCTGAACCACCTGGTGGGTGCTGGAAATTAAACCTTGGGGAGAGCACCCAGTGCTGTTAACCACTGAGCCATTTCTCCAACCCTGGTAGGTATTTTTTAAGGGATGTTCTAGCTACTCATTGTATAGTCCAGCCTGCCTCCCAAGGGCTACCTTGCCCACCTGATAACACCCTTGCAATACTGAGCATTGGTAAGGTTTTCTGCATTGCAGGCAAGCTTTCTATTGCTGGGTTTATGTGTCCTCAGCATCTCTCTCAGAAAGGGTCTCACTCCGTTCTTCAGACTAGCCTCCACTACAGCTTCTTACTCTGTCTCAGCCTCTTTACTGCTGGGTTAAAGGCGTGTATCGCCACACCAAGCGAGGAACTTGTTTTGAAAGTTTATTTTCACATAACTTTAAAGTTGAATTAATAGTTCATAGTTTTTGCTTTTTTTTTTTTCTTCTTTTTTTAAATGAATGACTGAGTCTTTCTGTGTAGCCCTGGCTAGCCAGTGAAGACCAGGCAGGCATCTCCCTCTGCCTCCATAGTTGGTAGGTTTATAAGATGTTCCTAATGACTTGTACAGTAAACAAATTTGGTAAACTAATAGTCTTGTAAGCTGTCTTTACTTTCTGTTTGTTAGAATTTCTCTTTGCTCATTAATTTCCATGCAGTAATTTGAAATGTTTTCTATAAACAGGTAATTCAGAGAGGAGGGATTCTGATCACAGAAAGAAAGAGAGCCGACTTTTCCACTAAAGACATTTGTCAGGATCTCAACCGGTTATTAAAAGGCAAAAAAGGAGAACAGATGAATAGTGCTGTCTTACCTGAGATGGAGAATCAGGTACGTGGGTTACGAGTATGAACATAAATCATAACAGGGACATTTTAAAAGGCAAATTCACTTTTAAAAATTGCCTTAATTATGTGTGTGAGCACATGTATTGTTTTTAACAAATTCTCAATCAATGCATTTTACCAATGAACACTTGGGAGCCAGATGCTGGGGTGAAAATCTGCTAACTCAGAGAGGCGGAGAAAGCTCCCAACTGACCTTCCTCCTCAGCTGACTGATGTCCAAGAAGTCTCCTGCCTCCTATGCTGTTTCAACAAGACTCCTATCTTCCCCCTTACTCGCTATGTTTTTTTTTGGTTTTTCGAGACAGGGTTTCTCTGTGGCTTTGGAGGCTGTCCTGGAACTCACTTGGTAGTCCAGGCTGGTCTCGAACTCACAGAGCTCCGCCTGCCTCTGCCTCCCGAGTGCTGGGATTAAAGGCGTGCGCCACCACCGCCCGGCCGGTTTTATTTTTTAAATCATCTGATGTTCACTTCCTGTCAGCTGCTTCCTGGCTCAGCCTCTTGAGCTGTGGTTGACTTTATTTAATCCTGTTTACGATACTCAAGCAGAAAGCTCTTGGATTAAAGGTGTGTGTTAAGGCTAAGCCACACAACAATTAGAAAGAGGTTTTCCAGTAACTAACACAATCTTGGGTGTAGCATGAATTCTAATTGTTCTTAATAATAAAAACTCAGAGTCATATAGTGGGGTTAATGCTGAAGATCAGAGAAGAAAGTAGCCAGCCACTAGAGAATTCTTACCTCTGCCAATGCTCAGACCAAAGGGGCGATCCTGTCCTCAGACTGCTTCTGTCTCCACCAAACCTCAGACTGCACTGAGCTCCCGTCTCCTCCTGTCTTATATTCCTCTCTAGTGCTGGGACTAAAGGCGTGAGTTCTTGTTTCTCTTTTAGACTGCATCAGTTTCAGGTAGCTCAGGGTGGCCTTGAACTAACAGACCTCAGTCAGTCTGCCTCTGTCTCCTGAGTGCTAGGGTGAAGGGTGTGGCCTCTGGCTGACTAGTGTGGCTGTCTCTACACTCTTGCACTCTGTCTTCAGGCAAGCTTTGTTAGACCATGAACAAAGTGTCGGCACACTTGGGTTCACAGTGCAGTCGAATGTCCTGCAGCGTGTGCTTGTGTACACTCGTGCACACACCACAGCATGTAGGTGGAGGTCAGTGAGCAACTTTGAGGAGTACGATTTCTCCTGCCCTACAGACCCTGGGGTCAGATTCAGCTAGTCAGGCTTGGCAGCAAGTATTTTAACTGCTGAGTCATCTTGTTGGCCCATCCTGATGTCACATTTATCTTGAAATCTAAACTGTACATCAGTGATACTACTTATTTTATGTATAATAAAGTTTGTGGGAAAACTCAAGAAAATGACTAGAAAAAATTTTACACATAACTATATAGTCATTTAAAAATTTTTTATTTTATTTTATTTTTTGGTTTTTCGAGACAGTTTCTCTGTATTGTTTTGGAGGCTGTCCTGGAACTCTGTAGACCAGGCTGGCCTCAAACTCACAGAGATCCGCCTGCCTCTGCCTCCCAAGTGCTGGGATTAAAGGCGTGGGCTACCTACACCCGGCTTAAATTTTTATTTTTAATTTATATGTGTGTGTGGGGTGTTGTTCTGCCCTTGGAGGATAGAGACATGGGCTTCCCCTAGAGCTGGAGTTACAGGGGGATGTAAATGCTGGGAATTTAATTTGGGTCCTGGAAGAACAGTACAGGCTCTTAACTGCGGAGCTGTCTGTCTCTCCAGCCCCATATAGTCATATTTACATGGCTCACCTCTGTGGCTTTTATATATGGAAGGGATTTAGCATTGACTTGTGAGCCTGATATGTGAGCCTGTGATTCTAGCAGTTGGAAGCTGGATCAGAAGTTTGTAGCAAATTTGAGTGTCCAAGGACTAATGTCTTCAGGGTTGCGATCAGAATCCACCAAACAGCCCTGGGTCCATTCCTGAGTTGGAGAGTGTGGGTGAGGGAAGACTAGCTATGTTTGATCCTGAGTGGGGGAGTGTGGGTGAGGGAAGACTAGCTATCCAATGGTGTTATAGGAAAGACAGACATCTGATAATGGGGGAGGGCAGTCCAGTTAATACTGAAAAGTCCCCAGTTTATTGACTCATCATCTTTTTTTTTTTTTTTTTTTTGGTTTTTCGAGACAGGGTTTCTCTGTGGCTTTGGAGGCTGTCCTGGAACTAGCTCTTGTAGACCAGGGTGGCCTCAAACTCACTTGACTCATCATCTTAAGTAGCCATCCAAAGGCGGGGGCAATGGCAGAAGACATTTATTATCATGTATAAAGGGCGGATAGCAATTATTTTCCTTAATCCTAAAGAGACTCCTTTGCAGCAGGTGTTCAAGCCTCCAGGCACCCCACACCAGCACTTACAGGTCTGCCTAGCCTTCAGGGTGGGTGTAGGATTGCCCTGGCCCAAGGCTGTTGTTATTTAGATAGGAGCCATTCTCCACTGAGATCAGGGCATCCTGCAGCTATTTGCTGACATCTAAAAGACAATAGAAATTCTGGGCTCCAAAATATACAGCCTGCGTTAGAGGCTAGCCAGGTGCCATATGAGAGCCTGTTCCAAGAAAGAGAAGGGGAAAGAAGTTAGTAACTTGATCACTGTCACTTAATAGGGGACATAGCGTAGTGTTGTCTGTCTCAGCTCTGCTGTGGACCAGTTCTGGGATCTATAAATTCTCTAGCCTTTTTAAGACACAATTTAATGTTTTGTTAAATGAGGGTAAATATGTCTGTCTGCAGAATTGTTATTGGAGGTTTTTTTGTTTTGTTTTGGTTCTTTGGCTTTTTTGTTGTTGTTCTTTTGAGACAGGGTTTCTCGGTGTAGCCCTGGCAGTCTTGGAACTCACTCTGTAGCCCAGCCTGGCCTCACAGAGATATGTCTGCCTCTGTCTCCTGAGTGCTGGGTTTAAGCACTCAGCCCAGTTAAGAATTTCTTATGGTTAGGTGTTGCTTTCTTCTACAGTCCTAGTACTTCATAAGCTGGGGAAGGAGCATCACTGATCGCAACAAGCCTAGGCCTCAGAGTGTCCCTTAGTCTCATAACCAAAACAAAGAATGTTGATGTGTGCCTCCTGGTGACATGAGGGGAGAGTCTTTGGACAGCCTTGTATGTTAATTAGCTTGACACAGGAAGTTAGATTATTGTTATCACATAGGAAAAATAGGTGTATTAAAATAAATCAGAGTTTAAAATAAATCAGGGTTTCAGCCGGGCGTTGGTGGCACAAGCCTTTAATACCAACATTCCGAGGCAGAGGCAGGTAGATCTCTGTGAATTCCAGGACAGCCTCCAAAGCAAAACAAGAGAAACCCTGTCTCGAAAAACCAATATAAACAAACAAACAAACAAATAAATAAATAAATAAATAGATCAGGGTTTCATACAGGCTGCCCTTGACTTGGAGACATAGACAAGGTAGACTTTGAATTTTGATCTTGCCTTCTTCATAACCCGAGTCGTGAGTTTGTAGGTAGGGGCCATCATGTCTGGCCTGTTGGATACAGTTTATATATTATTATTTTGTGTATGTGATTGTTGACATGAGCATGGAATCGGAAGACACAGATAAATTCAGTTCATCAGCCTGTGCTCCAAGTGATAACACGTACCCAATAAAACATCTCACTGGCTCTCAAGGATATTTTAAATCAGTATCTGTCATTATTTGGTGTCTTGACTTTTTGCTGTTTTAATTTTTTATTGTGTATTAGTAACAGAGTATAGATAATTGAAACTGCTTAGTTCTTTATTATGTAATCTTACATGTCAAAAGGTCTGTATGATAATTTGTAACTGAAATTTACAACTTAATTGTTCTTCACTAGCGTCTATGACTCAGTATCATTAGTATTCTATGCCTCCTGCGGATGTGGATTTGTTGTTTTGAGACTTCCTTACTGTCTTCATGTCTTTAAGGGATTGTCCTGGTTATGACTTCTGGCAGTTGATTAGTTTGCTGCTGTTTGCTTGTTTATATAAATGATTTATAGGGCTGTATTTTTATGTCTTTTTTTCTATTGTCTAGAGATAGGGTTTCTTCTTTTATGTATACTACTGAAATATGGTGTGGTTTATTTATAAATGAGATAAAAATAACAATGCATTTTAGAAAGTGTAAGAGGCAGTCTGGTGGTGGTGGCAGAGGCCCACATTTATACCAGGTGCTCTTGAGGCATAGGTAGGCTAATCTCTTGAATTGGAGGCTAGCCCAGGACAGCCAGAACTACGCAGAGAAGTTGCAAAAAGGTAACATTAACAGGACTAAATACATGACCTTCCTTATTTCTTACAGATTAGAGATTTGGGGTTAAATTATATAAAGATAAAAAGATCAAGTTTTGCAACCTAAGAATTTGTACTTACTAAAACTTTATTAATACTTCAGTGAGCTATACGAAGACGATAAGGAGACACACATGTATGTTTATAAAATTGTGTGCCAGTCAGTTCAGATCCTCCAGAGGTGATTCCCACATGACCTCATTCATTTGTGAGGACACGGAGCAGTCCTTGTTTAGATACACCTTCTCTTATCCAGCGTGAGCCACTATTCACCTCTTTTTTTCTTCTTGGTTTTTCGAGACAGGGCTTCTCTGTGTTGCTTTGGGGCCTGTCCTGGTGCTCACTCTGTAGACCAGGCTGGCCTTGAACTGCCTCTGCCTCTCGTGCTGGGATTAAAAACGTGCGCCACCAACGCATGGCTCCACTCTTCATTGTTGATGGTTTTCTTCTGCGTGTGTGTCTGTTGTCTGCCTCTTAGACCATACGTTTACCTTCCTCACTGGTCCTTAAGGAGAGTTCCGTGGTGCCCCTCTTCCGTCATACCTGGGATCACATGAGCTTCCACAGCCTCCTTTTTTTTAACCTCTTACTGGACCAGAGCTTTGAATAAAAAGAAAATCAACTACAAATTCTGCTATTCCCCAGAAGAAAATCTGTTATAAAAGACAGTTTCAAAAAAAAAAAAAAAAAAAAGACAGTCTCTCAGCCGCATGCCTTTAATCCCAGCACTCGGGAGGCAGAGGCAGGCGGATCTCTGTGAGTTTGAGGCCGGGCTGGACCGACAGCCTCCAAAACAATGCAGAGAAACCCTGTCTCGTAAAACCAGGAAAAAAAAAAAAAAAGACAGTTTCTATGGGATTGATGCCAGCTGTCTTATACTTGTCCATTGGAGATGTAAACTATCTTCCTTCTGGTCCCTCATTCCAGGCGACTGGGTTTCTACCTTTTTGAGACAGGGTATCTCTGTGTATGTATCCTTGCCTGACCTGGAAGTCATAATGTAGTCTGGGCTGGCTTTGAACTCACAGTCCTCTTCTTTACCTCTCAAGTGCTGGAAATAAAGACGCACACTCTACCTTGTGGATTTCACTTTAAACATGCATATATGTGTATTAATTATTGTGTTTGAGCATGCGTGTATGGTTATTAGGGTGCCGAGCATGTATGTGGAGCTCAGGAGTTCTCTTTCTACTGTGTATTCTAGGGATCAAACTCAGATCATGAGATTTGGGGAGCAGCTGCTTTTACCCACTGAACCTTCTAACCAGCGTGAGAGACAAAGTTTCACTTTGTATTGTATATTTGCCCCAAATTTTCTATGTATTCCAGGCTGACCTCAAATTCTCCATTTTTCTGTCTTGGTCTTTCAAGTACTAGAAACCCAGGCGAATGCCTCTGTGCCCAGCTAGTCTTATTCTACTTTTGTTTTGCATTGCTAGTCTCTAGTCTTGGTGATGGAAGAGTCTTTTACTGTAAATTTATTTTTAGGTTGCAGTTTCATCATTATCTGCAGTAATCAAGTTTTTAGAACTCTTGTCAGATGATTCAAATTTTGGACAGTTTGAACTGACTACTTTTGACTTCAGCCAGTACATGAGATTGGACATGGCAGCAGTTAGAGCCCTCAACCTTTTCCAGGTAAAAAAAAAGCAACACGGGTTAAAAGTACTGATTTAGCTGGGTAGTGTCGCACAGTTCTAGGCCAGGCTAGTCTACAGAATGGGTTCCAGGACAGCCAGAACTACACAAAGAAACTCTGTCTTGCGGGGTGGGGGGTGGGAGGGGGAGTGGTGGTGGTGGTGAAAGGACTGAATAATTTAAAAGAAAGTTTCCTTTTACTTGAAGGAATTTGAATTTTGTAACATTGTAGTTAGACTATGTAAATAGTTTTAAATTGTTATATTTTATTTTTTCTAGTGAGACAGCATATGTAGACTTGTCCTACTCTTTTGGGTAATTTTGTGTTGTAACAGTGCTTTAAAGTTCTCTTTTGAATTTGTTTAAAAGCTGTGGTAATTATGAAGCACTTTAGCTGAGGGCAAAATGTGCATCTGGAAATATAGAGGTTTTACCTTGGAGAATTTTTTGTGGATTGTTAGGTGTTTATATTTGGAGAATAGTATTCATTATTCCCCCAATTCTATTTCATGGTCTTTGTTGATGAGTGTTTTTATTTTACTTTTTCATGTACTAGGGCTCTGTTGAAGACACCACTGGCTCGCAGTCTCTGGCTGCATTATTGAATAAATGCAAAACTGCTCAAGGACAAAGATTGGTTAACCAGTGGATTAAACAGCCTCTCATGGATAAGAACAGAATTGAAGAAAGGTACAGCATTGAGTGTGTGCTTTCCCTACCTTTGAGCAATTTGCTGTAACCTGCGGGACCGCAGGACAAGGGAGCCTTGCTTCTCCTGGCACCCCCAAGCAGGGGCAAAAGTGGGGTTTATGAGCACAAAAATCATGTACATTTGTTGCTAATTCACAATTACAGTTTCACCAATCAGAAGTTAAAGATTAGGGACTTTTTGTGTTTCCCATCATTGTTAATTGATATAATGCAAGCCTTTGAGTTCAACCAATCAGATTCATTTGTTAGGAACAGCCATTCTGTTATGCATCTTTGTATGTGCCAGGAGCTTAAACATCAGAAGAGGGTGTTGGGTCCCCAAAACAAGTTAGAAACAGTGTGAGCTGCTGCATGGGAACCGGAAATGGAAGCGTAGCGGTACTCTGGTCCACTCTGTCCCTTCTCCAGACCCCAGGAATGTTGCTTTTGAAAAACAAATGTTGGGCTGGTAAAAGGCTCAGTGGTTAAAGGCGGTTGCTTCCAAGCCTGGTGGCCTAGTTCATCTGAGGGACCCACAGGGTAGATTGCAAAAACTGACTCTTGAACTTTGTCCTCTGACCTCCATGTGTGTGCTATACATGTATAAGCACATGTACATACAGAGATAATGTAGTAATTAAAAAAAAGCCAGATGTTTATGATTAGTTTCCAAAGAGTCCTGTTGGAATTTTGGGGCTTAACTGGCTCTAAAAATATCTCATGTTCCAGTTAAATGTTTTTAATACAGTGTCTTAATTTTGTGCAGCTGAGAGATTGAATTTAGTATGACTGATAGGCATACTGTTAATGCCAGTAGTGACTTTGATATATCTGAAATTGTAGTTTTTAAAGTGGCATTGTCAAGGAAACAGAAGTCTTCCTTTTTTTTACGACATCTGTTATCTAGAAATGTAAACTGACACTATAATTTACTTCTGAAGTGGTTTACTGAGTAGGCTTATGAAACTAGCACTTTATTAGGCTTTTCAGGGTATCTGAGTCAGACTGAGGGAGCATTTCGAATTGCTCTGTGCTAGTGTGGTGTTCTTTGCTTTGAGGCAGGGTGTGGTGTAACTCACTTTGTGAGGCAGGGATCCCCTTCTGACTGCCTTCACCTCCCAGGCGTGCATTGTGAGGTGGCTTACTGTGCTTCTCTTGTGTTAGCTTTGTAGATGGTCTCCCTCCTCTCCTTCTCTCCCCCATTCTCTTCTTCTCCCCCTTTCTCTATCCTCTCCCAGTCTCCCCTTCCCTCTACCCCTCTCTCCCCGTCTCCTCGCCTCCCTACCCCCCAGACAGGGTTTCTCTGTGTAGATCTGCCTGTCCTTGAACTTACTCTGTACACCAGGCTGGCCTTGAATTTGCTGAGATCCACCTGCTATGCCTCCCCAGTGCTGGGATTAAAGGTTGTGCTATCACCATCTGGCTTTTTTCATTTTTAAGGCTTTTCCTTTTCTTTTTTTTGTAGCCAATCACAGTGAGACCCATATGTAGTGTAATCCCAGTACTGAGGAGACTAAGAGCCAGGATAATGATTTAACGTCTCTTTCAACCCTGTCTCATTTTTTAAAAAATGTGTGTGTGGGGGGTCAGAGGACAACTTGGAGTGTGAGTTCTACTGTGTGGGCTCCCTGGGGATTGAACTCAGGAACTTAAGCCTGGTGGCAAGTGACTACCTATTGAGCCATCTTATCATTTCTCTACTATTTATGTTTTCAGGTTAAATTTAGTGGAGGCTTTTGCTGAGGATTCAGAACTGAGGCAGACTTTACAGGAGGACTTACTTCGTCGATTTCCAGATCTTAACCGACTTGCCAAGAAATTTCAGAGACAAGCAGCAAACTTACAAGACTGTTACCGACTGTATCAGGGTGTGAACCAGCTCCCCAGTGTCATACAAGCTCTGAAGAAATACCAAGGTAATGACAGCCTTGTTTCACTTACCTCTTATCTGTCTGTCTGTCTGTCTTTTTTCAAGACAGGGTTTCTCTGTGTAGCTTTGGAGGCTGTCCTGGCACTCACTCTGTAGACCAGGCTGGCCTCGAACTCAGAGATCTACCTGCCTCTGCCTCCCGAGTGCTGGGACTGCTCAGCTTTGCTTTTCTATTTTTTGATCAGCCCCATCTTGCTTCACTCTCACATGCCAGGCAAAGGTGCTGGGTTATTTTGTTTTTTAATGAAAGGCAGGTCTACTAGCCTCTCTGATGATAGGTTTCTAATAGGTTGTATTGAGCTGCACTTGGTGGGAGCCAGAAGTCTTGAGATAACTTGGAATGTTTGCTATTTATTGTCCTGTGTGTGGATGTATTGCGATCCTAGAAATGAATACTTACCAGGTTGGTGACTCAGTTCTGTATCCCAGCTACTAGGTGGTTTAGGCATGAGAATAAATAGCAGATACAAGGCCTACCTAGGTTACAGAGTAACTCCAAATCAGCCTGGGCATCTTAGTGAGACAACCTTACAGATAAACAAACAAATAGCCAGGCACTCAGGAAGAAGAGGCAAGCAGATCTCTGTAAGTTTGAGACAAGCTTGGTCTACATAGTTAGTTCAAGGCCAGCCCGGACTATGCAGTGAGACTGTCTCATAGAAACCAACCATCTAAATAAACACAGTGGTGTAAGTCTTTATATCCACCACTCAAGAGGTAGAGGCAGGTGAATCTCTTGAGTTTGAGACCTACCTGGGCCAGTTACATAAAAAGACTCCAAAAGGAAGTGAGAAATAGCCTGGGGTGTAGTTCAGTGGTCAAGCACTTGCCTAGTGCTGTACCCAAGTTGCAAAGATCCCCAAAGACCACCAGGAAAACAGACCCACCAAAATGCAAAAGCAAAAGGTTTTAGTGTTCATCCAACCATAACAGGAACCCGGTCTAGCAAGCTGAAGCAGCAGCCTCCAGAGGATTCCTGTCTACTGCTAGGTTTTAAAGACAAAAGTTACAGGATTACATCAGTAGGTACGGGTTGGTTTCTGATTGGTTGACCTTTGGGAATAATTAGTAGAGTTTCTCAAAGTCATATTTTGGCATGAAATACCTGTGTACCAATTATTTGCATTGGTCAGTGCTGAGAGGGGAACATTCTGTAGTTTCCATGGCATTGTCTTGTTACTTGCAGGTAGCCTGTTGCACATAGATACCAGTAGTTTTCAGAACTATATCCTGGAGACTATAGGGGAGGTTTTGGCCTCCCCTGGAGTTTCTTTTATATCCAAACAGTTCCCAGAAACCAAGTATCTAGGAGGCTGGTGGGGGTGGGGGTCTGGAGTTTCTTTGTGTTCAGTTATGGCCCTAGACTCTGGGAGGCCAGAGGATCTGGAGTTTCCTTGTGTGAGAGGCCTATGTGTCTTTTCTGTAGCCTGTCATGGCTGCTAAAACAGGGGGCTGAGTGAGGGTCTGGTTCCTTTATTTCCAAATTATTAGAAGTGAAGCCTTTGAGTTTAGTTTACCCCTTTCATTTAGGACACACAATTTCTAGTGCTTTGATCCAGATAAAGAGCAATGTCAGTGTTACTGGGTTTATTATTAATGGTGTAGTCACACAGAGTAGCAGGCAGTAAACAGTTTCACTGCTAAAGACTCATAGGACAGTGTGTCCAGTTGTAGTTTGTCACAGGAGTATGACATGGCAGGATGTGCATCTTGCTCTTTGGAGCCACGGAGCGCAACGTGGAGTCTTAAAGGGACTTTTAAAATGTTTTCTGGGGCCAAGGGATGTGTCCCAATTGGTGGAGTGCTGGCCCAGCTTGCACAGAACCTTGGGTTCAGTCCTCAGCAGCGCAGAAAGATGGGTGTGGAGGCACACTCCCGGAAGTAGGCCTCTAATATATCACTCAGGAGAGTCATCCTCAGCTACTGAGAGTTCTTGGGCTAGAGTTCTTGTCTCAAAGCCAAACCAGACCAACATGTTTGCTGTCCAGGGAGCATTTTCTTGTTTGATAACAGGGCTCTGAGGAGGCTATACTGCAACAATCCCAGTACACATTGAGAAGCTCAGGAAACTACTCTGAATATCATACCATTTTGTATGTTTGACCAGCAGTCATCATCACATGCGAACCTTAACAAAAGGAATGAACAAATTGGGCTCTGCCGAGAGACCTGTGTTCCTAGCTCCTGGATGCTAGGTGGAGGACTAAGTTGGGTTTGAGACCCATCTGGCCATCCAGCAAAATCCTGTCTCAACAGCAAGCCCACAGGCTGCCTTAAAGCTTGATAGAATTAACTCTCTGCACATCCCATGACAGGACAAAAGGTCTTGCTATTCTTACAGTTGAGGTCAAAACGAAGTTCTAGCTAAGTGTGGTGACATAAGCTTATTAACCAGTCCCCGAGAAGTAAAAGCAGGAACACCAGGCATTTTGTGTGATCCTTGGCTATATAGTGAATGAAGTATTTTGGGGTGCTCCTCAATGGGTTAGGCACAGACCACACCCAAATACAAAGAGATCCTTTTTAAGTAAGGCCAAGAGGTGACTGGATCTGAATCTAGCAAATGGCTTTGCAAGGGTTGATTTTTAAATGTGGGGGGTGTCCGGGTTAGAATGAGCTGAGATGGGTTAATAAGTTCTGATGGGTTATTTAAATTAGGGTAGCCAAATGGGAATTTTTGTGTGCTGAACCTTGATGTTTGGTAATTGGACCTTGGTGATCTGCCTCACGGATGAGTCAGGCATAAGAAAATAGCCAAATAAGGGATAGACCTTGGTGGCTAGCTTTAGGAATGTAATCTAAGGATTTAGCAGGGGAGAGGGGAAGGGAAATGGGAATGACAAGGCCTATTTGCCATGCCTTGACCTGCTGGAGCCCTTCTTGTGAGTTCAAGGTCAAAGTAGACTACACAACGCCCTGTCTCAAAAAAAAAAGTTACCAATGTAAACAAAGTCCATATAGTTGATTAATAGCGTATTAGTGAGTAAAGTAGACTAGATTGACATGTGTATGCATGTGCATTGCATGGTTCATGGATATAAAAGCAGTGCATGCACATATGCATATATGTACCCAGAGCAACATGTTAGGTGCTTTCTGTGCTCTCTGCCTTACTGCCTTGGGACAGAGGTCCTCACAGAATCAGATACTTGCCTTTCTAGTTGGCTTGAGTGACTGGTAAGGTGAGTTCTTGGGACCTGCCTATACCTACCGAATGGTGGGGTCAGAGGCACAGCCATGCCTTACTCTCTATCTGACTGCTAGGCATTCGAGCTTAGCTCCCATTTTTCTAGAACAAGTGCCCCTACTTATAGCTGTTACCTTGAAGTGAATGTAAGTTTCTACAGCACCAACTTTGGTTTCTATAGTGTTATGAAGTATCTATATGTATAGTCTTTGAAGTTCTAACCAAAGGTCAACAACTCTGAGAATTATTAAAACAGCCCTTAGGGACTTGGTGGTAGTGTGCTTGTGTGCCTAGGAAAATTTGGTTTTCATTTTCAGACAGATTTAAATTCAATTCATGATGACAGAATACACATTAAATCTTATGGTAACTTTTTTTTCCTTACTTAAAAAGTTTTTTTTTTTTTTTTTGGATGACAATAATTTATTTTGTGGCCGGGCGTTGGTGGCGCACGCCTTTAATCCCAGCACTCAGGAGGCAGAGGCAGGTGGATCTCTGTGAGTTCAAGGCCAGCCTGGTCTACAGAGAGAGTTCCAGGACAGCCTCCAAAACAATACAGAGAAACCCTGTCTTGATAAACAAAACAAAACAAGAAATAATAATAATTTATTTTGTGTTTTCTGTGGGCATGATTACAGAAGTAGGAGGGCAACTTTGGGTAGTTGGTTCGACTCCATCATCTGGGTCCTAGGAGGTGAACTCAGGTAGTCATACTTGACAGCAGGTCCCCTTACCCACTGAACCATTTGTGGGCCTGAGCTAATAAAGGGCTAGGGAGATGGCTCACCAGTTAAAGCACTTGGTGCACAGGCATAGGGACTGAGTGTTGCTGGATTTTCTTTCCCACCTGGTCCCATGGCCACTTTAGCCCCAAGTAAACACACAGGTGCTATATTAATTATAAAATTGTTGGATAGTGGCTAGAGCTTCATACTGGCTAGCTCTCTCTTAATTATTAACCTATAACTACTAATCTATGTATTTCCACATGGCCTTATCTTAACCAGAGAACACCTGGCACTTGCTGTCTTTCCAGTCTCTACATGGCATCTTTTGCAGTTTCCCTTGCCTACCTTTCCCATAATTCTCCTTGGCTCCTAGCCCCACCTATCTTCCTGCCTCTACTGGCCAAATGGTGTTTTATTCATCTTCCAATAAGAGACACATATACACAGAAGGACATTGGAACCATAACCCATGGAAGTGTCAGGTGCAGGTGCTTCTGATTCCAGGTGGCGATAGGGGAAGCACCAAGCTGGCTAGTAAGGGTAGTCACATCAGCGATTTCTGGCTTTGATTAAGAGACGTCTGCTGCGCGGCCTGTGTCCGAGAACGTGCGGAGGGTGTCGGGGATTGACAACACAGAGACTCGTTCAATGATATAAAGAAAACTTTAAACAGGCTCCAAAAAGGTTCAAGAAAACCTCCTAAGAAAAGCTCCCACCAGAGAAGCTTCTGCTCTCTCCTCTCCCCTGGCTGGTTCTGCTCTCACACCAGAGGTGGATGTGTGTGGGTTTTTGAAGGTGCGGTTAGTCTTTGGACAAGGTCGAGGTCAGGGCGGTTTCTGTGGGAAGGCCTTTCCCAGGAACTTATTGTATCATTTTTAGTAAACATGTTTTTACTAAACATTGCCTTACAGCTGCCTACTCCCAGGCAGAAGGGGAAGTGGGTCTCTGCTCAAGGTCTGGTGTTCCCACAATTCACCCCTTTTTATTTTCAAATGAGGCACTCGTGGCTTAGGTCAAGTAGGGTCACCCTCCCTTTCCCGTCTTTGGGGGACCTTGAACCCCTGTTTTAGGCGGGAGGGGTCTTCCCCACAGGTTGCCCGTCATCGGAGATAACCCAACCTTAAATCATCTGTAACCAACCTTCATGGCTATCGGGATTGCCATGGGCTAAGCTAAGCAATACTTGGTTATGGATCTCTTGTCTCTGGAACAAGGCACGTTTTAGCTCGGCATAAAGCCAGAATGCCTACTGCCACTGCCACCATTTCCAGGACCCCCATTGACATAGCGCCTCTCCATTACCATACCCATCACCAGATCTGGGCCATAACATTCTACCAGCCTTCGTCTGTTACAAGGGTAACCCGCATGTGATTTACATTTACAATTTGATAAAGTTTCCAATCGTTTTAAGATCTGCTCAGGAAAGCATTTAGAAAGTGCACTTGCACAGATACATTGGGCACAATCATTGCTGTTACACATGTAGCATTATGAAAAATATGAACAATAGTTGTCGCATTAGGACAAGTTGCATTTCTCCAGAAAAATACACTGGCCTAGTCGTGATTCCAGAAATAGGAACCATCAAGTCTGATATTTCAAGTGACCATGTCCTGTTCAAATACTGAAAAGAGGCTTTTGCCATTCATCATAGTCCATACCAATGTCCAAATGCTTTAAATGGGTCCTTTTTTCTCTGTTGGCTTCACGATGAAAACTCATGGGTCGGAAGGTTAATGCAGCAGGTCTGTTGAGAAACTGGAAATCTCAAACCGACTGTTTTCTTTCTTTCTTGGGCTCTAGATTCGATGACATCAAGAATCAGGAACACTGATTTAGGAGATCTCACTCAAACTGGCTTAGGTAGGCTCCCATGGTCTCAGGTCCAGTTTTTCTCTGCTCCATGCATCTCACTAAATGGTCTGACAGTTGCCGAAGCTTTATTCTTTTCCTGCAAGAAAACACAAACATGCCCTCGACCCCAAATTAGGGTCTTCTCCACTGTCTAGTGTATGGATGTCTCCATTTGACCTGAGCAATGGTTGCTCAAGTTCCATCATGCCAGAATCTATCTGAAGCTCACTGGCATTCACATTATAAAATTTTTAAATGAGGAGTGTATTATTTGATGAGTCATGTGGGGACTGGGGGCATTATTCCCCCTTTTTTATTTTCTAAAAAAAGAGTTTTTTTTTTTGAACTGTTGAAGCTGGACCATAACAGTAGAAGGATTTGTCTACCCTCCTTGGTTGACTATCTAGGTAAATTGGGATTACTACTTAGATTATTTGTAGATGCCCATTAAAAGGGACATATCCATTAAATATTTCCCAAAAACTTCTGAAAATCACTCAAAGATTGTAAACTATACTGTGTCCAAATAACTTTTGAAAATTATTTGAAGTCTGTGAGCAGTCTTTCCCAATCTAACCTGCAGAGCTCTCACTAGCTGACAAGGCCTCACTTGCATCTTAAATTTTTCTGTTAAAACATTAACAGACTGGCTGGATGTTCCTTTTGGCTATATTTAAAGCAATTTAGGTAGCTTCTTAACTATTTTTTAATGGATTTAAGTATCCTTTTAATCATATAAGCAGTTCACACTCACGCATTCACAATCACATTTCATACATACCGGTGTGGCCACACCATACATTCAGAACATACATGCATCTTTCAGTCATCCTTTTTCCCTAGGTCATGATTAGTCTGTTGCAATGAAGCTTCCTTAATTGAAATCTATGTAAAAGAACTCCAGCCAATCCTTGAACTAAAAAGGTTAAAAAGTCCTGTATGTTTTTATCATTCCTCCATTTGAGCTACAGTCATGGGGTACAGCCGTACCTACTCCTTGTAACTCTGTAGATGCAAGGTAGAGAGGCCAGGCTTTTGGCCAAAAGTTTTTAGAGATGACTCACAAAATAGAACTTAAATGTAAACAAAATTTTCCATTCCATATACCTTTGTCTTTGTCTTTTTCTTTAATTAATACCAGTACCAATTTTTTTTTTTTGAGTCAGGGTTTCTCTGTATTGTTTGGAGGCTGTCCTGGGACTTGCGTAAAGGTGTGTTGGGATTAAAATCATATGCCGCTGGGAATCTCTTGGATTCCCCTACTTCCTGACCCTGGTATCAGGTTTAGGAGGGGGAAACTCAGAATGTCTAGTTTCTGACTTTTTAATCTCATTGGCAGCAGCCGCTCCCAATGTATTATTGGTGTTATAAAAATTGATGAACAGGGAGCTGGAATGGCTAACTGGCATTAACATGGGGGGGAATCCTCACCAACGCCCATATTTCCCTTACCTGAGTGTTCAGCAATGGTTGGATCTTTATCATGGTGAGCATTCCTAGTATCCGGAGTAGCATTGGGGTCGACATGCCTGATGCACCGTTCGGGGATCCAAATGGGCTTCTCACTTCCTGGAGGGAAAACACAAACAGCCCCTCGGACCCTAGCTAGTAGGGGAGTGGGTGGCTGCCATTTTCCTGTAATCAAATCCTTCCATCTGACCCATCCCAAGGACTGGGAGGGTTTGTTCCAATGTCTCTCCATAGCAGACAAATTATTATGGTCTATGGTCAAAAAATTTAAAATGTAAAGTATGGTGGATAACTGAATATTGGGGGAGGTAACATACTCCCCTTTTTTATTTTCTTAAAATACTGTTTGAGAGTGGCATGGGTGCGCTCCACAATAGCCTGTCCCGTGGGGTTGTGAGGAATACCAAAAGAATGGACAATGTGATGTTCCCTGCAAAAGGCAGCAAAGCGATTGCTGGCATAGGCAGGGCCATTGTCCGTTTTTAGGGCATCAGGAACGCCCATGTAGGCAAAGGCCTGCAGGCAATGAGAAATAACATCTTTAATCTTCTCTCCTGAGTGGAGAGAGGCAAAAATCAGTTTAGAATACATATCCACCGAGACATGCATGTATTTTAATTTCCCTGCCTGTGGCAGGTGAGTGACATCCATTTGCCAGAGATGGTTGGCCCTGAGGCCCCGGGATTTACCCCTCATTGGGAGAATTATGATAAGGGGCACAATCAGGGCACTGAGAGGTAATCTGTGTAGCTATGGATAAGGGGCACCCAGTGTGAAATTTAATGGAGCGGGCATTTAGATGATACCTGTCATGGAGCTGGTGGGCAAGCTGCTCCTGAGTAAATAAGACCCTAGGGCGGGTCAAGGAGTCAGCAATTTGATTGCCCTGGGCAAGGGGTCCTGGAAGGTTAGTATGTGCACGAATAAATCCCACATAAGCAGGGTGGATGCGCTGCCAAATAAGATGTTGGAGCTGAACTAATAAGGAACGAACCTGGGAGGTTGGAAGAACATATGGAGAAGTTTCTAAAGGTCTAACAATGTTGGCAACATAAACACTATCAGTATATAAATTAAAGGGCTCTCCCTCAAACATTTGGAAAGCCATCAAGCATGCAAACAACTCGGCGGCTTGTGCTGACATCTGCCCTATGGGTACCCTCTTCCGTACCTGAGAAGAAACCACCACCGCAAAACCCTTGGAGGAGCCGTCTGTAAAGACTGAGCGAGCTCCAACTAGAGGGTTCTCCTTTAAAATCTTGGGAAAGATCACAGGGTGTTGTTTGAAAAAAGACATCAAGGGGCTGTTGGGATATTGGTTATCAAACTGTGCGCCTGTAGATGTAATAAACAGGGTCCACCCATCATGGAAGATCTGTAGATGTTCCACCTCCTCCTTACCATAAGGAAGGATAATTTTATCAGGACTCTTTCCAAAGGTTTGAATGCTAAACTTGTGTGCCTTCCACAGCAATTGTAAAATGAGATCATAGTAAGGGGTCACTACCTTCTTAGGGAGGCTGACAAATGTATCCAATAAATAGGACCAGTCTGCCAAAACACGGCAGTGGGCGAAAAGCTAGATGAAAGTACAACCAGAACAAGGGGCTGCCCATAATCTATACGCCGAAGGTGGGCTTGCTCTATACTTCTTAACAACAATTGTAGGGCTTCCTGGCCTCTGGGGTAATCTGTCTAGGGAAGTTGGAGCAGGGTCCCCAGGAAGAATATCATAAAGCGCTTTAAGAGCCCCTGTTTTAATAGAAAGAGAAGGGCGAAACCATTGCACCTCTCCCAAGAATCTCTGCCAATCATGAAGTGTTTTTAAATTTGAACAATCGATTTGAGTCTTTGTGGCCGGAGGCCAGTTTGTTGAATTTGATGACCCAAATAAGTATAAGGGGGTCTCTTTTGGATCTTTTCAGGAGCCAAAATAAATCCTCGGGCCTCCAGCAGCTCCTGTAGCTCTGCAAAGGCTATGTAACATTGTCTTTCTTCGGCCGCGGCCAAAAGAATATCATCCATGTAGTGGATAATGTAAAGATCAGGGAACTTACGTCTGAGGGGATCTAAACAGGCAGCTACATAAATCTGGCATATAGTTTGACTATTAGCCATCCCTTGGGGTAGCACCACCCATTGGAAGCGAAGGGCAGGCTCTCTAAAGTTAATCGCAGGAAGGCTAAATGCAAACCGAGGACTATCTTGAGAATGCAAGGGAATAGAAAAGAAGCAATCCTTCAAATCAATGACAATCAAATGCCAGTCTTTAGGAATGGCCACAGGCACGGGCAAGCCAGGCTGCAGAGCCCCCATAGGCTGCATGGTCGCATTCACGGCCCTCAAGTCTTGTAGTAACCTCCATTTCCCTGAAGATTTTTTTTATTACAAATATAGGGGTATTCCAAGGGGACGTGGAAGGAACCAAATGACCTGCCTCCAATTGTTCTTGAACTAGCTGGTGAGCCGCCCTTAGTTTCTCCGCTGGTAAGGGCCACTGTTCCACCCATACCGGATCATCTGATAGCCATGTGATGGGTATGGGGGCTGGCGGCGCAACAGTGACCCTCATCAAAAATGGCCAAAACCCTTCCTATCCCCTGGGGCCCTGGTCTCCAAAGGGAGGGATGCCACAGGGCAAACCTCTCCCTGTTCTAGTTTACCTAGTTCCCTCCCCGGGCTCCAGCCCCTCCCTTGCATCATCTGGGGGCCCCTGCTTTTGGACTTGGGTGCCTGGGTGGTGAGGACCACTCCCATTTCTTGCATGAGGTCCCGTCCCCAGAGGTTAATAGGGAGGCCAGGCAAAACATATGGCTGGAAAAGCCCTGTGTGGCCTTCAGAGTCTTGCCACTTTAAGATCCTGAGGCTTTTTGGGGCACAGCCTGTCCTATTCCCTGGAGGGTCACTGTCCCTTCCTCTTTCGGCCAGGCGGGGGCCAGAATTTATCTGAGAGGACAGAGAAATCTGCCCCAGAATCTAAGACGCCCTAAAGGACTTGCCTTCTATCTTTAATGTAAGCTGGGGGCGGTTCTCCATAGTGGCTACCCAAAATGCTGCCGGGCCGGTACTTCCAAAACCTTGGTTGCCCCTTTTCTCTTTAATTTTTCTAGCCTCACAAGGAGCTGTAGGGAGAAGGAGTATCTGAGCAATCCGTTCTCCTGCAGGGATGGCAACAACCCCACTGCCCACTGATGTCATTATTTTAATCTCCCCTCACTATCCTGGTCTATAACACCGGGGTGTACCTGGATGCCTCGAAGAATAGTACTGGACCGTCCCAAGAGTAGTCCAACCGTGCCTGGGTGCAATGGCCCATGCACCCCAGTAGGGAGGGCCTGGATCCCCTTTTCCGGTGTTAGGATTGCCCGGGCAGAGGGAGCAAGGTCCAGTCCTGCACTCCCCGAGGTGGCTCTAAGGAGGTCTGAGATATGAAGGGGTTGCTCTGGGGGAGAAAATGAGTCCTGCCACTGCCCAGAGCAGGGGTCATTGCCCCGTACACATTGGTTTTGGGGCCCTGGGGCGGGGCCCTCCTCCCGTTTCCCTGATTATTATTAGCAGGAAGGAAATTTCCCTCCCGGTCAGTTTTAGAGTAGCAGTTATTGGCCCAATGATATCCCCTTCGACAACGGGGCATAAACCAGGTCTCTTGAGACCCGCAGTACTATTTTGAGGGCACTCTCTACGGAAGTGTCCCTCCCTACCGCAGCTAAAACATGTTTTTCTCCCTCCCAGAGTAGGTCTTTCTTTCCCCACTTGGGGCCGAATAGCAGCAGCTAACACTTGGCCCTGGATGAAGTTCCCATCAATGTCCCTACAGATCCGGATATAGTCATTTAGACTTTTATTGCGATAGGGGCGAAGGGCTTCCTTACAATATTTATTTGCATTTTCAAATGCCATCTGCTTTATGACTGGCATCGCAGGCCCAATGCCCCCAAATATTCTTTCTGCTACCTGACTGAGACGGTCTACGAAGTCTTGAAAAGGTTCAGAAGGTCCTTGAAGGATTTTGGACAGATGATCCCCTCCTTCCTTGGAAGGCAATGCTTTCCAAGCCCTTTGGGCCGCTGCTGCCACTTGGGCATAGACTGCGATGTCATATTGCATTTGTTGCTGAATGGTGGCGTATTGACCACTCCCGGTAAGCATCTCCACATTTCTTTGGGGCTGTCCGGCCTGTGCATTCCTTTGGGCTGTCTGGCTGCATCTTTCCTGAAACTCACCTCTCCAAATCAAATAATCTCCCCCCGACAGAGCTGCTCTGCAAAGCTGCTGCCAATCGCCAGGTGTCAAATTAAGAGACGCAAAAGATTCCATTAAGGAAAGTGTAAAGGGAGCCTGTGCTCCATAATTTAAAGTTGCCTCTTTAAGTTGTTTTATATCCTTAAAATTTAAAGGGTTATGATGCCGAATGACCTGTCCAGAATTGTTCAGATCTGGAACTTCCATTACTGGGGCCACCACCAGGCAGCATTGGACCCCTCCTCTGGGTCTTCCCTCCAGGTCTGAGAAGGACTGGGTTATCTCATAGGAGGAGTCCCTTTTTTCAGAGTATGGGGAAGGGTTTCTCCCCCTGTCCTGTCTTTCCTTAATTATAATCATTTTTAGTTCTTTTTTAAGGGCCGCGATCTCAGCAAGTAACCGTTCCTTTTCAGACTGTGACGAGTCTGAGTCTGAGCTACTTCCATTTTCTAGGTCTGATAGAGAAGGATATAACCGATTCTGACCGGAGTCCTTCTTTTTGGGTCGCGCCTGGAGATGTCTACCCGTTTTTTTGTTGTTACCAAGAGACTCTTCCTCATCCTCACTAACAATGGAGCCTCTAGTTTCAATCACGGTCTCTTCATCATCACTCTCTGCCCCTGAACTCAAGGAGGCTTGAGTCTCAGTCTCTTGTAACTCTAAAAAAGCCTCTTGTGTCCTGAACTACCTGGCGGTGATGAACCTTATCTGTCAAAAGTGCTCCCCTCACTAATCTCCATAAGGAGAATGTCGTAGGGGGCAAGGACTCAGATCCCTCTTTTCGTAAAAGTCTATGAAGATCACGGCGAACCTCCTCCCAATCTGGAATATTTAAGCTTCCCCCAGTAATGAACCATGGACTGGCTCGTTAGATCGATTTTAGAAAGCCTTCTAGGGTTTTAGACTTGACTGCAGTCCCATGTTCTTTAAGTAACTTTTTTAGTTGATACTGTAATGATTCTAGCTTCCCGGAACTATTCCCCATAGTTTCTTAACCCCGTCCACTTACCTAGCTTTCACGATCTCGGTGGAACCTCCAATTGTCACGTCTGCTGCCTGGCCTGTGTCCGAGAACGTGCGGAGGGTGTCGGGGATTGACAACACAGAGACTCGTTCAATGATATAAAGAAAACTTTAAACAGGCTCCAAAAAGGTTCAAGAAAACCTCCTAAGAAAAGCTCCCACCAGAGAAGCTTCTGCTCTCTCCTCTCCCCTGGCTGGTTCTGCTCTCACACCAGAGGTGGATGTGTGTGGGTTTTTGAAGGTGCGGTTAGTCTTTGGACAAGGTCGAGGTCAGGGCGGTTTCTGTGGGAAGGCCTTTCCCAGGAACTTATTGTATCATTTTTAGTAAACATGTTTTTACTAAACATTGCCTTACAGCTGCCTACTCCCAGGCAGAAGGGGAAGTGGGTCTCTGCTCAAGGTCTGGTGTTCCCACAACCTTCCCTTGGGCTGAAGAGATGGCTCAGTGGTTAGGAGCACTCACTGCTCTTCCAAAGGCCCTGAGTTCAGTTCCCAGCACCCACATCGCAGCTCACACCTATCTGTAACTCACATAGAGGCAAAACAGAAATGCACTCGTGTACACACACACACACACACACACACACACACACACACACACACACACACACAGGAGACCTCTTCTCTTTAAAGACTAATGTGGGAGGCAGTCAGGGAAACTTCCTGACCATAGCCTTCAACCTTCACATGCTTGAGCATCTACACAGATCTGAGCATGCGTGCACACACCACAGACAGACAAATGAAAAGAAGAAAAAGGAGGTGTGGCCCTGCTGAACACGTGTGTCACTGTGGGGGTGGGCTTTGAGGTCTCATGTATGCTCAAGCCTCGTCAAGAGAATCAGACCACTTGCATGCAAGTCAAGATGTAGGATACTCCCCACGTCTGCCTGCACACTGCCGTGTCGGACCACAATGATGATGATGAACTAAACCTCTGAAACTGTAAGCTACACCGATTAAGTACTTTCCTTATAAGAGCTGCCGTGGTCACGATGTCTCTTCACAGCAGTAGAAACCCTAACTTAAAACAGTGCTTACTTTCCACAGTCCCTTTTATAGAAATATTCCTGCTCTGGGCTGGTGAAATCCCTGAGTGGTAAAGGCTCACTCCCAAGACTGGCAGTTGGAGTGCAGTTGTCAGATCCCACACAGTGAGAAGAACTGAGTCCTGCACATGTCCTCTGGTCTTCTCACGTGGGCCATAGCACATACACAAAGCAGACAGACAGACATGCTATTTCTTCTTAGTTCACGTCCTATTCAGGGCTCCTCATTAGTTGTGAACTCTGGTTCCGCTAAAGTAACTTAAGATAGTTCTTGGGATGTCCCAATTTCCATGCTCTGTGATTGTATGTTTCTCCTCTTTACTTCATTTTTCCCATGGCATAAACGAGTGACATTGGCCTTGCGTTTCCATATTGTATAACTTTTTCTGGTTTCAACAGGATCGTGCAGCAATATAAGGTGATTGACAAGCAGTAGGGATGCAGTGTGACAATGGAGGCCGGCACTCCAGACGGTAGTCAGCTCTTTTCATGTGTTTCTCACCTTAGAAAGTAAACTGTTGTGTGCTTTTGACCTGTTTTTGTTTGTTTGTTTTGTTTGTTTTTGTTTTTGATCCTACCACTCAATTCCCAAAATAAATACATGGAGATTTATGAATACCCAGCCTTAATTTGGCTTGTTTCTAGCCAGCTTTTCTTATCTTAAATTAATCCATCTGTCTTTTCTTCTGGTTTTTTATCTCTGTCTTCTGTAAATCTTACTTTCATTGTTAGTCCGTGGCCGACTGGGTGGCTGGCCGCTGATGTCCTCCTCTCCTTGTTCTCTTGTCACTTCTCTTCTTCCTTTATTCCTTCTATTTATCCTCTCTGACTGCCACCCCACCGATCCTTGTTCCTGCCTTGCTATTGACTGTTCAGCTATTTATTAGACCACCAGGTATTTTAGACAAAGAAACACTGCTTCACAGAGTTAAACAAATGCAGCAAAGACAAAAGTCACACACCTTAAAATAATACTGTACCACAATAAACAAATACCTTTTTTTTCCCCTTGGAAGTCAGCTTAAAACATTTAATTATTTATTTAGGCCTATTTGAGTCAGGGTCTCATGAACCCTGGCTTTCCTGGAACTTGCTGTGTAGATCACACTGGCTTCAAACTCAGAGATCTGCCTGCTTCTGCCTCCTGGTAAAAGCAGAGATAAAAGGCGTGCACTGGCTGGGCAGTGGTGGTCCTCATCTGTAGTCCCAGCACTCAGGAGGCAGAAGCAGACGGATCTCTGTGAGTTCGTGGCCAGCCTGGTCTACAGAGCTACACAGAGAAACCCTGTCTAGAAAAAAAAAAAAAAAGTCATAGCCGGGCGTTGGTGGCGCACGCCTTTAATCCCAGCACTCGGGAGGCAGAGGCAGGCGGATCACTGTGAGTTCGAGACCAGCCTGGTCTACCGAGCGAGTTCCAGGACAGCCTCCAAAGCCACAGGGAAACCCTGTCTCGAAAAACCAAAAAAAAAAAAAAAAAAAAAAAAAAAAGTCATGCGCTTCTGGGCTTGGCTCTTTTGTTTTGAGACCATCTCTCGCTGTGACCTAGCACTTGTGAATTTTCCCACTTGCCAAATTTTCTTTCTTTTTTTCCAACAAAGGGTTTCTCTGTGTATCACTAGCTGTTCTGGGACTCAAGCTGGAGACTAGGCTGACCTTGAGCTCAGAGATCCACCTGCCTCTGCTTCCTGAGTGCTGGGATTAAAGGCGTGCGCCACCACTACTTGGCTGCATTTGCCATGTTTTCAAAAACATGCTAAGGCTGGGCATACCTTTAGTCCTCCAGCACTGGGGAGGCAGAGGCAGGCAGATCTGAGTTTGAGGCCAGCCTGCTCTACAGAGTGAGGTCTAGGACAGCCATTGCTATGTAGAGAGACTCTGTTTCAAAGACAAACAAAACCCACCAGACTAACTAACTAACTAACTAACTAAATAAATAAATAAATAAATAAATAAATAAATAAATAAATAAATGAATAAAGCATTCTAGTCTGTGTCCTTTTTTTTTAAAGATTTATTTATCATGTATATAGCTTTCTGTCTGCCTGCACGCCAGAAGAGAGCTCCGGATCTCATTATGGATGGCTGTGAGCCACCATGTGGATGCTGGGAATTGAACTCAGGACCTCTGGAAGAGCAGCCAGTGTTCTTAACCTCTGAGCCATCTCTCCAGCCCCCTGTGTCCTTTCCCGGTAGCAGTCTGTGCTCTCCTTTCTGTTTGAGTTTCTGAAAGCCTGCACTTCCTTTCATCTTGTGTTCACCCATTTGCTTCTATCCTGGACCACAGGACCAAGCTGACATTTGCTGAGTTAGCTGTTTGAAGCTAAATCTATGTAGCTAACAGATGCAGCCTGGGCAGGTAGACTCTATGCTGAGGTCTTGTTTTGTTGTGTTCCTGATTTCTTTGTTCTGTGGGTCCTCCCATCCCCATCAATTTTGAAGAGTTCAGCGTGGTTCCTTAGTGTGTTGATTTCACAGAGAAAACCAAAACAGACTAATTTGTAGCAAAAGAAAATAAAGCAAGTATAATGTTTTTAGAGCAAAATCATGATTTAAAAAATTGGTTAGTATATATTTTTTATAGAGATTACATGTAACTTACCGTCTTGTGATGTTTTCGGTTCTGATGAATTCTAGGCTTTACTGTTAGTCCAGAAAACTCTGAAAGTAAGGTCTTTTCACAGACAGCAGGGGGCAGCAACTGTATGAAAAGTAGATTTGCAGTGATTAAAGTTTTCCTCTGTAAGAATTAGGCACTTGCTGGCTTATTTGGAGGGTTTAGCGGTGCTCAGCATCCTTGACAAAAGAGCATCTCTGGCTTGGGGAGGGTGGCTGCTTAGCTTTAGTTGGGACCCCACAGTGATGACACCTGTCTTAGTTGTTGTCCTATTGCTGTGAAGAGACACCATGATCACAGCAGCTCTTATAAAGAAACATTAATTGTGGCAGTTCAGAAGTTTAGTCCATCACCATCCTGGTGGGGAACGTGATGGCATGGAGGCAGACATGGTGCTAGCAGGCTACCTCTTGATCATAAGGCAACAGGAAGTGGACTAGATAGACACAGGGCAGTATCCTGAACACCTGAGACCGCAAAGCCCACCCCCTCAGTGACCCACTTCCTCCAACAAGGCCACACCCACTCTAGCAAAGCCACACCTCCTAATAGTGTCACTCCCTATGAGCTTATTGGGGCCAATTGCATCAGCAGGGTAACATGCTAAAGCTAGATTGCCCTCATCCAGAAATGGGGATTTGAAAAGACAAAATTGGCTTTCGTTGCTATCTCAAAGATGCTGGGGTACAATCTACAGTAACAAATTGGCAGATGAAAATAACTCATCAGGTATGTAAATTATTTCATACCTAACTTATCTTTTGTTTAAAATCTATTTACAACTACTTTTTAAGAAATAATTATTTTGTGTGTAAGTGTGTTGCTTGCATGTCTGCCCGTATGTGTACTGTGTTTGTGACTGGTGCTTACTGAAGTCAGAAGTGGGTGGTCAGATCCCCTGGAACTGGAGTCACAGACCGTGGATGCTGGGGATTGGACCCTGGCCCTCTGGAAGAGCAACTAGTGCTCAAGTGCTCATAACCATCGACCCATCTCTCCTGTCCCCTGCCGTTGCAATTTTGATGCTCTGTGGGAGCAGCACACAATCTTAACTGTCCCTCCATCTCCCCAGCCTCTTAGTTGATGCTTTTTAAAAGATTCTAAGGGGCTGCAGGGATGACTAAGTTACTTTTTTTTTTTTTTTTTCCCAAAGCAGGGTTTCTCTGTATCCCTGGCTGTCCTGGAACTTGTTCTTAGACCAGACTGGTCTCAAACTCTGAGACCCACTTGCCTCTGCCTCCTTAGTGTTGGGATTAAAGACATGCTTGGTGCTCTTGCAAAGGGCCCATGTTTGATCTCCGGCACCTATGTGATGGTTCACAGCCATCCCTAACTTCCATTCTAGAGGATCTGATAACCCTCTTCTGACATGTGGGCACCAAGGACACACTTGGTACCTTGGTACACATATAGACATGCAGGCAAAACACTAAAAATGATGATTTTTTTTTCTCTCTCCCAAGACATGGTTTTTCTGTGTAGCCCTGGAACTCTTTTCGTATACCAGGTTGGCCTCAAACTCAGAGAGATCTGCCTGCCTCTGCCTCCTGACTGTTAGGATTAAAGTCGTGTGCCACCAACACCTGGCAAGAATGAAAACTTTTTTTATTTTAATTTATTTATTATGAATACAGTGTTGTGCCTGCATGTATGCCTGCAGGCCAGAAGAGGGCACCAGATCTCATTACAGATGGTTGTGAGTCACCTTGTGATTGATGGAAATTGAACTCAGGACCTGTGGAAGAGTGACCAGTGCTCCTAATCACTGAGCCACCTTTCCATCCCCCATAGAATGAAGAAATCTTTAAAAGGGGAAAACAAAAAAGAGATGCTGACAAATTGGGTGTGGTAGTTTAATTTTGTATCCCAGTTGCTTAGGAGACTAAGGCAAGAATATCCCTTGTGTCCAGGTGTTTGATGCCAGCTTATGCAACACAGTTAAGCTCTTGTTTGTAAACGAAGAAACCTGACAGGCCTGCTAACTCCTTTGATTTGGAAGTAATGAATTTTAATTTTCAGTTTTAATTTATGTATATGTGTGTTTAATACTCCTGGAGCTAGAGTTATGGATAATTGTGAGCTGCTGCCCAGCTGGGTCTGAAAACTGAGCAGTTCATGCTCTTAACCATTAAACCATCTCTCCACCTCCTGAAGTAATAAATATAAATGAAACTTTAGGATAACTTCAGAAGCTATTTTATGACATGAGTATAGTTGATATTTGGCTGATAACAGACAGTGGTGTGATAATACTACTCAAGTTTATACCTGTATTAATAATGAGAAAAAAGACAATAAAGGTCAGAGAAAATAAAGTGACAGAACTTCTTCTGTCTTCATGTTCTAGCTTGATTTCAAGGGGTTGTGGACCTTGCCTTAGCTTGCGTAGGGCTATCTAGGATGAGGCGGTTCATGGAGAATGTAGTTTTTCAATATCCAGATAGAAAGTGGAGATCAGAAATCTAGGAATCTCAGGATGGTAGTGAAAGGATCAGGAGGTCCGTGTTGGAGAGGGTTTTAAGAATCTCACATCTGTAACAGGTATTTTTGTAATACCGTGGGAAAAATTTTTATGTGTGTAGGTATTTTACCTGCATGTGTGTGAACCTCTTTTGTGCCTTGTGTCCTCTGAGGATGTTGAACCCTGGAACTGGAGTGAAAGACATCAATGTGTGCACATGCTCTGAGGCTCAGAATTCAGTCTACATGTTGGGGCTTTTTTTTTTTTTTTAGCATTGGCAGATGTTTTTGTACCCTTCATCTACATATCCTAGCAGAGTGGGAAGCAAAGTGGACATTAAGACCTGAGATCTTCATTGCTAAGGTTCGTTCATGGTGGAAGTGGTTTGGATTTTTTGAGACAGTAAGTCTGCCTTCAGAACTTAACGATTGTCCTGCCTCGGCCTTCAAAGTGCTGGGCTTGCAGGGTCCCACTGACATTACCCACTGAAGACATAAGTGAAGGCAGGGAAGAAGGGGATTCTGTGATCCAGCATCACTGCTTTGATTGGCCGCCATTCATCCTTTTACCAGTAGTTTCTGAGCCAAGAAGATAAAGAGCCAGGCATTGTAACACAACAGACATTATGTAGGCAAAGTGTTGTTTACAGTCTGTCTAAATGTTTCACACATATGTAGTGTTTTCTCAGTGGGTTAGAGGCTGTTGTGGTTAATAATGAAACATGACTTCATAATAGCTCTTCATCATTCTCATTCAAGAGCTACTGAAATTGGAATTTGTTACTTTGGTAATAAATTCGGTGGGTAAGGAATCACTTGCAGAATTCCTATAAGAATTTATTGGAGATTGAAGGAAAAAAATCCTCATGTCCTAAGTAGTAATTGTAGATGTAGTTTTCCTGCCCCGACTGCCAGCTCCCAAATACAGAGACTTAATATTATTTGCAAATGCTTGACCGATAGCTCGGGCTTGTTACTAGCTAACTCTTACACTTAAATTAGCCCATGTTTCTTACCTGTGTGCCACATGACTCATGGCTTGTTACCTCATTTTCTATATGTCCTGCTTCCTCAGTCTGACTTTATCCTGTTCAGCTATTGGCCAATCAGCTTATTTATTAAATAAGCCAATCGTAGTGACATACATTCACACAGTGTACAGAAGGATTATTCTACAGCAGCTAATTACTGGTGGTAGTGTCTGGTAACTGTTCAGTGTGGAGCACTGCCTGGGTGCTGTGTTACCTCACGCACTTATCTTCTGGCTGGTCGTCGTTGTTACGCCATTGTACTGACGAGGAAAGGGGGCTTAGGACACCATGCTGCATATGCTTGGGGCTGGCATCCAGTCCTGACTTCATTCCTTGATGTTTACTTTTGATCCTATTCTCTTCCTCACATAATTCCCCAGTGAGACTCTTACACATCCAAGTTCAGTTTAAATACTTGACTTGATTTAGCCTCTGTTAATTGGAACACCGTGTTGCTAATGGAATTTAGAAATGTAAATTAGAGGTCTTATTTTAATGACTTTGACTTTGTCTTATTAGATCTGCAAGAAGCAATGTTCATTTAGTGGTAATTAATGTTTCTGTATCGCTTATGAAGGAGAAGACAGACATGTAGGGAAGGCAGTGTCATCGTAGGAGGCATTCATTGGTGCTACCACAGTATTTCCCTGTCTGTAGAATAAATTCAGTGTTCATTTTGCATTAAAACATAAAAATAGAATTAAGTTTGGAGACCTGCACAGTTTGTGCTTTGTGGTTCAAATGGTGTTAATTATTTTTATTTCGTTATGAGCTGCTGTCTTTATTTTTGTTTTGTTTTTGTTTTAGGAAGGCACCAGGCATTGCTGTTGGCAGTTTTTGTGACTCCTCTTATTGATCTTCGTTCTGATTTTTCAAAATTTCAAGAAATGATAGAAACAACTTTGGATATGGATCAGGTATGCAGTTTACATTTAATCCCCTCAGCAAAATATTTTTGGAAAGAGTAAGCATAAACAAAACTTTAAAAAGCACATAAGAAAAAAATTATTTCTCTTGGGTTTTTTTTTTTTTTTTGGCGTTTATGTGTGGCACCTTTGGAAGCGAGTCGATGTAAGTTGAGGTGACAGATAAGGAAGAAATGCATTTGATAGACAGTCCTGGGGATCACCAAGCCCAGGGCCTTGAATGAGGTGGGTGAGTGTCCTTCCTAGTGCTCCATCCAGCCCCATCCCTTTGTCCTTTAAAACAGTGGTCATTTCAGTGAAGGTAAAAGGCAGAGTGCTTGTTGGGTATAAGTGGCCTGGGTACAGGGGCTCTTCCTCCTGTTCACCCTCCTGCCTCACTCAAGTGTTGAGGGGGAAAGACTTTAAGGATATATATTGTTCCAACATGAAAGAAAATAGTGTCATAAATTAGATTCCGAATGTCCAGTGATTTACATTTTAATTCCAAAACAGAAGGAATTGTAGTTACTGGAAGAGTTGGCCATGGTGGCTTATGTAATCTTAGCTCTCAGGAGACTGTGAAACTGATCGGATGAATTCAGGCTCAGTGTGGACTATATTGAAAGACTATCTCAAAAAAATAGAAGAGTTAGGGACAAATGAAAATGCTTATTTTTCCTGTAGAGAAGTTGATTTTTTTGGGAGAGGAGATTAATTTGTGCATACCCACTTAAAAACCTAAGCTAAATTTCCGATTAAATGACCATGCAGAAAATATGTATTGGTATCAAGGCAAAGACTTTGTTGACTAAATTGTTAGTCTTTGGTTCTTAGTACCTGTAGATTTATTTAAGTTGGTGATTTGCCTTATGTGATCTTGACTTATTTTGGTTGTATTAGGTTATGTATATATTTGTGTTTGTGTGTGTGTGTGAGAGCATATTCTAAAAAGAATGAAATAGAAATTATAGTTTAAAAGGGCTAAGATGGGCTAGATTTAATTAGAATTGCTAGGTCCAGTGAGACTCTCTGGGACCTGGTTTCTTGAACTCTTGATTTTAATTCAGTGAAAGCCAGTTTCCTTTTTGGCTCCGAAATGGTTACCAGCAGCAGGTGAGCTGCCATGATGGGACCCTTTGAAGCGTGATTGCAGTGAGAGGTAGAGCAGGTGATTGGCCTGAGCTAAGCAGGGTTGGTTATAGTTAGCTTCCTGCAGAGAGGAGACACTTAAGTGTGAGCATTGCAGGGAGGGGAAGGACTCCCCGTCACTGGAACTGGAGGCTCTCACAGTGTGATACGTTCTTCATTTGAGTGACATGCCTCTAACCTTATCCCAGGTTATAAGGCAAATTCAAGCTTTTACTGCCATCACAGGTATTTGTAATGAATTCAGGCATTTCAGTCACATTTTTAGAACCACTTTGAGAAGTTCTCCAGGGACTCTTCCATTGTTTCATATCTAATCTTTGGGAGCCTCACTGTTTTCCAGCTGTGCTCTCTGGAGTTCAGATGATGAAGGATCCGTCATGTACGCAATGTACTGTGTGAGCCCCCACCCCAGCTTTGTAAGTGCGTCTGTGGCTGCTTTCCACGAGTCCTTTTTTCTACTTCTGAAGTAAATGCAGATCAAATCATCCTAAGTCAAAACTCCAAGAAGGCTTTGACTTTCACAAAACTGAACACTTGTCCTTTATTGGTGTTTCAGTGAATTGTATTAATTTTTAATTGTTTTTTTGACAATTTTGTCCATATATTCAGTTTATTTTGAACATAATCCAACCCAAATCTTTCTGCTTACCCTGGGTCTCCATTGTCATGTCTTTTTTCAATAATACACTATGTCTCGTTAACCCTGTCTGTATGCTCATGACTGTGGCCACGCTGCAGAAGACAATCCACTTTTCCTTCCCTCCCTAGTAGCTGCAATTGTCAGTAGTGCCTCATCCATTGGGGAGCGTCATGCACCCCTTCCATGTGTGCTGCAGTGTTTACTGGCTTGCCCTCATATATCTGCTGTGAGCTCATGAGGACAATGGCCGTGTTGTGTTTGGAAAGAATTTTTAGCATTCCGCCCTATTCTCAGGCTCTCACATTCTCTCCACCCATTCTCCCCTGATGTTACCCCAGTCACTCCCCACCCTGAGTGTGTGTGTGTCTGTCCACGATATAAATGTCCTATTTCAGCCTGAGCACTCAGTAAACACTTACGAGTCTCTGAATTAACTACTGACCACTTCAGAGAGAAGCTTCTCTGGCCAGGGTTGAGGCAGCGCTGATCTTGATGGCCAGTTTGTCATTAACTTGTTGCAAGCTATAGTCATCCCAGAGGAGGGGTCCTTGAATGAGAAAATGCCCCAATAAGAAGGGGCTGTGAGCTAGCCTGTGGGGCATTTTCCTAATTAGTGATTGATTGGGGAGGGCCCAGCCCATTGTGGGTGATGCCATCCCTGGGCAGGTGGTCCTGGGTTCTGTAAGAAAGCAGGCTGAGCAAACCAGGAGGCAGTGTTCCTCTATGGCCTCTGCATCAGCTCCTGCCTCCAGGTTCCTGCCCTGATTGAGTTCCTGTCCTAGCTTCCTTCAATAATGACAGTGATGTGGAGCTGGAAGCCAAACAAACCCTTTCCTCCCCGACTTGATGTTGGTTATGATGTTTCCTCACAGCACTAGAAACCCTAACTAGGATGCTGATGTGTTAAGAGAAGCTTTTTCCTTGAGAAGGAGCCTTCTCGCCCGCCTGGTTCCAGAGCCGCTTTCCCGCCAGCCTGGTTCTAGAGCCGTATCAGTCCCAAATAAACACACAGGAGGCTATATTAATTATGAAGCTGTTGGCCTTGCTTGTTTCTTACTGGCTAGCTCTGACTTAAGTAATTACATGATGGGTATTGTAGTACGCAGTGTCCACTACTGGTGAAATTCACTGGTGACTTTTCTCTCCAAGTGACCTGCAGAGCACATTGTGGTACCATGAAAGCTAGCCAGTAGGAAGGATGTTGATCTCTGGCAGTGCATACCACCAGCACACCCCGGGTACTTCGGGTGTGTCTCTCCTAGCTGTGCCTTTTGCTCTTACTATTTTTTCAATTCTGTTTTAAGTTGCGTTATATAGTGCACGCATGTGTGGAGTGTGGAAGCCAGAGGACAATTTGAGGGAGTCACAGGCTCCGTCTGCCTCTGCCTCCTGAGTGCTGGGATTAAAGGGGTGTGTCACCACCACTGCCACTGTCTCAGTTTGCTCTCTTCTATGCCTCAGGGCCAGCTGTCCAGCCATAGCTGGGTGGACTGGGTTCTTCCCCATTGGTCGTCATCCAGGAAGTGCCCCATAGGGTCTCCTACAGCCAGTCCTGAGTGCATTTTCTCATTTAGGTTCCCTCAGGTGACTAGAGCCTGTGTCAAGGTGACAAACTAAGCCACACAGCTGTCATTATGGGTTAACACTGTTCCTCCTTTCTCATTTCTGGACTACAGTTGGAACATGCTGGGCTTTCTCTGCCATTGTCAGTGATGTGTGTAGTCCAGCAGCTTTTTTCTTTCCAGTGATTGTATTTTTATTTATAAGTGTTTTAGTTCAGCTTTAGCTTCCTACCATCTTAAGTATTAGCTGTTTCCCTAAATGTCTTAAATACTTAATTTTCTATATCTAGAGTTAATTTGGTGCTGTGGAATGAACCACAGATGCCATGCATAATATGCTCTGCCCCTTAGTGATGTTTGCGCCTTCTCTTGGTCTTGGGTTGTTTGCTGTTCTTGTTGAACGTGTGTGTGTGTGTGTGTGTGTGTGTGTGTGTGTGTGTGTGTGTGTGTGTGTGTGTGTGTGTGTTCGTTCGAAAGTGCATGCATATGTGTGTCCTGGTTTTTTCCTTCATGCATTTTACAAGTGTTGATGGTAACTTTGTATCTAGCTGAATTTTGTATAAATTGTATATATCTTCCCATCCTGTCCTTGAAGTCGCTTATAGCTCCCAGGGTTGTCTATCTGTGCCTGACTGTTGATTAACAGTGTGTGCCACCCCACCCAACCCCACAGAAGCTTTTAAGTTTCTTCTCAGCCTGGGGCTTTCCACATTTATTCAGGTGGAGATTTAGCTGTAAATGAAAATAAAAACAAGATGCAGCAGTGAATACTGGTAGCTTAAACAGGATGGGAAGTGTTTTGTTGTTGGCTTTTACTAGGATTGGGGCTTTAGTTTGGCCGTGACAGTCTGGGTGTGTCAGCCCCGCTGGTAGGGCAAGCAGTCAGTCCTGCAGCAGGGACCTGGCTCCTGTGCTGCTGCTGCTCCACTGCTGCGATTGTCTCCATCTTCAAAGTGCAGGGCGACTCTCTTTTGTTCCAGCCAGGCAGCTGAAAGATCACCTCTGATCTCAGTTGTGTGCTTTACTAAAAAAGATCGTTTGGATCACAGCAGAAGCAGGGGCAATCAAAAAGCCAGTAGCTAATACCGTTTTGTCTGCCAGCACAAATAGTAGACAGTTGTTATCCAAAACCCATTATCGGTGCAGGCCGATTCTGCCTTCTCTTCCTTCTTCAGGGCTGCAGATGCTAGGTTCCTTTTTGCTGAGTCTTGGTCAGGACCCCTATTACTGTGACAACACCATGACCAGAGCAGCCTGGGGAAGGTTCATCATCAAAGGAAGTCAGGACAGGAACTCAAACAGGACAGTATCCTGGAGGCAGGAGCTGATGCAGAGGCCATAGAGGGGGCTGCTTACTGGCTCACTACTCAATGACTTGCTCAGCCTGCTTTCTTATAGAACCCAGAACCACCTGCTTACCATAATGGGATAGTCCCTCCCCCATCAGTCATTAATTAAGAAAATGCCTTTCAGCTTGATATTATGGACATGTTTTCTCAATTGAGGGTCCCTCCTTTTAGAGAACTCTAGCTTGTATCAAATTGATATAAAACTAGTCAGAATAATTACTTTAAAAAAAACAACAATAAATAGGGTCTCACCCTGGCCAGCCTGGACCTAGCTATGCATAGAAGACTAGACTAGCCTCAAATGCACTGAAATTAAAGGCTTGTGCCGCCAGGCCTGGCCTGAAGTAGGTTTTGAAACCTCCTGGCTGTATGTTGGAGAGTCTTCACTTGGTGGTTAGACTGGAATATTCTCCAGCTGCTCCTTTATTTGGGAAAGAATGCTTAGTTATTTTATCTAATACATGTGGGGTAGTGGAGCCTTTAAAGTTAACATTTAAAAATGCCCTGGGCTGAAGACTCGGCTCAGCAGTTAAGGGACCTGTTCTTGCAGAGGATCCAGGTTTTGGCACCCAGGTGGCATGGCCGCTCACAACTATCTGTAACTCCAGTCCCAGGGGATTCCATGTCCTCTTCTGGCCTCTGAGGTCACCAGGCACACTTGGTACACAGACATACAAACAGGCAAATCACTCTCTACATAAAACATTAAAATAAAAAAGCCTAAATGTATTTTAAGATCCTTAGTATCTTTTGTATTGATTTGCTTTGTAATTCCTTCATTTTTTGATGTACATCCTCTACAAAGTCCACTCTTTGAAAATTAGTAATATGATTTCAGCAAAATCTCTGCTATGTTGTATTGATGAGTTCTCTACTGACTTGGTGAAGGCCTAACTTTTCCTTTCTCATTCGTTTTTGTTTTTGTTTTTTGAGACAGGGTTTCTCGTGTAGTCCTGGCTGTCCAGAGCTTGCTTTGTAGACCGTGGAGAGACCTTGTACTCACAGAGATCCTCCTGCCTCTGCCTCCCGAGTGCTGGGATTAAAGGTGAGCGCCAGTACTCCTGGCTCCTTTCTCATTCTGTTCTTGTTTCATCCCACTTGTGAGCTCCATGCTTGTCAGTTTGTCTCCTTTCCTGATCCAGTGACTTGTTCTGCTAGCTAGGAAGGGGATAGTGTTTTAAAGACACTGCCGTATGTGGAGTGAGTGACAGACTGCTGAAGGATGACCGTTTGATGTGATACCTTTGGCAACATTTATTTTAGTTTAAAATCCAGCTGTTCATTTCCCCTTTGTTTTGCTTAGGTTCTTCAGCAGCTTTTTCTTTTTCTATTTTTGTTTTAAACATTTATCTGTTACATACTTATTTTATGTGTGTGTAGGAGCCAGAAACGGTCAGAAGAAGTTATTGCCTCCCTAGAACTGTGGCTACAGGTGGTTGCGCGCCACTGTGGGTGCTGGAGTGGGAACTGAACTTGGGACCTCTTCAAGAGCAGTTAGCTGCCCAGCCACTCTCCAGCTTCCCAGCTGGTGAGAATTTGCAGGGTTCTGCCTCAGCATTAGGCTTCTGAGTGATGGGGTTGAGGAGAGGAACTTGACCTGCCTCTGCCTCCCAAGTGCTGGGATTACAGGTGTGCACCACAGCTGCCTGGCTTGTTATTTTCTTTTTAAGGCAGGGTTTTCCCTTGCAGCTCTAGCTGTCTTAGAACTTGCTGTGTAAACCAGGCTGGCCTCAAACTCAGATCTGCCTGCGTCTGTCTCCTGAATGCTGGGATTAAAATTAAGTGTGTACCACCACAACCAGCCACTGCTCTTTCCCCTGTTAAACGGCGTACCAGCGTACACTCTCACCAGACATGAATGAGTGTGCGGTTTCATCGAAGCCTCACTAGTGTCTGCTGTGGTTTCTGTTCCTTAGTGCAGGGGGCAGGAGGTAGGGAAGAAACTGGCGGAACACGCCTGCACAGGGAGAGCTGTAGACTAGCTCAAGGCTGATGAAATGTTCATGTCTTTTTCTACAGCCTTCCCTCTCCCTTACTTTGATGCTCCTATAGGTGTTTGTGCCAGTTCATTTAATGACCCTGATATTTAATATGCTTAGAAGTGCCTTGACTAGAAGAAATAGTAGCCTTTATGTTTTTATATTTTTGGCAAAACCAATAGTATATCTTTCATCTTTAAAAATATCTACTCAAAATTTTGGCTTTTAATATTTATGTAGTTGAAACATTTTTGTTCTTTTGCTGCTAGCTTTCTGTAATTGATTTTTATTTCTTAGGTAGTTCACTTTAGGGATGTGAAGGTGTGCTCTGATTAAGTGGATGATAATTGGGAGCACTTTGTTTCAGCCTTATTTAGTGAATATGTTTTTGTCATCTTGTTTTAGAAAATTGACTCACGCTCATATTAAGTTTTTATGGATAATTGTCTACTTAATAATTTTAATGCCTGGTACAGATAGACATCTTTTAAAATGTTCCTTTGTAATTTTATTTGTTTAAATTTTAATCATTTGTTTAAAAAAAAAAGAGCAATCATCAGGCTTGAAGAACTATTAACATTTGATTTAAGTGTCTGTTTCCATGGTGTGCCCCATCACTTCAAACCAACTCCGTTAAATCTTCAAATAAATTGTCTTTACAAAGGTCTTTTTACATAATCAAGACTTGAAAATTTCACATGACTTTGCTCTTATAAATGAGATTCATTTTTCATTACAGTTTCTTGTTAGTTAATAACAGGTGCAAAAGCCAGGCATGGTGTGGCGCACCTTTAATCCTAGTACTTTGGGACAGAGGCAAGCAGATCTCCAAGTTCTGGTTTCAGGCCAGCCGGAGCTACACAGTGAGACCCTGTCTCCAAGAAGTAATGTAGGAACAGTTTACACAAACGGTATTTAAGAGCGCCGTGGAAGGGTTTGACCCAGCATTCACCCCTGCCCCACCCCAAAAGTGTGATTTTTAAATTTGGATGAACTTCAGGGGTTTTGTCTCATTTATCCAGACTGCCCTTCAAATTGGTGCATAGTCCTGAATGTCCTGGAATTCCCCATCTTTCTGCCTCTGCCTCCAAGTGGGGAGGTTACAGGTGTGCACTGAATTGTGTCTTCTGACTGATTTTGCACGTGTGGGTGTGGCGCGTATGTGTGAGCTCTCGGGTTGCACCTGTCCCTGTTCTCAGGGTTGTAGGCACACATGTGGGGGCTGGGGTTTGGACTCAGAGTGTTCTCTGACTACTATCATCCCTCTAGTGCTTCAGCTGGGTTCATTTGAAGAAAAGTTTTCAGGCTTTTATTTTATTTTATTTTTTGAGATAAGAGTCTCACTATGTAACCTTGGCTGGCCTGGAGCTCACACTCTCTAGACCAAGCTGGCTTTGAACTCACAGAGAGACCTTCCTGCTTCTGCCTTCTGAGTGTTAGCAATAAAGACAAGTGCCACCATATCTGGCCATTATACAGGTTTTGAGGGAGAGTTTATTTGTAGAAGGGTAGCACAAATGTGCTGATCAGAGGACAACTTTTAGTGTCGTTTTTTCACCTTGCATCATGTAGGCTCCAGGGGTGGAGCTCGGGTCCTCCAGGCTTGCCATGTAACCTGTTACAGTTCTTTTACCCACGGAGCCATTCAGTCAGCACTAACTAGATATAGCTTCCTAAGAGTGGTTGCTTTGGGGGGTGGGAGTGTGGGGTGCTATGCCGAGTTATAGCACAATTGTTTGAGATTCTTCAGATCTTTTGTTTGGGAAAAGCTATAATTTGGCAATGGTTCTGAATATTGACTGTTCTTTAGTAGTAAAGGTCTGTTTTACAAGTTTTCCAATGAAGTGGGGTTTGAATCTTTTCCAATGAGATGCATGTATCTTGTTTTGCAACTGTTTCATAGGGGTAAATTCCTGTGTATCCGAACTCTGAAGCTCCTGTTAAAACCTGTTAATAAGGAGAAGGTTCTCAGTGTTGTCTGAGTGACTGGGGGATGGTCAGTCACACCAACATTAGCCACATTTACATAGAAGAAATGATGGGAGTGCTTCGTAAATTCTGTCTTCAGCCATTTGTTTGTATCATTTAGCAGCTCGTTGTTCTGTTTATAGGTGGAAAACCATGAGTTCCTTATAAAACCTTCATTTGATCCTAACCTGAGTGAACTAAGAGAAGTAATGGATGGCCTGGAAAAGAAGATGCAGTCTACATTAATAAGTGCAGCCCGGGGTCTTGGTAAGAATGAGTTACAGAGGTCGGAATCACTCTTACAGGGTTCACATTGGTACCCGAATCTTCTGTCCTTCCACCCCAAGGGGCCATTTGCCTCGGCTGTAGATTATTTGTTGCTAGAGATGGCAACTCTTGGATTCCCTCTGAACATTTTGAGATTCTGTTGTTAAACCTTATTTTTATTTACGCATAGCTTTCCCTGCAGGTCAGATCTGTATTTTTGTTTTTCAGTGTGGTTTAATAATCACGTTGAGTAAAATTATGAGTAGAGGCTATGATAGAAAATTTCACAGATCTCAGGTACATAAAGTTTAGCTGGTAAATCATTGTTTGCTCTGAAGTTTTCTGGGCTTAGCAAGAATAAAGCCTCTTGTCCCAGTCTCTCATTGTCCCTAGTTTGCAAACATTGCTTGGAGAAGCCTGTCTTGGGATGGTGGCTTACTGGGTGAAGGCACTTAACCACCAGGCAGCCTAATTTCCAGCCTTGGACCCACATGGTGGAAAGAAAACTGACTTCCATAGTTTGTCCTCTCAAGGTTCCACACACACCCACATGAAAATAACAAAGTACGGGTTTACCTGTATAAAAAGCAACTTCTTCCATGTTAGAGGCCAGCATTTATAAGAGGTGAAGGATTCCATAGGTCTGTTTTACAAGTTTTCCAAAAGTGGGGGTTGAATCTTTTCCAGTGGGATAATAATAATTTCCAGTATGTTGCCTTGTCATGGTGTGTTCCACTATGCAGGTGTTGCAGGTGTGGTGATTTTGACCATTTACACTGAAAAGTGTATGCGTTTATGACCTCAGTTTTTCTTTCTGATCATAAAGGATTGGACCCTGGCAAACAGATGAAATTGGATTCCAGTGCACAGTTTGGATATTACTTTCGTGTAACCTGCAAGGAAGAGAAAGTCCTTCGCAACAATAAGAACTTCAGCACAGTGGATATTCAGAAGAACGGGGTTAAGTTTACCAACAGGTTCGAGGGCACACAGCTCTTTCACACTTTCGTTAGTTCCTGGGTTCTCTGACAAAATTTAATATCCCTGACAAAGAGTTTTACTTTGTTTTATTGTTTGCTGTTTAAAAAGCATCGACTAAGAGTTAAGCTTTACTTTCTCCCAAGAAGCTCTTAATATATTCAGCTCTGTTATCCAGGAGGTATGCTGGTACCTGGAATCCCAGCTTCACGAAGGCTGGGGGATTGCAGTGAGTTCAAGGGCAGCCCAAGCAGCAAAAAACAGAGAGGTGTCTCATCATCTACTGAACAGTCCATATGGATCGAATTAATTAACGTTTCTGTGTCCATTGGAGCTAGTCCCCCCCTTGTGGTCTGTTTTTCTTTAGAAAAAAAATACTTATTTCTCTGTTTTTACTTATATTTAGGCATGTGTGTCTGCAAATGGACATGTACATAAGAGGCCAGAGGTCTTGGGTCCTCTGGAGCTGGAGTCATGCGTGGCCCGGAGCTGCCTGACATAGGTGCTAGGAGTTGAACTGTGGTTCTGCAAGAGCAGCCCGTGCTCTTCGACGCTGAGCCGTCTCTCCAGTCCTCTTCTGTCTGTTTTCCTAGCAAAGTTTCAGTATCATTTGTCAAGTAGAAAGAAAAAGATCTGCCATTTCAGTTGAATGTATAAATTAGTTAGGGTGCTACTTAGCTGCCTTACTGGCCATTCACTGTATTGTGGCTATTTTATGTTTGCTACTGAGAAAAACTTAGGTTGTTTTTCTTTTATTTTTAAACTAATGTCAGGAAGATTTGGATAGAATTATTCATAAGTAGAAAGGTTAGTTTTTTGGCATTTTTGTTTTTGTTTTTTAAATTCTTTTTGGATTTTCGAGGTAGGATTTCTCTGTGTAGTTCTGGCAGTCCTGGAACTCACTCTGTAGATCAGGCTGGCCTTGAACTCACAGATCCCTCTGCCTCTGCCTCCCAAGTGCTTTGATTAAAGGCATGTTGTTTTTCTAATGCATTGTACCATTCCTGTTTCAATAAAATACCCCTTAAGTTAGATAAAGACAGAACCTATGGGTTATTCAGATATAAAAGAGATTGGATTGAAAGGCCCCTCGGTACTAAAAATTGTGAAAAAATACGTTTACTCTTCAAATTGTGGAAAAGGTGGAATGGTGCTATGTGTCTGACTTTGATCAGATCAGTTCTCTTCTTAAATGGCCCCAGTGAATCTCCATTCCTCAGAACAGCCCACCTCTTCTGTAGCCAGCCCCTCCAACAGCAGGCCATCTTAATTCTCCATTTGCATATCTGTGGGAGTCTTTCCTGTGCTGCTGTCAAACCCTCCCTCCTCCCCGTGTCCCTTCTTTTTTTTGCTCCTCCTAATTCCTTCTTTTTAAGGCCCTGGTTTTTATTTATCTTGGGGGGCACATCCCACAGTGCTCACAGACTTGTTTTCTGCTGTTGTGTGGGTCCTTGAGATTGAACTCACGTCAGACGGTGGTGGGCCTCCTCACTGTCCCGCTTCCCTTCTTTTTCCCTGATGTTAGCGTTTTTCTTAAATTCATTTTCAACTTTCTTCAGTAGTTTGTATTTTAACCTGTAATTTTGGTTTTCTGCGTTGCCCATTTTTCCTTCCTCTTTTTTTCTCCCCCAGACAGTCTCTTACACAGCCCTGACTGTTCAGGAACTCACTGTATAGACCGGGCTGGCCTTGAACTCACAAAGATCCTCCTTCCTCTGCAGGCATCACAACACCCTGGTTGCCCATTTTTCTGCTTGTGTTTCCATTTTAAATTTTCATTGCTCAGATGCTCCATAAGACAAATATGGATATATTTTGTATAATGCATACTACATACGGCAAACGATTTGAGATTTTTAGTAATGCCATGTTTTGATTTCAGTGAACTGTCTGCTTTAAATGAAGAATATACTAAAAATAAAGGGGAGTATGAGGAGGCCCAGGATGCCATTGTTAAAGAAATTGTCAATATTTCTTCAGGTAAATTAGTAGAGCATTGAGTGTTTTGCATGTGATCCATGTGTTTGTTTTAATAGAAAAGCATCAGTATGTTTGGAGATAGTTTGCTTTTGTTTTCATTTTTTATTATTAAATTTTTTATCTGTGTGTGCGTGCGCGCGCAAGCGCACATTCATATATGTGCTTGTGGAGGCCAAAGGACAACTTGGAAGAGTTGGTTCTGTCTTTCTACTGTGGGTCCTGGGGTTGAAGTGCAGTATTCAGGTAGTCAGTCTTGGTGGCAGGCATTTTATCTGCTCAGCATCTCTTGTCATAGAGAGTCTCTAACTCTAGCTGACATAACCTCTTGTCATACCTCTCCAGTGCTGAGACTGAAGGGGTAAGCCACTATTCAATGTTTGTTTTAAATTATTAATTACCTGTAGGCTAGCACCCTTGGGTATGGAAATGAATATCCCTGTAAAGCAAATGCAAATTATACATGGCCAGCTGTTGTAAACGTGTATGCTGTTTCATAGAATTTTCAGTCTGGTCTTCATATGCCATAGGAGGTGGTGGGATTTTATTTGAAGTGGGCAGTGTACTTGCTATATGTTACCTGCTTATAGAATGGCGTGAATATGTTTAATGCAGGGGAGGGAGTGGTGTGTGTCAGTCTGAAGGGTTTAGACATAAACTTACAGAGATATCCAGGAGGTGGAGTGCCAGCGGCAGCAGCCGTGGGATGATGGCACGTGCGAGGTGATTGGGAGGGGCCGTGGTCACGGTGCTGTGACCCTGTAAACAGCAGGCTAGGTTAGGTAGCTCTGGATTGTGGGGCATTCGTTTCCATGAGTGGACTCCTTACAAATGGTTCTTTCAAAAATTATAAAAGGCTGTGTTCAAGATCATGGGAGACTTAGGGGACAAACCAACCAAGTCAAAGACCCAGAGGTGCAGTTGACAGTGGCTGTAGGGGACAGGGCCAGGGGAAACGGGAACACTGGCTGCCGTGAGGAACTGACACTGCCATCGTGGTCCAGAGCACACTTAAAGCAGTGTGAGAACACAGGAAGATTCTTTTTCCTCAGGGCTGTATGCTGAATTATTTAGGAGTGATGGATTTTTGTAAAAAGCTGTATGCATGTTTAATTCTGTAAATTGTTTTACTGTTATGAGTAGTCATAATAAAGCAGAAGAAACACAGAACTTAAGGTTCTAGCTTAATATGCTGTATGCATTGGTGCGGAAATGAATGAGACAGTTTGTGAAGATTATATTTTTGCTTGGTGATAATCAGGTAACTGAAGCACAGTGATTTAGTTGATTTGTGTTCGTGAATCTAATTTGCATTTTAAAGAGCCCTGTAAGTACTGTTTATTTCAACTGTGAGTCTTCCTCAAAAAACAAAAACAAAAAACAAAGACAAGGGGCTGGAGAGATCGCTCAGAAGTCCTGAGTTCAATTCCCAGCAACCACATGGTGGCTCACAACCATCGATAATGAGATCTAGTGCCCTCTTCTGATCTGCAGGCATACATGCAGCCAGAACGCTGCATACATAATAAATAAATCTTTAAAAAATAAATAAAAACAAAGACTGTTCATTCCCTGGCTGGTAAGGGTTGGATTTTAACCTTTGAATGTGAAGCTTTGTGTTTGGAATCAGCCTGAATTAACACTAACTTCTTTTAAAATGTAGTGGAACATTTTTAGATTTCTTTTTTTCTCCTTCCTGTCCCTCTCCATGGGTTCAGTTTTTGACCCAGGCTAGCCTCAAAGTTGAGAAAAGGTGCTTTCGCGAAAATTAAAGAGCCCGTGAGATGGCTTTGTGGGTAAAGGTGCTTGCTTTAGGCTGTGTGACTTGGGTTTGATCTCTAGGTCCCACATGGCGGAAGGAAAGACCTGACTGTCCCTGAAAGTTGTCCTCTGATGTCCACATGTATACATGCATGCACACATGATAAATAAATGCCTATTTTTTCAAAATTATAAAAAGCTTTTGTGTTTTGTTTGAGATAGTTTATACATTGCAGGCTGTCCTTGGGTTCATCACCCTCTTGTCTGCCAAGTGTTGAGATTACAGCCCATCTTAACACTTGCGTACAGGTCTGCAGAGGCCAGAAGAGGAACCCCTGGAACTGTGGACAGTTGTGAGCTACCCAGTGAGTGCTGGGAACTGAACTCCGTCCCTCTGAAGGAGCAGCCAGTGTTCCTAACCACTAAGTCGTCTCTCCAGCCCCAGTGTGGCTGAAATTTTACCAAGTCATAATGAGCGGGAGTGTAGCACACTTGTAAAGAGCTTGTCTAACATTACAAAGCCCTGGCTTAGTTCTGTCATTTAGAAATAAGTATATTTCAGTAAGTAGTACACTAATGGTTAATTAATTCCTTCAGGTTCTTGCTGCATTCTGATAATATAGTGTAAGGCCTCCAATTCCTTGCTTTTCCTTCCAAACAAAAAAGCATAATTTTGTATATGATGAGATGGAAGTTAGTTATCATCAAAACATTGCTGTTATGTAGAACATAAAGAGGATTGAAATGTTTGGGCATGGTAGCACGTGCTCTTAGTCTTGTCACTCAGGAGGCGGAAGCAGGCAGATCTCTGAGTTCAAGGCCAGCCTGGCCTACATAGTGAGACCCTATTTAAAAGAACAGAATTTTGAAGCAAATTTCCAGCCATTTAACCAGAAAATCTTGTGTGTTCCCGAAGGACCATCCAGAAGCACTGACAGTGATATCCACATGATAGATTGTGAGACACGGGTTTGCTGTGTCGGTCACTCCACCCTGTTAGCATTTAGAAATTTTGACCATCACTGTCTTCACATCTCTTGTCTAGCCTGTGATGTGATAGGGAGTTGAGTTGTGTGTGGTAGCTTTTGGTTCTTCTGCTGTGGCAGAGTGGAGTCTTAAAAGTATCTTAAACTAGCTAGTTCCAGGACAGCCTCAAAGCAATACAGAGAAACCCTGTCTCCAAAAACTAAAAAGAAACAAAAACCAAAAAAACCGAAAAAGTATCTTAAACTGAAACCCTCTACATGTGCCAGTTGGACAAAATGAGGCTCAGCTAATACTCGTACAGTCTATTAGTGTTTGCACGCTTCTTGTGATCTTACCATTGTCATCATGCTTTCTAAATGTCCCAACATTTAGAGGAAAGTGCCTTTTTGTGCTCGTTAATTGGGATTTTATAAGAAAAGCATGCAAGGAGGTGTGTGTGTGTGTGTGTGTGTGTGTGTGTGTGTGTACACATTTAACACCACATTGAGTTTCAGGCTATTTTTTTCCTTAAGATTTATTTATTCCATATACATTGGCATTTTGCCTACATGTATGTCTGTGAGTGTATTGGATTGGATTCCCTGGAACTGCAGTTACAGACAGTGTGAACTGCCATGTGGTTGCTGGGAATTGAACCTGGGTCCTCTGGAAGAACAGCCAGTGCTCTTAACCTCTGATCCAATTCTCCAGCCCCGAGACTTCTTTTCAAATTTCATTGTAGCAAACTTGTTAATTTTTAAATGGTCTTGAGCTAAACTTTTGCTATAAGGCATATCTTCATTACTTGATAATCCTACATACATGTCCTGTTCCCTGTTTTTACAGGCTATGTAGAGCCGATGCAGACACTCAATGACGTGTTAGCTCAGTTAGACGCCGTTGTCAGCTTTGCTCACGTCTCAAATGCAGCACCTGTTCCTTACGTACGGCCGGTCATCTTGGAGAAAGGGAAAGGAAGAATTGTATTGAAGGCCTCCAGGCACGCTTGTGTTGAGGTTCAGGATGAAGTTGCATTTATTCCAAATGATGTGCACTTTGAAAAGGATAAACAGATGTTCCACATCATTACTGGTAAAGTTGTTGTTGTTTTGTTTTTCAAGACAGGGTTTCTTTGGTCTTGGTTGTCCTGGAACTCTCTGTAGACCATGGTGGCTTCTAACTCAAAGAGATCTGCCTGCCTCTGCCTTCTGAGTGCTGGTATTAAGACATGCACCATCTTTGCCCAACTGGTAAAAATTTGTTTGGGGGGGGCACAAACCAAAAACGTACTGTCTGGGATTTGTGTGAAGGGCTAACACCTATCTAATCAATCAGTCTGTCTATCTATCTATCTGATGCTAGAATGGAAATGTGTTTTAAATTGACAAAGACAGTCTCTGTTCCTAATACTTTCAGATCCTGATTAGAAGGAAGACTTTTGGGGTGGCTTAAGTTTAGGAGATAATATGTATCCATAAAAAACTTCTGTTTCCAAAGCAATACAGAGAAACACTGGTGGGGGGGGGACACGACGACGACAGGACACCTTCTGTTTCAGGTGTTCAGAGTATTTTAAAACAAACATTGTTTCACTCACAAAGCTCACTAGAGTCCGTCTTTGGAAGATGGAATAGGAATTCTTCTGACAAAACTTAGCTTAGTCTAGCAATCCCTTTAAGTTGTAGCCCTGTGTTCATACTGGCTGAGCTGTTAAGAGAGATAGTAGCCAGATCCAAAGTGTAGGAAACAATAGGAAAGTAAGAGTTATACAGAGAAACTGAGGAAGTGATGACTACATTTTACCGTTTCCCTAAGTGGGCCATTTAAATTGCTTATTTAACCTAACCCTAGCAAGGAAAGTGTATTTGCCGAAAGAAGGGTCGTGTAGCGTGGAGGAGTGATATGAGGAGTTGGCCCAGACTGATTATTCACTACTAGCCCACTTAGTAATGAATAATGTTATTGACTAATCAGTTGGGTATACTCTTGACATCATTAAATTAGTCAGGGTAATATATGTATATATTATAGTTAAGCTGGAGTTAGCTCTATGTTTTAGGACCTGTCTCCTGTTAAAGAACTCTGTGTAGGTTTGTCTAAAACGATAAGAACATTGCATTTGGAGACTGTGTGGACAGTGACTTTGTGCATGTTTTTCTGATGGCTTGTGTGTGTGATTGGCATATCATTGTGATTTAAGTAATCTTCAATTGTAGGTTTAAACTACTAGTACCTTAGTTATTAGTGAAAGAAGTCAACAGTCTTGCTTTTTGATATAATTCCATTTTATAGGTCCCAATATGGGAGGTAAATCGACATACATCCGTCAGACTGGGGTGATCGTACTCATGGCCCAAATTGGATGTTTTGTGCCCTGTGAGTCAGCAGAGGTGTCTATTTTGGATTGCATCCTGGCTCGAGTTGGGGCTGGTGACAGTCAGCTGAAAGGTGTTTCCACATTCATGGCTGAAATGCTGGAGACTGCATCTATCCTCAGGTATGTGAGTCCTAGTTCCCTGAAAATGGAGACGCGTGGCCCCATTTTGTGTGAAATGCATTTGTGGACTGATCTGTAATATGTGACAGGCATTCTTAGTTCGGTGATTGTTTGCATGTGTACTGTATGTACTTTATATTGTCTTAAAAGGGTGATTAGAGCCAGGACAGCAGGTGTTCTGTCTACGCTGTGGACAGTGAGTAACTCAATCCTAGTTTTTTGAGACCAGGTTGAACAACATAGCATGTGTCTAAAAACAGAACAGGGGAAATGGGTTGCAATCTTTTAAAGACAAAGTTCTTGGGCCAGAGAGATGACTCAACAGTTCTGAGTACTTAGTGCTCTTGCAGAGGACCTGGGTTGGTTTCCAGCACCCACATGGCGGTGCACAACTGTCTGTAACACTAGTTGCAGAGGTGTAGTTGGAACACATCTGATGCCTCCAACCAACAGGTACTCCTGTGTGCCCGTGGTGCACATACATATACTCCAGCACACACAGCACGTAGAATAAACATGAAGTTCTTACTCTTCACAGCACTTGGGACAGTCCTCCTTTGTTCAAATCCTTCCTTGTCTTTAAAGCTCTTTTTTAATGTGTGTTGGTGTTTTGCCAGGATGTCAGGTCCCCGGCAACTGGAGTTACAGATGGTTATGAGCTGCCAGGTGGGTGCTGGGAATTGAACCTGGAAGAGCAGCCGGTGCCTTTAAATCCCGAGGCAGTGATAGGCATATCTCTGTGAGTCTGAGGCCAGCCCTGTCTTCAGTGAACTTTATGATAGCCAGGACCACAGAGACAGACTGTCAGACTCAATAATATGGATTCATGTGTGCGGCAGACATCCGCTATCTCTGACTCTTTTATTCTTTTCCCTCTTCCATGATGATCCCTGAACTACATTGCGCGCATGTGTGTATGTGCGCACGTGTGGTTTTTCAAGACAGAACTTCTTTGTGTAACATACTTGGCTGTCCTGAAACTTTTTCTGTAGACCAGGTTGGCCTCGAACTCAGAGATCCAGGTGCTTCTGCCTCTCAAGTGCTGGGATTAAAAGTATGCACCACCACCCCAGGCTCCGAATTACATTTTATGTCCTGTAAATTTGCATTTCAGGTCAGCAACCAAAGATTCCTTAATAATCATTGATGAACTGGGAAGAGGAACCTCTACGTATGATGGGTTTGGGTTAGCATGGGCTATATCGGAGTACATCGCAACGAAGATTGGTGCCTTTTGCATGTTTGCAACCCATTTTCATGAACTTACTGCTTTGGCCAGCCAGATACCAACTGTCAATAATCTGCACGTCACAGCACTAACTAGTGAAGAAACCTTAACTATGCTTTACCAAGTGAAAAAAGGTGGGTATGTACAACCTGATGTGGGACTTAGAGTCTGAAGTGGTATCCCTTGAACTATTTAATCTCTGTCATCATCGTTGTTTTGAGATTTATTTTATTGCATTGATGTTTAGCCTACTTGTATGTCTCTAATGGTGTCAGATCCCTAGGAGCTGGAGTCACAGATAGTTGTGAGCTGCCATGTGGGTGCTGGGAATTGAACCCAGGTCCTCTGGAAGAGCAGCCAGTGCTTTTTTTTTTTAATATTTATTATTTTTTAATTATGTGCATGTAGGGAGTATAATACAAGTGCCCATAAAGGTCAGAAATAGGAGATTCCCTGGAGCTAGAGTTACAGGCATTTGTAAGCTGCTGATGTGGGTGCTGGGAATCAAACTCAGGTCCTCAGGAAAAGCAGTGTATGCTCTTAACCACTGAGCCATCTCTACTGCCGTCTGTCTGGTGTAGAGACAAGAGCAGTATACATTACCTGCATCTGCAGCGGAATGATAAAGGGGGAGAGGGGCTGATTTATTCTGTGTCCATTTGAACCTGGTGAGTCCAGATGCCCTGACACTGTTAGCAGTGGCTCTGGAGTGGCATCCTGCTGGAAAATCTGGTTGTGGTGTGGCCCCCATTCATATTAGTGAATCAATGATACTAACCTCCTGGGAGGCGGTGGGAGATTTCTTGGTCATGTCGGATGATTATTTCGCCAGTCACCAGAACAAGGTTTGTCTTGATTGCCCGTGGATGTGTTTTGTTCACAAGGTCTTGATGCTTTCCTTTGGGTTGTTTTGCTGCAGTGGGAATTGTTTTGAGTTACTGTGTTCTCATTATGGTTACTTGCAGAGAAAACAGTATTTGTAGTAGATCTGGCATTCAGCATGACAGTCTGGTCTTGCTTTTAATCATGATTTATGTTGTTGTGCTACAGAAGTAGCTTCAGAACTCTTACAGGCTAGGTGAGTGTGGCACAGAGAGAAATGAAGTGAGTTCACACTCATTGTGGGTGTGCTAGAGATATGTGTACATGGTCTACTTGTGTCTGCGTCTAGCTGAGCAGTGCCCAGCTCTAGATAGACTGTGGGATAAGTAAGTAGACCTAGTATTTTATTTAAACAGTTGGTGCATAATTGAGGCATGGCAGCTTTGTAGTAGCATCACTAGTACTTAAATGCAGCTTCAGTCTCTGAGTTCACTTTTTTAAAATTTCTTTTTAATTATTTTTATGTGCATTGGTGTTTTACCTGCATGCATGTCTGATCTTGGAGTTACAGACAGTTGTGAGCTGCTATGTGGGTACTGGGAATTGAACCCTGGTCCTCTGTAAAAACAGTCAGTGTTCTTAATGGATGAGCCATCTCTCCAGCCCCCCTGAGTTCACTTGTTACTCATCAGCGTCTGTTTGCAGTGAGGCACAGTGAGAGGGAGGATGTGAGCCAGGTCATTGGAGATTCATTGAGGTTTTATCCGAGGTGCCCTGAACCGCTTGGCTAATGTATTTGAAATCTCTGAAACTATGTTTTCTAATGTGACAATAAAAAGGATACTCCATTAATGTAACTGCTGTTTCTTTCTCCCCTCCCACCCTCCTCTCTTTCCCATAGGTGTCTGTGATCAGAGTTTCGGAATTCATGTGGCTGAGCTCGCAAATTTCCCTCGGCATGTGGTGGAGTGTGCCAGGCAAAAGGCTCTGGAGCTTGAGGAGTTTCAGAGCATTGGAACTTCACAGGGTCGTGGCGGCGAAATGGAGCCGGCCTCAAAGAAGTGCTGCCTGGAGAGAGAGGTTGGTCACCTTGACTTTAGTTACCACACCTCTGGTGTGTGTATCAGAACCCCTATAGGACTGCAGTACTTGCTGGCTCCCTGGGGTGTTTGCTGTGGTTGTTTTCTGACATAGGCTCTCATCATATCACTCTGACTAAGTCTGAACCCAGAGCTCTACCTGCCTGCAGAGTGAACGTGTGAGCCACCACACTTGGCTCCCAGTCTCCCTTCCACCCTCGTATTTCTGTACCCATTCCTTTGTATGGTGGAAGGACGGGAGCTGGAGTGGAGTCACGTGACAGGCAGAGCGCCTGCTTAGCATGTAGAAGTCTCTGGACCTAGCTCCTGTGGTTCACAGTGCCCTCCCCCAGGTCCTGCCCCCCCCGGTCATTTAAATTACTAGATTTGATGGTAGGAGTGAAGAATGTAGAGAATTAATTTAAATATGTTAATGTAGATTTAATTTTTAAAGCTATAAATGTCCGGTTAAGCTGAATAAGTAAAACAACAAAACAGTTCCTTCCCTTTATCTTGTTTAGAATGTATTTCAGCCAGTAAGAGCAGTGGCTGTGTCTCAGGCTGATTAAGGAGAGATGTTTGTGGGCAGAATGTTTGTTAGCAGAGTGGATCTTGTGTTTCGCCTTCTCTGAGTTAATGGGTCAGAGTTAGATGTTCACACAATGCTGCAGCATATGTCTGACTTTTCTTTTTAACAGCCGCAGGCTTGCTCAGCAGTAGAGACTCTTAGCTGCTCCTGCAGCACTACAGTGGTGAACAGTGGGGGAGCCTTGGACTTGGATTATCTTTAGCTTTTACCCAGTAGCTTTTGTTTGTTTGTTTGTTTTTAAAGAGTAAATAGTTGCTATCCAAAAAGGAAGAATATAACTTGCTCTTAATTTCACATGTGGAAAGCCACCATCCTGAGCTTGGATGTGTTTGTATCTGTCCTTCCCTGAGTATATCAAACTCACAGATCCTGATTGCTGGAATTAGACAGGCTGTTTTATGTAATTCCTGGCTTCCATTTTGATAAGACATGTTTTGAAAAGTTTTAAAGCTAAAGAGACAACATCTTACTGCTTTTACTATAGGCTTTTGTCTTTGTTCTTTAGAAAGTGCATTTTTGTCTTTTGACACTGCTGGAGTTTGAATGTCCCAGAGGAGAAGAGAGTATTTGCCTATGTGATACCATTTGGTTCTCTTGTGTGAAGACAGGCCATTGAGTTCTGCTTCACCTGCTATACCAAATTCCACAGTACCTAGTCTTGCTTGAGACCTGCTGTAGATTCCTTGAATCATCACAACAAATGTGTGAAGTTGATAATATCCCCATTTTGTAGATGAAGAGTGTGAGTTAAGAAATTTGCCTAAAAGTAATAACTATGTCCTTTGGTACAACAAAGCAGTAAATAGAAATGGAAACACCTTATGTGCACACATGTGTGTGTATGTTTGTGCATGTAAGAGAATTTCAGTGCCTAAAGTACATCTTATAAACCTTAAAAGTTCTTTTTCCCTGAGATTAAGTTCTATGCCAGTCAAAGCAGAGGTATTGAAGAACTACTAAATCTCAATTCCTTATCATCTTAGAATAAAGTATTAATGTTGCTGGGCGGTGGCATACACCTTTAATCTTAACAGTTGGGTGGTAGAGGCCGGTGGATCTCTTGAGTTTGAGGCCAGCCTGGTCTACAGTGCAAGTTCTAGATAGTCAATAGAAACCCTGTCTTGGAAAAAAAAAAAAAACACAAGTATAAATGTCCTATTAAAGACTTGCTCTGGAAAAATTCATAGCAATCAAGGGCTTTGTGATTCTAAGAATTGCTTGCCCACTTATGATAAAAATGTTTGCTAAACATCTAGTAGCACATTTACTCAAAGGCTAAGGAAAGAGTTGGCTGCTCCAGCCGGCTGGAGGAAGAGTGCTTGCTACTTTCCTTGGTTGGTTCCCAGGGGATCCAACACCATCTTCTGGCCTCTAAGGCACCCATGGACATATGTCAGTCATACAGACACATGAATAAAAAAAAAATCTTTAAGAGGAAAAAGTACATTACTGCTAAAGTGACTTTAAAGAGTTATTTTAATGATGATGGAACATGTGTTTTTCAGCAAGGTGAGAAAATTATTATGGAGTTCCTGTCCAAGGTGAAGCAAGTACCCTTTAGTAACATGTCGGAGGAAAAGATCGCAAGGAAGCTAAAACAACTGAAAGCTGAGGTGGTCGCAAAGAATAATAGTTTTGTAAATGAAATCATTTCACGAATAAAAGTCAAATGAGAGGACGAGGATCAGCAGGATGGAGATAATAGGGAGGAGCTCTCCTTTGTGGAGTTCTGTCGTGCTTACCACCAGGACCTGGGACGGCAGTGTACCACGGTGTGTGATGATACTTTAAATGCTTTCAGAAATGTTCTGAAGTTGAGATCTGTAACTGGGTACTTAATGTAAAATGGGAATGGGCAGCTTCAAGCAATATGCTGAATTTTATAAATAAAATCATGTAGTTTGTAGAGTTTGGGGTGCCTTGTATTTCTTTGCAATATTACCTGTACACAAGTTCTAATAGGTTTTAACAAAAGCTCAGAGTCTGATATTGGAGGAAATGCTGAAAGAACAGAGAGATAAAGGACCAAAACCACAGCCACCTTACCTACTCCATTTCCCAGCCAAAAAGACTGAGCCCCTCCTGTCTCCTCCCGCCTTATCATTTGCTGTCTCCGCCCAGCCGTACCACTGTCTGTACAGATCTCCAGACCTCTATGGTTAACTAGTGGCTAGCTCTGCCCTCTGATCTGCAGGCAAGCTTTATTTGTTAGAGTATAGCAAGATATCACAATTACCTATAGACCGTGTACAAATAAAGAACCTCAAAACGGGGGCCATGAATATCTGAACACGTACATGATATTTAAAAAAATTGTAAGCCTCATGTGATGGCACACGCTTTAATTCCAGGGTATGGGGAGCAGAGGCAGACGGCGTTCTCTGAGTTGAAGGCTAGCCTGATCTACATAATGAGACTCTGCCTCAGAGTTCCTATATAACTGGTTAACAACAAGATAGGTAAGAGACCTGGATAGATGCCTTTCCCAAGAAAATGGGTAATGGATAAGCCAGTGAGAAGGCACAGAGAAGTAAAAACCGAGTGAACCATTTGACTGAGTTGGGATAGTTTTAGATTAGTGTGTTGTACATCAGTGGGAATGGAAACGTTCAGCCTCTTTGGAAAGACAATCCGCTAGGTCCTCAAGCAAGGAAAAACCCTGGTTCCTGTCCTGGTTGTATATCGAAGAGAAAGAAAAACATCACAACAAAAACTGGCACACAAACACCAAGATTTTTGTTTTTCATGGTAGTCAAAATGTGGAAACAGTCCCAATGTCCTAATGGCGGGTGGATGTACCCATGAAATGTGGCCTGGATATATGGTGTTAGTCTGTGTCAAGAGAAATGAAGTGATACATGGGAAAGATTGGGAGAGTCCTAGAAATGTGCTAAGTGAAGGAAGCCAGTCACAGGGGCCACACACGATAATCTGTACATTGAGTCACCTGCCAGAGAGAACTTGGTAAGCAATGGTTTGGGGCTGACGTTCGGGTTCAGTGTTTGTGAGATGCAAGTTTAGTCCTGGGTATACATACTCCTGAACACACCGAAACCACTGAGTTGTGGACATGAAATGGATAATCATGGTGTCACTTTACCCAAGAGAAAGGTAAGTAGACAACCACAAACATAGAGGGCTTTCGGGCTGGCTGGGCATGGTGGCACACACCATTAAATCATAGATAGAGTCAAAGTGGGTCTGGGTTCACAGTGAGGCCAGGACTGCAGAGTCAAACTCCCTCCCTCAGTGCCAGGTTACTCCTGCTGCATCCTCCTGACTGAGTTCAAGTGGCAGTGCCCACCGACGGTCAGGACATGAGGGGGCACTGTTGGGTATAAGCTTCATAAGACGTGGCCCTGGCGTTCTATCTAAAATCCATCCTGGGGGCACACTACGTGTTCATGATGGCTGAAAGGTGAGGGTGAGCTACGGCCCCCCACAGTGACACCAGCAGACCTTGAGGTAGGGTACTTTCTCTGACTTGCATGAAATTTATTAGTTATTACCATTTTTTTTTTTTTTGGTTTTATGAGACAGGGTTTCTCTGTATTGTGTTGGAGGCTGTCGGGTCCAGCCCAGCCTCAAACTCACAGAGATCCGCCTGCCTCTGCCTCCCGAGTGCAGGGATTAAAGGCGTGCGCCACCACCACCCGGCACCATTTATTTTATGTGTGTGGTGTTTCACCTGTGTGTATGTCTGCCCCACATCATGCCTGGTGTCCATGGCGTTGACACAAGGGTGTCGGATCCTCTGCCCTGAGTAACAGACAGGAGCCACTAGGTGGGGGCTGGGAATTGAACCCTGGTCCTCTAGAAGGGCAGCCAGTGCTTTTAACCATTGAACTATCTCTCCAGACCAGTGTGGAGTCAGTGAAGTATAGAAATGTGCTTGCTGGCAGGGTGAGCCTTTTCCCAGGGCCTCTGGAGAGCAACTATGACTTTGTAGGTCTTTTATTGTTTTAACCAGTAACTGTTGTACAGTTTTGTTTCATACATGTAAGCTTTGGTGTAAAGATAAATTGAAAATTAAGCCTAACCTTTAAAATGGTTTACTGTGTTCTTCATCATTGACTGATGCCAAAAAAAACTTGGGAAGAAGGCCAACTTGGAAAAAATATGTGTGTGGTTTGTATTTTGAGATGTGACAGGCTAGGCTGGCCTGGAACTCTATATTTTCCTTCTGCTGTAGGATTTTTTTTTTCCTTAAAGACAGTCTCACTATGTAACCCTGGCTGGCCTTGAACTCATAAAAGGTCCATCTGCCTCCTGAGTGCTGGGATTAAGGTGTGTGCCACCAAGCCTGGCTCAGCCAGGAGTTTTTATATAACTCAAAAAGCGATTTTTAAAGTGAGCTGAAATATTTTCATCCCTTGGATGACAGTGTAGGGGTGTTTTTAGATTGCTGTACAGAAGCATGTTGGAAATGGAAATCAGCTATGATGGTTTTAGTTGTTAGGACTACAAGAGATGAAGGAGCCAGTACTGATCCAAGAAAACATTTAGTCTGTCGGGCTCTATCAGCCAGGCTCCTTCCATTTATCTAAATGAAAGGTGCTATGTCCTTTTAAGACATTTTTGAGAAATGGTTAGGATGCCAGGGACTGTGGCTGGACTCCTACATATGCTAACAAAACAACCAGGGCTTTGGTTAGTCCCCTTTTGGAACTTAAAGCAACCTAATTCCTGACCTGTTAACTGCAGTGCTTAGCATGAAGTCTGTTAGCCATATAACCATGTTTCAGAGAAAAAAAAAACACAGTAAAAAAAAAAATCCAAAAGCCAGGCGGTAGTGACACATGCCTTTAATCCCAGCACTCTGAAGGCAGGTGGATCGCTGAGTTTGAAGTCAGTCAGTCAGTCTGGTCTACAAAATGAGTTCCAGGACAGTTAGGACTACACCAGAGAAAGCCTGTCTGGAATGCCCCCCCAAAAAAATCCATCTAAGATGCAATTTTGTAATTGATTATATTTTTCATCAAAAATATTTGGGGGGGGGTTAAACATTGTAATAAGTAGTGGGAAAAGCTGTGTGTCTGTGTGTGTGTTTAGATGTATTAAGTTACCAGCTGCACCGACGTAGCTGGCCGGGTGACTAGGGTGGGTATATTTAAAGAATAACTTGTTCCCCTCGAAGTCTCATCGTTCCACGTACAAGCACATCCTGTGAGACTTCTTGAGTATTAAATACATCTTCTATCCTTGGTCTTTCTGCATTTAGCTTTTTTTTGGGAAGTGTGTTTTTACCCTCAGCATATGGTATGAGCTGCTGATTCAGTATTGAATGGCTCTTTAAGCTTGTTAGTTACATTCTGTTGATTAAAATGGTGTGCAGACTAGTCAGGAAAAGCCTGTCCCTGGTCTGAAATAAACATTGTTAATTAGCTTGTGGAGAACAAACGGGTAAAGAGGCTTATTTTTCACACAGATTGCGTGTGTTTGGGTTAAGGAGGGAGGGTGTGGTCAGGCAAGAGAATGAAAATGCCCAGACTGACATAACGTTACCGTGAAGCCGCAAGTGCGGCCCGACATGAAAGAATAGCTTCTGCCAGATGTCCCTTCTCCGTGCCCACACCTCTTTTTTTTTTTTTTTTTTTGACAAAGATTTTATTGCTCTGCTTCAGAAGTTATATTTGTGCTGTCATCCACCTGTAATTCCAGCACTGGAAGGATCCTGAGTTTGAGGCCAACTTGGGCTTATGCAGGAAGTTTGAGGCCAGCCAGAGCTACGTTGTGAGATTTCCTGAGAAGACTAAAAACAAACAAAACACGTCTGAAAACCTCCTAAGTCATGCACAGCCTGGTACAGTGCAGAGGGGTGGTAGCTCCTTGTACACGGCATGCCACTGTAGCGATTCGATCTTCCTGTTTGCTCATAGAGGGAAGCAGCCCTGCCTCACACTGGCCACGGTATTTTCCTCCATCCAACAGTTTCAGACGACTGATGGGGGACTTCCCTCTGTATATATGTTTCTCTTCCTGATTGATGAGTAAAACACTGATTGGTCAACAGAGGTAGGAAGATAGGCGGGGCTAGGAGAGGAAGAGAATTCTGGGGGAGAAAGAGAGAGAAGCCGGAAGAGGGACTCCATGTAGAGACCAAGAAAATAGGATGTGCCAGGCGTTCCCTGGTAAGATGAGGCCATGAAGAAATACATGGATTAGTACTTATGGGTTAACAACCAAGAGAGAGCTAGCCAGTAAGAAGCCCTAGTGATTGGCCAACAGTTTATTATAATATAGCGTCCACGTGTTTATTTGGTGCAAAGTGGCTGTGGGACCAGGCAGGACAGAAACCTCCATCTTCAGGCGCCATTCAGAACACAATCAGATTCCAGCCAGCACGGTTTTACTTTAGGATGGGGGTTTGACCGGTCTCAAGGGTGCCCCTGCACACAAACAGCCTTGTGGGAAAGTCACAGCACAAGAGAGCCATACGGCAATGTGGGATGTTGGCCAGCTTCATATGGACTGTCCTAACTTATTTTCTTGAGCCCAGGCTGGCCTCAGACTTGAGACCCTACTGCTTCAGTTTCTCTAGTTCTGGGATTATAGGTGTGACCCACCATTGAAAGGTTCAGGCATTATGCTGGCCTGCCCTGTTACCTGGCAGAATGCACTCAGGCAGCACTCTGGCCAGCCCAGGGTTCCCTGAGTACAGCCTGCACGCAGCAGGTGCGAAGGACCCTTTAAAGGACAGACCCCTGCCCGCTTACGCTCTCTCTCCTCTCTATTCTCTTACCTCTTATCACTCTCCAGGCTCTTCTCTGGCCCCTTCTTCTCTCTGTCTCCCCCCTCTCGCTCTCCCGCTGCTGTAATAAACTGGTTAATGCTCTCTCTGTGGCTCGTGCTCCATTGCGCCGGTCACGGTTCCACCTCGCGCCTTCGCCTTTTCCGTTTTTCTAATTTTTAAACTTTTACAGAAGAACAACAAACCATGCCTTCCCCTACCCAGCCTCATTCATCACCTAAACCCTGTGACCAGGGGACTGTGTTGTAGTCTTTGATTCGGCTCAATGTAGCAAAAAAAAGAGAAAGATTCCCTTAAATGGTTCAATTTAGAAGAAAGAAAATCTACCTGTAAATAGTTCTGATTCTAAAGAGGTTCATGGCAACAGATTTACTTGTTCAGAATCTACCAGTAAGTGCAGCCTAATAAGATTTACAAATTATCTTGGATGAAGATATCTATAGCTAAATTGAGAATAATTAAATCTAAGACAATTTAATTTTTCAGTTCAGTCCCTGACCTTAAGGTTTAAAATGCCCCACCAGGATATTTTTATTTATTCATTTATTTTTTGACCTGAGTACTTTATGTAGCCCAGGTTAGCCTCAAAATTCCTGGGATTACAGGGTTATGCCACCATGCCCAGTTTATATGGTGCTGGGGATTGCACTCATATGTGCTACGCAAGAACTCTACAACTGAGCAGTATGCCCAGCCTCCGTTTTTCACACACAATGATGAGGTTTAGGTTTCAATGTCTATTATCAAGCAAACCGTGATGTTTTATTGCAGAACATTGTCTAGTTCACTCACATTCGTCAAGAGGATGACTCTCCATGCAGAGTCCTTAATGTCACAACATGGATTCATAATTTGTAGAGATCAGTCACATTAAATACTTCCTGAAGGGGTCTGAGGAGGGCTCTAACTGTTTCAGGGACTCCTCCAAAGACTCTTAAGCAAGACTCTTAGTTACTATTGTCATGACAAGACACCATGACTAAGACAGCTTATAAAATAAAATGTTTGACTTGGGGACGCACAGCTCCAGAGGGTGAGAGTCCATGACTGTCACGATGGGGGGGCGTGTCAGTAGGTAGGCAGGCATGGTGCTGGAGCAGTAGCTGAGAGTACATCTCTCTTTTTTCAAAAACAGGATCTTTTTGTTTGTTTTTCGAGACAGGGTTTCTCTGTATTGCTTTGGAGCCTGTCCTGGCACTCACTCTACAGACCTGGCTGGCCTCAAACTCACAGAGATCCACCTGCCTCTGCCTCCCGAGTGCCGGGATTAAGGGCGTGGGCCACTGCTGCCCAGCTGAGACCTCACATCCTGATCTACAAGCACAAGGCAGAAAGAGTTAGGGGGGAATGGGGTGGGCCCTCAGTAGCACACCTCCTCCCACAAGACCACACCTCCTGGCCCTTCCTAAGCAGTTCCACCAGCTGGGGACCAAGTGCTCAAATATATGATCCTATGGGGGCCGTTCCCATTCAACCACCACATTCAAGTCCCTGGTCCCCACAGGCTTGTGGCTCTATCATAGTACAAAATGCATTTAGCTCAACTTCAAAAGCCCCGAGTCTTCCATAGTCTTAACACTGTTTAAGAAGTCCAAAGTCTCCTCTGAGACCCCAAGGCAGTCTCTTCATTATAACCCTCTCTCAAATCCAAAAAGAAAATTACATACTTCTGTTGTGCCCAAATTCTGAACCCCGAAATCACCAAGAGACCCATTCTGATGCAAAAGCAAAGAGTCTTTAATTATTTAACGAGTTAACTGTATTAACTCGGGTCCTCCATTCATCACACACAGTGGGTGGAGCCAGAAGGACCTGAAGGGAGCGAGGGACAGGGATTTTATTGGGGCAGAGCAAGGGGGGTATCTAGGCTCTTTAGTTTGATAACTGGGAACCACATGGTGGATGAGAACACACTCCAGCCAGTCAGTGGTCATGTCACTTTCCTGGATATGTGCTCACACACACACACACAGAGAGGGGGAGGGAGGGAGGGAGGAAGAGAGAACTGAACCCTAAATAACAAAATGTAAAAAGGATATGTTAATGCAGATGGTGATCTTTCCATATACATATATGTGGCTTATAAGTAAATGATGTTAGACATACATGTCCATGAACATGTTTCCGGGTATCAGATCCAGGAAAGATTCCACCTCTGCACTATATTCCAAGTATTTACCATTGCTCTGTGACAAAACCACTCAAAGTCACCCCTCCTAGCTTTTTGAGATGCCGTTGCTTCTGAGATGCGGTCCATCGCTAGGTTTACTCACTGTGCTGTTCATGAGTGTGTGCTCCTGCCCAGCTCAGCATTGTCAGCCTCTCCCCGGCTCCTTCCTCCAGCTCCTCCAAGCCTCTGGTCACCACACCCACTCCCGAGAGCCACCACCCCTGTTGCTGGCACGTGAGTGAAACCACCTGGGCTCTCTCTTTCTGTGTCTACCTTGTCTCGTTTAAAATGATGCCCTGCGTTTCTGGGGTGAGCCTGTGCCACAGTGGCATACTGGACGTCTCGGCTGTGAATTCTATTCATTTACCCACAGAAATGTGAATGCCAGCACGCATTAGGATAACAGCTACGCAGGACTGGGGGAAGGGTGTGAGCATGTAAATCTGCTACTCTTTGCAAGATAATATCTAAAACTGGAAAACAGCCACAAAAGCACGCTGCTGAAAACCAGAGATAAAAAGCTAGAATTCCGTGCGGAGAGGGTTGGCTCCCTCGGGGAGAGTGAAGGAGGCAGAGTTGGGAAGGGGTTGTGTTTTCTGTTGCGTGCTTCTCCCGCACACTGTGTGTGTGTGCGCGCGCGTGTGCACGAGTGTGTGCTTGCTATTTGAGTGTGAATGCACACGAGTGTGTACGATAGTTGAGCTTGCACGTGTGGTGTTAGCGTGCGCGCATGTGTAGACAGGCATTCAGCACAAGCTAAGGATCAAAGGAAGGGACTTTCACATGCTATATGTGTGCTCGTCCACTGAGCTAACCTGTCTTCAAGCTCAGTCATAATAAAGACTTAAGAGAAGGAATGAATGGGCCCGGTGGGTTGAGGCGCTTGTTGCCAAGCCTGCCAGCCTGAACTCATGTGATGGAAAGAGAAGTCAGACCCCCAAGGGTTGCCCTTTGACCTCCACACGCACCCCACGTCTGCTAAGGCCCAGGGGACGTTGTGGAAGAGGGTGCAGAAAGAATGTTAGAAACTAGTGGATGGGAAGATGCCGTTTCTTGGACACACCGCTGTTGCACTCAAAGAATTCACAGAAGCTCTGGGGACCTGCACAAGATCAAGCCGGCAAGTCAGGCAGCATTCCAACAGGCAACTCGCCTTCTTGGACTTAATGGGCTACAAGCAAACAAAAAGAAAAGGCATGAAGGGGGGCGGGGCGAACATGTTGGAAGGGCCTGCAGGGAACAGAAGTGGGGAGTTGGCGGTGGATTTGTCCACGCGTGTGGAAGCCACCCCGTGGATGAGACAACTTCAGGAACTCCTTCCAAAACATCTACATTTTAGAACCTGTTGTTGTTGTTGTTGTTTTAGGCAAGGCCTCATTATACAACCCCGTTGTCCTGGATGCTCACTATGAAGATAGACCAGGCTGACCTGGAAACCACAGAGATCTGGCTGCCTCCCCATTCAAATGCTGGGATTTAAGGCAGGGACTACGGCTTCTGGCCCCGCCCACGTTTTAGGATACAGGACACAGCACAGCACAAAGATACTCTTCCTCCTGTGACGGGCACAGCAGAGTTGTCCCCCGGTGATCTCACTTGCATCTTCTAAGGTTGGAAATACTGAAGCATATTTCTGCCCTGGTAGAGTGTCGCCAGACAGAATGCTGGCCCAGGTGATACGCCCTGGGCTGGCGAGCAGGTAAGCTCCTGCTGCCTGGGCGCCTGGCTTCACCATGAAACTTCTCAAACCCCAATTTCAGGGAGAGCCTTGTCACACAGGGCCATTAAGTAAAATGGAAATGGTTAATGAATCTTCATGTGTTCGGAAACTGTTTCCTCCCCTCCTCTTGGGGTTGATTAACTTAGCCTAAAGTAACCAATCTGAACGGCCTTTTCAAGAACCAGGTCCAAGTGGTGATTAGTGAGTGCACGCTCTATTTGTGGGTTAATGGGAAAGACCACAACCCTTACTAACAGGGTCCTTCCTCCCACTTCCCCGTTCCCCCGTTTGTATGAGAACTGACAAGCCGGAGGGCAGATGAGATGAAGGAAGCCAGTTCTCTTCTCTGCGTGTTGAAGGCGGGGGTTTAAATGAGTTCACCAGACTCAAGATAAATAGGTGTTTGTTGGGGAAGAACTTACACAGATTAGAGTAAATAACCGCCACGGCCTTCCTGCTCCATAAGATGCAGTCTCTGCCCTTCCCATGCTCTCTGGAACCCAAGAGAGTGAGACAGCCCCTCCTCTACCTTAATGGGTCAAGCCTGCATCTGAAACCACGCCCAAAGGGTGTGGCCACCGCTACAACTTCACAGGCAAGGCAAGATGCCACTACAGCAAGTTGTGTCCTGCTTCTAAAGGGCCATGCTGGGAGCTGTGGAAACTGTCCTCAGCATTTGGGAGGTGGAGTCAAAAGGATCTCTGTGAATTCGAGGCCGCCCAGGGATTCATAGTGAGCCCTTGTCTCAAAAACAAAACAAAAGCTGAGCGGTGGAGGCTCACGCCTGTAGTCCCAGAACTCCGGAGGCAGAGGCAAGCGGATCTCTGTGAGTTCGAGACCAGCCTGGTCTACAAGAGCTAGTTTCAGGACAGGCTCCAAAGTTACACAGAGAAACCCTTTCTTGTAATAACAAAACAAAACAAAACAAACAACAATCCCCCAAAAAAAACAAAACCTATAAAAACAAACAAAAAAACCAGTAGCCTTTATATACACCAGTAACATCCTCACAGAGAAAGAAATTACGAATAATATCGCATTCAAAATAGTTTACCCACCCCAAATTAATTACTTAGGAATACACCTAACTAATGAAGAGAAACTCTTCGGGCTGGAGAGATGGCTCAGAGGTTAAGAGCACTGACTGCTCTTCCAGAGGATCCTGGTTCAATTCCCAGCACCCACATGGCAACTCACAACTGTCTGTAACTCCAAGATCTGACACCCTCACACAGATATACATGCAGGCAAAACACCAATGTGTATAAAATAAGAATAAATAAATTTAAAGAAGAGAAAGAAAGCCTCAACACTTAGTCAGAGAGGCGGCTCCTCGTGGGCAGCTGGATGAAGATGTGGAGGGAATGATGCTGCCAAACGCCGATGACTCCATGGAGAGCGTGGTGACAGCTGCCTGCCGGCTCGCTGGGCATCTCAAGTCCAGCACCCAGGAGGTTAAAGACGCCCAGCTTAGAGCTCCAGGGGAACATGTGGATCCCAGGACTTGGTTCTGAGGAAATCCGACCCTACAAAAAAGCTTGCACCACAGAAGCTCACAGACAATGGCATGATGTGGGACACAACCAAGAAATAGCACAGGGGACAGTCAGGGGTGGACGACATGTATTTGGAGATACTTGAGCTGAGAGCCCAGTCATCTCATCCTCGGATTTTATTTAAAAGAAAAAATGCTTTACAGAGAAGCATATTTTTTACTAACAGTGCAGCAATATCTACAATGACTGAGATCTGTCAAAAGAATAAAGCTCCTACCCCAACTTCTGGCCCCTTTTCCCTGCTGTCTCAAAGAGAAGCCATGTATCTTCTGGAGAAGACTTTCCTGTGGTTTGTCTTATAAATGATGGACTGTGGCAGAGCCGGATGGTCATGTTGAGTTTGTAGAGGGCCTGTCTCCTCCTTCCCCTCGTCCCTGTACTTTGTAATGTCAGTGTTTATATGAATATGAACTTATTAATAAAAAAAGAAAAAAGAAACACGAAACAGAGTCAGGTGGTTACGCACGCCTTTAATCCCAGCACTCAGGAGGCAGAGGCAGGCGGATCTCTGTGAGTTTGAGGTCAGCCTGGTCTACAGAGAGAGTTCCAGGACAGGCTCCAAAGCAATACAGAGAAACCCTGTCTTGAAAAACCAAACCCCTCCCAAAGAAAAAAACAAAACAAAACAAAAAACCCCAAACCAAAAAAAAAAAAAAAACCCAAACAACAAAACAAAGAAACAAAAAAACCAAAACAAACACAAAAAACCCAAAACATTAAAAAATGAATAAATAAACATTTTTTTAAAGTGCCAGTCCATCACCAAGGCAGGTGAGTTCCCCAGGGACGGCTAAGTGCAAAGATCTGGTGGGCCTCAGGGCCTCAGGCAGTTTCCCAAGGCTGCACACCTGCAGGGCTGGTCCTCTCCCTCTCAGTACCAGCATGCCTCACTTAGCTACCTAGGGCAGATGTTGATAGGCCCGCGTTCTCACTGTGACAGTTTTCTCTTGCATCAGCTGCAAACTAGCTAGCAATAGTTTCCTTTTGCTTCCTTTCAGGGTTGACTGAGGAGAAGGCGAGGATTTCTAGGGTAAGGTGTATTGCATAGCTCTTTCCTGGCTTCTTGCTTCCACGCCACTGTGTTCAGAGAACACAGGCCCATGAAGACTGTGCTTAGCATATCCATCATCTTCTCTTTTAGATCGTTTTATTAGTTCTTGGATCCCTCATGACGGGTCCAGTTAAAATCTTGGAAGAAATCTGGCTCTGTACATTGCCCTCAGAGGAGTGACTAAGCATTGAATACAGAGAAATTAAAGTGAAGGCAAAACCATTGCCCAGGCTAAGATCGTTAGAATGCGAGCACCTTTCTTGTATAAAAAGAAAAGAGTGTTCTAAAGTTTTCATTAGGGAAGAGAAATTTGTACCAGGTAGGATGAAACCCAGGCACTTGTCTTTGAGTGGAACATGAAAAAGAGGCCTGGGATTGTTAGCCATCCAGTATAGCTTCTGGATCTCTCTTAAGAGAAGTTGGATATTTGGGTGTTGCCTCTGGATTTCACTGTCCCCTCTACTTTGGTGGCAGTGGTGTGTATAACAGGTTGTCAATAAGGATGTGTTATAGGGGGCCACCAGATGCCCCAGTGGAAAAAGGCACTTGCCATGCAAGTGTGAGATTTTTGAGTTCCTCTTCCTGGAACCCACATAAAAGTCAGAAGCATAGCATGAACGTCTGTAATCCCAGAGCTCCTGTGGGGAGAGGAGAGGCAGAGGCAGGAGAATTTCTGTGAACTTGTGTGGCATATAAAGAGACTGTCTCAAACAAGGTAGAAAGCAAAGATTGACATCTAAGACTGTCCTCCGACCTCTCACATTGTACCACATACATCCACATTCACACACACACACACACACACACACACGACATTGATATAATGCACATATTGGCGGTATTTGCAGAAATGAATAGGTAGATGAGTGAATGGATAATTCAGTGAGTGGATCCATGAGGAAATAAAGAGAGGAACTAGTACTCACTGAGTGTCTGTGCTGGACATTGTCACTTTATAAAGTTCACTGCAGGAGATCCTCACACAGAAACAGCTAGATAGGTCTGTGTTCTCGTCTCAAGATGTAAAACCTGATTGCTGGGCTGTGGTAGCATGTGCCTTTAATCTCAGCACTTGGAAGGCAGAGGCAGGCAGATCTCCAAGTTTGAAGTCAACAGAGTTCCAGGATGGCCAGGACTACACAGAGACACCGTGATTTTAGAAACCTTAAGGAATTTGCTAGTGGGACTCTCATCTAAGTCAATGTGAATATGTGAATATAAACACCTACTATATTATAATGAAAGACCCCAGGCGGGGGACTTTCACGGGAGGGAGACCCGAACCCAAGGAACACCGAGGCCACGAGCTTGGATGCAAACAGCAAGAGGCTTTATTGATAATACACGGGTACCCGGGGCGTCTCAGTCTCGGGAACTGAGAGCCCCGAGCTGGGGACTCAGGGGTTCTTTTATAGCAAAAAGCGCAGTACAGAAGCGAGAAGCCTAGTTACGGGACCCTGATTGGGTAATTTAAATGAGGCTGGGGCTCAGAACGAGATTTCTCTCATCTGGACAGAGAGGCAATTAAGGTTTCTCTCATTTGGACAGAGAGGCAATTAAGGTTTCTCTCAGAACTCAATTCTCGGCCTTGGCCCTATCTGAAGAACAAAGGTTTCTGTGCCTGCCCAATCTTTCTGGGCTGGCTGTGCAGACCATAGACACCTGGGCCCCTATCTGGACAGAGATAGTAGTGACTATGCAGCTGTAAAGACCTTGAGCTGAGCTTCCTTCTGATCAAAAAAATGACTATTCGGCTGAGCTGTGGGGGAAAGGAATTTTCCATAGGCCTCAGCCACCTGTGCTGGGCCGGGGTCTTTCAATAACTTAAATCCACAGTATCCCCCAACCCCAAACATTGCTACTTTACTTCATGTTGCCTAGGTAATAGGTTTCTGTTATCAAGACAAAGGCAGACTCAGAATCTCCCTCACTTATTTATATTTACATGGTTCCCAGTACACTTTTGCCCATGCCTCCTTTGGGAGGTGACTGAGTGTGATCCCGTTTTGTTGTCCTCTGCCAGGAGGTTCATTTGCTTCTGTGACAGGCCCAGGTAGGCCAGGGGGTGCTTAGGTTTATTTGTTGCACCCTTCCCCCATGGGGGGTCTGACTGCTGACTCCTTGTTACTAGGGGCTTTTAGCTAAACACTTCTCATCCCCTCCTCCCAGTAATGCCTGCTTGCAAGTTCTTGTTTTTCATCCTTTGTCTAAATGCTAATTCCTGTTTTAGGCCCACTTTTTGCTGGAGGGCCCTGGGGACCTTGGGGATTTTCCACCATGCCTGCCTTTGGTATTTAAGGCTCTACCCTTGTAATAAAAAATGCCATTCTCCTTGTAAAAATGAGCTGCTGTCTTTGTCTTCATTTTACATCCTTAGCCCTTAACCTTGGATCATTGTAAATAAAGTATGGTAGCACCATAGCCGAGAACACACTGGCGGCTCGCTGCAGATGGAGGCCCCAGCGAGATCGGGAAAGAAGAGAAACTGCTAAAGAATTACACTCGAATGCTGGCCAGAAAGTAAGGTAAGAGGGGCAATTTAAAAAGTCAGGCCCTAGAAGGTGGGTCAGCCTCAGTAGAGAGGCGTTTTAAAGTTAGGCTCCAGCCCTGACTTGACCCATTGGTGTCAAAATTGTCAGGGAATTTCTGAGAGCCCACCCCCACAGAAAGCCAGCCAGCATTCTCCTTAAGGTTAGGAGTGAGTATATTAGGTATAGGTGCTGCTAGTTCCTACCCTGTTTTGGAGGACCATTTGATCCATTTGTTACGATGTCAGAGCGCAATTATCAATTATAAGACAGATAAGGACTTCTTAAAAACTATACATGAAGTCAGCCCTTGGTTTTTGGTCTCTGGTGATCTTAATTCCCTTGATTGGAACCAGGTTAGAGTGGACCTACAAAGAACTTTACATAAAGAAGGTGTTGGGGAAGTCCTGTGTATATGTCAATAAAGCACTGTTGGCCAATAGGAAAGCAAGATAGGTGGGACTAGGAGTCCAAGAGGACTCTGGGTAGGAGAAACACAGGGAGTCGAGATGCAACCACCATAGGGATAAGAAGTCTGGAACTTTGCTCCAGTAAGAGAAATACTTAGATTAACAATTATGGGGTAATTATTGAAGTCAGAGCTAGCCAGTAAGAAACAAGCAAGGCCAACAGCTTTATAATTAATATAGCCTCCTGTGTGTTTATTTGGGACTGATGCGGCTCTGGAACCAGGCTGGCGGGAAGGCTTCTCTTTACAAGAAGGGCCCGTCACCATACCAATTGTTGTCTTTTCTCTGTGGCATCTTGTTAGGGGCGCGCTTATTAGTGATAATATGGTAATAAGGGAACATGTCAGGAAAACTAAGGATGCCTTAATAGAGGCTCAAGACCTAGAGTCTATTAGATTAATTCAAGCTTCCAATGTTTCTTCTTCTGAGTCTTCTCCCTCTTCTTCAGGGGATAAGACAGAGAAAGGCGAAAAGCCTCTACTTAAAAAGGGCATCTTGAAATTAAACAAGTTTAAAAAATGCTCCCTTAAGCCGCATCTTCTTGCCTGTAATCCTAAAGCAGTTGTGTGTGTGTGCCTCTTGCCCTTTTCTTTTTTTTTATTATTTATTATGAATGCAACACCTTGCCTCCATGTATGCCTGCACGCCAGAAGAGGGCACCAGATCTCATTACAGATGGTTGTGAGCCACCATGTGGTTGCTGGGAATTGAACTCAGGACCTCTGGAAGAGCAGTTGGTGCTCTTAACCTCTGAGCCATCTCTCCAGCCCCCCCTCTTGCCCTTTTCAATCTGGCCATTTTCGGATCCTTTGCAGCCTTAGTTTGTGCCCCTGATGATTGGCAATGATTATAGCATGCTGCACTGTCAGGGGAAGATTGTTTGGCCTGGAGGGGTGAGTGCCAGTTTCCCTGGTGGGGATTTGGAGGAACTTACGGGCATGGGAGCCTATGCGGCTCTAGATCGGCAAATTCTTTACAACCCAGGCGTTTGTGCACAGACCTCAGTGGCTGCTGGCCACACATTTGGGGATCTTCAGACCACCTTGGGATTTATGGGTGAAACCAGAGAAGGTAACTGCTATGTTCCTAGGGGAGTTTTTTTGGCAAGAGAGTCCCATTCTTTGGGTTCATTGTAAGCGTTTCGTCGGGATGGGTCAGGACAGGAACAGGAACAGGAGTGGGTCAGGTATTCTGGCACTCGGGAGTCACAGAATACCCAGTGTTACACAGCTCAGGTGGAAAGGTATCCTGGAGCTCGGGAGCCAAGGATACTGAGTGTTACACAGCTCAGGTAGAAAGGTATCCTGGAGCTCGGGAGCCAAGGACCACCACAGGTTGCAGTAAGCTTGGCAGCTTACAGCCTTGCCTCAGAGAAAGGCTTCTCCGGTGTATCAGCTCCGCTCCAGCAGGACAGGGTCTTCCAGCTGGGGATGTTCGCATAGTGTAGCAGTTTTGCTCCGCAGGAGGTTTCTCGGGCGAAGTTGCTACAGTTCAGCTCTGCTCCTGGAGAGCCGAGAGCGGAGAGCAGGGAGCCGGGCGGGAGCAGAGTGTAACAACTCCGCTCTGCCAAGGAAGGTTTCCCGGGCAAGTGTTACAGCGCTGCTCGCTCTGCTCTGCTCTGCTCTGCTCTGCTCTGCCCAGGGTCGCCTCTGCTTGCTCTGCTCTGCTCTGCCCAGGGTCGCCTCTGCTCTGTCGCCGCCGCAAAAGAAGATCTTCACTCGAAGCTCATCCAAAGGGGTTTATTGGAAGACAGCTGGACCAGCCAAGCTGAACATACACAGGGTTTATATAGGGATTCCTGGGGTTGGGGAAGTTTTTCCAGAGTAGGGATTGGTCCGATTTCAGTGCTGAGTTCAGATTGGCTAGAGCTCTGCTCCAGGATTGGTTACTTTTTTACACAGGATTAGGGTCAGATTTGGCTCTGGTTTCAGAGCCAAAGTGTGTTTCTTTCTCTGGTTCTTTTTAGCCTTTTGGCTCCAATTTTAGGGCCAAGGTACACTTCTTTCACTGACTCTGATTCCAGGGACAAAGTGTGTTCCTTTGGCACTGGTTTTAGGGTCAGGGTACATTTCTTTGGTTCTGGTTGCAGGGCCAAAGTGTGTTTCTTTGGCTCTGCTCAGGGTGTGTTTCTTTGACTGGTCCCTTTTCCCTACATTCATTCTCGAGCCTCCCCTTCTAAATCTGTGGTGTCCTACCCACAGGCTATAGTTGTGCTCCTGTTTGGAGCTTGGAGGATTGCCTTTCGAGCCTATGGTGAGGAGCCAAATCAGGTTGTTGCGCCTTTGTCCTGTCAACAAATAAAATGGCTACAAAATAATAATTGTGACTGGGCCATTTTTCTCTCTGCTACCCAGAGTTATTTTGTTAATAACTACACATCCAACAGTTTGGTTTATTTTTTTAAAATGCACCCTTTGATTTTCCCGAAAATTGTAGCCTCTCAGCCTATTTCTTTTTGGTTTTTTTTTGTTTGTTTGTTTGTTTGTTTGTTTTTACGAGACCGGGTTTCTCTGTATTGTTTTGGAGGCTATTGGTCCAGCCCGGCCTCGAACTCACAGAGATCCGCCTGCCTCTGCCTCCCGAGTGCTGGGATTAAAGGTATGCACCACCACCGCCCGGCTTCTCAGCCTATTTCTAAGGGTACAGCTGTAGTCATTTCTTATCCAATCATTAAGACAGCCAGAATTCCTACAACTTCTACCCAAATAGCTGAACTTTTAGCCCTTGCCTTGGCTCTACAACTCTTCCCCATGAGAGCATTAAACATTTTTACTGATAGTCAATATGTTGCTCATATTATCCAAGCCTTAGAGACTGCTGCCTATGTTGCTCCCATCTCTAGGATACAAGAAAGTTTATTACAGGTACAAGGTCTGCTATGACAACAGAGCGAACCTATATTTGTGGGACATCTTAGGGCCCACACCCCTTTTCCAGGGCCCCTCAATGAAGGAAATCACACGGTTGACAGGTATGCTCAAATTGGTGTGGTTTTACAAGGACTCACTAAAGCACAATCCCTACACAAGCACTGTAATCTTAGTGCAGGGTCTTTGTGCTTTCATACTGGGATTACCAAAGAACAGGCTGTTCAAATAGTTAAGGATTGCCCTCTTTGTGTAGGATTTCTTCCTGTGCCTCACCTGGGGGTCAATCCTCGAGGACTTTTGCCTAACCACATTTGGCAAATAGATGCAACACATGTGCCATCCTTTGACGAATTACAATTTGTCCATGTTTCTATAGATACTTTTTCCCACCTGATATTCACCTCTGCCCACTTTGGTGAAAAAATAAAAGATGTTAAGAGCCACTGTTTACAGACTTTTGCTTACATGGGGGTCCCAAAACAAATTAAGACCAGCCTATGTCAGCAGAGGTTTCAATCACTTTTGTCTAGATTTTGATATCTCCCCCCAAACTGGAATTCCTTACAACCATGAAGGACAGGCTACTGTGGAACGTGCTCATCACACTTTAAAAGCCTATTTAGCTAAAGTAAAGAAGGGAGATCTTGGGGGCCACCCCGGCTCCCCTCACTCTACTCTATCTTTTATCCTCTATATCTTAAAATTTTAAATTGTGGATGCTTCTGGCAACTCCACAGCAGATCATCATTGGCGGCCTGCTGTACAGCAAAAGCCTCTAGTTAAATGGAAAGATCTAACCTCGAGTCTTTGGAGAGGACCAGATCCTGTTTTGGTTTGGGCCCGGGGGTGTGTATTCCCACAGAGTGCTAAGTCCCCAATTTGGGTTCCCGAGCATCGTGTGCCTCTTTTCCTGCTGATACTCATCAGTCTCCAATAGACTCATTAGGCTTTAATGAGGAACCCGCCTGTCCTGATGCTGGCGGGTCTTCGGAGTCAGGTGTATCCAGCTTTAATCAGCCTCAGTCATAGCCTAGGAAAGGCAGCCCTCATGATGGATTTGCCTACTTGGACATTTGTTATATTCAATAACATTCCCTTGAGAGAAATGCTTAATTATTTCCTCCAGGAATGCTGCTTGAGAAGCTGTTGATCAGCCTTGGTGGTCCATGTTCCAGATGTCATGCTTATTCCAGTGGAATACTCAGGAGAGAACCAACTCGTCCTCACACGACTCGGGAGTGACTTTGACATCACAGCGGCTACAGTTTTTGGCTTCCCTATCTCTTAGCCAGTTGCCATGGCAGGCAAGCTGGATAAACCCCCAGGGGGGGATGGCTCTACCTTAAATCCCCAAATTTATATTAATTACAATTGGGCACTTTAAATCTTAATTAACAAATGGACTTAATTGGCTATTCTAACTGAGATCAGTGTGCCTCCCTTTAGGGAGACCCCCTCTTAATGGGACTGCAACAGATAGGTCTATTACTTGAGAAATGGAGTCGCTAGTTCTCAGGACTATGACCCTGGGCAACACAGTCTTAAGCCCTGGTCTGCCTTTTGAAAAGGCCACAATCCCAGCACCATTTTCATACAAAGCAGATCATGCTTTCCTTGTCAACAGACAAGGGGATTTTCCACCATGTCTGCCTTTGGTACTTAAGGCTCTACCCTTGTAATAATAAATGCCATTCTCCTTGTATGAATGAGCTGCTGTCTTTGTCTTCACTTTTACATCCTTAGCCCTTAACCTTAGATCGTTGTAAAGTGTGGTAGCGCCATAGCCTCGAACACACTGGCGGCTCGCAACATTATTTGTGCAAGGACCTTGGCCTTTCAAGCGGAGCACACCCTCAGGGTACAGGACCAAGGTTGCCTCTTCCCATCCCAGGGAGCTGGCATGGCAAGGATCCACAAGGTCCCAGACTTGCATTGGATCTTGGAGTTCTCGAAGGAGAGGTATTTCTTGGACAGACTAGAGAAGGGTAGGATAACCTGATCTTTGCAGAGCCTCCTTTATCTCCATCTGAAGTTATGCAAATATCTCTTTTTGGACTCCCCTCTGCTACACAGTGAGTGTCTGAATTGATGAGAGCAGTCAGTCCCATGAAGTTCTGCTTTGTGTCTTCCAACAGCGCCTAGGACTAGGCTTCTATATAAGTGTGTGTGTGTGTGTGCGTGCGTGCGTGCGTGCGTGCATGCGTGTGTGTGTGTGCATTTGGGCCAATGCTGGCTTATGTGTAAGCACACATCATACCCCTCCTCCTCTGTTTATAACCCCAAGGTCTGTGGTGACTGAGATGGGAGAGCACTCCCATTGTACAGGCGTGTCCCTGGAGTATGGACTTACACTCACGTAAATTCATGGGGTGACCAGATACTCTGGTTGTAGGGTACGGGTCCTATGATGAACAGTGTCTGGGACTCTCCCAGAGTATAAGGGAGAAGAAGCCATTTGGAGGTAGAGGGAATCACATTGGGATGTGAGTGTTGGAGCAAGACATCTTCTTCAGACCCTCTGCTCCAAGGTTGCCCCTGAGTTCAGGCCTTTTGATCTGAGAGATCTGTCTGTCCTAGCACTGTCACAGAGCCTTCTGGAAGGACAGACACGCTGTACCCGTGTTGACCAGAAGCTTGCACCACCACGAAGGGGCTGGCAAAGCTACTCAAGGGAGGAAGGGTTTATTTTGGCTATGGCGAGTGGGTGCTGTACTCACAGAGGGGGAGTTTGGGTGGTAAGGGTGGCTCTAGCTGTGGCAGTGAGAGTCACTGGTCACGCTGCCACCATGCTAGGGAAGCAGAGAGCGGGGACTGCTCATTTGTTTCCTCCTGTTGATTCTGTCCAGGACCTCAGGCCTTGGAATGCTGCACCCTCACGTGTGCATCTCCTTCTACAGACGTGCCCAGAGGTTGTCTCCTAGGAGATCCCAGATCTCAAACAGAAAACGACGATTAGCCATCATGTGAGAAAGACAACGTGACAGGGTTCAAGCAGAGGGGTTTTTATTAGGGAAAGGGATCGTTAAAAAGGGGAAAGGGGGAGACCGGCCTATGGGGACAAGAGCAGCAGGAGAGAGGAAAGAGGGGCAGAGAGAGAGAGACAGAGAGAGAGACAGACAGACAGACAGACAGACAGACAGGAGAGAGAGAGAAAGAGAGAGAGAGACAGACAGACAGACAGGAGAGAGAGAGAGAGACAGAGAGAGAGAGACAGACAGACAGGAGAGAGAGACAGACAGACAGACAGGAGAGAGAGAGAGAAAGAGAGAAAGAGAGAGACACAGAGAGAGAGAGAGACAGACAGACAGACAGGCAGGCAGGCAGGCAGGCAGGCAGGCAGACAGATGGATGGGAGATGGGCAGGGCCCTTTTAAAAGGGAACATAGTGAATGTACACAGGTGGTGCTCTTGTGGCCGCAGCTGAGGGCGTGTCCTGTGGGATCTCCCACAGCAGAGCAGTACAGATGCCTGAATACTAACAGTGGTTGTTAGTGACGTGTAGCCATTGACCACGTGTTTCTAGCACAACTGAAGACTGGGCATTTTGAAAAAGTTTATTATATTCATTGTGTGTGGGGGCAGGTGGGCGAATGCATGCCGCAGTGAGTGTGTGGAAGTCAGAGGACAACTTGCAGGCATCGGTTATCTCCCGGAATCAAGCTCGCATCGTGGGTGACAAGTCCCTTTACCATCTTGCCAGACCAAGGCTGGGAATTTAACTTTAATTTAAATCCTCGTAAACGTAAGTATCCGTGTGTGCTAGTGGGGTATTACAGGATGGCATGTGTCTAAAGAACAGTACTTTATGTATTAGAGACGGAAATCGGAGAGCCCAAGAGCCTGGAGCTTGTGCTGCTCTGGGCTGTGGGATGCTGATGCTGTGCCCTCAGCCGGGATGTTTCCTTCCATCATGCATCCAAGCGGCTGGAGGCGGAGCTGGGATAAATTGTCCCAGTTAGACGCTTGGTAGATGCGTGCGGTTCCTGATGGGAACACCTGGGTTCCCTGACATGTCTCCCCTCTTCCCTTGGCCGTCAGAGCTTCAGGGTGACAGAGACCAAAGGCCAGCCTCTCATTTCCTGACATGAAAAAAGACAGGGAGTGATAAGAGGGGTCAGGTTGCACTCGTGCAGAGGCAGGGCCAAGCCAGAAGTGCTGACCGGCCGGTACCCTCAGGATAAGCGTTTTCTCAACGGCCCTCTGTGAGCGTGCCCCTCAAAAAAAGTATTCCGCTCTCAAGAGTGGACTAGCGTGGGGCTGAGGAAATGAAGCTCGGTAGTTCCTGTGGAGACTGAGGTACCCTGAGTCCAGGTGCTTACACCAGCCTGTGTAACACAGTGAGTCCTTGTCTCCATATAAACTGCTTATCCTGGGGCTGGAGAGATGGCTCAGAGGTTAAGAGCACTGACTGCTCTTCTGGAGGACCTGGGTTCAATTCCTGGCAACCACATGAAAGCTCACAACTATCTGTAATGAGGTCTGGTGCCCTCTTCTGGCCTGCAAGGATACATGCAGACAGAACACTGTATAAATAAGTAAACAAATCTTTAAAACAAAAACAAAAAACAAAACCCCACAAACTGGTAAGCAAATAAAGGACTAGAATATAACTGTTTTTGCTTCGTGGTGGCCAAGGTATTCTAGTGGAGTGGTGTACCATTTATCTTATTTTTAAGGATTTATTTTATTTTTGTGTATGTGTATGTGTGTGTCTGTCTGTGTGTATGCTTGTACATGTGTTCAGGCACCCATAGAGATCTTCTGAGGGTGTTGGATCCCAAGGGTTTGGAGTTTCAGGAGTTTGTGAACTACCCAACATAGTGCTTGGTGTACCATTTTATGCTACTGCCTGTGGTAGATTGAACAGGAATGGCCCCATAGACTCATGTGTTTGAAAGCTTGGCTCAGAGAGGGGCACTGTTAGGAGGTGTGGCCTTGTTGGAGGAAGTGTGTCACTATGGGGGCGGGCTTTGAGGTCTCATATGTGCCCAAGCCATGCCCAGACAGTCTCTCTTTCTGCTGCCTGTGGATCAAGATGTAGAATCCTCAGCTCCTTCTGTAGCAGCATGTCTGTCTGCACGTGTCCTGCTATGACCAGAATGGGCTAAGCCTCTGAAACTGTAAGCCAGCCCCAATTAAAATGCTTTCCTTGTAACAGTTGCCGTGGTCATGGTGCCTCTTCTCTTCACAGCAATAGGAACCCTAATTAGACACTGCCTCTAAACTGGTTTTGCTTCTCTGAGGCTGGAAATCTAAAAACTACATTTCCCAGAATCCCTTGACAGTTTCCTTCCGGACAGTCTTGTTGATAGGGCACAGTTGCGGGGAGATGAGGTAGTGACAGGACAGACATTGAGCAATAACAAAGCACTACAAGCCCAGCCTTGGCATGAGCTCTTTTTTTTTTTTTTATTGGTTTTTTTGAGACAGGGTTTCTCAGCCCAAGCTGGCCTCGAACTCGTGATCCTCCTGCCTCTGCCTCCTTCAGGAAATCCTACCGGCGTGCGCCACCACAACCGGCGGCATGAGCTCTTAGAGATCTCCCTGTAGCTGCAGAATGTCCCCTCAGTGGCCCCAACAGGAGCCAGTTTCGCCAAGCCTGTGGCTAACTTAAAGGAAAAGTAGTTTTCAGATCCGCTTGCAGCCAGGTTAGGTCGTGTGACAGAGAACGAAAGTGATGTGTGCTGTCTTGGGGCCGTGGCCTTGAAGGGAGGCATCTGTCTAGACTGTCTCCTTGCCTGAATGTAAGTGGATCCCAGAGCCTTGGCCCATTCTGCACAGGGTGGTTTGGGAATAGGTAGATATGGCAGGGACATTACCGCCGAAGGACTCCTGCTGGGACCTCTTTCTGGGAGAAAAAGAAACCTCTTACCTGCTGTTAACTAGTATTATTTGGAACTTCTGTTGGCATAGACAATTTGCTTTCTAACTAACATTTATAAGGTGGGACCCATGAAAATTAGACATGGCAGTCCCATCCCAAGGGCTCATAGGAACGACTCACAAGCTGAGGTCCTTGTCACCAAACCTGCTGTTTTCGCCTCCTCCCCCGTGTTGGGATTTCATCTTCTTTGCTCTTTCCACACTGGGCTGCCAGCAATTCTCAACGTGTGGGTTGTGACCCCTTTGGGGTTGAGTGACCCTAAGACCATCGGAAAACACAGATATTTACATTACACTTCATAACAATAGCAAGATTAAATTTATGAAGTAGCAATGAAAGTAATGTTGTGGTTGGGGGTCACCCCAACATGAGGAACTGTTTGAGGGTCTCAGCATCAGGAAGATTGGGAACCACTGGGCTAGATGACTCCATTAGCCGTCCTGACACTGAGAACCTCCGGATTGCCTGTCTCCTTTAGCCCATAAAGCTAGTTGTTGCTAAGTGGAAACCTCCTCGTCCGGACACTTCCGGACTCCTCAAGCCCAGCTTCTTCTTTGTTTGTTTTTTGTTTTGTTTTGTTTTTTCGAGACAGGGTTTCTCTGTATTGTTTTGGAGGCTGTCCTGGAACTCGCTCTGTAGACCACGCTGGCCTCGAACTCAGAGAGACCCGCCTGCCTCTGCCTCCAGAGTGCTGGGATTAAAGGTGTGCATAGCCACCACCACCCAGCAAGCCCAGCTTCTTGACTGGAGTGGTGGCCCTCTCTTTACTCTCAGAGCTCAGAGACAGAGGCAGGGACACCTCTGAGCGTTTGTGACCATCCTGGCCTACATAGTGAGTTCCAGGACAGTTAGGGCTTCAAATAGAGACCTTCTCTCCAACAAACAAAACAAACAAAAAAACCATTTTCTCCCTTGCTGAGCTCATCCTCTTTCCTGTCCAAGTATGATCACCCTCCACGGTCTCCAGTTTCGGTATGGTCCCACTTCAGTCACCCACTCAGCCTAAAACCCGGGCCCTTGTGGACTTAAACATTTCTAAGATTGAGATTATCTGTTGTGTGTGTGTCTACATGCACATGTGTGTGTGTGTGTGTGTGTTGTGTGTTTGTGAGCACAGGTGTGCTATGACACACGCGTGCAGGTCATAGGGCAGCTAGCAGGACCAGGCTCTCTCTGTCTACCACGTGGGATTGAACTTAGGTCCTCAGGCTTGTCACACGTCCACACACTGAGCTGTCTTGCCGGCCTTTCGCTCAGACTTCTGCCCACAAGCGGCACAGTCAAGGCTTCCGTTGGCCCAGCTGTTCAGGCATCTCCATTCTCGCCCTCACAGACATGTCTCCCCCCAGTCACTCTGCAGTCCAAGATCCCTTAGAGTGTCCTCAGGATGAGGCGAAGCCGCTTTGTTTCACAAGGCCCTTCATGATGTAACCCTTAGTCACGTCTGTGTTCTGTCACTCCAGACCTTAGGAACTACAGGCAGCCTTCGGAAGGAGCCTGGCTTTGGTCCCCCATGCTGTTAGCTCTGCTTGTTCCCTCTTCCTGTGAGTCACCAGCAGCCCACCCCACCCCCACCCCCCGCCGTGAGCTCAGCGTGGAAAGCTTTCTCTGTAGCATCTTCAGGAGTCCCAGAATCCCAGAGTGCCCGCGGCTGTGGACCCTCCCTAGCCGTGCTGAGGAAGTGCCAGCCTGTTATTGGTCACCGCGAGCCCGGAGTCCAGGATCTGCAGTTATCATGCTTTCTCACCCTCTTTCTGCAGCCTCTGCTTCAAGAGCCCCAAGCTAGAGAAATTCCTTATCCTTTCTGACCCGGGATAAACTGGAGGGAAGGCTTCTATTTTTGCTTTTTTTTGTAACTGTGATAAATATACAAGCTTCTTGTCTAACAGCCTGGCTTGGCACGTGGTTGGTTAAGTTCCCTTTTCTTTTGTACTTATTAAGAACACAGATATCTTCATAGAAAGGTAATTGGCCATAGAGGAGAGAGGCCTGGCCACCCACCCAGGCACTGTCCGTTAGGCTCCTAAAGTGCCGTAGGAACCGCAGGTCTCTGGCTGAAAAGCAGTTGATTATTTCAATACAGACAGAACACGTCCGTGTATCTCCACATGGCTGAGAGGCAGAGCCAGTGGGAGCATGGTGTTCATGTGTGTGTTCCTTATCTTAGACCCCCGGAAAAATAATACTGGTCTCCTTCCTGGAAAGCAACAGAAACTTCTAGACTCTTCGCAGTCCAGCTCTCCTCCTCTTCTCCCTTTCTCCATCATTAATATGTCTGTCTTATTAACTCCAAGGCAGTAAGGCTCAGTGGTACCCTACTTCCTGGGACCCCTCCTGCTACAGGGAAGCACTTCTCTTCCCCCCACTTAAGTGCCCATCTATTAGTTTATAAGAAAGTTCTAACACCCTCTATGGTCTGCAAATTCCACTCTTTAAAAATTCCAAACAAGAGCTGGGTGTTGGTGGCGCACGCCTTTAATCCCAGCACTCTGGAGGCAGAGGCAGGCAGATCTCTGTGAGTTCAAGGTCAGCCTGGTCTACAAAGCGAGTTCCAGGATAACCTCCAAAACTACACAAAAAAACCCTGTCTTGAAAAACAACAACAACAACAAAATGTCCAGACAAGGGCCTGAAACTTTGGTGGCTGGTGAGTTTCTGGGGCCCTAGTTCCTAGAGAAAGACTCAGTTGTCCTCCAAGACTGCCCTGAAGGAAGAATTCCCAGTGGGCTCCGTGATACTAGCTGAGGCTCCTGCAGAGGGGAGGTTTGCCAAAGCGACACACTAGAAGGAGGCGCAAGAGGGGCTCTCTGGTACCGTGTCCTCATGGCATGCTTCTCAGAGAGGGACCTTTGCAACTCTGGAGCGCTATGTACTTCTCAAGAGTTCTCAGCCTCTGCTTACTCTAGTGGCTAGTTCAGGGAGCTAAGATGTGGGGTCATGACCCCATTTGAGAGATGAGGAAAACAAGCAACTGAGCCAATCCTGTGCAGTGTGAGGATCACCCGCACCACTTAAAAAATTGCTAACCCTAATGCCTGCTCTGGGTCCCTCCTGGGTAGGGTCTGGCCTTGGCATTTTTCCAAGCTCCCTTTGAAGGGTCAAGTGTGTTACTAGCTTTGATAGCATGGTCACGATTCGGTGCATGTCCCGACTCTACCAACCTCAGCTCAGGCTTGCCCAGGGGTAGCTCTGGGGATTTGTAGAGTAACTCTACAGCAGTCACAGGTCTGGAGGGGACTGGAGAGGCAGAGTGAGCAGGAAGTCAGGAGGAACCTGGAGAGGCAGAGTGAGCAGGAAGAGGAGCTCTGAAAACAGAAAGCAAACAGCTCAAATGGTGGCAGGCTGCTTTTTATTCATCGTTAATTTAAATACCCTTTAGTCCTCTCTCAGAGCAAAGTGCTGGTCGGAAGGAGAAATATGTTGATTCCAAGTGCTGTAGGCTTGCCTGCATGCTGGAGCCCCTCCCCAGAGAAGGCAGCATAAAAAAATGAGTTGTAAAGCCAGGGCCAGCTTCCTTGGGAGGAGGGACTCGGTTTTCCGTCAGGTTGGTGCAGAAAGGCCATCGCTTCTCCTCAGCGCATAGTGAGGCTGGCTTTGTGCTGCATTCGGTGACGTCACGTGGCAGGATGCCTGCTGGAGCCAGGGCTTCTCCAGGGTCACAAGAGTCCAGGCCACAGGTCTGTGCTACGGAGCCCAGGTGGGCCCAGGAATGGCTTCAGCAGGTCCTTCCCCCTCCCCACTCTACAGAAGGGACCCCCAGGGTCTCCCAACAACCCTAGTGACACAAGACAAGCCCAGCACCTCTTCTGGATGCTGAAGGGTCCTGAGCTGCTGGCTGGCAGGGCCTCCCCGACTCTGACAGAGGTTTGTGCTTTTTTGTTCCTAAGAGTGTAAAAGGTTACACTAAGATAGAGCTGGGTGGCCCACAGGCCCTGTGATGGCTGACTAGATGGGGCACTGTTGGCCTCGGCCCCCCAGGAGCATCTCCTCTGTTAATAAGGGTTCAGATGCCCTCGCCGTAGAACCTGTAGGAAGAGGACCCTGCTGGGGGGCTTGCTGACCAGCTATTTCTAAGGGTGGACTTGGGGCTGGATGCTGGCGTCCGTGTAACACGTAAACACATGCACACTGTACGTAAAACTCCTCGACACAGAGAGGAACAAAGCCCGGGGAGATCTCTAGAGAATTTAACAGGGAAAAATCTTTTTTCTTCAAATGGCCTCACACGGAGGAAGGGTCCCTTGAGGCAAGGGCTAGTAGCTGTTTGTAAGGCTGCTGTGTGTGGGTGCACCTGTGCATGGGCGCACCTGTGCCTGAAACTGCCTAAGGGTTTCATCTGGGAGACACAGGGGCTGACTATATGTGACTTTCGTGAGTAATGATACCAACAGCTGATTCTTTATTTACCTGCTCAGCTCTAAGAAGGCCCGAGGCTCAGCTCCTGGCCTCTGTGTTCGGTGTGGCCACAACTAGAAGACAAAGAATTATGGGAATAATACTGTGTCATTATAGGAGTTCACAGCATTATAGGGCCACAAGTGTGGCCCTGAGGTTGAGAACATTGGTGAGCTGCCAGCCACGGGTCACAGATACCTGTGACCGCAGAGGAAGCATTGCCATCTAAGGACATGGAGTCCTTAGGAAAGGGGTCCTGAGCAATGTCATTGTTCCCATTGTTCTTGCTTCTCCATGTTCTCTCAGACAAGAGGTCACACCGAGTGACTCAACTGCTTCCCCAGGTCAGCTTTCCAAGAGCTCAGCCCCCAGGCATCTGGGGCACCGAATCCTTTGGTCTGGACAGGGGACAGTAATAAGATGCCATACCACATAGTGGGACTGAGACTGGTGTTGTGTGATGGGGACCAGTGGGACGGGGCGACGATGTTCATGTGTCACCGGTTCCTGAGATACTCAGAGGACAGACATTTGTCTGGGAAGTCCCGAGAGGGAAGGAGAAGAGGGCCTTCCTTTCCCTGACCCTGCAAACCAAGGTGTATGCTTTCGAAGCTTTGCCCTATCTGCAGCCAATCACCTTCTTCCAAAGCCCACACATAGGAAAGGAATTGAGACCGGCTAAGGCTGTGTGGCATAAGCAATTTAGGGTGGGGGGGGCTAAGAAGCATGGTGACAGAAGAGGCTGCCAAGGAGTGCTTGGCATTTCTCTTCCCCGGAGGAGGATCCTGGTGGTTGTTCCCCGGAACCCAAGGAGGCAGGATTCCATGCAGCGCCATGCATTCATCAGTATGGTGGCTTGGATGCCTTACTAGGCGACTTGGTGGCCCAGCCCTAGCCTCCCCACCCCCTCCCTGTGCTGCTGCCAGAGCTCCCTCCCCATGGGCAAACTGCTACTTTGCCTGGTCCAGATGCCTCTGCCATGGGAATCTCTGCTTCCCCCTCTGGATGGCTCAGATCCCCAAGTTATTTCCTGTTGCCTAGGTGACATCTCTAGTTGGATGCTTTAATCTGTTCCTCTTTTAAAGGGATAAGCGCTGGTGCTTTACTTCCAGGTCTCGTCAAAAGCCCCATACTGGAGACTTACGAGTGTGTAGTCCCTTCCTGGGACCAAAGCCGTTATTCAGATGATAGCTCATGGGCTGGCCCTGATGGACAGTCATAGCATAGCTTCCGGAGGGGTCTACCCTTGAAGACTTAGTAAGACTGTCTCCCTCCTGCCGGCCCCACCTCATTGGCTTCACACCAGATTAGAGCCTGTGTTTAGAGACCAATCCCAAATCAGACTGGAAATTTCCCAAGCTAATCAAGTACCTGTGCCCTGGACTATCTATTTATTTTTCCCCTTCCTATCTGAAACTGGGAGGGGAAAGAGGAGTTGACATTCAAATATGGTTTTAAATGTTACATGTATGGGTGCACACACACTCCTGACGGGCAGTATTGAGGTGAGGGCGTTTGCAGAAATTCTTACCAGAAGTGTCGTATATTGGGTCACACTGTGAACAGACACTTTTCTGGAATGCTGACATTGCTTTAGAGGAGACAAACGGCAGAGGTGTGTTCCTTCACAGCTTCAATGAAGCCTTGGGCATCTGGGCTTCCATCCGCAGAGGATGAATCTGGGAGATGCTGACCCTCCACCTGAGGACCACCACCCAGAACACCACTTGTATTCCATGACTCCTCCCACCAGTGGGTCCCGGCATCTCCCCCCCTCGTGCCTCCTCCACCTCCAGTGTGGAGTATGCAGAGAGAAAGCAGACCTACCTGGTTATTTGGAGATCTCATTTTGCCTGCCCGTAAACACTATGTGGTAGGCACTGGAGTTTAATGGCCTGGCGTTTGCAATATGGCTGCTTTTGGCATCTGGTGCTGTAGCCCCCGCCCCCATGGTGGTAGAGGGCAGAGCCCCGAATCACAGAAGAGGTGGGTGGGGGTTGTGCTCTGCACCACTGGGCTCTCTGAAAGGGGGAAGAGTTGAACTAGTCACCAGTAGTTAAGAAGACAGAAGTAACAAAATCTTATCCGAGAAGAGGCGACCAGTCCTGGTTGGAAAGCGGCCCTGCACGTGCCTGAAACTTGTGACGGCCAGGTCAGGGGCTCATTCTAGAGATCACGCTGAAACAGAGCGGGACCCCGAGCCAGACAGCGCCTCTCCCTACAGGTCCCCCTGTGTTTCCTCGAATAGAATTCAGGAGGTGGACTAGCTGGGAAAGGCCAGCTAAGCCCCTCACCATTTGCAATTTCCAAGTGTGTGTGTGTGTGGGGGGGGGGAGATGCCACCGACCGCCGGTTAGTGCTGTTTCCTCTCATTGCATAATACTACACCATTCCCCGTGTGTAGTGGCTGTTCTATATATACACACCCGGGAGGCGACATATGGCGCTCCCTACCCCCACCTGTCAAAACTGTGACTATATCACTTCTGACGACCAGAAGGAAGCTGCTAGGCTGGGCCAGGATTCTAAAGGCTGAGGAGGTAATTCGGAGCCATGGAAGGAGGCGCCATATGCTTCGGGGTTGCCAGCTGCTTGTGTGCATGGGGAAGGTTTTAGTGCTCGTCTGCAAAGCCCAGGAATGCACTCGCTTTGCTGCAGTAAGCGCTGGCGCGGCGAGTTGGGCGGGGGATTTGGGGTGCCACTTTTTTCTCTTCCTGGAAGGGAAATCTGTTGGGGGCCACGGTTCTCCAAGAGCGGGGTAGGGGCCCAAAAGATCACAGTCTCATCTAAAACTTGCCCTCGATAACGTCAGGCCTGGCCAAATAGTATTTCTTTAGAAAACTTTTTTTTTGTGGTTGTCTCTCTTTCTCTCTCTCTCTCTCTCTTTTTTTTTTTTTGTTTCGTTTTTATTGGATAAAGATTAAGAAAGCGCCATCTCAGAGAGATCTGAAGTAAACCCGCCCGGCGGCGCGCAGCCCGGGTCGGGTCCGCGGCGCTGGGGGCGGGCGGCCGCTCTACCTGGAGGCGCTGGTCTCTGCCAGCCGGTTGTTCATGATGCCCAGCGCGCCCACGCCGCCCGAGAAGCCGTTCTGGCGCGTGTTGACGCACACGCTGCGCGGGTAGCCGTTGGCCGTCTCGGACAGCTGCTTCTGCAGCAGCGCCAGCGACACCTTGTTGGACGCCGTGAGGTCGCGCATAGAGATGAGCTCGCCCGACAGGCGGCGGCCCTCGGCGTCGCTGTCGCGGGTCGCGGGGTCGGCGCCCAGCGCGGCCAGGCGGCGGCGCAGCCGGGAACCCGGGGTGATGGCATTGCGCCGTGCCAGGGGCGCGCCGGGCGCCGGGCAGCAGCGCGTGCAGCAGCGGCAGCTCAGCTTGCGCAGCATCCAGTTGAGCACCTGCTTGATGAGGATGGAGATGACGTTGAAGAGCGAGTAGATGCAGCACACGCCGAGCAGGATGAAGAGGAAGTTGCCCAGGCGGTAGAGCCCCTGGTTCCGGTAGGCGGCGTGCTGGCTGCTCACCAGGTCCCCGAAGCCGATGGTGCTGAAGGTGACGAAGCAGAAGTAGAGCGAGTCCACGTAGTCCCAGCCCTCCACGCTGGTGTACATGGCCGAGGCGCAGCAAGCCAGCAGCACGGCGAACAGGCCCAGGATGAGCAGCACGTGGTACACCGAGGGCTTCCAGCCCGCCAGGCTGTCCGCCTCCGACAGCGCCGAGCCTCGACGGAAGGTGGCGGGCAGCAGGCCGCTGCGGCGCAGCTGGCGCTCTCGGCAGGCGCGCATGATGAAGGCCAGCAGCGAGATGATGCGCTCCAGGAAGAGGTTGAAGAAGAGGATGGTTCCCGCGCAGCCGAACAGCCCGTAGGCGATGAGGAAGGCCTTCCCGCCCACTGTGGCGGGGGTGGTCATGCCGAAACCTGTGGAGATGAGAGCCAGGGTCAGCGAGGGCAGGTGGTCCCTGTCTGGGGTGGGCGTGTGGCAGTCCCAATACAGATGCAGGATCAACTCCTGTCCTAACTGATTTAAGCCAGGTGGGGGCGAGACATCACTTAGACGCTTCCCTCTCTTGGCGGCCCTTGATCATGGGAGCCCCAACAAGATGGAAAGAGACCCTTGCCGTGGGGATATCTGCATAGCTAGGATAGGTCCAATGGGATGATGTGCCAAGCAGCAACAGGTGCACAGATGCTAACCATTGAGCCTCCCACAAAGCCAACGAATGACACCTGTTCCCCTGACTGAATTTTCTTTATGGACTCCCCGGCAGACAGACAGCCTTGTTGGGGTGGACTTCCAGAAGGACGTCTTGTAACTGGGATTGCTTACTCGGGGACCAGTGAGAGAGAATGACCAGAAAGCTCTGGCTCACTTACTGAGCTTACACGAGGGTCCTTGTGGGGGTTCCCCTCCCTCGGTTCTTAGAGTACAAATCTGGGCATCTGCCACTGGGTTTCTGATCCCTCTCTCTGTCTCTGGGACCACCATCAGTCACCCTTGCTCAGACCATGGACGAGAGAAATGTTGTGGCCCAGCTGGGCCCTGTGGTGCAGGTACACGGCTGGACCTTTGTCCTGGAAGGGTTTCAACCCATGTAATTCGCAGAGGTAGCCTACCCACCGTTTGTGGAAAGCCGGGCTTTAAGACTGTGTGAATGGACTGTGTGAACGGATTCTCACAGGAGGCCTGGCTGCCCCCCCTCCCCAGTGTGCCCATTAGAGTTGCTTGAGAAGGGGCGGGGGTCCTTGATTCTCTTGGTCCCTGGAGTCTGAGCTGTCTGACCACTGTCACTCATTTCCATGCTTGTGGGAGCAAAGCTTCAGACGAGACCCCAGTTCCTTCACACCCAACAGAAAGGGACAGCCATGTGCTGCTGTCCAGCTCTGGGGAGAAACCGAGGCTGCTCTGTCACAGTTGGCTTACTGTCTCCTTAACTAGGCCAGAGAAAATACTCCCTAACAGGTTCAGAGCAAATCCCTTCAGCTTGTATGCTAATCACTTTCTTGATTCCCCCGAGAAAATGTCCAAGTTGTCTATTCATTTTACGATTACTGACTCAAGTTCAAGGAAATTCCGATGACATTACTCACTGGGAAAGATGGTTTGTTTGCTGTGTTCCAAATCTGGCCACAAAAGAATGGAAAATAACAGCAAATAACAGTAACAAGACCAACGAAATGTTAGCGGTTTGCCCAGGAATGTGAAAGGAGGATTCTACAATACTCTAAAGCCAAACTCTTCTTGGACTCACGAAGAAATCAACTCTGTATTTATATTAGTGCGTGTGCGGGGAGAGTGCAGGCATGGTGATGCCCGTTTGTAATCCCAGGATTTAGGAGGCAGGAGGAGTAGGAGTTCAAGATCGTCCTTGGCTACTTAGTAAATTGGAAGCCCGCCTAGGATACCGGAGACCCTGAACGGACTCTAGCCCTGGCAGGCCTTGACCTTCTACACCATTCCATCTTCCTTGCTAAAAACCGTCAGATGCATTCTTTTGCATTCTTTTTTTTTTGTTTTTTGTTTTTTGTTTTTTGTTTTTTGTTTTTTCGAGACAGGGTTTCTCTGTGGCTTTGGAGGCTGTCCTGGAACTAGCTCTTGTAGACCAGGCTGGTCTCAAACTCACAGAGATCCGCCTGCCTCTGCCTCCCGAGTGCTGGAATTAAAGGCGTGCTCCACCAATGCCCGGCCGTCAGATGCATTCTTTTATTTATTTATTTTTTTTGGCTTTTTTTCGAGACAGGGTTTCTCTGTGGCTTTGGAGGCTGTACTGGAACTAGCTCTTGTAGACCAGGCTGGCCTCGAACTCACAGAGATCCACCTGTCAGATGCATTCTTAAAGCCAGCCACCAAGGTCCAGTCCCTTATTTGGCCACTTCCTCCTCCAGAGGCTGACTACCAAGGTCCAGCTATCAAAGAATTGAAGTAGAGCAATCAGAAGGCCCGTTTGGCTCACCTAATTAACACGTCCAATTAAAATTAAACACCTCATCCTAACACAGGGTTTCCCCTTTTACCTTTATAACTGCCAGTTTCCAATGGCCATGTCTGTCTCCTCTCTATCCAGAGGTAGTCCTCTGTCCCTCCAGGACAAATATCCCTTCCCCCTCTCCCTTGGTCTCTTCCTCCTCTCCCTGTTCCCTTCCCCTTCTCCCTCATCCTTCGCTTCCTGTCTTTGCTTTTTATTTCCTTCTCTTTATCTCTCTAGGGAAAATAAATCTCCTTAGTGCTGAGAACTTGGTCTTGGAGGTCCTGAGCGGATGCCGATCCCTTCAGACCCTCTCAAAAGCAAAATAAAATAAATTTAGAAAGTCCTAGATTGGGGTTGGGGAGATGGTCCGGTGATTAAGAGGAGAAACTGCTCTTGTAGAGGACCTTAGCAGATATCTGAGCACCCACAGCAGGTGGTTCACACCACCTGTAGCTCCAGCTCCAGGGAGTCTAAAGCCTCTGGCGTCCAAAGCCTTAGGCACCTGCACCTGCATACCCCGTTCATATAGTTATAGACCTACGCTGATAAGCCAGTGCCCAGCAACGTAACTAGACCGTGGTCTGCTCATTACAAGGGAACCTTGCTCACTGAAAATATCACAAAATTTGTTTATAATATGACGAATCTCACGCAAGAAAGAAGATTGAACAAAAACAAGCTGTGAAGAAACTGCCCTGTACTATTTCAGTAATATAGAACAATGTTTTAATTTTTAGGGATGCCTTTGATCAATCAAATTATAAGAAAAGAGTAGGGGCTTTCTTGGGAGAGGATGCAGGGGATATTGATGTATATATAGGGATCCTCGAAATGTCACTTGAATGCTAGTTGTGTCAGATGTGTTAAACTTTTTTAAGTGTTTCCTCACACCTCCAAGATAAGAAAATATTCTTAATTTTTACAGTGTTACAACTGGAAGAGACTTAATCTTCTTTTGTTACAACTCACCTATTTAAGCTTGAGTACTATTTTATTAGTATTTGAGGGAAAAAAAACTGGACGTTTTGTTATTTTACTTTGTCACTGTTGGCGATCACAGCCAGACCTGGAACAAGGCTGGCAGGGGCTCTACCACCGAGGTCCCTGTCCCTGGAGGTGTTAGCGAGGGAGGAGGGGCAGCCAGAGCCTGTCCTGTGATAGGACCTGTTTGGAGACTTTTGTCACAATGGTGGCTCTGCTTAGGCAGGGAAACAGAGCCTGTAGTGGAGGGATTCCTTTGCTAAAGTCCTAAAGGAATGGAAAGTCCTAAGCCTGGAAAATTGGTGCTTAGTCAGGATATGAGAATGCTGAATTGGATTTTCCTATTTTTCTGTTTTTTCAGCTGGAGTCTCAATACTGAGAACAACCCGTGGCATGTAATTCCTCATTCTTCCTCTTTGTGTGTGTGTGGGGGGAGGGTTGGGGGGTTGGGTGGAGGTTCAGCAGGGTCTCATGTAGTCTAGAATGACTGCAGATTTACTATGTAACCAAGGCTGGCTTTGAACTCTGTATTGCTTAGTCTATCTCTAGACTGCTGGGATTACATGTGTGACACCATGTCTGGCCAGACACATCCATGCTGGATTAACTAAACATGCAAAACAGGTTTGACGACTAGGACATCCCCACCCTGACTCCCTGACACCCCTAGGTATCTAATAGGTTAGAAATTATCCTGGAAAGTGGTACAGGTTGGATTTTTAAAAGACGCTATCTAAGGTCTCCTCCTGCCTCAACTTCCCCGTGGGTGATGCTTGCACTGTGCCTGGTTCACTGTTACTGTTTGTATCTTTTCAAGGATGGGGAGAAGTTACACATTGGGCACAGCTAGCTTCCTATTTACTATGCATCCAAAAACGACCTTTAACTCCTAAGTCTCCTGCTTCTACCTCCTAAGTGACGGGTTTACAAGCATTCACCACTGTGGCTGGCTAGTTTGGATCTTGAATAGCTTCCACAGTGTGGTCCGTTGAAGGCTTGATGCCTACACACTATTAGGAGGTGGCAGGACCCTTCGGGTGAGGCCTTAATGGGGGTTCTAAAGGGCAGTGGAGGGTATATCCTTGCAAGGGGTTATGGGACCCTGGCCCCTTTCTCATTCTGTTTTGCTCTTTGGCCATGAGTATTAGTTATTTGGTGTAGGAGTTGAACCCAGGGCTCTTAGAAAGGGCATGCCGGTCCTTAGAGTGGGCAGTACGGTAAGAGCCAAAAGATGATGTTACGGGCCCAGTGATAAGGTTCCAGCACAACCACGCCCTCCCTTGCACACAAGCTCCGGAGGCACAGCAGAAGCCAATCCGCTAAGCTTTGACAGGAGGTGAACTCGAGGGCTGGGTTTGGTACCAAACCAGAGCAAAAGGTTATTTGGAGACTCTGCTGTTAAAAGCTGCAAAGGAAATTCTGAAAGATGACGTATGGAAACGAAGCAGCTCCCTATCGTTGGCATCCAGGGATTATGATGACCCCGCCCCCTGACGCCCGCATTCAGGCAGATACTTAGGCAGCTCAAAGGGGCCCTGTGTTGCCTGGCTACATCATGTGGCCACGTAAGGACTCTGAAGGCATGTGCAAGCTTCCCCTTTTTAAGCAGCACCTCACACTCCTCTCTCGTCCATCTCTACCCCAATCTTTGTTCCAACAGTTTAATAATTAACATAAGTTTCTGTGTGTTCATTTGGGGCCGGAGCGGCTGTGGATCTGACGAGACAAGAAAGCTCAGCAACGCCTAAGTGTCGTGACTCTTGTTGCTAGAGTCATTTGTGGCTCTTGGCCACGGCTACCACCTTGACCTGGACATGTGGAGGCACCAACGCGCTCCCTTCGTTGTTCCCACCATGGTGGACTTACCTTCCCCACGGCACAGACGAGACATGCTGGTCACTCAGGGAAGAGCTGCCCCTGGGCTGGAGCACAGCACATGAGATGTCTGTTGCTTCTGGATAGAGGTCTGGCAGACCACAGGCAGGAGACTCATCTCTCCCTAGAGGTCCCCTATAGGCCCACCCTACTCCGTGTGGCCGAGGCTATCTCCTCCACTCTCCAGTGTGTGTTGGGACTCTTAACACCCCAACTCCCCCCATGTCTGAATTCCTGGTTTGCACTGAGGTCCTCCTGCAGCATTTGGCTTTAGGTTGTGGATCTGGCTTCTTGCATAGCTGAACCTTCCAAGGGCAAGATGACCAATACCTTTAGTACCAAATTATGTTTGCATAGCCTATTGTCCCTACAGAGAGCAGGGCCAGAACCCATGCTGAGTCTCCTTGGGACCCTCACTCAGTTTGCACTCAGCGCAGACACTTGGAAGGGCAATGACTGTACCCCTGAATGACACGTGGTATGTGAAGGAGGTGACAGCTGGTCTGGAGGTTCCCTGAAACCTCAGTGAGTAGCCACTGACTGTGTTTTTTACTGTCTTATTCTGAGTGTGGCTCATTGGCCACACTACACTCCCCTATAAACCATGCATAGTTCAGCTCAGTAGGCAAGGTAGGAGACATCCGTCTTCCCTCCCCATTGACATGATGGGCACAGGGCGCTGGGAAAGGCTGAGGAGTTGGCCTGCATGTTGCTTTCCTCAGTAGAGTAGCAGTCCCCTCAAGGCCAGGCAGCTCACGGACGTGCAGGCCGAGACTGGAGAAGGACCCCAAAGCCCCAGCCACAGAAAATGAAATCCCCAGGAAACTGAAGCTGTCCCACCCCCACCCATCGGTCACACCCCGCAGAGGTGCAGTCTGTCCCCAGGTTCATACCAAGCCTGCCGTTTTGTCTAAGCCACAATCGGTCTGCCATCCCAGAGCAGACTTGGGGCTCTATTATCTCACTCTGACCAACGCTGTGAAGCTCATTCCCACAGCCTGCCTGCTGCCACCTTCGCTGACGGGGACCCTGCTGACGGGGCCTCTGCGGTTTGGCGTGAGGAGCCTGGGACTGAGTGAGATAGGCAGACACTAATAGGCATCGGGCACCCCTGGCTGGTAGGCTGGGTGGGACACTGTCTTCCTATCCAGCCGCTCTGCAGCGAGGGTCTGACTACCCCTGCAGCACAGCCAAGGAACTCAGCACGGAAGCAGAGGTGCTCACTGGACCTTCTGTCAGAGGCTGTAGACAGTTAATTAGAATTTCCATTTGGGGCATATTTTTACTAAAAGGCGGTTTCCTAGGTGAGCTAGCACTGGAATTGCAGGGCCTGTGTTTTGATTTGCTAACCTTGCCAACAGAGCCCCATCTGTCTGGCTGGCACGTCCCTAGGAAGCCTTTCTTATCATTACCATCTCATTTGACATTGTCTCAACACAGTCGTGCTCTGTGACCCAGGCTGGCCTTGAACTTTCAGCAATGCCCCTGCCTCAGGACTGGGATTACGGATATGCACCACCATACCCCAATACATTTGTATGAACCAGATTCAAATTTAATTCAACACTCAAGAATTCCAAGACTCATATGATGGTAGCGGCAGTGCAGGCCCATGGTCCCAGCGCTCGGGAGGCAGAGGCAGATAGGTCTCTTGAATTTGAGGCTAGCCTGGTCTACCGAGTGAGTTTCAGGACTGCCAGGGCTACACACCGCCTTCGGTGAACTGCGGTGGCTGTGGTGAAGCTCAGTCTGCAACTGGGGCCACGTGGACAGAATACGTCTCTCTGCCCCTCCGCGTTTCCCTCTAAGATACCCAATGCCAGTCTCCCGCTGTGGTTGTGAGGGTGGAAGGAGGGTGTGGTTTTTTTTTTTTTTTCCGGGGCCTAGGAGTGATACAAAAGCACCAGCTTCGTGGGAAACACCTCGGGCCAGGCGCGGCCCTCGCCTCCTAACTGAAGGACTTCGGGGCAGACATGTGAGAAAGGTGAGCTTCTGAACCCGAGGTGGGGATCTGGGCATAGCAAACACGTTCTGCCTGCCTCCACCACGGACTCACCTTTCCCTTCACGGGGCCCCGGCTTCACCTCCGGGATCACTTCCGCCTTTGGACTCTCTGCTGGGTAGGAGGTCTGTCTAGAGCTAAGTACCAGCTTTGACAATCCTGAGAGACAGATGATAGACAGACAATTGATAGATGATAGATAGACAACTGATAGATAGATGATAGATTATAGATAGCTGATAGATAGCACATAGATAGATAAATGATTGATAGGAGATAGATAGATAGATAGACAGACAGACAGACAGATAGTTGTTTATACTAAATCTCAACCCTCGATTTTACCAAGACTCGGCAGTCAGGTACTGGATTGAAAGCCTGCTGGCTCAGAGAGGCAGAGAAGGCTCCCAGCTGACCTTCCTCCTCAGCCAATGTTCCAGCTAGAACTTTCTCTTCTCAAACTGAATGTCCCTCCCATCTACTTCCTGTTCTTTTCTCTATCCATCCTCCCGACTCCCTCTTATTCTCTATGGTTTGTTCCTGCCAACTGATTGCTGGCTCGGTCTGTTGACCTGTGTGGTTGACTTTATTCAATTCTGTTTACAATATTCAAGCAGAAAGCTCTTAGATTAATGCTGTGTGCTAGGACTGAGCCTCACTACAAGTAGGGACAGGTTTTTCCAGTAAAAGCAAAGTCTCGGGGTTCGCAGTGTGATCAAATACCCTGTAATAGATCAGATAGGGGACAGACAGACAGACAGACAGACAGACAGATAGACAGAGAGAGATAGACAGATGATAGATAGATGATGAAGATACAGGGCTGTTGGTGGAAAACCAGAGACTGGGGACTTCTGTTTGTTGCTGCTGTGGATGGGCTAATTCTAAAGGCAGGAGTGTTTGGCTTAGGTCTCTTTGTGGGTGAAGGGCTGGGTGCCCAACTCACTCCAGTGTTCAGTGACAGTATCCAGTGGCAGGAGCCAGCCACCCACATGGCAAAGGCGCCCTTCGTGTCAATCTGCCTGGTTGGCTTGTCTTTGGCGGGGCCTCTAAGATGATTTTCTCTGTTTAATGGCAGGAGGCTGAGGGCTGCAGAGGGCCGAGGGGACAGGGAAGCTGGGAAAATAGGACTAAATCCCTTGGTGCAGACCAGTTTTTCTTTCTTGGTGATGAAGATGGAATCCAAAGCCTTGTGCATGTATACGAAGGTGGAATCCAAGGACGCGTGTTCAGCAAGCTCCTTCCTGCTGAACCACAGCCTAGCAGCCTCTGGGCCAGTGCTTTCCAAGTCAAGGAAGGTTTTGATAAGCTGTGAGCAAAAAGCAGCTCCCTGGAGCTCCGAGCCCTGGCACGGCTTTCCTGCTGGGGCTACAGTCAACCCCCACTCCGCGCCTCATCTCTGGGATTAAACTCTTCTCTCCTCACCAGAAATCATTCAACAAAATGAGTTATTAAAAGCCGGCTAACTACTCTTGCCTCCGGGTAGCTACGGTTTAACAGTCTCTCCTGGGGAGCAGCTGTCAAGCACAGGCCTCTCAGAGCTGGCGGGAAGATGACTCATTTACATAGTCAGGCTCCATCCTGCCCCCAGCTCCGTCCCCGTCTCTCTGGTGACTAATCCCCTTCAGGGATGAGATCACCACCCCCATCAAAAGAGCAGAACCCCAGCCTCAGCCTGAGACTTTGGGAGTCAGGTCATCTCTCAGAGGGAGACCCAAAAGCTGATTCGAGAAAACAGGCCCTCTAAATAAACCCAATTTACATGGTCAATAAATGTCAGCTTCATCAGAATGTATCTCAAACCTTCCCGTCCCAGAGGGGCAGGACTTTTAGAGATCTTCGTGGTTCTGGAAGGCAGGGTCTTTCTCACAGTGCCAGGTCCTTATGCACCGACATGCTCACTCCCTGCCTACCCGGTCAGCCGAGGGCTGCCTTGAGGGCTTCTGTGTTCAGGAGGAAGAGATGTGGTACTTAGGGAGTGGGCAGAGCCCGAAAGGCTGGCCGCCAAGCCCTCGGGATGACTTGGTGATGCAGAGAGGCCAGCCTTGGTCTTTTTTTTGACTATGGTGCTCCACATCTGCCCGCAACCCCCACCTCTTACCACCTGCCCACTGTCCATAATAGATAAGAGGTCACAATGAGCACAGACCCACAGCTTTGAGTTTCACTCAGAGAAGTTCCCAGCAGGGTCCACAGAGAATCCTGTGCTCCTCCTGCCAGCCTGCTGACATACTCCACTCAGAGGCTGGCAGACATCAAAGGTAACTACCATAGCACCTCAGAAATGTCCCCTAGAGCCTGGCAGGGGTCAGCAGGGCTGGGACTGTCACTGCTGAGCTGAGGACCGAGGCTGGGCTGGTTGTAAGTGCGAATCCTGCTCTCAGCCGGCTGCGGCAGACGGGAGGCTGGGACCTTGTACCAGAAGCAAGTGGAGCTGTGGAGTGAATTGGACCTTTGGAACACCAGGCCTGGCACCCGCTGGTGCTTTTGAAGCACAGTCCAGGGTCACTACACAGGTTTGGGGTGTTAGTATTCAGGAATCTGTACTGGCCTGCCCTTGGGGTTCTGGCAGGTCACGCCCTCAGCTGCAGCCACTAAGAGCACCACCTGTGCACATTCACTAGGTTCCCTTTTAAAAGGGTCCTGCCCCCTCCCCACTCTGTTGTAGAATGTTGTTTTAAGGTGTGTTGCTTTTGTTTATGCTCTGGAACATTTGTTGAGTAATGCAAAGATGTGTTTGATTAAATAAGATTCACCTGTGGTCGAGAGACTGGGTCAGCAACTAGCTGACAGGAAATTGTAGGGAAGAGCCAGGTGGAGGAGGGTTTATAAGGAGGGGCGAGAAGGAGTATGATGACTCTTTGGGAGACTTGAGGAGGTGAGCTGCTTGATATTCAGCCTCTCTGGGAAGCAGGATTCTACCTCAACCTTTGAATCTTGAGTTATTTGGCAGGACAGAGATTTAAATAAGTTTCCTTAGTAGCTTTGAAAGAGTCGGTGCCTGAGGGAACAGAATTCCGTCAGGCTTGGGCTCTTGTGGCCTAGCCATTGCTGGTAGTGGTGGAGTGGCAGCCGCTAAATATGATAGCCGTACTTTAAAAGGAAGCAACAGTTAGAAAAGAAAACCAACACCTCTCTCCCTCTGTCTGTCTGTTCCTTTCTCTCTGTTAGCCCCCTCTCTGTCTCTCTTCTCTCCTCTGCTGCTCCTGTCCCCAGAGGCCGGTCTCCCCCGCCCTCCCCCCTTTTCCCATTCACTCTTCCCTAATAAAAACCCCTCCACCTAAGCTCTGCCGCATGGCGTCTTTTTCTGGAGCACCGCTTTTTAAAGTTACGCCTTGGGAGAAACAGATGAGAGAGGAGCACAGAGCACGGCTGTGACACGCAACGTTTCCCCCTTGTCCTTGAGGCCCTGCCCAGTGTCCAGGTGAGAGACAGGGCGCAACTGATTTCACTTGTAAACACACGCCCAGTCGTACCGTGTGGAGAGGCGACTGTGGTCAGGATGCCTGCCCTGGGCCTGTGCTGCGAGTTGGTTCTGTCCTCTGTCTAGAAGGAGATGGAGGCTGTGGTGGTTTGAACAGGAATGGCCTCCATAGGCTCTCAGATTCGAATGCTTGGTCATTAGAGAGTGGTACTACTATTAGTGGGTGTGGCCTAGTTGGGGGAAGTGTGTCCTTGGGGGTGGGCTTTGGGGTTTCAAATGATCAAGCCAGGCCCAGAGTCTCTCTCCCTTCTGCCTGCAGAGATGTAGAATTCCCAGCTTCCTCTCCAGCACCATGTCTGCCTGCAGGACCCCGAGCTTCCAGCCACGACTCAGCTATGAACCTGTAAGCCAGCCCCAGTCTGCCTGCCTTGTGGATCAACTCATCACTACCTGGCACTTCCTACATTTTCTTCTTTTTTCTTGAGACAGGCTTCCTCTGTGTAGTCTTGGCTGTCCTGGAACTTGCTCTGTAGACCAGGGTTGGTTGCCCTTGTCGCCTGGTAGATGCTCATCCCTGGGTCGGTGTTAGGGATTGATGCTCTCTTAGCTTGCTTCATTCTTCATTACGGCTGTACTGTGTGAGCACCTCTGGTGCAGTCCAGTCTGAGCAGCATAGCCTTTCTCTGAGCAGCAAACTGACTGTTGGGAGCTGCCTCGTCCCACAGACACACCCGGTTGGAAGCCAGATGGGGGAAGGCCTTCTGCATATAGGGTTCTTTTATTGGTTAATGAATAGAGACAGGGAGACAGATGGGACAAGGAGACGAGGAGAATTCTGGGAAAGGTAGCCAGAAAAATCCCGCCAAAAAGAGATGACATGTAGTCACTAAAGGAGTAAAGACCATGTGTTGTCCCCACTTGGCAGACAAGGAAATTGAATCCAGGAAATAACACGAGTACAGGACTCCTAACTTCCCCATGTGTGAGTGGGCATTTGTCTCCTCCCTCCTGAGTTTAGATCTTTTGATTGCAGGAAAGAGCTATTGGAGGTCATGACAGTTCATGTCTAGAGGCTCTCAGTGAAAGCTTGATTAGAAGGGGCGTGTCCCCACTGCTATGCCAAGGATGGCTGCAGAGGGCGGGATGGGGAATAGGCTTCACGGGTGCAGGTGTAAAAGGTGTGTGTGTGTGTGTGTGTGTGTGTACATAAATGTGCATGCATGCTCACTCTTGTGCACATGCGTATGGGCACATACATGTGTGGGAATGAGGAGACCCAGACAGGGCAGTAGCCAGGAGGAGAGGAGACAGATCAAGGCCACAAACAGGAGAGGACAAACTCAAAACCTAAATCTGGTAGGAGGCTAAAAACAGAGAAACAAGCTGACCGTGCAGTTCCAGCACTCAGAGAGGTAGGAAGTCAGGCTCAAAGGAGTTCAAAACCACCCTCTGTTATACGACACCATATCTCACAAAATCAAATCAGAACAACCCAAATGAAACCAAAAGCTGAACTAGAGCCAAGTAACAAAAAAGACGGAAAGCTTATAGCTCTCTCAGGAAGCAGCCTGCCCTGGGCATGAGGGAAGGTAGTCTCTGGAGCACTTCCCCGGGGGACTCTGAGGGCACCCAGACCCCTGACGTGCCATTTGCCTCAGAGAAGCAGAGTAAATTGTCCATATACTGGCACATGGTGGCCAACCACACACCCTGCAGCCAGGGATTTGGTTTAATCAGCCATGAGCCTCACGGGGACCTTCAGCAAGCCACACCTGTTTCCTTGTCTATCAGATGGATCAGACAAACAGCCCCATACTTCCCAGGGCACTTGGTGGAGAGTAGACATCAGCAAATATGACTCGCCTGTAGTGATCTTTTGTTTTTTTTCGAGGCAGGGTTTCTCTGTATTGTTTTGGAGGCTGTCCTGGAACTCGCTCTGTAGACCACGCTGGCCTCAAACTCACAGAGATCCGCCTGCCTCTGCCTCCCGAGTGCTGGGATTAAAGGTGTGCGCCACCAACGCCCGGTGGTGTTATCTTGTTTGTACAAATAAAGCCTGTCTGTAGGTCAGAGGGTGGAGCTTGCCACCAGTTAACCATAGAGTCTGGAGGTCTGTACAGACAGACAGGAAGTGAAATGGCTGGGAGGAGAAAGGAACTATTCTGCTGGGAAGCTAGTGAGGTAAAAGTGGCTTTGGCTGGCTCCTTCTCTCTGACCTCTCAGCATTTCCCTCTATATCTGACTCCCGGGCCTTTTATTATTAAGACCAATTAGAACTTATGCTACGCTATATCAGCTTATTATTGAGGTTGGGTGCCTGAAGAGTAGGGAGGCTGGGCCACACTTGGCAGACCTCCAGCTTATAGAAGGTACAACAGGTGAGGGTACCATTTTTCTGGCTCAGCTATGTGCTCGTCTGTTGTTGGCTTTCCTAAAGTTATAAGGAGCCTGCTATGTGACAGCCACGAGGTGAGACTGCTATGCCAAGGAGCTCAGTGTCTGGCTAGGATGAGAGGGACACTGTCTCCCCATTTGTAAATTGTGTGATTGTGTGAGTGTCTATGTGAGTATGTGTACAAGTACAGGTGCCGGTAGAGACCAGATGAGTGTGTCAGATCTCTTGGAGCCTAAGGTGTGTGTAAGGAACCAAACTCGGGTCCCTCTGCAAGGACAGTACCCACTCCTAACTGCTGAGCCATCTCTCCAGCTCTTCCAAATGCCGTTCTGTGTCCATATGGTGTGATGGGTTGGTTTTGACTGTCAGTTTGGCAGTGTAGAGTCACTGGGAAAGGGCGGCTCAGTGAGGGACGGGCTGGGTTAGGATGGTCCGAGGGCATGTCTGCAGCGGATATTCCTAATTGCATTAATTAATGTGGGGTTGCTCATCCCACTGTGGGAGGCACTATCCCCTAGATCAGGAATTCTGGGCTGTTTGAGCGTGGAGAGGAGGCTGCACACAGGTGAACTGGGTGCGTGCGTTAATTTCTGTCTGCTCATGGGTGTGGATGTGTCTAGCCGCCTCAAGGTTTTGCCTTGACTTTCCTACAATGAGCTGTAACCTGGAATCGTAAGTCAAAATAAGTCCTTTCTTTTTTCTTTTTATTTTTTAAAAAGATTTATTATGTATACAGTGTTCTGCCTGCATGTACACCTCCTTGCCAGAAGAGGGCACCAGATCTCATTATAGATGGTTGTAAGCCATCATGTGGTTGCTGGAAATTGAACTCAGGACCACTGGAAGAGCAGCCAATGCCCTTAACCTCTGAGCCATCTCTCCAGCCCAGCCCTTTCTTAAAGTTGCTTTTGTTGGGTATTTTTTTTTATCACATAAAGCTAATACAGATGGGTAATCAGAGTACAGAAATGCTCTCTATGGTTCAATGCTGGGCTAGCTCTTCCACCTTCATGAGGGAATAATAGAGGCATCCGTCCACTTCAAAGCCTTCCACAAAACCAGAGGGAGAGCATTGCTGCCTATGTCCCATACATAAGTATCCACGAGATTCCCTCCTCAGCACCTGGAGCATTGGTTCCTATGACACTTGCTCGTTTTCATCCTTTTAAGGAGCCTTTGGCCCAATAATGCTATCCCCCTAGGTGGCTCAGAGCCGAGTATCATGGAGGGATCACTGCCAGGCTGGGTCTCAGACTTTATCCTCTCCTACCTTTTTTTCCCATTTCTGAGCTTCCTTCATCCTGCCTCGTTCTCTTCCTTCAGTCTACAGCACCAATGATGAGCAGCCATGGTATGCTCACGGATGGCGGCCTCTGAAGCCCATACCTGGCTGAACTGTGTTCCCCTCCAGTTCACAAGTCAGGGTCCCAGAGCTCTGAGTGCACCTATATTGGTAGACAGCTCCTTTGAGACCAACAAGGACAGCAAAAGGAGGCCTCATCTGATCTTCTGAGAGGAAGCAGTAAGGGCCCAGAGTCGGACAGAGGGACAACCGGGTGCAGACACAGAGAGCCATCTATAAGCGAAGAGGCTTGAGAAGAAACCAAACCTCAGTGTTAGCCTATGGCACTGGGAGCTGCCTGCCCACACTGTTAGGGAGCCAAACCTGGTCCACGTGGCCAGCAGGTTGACTGGCTGCAGGAGCCCGCATGGCCAACCCTGGCCACTGTTTCCCTGCAGCGGAGACAGCAGGGAGTCCACGATGCAAAGCTTCATTCCAGAGCCTTGACCAGGAGGCTGCCTCTATATTTATCCCACTAACTGCAGGGGAATGTTTATACCCAAAGAGAAGGCCTCCCCCGCGAGACGGGTCATCTGCTCCTGGTTCCCGTAAGTCGTCATCATTGGGCCGCCTCCTGGAGGCTGGTGGAGGCTACTCAGCCCAAGGACAGATGCCCTTGCAAACAAACCCAGCTCTGCTGTCTCTCAGCTTCATTAGAAATCTCAGTGCTTTGTAGGTACTCAACAAACAGGAGAAATGAATGCAGCGCCTGGGAAGATGGCCCAGCAGAAAAAGGCACATGCCTCCAAACCCGAGCTCAATCCCCACAGCCTGTACGGTGGAGAGAGAAAACTGACTCCTGAAAGCTGTTGTCTGGCGTCCACTTGCCCACTGTAGCAGGCATGCACACGTGCATGCATGCAGGCTCACATACACACACACACCACAAATATATACATAATACACTAATATATGTGTATACAATATAAGCATATACACTAATATATATACATATATGTATATACACACTAATATATACACACATATGTATACACAAGCACACATGTGTGTATATATACACTAATACATATGTATTTACACACACTAATATATATGTATATACACATTTATGTTTATAGTCACAGACTAATATGTATATATTATATATACACACTAATATATATGCATACACAGATACGTATATACACACTAATATATATGCATACACAGATACGTATATACACACACTAATATATATGCATACACACATGTTAGTCTAAGGCCAGTGAGATGGCTTAGCAGGTACAGGTGAGGTGCTTGCTGCCACACCTGATGAAGTGAGTTCAATCCCCAGGATCCACAAAGTAGAAAGAATCAACTCTCAGCAAGTTGTCCTCTGACATCCACACATGTACTAGGTGGTAGCCGTGGTGAGCGCTACTAGATGGCAGCGCTCACCACGGCTACCACTAACCACCACCAAGAGCAGGGGACAGCTACACTCTCTTAAGCCCGCAGTCACTGGCCTGCGACAGTTTCCTCACTGAAGCTTGAGTGGTCTTTACAGTTTGAGACCATGTTAATACATGTTTTATTTCTCACACCTTCCTAGGTAGGACATGCTGTTACCCTGTCTTCAGAGGTACAGTCTGAGGTTCAGGCGACCGTGTGAGGGATCGGTAAGAGGGGTCAGAACTCCAGCAGGGACCACACTGGCTGAACCTCTCCTTAGGTCTCTGATGGCGTCACCAGGGGGTCTCAGAGCAGAATCAGGAAGTGAGGAAAGCTCATCTCAGCTGCCAGGGCCGTCTGTGGTTGGACACTCCAGAGGGCGACCGACAGGGTGTGGCCCTCAGGCACGTGCCCTGTTGGCTTTTCCTTAAACAGAAGTTGGACCAGAACAGCTATGACCCCCTGGACGTGGGTGTGATCTGGTCCCCTGGGAGCTGGGTATGGGGAAGGACAGCCCCTCACCTCTACTGTGTCTGATTTTGAGGTCCAGAGAGCAGCACTTAACATTTTCAAAGTGAGGCATCAGTGCCCTGGCCTGTGTCACGGCGGTTCCTGTGATTGGCATGAGGGTGGAGGTCCCTCCAAGGAGTCAGCCCACCAACACAGGTGCCAGGATCAGGAGTTCCCGGATGTAGCGATGAAGCCCAAGGCCTGCCTCACCCCACCCCCACCCAGCGAAAGGCCAGCAGCTTTTCCAGAAACATACCTTCACCCTCACCTCGTGTGTGTGTGTGTGTTTACACGTGTATGTACAGGTTCACGTGTGGATGATGCATGTACTTGCATGTGTGCACATGTGAATGGAGGACAGAGGTCAATTTCAAGGGCCTTCCTCCTCTGTGACTGTCCACCCTGTTTTCTGAGATAGGATATCTTGATGGGACCAAAGTCTTGCCGGCTAGGCTCGACTGGCTGGCCAGTGAGCCCCAGGGGTCCCTCTGCTGCTTCCCCAGCAATGGGGTCACAAATGCTTCTGCTGCACCCAGAGTTCTTACACGTGTCCTGGGGATCAAGTTCAGGCTCTGTGTTTATGAGGCATGGATTTACCAGCTGCGCCACCCCCTGGCGGCACCGTCACATCTTTCTTTGGACTCGGTGCTGAGCACAGCTAGCCCTCCACCGTGACGGAGACACAGGTATACAAGCTGCCGCCACCTCATCTGCCCAGCACTTCTGCCTCCTCACCGGCACATGGAGGTGTCCCATGACAGAACTGACCAAAGGAGTTCTCCCCACAGAAAACCTCTAGATCATCTTGGCTCGGGGCGCCTTCCCTCAGCGAGACCGCAACCCGGAGGAGATTGCCTCCTGGGACTTCAGCCTCTGAGCTCGGAGCCTCCCGAGATGCCGTGGGCTGTGCCAGGCAGCAGCGGGGAAGCCTTTCTTTCCCAGTCCGTCCCTCCGGGACCTAAGGATAGCCGCACCATTGTCCCAGTGTTCTTATCCAGACACATGGGTCCTGTGTACTCTCCTCCCGTCTGAGGAGCTCAGGCTGCAAAAGCTATAATTTTCCAGGGTTTGTTGTAGGTGCCCTTTGTTGGCAGACGTGGGCTGGGTATGAGCACTGTAATTTTCCAGCCTTTTAAATGGCCCCTCTGGAGCTAACATGAACCATGTGCCAAACGTAACCCACCCCATTTCCCACCCCCAGACAACCCAATTACTCATAGTCTTCACCAGGATCCACCCACACCCCCAGTGGGGGGACGACTTGGGGATACACATACTCATGACCAACTATGGTATACCCTCTCTAAGGAATACTACACACCTGGCAAAAAGGATACCACAAAAATATTGAAAAGCAACACCCCACATTTTTATCAAGAGGAAAGACTCGGGTAACCCTCTAGAATTATTATAGTGGTAGAAATAGGGATTTTTCCACCCTTTTTCTTTTTGGCATTTGGTCTCTTTAAAGACAGGTTATTACATTTTATTTATGTGTATATTTCTGTGGACATGTGTGTGTAATTAGTGGTCAGGGAACAATTCTGGGGAGTTCTTTTCTGTCATGTGGGGAACCTGGGGACCAAACACAGGTTTTCAGGCTAGGTGATTACCCACTCTTGCTAGCCCATTCTTTGATGCTGTTTGTTTGAGGCAGGGTCTGACTTGAAACTCACTATGTAGACCAGGCTGGCCTCGAACTCACAGAGATCCGCCTGCCTCTGTGTCGGAGTGCTGGGATTAAAGGCGTGCACCACCATGCCCAGCTATGGTTTATTGTTCTGGGAAGGGAAGTTGTACCTGGGTGAGCAGATAACACGGTCGTGGAGGGGTTACTATCACAGAAGTCAAATCAGAGTGAATAAAACCAAGTGACCAGGCAGGTTCCTCAGGGCGCCCCCTAGTGTCGCATGGATATGTGACTGGTGAGGGCAGGTGATGGCAGAGGTAACACAGAACGCAGACCTGGAGGTCCACGTACACCGTCTGCCGATCTTGGCTAGAGCTCCTGCGTGGGTAGTGGCTGTCTATGCTGAGGTCTGGAAGGGCTGGGGACAGGCAAAGCTTCCCCCTGGAGCAAACAGGAAGCTTCTATCAGAAAAGGCAGGACGGCAGTTGTTGCCTCCCCTGCTCAATCATTGATAAGTAGCTCCGTGTCTCAATTTGTCATTCAGGGAGTACCAACTCTGTGGGGGTGGGGTGGGCCTGCCACGGAGTCCGCCACACCTAGGTGAGACTCTCAGCTCTGTCTCTGGTTGGCTCCTTGATCTCAGAAATCCATGAGACCTACCTTTAGAAAACTTTAGATGCACTTTTTATTTTATGTGCGTTGATGTTTTGCCTGCTGATATGTGTGCATGCCTGGTACCTGCTGAGGCCAAAAGAGGGCATCGGATGCCCTGGAGCTACAGACAGTTGTGAGGCTGGGAACCAACCCTCCGCCCTCTGCAAGGGCAAGTGCTCCAACGGCCTGGCCGTCCCTCCAGCCCCACATCCTATCTTTGTTTAGTTTCCTGTGCCTGCAGATAACGGTACATGCCGTCCCTGCCACTTGCAGGATGGAGATGAGGGGGTAAAATGAGCAATGTGTGCAAGCTGCTGCTTGCTGTGCAAACACCTGATGCTGACCATTTGTGCTGACAGGTGCAGAGCGAGCGCCAAGGCGGAGCACGGAGGACAGAGGTTGTAATAAAAATGCCTGGCTAAATTTCAATTCAGTTCTTGCTTTCTTTGGGCAAATGATTTGCTCAGGGGTGAGGCCAACAGGTAATGCATAAGGGCTTCCGTGGGAAAGAGCCCACTGAGCACCATCATCCAGGTATGCCGGGGTCCTAGTGCTCTAGCTTGGAGTCCCAGACCCTGGTGATCTGGCAGAGTCCTGGGCCCTGGCAGTTATGTGTTTATGCAGCACTGTGCAAAGTCTTATATTCTCCTGCATACTTGAGCTGTCTGTTTTCAAATGGACTCATGATGAGGAAGGATACTCTTACGCATGCGGCTGTTAACTCAGGGGCTTCGGAGGCCAATAGGCATTTCTGCTGTTCATTAGTGGAAACACACAACATGACTCCTTGTGCTTGGGAATACTTCTAGCCTCCTCAGGACTCCCTCCTTGGAGACGAGTAGTGCAGCACTGAGCCATACCCTGATCATCTGCACCCCTCTTCAGACCATTTTAAAACAGTCTATAAGTTGGCAAATCCCATACTTGTACCTCAGTCCCGACCTGTCCTGGCCTACCCTTCCCCATCTCTGTAAACAGCAAGCCATCTTTTTCTTTGTCAATTTTGTGTGTGACTTTTTCCTGCATGCATGTATGTGTGCCGCATGCGTGTAGCGTCAGACAGGTCAGAAGCGGGCTGGAGACTGAACCCAGGGCTGTTCATGCGTGCTAGGTAAGCAAGCGCACACGGATCCACACAGCCAATCCCTTACCCTGTGGTTGTCTCTTCATAGCGTGTGTCCCCACTCAGCACTTATTTGCTGGTCCGTTGCCTTCCATAACTAGAAAGCTACAGTAGGGGATCTGTCTACGCGTCCATTGCTGCATCCCTGGGGATTTAAGAATGTGCACGCAGAGGAATCCAACCAACGCTTGACGAGCAAACAGATAATTGGGGTCGTGTTTTCTGGGTGCTGAACTGGAACACAAGGTCTGATAATTGTTCTGGAAAATGTGCATGGGCGGTTAGTGTGATACCCGCATCCTGAATCCACACTACGAGATTTCCTAAAATCTCTGCTTTGAGGCTCTTTAACCCATAAAAAGGTTTGGTTCCAGTATTGGTGGAACCTATTGGTTTAAGGTGCAGCTCTAGCCACAGGCTGTGCGGAGGCTGGGGGAGAGCTCTGAGTGTCATCTCTGTACACCCCAGCAGGGAAAACCTGAAAACACTACAGGAAGCGAGTCAGAGCCACGCAGATGTCCACTGACTCCTGAGTCCTGGAATAATGGAATGGGTGGGGCTTCTCCAGTAGGTTCTGTGTTCCTTTCCTCCTCCACACTTGGCCCTGGGATGGGATGGGGTCATGAACTGATAGGATTCATCAGGGTATCAGTTTGGAGTAGGCATCTGAGGTGCCCTTCAACTATAAATGGTTATAAAAGCACACATTTTATGGAAAAACATTAAAAAGGAAATAAAGCAGGGAGTTAGATGCAGGTAAAGGGCAGTCTAAGGGCAAAGGCTCCATGAATTAAGGCTACTGTTACATGCTGGCCTCTGCTGCATCACAGACCCAGTGCCTTTCTCTCTACAGGGGAGGTGCAGGCAGCTCTGCTGAGCCTACTTTGGAGGAGGGAGTTTCTTCCTCTAAAGAACAGTCCAGGCACACTGTGGAGAGCTCCAGGCCTGGCTAGCCCCTTGCCATGGATCTTCATATGTGGTCTTTTTTGACCCCCCCTCCCCAGACTTATTTTCTTCTGTGTCTGTCTCTGTATGTGTATATATCTGTGGGTGGGTATGTGCACATGTGTGCAGGTGCCTGTGGTGGCCAGAAGAGGGCACTGGACCCTGTGGAGCTAGAGTTGCCAGTTGCAGGTGACTGGGAATTGCTCAGTGTAGGTGTTGGGAATCGAATCCTCTATGCCCTTTCCAAAGGGTCCACCAAGTCCTAGCTCCTATCACTGGTTCGTTCCACCCAGTTCCCTCCTGGGCTGCTACATTGCTACATTACATCCCCTCAGTCTATTATTTGAGGGATCTCCCTTGACCCTCATTAACTCCCCCCCCCGTCACAAGGTCATTGTGAGAAAGACTTGTATACATCGAGCATCTCCATTCCATCTGCCAGATTCCACTAACTGTCCATTTAAACTGTATCTACAAAACAGAACACCAAGAGCATTGAGAACTCACTAAGCAATCCACATTGACAACCCTTTGGAAAGAGTGTGGGATCACACAGTGGGCCAGAACTAAATATACAAGCTAAGTACGAGTCACTCAAAGACTGCACTGCTGTTTGAGACACACGGCTCTTGATAAAGTGAAGGGACAGCTGGCAGTGGGCTGACTTAAATGTTGGTAAACAGCTAAGACAAGTGATTACACAATTACTTGGTTGTTTCTAGGCAATCTAGATGCTGATAGCTTAAGCTAGCTAGATTGCCTGACTACATGGCCGGGATGCTTTCCTACAACACTCGGGAACTTGTAACGGCTCCTGCTCTGGGTCCATACATTCCCACCTGGCCCTCGATGTTTGCCATTAAGACAATTGCAGGTCATTGCTATTTAACATGCTTGAGGCAGCCTGCCCCTGCCCTCACTGTTTACCCACCCTGTCAGACATTGTGGAACAACAAAAGATCTGAGGTCGTTAGGCTCCTTGGCCATGATCTGGCCACTCGCATGACATCAGCTCAATTATGTATTCATATGAGCATGGCCCATCTTAGAGGGCTCACTAAATACAAGGGTAAAGCACCAACATCTATTGTCTCATCTTATCTCCCACTCACCGTGAGACTCAAGTGTTGCTCCCACTCCTGTTTTACAGGTGGTAAGATGGGATCTGGATGTAGTAGCAGGGGCCCATCATCAGGTCACTTAGGGCGTAAGGGCGGGAGGATTGCAAAGTGAAGGCCATCTTTGGTTACTCAGTGAGTTTGAGGCTGATCTGAGACACTATCTCAAAAGAAAAGGAGACATGCAAAGAGACTGTGGCTCACTTGCAAAGATGAGGGGTTCGGTGGAAGGGGGAGAGGGATAGAGGAAACGGGAGTGAGTGGGGGTGATCAGAACACATACGTGTTGTGGAATATTTAGTTTAAGGTGTGTTACGTTTGTTTACGCTGCGGAACATTTGTTTTAATGATGCAAAAGACGTGCTGCATTCTTTTGTGCTGCATTTGTTTAACTCTGTGAAGCTGTGTGACTTTGCCTGCCTAAAACACCTGATTGGTCTAATAAAGAGCCGAATGGCCAATAGCAAGGCAGGATAAAGGGCCATCAGGCAGAGAGAATGAATAGGAGAAGAAGAAGGAACAGAGGAGGCAAGAGACATCAGGGAGTGAGAAAGAGGAGGAGAGAGGGACATCAGGGGCCAGCTACCCAGCTATACAGCAAGCCACAGAGTAAGAAGAAAGATATATAGAATAAAAAAGGTAAAGAGTCCAGAGGCATAACATAGTTAAAGAGAAATGGGATAATTTAAGTTAGAAAAGTTGGCTAGGAACAAGCCAAGCTAAGGCCAGGCATTCCATAAGTAAGGATAAGACTCTGTGTGTTTATTTGGGAGTTTGGTGGTGGGCCATCAAAGAGTTAAAAACAACAAGCAAACAAAAAACAACAACAAAACCACACACAACTACACATACATGTACAAAATCGTGAAAAAACAAAACAAAACAAAACAAAAACACAAGTAGAAACAATGCCTGCATAAAATTGTTAGAGTCTACTCGTTTGCTCTGTGAACACTAGGCGGTGGGAATCTGAGAGATGAGGTCCTTGCTCTCTCAAATGCAGGGAGTAGGTGGGAAATAAAACTAGGGTCTATTTGTTTTTTGTTTTTGTGACTAGGATTTCTGAAAGGAATGCATGCTTTTAGGGCAGGCACTAACCAAGTGAGAGGGGACTATAGTTAGGGGGCCAGGAAGGCTCTGGGAGGGGTGACATTTTCCCTCTAGACAGACAGGTCGGACTACAGTTGAGGAACCATCTGTGGCTCATGGAGTGGTGGTCCCAAGATTAAGAGAGAAAAATGCTAATGTCCCGAGGTCTAAGAAGATGTCCAGTATGGTCACCGTGACTTGAGGAAAGGAGAAAAATGGCACCAGCGCCCTGTAGGAAACGGGGTGGGGGACAGGGGTTGGGGGAAGCATGGTATTGGGTGGTGGGAATTCATTGGAGGATTTCAAGCCAGAGAGTGAACTGACCTGACATGTGTTCTTAAAGATCTTAGGCAAAACAGTCATGGTGGCTCCTAACTGTAATCACAGCACTTGGGAGGGTGGATGCAGGGGGATCAAGAACTAAAGGTACCACTGATGACATGGTGAGTTATAGGCTAGCCTGGGCTATCTCCTTCCCCCTTTTTTTTTTCTCCAGCTCCTCTCCTTCCCCTTTTAAGGATATCTTTGGTTTTGGAAAACAGGCTGTCAAGAAGCAGAGAAGAAACTAGAAGCTAGGATGGGTTAGGTCCCTGGCGGCATTCCACAGGAGGCCATGCAGAGGGCTGGGGGAGACTAAGGATGGTGAGGCAGTCCAGGAGCAGGGATCATGATGGGTTTTGCAGGCTGAGCTGGCAAGACCTGATCATGGATTGGACGTGGAAAGTTAGGAGGCACGAGTTGGGACAGCTCTATGGTGCTGGGTGACGTTTCCTGGGATGAAGACTATCAGAAGATGAGCAAAGGTGGGAGCCAATGCTCTGGCCTTGTACACGGCGTTTGCTTGCTGTCTCATTGTTGTTTTTGAAAGCAAATCTTACCATGCGGCCCGGGCTGGCCTGGAACTTGCTACCTAGACCAAGCTGATCTTGAACCTTAATCCTCCTGCCTCTACCTTCCAACAGGTCAGATTACAGGCATGTACCCACCAAACCCCATTTTTTCCCCTTGCTGTGCAGTTATTGGTCATTGCATGGGAGCAGATAGAACCTGTCTGAGTGGATGGAGAAAAGCATTGCTTTCGAGAAGTCAAGGAGCCAAGGTCATGGCTGAGTCGTCCAGGGTGACTGTCAAGGAGTGGAAATAGATTCAGTGAAGGAGCAGGAGGCAGGCGACAGAACCACAATGATAGAGCACAGTCTGAAACCACTGCTGGTGCCCCTAGCTCTTCCTACTAGCACTGCAAGCGCAGGGAGCTAGATGTCTGCTATCCTAGTCCTTAAACTGCAGGCACAGACGATGCATACCCACCGTCCATCCACACAGTGCTCATCCAGGAGCTTTGTGAGGCCACTTCTCCCAGTTGGGCCCACAGCCCAGTCTCTGCTGGGCAGCTCCATGGCCAAGCATGCCTGATGTAAGCAGTCCAACCTGTATTACCCTCTTCACAGCCGCTGGTAGGTCCTGCATATTTATTGCCTGTGAATTTGACCAGAGGCATAGAGGCTGCCCCAGGCATTAGGGACTTGCAAAGCAGTGAAGGAGAGTGTATGTGACTGCTGACTTCAAGTTCTGTCCATTTTTAATGTCCTGGGACAGCAGGCTCAGAGCAGCCCTGTCGTTGAGCTCATTGAGCACTCCAGTACTGGGGTTTTCTTTTACAGAGTGAGTCATTATCTGCCTTTTCCTCCCTCCCTCCCTCCCCCCTCCCCTTACTTCCCTCCTCCTCTTCCTTCTATTAAAGTTGTTTTTTTTTTTTTAAGAAGGGTTCTCAGGTGAGCTTCAAACTTATTGTGCAGTAGAGGATGACCTTGAACTAATTCTTCTGCCCAGCTTGTCTGGTTTTCATACTCTCCCTCCCTCCCTCCCTCCCTCCCTCCCTCCCTCCCTCCCTCCCTCTTTAATTTTTCAAGACAGGGTTTTTTCTCTGTGTTACAGTCCTGGAACTTGTTTTGTAGACCAGGCTAACCTTGAACTCACAGAGATCCACCCACCTCTGCCTCCCAAGTGTTGGGATTAAAGGCCATCACCACCGGGCCTTACTTTCTCTTTAACAAGGACCCAGGTAGACCTGGGAATCCTAACCATTTGTTCAAACGACCAATCATTTCAAGAATGTTTTGGAGCCATGTGCTTTGCTTGATTCATGGAAAGGAGTATAGTAGAGACACAGGCTCTTCACCTTCCAGGGACATGTCATCCGCAGAGGAGACAGATGCTAACCAATGGTTACACAGTGAGTGCAAACCTAACAGGAAGTGCGGGATGGTGGCAAGCAGGCTTGCAGGGTTGGGCCACAGTTGGGCCTGAGGTCCTCGTACTGACATGGGCAGGGGTTTCTATATCTCCTTTAGGCTTGACTAACATGCCATCTCAGCTTTTTTGAGGAAGAAGAGAGAGCTCTTGGATCTAAACTCTCCAGGCTTCCAAAGTGCTGCCTCCCCAGCAGTGAGCGCCAATGCGTTTTCTTCTCTCTCTCTTCTCTCTCCTGCAGGAACTGCCCCTGCTGCATTTCTGACAGGGTCTGGGGTGGGCAGCCAATCAGGCTCTCAGAAGGCACGCCGAATTCGGAGCACTTGGCAGAGTAGAGAGAGATGTCGGCCACTTGGAAGGGAAAAGGGAGAAGGCACGTGGGCTGTGATTCAGGGTTTGCGTTGATCTCCACTGTAACTTTCCAGAAAGCTGGGACACCCAATTCCAATAAAAGCTTCCCCGAGTATTTCTGGAGGCATCGTGGAGGTGCTGGGCTGTGTGGGTGGGTGTGGCTTTTCTTGGTTTGTGGAATTATATTTTCTTACGGATAAAAACTTCCATCGGATTTGTGAGCCAGTGTCCATCTGAGTGGCGTGTCCTCACTCGGCTGGTGAAGAAGGCACAGGCAACATAGGGGGAGAGATAGAACTAAGAGGGGGTTCTCACGACTGAGGGACACAGCTAAGACCAAGACTGGACTCTAAGGCAATGGGAGAAATAGGACCGGAAGTAGATACTCTTGTTCAGGACCATGGCCAGAGGAAGCCCCCCCCCCCCACAGGATTGTTGTGATGCGATCTTGTTTTCACATAAGCAATTCTGACTTGGCCAGGCACCTTTATGTCCAAAAGCCCTCAGTCGTGGTCAGGACAGGACCCATTTGACTCAAAAGCCACAAAGACTACACTGCCAACCAGGGGAGTCCCAGATGAACGAGCTGGCTGCCCAGCCACACACCTGCCAGCTTAGGAGAGATTAAGTCAGTGGCCAGACAGAGGGACCAGGAAAATGTTTGGCTCTACTAGCCACAAGGGTGGGATTGGGGGAGGAGGATCTGGGGGGCACAGCTTGCAGGTTCCCAGCAGTCCAAGCTTTTCAGTTATCCATTCATTCATTCATTCTGTCCGTTCAACATGTGTTGGCTAATTGTGTACTTTGTGCCAAGCAACATGATCCAAGATTATTAGAAACTACTTTTGTGCTCTCATTGTCTCTAGACAGAGAGCCCACTTCATAGTAGTCACCAGTCACTCAACACTCGATGCTGACAAGGTTATGATTATTAGCAACATTGCTAAGATAAAGCTGCTGCCGTGAAGAAGGGACAAATCACACACGCGTGCTCGCACAGACACACACACACACACACACACATACAATGTGCCAGCTTTGGACACACCCTATTCTACCCTATTCAAGCTTACTTTAGAGTGGGAGAAGCTCGCATAGACTCGAGCAATGAGCACGCGTCTAAGGGCTGTAAGAGGGGCTTCATCCAGTACCCTGAAGACCAAGTTCAATGGGTAGGAAATGGGAAGAAAAGGAAGGGCTTTCTAGGCGGAGGGAGCAGTGTGAGCACTGGCCCAGCAGCTTGCTGATGTGCCTGGAGCAAGTGTGAGGGGTGTGCAGGTAGATGGAGGAGTTGGAGGTGGAGTGAGGAAGGGTGGCCCAAAGTTAGGGCTGGAGAAGGGATACACTACATTGCTCAACAGCTGGGCAGGGGTTACCTTTGGGCTATGACCCTGGGCAGACTTGGCTTCGAATCAACCCTTGGGAGGAGGCACCATGCCTGCCTGCTTAGTGGCCTACTTTCAGAGAGGTGTGGGCTGTGGGATGGAGAGCAGGCGGCCCTTGCTTCAGCATAGCCTGATCTTAGAGTTCCTCAGCTGTGACTCAGTCCTGCCTGAGAGTTCCTTTTCCACCTAGACCATCTCCCACCAAGGGCAGACCCAAGGCTGGGTCAGGGGTCTTCCTGTGTTGATGTGGGATAATGCTCTTGTACACTGTAAAGATTTATCACTCATATTGGTTTAATAAAACGCCAATTGGCCAGTAGCCAGACAGGAAGTGTAGGCGGGGCTACCAGGCTAGGAGAATTCTGGAAAGAGGAAATGCAGAGATACAGCTGACAGTCAGGCACAGAGGAAGCAAGATGAGAAGGCACACTGAGAAAAGGTACCAAGCCATGCAGCTAAACATAGAAAAGAATTTCGGGAGCCGGGCGTTGGTGGCGCTTTAATACCAGAACTTGGGAGGCAGAGGCAGGCGGATCTCTGTGAATTCGAGGCCAGCGTGGTCTACAAGAGCTAGTTCCAGGACAGCCTCCAAAGCCACAGAGAAACCCTGTCTCGAAAAACCAAAAAAAAAAAAAAAAAGAATTTTGGGTTAATTTAAACTGGTAGAGCTAGTTAGTAAAAAGCCTGAGCAATTAATATAAGCCTCTGTGTGTTTATTTGGGACTCAACGGCTGCAGGACTGGGTGGGACAGAAACTTCCAACTACACTATGTGGTAGTGTGTAAGTCCAGGAATAGCAGATAAGGTCCTGGGTAGTCAGGACCCCAAATCTTTGTTCTGCCAGGACTGACTTGTATGACGATTGTCACTTAACCTCTCTGAGCCAGCCTGCCCTTGTATCTACTAAATGAGAGTTATTATTGTTTTTTTTCCTGTCCAAAGGGTTTGGGGAGGCTTCTGGGAAAACATAGATGAAGGAACATGTGATAGACTGACCAGATGACATACAGCAGGACAGGGAGTCAGCCAAGGAGATGACAAGGGTTTGGTCATTCCCTTCAGTCCCAGAATACAGGCCCTGAGTGCTTGCATGGTGGTCTGGAGAGAGGAGTTGCTGGGGTCATTCTCCAGCAGCCCCTACCTGGTGGTCTTGATACCAGATTCACCCAGGGGAATGGGGAAGGACCTGCCTGGACCAAGTTTTTTATGTTCGGTGTCTCAGCCTCCTCCTGTGACTCGAGTATTGCTAAGACTCAGGAAGGTGGGAAGGGCAGGGCTCCCGACAGCTCCGTGTAGGCTGGGGGAGGGGCAGAAAAAGCACTGGACTCCATCACTCAGTCTTTTGCCAGATAACGTGCAAAATGATCACAACACTAGAGGGGGCCTGGAGATGCAGCTCAGTTGGCGGAGTGCCTGCCTATCAGTCATAAAGCCCCAGATTTCATCCCTAGCACCTCATAGAATGGGTCACAGTGGCACATGCCTACAATCCCAACACTGGGAGAAGAAGGGAGGAGGATCGTGAATTCAGGGTCATTCTCAGCTACATAGCAAGTTCAGGGCTAGCCTGAACTACAACTACAAGAGACCCTGTCCAAAAACACATAAGTAGATAGATAGATAGGTAGATAGATAGACAGACAGACAGATAGTGATAGATAAAATCTACCTAGGAAGGCTCAAATAAAAAAAAAACACCTTAGCCGGGTGTTGGTGGCGTACGCCTTTAATCCCAGCACTCGGGAGGCAGAGGCAGGCGGATCTCTGTAAGTTCGAGACCAGCCTGGACTACCAAGCGAGTTCCAGGACAGCCTCCAAAAGCCACAGAGAAACCCTGTCTCGAAAAACCAAAAAAAAAAAAAAAAAAAAAAAAAAACCTTATTAAGAGCACCCTTCTAGTCCAGGCCTGTAATCCCAATACTGGGAAGGTAGATGCAGAAGGATCAGGTGTTCAAGATCATCCTCAGCTACACAGCAAGTTCAAGGTCAGCCTAAGCTATGTGGGATCTTGCCTCAAATGCAAACCAAACAGAATCACCACAGTAATGGTTCTGTAACAGCACAGGACCATAGCATGCCATCTCAGAGTGGTGATGCCACTCTATAGGTGTGGCAGACACCCAGAGGGCCCTGCACAGGGTCGTGAGCTGGGGGAGCTTCAAGGGCAGCCCAGACTCACCAACAAGGCACACGGGATAAGCCCTTTCAACCTTTAAAGGAGTTCATAAGCAAGAACTATTTCTTTTTATTTTTGGCATGTGTACTAGCTACTTTTATGTCAACTTGGCACAAGCCAGAGTAACTGGAGAGGAGGGAGCCTCAATTAAGAAAATGTGTCCGACAGATCCAACTGCAGGCAAGCCTATAGGGAATTTCCTCAGTTAATGATTAATGTGGGAGGGCCCAGCCCACTGAGGGCTGGGCCACCCAGGTTGGTAATCCTGGGTTCTATAGGAAAGCAGGCTGAGCAAGCCACCTGGAAGCAAGCCAGTGAGCAGCACTCCTCCATGGCCTCTGCATCAGCTCCTGCCTCTAGTTTCCTGCCCTGCTTGAGGTTCCTGTTTTGACTTCCTCTGATGATGAACTGTGATGCAGAATCGTATGCCAAAGAAACCCTTTCCTACCAACTTGCTTTGATCATGGTGTTTTAACACAGAAACAGTAGCCCTGACTAAGACGGAAATTGATACCAGGAGCAGGGTATTACTGTGACAGAGCTGATAGTGTGTTTTTGGAAGGATTGTGGAAGGACTTTGGAACTTTGGGCTGATAAAGCCATTGAGTGTTCAAACCTTGGTGAGCTGTTCTGTGAGGGCTTGGAAGAGAAGAGCTTTGAGAGAAGTGCTGAGAGAGTGGAGGCCGGGCTTGTGAAGTTCTAGAGGGAAGTTTGAGAGTCACTTACTCCATTGGGATCAATGCATATTTGAATTACGAATCTGTGGTTTGGGTCAGCTGAGGCTTAAGAGTTATCCAAGAGTAGCGAGAGACCAGCACCATTGAAGGAAACCTTTGTGTTACTGGGAAAATTGATGCTAGTTAGCTGGGGCCAAGAAATTAGCTATGATTAAGGAGAGACCAGTGCTGGGCTATAATGGCACACCCCTTTAATCCCAGGACTTGAGAGGCAGAGGCAGGTGAAACTCTGTGAGTTTGAGGCCAGACTGGTCTACACAACTAGTTCCAGGACAGCTAGAGCTACACAGAGAAACTCTGTCTCAAGAAGAAGGACAGACGAGGAGGAAGAGGTGGAGGAGGAGGAGGAGGAGGAGGAGGAGGAAACGGAAGAGGAGACCAGCATCACTGAGGTGAAGTCTGGGTAGTGTTTCCTCAGAGTCAGCACACACAAGCTGTGTTTCAGAGGTGACTAAGGCTGTATCTCACACTGGCAGCTGAACGTGGTAGTATAAAAATCATGTAGGTGTACTAACTCCGAAGGGTCATTGTGGTAGCTTGAATGTAATTGGCCCCCACAGGCACAAAGGGAATGACACTATTTGGAGGTGTGGCCTTGTTGGAGGAAGTACAATAGTTTCTTCTGCTGTCTCTGGATGAAGATGTAGAACTCTCAGCTCCTCCTCCAGCCCCATGTCTGCCGGCACGCTGCCATAATGACAATGGCCTAAACCTCTGAGATTGTAAGCCAGCCCCAGTTCAACCTTTTCCTTTATAAGACTTGCTGTGGTCATGATGTCTCTTCATGGCAATGGAAACCCTAACTAAGACGGTCATAGAGAACAGCTGAGGTCTGGTACTAGGGGACCAGGATCGACGATTGTTGAGGGTGCAGCCTCAGTGGCAGTTGAAGACCCAAGGATTAAAGAGGTCATACACAGAAGCTGAGCTCTGGAACCATGAAGAGAGCCCCAAGAGGCTATTGGTGAAAGTGTAGCATATTGCAGCATTTTGGAGATGCCAAAACCATGGGATGACTATCCAGCAGCAGTGGAACCCAGAAAACAAGCTGTGTGTGCCGCAGAGGGCAGAGCTGGAGAGTGACCCAAGCCCTTTGGAGGAGCTTAGAAGATGGGAGTGGATCCCAGACTTTGGGCACTGACTTAACACAGATGGAGTTAGGCTTTGCTTTAATTATGACTGTGCCCTGGCTCTTCCCTCTTGAAGTAAGAAAGTATCTTTCATTTATCTAGGAGCCCACAGTTGAAAGACGTTACATTTTTAAAGACTTAGGATTTTAAAAGAGACTGAATATTTTAAAGAGACCTAATTTTTAATTGCTTAAAATTTTAAAACAGACTTATTTATTTTCATGTGCATTGATTTTTGCCTGTGTGTATGTCTATGTGACGGTTCCAGACACCCTAGAACTAGAATTACAGACAGTTGTGAGCTGCCATGTGGGTGACTGGGAATTGAACCCGGGTCCTCTGGAAGAGTATCCGGTGCTCTTAGCTACTGAGCCATCTCTCCGGCCCCTAACTGAATTTTTAAAGGCTGTGAGTCTTTGTAAGTTTGTAAAGTGTTTTATATTGTGATATCATTATTAATGTGCGATCTTGGGGATGAATAAGAAAGGAAAGGTTATAGCTTAACAGTGATGTGTTTGTGTGTCAAATTGATCAGTTATGCTGTCTAGTTTTATGTCAACTTGACACAGGCTAGAGCCATTGGAGAGGAGGGAGCCTCAATTGAGAAAATGCATCCATAAGATCAGGCTGCAGGCAAGCCTGTAGGGAATTTCCTCAATTAGTGATTGATGGGGGAGGGCCCAGGCCATTGTGGGTGGAGCCATCCAGGGCTGATAATCCTGGACTCTATAAGAAAGCAGGTAGAGCAAGCCAGTAGGCAGCTCCCATCCACAGCCTCTGTGTTAGCTGCTGCTTCCAGTTTCCTGCCCTGTCTGAGTTCCTGTCTTGATTTCCTCTGATGACAAGCTCGTGGTGATATTTTGCTTGTACAGATAAAGCCTGTCTGAAGGTCAGAGAATGTAGCTTGCCACCAGCTAACCATAGAGGTCTGGAGGTCTGTACAGACAGACAGGAAGTGAGGTAGCCTGGCAGAAACCGGATATAAGCAGGGTGAAACAGGAACTTGCGCTCTTGTCTGCTGAGAGGACAGGAGGCAAGGTGTGGTGGTGACTTTCTCCTTCTCTCTGATCTCTCAGCATTTCTCTCTGTGTCTGACTTCGGGTTTTTAACATCTAGGCCAACCAAGACCTCCATTTACACAAACTGATGTGCATGCGAGCCAAAGCAACCCTTTCCCACTAACTTGCTTTGATCATGGCGTTTTAGCACAGCAGTAGTAATAGTGTGTGTGCATATGTGTGTATAAAGATTTACTGATTTATTTACTGTGTGTATGAGTGTTTTGCCAGCACATATATCTGCCTACCATTTGTGTGCAGTACCTGCAGAGGCTGGAAGAAGGCACTGGATCTTCTGGAAGTGAAGTTCTGGATGGTTGTAAGCTGTCAGGTGGGCACTGGGAACCAACCCCAGTTGGTTCTTCAAGACCAACAAGTGCTCTTAACTGCTAAACCATCTCTCTGGTCCTAATCACTCCTTCCCTCCTTAAAATAGTCTTTGGCTGGCCTGAAACTTGCCAGGTAGGCTAGGCTGGCTGGCCAGCAAGACCCAAGGGTCTGCCTATCTCCATATGAGCCAGCATGCCCAGCTTACTGCTTCTTAGTTCTATCATTTATTTATTTATTTATTTGTTTATTTTGATGTGATATATGCTAGGCAAGTATGTGATCTACCACTGAGCTGCATCTCCAGGTATGTTGTCTGTGGACCTTGCACAGGTCTGACTGTGTAGTCCAGTCTGGCCTTGAACTCATTACATTGGACCACACTGGGATCAAACTTTTGCCTCTTGCCTCTGCCTTCTAAGTGCTAGAATTGCATGTGTAGACAGCACACCCAGCTTAGGAGATATTATCTTCACTCTACAGAGACAAAACGGAACCAAGGAGTCACAGCAACTGTTCCTGGTCCAGCAGTACCCAGCTTGAAAGTGACAGAACCGGACTGGGCCCCAGGTGGGCAGCTGCAGCTGGTGTATTATGTCCCCAGCTCACACTGGTAAGGCTGAGGGAACAGTCCTCTCACACGTGACGGCATCAGAGGAGGAAGGCACTCACGTGGTTCCCAGCATTCCCTTCTTTAAAGGTTGGAGAGACTGAGTCACCTGGTGGCAATGTGCCCTGTCCAAAACCACTCAGTTACTGCCCCTAATTGTGCTGCTTCCCTGCCCCCACCGTGTGGTCTGAGGCCCAGAAAGTCTAGGCACAGCGAGTGGCTTGTGAGAAGTGCAGACCCCAAGGTCCCACCCGAGATCTCCTAAAGGAAACTGCAGATCAAGGAGACCCTGGGTGACACCTTTGCCCTGTACAATGTGCGAGACACTGCAGGAGGGACCTTGGCTTCCTAGTCTACAACGTCTGTCCCGAGGATAAGGGATTATAAAGCTTGAAACTGCAAGGTTCTGCGTTCTCTACCACAGTCACCGCAGCAGGAGTCCTCTGAGACCAGTGTTTCCGGGGTCCAGGCAATCATGCCATCAGTGACCTGCTGATGAGCCAGGAGTTTAGCTCCATCCAAGCCCGGGGAGGTGACACCCAAGACAGCGTTCAAAGCCCGCTTCACCACAGCCACTGGCCGCTAGAGGAGGTCTAGTTGCTTCTAAGAACTAAAATTGGCAGTCGGCTATGGAATGACAACACTTAGGATAGAACGACCTAGGGCCAGAGCCCCGAGCAGCCAAAGCGCAGCATGGACGGGGACTGAAGACCTTCTCTCCCCGTGGCGGGCTTCGATCTTCTCAATCCCGAGGAAGTGCTTCTGGTTGCTTGCCCATGTAACCGTCCCAGAACCTGGGGTCAGTGGCAGTGGACAGAGGCTAGGGGAGGGAGGAAGCACTCAGGGAAGACCTAGGGTTGCGACTGCCCCAGGAACAGACCGAAGACCTTTGGCTGTCTCCTAACTTCTCTTAGTACGAACGGCCATACTAAGGACTCACCAGAGAGGCAGCAGGAGCCCCACCCTAGCTGGGAAAGTGGGGACCCTGACTGCAACCAAGCACATACTAAAGGCTGTGGCCACCACCTTCAGATCAGGAAGTTTTATAGACAATCTCTTCCCTTCTTATTTCATGTATAGTTGAACGCTCGCACTTCCAGAAGCCTAGGTACCAGCTTGGGAGAACTTGGACCTAATTTCCCTTTGAGCAGTGTTTGCAAGAACTTTAGGCAACTTTGGGGCCACTCTGGATCTTGTGTGAGATAAGGAATAAATTTAGCCCCTTCTGGACTAGTCTCAGAAGGACTTTAAGGACCTTCAAAGACTTCAAGGGTCAAGTGTAATATTTTATGCCTGCAATCCTTGCACTTGGGAAATGAGTTCTAAGCTAGCCTCAGCCATATAGCAAGTTTTAGCCAGCCTGGGTTACACATCAGGACTCTGTCTTAAGGAGAGGGAAGAGAGTGAGTGGGAGAGTGAGTGAGTGAGTGAGTGAGTGAGAGACAGAGTTCAGATAATAGATGGCATCTGAGGGGTGAATCAATGGTTGGGATCTTGCCTTCATCTCCAGTGAGCACAGCTCTGCTAGTTTGTTCTATAGTGGATTCTGAATGGCTTTTGTTGACAAAGTGTTCTTCTAAATGCCTAGAGAAAGTTCTAGAAAATCTTCATGGTACTTGTAGCTATAAAACTAGAAGGGAGTTTTTGATCCATTTGGTGCAACTCTGATCCACTCAAGCCTGGGGCCCTTGGGCAGAGTCAGCACTGAGTGGAAAAAATGTTCCCCCTCAGCTGCCGGAGACTTGGAAAGATGAGGGTCCAGATGTGCCTCTTTGACGACCTGCAGCTGTCACCATCAGCTTCTCTTTGTCCTCCTTCTCCCAATCAATGCTCCCACAGGAAGCAGCAGCGGAGGCTGGAGATGTCTGGTTCATCGTGATCCTAGACAAAACCTATATATGTGGCCTGCGTCCTTGGAGCAATTGGCAGATGGCTATGCAACCCCCGAGGGGCTTTGTAGACAGCTCACCTCACAGCTAAGAGCCAACAATTCCTCCCTCCAAGAGGGCTGGCCAGAAGCTGTGAAGACAGCAACGCCCACTGACTCAGCAACTTCCCCGGCAGTGCCCACTGACTCAGCACTTTCACTGCTGGAGACTCACCCTGAGGAGACAGAAGCTCTACTGAAGGGACAGGCCACATGCGTCAAGATGTTCACGTGGCATTACTCGGAAATAGCCCAGCCAGAGGACCACCCAGCTAGCCTGCAGCAAGGAAGCACCAGCTGCAAAGAATATCGTGCACGTAACGAAAAGCCACATGTGCAGACCGTGCGGAAACATGGACCATACAGCAAAGGGAAACGGCGCAGCCCACATCCGCTAGGTCCTTTTGCTTTTCTCACTGCAGGGAGACCCACACACACATTGTTGGAGCAATGTCATAGCATGAGCGACTTGTTCTCTGAATCACTTATCAATTACTGCTCACTGTGGCGGGGCTGGGGGGGGGGACGGTGACTAGAGGGGGACACGACACATACACAGAGAATAGGAGAATAGGAATGCATTTCCAGTTCATTTCCCGCTTCAAATTCAGTGTGTGTATTTCCCTGATGGGGGACGTCATTCTGTATACATGTTTCTCTTATTGGTTGACGAATAAAACACGGATTGGCCAATAGAGGCAGCAAGATAGTTGGGGCTAGGATACCAGGAGAATTCTGGGGAGAGAAGGGAGGGAGGAGCCTCGGAAAGGGACGCCATGTAGAGACTGGGAAGATGGGATGTACCAGGCATTCTCTGGTAAGATTAGGCCATGAAGAAATACATAGATTAGTAGTTATGGGTTGATAATTAAGAGAGCTAGTCAGTAAGCAGCCCTAGCCTTCTGCCAATAGTTTTATAACTAAGAGAACATCCGTGTGCTTATTTGGGGCAGGACCTGGACCTGGCAGGAAAGAAACATCCATCTTCATTTTCCCAATATCCTTCCATTCTGCCACAGCCAACATTTTCCAACAAAAATGAATTAATGAAAGAAGGAATTGAATGAAGGCACCCCCTTCCTTCTGGGACATGTATGTCATGCCAGGTGCCAAAACTACCTCCAGCTCTATTACATGCATGTTAGAAGAAACCCAAATGAATTATCGTAAAGACAATTTGGCCTTATAGTTTGCTCTGCAGCAAAGACATCTCTTAAAAACCCATGTTTCTGTTTTTGAAAGCGGGGGGGTACGAGTGCAGTTAGGACTTGTTACTAATCTGTGGCCAAATAACTAACTGAGTGTGCTTAATTCTGAAAGCAGCAAGCTAAATTATGCAGTGTCAAAAGTGACAACTCTCATACCTACACCATGTCATCTCTACCGGCATGATTTTAGCTTCACAGCTAAAAAACTCTGCCAAGGAAACCTAATAAAAGGAAGCGAAAATATTTCTGTTGCGACCAAGCTGCCATTTGAGAATGGCTTTTAAATATGTTCTCCTTTACGCGTAAAACTGAAGGCAGATGTGTGCTGAAAGCCCCAAGGGACAGCTTCCTTTTAATCTTTTCAAAAGCAAACCAACAAAGCGGCCTTTGAGACGTGAGGTGATGGATTAATACTCCTTGGATGGTTCTGCATTTCTCCAAGCCAGAGTGCTGCTGCTAAAAGCACAGTTGGGAGCTAGAAGAGAGAGAACCGTCTTCATCATTAGTTCATCTGGCCCCAGATGATGAAGTGTCAAAGGTCACACTTGCATCTATCTGCCTCGAATGCTGTTGCTTTGGGTGATTGTTAAATGGAGGGATGCAGACACCAACATGTTCCCATTAAAATAAACTTAACCCCCGCCCCAGGGAACATGTCATGGGGAGTAAATGGGAGAAGTAATTATCCAGGGTTTCAGATCTGTGTGAGCATAAAGTGGGCTTCTTAAATGTCTCGCTTGAGCTACTCAGATGAGTTTTTATACGGCCTCAACTACTGCCGAGTAATCACAGGCTCGTTTCCCCATGGGGTCTGTGCCATGTGAACACGTGTGTGTGTGTGTTTACACAGTTGCAAAGTGCCCAGCTCAGGATATGGGGTCCCGTTCAAGCCAAATGTTAGGACCAATATTCCCTCTCACTGTGACGTTTCATCTGACCTTGAATACACATGGCCAGACTGAACCTTCCTTTATGCTGCCGACTACTGGAGGCCAGTTCCTGTCCTTTTCGTGACCTCCCCTGAGCACATGCTCTTGGGAGTGAGAGTTCTCGAACCATACATCAGAATGTCCCATGCTTGCTAGGACCTAGCTCTGATTTTCTGTAGTTTGTATTGACTCTTGCCTATCCAGCTGTTTAAGGCTTGTGGCAGCTTCTAACTCATTTGCCTGTAACATCTGTGTGATCCTTCAAATTTTTTCTCTACTTAATTGTTGCCCTGACTAGTAAACTAGTTCCTGCCTTGGTGTCAGATGTATGCATATATACACGCAGATAGGCAGACACACACACACACACACACACACACACTCACAGATAGACATTGATATTTCAGTTTCATATAAAGATATTCCCGCTGCACTATTATGAAATTGCTGTAATACACACCACACAAATCAAACTCTGGATTGAGGTGAGTCCCTCATTAACTGTGTGACCTTGTATAGACCCCCTAAGACTCTCTACTGCACAGACTTGACCAAAGGCCTCTCCTCTCTGGTCTGGTCATCTTTGGTGAGGCTAGATTAACACATGCTGCATCTCAGCTGCCCATATTGAAATACACTTAAACCACTGGCATATAGGACGAAGGTTAAACCTTTCAAAACACAGTACTGGACCTGACACACACAATGCTTCATGGTTATGAAATGAATGAAGGGATGTCTATAGTAAAACTATACAGACCGTTTATCTGAGCCAGATAAAGAACACCAAAAGAAACGCTCTGTTTCATTGGGCAGAATACATAGTTGGACCCCTGAATTCCACGCTGTTGTGTGAACCACACCCCTCGATGATGGGTTGTCAAGTAAAACCCTGAACATGGTAGTTTCCCTCTTCCCTGGATGAGGCAGCAGACTACAGAACCCCAACTATTCATGTAGCTGAGTTTTGATTCCCTGTGTGATTGTATCCATAACTGTATCAGTAACGATCAAGTGGACATTTAAAGGACATATATAAGTAGAAAATAAGCTGGCACATGTAGGTCTTCACTGAAGTCTCCGCCATCCACAGAGAAGGCGGGAAGGCTAGTCATGCTGGTAGGGGACTCAGCAGAACTTACTTGGTGACATAAGAGGGTCAATTTAAGCCACTGTCCCCAAGTGTCACAGCAGGCTGGCAGACTACTCATAAGGCAGTTTCGGTATCCCCACAGAGGGCCAGTCCAATCCTGAGCCATCCACAGGCTGGTACTAACGTTGCCCTGCAGATTTTGGAAGCAACTTGCTAGGTCATTCGTAACACGGCCATCAGCTTTGGTGTGCCCTGTGCACACTGCCTGTCTACATCTAAAAGGGAGAACTCGGTTCCTTTCCACTAAAGAACGGCCAGTCCTGACGGCAGATAAAAGATTGAGGCATGGCACGACTTCCAAGCAAGCTGACTCTATCCTGTGCTCGGAGCTGAAGCCTGGGTTCAGAGTCACTGTTGCTTCTAAAGGACAGTGACACTCATGAGAGAAGCACAGATCACAGGAACAGGCTCTTTGGATGGATTCACAGCCCGTAAGGGAAGAAGACACTGGCTTCCGCTTATCCTGCAGTCCCACTAGGAAGCTAGAGAAAGGTACTGTGACAAAATACAGTCACAGGTGTACCTCTAGGTCGAAGAAGCACCAGGGTCTGTTTACAAGAAGAGTCCATGTCAACAATGAACTATGAACACATGATGTCATCCTCCAAGATTAAGCACCCTCAGTACTTTTAAAGCACTTAAAAAAAAAAAAACCTCTAGTTGCTATAGCAACTCGATGCAGCTCTTAAAAGGGGATTTTGAGGGGGGTCATTTTATATCTTCAATCACCATAACAACATGATATATTTTTAAAGGGTATTTTTATCTAATTTGTGTAGACTTTGGACTCTATTTAAAATACTCAGATCGAGCATGACACAGGAGAGAAATGATTGGAGGCAAGGAAGCTCTTCCACAGACTCTACATACACACACACACACACACACACACAGAAATGCAGAGAGACATCTCCCTCTGTGCATAGCCTAAACAAACCTGTCTCCAGGCCTCCAGGCAGCAGTAGGCGAACTCTGAACGGGCACGAGGAGAGGTGTTTATAAAATTCCTCCCTTCTGGGCCCTGAAAATACAGCTCCTTCCTCCCAAATTGCACCAGCCAAAGAGGATGTCTTCGGGTGACTAGTGTGACCAGCTAGCGCTTCTCCTACCCTGAGACTCGAAAAGGAGTGGGTTAGACACAACCAAATCTTGTCAAAGTATGTTCTTCCGCTAAACAAATGGGGGAGGTGGCTGTTTTACATGGCAGCCGCCTGGGGAAAGGAGTGGGTGGGAATGGGTGAGCACAGTGGAGACTGTCTCTCCAGAAGGAGCTCCAGGGGACTTCAACCTAGCTGAAAAGGAGGGTTGGGGGTGGGGCTCAAGAGTCTGCACGTTTCCCCCAAGGTTAAGAAAACTTGAGCTGTTTATACCGAAAGTATAACGTGAAGGCGACTATCCCCTGGCTGTCCTTTGGCGCTACTATTGATTGGGGTGGGGGGCCGAGACAACAGGTCAAGAACTTGGAGAAGTCAGGGGTGAGGGAAGGGGACAACCAAGGCGAATGGTGTAAAACAGTTCAGCGGAAGGGCTGGCTTGTGAATAACGGACTTGACTTTGAGGGGGTGGGGCTGTGTGGACAGGAGAGGAGAATGCAAGGAGGAAATTAAAACGCTGGGAATGGCTTTTATAGTCACCCGCTGAGGGTAGTGAGGGCCGAGTAGGGTGGGAAATAACAGCCCTTGACACATGTTCTCACAAACCCCCTGACAGAGGACAAAACCAAGGAGCAGAGTCTGGACATGGAGCGCTTCAAGCGCTCGGCGCCTGGCTGACACACTAATGACAGCTGATAGATAAGAGCTAGAGATGGTCCATTCGGGCCCCCTCTCGCTCCTCCTAATGACGGAAAGAAAAGTAGGAGGACCAGGGGACGGAGAGCGAGACCAAAGTAAGCAAAGGGTGTCAGAAGAGGGCCCAGCCCCAGATCGATGGAGAGGGCAGCGAGTGACAGGCGTGCAGAGGAAAGACGCGCGGGGCGCGCCGCTCGCTCACCTATGGTCGACACCACGGTGCCCACGAAGTAGAAGGCTCCGGGGAAGTCCCAGCGCGGTCTCAGGGCGTCGGCTCGGACCCCGGCGGCCAGCGCGGCCTCGTAGTGCCGGAGGAAGGCGCGCAGCTCCGGCTCCGCCACGCCGTGCGCCGCGCTGAAGTTGCGCAGCGTGGCGCCCCAGCGCGCCCGCGCCTCCGCCTCGCCGGGGCTCTCAAGCGCGGAGAAGACGGTGGCACCCGCCACCAGGTAGAGGCCGATGAGCGCGGCCAGCAGCACGAAGCGCCCGGTGTCCTCGTTGAGGTGCGAGCGGCGACAGCAGCAGCAGCAGCAGGAGGGGCGCGGCAGGCGGCGGCGGCAGCGGCGGGGCGGGGGCCGGGGGCTGCGGGAGGACATGGTCCGCAGCTCAACCCCGGGGCTGGGGCGGCGCTCGGAGCCGGGGCCGTGACATCCCCGCCACAGGAGCAGGTGCGTGAGGATGGTGGCCAGAGGTCTGTCTGGGGCCGCCGCGGAGCCACTCTGCAGCCTCCCCGGAACCGGGACGGCACGGAGCCTCCGCCTCCCGCCGGGCGTTCAGGCCACACACTGGTCGTGCGGCCCAGCGGGCACCCGGACTGGAGCGCTTGTCTCTGCTCCCCGACGCCTTACCGCCTCCCGCGGCTCGTCACTTGCTGCCCTCGGGCTCCGAGCTCCGAAGCTAGGCCAGCGCCGCCCGGTGGCCGGAGTCCCTGGGGCCCCGGGCCGCATGCTCCTCTCCGGACAGGCCGTGGGGTTGCGGAGCGGCTGAGCCGTGGAGTCCGGACGCCTAGGATCGGAACACGGTGTCAGGGCACACACAGAGTCCCCTGGGGCGTCTCATGAGGCTGCTGGGGCTCGGTGGCGCCTAGGCGCGGGCTGAGCCGGCGATCCTGTTCCACCGCTGGGATTGAGCCGGTTTGGGAGCCTCAGAGCCGAGCCGAGTCCTCCGGGGAAGCGGTCCTTTCCCTTCCCTGCTACTGCCGAAGAGCTACCCGGCACGGAAAGGCGGAGTCACCGGAGCATGGGGCGGGGTGTTGGGGAGGGGTGAGTAAGGAAGGGAGGAAGGGGTGGAGAGTTGGGCTGCGGCGACGTCTCCGGGTCGTCCTGGCGGCACCATCGCGTCCCACCGGAGCAGGTGTCCCACTGCGGTGCTGGCTGTCAGCGCGCTAGACAACCGCGTCCTTCCTTCCCTGCGCTTGGGCTCCGGGATCTCTTCCCTTCTCAAGCCGCTGGGAAACTTTGCTCAACTTGGTGCTTTGAGGTCTCAGAGGCTGGGGCGGGGGCCATCGGGAGCCAAACCCGACTTCCGATTCTTGGGCTCCGGCCTGAAGTTTAAGTTCCTTCCCTTTGCTCACTCTTTTGTTCCTGGATCCCACCACAGCGCCAGGACTCCGGCGGAGTCGTCACGGGCGAAAGACACGGCCTGGGAACCGAGGACAGGCTCCGGGCGCGGCGGGAACCAGGGCGTTTGCTCCCCCTCCCGACCGAGCGGCCGGCCGGCGTCAGCACCGCGGACAGCGCATCGGTGCCGCAGACCGGGTGGGAGGCTCTAGGCTGCGGGGGCCGCCACCCGGGGCGAGGCTGCTCACCCCGCACCGCGGTGCTCCCCAAGGCCCTGCTTGTTTCCCCTTCTACCTCCAGATTGTCCCCTACTCCACCCTGACGCAGGTGCGGTGGCCGAAACTGCGTGTCGCCAGGGTGCCGACGCTGCGGAATAGAGCCGGGAGGAGGAGTCACGCGCAGGTGGGGCACTTGGGGCCACCAGAGCCTGAGGATCATAGGCCCGGCACTCCTGGGGCTTCTCTGCTACCCCAGCTCACCCTCCCGAGGGACGAGTGCCTGGATACACCACGGGTGCGGTGGAGGGTGAGGAAGATAGAAGCTGGCTAGGAGAAACAGAGTGCTTTGGAACGCCCTAGGGAAGCCTCCTCCGCCCTACATCGGAGGAGAAACAGAATGGGTGACAGCCGCCGGTCCTTCTCTGCCCGACAGAATCCAGTTTGGCTGGGGTCATAAAGTTGTACAGTGAGGAACACCCTCGGTATAGACAGATAATCCCGCCCTCTCTGGGTAACCAGCCTCCCTCCCCCGTTTTATGTCGCCTTCCCTCTTTTATTGACCGCGAAGAGGATCCTAATAGTGATACGGTATAGATAACAGGGAAGAAAAATACTGATAGTGACTTCCTAGACACTCCAGGTGGTTGAGAGATTTCTGGCAAAATGCAGAGCTGCCCCCATCCCACCCCCAGCCCAGGGCCAGGCTCGCTAGCCCCCAGCGCAGGGAAAGACCACCCTCTACTCAGAGCTGTGTTGGCACTTGCAGCGTGGTGGTACTTAAGAGTGGACCACTCACCGGACATTTCGCAGCTATGAAGCTGGGATCACCCTACCCTAGTTTGGAGGCTCAGGCTGGCACTGGAGATGGCAGAGGCTGAGTGGGCGTGTTTGGGGACACAGATTATGACTAGCCAGGGGTGATAGAGACTTGCATCTTAGAGACACTGCTCCAGTGCACGGGTAGAGGGGACCCGGCTGCTCCTGGTATGCCCAGAGGGTGAGAAACCCACTCCACTGCGGCCTCCAGGCTTGGATGGCTAGTTGTTGTTTAACGGGGGGGGGGCTCAGAGTCCTGAGCACTCTAATTCACTGTGGAGCAAGGTGGGAGCTTTACCCAATCCCTAACCATCACCACTGCAAACTACTGTTATTGTCAACTGTTCCCTTCCCAAGCCTTTGCTTCCCCTCAGCTTCCTGCAGGAGTCACCCCACCTGACTGTTCCCCCAGGCAGCCCCTGCAGACAGTAACAATGGCCTAGCCAGGGACCCCTGGGACTGAGCTCCATTTGGCTGGCCAGCTCCGAAAGAGTTGCGGTTTCAGGAGATGTCTATGGAGACCCCAGATGCAATTGAGCCGCACTGCCAGGCCTCTCCCGGCTTTGCCCAGACTGCCAGAGGAGGGATGGTTGGTGAGTTGACTGCAGCGTCCCGTGCCTCTGGGTCCAGCTCCTTGCCTAGCTGGCAGAGGGCCCACCGTGTCCTCCAACCTGTGATTCTAGCTTGATTAACAGAAAACCCTTGGCATGGATTTCAACACCGAGTGGCAAATCTATTTATGTAATAGAGAAATGATGAGTTCCCTGCTCATAGACGTGGGGGGAAGCAGCCCCATGATGAATGTGGCTTTTGCCCACTAAATCAATATCTAAGCCACCAACTGTGCCAGCTGGCTATCCCCGATGCCTTTACCTCAGCCCAGAATTGTCGAAACAGACCTAAGGATAGAATTTGCCCTGGCAAAATTTCCCCATTCGGTCCAGTCGTTTTACGCATGCCTCTAAACCACACTCTCCAATGACCTCCTAACACTACACAAAACTGATGGTTAAACCTTTGGGCTTGTGGTTCGGCACCTTTAATTATGTGGTTCCCAGAGTTGGTGATGGGGGCTGGGAGTGTCATCCCAGCTTTGCCTGCTACCTCTTACTCTATAAGCGACCTGCTTCCAACCCATTCCCCAGGCCACTGCTTATGCTGTGGGCCTCTCTCCTTCAGCTTTTCAAATATAGAACCAGCTTAGCTTTCCTTTTCTTTTAAAATTGTGGTTTGATGTGACTGTGTGTGCCAGACATGTGCCAGTACACACTACTGCACGTGTGTGAGGTCAGAAGACAACGTATGGGAGTTGGTTCTCTCCCACCATGTTGATTCTGAAGAGTGAACTCAAGTCATCAAGTTTGGCACCTGGTACCCTTCGTTACCCACCGAGTCATCTTGCCAACCCAAATTTTCATTTTCTCACAAGGCTTCTCCTATGTGGGAAGTTTTGACCCGATTGCTTTGATGCTGGCCTTTCAACCCCAGGCTTCTTGTGTCTGCCACGCTCTCAGGGACATCAGACAGGACAAGTGAACAGACACAGCCTCTCTTCCTTCCTCCATTTCCTCTTTTCTTCCTCCCTTTCCGTCTTCTAGAAAGGGAAACGCAGTGCTGGAGCATTAGCCAGGAAAGCCGGGTAAAGTCAGATCCAAACTCAGCTGGTGTCTTCCTGCATAGAAAACAGCTAAGATACACAAAAGTGTGTATCTGCTATGAATGGAAACACCCGATAGTCACAGCGGTATCAAGTAGGAACTGTTAGGTCAGCTAGTATGTGAGAAAATAAAACGTAGCTTGTCTATATAACAGAATGCTCAGCAGTAAGTGGAGTACTGACATCGGCAACAACATAATAATCATAAACAAATTGTACTTATAAGGAAAAAAGTATCACAAAAGACCGCATAATAGGAATTCCAGGTCTATGAAATATCCATCATGAGTAAATTCACAAAGATGGGAGAAGCTTGGTGGTCACTTTGGGGCTAAGGTTTGCAGAAAATGGCCCTCAAAGGCTCTAGGGGGTGGCACCATTAGGAGGTGTGGCCTTTTTGGAGAGAGGCCTAGTGTGGCATTGTCTTTCTGCCCCCTGCTGATCTGTATGTAGAACTCTCAGCTCCTTCTCCAGCACCCACCATGTCTGCCTGCACCCCACCATAGTTCCTGCCATGATGATAATGAACTGAACCTCTGAAACTGTAAGCCAGCCACAGTTCTCCTTTGTAAGAGTGGCCATGGTCATGGTGTCTCCTCACAGAAATGGAAACCGTAAGATGGGGTGGATGCGGATGAGTGTATGAAGGCAATGAAAATACTCCCAAGCCGATTGTGGCGATGACTGTATGATTCTGTCAGGAGACTAAAGAGCATCCAGTTGTGTATTGTAAATCCTGAGACCGTACACTATGAGAACTAAAGCTCAATAAGGCTGTTTAAGAAGCACAAGTATAATTGAGTTGACAAGTTTTTATTTAAAAAATAGAAGTAGAGCCAGGCATGGTGACTCATTTTCATAATCACAGCACTGCGGAGGGTGAAACAGGATGGCTGGGAGTTTCAGACCAGGTTGGCTGCATAGTGAGAATATACCACAAACAAATAAAAACATGCCTACCCCAGGAAAATAATTTTTCTCTTCCTTCCTTCTTTCTTTCCTTCCTCCCTCCCTCCCTCTCCCTCATTCCCTCCTTTCCTTCCTTCCTCCCTCCTTCCTCCCCCTTCCTTTCTTCCTTCCTCCCTCCCTCCTTCACTTCTCCTTCCTTCCTTCCTACCTTCCTTCCTTCCTTCCCTCACTATGTGGAACAGACAGGTCTACAACTCACAGAGATGTACCTGCCTCTGTCTCCCGGGTGCTAGAATTACAGAGGTGCACACCCACGCCCAATGAAAAATAATTTATTAAAAAGATAAAGTAAGTAGTGTAGAGGAGGCTGGAGTAGCTCAGTTGGTTGAGTGCTTGCCTTCTGGATTCAATCCAAGAACCACATAAAATCCTGTGATGACACATGTCTGTAATCCCAACAGAGGCAGGGTGATCAGATGTTCAAAATACATAGTGAGTTTGCAGCCAGCTTAGGCTACTCATCTCCTTCCTCTCTCTCTCTCTCTCTCTCTCTCTCTCTCTCTCTCTCTCTCTCTCTCTCTCTCTTTCTCACATACACACACACACACAGACACAGACACACACACACACACACACACACAACAAAAGGTGGAAAATCTGAGCCAGTTTAGCTGTGGTAAAGAGAAAAATGGTTTTTAAATTCAGTTTGAACAAAGGATTTTGTTCCAGAAAATGCTTTGTTTTAAAAAATTAATCTGTGTTAGCGAAAGTTTTGTTAGAATTCTGCATTCTAAGTAGCAGATTTAAAATGTGCTGGGTGTCTCCGGACCTTATTGATCTTCTCAAACACGATTATCTGCAGTTCTTTACAAGTTCTGGATATCAGCCCCCTATGTGAGGTGTAGCTGGTAAACACTTGCTCACATTCTGGGGCAGCTGCCTGTGTTTACATGTACCATCTGTTGATACTGGAGTTTGCTCTCTTCATCACTATAGCTCCATGGTATAGTTTGAGGTCTGGTGTTGTTAACTCCAGAATTGGTCTCCTTAGGATTGCTTTTCCAGTTCTATATAAATACCTTGATTATTTTTTTCTAGACCTGTAAAATATGACATGGTAATTTGGTAACTATTACATTAATTATGTATATTAATTTTGGTAGCATAAACATTTCCACAGTATTCATTCTGCCTATGCAGGAACATGGAGCTTTTCCCATCTCTTAGCATCTTCTGTGCTTTTCTTTTTCAGTATCTCTCATTGTAGAGACCTTTTGCCTCTTTGGTTAGATACATTCCTAAATACCCAATTTTGGGGGAATTAATTCGGATGGAATATTATTTACAATGTATTTATCAGAGAGTAGACTGTGAACATAAATGAAAGCTATATTTTTTCCCTCCCGCAACTTCACTGTTTATTAGGTTGAAGAGTTTTCTAGTAGGCTCAGTGGGGTCTTTTAAGTAAAGAATCATGCTATCTGGCAACAGGGCTAGTTTGACTTCTTCTCTTTCTATTCCCCCCCCCCCCGTTTATGTCTTTCTCTTGTCTAATTGCAGTAGCTAAGATTTTGAGCATTATACTGAATAAGAGAGAGGAGAGTGGGTACTTTATCTCATCCCTGATCTTAGAGGAGATGATCCCAGGTTGTCTCCATTTAATATAATGTTGGCTACAGGTTGTTGGGCAGAACCTTTACTGTCTTGAGGTATGTTCCAGCCCCTCCTAAGATCTCTGGAACTTTTCTCACAAAGGTATGTTGAACTCTGTCAAATGCCTTTTCAGTGTCAATTGGAATAATTACATTGTTTCTGCCCTTGATTTTTGTTTACACGATATGTTACATTCATTGGCTTGTGCTTATTGAACCAAGGAGAGAAAGCCACTTGGTCAAAATGTCAGCTTTCCTTCAGGTGTTCCTGAGTTTGCTTTGTAAGTATTTTGTTAAAAATGTTTGCATCTATCTATGGTCATCAAAGAAATTGTTCTGTAGTTGTTTTTTTCTTTACTTGGTTTTGCTATAAAGCTGACACCAGCCTCATAGAATGAATTTCTTTACTTTCTATTTTGTGGAACAATCTTGGAGGAATTGGTGTGAAATATAAGTGAAGGGGTGGATTTGTTTAATGGACACAAGTTATGGAAGGATATAAAGCCAATTAAAGCCAATTGTTTTTCTAGTTCTAATTCCGTCATGGATCTTTTTTTTTTATTTGGTGGTGGATATGTGCATAAAATATATTCCGTACTGAAAGTGTAAAATTTCATGTGAAGCTTCACAGCTTCTGTTTCTGATGCCAATTTTAACTTTATATAAATTCATTAAGCTCTGTAAACGCTGGATGTGGTTAATTTGGGTGTGTCGTGTTTTATTTAGAAATAAATAAAATTTATTATTATTTTTAACTAATAAGGTTTATTTTTAAAAACTGGAGGAAGTCAGTAGTCTCCATCCTATGAAAGGCTGCTTATGTTTCCTTCTGATGCTTAATGGCAGCCACTGTCTTCCTTACATTCTCTTGAAACTAGGGTTGTGTTTTCTTCAGCGATTTGGCTAATGTTTCTTCATGCCAATGCCACAGAATGGTAGGGAAGTAAGCCAATGTCACCTTTTGGGGTGGAAGAGACAATTAACTGATCTAAGGTGAGGCCAGGGAGATGTGTTAAAGAGAAGAGTATGAGGGGGGGGGACAGACAGTGCTAGGAGCTACTTGACAGCCCCCTGAGACGTCTGAGGAAAGAGAGGGCTGGCTGAAGCCTGGGACTCACATTAAAAGTCTATGAAGGTGGGTTAAATGAGTTCTCCAGACCCAAGATAAGTGATAAATAGTCGTTTATTAGGGAAGCACTCACACAGATAAGAGTAAATAACCACAGAGGTCTTCCTGCTCCAGAAGATGCAGTCTCTGCTCTTCTGATGCTCTCTGAGACCCAAGAGAGTGTGAGCCAGCCCCTCCTCTACCTTATAATGGGAAATGTCTGCACCTGAAACCACACCCAAATGGTGTGGCCACCACTACAGTTCACTGGCAAGGCAAGATGCCACCACAGGTCTCAGTAAGTGAATGGCATGAGACATACTGGTGACAGATATGCCCTAACACTAACCACCTGGAGCCATCTGGCATTGAAGACAAGGTTGAGCCCGAGAAGAGGACATCCTTGGTACCCAGTGTGGATCTTCACGGGAAGGGGCATGCGATCAGCAATAGATAAGTAATGTCACAGAGGTTGAAAGGTTTCAGGCAACCACAGTAGCACCGAGGATGTCCTGCTCTTGCACCAAAGCTGTTTTTCTTTACAACTGCCACTTAAAAGAGAGGGTTCTTAGACTGAATAAACTCACATGGAAGGTGCCTCTGAGTCCACCAATCTAGATGTCCTATTCACTATTGGATATGGGATACTGAAGTCTCCAGCTACTACTGTAAAACTATATGATTCTCCCTCTAAATTTGCTAGTGTTTATTGTCAGACATTTTGGGGCGCTGCTATATGGTGTCTACATATATAGGAGAGTTAGAGTTTCTTGATGAATTTACTCTTTTATTAATATGCAATATTCCATTCTCTCTTTTCTTTCTCTCTTTTTTCTTAAAGTCTAGTTTGTCTAAGAATAGCATAGCCACCCAGCTCTTCTTTTAGTTACTGTTCTTAAGGGATGTCTTTTGGGGGCGTGGAAAGAGAGCTCAGTGGTTAAAAGTGCTTACTGCTCTTTCAGAGGAGCAGAGTTCAGTTCCAGCACCCACACCAGGCAGCTCACAAATGTCTGTCTCACGCACACAGACACACAAATACAGACACACACACACACAGATGCACACATGCACACACATACACACAGAGATGCATGCACACAACACTCCCCCCACATGTTCACACATAGGCACACACACACATCTTAAGAAAGAACATCTTTTTATTCCCCAGTACTAGAGATCGAACCCAGTTCTGGGTTCAATCCCAATATGGGGGGTGGACTTTGGAACATGGGATATGGCACATGCTAAGTACACGCTATATACTGAGTTGCATGGGCCATATCCCATGTTCCAAAGTCCACCCCCCCATATTGGGATTGAACCCAGAACTCCACACATGCAAGACAAGTACTCCACTTCTGTACAATATCTGAGGCGCTCAAGGAATATGTTTTCCATTCTTTTACTTCCAGTTTGCATTTTTGGATATTAAATGACCCTTTTGTGAATTGGCATGTAGTTGGATAAAGAGACTCGGTGCCTTAAGAACAAAAATCAACTTAAGAAATTCTTAATTGTTCAGTGATTTCTTGATAAGTTTCTTTTCTAGGGTGTGTGTGTGTGTGTGTGTGTGTCTGTGTGTGTGTGTGTCTGTGTCTATGTGTGTGTGTCTGTCTGTGTATGTGTTTCTGTGTGTGTATGTGTATATGTGCATGTGTATGTGTCTGTGAGTCTGTGTGTGTGTGTGTGTGTGTGTGTGTGTGTGATGAAAACCAGGGAGTTGTTCATGCTATTCGAGAACTCTACCACTAAGATAGCCCCTAGCCTCTTCCTAGTTATTTTAAAATAGCCAATAAGCAGACATTTATTGAGATATGAAGCAGTGCACTATGTGGTGTACACAGCACAGTGAGTCATGGCTGTTTGTTTGCACACTTGTAACAAGCACTGCTCTGCTTAGAGCCTGGCTGGGCACAATACACATGTATGAAGCACTGAGAACATGCTAGGGAGCTGTCAAACAGCTGAGCTGCGGTCCCAGGCTGTATAGTCTTGAAGAGCACTGTCAAATCCATTTGAGACAAAACCCAATACATTCCTCATGTCCTGACCTGTGGGTAGGATTTTAAATAAAAAAGAGTAATCAGGCATGGTGGCACATGCCTTTAATCCCAGCACTCAGGAGACGGAGGCATGTGGATGTCCGTGAGTTCGAGGCCAGTCTGTCTTAATCAGACTGCTAATTGCCAAACAAACTCATGCTTTCTCAGAAAAAGGTTGACCATTTTATTTGAGTGTCAATGGGTCCCATTAAAATGCCCTATTTGGGGCCGGTGAGATGGCGCAGCTCATTAAAAGCCCTTGCTACACAAACCTGATAACTTTAGTTTGATCTCTAAATCCTACAGTGCAGAGAACTGATGGCCCCTGACCTCTGTCTGCAAACAACCACATTCACATGTATGCACATATGTATGCACACATGTATGCACACACATGAACGCACACACAAACAATTAACTAAAAAATAAATAAGTGAAGCTTCATTTTCTTTGCTGGGCACAGTGGTGCATGCTTTAATCCAGCACTCAGGAGGTAGAGGCAGATGGATCTCTGTGAGTTGGAGGTCAACTGAGATTACATAGAGATTTCCAGATCACCCAGGGCTACCGAGTGAGACCCTGTCTCAAAAAAAAAAAAAAAAAAAAAAAAAAAAAGAAAGAAAAGAAAAGAAAAAGAAAAAGAAAACCCTACATTTAAGCCTCCCTCATGCTTGCCTGTGACTTTTCCTTATTGCTACAGATTGGATGCAGGGCCTTGCGGGTGGCGAGCATGTGCTCTGACACAGAACGACACCTTCAGTCCCTAGATGACAGTGTACTTTTAAATTCTAGCAAAATACTCCAGGGAATACCAGAAACGTGCCTTTTCACGTCTCTTCTTTCTCGGTTGTGCTTCCTGGAATGTGGGCATAACAGAGGAACAAAATTATGAGAACCTGTCCACTTCTTTGACAGCAGAGAACTGGTCTTTATGCATTGGGCCCAGAGTTGCACAACCTCTTTTTCTAACTGTGCGTCTGGATGTTCAGAACTTGTGTTTAAATGGACCAGAGACCTTTTGGATCTGGCTGGTAACCCCTTCATACACTTCAAGCGCTCTCTCTCCTCGCCCAGCCTTCCCTCTTCTTTCTCAGACCTTGTACCCCATGTTCTCCTCCGGGATGTACTTGCTTGGGCTCTGCCCACCCCTAACAACATTGACCACTCCACATTCCTTTGAGTGGGAGAGATGAGCAGTCGGAAGCCGAGAATGGGAGCCGAGAGAGAAGACATGGAGAGAGAAGCCCTCTGTCATTGCAGCAGAAACTGAAGTCCAGATGAGTTGGAAGTCTGAGGATGTCAGACACATTTTTGAGGGAGACTAGGCAGATGTTTTTAGCTTGAAGTTTCATTTTATTTTTTATTTACTTATTCATTTTTAGATAGGGTCTCACTATATAGTTGCGACTGACCTTGAACTTGTGATGTAGAGCAAGTGGGCCTTGAACTCAGAGAGATCTGCTTGTCTGTCTCCTGGGTTCTGGGATTAAAGGTGAGCCCTGGGAAGGTTTTGGCAATGGGATGAGGCTCTGAGGAGCAGGAATAGAGGGAATACAGGGGAATGTGCAGGGATCATGGGGGCACTTGTTCTTAACAGCTTGGTTGCGGCTGTGACATCTGTGACAGAGGACAGATCACAGCACAGAACACCAGGGTAATGTCTAAGAACTGAGAGAGGAAGCTGGTAAACACCACAGGTGAGCCTTGGGAAACTGGTTGAGGGGTGCGGAGTGAGGTGACATCTCCAGGGGAAGCATCAATGAAGGATGGAAGAAAATAATAATAATAATAATGGCCATTATTATTATTATATTATTATTTGGATTTTCGAGACAGAGTTTCTCTGTGTAGCTTTGGAGCCTGTCCTGGCACTCGCTCTGTAGACCAGGCTGGCCTCAAACTCCAGAAATCCGCCTGCCTCTGCCTCTGGAGTGTTGGGCTTAAGGGTGTGCACCACCACCGCCCTGCGGGGGGGAAATAATTTTTTAGTATCATATACAGAACCAGGCTTCAGGATAAGGAATGTTTCCAAGGATAGGTCTGTTTGAAAGCCGAGCACGTGGCCTGGGAATGTGGCTCGGAAGGTAGAGCGTTTTCTTCGCATGCAGGGAGCTGGGGGGTTGGATCCCCACTACATGTCTGCAACCCCTGAACTTGAAAGGAAGATGCAGAGGATCCGAAGTCCAAGGTCATTCAAAGCCAGCCTGCACTACATGAGGTGTCTCAAAAATAAAATAGAACAAACGAGTCTCTCTCTGTGGTAGACTAGTATTCTAGCATGTGGCTTTTGTTTATGCTGCATTTGTTTAACTCTGTGAAGCTGTGTTACTGTGCCGTCTAAAACACCCGGTGCTCTAATAAAGCGCTGAACGGGCCAATAGTAACGCAGGAGCAAGGATAGGTGGGGCTGGCGGGCAGAGAGGATGAATGGGAGGAGGTCTGAGGAAGAAGAGGAGGAGGAGGATGTCAGGGCCAGCCACCGAGCCACCCAGCTATCCGCAGAGTAAGTAAGATTTACGGAAGTATGAGAACAGGAAAAGCCTGGAGGCAAAAGGTGGATGAGATAATTTACATTAAGAAAAGCTGGCTAGATACAAGCCAAGCTCAGGCCGGACGTTATAACTCACAATAAGCTTGTGTGTGTGTAATCGTTTGGGTACTGGGTGACAGGGCCCCCAAAAGAATAAGACATGAGAAATCTCTCCCCCTCCCCCACCCCAGTCCCCTCCTCCTTCCCCTCCCTCCCCACTCCCTCAGCACTATTTCCATGCCTGAGCTCTGTGCCAGGCACCGTGCTTTCCAGGATTCTAACTCGTTCGAGATTGTGTTGGTTACAATGATTGGACAGGAAGGAGAGTGGGAAGGACACAGGGGTAGCTGCAATTCCAGACAAGGGTGCTAAGGCACAGAGAGAAGTCGGAGGCGCCGGTCTACAGCACATTTTCAGTCTCCTCCAACAGTGGCTTCAGAGGACAGAATCGTACTTCCGGGTGGTCCTCCCTCCCGCATCTGAGCCGGTAGGCTTCCACTGAATGGGCACTCAGCCTCTGCTGGACCTCTTGCAGCAGTCAGCTGGAAAGATGAGAGAGAGCATGATTTGGGAGAGTGAAGGGCTTGCTCCAGAGAGACTGGCTGGATGCTAGCGCTCAGATTATATGAAGCGTCTCTCCTAAAGGCTCTGTGTTGAAGGGCCTGGTCCTCAGCTGCCTGATCGAGTCGCTGGGAGCTAATTGGGTCCTGGGGTCTTGGAACTAATCAACGGATTAATTCCTCGAGGGACCAAACATGATGACCTGAGTTCAGTCCCCAGCACTGCCAGCGTAAGTGTTCTCATCTCAGTCCTGGGGGTGGAGACAGCTACATCCCTGAAGCTCATTGGCCAGTCCACCCAGCCTTGGTATATGCCACTGCTTCATCGCTTTACTTGGTGAGTAAAATCCCAGTGCGTGGATGGACAGCATTACCTATTCACCACCGACAGACGCTTGGGTTGTTTATGCATTGTGGGTATTTTCTTCTTTTTCTCATTGTGTGGCCCTGGTTGGTCTAGAACTTACCATATGGACCAGACAACCTTGTGATCCATAAGGACTTGGGTTACAGGTAAGAGCCACCACACCTGGATGGCCCTTTGGGTATTATTCTTGTGGTAGTGGTCACTGAACCCCAGGACCATTAGCCATGCTAAGCAAACACACTATCATGGAGCTCTGCTCCCAGCTTCTCACTATTTGTTTATGATGCTTGGCAGTAAGCCAAGGAACTTGTACCTGCTAGGCAAGTACCCGACTGCTAACAGTATCCAATTGCTATCTGATTATTTGTTTGTTTGTGTTTGTGTGCTGGGCGTCCACCCCAGGACCTGGTGTGTGTGAGGCTGACACTCGAGCTGTATCTCCCAGTTTCTTTGGACATTATTAATAACACTAGTGTGAGCATTCCTGTGTGTTTGCTTGGACACCTGCTTTCAGTTCGTTTTAGTGTTTGCCTAGGAGCAGCACCACTGAATCACACAGTAATCCTACATTCAGTGTTTTTGCGGAACCGCCAGGCTGTTTTTCCACAGTGGCTGAGCCCAAATCCCTTTTTTATTGCCCCATCCGATATCTGCTACAAGCCTCAGTTGTGTCTTTTTTTTTTTTTTTTTTTGTCCTCAGGGCCTCCAGCAGAATGTCCCTCACTACTTCGAAATTTCCCCTAGGCTAGTGCCCACAATGGTGTAATCTGTCTTCAAGAGCTGCCTAGTGTTTTATATCAACATAAGTTAGCATTATCTGAGGAGGAAACCTTAACGGAGAAAATGCTTGCATGAGATCAGCCTGCAGGCAAACCTGTGGGGCATTTTCTTAATTAGTGATTGATGGGGAGGGCGGGCCTAGCTCACTGTGGGTGGGGCCATCCGTGGGCAGGTGGTCCTGGGTTCTATAATAAAGCAGGTTGGGCAAGCATAGGAAACAAGCCAGTAAGCTGCACCCTCCACGGTCTCTGCATCCGCTCCTGCCTCCAGGTTCCTGCCCTGTTTGAGCTCCTGCCCTGGCTTCCTTCCGTGATGAACAGTGATGTGGAAGTGTGAGCCTAATGAACCATTTCCTTCTCAACTTGTTTTTGGTCACAGCGTTTCACCACTGCAATCCAAGCCCCACGACATCCAGGGATGGCTGCTGCTGGAGAGCCAGGACGCAGTACAGTCTCCCTCCTCAGCACACCTATGCAGGGTCTGTCTGTCCTTCCATGCCTTCTACCAGTGGCCTTCTCCATAGCCCCCTTAAGAAGTCATTGGATGGTTGAGGTGAATTCAGGGTTGGACTGAGGCTGCGGGACAGTCTCCCCATAGACCCAGGCTCTTGGGATTGAGATGAGCAAGGTAACAGCCATTCAGCATCATCAGGTGTGGGGCTGTTGATAAAGGTGCTGCAGTCCTACCCCCAAGGCAATGGAATGGGCGGGGATGCTTTGGGACATCATTGTATCATGAGCGTCCACCCCACCCTGGATGTCCTTAGAAAAGAGGCTAAGAGAGCTGCCTGGCTCTCCCACTGTGTGAGAACCCTCGAAGAATTCAGACTCTGTGAAAAATTCAGCCTCTGCGAGGCACAGAGCCCTCACCAGACATGGAGTTTGCTGGCTCATGGATTTGAGACCTTCTAGTCTGCAGAAAAGGGATGAGAAAATTTCTGTTTGCTAACCACCCTACTTATGGCCCTGTGCTACTGTAGCCCAGTGGACCAAGACACGGACTCCATGGGAACCTTGGGGGCCTGCGTGTGACCCTTAAACAAGTCCCTTCCATCACATGATCTCCATTTCTCAGTTGTCAAATGAAAGGGGCTTGATTCAACGATTGTCCCCACAGTCCATGACCTGGGTCCTCCCCCCCATCTAGCTCTCAAACCCTGCCTCTCTCTGTCTTCCAGAAAGCCCATGATTTTCAGCCGGATGGAGACACACAGGATGCAGGCTGCCTGTGCTGGCCCCCATTCCTAGTTGCCCAGCATGGTGTTTTTCATCCACTGACCACCTGGGGTGGGGGCGGGGCAGCTCCAAAAGCGTCCTCTTGCAGCTGCTCTGTGCAGAAGGCAAGCAGTGGCTACCTCCGGAGATGAAACAGTTGCTTCTGAGTGAGGAAGGGTGAGCCGTGCTCCCCTCACCTGACCCATAGCGACGCTGGAGCTCCCTGGACTGCGTGGGAAAGGCAGCTTCCTGTCTTAAGGCTCAGCCAGGAGCGCATCCGCACCAGCGGCGCTGTAAGTGCACCCACATGCGCGCCCACTCAAAGGGACCTTGTGGGCTAGCAGCTTCATCTGGGGGCCCGGGGCCCTCCCTCCCTGCCTCCCTTCCTTCCTCCCTTCCTGTCCCCGAGCTGTCATAGAGCCTGCACCCTGTGTCTCCAGGTCCTCCGGAGAGTGCAGCTCACTGTCTAGTCTTCCAATCAAATGCTCAATCGGTTTTGCAACAGATATTTAATGCGGAGAAAAAGCTATAACAGTAAGTTGTTTTTTGTAATAATTGCTTTTATTATTGCTCAATGCTTACAAATCCAAGAGTTGCAAACGACAACTTTTTGGAACTGTGGTTTCAAGATGAGTTTTAATCTAATCTCTGGAGCTGAATTTTGCTTGATTATTTTTTTGCTGCCATATGGGGCAGGCGCTCTACTCCAGAGTCACATGTTCAGTCCATATATGTGTATCTGTGTGTGTGCACATACACGTATGTACATATAAAATTTACTTTGGGGGCACTAAGTATTGAACCCAGAGTTCTGCGCATGCCAGCTACCACTGAGCTGGATTCCCAGCCCTGAACTGGTATTCTACGTATGATGTGGTAGAGGCTAGCCCTGAAATATGCTCTCTGTGGAAGTGGGGGCAGCCTGTGGGTTGAGGAATGTTCACGTCATGGCTTTTTTTTTTTTTTTTTTTTTTTTGGTTTTTCGAGACAGGGTTTCTTTGCATTGTTTTGGAGGCTGTCCTGGAACTCACTCTGTAGACCAGGCTGGCCTCGAACTCACAGAGATCCGCCTGCCTCTGCCTCCCGAGTGCTGGGATTAAAGGCGTGCGCCACCAACGCCCGGCTCACGTCATGGCTTTTTAAGAGCCAGCTAGATTGCCTTATACTCTTGTGCAACTCGTGGGGTTCCATGTCCCAGCCCTTGATGTCCTCTTAAGGAGCCGTGGTTATGTGTTCTTTGCTACAGATGCCATCCAGTGGGACTTGAAAATGAAGAGCAGCAGATGAGACTGAGTGGGGAAGTCTTGGGCAGTGGTATCCCTGTTGCATAGGGACTATGGTGTCAGTCAGGGGGTGTCGTGTTGCCTGAGGGGTGGGCAGGTGACTGAATGGGCTGTAAGATGTTCCCAGCCCTGAGATTAGGGCTTTTGAGGAAAGTCTGTGAGTGCTGCAACCCTCTGAGTGTTGTGTCCTGCCAAGGATGTACTCCTGTTCTGTCATCACCTAAACCAACTGCACTTCCCGAGTCAGGGCAGAGGATACTGGGAGACAGTAAACAGAGAGCACACTATGGCCATAGAAAGGATTCAGACTTCACTGATGAGGTGAAGGCATCCTATGCCTGGACCGTCTCCACCCCCGAGCATCCTGGTGTGGGGTGGGTGGCGGGGAGGGTGCATTTGGGTACATCTATTCATCAACCCTGTGGGACCATGGCTAGAGTCTGTTCCTCAGGGCAGGACTATGGACAGGCCAAGGTTAATCTAATCTCTACTAAAAAGATAGGGCTGGCAGAGGGAATCTGCCCATGAAGAAACCCCTGGTAATGCCCACGGGAACCTGTGTGCCCTTCTGCATGGGCAGAATAGCCAACTGTCTCTGTGGTACCTAGTCTCAGAGAAGACAGGAGGTGTAGCTGGAGCTCCACGGCAGAGGGCTTGCCTAGCACAGCTGAGAGGCTGGGTTCAATTCCCAGCAGCATATGCAAACACACACACACACACACACACACACATGCGCGCGTGCAGTACACACATGCACACTCACATACTCCAAAGTTGCCCTCCGTGTGGTTTTCAATGCACCCTCAATTGTGCCTGATAATCAGCGTTAGTAGGTCTTTACCTTTGAAGTTATAGTCTCAGTTGACTAAGCTGATAGAAAAGGGATGATGGCACACTTGGAGGTGTATTTCTTCCAGGGCACAGGCCCCCTTCTTCTGGAACAGGCATGGGGCAGGTGTGTAGAAGCCCTCCGTGTTGCCGACTTCTTGGTACTGCAAGGAGGACTGGGCAGGCAGGGGAAGGGTTAGGCATGCTGTGTGTGGCTGTGGTGGATTCTAATTCAATTCCATCTGTGTGGCTTACTGAATCAATGTTGGGGAAACAGAGCACTCTCCTGGGAGGAGAGGTGTTTGGTATAAATAGAAGGTATTATCACTGCAAGGCAGTTGGGGGACGTCATGTCGCTCATACATACAGCTCAGTGCAGCAGCCAGAGCTCCAGCCGTGGGCTGCAGGGCAGCCAGGAACCTGCTTTCCATTGCTCAGCCCAGGAGACAGAGCATCTGTACTCAGCACCCACGTTAGGGAGACCGGAGCAAACCCGAGTCCTCTCTGGACTCTTAGCTTCTTCCTCATCTGGAAGTGGGACCATCTTCATTTAGCTGTCCTTGGGCCAGTCATTCTGAGCTACCTTCAGGGCACCCTTGCTTGGGTCCTCCCCACACAGATGAAGTGCGGTGAATGGGGCTTCCAGTGATTGTCCTCAGCCCCGACTGAGCCAGAGCTGTGCCTTTCCTGGAGAAAGTACTTTTGTGGAGCTTTATGGAGATCTAGCTTACACACCATCCAATTTACCCATTGAAGAGTAGTCCCAGCCACTAAGAAGATGGAGACATGATCAAAAGTTCAAGGCTAGCCTAGGCAGTTGAATGAGACCCTGTCTCAAAGCTTAAGTGCTGGATTGGGGATATTGCTCAGTGAAAGGACACATACCTAGTATGCTGCCTGGTCTTATGTCAGCTTGACACAAGCTAGAGTCACCTGAAAGCGGGGAGCCTCAGCTGAGAAAATGCTATAGGGCCTTTTCTTAATTAGTGATTGATGGGGGTGGGCCCAGCACATTGTGGGTGGGGCCGTCCCTGGGCTGGTGGTCCTGAGTTCTATGAGTAAGCCATGGGAAGCAAGCCAGCAAGCAGCACCCCTCCACGCCTCTGCATCAGCTCCTGTCCTGTTTGAGTTCCTGCCCTGACTTCCTTCTGTCGGTGTGTGATATCACAACTGCCACCGAGGAACTACTGAGGCCTCCAGCTGCCATTCTACAGACCCAAGGTTCAGCCCACCAGCCCACATCTGGCCTCAAGTCCACAGATGCCCATGTTTCTGTTTTAGCTGTGCCTCTGTCCCTGAATCATGTTCTTGGCCACCATTCTACGTTTTTCCAGGAAAATGCCCAGAGATGAGAAATAGCTACACCAGTGTTGCAATCTCAAAAGCCAAGAAACAGCGGGGTCAGAGTGAGCTCAGAGAAACGTCTGAGTCGTGTCCACAGGCTGTTTCTAAGTTGCTCTCCTCACTCGTGTCCCGTTGTCACATGCTGGGGGGGAAGCCAGCTTGCTTTCCTTGCAGCCGGGCTCTTTATTTCCAAGCCATTTCTGCACAGAGCAGACTAAATTTATTATCCTAAGTTCCAAGATTCATCACATTGCTCCTCTGCTTAAGAACCCTCCATGACACTCTTGTCGCCTGAGGATAATGTCCTAACTGGCATTCAAGAAAGCCCCAAGCTGGGCTATGATGGCATACAATGTTAATTCCAGCATTCGGCAGGCAGAGGCAGGTGGATCATTGAGTTTAAAGACAGCCTGATCTACAGAGTGAGTTCCAGGATAGCCAGGCCTACACAGAGAAACCCTGTGTCAAAAAAGGGAGGGAGGGAGGGAGGGAGGGAGGAAAGAAAAAAAAAGAATGCCTCAAATCTAGTCTTTTGCTCTACACCTCCAATGCCGTGCTCCGGCCAGACCAATCCTCCACTGGGGAAGCACATGGCTTCCTCTAGACTGGAGAAATCAGTGTCAGCCCCAATTTAAAAAGATTTTGTAAAGGCAGCCCAAGGACTCTTGAGGGTCTAGCTTCAAATTCATGTGCCCATTTCATAAGTTTATGCCAGGACCGGAAGCCTAACACGATGCATCCACCGTGGTAGGCCTTGGATCAAAAAACAGAATGGGTGTGAGAGAATCCCTTGAACAGAACAGAACGTCTTCTGAAGAAGGGTTCCCACTAACTGGTCCGGGGCCTGGCACTACTGTGCCTTTGGCAAGATACTCTAAAAATCCCAGGAGGCCCTGAGCCTCTAAAGTGATGACCTGGAAAGGACAATTTACCCAGTAGAAAGCTGACCGTAGCCGGGCAGACAGCAGGTGTTGGGGAGAAGGGTGTTTTCCCACCATGTGGCCCCTGGGCCAGTGGGGGAAAAACAGCCACTGGGTGGAACCTCCAGATGAAAAGTTTTGCACCCCAATAAGCCTCTCTGCTGATGCAACAATCCAAATCAACTGAATTAGAAAAAGCCCATGTTAGCCAGGTGTTGGTGGTGCACACCTTTAATCCCAGCACTCAGGAGGCAGAGGCAGGTGGATCTCTGTGAGTTCGAGGCCAGGCTGGACCGATAGCCTCCAAAACAATACAGAGAAATCCTGTCTCGTAAAAACCAAAAAAAAAAGAAAAGAAAAGAAAAGAAAAAGCCCATGTTTAATGGATACAACACTCCCAGGTGGCTTTCTGGTCCCCCTGAGGGGAGACGGGAAAGAGAGACCTGAAAAACCACCAGTCTGTTTTCTGGGGGACAGTTTAAATACCCCGTGGGAGTGGTCTTGAGCATCTCTGGGGGAGGGGTCATCATTTGGTGGGCTTTCTGAGATGTAGCAGGGTTTGAAGAGAGAGAGGGGAGGAGGCTTGGGGTAGAACTTCCCCCAGAACATTCCAGACTCTTTGGGTATATAGATGCCAGGGGCCGGGGTGAGGCCTCCACGAGAACACTCAGGTGCCCTCCCCACACCAAGACCTTCTGGGTCCTTATAGGTCAGGTAAACATCCTGGTGTTTCTGAATAAATGTGCATTTTCATACTCCTTAGGGTTAATCCAGAGGCATCATGTTACGTCATTAGGGCTACTAACTTAGACAGGTATCAGTATAATTAGTTCTCTTAATTAATCGTCTATGCCAGGCATCACATACATGTACACCCATGTACGTGTGGGCACACATATTCACACTTGAGCACTTTTGTGAGTTTGTTTCCTTATAAAGGTTGATTATTAATCAAATATCGAAGGCCAGTGCTCCCAATAGCTCACCTTGTAGGTGCTAACCAGATTTCAAGAAACCGACTTCTCTCTCAGAAACCAGGACATAACCCCCCTATTGATTCTCTGCGTGGATAGAGCTGATAAAGTGTAAGGTAGCTTAGTACTCCTCCTCCCCCTTCCCCTCCCCCTCCCCCTTCCCCTCCCCCTCCTCCCCTCCCTCTGTATACCTACCCTGTTCCTTACTGCCTAGGCCTAATACAACCCTGAATCACAGTTCAGTGCATTCCCACTTCTATTACAGGCCTTAGGTTGCATGGTCCTTCCCCCCTGGAACCCCAGGTGTACAGGGAATCAGACCTTCAGCTTAGCAGCTGTAAAACAGCAGGGAGTGGAAGATCAGACCACCCCCCAGGGAGAAATCAGGTACCCCTAGAACTCACTCAAACCCTCAAGCATAGCAGTCTGCTTTTGCCCAGTAGCAGTTGGGATTTTTACAGCCTTTCTCTCACTCCCCTTACTCCTGTTGCAACACGGGGGGGGGTGTAGGGGAGAACAGAGAGAGTGGACAAAATAACTGAGAACACTCCCCCCTCGCCCTAGGTTTAACAGCTCTTTTCTGATTGGTCCTATTTTACACTTCATTTGCATACACAAGCAGAACTAAATTGGGCCTATCAGACTTTCTCTGACAGGGTACAACACATCATTTTCCAAGAGTCCTGCTCCTCACAGGGTCTAGTGGGTTGCCTTCTGGGTATGACCCAGCCGAGGGTTACTGCTTCTTTCCTGGCTGGGAGGCTTATTTCTAATAGACTTGGTACTTCAAGGATCATCTTTGTGTTGCCGTCAAAGCAACGTCAGTGAGAACCAGACCTATGCAGATAGCCAGGAGGGATGCCCAGGATCCAAATCGAGGGCCAGATTGGAAGAAGGTGGAAAGAATTCAGAATAGGGTTAGGGAGTGAATGGAGATGCTCCAGTGTTGTGAGGAGGGGTCTGGGGGTAGGAGTGTTAATGTCCCTGAGAAGCCTTGCAGACTAGACTTGGTTAGGGAAGCATTCAGAAAGACATAACCCAGGCCTGAGGCTGTGAGGCCACCTCCCCATGTAGAGGACATGGAGTGGGACTTACAGCATCTAATCTGAGTTAAGTTCAAGTTTAAACACAACTGGGCTTGTTCTAGTCATTATTGTCATGAGAAAAGACTTCCTAGGTCCACTGCTCAAGATCAAATGGCCCAACCAGAGGTGTGACCTCCAGGCAACCTCATCCTAGCAAGAAAGGCCCCTACTTTTTAGGAATGGTTACCTCTGTTCCTTAGGGTGGGAAAAGCACTTTCTTGGTGAGACTTTTCCACCCTAGGAATGGCTTAAAATTAAATATGGGCCTGGAAAAAGTAAATGCTATGTTACTATTATTTTTTTTGTTTGAAGTTAAAACACAGACTGACATGTATTTTTAAATTACATCTATTCAGTGTATGTGTGTCCGTGTGTGTGTGTGTGTGTGTGTGTGTGTGTGTGTGTGTGTGTGTGTGTGTAGGTCAGATGACAACTTAGAGGAATCTATTCTCTCCTTCCACCAAGTGTGTTCTAGAGATCTAACACAGGTCATCCTTTTACCTGCTGAGCCATCTCTCCCACCTACATTTTTGTTTTAGTGAACGCTTGTTTAGAGTGATTGATAGATTTAGCCTTGAGTTTTTTTTCCATATTCTCCCACACAGTACTTAAAATATAATAGTATTATTTTTCCTCTGTTCACTGAGCAAAATCAAAGTCTATCCAATTTAAAAAAAAAAAGGAGAATAAAACCCATTCTTCCATGTAGAGTATTCTAGAAGAACATGTGGGACTAGAAATACTACCCTGGCTCACCTGGGCCCTCCACCTCCATGACTGTCTTGGTTTATTTTATTTTACATGTATGAGTGTTTTGCCTGCATGTATATTTGGGCACCGCATGTGTGCCTGGTGCCCACAGAGGTCAGAAGAGTGTGTCAGATCTCCTGGAGCTGGAGGTACAGATGGCTTTGAGGTGGTGCCGGGAACTGAACCTGGTCCTCTGCAAGAGTAACAAATGCTCTTAACCGTTGAGCCGCCTCTCCAGCCTCTCCGTCTCGTGTGGCCCTTTACATTTCTTTTGTTTGCTTGTCTTAGATTTATTTGCTTTATTGTATGGGAACGAGTGTTTTACTTTCCATGGGTACATGTGTACTACATGCGTGCCTGGTGCCTCTGGAGGCCAGGAAAGGATGCAGGATCCCCTGGACTAGAGTAATGAATGGTCGTGAGCCACCCTGTGGATGTTGACAGCTGGACCTGGCTATTCTACAAGAGCAACAAGAGCAGTTGACCGCAAACCCTTCTCTCCAGCCAAGGCTATTTAGGCTTCACTCACGCTCCCATCAAGGGCCTCCATGTCTCCCACCTCTGTCCAAAGCTCTAGGTTTTAGCTTTTATTATGATGACATCTTGTTTCCAGGCATTTGAGTCTACATCAGGTGTCCAGAGCTAGACAGTAATCTATGTGGCTGTAGATATAATGGCTAGAAATCATGGCATCATCAGTTTATCCCACGAGTCTTCAGTTTGGCTAAGACGTAGTTGGGTTAGGTTATCTGTGCTCTGTTCCATGTCTGCTAAGGCAATTTGAAGTCCAGGGCTGGAATCTGCTGCACAACCCCCAAGCCTCTCAGGTACACGCTATCTCAGACCAGCGCCCTCAAGGGTGGACTGTCTGTGGGAACAATTGCTTCTCCAATTGGTCAGTGATGCAGAATGCAGTGGGCTGGCTCATAGAATTAGGGCAGACCTCAGAGAAAAACGGAAAGTTGAGATGAAAGGCCAGTGCTACGCTAGGTGATGAGATATGACCGATAGAATGAAATGAAATGACTGTTTCCACCAGGGTATCCTTCCTCTTCAGCTGTCCAGATCTTCCCGCCTAACAGAACCAACCCTTGGGAAAGTATCTGTCATTTTATCTGTGATGAGCATGGAACTCCCTGTGTCATCTTTCTTCCGCTGTCAAGCCAGATGACACTGGTCTCAGGGTAAGGGCCATTTGCTCTCCACTAGGTCATTAAGGAGGAGAGGAAAGGCGATGGTATTGGGGAAGGTTGGGGACCCAGAAACCGATGACCACAATGATACTGTGAGCATCTCAGAGTGCCTCCAGGAGAGGCTGCTCCAAATCACCCTTAGTCTCTCCCTTACATGGTGGATAAACCGAGGACATGACTGCTCCTAGGTATGGTTGAGGGACCTTTTTATATTATAGATATGAGGAAAAGTACGCCAGAGACATCTGAAAGAGTCCAGAGCAGAGAGAGAAAGGAGTAGACTGAGCCTGGCCAGCAGACCGGACCTGTCCAGGAGAGGAGGTTGGGCAGAATGATCCAGAGAGTATGGGAAAAGGAGAGACAGAGACAGACAGTGAGACCAGCCTGCCTCCTTCTTAGGCTTGAAAGCGATCTTTGTTTGTTTGTTTTGAGACGGGGTTTCTCTGTGTAATAGTCTTGGCTGTCCTGGAACTCGCTCTGTAGACCAGGCTAGACTTGAACTCACTGAGATTCACCTGCCTCTGCCTCCTGAATGCTGGGATTAAAGGCGTGTGCCGCTACTGCCTGGTTGAAAGCCATCTTATAATAAAGACAAACTAGGTTCATTCCTGTTTATGATTAAATCTGTTTCTCAAGGATTGGGCTGTGCCCCACCTGTAACCTTAACTACAAATGATTCTGTACTGCCTGTTCCAGGGAATGGCAACCATGTCTTTGTTTCAAAAGATTATGCCCACCTCTTGTTACGAACGTTTCATTAGGACACCTTGTTATGACCACCCTGCAATCATGTCTTTGTTTCAGAAGGTTATTGGGACCAAATTGTAGTGCTTATGTTCTGTTCCTGTAACCCCGTCTATTTGCCTGCCAAATTCCTCATTTGGGAATCTCTTACTCCTGAACTAGAAAACCACTTATCGTACCCACGCCCAGTGCTGATCTCCTGGACCCCATCTTTAGGGAGACCCAGCTGGTTACACAAATTAAAAAAAAACTTACTTTGGTTAATTGATTACTTTAATTAATTTGGTCATGATTTGGGTCAGAGGTCTTTCTCCTTCTGCCCGTGGGATTGCACATCCAAGATGATAATTATAAGAAGAATGGAGAGCTGAGGGCAGGGAGGCTTCTGAGCTGGAGGAGTTTAAGTAAGGGTGAAGGTGAGGGGAGCTACAGAGGGAGCCTGGAGACCAGCAATGCACTTTGGTGTACCGATCCACACTACAGATAGCCATTTGTCCTTTCTGCCAATGACAAGGAAATGGCTCCTTGGGGAGAGGGCAACAGGTGGCAGAATTTGGGGGAGTGCAGTTTCCTTTGCACCTAATATGTGGCATTCCACAGTGTCTCCTGCAGACACCTCTAAGCTCCCTTGCAAAGCAGCCATTCTCCATCTATGTAAGGGGTTGATGGATGAGAGTTCCTGAGCACTTTGCATAACAGCCATGCTCTGACTGGAGAGGGAAGGTGTTGTATATAATTCTACTGTGTTAAAGTTAAAACCTTTCCCTGGTTTCCAGGCAATGACTGAGCCCCCAATAAACCCTCTTCTCTTCTTTCTGCCTTTTCCTGGGGGGAAAAAATTCAAACCTTCTACCGGGCAGTGGTGGTGAGCACCTTTAATCCCAGCACTCAGGAGGCAGAGGCAGGTGGATCTCTGAGCCTAACCTGGTCTACAAATCAAGTTCTAGGACAGCTAGGACTACACAGCGAAACACTGTCTTGAAACCACCTTCCCCCAAAAAAGTTAAAACATTCATTTTTTGTGGAGCACTCCCTGACCAGCAGGAAAGACTACTACCAGACAAGGATTCTTCCCAAATCACGCTTTATTGGAGCCTCTTAGTTGAAGGGAGAGCAGGAAGCGAGGGACCCAGAACAAAGACTGCAGCTGCTTATATAGGAGCTGAGGCAGCGTGCAACTGTCCTATTGGTCGAGTACACTGCGCATGCTCGAGCTGGTGATTCTGGTTATGACCCTATATGGAGTTGTTTACTCCAGCCCTGCAGGGGCCCAGCGCCATCTTGGAATGGCCGCCACACCTCATGGCTCCCTGCAGTTCCCCCTTCTTGTTTCCTTCAGGGCCAAGTCAGGTCTTATTCCCGATCAGGTCTTCACCTCATGATGTGTGGACCGATCAAGGGAGGCCAAAAACACCTCATAGCATTCCTTCTCCAGTGCAATGGGATCAAGCCCTTGGAGGTGCAAAGGCAATGCTACGAAGGAGCCAGCACGCCTTCCTCAGTGCAATGGGCAAATATCCCATGAGGGTGCAAAGGCCGTGCTTGGCTAGTGGCTCCTGAGAGCGGACAACCATACTTGGGGGGAGTTGCCTTTCTCAAGAGCAGCCAGTGCCTGCAGCACTACTGCCTTATCACGGGACACCTGAGTCCGCAGGCGGCAGGTCAACCAAAGGCACAGTACGCACCCTCCTATGCAGCATGCAAAAAACATCCCTACCCCCACCCACTCCTTGAACAGGGAGAAGGCAGAGGAGATCCAGGACTGTAGTCCTTCCGCCAAGCTGAGATCCACACGCGTTGAATTAATTAGGACTACAGCACGCCTGAGATCTTCCAGGGTGGCATCAAAATCCTCAGACCAATTTCCTGCAAGATACAAGGACAAAGAGCGAGACAAATTGGCAGCCCTAGTAAAATTTTCATATTGAGCACTGGTAATGCACAGGGCGTCCAACTTCCATTCACAGCCCAATTGGGCCAACTGCCAAAGAATATCCACCTGCTCTTGTACCAAATCTATTCTTTGGTTGATCACCATTAATCCACCTTTAATATGAGCATCCATGGCGGTTTGTTTTTCTAGGGCTGAGGCCACAGTGGTGGACAACTGATTAAGCGTCTCGCCTGTTTGAACAGCAGTAGTCATGGCAATAGCCGTCGTAGTGGCAGAGGCCACTATGGCCGACATCGCAACCACCACCAAAGCCGTGACACCGAAGTCCCTCTTATGATGAAATAATGTCATCGTACTAGGGGCTTCCACCAGCACAGGGACCCAACGAGGGACCCGCGCCACCAAGGCTTGAGTGTATTCGGCCGTGTTCCAGTATTGTGATAATGAGCAAGTCTCATTAGAGCAATTGGTAAAGGAGGAATTGCTTAAAATAAACAAAAATGGCCCTCTGGCAATGGACCCGACATGTCTGACGTCAAAATCTGAACCCCCATCTCAGGCGTTAATACCATTCCGGAGGTGGCACAGAGGTCCAGCCCTGCGGAGCTGCTAGTCGCTCGCCGGGAGACTGACTTGGCCCCATCAATTGGGGAGTCTGTGTTGACGTAGGGGTCTGAAATGCCCCAAATATTTTTGGGCCCTGGGGATGGGGGCCCCTCACCCTGTTTTTTGACCCGGCTGTATCTGGCGGAAGAATGGGGTGGCCATTTATGTCCTTAGTGGAGCGACACTCATTTGCCCAATGTTTGCCTTTCTTACAGCATGGACAAGTCCCAGGCATGCGCAAACCTGTCGATGCAGGTTGCCCAGGCGAGACGGTGCCATTAGGGCAATTTCTTTTTAAATGTCCTGGCTGACCACATCGGAAGCAGCCCTTTCCTTTGGAATCACGAGCGGCTTTAGTGACGGAAAGCACAGCCGCAGCAAGGCCAGCGTTAGTCAGGGGGCCCCCTACCTCCCGGCAAGCTTTGATCCAAGCGTCTAAATTCTTATGTCTGACCGGGGCTATGGCCCTTTGACACTCTTTTGTACTTTGTTCAAAGATAATTTGTTGTACAAAGGGCATGGTGTATTCAGCACCACCTATTGTCTTTTCTGCCACCTCAAGTAGCCTGGCTACAAAATCTGCAAAAGGTTCCGTGGGGCCCTGAATGATCTTTGTCAAGTTGCCAGCTACTTTCCCTTTATTGGGGAGTACCCTCCAGGCCCGATAATGAATTTCATTTATTTGTTGATAAACATCCATGGGGAGGCCAACCTGATTGCCCATATATTGTCCAAGGCCCAGGAGCATGTCTGCTGTCCATTCTGGGTGCCCATTTTGAATATTTATTCTAGCCTGTGTCTGGGCATTATCAGTGGCCAGGGACTTAAAGTCCAAGAATTGACCCTTAGTCAGGCACGCTCTGCCCAACTCAATCCAATCTGTGGGCGTCAGCGGTGAGACGCAGATTCTGCGCAAAAGGGCAATCGAGTAATCTGCTGTAGCCCCAAAGTCTTTCACCGCCGCGACTAAATCTTTCAATTGCTTATAGGAGACGGGCTCATATCTCCTCTCCTGAGTCATTGGATCCTCCAGCACCAGAAATGCTGAGGCTAAACGGGCCCAGGTGACCTGGCTAATGTAATGGCAGCTTCCCCGCGCTCCAAAATGCAAAGGAGCAGCCTTTATCGGCAGTGCGGAGGGCGCAACCCGCGGCGGGTCAGGTGGACGAGGCGTCGGATTTTTTGTGCCATATGAGGGGTTGTGGGCAGGAGGGTGTACTTCTGGCCATTCCCATTCCTCCTCTCGATACCTTACCGCTTCCTCTTCTAATTCCTCCTCCTCATCATGACTAAGTTCATCATCTGACAATTCTAGATTAGCAAATTCTCTCAAGACCGGGTAAAGTCGGTCTGTCTCCTCCCCTGGACCGGGGAGGGGCTGTTCCTCTTTCTTTTGATCTAATTTCTCCTTCTCATCTTTGCATGTGATTATTTGCTTTTCCTTCTTCTTTTCTATTTTTTTCTTAGGCCTATCCAAGTTTCCCTCTTGTATGTCTGATTCTGAAAAACTATCCTGGTGTGCTATCAATGCTTTTCGCCCTTCCCTAATGATTTCTGTATTGGTTCCCTCTCTGACACGCACAAGGCCCCAGAAAGGAATCGTGCCCATTTTTAGTTTTCTCTCTCTCTGCTGTTTCGAGATCGAGCCCTAGCTTTTCCCAGGAGGGCAAAGTAAGATCCCCTGAGACTGCGAACCATGGAGCTGATTTATCTATATCTGTCAGCAAGGTGGTGATTGTCAGCCTTGACACCTTTAAATCACGTTGTCTAAGTAAGGCCTGTACGGGGCCAATCATGTCCACCATCTCTCGACCAGCGCCCTGAACATTACCCATGGCACGTCAAGTCGCCGCTTTATCTACAGCGGACTTATCTGGCGTTTTCAAAAGGCTGCGTTAATTATGATAGACTCTAATCTAGATTTGGTTCGTCCAAAAGGCTGTTTTATCTACAACAAGCTTACTTTCGGTTTAAGAATGCCTGCAGCAACACAGGCACTCTCGCCCAGGCCTATGACAGCGCAACCAAAAACAGCAAAAGAGCACAGCAACTACCATCAACACAAAAACCAGACAGAACACCAAAGGATCAATCCCCCCAATCAGCATACCTGGAGAAAATTTGCTTACCGACGTCGCCGCTCAGCGTGTCGGGTTCTGAATCCTCTGTGGTCCCTCGCTTGGTACCAGAAGGAGTCCCGGAGTCCCGGGTTTCGGCACCAGTTGTGGAGCACTCCCTGACCAGCAGGAAAGACTACCACAGACAAGGATTCTTCCCAAATCACGCTTTATTGGAGCCTCTTGGTTGAAGGGAGAGCAGGAAGCAAGAGACCCCGAACAAAAGACTGCAGCTGCTTATATAGAAGCTGAGGCAAAGCCGGGCGTTGGTGGCGCACGCCTTTAATCCCAGCACTTGGGAGGCAGAGGCAGGCGGATCTCTTTGAGTTCGAGGCCAGCCTGGTCTACAAGAGCTAGTTCCAGGACAGCCTCCAAAGCCACAGAGAAACCCTGTCTCAAAAAACCAAAAAAAAAAAAAAAAGAAGCTGAGGCAGCGTGCAACTGTCCTATTGGTCGAGTACCCCTGGCAGCCACCTCAGGCTCCCTGATTGGCCCAGCAAGCTGAGGACACTGCGCATGCTCGAGCTGGTGATTCTGGTTATGACCCTATATGGAGTTGTTTACTCCAGCCCTGCAGGGGCCCAGCGCCATCTTGGAATGGCCGCCACACCTCATGGCTCCCTGCACTTTTTAATTAGACAAAAAGGGGGAAATGCTGTGGAACAATCTTTGTACACTGCAAATATATATTACCCTCTTTGCTAATAAAAAGCTGATTGGCTGAAGGCTAGGCAGGATTTTTGGGGCAGAGAGAACACTGGGAAGAAGGAGGGCAGGGTCTGGGGAATTGTGAGAGATGCACAAAGAAACAAAATGAATGGACTGTGTTGAAAAAACGTACCACCACATGGCAAAGGGTAGATTTAAGTTGTAAGAGTTAGCTAGTAATAAGCCTGAGCTATCAACCAAGAATTTATAATTAACAATAAGCCTCTTTGTGGTTATTGGGGAGCAGGCTGACAGGACAGAAAAGTGCGCCAACAGGAGGGAAACCCAACATGGCGAATCTGCATCTTGAGTGTCATCAGAAGGCTTGCTGAAACTGAAACATGTGCTCAGTAACATCCCTTAAATTCTGGCTCTGTAGGTCTTGGGGGAGGGATGACATTTGCAATGAAAATAGTTTCCCAGGTGATGGCAATGCTGTTGGACTGGGGGACTGCAGTAAGCTTTCTTGTTGAACTATCTTTGAATCGCCAACCCCCAAATAATAACATGGAATGATGGGGGAAATCCTTCTGTGTATATGTTTCTTTTATTGGTTGATGAATAAAGCACTGTTGGCCAATAGGGAAGCAAGATAGGTGGGACTAGGAGTCGAGGAGAATTCAGGGAAATGTAGTCAAGGGTAGAGGGTTGCCATGTGATCCTGGGAAGAGAGGACACATGAGGCTGGCGTCCTCAGTAAGATAAGACCTTACAGAAATTAGCATTATGGGTAATACTTGAGACAGAACTAGCCAATGAGAAGCCCTGGACATTGGCCAACAGCATTGTAACTAATAGAGTTTCTGTGTGTTAATTGGGGTTGATGCGGCTCTGGGACTGGACTGGCGGGAAGAGCGCTCATTTCACAGTGGAGACTTATTATTAATTATGAATGTTTGGCCTTAGCTTAGGCTTGTTCCTAATTAGTTCTTTTAACTTAAATCAACCCATGTTTTTAAGTCTACATTCTGGCATGTGGCTTGTTACCTCATCTCCATCCTGCCCATCCTGCTTCCTCCGTTGTAACAGGCACTCTTTCCCATCAGCTGCCTGCGTCCCGCAGCTGTCTCAGCCCCCAGATAGCATGCAAGACACTATATTAATTATGAAGCTGTTGGACGTTTGTAATGGTTTCTTATTGGCTAGCTCTGACTTACTTATTAACCCTTCACTGATAATCTGAGTATTTCCACATGGTCTTCTCTTACCGGAGAAAGGGTCTGGACCTCTTACACTTCTGGCATCCTACATGGTGGCTGACTGAGCCTCTGTTTCCCAGAATCCTCCTCGACTCCTAGTCCCACCTATCTTGCTTCCCTATTGGCTTTATTTATCAAACAATAAGACAAACATATACACAAGGACTTCCCCCAGCACTCCGTGTCTGCCTGGAGACTCTGCCTTTCTTTTACCCAGAGTTCTCTCTCTGCCCAGAAATCCCAGCTACACCTCGTGACAATTTGAATGCAATTGGCCCCCAGAGGCTCATAGGGAGTGGCACTATTAAGAAGTGTGGTTTTGCTGGAGTAGCAACGGCTTTGCTGGAGGAAGTGTGACACTTGGGGACAGACTTTGGGGTCTCATATACACTCAAACCACAGCCGGTGTCTTAGCTCACTGCCTGTTGCCTGCTGTTCAACTTGCAGGACTCTCAGCTCCAGCACTGTGTCTGCCCGCACACTGCCAAGTCCCACCATGATGACAAGGGACTAACCTGATACTGTAAGCCAGCCCCAACTAAATGTTTCCCTTTATAAGAGTTGTTGTGGTCATGGTGTCTTTCACAGCAGTAGAAACCCTAAGACACCCCATGTGCTGGCTGGTTTTTATGTCACACTGGCACAAGCTAGAGTCATTGACTGATATGGGAGGATCACTGTGGGTGGGGCTACCCCTGGGTAGGTGGTCCTGGGTGTTTACGATAAATCAGGCTGAGCGAGCCTAGAGGAGCAAGCCAGTAAGCAGCACCTGTCCGTGACCTCTGCATCAGCTCCTGCCTCCAGGTTCCCTGCCCTGACTCTCTTCAGCAATGGAGTGTGACCTGAGAGTTATCAGCTGAGATTAGTCCTCTCCTCCCTGAGTTACTTATGGTCATGGTGTTTTATCAGAACAACAGAAACCCTAACCGAGATAACCTGGAAACCAGTGGAAAGCATTTCTCAGATGAGGGTGGGCTGGGCTGCTGTGACAGACAGGCCCAGCAGGAAATAAAGGGTTACAGAACATCAGCACTTCTCTGTGTGAGGGAGAATTATAACAGATCCAGTGGGGTAAGCACCACCACACCCTCTGCAGGACCAAGGTGGGTCATCCCCCGGTTTCGGGGAGTGTTGGTGGTTTAGAACTTCATGCTTGACCCCTCAGGGATGCGGCCCTGCCATCCTGTCTCACTTTCCTCTGTGCAGACGTATGAAGATACATCGACGGAGACTCTGCCACTGTGCCTGACTGTCCAGCAGGCAAAGGAAGTTCCCTCCCCCATGTTGCTACCCTGGCGGGAGCAGCCAGCCTCTGGGAAGGACCAGTAGTCTGGGAACACAAAGGTTCCAACCCTTGACTCAGTCCAGAATGTCCAGGAAAGGCCACCCTTGTTTCAGAGTGCCCGTGAGCCAGCAGATTTGGCCTCCCATTCAGCGCCACTGAAGTGCAGAATCTTTTTTCCTTGCCTGCTGTGTAGCCAAGGAAGCCCCAGGGCGCCAAATCTGTTCCCAGACAGTTGGGAACACAAAGGAAGTGTTCCTGCTTAGTCAGTAGTTTTGCCCTTTGTCATTAAGGGGCCCGGTTCGCGCTCCAGCTTGTGCGTTTACCGCCATCTGGCCGGGCCCTGGGTTGAAGGCGAGTGTGGTGGTTTGAATGAGAACAGCTGCCATAAGCTCATATATTTGATGAACTGTCTGGAAGTGTCAGGAGGTGTGGCCTTGTCTGAGGATGTATCTCTGGTGGTGGGCTTTCAGGTTTCAGGCCCAGTCTCTCTCTCTCTCTCTCTCTCTCTCTCTCTCTCTCTCTCTCTCTCTCTCTCTCTCTCTCTCTCTCTCTCTCTGCCTGCTGCCTGAGGAGCAGGATGCGAAGCTCCCAGCTATTTCTCTCTCTGCCTGCTGCCATGTTCCCTGCCATGAGGATGGTGGACTAACCTTCTGAAACTGTAAGCCAACCCCCAGTTAAATGCTTTCTTTTGTAAGAGTTGACCTGGCCATGGTGTTTCGTCACAGCAATAGAACACTGACTAAGACAGATGGTGACGGACCCCTCAGCGCCCCATCTGAGTGAAGGTTCAGGGAGCCTTAGGGGCACGGTCTGGGAGTAGCCCTCCACCACAGGGAGGCCAGAAAACCTCTGTCAGCTGCGTAGTCACGGCACTTTGGAAGAAGAGGTAGTCTGAAGGCAGGGTTTAAATGAATCCACCAGACCCCGTAGACAGCTGTGAATGTGGACCTGCGTGGTTCCAGCTCTGTTCTTGCCTCCGCGGTGAGAACAGCAAATGTGGGGACTCTTGAAGTGTTGCATTCATGTAGTGAAAACCCCTAATGCAGCTGGATGGGGGTGGCCCAAGCCTTTAATCCCAGCACTCAGGAGGCAGAGGCAGGCAGATCTCTGTTGAGTTTGAGACCAGCCTGGTCTACAGAGTGAGTTCCAGAACAGGCTCCAAAGCTACAGGGAAACCCTGTCTTGAAAAATTTTTTTAAAAAAAGGGAGAAAAGAAAAAAGAGAGAAAATAAAACCCCTAATGTGCCTTGAGGTGTTGTTTACTCTGGGCTTAGCATACAAGATACTATGCTGATTTTGCACACTGGGCCAAATGCCAGCCATCACCCGGTCATTCCCTTCTCACACAAGGAAGGAAGCTCAACCAGATGGAAGTGAGATAAAGTGACAGAGGTAACCTTTAGCACTCCCAGTCAAGAGAAAATAAACCCCGAGCTTCAATTATTTCTTTTAGTTATTAGCTCCAAATTACTTGTACAAAAGATCTCTGAAACGCTGTAACACACGGTGCCCAGCTTGTAGCTGCAGCCTCGCCACCCCAGAGTGGACTGCCAGTGCCCAGCTAAGGGCACCTTATTGAAGATGGAGGTTTCTGTCCCACATAGTCCCACAGCAGCTTTGCCACAAATAAACACACAGACTCTATACTAACTATTAAACTGTTGGCCGATGGCTAGGGCTTCTTATCTTTTTTTTATCTTTTTTTATGAGACAGGGTTTCTCTGTATTGTTTTGGAGGCTGTTGGTCCAGCCTGGCCTCGAACTCACAGAGATCCGCCTGCCTCTGCCTCCCGAGTGCTGGGATTAAAGGCGTGCGCCACCACCGCCCGGCCTAGGGCTTCTTATTGGCTAGCTCTGTCTTAATCATTAACCCATAGCTACTAACCTATGTGTTGCTACATGGCCTCATCTTACCAGAACTCTGGCGGTCCGTCTCTGTGCCCCTCTTTCCTTCTCCTTCCTCTCCTAACCCCGCCTATACTTCCTGCCTGGCCGACCAGTGTTTTATTCATCAACCAATAAGAGAAACATGTATACAGAAGGATGTTCCCCATCACCTTACTGCACTTGGGCGGTGTAGCCTGTCCTTGGCAGTCCCAGAAGTGTGGCTGAAGACCTGAGGCACAGTTCACACTACACTGACTGTCCCCTCAGCCCAGCTTAGAGTCCATGCCTATCTTTGACCCAACTTGGGTGCAAATGCTCTGAGCTACCTCGCCTCCGGCTGACCCCTGTCTCCTGCACTTCCGGGGACAACACTGGAAATCTAACAGGTGGACCATGTGGCCCTGCTTTGGGTTTGCAGTTATCATCTCCAGTATTCACTCGGTCCTGCCAGGCAATGTTCCACACATCTCCTGAGGCAGTGCCTCCTGCCTGTCCTCAGAGTGCTGCCTCCTGTCCTTTCTCAAGCCCAGATGCTCTCTGTACAAAGTCTCATCCTTGACAGGAGGATAGAAACTACAAAAGGGGGCTCCAGAGACCCATCACCAATGTCACCTGCACTCGCTGTCACCATGCAGGGATGGCCCTTTCTTAATAGGTCTCTAAATCCCGTCGCTAAACCCTTCATTCCAGAATCACACCTGCCTCTCCCGAGCCAAGGCCTCATTCCAGCCACTACCTGGCATCCGTGACTGGGTATCCAGGGCTGGGAGGCATGGCTGAGGTGGGGAATCATCATCATCATCATCATCATCATCATCATCAGTGAGCAGAGAGCCAAGTGAGGTCATGTCCAGCAGCAGGGTCCTACTTTAACACCTCCGAAGTCATTGCAGAAGAGCCATAGATGGGAGGGGTTTGCAAACACTATGCCAGGTCTACTGCACCAGCCCACCCTAGGGGCTTCCCTTTGGCCTGTGTGGTGAGTGTGGACTGGATGATGTCAAGGCCAGGACCAGAATCACCTCATAGTTGGCAAACTGCCCAGGATAAGTAAACAACAGGGAGGATTTGAGCTGAGGAAGAGGGGATCTCTGGGAAGAGCCGCACCTGCCTGCCTGCCTGCCTGCCTGGGTGCACCAGGCTCCAGCTCTGAAGTCAGGAACTGTCTGCAGGTGCTGTGGGCTCGAGGACCACTTCCTTCTGTGTTTAGGGCCCACCCCCCTCTGTCTTCTCACTCCATCTTCACTTTCCCCAGCAAACATAAAGGCACCCTAAGGAGATGGAGTTGCCAATTATCTGTCTCCCTAGTGGGGCTCTCGCTCCATGTGTCTGTTGCCATTCCACACTGTACCTCATAAGCACGCCCAGTCAGTATGTGTTAATCAATTTTGTTTCCAAAAAAAATTATCTTTCTTTTACAAGAAGAAAAAAAGGGGGTGGGGAAGTGTGGTGGTATTTTTGTTTATGCTCTAACAAATAAAGCTTGCCTGAAGATCAGAGCACAGAGCTAGCCGCACTAGTCAGCCACAGAGGCCGGGCAGTGGTGGCTCACACCTTTAATCCCAGCAGCCACACTAGTTACCCATAGAGGCCAGGCAGTGGTGGTGCCAAACTCCTTTAAACCCAGCATTCAGGAGACAGAGGCAGATGGATCTCTGTTAGTTCAAGGCCACCCTGGGCTACATGGAGTTGATCTGATCTAAAAGAGAAACAGAGCTCACACAAAGGTGATCCCAGCGCTTGGAGTGACATGCCTTTAATCCCAGATCTAAGGAGGTCAAGACAGAAAGGCTTATGGCTGGGCAGAGAGAGGAATATAAAGCCGGAGGAGACAGGAGCTCATGGCAGTCTAAGCAGGCAGTCTGAGGATTCAGTCTGAGATGCAGGCTGAGGATTTGTAGGGACAGGATCGCCCCTTAGGTCTGAACATTAGTAGAGGTAAGAACTCTGTAGTAGCTGGCTCCTTTACTCCCAGATCTTTCAGCATTTACCCTGATATCTGACTCTGGGTTTTTATTATTAAGACCAATTAGAAGCCATGAGACAGGGAGGGAGGAGCTGGAGCCTCCGTTCACCCCATCAGTGGCCCGCCCTCCCTCCCAAGTTGGCACTCTCCAACTGTCTGTCATGCTCCTCACATCTGACAGCTGGTTTATTCAGGCCCTGAGGTTTGTTCCGTTGAAAGCTTTGCGATGTGTTACAAATGGGCAGTGGGCTTTGATGTCACTTTCTGGTTTGTGTGCCTGGTCTGTTGCTCTTCCATCCTCCCCCTGAGGGGTCTGGCCGGGGCTGTAGACCCCTGGTTGGCGTGTCCCCTGATGTGGAGATGACCAGTGCTGCTCTGGTCCCCAGGCACTGAGGAGGACAGCCTTCTCAGAAGGCCCTCCAGGCTGCTCAGGGTTGGGTTGTTGTAGTCCTAGCCTTGGGGACCTGAGCATGACCTTATTTGGAAACAGGATTGTTATAGATGCAATTAGCTCAAATGAGGTCATTCTGGAGTAGGAAGGCCCCTCACTCACCATGACACTGTCCTTATTAGAAGAGGATGGGGTCACTAGACCATGTGACGATGGAGGCTCAAAATAGGTGTGATGCATCTAATGGGTGGACAAGGCCAGGCTCAGGAATCCTTGGGTCTTCAGCACTGGGGATGGGAGGGAAGGGTTTGCCTGAAGCTTTTAAGTGACACGGCTGCTCCTCTGGCATCTCTGCTTTAGACTTCCAGCCTCCAGGGTCGCCAGATGGTACTTTGTGGTTTGCAGCCGCTCGGCCCGTGGCGCCTTGTGTGGGCACTCTGTGCCGAGGGAGAAAAGCAGATTTGCCCCCAGCACCCCTTAAACAGCACTCCCAAGGTGTGAGCCCTTCCAGTCCGCGGCCGGTATGGGCGTGGTGGTTTGGATGTGTGGGCGTGGTGGTTTGGATGTGTGGGCGTGGTGGTTTGGATGAGATGTTCCTGTAAATCTCGGGTATTTGAACACTTGGTTCCCAGCTGGTGGGCTGTTTAGGGAGGACCAGGAGGTGTGGCCTTGCTAGAGGAAGTATGTCATTGGAGGTGGGCTTTGAGCTTTCACACTCAAGCCATTCCCAGTGTGCTTGGCCCCTCAGAGAGGTTCCAGATGAGAGCTCTCAGCCGTTCCTGCCACCACACCTTTGGGCGCTGACGCGGAAGCTAACACTCCGGAACTGTAAGCCAGCTCAACACCTTCTTTTGTAAATTGTCTTGGTCATGTGTTTTATCACAGCAATAGAAAGTAACCAATACAGCCATTATGTCCTAGAGATGTGATAAATTGTCTTGGTCATGTGTTTTATCACAGCAATAGAAAGAAAGTAACCAATACGGCCATTATGTCCTAGAGACGTGCCGGTCACTTCATAGTGCCCTTGGAAAGGTTACAGCGGACTGGTCACACTGAGGCAGTCCTTCCTGAATGACTACATTACTGGAATCTTGGGAAGACGCCAGATACGGGGCTGGGGGTGGGTGGAGAGTAAGCCATTCCTGGACCTCTCTACGGCCCCCTTTCTCAGTATGCCAACGAGGTCCAGCCAAACTTCACTTTACTGCAGGATACAGCCCCGCTCCCTGCAGGCCTTGGGAATGTTTCACAGTGAAGGCTGAGGGCCAGGGGACTAAGTTACCCCATACCATTCCAGCGCATCTCCAGCCGATGCTAAAGGCACCATGCTTGTGGTCTCTGCCTACAGCTGTGTGCACACCTGTCACCAGCCTCTTCCAGCGGGCGAGGAGATGGCTCGGTAGGTTGCTGTGTCAGCATGAGGAAATGAATTCCCATCCCTGCACCCAGCTGGTGTGGCTGAGGTAGTCTGGGACCAAAGGCCAGGGGGTCGTGGAGGGGACGCAGAGGCAGGGGGATTACTAGGGCTTGCTGTCACAAGTCTTGCTGCCGGTTCGGCGAGAGACCCTGTCTCATGTGAATAATGTAAACAATGATGAAGCAGGGTAGCCAGTGCCCTCCGGTATACATGCGTGCACAGGCACGCATGAATGTGCGCACATCATGCTTGTATGTTCATGTACACACACAGTTTTTGTTTGTTGTTGTTTTGTTTTTGAGACAAGGTTTCTCTGTGTAGCTTTGGAACTCACTCTGTAGACCAACTCATGGAGATCCTCCTGCCTCTGCCTCCTGAGGGCTGGGATTAAAGGCATGTGCTACCACTCTCCGGTTCACACGTATTTTTTAAAAGCTCTGAAAGAAAGAAAGAAAGAAAGAAAGAAAGAAAGAAAGAAAGAAAGAAAGAAAGAAAGAAAGAAAGAAAGAGACCCACCAGCTTCTAACCAGGTGTAGCTGAGGCAGGAGGATTACTGAGAGTTCAAGGCCAGCATGACCTACATAGCAAGCCTCTCAAAAACTGACCAAAGGCTGCAAGCGGTAGATGTCCTAGGAGTGCCCAGCCTGCTCCTTCCTTGCAGCATACTCGATAAATCTGTTTTCTTCCCCCAAAGCAAGCAAACAACAAAAAACCCATCTTTCATTTCTGGCTAATCCGAGAAACAGATCCCACAGCGGCAATAAGCCCGGTTTGTTCACTTCCTGTCCTCGGCTCCAGGCGCCATTCCATTTTATAAGTCTGTGGAGTAGCTAGCCTGCTACCCTCCCGTTACAGGCGAGGACGTAGCCACTCAGAGCAGTTAAGGACTTGACCCAAAGTCACACAGCAACCGTCATTCTTGACTTGAGCCTCAGAGCTTTCCACTCCGCTTCCTTTCTGACAGGGACCTTTCAGAAAACCCAAAACCCTGGAGACGGTTAGACACCAGGACCCGGGGTGGATGGAAGCACCGAGGAGCTGAGTCCTTCCTCCTGGGGCCGTCTCTGTGCCTGTGCATTTAGAAAAGTCTCAGTGTCCAGTTCTGCTTCTATTTTTATCTCCTGTCAATTTCCAGCGGCTCAGGCAAGGTTCTGAAAACTCGTCTGCCTCAGTGGGCATCGCTGCACGCAGCTCGGACTCTATCTGCTGAAATTCATTCCAGTTAGCTCTCACCTGTCACATTTCTCTCTCTCTTTTAAAGCCCCCAAATCACCTTCCACCTCCCCAGAAGAAGGATCCCCCCCCCACACACACACACCTTGAGTTCTAACTTGTAAAAGGACCAGAGGAGAGTGTTTGGGCTTGGGGCGGTACCTCTAGTCTAGGGCAAGTCCTGGGATTCCGTAGGTTATGGAAAACCCACTCCAGGTGAGGGAGCATGGGGATTAACATGCTGACATATCCCTCAATATGAAAGGGTATTTCTTTTTTTTTTTTTTTTTTTTTTTTTTGGTTTTTTTCAAGACAGGGTTTCTCTGTGGCTTTGGATGCTGTCCTGGAACTCACTTTGTAGACCAGGCTGGCCTCGAACTCACAGAGATCCGCCTGCCTCTGCCTCCCGAGTGCTGGGATTAAAGGCGTGCACCACCAACGCCCGGCATGAAAGGGTATTTCTATTATAAATCTCCATGTAGCATCTCCCACCGTCGAATATAGCCATGGAGCTGTACAAGCTTGAGAACCTGATTTCAGATCCCCAGAATCCATGTAAGGGCTGAATGGTGGTACAAGGGTCTGTAGTCCCAGCTGGAGACGGGAGTTGGGGACAGGAGGGTCCTCCGGACCTTACCATGCAAACAGGGGTGAACATATCAGAAAAACAACATGGACCCACCTCAGACAAGGTGACCAGAGGCTGTCCTCTGACCTCTGATCATGTCTGTTCCCCAAATAAGTAGGTTTAAATTTAAACACAAACGCAGTGGAGCGTGGAGCTAAGACAGAACCCTCCGGCTCTGAATTTCAGTGGACACTGGACTTTTGAGGTGGCAGAAGAGGGAGTTCAGTGTGGCCTATATTGGATTCCATCTCTGTAAAAATCTGGCTTTCTATTTTTAATACCTTATGATGCACAGGAGGACTTCAAACACGGTGTGAACAATACCCAACTCTTTCCGTGTGAATGGATGCACAGTACTCTTCCCGCGCATGTTTTCTCCGTCTCTGTGGGTACATCTCTCGACAGCCTGCCGTCTAGGTGTGGTGTCGAACAGCAAATGAAAGGCTGGCGTTGCCAGGTTCAGTCCCAGGTGAGAAGCCACCACAGAGAGGAGCAACAGGGTAGGGGGACCAAAACAGCTGGGGATGTGACTGGGGGTAAAGGGCTTGCCTAGCGCGAGAAAGAAAAGAAAAGCGAGGAACAAAGACAAGAATTGAGACTTGACCCGGGTGGGGACAGCGGACCACGCTGCAGCCCCAGCATTTAACAAGCCGAGGGAGGAGGGCCGTGAGTCTCAAGCCGACCTGGGCTGCATAGTGAGACCCCGTCTCAAAAAACCAAGGGCTGAGGGGTATTGCTGGGGCTAAGGGCTTGCGAGCGGCCCTGGGTTTGTTCCTCGGCGCTGAGAAGAAAAAGACGACGAAGGGGGAAGAGTAGAGCCTCTGCTCACTGAACGTTTCATTTACTTATTTATGCGTTTACTTGCTCACTTATTGTCCTGGGCAGTGAATCCCACGTCTTACAAATGCTAAGCAAGCACTCTACCCAGCAGACATTGGACGGCCTCTGTGTCGCACAGTAGAGTTTAGTGCCTTTGCTCTCATTTCTCTACGGTTAACTTCGCTGATGCGTGGCGAACGCCTCGGAGTGGCTCGAAACCCAGCCTCCTCGTCGCGTCTCCGCCGATGGCGTTCCCAGCTCCGTTAGAGCAAGCCAGGTCTTCCGTCTGTGCACACGTCTCTCTGCTGCACGTGCTCCCCGCTGCACGTGCTCCCCGTAGCGCTGCCTGACAGTTGTTTGCTGTCTGTCTCATCCACGCCCTCTTTTATGTAGTCAAGGGTGCTTTGTTCTGTGTTGCTATTTCTCAGTGGTTTCCTTTTATCTTTATTCATGGGTATCTCACCTACGTGTTTGTCTGTGCACCACATGGGTGTCTGGTGGCCATAGAGGACATTGGATCCCCTGGGAGTGGAGTTATGGACGGCTGCGAGCCACCATGTGGGTTGCTTGGGAACTGAACCTAGGTCTTCTGGAAGAATAGCCTGCTGCAGGGTGGGTGGTGGCAGAGGCGGGGGCGGGATTTCAGAACCAAGCTGATGCTGGGGGTTGGAGGTGGAGACATTGACTTGGTCTTGAATGACCCAGATAATTGCAGGGCTAGTGGTGTCCTCCCAGCATGCCCTGGGGGTGATAGGAGCCCATTAGTCATCGGCTGGGGTGGGGAGAGAATGGAATAAATAAGTAAAGGAATAAGCAGTCCTGTCTCAAGCAGGAGGGGGCGTGGCTGCCAGTGCCCGAGTCAGGGAGGCTGAGATATGAGTCACCCCCCAGAGACACTGACCTAGCAGCACCGGCCTCTCTAGAAGGAGGCTGGCGCTAGGTGCCCTGAATGACAGACTTGCCTCTTGCCGTATCGGTGGGCGTGAGCACTTTGTCATCTCTTGTCACTAACCTCTGAAGGGCTGCACGGTTGCACGGCTGGGAGACCTCTGTCCACAGTTCTGTTATCAGTCTGTCCTCACGCCACCAGGGAGAGCTACACTGCCAGGGAGAGCGGTGCCACCTGGCCCTGTTTTGGACCACAACAGGTAGAGTGTCCTCCCCTTGGGGCTTCCCACGGACTGCCCCTGTGTGAGACAGAGGGGACAGATCAGCTTCTGTTTCTGCTCTCACAGTGGCCGGCTCCTCCTAAGCGTCCCTTTGTTCTCGGTGCCCGTGGCGGAAGTCACTTCTCTAGTGTTGTGACAGGATCTAGACCCCATTCCTGTGTGACTTAGGTGTCTCTTGATGCTGTGGCTGGTGGGGACAGTGCCAGGTTCACCAAGTTCCCAGAGGGGCGGTGTTAGCCCAGGTTAACTTTCCTTTGAAACCCACTTTTGTGTTCTTCCATTGTTTATTTCTCTTGCTCTTCCATCCTTCCCCTCCCCCCTCCTTTACCCTCTCCCTCCCTCCTTCCATCCTTTCCCCTCCCTCCCTCCTTTCCTTCACTCTTCTTTGGGAGGGGTGGTCTCAAACTCACCTACCTTCAGCTTGTGAAGTGCTGGGATGCCAGGAATGCACCACAGTAGCCAGCTCCTGGTACCCAGGTTTCTTCTCTTTCTCAAGGTGGGGGGGGTAGGTAATACTAAAGGCCTTTGAAAAATCATATGAAAACCTAGAAGTCATATGCTACCGTGAAGTCCCCAAGTAACAGGAATGGGTTGCTTCTTTTTGAGTCATTGGCCAAGGGATCCTACACATCCCTCCAAACATTACAGATTTTTGCCAATGCTATGGGTTACCCTCTCCAACTTGATGGTGAAACCCTGTTGCTAAAGATACCACGCCCTTATGGCATAGAATATGGAGAAATCTAGCTGGTACTCACCCCTCCTAGCTAGCATTCATAGTGCTAGAAGGTGTTATACATGCTCCCAGAGGAGAAAAATAGGTATCTCACCCAGTTACAAACCCTGTGGTAAGCTATCATAACGACCAGCCTGAGAGATATGCCCACTGGTGAATAGTGTCATGAATGTTAGGGGGTAACCAAGCATTGTTGTTTGGTTTTGGATTTTTTCAAGACAGGGTTTTTCTGTATAGCCTTAGCTGTGCTTGGCTAGCCTAGAACTCAATCTGTGGACCAGGCTGGCCTCAAACTCAGAGATCCTCAAGCCTCTGCCTCCTAAGTACCGGGATTAAAGATATGTGCCACCACCGCCCAGCAACCGTGGCAACTCATAAAGGGAAACATTTAATTGGGGCTGGCTTACAGTTTCAGAGGTTTAGCCCATTATTATCATGGTGGGACGTGGTGGAGTACAGGCAGACACGGTGCTGGAGAAGGAGCTGAGAGTTTTATATATCAATATGTATGCAACAGGAAGTAATCTGAGACACTGGGCATGGCTTGAGCACATATGAGACCTCCAAGCCTGCCTCCAGAGTGACACACTTCCTGCAACAAGGCCACACCTCCTAATAGTGCCTTTGGGGGTAATTTTCTTTTAAACCACTCCCTGGTCCCCAAGCCTTGTAGCCATATGCATTCAGTCCAATTTCAAAAGTTCCCATGGTCTCTTAGTCTCAAACTCATTTAAAAGTCTAAAGTTCAAAGTCTCTTCTGAGATCATACAATCCCTTAACTGTAATCCCCTGTAAAATTAAAATAAAGAAAACAGATCACATGCTTCCAACGTATAATGGCACAGGATATATATTACCATCCCGAAACGTAGGGAAGGGAGCGTAGTGAGGAAATACCAGACCAAAGCAAGACTGAAAACCAGCTGGGCAAGCTCCAAACTCTGCATCTCCACGGCTGATGTCAAAATCTTCTTCAGATCTCCAGCTCCTTTCAGCATTGTTCACTGCAGCACACTCCTCTCTCTAGGGCCGGTTCCATTTCCTGTCAGCAGCTCTCCTCAGCAGGAATCCCAGGGCACTGTCATCTCCAGCACTTTGGGGTCTCCAAGACAATGCAGGCTTCTCCTTCACAGCTTCATGCAATGCTCTCTCTAGGCCTCCATCCAGGGACACCCCTGACACTTGCCTGGCCTCAGTGGCTTTCCTAAGTTGAGGAGGAATATTCCATAGCCCCTTCCTTCTAACCTTAAAACCAGAACTACGTGACTGAAGCTGCCAAGTTCTGCGGCATGCTGGGGCTGGGACATGGTCCCCTGATTCAGTTACATCTTTACCCACTTTCTGTTTTGTGTGGTTTCCCTCACTGTCCAAGGTTGGCTGTCCTGAAACTGAATCTGTAGACCAGGTTGAAGGGACCAGACCCTCACTCAGCCCCCTGCTTTAGCAGCCATGACAGGCCACAGAGAAGACATGTAGGCCTCTGACTCAGCACAAAGAAACTCTAGATCCCCTGGCCTCCTGGAGCCTAGGGCCAAAACTGAACACAAAGAAACTCCAGACCTCCCTACCCCCAGCCTCCTAGATACTTGGTTCCTGGGAACTATTTGGCCACAAAAGAAACTCCAGGGGAAACCAAAAACCTCCCCTGTAGATTCCAGGATATATAGTTCCAAAAACTATTGGTATCTATGTACAATAGGCCACCTGCAAGTAAACAAGACTAAGCCATAAAAACCACAGAATGTTCACTCTCAGCACTGACCAATGAGAATATTCAGTACACAGGTATTTCATGTCAAAATTTGACCTTGAGAAATTCTCCTAATTGTCCCCAAATGTCAACCAATCAGAAACCAACCTGTACCTACTGATGTAATCCTGTAACTTTTGTCTTTAAAACCTAGCAGCAGACTGGGAACTTCACTCCCTCTGGAAGCTGCTATGTCAGTCAGCTAGCCAAGGTCCCTGTCATGATTGGATGAAATAGTAAAACCTTGCTTTTATCGTTCAGTGGGTCTGTCTCCCTGGTGGTCTCTAGGATCCTCACAGCACAGGCTGGCTTTGAACTCAGAGACCTTCCAACTACATCTTCACCAGCTTTCTGTTTTCCATGGTTTTCTTCACTTGTCTAAGCTTGGCTGTGCTGGAACTCGCTCTGTAGACCAAACTGGCCTCCAACTCAGAGATCAGCCTGGCTTTGCCTTCTGTAGTGCTGAGGTTAAAGGTGGCCACTACACCTACACCTGGCTCTATGCTTTTCCTTAATTCCTTTTTGAAAGTTGGAAACTTAGCTGGGTGGAATCTTGCCCTGGGGTTACCACTCCCTTTATTCCATTTCTTAATCTGTTTATCTCCTTGAATGCAGGATTTAGCTCTAGTCCACCTCCTGGTGCCCCCTTTTCTCAATCTGTGCATTTTGTATTTTTATTTGCTCAATTTGCTCCTTTTCCTTATAAATCTCCGTCAGAGTTAAGACTAATAACCACACGACAGAGTCTGTACTAGGCTGTCTTGAGATTTCCTCTGCCAACAGAATCAATCCAAAAATCTTCCCTTTAGCCTGAGGCAGACTCCTTTGGACAAGGGTAAAAAGCAGCAACATTCTTCACCAAAATACCACAAGAATGACCTCTAGGCCATGTTTTAATATTTTCGCCTCTGAAACCTCTTTAGACAGATGCCCAGAGTTCAAATCATTCTCAGCATTATGGTCTTCCATGCTTCTATTAGCAGACACCACTAAGCAACACTTAAAGCATTCCACCACTTTCCTAACCCAAAGTGCCAAAGTCCACATTGCACCAAACAAAAACACGGGGCAGCCTATCACAGTAATAACTGACTCCCTTGTAACAACTCCTGTCTTAGCTAGGATTTCTATTGCTGTGAAGAGACACCATGACCGTGGCAACTCTTATAGAGTAAAACATTTCATCGAGGTGGCAGCTTATAGCTCAGAGTTTCAGTCCATTATCATCACGGTAGGGGACATGGTGCCGTGCAGGCCGACATGGTGCAGGCTACATCCCGATCAGAAGGCGACAGGCAGAGGTCTCCATGTCACACTGAGGGAAGCTTGAGCAAAAGAGACCTCAAAGCCTGCCCCCACAGTGACACACTTCCTCCAGCAAAGGGTACCATACCTACCTACTCCAACAAAGCCACACCTCCTAATAGTGCCACTCCCTTTGGGGACAACTGTCTTTCAAACCACATTTTCCCCCACAATTACCTTCTCCTGGCCCCTCCATCAATTATCCCCTTTCTCTCCCCAAATCAGGGAACCACTTTCAGGGTGCTATGATAAAGTGAGAGGGGGACCTTGGCGGCACAGAGACACAGAGACACAGAGGACAGAGAAGAGAGAGACAGGAAAAGTCCTGTCTGCTCCTGGGGGACAGTAGGAAAGAGAGAGGGAAAGAAGGCATAAGTGGGCGGGGTTTATCTTTTGAAGGGGTCCTTAGCACCTTCATGCAGATTAGTAGTCATGGAACCCTGGGCTGACCAGGGCACTGCCTGAGTGCATTCTGCCAGGTGACAGGGGCGGGCAGCATAATGCCTGAGTCCTTACACAGGGGAGCTCAAATCCAGGAATTCATTTGATCTTTTCCTGCTCTTCTAGATCTTCCTGGTATGTCTTCTGGAGCTCTGTGATATAGTTCTTCCAGTTACAGCCCATCCTCTCCCTCCTCTGGGACTTCACTTATGTCCTGCTTGAGTCTTGCACAGGCCCCTGTCCTTGCTGGAGCGGGGGTTTGGCGCTGGCCTTGGAGGTCCTTTGTAGGCTTTGCCAGAGAACTGTGACGTCTGTCTACAGTGACTAACGGCTCTCCGTATGAGGAATTTGGTTTTCCCTTGTTTAGTTATCTCAGGGCTCATTTGTTTCTCCCACAACAGAGTGTTTGCAGTGTTTTGGCTTTTAAGAATGCTGCCATAGCTGGGAACTACATTTCAAGAGGCTGAAGCAGAAAGGTTATAAGTTCAAACATGCACAGTGAAACCCACCGACTTAAGCCGCTGACCTCCCGAGTAGCTTGTTTTATTGTATACTTGATTATCCTTTTTTATCTATCCAGTGGCAAGCAGGGAGAGCAATGCCTGGGGTGGTTAGAGGCCTCTCTATACTCCAAGGACGCAAGGGGCCTTACCTCCATGTGTTTCTGCCACGTTCCTCTAGAGCTGCAGAGCTGAGATTGTATTCTGGCCATGAACAGACCCTTGACCTTGAGCCTAGCAAAGCTGACAGCCCTAGCACCGACTGCTCGCTCGCCGTGGTGAGATAAGCCAAAGCTCAGACTCACCCCGGAGCAGAGGCTGCCATCCCGCCCGCCATGAGGAAGGAGTAACGGAGCTGCTCTCCACCTAAGGACCCCACCATAAGCCAGCTCTGTCCAGTGCTGAGACACGGCTGGTCATTCTGTCACAGGCCTCCCAGCACAGAGGTCTGTCTGTTGGAACCCCAACAGACCAGGCTGGGCCGCTTGCCCAAAACCAAACCTAGACAAAAAGTGTTGTTGATACAGAGGAAAGAAGCTTGCTTTCACTGTGGCCGTCCTTAAAAGGCAAGCGCCTGGTGTCCCGGGCAGTCCTGAGGTTATCTAGGGAGCAAACAGATGTAGGAAGTGCTGGTCTGTGCATTTGGTACCCTAAGCTGGCTGCTGACTTCCTTGACTGGTGTCTAGGTCTCAGGGGAAATTGCTGTTTCGGGGTGGCAGCCAGTCTGAGTTTTCTTTGAGGGTGGTTTGTCCTTTTTTTGTCATCTTGAAATTTAGGATAATCTGAAGGAAAGGTCAGGACGAGACATAATAGTGCCACGGGGGCTAACTCCGTCCACTTGAGATTCTCAACAGGGCTGGCTTCCAGCACGGCAGGGCTGGCCAAGTAAGGGTGTTTGAAACTGTTTGTTGTTATTGTCTTTCGAGACAGGCTTTCTCTGTGGCTTTAGAATCTGTCCTAGAAACTCGCTTTGTAGACCAGGCTGACCTCGAACTCACAGAGATCCCCCTGCCTCTGCCTCCTGAGTGCTGAGATTAAAGACGTGCGCCACCACTGCCCGACTTTGAAGGTAAATTTAATGAAGCATAAAAATCAGTCCCTCCACTTGGCAGAGTGGCACATGTGCTAACAAGTCCCGAGTCACTATGTCTCTGGCTTTGCTGACCCCTCCTTTCCCTGACCCTCCTACAATATTGATGCTGCCCACTTGCTCTCCTGCTTTCCCGGGGTCTCTAGAGACTTCTTTTGCCCCGGGGGAGGCTCCCAGGCTTTTCAGCCCACACAAATGGCTGACACAGCCTCCTTTCTGCCAAGAACAGGCAGGAGGGATCTGATGACCGCCCTGTGTAGGCATTACCAGGAGCAGCCAACAGCCTGACGGGTACCGGCCAAGCAGACACCAAGTAGACACCACCCACATCCATCTCAACCATGGGTGTCCCACTGTCTCCCTGCTCCTGAGTAGTGATGCTGATGGGGAAACTCGGGGACCCTGCAGCACTCCAGGATGGCCCTATGCTGGCGTCCTGCTTGTCCTCTCCAGGGTTCTTGTTATGAAAATAAAGCTCCTCCCTCCTGTAGCTTTCAAAAAAAAAATAGTATGCAGGTAGAATGTATTACAGGAAGGAAGCCGTTCTGATGAAACAGTGCAGCTAGGCAGAGCCTGTTCCAGAATTTTCCCCTTTTTCAGCTCCACAGTGCTGTTTTCCTTCCCCAAAGCGTTGCCCCAGAGAGAAGGGGGAGCTGTGTATCAGTCTCCTCAGTGCGGTACAGAATGGCTTGGCGTAGAGGGTCTTTTACGTGCACGTTCCTTGGCCCCGTGCAAGGCCTGAGGAGTTGGGGTGTGGAGGATGCGGAGGTGGAGGGGCCACAGACATGACAACACTGCTTGCTGGTGGCAGTACATGAGTCAGTCCTAGGATGCTGCAGACCCTGGCTTAAGATACTAAGATCCTGGATATAACGGCCTATGGTTTAAGAGCAGGATGATGGCCACTGTTGGTGGTGACGCATGTAACAAGACGCTTCTCATGCAGTCTCCTCGCCCTGCCAATGCACAGCACACACAGGTGTGTACACATACACAGGAATGTATACACGCATTTACTATTCACACGTGTTCACGCTGCTGGCTGGGTGTTAGCTGAAGGAAAGCTTGCTCCAAGCCTGACTTGAGGGACAGATGAGTCCTGGTTTCTCCAGAAGGCCCTTGTAAGGGGAAAGACTTCTTTTCCTCACCCATCTTTAGGAATGGGGCTAGGGCGTATCTAGTAAGATAGTCATCAAGGGAAAGCATAGGAGTTCGTTTTCTGCCTTGGTTATGCATGATGCAGGAGCCTTCAAAAGTGCAGCCCCAGCACAACAGGGAGCCGAGTGTGGTTTTATACCGAGGCTTGACGAGTGGGCAGAAGTGCACAAGTCTGGGATAAAAGGCGCCATGTGATGGCTGACTGGGGCAGCCTAGCAAGCCCCACCCTCTCCATCTTCTCTGTGCCCCGCCTCCGCGGAGCCCAGAGTGCTCCTGCCTCCCAGGTACAGAGTGGGCTTCTCCCAGGAAACACAGGCGATTCCTTCAGTGGCTAGCTTCGGGGAGGGGCCTGCGCTATTCCAGAGACATCTTCCTGCTTCTGCTATTTCCTCAAATGTTAAAGGGCTGTACTGGCTGGTTTCATGTGTCAACTTGACTCAGCTAGACTCATCCGAGAGGAAGGAGCCTCAGCGGCTCTTCTAGAGGATCCCGGTTCAATTCTCAGCACCCGTGTAGCAACTCACAGGCATTGGTGACTCCAACTCCAGGGGATCCAACACCCTCTTCTGGCCTCTGTGGTCGCCAGGCATGTATGTGGTACACAGACATACATGGTACACAGACATACATAGAACATAGAAGCAAACTTTAAAAGTTAGAGTTTATTACAGAATGGAAGCCATACTGATGGAGCAACTCAGCTAGTTAGAATCGCTTCAGACACGGCTGCAGGGCTTGTTCATACAGTGCTCTGGGCCCCACCCTAAGTTTCCATTCAGGACTCCCGTAGTGGGCTTGACGAATTCTGAGGGGAGGTTGATCTGCTGGTTGGGAGAACCACACTTGGATATCACTGTTAGAAGGGAATAAAGCCCAGGCCCGTATAGAGACAGGTGTACTCCCAGATCAGCTGGGACCTTCCATACGCTCCTCTCTTTGAAGAGAAGCATCTACTCCACAAACCAAATTTGGTTCATATGCTGAGGACCCATCTAGGGGAACCTGTACATTGCTGTGCAGATCGAGTCTCTAACTTCATGAAGCCTTCAGGTTGAGCCCTGTCTTGCAAAAGCAAATATTAGATACTTGAGTTTGGGGGATTTTATTGCCATTAATTGTTAATTGGAATTTTCTTATTTCCTTTTGTCTTGTGGCACCCAGGATGGTGATGGGGGATATCCTTCTGTGTATATGTTTCTCTTATTGGTTAATGAGTAAAACACCGATTGGCTGATTGACCAGACAGGAAGTGACATAGCTGGGCAGAATCAGGATATAGCAGGCACAAAGAGGAAATCTCTCTCTTCTCTGCCCAGACGCTGAGCAGTCGAGATGTAACAGGCAACGGAGCTACAGGTTGGCATTCTCCGGTAAGCCAAGACCACGTGGAACTACATAGATTAGTAGCTGTGGTTAATAATTAAGACAGAGCTAGCCAATAAGAAACCCTAGTCGCCGGCCAGCAGTATTATAAGTAATATAGCATCCGTGTGTTTCTTTGGGTCTGAGAAGGGTGACAGGACCAGCCAGGACAAAAAAAATCTCATGCAACAGGATGGAACCCAGGACCTTGGCCATGATAAGTGGATGCTGTACCACTAAGCTATATCCTCCACCCTGGACGTGTGTTGTCAAACTGTATCTCTGGGGGATTGTGTGTGTGTGTGTGTGTGTGTGTGTGTGTGTGTGTGTGTTTACTGAGCCTTAGTTTCAGAGCACCATGTATCATCACCAAGATAGAAACCTTACTTGGGGAACCTGAACAGCATGATGGAGAACTCAGACCACTTATTCCAGCCGGGACTCTGAGGGCGACAGTGGCATGCTTGCATATTTGTTTGAGCCTGGCATCTCTGCAGTGCAAATGTCTGTGGTGTAAATGAGCAAAAGATGGAAAACTCTCGGCTCTGCATTTATAGGTTTCTGCTTTTCCCTAGCAATCCATCTCCAAGCTCTGGAGTGAAGCAGGCGAGCCACCCTCTGACACCCATGACTTGTTGAAGTCTAAAGGCCATTTATTTTCTGCTCGGGGAAGCAGCCTCGCTCTCAGCCACCACCGAGGCTTGTCAGTGCCTGGGCTCCTGCGATTGGGGGCCTTCTCCGGAGCCCGCAGCCCTTCCCTACAGACGGGGAAACGGGATTAAGAATCTCTTAGCAACACCCTAGCGGAACTCAGCTAGCCTGGCTGGGCTGACCTGCTGTTTGTTTAGTGTCCATTTGTCCATCTCTAACATGGCTTGGTCAGTCACTCCTGGCGTGTCACTCAGAGAAAGGACCTTTGAGAGGGAATGGCCTGTGTGTGGGAGGACTCCATGCTACATTACAGGGGAAGGAAGAGGGGGCCAGAAAGGCGCAGCCAGAGGAGGATGCTTGGGGGTGGGGTGTATCATTAATCTTTATCCTAAATATGCAGAACCGTTAGATCTGCTCCTGGACTGATATTTAGTGTTAGCATTTTTGAAGGTTGTTTTTTTTACCACCACCCCCCCCCACTCCTCTCTTTCCCTAGGCATCCTCATCTCTTTCCTGGCTTGAAATATCATCCTTAGGCAGATGACTTCCACATGAATACCCCCAGCCCGGATCATTTTGCTCCACTGTAAACTTGTATATTCAGCCGCCTACTCACGGCACTGCTTGGCTTCGCTGACAGCTCCAGCCCCACGTGTGTAGAAGTGAACTCTTGATCTGCCTCCCCTAACCCAAACCTCATCCTCCCACGGCTTCCCCATCTCAGTAAATGGCACCAGCCCCCGCCCAGTTGTCAAGTCAGGGATCTGGGAGTCATTTTTGGCACTTCTTTCTCACTCCTCAGCATCTTGCGGCTCTGTGTATCCTACCTCCCGACGAGCCGGCGCTGCGTGCCCCTGCCGTTCTCCACCTTCTCAGTCAGCCCTCTTCCTCCAAGCCACCGTCACCCCTCCAGGACGCAATGACGGTGGCCATGAAAGCATTCTTTCTGCCTTCCCATAGTCTGCCTGAATCTCTTCTTACACACAAGAGCCAGTTGTGGTGGTTTGAATAGGAATGCCCCCCCCATAAAGTCACGTGTTTGAATGCTTGGCCAAAGTGAGTGGCACTGTTAGGAGGTGCGGCCTTGTTGGAGTGGGTGTGGCTTTGTTAAAGGAGGTGTGTCCCTATGGGGAGGGCTTTGAGGTCTCAGATGCCACACCCAGTGTGGCGCGATCTCCTGCTGCTGCCTGCTGATCCTTGGATGTAGAACGGCAGCTCCTTCTCCAGCACCCTGTCTGCCTGCACGCCGCCATGCTTCCTGCCATGACGATAATGGATTCAACCTCTGAAACTGTAAGTCAGCCCCAATTAACATTTTCCTTTATAAGAGTTACCGTGGTCATGGTGTCTCTGCGTTTGACCTGCGCTGGCTCTTTTCAGGTCCTTACGCACCTCAAACTCTCTCCTGTACACGATTCCCTCCATGTCCCTCATTCTTGCCCTCAACCTTATTAGGTGCCACCTTTACAAATAAGCCACCCCTTCCCGCTATCTGCTTCTACAGAACAAACCAGTCTAAAAGACGGTGGCTTCAAACCACCACCGCTGTACCTCTCTCATGATTCTGAGCTGCCTGTGGCATCGTTGGCGGGGTCTTCTGCTGGTCTCGCTCGGGGTGCTCTCACATGGCTGAAATGAGCCACAGTTCATGCTGAAACCATCAAGGTTTCCCTCACACACCTGGTAGGAACATCTCAGTTGGGCCTCTCTGTGTCCACCTGGAGGTCTGCTGCCTCATATGGGCTGTCCACTGGTCTCTCCAGCTGGCCAGTCCTCAGTTGGACTGATAAACTCCCAGCATGGTATAGAGTTCAAATCCTGTCTCTGTCATAAGGTGTTCCTTAAAACAACTTTTACACCACCACCATCATCATCATCACCACCACCATCATCATCACCACCATCACCATCATTGTGTGTGTGTGTGTGTGTGTGTGTGTGTGTGAGGGCATGAGTGAGGGGAGGAGAGAGCACACGCCACAGCACACACATGAAGATTTAAGGACAACTTCCTGGGGTCAGTTCTCTTCTTCCACTTTTACATGGGTTCCAGGGATCAAACTCAAGGCTTGAGTAGCAACTACATTTACCCGCTGGCCCTACCACTGAAGATACATTTTAGAAAATTGTTATATATTTTTTAAAACATGTATGTGTTTTGCCTGATGCCCTCTGAGGGTGATTATACTCTGAAGCTAGAGTTACACATAGCTATGAGCCACCAAGTGGGTGTGAGAATTGAACCCAGGTCCTCTAGGAGAGCGGTCAGTGCTCTTTACCACTTTTTCCCAGTTACTCTTGTTTTCCCTCTATAGCTAGTCAAGTCAAGAAATCTTAGCTATACAAATAGCTGACAATAAATAATAAACATGTGAATGTTAGCAATGCATGTGGAACTAGACCTAATCATTGGGTGACTTACAGAATTATCAAATGCGTGGTTGTCCCTCTCTCTCCATGTTTGTCCCCAGCAGACATTACTAATACATCAAGATTCTGTCTTTTTACTGATCCCTGAGGTGGTCTTGGAATCTTAGCATAGCATTCCAAATAGCTGCTACTGACTGATGAGACTTGGTACTTAAGATTAATCCACCCAAGGATATGTGAGATGAAGAAGGGCAGGGGAACCTAAATCTGTTACGAAGTCTTTGACAAGGCACACATACATTTTCAACACCACTGCCCCTCGTTTGGAACAAATTATAATTGTGTAGTGTTGGGGAAGTCTTATGTCAATAAAGCACTGTTGAGCCAATAGGGAACCAAGATAGGAGGGACTAGGAGTCCAGGAGGACTCTGGGAAGGAGAAACACAAGAGAGTCAAGATGTAACGCCATGGGGTAGGAAGCCCGGAACTATTCTCCGGTAAGAGAAATACTTAGATTAACAATTACAGGGTAATTACTTAAGTCAGAGCTAGGCAGTAAGAAACAAGCAAGGCCAACAGCTTTATAATTAATATAGCCTCCTGTGTGTTTATTTGGGACTGATGTGGCTCTAGAACCAGGCTGGTGGGAAGGCTTCTCTCAAAGAAAAAGCTTCTCTTAACAGTGTAGCAAAAGATTTTTAAAGTCTATCCCCATTCATTCACAGATAGCCCAACCCAATTCAGAGCTCTGGGCTAGCTTCCCCTAAAATTCCTTTTCCACAAAGATGAAAGTCAGCTAGCACTAACTTCATAGTTTTCTCTCTTCCTGTAGCCCCCATTCCTGAAGAGACAATGGCCTTTAGGTCAGCCATACTTTCCCTTACAAGACACAACCCTCACAACACACATGCACGCACACACGCACACAGGCACATCATGTTATAAAGCTTCCTCTTGCTGTTAGACCTGGATTTGGGCTCAGTGATGTTGGTTCAGACTACAGATGCAAGGTACTAAGTTAGTTCTTTGCACTCTAACAGAATACCAAATACTTTGTGTGTGTATGTGTGTGTGTGTGTGTGTGTGTGTGTGTGTGTGTGTGTGTGAGGGAGTTCACCCATGTATACGTACACAAAGGTCTGTAGAACATGGGTTGTCTTATATTTCTCTCCACCTTATATTTTTGAGACAGGGTCTCTCCCTGAGCCTGGAACAAGATATTTTTTGGCTCGTCTGACTGATTAGCAGTTCCAGTGATTTCTGCTTCACCTGTTCCAGCGCTGGGGTTACAGGCATCACACTTGCACTAGGCTTTTTGGCTTTTTATATTAGGCTCTGTAGATGGGAGCTGGGGATCTGAACTCAGATCTTCACACTTGCGCTGCAAGCACCTTTACCCCAGTAAGCCAGGTTCCCAGCTCCCACTTGATGACATAACAGAGATGTAGGTCTGTCACAGTTTTCCTGCCTGGTTCCACAGCCCCAAATAACACATGAGACACTATATTAATTATGAAACTGTTGACCAATATATAAAGCTTCTTATTGGCTAGCTCTGACTTAGTTTCTAACCCATTTCTATCAATCTAAGTATTTCCATGTGGTCTTATCTTACCAGTGAAATGTCCAGAGACATGTTACTCCTCTTACTCCTTACATCATGACTCCCTCTGCCTACCTTTCCCAGAATCTTCCTCATCTCCTAGACCTGCCTATCATGCTGCCCTATTGGCCACAGTGTTTTATTCATCAACCAAAAAGAGAAATATATATACAGAAGGACATCCCCATCATCTCTTTTCTGTCTAAATAAAAAGAAAGGTTTTAACTTTAATATAGTCAAATTATATATAACAAAACAGTTATGGAGTAAGAGCTATAGTTACAATATTTAGTCCATTAACACCTCGCAAGATTTAAAGAAAATATTCTATCGTCTATCTTTGTGAGTCTAAAGTTTTATATGTAGCTTATCTTTTATCATAACAAAAGAAAACTATAACCATAGGTATATGTCTTCAACTCCATCAAAGACCACAGAAGGATAATATATAAACTCTAGACCACATGGTCAACAGTTCTTTTATTTCCTAACTTTTGGGGGGGGGGTTGAGACAGGGTTTCTCTGTATTGTTTTGGAGCCTGTTTATTTCCTAACTTTATAATGCTGTAGATGTTATGAAATTTTTTTAATTTCATATTGTTTGCATTATACAACAATCGATGCCTCTAAGTTTCCACTGGGGCTGTCAACGAAATGTTTACCCACCCACTTGAAACAATAGCCGGTAGGTAGAGCATGAGACTCTTTTTTTTTTTTGTGGTTTTTCGAGACAAGGTTTCTCTGTGGCTTTGGAGGCTGTCTTGGAACTCGCTATGTAGACCAGGCTGGTCTCGAACTCACAGAGATCCGCCTGCCTCTGCCTCCCGAGTGCTGGGATTAAAGGCGTGCACCACCAACGCCCGGCTGAGCATGAGACTCTTAATCTCAGGATTGTAGATTTGTGCCCCACGTTGGGTGCCAGATATGGATACACGGATCAAGATTCATGGGACTGGGTTCAGTATAGGTTAAATACAATTTTATTTGGGGAAAAGTCACTCACACAAGAAGCAGATGATCGCCAAAAGTTCCCACTCCAAGGATGCACTCAGGCTGCTCTCTATGACCCAACCAGAAGCCAGAGAGAGAGCCATCTGTGCTCTGACCCCAGATCTAAAACTATTCTCCCTCAAGTCCACACCTGTGACCACGCCCAGATGGGTGTGGTCAATGCATCAGGTGTGGGTGGGGTGGATATCTTACTACATAAGTCTCACAGCTCTGGAGGCTGGAGTCCAAGACTAAAATGCTTTTGAGGCTTCTTCCTCTAACTTACAAACTGCCTCCATCAGCCGTGGTGGAGCATGCCTTTAATTCCAGCACTCAGGAGGCAGAGGCAGAGGCAGGCGGATCTTTATGGGTTTGAAGCCGGTCTGGTCTACAAAGTGAATTCCAGGACAGCCAGAGTGATTACACAGAGAAACACTGTCTCAAAAAAAGCAAACAAACAAACAAAAAAATCGCCACCATCTTTCTGCCACCACCATGCTAAATGTAACCTCTGTTGAAACAAAAAGACAAAGCTAACTTGCTGATCTCTTCATCTAAGGGCATGTCCTGTGGGTCCAGGGCTGCCTGCACTCTTAGGATCTTGGCTTTGTTAACTTTACTTCCTTAAAAGGCCACCTCCAAATGCATTCGTGCTGGAGTTAGGACATTAGCATTTGTGTCTCGCTGGGTGAATGCAAGCATTTAGTCTATCACTCCAAGAAACAGAACCCTGAACGAAATGTCCTGTGTTACAGGGTCTGTAAGAAAAGTGAATATCCCCTGTGCCAGGCCTGATTAATGCGCAAAGCAAGGGAGGGTTTATCTGTTACTGAGACCAGCGCTGTTTTGTTACTGTGGGCCTCGGCACCCCAGAATTGTGGGGAGAAAGCCATTTCCAATTCATCTTAACAGCTTCCCTCTGTGGCAATTCTAGCCAATTAAGCCAGCTCCGAGGTTGCACACAGAGAGGCCTTTGTGCATGTGCTATATTTAGTACCAGGTGGCAGGTGGACATCAGCTGCTGAGCCCAGCGCCACTGCTTCCCACCACAGCGTGTCAGGATGACCCCCAAGGGCTTGTGTGGCATTCTGGAGGTGCCACACGCCAACTCTGACACCTCCCTCGCTGCCCCAGATGGCTTTGGAAAAGCCGCCTCGGTTGGCAGTGTGCTCTTTGTGGGCACGGTGCCTCGGGCCTGCTGGCTGTCTAAGGGGCCTGCAGACAATATTTGAAACCAGAGTTAAAAATGCACCGGCTCTCAGAGAGGAAATTTTCTAAACTGAAATTAGCAAATATTAAATGCCTAGAAAATTTTAATGGAGGCCTACATCTATTTTTCTACTTATATGAATAAATAGTTTACTATAGTGATGTGTATATGATAATATGAACAATATGGGTAATGTATTTTCAAAGAGCTGAAAATAGAAAACTCTTTTTAGAGGCCAGCAAGACAGCTCAGAGGGTAAAGGAGCTCGCAGCCATGTCTCACTGAGTTAGAGCTCACCGAAAGGTAAAAGTTGAGAGACAGCTTTACAGAATTCTCCTCATTCAGTCTGCCCCTGCCATATGTATAAAACCATATACAATAATAGTATTAATAAATAAAGTTTTTGTAAAAAAATAAATAAATTCCAAATAGCAAACACGATGCACAGAACTCATGGGGATGTGGCCCTGAGCCCCCCCAAGCACCGTGTCCAATGCTGGGAACCCCCAATTTACTTCACTTCTTGCTAACGTCTGAGTCCCTTGGCCATGTACAGACACCCAGAGTGCTTTTGCCGGTCCCTTTCATGGCACTGTGATGGCTACTCATTGAAAGCTGTCCTAAATGTCACTTCCAGGGAGATGCCTGCCTTCACCAGCCTTTACCCCGTGTAGATGTACCTCCTTTTCTCTTCATCCTTTAGTTTGTTTTTTTGCTTTTTTTTTGTTTTCTGTTTTTTCGAGACAGGGTTTTTCTGTAGCTTTGGAGGCTGTCCTGGAGCTCTCTCTGTAGACCAGGCTGGCCTGGAACTCATAGAGATTCGCCTGCCTCTGCCTCCCGAGTGCTGGGATTAAAGGCATGCACCACCAACGCCTGGCTTTATCCTTTAGTTTTTATTTATGGCACTTATGAGACTATCATTGTGCATGTGTGTGTGTGTAAGTGTACATGTGTGTGTGCGTGTGTGTATATGGGCACGTGCATGTGTGTATGTGTCCATATGCAAGTGCATGTGTGTGTGCATGTGCGTATGTGTGTGCATGCGTGTGTGCGCATATGTGTGTGTGCGTGCTTGAGTGTGTTTAAGATTCCATCACATGTTTCTTGTCTGCTCCTTTGCTGCAGACACAAGCATCTATAAATGTGTGTTGAAGGAATGAAGAGGCCAGCTCATCTGCCTTCTGAATGTTTGCAGTGTCCATCCTTCCAGCAGGAGCCTCAGAGCTATTAGTTACAGATCTGAGAAGACACTTATAGGACAAGGCACTCGTGTGAATTTACTATCAGCTAACAAAATGGTACACACTTGTCTTCGGCAGGTAAGGTATTTGGACGCAGTTTTGCTGGGCAGTTGACTTCACTTTTCCTTCCTGCCCTGTCCCATGGTAGAAGCCAAACCCAGGGCCTTGCACACACTAGGCAAGCGCTCTACCGCTGAGCCTCATCTCGGGCCTTGCTCAGTGATCCGACTCCAGGCCTCTTGTGTAGGTGCATCCGTGCCTGAGCCGAAGCTGGAGTCATTTGAAGGCCTGAAGGGGCAGGAAGGTCCGGTTCTAAAACGGCCGCCAGCACAGGCTGCTGGCAGCTTCGGCTCATGGCCGAGCAAACCATCCCGTCGGCTGTAGATGCAGCCTCCAGACCTGGTGTCTAATATTCTCTACAGCAGGAGAGATGGGAACACAAGACAGAAAGTCGCCAGTCCTTTCTGCCGACTCCCGATGGTCACCTGGGTTAGCTCCACTCACTGAGGTGAACTACACCAGGGCATGAGGGAGGGCCACGAGGTTCACAGGACACCATCCTGTGAGGCTGGCTACCAAGTGCTCATGGGAATCCAGAGAACAGTGTCTGGGAGAAATAGAGCTAGTTTCGTGAAAGAAGCTGTTTCTCTGTATCCTGAAGAGTAATTGGGGAGCTGGAGAGATGGCTCAATGGTTAAGAGCACTTACTGCTCTTCCGGTGGACCTGGGTTAGATTCCCAGCCCCCACATGGGGGGCTCACAACTGTTCGTATCTCAAGTTCCAAAGGATCCAGTGCCCTCTGCTGGCTTCCACTGGAACTGCATGCATGTGGTGCAAAGACATAAACAGGCAAAAATATCAATACACATATTTTTTTTCTGTTTTTTGAGACAGGGTTTCTCCATAGCTCCAGACTAGAGCTGGTCTCAAACTCACAGAGAACCGCCTGTCTCTGCCTCCCAAATGCTGGGATTAAAGGTGTGCACCACCACCACCGCCCAGCTGGTTATTTGTTTTTTTTTTGAGACAGGTTCTCACTATCCCTGGCAGACTAGAACTCTCTGTGCAGAACACATTGGCCTCAAACTTGTAGTCATCTTCCTAACCCTGCCCTCCCCCCCCATATTGGGATCACACAAATGGACCCCCACACCCACCTTCCATACCAATTCTCATGATGAAACCTCATCCCCAGTATGAGGTGTAAGGAGGTGGGCCTCTGGGAGGCTGTCCCCTCCTGGGTAGAATTGGTGACTTCACCGAGCAGTGGTGGCACACGCATTTAATCCCAGCACTCGGGAGGCAGAGGCAGGCGGATCTCTGTGAGTTCGAGACCAGCCAGGTCTACAGAGCGAGTTCCAGGACAGCCTCCAAAGTCACAGAGAAACCCTGTCTCAAAAACCAAAAAAAGAAAAAAAAAGAGAATTGGTGACTTCATACACAATCCACAGAGAGCTCCCTCGCCTACTTCCAACTGGCACCATAGTAAAAACACGGCTCTCTAGGAACCAGGCTGGAGGCCCTCACCAAACACTGGGTTTGCCCATGGCTGGTCTTGAACTACCTACTATAACAAGATGACCATTCCATGGTTCAGTTAATGGGAAGGTTTTTATTATAGGTGTGTGAGAGAGAGGACAGCCAGAGGCAGCTGTAAGAGCCCACAGCAGAGAGAGAACGTAGTGGAGTCAACATGGCCAGCAGGCTGGAGCCAGCCATGAGAGAAGCAGGAGCAGAGGTTGGGGGCAGGGCGGGGTGGGGACAGGACAGGGGGACGAGTGCAGGAGGAACATGGACGTAAAGAGAGGGAGAGCAGGGAGAGAGGAAGGAAGGAGGGAGGCAGAGGACACAGCAGGGTGACAGGGAAAGTGAGTAGCTGGAAGGAAGGCGGAAAGCTAGTGACGTTTCGGGGAGGAGAGGAGGGGAGAAAGGCGAGCATGGACGTTGAGATGCCCAAACTAGGGAAGGGGGAGTGATGGAGGCGCAAGGTGCATTAGCGTTCTTCACGGCACGTGGAATGGGAAGGACCCTGGAACTGGGAGGCAGGGAATTTATTGGGGTGTGTAAGGGAGTGTCTAGGGGTACGCAACAGTCTCAGGACTGGTGCTCTTCTGGGCTTGGGCGACCTGTCTTGTGTTGATTGGTCGACTGGTTGTTATGGCCTATAGGCCCACCCAGGGTGGTTGCTATGCTCTGTATACCGCTGTTATGCCATTTTTACTGTAAAGCACTGTAAAACACGTCCAGAGTCCTGCCAGCTAACTTCTGATTGGTTTCTTGCCACAAAGAGTGTCTGACCTCCTAGTGACTGGAGCAGGTCAGACATGTGCTGAGTCAGAGGCCTACCCATCTTTTCTGCAGCCTGTCATGGCTCCTAAAGCAGGGGCCTGGGTGAGGGTCTGGTTCCTTCACGTGGATGGTCATGTGACAGGCTGTGGGGCGGTAAGTGTCTCTAAGGCCCTCTCCAGTGAACAGTCCAGGTGTATGAAAAGTTGTATGCCTATAGCCTGATAATGACCTTAAAACAAGTGACCTGACCCTTCATCCTATATTCTCCCAGGTACAGAAAAGCAGTTAGGACCAGACCCAGGCTATGTAAACCTGCAATATCTTGTTTGCACAAATAAAGGCTGTCTGAAGATCGGACGGTGGAGCTTCCCACTAGCTAACCATAGAGGTCTGGGGGTCTGTATAGAGAGTGTTACATGCAGTTTGTAGTACCTCAAAAGTCCACCACCAACAAGAGGACTCACCAAATGCAAGAACAAAGGTTTCTTTCATTGACAAGCTGCAGCCTGGATTCTGCTGGCTCTGGAGCAAACGGAACACGGCTTACAGCTGGGGTGGGGGTGTTTAAAGGGAAAGTTCAAGAGCCTTAAAGTCTTAAGATTATGAAGCTTCCATAGGATAAAACAATAACTGCATGTTTGGGCAGGATACAATTAAGCAGGATATTGTAGGGGAAATAAGTTTGCTAATCATCTCCTGGGCCAAGGGGTTTTACAACCGTGAGTTGGTAGCTATCTGGTCTTCTTTAGGACAGAAAACTGTTGGCACAGCTGGGGTGTGTTATCTGGTCTCAGGCCTCTGGTCACATACCCAGTCCTTTGTTTAGCATTATCTGTCGGTTGCCTTTGAGAGCTCAGAGGAGCTTGAAAGTTTTCTTTTTCCTACATGGGCTTTGAAGTCTGAGTTTTTAGACTTTTATTGATTTTTTTCCCATTTCAATAGGAAATGAGATGGCTAGGTGGAGAAAGGAGGCAGGAACTTGCCCTCTTTTCTGCCGGCGAGATAGTGAGGTAAAGGTGGCTTTGGCTTGCTCCTCCTCCTCTCTGATCTCTAGCATTTTCCTCTATATCTGACTACAGTCTTTTATTATTAAGACCTATTAGAGCTGGTCTTGAGTTAATACCCTATAATCAGAGGTTGCAAACCCTGACACCAAGGGCACACTCCGTAAAAGTTGTGGACCCGCACCCTAGGAACCCATTCCTGATAAGTACTCTCTGCCCTGTGTATAACCTTTGGCTATAAAAAGATGTTTGTAGCCCCTCATCGGAGTCACAGAACCAAATCATTTTCTGTGACTACCCTAACTAGGTAAAGGTGTCGTGTGTGTCGTCATGTCGTGTCTCCCCCCCCCGTGGTGTTGTTTTTGAGTAAAGTTGCTTCTGGCTAATGTACTTCTGTGGTCTGCTCCCTGTTAATCGCAGAATTCCAGGACCCAACACCAAATGAAGGAGTTGCACTCTTTCCTGAGCCCAGAGTGCCCTGTAAGTTCTTGGGCTGTTTTTCTTGTGTGATTTTTTAAATATCCGCATGTACTCCTGTGGACCCAGTTGACCTTGGTAAATTTGTAGGGTGACGCCCTTTCCACACTCGTGGATAGGTCATTCATATGCCACAAGGGGTGGTGTAGACAGATGATGTCATGTATGTGTCACACCAGGGTACCGCGTCATCTCTCTTCCTCAAAATGGAGTCTCTTGGGGCAAGGCGCAGTGTGAAAACCACTGTTTTACACAAGGCGAAATAACAGAGCGGGCACACCTGCTCTCAACACTGTTGTTATAATTACCCTACTTCACAATAGTGGTCAATCTGTGTTGAATTTATTGTGATTTAGATGTTCAGTGTTTTGGTTTTTGAGACAGTGTCTTGCTGTGCAGCCCAGGCTGACCCTCTTTCCCCAGCTTTTGGGGTGCTGAAATTACAGCTTCCTGTGCCTAATTTAAACATTAAACTTTATCTTAGGTATGCATAAAAAAAAATCACAGCCAGGCATTGGTGACGCATGCCTTTAATCCCAGCACTTGGGAGGCAGAGGCAGGCGCCTGGTCTACAGAGTGAGTTCCAGGACAGCCTCCAAAACAATACAGAGAAACCCTGTCTCGAAAAATCAAAAAAAAGGGGTCATTATCTTCTGCATCATTTGGGGGGCCGTGGCTGCATCCTCAGGGATGAGGAAACTCGTCCTGCCTGTCACCTCACCCGTGAGATGGAATACCTCCCTGGTGGTTGAGAAGGCCGGATGAATGAAGCTCAGGCTGCATGGCAGGTCCTGGTGTAAAAGCAGGGCTCCCACCCTCAAAGTGACTGCTGGGTGGCTGGAAAAATACTTGATAAGAAAAAGTCTGTGGCGGGGTGTGTGGGGGGGGAGTGCTGCCTGGGCTTTTGTTAATAAATTTCCAGTGGGGCGTTTCCGTCACTTGCCTTTTTTTAGAGACATGAAGAGAGGAGAGTTGAAAACATTTCCTATGTTGAAATGAAAGGCACTACTTAATCTTGTCACCATCTGCCTTCCCTCCGGGCTGAGAGCCTGCAGGCCTGGCTGTGTGTTTCCTAGCGACTGGACAGGTGCACCTCCCCTGTTAGAGGCACACAAACTACAGGTGATGCTCTTGCTCCTGGGGACCCCAAGTGCGGCCAGGCTGTCCCTGAGCACTTCCCTTCAAGCAGCGTGCAGGCCACTGTCTTCCTACCCAGGGCCACCAGCAGCAGGCCCAGCCTTTCACTAACTTGAGAAGTTCCTGTGTAATCCTGAGAACCTCAGGCCCTCCCTTGAGCTCAAAAGACTGTTACTTCACTCCTGGGGGGCAAAGATCCACAATTAACCTGAACTCTGCACCCCAGGGGCTGGGCTTCTCTGCCCCCAGCTTCCCTTCCCTGTCTAATCCAGCCATTTTGGTTACCTGGTCCTTTCTTGTACTCTCTTCTGGGGCTCCTGGCTGCTGTACCTGGTTCCCCCTCTCTTTCCTTCCCCTACCCACCTCTCCTCGCATGGCTCAGGGTCATGTCCACTCTGGACTCTCCCAGACGTCCCTGACTCTGGCCACGCTCTCCCACACATCTATGATAAACTTCCTCCCCCGCCATACCTAGGAGCAGGCATGTCCTTTCTTTTTATTTCCCTTGCCCCTTCTGGAGGCAAGAGAGCCGACCAGGAGCCAAAATTGGAGGAGCAAGGGAGGAGGAGAACCAAGGGAGGACCCGAGAGGGCAAAGGGAGCCAAGAGACGGATACGAATAAGAAATGCACAAAGCACGTGGCGGAGCAGTTGGGGGAAGGGACGCGAAGCTGAGAGCGCCTTGCGGTCAGCGCTTTCGCGTGTTAAGCTGGTGCCATGGTTAGCCATTTGTCCCGAGTTCCATTGGGACCTGACAATGAGCTGCCATTGTGGGTAGTAGGCGGCATACTTCTTGACCCACAACTGAAGGGTTCATATCTTCAAAGCAAAGCTTGGGAGGGCAAGTCAAGATCTCGCCTGTAAGTGTAGCCCTGACCCTCACTGTGGGGACCCAGTGTGGTTACACCTAGAGAGACGTCCTTCTCATAATGGGTCTTGTGACGATCCTCCAGCTGAGGGTCAGCAGCCCTGTCAATCTCTACTCCGCAAAGGGAGATACGAACCGGAACCTGCTTGGCCCTGACAGCCAGGCTCCTGCACCCCTTTCCGTAACCTGCAGGGCTCTCCTGGAGAGATGGCTCAGAGGTTATGGGCATTGACAGCTCTTCCAGAGGGCCTGAGTTCAATTCCCAGCAACCACATGGGATCTCTAATGAGATCTGGCGCCCTCTTTCTGGGCTGCAGGCAGGCAAGCAGATAGAGCATTGTGTATACATAATAAATAAATACAATCTTAAAAAAAGAAGACGTGGGCGCTGTGTAGGTGGGAATGTGACAGTTCACCTTGACAGGGTGTTGCCAATACACCTGGACGCTCGCGTGATTGTCATACCCTTATTAAATGGGCTGCACATGAGCGCTGCCTTCATGCCTGGTCCGCACAGAGGCTTCTCCCAGTGGCACAAAGCCAAAGACTGCAGGCCTAGGCTCTTTGTCCAGTGCACTCTGCTCTGCCCGGTGAGGCCTTGGCAATCCGCTCAACCTCTGTCAGACGGTGGCACATTAATCTCTGCTATTCTCTCGCTCCCAGATTTGAGGACAAATAGAAAAGAAAAAGGGGTTTGGAGCTTGCCCGTGAGCCTGCCCTAAAAAGCAGTCGCATCCTATTTATGCATAATGACAACGGCCACGGATGGACTGACCCCACTTTTCCCTTCCTGCTTCTGTGCCTTCCAGGCTTTTCCATCTTTCACTGGGGAGGGAAGGGGGAGGCACCAATGGAGGAGGCAGTCTCCTGTTCCAAGACTACCCATGAGCTGCACAGACCCGAAAGTGCAGAGACCATGGCCGTGTACAGCGGCCGCCGGCAGGGATGGGGAGTGTCTGGAGCCTCAGATGCCAGCAGCTAATGTCCTCCTGGTGCTCCCCAGTTTATACGCTTCCTCCTGCGTTTCTTGGTTAAAATGTGCTTCAGTCAGTCTTGCTTAAGCAGCTTTAAGCAGAAAAAGAACCTGGTGATATTTTAGGGCTAGCTCGCAGAATCCATTAATGTAAACCTTTTTGTGGCTCAGAAATCAGGAGGGAAGAGGGGAAGACAAGCTGGGGACGAGCTAAGTGGAACCCAGGGTGAGACTGCAAGGGCCCAAAAGCCTTGGACACTGGATGTGACCACTGTGGACATGGACACCAGACACTGAGATGACCCATTGCCATAAACTGTCATCCTACACCTTACCTGTTCAGAAATCCTACGAACTTATTTATTTTATGCACAAGTATTTTGCCTGCATGGGTACATGTGTACTATGTGTGTACAGTGCCCATGGAGGCAAGAAGAAGGTGTCAGGACCCCTGGAACTGGAGTTGCAGACTGTTGTGAGCCGCCACGTGGGTGCTGGGAACCTGACCCGAGTCACGGAGCCAACTCTCCAGCCCCATCTTTTAAGTTGCTTACTCTAGGTTTAACCTCCTTATTTCTGGAATCGCTGGTAAGTGGGCCTCTACTGCTCCAACCATCAGGAGAGGAAAAAGCAGGAGGCCCTCCACAGTGCTCCCCTGAAGACTTGCTGGAGGGGTCCCCAGTCCTCGGGTGGGCGGGGCAGAAAAGACAGCAGTTCATAGCCAGGACGTGGAGGCGGGGCTCCTTAGAGCATCTCCCTCCTTCCTGTGGAGGGATGCAGGGTGCTTTGCATGCACTGGGGCCACTGAGACCTTTGTTCTGGGACCTCTGCAAGTGCATCCTGGCCTTGCAGCTTCCCAGCCTCCTTCTGAAGGTGCTATCGGTGGCAGGTAAGTGGAGTCTAGAACACACTTAAACTGTCATAACAGCCCATTTTATTTGCTTGTTTTAGAGGCAGGATCTCACGTAGCCCAGGCTGGCCTGGTCCTCCTGCCCCCACCTTCCAAGTGCTGGGATTACAGGTATGCTGGGGGTGGAACCCAGGGCTTCATGTATTTTTTTGCAGGCACTTTACCAACTAATCTACATCTCAGCCCCTAAAACATTATTTTTCTGTGTCAACCTCTCCCCTTCAATCCCACCTGTCCTACGTGGCCTGGCTCAAGTAGACATCCTTGGAAACCCTCTGTGACTTGCTGGTCTCCGCCAAGTGTACCCGTCTGTCAGCTGGCCTATACCCTGCCCCGCCCCTGGCTGTCACACGGAGGCTGAGAGTTCTGCTGGAGGAAGAGCCCAGCTATGAAATATGCCAGTGGTGGGTGGGTCCAGCATGGCGGGACATGTCCAGCTAGGGACCTGGAGACCCTGGAAAGGAAGGGTAGCACTATCATCCTTCGTAGGTACTTTAGAGCCTGGTTGAGACGGCCCCTTGCTTACCTCTTGTGGATCTTTGCCCACCGAGCAGTTGCCACTGTTTTCAATGACTGTCAGTGACTGTGATCATTAGTTCAATTTGATAAGTAGACGCTTTCTGAATCTACTTAGTCACAACCCAAAGCCAGTATTGACAGCTTCCCTAGCATTGAACCTTTGGGAGAGACAATGGGAGGCAAAAATGGCTTGGCTGACAGACACTGCTGACAGCCCCTTCCTTGTGGGCCACGAAGCAGGGTGAGCCTTGGCGGTCACTTTGAAACCCTGGCAGGAGGGGGCACTGGACAGAGTTTGACATATGGGAGGCAGTGCTCAGTGCCCTGGACCCTCTTTGGAAGGAGGATCCTCATTACTCCCCCACTCGCATATACCCCATTCTCGGGCGGGCTGTGGGACAGGAACTGCATTCTTTTCCTCCAGTGGGTGGTTTCAGCTGGATCTCTGCTCTAACTGGACCAAGAGGGACCTGGTGAGCCCTGGGGACAGGGTACATGATACCATTTCCCATTTCTGCTCGAGCCCTGTGAACTCTGCCCATGCCAGACAGAACAGGCCAATGCTGACGGGGGAATGTCCTTCCGTATATATGTTTCTCTTACTGGTTGATGAATAAAACACCGACTGGCCAGTAGCCAGGCAGGAAACATAGGTGGGGCTACCAGAGCAGGAGAAGGCTGGGGGGAGGAAGGCGGGAGGAAGGAGTAACATGTCGGGGCGTAACCGGGTAAGCCAAGAGCACTGGGAACACTCAGATTAATAGCAATGGGTTAATAATTAAGAGAGAGCTACCAGTAATAAGCCCTAGTCATCGGCCAAACTTTTTATAAAGTGATATGAGTTTTTGTGTGTTTATTTGGGGGCTAATCGACTGTGGGACCAGGCGGAACAGAAACTCTGTCTACACGATACTGTGAAAGTTAGCAACTCGATCCCCTTAGGGGACCCCAGAGATTGCATGGCTCCTGCATCAGGGTGTAGGCGAGCCTCGACCTCTGACCTCTAGGATGCGTTGCCTTAAAATCCTGTACCCAGAACTGTCAGTGTCTCTAGGCAAAGCTGCTCCCCAAAGTTAGCATATTGGCAACTTAATCTCCAAATTCATGTTGGTGAGGTTTGGAGATGGGGTTTGGGGCACATAGTAGATTGTGAATTTGCCCCCTCCCCCTGCATGAATTAGTGGCTTTTGTGAGAAGATGACACCCGGCCTCTATGCTTGTTCTCTGTCTGTGAGGCTTTAGGAGGTTGCCTCACATCCAACGCATAGCGTAGCGGCCGCATGCTACAAACCCATCAAATGTCAAAAAGTAATTTTCTCAAGGTCATGAAGACGGAATAGCTGGGCCTGGGACTCAATCCTGGGTTTCATGTTCCTGTGACATCTAAGATTTACTTCATTCCAGCTTTGAGACTTGACCCGTCCGGAAGAGATGGGGGCCTCTGTTCATGGAATCAGGGTCTGTGAGACAACATGAACCTAGTGTTGAGTTAATGGCAATGCGTTATGCTAAGAAGATCTCTTACTTCCTGAAAGACTGGGACTTTTGCTGGACCTCGCAGCTGGGTGAATTATTAAGGTAGCTATCCTACAGCGTACTCGGTCTGTTTGTTTAACCTGCCTTTTAAATTTTTATTTTTATTTTATTTTATGTGCATTGGTGTTTTGCCTGCATGTATGTCTGAGTGAGGTGTCAGATCTTGGAGTTACAGACAGGTGTGAGCTGCCATGTGGGAACTGAACCTGGGTCCTCTGGAAGAGCATTCAGTGCTTTTAACCACTAAGCCATCTCTTCAGCTCTTTAACCTTCCTTGAAGAGCACAATGTAAAAATCAATCTTATTTGTCTTGGATTTCCCATGTGATCATCTTTTTACAGCTTAAGCTAAATGCATAACTGTAATTGTAAGTTATGTGGGCAAGATATACCCATGAAAACACATCTTCCATGCCCCTGACCCAAGAGTAACGAATGTATGTTTTCATGTATATTAATCATTTGCTAAACACAGGAAATACAGATTAAAAGCACCCAGCATGCGGGAGGTAGAGGCAGGTGGATTTCTGTGAGTTAGAGGCCAGCATCATCTACAAAGTGAGTTCCAGGACAGCCAGAGCTCTTATACAGAGAAACCCTGTCTCGAAAAACCAAAACAACAAAACAAAACAAACAACAAACAAAAAACACCATAAATGCCTGATAGTGTTTGTTTGTTTGTTAATTGAATCAGTTGGGGTCAGTTGATGTCAATGACTTCATCCCTTGTAAAACTATTGTAGCTTTCTATAAAATATCCCTCATTCCTTTTGCATAGGATGCTTCCTGTGCTGTTCAAAGAGAGAGAGAGAAACAGAGAGAGCACATGCCAAGTCATTTGTTGGGACAGATGCTTAGATGCAGACAGAGTCACAGGGACAGAGTCACAAAGGAGCATTCAGGCCGGCACAGATTCAGTCTCAGACAACAGTCTGGAGTGACAGAAGACACGGGGAGAGCAAAGTCGAAAATTAAAATCTGGGCTCACTCTTGGCCAAATGACACCAAGGGGAAGTGCTTTATTGATTTCTGTCCTTAATGTGACACTAACCCATTACTGGTGACTCTGAGTTTGTTATCAATGTGTTCAAATCGGCACTCTGAGCCCTGTGTGGTGTTCCCAGATCCCAAAGCCTGGAGCTTAAGGAAAAAAAAAACCCTATGAGATGATGGGATGAGAGTTTCAATTTCAAGGCCTGCCTGGGCTGCAGAGCAAGACCCTGCCACAAACAAACAAATACAGCCACCTATCTGGGCATCTTCCGGCCTGAGAAAACAACATAAGGGGGTAACTGTTTACCCTGGCTCAGGCTTTCAGTTTGTGGTCTGCAGAGGCTGCATTTCTGAGCCTATAGTAAAGCTGACTGTCACAGTGGGAGGGCATGGGGGACCAGAGCTGTTCATGATAGTCAAGAGGCAGAGAGGGCATGGGTACAAGATGGAGTCCAGGGCAACATATACCCACAGAGACACATCTCCAGTGACTTGGATCCTCCAGGTAGGTAACCCCCCGCCAATAGCACGGCCAGCTAATGTGCTTTTTAATGCACTGCAGATTCAAACCATAACACGGCCTCAAAGCCGCAGCAGGAGACCCCCATCTGCATATGCTCACCCCCAAGGATGTCCAAGGGCCAGAGATGGGTGCGGAGGGAGATCTGTGGTAGACCAGTGAATGCCCTCCCCCAAAGGAAGATGCATACTAGTCTCTCGAGCCTGTGAATGTCTTACTTTATGTAGTGAAAAGGTCTTTGTAGGGATGAAGAAGGAAAAGGTGTCTTTGTAGAGATGAAGCAAGAATCTTGACATGGGGAGATTATCCTGGGGTATCGCCTGTACCTTAATGGCACAGGTGTCCTTAGGGGGTCTGCTAGCCCCTAGAAGAATGACGAAGCTTATTCTTAGAGCCTGCAGAAGGCTCCATCATACTTACTCCTCAGTCTGAGACTTGCAAGAGGCACCGTGGATTCTGGCCTCCAAGACTGTAGAATGCATTTGCTTTGATTTTTTGAGACCAAATAGGATCTCTCTATTTTGTACCTCTGGCTATCTTGGAACTTTCTGGGTGGATAGATAATCCACCTGCCTCTGCACCCTCCAGCCCCCAACCCTTTACCCTGTGCTGGCATTAAAGGCATGTGTGCCACCATGCCTAGCCTTTAGGGGAAAACTGTACTGTTTAGCAAGGTAACAGTAACTTGTCCCAGAAATATGGGAAAACTAGCCCAGGAGCTTTCTAGGGATGCTCTTGAGGATTTTCCTGAGTCAGTCTAGCCCTCAGGAAGCAGACAAGTGCTTCTGCCTTCCCCTGGCAAGCCTTGGAGGCTGGAATAGGACCAAGGCTGCCCTCTCCTGGGAATCATGTTTCTGTGGTCACATAGTCCTCAACTTCCCCCACGCCCAGGGCCTTATGCCTACTTCCCATCCTGACCCCAGCCCGAGGCCTCCCCTCCATCCTCCTTCCATTCTGCCCGGGTGGCACTGAGCTGCTGGTGATCATGTGCGTTGTGCTGAGCAAGCGCTGGAGTTAGAAGTGTGAGCCACCATGCTCGTCTTCCTGTCTCCTTGACTTCCTGAACCCTGTCACTGCTGTACCTCTCCTCTCGAGTCACTGACATCTCAGAACACAGAATTCAAGACCAGGCTGCCCGAGGCCCCATATCAAAACAATTGTTTTTTAAAGGAAACAAGCAGGGGAAATTACTGAATCTTCAGGGTTTTTTTTTAAAGATTTATTCTTCTTATTAAAATGTATGTGTATGTGTCTGTGTGAATGTATGGCGTGTGCCTTGGAGATCATAACAGAGTATCAGAGTCGCCGGAGCTGGAGGGACAGGCAATGGTGAGCTGTCTCGTATTAGTGCTGGGAGCCGAACTTGGGTCCTCTGGAAGAGCAGTAAGAGCTCTTAACTACAGAGCCATTTCTCCACCCCCCAATTTCAATTTTTAAATGTTTGCAGTGAAGGCCGGGCATTGGTGGCGCACGCCTTTAATCCCAGCACTCGGGAGGCAGAGGCAGGTGGATCTCTGTGAGTTCGAGGCCAGCCTGGTCTACAAGAGCTAGTTCCAGGACAGCCTCTAAAGCCACAGAGAAACCCTGTCTCGAAAAAACCAAAAAAAAAAAAAAAAGTTTGCAGCGAGGCAAGAGAATAGTGTAAATCATCTTGAGTGGCATCATGAGACCTCGGCTCAGAAGGGAGTTGACTTTGTTCAGGAAAATGCCAGCTTAAAGAAAGAAACTGAAGAAAGGGAAGGTTGAACTTCTTTTCACAAAATATGGCAAGATGATGGGGCTGTGTGTGTGTGTGTGTGTGTGTGTGTCAGAGAGAGAGAATATGTGAGTGTCTATATATTGGTGTGTGTGTATATGTGTGTGTATGTGAGTGCATATGGTGTATGTATATGTGTGTATATGTGTGCATATATGTGTGTGTGAGAGAGAGACAGAGGGAATATGTGAGTGTCTATATGTTTGTGTATGTGTGTGTATATATGTGAGTGTATATGAATATGTGTGTATGGGTATATGTATGTGTAAATGTGTATGTGTTAGTATATTGTGAATGTGTATGTGTGAGTGTGTGTGAGTGTATGTGTATATTGTGTGAGTATGTGTGAGTGTGTGTGTATATGTATGTGAGTGTATATGAGTATGTGTGTATGGGTATATGTGTGTAAATGTGTATGTGTTAGTATATTGTGAATGTGTATGTGTGAGTGTATGTGTATATTGTGTGGGTATGTGTGAGTGTGTATGTGTGAGTGTATACTGTATGGATATGTATGAGTGTGTGAGTGTGTGTGTATATGTATGTGAGTGTATATGAATATGTGTGTATGGGTATATGTGTGTGTAAATATGTATGTGTTAGTGTATTGTGAATGTGTATATGTGAGTATATGTGTATATTGTGTGGGTATGTGTGAGTGAGTATATATGAGTATGTGTGTATGTGTGTGTGGGTATATGTATGTGTAAATGTGTATGTGTTAGTGTATTGTGGATGTGTATGTGAGTGTATGTGTATATTGTGTGTGTATGTGTGAGTGTGTATGTATGAGTGTCTATTGTGTGGATATGTATGAGTGTGTGAGTGTGTGTATGTATGTGGGGGGTTGTGTGTGTGTGTGTGTGTGTGTGGTGGTGGTGGTAGGGGTTTTGGCCTCACTGTATATAGCCATAGCTGACCTCTACCCCTGTTACTCTCTGAGCTCTGGGATTCCACCCTTCCGAGGATCACATCCAGGGCCTTCTACATTCTAGGCAATCATTCTATCAGCTGAACTGCAGCCACCGCCCCCAACTCCCTATTTTGTTGTTGTTTTGTTTTTGATATAGTGTTTCTCTGTAGCCTTGGCTGTCCCAGAGCTTGCTCTTTAGACCAGGCTGGCCTCTGTCTCTATCCCTGGACAACACTATGTCCTCTCCCCTTCTCTACTGACATGAGTCTATAACTCTGCCCTCTAAGAATATAAGGAAATACTGGATAAGGTGGTGGTTGGTGTTGATTCTCAGTGTGGTGGGGTCTGGAATACCTGGTAGACAGCTACCAAGCAAACGTGTAAAAGTCTCTTGATTAAGTTAACTGAAGTGGGAAGACCCACCCTAACAGTGGGCAGCACCATTCCCTATGCTGGGATCCAAGGATTACATAGAATATGCCTAAAGCCCCTGGGTGCGAGCCTCTGTGCTGTGTAAAACCAGGAATAGAGGCGCATGCCTGGAATGCCAGCACTGGGAAGATCATGGGGGGAAAGGTCAGCTTTGGTTACATAGTGAGGCCAGCCAGGGATGCATGAGAACCCTAACACACACACACACACACACACACACACACACACACACACACACACACACACACGATCCTGGAGAAAGCCTCAACCACTCTAAAACTCCCGTATCCTTGGCTTGCTCCACTCTGATGAACCTGTACCCTAAACTCTGAACCAAAATAAACCCCTCCTTCCTGAAGTTGCCTTTGTCATAGCAACAGGGAAAGTAACCATGACAGTAAATACTGTGGACGAAAGTTTATTCCACACGTGACTTAGCTACTCAGGTAACAGAGTGACCCTGGCTCGTGCCTGGGCTAAGCCGTTCCTTTGTCCCGTGCCCTCTCTGGCCAGGAGAATGCTCTACAAGTGTAGGCAGTGATGAAGAGCATGGGCTGAAGGGTAGCATCTACCCAACATTGGTGGAGGGCTTGAGCTCTCTCTGTGCTTTCCGAAGCCTACTTGAACTGACCCGGTGGTCCTGGCAGGTAGGCAGAGATCAAAGCCTGCGTGGCGAGGGGAAGGATTCTGGAGTGAATGTAAAATAATGCTCTCTCTGCTGTGCTGTGCTCCTTTCTTGAGGTTGGTTACCCAGGCTTCCCTTCGCCTCCCGCTGGGAAAGGGCAGACCCCACTGGCAGATGGAGGTCCTGAACTGAAGTGATGTTTGGCTGCGAAGGCTCCAGGGCAGGCAGACTTGGGATTCAGCACTAACCACTAATACCAGGTCTGTCCTTCCCCCACCCCAAGGACTCCGGGTGCAGGATAATTGTCGCACATTCATCCCCAAGGCCACTATTATACAAATGCAGAGACAACGCTGGCTGCTCTGCTCTCACTGTTCTGTTCCCCGGAACACTGCTCCTTGCAAAGAAAGAAAAATGGCCTTCAATTAACTTCTGCTCTAGCTTGGAGCAAATCAAAACCCACTTGAGTTGAGGGAAAAATGGGCAGTGCAGAGTGGCTCGCCGCCATCCTCATTGACCTTCCCTTTTCAATCTCCCCTTTATTTAAGAAACGCTTCCTCAGAGACTGGTGACTGATGTCACTGCACTGTGTCCGGGGACTTTCTCAGCAAATGCATCCTAGATGCTGAGCGAGTGGGGCAGCTGCCTGGGTGATTACTACCCTAAAGCGTGGCGTGTGGAGAATGGAAAACGGAACGTGCTGAGGGCCACCGTACCCTCCACTGTCCCCGGCTCTCAAAAGCCACAACAGCCAGGAGAGTCTCTCTGGGACCTTCGCCCTCCCAACCCCTGGAGATTACACAGGGACAGGTGTCCTGCTCTCCACCTGGGCTCCATGAGGGCAAGAACAGTTTGTGTCTGTGCTTCGTAAATTATTTCTCCCGGTCCGCACCAGAGAATTTTCCTTGCATCTGTGTCAGGTCAAGACACAAGGAAAGAAACTTCAGGACAGTTTCTTTCAGCCCTGCAGCCTCTGTAACCCACTCATGGCCTTTCTAAAACGTGTCATTGTGAAGTATAACGAGAGGTCTGAAGCTAACACTCGTAATAAAGATGATGGAGTCAAAGCTAGGAGGTGGTGGTGGCTCTCACCTTTAATCCCAGCACTCGGGAGGCAGAGGCAGGCGGATCTCTGAGTTGGAGGTCAGCCTGGTATACAGAGCGAGTTCCAGGACAGCCAGGGCTACACAGAGAAGCCCTGTCTCAAACAGCTGAAGAAAAGAAGAATATTAGAGTGAAAGTTTGCCAGATAGCTCAGCAGGTGAAGGCACTTGCTGCCAAGCCTGGCAACCTGAACTGTTTTCCCAGAACCCACATGGTGGGGGCAGAGAATGGGCTCCTACAGGTTTGTCTTCAGACACCACACATGTACAGGTTTGTCTTCTGACACCACACATGTACCGTGACACGTATGCCCACATACATACCCACAAATAAATAAGTGCGGTAACATTTTCTTAAAGATTGGAATGAAATGAACCCATGAGTGACAACAGTCATAAATACCCATGGAAACTAGTAATACTGGGTGGAATTGACATAGACTGTGAATCTGTTGTGGGGTTATTGTTATTCAATCATTTGTGGCATTTTGAGAAGACACAAACATGTCAATCCACGCGCCTGACACAACGTGGCCACCACATTAGGTCAGCGCCAGGGCCTCCTCCAGTGTGACCTGTCTTCGGTTCCCTGATGACAAATGCTGCGGCTCATTGTGTGTGACAGGAGATAGAAGTGGGAGCTGAGGTTAGCTTGGTCTGTGTAGCCAGATCCTATCTCAAAGAAACATCCAAACACAAACTAGATCTCTGCTGGAAGTCTTGTCTGTGTCCTCTGATGTCCATCTTCCCCTTCTTCTGAGGTGACAGCGACCTGCTTTTGGGCATGTGGCTGGCTGGGACAGAGACTGTTTCCCAGCCCTGCTTGTACCCTGAGGAGGCCAGTGGCTTTGTTCTAGTGAATGACACGTGAGATGAGGGCCACCCCTGGAGCTTTCTTCACACGGTAGCTAGCATACCTTCCGTGACCCCGCCTAAGGCCTTCCCTTCCTGCTACCATCTGGAACGTGTTAACTGTGGAAGGCTGTGTCCTGAAGAGGCAGGTACCAGAGTGAAGGAACTCGGGAGCCTGGCGGTCCATGAGATATTTTATCTGCACTAGGCCACCATCTCCTAGCTTCTTGAGAAGAAGGAAAAATAAATTCCTAGTTGGTTAAGGTCATATTTGTGTGTTCTTGTTTTGAGATAGAATCTCTCGTAAGCTAGAATGACCTCAAACTCAGTATATGACTGAGGATGACCTCGAACTTCTGTCTCTCCTGCTTCTGACTCCTGAGGGCTGCACCCCCCCCCATTTAATATAGTGCTAGTGACCGAACCCAGGGCCTTGTGCATGTTAGGCAGGCACTCTTCCAGGTGGGCAGCAGCCTCTGTAGCTTCTGTTAGTTCAGTTTGTCCCAAGTTTCACACAATGCACCACGCACAAACACAGACACATACACAGACAGAGATACACATATACACAGACATACACAAATACAGGTACACACAGACATACAAAGAGACACAAACACATACACAGACATACAGAGACACACACACAGGCACACACACATGCTCACACACAGACACAGAGACCACTTACAAACTCACACACACACACACACACAGACACACACACACAAACAGATAGATACACACACAAACACCAGATACACACACAGCTAGGGACTAAAACCAACGACTTGAGTGTGCTAGGTAAGCAGTCTTCTACTGAGCCACACCTTCTAGATCCTTTAAACTAGAACTGTTTTGTTGCTGCTTGTGATAAAACACTCTGGCCGGAAGCAGCTTAGGAGAAGAAAGGATCTGTCTAACTTACTCGTCTAGGTTGTGGTCCATCCCCGAGGGACGTCAGAGCAGGAGCCTGGAGGCAAAAAGCGTGGACAAGCCCTTGTTGCTGGCTTGCTCATAGGAACAGGCTTAGCTGGCTTTCCTTACAGCGCAGAGTCACCTGGACTTGGAAAATCAGGGGCCAGGAGGGAAACATTCTCGACAGGACTGAAGGAATAGGAGCTGACCTGTGCTCAGGGGTGTGGAGGAATAGGGGCTAGCCTGTGCTCGGTAGACAGAAGAGGAGCCAGAGGCTAGAACACTTTCTCCACTGAGACCTTGCTGGGAAAATCGGTATTGCCTTGAGTGGCCTCTGGAGAAGGCTGTGATGTTTCTGGTTCAATTTTAAACACACCACACTGGTTTAGACCCCGTGCTTGTATTCACAAGGTCTTGTGCCTCGTTCTGCCATTTGAAAAGCCGAACCTGTTTCCCTTGGCATGAAAAGCCGACCCCATCACCACCTAGAGAGAGTAAACTGAAGTTCCCAGGGGAGGGGTAAAGCTGGATGGCCGCCTGGAGGTTCAGGACCATGAAGGGTTAAGACGTCACAGGTCCAACGTCCACTTATCTAGGGCTGTCTCTGGCCCTGTCAGTTCCTTGGCTACCCTGGTGTGTGGCCTGGCGCTTGACTATACGGTGAAATCTTTGCAATGTTCTCTTAGTAGACCACCAACTTCCACCAACCCCGAAGCTAAGAAAATGACCAGGAAGCATCTGGATTGACCCCGCCTGCGTCACTTTGCTACCACCTACTCGTTTGTGGCCCCAACCGATGTAATTGGTGACTACACCAATGCCCGGGTTGCTTTCGCTCTATAACTGCTGAGCAGTGGAACGTGTCAGGGGCAGTGAGAATGTGTGTCCCTCACCACGCTGTGCACATGTGGCTCAAGAATAAGCCCTCTCTTGCCCTTTTTGGGGTGAGAGCGGGTCCCGGGGCAACAATGAAGAAACAGAACCGCTTCTCTGAAGCGGTTAGATCGCCAGTCCCGCCCAGTCACACGTTCTTCCCCAAACGTGCTAGTGTCCTTCTGGAAGCCCAACTCCCAGCCGGACTGAATGACCTGAGCCAGGCATGTTTACGGCCATGGCTGGGGCCAGATGTTGCTGCATGTGAAATGTCGCTCATGTGTTTGAATAGTTGGTCCCCAGGTGGTATGGGGGATGTGGAAGGGTTTGACCCCTTGGAGCCTTGTTGGAGGAAGTGGGTTGCTGGGGAGTGGAGCTTGAGGCTCTGTAGCCCAGCCCCGCCTCCTGTGTGGTTTCTGCTTCCTGGGTGTAAATGCACTGTGACCAGTCACTTTACACCTCTGCCACCACGCCTCCCACCAGGGTCTGCTGTGTGTACCGAATCATCCCCTCAAACCATAAGCCCCAACAACCCTTCCTGCCATGGGCGTGGCAGCCTCAGTGAGAGAAGCAGCTGACACACCAGGCTCTCTCCCCTACCAGGCCCCACCCCCACCCACCTCCTTTTGAAAGATTTTTATTGTGTGTGTGCATGGATGTTTTGCCTGCAGGCCTGTCTGTGCACCTCGTGCATGCACTACCGGTACCGTGGAGGTCAGAAGGCGATGCTGGATGCCCTGGCAATAGAGTGAGTTCTGTGCGGATGCTAGAAACCAAACCCAGGCCCTTCAGGAGAGCAGCCAGTGCTCTCAGTCACTGAGCCTTCTCTCCAGGCCTGTTTTCACCTCCTTTGACATCTGAAGGGCTACAAGCCCTGCTCTTCCTTGCTCCATACAAGCCTCCCTGGGGGCAGCTATCTGAGACACAGGACCATAAACCAGCAGCAGTATCCTGGAGGTAGAGAACATCTCTCTCCTGTGACACCCAGGCTCCTGGCCCAGCTGCCGAGGCTTTAAGCTCTGAGACAGCACAGCAAGCAAGTGTTGTTATTTTTCTGTGAGTGACAGCGCTGTGCTCTGGGTCTTTGGGCAAAGGAAGGCAGGACTTTTCACTTATGGTCACTGTGCCTCAGACACAGGCCAAGACCGCTGGCTCTGTTCGGTCACGGGAGACAGCTGAAAGCAGACAGGACCAAAGGAAGGCAGGGTGGGAGGCTGGGGGCGGGGCTGTTCTTTAATTGGGGTGGTGGGTGACGGCCATGTGGGCTGTACCAGCTTTGCCTTCATCGAGAGCGTCCCAGAAAACGGTTGGGATTCCCCGCTCCCTGCCAATCAATTTGCCGTCTGTTTTCCTGGACCTGCTTCTGTGAGCATCCCAACAGGAGTGGAGGCATTGTAAAGACATTCCCCCACCACTGCCGGGCTGTCAAAACAATGGACCTATAGAAACTTCCCCCAGAAGCTTGTGCTGGGCAAAGGAAAATGCCTGGTGCTGTGACATCAGAGGAGGAGCCGGGCTCCTGAGAGGTCTCGAGGGTTCTGACCACTTGTCAGACCCTTGCAGGAGAGACTGGAGCTGTGGCAGTGGTGTGACAGTCAGTGGCGAGCAGTGTAACAGCCTGGACACAAGTGAAGACATTCTTTGGTTGCTTGGTTCGTCGGTTGGTTTGTTGGTTCGCTGGTTTTTTTATTTGTTTGTTTGGTTTTTTTTTTTTTTTTTTTGAGACAGGGTTTCTCTGTGTAGCCCTGGCTGTCCTGAAACTTGCTTTGCAGACCATCCTGGCCTGGAACTCATGGTGATCTGCCTGCCTCCGGAAAGGGATTTACAACTTGTCAGACATCTCACAGGCTAAGAGTGAGGCTAGGACAAGATGGGTCAGTGGTTGGTGGGACTGCTTAGATGTACCCTAGCCCTCTATTTAATCTTTAATCTCCATCAGCAAGGTAGCCCATGTGCTTTTAACCCCAGGGATCCCCGCACTCTGGGGGCAGAAGCAGGTGGATTTCTGACAGTCTGAGGCTGTCTACATAGACGGTTCTAGATGGCTCAGGGCTGCATAGTGAGGCCCTGTCTCAAAAGCAAAATTAAGTAAATAAATAGATAAAAACCCGGCCCTCGAGCCCTCAACCTTACACAGAGAACTGCAGACAGCTAAGGGAGGCAGAGGGTGGGGAGATGGTCCTCCCCAAGGAGGAGCACAGCAACTGGCTACCCAATAACAAATGGCCAGGCCTGAACACACACAGACAGACAAGCAGCATCCTACAGACTGAGCAGACTTTACTTATGCATTTACACATACACATATGTGACAACACTTAGTGAAAAAAGAGGCCATGAGTTTGACAGAGAGCAAGGAGCAAGAAAAAGGAGGAGCAAGCGGTGCAACTATATCAAAAAGAAAAGAATTTTTTTTTTTTGTATTTACGAGACAGGGTTTCTCTGTATTGTTTTGGAGGCTGTTGGTCCAGCCTGGCCTCGAACTCACAGAGATCTGCCTGCCTCTGCCTCCCGAGTGCTGGGATTAAAGGCATGCACCACCACCACCCAGCAAAAAGAAAAGAATTTTTAAAATGGTAAAATTTTAATCCCACTTCAGGACCCCAAAGGTGAATTGGGAGTTGGGGAGGTTTATTGGATTTTTTTTTTTTTTTGGTTTTTCGAGACAGGGTTTCTCTGTGGCTTTGGAGGCTGTCCTGGAACTCGCTCCGTAGACTAGGCTGCTTTCGAACTCACAGAGATCCACCTGCCTCTGCCTCCCGGGTGCTGGGACTAAAGGCGTGCACAACCAACGCCCACATTATTGAATCTCTTTATGCCTCTTCCCAATAGGGCAGATTTGAGTTAATCCCTTTTTAATGCTTTTTACTGTTCCTTTAACTTACTCTCAGGGTCAGCTGGCTGAACTTGCATGCTTGAGGTATAGACTGTGACTCCAGTTTTGGTAACAGGGACCACACCTTACCAGGTGCTCAGTAATGCCTATCTCCTGCCCTTTAATTAAACATAAACCTCATGTCAGGACCCCAAAGATGGACTTGGGGGAACCACTGGACCTCTTTATTCATTCCTCTTCTTAATGTGCCCTCTGCCGTTTACTATTTATTTTACTTTAAACTGGTGCACTGAGGTGGCTGATGAGCTTAGGGTACTAGGGCCGCCAGCAGCTGGCACCGACTGTGAAGACTTCTGTATCAGTTTGGCCATCCATGACCAAGAAATAAAAAACAGTGTGGGTGTCAGCCACTTGCCCACGAGTTGACAATTTATTGTTATCAGAATTGGTTCCAAGTGAAGGACCTGGGACTTTGGTGCAGTCTCAGCTGAAGATCTGGAAGCTTCCCCTTTGGCTTTTTAAAAGGCTGAGAATATCCTGGCAACCCCTCCCCTCCCACCTTGACTTGCTTGCCAAGGTGGAGAACTTCAACTCCAAGAAACAGCTCTTCCCCTATAGCCTTCCAGCCAGTGTTGCCATCTGCCATTTAGGATGTCCCAGGGTCCCCTACCATCTGCACTGAGTCCTCTTATGGGCTGTTAGATTCGCAGAGAATCTATCAAGTTTGTCACACACACACACACACACACACACACACACACACACACAGAAATGCAGACAGTGGGAAAAAGCTCAGGGTATGTGGGAGCGGGGGAGAGGTTCTGGTTTCTCCTGGAAGCTAATTCCTTGGCTAATTAATTCTGAAAAGATGGAAAACCGCAAAGGGTGTCTTTCCGGAGAAGCGGGTAACTACAGATCTCACTCCTCCTCTTCAAAGGGTTGTATGAGGTTCTTGTCTCCCTGCTGTGTCAAAAAAGCTGGCCAAGCAATGACTAAGAGAGGACAGGTTTATTCTGCCTTTCACTGAAGGGATACAGTCAGTCCATCAGGGTGGGGAAGGAATGATGGCTGGTCACACTGCACATTTAAAAGAAAACTAACAGGCGTGGTGGCGCACGCCTTTAACCCCAGCACTCGGGAGGCAGAGGCAGGCGGATCTCTGTGAGTTCGAGGCCGGGCTGGTCTACAGAGCGAGTTCCAGGACAGCCATAGTTACATAGTAAGGTCCCATGGATCAAATAAATGAGTAAATAAGTATTAGATAAATGAAATCGGTTGTACAGATATCATCGTCTGTGATGAGAACTCTGATGCATGTTGTGGCTAGATTCAGAATGTGCCCCACAGGTTCGTGTGTTTTGGAAGGCTGTGGAACCACCGGGATGCAGGACCTAGTTGATGTATGGAGGATGTTAGGGGCAGGCCTGGAAGATCCAGTCATGCCCTACTTCCGGTCCTTTCCCTGATTCTGGGTGGGCACTATCTAAAACACTCAGCTTCAAGCTCCGAGGACCAAGCTGCTTCCGCTGCTATGCTTCACCCAGGAAGATGGACTGTTGGCCCTGAACTAGGCAGGACCTGAATAAATATCCCTTCCCTTATGTTCTGAAGTCAGGCATTCTACCCAGCAACAGGGGAGGTAACTGTTACAACATAACACTGGAAACTCACCAAAGAGGAGGCATTAAGTCCAATCTACATATTTCCTGGCTTAAACAGGTCATTGGCAGACAGAAAAACTTAAGCTGAAATTCTAAAACAATTCCTTCATGATTTGCTCCTTTCTCTGGACATCATATGTTAATAAGCCGAGGTTAATACAAGGAGGCACTCGAACTCACAGAGAATAGAGGCTTTTTTTTTTCTCTTACATTATGTCGTCCACAATGGATTTCTACATGTGGTACTTGAGTACATGGAATGTGCCTGGTCCAAGTTGGGAGTGTGAAACACGTCAGATGTCATAGAACAACTATAGGAGGAAACGTAAAATATCTTTTCAGTAATTTCGATATTGGAAGTAGAGAGAAATTTTGGGCATATTAAGTTAAATATATTAAAGTAATTTCCAACCTAGGCATGATGGCACATACCTAGAATCCCAGCAATTGGATAAGGAGTCTGGAAAAACAGGAGAGCAAGGCATGGCCAAGGTCATCCAGTCCTTCAAGCAATAAGGGTTCTGACTCTCCTCCTGAAGTCTCCAGGCCTCAGAGACACACCCGGGTAGAGGTACACTGATCTGAGCATCCATTCACCCTGAGGTGTGTGTGAACTCAAGACTTAGGTCTCTGCTGGTCTGGAAGGAACCGACTGCGATGAACACTGCGTGAGCCAGACTCGGGGAAGCTGATCCAGCAGAACCCAAGCCAGGCATCGTTGGGAGACATCTGCATGAGAGTTGGCAGGGATAGCATTCAACTCAGTGATTCTGGGGGAGAAAAAAAAGTCAGTCTGTGGTTTAAATCAAAAGCCTTTGTTGACTATAAATCTGTGCCTGACGGGCCAATGAAAGAAAGGCAGGCAAAGTGGTAGTCCCCTTTGGTACCCAGGATGTGCCCCTGGGCATGGCCCCTCATTCCAATAAAGTAAAAGGATCTAGCTTTCTTACCAATAAAGCCTTTGGAAATGGGGAAACCCTTCTTTGTTTTTCTTCTTCTTTTCTCTTTATTTCCATTTTATTTTTTAGTAGTACTGGGGATAGAACCCAGGGTCCTTGCACATGCTAAGCAAGCACTCTACTTTTGAGCTACAACCTGGCCCCTGTATTTTTTTTTCTTTTTCTTTTTCTTTTTCTTTTTCCCCTGGTAGTGGTGGTGGTGATGGTTTTATTCTGATATAGGTCTTCCCTTCTGTAGCCGGGCTGGCCCTAAACACTCAATGATGCTCTTTCTGTCTCAGCTCCTAAGCACTGGGATTGCAGGAGTGAGCCACCACACCCATTTTTTGGTTGTTTTGTTTGACAGTAGCACAAATTGGCTTTGAACTGATGAGTGTCCCGCTCCAGCCTCTCTGGTGCGGAGTGAGACCAACATGGAGGCTCCTTCCAGTTCTGGAGGAGCTGATGCTTCTACCCCTGTTCGCTTGCTCAGATTCAAGATGAGAAAGGAGGTGGCTGGAGAGGTGGCTCAGTGGCTAAGAGCCCCCACATCAGGCAGCTCACGCCCCTGTGTGACTCCAGCTCCGGGGGAATCTGCTGCCTCTGGCCTCCTGCACTCAGTGTGTGCATGCATATAAGTAAAACTAAAACTAAGGCCGGGCGTTGGTGGCGCACGCCTTTAATCCCAGCACTCGGGAGGCAGAGGCTGATGGATCTCTGTGAGTTCAAGGCCAGCCTGGTCTACAGAGTGAGTTCCAGGACAGCCTCCAAAGCAATACAGAGAAACCCTGTCTCAAAAGAACAACAACAAAAACATTCCTGTTCTGAGTAGGTGGCCTCGTCCTTCACTTAGAAGAGCAGACACAGCAGGTATGCCTGGCCTGCTCTTACCCTGACCCAGACTTCCTCCTCCCATCATGCTGTAGTCATGCTCCCTCTGTGTGCGTACATCAGCTAGCTCACACGGGGTACCCAGCATGTTGAAAGCCCAAGGACACACGTTAGCTACCTGTTACTATAGCAACATACCTGAGAGAATTAACGTGTAAGGTTCATTTGACTCATAGTTTTGGAGGTTCCAGTCCACAGTTGATTGAGCCATTTGGGGACCTGTGCTGAAGCCACACATTATGGTGGGAACATGAGATCTAAGCAAAGCTCCCTTACAGCACTAAAAAGGGAGAAGGGGTTGGGATCCCATAGTCCTTGCTAGGGCCTTCCCTCAATGACCTGTGTACCTCTCCTGGATCCCCCTGCTGGAGGTCCCACCTCTTGTCTTTGACACATATGTAACAATGATGTTCTTACTTGGTCTAGATAATAAAAGGCCGGAGGCAGATAGAGAGGGAAGGAGCAAGCCACAGCACACCTTACCTCCAAAGCGTCTCTGCAAAGAAGAGAGCGATTTCCTGTCTGTCCCTGCTTATATCCTGTCTGTCTGTACAGACCTCCAGACCTATATGGTTAGCTAGTGGCAAGCTCCATTCTTTGACTCCCAAAAAGGCTTTATTTGTGCAAGAAAGATATCACCACACACATACATGCGCCCTTGGAAGACATGTATCAAAGTCTGCCCCAAGGGAAAGGTAGTCCCTCCTGAAAGACCTGAGGTTATCAGGCTTCAGGCTGAATACCCTGGTGACATCCCGAGCTCAATAACCAGACAGTTGGATGCAAACCGCAAGAGGTTCATTGTTCACACAGATGTCTGTGAGCAATTCAGCAGCCTTAGCTAACTGAGCGCGCTGGGCTTTAGGACAGTTTTCTTTTTATGTACATAATTTTGGCAAGCAAAGCAATAGGGGTATTGTAAGAACTCGGGCATAAATCATCCTTCCTGGAGAAACCACAAGGTCAAGATTAAACTTATCTCTACAGCCTGCCAGTTTTCTAAGTCTCAAAAAGGGGGGTGGGTTGTATTGAGGTTTTTCACTCCCACAGGTGGCCTAAGTGCCAGGTAGGCCATTCCTGTTCATTCAGAGAGCTAGTCTGATCATTAGACTGGGGCTTAATGACAGTTTTTATGTCCCCTCCCAGGAGGGTCCCCCAAACAGCATTCTGGGAATGGATGGGAGGCTGCCCACTGAAAAGATTTGGGAGTGAGGAGGCTCTCCAGGCTGTGGGAACAACTTAAGCAAATATACCAAGGCAAGGCACAGCTTGACGGGGCCTGAATGATGCCCCTGGTGTTATTCAAGCTGGAAACTCAGTGGCAGGAGAGGACAGAGGAGGCTTAGCTCTGGCATGGCACTTAGGCCTCTATCTCACTCACTTCCTGTTTCCTCTGAGTACTTCCTGTTTCTTCCTCGCCTTTTCATGGTGCAGTGAAGGTGCCAAAATTGCATTTGAGGGCCTCCAACTCCTCAACTCCTGTTTTGTTATTGGATCCAACCCACACCCTCAATCCAAGCCACACGATTCACGGTCATCATTTGTGATTGTCTGTGGGAATGCCCACACCCAGCAGGAAACGCCTTCCAGTGGACCCAGCTGGCCCTGGGCCTAACCGTCGCTGGCTCACTCACCCTGTCTAAGCCTGGGAAATGACATCCATCAGCGTTTTCCTCTCCATACAACTGTAGTAAACTGTCCTCTATAAACTCTAGGAACATGAACTTGCATAGCTTGTCATTTTGAGTAACAGTACAGTGTAAAAGTCCAAATACTGACTTTGGAGGCGAGTGGCCTAGGCTTGTTTGTTGGTTTAGTGTAGAAAAGAGCTCTTATACAGCGTTACTGGCCTTGAACTCATATAGTACACAGATAATGATAATCTCGAATTCCTGATCCTCCTGCCTCTGCTCCTCAAGGGCTGGGATGACAAGTGTACAACGTCATGCCTGTTGACACAGCCTGGGCTTGACACTCAGCCCTGTAACTTTCTACATGACTCTAGGCAGATGACCTAACCTCTCTGAGCCTCGGATCTCTCATCTGTAAAATAATGAATAGACTTCACAGGCCTGTTGCATTACAAAATACATTATAAAACTCCTGTAAACTGGCCCAAACAGGATCTCATATACAGGGAATTTAATGAAATTTTAATCGTTCACAGTCTTAGCTTGGGATGTTGGGGTAGTACAGGTAAAACTTTTTGGTTGAGGTCAGCAGAGTGGACACGGCCCCCAGTAGGGGTCAGGATCCTAAATGAGTGTTTCCACCTGACAGTCAGTGGCTTTAGACAGTTTCTTCAGCCCTGGTTTTTAATTTCCCTTCTCTAAGCAGAGACCAGCAAGAGGACATCAGGCACAGGGACTGGGGCAGAAGTAGATTTGGGGACTCCAGTGACAAAGCAGAATTTGGAGTAGCCCAAAGGCATGCCAGCAATCAGGAGTACCACTAGCCTGGTGACAGACACCCACTTGCACGGCTTCTTAGGGGAGGGGCACATTTCTGTGTTGGTTGGAGGGAGGACAGGGTTCCTCTGCCACCCCCCCCCAACCTCCCAGCTCCTTGTCAGTGTACAGCGGGGTGGCAGAGCTGGCTCCGTTCTCATTAAACAGTCTCACTCACTGCAGAAACATCAAATATTCATGCCGAGAAAGCCCTGGAAAGCTTCTGCGAATGCCTCCCTAGGCAGCAACTGTGCCAGAGCCTGGGATCAGGAAAGAGAGAGGCCTCCTCTGCTTGGGAAGCCATGCTGGAGAACGGGGCACAGCTCTCAGGAGGACTAGCTGACGAGGGAACTGGGTCTCTCTGAAGGGGTTAAAGATAGCCTGGCGTGGGGTTACAGGAAGGGGCTGTAGCCCTCTTAGAGGGCTCTTATGAGGTCTGGCATCCCTGAGGACCTGGAGGATCCAAAAATGCAAAAGTGGAGGTGAACTTTCTCCAGAGGGCTGGCCTGTCAGGTGAGGTGAGGGCAGGAGTTGGGGGAGCCACAAAGGGTTAGATGGGAGGGTGGTGAGCCTCTTACGTCCCTGCCTTGCAGGGAGGGCGGGGATATGAGGTCAGCCTACCCTACAAAAAGAAAAGAAAAGGGAGAGAGAGAGAGAGAGAGAGAGATAGAGAGAGAGAGAGAGAGAGAGAGAGAGAGAGAGAGAGAGAGAGAGAGAGAGAGAGAGAGAGAGAGAGAATTATTTAAGGCCAAAGCCGCTACTTTGATCCCAGCATTGGAAGCAGGGAGATCTCTATGAGTTCAAGGTTAGCCTGGTCTATATAGTATGACATAAGAAAATAAAAGAAGTTGGAGGCCAGCCTGGTTTAGATGACCATTTGTGACCTTGTCTCAAACAAATAACAAGAAAGGAAAGGTGCTGGACTAGAGATTAACGTGCAGAAGTTTTGCCATTTTCTTTCTCTGTTGTTTAAATAGTTGCCAGGCAGCACAAACTGGAGAGCCAGAGGAGGGAAGATGAAATAGGTAGCCAACCCCACCAAATCAGAGTATTGTCAAAAGCCCCAAGGACATGCTGAGCTGCGAACCAGGTATTTATAAGAGCTGGAGGTGTTGGGTCAGAATAAGATCAAAACTCAGTATCCAAAGGTCAGTTTCACTCTGTGACCTGAAGGCGGAGCTTAAAGGAGTCCACCAGAGCCAGATAAGAGTAAATACCGGCTGCACTCCTCCTGCTCCAGAAGATGCAGTCTCTGCCCTTCCAGTGCTCTCAACACAACCCCAGAGAGTGAGCCAGCCCCTCCTCTACCTTATAAGGGGTCACATCTGAGCCCGAAGCCACGCCCAAAGGGTGTGGCCACCACCACAAGTTCACTGGCAAGGCAGGATGCCACTACAGTGACCCTCAGAATAGACCCTACAGGGCCAGGCTGTGGTGGTGCACTCCTTTAATCCCAGCACTCGGGAGGCAGAGGCAGGCGGATCTCTGTGAGTTCCAGGCCAGGCCAGGACAGCCTCCAAAAAAAAAAGGAATAGCCCCTAGAGAAAAACACTAGGACTTGGGGCCTTGTTTTGTTTTGGCAGTGCTGACGGCTGAGCCCAGGACCTTGGGGACACTAGGCAAGTAAGTGCTCAACCACTGAGCCACATCTCCAGTTGGCTTCCCCTAGCTTTTTTTTTTTTAATTCTTTATGAGTGTCAGTGTTTTGTCTGCATGTATGTCTGCCCACCAGAAGTTACAGACTTTTATAAGCTGCCTGTGGGTGCTGAGAATTGACCCTGGGCCCTCTGGAAGAACAACCAGTGCTCTTATCTACCAAGCCACATCTCTAGACCTCACATAGTTTTTGATTTGACATGATTTTGTTTTGTTTTTTCGAGACAGCGTTTCCCTGTAGCTTTGAAGCCTGTCCTGGAACTAGCTCTTGTAGACCAGGCTGGCCTCAAACTCACAGAGATCCGTCTGCCTCTGCCTCCCGAGTGCTGGGATTAAAGGCGTATGCCACCAACGCCCCGCACGTTGAGTTTTTTCTGCTGCCTGTCATAGCTGCTAAAGCAGGGGGCTGGGTAAGGGTCTGGTCCCTTCTATTTAAACTTTGTTTTACATAGGTGGGTGTTTTGCCTGCAGGTATGTCTATATACCATGTATGTACAGTGCCCATGGAGGCCAGAAGAAGTTATTGGACTCCTTGAGACTGAAATTACTTGTTGCCAGAGACCTGCTTGGGAGGAGGAGTTTTCAGGCCCCAAAGAGGATGTGTAGAGTTGGGGGGGGTGGATGAGAGACAGAATTGATCTGAGGGTGAATCGGGATGGCTGCCAGCAGCCTTTAATTAAGAAAAGAGTAGACCTTTTATGCACTATAGTTGCACATAGGATTAAACAGGAGATGAGGGGCTAGTGAGCTGGGTGTGGCTTGAGATCAGGAGTTAAGAAGCTAGCAAAGACCTTAACAGTAGACACCAATCATATGTTAATGATTTGTTAATATGTTAATAAATTCCTCTTGATAGAGATAAGAAGAAAGATTGCTTTGTCAAGCAGGAACTTTCCTCCAGCCCCCAAGGGAATAGAAAACCTTATCCAAATGCTTGACCTTGTTATACTGCTGTTTCTTTTTTTTTTTTTTTTATGTATACTTATAGTGTTCTATGCTTGGACACCAGAAGAGGGCACCAGATTTCATTACGGATGGTTGTGAGTCACCATGTGGTTGCTGGGAATTGAACTCAGGTCCTCTGGAAGAGCAGGCAGTGCTCTTAACCTCTGAGCCATCTCTCCAGCCCCTATACTGCTGTTTCTTAGTCTTACGCTCCCAAAAGGGAAGGTCCTGATGTCTTTTCCCATTGTGCTGTACCATTGTGTTTTCTCTGTGTTTATTAACTGAACTCTTGCCCTCAGTGGCCTCAGGCTGTGGGCATTTCATCCTTGGGGTCAGGTGTGTCTAGTAAATCTCTAACTTTCCTGTTCTTGGTGTAATTAGGAGAGTCCATTGGAATTCCTGGTTCATGGGGGGGGTTGGATTTTCTTCTGAAAAATTATTTTGTTTTGTTTAGAAAGGGCTACCACTGTACACATTTTTATCGTTTACCAAAGCTTGCACACAATTTCCCAATGGGAAAGGCTTTAATATTGGGAATCATTAAAAAGGAAAGTAAAAAGATGCCAGAGAAGTGTGGTCTGCAATGCAGAAATGCTAGAACTTTGTCAAGCAGCAATCAACAGTCACCATACCGTCCATGCCAACTTGTGAGCTGCCGTGTGGGTGCTGGGAATGGAAGCCAGGTCCTCTGGAAGAGCTGCCAGTGCTCTTAACCTCTGAGCCATCTCTCCAGCCTGTAGGCCTTGGGGTTGTATAGCATGTTCCCACCCCCCATTCTCCCTGTTTCCTGATGGCCAGGCTGGCTTCATGCTCCCGCTGCCATGCCTTCCCTTCACGATGGTCTGCATCCTCTCTGGAACCACAAGCCCCAAATACAGTCCTTCCTCCCCTGCTTTGTGTTCTATCAAAACAGCAGAATGGTAACTAATAGAGACGCGGGCATGCTGGCTAAGGAGAACGGTAGCTGTGACTGTGGATGGATATTTAGATTCTCCTTAACAATGCAGTGTGAACTTAGCTGCTGAAGTAGGTGGATAAAGAGCTGTGTGAATGCAGAACCCAGTCGGATTTATCTTCTATTAGATGTAAACAGCCTACACAGACTTCCCTTTACAAGACAGCTTGGATGCCTATACAATAGGCTCTCAACGAATGTGTGGAATCCACTAAAATTGAGTCCCAAGGAAATCTTGTGTGCTTTATCTGTGATCTAAAAACAAGCAGATCTGAACCCCAGCTCCAAGTGCAGGCTAGCACAGCTCCAAGTGCAGGCTAACACGGCTCCAGCTGCAGGCTAACACAGCTCCAGCTGCAGGCTAGCACGGCTCCAGCTGCAGGCTAACACGGCTCCAGCTGCAGGCTAACACAGCTGCCTCCATCCCCAGCCTTCCGTTTTCCCATCTCCAGCTCTCTGGGTTCTGCTTCCTCCCCTCCAACGCTCAGACCCTGAGACTACCCCAGTTACTCACAACCTTCAGTTCTTACCAATTTCCCTTCATCCCACCTGCTCAGAACTACCAAAATATCCGGGCTTCAGATCCCTGTGAGGTCCTCAGAGGAGGCAGACTTCACTCAAACACCTTCTTGGCAGTTTGAAAGCCTTTAGTGATCAGGCGCCCAGCAGCTGTGGGAAAAGAGACAACAGTAAGGGGAGAGGCCATTTGGAGCAGAAGCTCTCCTTAGCGTCACGGAGTAGCAAGTGACAGACCAAATGGTTGTGACAGTGGCATCTGTTCCAATAAAGAGAATAAGAGCCCCAGGAATTCCAGACCCTTTACCAGTCTACAGCCCATCTTGAATATCACGAGTGTATCCAGAGCCTCCACACAGCCCAAACACTGCTGCCTGAATCCCTGGTGCAAGGATAAACATCAAGACAAGAGCAGTGTACTTCAAGAAGATTTCTAGGGTTGGAGAGGTGGCCCAGCAGTTAAGGGCACTGGCTGCTCTTCCAGAGGACCTGAGTTCAATTCCCGCACCCACATGGTGGCTCACAACCATCTATAGTGGGATCTGGTGCCCTCTTCTAGCGTGCAGGTGTACATGCAGAGCACTCAACTCATAAAATATGAAAAGATAGATAGATAGATAGATAGATAGATAGATAGAAAGAGGATTCCTTTGCAAAACTTCTAAAACCTCTCTGTGGCTCAAAAGAATTGGCTGCAAAAACATGAGGACTCAAGTTCCGCTCTCCAGCAGCCACAAGCAAACTTGACACACTGACAAGCATCTACAACCTTCATGCTGGGCAGGAAGGGACAGGCAGACTCCCTCCCCCCCCCCCAAGAAGCTCTCTGGCAAGTCAGCAAAGCCAACCTGCAAGTTCTGGGTTCCCGGAGACACAGTATCAAAAGCAACAATGAAAGGCACTGCCGGGCAGCAGGGGCTCCCTTCCAGGCCCTGGGCTAGGCGCAAACCACACCAAACACCAGTTTTCACGGGCGGTGGTGGCACACGCCTTTAATCCCAGCACTCGGGAGGCAGAGGCAGACGGATTTCTGTGAGTTCGAGGCCAGGCTGGACCGACAGCCTCCAAAACAATACAGAGAAACCCTGTCTCGTAAAACCAAAAAAAAAAAAAAAAAAAAAAAAAGAGAGATCCTTTATTAAGTGGAAAGAAAAGTTAAATAAAGTGGCAGCTTTCTGACTCAGGCAGAGAAACCAACAAATGACCTTGCAAGTGCCATCCTTAAAAAGAGAGAAGGGGAGGTCTGTGTTAGCGTGGGCTAGGATGAGGTGCCAAGGGAGACAGGATGAGGGAGAAGGGGGCGCGGACAAGGTAAAGGGAAGGGTGTTTGCTCCAGAGGGACAAAGGACTGCTCTGGATAGAGAGGAGACAGACACAGAGCAGTGTGTAGGCAAATGGTTTATAATGTAAAGGAGGAAACCCCAGGTTAGGATGAGGTGTTTAATTTCAATTGGGCATGTTAATTAGGTGAGCCAAAGGGAGCTTCTGATTGCTGGACTTTGGTAGTCAGCCTCAGGAGGAAGAAGGGACCAAATAAGGGACTAGACCTTGGTGGCTAGCTTTAGGAATGTCATCTAGCAAGGCGAAGAAGGGACCAAATAAGGGACTAGACCTTGGTGGCTAGCTTTAGGAATGTCATCTAGCAAGGCAGAGGGAGTCGGGGGAGTCTGGGAGAAGAGCAAGGCCTGCCAGAGTCACGTGCTCTAGTGGGTTAGTGTCCCTTCTATTAGGAGATAAGGGAAGATAACCAGTATCAACCTTGGATGCATGCACACACACACTCACACACACACACACACACACACACTCATGCACACATGTACGCACACATGCACACACATATACATGTGCATGCATGCATTTACACTTAAAAACAAAGAAATATGGAAGCTGCCAGTTTCTAACCAAGTCTTCATTGCTCTGGGCCAGTTGCACCTGGGTTTGACGGGGGTAGCAGCCTGATTTCCTAACATCTGCTTCACAAAGAGCAGTACTGCACCATGGCTCCTTACGATAAAAGGTCTATTTCTCGGTCCTGCTTTGTTTGTTTGCTTTGGGTTCTACTGTTTGTTTTTTAGACTAGGTCTCTTGTTTCCCCCAGCTGGCTGCCAACTCCGTTCATACTCAAGGATAACTTGACTCTGCAGTGCCCCGCCTCTCCTCTTCTTAAGTGCCTGAGTTCGGGGCATGTGCCACCATGCCCTGCCCGGAGAACGCTTTATGTATTGTCTATAGGTTATAGACACTTCAACAGCTTTTCTCTCTCCCTTCCGAAGCCTCCTCTTCACACAGTGAGGGGACAAATAATACTTGCTAAAACCTTGTTGTCCCTCCCTGTCCCTCTCACAACTGGAGACAAGTCTAGTCCTCCCCACACCCCATAATACCCAGATCCAAGGGTGGCTTGGCTCCTTCCTAGTGAACCATGGAACCTAAGCCGGTAAAAGCCGGAAACTTTGCCTCCTGTAACTGAGGGCTCTCTCTCTCTTCAAGGCTCCATCATGGCTGCCATGATATGACACTAATAACTTTACTAATAAAGTTTTCCTGAAGGGTGGCTTGTCTCAGCTCCCTTTCTACTGAACCCAACATCTTTCGTCACTCCCAACACTGTCTGGCCATTGTGCATTCGAATCTAGTCTCTCAGCAGAATGAGTTTGCTTATCCCTGATTATGGTTATGTATACAAATGAGCGAGTCCTTTGGCAGACTACTCAAGGTCTCTGTGACTTAGTTTCTTCATCTTACAGAGTTCCAGAGAGATTAATTCCAACAGAGGGCCATGACACGCAGTGAATGTCATTCGCTGTCAACTCAGAGCTCCCTCAAGGCAACCTCTTCTCGGTGACTTGTCTCACTAGTTCCTGTTTCTGTCACAGACTCTGGGACATAGTAGGTGTTCATAAATAATTTGATGAATGAAAAAACCAGATCTGGAGGGAATCAAACAGAAGTGGAGGGCTAGAGAAATGGCTCAGCGGTTAAGAGCACTGGCTGATCTTCCAGAGGTCCTGGGTTCGATTCTCAGCAAGCATATGGTGGCTCACAACCATCTATAATGGGATCTGATGTCCTCTTCCGGCCTGGAGGCATACACACAAATAAAGCACTCATATACAAAAACCAACAAATCTTTTTTAAAAGGAAAGAAAACACTCTCCTTGATTACTTACAAAAACACAAGAAGACAAACCCAGAAACAAACAGCAACAACAGAAACCTAGGCTTGCACCCACCATTTCCACTCTGAGATTCAGCACCAGCCCTATCTGAAGGCTAAGAGAAGTCTTCTTACTCAGAGCCACCCATCAAAGAGGCTTCGTCGAATTAATTCTGGTGGTTCCTTGATTCCACAGCGTTCCGTTGCCTCCGTGTCTTTTGGGAAGGCTTCCTGCCCCTGCAGTTGGTACTGCGGAAGCCAGTGCCAATATTTACACTCTGACTCAGTGCTTTTCAAGGCTGCAGTAATCCTCCAAGCTAATGGAAAAATAACAGCCAAGCAAGATGTCTCTGACCTGCTTCCTTGACCTTGAGAAAGCCTGTCCTGATGAGAAATGGGACCCTGGGATCTGGGAGACACTCTAAGGCCCCAACCTCCAGGTGCTGACTAGATACAGCACCCTGCCCAAGCCCCGCAATCCCCAAATCCATCTTTCTATAACACTCCCCAGAATGTGACACTCCCCCAACTCCAAAACCAGAAGAGCTCGGGGCCTGTGTCTGTCCCTCTGCTTTGTCTTTCTTCTTCCTTCTGTGCCTCCACCCTGGAACAGCTCACCTCTCTCCAGCCCTCCTTCCTCCAGCTCAGTATTTCAGACCCCGTAACTTCTCCCTACAGCTGTAGTACTGCCCTTCTTCTAGACAAGCTCTCGCTTTATAGCCCATATTGGCCTGAAATGTACTACGTACATAGCCCAGGCTAGCCCAACATATGACAGTCCTCTTGCCTCAAGTTCCCAAACACTGGAATTACAGGGGCGCACTGTTGTGACCAAATTCTGGACCCCAAAATCACCAAGAGACCTGATCCAATGCAAAAGCAAAGAGTCTTTAATTAAGGAGTTAACTGTATTAACGTGGTTCCTCTATCTGTTCGACACAGTGAGTGGAGTGAGAAGGACCTGGAGGGATCCCTGGGCAGGGAATTTATTGGGGTGTGCAAGGGGAGTGTCTGGGGTACACAACAGTCTCAGGATTGGTGCACTTCTGGGCTTGGGCGACTTGTCCTATGTTTATTGGTCAACAGCTGGTTGCTATGGCCTATAGTCCCTCCCAGGGAGGTTGCTGTGCTCTGTATGCTGCTATTATGGTAAAACACATCCAGAGCCCACCAGCTAACTTCTGATTGGTTCCCTGCCACATGGAGCATATCTGGCTTCCTAGTGACTGGGGTAGGTTGGAAACTCAGCACATGTTGCTGAGTCAGAGACCATTGTCTTTGCTGTGTCTCTTCTGCAGCCTGTCATGGCTCCTAAAGCAGGGGGCTGGGTGAGGGTCTGGTCCCTTCACCACCGCCAGGGCCTTCTGGCCTTCTGGTTCAATATGACCCACTGTCACTTTTCAGTTTATAACCCTACAAAGTTAAATTGACTGAAGTCAAACACTTCTAACACAGAATAACAGTCCTCCATTAAAAAAAAGAAAGAAAAGGGCACAGTTTATATGTATAGTTGTTTATTCTTCTTAGTGTATGGTATGGCAAGGGTTGTTTGTGATGTACAGTCTTGTTATGTGGTATAGGTTGACTCTCCATCCTCCTCCCAGCCTCCCAGATGCTAAGATTATAGCATTCACCACCACAGTCAGGCAACACTGTGTAGTTTAACAGCAGCCATCTACCACACCAAGATATAAAACAATTTCGTTGTTGAAAGTGATTAGACCGCTGTCTTAGGGTTTCTGTTGCTGTGAAGAGACACCATGACCTCGGCAACTCTTTTTGTTGTAGTCCTCTCTGTAGCTTTGGAGGCTGTCCTGGAACTCACTCTGTAGACCAGGCTGGCCTCAAACTCACAGAGATCCGCCTGCCTCTGCCTCCCAAGTGCTGGCATTAAAGGTGTGCACCACCACCACCACCCAGCCTCAATGGCAACTCTTATAAAGGAAAACATTTAATTGGGGATGGCTTATAATCCAGAGGTTTAGTTCATTATCGTCATGGTGAGAAGCGTGGAAGCGTACAAGCAGACAGCGCTGGAGAAGGAGCTGAGAAGTCTGTATCTAGATAGGCAGGCAAAGGGAAGTAGTCTGTCTCACTGGGTGTGCTGTGAGTGAAGGAGATCTCAAAGCCCACCCCCACAGGTTTTATTTATCCTCCATTAAAACCACACCTCCTCCACCAAGGCCATGCCTCCTAATAGTGATGCTCGATCGGGGGACTGTTTTCTTTCAAACCACCACAGCTGCATTCTCTTGCTTTATTTGGGTAGAAATTGTGGGTGGACAGAGACAGAACTTAGCACTGGCAGCCCTGAGGCCCGGAGGATCACAAGTGAGGTTTCTGAACCTAGAGGTGTGTGACTCTGCACTTTGGATACCGGAGTCTTCGGTCTCTGTTCCGTCCAGTAGTCTGGTTCGAACCTGAGAAGGAGAGTGTGTATTAAAGAAAGAAACAGGCTGAAGACAGAAGATAGAGTGAATACTGGGATTTACTCCTAAGTTCATTGCCCAAAGTTCTTGTACCCCCCCCAACCTAAAAGGGAGGCAAAAGAATTTCCTTACCACTGACACTCGGTACGAACAGACTCAGGGCATCCAGTGACCACACCTTAGATCAAGTATTCTGTTATGTAGGCAAGACATCCAGTGACCACACGTCAGGCCAAACGTCCTTCGATAGCCACACCTTAAACCTTTAACCTTGAAAGAGCAAGGATAGGTTTGAACTCTCTGACCTTAAATCAGTACAGAACAGAGTCACTTCCATGGGCTATGACAGGTCTCCAGCTTTAACTGGAGGCTCATTGTTCTAAGCCGACATGCCGGAGTTTATTGCTTAGAGTGGTGACCTGGTGACTAGCAATGTAGCTGCCGAGTTCTCGGAACAGTTCTCTCTCCAGCTCTTTGTTTGTTAGGTCTCGAACCCGGTACACACTGCCAACTGGGATGTCCGTTAACAAACCAAAGCAGATGTTGGCTTCCAGGTTCTCCCGATCTGCTACCACCCCCTACCCTAAACTTCTGCAGCCCAGGGGCTGGGCTTCCCTGCCTCCACCTGCTCTGGCCCCTGCATAACTCAGCCATTTTGGCTATGCCAGTCTCTTGGTCAGTCTCTAGACCCAGGCTGCCCCTCTTGGTTGGCAGCTCCTCTCCCTTCTCCCCTCCTCTCTCCTCACCAGAACTTTATTATCCCTGTAGTCTGGCCATCCTTACAGAAGACGCCCTTGGTCATCCTCTGGAATTCTTCAGCTGCCTCACAGTGTTAACTGCTCAGAGATGTGGGTACCAGAGGGCCCATCCTTGACAGCTGTCTGATACCCTTAGCTGCCTCTTGGTGTCACAGCTCTGAGCTTTGGGTGTTTAAGTCCTCAGATCATGGTGACCTTCTTCTGGGACTCTTCATGGTGGCCGCTAGGGTGGAAGCCCTGGGCCTTTTTTTTTTTTTTTGGTTTTTTGAGACAGGGTTTCTCTGTGGCTTTGGAGGCTGTCCTGGAACTCGCTTGGTAGTCCAGGCTGGTCTCGAACTCACAGAGATCCGCCTGCCCGAGTGCTGGGATTAAAGGCATGCGCCACCAACGCCCGGCTCTGGGCCTTCTTTTTAAAAACTGTATTTGCTTGTTTGCTGTGTGTGTGTGTGTGTGTGTGTGTGTGTGTGTGAATGCCATGTACAGGTTCTCTAAGACCAGAAGAAGGCATAAGTTCCAGGCAGCTGTGAACTATCCAAGGTAAGGCTAGAAACCAGACCTGGGTCCTCTAGAAGAGCAGCCATTAGAAGCTGGCTCCCCCATTTCTACCTTCATGGGCCATGAATACATTTTACCCTGCAATATCTCTCTGTGTTTAGTCACTGATTTTGGACACCATAGCACAGCAAGTGCTCTTAACGATCTCTCTTGGGCTTTTGCCTGTTCCCTGAGCTATCAGCTCAGCCCACTCTTTGGCCTGGAACAAGAACCACTGTTCAAAGACAATTCTTTTTTTTTTTTTTTTTTTTTTTTGGTTTTTCGAGACAGGGTTTCCCTGTGGCTTTGGAGGCTGTCCTGGAACTCGCTTGGTAGTCCAGGCTGGTCTCGAACTCACAGAGATCCGCCTGCCTCTGCCTCCCGAGTGCTGGAATTAAAGGCGTGCGCCACCAACGCCCGGCCGACAATTCTTTTCTTTCTTCCTTTCTTGGTGTATGTGTGTGTGTGTGTGTGTGTTTTGTTTGTTTGCTTTTCAAGACTGGGGTTTCTCTTTGTAACACCCCAGCTGTCATGGAAGTCACTTTGTAGACCAGGCTAGCCTCCAACTCAGAGATCTGCCTGCCTCTGCCTCCTGAGTGCTGGGATTAAAGAGGCATGTGCCAGCACCGCCCGGCCTAAAGCTGCAACAGCAGGGATCAGTGCACGTAAGAGACACCTCCCTTGCGTGCAAACAGCCGTCTTACACAGCCAGAATGAATAACCATTTCACCAATCACAGGGCTGCATGGACACAGCTTCTAATCCACCGATGACTAGCGTGAATTGGGCACCAAGCACAAACCTGGAATATGCACTAATGCCAGGCATTTTGCTTAGTCACTGGTTCTCTCCCTCTCTCCCTCTCTCTCTCTAGTTATTCATTAAAAGTAGTTCCAGGGTAAATAGGACTAGCAAGAGTTGGGAGGGGGAAGGGTTGGTACTAGGCAGGTGGCATAGCAATTAACTGTGCTGCTCTTGTAGAGGATGGAGGGGAGTTTGGTTCCTAGAACCCAACCTGGGTGGCTCACAATTGCCTGTAACTCCAGCTCCAGGGATCCAATGCCCTTGTCTTGCCTGAGTGGGGTCTTCCAAAGCTGCCTGGGCAATGTCTCCTGAAGAAGCGGTGAGAGGACTTCAGAGGCAGCCCTGGTCACAGTGTGTCTGGTAGGAAGAGTAGAGCCGGAGCCTGCCAGCTACCTTCTGATTGGTTCCTTGCCACATGGAGATATCTTGCTTCCTAATGACTGGGAGGTCAGGCAAGGTCAGGCAGGCACATATTGCTGAGTCAGAGGCTAGCCTCGAACTCACAGAGATCTGCTTGTCTCTGCCTTCAGAGTGCTAGTATTAAAGGCGTGCGCTACCACCGCCCAGCTAACATGAACATTCTTACTGTATTTAATAGTGCTTACCTCCTAGCCAGATAGAGTTAGGGACAGTTGGGTCCTTCAGTCTCTTCATCATCAGTCAGAAAAAACAATCCCTTGTGCCGTCCTTCTACTCAACCTTGTCCCTGTCAATCACTCATCTATTTTTTTTAACCCTACCATCTTATCCCTACCCATGTCCTATGAATGGGAGAACACAGTGTGTAACCCAGAGTGCAGCTTCTTCCACTCAGCATGAAGCACCTGAGATCCATTCATTCAGTTCTGCCCATCCCAAGTTGATCCCATTCAATGCTGAGAAGCAGCTCTCTAACCAAATGGACCATACATCATTTGTGCGCTAGTTGAGGGACATCTAGGTTGTTTCCAGATTGGGGCAACTGTAAATAAAACTTCGACAAACATAGATTCCATTTCTCTTGGGTAAACACCTGGGAGCGGGATTTTTGGGCTGCGTGATAAATGTGTAAAAATGTGTAACTCCAAATGAAACTGCCAAACTGTCTTCCAAAGAGGCCGTGTATTTTTGCATTACTGCTAGCAATAGAGGAATATTCCAGTTGCTTTTCATTCCTGCCAGAACTTCTTCTTCTTCTTCTTCTTCTTCTTCTTCTTCTTCTTCTTCTTCTTCTTCTTCTTCTTCTTCTTCTTCTTCTTTTTTTTTTTTTTTGCTATTTTGATAAATGTGTGATGGTATGTAGCAAAATCTTGCCTGAGAACCTGTAACAGTGGCCACGCCTTTTGGGTGTGGTTACAGGTGCGGGGCATGAGCCCCTTGGGTCACAGAGAGCACAGGAGAGAAAGTGTCTTCATCCTTCCAGCAGGGACGCTGTCACTCACAGTTACATGTGCAAGTCCATCCCCAATAAAACACCACTTATCATTCATGCTGGTCTGGTGAATCCATAATTTCCATGCCTTCAATGGCATCTTATTGTGGTCTCAATTGTACTTCCCTAATTACTAATTATGTTGCACACATTTGCATGTGTTTATTTCCCAGGTATATATTGCCTTTGGGAAGGTATTTAATACTTTTCTCATATCTTTAGAGTCAAGTTTTTTTCTCCCATCTGAGGTTTGTGAGTTCTTTATATAGTCAGCAATCAGTTATTTACTGGCTATGTTTTGTAAAAATCTCCCAGGTGGCCAGGCGTTGGTGGCGCACGCCTTTAATCCCAGCACTCGGGAGGCAGAGGCAGGTGGATCTCTGTGAGTTCGAAGCCAGCCTGGTCTACAGAGTGAGTTCCAGGACAGCCTCCAAAGCCACAGAGAAACCCTGTCTCGAAAAAAAAAAAATCTCCCAGGTGGTAGCTGGAGAGAGGGCTCAGAGGTTAAGAGCACTGGCTGCTCTTCCAGAGGTCCTGAGTTCAATTCCCAGCAACCACATGGTGGCTCACAGCCCTCTGTAATAAGATCTGGTGCCCTCTTCTGGTGTACAAGCATACATGCAGACAGAACACTGTATACATAATGAATAAATAAAATTTTAAAAAATTCTCCTAGGTTTATGTGACTCATCCTCTCTCCATCCCTCCCTTCTGCATGTGTATGTGTGCTTATCTTAGTTTGGGTTTTTATTGCTGTGAAGAAAGATCATGACCACACAACTCTTACAGTTCAGAGGTTCAGTCCATCATTCAGAGAGTATGGTGACATGGGGCAGGCATGGTCCTGAAGAAATAGCAGAGTGTCCTGTGTCTTGCAGGCAATGGGGAGTTGATTTTGGCTGACCATTGCACGGAGTAAAGCTTGAGAGAAAGAAACCCCCACAGTGGCACACTGCCTCCAATAAGACCACGCCTACACCAACAAGGCCACACCTCCTAACAGTGCCACCCAGTTTTGGGGGCCATTTTCTTTCAAACCACCGCAGTGCAGGAGGTTATGTGAGTGCGTGTGTACATGCTCCAAATGCTTGTGGATGCTGCTGTGGACATCTGGTGTCTCATCAGCTGCTTCCCACCCTAGCAGATCTCTTTGCTGTCTTCTAGCTGGCTCCCTCCGTTTCTAGGCAGTTCTCTCCCCCCCCCCACCTCCTGTCTGCACAGCAGGAGTGCTGAGATGTCTGTGCTGCCACATCTGACTTCCCACCGGCGTTCCAGGGATTGAACTCAGGCCGTCAGGCTTGCACAGTGAGCGTCTTCACTCTCTGAGTCGTCTCCCTAGCTGGCCCTGAGCCAGAGTTTCTTGCTGAATCTAATGGTCACCGTTTGGATTAGTGTGATCAGCCAGCTTGCGCCCGAGATTCCCTGCTCCAGTTACCTACGCCGGCGTTACAGACAGGCTGCCACCCATACTCGGCTTTTGAGTAGTTTCTGGTGACCTGAACTCTAATCCTCATGCTAGTTCATAAAATGCTTCACTGGGCCCTCTACCTGGCTCTCTTTATTTCTTTGTGATTGGTTACTTTTTGAGATAGGGTCTCATGTAGCCAAGGCTGGCCTGCAATTTACTATGTAGGCGAGGCTGGTCTTGAACTCCTCGGTCCTTCTGCCTCTCAGGTGTACACGATATGTAGGGTTTTCTCTTTCATCCCTCCTTCCCTTCTTTCATTTCATTTCTGACTCTTCCTCTCTGTCTCCCTTTTCCAGCCCTGGAATAGAAGCAATGCGTCCAGGGATTTCCATGTAGTAAGCACACACTCCACACCAACTGAGCCATCCCCAGTCCTAGAAGAGACCTTTATTTTGATTCAAGTTAATTCTTTTCTTTTGGGGGTTGTGCTTTGGTATATAAAACTTTAGCTTATCCCAAGTTCCAAGTTCACAAATATTCGCTTGTCTCGGCGGTTCAGAGGTCCTGAGTTCAATTCCTAGCAACCACATGATGCCTCACAGTCATGCATAATGAGATCCGGTGCCCTCTTCTGGCCTGCAGGCGGAACACTACATAATTAAAAAAAAAAGAAAAGAAAAACTTAAGAAAAAAACTTTACCATATTGTTTTTCTTTGCTTTTGCATTTGTTGTTTTCTTGTTTTAGCAATGGAATTGAACTCAGAACCTCGTGCATTCAAGGAGAGAGCACTCAAGCAGTAAACTACACCCTCAACCTTTTTACATCTATCTATTTATTATTTATTAGCTTTTCCATACAGGGTTTCTTTGTGTAGCCCTGGATGTCCTGGAACTTGTTCTGTAAACCAGGCTGGCCTCGAACTCACAGAGATCCACCTGCCTCTGCCTCCCAAGTGCTGGGATTAAAGGCATGTGCCACCACCACCCAGATCTTTTACATTTATTTTTATGATCCATTCTGAGTTATTTTATATGGGGTGTGGCATGGGGATTAAGACACTTTATATATGATATCTGTCTGCGGGTCTGGTGCTGTCCCTTGAAAGTCTATACCCTCTACACTGAATTACCTGTGAGGCTTTGTCAAGCATTAGTTGCCCGTATGTGCTTAGATCTATTTCTAAACTCTATTCCACACCAGCGATCAGTAGATCTTCTGTCTTCTCCTCAGTACCACACTGTCTTGTCTCTTGTGGCTTTACAGAATGGAAACCAGGTCACATGAGCTCTCCGACACTGCTCTTTTTCAAAAATATTTTGTCTGCTTCAGTTCCTTTGACTTTTTTATGTTTATTTTTTATAGGAGAAAGAACACACAGACTTTATTACACCCGGAGGCATACCTCACATATGTTTTATTTGTCCTTTTTATTTATTTATTTTTTGAGTCACTCCATAGCTCAGGATAGCTGGAGTCTCTGTGTAGCCCAGGCTGGCTTCCAACTTGCCAGATCACCCTGTCTTAGCCCCACTGGTAGGATTACAGGTGTGAGCCGCCATGCTTGCTGACCACATGTACATTATAGAATCGGATTGTTTGAGGATTTGCTTTTTGAAACAGACTCTCATGCTGCCCAGGCTGGCCTTGAACTCACAGTGTTATCAAAGATAACCTTGAACCCCCAGTCTTCCCATGAAGGGCAGGGACTGCAGGCTTGTCTCACCACACCTACCTCAGACTCTGCTCTTTCTGAAGGACTGAGTGCTTTCAGCGGCTACATTCAATATCCATACCTTCGCTCACAATATCCCAAAAGAAGCAGACTTAGCCGGTGATGCCTTGTGGTGGTTTGAATGGGTATGTGATGGGGGATGTCCCTCTTTATATATGTTTCTCTCATTGGCTGATGAATAAAACACTGTTTGGTCAGTAGAGGCAGGAAGATAGGCGGGGCTGGGAGACAAGGAGAATGCTGGGGAGAGAGGAGAGAGAAGCCTCTTGAGAGATGCCATGTAGAGACCGGGAAGATAGGGTGCGCCAGATGTTTTCTGGTAAGACAAGGCCATGTAGAAATACATAGATTAGTAGTAATAATTAAGAGAGAGCAAGTCAGTAAGAAGCCCTAGTCATCTGCCAACAGTTTAATAATTAATATAGTGTCTTGTGTGTTTATTTGGGGCAAAGCAACTGTGGGACCAAGTGGGTCAGAAACCTTCATCTTTAGATATGGCTCCTATAGACTCTTGTGTTTGAAAGCTTGACTCATAGGGAGTGGCACTATTAGAGGTGTAGCCTTGTTGGAGGAAGTGTGCCACTAGGGGGCAGACTTTGAGGTCACATATACTCAAGCTGAGCCTAGTGTGACATGCAGTCTCCTTCTGCTGTCTGTGGATCAAGATATAGAACTCTCAGCTCCTCCTCCAGCACCATGTCTGCTTGCACACTGCCATGCTTCTTGCCATAACAGTAATGGATTAAACCTCTGAAACTGTAAGCCAGCCCCAATTAAATCTTGTCCTTTATAAGAACTGTCTCATTGTGGTTGCCCATGCAGTGGTGGTCCAACACCTTTAATCCCAGCACTCAGGAGGCAGACATAGGTGAATCTCTGAGTTTGAGGCCAGCTTGGTCTAGAATGAGTTCCAGAACAGCCCAGGATACAGAGAAATCAGAGAAACCCTGTCTCAGGAAGAAAAAAAGAAAAAAGATTTGCCGTAGTCATGGTGTCTCTTCATAGCAATAGAAACCCTAAGTAAGACATTGCCTGTGGTCCTAACACTCTGGAAGCTGAGGCAGTAGAGTCACATGTTCAAGGCTAGCCAAGGCTACACAGTAAGACTCTGTGAAAAAAAAAGATAGTGCTAGCACAGGGAAATGGAAGTGTTGCTGTCTAGGGGTCTTGATCAAGTCTGTTTTCTCTGCCAGCTAAAGAATTAAAAGGCAGGAAAAATCTCAAGCTCAACAGGCAGCAGAAGACAGAGTCAGCCCATGAAGAAAGGCTTTTAGTAGGGATGAAGAAACATACAGAAAGACACACCAAGACCAAGTCCCTCTGCATAACAGAGAGGAGACTCAGAGCCCAAAGTCCTACTTCTCCTGCGGGGCTAGGGTCTGCAGGGTCTTTGAGAGCTCTTCCTCCCAAATTTAAAGTAGGTCAGTTTGAACAGAGACAAGATGGCTGATAGATCAACTTTGGCATAAGGGTGTCCTTATCACCTCGGCATGTCTTCTCTCCCTATCTACCTGCCTGTCTACCCAAATCTTAGCTCAGGTTATTTGACATACCTAAGCCTCACTCTCTATTCTGTAAGATGGTGGGAATGTAGTGTCTATTTGATAGGATTTTGTGTTTACCCCATTGAACATGATCAATAAGGTCTTGTATGTACTCCATTGAAAATGATCAATAAGATTTTGTATGTACTCCATTGAACATGATCAATAGGGTTTTTTTGTTTTTTGTTTTTTGTTTTTTTGGTTTTTCGAGACAGGGTTTCTCTATGGCTTTGGAGGCTGTCCTGGAACTCGCTTGGTAGTCCAGGCTGGTCTCGAACTCACAGAGATCCGCCTGCCTCTGCCTCCCAAGTGCTGGGATTAAAGGCGTGCGCCACCAACGCCCGGTGACCAATAGGATTTTGTGTACTCCATTGAACAGGATCAATAGGGTCTTGTGTGTACCCCATTGACACACAAGGAACAGAACAGGAGCCATGGGTGTGGCTCAGTGATTAAGCACTTGCCCAGTGGGCAGCAGGCTGGGGTTAGTCCACAGCACCACAAAACCCAGAAATAATACTGGCACATAATAATCCAGTGATAAATGTTAGACGTATTGTCTTTGTCTCCATCTAAATTCTCTCCGAAATCCTATTAGAGCACCTGCTGAACTCCGATGATTTTCCCCTTGAGCCTTCTTAAGGCTTTGAAGCCATGTAATAGCCAACTCGTCTCACCTCCATGGCCTCCTAAGTCAGTGATAGCTATTCTTTGTAGGGTTGCTCCGCTCCATGCTCACACTCCATAAACCATTTGCTTTGTGAACGATGTAATTTGGTGATGAGAGACCAGGCTGAGCTCTGGTGCCGCGTCTTGTGACACCAAAGTTAAAGGCCCAGGAAAACTTATGGCCTCTGAAACAGACAACGTGGCCTGTCTCACCACACCAGGGATTATCCAATCGGAAAGCCCCACGGGCCCAGATCTACCTTGGCCTCTGTAAGGAGGCACTGAGACTGTGGATGCAATATAACCAGTTGCCCCAAGCTTCGGTGTCACGATAGAGCGACTCAAACCGTGAACTAAAGAAACTCTTCCCTAAGTTGTTGTCGTCGGGTACTTTGTCACAGCAACAGGACAGGTGACTAATACAGCGCGCGAGCTCTGAGTACAGGGGAGGCTCCCAGGAGTGAAGACATGTAGGCAAATCTCTCCAGCAGCACAGAGGTTTGGCAAAGGCCGCCGCGTCACTCTGCCTCACGGTAGTCTTCCGTTTCCCGGCTTGACTGAGAAAGAAGCGTCGCTTTCAGCAGAGTGAGCCTGCACTTAGAGGGGAGCAAGTGTGCCCCACAGCAGCGACCCTGAGCCCAGTGGAGCGGGATGAAACACAGACTGGGAGCCCACGGTGCCTTTCCAGCCTCCTGGAGCCGGCTCTCTGTCCTGCTGGGTCTCTGCAGTAGCCCACGTTGCCTCCAGGGGGAGGCAACCATCATTTTCTCTGCGCTCAGAGTATTTTCATCCCTTGTTGAGTTATCTTTAAATCCAGGAATCCTCGTGGGAAATCACTGTAATCTCTTCAGGGCTGTGTTGCAAGCTCCGGAAGGTGATTCAAGCACACGCAGGCAGTAGTTCACTACTGAATTAGAGGAAGAATGAATGAGCTGTTGAAAAACTCATTTGTGCAGCCTGGACTACCAAGCGAGTTCCAGGACAGCCTCCAAAGCCACAGAGAAACCCTGTCTCGAAAAACCAAAAAAAAAAAAAAAAAAAAAAAAAACCAAAAAACAAACAAACAAACAAACAAACAAACAAAACCTCATTTGTGGGCTGGAGGACCCGGGTTCAATTCTCAGCACCCACAGGGCAGCTCACAACTGTCTGTAAATCAAGTTCCAGTAGCTCTGACATTCATGTAGGCAAAATACCAGTGCACATCAGTAAGGGAAGTTTAGCATGAACACGCCCTTCTCTCCAGGGCTCCAGTGGAAGCCTTGCTAACAGGCTCAACCTCCGGCAGTCCCTCCATACTCTGCCCATGTTGCTCGCTATGCTGTCACCATTGTGCCAGCAATAAGCCGAACGCGTGGGGAATAAAAATATTTACCAGAGCCGGGCATTGGTGGCGCACGCCTTTAATCCCAGCACTCGGGAGGCAGAGGCAGGCGGATCTCTGTGAGTTCGAGGCCATCCTGATCTACAAAGCGAGTTCCAGGAAAGCCTCCAAAACAATACAGAGAAACCCTGCCTCGAAAAACCAAAAAAAAAAAAAAATATATATATATATATATACATATATATATATATATATTTACCAGACCAAAATGTTGTAAGGGTTTTAATAAACAGTCTACTGTTAGGCAGACAAACAACACAGCAGGCCAATTCTCAGGGAGAATCACTCTGCTGACAGGGAAGGTATTCTTTTGTAGCCGTTCAGAAAAGCTACTGACTTTGTCGTGGGTCATTTGAGGGGGGTGGTGCTTGACTAGCTAAGAGGAGGGCAGCTCACTGTCTTCTTAGGTAGTCAATGTTAAAACCCGCTTTGTCACTGGACGATGGTGGCCATGCCTTTAATCCCAGCACTCGGGAGGCAGAGGCAGGCCGATCTCCTTGAGTTCCAGGCCAGCCTGGTCCACAAAGCTACACAGAGAAACCCGGTCTTGAAAAAACAAAAAAATAAAACAAACAACCACTTTGTCCTTCCTGAGATTGGTCACTTAGGGCGAAGCACCAGGGACTCGCATTGTTTGTATAAGGCATCTATACAGGTCAGGGTCACCAGGCTGCTTGCTAGAGACCACGGGATTATTGCTGTGAGATATTTTGATCGAGCCAACAAATCAAAGATGGAGATTGGCTTAGCCAGTGTTGTGTTGCTGTGGCGGCGAGACACCGTGACCAAAGCAACTCCTAGAAGAGAAAGCATTTAATTGGCGACTTGCTTAGAGTTTCAGAGGTTTACTCATGATGGTGAGGACCACACAGGCAGGTGCTGCAGCAGTAGCTGAGATCTACATCCTGATCTGCAGGCGGAAAGAGGGAGCCTGGGGCTGGCACAGGCTTTGAAACATCAAAGCCCACCCCCAGTGACACACTTCCTCCTACAGGGCCACACCTCCTGATCCTTCCAATCCTTTCAAATAGCGCCCCTCCCTAGTGACTAAGCATTCAGATATGTGAGTCTGTGGAAGTCATTCCTATTCAAACCACCCCTGTCACCTAAAAAAGTATCTTAGGGGATCCAGAGACAGAAAGATCTATTGGGGCCGGGCGTTGGTGGCGCACGCCTTTAATCCCAGCACTCGGGAGGCAGAGGCAGGCGGATCTCTGTGAGTTCGAGACCAGCCTGGACTACCAAGTGAGTTCCAGGACAGCCTCCAAAAGCCACAGAGAAACCCTGTCTCGAAAAACCAAAAAAAAAAAAAAAAAAAAAAAAAGAAAGAGAAAAGTGACTGATGAGTATTGGTTTTTTGTTTTCTGCTGGGTATTTTGTTTCATTTCATTGGTTTTAGTTTTGGTTTTTCAAGTCAGGATTTCTTTGTGTGACAGTCCTGGCTTTTCTGGAACTTGCTTTGTAGACCAGGATGGCCTCAAACTCATAGAGATCCTCCTGCCTTTGTCTTCTGAGATTAAAGGAGTGTGCCTGCCGGGTGTTGGTGGTGCACGCCTTTAATCCCAGCACTCGGGAGGCAGAGGCAGGCGGATCTCTGTGAGTTCCAGGCCAGCCTGATCTACAAAGTGAGTTCCAGGACAGCCTCCAAAGCTACAGAGAAACCCTGGCTCGAAAAAAACAAAAAAACAAAATAAAACAAAAAAAGGAGTGTGCCTGTCCAAGGAGGTTTTTTGTTCACTGTGGCCATACTAGGAAGGACAGACAGAAAGGTCCAGTGACTCACACATGCATATACACTATACACACACACACACACACACGTACACGCACACACGCACATGCACGCACACACGTGTGTATACACTACACACATGTGTATATACTACACACACATGTATACACTACACACAAACACATGTATACACTACACACACACACATGTATACTCTACATACACACACGTATACACTACACACAAACACACACAGTGAATGTGTATGAGCAGAGATCAGAGGTCAACTTGGAGGAGTTAGTTCTCTCCTTCCACCAGGTGGGTTCCGGGAATCAAATTCAGATCATCTGGTTTGATGGCAGATGCCCTTACCTGGCGAGCATTTTAGGTTTAAACAGAGGATGAATTCTGGCAAGAAGCAAGGGTTATGAAGTATGCTTAATTCAGTGGTCCTGGTCGAGGTGTGGCCCTGCTTCTGTAGGATCCAAGGAAACTCTGAAGGAGAGAAGACCCCAGACTCAAATAGTATGCGAGAACAAAGAGTGTTTAATGTACCACACGCATGTGGGGTCGTCCGCCTGCACAAAATGGCGATGGCCCCGAGAGGGACACACAGGCTCCTTTTAAGCAAAGCTGAGGGGAGTTCCAGAAGCATCAGGCCATCTCAAACTTAACTGGTTAAGCAAAGAGTAGTTGCATTAGTATATTTCTAACTGACCGTAGTGTAAGAAGGGGGCTGCTGGGGGCTGGAGAGATGGCTCAGAGGTTAAGAGCACTGGCTGCTCTTCTAGAGGTCCTGAGTTCAATTCCCAGCAACCACATGGTGGCTCACAACCATCTGTAATGAGATCAGGTGCCCTCTTCTGGCCTGCAGGCATACATGCAGGCAGAGTGTTGTATACATAATAAATAAATAATAAGTAAATAAATAAACAAACAAACAATAAATAAATAAATAAAGGGGCTGCTGGGTTTGTCCTTGAGATTTTGTGAGGCTGACTTAGATCCTCTGTCTTTCTTCTCTCCCTTGACCCTGAATATAAGGGTCCTGTAGATAAATGGCCCTTTGTTGGAAAAGACACCTGCTTTGTCCTTCTCAGAGAGCTGCAGCTTAAATTCAGTTGTAAAAGGTGGGAGAGTTTGAACCTTCACTTCCAAGGTCTGGAAGTAGGGCTGTTATATAAACTCCAGGGACACAGTTAAATCTGAATTCTCTATCATCTCTTCCTTTGCATAATTCTTTCTCTTGTCTCTCTGTCATACATACACCTGCACACAAAATAAAATACATCATTTGTTGGGGTTGCTTGTTTGGTTTTGTTGATGTTTGCTTGCTTTTTTTTTTTTTTTTTTTTTTGGTTTTCAACATAGGGTTTCTCTGTGCATCCCTGGCTGTCCTGGAAATGGCCCTAACTTCCATACCATGTTCTCAGACTGGTCCTTCAAAAGTGGTCAAAAGAAGGCCGTATTTGAGGGGACAAGTCAGTTCTCAGGAACTGGTTACTCCTGCCCCAAGGTGCATTCATAGCTAATTGCCCTCCTCCAGGAGGGGAGGGTTTTGGCCTCCTGAGATCTGCCTTTCCTGGAAGCCAAGGTGATACAGGTCTAGGACCATGAGTTATCTTAGTGCCTTCAGCCTAAGTCCTGGAGACAGAGACACAAACTTCAGGGATGACATCCTGCTTTTAGTCGTTCTGTGGGCTCAGATGGGAAGTCAGCACTTTTCAACGGAAGCATTTTCGAGCGGGCTGTTTGAAAAGCAACACAAAGCAACCCTGAAGACCAAGGTCCAGCTTGTTTTCACTGGTGAGTCAGCCTTAGCAGGCCTTGAGCGCATGCCGGAGGACAGAGCGTGCAGTGGGCAGCTCACCGTGAACTGCCCAGACCGAAGGACACGACCCGAGGCTTCGGCGGAAGAAGTTTGAAACTGAGGGTAGAAACATTGCTTGTAAGCCGGGCGTTGGTGGTGCACGCCTTTAGTCCCGGCAATCAGAGGCTGACAGATCTCTGGGAGTTTAAGGCCAACCTGGTCTACGGACCAAGTTCCAGGACAGCCAGGGCTATACAGAGAAACCCTGTCTCAAAAAACAACAACAAATCAAAACAAACAAACAAACAACCCCAACAAATGAATTTTATTTATTCTGTGTGCATGTGTGTGTATAGCAGAGACAGATGAGAGGAATTCAAATTTAATTGTGTCCCTGAGGTTTGTGACAGCCTCACTTCCATACGGCGACTTTGACCTCACGTGTTTGCCTCCGGGGCCAGCAAGACCTGGGGGAACTGGACACTTCAGCGGGATGGGGTCCCAGGAGCCCAAGATCAAAGCGGAGCTGCAGACCCAGCCGAGTCTCTGACTTCACCGCCTGGCGAGGGCTGACCCCTGGTGGCCGTACAGCGCCTTGCAGCTGCAGCCCCCTTGACCCAACAAGCAGAGCTCTGGGGAACCGTGGGGAAGGAAACCAGGAAGTGAGCCAGGATCAGGGCCACGTGACGATTTTCAACTCAATGGGCTAGACCACAAGAGACAAAGCCACTTCACCAGTCCTAGGTTATGCGGGAGCAGTTAGGACAGTGGCGGGTCGGTGGTCAGGTGCTTTTTTTGTTTGTTTTTGTTTTTACGAGACAGGGTTTCTCTGTATTCTTTTGAAAGCTGTCGGTCCAGCCTGGCCTTGAACTCACAGAGATCCGCCCACTTCTGCCTCCAGAGTACTGGGATTAAAGGCGTGTGCCACCACCGCCCGGCGGGTAGGGTGTTTTTTTATTTGTTTGGTTTGGAACTGTCCATTGTTTTGTTTGCCTGCTTGTTGATGAGACTCGAGTTTCTCTGTGTAGCCATGGAAACCTCCCAACTTGAAACTTAGCTGAGGGTGATCTTGAAGTATTCCTCCTGCCTCTACCTCCCAGTTTTGGGACTACAGGTATGCTCCTCCAGGTATTGCAACATTCTTCACGTGAAAGACCCCTACCCAGGACCCCCTAGGAAAAGAAAAGTAAGGCCAGGCCGTTGCCTAATTAAAAAAACCCAGACCAGGTGCCTCGCCCAGCTGGCAGGATGTCAAACAGGATCTGTGGTCACCAGAGCAGTCATGGGGACCCGGATAATAATTGCTGAAGCGTTCCAGGGTCTTTTATATGGCAATACCAGGACCCCTGCCCCCAGTTGTGTCTATGATCACCATAGTAGTCATGGGACCAGGATAATAATTGTTGAAGCGTGCCGGGGTCTTTCATGAGGTAATAATTGCTGAAGCATGCCGGGGTCTTTCATGAGGAAACTTAGTCCGTGGGAACTACCCCTGCCCCCAAGATGAGCCAATGAAATGCCTGTTGCTATGCTGATACTTATGTAACCATTAAAACTCTATAAATATTGTGCTCCCTGCAAGCCCGGTATGCTCTGCACCCAAGTTGCAGTAGCATCCGCAGGCGCCTGTGTACTCAGTAAATCACCTCTTGCATTTGCAGCCAGTGGTCTGGCCCCGGTTCTTGGGCAGAGGGTTCGGTTCAGTGCCCAGCGCTTTGATGCCAAGGTCTTTCACACGGATGTGCAAACAGACCTGTAGAAGAATGAGGTGATGAAAAGCAGGTGTAAGCCTCTGAGGGTAGACTGAGGGAGGGTTCCAGCTTGCCTGTTTATCTGTTTATTCGGGTCTTCCTCCGTGTCTCCAAAGGATAGCATTCCTCCCTCCTCTCCCCTCTCCCTCCCCTCCACTCCCCCCTCCCCCCCCAGTTTTTCGAGACAGGGTTTCCCAGTGTAGCTTTGGAGCCTGTCCTGGAACTAGCTCTTGTAGACCAGGCTGGCCTTGAACTCACAGAAATCCTCCTGCCTCTGCTGGGATTGAAGGTGTGCGCCACCACCACTGGGCAAACAGCATTTCTCTTTAGGCATGGGGCAGGACACTTGTCACGTGAGGAGCTTCTGGGAGGTGAGGAGGTGTGATGTAGAGAGCTGCGAAATGCCGCACCCTTAAGATGGTGCTGGCTTCCGCCTCTGCTAGCCCGACAGCAAGTGCTCTCTGTGATAAACAACTCCTTATTTGGTCAAGGCTGGATATCAGGCTTGCTTCCTCGTATGTGGACCTATCTGCTGTCGCCACATGGCTTACCGGGGTTGGCCGCCCAAGGGCCTTTTTAAGCTGTGGGCGGGCACTCCCTGGGGTCAGAAGATTTGTTCAAGGTCCTGAATAAACTGCTTGTGAGAAGGATTCCTGAGTCGCGTCTTCCTTGCTGGTCGAGGTGGTCGTTGACAGTGTGACCTTCACAAGTGACCTTCCTGGGGTTTATAACTTGGCTGGGGAAGAATCAGGAGAAAGAGGGAGACACTGGGCAGGAGGAAGTCAGATAGCTGCGAGATTCCTTCTGCTGAAACAAAGCCACAAGCACCAAGTGACAGTTCACCCAGCCACTATCAACACGAGGTCCCACCGGGGTGCTTCGCCTGGTGATGAGATGGACATCTTTGTGTGACCGACATCTATTCACATCAGATGGCCCAACAGTACATTTCTCAGGGCGCTTTCCATCCCCCATGCAGCTGGGAGCAAGCCCAAGACAGCCTTGAATGATAATGTTAGTCTGTTAGTCTTTATTTAAAGATGTGTTTTGATTTGTGTATGTGTGTCTGTGTGTGCCATCTGTGTGCAAATACGTTCAGAGGCCAGAAGAGGAAGGCGTCAGATCCTCCGGGGCTGGAATCACAGGTGGTTGGGAGCTGGGAAATGAGGGTGCTGGGAACCAAACTCGGGTCCTCTTGAAGGCAGCCACTGCTCGTATCTGTTGAGCCCTATCAGTTTACTAAAAAAAAAAACCAAAAGGCCAGGCCGTGATTAAGCATGCCTCTAATCCCAGCAGAAGTAGGTGGTGTTGAAAGGCCAAACCAGAACCATCCTAGAGAAAAAAGGGCCAAAAACAGCACTATGTGAGAACCTGACCCCATGACCCATGCAGGTGGCTCATACCATCCCCGGAAAAGCTGACAGGAAGGGGAGATAACTCCAAAAGGCCCTAACAAACACGAAGATGATAGAACTTCAAATGGCCCCCAACAGGGGAAAAGGGGAGACAAATGGCCCTAACCTTAGGACAGCCAACCTGAAAAGATGAAACAACTTTTATGGACACAAATTGTACAAGAGCCTGGCGGTGGTGATGCACGTCTTTAATCCCAGCACTAGAGAGGCAGAGGCAGGCGGATCTCTGTGAGTTCGAGACCAGCTTGGTCTATAAGAGCTAGTTCCAGGACAGCCTCCAAAGCCCCAGAAAAAAAACCCTGTCTTGAGCCGGGCGTTGGTAGTGCACGCCTTTAATCCCAGCACTCGGGAGGCAGAGGCAGGCAGATCTCTGTGAGTTTGAGGCCAGCCTGGTCTACAGAGCGAGTTCCAGGATAGCCTCCAAAGCCACAGAGAAACCCTGTCTCGAAAAACCAAAAAAAAAAAAAAACACAAAAAAACCCTGTCTTGAAAAACCAAAAAAAAAAAAAGTACAAGAAATCTTGTGATTGAATTAGGGGAGTGGGTTCCTCAATGGTCTCTGGGAGGTATTGTAGACCAGGCATTAACAGTGGTTTTTTTTTTTTTTTTTTTTTTTTTTTTGGCTTTTCGAGACAGGATTTCTCTGTAGCTTTGGAGGCTGTCCTGGAACTCACTTTGTAGATCAGGCTGGCCTGGAACTCACAGAGATCCGCCTGCCTCTGCCTCCCGAGTGCTGGGATTAAAGGCGTGCGCCACCAACGCCCGGCGGCATTAACAGTGTTAATGCTGAGATTTGCAAAAGAAAAACCAGTTTTGAGCCATTTGAAGTGAGCGTTAATTAAATGTAGAATGGGCTGGACTTAAATTGGGACCTCGCCCTGGAATTCCCAATGAGCGACCCTGAGATACGAGTTGTAGGCGCTTTTAAGGACAAACCCAGCCGGGCAGTGGTGGCGCATGCCTTTAATCCCAGCACTCAGGAGGCAGAGGCAGGTGGATCTCTGTGAGTTCGAGGCTGGGCTGGACCGATAGCCTCCAAAACAATACAGAAAAACCCTTTCTCGAAAAACCAAAAAAAAAAAAAAAAAAAAAGGACAAACCCATACAGCCACCATATTTCCCATATGACGTTGTACAACTCCACTCCCATCATTCTAGGAAGCTAGCTCATCTTTGGGCAGGTGGGACTTACAGGCTAACTTTGGGTCTTTAAGTGGATATCTGAGTTCTAGAACAGCTTGATCTACAGAGCAAGACCCAGGACCGCCGAAGCTATACAGAGAAACCCTGCAAATAAGTAAATTACTATTTCATGTGAATGGGTGTTTTGCCTGCATGTGTATCTGTGCACCACGAGTATGCCTGGTGCCTGAGAGGGCCTGAAGGCACAGGAGGCCCTGCATTTACAGATGCATCATGTGGGTTCTGGGAATTGGATCCAGGTGTTCTAGAGGAGCAGCTAGTGTTGGTAACCACTGAGCCATCTCTCCAGCTCTAACTTTACTCTTCTGTCGTGCCTGTCTCTGAGAGTGCTGGAACACAGGCTAGGTTACACGATATGGGACATACTGCCCCACCCCCAAAGCCTGGGACAGAAAAATTCCCTTTGTGTTGTGAAACTATCGTTCCCCCTTCACTATCTGTGAAGGTCAGCCCTTCCAATGAAGATGCCTTTACACCTGAAGCCCTGCTTCCCCGCTTCGGGCTGAGAGGCGGATGAGGATCTGTGCTCACTAGGTTTATGTGAACTTGGCACGAGCTACAGACATCTGGGAGAAAGGAACCTCAAATGAGAAAATGCTTCCATAAGATGGGGCCATAGGCTAGCCTGCAGTGTATTTTCCTAATTAGTGATTCATAGGGGAGGGCCCAGCCCATGGTGGGTGGTGCCAACCCTAGGCACGTGGTCCTGGCTTCTATTAGAAAGCAGGCTGAGCAAGCCATGGGGAACAAGCCTGTAAGCAGCATCCCTCCATGGCCTCTGGGTCGGCTGCTGCCTCCAGCTTTCTGCCCTGGTGGAGTTCCTGTCCTGACCTTTGGTGATGATGAAGAGTGGTGTGCAAGAGTGACTGAAATAAGTCCTTTCCCCTGCAAGTTGGCTTTGGTCAGGATTTTTGTTGTTGTTTGTTCTTCCCAGCTATAGTTATCCTAACTAAGACAGGGTCCCAGGCTGCTAAGTGCTTTGTTGGTGAAGGGATGGTATTGTTATTAGAATGTCTGTCTGCTTCAGATACACAGCAGCAAGAAAATAACATAGGTAGTGGCCGTAGGCTTCACCCTAGACTGGGGCATCCAATCTGGAGTGATCCCCAAACCCCTGGCTTCCTGTCGTCCTCAGGAAATACTTCGCGTGGAATGCATGGAAAGGGAAATCCCTATGGTTGGAAGAAATCACCCATGTCACCTGCTTCACAGTCCACAATCCCATCAGGATCCATTTAGCCAACAAGTCAGAGGCTGCCCCTGCGGAGGGAGGGGGCAATCATGCCTTACATCCTAGCCATAGTGTCCCTAGATGGCTAGAACTCCTAGTGTAACAGTGGAAGGGTGGGTGGGATGATAGCATTAGCTTCCTGGGGTACTGTCTTGTCTACCTCCGTTCATCTGCTAAATTCTGGAACCCTTCCCCTCTGAGCTCAGAAACCTCCACACGCTAAAGTTTGTGATGATGATAAATCTTTGCTCCGTGGGTTATGGTGGGTCTCCCCAGACTTCCCCGTTCCCCAAGATGTAAGTACCAGGCATTTATTAAGGAGCCTGATTGCAAGCCAGGCAGTGGTGGCGCACGCCTTTAATCCCAGCACTCGGGAGGCAGAGGCAGGCGGATCTCTGTGAGTTCAAGGCCGGGCTGGACCAACAGCCTCCAAAACAGTACATAGAAACCCTGTCTCATAAAACCAAAAAAAAAAAAAAAAAAAAAAAACCACAGCCTAGATATTATCCTGTGTTGGTTTGGTTTGGTTTCTTGTTGTTGTTGTTTTGTTTTGTTTTGTTTTTTCGAGAAAGGGTTTCTCTTTGTTTTGGAGGCTGTCCTGGAACTAGCTCTTATAGACCAGGTTGGCCTCAAACTCACAGACATGGTCAAGTATTTATTGAATGACCTCATTTTCTGGTATCAAACACCTGTCAGGAAGAGAGGGTGGTTTGAGGTCGTGGTGTTGAGGGAATATGGTCCATCGAGGTGGGCAAATGTGCCAATTAGCTGTTGTCAACTTGTTGCAAAGTTAGCTGTAACTAGGAAGAGGGAGACCCAATTGAAGAATCGCCCTCATCAGATTAGGCTGTGCGCACGTCTGTAGAGCATTTCCTTGATTACTAATTGGTGGAGGAGGGCCTTGTCTACTCTGGGTGGCGCCACCCCTAGGCAGGTGGTCCTGGATTATGTAAATTAGGTAGCTGAGCAAGCCAGAGGAACCGAGAGTTAGCCGTGTTCCCTTGTGGTCTGCCTTGGCTTCCCTCAATGATGAACAATAACCTGTAAATTGAATAAACCCTTTCTTCCCCTCAAGTCGCTTTTGGTTAGCATTTCTTACCAAACCAAGCTAGAAAAGTACGGCTTGGCAGCAGATGGCGCCTTTGTGTCAGGAGTATGAGGCAGCTACTTGCTCATGTTCCAGTGAATCAAGGAGCAGAGAAAGGGGCCAGAAAGTGAGGCCAGGACGTAGACCTCAATAGACCTCAAGGCCTGCCCCCAGTCACTCCTCTGTGGTGAGGCTCCACCTTCAAGAGGCCCCACAACCTCTCAGAACAGCACCAGCGGCTGGCGACTCAGCCTCACACACCTGTGCCTGGTGCTCTGACCGTGCTTCTCAAGCCCCTCTAAAATGCCTGTTCTCCAGTGGCCTGCCCCCTCCCCCACAGCTTTCCAAGTACCCGGAACACAGGCACTATACCACTGTGCCAGCGGAGGCTAGCCTCTGGCTAAACGGAGTGGTTTACTTTTCAGCAGCAGATACCTCCTAAAGCAAACCCTTGAGTTATTTTTTGCCTAGTATCAACCTGGTGGCAAGAGACAGGAAAGTGTTGTTTATTTCGGTTTCTGATTATTAGCAATTAACCGAGGGCCCTTGGGTAAAACGCTCTGCCTTTCCCAAATGACTATTAAATGGTACTTAGTCTGTGCTGGACAGTTCTGAGCACTTTATGGGGAACCATTTGCTGAACCTCTCAACAACCCTGTGTGACGAGTGCTATTATCTGCCCTTTGGTGGGGAGGGGTGTGCTGGCAACCCAGGCTTCCAGCATGCTCTGCAACTGGGCCACACCCTAACCCCCTAGAGATATGCCTCTTTCAAGCACAGAGAGGTTTAGTCATCTGCACAAGGTCACACAGCCAGCCTATCAGCCAGGGTTATCTAGGGGAACAGAGCCAATAGATTGCGTATATGCTATAATGGGAATTATGAGACTGGTTTACATGATAGGGGCTGGGAAATCCAAAACTGGCTGTGTATACACTGGAGAGGCAGAAAACCACACAGCTTAGCAGTCCTCGTTGGAGCTGAAGGTCTGGAAGGTCCAGCTGCAATGGAAGCCTGGAGACCTAGGAGCCTAAAGTCGGTAGAAGACAGCAGCAGCAGTAGACCCGTCGCTCAGGAAGAAGCAAAGGTCGCAGGCCATCCTGCTCCAGCCTCTTCACATCCAGGCCACCAGCCGGGAGGAGCCACCCACCTAGAGGGGCAGGTCTGTCGGGGTGTCGACTCTGACCATGCCCTCACAGGGCTGACAGGCAAGCACAGTCAGACAGCTGGTGAGGGGTGAACCTGGCCTCCACAGGTCCAAATTTCTGCTCTGCTCTTCGTGGCATCAAGGACCAAACCCCAGGGCCTTGTACACGCTAGACAAATGTCCTACAACTGAACCAGGAACCACATTCTCAGTGTCTCCCCGGGCTGGCGAACATTGCAGTTGTTTCTCGGTCTGCAGCAGTTGACCCAGGCACTCAGAGCTGTAGGGAGGTGTGGGCGGAGCTACCTGGTAGAGCAGGTGCCTAGCATGTGCAAGTCCCCGGGTCAGTCCCCAGCACCATACACACAGAAATTTTTGTTTTGTTTTTTAATGTTGATGAGTCTGTATCTCAGCGGTAGAATACTTGGCTAGCATTCCTGAAGCCTGGGTTTAATCTCCATCTCTGCCAGAAACAAAACAGCCGCAAGCTTTAGGAGAAGGATAATTTTTTTTCTTCTGCCTTCTTCATTCAATTTCTGGGAGCCTACATATTAAACTGGCTCAACCAAGACTGATATAGTTTGGATGAGGGACAGCCCCCTAGACTCATATATTTGAATGTCTGATTACCCAGTTGGTGAAACTGTTTGGGAAGGATTATGGGACGTGGTCTTGTTGGAGAGGACTTGTCACTAGGGGTGGGCTCTGGGATTTAAAAGCCATACCATTTCCAGTTAGCTCTCTTTTTCTCTCTGCCTAGTGCATGTGGATTGATGGAGGTCATGGAAGTATACAGCAGGTGACAACTAGTATTCAACAGGTCTACCAACCAGATGAGTAACTCTCTGATGGGAAGCCCCACTTGGTAAAGACAGTGGGGTTACTGGCTGGAAAAGACTGGCTGTTTCTTTCTGTAGTTTTTCTCATGTGCCTGCTATGGGTATTATTCCCACTGTTTGTGTGTTTATCTTGTGAAAATAATCCATCTACTGGGTACACATATAGCTGTGGGTGGTCAGGAAGATGACTTATGCTTAATATATTTAATTCTGATGAATAGAAATAACACCAGGACGTTCTCATTACTCAGACTGACATAGGAAAGTAATAGCATTCTCAGTCACAAAGACAGCTAATTTTAAACTTCAGAACAAATTCAAAGCAAACTGGTTGCCCCTGGAGACAAATACACAAGAGCAATTTCCCAGGTGCTTATTGCTATTTCAAGGTCCGACACGAAGCAACTTTAGTAGACATAACTTTCTCAGCAGTGGACTTCCTGCTCATACTCTTGACCTCAAGGTTTAAACAACTGTTGGTTGTTTAAGTCCTGAATTTCAATGTTACTTTCTGTCTGGGAACCCTGGCCACTCAGAGATACATGCTTACCTTACTCACTGACCAGTCAGTGCCATCTCCCTAGCCTGAGAGAAACTGTGTGATCAATTTGACTCTGTTTCTTATTGTTTACTCAAGAAGTGCTGTGTGACCCTGAAAATGTGATTCACATTTGTCTAGAGGTTTTTCTGTAAAGGGAGTGGTAGGAGAGAAATGTGTGTGTGTGTGTGTGTGTGTGTGTGTGTGTGTGTGTGTGTGTGTATGTGTAAGGGAGATATAGCTGAAGTATGAGAGATGGAGACAAAAATGTTATGTAGCTGTGTGGAGACAGATTTTCAGAAAGTGATTTTTTGGTTATTTATTTATTTATTTATTTATTTTCGAGACAGAGTTTCTCTGTGTAACAGTCCTCGAGGTCCTGGAACTCACTTTGTAGACCAGGCTGCAGAAAGGGATTTTTTTAAGTTGAAGTAAAAGAGATTACCATTAGGAAAGCGTGTACTTGCTCCTTTTTTCTTAAGTTACCATGAGAAAGCATGTGTTTCCTTGTTTACCAACTCAGACAGAAGAAGTCTAGCCATCAGACTGAGAAGAAATTTTCTTAAGTCCTCGCTCTCTGAAGGCATTCTTTGTGCACTCTGTGTGCAGTCCAGGGAGCTGGACTCCGGGCTGCCCTAGATCAAGGAGGTCAGCTCTCAGGTAACTGCTCCAGGAAACATCCTGCCTGCCTGCTCCCATGCTCCCAGCTAATGGCCAAGGACTCTTAAAACTCTGAAACTGCAAGTCCCAATAAACTCTTCCCTCTTATAAACTGCTTTGATCATGGTGTCTGAACAGCAATAGAAAAGTAACTGAGACAAAGAGAGACTACCAAATTGATCTACTCATGTAGTTATATGTGTGGCTATATTAGTCAGGGTTCTCTAGAGCAATGAGTCTCACACTGTGGGTCAGGACCCCTTTGAGGGTAGAATGACCCTTTCATAGGAGTTGCCTGAGATCATCAGAAAACAGATATTTACATTACAATTCATAATAGCAGCAAAATTATAGTTATGAAGTAGCTACAAAATAGTTTTTAATTTTATGGTGTGTGTGTGTGTGTGGCTCACCACAAAATAAGGAACTGTATTAAGGGCGAAGCATTAGGAAGGTTGAGAACCAAAGTTCTAGAGGAACAGAACTGGAAGAATGAATACATAGATAGATAGATAGATAGATAGATAGATAGATACATACATACATACATACATACATACATACATACACACACACATACATACAACATACACACACACACACATACCATGGGGGTTTATTTGGATGACCTTACAGGCTGTGGTCCAGCTAGTCAAATATTACCAATAGAAGGTCCGAGAATCCAGTAGTTGCTCAGTCCATGAGGCTGGACAGCTCAGCTGGTCTTCAGTACGCACCGGAACCCCAAAGAAGTAGGCCTCAATGCCAGTGAAGGAATGGACAACAGCAGGAGCAGGAAGGTACAGAGTGCCAGCTCCCTGATACATCACCACAGACTAATATCCAAGATATATAAAAAACTCAAGAAACTAGTCACCAAGGAAACAATGACCCAAGTAAAATTGGGGAACAGGTGAGACTTCTCAAAGGAGGAAACTCAAATGGCTGAGGAACACATAAAGGAAGGTCTCACGTCCCTGGCCATCAGAGAAATGCATATCAGAACTGATTTAAGATCCCATCTTACACTCTCTGCCTCCTCTTCTGCAGAATTCCCTGAGTCCTGAGGGGAGGGAGTCCGATGAGTTCAATCCATCTTCAAAGAACTTGCAGCTGAGTCTGCTTGATATAGGAGAGAGAAACAAGGCAAGGGCAGGGGTTTTCCACAATAGCACCCCAGGTTCTCGGGCCTGGCTGTGGTCTGGCTCCTCATTGTCTTGGGCCATTGTCTTAGGATCAGCCGTGTAGAGCTATGTAGGTGCCAAGAAGGTGTCTGTTGCTTAGGCAGCAATTTCTTCGTTTTGTTCAGCAGTTGGACTTCTTTCTGGGATCTAAGGTAAACTGTCGCGTCTGCTGCGCGGCCTGTGTCCGAGAACGTGTGGAGGGTGTCGGGGATTGACAACACAGAGACTTGTTCAACGATGTAAAGAAAACTTTAAGCAGGCCCCAAAAAGGTTCAAGAAAAACTTCCTAAGAAAGGCTCCCTCCAGAGAAGCTTCTGCTCTCTCCTCTCCCCTGGCTGGTTCTGCTCTGACACCAGAGGTGGATGTGTGTGGGTTTTGAAGGTGCGATTAGTCTTTGGACAAGGTCGAGGTCAGGGCGGTTTCCGTGGGAAGGCCTTTTCCAGGAACTTATTGTATCGTTTTTAGTAAACATGTTTTTACTAAACATTGTCTTACAGCTGCCTACTCCCAGGCAGAAGGGGAAGTGGGTCTCTGCTCAAGGTCTGGTGTTCCCACAATTCACCCCTTTTTATTTTCAAATGAGGCACTCTTGGCTTAGGTCAAGTAGGGTCACCCTCCCTTTCCCGTCTTTGGGGCACCTTGAACCCCTGTCTTAGGTGGGAAGGGTCTTCCCAACAGGTTGCCCGTCGTCGGAGACACCCCAACCTTAAATCATCTGTAACCAACCTTCATGGCTATCGGGATTGCCATGGGCTAAGCTAAGCAATACTTGGTTACGGATCTCTTGCCTCTGGAACAAGGCACGTTTGAGCTCGGCATAAAGCCAGAATGCCTACTGCCACTGCCACCATTTCCAGGACCCCCATTGACATAGCGCCTCTCCATCACCGTACCCATCACCAGATCTGGGCCATAACATTCTACCAGCCTTCATCTGTTACAAGGGTAGCATGCACGTGATTTACATTCTGTTACAAGGGTAACCCGCATGTGATTTACATTTACAATTTGATAAAGTTTACAATCGTTTCAAGATCTGCTCAGGAAAGCATTTAGAAAGTGCACTTGCACAGATACATTGGGCACAGTCATTGATGTTACACATGTAGCATTATGAAAAATATGAACAATAGTTGTTGCATTAGGACAAGTTGCATTTCTCCAGAAAAATACACTGGCCTAGTCGTGATTCCAGAAACAGGAACCACTAAGTCTGATATTTCAAGTGACCATGTCCTGTTCAATTACTGAAAAGAGGCTTTTGTCACTCATCATAGTCCATACCAATGTCCAAATATTTTAAATGGGTCCTTTTTCCCCTAAAGGGAAAACTGGCAAAATGAATTCTGTTGTTTCAAGGTGTGTCAAGGGCAGACAGTTAGTCTTTCCAGTTCTCTGTTGGCTCCGGGATGAAAACTCACGGGTCCGGAAGGTTGATGCAGCAGGTCTGTTGAGAAACTGGAAATCTCGAACCGACTGATTTCTTTCTTTCTTGGGCTCTAGATTCGATGACATCAAGGGTCAGGAACACTGATTTAGGAGATCTCACTCAAACTGGCTTAGGTAGGCTCCCATGGTCTCAGGTCCAGTTTTTCTCTGCTCCATGCATCTCACTAAATGGTCTGACAGCTGCCAAAGCTTTATTCTTTTCCTGCAAGAAAACACAAACATGCCCTTGACCCCAAATTAGGGTCTTCTCCACTGTCTAGTGCATGGATGTCTCCATTTGACCTGAGCAATGGTTGCTCAAGTTCCATCATGCCAGAATCTGTCTGAAGCTCACTGGCATTCACATTATAAAATTTTTAAATGAGGAGTGTATTATTTGATGAGTCATGTGGGGACTGGGGGCATTATTTCCCCTTTTTTTATTTTCTAAAAAAAATTTTTTTGAACTGTTGAAGCTGGACCATAACAGTAGAAGGATTTGTCTACCCTCCTTGGTTAACTATCTAGGTAAATTGGGATTACTACTTAGATTATTTGTAGATGCCCATTAAAAAGACATATCCATTAAATATTTCCCAAAAACTTCTGAAAATCACTCAAAGATTGTAAACTATACTGTGTCCAAATAACTTTTGAAAATTATTTGAAGTCTGTGAGCAGTCTTTCCCAATCTAACCTGTAGAGCTCTCACTAGCTGACAAGGCCTCATTTGCATCTTAAATTTTTCTGTTAAAACATTAACAGACTGGCTGGATGTTCCTTTTGTCTATATTTAAAGCAATCTAGGTAGCTTCTTAACTATTTTTGAAGGGATTTAAGTATCCTTTTAATCATATAAGCAGTTCACACTCACGCATTCACAATCACATTTCATACATACCGGTGTGGCCACATCATACATTCAGAACATACATGCATCTTTTAGTCATCCTTTTTCCCTAGGTCATGATCAGTCTGTTGCAATGAAGCTCCCTTATTTGAAATCTATGTAAAAGAACAACTCCAGCCAATCCTTGAACTAAAAGGGTTAAAAAGTCCTGTATGTTTTTTATCATTCCTCCATTTGAGCTACAGTCATGGGGTACAGCTGTACCTACTCCTTGTAACTCTGTAGATGCAAGGTGGAGAGGCCAGGCTTTTGGCCAAAAGTTTTTAGAGATGACTCACAAAATAGAACTTAAATGTAAACAAAAATTTCCATTCCATATACCTTTGTCTTTTTCTTTTTCTTTTACTTAATACCAGTACCTCCTTTATTAACCGTTACCAATTTTCAATTCACCCACTTTTAATCTATCCTCCAACTGAGGGTGATCTCTCAGGTTCCCCTTTCTTTCCTGACCTTGGTGTCAGGCGAAGACCTGGAGATTTAATCCAATCCACCCTCTAACTTAGGGTGATCTCTCAGGTTCCTCTTTCTTTCCTGACCTTGGTGTCAGGCGAAGACCTGGAGATTTAATCCAATCCACCCTCTAACTTAGGGTGATCTCTCAGGTTCCCCTTTCTTTCCTGACTTTGGTGTCAGGCGAAGGCCTGGAGATTTAATCCAATCCACCCCCCATCTGAGGGCAATCTCTCAGGGTCCCCTTACTTTCCTGACCTTTGTCAGGCGAAGGCCTGGAGATTTAATCCGGTACCCCTAGCTTGGTACCCCTTTTTAACACATCCGCATAGCCTTACTGGCCAGCCTTTTAGATCTCTCAGTTCCCCTTTACTTTCCTGACCTCAGTGGATCAGGTGAAAGACTGGAGATTTTTTATTTTATTTCTTCTTTTACCCTTTTTTTCATTTCTTTTTTTTTTCTTTTTTCTTTTTTCTTTTTTCTTTTTTTTTTGAGACTGGGTTTCTCTCTATCCTTTTGGAGGCTGTCCTGGAACTTGCTCTATAGACCAGGATGGCCTCATTCCTTCCTATCTCTGCCTCCTGAGTGTTGGGATTAAAGGCGTATGACACCAACACCTGGCTCTCTGAATATCATAGCAAACATCCTCCCAATCTGGGACATTTAAGCCTTCCCCAGTAATGAACCATGGGCTCCCTAGTTCAATCCATTTTAAAAAGCCTGCCATGGTTGTAGTCCCCTGTTCTTCAAGCAACTTTTTTTTTAAAGATTTATTTATTTATTACATATACAGTGTTCTGCCTACATGCCAGAAGAGGGCACCAGATTGAATTGTAGATGATTGTGAGCCACCATGTGGTTGCTGGGAATTGAACTCAGGACCTCTGGAAGAGCAGTCAGTGCTCTTAACCTCTGAGCCATCTCTCCAGCCCCTCAAGCAACTTTTTTACGTGATACTGTAATTTAAACTTCCAGGGACTATTTCCCATTGTGTCTTTTCCTATTTTCCTCCATCTGTCCCTGGCTGGCAAAAGGGACGACCCCGTCCACTTACCTCGCTTTCACGATCTCGGTAGTACCTCCAATTGTCACGTCTGCTGCACGGCCTGTGTCCGAGAACGTGCTGAGGGTGTCGGGGATTGACAACACAGAGACTTGTTCAACGATGTAAAGAAACCTTTAAGCAGGCCCCAAAAAGGTTCAAGAAAAACTTCCTAAGAAAGGCTCCCACCAGAGAAGCTTCTGCTCTCTCCTCTCCCCTGGCTGGTTCTGCTCTGACACCAGAGGTGGATGTGTGTGGGTTTGAAGGTGCGATTAGTCTTTGGACAAGGTCGAGGTCAGGGCGGTTTCCGTGGGAAGGCCTTTTCCAGGAACTTATTGTATCGTTTTTAGTAAACATGTTTTTACTAAACATTGTCTTACAGCTGCCTACTCCCAGGCAGAAGGGGAAGTGGGTCTCTGCTCAAGGTCTGGTGTTCCCACAGTAAACTATAGGGGAGAAAGGTTCAGGAGAATTCAGGACTCAAATGAAAAAAAAATAAAGAAGGGTCAGAAACACAGTGGAGTTTGTAGGTCAGTGTAGGCAAAGTAAAGAAACTACCGAGATGGCCGGCCACTCAAGGGTGGAAAAGGCAGTTTATTCCAAACTGCCAAGGTATCTACGTGGGGAGTGTGTGTGTGGGGGGGGGGTGTGTGTGTGGGTGTGTGGGTGTGTGTACACATGCATGCTGCTCCACACATGTGGAGGTTGTTAGGTTTCAAACCTGGCTATTTAACAACCTTTAGGGGTCAGTTCTATTCCTCCACCATGGGGGTCCTAGGTATTGAACTCAGGATGTCAGACTTGGCCGCAGGCACCCATCCATACTGAGCCATCTTGCTGGCCCCCATCATTCCATTTTTATGGGAGGTTCCTAAATGTAGGCCCAGCTACAGCTCCTCCTTTTCCTCCCCATTCCTCAGTCTTGAGGGACTTGGTCACTGTCACTGGTTTGGCTGTCTAGTGCTTGGCTTGGTACTGAAGTGAGAAAGACATATTTGCTAAATCCTTGCCTGACCTTGTGTTAAATTTGAAGTTAGCCTGACCCTCATGCATTTATGGTACTTAAAGGAACTTTTGCTCACCTGCATTGTTCTGCTTCCTGATCAAACAAATCCCATTCTTGAAAGGGGTTAAACTCTCCCACTTTTACAACTGAATTTAGGTTTCAGTTCTCTGAGAAGGACACACAGGTGTTTTTCCCATCAAAGAGCCCATCATCACTGTACCCTTACATTCAGGGGCAGGGGAGAAAAAAGAGCGAGTGAGTCTAAGTCAGCCTCACAGTATCTCAAGGATAAACCCAGCAGCCCCCTTCTGAGTAATGTGCACGCTTATACAGATGTGTCAAAAATTATAAGACTAGCCAGGCGTTGGTGGCGCATGCCTTTAATCCCAGCACTCGGGAGGCAGAGGCAGGTGGATCTCTGTGAGTTCGAGGCCAGCCTGGTCTACAAAGTGAGTTCCAGGACAGCTTCCAAGACAATACAGAGAAACCCTGTCTCAAAAATCCAAACCAAAACAAACAAACAAAAAAACCAACAGTTTTTAGCAGTTCTATATTCTTGTTCTGATCTCTTAGGAAAGGGAGGATGGCCTTGTATATATGAAAGCAGTGTTAACTCCATGTTGACAGCCTGTATAGCAAATGCTAATTGTGCAAGGCTTCTGGTTTCTCAGTTTCTCAGGAGAAGAAGCCTCTTCATGTCCTCATGCTGCTCTTTGTCTTTCTGTCTGGCCTTGGTGCAGCAATGCATGTTAGTTTTTTTTTTAGATTTATTTATTTATTATGTATATATACAGCATCTGTTTGTATGCCTGCATGCCAGAAGATGGCGCCAGATCTCATTACAGATGGTTGTGAGCCACCATGTGGTTGCTGGGAACTGAACTCAGGTCCTCTGGAAGAGCAGCCAGTACTCTTTGTTTTTTTTTTGGGGGGGGGGTTTCGAGACAGGGTTTTTCTGTATTGTTTTGGAGGCTGTCCTGGAACTCGCTTGGTAGTCCAGGCTGGTCTCGAACTCACAGAGATCCGCCTGCCTCTGCCTCCCGAGTGCTGGGATTAAAGGCGTGCGCCACCAACGCCAGGCTCTGGTTCTGTACTGCCTGTTCCAGGAACAGCAATCATGTCTTTGTTTCAAAAAGTTGTTTAGAGCCGGCTTGCTGTTGGGCCTAAGTTGCAAAGATCCCCAGAGACCACCAGGAAGACAGATCCACCAAACTGCAAAAGCAAGGTTTTAATTGTTCATTCAACCATGACAGGGACCTAGCAAACTGATGCAGCAGCCTCCAGAGGGAATGAAGTTCCCTGTCTACTGCTAGGTTTTTTTTTTTTTTTTTTTTGGTTTTTCGAGACAGGGTTTCTCTGTGGCTTTGGAGGCTGTCCTGGAACTCCCTTGGTAGTCCAGGCTGGTCTCGAACTCACAGAGATCCGCCTGCCTCTGCCTCCCGAGTGCTGGGATTAAAGGCGTGCGCCACCAACGCCCGGCTACTGCTAGGTTTTAAAGACAAAAGTTACAGGATTACATCAGTAGGTACGGGTTGGTTTCTGATTGGTTGACATTTGGGAACAATTAGGAGAATTTCTCAAAGTCATATTTTGGAATGAAATACCTGTGCACCAATTATTTTCATTGGTCAGTGCTGAGGGGGATCATTCTGTAGTTTCTATGGCATTGTCTTGTTACTTGCAGGTGGCCTGTTGTTCATAGATACCAACAGTTTTCAGAACTGTATCCTGGAGACTATAGGGGAGGTTTTGGTCTCCCCTGGAGTTTCTTTTGTGGCCAAACAGTTCCCAGAAACCAAGTATCTAGGAGGCTAGGGGTGTCTGGAGTTTCTTTGTGTTCAGTTTTGGCCCTAGGCTCCGGGAGGCCAGAGGACCTGGAGATTCCTTGTGTCAGAGGCCTATGTGTCTTTTCTGTAGTCTGTCATGGCTACTAAAGCAGGGGGCTGAGTGAGGGTCTGGTCCCTTTATTAGAAGTGAAGCCCTTGAGTTTGGTTTGCCCCTTTCATCGCTGCCCTATCTTTATTTCGAGTGGTGATATGAGCACCTATGGCTGCCTTGTTACCCCATCTTGCAACCATGCATGCGTTTCTGGAGGGACTATGTGTTCTGCTGTTTTTAACAAAAGACTCAAGCGCTCCATAAAAACTGGGGAGGCAGACGCTGGGGTCAAAGCCTGCTAGCTCAGAGAGGCACAGAAAGCACACAGTTTAACTTCCTCCTATGGAGGAATCCTCCTCCCTCACCATCTCAAAAAAACCTCTCCAACTCCAAAGTCCCTCCCTTCCGCTTCCCCTGTGTTTGTCGTGTTTGTCTATCCTGCTTCCCCACAATGGCCTCTTACTCTCTATGGCTTATTCCTCTCAGCTGGTTGCTTGACCTATGGTTGGCTTTATTCAATTCTGTTTACAATATTCAAGCAGAGAACTCTTGGATTAAAGCCACACCACAACTAGAAACATGTTTTTCTAGTAAATAATGCCATCTCAGGAAAAAGTGTGATCAAATATCTTGCAACGCTTGCTCCTGCAACCCCGCCTATTTTGCTTAACCCAAGTTCTCAATGTAGGGCTCCCGCCGCCCCCACCCCTGAGCTATAAAAGCCTTGTGTCTCACATCCAAGGCTGACCTCTTTTTTTTTGTTGTTGTTTTGTGTTTTTTTTGTTTTTGTTTTCTTTTGGAGTCAGGGTTTCTCTGTGTAGCTCTGGCTGTCCTGGAACTCACTCTGTAGTCTACATCTGCCTCCCAAATGCTGGGATTAAAGGCGTGTGCTGCCACACCTACTCCAGGCTGACCTCTAACCCTCACCTCAGGTTTAATTAACTTGGCCATGATGATTTGCGTTGGTGGTCTTTTCTCCTGCTATCTTTGGGATTAACAGGGTGTGTTAGGCTTTGGCTAATGCTTATTTGAGAGGGAAGTGAGGCCGATTACTAGGGAACAGGGAGTTTATTAGAAGAGTTACTGTACGGAATGAGGGACAGCGGGCTGGCAGGGGCTTTGAGGAGAGTTCAGGCCACAGGACTAGAGGCAGACAACATGGTGGGGGTCTCCGAAGAGAGCCAAAGCCTCTTTGTCAGAGAGAGCATCTTTTTTCCCCTGTAAAGATTTATTTATTATGTATACAGAATATACAGTGTTCTGCCTGCATGTCTGCCTGCATGACAGAGGAGGGCGCCAGACCCCTTATAGATGGTTGTGAACTACCATGTGGTTGCTGGGAACTGAACTCAGGTCCTCTGGAAGAACAGCCAGTGCTCTTAACCTCTGAGCCATCTCTCCAGCCCCAGAGGGAGCCTCTTATAGCTAGCTCTCTGGGCATGAGAGTCTTGATAGCGAGAGCTGGAAGGGAGGCAGGGAAGGGAGTAAACACAGTACAGTGATACCCTGGATGTAAACTCACTTCCCAGGTAAGGTGTCAGGGCCCTGGGAAGTCAGTTAGCTAGGGACTCACAATGTCTCTGTAGAATAAAGTGTCTGTGAAGGGGGGGAGCGCTGTTGTGAAGCTATTGAGATCAGGCCAACCCAAGGTTTTCCATGAGGCTATAATGTTTGAAGAAGGAATAGTTTTCCTATGACCTGGAGTCAGGGCATTGGGAGATTTGATTCTGGTTATGCTATTAGTATGATGTGCACCTGAGAAACCCTGTGTCCTTTTTTTGTGAATAATTGCTTGATTAGCTTCCTGTTGACCTCCCCCCATTGTGTGATGGTTTTCTGCTGTCCAGTTTTTCCCTCAAAAATAAGATATACGATGCTGTGCATTATAGACGTGCTGGCACAAGTCTTCAGCTGATGCAGACCTGATCCCAACATTCCTGTCTTCTTTATTTCTGATCTCCTGGATCAGGAAGAGGATCCTCAGGAATCTGTCACTGAAAATCGATCTGCTAGCACTGTGACAGGGTGACAAGGTGCAGAAGTTCTTCTGTCTGGTGTCCTCCTTGAGGCCTTTTCAGAAGATTTAACTAGAGTTTGATCTCCCTTGGAAAACTACCCAACTCTATTCTAGGAACCCACAGTCAAGATGTCCCAGCTAATTTAACCTATCTTTTGTTAAACTGCCTGCATGTGCAAACCCCTCCTCCAGATAACTGCTTATCTTAGCTTCTGCTTGTTTACACACACACACACACACACACACACACACACACACACACACACACACACACACACACACACGCCTACCTGCCTGGTAAGATGCCAGAGTGTGATTTACGCCTTCAAAAACCTTGTGCTCTGCTGGGCAGTGGTGACACACACCTTTGATCCCTGTACTTGGGAGGCAGAGGCAGGCAGATCTCTCAGTTCAAGTCCTGCCTGGTCTACAGAGCAAGTTCCAGGATAGCCCAGCTCAGAGCAAATCTTTTTTTTTATTGTTTTTTTTTTTTTTTTTTTTTTTTGGTTTTTTGAGACAGGGTTTCTCTGTGGCTTTGGAGGCTGTCCTGGAACTCGCTTGATAGTCCAGGCTGGTCTCAAACTCACAGACATCCACCTGCCTCTGCCTCCCGAGTGCTGGGATTAAAGGCGTGCGCCACCAACGCCCGGCTGTTGTTTTGTTTTTTGAAATGGGGTTTCTCTGTTTAACAGACCTGGCTGTCCTGGAACTCACTTGTAGACCAGGCTGGCCTCGAACTCACAGAGATCCGCTTGCCTCTGCCTCCCGAGTGCTGGGATTAAAGGCTTGAGCTACAGAGTGAGTTCCAGGACAGCCTCCAATACAGAGAAACCCCGTCTCGAAAAACCAAAAAAAAAAAAAAAAAAAAAGTGTGCTCCACCAACATCCGGCTCAGAGCAAATCTTATTATTACCCTGAGGGACCAAAAATTAAAATTAATAAGAGTTTAAAAACTTGGACCCAAATTTATACAGAGAAAGGGAACTTCTAATGGAAAAGGAAAATTTAACTCCTTAAATCAGGAGTGCCATGGCTGGCACCTGAGCCCCTGCCCTCAGAGAAGGGGAGGTGACTGTCCACTACTCCTGTTAACATTCCTTTGCTAATTGCTGGTCACAAAGGTCCCCTGCCAGTTGTAAAGATTCTCTGGCCCAAGGGATAACTGACAGACACTGTGACCCTGTAACCCTGCAAGCCCATGCCCTGTCTTATCTTACTCAAATGTATCTTGCTTAAAATATATAGTAACTGCTTTACTCTGTACTTTTTATGACCTTAAGTAACCATGGAAACTGAAATTTTTGGCCTTCAACTTTATGGTCTGCCCCTTTAAAAGCTTCTCTTTTTGGCTGGTTGGAATCTGATTTCCGCCACCATGGAAAGAGACCCAGCTGGCCATCTGAACAATAAATGAAACCTTTTGCTTTTGCATCAGACTAACTCCTTGGATTAGTCTCTGGGATTCCTTAAGCCTGGCACAACAACCCTTTGACAAAGTGAAGTTGTTGATAGTTGGGACTGAGTCCATGTTTATTTAGAGCTGGAATGAGAAGAGATCAAAGAACCTCCCAATTTCTTTTTCCTTTTTCCTTTCCTTTTTTTTTTGGGGGGGGGCTTGGTTTCTCCAGACAGGGTCTCTATGTAACAGAGTTCTGACTCCTGGAACTCACTTTATAGATCAGGCTGGCTTTAAAATCACAGAGATCCACCTGCCTCTGCCTCCTAAGTGCTGGGATTATACATGGCTCCAATCTCTTTCCTGAATTTGAATAGGAACTCTAGTTTCCTAAAACTCTTGTAACCAATCTGGCAGGAAGCCATGCTGAGAAGAGACACTTAAATTCCCTCCCTTTGTCTATCAGGCATCTGAAACAAAGGATGCTAAGGAATTGGAATTTCTAGGGGGGGAGTGGGGAGGCTAAACCTGTTATTAGTCAGAGGAGAACGTTTCCTGGAAAGAGATTTCACATTTCTGAATTTCGTTCAATCACCTTGCAGGACAGATTGGAGCAGAGACCATGTTGGGCCAGACTACCCCTTGCCATTTTAGTGGTTCTGTTGTTGTTCAGACCTAAACCTCATGTCAGTACCTCAAAGATGAATTTGGCGGGGCCTCTGGACTTCTTCCTCCTGATGTGGCTCCATTCAATAAATCTCCTTTCTGTTTTTTTTTTCGGTTGTTATTGTTATTGTCTCTTTTATTAATTATTAAGGATGGATGTTAAGGTTGCTAGGGCCAGATTTCGATTCTAGACACTACCTTAACATTCATTTTCAGTTTCTAAAATCCAAAGCATTCTGCACGCCTATGCCTGCACAGCTGATACAAGCCTGTGGACCTCAGCGGTCAACTTCAGAGACTATGAGGCATAAAGTAGTTGAAGCAATGATGGGTCAAAGGATGTTTTGCGGATTGCTGGTTTGAACTCGGCATTCACAAGCGCCACTCTGCACACCGCTCTGCGAATGCACCGTACCGGGGGAACAGTAACCGTCCAACCGCAGCCCCGACCGCAGCGCCAGGTGTTTCCGGGGTAGGCTTTATGCGGCCTCCCGCAGGGAGACCCGTCGTTCCGGCTTGGGCCCAGGAGACCGCGCTCGCCACTTCCGTCCTTGGCGGGTGGACTTCCCAAGGAGTCCACCGCAAGCCCAACAACTTTCCTGCCCAGAGTCGCAAGGCCCGCCAGCCCGGGCTTGAGGGCGGGGCAGCGGGGCGGCTAGGCCCCGCCCACCGACGCCGGGGCACGTCCGAGGCGGGGCCCCGCCCACCGCGCAGGCCGAGGCCGCGCGCGGATTGGCTGCCGGGCTCCGGGCGCTCGGGCCGGACGCGCCTCCCCCCGACTTTCCCGCCAGCAGCTGCCGCGCGGCGGAGGCGGTACCTGCAGGCGCTCGCCGCGGCGGAACGCTCTGGCACGCCGTCCCTGCTTCACCATGTCGCGACAAAGCACCCTGTACAGCTTCTTCTCCAAGTCCCCGGCGCTCAGGGACACCAAGAAGGCCGCGGCCGGAGCCTCCCGCGAAGGCGCCGCCGTCCCCGGGGCCTCCGCTTCCCGCGGCGGGGATGCGGCCTGGAGCGAGGCTAGATCCGAGTCCCGGCCCGCGGCGGTGTCCGCCTCGTCGCCCGAGGCGAAGAGCCTCAACGGGAGGCTGCGGAGCTCGGCCGCGCCGGCCGCTCCGGACAGGTACCCGGCTGGGCGGAGTGGGGGTGCTGAGGCGGCGCGCGGGGCGTCCGGAAGGAGGGGGAGGCTGTGAGTGGCCGGGCCGGAGGAGCGGGGCTGGTGCCTGGGGCTTGCGGGGGGACGCTGGAGGCGCGTGCCCACTTTGGGGTGGGGTGGGGTGGGTCAGGAGACTCTGCGGCCGAGACCCCCCATCGACCGGGGTGGGGGAGCCCCGCGAGCGGGGTGGGGGGGCTGTTGTCCGGTGCGGGCTGGGGGGGGCGGGGCGGGGCGGAGCCACAACATCCTAGGGTGCTTACGGGGAAAGACGGCAGGAAACTTGGGCGGCAGGTGGGAAGTTTGTTATCAGGTGGGAAAAGGTGTTCCGGTTTGGGACGACGCAGTTTTGTAAAGTACGATTGCACACGAGGGGGTTTTTCGAAGTCTTGGGGTGTAGCGCCCTGGCCAAGAAAATTGGCTGGGGAAGCATATCTGGGGTTGTCCTAGTGCTTTGTGAATTTGCCTGTCTTTTGTAGAGACAATTAGGAGACTCTTTTGTTTTTGGAAAGCTGGCCTTTATTTTAAACACATTGGTTGGTGGCTGTTGAAGCCAGTGATGACATGGAGACTTAAAAAGAAAAAAAGAAATCAGAGCACATCGCTAGCCAGTGGTTCTTCGCAGCGATTTCTGATGCCTGTTCGAGTGTCCTATAGAAGTTGTTGGATTTTTCAAAGTTTAGCTGTAATTGTAGAGTCAGTCTCTGGGTGTGTGTGGGGGGAGGTGTTTTTTTGGTGCTGGGCCCGAAGCGCAGAATCTTGCATGCTGTACCACTAAACTTGCATGCCCAGCCCGTAATTGTGTATTTAAATTATCGGGAAAAGCCACTGGAATAGTCTAGGGTTGGAGCTTCTAACTTGGAGCGCTTGCTGTAGTGTGTTCCAGGTCCCGGCTAGGTGTGATCTCAAAGCCAGCTAAAGAAGTAGTAACCTCTGCCAGCATAAAAGCTAGCATCTGGCGAGGAATTATTATTTACTTGGTTGTGAGTTGATTTTTGTGGTATCCAAAATAAAGGTTGCATTTTTTTTTTTCGATACAGGGTTTCTCTGTGGCTTTGGAAGCTGTCCTGGAACTTACTTTGTAGACCAGGCTGGCCTCGAACTCACAGAGATCCGCCTGCCTCTGCCTCCCAAGTGCTGGGATCAAAGGCGTGCGCAACCAACGCCCGGCTTTCATTTACTTTTTACTGTAAGGTACTTTATGTATTTTATTTTAATGTATCCAGAGTAAAAACTGATCCCAAAGTAGAATGAGAGAGAGAGAGAGAGAGAGAGAGAGAGAGAGAGAGAGAGAGAGAGAGAGAGTGTGTGTGTGTGTGTGTGTGTGTGTGTGTGTGTGTTTTGGAGAGGGGGAAGCTGGGCTCAAGCTAGGATTTTTGTTTTCCTTTTTTTTCGGTTTTTCGAGACAGAGTTTCTTTGTGGCTTTGGAGGCTGTCCTGGAACTCGCTCTTGTAGACCAGGCTGGTCTCGAACTCACAGAGATTCACTCGCCTCTGCTTCCCGAGTGCTGGGATTACAGGCTTGCCCACTACCACCCTGCCAAGCTCTGTAAACTAAAAGGACAAGTTGGAGCTAGCCAGATCCGAGTGGGTTCTGGTTCTGCAAGCTGATCTGGAAGAGAATCTGTAAACCGGAAAAATGAAAGGGGTCAGACAGAAGACGCCTTTCAGTGGAATGTAAACTGGTCCAAGCTTGGGGCAGATAGGTCCAGAGACATTTGGACATGGGATGGAAGCTGAAGATAACTGAGCATCAAGTTTGCTGTTAGGATTTCCTTTTGTGCTGAAGTGTCGGTGATTTGCTTGTTTACTGGTTCTTTGCCGGTTATGTGTGATGCATGGGCTCTTCCATTCTGTGTTTTTCTTTCATTCGGCTCTGGCTGCCTTTTTTTGTTTAGAGACAGTCTCACTGTGTAGTCTTGGCTGTCCTGGAACTATCTTATGTAGACCAATAGACCAGGCTGATTTGAACTCAGATTGGCTTGCCTCTGCATTCTGAGTGCTACGATTAAAGATAGGGTGTTAACTCCAGCTTTGTCTTATCTTCTCATCTCCTTATTTCCCTTTAATTTTTTTATTCTCAGTTTATCTTAATTGAAATATAGCATTTACCCTTCCTTTTCCTCCTCCCAATCCCAATTTTTTGGGGGGGGTTTCTCTGTATTGTTTTGGAGGCTGTCCTGGTACTCACTCTGTAGACCAGGGTGGCCTCGAATTCACAGAGATCCGCCTGCCTCTGCCTCCTGAGTGCTGGGACTAAAGGCGTGCGCCACCAACGCCTGGCTTCCAATTCTTAAGTTATAAATTTTAATTTAACTTAAAAACATTTTTAGCTGGGTGGTGATGGCATGAGCCTTTAATCCCAGTGCTGGGAAGCAGATCTCTGTGATTTCAAGGCCAGCCTGGTCTACGAGTTCTAGGACAGGCTCCAAAGCTACAGAGAAACCCTGTTTGGCAAAAGCAAGCCAAAACAACCATTTTTTAAAAAAAAGATTTATTTATTATGTATGCAGTGTTGTACTTGTATGTCTGCAACATAACGAGAACCAGATCTCATTATAGATGGTTGTGAGCCACCATATGGTTACTGGGAATTGAACTCAGGACCTCTGGAAGAGCAGCCAGTGGTGCTCTTAACCTCTGAGCCATCTCTCCAGCACCAAAACAACCATTCTTTTTTTTTTTTTTGTTTTTCGAGACAGGGTTTCTCTGTGGCTTTGGAGGCTGTCCTGGAACTCGCTTGGTAGTAAAACAACCATTCTTAATGATGTATATTTTTATGTGTGCTGCTATGTTTATATGGATGCAGGCGCCCACTGAGGCCAGAGGCATAATTTGTAGTTACAGGTGGTTGTGAGCTGCCCAGTGTGCATGCTGCAAATAGTACTTAAGTGTTTTTAGCTCACTGGCGCCATCTCTCTGGCTTCCTCTTTTTCAGTTTTTAGGCTTAAAAATACACAGAATATTAAACATACTGTATACTCATAATACATTTACAGACCTAACTTGTGGGTGTTTTTGATGTGTGTCAGCTATCCTTGAACTTGGGGCTGCCCACCTGCATTAGCCTCCTGAGTGCCGGTCTTTTTAGTTTCATTTAGCTCCTCCCCTTACTCCAACACTGTGCTATTAGAGGATCATTTATTTATATGGTATCTCTAAATTAGTTTAAATTTTGGAGATGGGTCTTGCTTTGTAGATCACAGTGGCAATGTTTCCCAAACATGCACCCGCCACTCCTCACCCCCACCCCGTTTGTTTCTGTGGCAGTCAGGCTTCGAACTTCATACATAGCTGCAAGTGACTTTGAACTCCTAATTCTTCTGTTTTTTTTTTTTTTCTTCTTCTCAAGTGCAGGGATTACTGGCCTGTGCCACCATGTCTGGCATCTGTTTATAGAAGCAGATAGTAGCTTGGGTCAATCAATGTATTCTTTTTTCGAAAAGTAGGTTAAAATGTTGATGATGAGGTGGTATCCATGTGGGTACCAGTAGTTGGTGCCCACACGCACTAAATGTTACCTAGGGAAGTGCTTTGCTACCGAGCCACCTTAGCATGTCATTTCTTCAGTTAAAATACGTTGGAAGTGAATTTATGGTAACACCATTTTGCCTTGACTCCATTTTGTGTCTGTCTTGTTGCAGGATATATGATCACACTGAACTCCAAGATTGCATTATTTACTAGAAAAACCTAGAACATAGCATTAATCCAAGAGCTTTCTGTTTGAATATTGTAAACAGGATCAAGTAAAGTCAACCACAGCTCAAGAGACCGAGCCAGCAATCAGTTGGCAGGAATAAACCATAGAGAGTAAGGGAGTCAGGAGGATGGATAGAGAGATGCACAGGAAGAAGATGGGAGGGGCACTTAGTTTGTGGTTTGTTGTTGGACACTGTAAGAAAGGGGGCTTCAGGAAGTCCGTGGGGTGCTCTCTTCCTCTGAGCTTGCAGGCTTTCACCCCAGCATCTGGCTCCCAAGTTTTTATTGGTAAAGTTGAACCATTGAGATTTTGTTAAAAACTGCCTTAATACTTCAGCCTCACCCTGCATAACCACTTCCACCTTGGCAGCACTTTTAGGACTGTCATCCCTGACCATTGTCCAGATGTTTGTGCAAGCTAAAACATAAAATTAAAATAGCTAAGAAGATTCATGAATAAAACATAATTGTAAGCTGTGCAAAGACACCACCCCCACACACACTCACATAATTGATTTTGCCTTTAAAGTGAGCTGCACCAAAGACACGTTTTGGAGGAGTTAGCTTACTCTTGGTCTGGCCATTATTTTTTTATTGTTATTTATTTTTGGTTTTTGGAGACAAGGTTACTGTCTTTGGAGGCTGTCCTGGAATTAGCTCTTGTAGACAAGGCTGGTCTCGAACTCACAGAGATTTACCTGCTTCTGCCTCTGAGTTCTGGGATTAAAGACGTGTGCCACCACCACCTGGCTGGTCTGGCCATTATTAAAGAACTCTTGTGGTCTTAATTGGCTTAATTAGCATGGTTGTTGGTAACTATCTTGAGTGGATCCTTTCACTTTTACATTAATTTATTTACATCTTAAGTAATTTTTAGAAACAGACTGGGCATGGTAACATCCTTTAATTCCTGCAGTTGGGCAGGTGGTTGTCTATGAGGTGAAGAGTTTGTAGAGAGTTCTAGGCTAGCCAGTGCTACATGTTAAGGCTATCATAAAAGTAAATTTTGTGTTTCTAGGTGCTGTGTTTGCATGTGTGTCTGGTACCTGTGGAGGGAGGGTAGATCAGGAGCTGTGATCTGGGTGCTGAGATTTGAACCGAGGTCTTCTGGGAGAACAGTGCTTTTAATCTCTGAGCCTTATCTCCAGCCCACTGATTAATACTTAAGACACTCATATAATACAAGCTGGCTTCAAAACTTGCTGTGTAATGGATGACAAGCTTGAATCTCTGACCCCCCCATTTCTGGATACTAAGGATTACAAGTGTCTCTTTGTGCCTGGCATTTATTTTACTATTAGCATTTATTAACTATTTTGCCTCATTGAATTCCAAATTCAAAGAATAACTTACTTAAAATTTAAGTGGCGCACACCTTTAATCCCAGCACTCGGGAGGCAAAGGCAGGCGGATCTCTGTGAGTTCGTGGCCGGGCTGGACGGACAGCCTCCAAAACAATACAGAGAAACCCTGTCTCGTAAAACAAAACAAAATAAAAAATTAAAAACTTCTGGTACCCAGTACTCTGTCATTTCACTTGGGCGTCATGAGGGGCCAGTGTTTGTTACCAGGGGAGGGGATGAGATCCTTTTTGGATCACTTATTTCACCCTCTCCTTTTGTTTTGATAAAAGACACAACTGAGGAACAACTAAATAGAAGTATATATGTGTGCTTATCTATATGTATGTGTGTGTACCCATGTGCATTTGTGGTGCCTGAGGAGGACCTCAGACCTCTGGAACTGGAGTTACAGACAATTGTGAGCTGCTACGTGTGTTCAGGGAACTGAACCTGGTTCCTATGGAAGAGTAGCCATTTCTCCCACCCCATTATTTCTATTTTTTAAAAAGTTATGTTAGTCTATGGGTGCCGTGGTAGGCTGTAGAAGTCAGAACAACTTGGAGTTGGCTCTTCTACCTGTGGGTCCTAGGGATAGAGTCCAGGCAACCAAGCTTTGGCAACAGGTGTGTTCACCCTGAGTCATCTCAGCCCTGTCCTGACTTTTGGGAGACAGGGTTTCTCTGTGTAGCCCTGGCTGTCCTGGAAACTCAGTCTGTGGACCAGGCTGTCCTGGAACTTAGAGAACCACCTGCCTCTGGCTCCCACACGCTGGGATTAAAGGCATGCGTCACCACACCAGGTTGTCTTGACTCTTTCTGAAAATTAATTATGCTATTTATGTGGGGCTCTGGGTGATGGCTATGACTGTGCTCATGCATGGAGTGTGTGTGGAGTTTGAAACAACTTGTTACCCAGGTATCTGACTTGCTGAGCCATCATGCTGGGTCTCTGTGTAGTCCAGGCTAGCCTTGAACTCAAGATCTGTCTCTGTCTTCAAGATTGCATAATAAGTACATGTGGGGACTGGGGAGGTTGGATGGTAAAGATCTTGCCTTTTGGTTCTTGGCAATGGGGAGTTAGATCCTCAGGGCTAGCAGGCTAGCTAGCAAGTCAGCTAGCCTAGCTCATTTGGCAAGTTCTAGGCCATTGAGAGATTCTGTCTCAGAACCAAAAAGGTGGCGGCTGGTAACGGAGGTGTGACGCCTGAGACTGAACTTTGTGCACGCCACACACAAAGCTTTAGTATTGTTAGAAAAATCTGAGAGCTGCAGGACGCCTCATCAGAGCTGGGTGGTGATGGGCACACCTTTAATCCCAGCACTCAGGAGGAAGAGGAAGGTGGATCTCTTCAGTTTGAGGCCAGCTTGGTCTACAGAGTGAGTTCTAGCCAGGGCTAAACAGAAACCCCATCTTGGAAAAAAAAAGTGGTAAAGTGGCCGCTACCAAGCCTGATGACCTGTGCTTGAACCCTGGAACCTACATGGTGGAAGGAGATTTGTCCTCTGTCTCTATGTGCATGCCATAGCACTTACTTACATACCCTCCACATACACACAAAGAAACAAAAGTACAAAGAAAAAAATCTGATACTGCATATACTAAATGTCTGCTTTAGCTGGGCGTTGGTGGCGCATGCCTTTAATCCTAGCACTCGGGCCGGGCTGGACCGATAGCCTCCAAAACAATACAGAGAAACCCTGTCTCGAAAAAAACCAAAAAAAAAAAAAAAAAAAATCCTAGCACTTGGGAGGCAGAGGCAGGTGGATCTCTGTGAGTTGGAGGCCAGCCTGGTCTACAGAGCGAGTTCCAGGACAGCCTCCAAAGCAATACAGAGAAACCTTGTCTTGAAAAACCAAAAAAAAAAAAAAAAAAAAAAAAAAAAAAGAAGAAAAAGTCTGCTTTATTGTGTCATTCTTGTAAAATGTGCAGTTAGGAGGACCAGCCAGGCTTGTCCCCATTGGCATCTTTCTCCCTACTGGAGTAAAAAACTTGTCTTGGTTGATACACAGTTTGTTAAAGCATGAAAAATGTGTCACACTGGGAAATAGAGCCGTAGCCGTCCATCAGCCGAAATAAGGAGTGCGGCCTAGAGAAAAGTCCCCTTCCTCCTTAGAGAGCTTAGCCAGGTGTGGTGGCACACACCTTTGATAGCAACCCTAGGACACAGAGACAGATAGATCTTTTGTTTGCCATCCAGGTGTACGAGGAGTTCCAGGACGGCCTGGGCTACATAAGGAAACATCGCTGAAAAATAAAATTGAGGGAAAAACGTGTTTAGAGAACTCAACTTTGCAGTGTCTAAATTGGCTCAGTGAAGGGAAGGCCTGATGAGACTGAAGACCAGCCCCTGCTGGGCCGTAGGGTGGTTAGTGCTGAGGGCAGCTAGGCATTTCCCTGAAGCCTGATAGTCAGATGGAGAGGGGACTTACTAGTGCTTGCTTAAAACTCGGTTCGTGCTTGGCGAGGCCAGTAATAGCCTGGAACAGGGCTTTGAGGAAATTTCAGGGTGCTGGGAACACCCCCCTCCACACACACACACACTCTGGCCACCGAGGGCTATGGTGTAGGTGAAGAGCAGCTAGGTGGGCTTGAGATCCTGAAGAAAGACTGGCTGGGACAGGTCAGGTTAGGACACAGTTATCTAACTGTTTGAACTGTGCTGGTACAGCTTCTTAGTGATGAGCGTGTAGTGAGCCTGAGGCGATAGGCATAAACTTGTTCTGGTCACTGGGGCCTGAAGTGAGCTAGGCACTTGTGGTGCACACCTTTAGTCCCAGCACTTGGGAGGTAGAGGCAGGAGGATCTCTGTGAGTTCAAGGCCAGAGTTACATAGAAAAACAATAGAATGAAATTGCGAGCCAGTCTTATAAAGATAACGGGGCTGGAGAGATGGCTCAGAGGTTAAGAGCACTGGCTGTTCTTCCAGAGGCCCTGAGTTCAATTCCCAGCAACCACATGGTGGCTCACGACCATTTATAATGAGATCTGGTGCCCTCTTCTGGTGTGCAGGAATACATTCAGGCAAAAGGCTGTATACATAATAAATAAATAAATCTTTAAAAAAAGATAATGCTCATATTCTCTCACTATTGTATTCTAAAAGTGTGTTTTGCCCCTTTGGGTGGCAGGATGGAACCCTTAGCTGTGTTGTGTGCATGGTAGGCAAGTGTTATACCAGTGACCCATGTTTCCTAAATAACGTGTGCTTGTGTGTACACAGATACATTTTTGAGACAGGTCTTGTAATGTAATCCAGGATGGCCTTAAAATCACGGAGTTTCTCCTGCTTCCGCCTTATTTATGTGCTGGCATTACAGGCCTGGTTGGGAATATTAATGTGTTTTGAAGAAATACTGTTTGACAATTGGGTTGATTTAGTTGATTTCAACTAACTACTCTGGGATGTCTGAAGTATTCTTACTATAGTAGTGTGCTTATTTTAAGATTGTAGGTTCTGAGGACCTTTTAAGTAGGTCTAGAGAACATTGCTATTTAGTGCTTTTGGGCAGAAGTAGCTGTCAGTGGTCTTTCTGTCATGGAGGGGTTCTTGTATGGTACCACAGCCCAAGAGACTAGCTCCCAGAACTGCTCCAGGGTAGCGAAAAGAAACGCCAGCAGAGTAGCAGGACTTAGGAAAATCTCTGTTTGAAGGGAAGGTAACTTTATTATTACTGTCTCTTGAAAAACGACACTCTTGTCCCTTCAGAAAAACTGTAGACAGTGCATAAGTGACTTATTCAGAATCACGTGGCATCTCTTGAGTAAACAGTAAGAAACAGCCATCCTGATACATAAGGGATCACACGGTTTCTCTCAGGCTTAGAATGAATGATACTGACTGGCTGGAAGTGAGTAACCATGGCAACACTTGGGGGGGCAGGCTGCAGGCATGTCCTCTCCACTCATAGCCTGAGACATCATGGAGTGTGACCTTGAAATTCAGGACCTAAGCAGTAAACAGTTGGCTTGTAGCATAAGGTTGTGAGTCTGCAGAAAGTTCAATGCTGAGTTGTGTCTTTTATGTCATCTGCTAGGCTTTTTAAAAAGCAAGTGAGAAACTGGCACTAAAGTTGTTGTTTGTTTATGCCAGCCTTGGTACAGCAGTAGACACTGAGAAACTTGTCTTCAAGCAGTTTGTCTACAGGGCAACTGTCTGTTTGCTCTGAGGTCTGTAATTGTCTTAACATGGAGTAAAGGGAATAAAGGCCTGCCTAAGAAAGTGTATTTTATTCACCCAAATTACACAGTATAAGAAGTCATCATTCCATCAATTCACAGACATAGTTATGCCCCGAAAGTGGAAAACACATCACCAATGGGCCATGAAAAGAACTCCACAGCTGTTCTTTTTAGAGAGAAATTGTGGCAACACATGAGAAGTTATAGACAGAAACAAGCAGTTCCCACAGCCATTAACCTCAAGATCTTTCTCCCCGACAGAGAATTATCATCTGGTGGATCACTGTTGAATATTAGCTGTCATCTGCTTTATATTCGTAATGGCCTCTGGCAATATGATCTGTTAGTTTTTTTTTTTAATCCCTTTCCTCAGACAACTCACAATGGACAGTTTTTGTGAATCATGAACCTTTGGAAAAAAAATCCTATAGGCATGTGTATTCTCATTCTGTCTCTGACTCTCTGTGCACTTGTTGAGGAGACTAGTTTGGTAAGGGGAAGCAGCTTTTGGAATGTTGAGCACATAGGAGTCTAGCTGGAACAACCCTGGCTAACTTGATTGAATTCGATAACGTCACTATCAAGCTGCTAGTCATTCTGTGAATTCATTTCCTGTTGATTCACTTTCTGATGTGTAGTATAGGTATGATACTAAGTCTTCTGTGACTGGCAGGATGCTGTCTGAATTTTGCCATCATTTTAACTTCTGAGAAACAGTTGCTCATATAGTATCAGTTTATTAGTTGTCATAATTGTTAGATAAGCATTGTATTAGTTTGCTTGTTTTATAAAAGTTACTTGAGCCTTCTAACGTGCCAGAAGTTTCTAAACAAGCCTTAATGAGCGCTTCCTTAAAAGTGTTTATTTGTGGGTTATTAACCAAATTCTATATTTCTTTTTAGCAACAGTTCTTGTGACTTCTCACCAGGCGATTTGGTTTGGGCTAAGATGGAAGGTTACCCTTGGTGGCCTTGCCTGGTTTATAATCATCCCTTTGATGGAACATTCATCCGGAAGAAAGGGAAATCGGTCCGTGTTCATGTCCAGTTTTTTGATGACAGTCCAACCAGGGGCTGGGTTAGCAAAAGGCTGTTAAAGCCATATACAGGTAAGAGATACAGGGTGAGTGGGAGAGGGGAGACTGATTCTCCATTATACAGTGAAATTGTGTGTGTTGGGGGGGTTTCCATAGCAAATTGCAGAAATAGCAGTTGTAAAATACAGCATAATAAAGAGAGGGGATGCAGCTGGTCTTAGCTACTTCATTTTGTATGGAACTTTTATTTTTGTCTTTTGAATGACTTACAGCAATTAAAGTCCTGCGAGGAAAATTTCATCTCTTGATGGGAGTTAGTTAATTTCCTAGTTAACTGTGAAACAGACATGAGAAGTGTAAGAAGTTAAATTAGCTCTATTTTGAATGGTAAGAAGGTAGTATAAGCAGGAGAATAGCATGGCCTCAAATTGTAACAAATTGAGTATGTTCGAATTGTTTCACAGCAGAAGCCTTCATAGGCGCAGCCTTATTTGCACAGACACCAACAATGCTGCATATTTAACCTCACATGAGCTAAGGGTATTGTCTCCAGTTATATGCAGTGTACCTACAGTGTTGCAGGATACAGTACACTGTACATTGTCCACATCCTTTATGCCCAGACATCCCACGCTAGCACACTGAACTCTGGTATGGGAAAAAACAGGGTGAGTTTCTCAGAACTCTTAAGAACCACACCTTTGGTTAGTACGCTTGTCCTGCAAAAGGTAGGTTCATTGAAAGCACCATGTCAGAATGGAAAGAGAACCAGGAAGTTGAGTCTACTCTTTTACGTACCTGCTGTATAATCTTGGTGAATGATACTGTTACTACTCATATATAAATGATTTTTAAAAGATTTATTTATTATGTATACGGTGTTCTGCCTGCAAATATTCCTGCAGGACAGAAGAGGGCACCAGGTCTCATTACAGATGGTTGTGAGCCACCATGTGGTTGCTGGGAATTGAACTCAGGACCTCTGGAAGAGCAGTCAGTGCTCTTAACTGCTGAGCCATCTCTCCAGCCCCATAAAGTGACTTCTTTTGGCAGGTAGCAGATGACAAATGAGTTCTGTAGGGTTAATTTTAATATTTTAAAACTGCCTGGGTTCCTGACCTCTTACGTTGTTTCTGTGCGTGTGAAGTGTTGTGTCTTGTCTTTTAGACTCTGTGCTTTGTTTTTGGGCTGAGGGTATATGCTTTGGTGATAGAGCCCTTGTCAAAATGTGCACAAGTATAAGGCCTTATTTTTTCCTTCTAGTGCTGGGGAAAGTGTAGGCCTGGTTGTCCTGGGTATCGTTATGCTGACTAGGCTGGGATTAAGGGAGTGGTGGGGCTTGTTTACTTTTTGGGACTAAATTGTACAGTCTACTTTCAGCTCATTTTGAATTTGCTTTTGGTTTTGTTTTGTTGTTGTTGTTTTTGGTTTTTCGAGACAGGGTCTCTATGGCTTTGGAGGCTGTCCTGGAACTCGCTCTGTAGACCAGGCTGGTCTCGAACTCACAGAGATCCGCCTGCCTCTGCCTCCTGAGTGCTGGGATTAAAGGCGTGCGCCACCAACGCCCGGCTTGAATTTGTTTTTGTAACAAGGTCTTTTTACATAGCCCTGGCTGTTCTGGAACTTACTTTGTAGACCAGTCTGGGCTCAAACAGACATCTCCCTGCCTCTGCTTCTCTATGCTGGGATTAAAGGTGTGTGCCATCACAACCTGTCTGCTTTGAATTGAGTCTTCCTCCTTTAGTTTCTCTGAGCTGGGATTACAATCCCACTACTAGGTTAGGTCCCAGCAAGTCCCTAATTTCTTTAAAAAAAAAAAAGTTGTTTTAATTAGCTAGCCAAGAGCATGGACGGAGAGGCCTCTTTTGTTCAAATCTGTCTTGTAGGTACTGGATCAGGTGTGTATGGGGGTGTGGCGTGGTGTGGAGTGAAGCTACAGCGGGCACTGGGGAAAGTTCAGATCCACCTTCCAGCTGATAACTTTCGAGACAGGGTTTCTCTGTGTGGCTTTGGAGGCTGTCCTGGAACTTGCTCTGTAGCAAGTTTACAGAGATCTGCCTGCCTCTGCCTCCCGAGTGCTGGCATTAAAGGCGTGCGCCACCCAGCTGCTAACTCTTGTTGCAGGTTATAGCTTTTGCTCTTTAGGTAAAGGGTAAGTTGTATCTTCAGTTTGTCTTAGATGGTTCATAAAAGGTGTTAGTACCACCAAAGGGTAGGCTGTCCTGTTTCCATGTGCAGACAGAGGGTGATAGAATGCTTTGGATGTGTTAATTTAGACATTTGGCTTTTTCTTCCAGTCATGGTTCTATTTAGCAGAAGAACAGAGCAAAGCCACTTCTGTTTTCCGTTAACGTTAAATTGGTCATGCTAAGTTTTTGTTGACTAGATGAAAGTGTTTTCACTTATGATATTGATGAAAATCAGGTTCTAGAGATTGAGTCTTGGGTCCATGGTAGGCCGACATTCAGCCACTGCATTACATTCCCATAAAATAAATGTTAAATGAAGAAGAGTTGTATCTTAAAGCAGAGAGGTCTTTGAATGTTAGGTTATGGTGGTATTTGGAGGAAAAACTAAATGGTAGGCTACTTGCTAAAGAAATGCAGGTTGGTTTCCTTTTTTTTTCCCCCTGAGAGTTGTATGTAGCTGAACATGCCTTGAGCTCCAGATGTCTTCTCTCCCAAGGGCTAGCTACAGATTACACTTACTGTTACCTCTTCTGGTTTACTGGGTTAATGGTGCAGGGGATACAACCCAGGGCCTCCCTCATACATGCTAGGCATGAACTTTACCAATTGAGTCACATTCCAACCTGGCTATCCAGTTGTTTATTTAAGTAAGTCTCATCTGTCTTTGGGACAGTTTTACAAAGAGTCCCTAACCATCAATCTTGTTGATGTTGTAATTTGACCAGCTATCCAGCCACTTTGTTCTCATTGTTAAGTTTATTTCTAGGTTCAAAGTCCAAGGAAGCCCAAAAGGGAGGTCATTTCTACAGTTCAAAGTCTGAAATACTCAGAGCAATGCAACGCGCAGATGAAGCCTTAACTAAAGACAAGGTCAAGAGGCTTGAGTTGGCAGTTTGTGATGAGCCTTCAGAGCCGGAGGAGGATGAAGAGACAGAGGTCAGGCCTTCAGTTCTCTTAAGGGGTGATGGGGAGAAATGATGTATCTGTGATGCACACACTTTTAATCCTAGCCCGTGGGAGGCAGAGGCAGGAGGATTTCGTGAGTTCGAGGCTAGCCTGGTCTACAGAGCCAGTTCCAGTACAGACGGGGCTGTTACACAGAGAAACCCTGTCTCAAAACAAAACAAAAACAACGATGTGAATGTCCAGTGTGCTTATATGTATATGCATATACCTGTACCTTCCCTGGATTGGACGTTAGCTTACTTAGATTTCCAACAGTTTCCTCCCCCTTTTTTGACAGTCTTTGTAGCCGAAGCTGGCCTAAGTTACAATCTTTTTGCTTTTTGCCTTTCAAATATTGGGATTACAGACTGTTATACATATTGTCTCCCAGTCCTGGGGATTGAACCCAGGGTCTCATACATGTCAGGCCAGTGCTCCACCACTTAGCCCATCAGCGCCTTCATAGAAAAAAAGCTATTTTTTAATTTGAGACAGAGTGTTGGCAAGTTGCTCAGGCTAGCCTAGAACTACCAGCTCAACCTCACAAGAAGTTGGATTACAGACCTGTGGCATCAGGTTCAGTTTATTTTAAACTTAGTATAAACTGAAATAGCTTTAAGAAAGAACACTTTCTCAAGGGCAAGATTCCACAGTAGTATTGTTTCTGTTTCTTTGAGACAGGCTCTGTGTATCCCAGGCTGGCCTTGAACTCACATGTAGGGGAGGATGACTTTAGTGATTCTCCTGCTTCTGCCTCATTCCTGCTGTAGGACCCAGAAATGTGCATGTTAGTCACCTGAGCTACATCCCTGCCCCACGATGGCCTCTATCCCAGGGATCTTTATGCTCCAGCCTCTGAAGTGCTGGGGTTATGGGTGTGAGCCGTAATGTCTGGGTTTTGTTGTTTTTCCTCCTGGCAGGCGCCTGCAGCCTCTGTGTCTGACACGAGTGAAAAAGACCAGAGTGACAGTGAAGAGGAGCCGCAGCCTAAGACGCAGGGGCCTCGTAGGAGCAGCCGGCAGGTCAAGAAGCGAAGGGTCATATCTGACTCGGAGAGTGACGCTGATGGCTCGGACGTAGAGTTCAAGCCGGACACGAAGCATGAGGGAAGCAGTGAGGAGGAAATGAGCAGTGGGCTTGGAGACAGCGATAGTGAAGGCATGGGCACCTTTGGCAAGGGTGCTCCAAAGCGGAAGAGAACAGTGGCAGGTCACAGTGCCTTCAGAAGGAAAGCTTCAAGGAAGGAAACCCCCCCAGCCACCAAACGAGCAACTCAGATTTCCTCAGAAGCCAAGAGTACCTTGAGCGCCTTTTCTGCTCCTGCAAATTCTGAATCCCAGGCCCACGTCAGTGGAGGAGGCGATGACAGCGGTGGGCCCACTATGTGGTATCATGAAACTTTAGACTGGCTTAAGCCAGAAAAGAGAAGAGATGAGCACAGGAGACGGCCCGATCACCCCGACTTTAATTCTTCCACACTCCATGTGCCTGAAGATTTCCTTAACTCCTGTACCCCAGGGATGAGGAAGTGGTGGGAGATTAAGTCTCGGAACTTTGATCTTGTCATTTTTTATAAGGTGGGGAAGTTTTACGAATTGTACCACATGGACGCTGTTGTTGGAGTCAATGAGCTGGGGCTGGTGTTCATGAAGGGCAACTGGGCCCACTCTGGCTTTCCGGAAATTGCATTTGGCCGATTTTCAGATTCCTTGGTGCAGAAGGGCTATAAAGTAGCACGGGTGGAGCAGACTGAGACCCCAGAAATGATGGAGGCGCGATGCCGGAGGATGGCCCATGTATCCAAGTTCGATCGAGTGGTGAAAAGGGAGATTTGCAGGATCATTACCAAGGGCACACAGACTTACGGGGTGCTGGAAGGCGAGCCCTCTGAGAACTACAGTAGGTACCTTCTTAGCCTTAAAGAGAAGGAGGAAGATGCTTCTGGTCACACTCGTGTATATGGTGTGTGCTTCGTTGACACGTCACTGGGCAAGTTTTTCATGGGTCAGTTTCCAGATGATCGGCATTGTTCCAGATTTAGGACACTCGTGGCACACTATCCTCCTGTACAAATTTTGTTTGAGAAGGGAAACCTCTCAGCAGAAACCAAAACAGTCCTGAAAGGTTCACTGTCCTCTTGTCTTCAGGAAGGCCTGATACCAGGTTCTCAATTTTGGGATGCCACTAAGACTTTGAGAACACTGCTTGAAGGAGGATATTTTCCTGAGAAGTCAGAAGGCAGTGGTGCGGTACTCCCTGAGGTGCTTAAAAGAATGACCTCAGAGTCAGACTCTGTTGGCCTGACACCAGGGGAGAAGAGTGAATTGGCCCTCTCTGCTCTAGGTGGTTGTGTTTTCTACCTCAAAAAATGCCTGATTGACCAGGAGCTTCTGTCAATGGCTAATTTTGAAGAATACGTTCCCCTGGATTCTGACACGGTCATGACAGTAAGACCTGGTGCTCTCTTCACCACAGCCAGTCGGCGAATGGTACTAGATGCAGTGACATTAAACAACTTGGAGATTTTCCTGAATGGGACAAATGGCTCTGCTGAAGGGACCCTGCTAGAGAGGCTCGATACGTGCCATACTCCCTTTGGCAAGCGGCTCCTGAAACAGTGGCTTTGTGCTCCCCTCTGTAGCCCCCGTGCCATCAGTGACCGTTTAGACGCCGTGGAAGACCTGATGGCTTTGCCTGACAAGGTCGCTGAAGTCGCAGACCTCCTAAAGAAGCTCCCAGATCTTGAGAGGCTACTGAGTAAGATCCACAACATTGGATCTCCCCTGAAGAGCCAGAACCACCCGGACAGCAGGGCTATAATGTACGAAGAAACCACATACAGCAAAAAGAAGATCATCGATTTTCTGTCTACTCTAGAAGGATTCAAAGTAGTCTGTAAGATTATAGGGCTTATGGAGGATGTCGCTGACAGTTTTAAGTCTAAAACCCTCAGGCGGGTTGTTACTCTCCAGACAAAAAATCCCGAAGGGCGCTTTCCTGATCTGAGTGCAGAGCTGAACCGATGGGATACGGCTTTTGACCATGAGAAGGCTCGGAAGACTGGACTCATCACTCCCAAGGCAGGCTTTGACGCCGATTATGACCAAGCACTTGCTGACATCAAGGAGAATGAACAGAGCCTCCTGGAGTACTTGGATAAGCAGCGCAGTCGCATTGGCTGCAGGACCATAGTCTACTGGGGAATTGGTAGGAACCGCTACCAGTTGGAGATTCCAGAGAATTTTGTTACCCGTAATTTACCGGAAGAATATGAGTTAAAATCTACTAAAAAGGGCTGTAAACGATACTGGACCAAAACAATTGAGAAGAAATTAGCTAATCTTATAAATGCTGAAGAACGTAGGGACATGTCTTTGAAGGACTGCATGAGGCGGCTGTTCCATAACTTTGCTAAAAATTACAAGGACTGGCAGTCTGCTATAGAGTGCATTGGAGTGTTGGGTAAGGCTTTAAACAACTCTGTTCCTGTCCCCTAGGCTTTGTTCTCCAAACATGGGTGTGTTCTCTAAACATGGGTGTGTTGACATGCTTGTTTGGATCAAACTGTGTTGCAGAAAGCGATTGAATTTTCTGAATCTTGGATTTTTAGCCATTAATAATTGCCTTATGACATTCTTTCCCCCTCCATTCTTGGAATAATTGAGGTAAGAATTTTGGTTTTTTGAGACAGAGTTTCTCTGTAGCTTTGGAACCTGTCCTGGAACTCATCCTGTAGACCAGGCTGGCCTTGCACTCAGAGATCCACTTGCCTCTGCCTACTAAGTGCTGGGATTAAAGGTGTGCACACCACCGCCGGGCTTCAGTTTTCATTTAACAAATGCTTATTGGTACTATGTCTTTTTTTTTTTTTTTTGTCTGGGACAGAATCTTTAGCCCAAGCTTACTTTGAGCTCCTTGGCAATCCTCCTGCCTCAGCTCCCTACCTGCTGAGATTACTGAGAAAGCTGAGAGTAAGGTACTACTCTCTGGCTTTCACAGTTTAATTTGCCATGGATCAAATTAACCTAGAGTCTGTGCATGCTTGGGCAAACATTGCCACTGAACCAACTCTTGAGCTCAAATTACTTTTGTAATTTGAGGGTTTTTGTTTGTTTGTTTATAAAGCAGAGAGAGTAAATTTCGTTTTATTATTTGTGGTTCTTCCTTCTGTATTTCCTCGACTCAGATTTCCATGGAAATAATTTTAGAGGGCAGAGGACTGGGCAAGGTGGGTCTAGGCTTTGTGTGACCTGTATCTCTAGTCCTTGTATGGAATCATGCCCTGATTTGTGTGCTTATAATTTGGTAATGTTAAAATATCAGGACTACTGTATCTGGAACCATTTGGGCATCAGCTTTTTAAAAATATGGCAACCCAAGGTATTATACTGAGATTTTAACACAAAACCCTCATCTGAATACAATCATCAAATGGACTGGAGCAGTAAAACCTTTCTTTCGCAGCACGTAACTCTAAATCGGTCCATCTGTCTGACTCTAGCTGTTCCTCAGCACTAGCCGTAAGGTCCTGTCACCTGAGGCACTTGGTGAATCTGGCTGTACAAGCACCCCACCCCCATGGAGGAGGGGAGAGAGAGCTGAGAACTGCCAGGATGGAAACTTCTCCTGTCATTGAAGACATGGAAAACACCCAGGCTAATGACAACTTGTTTTCAGTAACAGCATTTTGTTGTTCTGAGACAGGCTCTTACTGTGCGGCCTTTGGCTTTCCAAGTGCTGGGATTAAAGGTTCAGTACCATGCCTGGCACTTTGAGCATTTTAGGACAAAATGGAGCATACTGCCTTTACTGAGTAGTATAATGCTTATGTATGTTATGGGGTTAGGCATGTGACAGTTCCCGTGGAGGTGGAGAGGACATCTGAGTGGGAATTAGCTCTCCTTCCACCATGCAGATCCTACAGATTGAACTAAAGTTACTGGGCTTGGTGGCAGGCACCTTCAGCCTGCTGAACATCTCACTGGCCCATTTTTAAAAGCCATTTTGTAGAAACTGGAATAAGCTAAGTCCTGTGTAGTGGGCACGACAGTATACCCAGCAAGAAATTTAACAAAACCTTCTTTTGACAGATGTTTTACTGTGCCTGGCTAACTATAGTCAAGGAGGAGATGGTCCTATGTGTCGCCCAGTAATTCTGTTACCAGGAGAAGACACACACCCCTTCCTAGAGCTTAAAGGTTCACGACATCCCTGTGTTACAAAGACTTTTTTTGGAGATGATTTTATTCCTAATGACATTCTAATAGGCTGTGAGGAAGAAGCAGAAGAAAATGGCAAAGCCTATTGTGTGCTTGTTACTGGACCAAATATGGGGGGCAAATCTACACTCATAAGACAGGTAATATGCTTCATATCCTATTACTTGGAAAGTGATTGTAACGTGAGGGGCAAATGTACTATAGTCCATTTTCCAGAAAGCACAAAGTCATGTATTTGTATCAGTCAGATGCCTCTTAGCTAACGTGAAGGTGGTAATGCTCTGGTGGTAGAAAACTCACCATTAGGTGTGTGACCCTGGCCTTGATTCTCATGAGCAACAAGGCAGGAAGGGAGGTTTTAGGTGACAAGTGTCTTTGATGTAGAGATCATATGATAAAATAATGGTAGCTTTATTTTGATGCTGGGGATTGAGCCCAGGGTCTCATGTGTGTACACGTTAAAGCTGGTTATATCATCTCTAGCTGCACTGTCTTCCCTCAGCTATTAGAGGAAACAAAGCAGCCATTTTGACATACTTGTCTCTTCTAATTACTACACTTAGCCAGCCACAGAGCTGAAATTGGCCTTTGAATTTCCAAAAGGCTGTAAAGAATAGGCACATGTTACATCATTGGTATCTAATTTGCTAGTGGCTGTATCACATGTATTTTTCAACTTTAAAAGAATGTGACAAGTATAGGGGTTATGCATCCAGGGCTGGCTCTCAGTTTTAAGGCACTTCCTCTTGATCTTGCCCTTCTTTTAATGCCAGTCAGAACACCCCTTTCCTCTCACCTTCACAGGCTGGTCTTTTGGCTGTAATGGCCCAGCTGGGCTGTTATGTACCTGCTGAAGAGTGTCGGCTCACACCGGTAGATAGGGTGTTTACCAGACTTGGTGCCTCAGACAGGATAATGTCAGGTGAGTTATTCTTTATACTCCACCCCTAAGGCTTTTACAATCCAGTTGGCAGTGATTAAAAAACAGCTGCCTCTTGTGTTAAACTTTGTAGTTTCATCTCTTGCTTGTCCTGTTCACATAAGATATAATCTGGTGTTAATGCAGTCCTATGTCCTTTTTTAGGTGAAAGTACATTTTTTGTTGAGTTGAGCGAAACTGCTAGCATACTTAGGCACGCAACAGCACATTCTTTGGTGCTTGTGGATGAATTAGGTAAGAAGCAGTTTTTGTTTGAATGCTGTCTTGAAAACACTAGAAGTACTCCTTTCTAAAGACCCATTCCCAGGAAGTTAGCTACTATGACTGTACACTTGTATCCCTTCTAGCAGTACTGGGGCTGAACCTTAGTCTCCTGTATGTTAGGCAAGAGAAACACATTGCCCATCTCCTTCCTCCTCCTCTTAAATAAATGATGTGTATGTGCCATCATTTAAGGGCATATATTGCTATTCTATAGGAACAGAGTTCATTTCTAGCGCCCACACCATGCAGTGCCCTTAGATTGATCTCCTGGAACTGTAGACAGATTTTCAAGATGGGGTTTCTCTGTGGCTGTGTTGGAACTTGCTCTGTAGATCAGGCCTACTGGGTAATTTTTGACAGGGCTTCTAACTAAGTTGTTCAGATTGGCCTTGAACTCCTGAGAAAGCTGGGTTATTAAGCCTGTGACAGCTTTAAGTCTTCTAAACTTGTTAAATCAACTGTGTACTGGGGACTTGCTGCCTGGGACTGATGATACTCATTTGAGATGGAGGATCAAATGTTTGTTGTCCCTGTTCCTAGCACCTCTTAATGTACAGTACATTTTACTTTCACAGGAAGAGGCACTGCAACTTTCGATGGGACAGCCATAGCCAGTGCAGTTGTCAAAGAACTTGCTGAAACTATAAAGTGTCGAACATTGTTTTCTACACACTATCATTCATTAGTAGAAGACTATTCTAAAAATGTTTCTGTGCGCCTAGGACACATGGTATGTGGAACTAATCGAGCATTTTTTATTGTCAGCACATAAATCATAGAGTCATTATAAAACAATGTCTCTGGTTTTGAAGGCTTGCATGGTAGAGAACGAGTGTGAGGACCCCAGCCAGGAGACTATCACCTTCCTCTACAAGTTCATCCAGGGAGCGTGTCCCAAGAGCTACGGCTTCAATGCAGCAAGGCTGGCCAATCTTCCAGAGGAAGTCATTCAAAAGGGACACAGGAAAGCAAGAGAATTTGAGAAGATCAATCAGTCATTACGACTATTTCGGTAATTATTTCTAGATAAAGAGTAGTTTTCCTATAGCTGACTTTGTAAAGAGTTGGAAATCTGGCACAGAGACAAAATATTTTTTTTTTTTTCTTTTTAAGGGAAGTTTGTCTGGCTAGTGAAAGGCCAACTATAGACGCTGAAGCTATCCATAGGCTGCTGGCTTTGATTAAGGAATTGTAGACTACATTGGAAGCTGAATTGACTTGACAAAGGTGGTAAATTCAGACAACATTATGATCTAATAAACTTTATTTTTTAAAAATGACCATTTTTCCATTTTCTTTCTAGGAAATTAAACCCTTTTAATTCTCATCTACCTTCTACATAATGGTTATTGAATACTCCACAATATATTAAGTCTAGATGTTATGGTACATGCATACACTTTCAGGCTGTTTATACCCACTGTCACCAATACACATAAATGGGGGGGGGGCTATGAAACTGTTTAGGGCTGTATATATACTGGTCTCAGCTTAATGCAGGAAATTGCTTTAATTTCCAGCCATTTTGTCTAAACTGTTCAAATAAAAACTATGAACAGAATTTAAATACAGGCCTGTTTTGAAGAGACTTTCTAAAGTGAACTTTAAAACATAGTAGTTTTTACCCTTCACAAAACTGAGATACAAGAATACTTTGTTTTACAGTGCATCCCTTCCTAGGAAGTCTCATTAAAACACTCAACTGTTTTCTAGGGGTGTTTTTTTTTTTTTTTTTTCCTTGAATGCTGCAAAGGAGAGGGAAGGAAATAATAGTCTTAACTTTTCTTAAAGGATACCAGAAACATTGCTGGATATAATTTAAGATTAGTGTTTTTCTCTTTCATAGAAAGAACGTACATACTGGGACATGAGTACAGTTACAGCAAGTCTAGGTGTGCTAACAAAACAGGGCACATTCAAGTACAATAAGATTTTGCTTGAAATTAAAAACAAACTACATGAGATTAAAGCATTAAAATCATATTCTCAATCTGAATACATGTTAAAAAATCAATGCAGAAGTGCTAGCTCACGTTTTTACCATATTACAAAAGCAATTGGTACCCATGTCCATAAAGGCAGCAACAAAGCTGCTGTCTATTGAAGATTACTACTGCAAATCGGACTGCATTCAATGCTAGCTGTAAAAACACCAGCTTTTTCAGAAGTTGGTATCTGTACAAAATTGCAGCTTATTTTCTTCACTTCTGTCCCTTCAAAAGTCTTACACAGTAATGCTAAAACACCCAGCTTTGAGATCCTGAGTCAATATATTGCCACTTTCTTTTTGGTAGCTTGAGCTTCATAGTGTCAACTGACCTTGCGTATCCACTTTTCAGTACAGTCTCTTTCTGTAGCATGGGCAAGTATTTTAAATCTTCCAAATGTTTTAAGTTATGGTGTTAGAATGGCAGGACGTTTTCTTTAGAGAAGGAATTCAGTTGTGCTGCAATGTATTAGATTCTATAGGTGGAGCAGAGTCATATAATGTGTCTGTATCATGAGTAGGTTCACCAGCTAATGTACAAGGATTGGACAGTGTTCCAGCACCACAGTCACAGAAAAACCTAAAGGAAAATGAAAAACCGAAAATTAGCAAAGCCAAAGGAAGTGACTGGGCAATATAGCAACAAGTATTCTACATACCTGTCGTGTCTAATAAATTCTACATCGTGTCCCTGATGGCACTTCTTAATGCAATTCACACATATGGCATTTCGATCTGTGGTGTTACAAGTATGACATCTAAAAAATAAAACATTGTGTTATTGAACTTGTCAGGAATTTAGAACCATGAATTTTTATTACTCTGGCCTTTTACTGAATTTTGGTAGCTGTCTAGAGTCTAGACTGAAGGGAAACTAGTATTGTGTGTCTTCACAGCAACAGTGGGAATGTTACTGTTTTCAAAGCAGGCACTTGAGAAGCAGACAAGTTGATTTCTGTGAGTAAGGCCAGCCTGGTCTGTAACTTAATGATTTTTTTTTTTCCTCTTTTGGTTTTTTGATACAGGGTTTCTCTAGCTTTGGAGGCTGTCCTGGAACTAGCTTTTGTAGACCAGGCTGGTCTCAAACTCACAAAGATCCACCTGCCTCCTGAGTGCTGGGATTAAAGGTGTGTGCCACCACCACCCAGCTGTAACTTAATGACATCAGTTAACAGTTCTACATCTCCCTCACCCAGTGTTTATTTACATCTCCCTCACCCAGTGTTTATTCTAACAGCTCAGTTCAGACAACAGAACCAAAGATATTAGGCAATGACAATTTAAAGGGAATCACTAACTTCTCTTCTGCATTCAAGGAATTTATAAATATACCTGTAGAAGTCATGCATGGGATAGCTGGTATAACTTGATATTTTATATAAACATTGTCCTCTACTAACAGCCTTTTCTATTGCATCTTGATTGTTCATTATTTTGTTATCTGTAAAAAAAAAAAGTGTTTAACAGCTAGCCAAGGATACAATCATTTATAAGCAAGAAAAGAAATAGGTTTTCCTTGTGTAAAATATCCCAACTCCTAGAACAAGCTTAAGTCAAACTCCAAACTAGTCATTTAAAATTGCTAATGTGGAAAGTGAAAGAAGGAATTAATGGCTTCTGATTGAAGGACGAGACTCCAACATACCTTTCATTGTCACATTAACACCAGATGCTAAAAATAAGCCTCCAAATCGGTTGTTAAAAATCTGATTGCCTTCTAGGGTTGCAGTTGCATGATTTGTAATTTCAATACCTGCAGTAAAATTTACAAACAAGTAGATGCATAATCACTTTGTTTTTCAAGACAGGGTTTCTTTGTTTAACAGCCCTGGCTGTCTTGGAACTCACAGATATCCACCTCTGTCTTCCCAAGTGCTGGGAATAAAGGCGTGCGCCATCACTGCCCGGCTACTTTACTGGGAAGGATGTAAGCTGGCACGTTCACATTTGTTTGCTGACTATCTAAAGAACACATTTTAACCATCAACAGTAACATTCACTTTTCAATGCTGACAGGGATGCAGTCACACAGGACAAGTAAACTGGGGGACTAATACTGTTGTTACAAGAGAAAGGGAGACAAGGATAACGCTAAAAAAAAAAAAAAGAGGACAATATCCAGTACTATGCTGAAATAATAGTTTTCCCTTTTAAAATTTACCTGTATTCACAATCTAACTACAACTTTATTCCAGTTAATGGTAAACATTAAGAGTAGTTTCTTGAAATCAGGTGGTGGTGGCACACACCTTTAATCAGTACAGATGCGAGTTTGAGGCCAGCCTACTCTACAGAGTTCCAGGACAGCCAGGGTTACAGAGCAAGGTTGGCCTAGAGTAATGGAATCCAGAACTTTGAATAGGTTCTCTCTTAATAACCAGGAAAAGCTTATAATTACAGGCTGTAAACAAGTCACAGATAAATAATACAAACCTGCAGCAAATCCATCAAATATTCTGTTTTTTCTTAAGACTGGATGACTATTAGTGCTGATAAGAACACCTGCTTGAGCGTTCCTGAAAATATCATTTTCTTCAAGGAGACCTATAATTAAAACACTTAGATTAAAGGCTAATGTATACAGCAAACACTGTTGAAACAGGGTCTTAATATGTAGCCAAGGCTGGCCTCCTAAGTTACAGGCATGCACTATGCCTGGAGCACAGGGGCTAATTTGACTAACATACCTTGTGGTATATGGCTTCTTCCTGTTCTTTAACTCAAAAGGAAGTAATGTGCAGAATTCTCATCGTTTCCTTATTTATTCCTCATTTGATGACTTTCTTTCTCTGCTCATAAATCTAATTTTTGAATGGTTTGAAATAACTTGCATTTGAAGTCTTTTAAGAGTCTCCGAGCCGGCCGTTGGTGGCGCACGCCTTTAATCCCAGCACTCGGGAGGCAGAGGCAGGTGGGTCTCTGTGAGTTCGAGGCCAGCCTGGTCTACAAAGTGAGTTCCAGGACAGCCTCCAAAGCTACAGAGAAACCCTGTCTCGAAAAACCAAAAAAAAAAAAAAAAAAAAAAAAAAAAAGTCTCCGAGGCAGCTGTCTGCCTCTTTTCTGTCCCCACTCTCTTGCTGTCTCTTAGCCCCCAGAAGAAAAGAGTATTCTGGTTATTTGTCCCGTTTGACTACATTACTGTGCATTTGTGAACCTTTGCTTTACATTATTCCTGGAATGCCTTGTATGCTTCCATACTGTCATGCCTACCATCACTTCTGAGAGGTTTTCACACCTTACACCACTCTGAATGTGTGCCAAGGAATCAAGACTTAAATTCTTCAAACACTTCCATGGTAAAGTACACTAGTAAGTAACAGCTATTACACAATCTGGTTTTAAGTGCTGAAGAGATGGCTCAGTCATTAAGAACGCTGGCTGTTTTTCCAGAGGACCTGAGTTTGATTCCCAGTACCACATGGTGGCTTATAAACACTGGTAACCCTAGTTTCAGGGGAACCAAAGCCCTCTTCTGGCCTCTAGATGCCAGGTATGTAAGTGGTGTGACTTCCATGGTCTGTTTTTGTACTGGTGTTCCTCTGTTCCCAGAAAGTAGACTTATTTCAGTAAACATTTGTGAAGGGCCCAATGTACAACTGAACACCACCCCCAGCACATTTCCACCTAATTAATTTGCCTTCCATGTTTGTCTGTGTGCCATATGCAAGCCTGGTGCTCAGAAAGGCTTATAGGATATTAAGATTCCCTGGGATTGGTGTTAACAGACTTCAAGCCACCATGTAGATGCTGGGACTTGAACCCAGATCCTCTGCAGGAACAGAGTATGTGTGTGTGTGTTGAGACAGGATTTCTATATACCAGGCTGGCCTTGAACTCAGATCTGCCTCTGGAGTGCTGGAATTAAAGGCATGTACCACCACTACCACCCTGCCAGACAGGGTTCTTAATCACTAAGCCATCTCTCCTGCCCCATTCCTACCATTTTAGACACATGGTCCTCGTAACTTTTGTTCGTGTATTCATAACTTCTTGCCTACATTATTACCAAGTCCCTGCTAACCAGCCTGCTTGTCTTCACTCTCGCTTACCGACTATGTACACCTATAAATATACATGTACATGTGTGGAGGTCTCTGGCTACCCTATGGGATATGGGGACTAAATTCAGGTTCTCAGGCCTGTGCACAAGCTCCTCTAGACACTGAATTGTCTTCATGGCCTCCAATGCCTGAGGACAGTTAAAACCCTCACCTCGCCGCACATAGAAAACCTCTTAGCCAGTTTCAGCTGTCAAACTTGCATTCTTCTACACCATTTTCATTTTCCCTAAGATTTGGTTAACAATGTGCCACTCCATTTAATTGATTTTATGGATGTCATACTTTTTATTTATGGTCTTTGGCTATCATTACAAAATAAGTCAAAGGCAAACAATTATACTTGGAAAGCTCTCCATCAGCTGAACAGATTATTTTACTATAGGAACCTTTGCTCAATGCCTTGCAATTAAAGCCACCCCTCTGTACTTTTCCCCTTTCAAGATGGTTTCTCCGTGTCCTGGCTGTTCTGGAACTCACTGTAGACTAGGCTGGGTTCAAACTCACAGAGATCTGCCTGCCTCTGCCTCTCGAGTGCTGGGGTTAACGGTGTTGCCACCACTGCCTTTTTGTGTTTGTTTTGGAGAGTCTCACACTGAGTCAAAGCTGAACTTGAGGATTATGGCACTTCTAATTCAGACTTCCCAAGGGATCAGACTAGAGGTGTGAGCCACAACTGGCTTATCCTCACTGTATTTCATAAAGACTGCCAACCTCTTTGAGAGTCTGTACCACTGTTCTGCTACAGGAAATGATCTCAAGCACTGGTATATTTCTTTCATATGGGAGAATACAGAATGCTGGGTGTTGGGTGCTGACATGGTAGAATCCGTGCTTTGCTTTCAGCACGTCTCAATCTATGAAGTTTATCTGGAAGGGGAGGGATCGCTTATACAACTAATGCCTCAAGGCAAACTAGGTTGGCTTTATGGACCAGGATCAAGTTGGCTTTGTTAATTTAGTTCTCCAACAGTTACATAATCAACACTTGTTTGCTATAAAGTTGCATGTATTTTACATACTCAACTTCTCTAACTTGACTTTAATGTTTATTAGGATAAAAGGACCAGAGTGAGGGTGTGCAACTCTATCTTCAAAAACTTTACTGACAACTGGCAGTCAAGGCAGTTACAAAAGATGGAAATACTTTACACAAATTTCCTAAACCATCTAAGGATGTGGTAAGGAGGTTCATCTATTTGTAACATTTTACTTGGCAGTGTCACTGATCATTAAAGATATAGAAGAACAACAGAAAACTGGGTTTTTTACTAATGCAAAATTAACAACAATACCTCGACCCCCATTAAATATACAGATGCCACCATCTCTTCCATCATGGATTTTATTTCTTCTTAGTGTAGGATTACTATCTGTCTTAATCCAGACGCCAGCCATTGCATTGTCAAATATTTCATTGTCTTCTATACAGCCTAGACCTATAAATGTAGAATTTAGGTATGTTATTTACAAGGCATATTTCTAAAGTTTATTAATATAGAAAAAGATGATGGATTAAGCATACCAGAATTATAAACTAGAATTCCACCATTCTGTCCTCCCCAAATTTTGTTGCGTCTAATTTTAGGGTTGCTTCCAGTCCTGTGGGTAAGAAAGAACGTAATGACATTTCAGTCAATCATTCTTGTTCACTAACTCATCTTTTGTAACTACGACAAGCATCAGTAACATGGCAAGAATGAACTGCATAGGGCCAGGGACATGGCTCAGCACCTGACAACACTCTGACGAGCCTAACCACATGGGGGAAGGAGAACCGGGTTAAAGGTTGTTCTCTCAATCCCAAATCTGTGCCTTTGCACACACACCTGCCCACATACACACAAAAGGAAGTTCTTTATAAATAAATGCTTTGATTAATCCTATTTTTCTCATAGAACCAAACCTTATATTATTTTGCTATAGAGTTCTATAGCTAAACTAAGATGAGGTTACATAACTTTAGATCTACTCATGAATGAAGTTAAAGGTTGAATTTATAACCTTTTTTTTTTTTTTTTTGGTTTTTCGAGACAGGGTTTCTCTGTATTGTTTTGGAGCCTGTCCTGGAACTTGCTTGGTAGACCAGGCTTGGTCTCGAACTCACAGAGATCCACCTGCCTCTGCCTCCCGAGTGCTGGGATTAAAGGCGTACGCCACCACCGCCCGGCTGAATTTATAACCATGAAGACTCTCAGCATTCTTGCACCAGGCATGATGAGTGGCATATACCTTTAATCCTAGAATTTGGGAGGCAGATCTTTGTGGGTTTCAAACAAGCATGGTCTCCAGAGACCCTGCCACAAAAGTCAAAGTCTAACATAACAACCACTCCCAAAGATTTCTAATTCCATGAAATATTAAAAATGTGATGTAAAAAGTTATTCGTGCTGGACATGGTGGTACATGTATTGAATCCCAGCATTGTGGAGGCAGAGGTAGGCATATTTCTGAGTTCCAGACCACAGTGAGTCACAAGGTTTGTTTAATATAAACAGCATTTAAATAGAAGTTTCCATTTTATGAAATGGAGTGACACGTCAGGCATAGGGTAACAGTAGGTAGCAACTGAACTACTCTACATGGCAGAGCAGTGAAATGAGCTAGCTCTTCTGCATGACATTAACTCCTGCAGTGCAAAGAGAATCTGCATGCAGAGAACACAATAGTGACTAGCCATTAGATGAGTAGTTTTCACAGTCTACATACTCCAAGTCCGTCAAAGAGAAAGCCAAGGAAACATTTACCTTATCTGCACCCCTGAATACATATGATTGTAGATGTCGTTATCTTCTAGCACACCGTGTCCATTGTCATAAAAATAAACACCAACCTAAGTTGGAAGGGAAAGAGAAGAAGAGTTCTTTCACACCACACCTTTGAAAACAGCGTTAGTGACCCAAAGAAGACCAAGTAAGTGATCTTGCCTGCTTGCCACTGTGTATCCGGTTTCTTCTCAGTACTGGTGTGCTGCCAGTCGTCACCCAGACCCCAGCCAGAGTGTTGCTGTAAACTTCATTCTCTTCTATGACGCCTTGTCCCTTCTCATGCTGGACACAAGTTAAGCTGGTTATAGCATATGCCATCTATGTGTGACCCTCCCTGAAACAGCGCTGCCAACCGCTGCAGTCTTGTCTTTTCCAGCTAGGTAAGGACAACTCTTCTCTAGCTTCGGCAACTGAACCTAGGACTCATGAATGTGAGGAATATGCTTGACCACTAAGCAGTATCTTCCAACACGTTTCTCCTGCTTTAAAAAATCTGTTACTTTATTGTGGGTGTGCATGATGTATGAGGGTGTGCACATGCCCCCAGCACAGCAAGACGGTCAGAAAACAGCTGTGTGGAGTTTGTTCTTTCCTTCCATCTTTACATGGGTGCCAGAGAGCAAACTCAGTGTCTCACAGGCCTTCCCTGGTCGTCCCTAAGGTTGTCAGGATGGTGCAAGAGCCTTTACCAGCCTCACCATCTCACCCTTCCTGCTTGAGACAGAGACAGACTCACTATGGAGTCCTGGGTGGGTCTGAACTCCTTAAGTAGACTAGGCTGGTCTCAGAGACTCACCTACCTCTTCCTTCTGAGTGCTGGGATTAAAGGCATGAATGGCCCTGCCCAACATTGCCAGTTTAATTTTTTAAAAAATTATTTTATATATTGCCTGGATGCATGTCTATGTGAGGGTGTCAGGTCCTGAACAACTTTCAATTTTCCCACCTCGCTCTCGCACACCACCACAACCTTTGTTTTGTTTTGTTCTGTTTTGTTGAGACAGGGTTTCTCTGTGTAGCCCCAGCTGTCCTGGAATAGCAAGCTTTGTAAACCAGCCTGGCATAACCATAACTTTTAAAAAATGTAGCTTCTATTTGAGTTTACTCTTCCAAAGTTTTTGTAACATTCTTTGTATAGTTTTGTACTTTTTTAAAGGAAAGGAACATTCCTAAGATGTGTAACATACTAAAATTGTCTCATTTAGCAAAGTTATTACAAACTTCTGCTGTGAAACATCTCCAAAATGATAAGGCTTCAATGTCATCAGTATTTTTACCACTGTCTGAAAATGATTTAAAAGATCCAGGTGGCTATTTAATTTTAAGGCTCTCTCTTTTGGGGTGGCAGTGGTGGTTGTAGTTCAAATATTGATTCCACAGAATTATGGATTCACAAGTAGTCACATTGATAAAATTCTCTTTTAACAATACAAAACAATCAGTTGCTACAATTTAGAACATGTTACTTACTACCAGTAACAGCCTTTAGAGGTAGGTGATACAGTTAAGCTGGTATAGGCATGTGTATTTCCCAAGCTTGATTTGAATGTGAAGCCTGAGGCCCACATGGTAGAAGGAAAGAACCAACTCTGTTTTCTGACCTCCCATTTTGAGGAGTGGTATGCATTTCCCTCCTCCAAATAGGTAAAGTAGAGAAGGTTCTATCTCCTATGCTACTTGCACACACAACTACAAGTCACTCATATACCCAAAGGAAGAACAAAACTAGTATTTGTCTACTACTAAAGGTACTAATTCATAATCCAAAAGTCCAATGTGCTCTTCTCAACCCTGCCTGAATCCCTCCCTCCCAGCAATTTTCCATTTCAGCCACTTTTATTATGTAGTAAGGCTAGCCTCAAGTTTTGTTTGTTTTTTTGCACTTCAGTTATTTATGCCCCTACTCACCCCAGAGATTCTTCCTTTCTGACTCCCCAGTGGTGGAATTACAGCTACAAGCCACCACACCTCATTATGCTTTTATGGCAAGTGTACTGCCACCAAAGCCACCTTGAAGGCCCTGCTCTGAGCCTGTGATTGTGCCGCCCTAGCTCTGCGCTAGAATTACAGGCCAAAATACCCAGCTGCCCCCACTTTTTCCTTTCTTTTTTAAATGAAAGGGTTGGGAATTTAATAGTATTTTAATATAAGGCTTGACCAGGAGTTAAGAGAAACAGGTGCTTAGAAAGATGTACTTAAGAGCAAGCCCAGGGGCTTCAATGAGTCACTCTGTAGGGTTTCCTTCCTTCCCTTCTATTTTTTGAGGCAGGGTCTCATGTTATCTAGGCTAACCATGGATTTGCTTATATAGCTGACAATTAGACCTTGAACTTCTGATCCTCCTGCTGCCTCCAAATCTGGGGATTATGGGCGTGGGCCACTAGCCTGGGTTTAAGTGGTGGTGGGAACTGAGCTTACTCTAGCTAGGCACTCCACCAAATGAAGCACATCCCTGCCATGGGCCTTGATCTCATACATGAGTTTACAGAACTATATTCATTAACTTACCACATAAATGCCACCATGCTGTCCATCATGGATTTTGTTATGTCGAACAATAGGACAACTGTTTGTCCTAATCTGAATTCCTGCTAACGCATTGCCTATTTAAAAATAAAATTCACAATGTCAATGTTTAGAGCCCAGTAGTGCACAGTAAGGATTTTACATCAGGCAGCAGTAACCGCTCATGTACTGGGATCTTAGGAACATTACAAGCCAACACCAAGAGGACTAGAGTATAAGTAGATGTAGAAATGTCAGATTACAGCGATCAAACGAGGTCGCCAAGGATTCATTTCCAATGTGACTTTGAGCCAGTATTTCAGACTCTTCTTGCCTGTTTTTTGATTAACAACTAGAAAAATACCTTGTGTCTGGCATTAAACAGGTATTAAATAAAGCTTTAATGAGGACTATTTTCCTTCTTTAATGAGTTCAAAGTATAGTGAACTTCAACCAACATTGTTTATTAGATATTGAGTGAACGTAAAAAAAATACATATTCCTTAAGACTAGGGTCTTATTTCTATTTCCCTGTGATATTTGGCATAGTGCCTTGTATATATAGCATTGAATGCTTAAGTACCAGAGAATAATCTTTGAGAATTTATTCTTTTTAAAAGATTTATGGGCTGGGGAGATGGCTCAGAGGTTAACAGCACTGACTGCTCTTCCAGAGGTCCTGATTTCAATTCCCAGCAACTACATGGCGGTTCACAAACATATACAATGACATCTGGCGCCCTCTTGTGGCCTGCAGGGATACACAGAAGCAGAACACTATACATAAAAAGTGCTCTTACCATCTCTCTAGGCCCTTTATTGAGACTTTAAAGGCACTAGATCAGTTCTCTCTCTTAGATAATTTCAGAATAGTCTACTGCTAATATGAAGTCAGGCTAGTCTTACTCTCATGGCCCCTGCTGAAGAGCAAGAGCCATAACTCTGCACTATGCCATGGCTGTACCCTCTATGAGACCACAAAATTACGATAAAGTGCATGGCAAAAGGAGGCACCTCACCAAACACTAAGTTTATATAGGATATGACCTAGGAGTGCACTCCGGAACTGCTCAAGATCTCCAAGGACAGGAAGGTGGACACACATCCAGATGAAACAAGTGCAGGTAACCATGAGGAAGGTGTCCTTCCTTCAGTAAGGAGTGTGCACCTGCACACTCACACAACATGCACTCACATCATTTGCTTACCGTAAATGTCATTTCCTTCAATAAGGCCTCGTCCATCACCAAAGATGTAAACTCCTCCTTGATTTCCATTAAATATAGAATTCCCCCTAAAATGTGAATTGATTACTTAGAAAAATTATATACTTAACAAACTTTATTTCAGATAACTATACCATAAGACCAAGATCATTCATGGTAACATGAAAAATCATTTAGCTTCTATGAGCTTAAAGTTTGTTAATTTGCAAAAAAATTTTTTAAAGCTGCTTTATTAGATATTTCTATATTATTATTTAAGATGAAAAGGGATTTATCTATTTTACAGTGCTGAACTAACTTAGGCCTTCTATATTGCTGGGTAAGCTCTAAACTATATCTGCAAATCCCAAATAATATTCTTTGCTGTCTTGATTTGGTTTTAATTTTTCCAGAGTCTTATTATATGTACAGGTTGGCCCCAAACTTGTGGGGCTTTCCCACCCTCTGAATCCCAACCGATGGGAATACAGGTGTTTGCTGCCACACCCAACTTCAAAATAATATTTTTAAACATTCCTTTGAAATCTGCAAAATAATTTTTTAGCTGGTTCAGAAACATGTGATCAGTGTTAGCAATGTATTTTCATAAAACCAACTGATAACTTGATCATTAAAAATAAATCATCTGGGCATGGTGGCACACACCTTTTATCCCAGCACTCAGGAGGAGGCACAGGCAGGTGGATCTCTGTGAGTTATCAAGGTTAGCCTGGACTACATAAAGTTTGAGGCCAGCCAACTATACAAGGAGACCAGAGACCCCATTATAAACAAAAAACAAAAAGCCCTATGCTCGCTCTGGTTAGATTCTAACAACTCTGTATTACAGGACTGACCAATGGTTCCTTTAAAACTTGCTCTAAGTTTGCTTGTTCTCTTACTGTGAATGGGCAAAAGACTTAGAAATTCTTAGTCTCTCTGTCATAGGGTCTCTGAGATAATTAGCTTCCTCAGTTACACTATTTGCTGTCTTTTATCAAAAAACAACAGCAAACCAAAGGCATTTATGTTCTAGGAAGGATATAGATCTATTTATTGACCTATAACATGAGTCATTAATAAACACCTATAAATGTGTATTTTGCCTACAAGTATGTCTGTGTGAGGGTGTCAAATCCCCTGGAACTGTTTACAGACAATTATGAGCTGCCATGTGGGTGCTTGGGACTTGAACCTGAGTCTTCTGGAAGAGCAGCTCTTAACCACTGTGCCATCTCTCCGGCCCCACACAAAGAAATATTTTAAGCCAGGTGGTAGTGGCAGCACACACATTTAACAGAACTTGAGAGGCAGAGGTGAGGGGATCTCTGGTAAGTTTGAGGCCAGCCTTGTCTACAAAGCAAGTTCCAGGATAGCCAAGACACACAGAAATTCTGCCTCAAAATGTCCCACCCCCTGCCAACAAAACATTTAAGAGTTAAAATTCAGTATCTTTTTTGGGAGGGGGGAAAATCAACCTATATCTGTAATAATGCAAATACCTTATTGTTGGGTCACTATTTGAGGTAATCCATACACCTGCAAAGTTGTTCGCATAGATTTTATTCTCTATAAATTGTCCTCTTCCTTTTTCATGGACATATATGCCTCCAGTCTGCCCATGGTGGATTTCACATCGAACCACTGTGGGGTTAGCATAGGCTTTTACTTCAAAGCCTGCTATCCTGTTTCTGTGTATGTTGCAACTTTCAAAATAACCCTGGAAAAAAAAAAGTTGAAATCTATATATAAAGGCTACTTTCTAAATAGAAATGAAAAATATACACTGATGTTCAAATGACAATACAGAAACTATGCACAGAATATGTAATTATTGTAAATGCATTCAACAGTAGTTAAGAAAAACAGATAAAGATCTATTTAACAAATGTAATTACTTAATATGTATTATCTTTTAGCCAAAGGCTGGAGTCATTAAAGAAAATACATGTTGATTGCCTTTCAACACCAACAAATGGGGTTGGAGAGATGACTTAGTAGTTAAGAGCACTTGCTGCTCTTGCAGAGGACCTAGGCTGGGTTCCTTGCACCTACATGGTAGCTGATAACCATGTTTTTAACTCAAATTCCAGGAAATCCAATCATGTGTTCTGGCCTCTGTGGGTACCAGGGATACATCTGGTGCATATACATACACAGAAACAAAACACTTATTATACACATCAATTAAAATTTATCAGTTGGTTGAGGGTTGGGAAAATAAAATGCCTATCATATTTGATTTTCCAAAGCATAAAAAGAGAAAAAATAGCTTTATAAATCACCTTCTAAAAGATGATCTGCCATTAGGAACTATGGGCCCAGAATCTAGCTAACTTGGAGGCTGATGCAGGATCACATAACCTGATCCCAGCAGATCCGGCTAGCCTGCACCAGAGGCCTAGTCTCAAAACACTCACCTAAAACACCCATTACATATGGTGGTCTGGGACTCTAGCACTTGGCAGGTAGAGACAGGAGGATGGAGAGTTCAAGGCTGGCCTTGGCTAAATAACATGTTTGAGATCAGCCTGGGCTATATATGAGACCCTGTCTCAACAAGCATTAGAAAAAAAAACAAAAGGTTCATTCGTCCTAACCCAATGGAACTAGCCATATTTTGCTTTAAAATGTAGTGTAAAGAAACATATCTATTTTGTTAAGATACAACTATGGTATGAACATAAAATGGTTAAAAAGCCAAACTGTAAAATGAATTTGTACAGAACACTGCTTTGTAACATAAGACCACAAAAGCTATAATTATAATTTTTGATGTTAAATCATTCTTACTACCACAAAGAAGTGCAAGAGACACACACGAAACCTCTCCAAATTAAAGAGCCAAAGCACAGTGGTGCATGTTTTTAGTTCCAGATCTCAGAAGAATAAGGCAGGAGGATCTTTAGTTCAAGGCCAGCCTCTTCTACACTGCCTTAATAAAATTAGAGGGAAAAAAGAAAAAGGCTACTTTCATTGAAACGACATCCACAACCCAAATTATAATTTATGGAACATCTGCCAAATGCGGCACACTCTGGGTAAAGAGGACACTAGACTAAAGTTACTTCATGATGTCTTGGAGCTAGTTCTCCTCACTGTAAGGGTGTTACTAATCTACTGAAGTTATCAGCTCTAATGGCATTCCAATGTGAAATTGGTTTGCCTCTCTGAAACTCCCATTAGCAGGGATTAAGACTTAAGGTAGGGCTGGAAAAATGACTCAGCAGCTAAGAGCACTGGCTGCTCTTCCAAAGATAGCTCCAACATGGTGGCTCACAACTGTAAGGGGATCTAGCGCCCTCTTCTGGGCTCCACTGGCACTGCACACATGTGGTGGAGACACACATGCAGGAAAAGCACCCACACACATAAATGAAAATGAAGGGGGGTGCAATTAGGAGGGAATGAGCTGCTGATTCTGTTCATAGGTAGCGCTCCACTCGTTTGTACACCAAACCAACCAACCCAAAGCAAGCTCTCCAAAGATGTGGGACAATAAGCCGGTTGTGTTCAGAGGCATGGTCTGAAAAGTAATTAGAACTAAATAGTATCACCAAGTGGAGCTTCTACCATTAAATACAGGCTGCTTGGTAAGAAAAAGCAAAGAGACCAGGGTAGAAACATTCAATTTTTTTGTCTACATTATGCTGGGTCACTTTGGATTTCTGCTCACAAGAAGACTGCAACTTCATCCTAGAACAGAACCATGAGCCAAAGTAAGCTTTCTCTACACGAGCCTGTGGTGATGATGATGTTGGCTAACATAGACAGATGGACAAGTAGGACGGGAGGGTAGGTAATACTTTTATCAAAGTATTATTTTGTTGTTTTTGCTTTTTTATTCATATTTCCAAAGACATGGCTGGCCCTTGAACTTGAGACGGGTGTGTATCCCAGCCTCCTGAGTGATGGCTAAGATTAAAGTAATGTGTCACCATTCCCAGCCCCTATAGTAATAGTTAACTGAAACAATTTAGACTTAAAAATGTAAATCTGAAGTAGGAAAATAACAAGCTCTTTCTGGGTTAAAACTTTGGCTTGGCAGTGACAGCACACCTTTAATCCCAGCACTCAGAAGGCAGAGACAGGAGGATCTCTGTGAGTTTGAGTGCAGCCTGGTCTACAAAGTGAGTTCCAGGACAGTCAGGACTGTTGCCGAGAGAAACCCTGTCTCTGATAAACAAACAAAACAAAACCAGAAAACCAACCTAATACTTGCAGGGGCTTGAGCATACCTCAGCAGTACTGTAGTCATTTAGCAAGTATGAGGCCTCAAGTCTGCACCGCAGCACCACCACCACCCAAATGCAAAATATGACTGTAACTCCAGTACTTGGAAAGTAGAAGCAAAAATAAAATAAAAAATAATCAACCGATCGACTGATCAATCAGGCATCTAAGGTCATCCTTGGCTATATGGTAAGTTTGAGGCCAGTTTGGCATACATGAGAATTATTTCAAACAAATTGTCCTCTGACTTACACACACACACACACACACACACACACACACACTCTGTAGCATATCTGTACTGAGTGCACACACAATAATAAATTAACTTAGACTTCCTATTTAAAGTGGTAAGAAGTGAAAGGGCGAGAGCCAAGTTTAAACACAAGAAAGACAGAATTTGTCACAGGATAAATTCAGAAATTTGGAATACATATTCTGAAATCTTATTAACAGTTCATCACCTCTGCTTTAATCATTATTTCACAAAAATTAACAGTCTTCAAACAGGGCATGGTGATGAACACTTTTAATTCTAATTCCATCATGTGGATTTTTGTGTTCAAGGTCAGCCTGGTCTAGACAAAGAGTCTAGACCAGCCAGGGGTAGAGAGTAAGACTCTCAAAATATAAGAAACAAACAGTAGGTCAATATTCTTCAATGCACTACACATAAAATAAAGGGGAAAACACCCTCAAACTGTGAACACCAACAACAGATTTGAATGTATGAAGGAATTATTCTTTAAAAACCTGTGTGCATGCGTGCACAAACACAGAACTCTTAAGAAACCCATCTCCTTTTTTGAGGCCTAGCATGGGTCACCAGGTCACCACCACACCTGCTTTGTTTCTGACTTTTGAAAAAGCACTGGGGATCATCCTCAGGCCCTCACACTTGCACACAGCACACATTTTACCAACTGCGCCACCTCTCTGTTTTAAGAGGAACACTGACATGGGCACTGTGAGAGGAACAAAAGTCCCCTCCTCACCTTTTGACACTGGTGGAAAACTGAGGGCTTCAAGTGCTCTACCACTAAGTCATAATCTCAGCCCCAGAATGCGAGATAAATGCTAAAATATTTACAAAATAAAGCTGTCTTGGATTTTATCAATCCCAGTAATGCTCAATTTTGTTTCTAATTGATTCAGCATGTGAGGAAAGCAACCCAGCAGAACCCAGGAGGTAGTGGAACAAAACTGGTTGTGAGCTATTTGTGACCCATCCAGTTCACCACATCATTTTCTCTTCTCTGTGAAGAATCATACAAAACATTCAAATGAAGTCACACAACACTTAAAGGAAAGGAACACAGCAATAAATAACAGAAGGAGTCAGGTTTCTAAAGAAAACATATGAAACAGAAAAACTGGAAAACATCAATAAAACCAGGATATGAAGACAGACAAAAGCAAACCAGCACCAGATAGAGAGCAAAAGTTCTGAGCCACACTGATGCTAAGAGGGGAAGATGTCAGCATAGCTGCAGACTCCACTAAGTTCAAAGGTAACCAACCGACAGGCGCTTTCAAGGGGTAGACACTCCAGACCCTAAGCTCTTGTAAGAATGAAGGGGGGGGGGAATGGCTAGCTGACAAAATGCAGACACATACCAAGAATGAACCAGAATGCAAAATTCAGGAACGGAGAGTCGGAGGCATGGGAAGAATATAAAAAACAAATACAAAGTAAATTCAGACCCGTAACTGCAAGAACAAAAACCGTTTTCAACATTGACAACGGAATTTGTAAGCCGGGCAGTGGTGGTGCGTGCCTTTAATCCCAGCAACTTGGGAGGCAGAGGAAGGAGGATCTCTGTGAGTTCGAGGCCAGCCTGGTCTACAAGAGCGGGTTCCAGAACAGCCTCCAAAGACAGAGAAACCCTGTCTTGAAAAACAACAACAACAAAAAAACAAAACAAAGGAATTTGTAGGGTTGGAGAGACAGCTCATCCATTGAGAGCACTGGCTATTCTTGCTCACAATTGTCTGGAAATCCAATTGTAGAGGATGACACCCTCTTCTGGCCTGTGTGAACATTGCATACATGTGATAGACGTACACATAGGCAAAACAGGTTTTAAAAAAAGCCTAGGCATGTTGGTGCATAACTTTAATCTCACTGCTCAGGATGCAGGAGCAGGAGAATCTCTGTTAATTTAAGTGTCAGCCTGGTCTACACAGTGAGTTTCAAGCCAACCAGGGCTACACAGCGAGACCCTGCCTCAAAAAAACCAAACCAAGCCAGGTGGTAGTAGCACACACCTTTAATCCCAGCACTCGGGAGGCAGAGGCAGGAGGATCTCTGTGAGTTCGAGGCCGGGCTGGACCGATAGCCTCCAAAACAATACAGAAAAGACCGAAAAAACAAAAAACAAACCAAAAAAAACCAAAAAAACAAAAACAAACCAAACCCCAAAAGATTTGAGTGATGGGATAAAGCTAGTTGAAAAGTTTATTTCCCCCCCCCCATTTTCTTAAAATAGAGAAACTCAAGCACACAACTAACAACAATAAACTCTGAAGTTGTAGCAAAACTTTTATTTTTTTCTACTTTCTTTTAAAGCAAAGTTTAAAGTAACTGTCAACCACAGATACTTCATAAATGAGGGGCTTGTAATCAGGCTAATACACCTCTGTACCTCTAAATCACTGTGAATAAGACACAGTATTCATGATACTTAAATTACATAATTTCTGGACACACTCTAAGGAAAACACAGGCAAAACTATCAGCATACAGTTCCATTACCAAATGTGTTTCCAAGGGAGAGCAACTGCCTAATAGTCTTGTTTCAATGCCCTTGGTATAATTATCCAACCCCCCTCTCTCATCTGGCAGTAAAGAGCTACCTTATTTATTATTACCCCCCTCCCCCAATTAGGGAGTTGCTATGAAGCTCAGGCTGGCCTTAAACCTGTGATCCTCCTGCTTCTTCCTCTTGCGTGCTGACATACGTGTGAACCACTATAACCTCCATTCTGCTTTTCTTTTTTCTTTCAAGACAGGGTTTCTCTTTTTCTGTGTAGCCCTGGTTGTCCTGGAACTTGTTCTATAGACCAGGTTGGCCTGAATTTTAAGTGGATCAGTTTTCTCAGATTATAGTGATAAAATGGGTAAGCCAATCTAAGAATTTGGCTTCTGAACTAAACTCCTTAGAACTAATCAACATTTGAAAAACGTTACTCAACATAGTTTATAATTCATCCAGGATCTGTTTTAGGGTTTCAGGTATAAGCGATGACAATTTTTCGATGACAATTTTTCCATAGACAATATGAACCCAGAATTCTCAGGTAGTTCAATACATAAAACAGCAATCAAATCTCAACATAATCCCATTTGTCACCACTTTTCTCCCATTTCTCTGATGCCTACAATACAAAATGTTGGCAATCCGTATGAGAACCTGAAAATTACCTTAAGAAAAATCAGACACTAAATCAAAAGAACATCTAAATGAGTATCTATGAATACTACTTTTGTTGTTGTCTTACTCTGTAGCCTTGACCTGCTTGGAAATTGCTTTATGGCCCAGGCTGCTCTTAAACCTGCGACCCTCCTGCCTCCAGTGTTGTGCCATTACATCAGTCTGCTATTAACACTATTTTGGAACAATGACCTTAGAGAAATCAAAAGTCAAGACTAGAAAATTGTGGAAAATAAGGAGCCAAATTTAGAATTTCTGCCAGTTTTACAACAGATAGCCTATTCTTTATATTGGCTTTGAATTTATGGAAGTTAAATGATGGTTTTTGTGGGTTTTCTTTTCTTTTTCCCTAGCTCTATTCTAATGTATCCAAGGTTGGTTGTGACTCCAGAGCCTGTGCCTCTACCTTGCAAGGCTGGGATCATGGTACATGGGTATATGGTATACCCTGCTTAACATTTTTCCCCCACAGGAGAAGTAAAATGAAAATCAAATTAACAGAAGAGGCTAGGTAGAACACTTGCCAAGTATTCCCCATGTCCTAGGTTTGACACCTCAACACTGTTCCCTACCAAAGCCAACCAACCAACCAACCAAATAAAAACCCTTAAACAACTGAGACTACTGCTTCCAAAGTAAACACATTACAGATAAGCTACATTAAAAATGCTTTTCTTTGGCCTCATTTTTGGAGGGCACGGAAATTCACATTCACACACACCCACAGACACACAAGCACACATACATACACCCCTCAACAACAACCAACCCCATAGGTTTCCATGTGATTTTTACATACATTCAGACTTGAAATTAACTGCTTGATTAAACTTCAATGATCACATCAATGCTCAATCAATTCCACAATAAACGTATTTTTCTAGGTATGACTATTTGGGAACATGGATTTATAGAGTGAATATTGTATGAATATAAGGATACTTCTCAACTCAGATAATCTGATGAAAATAATGCTGAAGTATGAAATGTTAATTGTCAGAGCCGGCTTTTATCTTAAGAACCAATCTTACCATGCCATGATCGAATGTGAATACACCAACATCACGTCCATGATGAATGTGATTCCGTCTAATAATTGGATTTCCATGATTTTTAACCCAAATCCCAGCTAACGCATTATTGGAAATTTCATTATCTTCATATATTCCCTACAACAATGAGAAACAAACATTAGTGCAGTTTCAAAAAAATTAATAAAAAAGAAAGTCCAAACTACAAAAATACCTGTGCATGATCTGTTATATAAAGTCCGACATTTTCACAGTCACTGATGTTACAATGCTTGATAGTGGGACATGCTCCTTGACCACTAACACATACTGCAGAACCAACTATAAGAAAAATTATTTATTCATTAAAAAACCTCCTGAGTAACAACAGTGACTCCACTTTACACAAAACACAAAGGCAACACAAACCTGTACATGTGCTCCGGATGATACAGTGGTCAATAATAGGGCTGCAGTTTACTGTAATCTCTAAGCAATGGTGTGCGTTGTGATGCTGAGCGGATTTGTCATCGGGGTTGAACTGAAAAGCAGAAACTGTATGTGAAACAACAGCTACCACATCACCTAATTCAAAAGAGGGTTTCAAAACGAAAGATCTTTCTTACTCTTATTGTCATATATCCAACATAAGCATCTTCAGAGCCTTCCATAAAAACAAAAGTTGAGTCTCTAGTGTTTTCAATGATAACCTTGTCAGCCACTTTCCCAGGTGCTGTAGAAAAGACATTTAACGCATACAGCTTTATTCTATTCAACCAGTGAGGTATCTGTGCAGAGGACTTCCCCCAAGGGCAGGGCCTCAGTATCTGGCTCAGGATAGTCTCAAACTCAAGATACTCCCAATGCCTCCTCCCAAGTGCCCAGGACAGGCCTATGCCACCATGTAAACCGAGAAGGGACTTAAAAAAAAATATATAAGTTAGCATTGGACTGGAGAAAAAGCTCAGTGGTTAAGATACTTCCTGCTCTTCTAGAGTCCTAAGTAGAGACCTAAGTTCAATTCCCAGCTCCCACTAGGTGGCTCACAATTGCCTGTGTCTCCAGCTGCAGGGATCTGGCCCTCTCTTCTGAACTCCAAATACACACACACAAATACATAAATTTAAAAGGTGTCAAGTAGCAGGACTAATATTGATCTTTTAGTTAACTATGCTTTGTTAGTATTTATGACAAATAATCATATGTATTGGAGATACTGTTTGATTAACACTATATCCAAACTCATATATGGTAATACTTCTAGTAATATTAAACTATAAACAGTAAATATCAAATACAGGAACTACTAAGAAATAAACAGTCACCGTCACCAGAAGCAGCAGCTCCAGGAGAGAAAACATCTCTTTATAAATCAATTAATTTTGAATGGTGAACTCAGGTTTTAAAGTTACAAGTTTAAAATTAAAAGAAGTCAAGTTTCTCTTTTTGGGTGTGGGTGTTAGAGCTTGAACAGGTTCTCACACATGCTAGACAACCACTATATTCTCAATCTCCTCTCCTCTTTATAATGGAGATAGGGATGGGAGCAGAGAGGCGGGAAATAACTCCTTAGTATTTTAAAGAAATACCTTATTACATTAAATGTTAGAAACCTGATTAGCACAAAAAGCATTTAAAAGCTAGAATTTGTTTCTTTAAACAAAGCAATAAGAGCTAGAGATAGAGATGGCTCAAAGGACTTAGGTTCAGACCCCAGCACCCATATGGAGGCTCATAACCATTTCTAACTCCAGCTTCAGAGGATCTGATGACCTCTTCTGACCTCTGAAGGCACCAGACATGCACATGGCACATATACATGCATACATAGAGGAACACAAAATAAAATAAACCTAAAAGACAAAATAGCACAGCAATAAAAACATAAACATCAGTGCTGGGGAGGTGGCTCGGTGGTAGACACTTGTTGAGTGAGTATATACGAGGTCCTGAGTATGAGCCTCAGCAGCAAAAAAACAAAACCAAAGAACACAGCACGCTTTTTTTCAAAGGGGGTGGGGGACTACACGACTATGTTTTCTCTTTCAGTGAGTAACTGAGAACAACTGGAGGGATCAGTGACACTAACACACACACATCTGTAATTCTAACCCTGTGCTTCCGTATACAAAGTACTCCCACCACTGAGATATTAAAGTTCAACTGGACTTTAAGTCACTAGCACTAAAAAAAGCCCCAATATGTAAATTAAATAGGAACAAAATGCTAAAATTCTAACAATAATGAGTTTCAAAATACCTGCACCAATCATAGTGATTGGAGATTCAATATATATCCATTCATCAGTATATATTCCAGAGTGAACAAAGATAAGCCCATCAAAATGTGCTTCCTGTACTCCACCAAGAGCATCTTCAATAGTATCATAATACTAGAAAAAAACAGAAGTATCAGTACAGAGCAGTTACTATCTAAAGTCATAAAAACACAAATGAGACACGATTAGGTGTGTCCACAGTAGTACAGAACATGTCATATAAGAATGGAAAGGGAGACATGGGGGAGGTCAACAGAAACACATCCTATCTGAAAATGCTGTAACAAAACCCCATATGCCAGTTAAAAAATAAAAGCGAACATACCAGCATATTTTCTCTTCCTTTGTATCTTGCAGGGTTACTGTAGAAGTGCTCAGCAAATCCCGGCTTTACATGTGCGCCTTTATACTGACAAATCAGAAACAAGACAGAAGAGTATTATAAGTCAATGTACCAGTGTAACGCTTACCCCAACTCATGTCAGTCATACAGGACAATGAAGAATCTAGTCATTACTATCTAGCAAGACAGGCACACTCAAGCAGAGGCCTCTGCCAAATGTGATACTAAAGACAAGTGTCCTCTTGTGCTTTGACAGTGTCTCAAGACTGCCGAAAGTTTCCCAACATTTAAGAACCACTCAAAATGGACTGCAAGAAAGTTAAAATATGAAGGGTGTGCTGTATGCCTTTAATCCCAGCACAAGTGTGTGTGTGTGTGTATGTGTGTGTGTGTCCAATTTGCAATCTATTATTGGATACATTCATTTATTTAATTAAAAGCTTTAAATTAGCCGGGCAGTGGTGGTGCACGCCTTTAATCCCAGCACTCGGGAGGCAGAGGCAGGCGGATCTCTGTGAGTTCAAGACCAGCTTGGCCTACAAGAGCTAGTTCCAGGACAGTTTCCAAAACCAGAGAAACCCTGTCTCAAAGACAAAACAAAACAAAAAACAAACAAAACCTTTAAATTAGGTATAGTTGTGTGTATGTGAGTGCAATTGGCCAAGAAGTCCAGAAGAGGGTGCTTGGATCCAAACTCAGGTCCCTTAAGAGTAGTGCATGCTCTAACCCTGAGTCATCGCTCCAGCTCTGGATCTATTTACAGACATGTAATATGAATCTATATTTTCTGTACTTCATACCAACTGCTGAAAACTCTCTTTCCATGGATTTGGATGCTCATATTCTTCTGGGTTAATCTGGTAGAATTTACCAGGTTCAGGATGCATCATAGGGCGTGTATATTCAAATACTTCCATATATAATCGTTTCCTGAAAAAAAAAAATCGAAAGATTTTTCTTATAGAATACTCTCTAGATCAATAAGATATTAAATGTTATCTGAATGACCAAAATTTCAGTACAGATACATTAAATATCCAAATAATAGAAATTAATTTACTGATCAGTTCCTCAGATTGTACTGGCGGTGCAGGGCCTCTGTGTTGTCCAGGTTGGCTCCAAGCTCCTGGGCTCAAGGGAGCCTCCTGCCTTACTCTGCTCGGTTCACCTTTTGTCTCATGTTGGCTTCCTTTATTTATTGTTTTTTTTTTTTCTTTCTTTTGGACAGAATCTCAGGTAACCTCAACTTTCCTATGGAGCTGGAGAACTGAGTCTCTTGCCTAAGATTATAGGGGTGTACCATACTTGGCTCAAAACCCCCAACTTTGTCTAAAGTAAAATTCACTGCTAGCAGATTTATCTCAACCTTCTAAGCAGACACCATACAGTCCATTCACTCACTCCTCCTTTTTGTAAAAGGCGTGTTTGTGTGACTTACTGGGATGAGTTTTGTATGTGCCTCTGAAAGGGCAGTGAACAGTCCTTGTGCCAGCCCTTACCTCATCCCTTACGGCTGGGAGGAGACCATTTCCAGCTCCCTACTCATTACCTACATGTGGTTATGAGAAACTGTGCAAAAAGTGAAAACATTTTCATAAATACAATGAGGAGCCTAAAGGGAATGTGCATTTAAAGTTTATAAATATAACTGTTAACTTATATACTGAACTACTAGATTTAAGGAACTATTTTAAAATTACACTTGGCTGATTCCTCTCCCCCTGCCCTTTTTTTCCCCAGACAAGAGCTTTCCTGTGTACTGGAACTCACTCCGGAGACCAGGCTGGCCTCAAACTCACAGAGATCTGTCTGCCTCTGCCTCCTGAATGCTGGGATCAAAAGCATACACCACTATACACCACTACCACCCGGCCGATTATTTTACTTTATTTTTGAGACAAGGTCTCATATGTAACCCAGGCTGGTCTTTTTGTAGACCAAATAAACTGACCTTGAACTCTGACTCTGTTGGGATTGAGATTAAAGGTGTGTGCCACCAGCCCAACTCGCCCTGCTTTCAAAAATGAGGCAACACTCCTTTGAGGAGCCTGTACCAACACTTGGGCATGTCTTCACACGACTCTTTATTTAAGAAACCCACATCCATGGTCCTGGTGTGCCCTACTTTCTTTTGAGTTATCTTTCTTTCCTCTCCCTCCCCCCATTTTTCTGAGACAGGGTCTCACTATGTAGCCTTGGCTGTCCTGGAACTCACTCTGTAGACCAGGCTGGCCGGGTGGTTGTGGCACACACCTTTGATCCCAGCATGCAGGAGGTGGAGGCAGAGGCAGGTGGATCTCAGGAGTTCAAGTGCAGCCTCAGCTAAACAAGATTCTGTCTTCAATACCACACCAGACTGCACAAATAAAACATTTCTTCCCAAATCACTCAACTGTTATCAACTTATAAACAGCAGAAACAATTTCATTTACTGGCTTATAAACATTTCTTGGGTTGACAAGTCATCCACATTTATGATAATCAGGTAACAGAGTCTATAAACATTTTAATTTTCTTTTAACTACTTAGCTCTAACTAGAAACTCACACCTCAACTTCCCTAAATTTGGCATTTTAGGCATCACATACTATATTTCAAGATAACAAGGAGGTTTTCACTTACCACAAAATTGGATCATTAGCAAGTTCACTGAAGCGTTTACACACACAAGCGGCTCTACAAAGATCCTGTTCCAGCAAATAAGAGAAGATTTTTAAAACTACTTCATCTGGCAGTTTCTCCTGAAGATACTGTTCAGCAGGTGCTGCTAAAAAGAGATTAACAAAGTGTAAGCAATTCATTTACCAAGCAATGATTTCCTCATTAAAGAATAGTTATTTATTAAACTATCTAATAGTTTCTATTTTTAATCCTATTTTCCTTTTACCTTACAAATACGTACACACACACACACACACACACAGAGTTATTGTTTGTTTTTATGTTTAAGGCAGTCTTGAAAAGTTTCCAAAGCTGACTTTCAACTCACTAACTCAGGGAGGCACTTAATTTTTCAACTCTCTAACTCCGTACATGCCCCTACTAGTCTCCCAAGTAGTTACACCACCTGGCCTGGCTATTAAAAACAAAGGACTTTTATATAAAAATAAGGCAGGAGTTGGCACTGTTCTTGCAGGGGACCTGTGTTTGGTTCTCAGCACCCATAACCAGAAGCTCACAAACCCAGGTCTAGGAAACCCAATGCCTTCTTCTAGCCTATTCAGGTAATTGTAATACCCTCTCCACAGAAACACAGACACCCATAATTAAAAATAAAAAATAAGTCTTTAAAAAAAGTCAAGGAGGTAATAACACTTAGGTCCTAACACTTTTAATAGTAACTACTCTTAACATTCAGATATTTATAATTTTTCATATCAAATATATGTTCATTTATTATTTTAGACACGATCTTTTATATAGCTCTGGCTGTCCTGGAAATCTTTATGTACACCAAATGGCTTTGAACTCAGTGATCCACCTGCTTCTGCCTCCTGAGTGCTGGGATTAAAGGCATGTGCCTTCAAAACTCCTTTTTTCTTACTCCTTAGCTTCCCATTCAAAATACCTGATAGATCTTGTGACTTTCCAGACACTCTGGCACGCTTTGCTCGATGACCAAAGTTTTCTGTAGTTGAAGTTGAGGCACCCTTCAGAACCAGAAAGAAAATTTATCAATCAAGTATTTCTCAAAAATTCTGCTCCCCTGCGTCCAGTTCTTTCACTGCAAAAACAATTACATTTAACTGACCTCCATACTGTTCTTTGTAGGACACGCTGTTCTTTTTGGCAAAAGAGTTTTTCTACGAAGTTGGTATGGACTATTTTGTGCACCAGGACCTGATTCTTCTGCAACCATATCTGCAGGAACATCATCTGTAAAAGAAAAAAGAAACATGATATCCATCTTTTTAATAAAAATTTCAAATTTGGCAAGAGAAAGGAGCAACAGGTTTTGGTATGGAATTCCAGCCAAATGGATGTCTGACAGATGTTAGACGTCTTAAAGTGCCTGGAAGACAGACTAAAGAAAGTAAAGATGCCCTAGTTGATGAGAGGAGCAGGACGGACAGTGAGCTGAGCAGACTGAGGGTGCACTGCAGAGTCAGTGCTGTGTATTAGACACCGACAGGGTGAGAAGGACACCCACAGAGGCTGCTCTGAGACTGGTGCTGGAGATGCAGAGTACGAAAGAAATCTGCCATGGGAGGGGGACGGGAGAGGCTGAGGTAGGCAGGGAGAGTCTCTCACGGCAGAGGTGGATTACACATAACAACAGAGTGAATGATGGGCAAGTAAGTACACAGGATAATGGAAGCCATGTTTCTGTTAGAGAGACGGCTGTAAACATAAAACAGACAGCAGGGATAAGCCCTTTGATGCTAAGACTGGAATAAAGGTGTAAATTGTGAACTCATGATTTTCGACCACAGATACAGAAACACAGATGTAAATATTTAGATGTGCATGGAAAATGTGCTTATCATCCTTAGCTCTCCCCACATCTGAGAACAGGATGCTTCTCAAAATAATGAGCGTGACTAATAGCTGGATCTTGCTTCTGAATAAACTTTTTACAAAAGGAAATTTTCATAATCATTGGAAAAATGGTAGATCCTAGGGCTGGAGCAGGAAAAGTACAAAAGAATATCTCGTGGCAAAATTAAAGTACTCAAAAAATGATGAGGTCATATAAAATGAGGTGGAAGTGAGCTCAAAAAGGTGAAACTATGCTGGAGCATCAAGAGTAACCAAAGCAAAGGTGTAATCCATAAATCCACAGGTACTTAGTTATCTACCTGGAGAGTAAGCTGTGAAACAGGATAAATGTCAGCCGCGTGCAGAGTGCAAAGTTAACATCATTAGCAGACAGGCTGAAGCTGCACCACTCTGTGGCACACAGTAGAATTTCTATGACCCCTGACAGAGATGCACAACATGGACTGAACTGGGAAGAATCAAGCAAGCTCAATTTCTTTTCTGAGGGAAAACAGTCTCTGTCAAAACAGAGCACAAAAGTTGTTCTGCAGGGTTCAGAGACAGGGCAGCAAAATGTGACCTGTGCTTCTTGTGGGTAGAAGGCTACTCCCTCCCCACCACCAGTTAGTGAAACCTGCAAACCTGGAGACCGGAAAGCAGGGTGTGTCAATGTTAACATCATGGTTCTTAGGAGGAAGTCTTGTTTGCAGGGCACGCAAGCTCATTGAGGTAGGATGTAAGAGTGGATTCGACTGCTAAAGGACTGGGGACCTCTCTACAGCTAATTCTCTAAGTTTGTATTAAAGCAACAACAACAAAAACCTTAAAAATTTCAATCCTAACACGCCAAAAGAAGAAAGATGGTTAAGAAAAATGACTGCAACACATTACATTGGGGCAACTGTTCACAAATCAATACATGATCAACAGGCTGTGGTGGTACAGAAGATGTGGACAGACAGGTCTAAATTAAGGAAATACAAATAAAAACAACAGTGAGATAAATAAATGTATATAAACACACACACACACACACACACACTTTCAAGACAGGTTTTTCTGTGTAGTCCAGGCTAGCCTTGAACTCAAGAGATCCACCTGAGCTGGGCATTGGTGCCACATGCCTGTAATCCCAGCACACGAGAGGCAGAGGCAGGCGGATCTCTGCGAGTTCAAGACCAGCCTAGTCTACAAAGCGAGTTCCAGGACAGGCTCCAAAGCCACAGAGAAACCCTGTCTCGAAAAAAGAGATCCACCTGCCTCTCTGCTTAAAGGCATGCTCTGCCACCATCTGGCTGATAATTTTTAACTACCAAATTAGCAAAGATACAATAAATAGCTTACATATTAGAACCATCAAGGCTAAGAGGGAGTCAATTTGAACAGGCTCTTATTGACTAACAAAAAAAAGTGATTGGAGAGACACTTCAGTGGTTAAGCACTGGCAGCTCTCCCAGATGATCCAGGCAGTTCCCAGTACCTACTGAGGGGGGTTCACAACTCTAGTTCCAGGTAATCTGGCACCTTCTGGCCTCTTCAGTCACTAGGCATGCATGTGGTGTACAGACATACATGCAGACAAAATACTCAAATTTGTAAAATAAAAAATTTGCTCTTCCTGGATTAAACCAAACCATCAGATGACCAATAGACAAGAAATGACCCCCCCCAGACACACACTCCAAAAGAAAGTAATAAAACCGCAGAACTGTGCTTTGCAATTTCTTAATGAATTAATAGACTTAGCCATTGAGTATCAGTCATCCCTAGCTAGTGTAAAAGAGAAACCAGACTTTATATTTCCTTAAGAAGAACACAAGCCAGAGGCACAGCAGCCAACTGAGCAGACAGCTTAGCTGTTACTATTTCCTTTACACATTGTTTTCAGCTAGGTGTCAGGGCACATGCTTAATACCTCAGCATGGAGTAGGCTAAGGCTGGGGTATCAAGAGTTTTGAGGCTTCTCTGGGATACATAACAAAATGTGTTCTTTTTGTTGTTTTTCATGCAGCATTTCTCTGTGTAGCCCTGATTGTCCTGAACTCACTCTGTAGACCAGACTGACCTTGAATATGGAAATCCACCTGCCTCTGCCTCCTGAGTGCTGGAATCAAAGGCATGAACCACCATCACTCAGTATTTTAACACCATCTTCAAATAAAACTCTGAAAGCTAACTTCCGCATGGGTACAGTCATATAACATCCTAAGTATTTGTGGAGTCCTTCCTTTGTGCTTTGATGTGGTTAGTTTTTACAAATGTCTGTCTGTGTCTAAAAGGGTCGAGCATAGTCTTCTTTCACTGTGTCTCTAGGTAGTAAACCTTTATCTTAGTACTCTTAAGATGTTAACTGAGCCGGGTGTTGGTGGTGCATGCCTTTAATTCCAGCACTCGGGAGGCAGAGGCAGGCAGATCTCCTTGAGTTCGAGGCCAGACTGGTCTACAGAGAGAGTTTCAGGACAGCCTTCAAAACAATACAGAGAAATCCTGTCTCGAAAAACAACAACAACAAAAAAAGATGTTAACTGAATACAGATCAAGGTTATTTATAATTTCTGGTGAATTCTTCAATTTATCATTATGTAATAGCTCTCTTTATTCTTTTCATAAAAATATAGACAAGCATCCTAATCTAAGAATCATCTTAGGAACTACCATGACCCTTTCTGAGACAGGGTTGTGTTAGATAGTTACATATCCTTGGAACTAGTGACGTAGACCAGGTTGGCCTTAAACTTGGGATGACCCTTTCATCTGTTCCTAAGGTTGGCATGCACTTCAAGCTTAATTTTTGCAAGTTGATTTGGCTTATCTTTTCACACTGGTCTGTTATAACTACATCATGCTTTATTTCCTTCTTTCGTCTTTTAGGATACTTTTTTTTAAATTTAATTTTGTTTCTTATTGTATGTGAATTCACAGGCCAGCTTTCTGGAGTTACCCCTTCTACCATGTGTTCCTAGGAATGAACTTGGGTCAGGATTGTGCAGCAAGCCCTTTACCATCCCACCCTTCCTAACTATTTCATAAACATTTTATAATATCTCTAAGTTTCTCTGTCATTGTGTTTATTTGTGAGTGTTTGACTAGTAGGTACTTTTTCTAGTCACTATGAACAATTAGGAATGTTTTCCATTTCTAAGCCACATATCTGGGTCTGTGAAAGCTGTTTTAAACAAAGTCCCAATGTCATACTTTAGCAGGGCAGTGGTGGCGAATGATTTTAATCCTAGAACTCAGGAGGCAGATGCAGGCAGATCTTTGAGTTTGAGGCCAGCCTGGTCTATGGAGTGAGTTCGAGGACAGCCAGGGATACACAGAGAAACCCTGTTTGAGAAACACAAAACAAAAAGTTGCTTTGGTGATGTTTTTCTTTACTGTAATAGAACAGACTAAAACAGTTGCCATAATTGTTTTTTCTTTTGCTGTATCATAATTGTAACCTCTGAGGACAAGAGCCCTCTTTTATATTTTTCTTCACTGCTCAGTACCTATACAGACTCAGTAAATATTGACTCCTCTGATAGACAGAGAATTACTTAATTTCCATAACTACTGAGAACTACGATCTTTACTGAAGAATGAACAGACAGGAATTGACTTAATTTTTCCTTCCTCCAAATTTATAATTTTTTAAACATTATTTTTGCTTCTTCCTAAAATTATAGAGAAGTATTCCTCAAGACAGATCTGGCACACAAGAATAGATAAAATATTATTTATTATATAAATAAGCAAGAAAATAAACAAAGTCAAGTCGGGCTGCTGCCAAATACTGACTAACTCAATTAGGGTCTTGCTATGTAACCCTCTACTTAGATATGTATGTGATCTCAAAAGCAAGAATAGCAACCAAAGTTAATATGCAATTCAACAGAAAGCTACATATATATGTAATACACATGTACACATACAATCAGAATTTATTTTTACATTTCTAGACTTTTCTTCAAATAATATATATGTGTGTTTGTTTATATATATATTTTTAATTTATTAGAATTTTCACTATGAATTGGAACCACTAGGGTAAAGAAGGCCTTCAGAAAATAAACAGGTTTCTTAATTTAAAGGTAAATATTTAACAACTTTATAATTAAGTAGCAATGAAAACTTATTAGGATACAAATAACAATCTGGTGTCTATCCAGTCTTAGGCAATAACACCTTGATTTTTATATATATATTTGGCCATCTCAAAGGTTTGCAGAACACAGTTTACAGAAATTAACATATAGAAGTTATCTTTTCCATGCACACAGACTATCTATATTCCAAATTACTTACAGAAACACAGAGCAGACTGCAAACAGTCAAGTCTGTGCTGGTGACAACCGTGTGTTTAGAAACAGCTCCGAGTCTTATGGTGCAAAGCACCACCACTTGACAACTGTTTCTAACACAGTGGGAAAACACTAAAGCTTTTTTCCAATGACAAATATCCATGAACAAACTAAAATCAAGAACACTTATTTTAAATATTCTGTAATTTAAATATTTTACCTAAAACAGATGTATTTTAAGATAGAGAATCCAAAAGTAGTTTAAATCTGCTTTTAAAAAGCTTGACCTGCTGCACAATGTAATCAGATCCTTGTTATATATTATGTTACACATTGTCAAAATTTAACCATTTGGTACAATGCTACATAACCTGTAGTAATGTATTTTATACAAACAGGTACACCATCACATACTGTAGGGATTAGTTTAATCCTTTAAAACAAAGGAGCAACAAAATAACCGGACACTTTGACTACTCAAAAATACAATCACTTTGGCTACTCCCTAACAACTTTCTCTAAGAAGCCAAAATTACAGAGTTAAAAATCATAAATGCCAAGGACTAACTATAGGTAAAAACAAACACAGCCTCCTTTAACTCCAGCAGTCATTTTGTAAGGTTGTAAAGTAGCCAACAACGGAAGGCATTTGGTAAAGCTGCAAAAAGGTCAACGATGTTGCCAGTTAGTGTGATTTTTTTTTCTGATTATAAAAGTACAAATACAATGAAGGACAACTGTCACAGTCAATGTCAAAACAATGGTCTTCACTGTAGATCACAAAGGAAGTAACGGCTCTTGTTAAACTATCAAACACAAGGGAAATATTCTAAACAGCCAAACTAAAGAGTAAATACAGAAATAGGACTACGACACAGTATCCAGCAAATAATGTAGTTGCCCTACAGAAGCAAGATGAAGGAAGCTCAAGATAAACAGCAGTCCCTCAATCTCTGAACAATCAATGTTTTTGTTTTTCCAGGAGTAATAGATAATGATAAAACAGTCCATTGAGACTGAAGTGACAGCTCAGAGGTTAAAAGCACAGGCTGCTCTTCAAAAGGACCTGGATTCATTTCTCTGTACGCACATAGTAGCTCATGAGTATTTGTAACTCTTCTGACATGTTCTAATGGCCTCTGAGAGCACCATGCATGTAAGTGGTACAAAAACATACATGCAGGCAAAGCACCTATATACATAAAACAATAGCTCATCAATATAACTAGGAAAAATCCCCCTTTGAGTGGCCCAGAGGTAGGGTAATACTACGTACTGGAGAATAAAGTATACTTCTGGTACATACATTCATATTCAGAATAAGATGAATACAAGTATATGTTTAACTTCTATACTCAATGCACACACAAATTACTGAAAAAACTTGAACACTTTGCACACATTACCAAAATACATTAAGATTTATTTATTTTTTTAAATGTACATTGGGGTTTTACCTGCTTGTGTGTCTGTGTGAGGAGGGTGTCAGATCCCCTGGAACAGGAGCTACAGGCAGACAGTTGTAAACTTCACGTGGGCTGGGAACTGACCCGGGTCCTTAGGAAGAGCAGCTGGTGCTCTTTAACACCTGAGCCACCTCTCCAGTTCCCAATATAGACATTCTTACCCTTCATAATACAGTCTTAGTTTCTATTGCTGCAATGAAATACCATAAGCAAAAAGCAAGTGAGGAGGAAAGGGTTTATTTGGCTTATACTTCCACCATTGGAGAAGTCAGGACAGGAACTCAAGCAGGGCTGGAATCTGGAGGCAGGAGCTGATGCAGAGGCCATGGACAGGTGCTACTTACTGGCTTGCTCAGCTTGCTTTCTTACAGAACCCAGGACTACCAGCCCAAGGGTGGCACCACCCACAACAGGCTGGGCCTTCTCCAATTGATCACTAATTGAGAAAGTGTCTTACAGCTGGATCTCATGGAGGCACTTCCTCAGCTGAGGTCCCTTCCTCTCTGATGACTCTAGCTTGTGTCAAGTTGACACACAAAACCAACCAGTACGATGCACATGCAGAACTATCTAGGACAGTGTTTCAATGAAAAGCAAGAACTGAGAATGTCACTATTATACTAAAGACAGGATCTACAGCTATCAACCAAAAGGTTTAAGGGAATTAAATTGATCACCACAGCAAGCTCAATAGACAACATCTAAAAGTAACACAGAAATGGTTGGGTGAGCTCTGAATGGCCCAATTATCTACTTTACTCAAAAGCTACTACTTGGAGCCATCCGTCTTAATGCATAAGTCTTTCAATTAAGACAACAAAGTTCCAAGTCTACACCTAATAGTATATGCACATTTACTTTCTAGAAATTACAAAAATAGGGAGCCAGAAAAACAGCATGGCAGTTAAGGGTGTGTATTGCTGTGCAGAGGACCGAGTTCATTCCTAGCATCTACATCTAGTTACTCACAACCTCTATTTCTAGCTGTAGAAGAATCAGCTTCTAGTCTCTGAAGGTACCTATACTCATATACAGACATGGAGACATCTGTTGAGAATGAAAAGACATACCTGGAATAGTCTTTGTATCCCCATACAGGCAAACTGTAGTAGAAATGATTTATATAAAGAAGCTATATACAGGAACATGCTATCACAGAAGACATGGGAGAAGAAGACAAGGAGTTAAGGCTAGTCTCAGCTACATAAGCTGGAGTTGGAAGCTAGCCTGAGGTTAATAAAAACCCTGTTTCAAAGATCTAAACTAAGAGCACCTTTTGCTCTTGCACACTACCTGGGTTCAATTCCCAGACCCTACATAGTAGCTGACAACCATCCACAATCCAGTTACATGGGGTCTCTTATGATCTCTGTGGGCACCAAACATGCACATAGTGCACATACATACGTGTAAGCAACACATACATATAATAAAAATAATTAAATCAATAAAATAATTAAGCGAAAAAGAAAACCCTGCTTTGGGATTGGGGGAAAAGTGTAAAGAAGTAAATGTAAGCCAGGCAGTGGTGGTGCACATCTTTAATCCCCAGCACTTGGATCTCTGAGTTGAGGCCAGCCTGATCTACAGAGTGAGTTCCAGGACAGCCAGGGATACACAGATAAACCCTGTCTCAAAATAGAGAAGAAGTAAATGTAGTTTAGGATTATGTGATGAGTGTTCATTTGAACGGACAGCTGTGGAACCTCACAGAGGATGAAAAACTAGGTGTTCAGAGATGAGAAGAGATATAAAACCATGAATGAAAGAAAGGATCCTTGTCACTGAGAGTCGGTAAGCAAAGTCTTTAGAAACTTAAAAGACATTGGCTGAGCATTCAAAACCAGCAAAGGAAAGAGTACACAAATATTTTATTCAAGTCTACAGTCATGTAGAAATCAGGCATGTAAAGCATGTTTTAAACTCAATTTTGTGCTTACATAGGCAAAAATAAGAACACAGTTTAACCTCCCTACTTACAAGTTTTACCAAAGTAAATGGAGTATTACATTAGGGAACAGCAGATGGCGCCAAAATGTCATCAAAATTACTGTTTTTTGGTTTACTGTAAATGACTTCATGATTAACTGAAACCAAAGGCAGGATGTGGAACCCAGGGTCCATCATAGTAAAATTGAAGAAATAATAAAACACTGAGGTTTTCATGTGGTACTGTTGAGTGCCCCGCCTCCACAAGTGCTGGGATTCTCCTTTTCTTGTCATGTTGTCAAATTTTCTAGCTATTCAACAACAGCACAGAATATTTTCTTTCTAATAAACCAGCATAACAAAGCAGCTATATTTTTAACGAAAACAGACACTTAATGGGAGTGTGTCTGTCTGTCTGTCCCGTAATAAAGTACATGGGGTTTAAAACTATGTTAGGCTGCATAGAAGTCTATAATCTGTTTCTTAGTGTTATTTCAAATAATTACAATATTTTCTGATACGGCAAGAGGAGGCTGAGTGGTTAAAGGCACCTGCTGTGCAAGCCTGCCTGACAAACTCAGACCTGACCTCCACAGCATATGGCACATGGGAACTCACGCATACACACATGTACAAAAAAACTAGAAAATTCCCGCCAGTGTTCTAACTGGTTATCTCTTGCCAGAAATCACAACCAGGACATAAAAGTGACTATCTCATCATATTGATGGCTATTAAATGTTAATGGCAATTATGAACATAAGATTTCAATCCTTATCCTTAACTAAATATTTTGCCCTAGAAACTAACCAACATTTAGCCTTGGGGTCCTCAGTAGATAAAACCCTGGCTGAACAGGCCTGGAGATGATCGTTTTGGTGCCTGGGATCCATGTAAAGGTGGCACAAAAGAAAGCTGTCCTCTGACCTCCTCTTGTGCCATGGTACATGTCCCTACCCCCCACACTGAAAAACAGAAACACATCAGGAAAGAAAAAGATAAAGATAAACCATAGCCAAACAGTGATACTTTGTGCCACTGAAAAGGAAGGGTCGGAACCCCATTTTTAAGCCTGAGACTGGGAAGTACAAACTGTCTCAGACTCAGCTGAAGAGTAGCCACTATAACTGATTTCACATATCCACCCCCCACGGCAGATGTACGTCTATTTCATGGTAGGCAAGCCAAAGCCCGTCTTACGTAGCATTTGTTTGTAAGACAGCAGTGTTCTTTTCCACCAGCACAATCTAAACCAGCTGACTGCTATACTGTCTACAGCAGATAGTCATCCCAGCGCTAAGGAAAACCAACCAGAATGCCAGGTTGACAACCTGATAAGGGCAAAGATACAACTGTGGAAAATCAGAAATAAAATTTACCGTGTGAAGTATTTCTTATGTTTAAAACATTGAGTTTAATTTACACCCAAAAGCACCTTGGGTTTTGAAAGAGTTCCACCACTCGTGATACAAAATAAGGAGTAACAACATATGAAATCCATGTTATTAAAGGAATTAAGCAATTTGGAGTAATGTGAAGAACTAAGAAGGAACAGTGAAAATCTAAACCTAATCTACAGTGCAAATAACTATTCCAATCCAAATCTCAAAATACACATAATGTATAATTCTTTCTTTGGATCCTCCTTTAACATCAATTATCATAGCACTACCCATATTATTGCTAATTAATAACCATGACTAATCTAAACCAACTGGTCCAAAGACTTAGCAGTTTCAAATACAAGGATTTATTTGACATTCAAGTCTGTTTCAGTCTAGGAAATAAAATCCAAACCAGGTTCCTGTTAAATTAGCTCAATAAGGAGTAGACCCGTCAGAACTATAGAAAAGATAACTGATGGCCAGGCCAGCAGAGGCAGGACAATGGCAAGTTCAAGGTAAGTCTGGGCTACACAGTGAAACCCCATCTTAAAAACAAAATAAAGCTGGGTGGTAGTGGTGCATGCCTTTAACCCCAGAACTCGGGAGACAGAGGCAGGTGGATCTCTGTGAGTTCAAGGCCAGCATGGTATACAGAGTTCTAGGACAGTCAGGGCTACAATGTGTATGTGTATGTGTGGGGTCGGGGGAATTAACAAAAAATGGTGTATTTGCTAGAAACTTAAACATACCTCAATTAAAAAGTTAGCAATTTGTTCATGTTTTACAAAGGCATGTGAATATAACTTCATCTTTAATTTGTAGTATCAAATTAATTGTAGTAAACAGAATCCATCATAAACAAATATTCCTATTCATTACATTCTAAGTTAGTTGTAGGCCAGGTTAGGTGGCATATGCCTGTAACCCCAGAAGTTGAGACAGAAGCAGGTGAATCACTACAAATTTGAGACTTGCCTGTCATACACCAGGGCCAACATAGTGAGCTCCTGTTTCAAAACCAAAAAAAAATTAGCTGTTATTTAACAGTGGCTTCTGTCAAGACTGAGCAGAGGGGCTGGAGAGATGGCTCAGAGGTTAAGATCTCTGACTGCTCTTCCAGAGGTCCTGAGTTCAATTCCCAGCACCCACATGGTGGCTCACAGCCATCTGTAATGAGATCTGGCGCCCTCTTCTGGCTTTCAGACAGACATGGAGGCAGGCTGTTGTATTGATAATAAATAATCTTAAAAAAAAAAAAGTCCATAAAGGTTAGGTAAATGACAACTTTATTCAGTAAGTCAATAGCAGACATACAAATTAGGGATTTTAGCACAGGAGTGTGGAGGATGGACATCAAATAAGCAAAGCTCTGGTGTTTAATTCTGCTTTTAAGATCCTGTTCTGACTCCTCGTGTTGTTTAATTAAGCAGTATGTTTGCTATGTGAAACCAGAGCACACTTTCTCTCTCATGTATTTGCAAACAGTGGTTTGTTTGTTTTTAAGTAACAAGGAATGAGACATCTAAGTGAATAAAAAATACCTGGATACTTTTAACATATTTATAGTTCATTTTTTGGAAGTGTGTGTGTGTGGGGGGGGGGTGAGACAGGTTTTCTCTGTTTAACAGAGGTGTCTGTAGACCAGGCCAGCCTGAAACTCAACAGATTCGCTTGCCTCTGCCTCCTGGCTACTGGGATCAAAGGCGTGCACCACCACTACCCGTCCTATAGTTCAATTTTGCTAAACTATAAATGAACACAGGGATATAGTTTTTACAGTACATACGAACCACAGTACTTATTAATAAGGAATTCAGAACAAAACATGTTTATATCAGTGTAGCAAAAACTGCTAAGGTTCTAACTGTGACAGACCTCAAATTGTGGAGGTTAATAACCTCTAGAACAGTAATTCTCAACCTGTGGGTCATGACCCACGGGGATGGACTGACTTTATCACAGGGGTCACCTAAAACCATCAGAAGATGCGGATATTTACACTCTGATTCATAGGAGTAGCAAAATTGCGTCCATTGAGTTGGCCATCTGACTAGGTTTTGGCAAAGAGAATTCAGTGTTCTGTATGACTTCTAGGATATATTCTAAAATAAAGAATGTCTTTCCTCAGTTTCCTGCTAGACAGAAAGCTGGATCATGAATACATAATTTGCAACAGAAAAGTCATGTAAGAGAGGAGAGTGAGCTAATACAACAGGAACTTAGGTCCCTTATGTCATGATGAAGTCTTCATACCAACTGTAAATCCTAACTCACTTCAAACGCTTCATGCTAGAGGGGGAAAACCTCTTACCTTTCACCCTTCTCTATGTGTGGTGCATGCATGTGTGTGCAGAGGCCAGAGTCAGTGTCGGATGCCTTTCTCTATGGCTTGCCACTTTAAAGAGTTTATTTCGCGTGCGTGCGTGCGTGCGTGCGTGCGTGCGTGCGTGTGTGTGTGTGTGTGTGTGTCCCTCCCTGTGGAGCTGGAGTTACAGGCAGCATCTGATGAGGGAGGAGAACCAAACCTCAGGCTCCTAACAGAGCCACCAAGTAGTGCTCTAAGTGCTGAGCTATGGCCACAGCTCCATCCATTTCATATTTTGCGACCGGATCTCTCACTGAATCTGGAGATCACCAACTCGTTAGAACAGCTGGCCAGCAAGCCCAAGATCCTCCTGTCCTCTGTTCCCTCAAGTGCAGTCACTGTAAGGCACATGCTGCCGTGCCAGGCTTTCATATGGATGCTGGGGATCAGCACACAGGTACTCACATTTCTTTTGCAGTAATCTCCCAAGTTTCCTCTTTAATCTTTCTAAAACTGCTATTTGAGGCATTTATTACCAGTAAGGCCAATCTAATTTTAAAGACACTTCTTTTTATCATGTAAAATTGTGTGTGTGTGTGCGCGCACACACACACACACATGTAAATATAGAATGCTTGTTTTATCCTCCGGGGCTGGAGTTACAGTCAGTTGAGCACCTTACGTGGGTGCTGGGAGCCAAACTCAAGCCCTCTGTAAGAGCAGTACACTGTTGAGCCACTTCATGAGCCCCATGTCTAATTCTAACTCATAGTTACACTGAGTCAAAAATTTACTACATGCATGCATATTTAAAAAAAAAAAAAACCGGGACTGGATCTGTAACCTCACCGAGCCTCAATATCACAACTGTAAAATGGCAAAAAACAAAACAACTATTTATTGAAATTATTTGTGAGGATTAAATATGTAAGGGAAGAAGAGGCAAAAGGATGGTCTGGAAGTGGTGGCACACACCTTTAATCCCAGCTTTTAGGAGGCAGAGGCAGGTCAATCTCACACAGATCAAGGCCAGTCTGGTCTATCTTGTGAGTTTCAGGAGCTAGGGCTACACAGTGAAACCCTATCTTAAACAAAAAAGCAAGCAAGCAAAAGGCAAAGAAAGCATACAAGCATACATGTGCAGAAGAGCTAAAAATCATTAACTGGGAAACAGAAATCAAAATGGTCGTTTTAAAGGCTAAAAGCAGGACTTGGAGAGATGGGTCAACAGTTAAGAAAATGTGTTTCTCTCGCAAACACCCAAGCTCAGTTCCAAGCACACACGGGACAGGGCACAACCACCTTTAAATCCTCTTCCAGGGGATCTGACACATTCTTAGGCCTCTGTGGGTGACGCACACACAAATGCAAGCACACTCCTTAACACTGCTAGGTGAAGGAGCAAAACAAGAACAACTCTGGAAGCCTCATACTGAAAACTAAATGATTGGACCGGAAACGATAAGCATATGTCCATTTGCAGATCTTTGGCAGGAACTGCTTATATAGGCCCATGATGGTGGGCCCAGAAGGAGGCAGGTGTGAGGGCAGGAACAGTCATGTTCTGCCATCAATGGAAGGGACACTATTCTAATTGTGCTCAACATGCCCTTAGGTACAAACAGCTAGGATGAAATGTCTCCGGATGATCCTGACTCCTGCCATTACCCCACCACTGCCATCACCTGCACATGTGACCCCCAGGGGGGAATTCTCTTTATCAACTGACACAGGAAGATGGGGATCACTTTATAGGATGTTCCTGTACAACATAGAGAAACCAGTTCTGGGTGGATAGATACAGCACTGCAACTCCATTCTGGGCCACCCACTGAAGGGCAGTGATGAAGGAATATAGTCAGATATACAATTATATAGCAATCCATGGGCTGTGGCCAATGGCTGGATGGTCAGGAACATGGAGATACATTACTCAAAGTTGAGCATGAAGAAACCTGGGGGAGGGGTATGTGCTTAAACATGAGTGGTCAAACTCCAAGATATTTGTGCTAAGATATAAATAAATGCCACTTGCCAGGCGTTGGTGGCTCACACCTTTAATCCCAGCCTCAGGAGGCAGAGGCAGGCAGATCTCTGTGAGTTTGAGGCCAGCCTAGTCTACAGAATGAGCTCCAGGACAAGCTCCAAAGCAATATAAAGAAACCCTGTCTCGAAAAACCAAAAAAAAAAAAAAGCCACCAAAAGTGGCATCAGAGAAGGATTTTTTTTTTTTTGGTTTTTCGAGACAGGGTTTCTCTGTATTGTTTTTGGAGGCTGTCCTGGAACTCACTTTGTAGACCAGGCTGGCCTCGAACTCACAGAGATCCGCCTGCCTCTGCCTCCCGAGTGCTGGGATTAAAGGCGTGTGCCACCAACACCCGGCTCAGAGAAGGATTTTTAATAAATATTCAAGTGGTGGCCTTCCCTTTTAGTAGACTCATGAACAGTGTCCATTAAGCAAGTAGCGAGGATAGAGGTTATTCCTGGGCTTAGAGGGGGCAAGGAAGGTCAGTTGATTGAGGCTGACTAGCAAGTGCTCTTCCCTACAGTAGGAGGCTGATGTCACACTTCCATAATGGAAGAGCAGCATCTTCTCTACCTTAGAGACAACCCAGCAAATGCTTTTGAAACAAACTCACTGAATATACTACCTGAAAACAACTTGGCTTCACAGAATAAAAGTCTTTTGAAGATTGTTAGGTTAATACTTTGTAAGGATGGGGTCATGATCTACAAGCAACCATGTATTCACTGTATTAGTGTTTAATATATGACACTGTTTCTTCAGTAGCCAGAATCCACATGCTTTAGAATCAAGAGGTAGGAAGTAAGGAATGCTTCTTTCTATCGAGAGATAAAATAATTCCACCTGGCCATTTCAAACACCCATGAATCTGAATCAAAAAGCAATGGAGTTTATAGGTTGTCTGAGTATTTTATCTGAACCACTAAGAGGAAACTGGTCTGTTATTACTCACAAGGGGAAACGGAAGACTGTGTCTGGTACGTAGCACATTCCCCAAGTTATAAAACAAAGTAATAATGAAAGCCAACAGAAAAATGCAACCCTAGGGGAATCAGGAGGAATTACAACTAGCCGAGGTGCTTGTTAAAAGCAAAAAGAACGCGGAATAGACTTCAATTGGAAATTGTTAAGGACAGCAGCTATAATCACCCAAATAGTGATAGAAAGAAAGAAGTACTTCTTCCTCATGTGTGTATATATTTAACACACAGGCTCCATTGGGGGAAGGAGGGTGTGAGTAGACTGAACTTGTTTATTTTCAGATAGTGTCTCCTATGTAGCTCTGGCATCTGGAATCAAGATGGCCTGGACCTTCAGAGATCCAGTGGCCTTTGTCTCCCTAGTACTGGGATTACAGGTGTGTACCACCTTGCCTGCATGTCTTGACTCTACACACACACACACACACACAATTTATTTGAGTTACCTTTAATGAGATTATGATCGGGTGTGGTAGCACATACCTTTGGTCCCAGCACTCAGGAGGCAGAGGCCGGTGGATTTCTGTGAGTTCCAGGACAGCCAGAGATTATGTATGGCTTAAGAAAATAACTTTGGGTGCCAATGTATCAATCTGGAGAGTGCCTTGGGGTAAGATGAATATTAAAACCATAAAACTTTTGAGTATAAATAATGCTCCATAAACACTGAGTAGGTCTCATCCTAGGAACTAAAGATTTGAAGCCTCCAGACTTCATCTGTCCCATCATCAATTATTATGGGTCTCAAGCCTGCTAGACTGCATGCAGATTTGTAAAAACCACAGACCACATAACTACACGAGCTAGTTCCTTAATAATAAACGCATGTATCAATACACACACTTAACAAGAGAAACAAAACACAGAAGCAGGCATTAAATTAAGTATTTTGCAGATTGTCCTCTGACTTTCACATACACTGCAGCATGTGTGCATGCAATAGAAAAACAGAAGTATAAAACAAAATAGTTTTTAGAAGCTATAGCTGGGCCACCCCTTCAGTGGGTGGCCCAGAATGGAGTTGCAGTGCTGTATCTATCCACCCAGAACTGGTTTCTCTATGTTGTACAGGAACATCCTATAACATTGATTCACAGAACTATAAAACAATGTTACTATAAATGTGCTACTGGAGAAGTTGGTCTACTACTTCTTTTTCTCATTAGCAAGACCAAAATAACAAAACAAAACAAAAAAAACCCCTAACATAAAAACCTATGGGGCAAAGATTTGTTTTGGCTTGTGACTTCAAAGGGCATACACAGTCCATAATGGTAGGGAAACTGGTGAAATATGTGACAGATGCTTGCTCATGTCATGTCTTTGATAAAAGCTAGATGGAACCTTCAGACAGCCCAATCCCACTTCCAAAAAGAACCATAGTATTTCAAAATAGTATCACAGGCTGAGAAATGAGTCCCCAGTAAATACATATCCTGTGGTAAAAAATTCAGATTCAAATTATTACTCTTCATAGAAAGTACGCCATGTTGATACATCTATTGCTACAGCTTCTAAAAACTATTTTGATTTATACTTCTGTTTTTCTATTTGCATGCACACATGCTGCAGTGTATGTGAAAGTCAGAGGACAATCTGCAACAGCCACTTCTCTGCTTCTACCTTGTGGGACCTAGGGATCTTACCTGTGGAAGAGCTTGGTGACAGGTGCCACTACCCACTGAACCATCTTGTTTGCCTTTGTTTTATGCTACAGTTACTGTATTAACACTTATAGCCCACTTTAGTTTTTCTAGGGATACCTTGAAAACTTTGAAACAGTTTTAAGTGCTGACAGAAAAACTTGATATTTCTACTGCAGAGTACTGAAAACAGGGTCATAATGAAGTTTCAGTACAAACACTGATAAGTTAATCACCTTCTTTCTAGGGTTTACTGGGAGGACATTGTAGGGTGCTAGAGACTGACTCCAGGGCTGTGTGTGGTAGGCAAATGTTCTATTACTGAGCTACATCCACAGCCCTTACATTGTTTTGAAACAGCTCAGCTTATCTCCTTTAATGTTATGCTGGGAAGACATGTCATCTTTGAAAGACAAATCTAGAAACCTAGTATTTATATGGGCAAAGATTAAAACACTAAGATTCTCACCTTTTCATACACAAACTTCCTACTTAAGTCATCATCTTAGGTTTGAAGACCCTTATCTGTATCCTTTCCATAATATGGCCCAGCTTCTCTACCTTAATAATAGAAACAGGCGTATGCCTAACTGTATACGACACAGGAAGGGAGCTGGATGTCCAACTGTTTTTATGAAAGTCTTAACTATCACTCCTCAAGTGATATAGACCCAGACTTCAAAGGGACTTGTGTCTTTAAATCATCTTTCTGGGTTCTTTGACACGACTTGGCTTGCCCCTTGTATCTTCCGTTCCTACGGGCTTACGTTCAACTTTACTGAAAACACTTTACCCGATTACTTTTTGGTTTCCAAAATGATTTTGGGGGGGGGTGCCTTTTCCCTTGTTTTTGAGTTCAGGCAGTTACAAAATGGTTTCAGTATAGTAAGGTATTGAAGGAGGATGTCTTGGAGATGTGCTGTATATGACTATGTTATGATTTACTTATGTTTTATTTTGTTACTCTGTGTAGCCCAGGCTGGCCTCCAACTCATAGAGATCCTCCTGCCTCTGCCTCCTGAGTGCTGGGATTAAAGATGTGCGCTATCTCCACCCAGACTCCATTCACTTTTAACTGTAAGTTTTAGAATGCAAGTATATTTTTGCTACAAATCCACACATACTGAACAACCCAACAATACCATTTTGCTTTCTATGACTATAACTAACAGATACCTGGCACAAATGCAATCACACACCTTAGATAAGCATTCTACAATCAAGTTAAATAAACTCCACCCAATATTTGTCATTTTTTTTTCTTTAAATTTGGAGACAGTGTCTTGCTATGAAACCCAGGCTGGCCTGGAACTCTAAAACAATCCTCCTGTCACAGCCTCTTGCATCTGGCAACTCCTGAGTGGCTTGTTTCACTCAGCATAACATCTTCAAGCTCTATCAAGGTGGGCCCCATGCTTCTTAAACCCTTGAAGGCTGACTACTCACAACACACATGACATTCTCCTTAACCATTCACATAGGCGTTTATTTGACTTTAGTTTTGTTCTTTTGAAATAAGATTCTTACCTATCCTGGCCTCTGCCTCACAAGTTCCAGGACTGCAATATCCTCTTTTAAACACTAGCGCTTGTTTTTAAACCCTATTATTACTGTGTGTGCACACCAACAGTAGGGCGGGGAGCATGTGAAGGAGTGGACAGCTGTGGCACCCTTTCTCTCCTTTCACCTTATTTATCTGGGACCTGGGGATCAAACACGGGTCACAAGGTTTGCACAGCAAGCCCCTTTACATGTTCAGCCGTCTCACCAGTTCAAGACCACGTTTTTTACTTCTTTTTGTGTTTTGACCGCTCCTTTTAAAAAAATATTTATTTTATGCATACATTTGTCATATTCCTTCTTAACTGAGATGGTTTGCTTGCTGGTCCCGGGACAGCACCCAGAATCTTGGGCAAGCTAAAGAGGCATCCTAGCACCAAGCTACCCTAGCTCAGATCATTTAAATGCTCTCCCTAAGCTTACAAAAAGACAGCTTCTATGATTTTTAAATTGTTAAAACTTATTCTATGCATGAGTATTTGGCCTACATGATTCCACTTTTTTGGCCTTTTTTTGTGTGTGTGGTTTTTGTTGTTGTCGTCATTTGTTTTGAGACAGGGTTTCTCTGTGTAACAGCTCTGGCTTGTCCTGTAACTCACTTTGTAGGCCAGGATGGCCTTGAACTCAAGAGAGATCCTTTGCCTTTGCCTCCTGAGTGCTGGGATAAAAGGTGTGCACTACCACACCACACCTGGCATGATTCCAAGTTTTTAATATTTTAGTTTTCAATGATCCATACGTACCATATGAAAAAACATTAAATTAATTTTTCCTTATATACCTTTGGAAACAGAATGTCCATTAATTAAAAGTTCCTCAATGAGAACTGCTACCTTTGATGTTACTTTGCCATTTCAAAAAACAGTATGTTCTCTCATTTGCTCAAGGCTTGTTTTGTGACATGTAAGGACACATAATGTTCATGAACTAAAATTGCCTAACAGTATATTTCTTAGAAAATACCTTAGGTGACTCAGAACAGTTAAATGAAACTTTGAGAACAAAACTAAGCTTTCTTTAATATTGAAAGGATAAAAAAAATCTTGTTAAAATCTGGTGAAAGAAAATTTACATGCAACTGTACTTGGAGAAAACATAGGAGTCTTGAATCAAACTTGCCTTATTAAGAAAGAAAAAAGTAGAGGGTTGATCTGAGGTTAGCTCATTGGTAGAACATTTGCCTAGCATACTGGAAGGTCTGAATTCAATCCCCTTGCTGAAAAACTGATACAGAACAAGTAGTGGGCTTAATTTACCTCAACAAGATAATTATTTTGAGGTTATGTTTAAGGCAAAACTAGTTCTGCCTATGTATTATGGAAATTGGTTAGTCATGTATAGTATTACCAGCTTACAACTTTTCATGGTGCATGACTAACTGTAATTTCTATATTTCATCTACATTTCTCTATTTACCAGTTACATCATAAGGACAATGTTAAACTAGGATGTTCCCCCAGACATCCACCGGTCTAATTAACATTTAATTGTGGTATTGGTGTAATGTTCTTTTGTATGCTTATAATTCCACTGACTGAATTTATTACTTAATTTGTGATCTTTATTCTTTTGGTTATTATTCTGACAAGCCAATGAAAATATTCTGTCTTCTTTCTCTGTGATATGGGCAGGCCTTGAATTTAGGACCCTCTTGCTCTAGACTTCAGAGTAGCTAGGATTACAGGCGTAGATTTACAACTTGTATCATTTCTCTCTTACTGAGTTACATAACATCAACATCATGTTCTGACAAGATGAGTCACCTTCAGGATTATATATGGCTGTGGATAGCACTGTTCTGCTATCTGTGTATTTCTGAGTCCTTAGGAATGTATCTACATTCAATACTCACCACCAAAGCTGCTCCCAAATGTCTACCGCTGAGGGTTCATACAGTGTTCTTGGCACACACAGTTGGGGGGCAGAGGCAGGCAGATTCTCTGTGAGTTTGAGGCCAGCCTGGTTTACAGAGTGAGTTCCAGGACAGCCAAGGGCTACACAGAAAAATCCTGTCTTTAAAAAAAAAAAACAAACAAACGAGAAACCCTGTCTCGAAAAACCAAAAAAAAAAAACCAAAAAACCAAAAACCAAAAACAAAAACAAAACAGTGTTCTTTGAGCTGTTTGTTACTTCAAGAACAGTGTGATTGGATATGAAAATCTTTAGTTCCTACAGTACCCTTCCTGTATGTTTTGTTGTTTTTCCAAACAGGATTTCTCTGTGTAACAAGCATGTAAGCATGCGCCACTAAGCCTAGTTTCTCTTATTTTTATCTGCTTATCTCTTTACTGCTTTTCAAGGCTATCTCCTCTTTCTAATTCCATGTGAGAGGATTTTTGTCTTTTCAAGTTCTTTTCTAAGTTTCTCAATTCACACTCCATTTCTTGTTGGTTTATCATCTTTTTCCTGAGTTCTTATGTTCCTGACTTTGGATCATCTTTGGCAGAACTTCTTACAGCACTTCCAACTCAAAAGCAAACCAAGTGCAGCAGCTGTGTACACCTATAATCCTAGCTCTTGTGAGGCAAAGGCATCCAGACACACAGAGTCTCTCTCTCTGTCTCTGTCTCTCTCTCTCTGTAAGAACACTTTACTAATGTGTCCTTTTGTGCTCTGGTAAATTTATGCTGCCATGACCACTTCTTTTGTTTTTGATACAGAATACACTGGCTCCCAGTGACTGGGCAGGGCAGGCCGCAGGGGTGGGAGGCAAATGGTACAAGCCACGGAACGGCTGTTTCTGAACCTGGGGCCGTGTGTGCTTCTGTACTGCTCTATTCTCTCTTCCTTCTTAGACAAACCAGACATTTCTGCCATTGACTCTTTCATTACGAGTAACTTCAAGGTGAACTCTCCCCTCCAGCAAATATACTTAGGCTTACAGCTTCTGCCTTCTCAGACACTTCTGATAGTCTTTAACAATCATCTTTAGCTTCACTGAGAATGAAGATTAAGGTTTTTTCTTATTCTCCTTTTTTATAATTTCCAGAGAAAAAAGGCCCAGCTGTTATTGTTCCAAAGACTGCAACTGTTTCATTTGTCAATACTGTTCTTGGAGAGACAGAGACTCTCAGAGCTGAAATTCACACCACCATTTTTTTTGGTTTTGCTCTATATACAGCACAATGCAGGAAATGGTAACTCACAGGTCTAGTAGAGATTAGATAAGCTTCCATATACTTGTAAAGCATCATGCATCCACCAAGAGCCATTTTTGGCTGGGTATGGTGGCTTTAATACCCAACAGCCTGGTCTACACAGGGAGTTCCAGGATAACCAGGGCTACACAGAAGTCTGCCTCAAAAACAAAACATTTTCAAAGAATACATACTCATGTACATTTATAGTAGGAAAATAAGTAACAATATGAAAGTAACATGATTCTAGTAGACACACTTTTACTTATTTCTATGTTTTAGATATTTACTTTTACCAGAACAAAGCATAGTTTTCCTTGGTTTGTTAAATTGCTACAATTTTTCAATTTTTAAACATCCTGAATTTTTAAAAAAGTAAGCATGTAATTTATTACTTATTACTGTCTTCCCCTCTCTCTTGCTTTTTCCAGACAGGGTTTCTCTGTGGAGCCCTGGCTGCGTTTCTTAGAAATATTTTTAGATCTTTTACATGAGATCATCATCATTGGTGCAGTATAACATAGCACTTAAGGGCCCGGTCCATCCAGGTGTTTAATCAAAGACACGGTTTCTAATCTCTACATTTTCTAGACTTCTGCCCTGTCACTATCTGTGTAATGAGGACTGTCACAAGACTAAAGAGCATTTAGTGCTCCCCTAAAACAATGACCAATAAATGACGGTTGTTGTTACTGCTCTAAGTAGTGTTGTTACCATTCTTAGACATTTTCTTCCTTGTTTTCCCATGTGTCAAGATAAATAACTGGGACACACATAAATGCTTCCAAAAATCTCTTTTCACACTTAACATAAATTGTACAGTTTCTATTGTGTGTTACAAGTCCATGCATTGACAACACACACTTTTAAACAAGGAAAACATACTCCAGTTGTATATTTAGCAAACTTAATTGTCAAACAGCATTACTCCTTAGAAATATTTTGGGTTTTTTGTTTTGTTTTGTTGAGACAGTGTTTGTGTAGTCCTGGAAAACTCTATACAGACCAGGCTGACCTTAAACTCACAGAGATCCACCTGTCTCTGTTGGGATTAAAAGCCTACCACCATGGTCAGGCAGAAATCTTTATCTGAAATGCTTGGGATAAGAGTCTGGCTCCCTCAACCCTCAAGTTCTTTTTGAGACAAGGTCTTGGACTAGCTGGCATCAAATTTACTTGAGGATGACTCTGAATGCAGCTCCGCCTGCCCCACCTACCTACCAGGTTCTGGGATTACAAGTGTGCACCACTACAGTCTCCATGCCTTTCTGACTTCTACCGACCTGGGTTACCAACCCAACACTGCTACTCCAAAAATCAGAATTCCAAAAGTTCACAAATCTTAAATTTTTGAGTTCAGAAAACTCTGGCCTTTATGATTATCTAAGAGGGCATACTCAAGACAGTGAAAAAAATATCTTACTATATAAAACACTGCAAAATATTTACTGATAACGTACCACTTATAATAGACCCACAAATGGGTAAGTACCTGAAGTTCTGATATTCGTAGCTATTAAAAACATATAAAAGAAGATGAATACAGAGGCAGTCACCAAGTTAAAATATCTTATAGAGGAGCCCAAAGAATATCAGTAGCCATCTTTGTGGTTCACTCAAGAACAATGTATAAATAAGGGGTCTGTCCAGGGAAGAACCCTGTGAAAGCAAACCAGTTCTATGTATGGAAGATTGTGGGTTCTGGTTTGAAGACAACAAAGTACCAATAAAGTGAACCAAGAGATGAGCAGAGAACAAAGAGTGTATTGGTAACTCTCCCAACCTCTGCATTTTACACGCATCCTCTCACAGAGGGTTGGTTTTTTGTTGCTGTTGTTTTTAATCGTTCTTCTTCTCTTTCCTCTACTCATTCTTCAAAATTTACTTGCCAGAAGTAGTGCCTATAATTCCAGGATTTGGGAAGTGGAAATAGAAGGATCATCTTAAACCCAGGATCCAGCCAAACTAAACCAATCCAAAACACGTAAATCTACTTTATCCCCTTTCTCTCACCTTAGACCTAGTTGTTCCCTAAGTATTTCATGTGGTCATTCAATCAATAGTATTTAATCTTTTTTTTAATATTTTATTTTCCAGTTTAAATTTAGATAAGAAACGAGGTTGCTTCACAAGTCAGTTCCAGGTCCCTCTCCAATTCCCTCCCCTCCTCCCGTGACCTCCCCCCAACCCCCCCCCCACGTTATCCCCTCATTCCCCCAGGGAGGGTGAGGCCCTCCATGGGGGTGTCCATAGTCTGTCATTTCATATAGGGCAGGGCCTAGACCCTTCCCCAAGAGTTCAGGGTGAGAGTGCACCTCACATTGTTCTATGGGAGTCCAAAGTCCGTGTGTATACTTGGGATGGGTACTGATCTGCTGCCCAAGGCTCAATAGATTACCTAGGCCTCCTCACTGACACCCACATTCAGGGGGTCTTGATCAGTCCCATGCTGGATTCCCAGGCTGATGCCTGGGATTCAAGAGTTAACCTTTGTCTGGTCAGCTGTTTCTGGGGGTTAAACCAGCCCAGTCTTAATCCCTTTGATCATCAGTCCTTCCTCTCTGTTACTAGCTTTCTTGAGTTCAGCTCAGTACTTAACCAAGGGTGTCTGCCTGTTCTTCGATCAGCCACTAAATGAAGTTTCTGTTTCCCAGACTCTCTGGCCATAGGATTGTAGGCTGGCACTCCCCAGATCTATGTCTAAAATCCATATATGAGAGAGTACATGCCATGTTTCTCTTTTTGTGACTGGGTTACCTCACTCAGGATGGTTTCTTCTAGTGTCATCCATTTGCCTGCGAATCTCATGATTCCGTTATTTTTTTCTGCTGAATAGTACTCCATTGTGTAGATGTACCACATTTTCTCTATCCACTCTTCGGGTGAGGGACATCTAGGTTGCTTCCAAGTTCTGGCTATTACAAATAAAGCTGCTATGAACATAGTGGAACAGACATCTTTGTTGTATGAATGGGCATCTTTTGGATATATGCCTAAGAGTGGAGTTGCTGGGTCTTGTGGTAGGTTTATTCCCATTTTTCTGAGGAATTTCCATACTGATTTCCAAAGTGGCTGAACCAGTTGGCACTCCCACCAGCAATGGAGGAGTGTCCCCCTTTCACCACATCCTCTCCAGCATAAATTGTCATTGGTGTTTTTGATTTTAGTCATTCTGACAGGAGTGAGATGGTATCTCAGAGTTGTTTTGATTTGTATTTCCCGGATGGCTAAGGATGTTGAGCACTTTCTCAAGTGCCTCTCAGCCATTTTAGACTCCTCTATTGAAAACTCTCTATTTAGTTCTGCAGCCCACTTTTTAATAGGGTCCTTTGGTGTTTTGGAGACTTGCTTCTTGAGTTCTTTGTAAATTTTGGAGATCAACCCTCTGTCAGATGTGGGATTAGTGAATATTTTTTCCCATTCTGTGGGCTGCCGTTTTGTCTTGCTGACTGTGTCCTTTGCCTTACAGAAGCTTCTCAGTTTTAGTAGGTCCCATTTATTAATTGTTGATCTCACTGTCTGTGCTACTGGTGTTATGTTCAGGAAGCTGTCTCCTGTACCAATTTGTTCAAGGGTACCACCCACTTTCTCTTCTAAGAGGTTCAGTGTGGCTGGATTTATGTTGAGGTCTTTGATCCATTTGGACTTAAGTTTTGTGCATGGCGATAAACATGGATCGATCCGCATTCTTCTACATGCCAGTCTCCAATTATGCCAGCACCATTTGTTGAAGATGCTTTCTTTATTCCATTGTATATTTTTAGCTTCTTTGTCAAAGATCAGATGTTCGTACGTGTGTGGGTTAATACCCGGGTTTTCAATTCGATTCCATTGGTCTATTTTTGTGCCAATACCAAGCTGTTTTCAGGACTATAGCTCTGTAATAGAGCTTGAGGTCAGGGATGGTGATGCCTCCGGACGTTGCCTTGTTGAACAGGGTTGTTTTGGCTATCCTGGGTCTTTTGTTTTTCCATACAAAACTGATTATTGTTCTTTCAAGGTCTGTGAAGAACTGTGCTGGGATTTTAATGGGGATTGCATTGAATCTGTAGATTGCTTTTGGCAGGATTGCCATTTTTACTACATTGATCCTACCTATCCAAGAGCATGGGAGATCTTTCCATTTTCTGAGGGCTTCTTTAATTTCTTTCTTTAAAGATTCAAAGTTCTTACGATACAGGTCTTTCACTTGTTTGGTTAGCGTTACCCCAAGGTATTTTATGTTGTTTGTGGCAATTGTAAAGGGTGATGTTTCTCTGATTTCTCTTTCAGCCCTTTTATCATCTGTATATAGTAGGGCTACTGATTTTCTTGAGTTGATCTTGTAGCCTGCCACTTTGCTGAAGGTGTTAATCAGCTGTAAGAGTTCCCTGGTAGAGTTCTTTGGGTCATTGATGTAAACTATCATATCGTCTGCAAACAGTGAAAGTTTGACCTCTTCCTTCCCAATTTGTATCCCCTTGATCCCCCTTTGTTGTCGTATGGCAATAGCTAGAACTTCAAGTACCATGTTGAAAAGGTTTACATTAAAGAGATTTAGAAAGTATACAAACCCCCTTTTTTTTCCAGACAAGGTTTCTCTGTGTAGCCCTGGCTGTCTTAGAACTCACTGGTATCTGCCTGCCTCTGCCTCCCAGGTCCTTTTGATCCAATGACCTAATTTTATGAATCTGTTTCCTGAAATTGTAACATAAGCATGCAAAGATACTACAGTTAATCGCTACAGTTCAGTAAAGGCAGAAATTAAAAACTTACGTATCAGAAAAATACTCAAATACAGTGTATTTATACAGACTACTCAGCAAATATTTAAAAAAAGCATGAGTAATGGATATGAAGGAATAAATAAATACTGTAGACATCTTAACTAAAAAGCAAAACTTAAATCACAAACTAATTCCTGTATATTTTATTAAAAAAAGAAAAGCAATCATAAACATTCAAATCAAAAACTTGGAATCCTTCATTAGTTTGAGTGCTGAGAGCAGAGGCATTCACCCCTGCAACCAACTGAGACTACCTTTTGTTTTGTTTTGTTGAGACAGGATCTTATGTATTCCTGGGTGTCCTTGAACTCAGTGTGTAGCAGAGGTTGACTTTGAACTTTGGGTCCTCTTGCTTCCCTCTCCCAAGGCTGCAGTACTGGTGTTAAAGTATGTACCACCATGCCTACTTGACATGATGCTGGGTATCAAGCCCAGGGCAGGGCTGTGTAGGTGCTCAGCACACACTGTAACAGAGCTATACACCCAGTCAAAACACACACACACACACACACACACACACACACACACACACAAAACTCTGCATACTTACTGCTATAATGTCATGTTTGTGCCTGCATGCACGCTCATGCTCTCTCTAGCCCATATTTGCTAAACTTCGTTCTCCCCACATACTTTTTCTAACAGTCTACTTTTTTTTTTTTTTTTTTTGCTTGTCCACAAAGTTCATTTGGGCAGTGCTGGTGCATGTCTTTAATCCCAGCTCTTGGGAGGCAGAGGCAGGTGGATCTCAGTGAATCCCAGGAAAGCCTGGGATACACAGAGAAAAGCCACTTTTAGAAGTTTCCTTTAACTGACAAAACACAAATATAACTGCTCCATTAAATTCTTATTTAAATTTGTTTCTCTTACTAATTTTTTTGCTAAAAAAAATCACTATTTCAGAGAAACACATCAAGTATATACCTATATAAATTATTACCTATAATCTACTCTTAGTGCCTTTAATTTTTTTTTCTCAGACAGGGTATCATTATGTACATCTGACTAGCCTGGAACTCGCAGAGATTCACATGTGTGCTCCACCATGTCCAGCTACTTAAGTTTTAATGATACTAATTATTAAACCTAGCACTTGAGCATGCAAGCACATAATCTATCACTGAGCTATTCTCAGTTCATTAACCTTTATTTTAAGACAAACATCTTTCACTTCTTTGATAGGTGTCTAATATATCTATAATAGGTAAGAGCTTGTTTTCTCTTGGTCTAGGTTTTGAGAATCCTGTAAGACAGTCATATAACTAATTGAATACATGAATCAATTTTTAAAAATCTAGTGGGGGCTGGAGGGACGGCTCAGCAGTTAAAAGCATGGGCTTTTCTTTCAGAAGACCCAGGTTCAAGTCCCAGCACCCACAGGGAAGTTCACAACTGTAACTCCAGTTCAAGAGATTCAACACACATACAGACATACACGCAGGCAAAGCACATGAAATAGAAGTAAATAAAAAAAGATTTAATGCCAGGTGTTGGTGGTGTATGCCTTTAATCCCAGAACTCGGAAGGCAGAGGCAGCAGATCTCTATGAGTTCCAGACTAGCCTGGTCTACCGATCGAGTTCCAGGTCAGGCTCCAAAAAACCCTATCTTGAAAAACCAAAAAAAAAAAAAAAAAAAAAAAATCTACTGACAATTGTATTTCAAAGGCCCTCATTGTTTGAAAGCAGTTACTCATTCCCTAGGATATCAGGTCTCCTCACAAACCAAAGGTAGAGGGGTGGGCTGCAGAGACAGCTCAGCAGGTAAAAGTGCTTGCTCTGCAACAAGAACAAGGACTTCTGTTCCTATTCCCGGCATCCACATAAACCTAGATGTTGTAGTGTCAGTCTGTACCCAGTTCTCCTAAGGGAAGATGACAGACAGACACAGGACAATTGATAGAAGCTTATGGAACCAGCTGGCCTGGTACACAGAGATGAAAAAGAAACCCTGTCTCAAATGAGGCAGAAGGCTACAAGAACCATCACCCAAGGCTGTTCTCTGACCACCTTATACATGCTCTAGTAGGCACATCACACACTGGTGTGTGTGTGTATGTGTGTTTAAACTGATGACAAAACAACTTCTTTTATCAATCTGTTTCAAAACCTCATGAACCAATAGTCATTAATTTCTCTAGGGCCAAACTCAGTTTTATGAAAAACAAACAGCCTTCAATCTATATACCACTGGTATCTAGGAAAAGGAGGAGCCAATTATTGTAACAAAAAACATATTTCCCTTTCAACCATTCAGTTTAGACACTTAATTTCCTTTTATTTGCTATCATAATATAACTGATACAGAAAGACTTGTATGCTATACTCACCAAGTTTACTCTGGAAAGAGTTGCCTGCTCAAAGTCCCAAATATTTCATCTTTAACTTTAGCCATCTGTCACTGTAAAGTTACTGTGGTTATAAATAACAAAGCTGTTCATAAATTAGTATTTAAAGCTACGCTGAAAAATACAAAGTTTAAGCTTTTCTAATTTAAAAAGAATTATGTTGAGATTACACAATTAACCAAGTAGTGTGACTTTGTATCATAATCAAAAACATTTGCCAGGTGTGGTGGTACACGCTTTAATCTCAGCACCTGGGAGGCATAGAGGCAAGAATATCTTTGTGAGTTCTAGGCCAGCCTAGTCTACATGCGAGTTCCAGAACAAACCCAGCTACATAGAGCCTGTCGTTTTCACCTGTGCCAAGTGCACGCAGTATTGCTTAACTGACACTTTGAGTCTGTTGACACCTCTACTGACCTGCTCTCATTCCGGGACTCATTGATTCTAGGAAACTATTTTAGATAGCTCATGTGAATGAAATCAGGCAGCACTTATCTTCTTGTGACTGGCTTATTTTGCTTAACACAATGTCCTCACAGTACATCAATGTCATTGCATACTGCATAGTATCTTTTTTAAAAGATTGTGTGTGTGCTTGTGTGTATACATTGCTTATCCATTCATTTGTCAATAAAAAGTGGATTGTTTTCACATCTTACTATGGGTAATTACCGCTATGAACACAAGAGGGTCAGCATCTCTTCAAGATACCGAGGGTGCCTGTGATTGAGAATAGAACTCAACTGGGAAGTGCTTGCCTGCTGTACAAGACTCTCCGTTTAACTCCCAATGAGAGAGGAGGGGAGGTACCAGTTTCAACCCTCTTTGGGACAATAACTGGAAGTAGAATTTCTGGGTAATACACTAGTTCTACTTTCTGGAAACCTCCGGCCTGTTATCTTCTACAGGACTGTACTATTTTACATTCTAAGAACAGTGGTTACAAAGGTTCCAGTCCTCTACCCCTCATCCCCCACCCCACCCCACCCAAATATGCACTGTCTTCTAGGGAGTGAGGTGCTAAGGACTGAATCCAGGGCCTTGCACACCCTAGGCAAGTGCTCTACCACTGAGCTACACTCCTAGCCTTGTCTATCTTCTTTTTTAATGTGTACATATGTGAGCTTACATGAGTTTATGTGCACCACATGCATGCAGGACCCCCAGAGGTCAGAAGAGGACATCGGATAACCTGGAACTAGAGTGGCAAGCTGTCTAGTTGTCACACGGGTGACAGAAAGGTTGGGTCCTCTGCTAGAGCAGTAAGCACTCTTAACCCACTGAGCCACCTTCCCAGCCCCATCTTTTTTTGCTGCTGTTGTTTTCAATAGCAAAGGCAAGAAAGCATTTTAGTTTTGACTTGTATTTCCCTGATGGCTAGAGACACTGTCTTTTTTTCACCAACTAGTTTGCATGTATGTCTTCTCTGGAGAAATCTCTTATGTCCTTTGCCCAATTTTAATAGAGTTACAGTTTTTCTGCTATCAAGTAATACTTCATGTATTTTGGAAACTAACTGGCTATCAGATAAATGGTAAGCAAGCAAATACTTTCTCCATTCATAGGCTGCTCTCAGTTTCCTGCCTATGCAGGAAGAAGTCTTTTAATCTGATGTAGTACTACACAACTTCTTTCACTTTTGCTGTCATAGCTATGATGCCAAAACCAAGGTCACACAGGTTCTTTCTCTTTAGGTTACATATATACTCCTGAGAAATAAATGTAGAAGCGTAACAAGCTATTCCACCTCTATCATAACTTCTCACCAAGTTTCTCATTAAAACATTTCAGACATTTATCAATGCAAGAATGCGTATTTCTCAGTTTCTGTTTCTATGTTAAAACATGTCTATAACAGCTATGTGGAATTTTTCTAGTCCCCTAAACCCAGAGTTTTTTTGTTTTGTTTTGAATGTAGCAGCTTTGGTTCAAGCTCCTGACATTTAGTTTTTCAACTCTTAAGAGATTCCGGATAAACTTCCACATCAATAACTCAGAAATAGAGTATAGGTTTCCTGGGAAACCTGAAAGCCCCATGAAGGCCCCTGGGAGTATAACTACTAGTTCATATTTGAGGAGCCTTCCAAGTATTGTTTTATCTCTGCAGTGGAGATATTTGGACTCCAGCAACATACAATTTAACTTAATCTCATCTTCCTACCTTTAATTCCTAGATGAGGTCAAATAAAGTATAGTAAAATAGAACAATACCAAGAAAATAAAATTAATGACCCCAATTCTATAGGTATTTTCTTAGCTGGTATAATTTTTAACAAACAATGCACATACACAAAACCCTAAAATTTGTTAGGTTAAAAGAACTTGGGGGGGGGGCTGGGGAGATGGCTCAGCTGTTAAGAGCACTGGCTGCTCTTCCAGAGGACCTGGGTTCAATTCCCAGCACCCACATGGTAGCACATAACTGCCCATAATTCTGGTTTCAGGGAACCCAACAACTTCACACATGCAAGCAAAATATGAATGCACATGAAATAAATCATTTTTAAAAACCTTTTTGAAATATGGCAAAGGCAATTAAAAGGCAAAAATATCACTACACAGCAGGAATCCCAACAAATCCACACACAAAACTGAAGACACACAGAGTAGCACACATCTACACTGGTCACTGTACTTGAAAATGTACATGTATCTGATTTAAGCAGAAAAACACGGGTTGACATAGGCAATAAATTACTATTCTAAACATTGAGAACATTGCTTTCTACTTGTCAGAAGAAAAAGATGGCATACACCTTCAACCCCAGAACTTGGGAAGCAGAGGAAGGTAAAGCTCTGAGTTCCTGGCCAGCCAGGGCTACACAGTAAATCCCTATCTCAAAAGTTAAAAAAAAAAAAAGTCAGTGAAAGCAGTATCATTATTTACAGTCCATCTTGATCCTGTATTTTATTTTAAAGCCAGCTTCTTAACTCAACCTTAAGTTTCAAAAGGCAAGAATTATGTACACATAATAACAACTAATAAATACAAACCCCACTGACTTATATTAGTAACTCAAAAACTACATGAAGATTTTTAAGAGGTCTCAGTCATCCTATTCAAAAAGACCCTAATTAAGAAATTCTCAGCAGGGCATGATGATTCATGCCTGTGATCCCAGAATTCCAAGGGCTGAAACTGCCTGGTCTACAAATGAGACCACCACCTGCCCTCCCAAAAGAAAAAAAAGAGTAAAAGTAAAAAAGAAGCAGGGAGAAGGGGGGGGGTAGATTCTTATGTCCATATTTTTAGGCAACACTTACAAAACACAGCTCAGCTAAACAAACAAAACAAAGAAGGCAAGACCCTGTCTGGAAAAAAGGTAAGTTTGGAAAGGAAGATAGCAATCTTCTCTAAACTGCTCCTGTGGACAGGAAAGATCTCAGCCTGGCCTGGCAAATACTAAAAGTAGACTTAAAGTACCGAGTCGTTCCTTCTGTGTGTACGACTACCATATGGTCCATTTCAAGCAAGTAGCCATTCTCAGGGGACACTTGGATTTTTTTACTGAGAACTTACCAAGGATGCTGATTTTCATCTTTTTCCTATATGTCAGGAATGATAAGGTCAAGGACTAGAAAAGCAGCAAAATATGCCTCAAATTTTCGGTTAAAGTTTAAAATTTTCAACCAGGCAGTGATGGTGCACACCTTTAATCCCACCACTAGGAAGGGAAGGGCAGCCAGAATTCGAGACTGAGTTCGAGACCAGTCTGGTCTACAGAGGGAGTTCCAGGATACCTAGGGCTACACAGTGCAACCCTGTCTCAAAAACAAGTTTACAAATCTTTAAAAGAGAATTAAGATTTATGTATTTTATGTGTACATGGCTTTTGGTTGCATGCATGTCTTTGCACACTGTGTATGTCTGGTGCCCACAGAGGACCCAGTAGGGGGTCTGACCCCTAGAACTGGAATTACAGATGGCTGTAAACCATTGTGAGTGCCGAGAACCAAACCCAGGGCCTCGGGAAGAGCAGTCAGGGTTCCTAACTGCTAAGTCTTACTGCAGTCCCAGGTTTTCTAATTCTTAGTTACACAGACTCTAAGACAATAAAGAGCAATTTACAGAAGAAATGTTTCTCTGCTGGGTATGACGGAGCATGCTTTTAATCCCAGCACTCTTGAATTCCAAACAGTGCTCTTTATAGGAATTCCAGGCTCCCAACCAGAGCTACTGAGGAATACCCTGGGGGATGTGTTGGGGAGGGGGGGGGTAGGTTCTCACTGTATAGTTCAAGTTTGTTTGGAACTCAATTATGTGCCCAGGTTGGTCTTGAACTCAATCCTTCTGCCTCCACATGTGGTACCTGCCCAGTGTAAGACACTAGATGCTTAAAAGCATCTAGAAACGGGTTTCAAACTTAAATGTGGAAACAAAAATACTTAGAACCACTTCAGTAGCATTAGCTGTTGGAGTGAATACTCAAAAATCACATGTCAAAGTCTTTAATATTTTAAAATTTCTAAAGATAAAAAGATGCTCTCCTTGCAACCACTTAAACCTATAATTTATGAGTAGAACATGAAGTTTGTTTACTTTTGTAGGTAAAAATTTTGGGGGGAGAGGGGAAAACAGTACTGGGAATTGAACTCAAAACCAGCGAGATACACCTTCAATTATCTTTCCAAAGTCTTATTTTCAGATAAAAACTACCAGATTGCCCAGGCTGACCTTAAATTTATAACCCTTCTGCCTCAGTCTCCTAAGTAGATGGGATTTCAGGCACTCATAGGTAAACTTTGAGGTACTGACAGTACAGTTCTCACGGGTTAGAAGGACAGCTTAGTGGGTAAAAGCCTCCAGGTCTGAGTTACAATTCCCAGAACCTGTATGAAAGCTGGACAAGTACCCTGAGGATCTGTAGTCTCAGCATTCCTATAGGAAAATGGGGGTGGATACAAGCCAATCCCTGAAGCTTCAGGTCGGCTGGTGTGTTCAATTAGGAAAACCAACAACAAAAAAAAAGACAAGGTGCAAGGCGAATATCCTCTGACCTCCACACATTTGCTATGGCATACATGAGCCCACATTCACACACAAAAATGCATGTGCATGCATTATGTGTGCATGCACACTCACACACACAGCAGGAACAGTGGTATGTGCATAAATGTCAAATCCCAGCTACTTAGAGGCTGAAGTAGGATTGCTTGATCAAGAATTCATGGCTAAACCAGGTTTCATTAAGGGATCCCTGATGCTTAGAGGAAAGAAAGGAAGGAAGGAAGGAAGGAAGGAAGGAAGGAAGGAAGGAAGGAAGGAAGGAAGGAAGGAAGGAAGGAAACCAGCCAGCCAGCCAGCCAGCCAGCCAGCCAGCCAGCCAGCCAGGACTGCATGGGAACCCACACCTAACACTGCCTCGACCAGAGGCAGGACAGCCCAGAGATAAACCAAACATGACTGGCAAAAAAAAAAAAAAAAAAAGTCAAAGAAATGATTTCTAACGATACTCTGCATACTCTGCTATAAATTGTCAGAGAGGATTCCTCCTGCAGCTGATGGGAGCAGATGCAGAGACCCACAGCCAAACACTAGGCAGAATCAGGGGAACCCCACAGAAGAGCGGGAGGAAGGATTGTAGGAGCCATCAGGATGGAGGGTGCCATGAGAATATGGCCCACAGAATCAACTAAGCAGGGTTCACAGAGACTGCTGCGACAAACACCCTGTATGGTATGAGCTAGGTCCTCTGCATACACCTCAGGGTTGTGTGGCTTGACGTTCTCGAGGGACTCCTGACGGGGGTGGGGGTGGGGGGTGTATCTCTGACTCCCTTGCCTATGCTTGGGAACCTTTTTTTTTTCCTTTTGAAGGGAAATAGGAACAATGGATCTTGGGGAGGGACAAGAAGAATGGAGGGAGAGGATGTAATGTATGAGAGGGGAAAAAAGGCAGTTTGGGGGCCCGGAGAGAAGAGAGCTCTGCGCTTAACAACACTGGCTTCTCTTCCAGAAGACTCAGGTTCAATTCCCAGTGCCTACATGGCAGCTCACAACTGTCTGAAACTCCAGTTTCAGGGATCTGACACCTTCACACCAATGCACTTAAAATAAAATTAAATAAATTATCATTATTATTATTATTAAAGCTGTTTGGTTAGTGGTAGCCCATACCTTTAATCCCAGAAGTCAGACGCAGGTAAATCTTTTAATTCAAGCAAGGACTGTTACACAGAGAAACCCTATCTTACAAAACAAAACAACACAACACAAACAGAAGGGGTCGGGGAGCAAGCACCAAAGTTATAGTAGTGTCTCCGGCATAACCCAGCTATTTCCATACCGATGTGTCTCTACCTGCAAAAATGAAAACGGAGGACATAGCCTTCTCCTCCACTGTATTCTTGGACTGTTAGTCTCATATCGAAATGGTGGAGTTTTTGTGATATCATCATGAGAAGCCAGGTTCATTTGTCTTCAAACTGTCCTATCTTCCATTTCTTGTAAATCTCTCTGGGAAAATGCAACAATCAATGTTGACACAAAACTCAAAAGGATTGTGGATGTGTGTATACTAAATGATAACATAATAATGTTCACTGACATCTAAGCACAAACACTTTCTATGTCTCTATGTTCAACTGTAGAATGGATATGTTGAAGCACATTTAAACAACATAATAAATAAGAATGAACAAGCTAATGCTACATACAAGCCACTAACATGGATGAATGAAGCCCACAAATACTAGAGGCACGTAGCAAGGAACACAGGAGTAGACACAGGTTGATTTTATTCACATTATGTTAAAAACATGTACAACTAATTCAAGGAATTAGAAGAGGGACCCTTAAAGGGGACTTCTAGAATGCCAGTAAGGTTTGTTTATTTCATGTAGATGTTATCAGTCACACACTTGTCAAAAGACATCAAACTGGAAACTATCTGTGCCCTTAACATACTTTGATTACAAGTCTGTTTTTTGTTTTGTTTTGTGGGCATTGCTTGTTTTTTTGAGACAGGGTTTCTCTGTGTAGCCCTGGCTGTCCTGGAACTAGCTCTGTCGACCAGGCTGACCTTGTCAGAGATTGGTCTGCCTCTGCCTCCTGAATGCTATGATAAAAAGGTGTGTGGCACCACCGCCTGGCACAATAAAATCATTCTCTCTCTCTCTCTCTCTCTCTCTCTCTCTCTCTCTCTCTCTCTCTCTCTCTCTCTCTCTCTCTCTCTCTGTGTGTGTGTGTGTGTGTGTGAGAGAGAGAGAGAGAGAGAGAGAGAGAGAGAGAGAGAAGAGAGAGAGAGAGAGAGAGAGAGAGAGAGAGAGAAAGAGTGAGACTCTATGGGGCTGGGGAGATGGCTCAGCAGTTAAGAGCACTGACTGCTCTCCCAGAGAACCCAGGTTCAATTCCCAGCACCCACATGTCAGCTCACAGCTGTCTGTAACTCCAGTTCCAGGGGATCTGACACCCTCACACAAATATATTTGCAGGCAAAACATCAATGCACATAAAATAAAATAAATTCATATGACTCATCTATATATGTACTTCCACTACAACCTATTCCAAATCTACTTCCCTCTATCCCAATCCTTAAAAATCAGTTTCAAAGAGGGAAACCTTAAGAAAACTGAAGTCAGAGTGTAGCAGAAAAGCATAGGATGTGCCTGCAAGACTTCTCCACTCTCCCTCCAATCACCTTCAATCACTGAATTTCACTTTCTGCTTTAACCTGGCCTAAAATATTAAAGCACACATTACTCAAAGTTCTTTAATGTAAAAAGCCTTCAGAGCATTATCAGTCATTCACACACAACTGTGAGTTAATTCAATGGCTACCTTAATATAGTAATATATGTAGATCATGTAAAAGAAGAAACAAATGTTTACACTATTTCTTATATTATAAAATCACTGTTAAAAATTCATTTCAGAAGTCTTTCATCTTTCTTAGCACGAGCACACACATGCACACGAGTGCTAGAAATTGAACTCAGGTCCTTTGGAAAAGCAGTTAGAGCTCTTAGCTGCTGAGCCATCTCTCCAGTCCCAGATTATAGATTCTTAGAAACAACATGCTCCTATATGTATGCACTATGTCATATATTATGGGTACAAAATATTAAGGTACTAAAGGAACCCACATTGGTGGCCAGTTAATTCCAGATCACAGAAAAACCTTCAACATAGATTCTGTCACAATCCAACTTGGTCATTTGGAAAATAGTGTTGTTCAATCAGGAAACAGTGAAACTAGTTCTACCCTTCAAATTTTTACACTTGAAAAAAAAAACTGTAATCTGGGTTAGAGAGATGGCTAATTAGTAGTTAAGAGCACTTGCTGTTCTTGCAGAGGACCTGAGTTAATTTCCCAACACCCACATGTGGCTCACAATCATTCATAGGCACACACAAGGCGCACATACACACATACATCCAGGCAAAACTTTCACACACATACAAAATAAAGAAAAAGCCCTATAATCTTCCTCATAAAACTCAAGAAAAAAAACTTAAACAACCCTCCTTTTCTCATGATACAGAAGTAGTGACAGTTTTTAATGTTTAGTCATCAAATAGGAGAACTCTTAGTAATTTTTCCTTTACCCTTTTTAGTTAACTTTTCAATGTGCTGCATGTTAGACGAGCAGACCGTCTGAAAGTGAAGCTTTAGAAACAGGGGAAGTAAGCAATACTCACACAGAACCTACACTTGCTTTACCATATCTCATTTAGGGTGTTTTAAAATGACAAACACTATTAGTATCTACTTGAAAGTAAAGCAAAACAAAAATGCTCTGGTAAGGAAAGCATACTCAGTTCATAAACTGGTTACAATTATTGTTGAACACCATTATTTAACTCACATTTTCCCCTCCTGAAATATTCCACCTGCAACCATGAGCTAAATAAATGACTTGAAATCCTTTACTCTTAAATTATGTGTAATTCAGAGGAAATCGACCCTTCTTTGTACAATAATTGCTAGTGTTGTCAACATAGATAGAAAAAAGCCATGCTGGCCAATCAGAACAGCATCTTACTAACTATTCTACAAGTGAAGCAAAATCATCAGGTTATTCGGAACACGTGAAGACATGTGACTCATTATTGGTACGAAACAAACATACCCACCTCCAAAACCTGGAGATTAGGTAAAGGGCAGATGTGCTGCTGCAAGGACTAGGCTAATCCTTCTTTGACATGATGCAGGCATCCAACCAACATGTTCTGGGCATTTCCCTTTATACGGAGTCAGTGATGTAAATCAACTTAGAAATTCCTTTTTTTGCTATTTCCTACGCATGGAAATTGTAATTCCTGTTGTTTTGCTGAAAAATGAATAACGAAATGTACTTTCCAGACTTGTATTAAGAAAGTGTCTGCAGATTAGTGCACAGCAGAAAATTAATGTTTACTGTTCAATACCTATTGCTTGTTTCCTATTAAAAACAACAGACAAAACAACCAGGGCCTGGAGAGATGGCTCAGTGGTTAAGAGCACTGGCTGCTCTCCCTGAGGACTCAAGTGCAATGTCTGGAGGTTTACAATCAGCTGTTAACTCCACCTCCAAGGGACCCAACGCCACTGGCCTGGGGCCTGTACCTGTGTGCACACACCTGCATGCACTCATCTCCATATAACAAAAAATATATCTAAAACTCGATTCACTATTTTATTTTTTTTCAATTCACTATTTTAAGATTACTTATTTACAATTTTTAAAAAAAGGTGTCAATGGGGCTGAAGAGACAGCTTAGCAGTTAAAAGCACTTCCTGATCTAGCAGAGGACCCAGGTTCCATTCCCAGCACCCACACAGTGGCTCACAACCATCTGTCACTTGAGTTTCAGGAGTCTCAATGCCCTCTTCTGACTTTCACGGGCACCAAGAATGCATACAGTGCACATACTACATACATGTAGGCAAAACACTTGTAAGATAAATAAATCTATTTTAAAAAGAATAGCTTAAAAAAAAAATCAGTGTTGCTCAGTTTATGCCAAACCATCTAGATCAAAACTTTTGGATCTACCGAAATCTTTAAAGTCTCATGGGCACTTATTTTCTTGCATTTAAGTTTGTACACAACTGATCAGAATGTCCTCTTTTTAAAAATATGTCAAAGAGTTGCCATTACTGAGCGATTATCATATGTACATATCATAGGTACTCTGCATCTTTCACTCTTACTCTTGTCTAGTTCAAGTGCTCACCTTAGAACAGCTAAGTTTTTCACACTACACTGCTTATCTGTCACGTCCCTATATTTTATGCTTCTAATTTTGTTTTCAATGTACAACAAATACAATTTGAAGAGTACTACCTTGTCACCAGTCTCACACACTAATCTGAGTTATTTGGGAGAATGTAATTCAAGCTAACAAAAGTGAAATGGAAAGTAAAAATTAGAATTCTTCAGAGATAGCTACAAGAGGATTTATACAAAATAAAGAGTACCTTATTAGTGACAGAGAAACAGGAAGTCAAGAACTCTTACACTGAAATAACCCACAGGCTGGTTGTTTTCCTTCCTCCTTTTGTTTTAAAGACAGGGTGTTTCACTATATAACCCTGCCTGTCCTGGAACCCTGAGATCAGCCCGCCTCGGCCTGCTGAGTGCTGGCATTAAAGGCTCATGTTTCAATGCTTAGTCCCCAGTTGGTGGAACTGTCTGGAAAGGATTAGTGGCCTTGTTGGAGGAAGTATGCCATGGGGGTTTTGAGATTTCAAAAGCCCACACCATTCCAAGTTAGTTTTCTCTGCCTGATGCTTATAGAACAAGATATAAGTGCTCAGCTACTACAATATTACCCATCATGATTTTCATGGACTCTTAGACCTTTGAAACTATAAGCCCCCAAATAAACTCTAAGTTGCCTTGGTCATGATGCATTACCATAGCAACAGAAAAATAACTAAGAAACTGAGCATGGTGGTGTACATCCTCGAGGCAGGCAGATATCTTTGCGTTCCAGTCCACCCAGGGCTATATAGTGAGACAGTGTTTTAAAAAAATAAGGGCTAGAGAGATGACACTTGATATTCCTTAGGACCCAAGTTCTATTCCCAGCACCCATATACCTGTACCTACTACTGGGGATCTGACACCCTCTTCTGTACCTAATCCATATTTCAGACACACAGACACACACACACACCCCACAGAGAAATTTTATTAAATAAAAAAATTTTTAAAAACTACTAGTTAGAATATTATAGCACATCTACAGATCTGTGTTCCCTATATTTCTAGAAAAGGTAAAAATAGGTTCTAAGAATAAAGGGGATGAACTCTGTGAGACAGGTTGCAAAAGCTAGCTCATTTTAGAATTTTAGAGCAAACATGCATGCATAAACAAACGAAATGAATTCAGTATGAAAACCTACACTGCCTCATTTACCTTAGGAGTCAGGACATGCAAACAACTCAAGAACCATCAACTGATGAAGAATAAGCATGTACATACATACATGTGCACACACATTTTTCAGGGAGAAAGGTGGTGACATATGTCATGATGTTAAGTGAAACAGGCCAAGCACAGAACGACAAATGGATATATGGAGTTTCAAAAGTTGACCTCACTGATGCAGAATCAGTGACACCAGGAGAACTGGAGGAAGGATGAGGAAAGTGTGTCAGCACCACGTTACAGTGAAAAAAGAGAACTGAGCACTGGTGCTGTACTGTCATAGCAGGCTGACTACAAAAACAATAATCCACGTTACAGTGAAAAAAGAGAACTGAGCACTGGTGCTGTACTGTCATAGCAGGCTGACTACAAAAACAATAATGTACTATGTATCTCAAAGAAGCTTGAAGAAAGGACTGTTTTTAATCAGAAAGAAATTATATTCAAGGAGAGAGATGTTTTTCTGATGCTTACCCTGGTTTGAACATGACATTCATGTACTAAAACAGAGTACCCACAAATATTCAAATTAAAAATGTAATATGAAGCCTACCATGGTGTTGCACGCCTTTAATCCCAGAACTTTGGGAGGCAGTGGGAAGTGGCCAGGAGGCCAGCCTGGTCTATGTAGTGAGTTCTAGCCTGTCAGAGCTACCAAGGAGGCCCTGTCTCCAAATAAGTAAACTAGTAAAATATATAGCAAACCAACCAAACGAAACCCAACCCCAAATGTTTTCCAACTTCATTAAATCATAGGATATATTATCCACCTGTGACTACTACATGGAACACAAACTTTCTTCTAGTTTTTAGTAGTATGTGAAATCCCAAACTATAAACTTTCAGGCTAAAACAAATAGCCTGTGCTAGTGTACAGTTTTAAATTGTAGACCATTTCATATTGCATGACAACTTCCCAAGAAGCATGTTGGCTCCTTCTCAAGGACCTATTAGAAATCCTCCAGTAAGTGGCACAGAATCCTGCTAAGATCCCACCTAAGTTTCTACTGCACTTCAAACAAGAGAAAATGTGCCTGTGTGTACAGAACAGACAAATACACATATTTGTAGACACATACTTAATAGCACTCCCAAGAATTTTTATTCTAGTTTACTTGTGGATAAAAAGCAACTAAAAAACAATCTGACAGATTTTGTTTGTTACTATATTGCAACTAAAAAGCTCACAGTAATCTTCATATGAAGTTAATTTTATACAGACTGCACTAAAAGTTGTGACTCTCACTTGATTTACTACCTGAACCACAATTGTGTAACTCTAACCAAGACTAATGTTAAATTAAATATTCACCAAGACTTAAAAAACAAACAAACAAACACATTAGCTTTGGCTCCTTCATTCCCTATAGATAATTTAAATTTTATTATTCGTTTATTTAATGTGTGTATGTATATGCTGATGTAATAAGGTCAGAAAATCACCTAAGGAGTTGGTCCTCTGCTTCCATCATGTGGGTCTCAGTATGGAACTCTCAGGTCATCAGGCTTGACCACAAGCTCTTTTACCCACGGAACCATCTTTCTGGCCCCCTTATAAAATTATTAATTACAGCATATTCCTAAACTAGTATTAACAGAATATTAAGCTAGAAATACTCTGTATACTCCCTAAAACTTTTAAGTACATTTAAAAATATAATAAAAATGCTAATCTTTCAAAGAATGATATTATTTTTGCACAAGCATAGGAAAATGTTCATTATCTTAGTCTTAATTCATCTTCATGTTTTATTCATTCTGAGGCCATCTATTTGCCGGTTGAAAGACTCACACCATTCTCCCCTCTCCGTGCCAATACTGAACCTCCACAACAGTTCCTACAACACAGCAACAACCCCAGAGTGCACTTCACTTACTATTTGGTTAAGTACATAATGAAACCACGATTCAAGAACATCTCTGTCAGTTTTTTAACAATAAAGAGAAAACTGACACTCTGGCATGTGACCATTAATGACCAAGATGCAGGAGGTAGGACTAGACTTTGGTAACTAATAATTTAAAATAAACGAAGAAAATGCCCAGGGTCTATCTCAACTAGATTAGAAACCAGAACAGTGGTGAGACGGGAATGCAGAATAAACATTTTAAAATACACAATGGGAATGGACTGACACTTTCAGTGCTCTGTTATTAACAGTTCAGGACATCTTTAAAAGGCTCACTGCAACGGCAGAATCCTTAACATTGAACACTTAACGTTTCAATTTTGCTTGTTTTCCCTAGTGTCAATTCTAGAGGACCTGATAATTATTTGAGGAACACTGCACAACTCTGGTATATTTAAGTGAAAGGTAACGAACGAACGATGAGATACATTTTTTTAATTTGTCAAAAATTGGTAAACGTATCAAAGAATTGCTAAAACATTTCTACCAACCATGTTGCAAAAGACCTCGAGCTGCCTGGAAACATTCCCGTCTCTCAAACAATATACAGCAAAATGCTTTCCCAGACTATTGTAACAGTGACTAAAGCAAACCTTTTAAACTGTTTTTCAAACTAACAATTTCCTTCACCTGATAAATATTTTGATCAACTACAATGAAACATTTAAGGAAAGAATGTACAACCTAAAAAAATACATTTAAACGCAGTCTCCTTAATCAAAGGAGGTGTGACAACCAACGCAACGCATGAAAAATTAACCTTAATCCGCCAACCAAAACACGCAAGATGTCTCCTAACAGGTCTCCTCCTTCAAACAACCAATACGCGAAATACCGTGTTGACTTACACCCACTGCAAGCGGCTCGTTAATAGACTAGTTATGTTCGGAGATCAAGGGGCAACCTCCCCAAACGACCACATCATCCCGGCAAAACCCAACATTATTTTTTGCTAAAGCAGGAATCCAACCCCGGGGAGCCTCAGCCCTTAGACAATGGTGGTTACCAGACAGCGCGGCACAGTTGGGTCCAAATGACACATTTCACTAGGCCTTGGTCACAACACACGCGCGAGCCTACATACAGATGCGCACGCACACGCACACACACACACACACACACACACACACACACACACACACACACACACACACACGATCCCAAGGGGCCGGTTCTAACACGGGTGCTCAAACCCACCAGGAGATAGAGGGGAGCACCGAGGCGTAGTGGGGAGGAGAGGTGAGGGGGACGACACAGCGGAAGGGTAACTGCACTGCACACGAGGGAGGGGGCTGGAAATGGCCGATGGCTCCTATATTTATTTATTTAAAGGTATTGATCTAACGGGTCCTTCCCGGGGGCTCTGTAACTAAAGGCAAACTGCGCAGCAAACATCTTGGGGTTGGGAAAGGAGCCGCTGCTCCCCGGCCCCGTGACCTGGGAAGGGGGGGCGCAAGTTCCCTAGCCAGCGCCGCGGACCACTCGGGCGCCCCTCTCCCCCTCCGGCAGGGCGAGGGGGAGCCCACGGCGGAGGGGAAAACAAGTTCCCCGGCCAGCCTCACCGCCCCACGCTGCCAGCCGTCCCCCCTCACCACCTACCACGAGAAAGGGGGAGCCCAGACCGAGCCAGCAGGCAGAAAGGGGGAAATCCCACCCTCTGCCCGCCCCCGGCCGCCAACAGCCTCCCGCGGGGTGGGCGAGCCAGCCGGGAAGCCCCGAGGAGGGGTGGGGACGGAGGGTGCCGGCCCCGAAACCAAACAAAGCGCGGCCTGAGCCGCAGCCCGGGCGAATCGCGCAGCCGCGGCTTTTCCTGCCGGCCGGGCCGGGCCGGGCCCGGGCGAACACTGCGGCACGGTGGGACCCGCCTCCGCTCGGCCTCCGTCTCCCACCCCGGGCGCGCCGCCGCCGCCCCCGCACGGCCTCCCGCCCGCCGGGCCCCGAGCGCGGCCTTACCCCTCTCGCCGGCGTTGTTCCGTTCCTGAGGCGGCGGCGGAGGCGGCGGTGGCGGCGGCGGGGGCTGCTGCTGAGGCGGCGGCGGGGGCTGCTGCTGCGGCGGCGGCTGTTGCTGGGGCGGCTGCGGCGGCTGCGGCTGCGGCTGCTGCTGGGGCGGCTGAGGCGGCGGCTGCTGCGGGGGCTGCTGCTGCTGTTGCTGCACCGGGCGCGGCCGCGACACTCGCCTGGGTCTCCGGTTGGCGGCTCGGACGGAGTTCATTTGCCGGGCTGAGGTGGCGGCGTTGGCGGAGGGACACACACGCACTCACGCGCACACGCACCGCGAGCTCCGGGGGCCGGGGGAGACGGGGGGAGGAGGGGGTGGGGAGCGGGAAAGAGCGTGGGGGGGAGGTGAGGGAGGACGGCCGGGGACGAGGGGACGGGGGGCCCGGGACGGGCGTGAGCCCCCGGGTCCGCGGGGAGGCCGGGGGCGCAGCCGGAGCTCGAGCGAGGCCGGCCGGCCAGGCCTGGCGCACGGGCAAGGCCGAGGCCGCCGGGCGGGGCGGCCGCGAGGGACGCAGAGAGAGAGAGAGAGAAAGAGAGAAAGACGGGCCGGGCGAGAGAAAGAAAGAAAAGGGCGTCCGTCCGCCTGGGGAGCCCGAGGCGAAGCGCGGCGGCGGCGTCTGCGGCCGAGCAGACGAGCCGGGCCCGCCGACTCCCGAGCGGCGTCTCCGGCGGCGGGGGGGAGTGGGCGGGCGGGCGGGCGGGCGAGCGGGCGGTCTCGGAGAGGGCGAGCGAGCGGGGCGGGAGCGCGCGGGGGGCGCCCGGCTCCTCCGTTCCTCTTCCTCCCCCCACACCCCCTGAAAGAGCGCCCTGCGAGGAGGAATTTTTCTCTTTCTTCGGCCTCCTTCTCTCTCTCTCTCTCTCTCCCCTCCGCCCCCCCTCCTCAGCGAAGGGGAAATGAGTGTAAAGGGAGGAGGAGACAGGGGCAGAAAGAGGCGTCGTCGGTCCTCCTCCTTAAAGGAGCCTTTCCTCCTCAGCCCCGCGCCGCCGCCGCCGCCGCAGCCGCTGCTCCGTGGCAGGAGGAGCCATGGACACCGCCGGAGCCTCCTCTCCGGCCTCGTCGGTCCCTCCCCGCCGTGGGGCTGGCCGGGGGGCGCGGGGGGTGGGGGGGAGGGCCGCGGGGCGGCGGGGGAGGGGCGGGTGGGCGGGGACGGAGGGGCGGGGATTCCTGCGGGACGCGGCCAATGGGGGGCGCGCGTACAGTCTGCGGGCCAATGGCGCCGCCTCTCTTATCGCGAAGCCCCTTCTTCCTCCAACGCCCTGTTTCCTCTCTCGGGTTTCCTCCTCCTTCCCCCCGCGGAGGAGGAGGAGGAGGAGGAGGGCGAGGGGAGAGGGAAGGGGGGGAGTGTGGCAGGACGGGTGGTAATGGGGAGGCTTCGGGGCCTATAATGGAGCCCGGGGGTAAGCGAAGGGGCGCCAGTGCGCAGCGAAGGTTCTAGGAGAGGAGGTGCACGGAGGAAAGGGCGGGGGCTGCTGATGTAATTAGGAGAAGTGATTAATCCTGCATTTTGCCGTTCCGGCCTCCCGCCACCCCAGCCCTCACCTGGTTTTCTTAGAGTGGAGTGAGGGAGTCGATCTTTGCTAACTCGGGATTTCTGTGCTCGGTAGGTTCTAACTCTGAGCTGTAGGGAGCGCTGCAGGCTCTGTGCCCTTCAGCCCAGCTGGGGGTATTTGCAAAACCTTAGGAGATCGGCTTTGACCGAGCTTAGTTTGGAGGCGCCTCCAGTGTCTCTCGTCACCCAAACCAGAGTGTTGAAGAGCTTGGACACTTAGTTTGCTTTTGGTTTTTGGAAAAGTGGTCTACATAATGTTCCGGAAGAGAAATTGTGTGGAGGTTGTGAACGTGATTGACTATTTCATTGTTTGTTTGTTTGTTTTCCTTTAGGTCCGACGCTCTCAAAAAAGAGAAACTCCCAGGAGGAATTATCTTTTGTATCTATCTGGTCCCCTTAGCATAATCTCTCCCCGAGGAAATGGTTTCTCTTCCCTGGCTGCCGTTGTGATGGCTGAAAATGTGCTCTTCTCACTATTTACTCATTATGGCATAGCTAGTAGTTTGCCTCTGGATTCCCTTATTTTCGAGACCTTTCAGTGATTTCCTACTTGAATTCCATTGATTGCTTTCTAGGCTCAAGATAGATAAGACAATACAAAGCTTAGTAAAACCAAGACGGAGGGGGGAGAAGAGTGAATTCTGAGAGAAACACAAGAAGAGAGATAAAATAGTATTGTGTGAGCCCCATCTTTTGGTTTGGTTTGGTTTGGTTTTTCGAGACAGGGTTTCTCTGTGGCTTTGGAGGCTGTAGACCAGGCTGGTCTCCAACTCACAGAGAGTCACCTGCCTCTGCCTCCAGAGTGCTGGGATTACAGGTGTGCGCCAGCACCACCCGGCTGCCCCCGATTTCTTATGTGATTCTAGGCAAATCACCTTTCTGGATATCAGACATCTCTCCTATTTAAATAAAACTTTATCAGATAATATACAATTGTTGGGTTTTTTTTTGAGCATGTGATTTTTGAGATGCCCACTTTTTAGTCAAGAAAATGGAGACTCGTGTACATAATCTTTTCAAAACCTAAATGTGTCCGGGCGGTGGTGGTGCATGCATTTAGTCCCAGCACTTGGGAAGCAGAGGCAGACAGATCTCTATGAGTTAGAGGCCAGCCTGATCTACATAGTTCCAGAACAGCCAGAACTGTTACAGAGAAACCCTGTCTCCAAAAAGAAAAGCAAAAACTATGTAAGACAGTTGTTTGAAAAACATCTTGAGAAGGCCGGGTGTTGGTGGCAAGTTCCAGGACAGCCTCCAAAACAATACAGAGAAACCCTATCTCAAAAAAAAAAAAAAAAGAAAGAAAGAAAAAGATCTTGAGGAGCTAGAAAGATGTCTCATCCTTTGAGAGCACTGACTGCTCTTCCAGAGGACCCAAGTTCTTTCTTGTTTGTTTTTTTGTTTGTTTGTTTGTTTTTGTTGTTGTTTTTTGAGACAGGGTTTCTCTGTATTGCTTTAGAGGTTGTCCTGAAACTCGCTCTGTAGACCAGGCTGATCTCAAACTCACAGAGATCTGCTTGCCTCTGCCTCCAGAGTGCTAAGATAAAAAGCGTGCACCACCACTACCTGGCAAGAGGACCCAAGTTCAATTCCCAGCACCCATGTGGCAGCTGTCACCCTCTTCTGACCTCCGAAAGCGCCAGGGATACACATGGTGCACTGAGCTGCAGGCAAAGCACCCATACACTTAATCTTGTTTTTTATTAGAGAAACCCAGCCTGAGTTGTGCATGACTAGCTCATGCCTATGATCTAAGACTTCTCAAGGTTGAAGCAGAAGGATGGCAAGTTCTGGGTCATCTGGGACTGCATGACAAGCCCATCTCTAAGTAATTAAGTAAACTAGCATTAAAATGTTATGGTTAACTGGGTGAAAATAAACATTGGTGTTTGGCTTAAATAAATATTGAGGGAAGAATTTAACATGTGTGGGAAAAACATTATAATTGTGTCCATAATCCTGAGCAGTGTATAAGGTACTACAGAAGATACCAATCAAAGACCAAACCTTTGAATTTTGGTGTGGTAGAATTGAAGATTTAGCTATTCATATTAATCAAATGTAGAAAGAAACTATAGCTTATTTTCTCTAATTACATTCTTTTTGCTGTTGTTCTTTTTGGTTTTCGAGACAGGGTTTCTCTCTGGAACAGTCCTAGCTGTCCTGGAATTCACTCTGTAGACCAGGCTGGCCTCGAGCTCACTGAAATCTGCCTGACTCTGCCTCCCATGTACTGGGACGAAAGGCATGCAGCACCACCACCTAGCTAATTACATTATTTTTTGTGTGTATGAGCATATGTGTGCAATGGCATGGTCAAAGGACAACTTGCAGAAAGAGTTGGTTCTCTCTTATTGTGGGTTCTGAGGACCAAACTCATCCCTATTTTCTGTTATTTTTTAACTTCAGATCCATACATCTCATTCTTCTACATAAGTACCATCGTTTAGATTTTGTTTCACAATTTGCTTATTCCAAAGTATGTTTAGGAATAAGCATAAAATTATAGAGACTCTCACCAGGTGGTAATGGTACAGCCCTTTAATCCCAGCACTCAGGAGGCAGAGGCAGGCAGATCTCTGTGAGTTCAAGACCAGCCTAGTCTACAGAGCAGGACAGCCTCCAAAGGTACACAGAAACCCTGTCTCAAAAAACAAAGCAAAAACCGAACTGGTCATTTCTGTAATTTTGAGAAAGTACTCAATTTCCTTTCATTGTAATTCTTTTGTAGGGGAATGTCACCTCCCTCCCCTCCCCCACACTACAGGGTCTGTATTGAACTCACATCTCCACAGGTCCCTTCATCCTCAGAGTGGCACTTGGTCTTCTCACTGAAATGCATCATCACTCTGGACTTCCCGAATACCCCATGCAGGCCTTGATGAGGCAGGGGACTCGCCTCACACTTCCGGGACCACCTCTCTTCCAATGTTGCATTGTCTGCCTGCATCGTGTTGAACATGCTTTGAGGCTGAAGGCGCACTCCAAGAGGCCTTGGCCTTTCACAGGCGCACCCGGGAAAGCAACTCTTTATCTGAGGCACCGTGAGCGTCTCCAGGTGTCTGTGAGTTTGTCAGCTGCCTACTTCCAACTTAATCTTTCCACCGTGACAGGGCATGGAAAGCAAATCAGCTCTTCTATGTCCTCCTGCCGTCTTTCCCTCACCCTCCCGGGTGACGAAGGGTGGATTTCTTTCCTTTTGGAAACATTCCTTACGTGTATGTATGTATGTATGTATGTATATATGTGTATATTTTTTTTAAAGATATGATCTATGTCGTAGTTCAGGCTGGCCTTGAACTTACACCCTGCCTAACTGAACATCCACAGTACTGAGAGAGCACAGGCGCCTCTTCCTCCTTGAGATGGCATCTGCTCTGCTCCGTTTCTTCAGTGAAGTGATAAAGTGTGAGAGAGAAACTAGTTTAATGATAATGGATCTTTGGGGAGATATTTTTTAAAATAGTCTATTCCCATATCGCTGGTTTAGACATATTTTTAGTTTATTTCACGGAATTAAGCCTTAAGAGTCTTGTTTGTACAACAGTGTTCAAAAACATCTTACAACTGTGGAACTCAGAGCTTTTTGGGTGGCCTTTGGAGACCATCTCATCTCATTTCTGTATCCGACAGACTTTGAAACTAAAGCCCAGAGACACAAGATGACAAAACCATATCCCGTTAACTACTCAGTGACACGGCCACTGTCTGCCAGTCCTGTGTCCTTCCATTCACAAGTATGGCAAATAGTTAATGCTTCTGCTGAAAACCTAAGACATTCCAGAAGGTTCTCACCCATTACCAGATCACCTATATTAGCGAGTGATCCTGACAGCTGCCATAGAAATTATCACTGAGCTTGGGCATGGTAGCTCACACCTGCAATCTCAACACTCTGGAAGCTAAGGTAGGCCAATTGCTGTGAGTTCAAGACCACTGTGAGCTATGTGCTGATTTCCAGGACAGTCTGGGCGACAGAGAGACCCTGTTTTGTGTGTGCTGGGGGAGTGTGGGCAGGTATGCTCTGCAGCAGTGTGTGCATACATGAAGGCCTGAGGGCGATGTCAGGTGCTCTCCTGTGCCTTTGAAGCAGGGTCTCTCACTGCACCTGCAGCTAGGCTGGTGGCCAGCAGGTGCCCTGACTGCTGTTCCTGCCTCCCATAGCACTGGGGCTACATGTGGGTATGTGAAGTGAACCCAGCTATTAACATGGGTGCTGGGATTCAAACTCAGGTTCTCCTTGTTTACTCAGCACTCTTACCTACTGAGCCAAATCCCTTGGGGTGTTTGTTTGTTTGGTTTTTGGTTTTGTTTTTCCAGACGTTGTTATTAGATGACGAGAAACAGAAGAAAATGTGAAGGGGGTTTTCAGCTGGGGTAGCAGTCATCAAGAATTACTTCAGTAACACTCAGTATAATTTGAGAGGACTGAATTCCCTCAGGGTTCGTTCCATCTTCAAGAACATTTGTGTTTGTTTTTCTCAGCTAATTACTAGTGCTTAACAGGTTAGTGTTCTTAAAATTATTTGCTTATGAATCCTCTCACAATAGAGGTGTAGAAAAAGAAGCCCTTTAATCATTTTAATTCCTGGCAGGTGATAGTTACTGTAATTTTTAAATTACAATTTCTGCCATTTCTAGGACTCAGCTTCCCTTTCCCTGTCAGCCACCATCTAGGTCCAAGCCATCAACACTCAGTCAGTTACATAAGACTCCTCCAAGTGTCTCGATCCTTTTATGTCGTTTAAGAAATTAGTTTGATCTGAATATAGTTCCCCTACAGGAATAACCAGCTCGGTTCAGGAGATCCGTGTTAGAGTATGAATGACTTATCTCACTAGGCTTCAGAAAGTCATTCCTTAGTACATGCTCAGATAACACTTAACCGCCTAGTGAAAATTGACTTGGAACTAAGGCTTTAAGTGGATGTGCACATGGAAAAGCCTGGTGACCTCCATCCCATGATACTTATGCTAGAGGTCATCGCTAAAGAATTGCAGAGTAACTTTAATACCACAGAATAACACAGCCAGCACAGTAGAAGAAATTAATTAGCTTCAAGATTTAGGGTGGATTGTGGTCCATATTTATACATCTTTACATTTTGCTTTTAAAAGGGAGAACCCCATTTCTCAATGTTGAGAAGAGTAGGCCAAAGTACTGTACAGAAGTTGTCCTATGGAAGGCTTGGTGGGTGTAGTCACTGGCTAGATGACCTTGGACAAATTCCTTGGCCTCTCTGAACTGGTTTCTACATCTGCATAATGAGGGTGGGGATTTATGATAATAGTTCTCATTGCCAGGATTATCACAGGGACTAAATAAATTAGTGTCTATTGAAAAAAAAAGTGTCACCAGGTAGTTGTAGTGGCGATGGCAGCAGCACACACCTTTCATCCCAGCACTGAGGAGGCAGAGACAGGAGGATCTCAGTGAGTTCCAGGACAGTCTGGACTGTTACAAAACAAACCCTGTCTTGAAAAACAACACACACACACACACACACACACACACACACACACACACACACACACACACACACACAAACACAAACACAAACACAGAGAGAGACAGACACTCAAAGTCTATGCTTAAACTTGTGCCTAACGCATAGCAGAAGTCCAGTTACAGTTAGACATTATCGTCATTGCCGCTGCAGGTGATGGATTTACTTCACACATTATCTGATCAGTGTTACACATTTTGGGGGCAGGTACATAGGGAGCAGGTATGCTCTTGTAAGGAAATGTGCCTAGAAAATGTTATAAGAGAATTCTGTTTGTTTTGTTTTTCGAAACAGGGTTTCTCTGTATAGCTTTAGAGCCTGTCCTGGATCTCACTTGTAGATCCGGCTGGTCTGGAGCTCACGGAGATTTGCCTGTCTCTGCTTCCTGAGTTCTGGCACTAAAGGCATGTGCCACCACAAGAAACACACAAAAGAAAGAGACAGGGCAGCTCTAGGCATGAACCTGACCTGGGTTGAAACTGACGAGAGGCGGCTCTTATGCAGAGTCTCTCCACTGAAGCCATACCTGAAGTGGTAGATGAAGGATGAGCTGCCGAGGACCAGTGGAAGCAGTAGGTCAGGAAACAAATGGGGCTGGGCGTTGGTGGCGCACGCCTTTAATCCCAGCACTCGGGAGGCAGAGGCAGGCGGATCTCTGTGAGTTCCAGGCCAGCATAGTCTACAAAGTGAGTTCCAGGACAGCCTCCAAAGCCACAGAGAAACCCTGTCTCGAAAAACCAAAAAAAAAACAAAACAAAAAAAAAAAAAAAACAAGAAACAAATGGGGCTGGATGGGGAGTAGCAGTTGAAGGTTTATTTGTGTTAGAGGAAGGATTGGACCTCCTGAAGTAGCAGCTTAAAATTTAAATACTCAGCCTAGCCAGGTAGCACGTTAATCCCAGCAGCACTCATGGGGCAGACACAGGAGGACCTTTGATTTGGAAGCCACCTGGGTCTAGATCCAGCTCCAGGCAAGCCAAGACTACATAGCAAGATCCTGTCTCCACAAGAGAAAACAACAACAAAACACTAAGTCCCATTGGGAGTAGTAAGTGATAGAAAAAAACAGGACAGGAGAAGAAAAGAGGCAGAGATGAAAGTACACAAAGTTCCAACAACTAAAAGCAGCAGGCTGCTGGAGACAAGCATGTCAGAGAACATGTTAGCCCCACTGAGTTCCTGAGATGGCTGGCTGAAGCAGTAACTGAAGGCAAGGATGTAATTGGATCACTAGACCCAAGATAAATGATAAATGGGCGTTTATTGGGAACAATTGCTTTTCCTACTGGACCCACTGACCCACCAGAAAGACCTCTCAAAGGAAAGCCACACCTCAAGCTCCCTCTCTTCTCACTTTCCATCTGCCTGTGGCCATGCCCAAGGAGGTGTGGCCACTGTTACAAGTTCACTGACTAGGCGCCTACAGGTAACTAGCTTCAAGTCAGGAATCTGTGCAGCTAGGACACACTTTAGGAGAGGGGACCTTGGGAGTAGGGTTAATACAGAGACCTAGAAAAAGAAACAGGGGCAGCAGCTATGCCAGAGTCTACAGTTCTTTCTGGAAAAGGGCAAATCGAGAGAAATCAGCTGTAGGGCTGTGTAAGCATGGAGTGCAGAGTTGACTACTGTAAATGTGAGGTGCCGGCTTCACATTTGAGAGAAGTCATGTCACTGGGCAGAAACTAGGGTAAGTTCAACATTGTGTTTCCAGGTCAGAAACAGCGGGCGGAAAGGGAAATAAGTGTTCCAGATATGGTGAGGGTTCCAGGGAAAGAGGGAGGCTTGAGAAAGAGCTAGACATTGAAGTACTACCAATCCTTGATCTCAGACCAATCAGACTAGCTCTTGATCTCCATGTGGAATGAAACGATGAAGAGATGCAGGGCCCTTAGAAGAAAAACGAAAGATATTTTAAAGTAACACCAGAGCAATGAAGAGTAACTAACACAGAACAGAGTCAGAACTGGAGAGGTCACTGAACCCGACTGCTGCTCCGGGGCCCTTCCTACTGTTTTGAGGCAGGGTTATGGAAGAGTTCGGAGCCGTGGCCTAGAGAAGTCCTAGACGTCGAGAAGCAGAGCTTAATGGGCCATTCGGGTGGGAATTTGGAAGGTAGTGCCTACAGCAGTGGGTCGTGACCCCTTTGGGTCAACTGACCTTTCACAGGGGTCACCTAAGACCATCGGAAAACACAGATGTTTACATTATGATTCAGAGTACAGTTAGGAAGCAGCAATGAAAATAACCTTACGGTTGAGGTCACCACAGCATGAGGAGCTCTATTAAAGGGCGGCAGTGTCAGGAAGGCCGGGGACCGTTGCTCTATAGGAACGGAAGCAGCAGAGGAAGTTGATGAGGGCTCAGGGACAGGGGTGGCCATAAGGACTCCTTGGGAATTGGGTTAGAAGCCATCATGTTAATTCTGACAAGGAATCTTTCTGTGTTCTCCCCATGTTCTGAAATTTTGAATGAGGCTGGACTAGGGAGGCAGAGGCAAGTGGGTCTCTGTGAGTTCAAGGCCAGCCTCCATTATACAATGGGCTCCAGGACTTTCAGGGCCCTGTCTTAAAACAGAAACCCCCAAAACAGTGATGGGCTAATTTGTTTGACAGAGAAAGAGTCAAGTAGGACAGCATTCAGGCCGTGTCATGGTTATTGCTCCCTGCTCTTATCTAGGTCTATACAGAAAGACACAGAGCAGAAAAATAAGAGAATTGTGCAGTTTGGAGAGGAAAGCAGAAGAGGAAGATTTAAGGTTGCAGACAAAGGCCTGTGGTATAGTGCTGTGGGCAAGGCCTCTGCTACCAAGCCCCACGACCTGAATTCATTCCAGAACCCACACAATAAGAGAAAGAAATGACCACAGCAAGATGTCCTCTGACCTCAACACAGGCATCTGACCACCATCACAGGCAAGTCTGAGTGTGTGCCTTGGAATTTCCATTGCCAAGACAACACCAGGACCAAAAGCAATCTGGGGAGGAAAGGGTCTATTTTAGCATATACTTCCACATCACTGTTGATTATCAAGGGAAGGGTGGGAACTCAAGGCAGGAACCTGAAGGCAGGAATTGACACAGAGGCCATGGAGGAGTGCTGCTTACTGGCTTCCCCGTCCTGGCTTGTTCAGCCTGCTTTCTTAGACCATGAAAGACTACCTGCCCAGGGGTGGCGCCATCCACAATGGGCTGGGCCCTCCCATATCCAACACTAACTAAGAAAATGTCCCACAAGCTTGCCTACAGCTTGGTCTCATGGAGGCACTTTCTCCACTGGGGCTCCCTCCTCTCAGAGGAATCTCATTTGTGGTCAGATTGCTACAAACTGGCCAGCACATCCTTCTGAAGCCATAAGTCAAAATAAACCCTTCCTCAAAGTGGCCTTTGTCAGGTCGTCTGTCACAATGAGGAAAGTCACTCATACAGGAAGTCAGCTAGGTCCGTACTGAATACAGAGCACCACGGCTGATGGCATGGTGAGAAATGCAAACTGAGTTTAAAATGGCAAACAAGTTACAGGCACCCTGTAAGCAGACAGGGAGATGTCTCGGTCGCCCTTTCCCTGTGTTGCTCCCTTTCCCCCTAGGTGCTAAGAGGAGCCATCATCTTTGATGGGTAACATTGCAAGGCTCTTATACGGGTTCTAGAACAACATTCTGCAATTATTTTAGAAGTTGCTTCTACTTCTGCATCTATAAGACATGGGATCTGAGCAGATTAGTTGTGAAAGTAACGAAAATGCTGTTGAAACTAGAGTTTCTTTCCCTACTGGTCCCACAGCCGTTTAGCCCCAAATGAACACACAGAGGCATCTATTAATTATAACCTGTTGGCTGATGGCTCAAGCTTCTTACTGGCTAGCTCTCTCTTAATTGTTAACCCATAACTACTAATCTATGTATGTCTACGTGTCCTTGTCTTACCAGAGAACGCCCAGTGCCTCCTATCTTCCCTGATATCTACCTGGCGTCTCCTCTGGCAGCTTCTCTCTTTCCTCTACCCAGCATTCTCCTCGTCTGGTAGTCCCACCTATACTTCCTCCCTGACTACTGATCAATCAGTGTTTTATTCATCAACCAATAAGAGAAATGTATATACAGAAGGGCATTCCCATCACGCCGTCACAATAGGAAGAGGACTCAGTGGCCCCGGCAGGACTGCACACCCACAGACATTTGAGGATGAACCATCTGATGAGACTGGAAAAGCAGACAACGAGAGGAGTATGCACTTCAGGTCCTTAAGCTCCACTTACAATAGGGCAAGGAATTCACTCTGGAGTCATTTTTCCTGGGAATTTACCAATGGGAGAGGCTTTTATGGTGTTCAATTCTTAGCCATTCATTTTTTGTTGTTGTTGTTACTTTATTTGGACTTTTAAGAGTATTTTTCTTCGCTGGCCAATTTTGGATACTACAATTAGATGTAATTTCAAATGGGAAACAGACCCAGAGAGTGAGGGTTTGTCCCAGGGTGCAGGATGGCCTTGAAGTTAAGTTGATTAATGACCTGCTGGACTCCATAATGATCCATTATAGAATGTCTTCAGAGGGATGGTTTAGCTACATATAGCTTTGGTCCTGGGAAGTTACAGTGAGAACCAACGGTAATCACCCAGGGGGCTGTTAATCTCTTAGTTAGACAGTCCTCTGTGATGAGGGCTTAGTCAAGCTCAGTTGTTAAAAATGATGGAGACCAGGAAGGCTGGTGTGTGAACTCTCAACATTTCCGCCAAAGCGTGAACTCTCAACATTTCCGCCAAGGCACATGAAACAACCCGTTCCTCCAAAGCTCAGCACTCCTCTGCTTTCTTCCTGGAGCTTCCTCGTGGGAAAAAGGGACTGGTCGGTATTCTAGTTACTTCCTTGTTGCTGTGATAAAGACAGCATGACCAAAAGCAATTTGGGAAAGAAAGGGTTTTTCTGGCTTACACAACCCAATCACTGTCCACCACTGAGGGAAGTCAGGGCAGGAACATGGAGACAGGAGCTGGTGGGGAGGCCACGGTAAAATGCTGCTTACTAGCTTGCTCCCATGGCATGCTCAACTTGTTTTCTTACGCAACCCAGGCCCCCTAACCAGGGCGACACTACTCACTGTTGGCCGTGCACTACCACAAGAAAATGCCTCACAGGTGTTCTTACAGTCAATCAGATACAGAAATCTCAGTTAAGGGTCCCTTTTTCCAGATGACTCTAGAGTGTGTGAAGTTGATAAAAGCTAATGACACCCCTAGTCAGAGACATTGGGGACAACTTCCTAGAGGGAGGGACTGGAATATTGAAAGGCATCTCTTTTATTGTTTGTGCTTTTGTTTCCTGCTGTTAGGAACAAGCTGACACACACACACACACACACACACACACACACACACACACACACACAGCAAATCTAGAGACTGGAGCTGGTGAGGCCAGATGGCCTTCTTCTCTCTCTTTTTGTTTTTGTTTTGGAGACAGAGTTTCATGCTATAGACCAGGCTGGCTTTGAACTCACAGAGATCCGCCTGCCTCTGCCTCCCGAGTGCTGGGATTAAAAGCCTGCGCCACCAATACCTGTGCGGCTCGCCTTCTTTTCTTGCCCGCCCTGCTTCCAGTCCCATGGCTCTGGCTGGCCAGTGTCATTCTGGCATGGGAAGGGTAGGCAGACTAAGTACAGTTTGGCTGTTGGGATCACTCCACTTGGGTATTGGCCTGACAGAAACACACACACACACACACACACACACACACACACACACACACATTCACGCACGCAAGCACACATGCATACACGTGCTTGTCTGCAAATGTGGTAGTCAGAGGATAACTTTTGGCATCTGGCTCTCTCCTTGCTCTCTGGGTTCTCGAGACTGAACTCAGGTTGTCAGGTTTAGAGCGAATGGCCCCCCCCAGGCTCATACGATTGCCTGCTTAGTTACCAGGGAGTAGAGTTCTTTGATTATAAGGATTAGTAGGCGTGGCCTTGTTGGAGAAAGTGTGTCACTGGGGGGGGAGGGTTGAAGATCCAAAAGTCTATGCCAAACCCAGAGTCTCTCCCTCCCTCTCTCCCTCCCCTCCCTTCTTTCCTCCATCCCTCCCTCCCTTGAATTAGGATGTAGCTCTTGGCTCCTGCTCAGGGCCTGCCTGCTTTCCTGCGCTCACCATGATAATGAACTAATCCTCTGAAAGTAAGCCAGCCCCAATGAAAAGATGTCTTCCACAATCATTACCTTGCTCATGGTGTCTCTTCACAGCAATAGAACAGTGACCAAGACACTGGTTGAGTCTTCTTCCTGGTTCCCTGTCTTTGCCTCTTGGGACCAGGTCTTATGTAGCCTAGACTGGCCTTGAGCTCCTGATTCCCCTGCCTCCACTCCCAAGTGCTGGGACTCCAAGGTGTGTAGCACGCCTGGTTTATTTTCTGCATATGAAATCTGTGCAAATGTTTTACAAGAGGTTGTACAGCCCACAAATTCCCCCAAAGAAAAATCGAGAAAGAACAAGAACTTTGAAGAAGTTAGAATTGTTTTTATGACATGAAAACTAGCAAAACATATGTATATGTGTATGTATATATTATCTTATGTGTATGAGTGTTTTACCTGCATGTGTGTTTGTGCACCATGTGCATGCCTGGTACCTACAGATGTCAGAAGAGGGTGTCAGATCCCCTGGACCCAGAGTTACAGCTGCTTGTAATCAGCCAGGTGGGTGCTGGGAATTTATCTGGGTCCTCTGCAAGAGCAGCCAGTGCTCTTAACCACTGGACCTTGTCACAAGCCCTTACAAATACATTTTTTAATTATTTTTTTATTTAGGTTAGAAACAATCTTGTTTCACATGTCAATCCCAGCTCCCTCTCTCTCCCCTCTTCCCCCGCCCTCCCCAAATACATTTTTTTTTCGAGACAGGGGTTCTCTGTATTGTTTTGGAGGCTGTCCTGGAACTCGCTCTGTAGACCAGGCTGGCCTTGAACTTACAGAGATCGGCCTGCCTCTGCCTCCCGAGTGCTAGGATCAAAGGCGTGTGCCACCAATGCCCGGCTCCAAATACATTTTTTAAGTAAGATTTTGCAACTGTAAATGGCCTCCCTGCTTTATGAGTAACTATTGCTATTCCAACGATAGAAAAACTGTAATATGTGAGACTATTCCAAAGTGATGGCAATATTACTATATTCAGTGAGCGTAATAAATTTTTTATTTTAACCATAAAGAGCTGTACGTTTTATATCAACAGAAAATGAATTTCTCTCTGCCCTTGGCCATCTAAAGGATACTGGGTTGAAGGGGTGCCTGAGTATTCCTTTCCCCAAGACTCCCTCCCATGGGCTTTGAGTCAATCTTTTCTGTCACCCTGTAGTCTAGCTTCTGCCTACTTTGTATGACCAGGTACTCTGTGTGACACAGCTCTCTTCTTTCAAGGCTCCTCCTGAAAACTCGGAGGAGGGGTGGGGGCGGGCAGTAGGATGTACTGGGAGAAGACAACAACCTGTACTACAGACATCAGGGAATCCCAGTTCATTCTGCTAGCTTCCCTTGGTGCAGCCCCCCCCCCCAGAACTTATGGAAATTGACAATTAGGGAGCTGATCTTTTGTGTATAGGTGAAACCCTTCAAGCTACTACTCACCTAGGACCACAAATGAAAGGAGTCAGGCTTCTGAAAACAAGCAGATGGACAGATTAGAAACCTTCCCGTGTTCTAATAGCCTGCGTTAAAACCCCTTAGTTAGAAAGTAAACAGAGATACTCATCGAGGTGGAAGGCTTGTAGCGGAGAAGCACGTGATTTGGGAGGGAGTAGGATACCGGGAAACCATCTTGCCCTGACAGGAGGGAGCCAGAGGGAGCCAGTCATTACAAACCTCATTTCCAGGGCCAAACCTCCCGTCCTGCCAGGATGTTTCTCGCCCGATACAGATCAACTTTCTTATGTGACTTATTTTAATGAATGCCTCACACGAACTCGAGCGTATCTTTGTTTTAAAATATGGCTTATTAGTGTTTGGGCGGGATCCTCTGGAGAAGTGGGCCGGGCGCGGGCGGCTCACCTACAAACCAGACGGAGTAGCATGAACAGGACAGCCAGATGCTCTCCATGTCTGGGCTGAAGACTCCCTTCCAGGACCTACAGGCTTGACGCTGAAGGCTCCCTCCCGCCCGTGTCTTCTCTTTGATGTCTTGCATCGGATCACTTTTTATGGAGCACCTTATTTTTACTTGTGCTGTCTCTTTCCTCCAGGCTCCTGCCTATATGGGATGAACACGGAGTTGCCAGGGGAAGCAGGAATATTCTCTGTGACAGAAATGATTGGACAGTAAAATGAAGTAGGAAAACATAGGTCTTGAAAACAGACCTCCGTCCAACTGTTGTCTGCGTCTCTGACCTAGTAAAGCACATCTCTGAGGACCTTCCTTCCTCCCTCCCTCCCTCCCTCCCTCCCTCCCTCCCTCCCTCCCTCCCTCCCTCCCTCCCTCCCTCCCTCCCTATGGTTTACCAAGACAGGGTTTCTTTGTAGCTTTGGAGCCTGTCCTGAAACACTCTCTGTAGACCAGGCTGACCTCAAACTCAAATAGATCCACCTGCCTCTGCCTTCTGAGCACTGGAATTAAAGGCGTGCGCCGCTGCCGCCGCCGCCGCCACCACCACCTGGCTAAGAAGTTTTCTTTTTAGTAAAAAGATATTAATATTCATCGCAAAGTATGGTTCTGATTGAAAATTGTGGCGATAGATGGGTCCACAATACTGTGAATATACCCTCTTTCTCCCCCCTTTTTTTTCCAGACAGGGTTTCTCTGTATTATTTTGGAGCCTGTCCTGGAACTTGCTCTGTATACCAGGCTGGCCTCGAACTCACAGAGATCTGCCTGCCTCTGCCTCCCGAGTGCTGGGAATAAAGGCGTGTGCCACCAACGCCTGGCTGAGATAGGGTTTCATGTGACCTAGACTACTTTTGAAATCACTGTGCGATTTGACTTCAGCTTCCAAGTGCTAAGATTACAGATGGGTTCCAGCATGCTCAGTTTGTATGGTGCTTGGGACCAAACCCGGGGACACTCACCGGCTGAACTATATCCAGTCCAGTTGTAGCTATTATTGTCTTGGGCTTTCTTGGATCTTAGTAGCACCTGGTTATTTATTTGTAAATCCATATCAAACAAAATGAGCAGACAAACAAAACTATAAAAACAAGCAAACAAAAAAGTTTTATTTTGAGTAAATGTATTGTTTCTATTAAAAAATCAGTTAAGTATAAGTAAGGGTTTTTCTTTGCTTTTTTTAATTATTTGTTTGTTTTTGAGACAGGGTCTCACCATATAACCCTGGCTGGCCTGAAACTTGAAATATAGACGAGACTGGCCTGGAACTTCCAGAAATCTGTTTCTGGCCCCCATGTGCTAGGTTTAAAGATGTGTGTCACCATGCCCAGCTTTGAAACTAGCTTTAATGTTAGGAAGAGAGCAAGGACAGGCTGGGAAGACAGAGACTTGCCAGATCCAGAAGGGCCGGTTATGTTTATTAGCCTGGTCTTTACTGGAGCCCAGTCAGAGCTGTGACAGGAAAGAGACCACTTAAGAATGGAAAGGGACAGGCTGAAGAGCGCTCTCAGCAGTTAAGAGCACTTACTGCTCTGGCTAAGGGCCTGGGCTGGATTTCTAGCACCCTCACAGCAGCTTACAACCACCAGGGTTCCAGGGTGTCTGATGCCTTCTTCTGGCCTCCACACACACACACACACACACACACACACACACACACACACACACACACACACACTCACACACACATACACACACACTCACACACACACACAGAGACACATGCACAGACACATACACACACAATCAGACACGCACACAGACACATACACACATACATTCACACAGAGAGACACACAGCCTCTTAAATTCTGGGGTTATAGACCACTCTGGAAGGCATTTTAGCTAGGAGAGAAAGCCTAGGCTTCTCTTTGCTAGGTGTAACTCCATCTTGTACCCTAAGGACACAACCCCAGGGGCATTTGATCAGCCCTTTGTCAGAATACCACAGGCTTAAGGACATGTCTATGCAACTGACTCCCCTTTTCCCTCTCTCATTCCCTTGCATCATCTGAAAGTAGGGACGTAGTCCCTACCATAGTTTCTTTGGTTCTGAAGTGCCTGTGTAGGTCCGTAAGGGAAAGGGGAAGCACTCGGGAGGTAGAGGTAGGTAGATCTCTGAGTTTGAGGACAGCCTGACCTACAGAATAAGTTCCAGGACAGCTAGAGATATACAGAAAAACCCTATCTTGAAAAAAATTATTTTTGAAATTAAAATGTAGTCACATTGATTTCCCCCTTCCCTTCCTTACCTCCTATCCTTCCTATATAGCCCCACCACTCAAATTCATGGCCTCTGTTTCTACTTCTTTGTTACATACTATATGTGTGTAATATATATGTGTATGGGATATTTACATATATATATATATATTTCTAAGTATATAAATGCAACTGCTCAGTCAGTTTCAAGTTACCTGTATGTATATGATTTCAATACTGGGATTTTGGTAACGATCACCAATTTAGGGCTCCTTCCTGGAGTATACTGTCTCTCCACTTGAAGTGTTCTTTAGGTACTTGTACTCATTTGTCTAGGGTTGAGGCCCTACGAGATTTCCCCATTCTCTTAGCATGATTATAGGTGCCATCTCGCTCAATTCTTGTTTAGATAGTCTTGTAGATGAAACACTCAGTTTTTGTGCTGTTTATTCTTTACAGAATAAGGACATAGTTATTACATAAATGTGTCCGTTTAATAGTCCAGGCTTTCAGGCTTACTGGCCCAGCACACCTACCGCAAAACCTCACTCCTGCTTGTAAAGAGCCCATCTGACTTTTATTCGGGGAATGAGCTTTCTGTTTAATTTATTTTTCCAGTCTGAAGCAGAGATTTATACATTCCAGGAAAGGGCTCAATTATTAGGTAAACATAGGAACACCCAATGACTGTACCCTCTGGGACTTGGTTTTCAAATGGTTTGCATTTCTGAACACATAGCATTCAAAATATTAAAAATATTCTTAGATTTATACATTTTACTTGGTGTATATGAATGTTTTGCCTGCAGATATGTCTGTGCACTACGTGCCTGCCTGGTGCCCTCGGAAGTCAGAAGAGGGCTTTGGATGTCATGGAGTCATGGATGGCTGTGAGTCACCATGTGGGTGCTGAAAACTGAATCTTGGTCCCTCTTGTAAGAGCAACTAGCACTCTCACTCACCGAGCCATCTCTCCAGCCCCAAAGTCAAAATAATTCAACAGCACGCAAAAAGAGGTTAAATGTTATTGGAAGTGCTCAAGGCAAACACTCTGCTCAGTTTCCCAAGCAGACTAGCCAAAAGGTCTGCATTGCCTGTTGGTGAGATTCCAAAAACATGTTGAGAGGAAGAGTTTCCAAAGTGAGAGCCCACCTTTGTAACCTCTTCCAGGCTCCTGGTTCTTTAGGGTTACTCCATATCGGAGCCAGGCGGAAGCTGGTGACACATCTTTATGCTCCTTCCCTGCATGACCCGTAGCTGCTCTGAGGGTCCTTCCCCGACTTGCTCATTTGCAGCATGTCCCTGTGCTTCAGTGCTAGGCGTTTAGGACCAGAACTGAGGGACCAGCTTCACCGATGATATGAACGCCATTCCTGGGACCCACTTGGTGGAAGAAGAGAACAGACTCCCAAGAGTTATCCTCTGACTTCCACATGTGTTCCGTGTCGTATGTGTGAGTATGTATGGACGGGGGCACACACACACACACACTTTCACAGAGATCCACCTACATCTGCCTCCCAAGTGCTGGGTCACTTATAAATATTTTGAAAGGTCTTCCATATACCCTGCATTTAACTTCAGTAACAATAAACAGTTGATCAATCTTTTTTATTTACATTTCCCAATTTTGTCCAATTATTTAAAAGTAAATTCTAGCTACTTATAATTCTGTTCATGAGTATATTAATATGCATGCTGAACACAAAGATCTCTGTCTTAATGGTATTTTCATGTCAAACAATAATTCTTTAATATTAGATGTTAACTTTAAATTAATTTCAATGAAATTAGAGGAATTTTATTCTGCTGAGGCAGTAGTATCTGGCAATGCCAATACAGTTTCTAAGTCAATACTTACACTTAAAAATGATCCATAAATTCCACATGTTTACACATTTAAAGAAGTTGAAATAATTATCATAGAAAATATTATGAATATGTATAACATGAATTCTGTTGCTTTCACTAATATTTTTGCCAACCCCTAAAGCAATATCTATCCATGAATTACAGAATATTTTTGTTTCAATTTTTTGATGATTGGATATCATAATGAAAAAAAAACAAAAGGAATAATATGTGGTTCAGTTTATTCAAATCTCATTCGAAAGAGACCAGACTGCTGTCTAGAATGTATAGAAAATAGGCATGTTTAAAAATAGATGCAGATTTACATATGAACTTCTTTTTAATCATACTATGTTTTTGTCTCCTCATTCCAATTTTCTTTTACTAGAATCTCATTTTTGTTGCATATTCCACATTTGTATTTTTCTGCCAGAAAAAAACTTTGTTTAAAAATTTCAGACATACTCCCAATTATTTAAAGAGTAAACTAGTCAAACACATCTGTGTCTTTAGAAGGTCTGTTGTTACGATGTTTGTTTCTGAGGGAGGGCATCTCTCTGAGCCCAGGCTGGCTGGAAATTCTGCCTTAGCCTCGGGAGCGCTGCGTACAGGCCTGTGCTGCCACATCTAGCCTTCTACAAGCCTTTTCCAGCGTTAGCAAAACAAGCAAAAGACCATACCAGGTAAGTGTGGTTGACACAAGACCAAAAGTGTTTTCTACAGGTGGGAAGATTGCTCAGTGGTTAGGCACATGTAATACTCTCCCAGAGGACCCAAGTTTGGTTCCTAGTCAGATGGCTAATTATAGTCTATAACTCCAGATCCAGGAGAACCCATTGCTTCTAGTCTCTTGCACGAGGGCACCTGCACTCATGTACATATAACTAAAAATAATAAAAATGAAAAAAATTAAAATAGCTATTTTTTTAAAAAATCCTTTTTGGGCAGTGATGATGCATGTCTTTCATCCCACCCAGCAGCTGGGAGACAGACAGGCAGACAGGCAGACAGGCAGACAGGCAGAAGGAGGCCAGCCTGGTCTATAGATCCAGTTTCAGGACAGCCAAGGCTACACAGAAGTCCTGTCTTGGAAAAACCAAAACCAATGCAAAACAAAGAAACAAACAAACAAAAAGGGATCTTTTACTACAGAACACAATTCCTTATTTATTTCAGGATTCTCTGCTAGTTCATTTAGCATTCCTCATTCTGCTCATTATCGTGTTCAAATTAAATCTAACAACTCAAGTGGCATTTTTTCTCTTTTTTTGGTTTTTCGAGACAGGGTTTCTCTGTGGCTTTGGAGGCTGTCCTGGAACTCACTTTGTAGACCAGGCTGGCCTCGAACTCACAGAGATCCGCCTGCCTCTGCCTCCCGAGTGCTGGGATTAAAGGCGTGTGCCACCAACGCCCGGCTTCAAGTGGCATTTTAAATGATCCAGAATGTTATCTAGAGGTTTTTTTGTTTTGTTTTTCGAGGCAGGGTTTCTCTGTATTGTTTTGGAGGTTGTCCTGGAACTCGCTCTGTAGACCAGGCTGGCCTCAAACTCACAGAGATCTGCCTGCCTCTGCCTCCCCCGAGTGCTGGGATTAAAGGCGTGTGACACCAATGCCCATCTTATCTAGACATTTTTAATCACTCTAAGGAATGTCAATAGTATTGTCAGCCTTGAAGCCCAATCTCCTAGGGATATACTGATAGACACTTAATAAATTTACATGCATGTGTATTTTGATATGAAGGTCCCTTGAGCCTAGAACAAGGTTTGGAGCAAGGACCCCCTCTTGCCCAAGTGTAAGAGTAACATTGCAGACAATAATAAATACAAATGTTAACAATACCCACATTTTTAGCCGGGCGTTGGTGGCGCACGCCTTTAATCCCAGCACTTGGGAGGCAGAGGCAGGCGGATCTCTGTGAGTTCGAGGCCAGCCTGGTCTACAAGAGCTAGTTCCAGGACAGCCTCCAAAGCCACAGAGAAACCCTGTCTCAAAAAAAAAAACAAAAAACCAATACCCACATTTTTGAAGCGCTTCCATATTTATAATTTCTTTTGAGCTTCCTAATAGCTGAGCATTCAACAGGGTAATTAGAGACAGAAGATGGATTAGAGAGGTGATATGGTTTACTTGAAATTACCCATTTAATCAGCAAGAGAGTAGGAGCCATAACAGATGAACTCAGGGCTCTCCACAGACATCTTCCTGTATATTACAGTTTTTAACATTCCCGAGGCAATGTGACCTGTCAGCTGGACATGTTGTTATCTTCACATTTTTCATCTCTCAAGACCTTTTGGGTTTCAGTACAGAAAGTAAATACAAGGCACTGAATAAAAGGAAGCCGCGTTCATGTCTGTTCAGCCGGCCCGGGACAGTCTATTCATCTTGACCAGGGCTTCAGAAGCTAGAGATTTATCGTCTTTCAGCAAAGTTTTGCTTGAGTCACACAGAATAAATCTTCGAGAAGGCATGGATCGCATTCTTTAACCCATTCCTAAGGTAGTGAGCATGACTTTGGATGACAAAGAGGATCTTCTAAGGGCCAGGTCTTTGGGAGTAGTTATCCCTTAGTTCATACATGTAGATATTAACTTGAAGCACAAGCCACAGGTGTGGAAACAAGTACCATTCCCTTGGACTTATGCAATCCAGGTTTCTTGCTGACTTCCCTGTTCAGCTTGCCTAGGTCTCCTTTGAATGTCGCTGCTCTCACTCACATAGATCCGAGATCTCAAAAGCTATCTAAGATGCTTGGATTTTTTTTTTTTGGTCTTTAGCTTTTTTTCCTTTACTTTTTAGCACCTTTGAATTTAGAATTCATCTTAATGACATCTTAGATGAAACAGACCATTGCAGACTCTCAGCAGTCATTATCTATATGCATCTTCAACAAGAGTAATATATTACTTTTATAATGAAAGTAAATTTTAAAAAGTCTGTCTCTTACACAGACACACACACACACACAGAACATGCGTGCACACACCAGGCATCTGCAATCTACTACCTCTTAGTGCCAAAGGTGCACAGAGAATGTAATGACAGCAATGCACACTTAGTGAACTTTTATATTGGTGATGGTTTTCACAAGCGGATACATGCCAGCCACTGTCTTGGTAGTTCTGAGGTATGCCTCACAGCAATTAGCTGAGTTACCCAGGATGGAAGCCTTCCTCAGAACTAGCTCTTCACCTTATTGTACTGCAATCATGTCTTTCCTTGATCTTTTTCTTCCCCCATCAGAGTGAGAGCTTCCTGAAGGCAAATCTGGGCTCACTGATCCCTGACCCCAGTGCCTGACACCGAGTCACACCTATCAAGTCACAAAACGGAAGCATGAATGAAAGGCTTCCAGCCACCCCATACACATTTTCAGCCTAAATTCTGCACATGAAGTTTAGAAGTTGACTTCTGTAGAGGGTGTTTATTCTCTGCTACAACAGGGCCTGTTGGCTTTCTTTTGCGAATGGTAAAGCACGGTCGAGAAATGTTATTTCCAAAAAGCATTACTGAATTTTCCCCACAGGCATCTACAACTTTACTTTTCTGTTGTCAGATCTGTTAATCTACCTAATTATTATGTAAGTCAAGAAATATACTTTCCAGTTTGCTAATAAACTAAGTACAGTCACCCATTGCTTAATGACAGGAATAAGTTCTGAGAAATGTGTTGCTAGGCAATTTCAACATTATGTCAACATCCTTGAATGTATTTACACAAATTTAAATGGCTATGACATCATTAGGTGATATGATCTTGTGGGACCACCTTTACTTATATGGTCTGTCATTAACCAAGTAATCATTACTCATTGCATGACTATATCTTACTGAGACAAATTGTGAACTGAGGAAGTCTGAAATTTATTTAACATTAGTTTGAATTTAATATTAAACTTGAAAAACATTACCAGTGAAAAGTTCTTGTGATTTCCAAAGGTTTTATGTGTGTGTGTGTGTGTGTGTGTGTGAGAGAGAGAGAGAGAGAGAGAGAGAGAGAGAGAGAGAGAGAGAGAGAGAGAGAGAGAGAGAGAGAGAGAGAGAATTGACTGGAGTTGGAGTTACAGGCAGTATAAACAGCTGCCTGATGTGTGTGCTGAGAACTGAACTCTGGTACTCTGTTAGAGCAGCAAGAACAATTGAGCTACCTCTCCAGCCCTTTATTTGTTTTTTAAACTGTGGTATAGTTTTTATAGAGATGAGATCTGTTTGTTGAAGGATGCTCAGTTCCTAAATATTCAAGGTAAAGGTTTAAACATTGCTTTTTAATAAGATTTGTTACACAAACAAAAATTTAAAAAAATTGGTAACTCATGAGATGACATATAAAATCCTTGCAAATCATGTATGTGATAAAGGATGACTATCCACAATGTATTAAAAAAGAACTCTATAAACACAACAACAGGCTGGGCGTTGGTGGTGCACGCCTTTAATCCTAGCATTTGGGAGGCAGAGGCAGGCGGATCTCTGTGAGTTGGAGGCCGGGCTGGAGAAACCCTGGCTCGAAAAACCAAACCAAACCAAACCAAACCAAACCAAAACAAAACAAACCAAAACAAAACAAAACCAGGAAAAAGCAACCCAGTTTTAAAAAGGGCAAAAGACTAAATAGACGTTTCTCTGAAGACAAATGACCAGCAACTCGGTAAAAAGATGCTCACTATTACCAACCACCACAGGAATGCAACTCAAACCACAACGAGATGCAACCTTACCAGTAAGGATAGCTATGACTAAAACAAAAGCAACGGCGGTAAATAACAAGGGTTGACAAGCATGGGGAGAGATTGGAAACCTGCTGCTTTAGAAGATCACATGGTAGTTCTTCAAAATGCTCACCATGGAATTACCTAACAATCTCACCTCAGGCTAAGTACCCAAAAGAGTCACAGGCAACCACCTACCAGCATCTTGACCCATCGTCAGTATTCACAGTTACTTAGAGGTAAAAACAACTCAACTGTCCATTGACAGATGAGTGGACACATAAATGTGGGCTTCTGGGAAATAATTTTCAGTCTTAAAGCCATTCACCTTGCTGTAAAGAGACACCAAGACCATGACTCTTATAAAGAAAAAAACAAATTGGGGTGGCTTACATTTTCAGAGGTTTAGTTCATTAATCTCATGGTGCAACATGGTAACATGCAGGCAGACATGCTGCTGGAAAAGTAGCTGTGTTCTACATCTTGACGTGCAGGCAACAGGAAGTGGTCTGTTTCACTGGATGTAGCTTGAGCATAGGAGACCTCAAAGGCCTGCCTCTACAGTGACACACTTCCTCCAACAATACTACATCCATTCCAACAAGGCCATACCTCCTAACAGTGCTGTTGCGTCCAAAAGAAGACCAAGGGAAGGAGGAGTCAGGAGGAATTGCTCAGTGGGTGAAGACTTCCAGTCTGGGAAGATAATCAATAAAAGATAGGTAATGGTTGCTTAGGACTTTGAATTTGCAAAGTATTTGGGGCTTTTATTGTCCTGTTCGTTCCCTTCAGTAACTGAGAGGTAGTTAGGGAAGTTATCAATTCATTATACAGATGAGCAATTAATAGCTCTTTTAGAGACACAACACTACAAAGGTCAAAATTAGAATCAGCACCCAGGACTCCCCGTACCACCCCCCCAACAGGAGCTTGCTGTGTAGCCCAGGCTGGCCTCTGGCCTCAGCCTCCTAAAGCGGGGAAGATCAGTACGACCATATCTGCTCCTTTCTCTACACAAACCGTCCTTCACAGAGGGTTGCTGGGAGGCCACAGTGGACACCGACTCAGGCTGACTAGCAGATCCCTGCCTTTTGTTTGGACTGCATGTGTAAAGCCGGGTTCCAATGAACCATCTTGAAAGGGCTTTCACGAGGACAAAACAATGGGCACAGAAATCATTAACCAGGATCCCTCTCCCCATCACAGTAAGGTTATGAGAAGCCTAAGAGAAGGAGGCGACATGACGGAGCAGCCACGGAAGGCTGCGCAGCCACACCAATCCCTCACCCTGTCTCCAGCTCCTTTTAAACAAGTTTTAGGGATGCCATGCTGCTGGACCGGCATTTCGATTTTTGTCAAATACTCTTCAGAATTCATTTGTAGGCTGTAAGACGATCCTGGAGAAGGTTTACATTGCTGAGTTTTACAGTTGCCACATAATGTAATTTGGTCAATGTCCAATGGTTTCTTTGAAAAAGTTATAATTAAAAAAAATAGCAATAGGAGGAATAACAAGGCAGACTTTTTTTTCTTTTAAATCTGAGAACAGTGTTTGCATTGTCAATTAACTCCCATGAAATCTTTCCAGTAAATTAATTACAGCTAAGAATGAGAAAGGGTTTTAAAGCCAGACTGGCACAGGAATCGCAGCCAGCTGTTCTTTGAAAGTGGAACACTGTTTTGTTTTCTTTCTAAGTACCCAACAGTCCCAACCCACCGTCACATGCGTCCCAGTCACTGCTGACAGACTGGGGACGCAGGAAGGGAAGTGTGTGTAATATTAACGCATCCTAGTGCTTCCAGGTTAATTTTATGGCAGGCTGAGAGCTGAAATTTTGTGGTGGTATTTTTTTTATTTACTTATAAATTTAAACTGTAATAGTTACACAAAGACAAAGTTACTTCAAAGCACTACTGCAGATCTCAGTGAATTTGAGGTTAGTCTGGTCTAATTACTGAATTCCAGGCCAGACAGTGTTACATGGTGAGACCCTATCTAAAAACAGACAAAAGCAAGCAAACAAACAAACCTGGCAGCACTCGGGAGGCAGAGGCAGGCGGGTCTCTGTGAGTTCGAGGCCAGCCTGGTCTACAGAGAGAGTTCCAGGACAGCCAGGGCTGCACAGAGAAACCCGGTCTTGAAAAACCAAAAAAAAAAAAAAAAAAAAAAAAAAAAAAAGACAAAACCAACCCAAACTGCACCAAAACCCTGTCTTAAAAAGACTTTAAAATATCCTTGGACTTTTTTTTTAAAGTCTACATTTTATTTTTTACTTAATCTGTATGTGCATGTCTGACATGCATGCACAAAAATGAAGAGGCCCCCCTCCCCCACCCCAGACAGAGGAGGGTGCTGATCCCTTGGAGATTGAGTTATAGGTGGTTGTGTGTTACTCTGTGTGATTGCTGGGAACCTCGGTCTGATCCTCTTGCAAGGGCTTTGATCTTCTTACCCATTGAGTCATTTCTCCTTTTGTATTTTCTAAATAAGCACGTCAGATCTATAATAGAATAAAAGAAATTTTATTTTAAAATAGTGATAATTTAAAGAATGGGGATATAAATCCACATCGGAGTGCTCGCCTGGTATGTGTTAAGGATATGTTTCTGACCTCTGGCACCGCTACGTACATAGATAAGTAAGTAACTAAATAATAAAATAACTTGGGAGAACGATGTAGGCCAGATGTGTTAGTCACCTTTTGCTACTGGAACAAATACCCGAAACAAATGGATTCGGACGGCGAAAGGTTTATTTTGTTTAAATCCATGGTTGGTTGGCCCAGTTGCTCTGGGCCTTGTTGAAGTAGAACAATACATCATGGCACAAGCATGTGGTAGAAGGCGCCTGTTCCAAGTCTCTCGTGGTGGGGGGACAAGCAAAAGGGCAGAGGCCAGGGCCCCAATAGCACCCCCAAGAGCATGCTATGACCTACCTAGTGGAGTTTTTGCCAGCTGCCGGTAGGCCCATGAACCACCTTTACCGCATAGAGTCAAGGAGGATAGCTTTGCTTAGCCTGCCAACACCTGTCAGACCAATCTGGGCTGGATTCATTGTGTTTCCTAACCATAAGTCCTGGTCAATGAAAAACACTTATTTAATGTTTCTAAGTGAATACTGCTTCAATTTTACCCAGAAATGTTAAAACAAGGAAGTTGTTTTGAGACAGGGGGCAGATTCCCAATAAACAGCCCTGGCTGGCTTAGAACTTTCTGTAGAGACCAGGCTAGCCTAGAACTCACAGAGAATCCACCTGCCTTTGCCTCTCGAGGGCTGGGATTAAACGAAGCCCAATAAATAACAGTATTTTTTTTCCCCATGTGCCCCAGAACAGGGTACTAGGCAGCACATGTCCAGGAATCAAGGCTGCATGCCTTTGCCTGGGAGATAATCTGACTTTCTGATAGCTTATCCTATAAGTAAGACTAATGATATGTGAAGAAAACCTCAACTTTTTTTTTTTTTTGGAGTTTTTTGTTTTGTTTTGTTTTGTTTTGTTTCGAGACAGGGTTTCTCTGTATTGTTTTGGAACCTGTCCTGGAACTCGCTCTGTAGACTAGGCTGGTCTCGAACTCACAGAGATCCACCTGCCTATGCCTCCCGAGGTAAATGGAGTTCTTAATTGGCTTAGATAATAAAAAGCCGGAGTCAGATACAGAGGGAAATGCTGAGAGTTCAGAGAGAAGGAACAAGCCTTACAGCACACCTTACCTCCTCAGCGTCTCAGCGGACAAGAGAATGATCCCCAGTTTCTCCCGGCTTATATCCCGTTCTCACCCAGCTACCTCACTTACTGTCTGTCTCTGCAGACCTCCAGACCTCTATGGTTAGCTAGTGCACGCTCCATTCTCTGACCCCCCAGACAGGCCTCATTTGTACAAGCAAGGTGTCACCACATTGATGTAATCGTCTCTCTTTCCAGTTGAGCCAGTGTTCTCCGGTCTGCACGGCATGGCATTGACGGAGGGCTGGAGTTCATGGCAGGCAGCAGCCGGTCCGGTATGTGTGCACTACACACTCCAAACTGGTGCTCAGCTACACTGCAGCTAGCGAACCGTTTGTGGTCGCTAGTCGGCCTCAAAGAGCAGTCACATCCCACAGTTGCTCACTGTGCCAGGGTGAGGTCTCCTCCGACGTATATCCGGGGAGCAGGGCAAAGCTTTCTTTCCATTTTAGCTAACCTTTGGATCTGTCTAACACGATCCCCTGCCCTGGCCAGGAATTCAGTCTACAAAAGGGTGCTCATTGAAAGGACTCAGGCATTATGCTGGCCTGCCCTTGTCACCTGACAAAATGCACTCAGGCAGTGCCCTGGTCAGCCCAGGGGTCCATGGTGGTGTAGTCTGCATCCAGCTGCAAAGGACCCTGCCCACTTACACTGTCTTTCCGGTTCCTCTCTTTCCCCTGGGGCAGACAGGACATTTCCTGTCTCCCTCTTCTCTTCTGTCCTCTGTCTCCCTCTTCTCTTCTGTCCTCTTTCTGTCTCTTTACCTCTTTTCTTTCCCCCCTTTCCCTTTCTAATAAAACATCTCACTAAGCTCAGTCTGCCTGGCGTGTTTGTCCCTCTGCCTTGGTCACCCTCGCCTGCCGTGGGATCTGCCAAGGCTCCTCACGCTTTATCGTAACAGATATGATACTTGTGTCTGTCTGCTTGGCCGTGTTCTAGTTTCTTCCCTTTCCTCTCGGCCACTCCTGACATCTCGAGATTTCTCTCTTCCTGGTTTCTAGTGAAAAACTCTATGATGTGTTTGATTGGACAGTCTATCTCTTCTAATATTAATAGGAAATGTAGTCTTTACAATTGTGTACCGTAGTCTCAAAGTTTGACTCTCAAACCAAGTTTAGCTGTCAAGGCTGTTTTTCATTCTCTCTCTCTCTCTCTCTCTCTCTCTCTCTCTCTCTCTCTCTCTCTCTCTCTCTCTCTCTCTCTCTCATTTTGAGACAAGGAGACAAGGATCTTGTGATGTAGCCAGCCTAGGTTGCCCTTGAATTTAGAGATCTCTACTTTTGCCTTAGCCTTCAGAATGTTAGAATTATGGGTATGGCTTGGTTTCAGTTTTTTTCCTTTTGTGTTTTGAGAAGTGGTCTTAATTTCTATGTCACTGATGAACTTGAAAGATGAACTGAACTCCTGCATCCAGCTCCCAGGTATTAAGATTACAGGTGTGCAATACCATATATGGCTTCAAAATTCTCAATACTTGCTCAAAATTATTAGTTTTGAAGTAAAAAAGCTGAATATAGGCTATTTCCCATTCTTTTCATTCCTTCCCTAATAATCCCAATTACCTAAGGGAAAAGAATGCTTCATACAGAATGAGGGGTGATAGCATACACACAGAGCATACAAGAGGAAAAAATCACAGTGATACAGTTAAGCATACCTCCTTCCTTATATATGCATGGAAAAGCAATCTGGAATAATTCACCGCCTGCCTCTGCCTCCCAAATGCTGGAATTAAAGACATGTGCCACCAACGCCCGTCGAGTTATAATTCTTATATAACTTGTCCCCTTTAAGTATCTATTTCAGCAGTTTCTGGTAAAGTCACAAAGCTGTGATCCATCATCAGTATCTAATTCTAAAACTTTTTCAGAAGTCCCAAGAGAAGCTCATTAGCTGTCACTTTCTGTGGTGTTTTGAAAGAAAGTGGCTCCCAGGGGGAGTGGCACTATTAGGAGGTGTGGCCATGTTGGGGTAGATGGAGGAAGTGTGTCACTGTGGGGACGGGCTTAAGCCATGTGCAGTGAGACAGATCATTTCCTGTTGCCTCCTGATTAAGATGTAGCCACAACCGCCTACACACTGCCATGCTCCCCGCCATGATGATAATAGACCAAACCTCTGAAACTGTAAGCTGTCACCACAATTGAATGTCTCCATATAAGAGTTCCTCTGGTCCTGGTGTCTCTTCACAGCAATAAAAACCCTAAGACACTCTCCCTTCCTCTTCTTCCCAACCCCAGGCAACTGCTAACCTGTTCTGTTTCTATGGATTTGCCTATTCGCAGTCACTTGTGTTGATTTCTTTCACTTGGCATGGCACTTTCAAGGTTTTCCATGCTGAATCACATTTTTCTTTTTCTTTTTGAGACAGGTTTTCTCTGTATTGTTTTCGAGGCTGTCGATTCAGCCCGGCCTCGAACTCACAGAGATCCTCCTGTCTCTGCCTCCTGAGTGCTGGGATTAAAGGCACGCACCATTAACACGGGCTTGACCATGATTTATTTGGAGTGGAGACATTGTGTTTTTCTTTTCTTTTTCTTTTAAAGAAAGAACATGTTATGTAGGTTGAAAATAAAGCACATATAAATTCACTTAAAAAAAAACTCTTGAAGTTGTCTGTACACCTACATTATAAATGGCTGTAGGATCACCTCTGTATCGGTGTTTTGGGGATCATCAATGGGGTTATTTGAATTTCTGACCAGTTTTGACCCAAAATGTGTTAAGTCAGTTTGGGCTGCTCTAACAAACTATGGCAGAATAAGAGAATTATTTTTCAAGTTCTAGAGGCTGGAAGTCCAAATTAAGGGTAGAAACGAATTAAGTATCTAGAGAGAACCTCTTGCCCTGCTGACTGATAGCATCCACAAATATTCTTAGATTTGGGGTTGGGGAAGTGAGAGAAACTATTTCCATAATGAATGCTCAAGCCTAATGGACTAATCGAACCATAATTAGTTCCTGAATGCCCTTCCTCCAAATGCTGTCACATCGGAGGTTAGGGCTTCCTCATTGGAATTTTGAGAGACAGAGTGCCCAGAACACCGTCCTTGGACTGAGAACCCTTGAGTAGGATACATCCTGTTTGTTACATACAACAGTTTCAGAACTAAGGTCTCTTACTCTGAGGGACTGTGTAGGAGAACACGGTCTCTGTCATCCTGAGACCTAAAGAGGAAGAAATGTAAGGGTAACCGGAAGTGTGAGAGGTTTGAGGTCTCACACTGAGGTCCTGCACTAAGATTAGCAGAGCTCCATCCTCCCCACCGGAGAGCTCAGAGAGAAGGCATAGACTGTGGAAAAGCCCGGATAACAGTGAATGCCTCCAGCCAGATTCACAAATAATTTGAGGGTGAACTCAAGGTTAGAAAGAGGGGGTCACACTCCCAGAGTTAGGAGGAGCCATCAGGAAGAGCAGATCTTTCTCAAAGGATGGTTTGAGGTTTTGAACTCTCTTTCCATTCACTCGTCTTCAGTATCACGCAAATTAAGTATTTGTGTTGTTACAGGGAAACATAGGCTTTTCTCATTTTTTTAAAAAGATGATCTGCTTTCTTGAGGTCCCCTTGCATTGTCTTCCTCCTCCAGGAGTAGCTAAAAAACCAAGTCAAGAGATTCCTTCTTAATTTTACTTCAGAAAGAATGGGGGATTTATGTCATATGCAGGAGACTCAGGCTGGGGCCAAACATCAATGACCTTGGCCTGAAGATGAGCAGGGCACAGCAGCTTGGGGACCTAATGGGCTTTTATGTCAAAAGGGGGCTATCTTTAATTTGCCCATCATTATTTTCAGTACAAATAAATGAAGTAGTGTACATCATTTAAAAAATCTCTTGACTTTTTTCTTAGAAGGATCATCAGGGAAAGCTGTAATCTATGTTTTGTTAAATTTGAGATTTTTTTTTCAGCTCTTGAAACTAATGCTGTCTATACAGGCCAGGCAAGCTCTCTGCCACTTGGGTGTATCACCAGCCTTTGGTGGTCAGTGACCTGATCTGCCTGTCAGCAGTGTGTGACAGTTTTCTATTAGCTTCTTCTTCTTCTTCTTCTTCTTCTTCTTCTTCTTCTTCTTCTTCTTCTTCTTCTTCTTCTTCTTCTTCTTCTTCTTCCTCCTCCTCCTCCTCCTCCTCCTCCTCCTCTTCCTCCTCCTCCTCCTCCTTCTTCTTCTATAAGCAGGGCTTTTCTGTGTAGCCCAGGCTGTTTTCACCTTAGGATTCTCCTGCCTCTGCCTCCAGAATGCTGTATTAGAGATTGCACCATCAATACTGCTTGTTACTAGTTCTTGAAAAACAAGTATTTTTTTTTAAATTTTGCTTTGGGAACTTTCCCATTTCCTGTTTTCCTCTTACTTTATTTTCTTGTTAAGATTCTTTTTCTCAAAAAATTTTTATACTATACAATTTAATTATGTTTTCTTCTCTCCCTACTCTTCCCAGATTCTCCACGCCTCCCTCCCTACCAAGCTTTATCCTTGTTTTCTCTCTTTAAAAGAAACAAACAAGCCAGGCAGTGATAGCACACCCCTTTAATCCCACCACTCAGGAGGCAGAGGCAGGCGGATCTCTGTGTGTTCTAGGACAGTCAGTACTGTTTCACTGGGAAACCCTGTCTCGAAAAACCAAAACCAAACAAACAAAAAACCAGAGAAACAACCAAACAAATAGAAACAAAAATTTAAAAACTAAAAAAACACAAAAATGGAAACAAAAATAAGTAATCAGAAAACTAATAAAATAAAACCAAAGAAGCCAAAACAAAATGATAGAAAAATATTATTGAATTCATTTTGTGTTGATCAACTGCTCCTGAGCATGTGACCTGCCCTGAAATGTGGTGAATATACTTAGTGATTACTGATTAATCAAGTATGGTTAGTATTTCTTATTGGAGAAAGCTGACTTTTCCTCTGCCATCAGGTACCACTTGCAGATAGCATCTTGGTTAAGGGTGGGACTATGTCCACATTAAGATTTATTTTTATTTTTATGTGTGTGTGGCCATCTGTGTGAGTGTATGTGTGGGTGCTTGTGGGGGCCAGCAGATCCCTTGGAGTTGTATTTACAGTGAGTTGTGAGCCACTTAATGTGGGTGCTGTGAACTGAAGATGGGTCCTCTAGAAAAACAGGAGATGCTCTTAAGATGCTGAGCAGCGTCTCCACCTCTTTCTGTTTCTGTAATGAGTCCTCTCCGTCCTGCCAGCCAGCTCCCAAATACTGACATGGAGATTTCTTACTAATGATGAAAGCTCGGCCTCGAGCTTAGGGTTGTTTTCAATCAGCTCTTAGAACTTAAGTTAATCCATGTTTTTGTTAATCTATGTTCTACTGTGTGACTTTTACCTGTATCCCTTTCTGCCTGGCTGTCTCTCCTTTCTCCTTACCGGAGTCCTCTCTGTTCCTGGAAGTCTTACCTAACTAACCTCTTTCCACCTAGCTATCAGCTCTCTATTAATTCAATCAGAAGGCACCTTGGCAAACACACATCTTCACAGTACAATCAAATATTCCACAGCATATTTCCTTTGTGGTTTCTCTGTGTCTCACCAAGTCTAAATGTTCAGTATTTTCCTAGAAATAATGGTTCCAAGTCCCTTCCCCCCAAATTCTGATTCCATTGATTTAATTAGCGTCTAGTTTTTTTTAGTTTGTTTTAGATGTGTGCCCTTGTGTCCCTCAGATACTACTGACTTTTTTTTTTTAAAGATAGGGTCTCACTATGTAGCCAAGGCTGGCCTCAAACTCATGCATCAGCCTTCCTGCCTCTGTCTCCCTGGAGTTGGAGTCACAACAGGAGTACCACACCTTGTACAGATTGTTCTGTTACTGCCTTATCTATCCATGTATCTATCCATCATCCATCTGTCTGTCGGTCTGTATACTTCGAGTCAGGGTCTCACTGTGTCACTCTGGCTAGCCTGTAACTCTTTGTGTAGACCCGGTTGGCTTCCAGCTCAGATTTCCCTGCATCTGACTCGCAGGTGCGTGTGTTTGTCTGTTTGTTTTGAGTTCCAGTGGAGGGCTGGGCACAAAGCTCAGTGCCGGAGCAACAACCTAGCAAGTGCAGGGCCCTGCGTTCCACAGGGTCCCATGAGAACACAAAACAGAGGCAGACAGAAGACCATCTTTAGGTGATTCTCATGAGTAGCCATTGCCAAGCTGTCTGTTGACAGCATCTACTTGGACAGCCTCTAATAAGCTCTCAGACTTAATTGCACCACCTGATCCCCACCCTGCCTCCTCCTCCCCCAGTTCCCTCCTAATCCCTGGTGGAATGAGTCATCAACTATTTCTCTCCATTGCAAACCCAAACCCTCCATAAACCCCGCTGGCGCTGCCTTCAAACTCTCTCCAGAATCTGAGTGTTTGACTACCATCACTGCTGCTCACCAGGCCCAGTGGGTGTAGTCTCTCTGGGCAGAGCTGCCATGGCCTCCTACATGGACCGCAGGAACAGCCTGTTTATCTCTCTCAGTCCTTATCCATTCTTAATTGTACTTAAAACAGATCACAGTAAACCGGGCGTTGGTGGCATACGGCTTTAATCCCAGCACTTGGGAGGCAGAGGCAGGTGGATCTCTGTGAGTTCGAGACCAGCCTGGTCTACAAGTGCTAGTTACAGGACATCCTCCAAAGCCATAGAGAAACCCTGTCTTGAAAAACCAAACAAACAAACAAACAAAAAAACATAGTATAGCCAATGGTGTTAGTGTTATTGAGAAAAAGACAATAAAGCAAGATAAGAGAAATAAAGGAAATGTGGGGTAGATGTTGCTGTTTATTGATGGTGGAGTGAATGTTGTTATTTTGTTAAGGGAGAGTGGTCGGGAGGACCTTGAAGAACACATTTGAGTAGAGACTTGAGTGGAGGAGTAGAGGGGAAGTGTGGGAATAAGCTGTGGGGACAGAGAAGGAGAAATGTTAAGTCAGATGGAAGCTCTCCCTCCCTCCCTCCCTCCATTCCTTCCTCCTCCCTCCCCCCCTTTCTCCCTCCTCCCTCCCTCACCCCTCTCTCCCCCACCCATCCCTCTCTCCTGAAATAGTTTCTTATTCGATGCAGCCCAGGGTAGCCTTAAGCTTGTCATCCTCCTGTCTCCTCTGTGGAATACTAGTCTGAGTGTGTAAATTGTTTTCCATGGCGAGTACCATTATACTGAAGACTCTAAATGACAGTGACTCCTGGTCTTTTTGATGTTTTCAGAAATGGTATGAAAGGTTGCTCTTGCTTAGATGTGCCTGTGTCCTGACAGCTGGTAAGAGCTGAAGTCTCCCCCTGGCCCATTGAGCATACATCAAATGTCCAAGGACATGGGCCCTGCTGTATGTCTTTTGTGTGATCTGGGACAGTTCCCTCCTTTATGCTAAATGCAATTCCCAAAACTGTAATATAGAGGTGACATCAGGATTTGAGTTTTTTAAAGACAGTTTAAAAATGGTGTGTGTGTGTGTGTGTGTGTGTGTGTGTGTGTGTGTGTGTCTGTTGGGGAGGGGGTAGTGGTGGGTGTGTGCACTGCGGGGCAGATGCCAGTGGAGGCCAGAGGATTACCTCCTGTCCCGGAGCTGGAGATGTGGATGCTGAGAACAAATTCCGGTCTGTGCCAGAGCTCTGGGTTCTTCATTGCACAGCTTTCTCTCCAGGCCAGGGTTTCTACTTTCAACCAGTTACACATCTGTCTATGTTTTGTGTTCTGTTTAATTGTTATATCAATTGTTAATTATGTTCAATATGATCCTTACGTATGTGCGATTACTTCATGGGAACCGCTGTGGTTATTAAGATGAGCACTCTTTAAATTTTATAGTTATTATTATTAGATTTATCATATCCATGTAAAGAAACAACTGCAAATGATGGCCTGTATGTTAAACCCAGGCATCCTGCCATTTTTTTTTTCAAGACAGGGTTCTTTAACATTCTTTGGTGCCAAAACGGAACTCTTTTTTAATTTTGTTTTGGTTTTTGGTTATTCGAGACAGGGTTTCTCTGTGTAGCCCTGGTTATCCTGGAATTCACCATGTAGACCAGGCTGGCCTCAAACTCACAGAGATCCATCTGTCTCTGCCTCCCGAGGGCTGGGCACCACCACCTGCAGGCTCAAAAACAAGACTCTTGCATCAAATTGTATAAAGGATCCTTTATTCTGGAGTCAAATATGAGTGACAAAGACTCAGGAACACAGATTCGGAGTAGTCCAAATACCATGTGACAAAGTGATATCAGTCGGATGGAATTTTTATAGTAACATAATAAAGGCCACCCTCAGTGAAGGCCTTTTCCATGGTAGGAAACAGCAGGCAGGATGGTTACAGAAAAGCAGGGAGTGAGCCTGGCGTTGGTGGCGCACGCCTTTAATCCCAGCATTCAGGGGGCAGAGGCAGGCGGATCTCTGTGAGTTTGAGGCCAGCCTGGTCTACAGAGCGAGTTCCAGGACAGCCTCCAAAACAACACAGAGAAACCCTGTCTTGAAAAGAAAGAAAGAAAAGCAGGGAGTGTCCGCTATAGACCTCAGAAGCGATCAGATGCCATCCCTCCTAGCTTTGGGTTGGTGGAAGTCAAGGGTTCTGCCCGTCTTTTTCCGACAGAGATTTGACCTGATAGTCACGGGTGTGCACAAAGGTGCACAGTGTGTGCCTATTATGAAGGCTGAGGATAGCCAAAGATATGTGGACAGCCCTCCTCAGTCAAGAAGTTCTGCTCACCAGTCAGTCGTGTCGTCTTAGCACAGGTGTGGCTTTTCTTCTGGGAAGTTCCGTTCACGTGCACACATTCATACCTTCCCACATCCCTGTCTCCCTCCCGGGCTGGCCTTTACTTGCTATGCTGGGTCAGCACATGGAACAGAGGAGTGTTTCTAGGGAAAGCAGAGTGACTTTCCCTCCCTGAGTGGGTGGAGTCAGGATGAGACATTATTCACGGCATGCAAGTCCTTGAAACAATTATTCAGGCCTTTGTTTTGACATTGTTTGTTTAAGAAGAGTGAGTGAGTTAGGAGTTTTAGAGTTTTTAAAAGGAGTTTATTTCTTTCATCCTCATTTTTCCTCCTGTGTATATGTGAAAGAGTGGAGTTAATACATGTTTAGATCAATCAGCTCTGAATGAACACATCGCCCATGCAGAAAGCAGTGGGTTCATCTAGACTTTCTTTGGGAGGGGGTGGTTTCTGAGATGAGGCTTCTCCACATAGCAGTCTTGGCTGTCCTGGAACTTGCTTTGTAGACCAGTCTGACCTTGAACTCACACAGATCTGCCTGCCTCTGCCTCCCAAGTGCTGGGACTAAAGGTGTGCGATTACAGGTATGAGCCATCACACCTTGTGATGGTTTGAATGCAAATGGCCCCTGTAAGCTCATATATTTGAATGCTTAGTTACCAGGGAGTGATACTATGGAAGAGAATCAGGAGGTGTGGCCTTGTTGGAGGAAGAGGGAGTGGACTTCAAAAGCCCATACCAGGCCCAGTCTCTCTCTCTCCCTCTCTCTCTCTCTCTCTTTCTCTCTCTCTCTCTCCCCTCTCTCCCTGTCTCTCTCTCTCTCCCTCTCTCCCCCCCTCTCTCTTCCTCCCCCCCTCTCCTCCTCTCTCTCCCTCTCTCCCTCTCTCTCTCTTCCCCCCCCTCTCTCTCCCTCTCCCCCCTCCCCCTTTCTCTGCCTGCTGCCTATGGATGAGGGTGGAAAGCTCTCAGCTATCACTCCAGCACCACGCCTGCCTGCTCCCCACCATGATGATCATAGATTCACCCTCTGAAACTGTAAGCAGGACCCCAATGAAAGGTTTTCTTTTGTAAGAGTTTCCTTGGTCATGGTGTCTCTTCACAGCAGTGTAACAGTAACTAACACATACCTGGAATGATTTAGCATAATTTCAAAAACTTCAAAAGTTTTTAGATTGATGTACTTTCTGTGTATGAGGGCTTTGCCTGCAAGTATGTACATGCGCCACGTGTGTGCCTGGTGTCCACAGAGGTCAGCAGAGGACATCGGAGGCTGCTGTACAGTTCCACAGAGAGAACTGTAGTTAACGGTGGTTGTGAGCCACCGTCTGTAGTGCTGGGTGTTGGGAACTGAACCCGGGTCCTCTTAAGAGCAATGGTCATGCTGACTATTGAGCCAGCTCTCCAGCGTCTGATTTAACTTAATTTTAAGAAAAAGAGGGGGGAAAGTCTGTTTCCATCTAAATTGGCTTATTCTAGCTTTTGTAAAAGCTAGGAATTTAGAGAACCATATGGGAGAGCCAAAGGAGATACTCATCTATCAGCCTTTCCGATGTCAGTCCTCTTGGCTGTCCACCAAAGACCCCGGCACTGGACACCAAGTGGCTGAAAAGTCGCAGCTTAAGTGTCTCGTAGCTGTGGTTGTGGTTGATCCTTTTCGTTGCTTTCTTGGAAAGACTAAAATTGGAAAAGTTTCGTGTTGGAGAAAGTTGCTGTGACTCCCCTTCTCTCCTTCCCCCTCCCCTTCTTCTGGTGGGGAGATTTTTATTTTAGTTCATGTTTTTGTTTTTAAAACTACGGATGGAGAAAAAGAAAACGTCTTGCTGGCACACAGTGGACTTTCCCATAAAACTGTCTTTGGCCATGAACTAAGTACAACAGACACCGTGCCAAAGAGGGGGTTTATGCTTTCCCTCTATTTCTCCTGCAGAGAAAAAAGTAGCAAGAGGATCCCAAGCACAGGACCGAAATCAAAGCCAGAATGGAAACCACATTTCCAGCGTCCATCAGGGCTTTGACCCTACTTCTATAAGGTCTCTTTAAGAGCTGGTTTTGCAAAAACAACGAAAACAGCAGCACCTCAAACAACCAAGCTATGGGTCACTGTACACAAGAACATTCCAGAAGAGCAGTAATCAGACCCAGTAAACTGAGGCTACTATGTTGGTCAGGCCCAGTAAGAACGCATACTTTGGCTACAAGTTTCCAGGCAGTCCTGTTAGCCACCTGTTAGCCATGGTGGCTGAAGGCTGCTCTCTCCAGTAGGTACTTGACTCCAGTAGGTGACTTGTACAGCAGGCGGGTCCTCTAGCTGGTAGCTTCAGCCGTAGTCATTGAAACCGGAGGCCCTGGATTCCTTGGAAACCTAACACCAGCCACTGTGTTGGCCGGGACTGTCCCCTGTCCAGACAGATCATGAGAAGTGATACTGCATGACTTTTTCTGGAGAGACGTAAAGGAGCACCTGCTTATCCCAGATACAACAATTGACAGTAGAAAAAAAAAAAAAACTGTTGCATCCAGTCCCAGGCTTGTGAACCAATGAGTTTACTGGGGTTGCATACAGGAAACTGGTGAAGGGTTGCTCACCAGGGCATGGGTGACTCAAAAGGGCTTTATTCAGTGAGAGGTTCCACCCCAGTAGGTGTGATGACTCATAAAGCTGTGTCACTGGAGTTTCACCCTTAATGAATGGGCTTTCCAGGATATATTCTATATATTCTACCACCCTCCCCAACATGACCACACAGAGTTGGGATGGGGGCCAGATGGGAGTAAGGGATGGACTTTGAGGTGAGGGTCTGGTGACCCGCCCACTCTGCTTCTACCAGCAAATGTCGTTAGCTCTGTCTTCATTACCATGGATTTGGCTGTCACTGTGATGTTCTGCTTATCTCCTTGACACGGCTGTGGGTCTCAGGTCCTCTGCAGGTCATCACAACCGCCTCTGCTTCCATGATGGCCCATGGTCACATTAAACCTGTGTAAATAGATACAGGTGGGAACATTCCGGTGGGTTTTTTTCCCCCCCTCAAGATGCGGTCTCTTTGTGTAGCCCTGGTTGTCCTGGAACTCTCTCTGTACACCAGGCTGGCCTCGAACTCAGAGATTCACCTGTGTCTGACTCCTGAGTGCTAGGATCAAAGGCGTGAGCCACCGCCGCCCGGCTGTGAACGTTCTTTTTGTCAGAGATAACTGAGCTGTTGAGGCTGGGATTTAAGGAAGAAAACCAACACTTGGCCAGAACGCACAATTTAAAATTTGTACTTATTCTCCCCTCCCCTTTGAGCTTGAATTTCAATTCCTCTACTCTAGAGAGTGAGGGTTTTCCATTATTTTTATAGGAAATAATATTTACATTTATGTAATTACATGCCATCTACATTGTAAATAGTCACATTATATTTAAACCTCATGGGGATTAAGGAAAGATTTCCTAAGTATAAAAATAATGGGAGTAAGGTTACTAGGCTAAAATATGATTATACCTCATTACATAAAAATGTAATACTTCTCTACAGCAGGAAAAACTATAAATAAACCCAAGTTGGCTGACACAGGGGAAAATACGTTTAACACGAATAAAAAGTGAAGATTAAGATGCTCACAAAGGAGGAATTTGTACATAAAATGAGAAAAAAAAAAGAAGCTACCATTTCACTGTACAAGTGCACCGGCCAGGTGTGGCACTGTGTCCCAGTAACCCTGGCACACAGGTGGGAGAAGCAGGAGAATCATGAGTTTGAGGCCAGCCTGGGCTACATGGCGACACCTAGTCTCAAAAGTGCGCAGGCTGGACGTGATGGAAACACTGGAAGAGCATGCCCAAGGACTTACACTGTGTGATCGAGTGAAGACACTCATAATGGCCCAAGAGTATAAAAAGGATGCTCAGTGGAGCAGGATAGAGAGTTCTGGAACAAAACTGAATATACTTCATTATCTGATTTACAGCAGAGCCGGTCAGTGTAGAGCTGAGAGTAGAAGACATCCTACCAATACCTGGTGTTGGGCAAATTGATTATCTGTGTAATATACAAGGGTATGTGTGCCCCTCCCCATTTGACACCATTCCTAAAAATCAATTCCTGACTAAAGCAGATAGGTCTAATTGTAAAAGTGCAAACTGCAAACTGTTAGAGAAAAACATCACAGAAGAGTATCCGTGTGCTCTAGGCGTGGGCAAAGATGACTTGAGCAGGTTTTATATTTATGACTGTATTAAAGTTCTTGAAACTTCTGTTAATCCAAAGATACTATTAAGAGAGTAAAAAAGAGGAACTCAGAAACTGGGCAACAATATTTGCATACAAATTCAACTTAGTGGGTAGGAAAATAAGCAGATTTGAACAGATGGGGAAATTCATTATCAAAACCATAATGAGAGGACTAAATAAAGCATGTGTGTAAGCACAAAAAATACATACTCACCAGAATAGATAAAATTTTAAGGTCTGACAACACCAAGCCTTGACAAGGACACAGAGCAACTGTAACCTTTCGACCTTGCTAATGTATAAGTTGTTAAAGGTACTTTGGACAATTGACAGAGTCTATTAAATCTAAATTATGTGTGTCCCAGTAATTCCACTTCTAGGAAACTCTCGAAAAAAAGTAGAGATTTGTTTTCCAAAAGACATGTCATAGGAAAAGTACTAATAGAAACCACACTCACACTGCCAGACACACAGCTACATGAGTGGTATTGCCATGAAGATGCTGGTAAAAAAAAAAAAAAAAAAAAAAAAGGAGCACATTCCCAGTAGGGGGTGTGGCTCAGTGGTAGAGCTCTCTAGCATGGCCAGGGCCCTGGGTTCTATTCCTAGCACTGAAAGAAAAGAAAAGGAGTGCATTCCATTTCATCCCGTTTTAAAAGACATCTTTTAGAAGTTGCAAGCGATCTTTTCTGTGTGTTCGTAAGACTGTAAATCACCAAATCACCTATTCTGAAAACCATTTTAACAAAATGGAAAAATGGACCAAGAAGATTCTTAAACTCCAGTTGGGTGTTTTGTACACACCTTTACTGCTGGCACTCAGGAGGCAGGGTCAGGCGCATCTCTGTAAGTCTGAGGTCAGCCTGGTCAACAATAGTGAGTTCCAGGACAGCTAGGGTTGCCCTGTGAGTCCTGGTTGAAAAAAAAAAAGAGTATTCTTAAACTCCATGCTTAAGGAAGAATTACAGACGTTCATGTAGATTTACACAAAAATGCATTCGTGTCGGGTGGTGGTATACACCTTTAATCCCAGCACTCGGGAGGCAGAGGCAGGCAGATCTCTGTGAGTTCGAGACCAACCTGGCCTACAAGAACTAGTTCCAGGACGACCTCCAAAGCCACAGAAAAGCCCTGTATCTGTTCCTGTGAAGATTATTGTGACGATAACTTGTAACTTGTAGCTGATAAACATTTACAATGGGGAACTGGTGACATAAATCTTGCTGATGACTGCAATAGCTCAGCTCTGGACTGTGTGAGAGGCGTGATCTTCAGCATGGTTCTCTTGACAGGTGGTGAAACCCTTCAGAGGTGTTAGTGGGCAGGTCTAGGTGTTGGGATCATTTCCTCAAAGAGAATAATGTGTCCCCACCTTCTTTTTCCTCTTTGAGTTCTGGTCATGAAGACAGCATCTGTTCTTTAAGACAAGCCCCTTGACATGACCTACTGTCCTACCACAGGCTCAAAAGCAACAACGGCCAACTGACCATGAACCCCAAACTCCAAGCCATCAGCCAAACAAACCTTGCTCTTTTGTGACTTGAATTTCCCAGATATTTCTTGTGTGTGTGTTTGTATCTGTGTTTGTGTGTATGAGGTGTGTGTCATGGTACCGTATATAGGCCTGCATTCCATAAATGCTTTTCTATTTTTCATTTTTCTTCTAACATTAAATCATGAGTATCTGTAGTAATTTGAATGAAAATGGCCCCGTAGTCACCAGGGAGTGGAACTGTGTCTGTGGGCATGTGTGTGCCACACACACGTATGAAGGCAGAAAATGACTTTTTGGGTTCTTGCCATCTACAGTGGCTTACGGAGAGTGAACTCAGGTTGTCAGGCGTGTGTGACAATTGCTGTACCTACTGAACCATCTTGCCAGCCTGTCGGGTGTATTTCTGCATCCTATAACTCCTATACACACGGGACACTGCAGCACTGGCCTTCAGGAGATTGAGAAAATTGCGTTAAAGAGCCTGGTGTCATCTAAAGAAAAACAAACAAACTTTCCTCATTCCAGGGCATTGCACTCCAATGACAAAGTCTGGTATTTGCTCCACAAGGTAAAATTTGCAAACTGGGTGAGGTGGTTCCTTCCTGTAATCCCGGCTCTCTGGAGATAGAAGCCATTCTGGGCTACACTGGGAATTTGAGGCCATCTGGGACTACCTGAGATCCTGTGTCCATAAAGAAAAAAAATAACAAGTAGACAGAAACAACAGTCTAGGACCATTTCAGAAATTCTGCCCTACCTTGAGGCAAAAATTGTTTAACACTGTTTTTGAAAGTGAAGCCAGGTAATTAAACAATACTTTTTTGTGTGTTTGTTTTGGTTTCTTGAGACAGGGTCTGGGTTGGTGGACCAGGTTGGCTTGGAACTCACAGAGATCTGCCTGCTCGAAGGTGCTCCCAGGTGTTCCTAGGTGTTTCCAGGTGCTGGGGTTAAAGGTATATGTCACCATATCTAGCTCTTTGTTTGTTTTTCGAGACAGGGTGTCTCTGTATTGCTGGATTGCCTTTTTTGGGGGGGTACCTAGCTTTACCATCAATTTTATTTTAAAAGTTTTACCTGGAGACACGACTTAATCGTTAAGAGCACTTGCTGTTCTTATGGAGGACCTAGATTAAATTCTCAGAACCCACGCGGTGGCTCACAGCTGGCTGTAACTCCTGTCCCAGGCGATATAATGCCCTCTTCTGGCCTCTATGGGTATGTAATACGCATAAAATGTGTGTGCATGGGGATGCATATTTCACCAATATGCAAATGAAAGTGAGAAGCCACCTGTGGGAGTTGGTTCTCTCCTGTCTTCTGATTGGTGGCAAGTGCCTTTACCTACTGATGTATCTCTTAAACAGCAATTAAAAAAAATCAAACAATACAATCCAAAGACTAACTTCATAACGAGGAGTGACAGCAGGAAAACAATAATTTTTTAGTTTTTATTTTCTATAATGAAATAACTATATTTAAGAGCTGAAAACAGTGTGTGCACATACAGTAAAAACCCTGCAGTTTGTAACATATAATAGTCGTGGGTCTGAGCCGACATGTTTCAGACAGTGTTCATTATCATGGCGTGGCAGGCAGGCACCGTGCGGTGTGCACGGGGTGTGTTGTCAGTGCCCAGGCTGCAGCCAAGGCCCATGGCATGGCACCAGCAACCCACTGGAACACCGACGGAAGCATGGTGGGTTTATTACCTTTGGTTTTAACCTAATTGTTGGTTTTTGTGCATTCAGAAACCTTTCACTGTCGTCAGCTTTTTCACTACCCCAAATTCAGTTATGTGCCTCCCCAGGAGGGTGGGGGTCATGGCTCCTAGAGGGTGGAGAGATGGCTCAGTAGTTAGGAGTATTTGCTGTCCTTGCAGAGAACTGCATGTTACCTCACAGCCAAGTTCCAGGGCACCTGTCCATCTCTTTTGGGTTTCTTCAGCACCAGGCATGTAAGTGGTGCACACATGCAGGAAAGCAGAACCCTCAGGAATGTTTAAAATTTTTTTTTTTGATTTTTTGAGAAAGGGTTTCTCTGTATAGCCTTGACTGTCCTAGAACTCACTCTGTAGATCAGGCTGGCCTCAGACTCACAAAGATCTGCCTGCCTCTGCCTTCTGAGTGCTGGGACAAAAGGAGTGCACCACCACTGCCCTACCAAAACTAGAACTTTTTTTTTGAATCTTACCAACAAGAACAAACGGTTGGCCACAGTAGTCAGACGTGACTGTCCTTTCCTTGGCCATGTCCATTCTAGGAAAACAGGTTGTCCCATCATCCTGCAATGAAACCAGCATGGAGCCAGGAGATGTTACATGGATCTCAAACATGCTTCCTCTACATCCCAACTCTGCAGGCCACTTGCCATTTTAGAAGGGGCCAAGGGGAAGGAAAAATCTGGAATCTTGAACGCTTTCTTTTGAGATGGCATCCTACTTCATAGTCTCCCCTGTGGTTACAGGCCACATTTGTCATACTCAGCTTTGAAGTGTCAAACACCTTGTCCCCAGAAGACTGCACACTTACCAAAAGAGCCCAGATGGGGGATGTCCTTCTCTATATATGCTTCCCCTATTTTTTGATGAATAAAACACTGATTGGTCAGTAGTCAGGCAAGAAGTATGGGCAGGGCTACCAGACAGGAGAAGGCTGGGGAGAGGGAGGCAGAGAGGCCTCCAAGGGACACCATGCTGCTGAAGGAGTAACATGCAGGATTACAGGTAAGCCACAGCCTCATAGCAATACATAGTTTAATAGAAATGGGTTAATAATTAAGATAGAGCTAGCCAATAAGAAGTCTGAGCCATCAGTAAAACATTTTATAGTTAAGATAAGTCTTTGTGCTTATTTGGGCCAAAGCGTCTGTGGGACCAGAAGGGAAAGAACCCTCCATCGACAGAGCCCTGGCCTTAAGAATTGTCCCTTTTCTCAGCCCCACCCTGGACAAATGTGAGGACACTGTGACCTTTGTGTCCTGATGACCCCTCCATCACATTTTCTGGGATGTCCTATACTCCCAAATTTACTTTTACCGTCTGACCTCCACCCTCAAGCAAAATTCTCATGTTCTCTTTGTTTGGGTAGCAATTAGCTGCCAAAAGAAAAAGAAGCCAGCAAGTTAGGAGAAACGTTAGGAATTCCAATAAGAATTTTAGGGTTGTAAGTGTGCGTAAATGACAGATAGTGATTAAAGTGTAATTTCACAAAATTAAAAGCCATGAGAGTGGAAAGAAGAATGAAAAAAAAAGTTTACCATTAAAAAAAAAATCCTACAATAGAAATGCCATAGAATTGCATTGTGGTGATGTTTGCACAGCCATGTGAGTGTGGTAGTCACTGTTCTATTGCTGTGAGGGGACACCATGACCAGGGCAACTTATAAGAGAAAAAGCATTTAACTGGGGGTTTGCTTACAGCTTCTGAGAGTTAGCCCATGGTCGTCATGACAGGAAGTAAATTGGCATGGCACTGGAGCAGTAACTGAGAGCTATACATCCTGATCCATGAGAGAGAGACAGAGACAGAGAGAGACACAGACACACAGACAGACAGACACAGAGAGAGAGAGAGAGAGAGAGACTGAGAGACAGAGATGGGGGGGATGTGGGGGGGGCATGTCTGGGCTAGCTGTGGAGTTTTGAAACCTCAAAGCCCACCCCCAGTGACACACCTTCTCCAACAAGGCCACACCTCCTAATCCTTTCCAAACAGAGTATTCAAACTGAATATTCAAATGTGTGAGCCATTGTCATTCAGATCTCCACACTGAGATAACTCACATTCTTTGTAATTTTGTGCTGTCTGATATGGCAGTCCCTAGTCATGTGTAAGCACTTTATTAAAATTGTATTACTACAGAACTACAGTAATCAAAACAGTATGATACTTGGCATAAGAATATATATGGATCAGTAAGATATAATTGGTGATCCAGAAATAAGTCGATAAACTTACGGTGAAATTAATGTTTTACAAAGATGACAAACCCTTCGATGGAAAGAGTAGTTTGCTTGGCAAGCAGGGCTGGGGCAACATAATAAACATATGAAAAGGAACAAAGTTGAGCCCTACTTTACACTTACATAACAACCGACTGAAAAAACCCCAAACCATAGAAAAGCCAAAACCATAAAGCCCTTAGAAGAAAACCCAGATGTAAGGTCCCATGACCCTGGACCTGGGGATGGAGTTTTACATATGACATCAGGAGCATAAACCACAAAAGATAAAATGAGAACTTTATCAAGAATGAAGAGGCAGCTAAAAGTGGTGTCACACACTGTTAGTCCTAGTATTAAGGATGCAAAGGCAGGCAGATCTCTGTGAGTTTGAGGTCAGCCTGGTCTACATAGTGAGTTCCAAGGTGCAGTCAGAGCTACATAGTGAGACAAAACAAAACAAAACAAATAGGCAAGATGTGTCAGTTGGCTTAGTGCGTACAGGCTCTTGCCACCAAGCCTCATGGCCTGAGTTTGGTTCCTGGGACTCACTCATATGGTAGAAAGACAAAACTGATTCCTACAAGGCTGACCTCTGACCTCCACACCTGTATTTAGTAAACCACTGGATACAGACACAGCATCCATGATAATACTAATTCGTTTGTCCTGTTCCTCTAACCCCACCTATTTTACCTGTCAAATCCCCCATTTGGAAACCCCCAAACCCTGAACTACAAAAGCCTTGTCTTTCTCACATCCAAAACTGACTTCTCTACCCCACCTTGGGGAGAGGCAGCACATGTACATGAATAAAAATTGAAAAAGCTTGCTTTAATTAATTTGGCCATAATGATTTGGGTCAGTGGCCTTTCTCCTCCCATCTTTGGGAGTAACAATAGATAGATAGATGACTTTACTCATTGCTATGACAAAATATCTCCAAAGAAACAACCTAAGGGAGACAGCGTGCTGACAGGTCACATTGCCTCCTCAACAGGAATCAGAGTCCAAACAGGAAGTAGAACCGGGCTATAAAACTTAAGAGTACACTCCCCAGTGACTCACTTCCTCAAGGAAAGAAAGGTTCTCTTAAAGAGTCACAGCATTCCCAAATGACACAACCAGCTGGGTACCAACTGCCTATGGGGAATATTTAACATTCAGACCTCAATATACAGACAGACAGATACAGACTTCTACTAGGAATGAGTGAAATATAAGGTAGGAAATGATACAGACTCAATGACAGGCAAGAGACTATTGGAGCTGGAGATGCAGCTCGGTTGATAGAATGCTTGCCTAGTGTGCACAAAGACCTAGATTTCATCTCAAGAGCTCACAAGCTGGCATGGTGCTGTGTGCCTGTAACCCCAGAACAGAAGGTGGAAGCAGGAGAATCAGAAGTTTAAGGTCATCCTCAGCCCATGGGAAGTCTACGACCAGCCTTGGGTCCATGAGAACCTGTCTTACAATAAATAAGTAGAAAGTAAAAGCTGGAAAAGATCTGGAGGTCCTGAATTACTGCCCTGTGGGGTATTTGATCACACTTTGTAAAAGGCACCTTCTGATTGGTTTAATAAAGACAGGAGAGGACAGGCGGGACTTCTGGGCAGAGATAGGAACTCTGGGAAGAATCTGAGAGGTGGGGATTTCACCGACAAGACTCAAAGCAAGTCAGACAGTAAGGAAGTGGGTAGGGAGGTCAGCTTTGGATGTGAGGAAGGCAAGGCTTTTGTAGCCCAGCGGTAGGGGTCCCCAAGTGGGGTATTTGACAGGCAAAATAGGCAGAGTAGTCCTAACAAACTCTTGAAACAAAGACATGGTTGCAAGTGGGCATAACAAGGCAGTCATAGGTGGTCATACCTTTTGAAACAAAGGTAGGGTTGCAAGATGGTTTTAAACAACTTTTTGAAAGGAAGGCATGATTGCTATTCCTGGAACAGGCAGTAGAGAACCATTTGTAGTTAAGGTTACAGGTGGCGCATAACCTAACCCTTGAGAAATAGATTTAATCATAAACAGGAATGAACCTAATTTGTCTTTACCATAAACTAGAGGCAGGGTAGATTCTTCTCTCTGTCTCTCTCTGTCTCTCTCTGTCTCTCTCTGTCTTTCTCTCTCTCTCTCTCTCTCTCTCTCTCTCTCTCTCTCTCTCTCTCTCTCTCTCTCTCTCTCGATGGCTGTCTGTCTTCTGCCCATTTATTAACCATCTATCTTCTACCTATCTTTATTTTTATTTATTTATTTTGCATGCAATGTTCTGTCTTCATATGCCTGCAGGCCAGAAAATGGCATTAGATTTCATTACAGATGGTTGTCCAGAATTGAACTCAGGAAGTCTGGAAGAGCAGCCAGTGCTCTTAACCTCTGAGCCATCTGTCCACCCCCCTTTTCCTTTTTTTTTTTTTTTTTTTTTTTTTTTTGTAATACATGGTTTCTCTGTGTAACAGTCCTGGCTATTCTGGAACTCACTCTGTAGACTAGGCTGTCCTCAAACTCAAATTCAAACTGGGATTAAAGGTGTGTGTTACAAAACAGCCCGGCTATCATCTAGTTATCTCTAAAGCCAATTGTGTGATTCAGGAACCACTGCTACAAATTACTATCAAATACACTATTTGCTTTAAAATCTTTTAGTGAAATTTCCATTGCCTTGAAATTAGTTATAGTATTAGCCCAACACTCAGTATTCTAACTTATTTGTTCTACATTTCATTAATACCCGATTCTACCTTTAATCATATAATCTAATAATCTTCCCTTCCATCTAAACAGTTACATTTGCTAATGCAAATACTTAGCTATTGTGTTGTTAACCACAAAGTAATACATATTTGTTGCAAACAACTTTAATGGCATAGAAGAAAATTTACCTTTAATAAGAATAAGGAAAATGTAGGCCTCAGAGGTTAACAGTTGCATGATGCCAAAGTACTAAACATTCTCTCTTTCTCTCTCTGATTCTACCATGTTGATCAATTGACTCTTGAAGTATGTGGTCCATGGTTGCAGGTAGATGGCATCCACTGATTTGATGGGAACTGTTTTCCTTAAAAAGAAAGCCCTTTTCCTTTTTTTTTTAAACTTACTTTTCTTGAAAAGCTCACCTCTCTGGGATGGATCCTGGTTATTGATAAACTGTGTAAATACTTTCACATCTGGTTTCTCTTATAAGCTAAATTATGAAGCATGCATGTTATAGTTAGCATGTTGGCAGAAAGAAAGAAGAGCATGGACATATAACTTTGGGTTTCTTGGTAGAATTCTCTAGGGCTAGGGACCTAACTCAGAGGGAAGGCACATCCTATCATCAGAAGCATTTTCTACATTCCCTTTTATTTTTATTTCATATTTCATTGCTTTATAATTAAAAAATGGTTTATCTTTATCTTCTATGAATGGTGTTTGCCCAGATGTATGCTGTGCACTCTGTACATGCAGCGCCCACAGAGGTCAGAAGAAGGTGCCAGATCCCCTGAAACTGGAGTTAAAGAGAGTTGTTCGTTGATCTGTGGGTGCTGGGAAATGAACCCCAGGTCGTCTGGAAGAGCAGCCCAGTGCACCTACTCACTGAGCCATCCTTCTAGGCCTGTGTATTCCCACCTTCTACAAGACCTTTGGCCTGTCTTTGGACTGGTCCCATCCTTCCAGTCATGTTTGTCTCTGCGGTGACTTCTCTTCCTGAGAAATCTTTTCTCTTCTTGAGCACGAATATCTTATGGCTCACTTACAATTTCCCTTCTTGCATCACCTTTTCTGACCACAAGACTGTTAAGGAATAGTCATGCTCCATTACCTTTCCAACAACTACTCAAAACTGTTCTTTTTTTAAAAAGTGTGCGCCTGTGTGTATATGTATGTGTGTATAATGCATGTAGACATATTTGTGCATGTTTATATGCCTTGCTTGAAGCCGAGTCTCTTGTGTATCACTGCATATGCCATGGTAGCTGACCCAGGAGCTTTGGGAATTCCTTTCTCTCTAATTCCCACCTCCCTGTAGGAGCACTGGTATTATGGATAATCTGACTGTGTGTTCACCTTTCACATGGGATCTGGGGATTTGAACTCAGGTCCTCACACTTGTGCAATAAGTACTTTTACTAAGCCATCTACCTAGTTCCTCCCCTCCCCCCCAAGTTAGTAATTTTGTGGACATTAACACTTTTCTTTGCCATTGACTTTGGGGTCCCTGTGCTGTTTGGGGCCATGTATTTTTGTCATACAGCTCACCAACAGGGAGGAGAGGTAGCTGACGGCTGGCCTTGAACTTGACACGTAGCCAAAGATGACCTTGAAGGTTTGATCCACTCACCTCTGTCTTCCAAGTAGGATTGCAAGTGTATGCCACCATGCCTTTATCCCAGTATTTTTAGATCAGGGAACTCTTTAAAGGAAGAGTGACATCACTTATATGTAAGTACATCCATGCAGATGGATACAACAGAAACTGTGTAAACAAATTCTGGAAAGATATATAAAAGAATGTTAGCAGAGTTTATCCTCTGAGCAGAAAAATCTCAGAGGATTTTGTTGTTTTGTTTTTGTAGACAACAGATCAATTCAGTATCATGCAAGGGGTTTGGTGGTAACAAGGGTGCTGCCTCTCAGGATTATCTTTTCTTGACTTTTTAAGAAAGCATATGAGCGGTTTATCTGCATGTATGCCTTTATGCCAGACGAGGGCACTGTAGATGGCTGTGAGCCACCATGTGGTTGCTGGGAATGAACTCATGACCTCTGGAAGAACAGCCAGTGCTCTCTACAGCTGAACCATCTCTCCAGTCCCTTGTTGATTTTTTTCCATTGAAAATTCTTTCATTGAAAAATAATCCAGATAAAACTCCTTACTATTTAATAGTTGTAAAACTGAGCTGGTTCCCTTCTCCCATGTTGGGGTATGTCAGGTGTGGTATGTAAATTCTAGGAATCAAGAAAGGTATTTGTTGTACTTTTCCCATTTAGAGGTAAAGGCTTATGTGCTATTCCGTGTTCTAGTACTGTAACAAAATGCCAGAGTTAACAATGTGTAGAGAGGAAGGGTTAACTTTTGTCCTTGGTTAGTTGGCTCCACTGGCTCTGGGCCTGAGGGAAGGCAGAGCATCACAGTGGGGGACAGGCTGTGGATCTATGCTACTCACTTCATGACAGAGTCAAGAGAAAGAGAAGGGATCTAGGATCTCAATATCCATCAAGGGTACGTGGGACACGAAAAGTAAAAGACCCAGAGACAGATATTGGGGTTCAAGCTTCAAACTGAATATCAGAGAAGCAAAAACAGCCAAGCCATAGATCTTTTTTGTTTTGTTTTGTTTTCAAGATAGGGCTTCTCTGTATTGTTTTGGAGGCTGTCCTGGAACTCACTCTGTAGACCAGACTGGTCTCAAACTCACAGAGATCCACCTGCCTCTGCCTCGGAGTGCTGGGATTAAAGGTGTGCACCACCAACACCTGGCTAAACCAGTAGCTCTTACCTCTACCCAACTGACAAGGCAATCCTGTCTCCACAAATCCTTGGAGATGAAAAGCTTTGAATTCCTGTCTCCCTTTTCTCCTTATATTCCTTTCACCACCCATCCATGTCACTCCTGTCTCCACCTCCCTAGTGCTGGGATTAAAGGCGTGTGATCCCAAGTGCTGGGGTCACAGACCAGAGCTCTGTTACACTTTATGCCTGTGTTGGCCAGGGTGGCCTTGAACTCAGAGAGATCCATCTGCCTATCTCCCGAGTTCTGGGATTAAAGGTGTGTGCCACCACTGCCTAGCTTCTACAGCTGATTAGTGTGGCTGGCTTTGCTTTCTGCTACTCTGGGCAGTCTTCATTAAGTCATAAATAACATATCATTACAGGTATAGACTTGTGATCCAACTTCCCCCAATTAGGCTCCTCCTCTTTTTATTTTAATTTTTTTAAAGTTCTTCTTTCATAAAATACATCCCAAAGGCAGCTCCCCCCACCCCTTCACCAATTCACTCGTCCTCCATTTCCCTTCAGAAAAGACCAGGCTTCACAGGGATATCAGTCAAACACGACATAACAAGTTACAGCAAGACTAGGCACAAACCCTCATATCAAGGCTGAACAAGGCAACCCAGCAGGAGGAAAAGGCTCCCAAGGGCAGGGGAAAGAGTCAGAGACAGCCCCAACTCCCACTGTTAGGAGTCCTGCAAAAACACCAAGCCAACAACTGTAACATACACGCAGAGGGCTCATGCGGGCTCTGTGACTGTCACTTCAGTCTCTGTGAGCCCCAACTCTGCTTAGTTGATTCTGTGGGCTGTGCTCTTCTGGTGGCCCTGACTCCTCTGACTCCTACAATTCTTTCTCTCCCTCTTTTTTTTTTTTAAAATCAACAAAACGGGCTGATAAAATGGTTTAGTGGCCAGGTAGTGGTGATGCAGCATGTCTTTTAATCCCAGCACTTGGGAGGCAGAGGCAGACGGATCTCTGTGAGTTCGAGGCTAGCAGCTTGGTGTACGGAGCGAGTTCCAGGACAGGCTCCAAACCTGCACAGAGAAACCCTGTCTCAGAGCTCCCACCCCCACAATAACATAGTTTAGTGAATCAAGCTGCTGGCTGCCAAAGCTTGATCCTGGGTTTGACCCCCAGTACCCACTTGGTAGGAGGCAAGGACACAAGGTATTCTATAGAAGCTGCTGCAAGTTGTCCTCTGACCCCCGCACAAACATCTTGTGGCACACAGGTCCTCTTCCCAAATATATAAATGTAATAAAAGGAAAAAACAAGGAAAAAACAACAAAGTAGCTTCGTAAACAATGTGTGGTATGTGTGTGTGTGTGTGTGTGTGTGTGAGAGAGAGAGAGAGAGAGAGAGAGAGAGAGAGAGAGAGAGAGAAAGAGAGAGAGAGAGAGAGAGAGAGAGAGAGAGAGAGAGAGAGAGAGAGAGAGATTCACTAAGGAGAAAACTTCCCTGAGTTTACGTGCTTCATTAACTTGCTGTTAAGGTCAGAAAAGCCTGTGTCTCCAAGGTAGGAGAGTTCTTCAGGGCCAGCAGTGGGCAGGTGTGACAGGACCCAGAGCTTCGTCTTTCTGGTGTTCTTTGGTTCATTCAGCATAGGAACCATTAATATTTATCCTAACCCTGTGGTTGCCTCCCATTCATACCGTATGTGCCTGCCTCATTGACAGTGGACTTTGAATAAAAGCAGCCATGCTATAAAGAGAGGACCCTGATCCGGAGGAGTAGAAGGTGATGTATCTGGAGCGGCTGAGAACCTGGCAACTGCCCCTGGGTCGTCAGTGTACAGTTGTCCTTCAGGTGTCTGGCTAGAAAGATCTCTAGATCTGGTCACAACGATCCTCCGTCTTCCTGACACAGAGTGTATACACCTCCTCTGCTGCCTTAAATCAATACCTAATCACCCACCAGCTCTCTCCCTGGACTCCATTAATGCTGAGTTCTTCTCTGAGACTGACTGAGTGCTAGAAACATCAGGGTGATGGGCGGTGCACCAGCCCCTACCCCCGGAATTTACCAGCCAAGTCCTCAGTGTTGCAATTTAAGAAAAGCAGCACGAGAGAGAAAGATGCCATACGACAGGGTTCAAGCTGAGGGGTTCTTTTTCTTTTATTAGGGGAAAAGGACCATAAAATAGGGAAAAGGGAGGGGGAGACCAGCCTCTGGGGATGGGAGCAGCAGGAGAGAGGAAACAGGGATGGGGGGGAGGGAGAGGGACAGAGGGGGAAGGTCAGGGAGGGAGAGAGGGAGGGACAGACACAGAGAGAGAGAGAGAGAGAGAGAGAGAGAGAGAGAGAGAGAGAGAGAGAGAGAGAGAGAGAGAGAGAGAGAGAGAGAGAGAGAGGAGAGGAGGTAGACAGGGCCCTTTTAAAAAGGGAACTTAGTGAATGTGTACAGGCGGTGCTCATAGTGGCTGCAGCTGAGGGCGGCTCTTGTCAGAACCCCAAGAGCAGGCCAGTACAGATGCCTGGATATTAACACTCAGTCTTGTCCAAGAAGAGATTTAGGAAGCTTTGCCTCAGTTCTATTTCAGCCCTCAAGTATCTGGTTTTTAAAGTTCTGTGTGTGTGTGTGTGTGTGTGTTGTGGTGTTGTGTGATCTCTGTGTGTGTGTTGTGAGTGTGATCTCTGTGTGTGTGTTGTGAGTGTGATCTCTGTGTGTATTATGAGTGTGATCTGTGTGTGTGTGTGTTGTGTGATCTCTGTGTGTGTGTTGTGTGATCTGTGTGTGTGTGTGTTGTGAGTGTAGAGGTCAGAAGACAACGCTGGGTGTCATTCTTGGTCTCTCACCATCTTTGTCACACACAGTCTTGTTCACTGCATCTACACCAGGCTAGCTGACCTGTGAGTTCCCTGGACTTCTCTTGTCTTCACCTCCAATCTTACCATATAATCTCTGGGGTTACAGGTACACGTATTAGGCTTTTGTGCCACAAATCCCTTACCCACTGAGCCGTCCCTACAGACCTGGTGTCTGCCTTTGGGATTGCCCAAACCATGGCAAGTCTACCCTTCGTGGACTTGGGAAGCCCAAGATGGACCAGGGGCTGTGTCACAGGACAGAGAGAGGAGTCAAGCACTGCACCCTCTAATGTCCTCCGAGGAGACACCTCCAGTTGTGAGCATTGGGAATGAACATGCCTGCTGACGTCAGTACCCACTCACCAAGTACTTCTGTCCCTACTGCCCATACACACCCATCACCGAAATGCCTCTCTTACAGCACAAGGCCGAGGGAAAAGGGCAATGACTATTTCCTTTAACCTCTTCCCTTTGAGACAGACATCCACGTAGACCAGTGTTGGTTTTGACTATGCCATGGAGCCAAGGATGAACTTGAACTTGTGTGTGCATGATGAGCATTATTTATGTTGCTGTGGCGAGTGTGGGGATTAGGGGACAACCTTGGGTGTTGGTGGTTGCCCTGTGTGTGCCAGAGAGCATCTGCGTACCCTCCCATCTCTGCCTCCCTCATGACCACAGCAGCACTGAGGAGACAGATTGTGGTTACTGTACCCATCTTTTCTGTGGTTCTGGGTGTTTGAACTCAGGTCCTTATGCTTGTCTAGCAGGTGATTTGCCCACTAGGGACACCTCCCTAGCCCCTACTCCTTTTTCCAATCAAAATAGCACATAGCTCAAGTTGGCGTCAGAGATACCATATGGTGGAAAATGGCCTTGAAATTCTGATTCCCCTGCCTCCACCTCCTGAGTGCTGGGATTATTGGTGTGTACCACTAGTCCCATTTAGCACGGCGTTAGGGGTTGAACCCACAGGCTGGTCTCAACTCAGACATCCTCCTGCCTCTGTCTCCCAAGTGCTGGGATTAAAGGTATGCACCACTACTGCCCAGCTCAATAATCATATTTTTAATAAAAATTGTAAAGAAACTGAATTGCCTGGACAGAATTTTAATAGGGTTGTCACGAAGATTTTGGTTGAGATTTATCAGCTCCGGGAAGAGGTATGTAATAGTAAAAGTGATGTTTTTAAAAAAAGAAATCGGTGCCAAGGTTTTCGAGCTCTCCACCCCTTCCCTGAAGCCCATCCCCAGCTGAGCACTTTGAGAGTGACAACTGCAAGCCTTGGGACAGCAGATAACATCAGAGGGAGGGGTGCCCCAGGCACATGCAGGAACTGAAGCTGTATCCCCCGCCTTCGGGAGCCTCTTCCCTGGTGATCAGACCGCATTCCTGTGACTTGGAAATCATCAGTGTGTGTACAGATTTAGATAGGAGATGCTCATGTGCTGCGCTGTGTGGAACAGCTGTCAAAACCCCGGTGAGCTCAGTGGGAAGGAAGAGGAATCACTGAGTTTTGAAACCTGAGGATACTGCAGAAAACTGACCGATGGGGGAAGGTTTCCTGATTAAGTTTTGGAAAAATCAGGTAGGAAAATTTTTACATGTTTGTAATTTTCCTTCTTAGCTTTGGGTATTTTTAGCGTCGAAGGAACACTGTGCGAGTTATTTGGGAGCAGAGGGAGACTCTGTTCTGAGAGGAAATATTGCATGGCCGGGTTTATCAGGGAAACTCACTGTGGAAGAAGCCAGTTTCCTAGGGCAAACAGAATGCAAAAGAGTGTGGACCAGTTCAACCTGGGAGGGGGAGAGACGCTCGGAGAAGTCCCCTGTACCACGTCAGAGCAGTGCTGCCTGGTCAGCAGGTCCGACGGGGTGCTCCTGTGCGGTTTGTGTCTGGTCTTGGACTGGCCTTGAACTCACTTTGTGGCTCAGGATGGCCTTCAGCTTCTTGACCTTCCCGCCTCTGCCTCCCTTGTCCTGGTGTTGCGGGGGTGCACTATGATGCATGATGGCTTTGTACATGCTAGGCAAGCATCCTACTAGCTGAGCTACGTCCCCAGACCTCTTTATTGTCTGTCTTGACTCTCCCGGTCCTGGGCAGGAACACCGGACTGTTCTCTCCTGAGACTCAACAGGCCCAGAAGTGATGACACACATATTTAGGTAGAAGACAAGCTTGAGCAGAGGTGGGGACACACACTTGGTGTTTTTTTTTTTTTTTTTTTTTTTTTTTTTTGTTCTCAGTATGCTGCCCTAGTTAGAAATGAAGTCGAGGATTCGGAGTCTTACTCAAGGATGGCGTACTTTGCTTCGACAGGTCGGGGAAGAACTCGTGGGTTCGCTGCAGACATGCCCAAGAAGTGTCGGCCATTTCAGAGAGATTCACTGAGAGATTGCCCCATTAAAGTCCCTGACTGTTTACCAAGCAGCGTAGAGAGGCTACTGTGAAACACGGCGAGGCATGTCTACAGAACTCCTGTCAGACAACTGGACCAGGGCTTTGCGTCAAGGTCAGATCTGTGTAAAACCCCAAAGAAAGGTTTTCTCACTCTCTTAAGGTTAGAAAGGTCTCACTCGGTCTAAGAAATGAGGTTTGGGATTAGAGAGATGCGTCAGTGGTTACAGCACTTGCTGCTCTTGCAGAGGACTGGAGTTCTCTTCCCAGATCCCATGTTGGCCAGCTCACAATCGCCCAGGGGCATGCAGACACACACACACACACACACACACACACACACACACACACACACACTATTACATAGATGTAGACACACTCGGCACAGCATGCTTTTTGAGTCAGAGGACCACTTTTAGGAGTAGGTGCTTTCCTTCCACTATGTGGTCCAGGGGATTGAACTCAAGTAGTCAGGCTCGGTGAGTCGTCTCGCAGGGCTTAAGATACATTTAAAAATAATCTGTGGTGTCTGTCAAACTTCTGAAGTTTTCTGAGAGGCTGCTCCAAGAGAAAAGGAGAGACAAATGAAAGAAATAAATACAGAGGAGAAGATATTGTTGAGGTGACAAATACAGCGTGCAGTTCTGAGCCCTGGACAAGAAACCCACCATGATTACAAAGTAGCTTCCGGCCCAGAGGCTGGTTCTGCAAAGCATTTTGTTCATGCTTTTTAGAACTCGGTGGTGAGTCCATAAAAATGTCTGCAACCCACATGAGGTTGTTGGATTCTTAAAAAAAAAAGAAAAGAAAAGAAAAGAAAAGACAGGAAAGAGGAGTGATTTACTGGAGCATGTCACTGGCTTTGTTTTTTTGTTTTATTTTTGTTTTTCTAATCCCCAGGCCCACAACTGCCTGTCTCATTGAATCTTGATTTGTATTTGTCTCTCATGAATGTGAGCATCCATTCCCCCAGCAGAAATGGGAAATAGCTGTATGCATGTAAGCCAGGGAGCACTCATAAATAACAGTCATTCACTGGGCTAGTGGAAGGGCGACCTTTGGGCCTCAGAACTGCTGGCAGCAACATTGTGACTTTTTTTGCAACTAAAGGTGTATTTACATTGATTTTTTTGTTGTTGCTGTTTAAAATGATTATTTTAAGGTAAAATTCATATTAAAAAAAAAACCAGTACCAGTGCATCAGAGCTTATGGAGTGGCATTAAATGAAAATGAAGATGCTGTGGTTCTTACTGGTGCCCTGGGAGGCCAGGAGAGGATGTTGGATCTCTTGGATCTGAAATTCCAGGCATTTGGGAGCCATCCAGTGTGGGTGTTTGGAACTGAACCCATGTCCTCTGCAAAATCTGTATGTGCTCCTTACTGCTGGGCCATCCCGGCAGCCCCATACCTCCGTTTCTTTGCCCCAGTGGTGGCCACTTAGGAATATATTGTTTATGATTTATTAAAACCACTGGAGATCAAAATAGCAAAAGCAGCCATACTAGTTAGCTACAGAAGCTAGGAGGTGGTGACACACACCTTTAATCCCAGGACTCAGGATTAAGAGGTAGATGGATCTCTGTTAGTTCAAGGCCACACTGAGAACACGAAATCGATCCAGTCCTACAAGAAACAGCTCACACAAAGGTGATATTCAGTTTGAAGCTTGAACCCCAATATCAGTCTCTGGGTCTTTTGTTTTTCCTTTCTAACCATGTAGAAAGCTAGCATCCATCCTGACCATTCCCAGTGCACCCCTCCCCTCAGGGCAGCACTGGCTGCTTTGTGGTCTTCACGGGTTTGCTTTGTGCTTTTTATTTGCCTGAACAGTACACCACAGTAATTATCCCACCACTTGCTTTTTGTGACTTAAGGAAAAGTGTCAGATAGTTTCCATTCCAGTGCACGCAGTTTAAACTGCCATCTAATGTGACTGTGATACCCTTCTTGGGTTGTCAACTTGGCTGCATCTGGAATTAACTAAAACACAAAGAACTGGCTACACCTGTGAGGGATCTTCCCTCCTTCCCTCCCTCCCTCCCTCCCTCCCTCCCTCCCTCCCTCCCTCCCTCCCTCCCTCCCTCCCTCCCCCCTCCCTCCCTCCCTCCCTCCCCCTCCCTCCCCCTCCCTCCCCCTCTCTCTCTCTCTCTCTCTCTCCTCTCTCTGTCTCTCTCCCCTCTCTTTCTATGTTTTTGTTTTGTTTTTGCAGACAGAGTTTTTCTGAGTAACTGTGGTTGTCCTTAAACTCCCTTTGTAGACCAGGCTGGCCTCAAACTCAGAGATTCACCTGTCTCTGCCTCCCAAGTGCTGGGATTAAAGGCATGTGCCACCACTGCCGGGCCGAGGGATATTTTCTTAATTAAACCATTTGAGGTGGGGAGACCCAAAATCTGGATCTTTTAGGGTGAGAAGATATACTTTAACCAGGGCCATACCTTCTGCTGGCTGCCTATATAAAGGACATGGAAGATGGCTCTCTTTGCCTGCCTGCTCTTGTTCTCACTGGCAAGTCCATCCCTTCACTGGCATTAGAGCCTACTTCTTTGGGGTTCCAGCGTATCCTGAAGAGCCAGCCGACACACCCAGCCTCATGGGCTGAACAACTGCTGGATTCATGGACCTTCTGCTGGTAAACAGCCATTGTTGGTCTAGCTGGACTACAGCCTGTAAGCCATTCTAATAAATGTCCTTTGTATGTATGACACATATGTGTGTATGTAAGTATATATGACATATGTGTGTATGTATATATGACATATATGTGTGTGTATGTGTGTATGACATATATGTGTATATATATAATGAATATTCATTCTATCAGTTCTGTACCTTTGAAGAACCCTAACTAATATAATGAGTAAATATGATTATTTGTTTATTAACAACACACATTTAGATATTTTCTTTTTTTCTTCATTCTTGCTATGGAGCAAGGAACTGCAATATTACCTCTACTTGCTGGTATATATGCGGACACTTTCTCATACTTTTGGTTGTGAGCCTGGCCTTTAACGGCTGAGCTATCCCTCCAGCCCAGACACTTTCTTTAGAATAGACTTTTACGAAAGCATATACATTTTCAGTTCTTCTCTTTGGTCACCATGATCATTTGGAATAATATGCTAGTTTTCACTCTCTCTCTTGAGATAGGACCATGCAGCTCAACCTGCCTTAGCCTTCTATGTGCTGGGATTACAGGTCTGTGCCGTAGTGTTCAGCCACATGTTTCTTGGTTTCCATCTTCTCAGAACAGATTACTTTTCTTTCTACCTCACTACACTCTAGAAAACATGCTGCATTTTGGGTTGAGTCATAGGCAGAGGCTACTCTGTCTTTTTTCCAGAAAGTCATCAGATTCTCTGCTCCATGAAAGGTTTCTCCCTCCAATTCTTTTTCATGTATCTTCAGTCATGTCTGAGGAGGAATTTGGATGAAGGACATGTAAATGCATGAGTTCCAACATCTGTCTTAGGGCAAACAAGGCGGTAAAGACGTAAAAGCCCTGTTGTTTCCTTAAGTCGTTTCAATAGGGCCTACAGCTTGAGCAAACAAGGAAACACGTAGTTTTTCAATTAGCTGGAGACAGATAAAAGGACCTATAATCCAACCCACCAAATCAAACCGAAAATCCTCATAGAAACGCCATTCTTTCATCACTGATTTTGTTACAGTCTAAAAAGCAGGGTCTCCTGGTCACCTCTCAGTCCTGACTAACAAGGGGTAGGGTCCAGAGAAGACCCCTTGCCCAGAGAGGGGTTAGTTCTGTAGTAACACATCCTTCATTAGACTGCTCCAGAGAGCCATTCAGGAAGTATCCAGAGGAAAACCAACACTTAGGAATCCAGCATCCTGACACTTCATAGCTCTGTGATGTTCCAGTACTTACCTCTTTAACTGTGGCTTCCTTGTTTACAAAGCGGGCATCCTCATGGCGTCCATCTCACAGGGCCATGAGACACATTTAGAACTCTGAGCTCAGTGAGGACGCGTTGTAAGCGTCTGTCCAATGCATGCTTTGGTAACAATCTTTGCCTTCTGAATCCTAACAGTGCTCTGTGGGAAACTCCAGAGGAAGGAAGGAATTGTTCCCCACTGCCAGGTTCATGGTCTAAGGTGAAGATAGAGCCAATGTTTTTCTCTACAGTGTTTCACATGTGTTAAGGATTTAATAGTTATCTGTTGGCTCAATGGTTAGTTTTCTGGTCCAGTTGAAAAGGGTGGCTCCCACTTCCCAGAAATATGCAAAGAGAGACAGACATTATATAAATAAGTACTGACCATATTTAATCACAGGTCGCTCATGACGCTTCAGTCAACTGATTCACATTTGTTCTTTGTTCAGTACATAAAGATGCATCGTTGGCACATACCTTTGATCCCAGCACTCTGGGGGGTGGGGATTAGCGAGGGCTGAGGCAGGCAGATCTGTGAGTTCTAGGTCAGCCTGCTCTACACAGTGAGTTCCAGGACAGCCAGGGCTACACAACCTTCCTCCTTCCCTCCCCAAAAAAGACACTACGTTAGGAAATGTAACAGGGCAGAAGTCTGGTTGCAGCCAAGTTCATTCGGATATGAAAGTTACTATCTCTCTCAGTAAGGAGTTTTTCCAGTTACTCTGGGTCCGAGTCTGACATCTATTTGCTTCCTATGACATGTCTGTAGCACATTTATTTCTGAGATAACAAAAACATCATGGAGGTTGCATCTGAGGAAAATTGGACACGGTCGTCTGGTCCCCTGCCCCTCTGAATAAACCCACAGGATTACCTCCCTGCAGAGATGTGAGTTTTGTAGAAGGGATATATTATTCATACTGACTTCCTGGTCTTTGCCAGCTGCTGACCGCTCTGTGGTAGGAACTCTTTGGGCCATTAATCATCTTATAAATATATACATGTCAGTTGGGAACTTGAATACATCCCACCATTACTTCAAACTCAGAATATTGAATATCTAAAGATACCGAAGGGTGAGGAGAATAAAATGCTTTGGCACTAGATAACATGACTCCAAAATTCAGCTCTCCCCTTACTATAGTAACTCTGGGTAGTTAACGTAAGCTCTTGCACTCAGTCTCTGACTCATTCGCTTATCCATTTATTTACATGTGTGTGAGCATTTGTGAGCCTGTGGGGGGTGCACACACACCATGGCCCCTCTATGCAGGTCAGAAGACATGCTTTGGGAGGGTCTGTCCTCCCATCGAGGGATCCCGGGACGGTCATCAGGCATGTGCTGCCAGCGCCTTCACCATCTGAACCATCTTGCCAGAGACACAGTCTTACTCTGTCTGGGCTGGCATTGAACAGTAGGTGACCCTTCGGTGTCCGCCTCCTAAGCAATGGGATTATGGGTGTGTACGGCTGCACTTTAATAAGATAAAAACAGCAGTTGTGCCCAAGACTGCTGGGTTTTCCCCCTGAAAGTTTCTCACCACAGCAGCAGAATTTCTTTTTTTTTTTTTTTTTTTTTTTTTTTGGTTTTTCGAGACAGGGTTTCTCTGTGGATTTGGAGGCTGTCCTGGAACTCACTTTGTAGAGCGGGCTGGCCTCGAACTCACAGAGATCCGCCTGCCTCTGCCTCCCAAGTGCTGGGATTAAAGGCGTGCGCCACCAATGCCCGGCAGCAGCAGAATTTCTAGCTATGAAGAGCTGTAGGTAGAAGCAGTGGTGTGCTGGCAGATGTTTAACTGGTCTCTCTCTCTCTCTCTCTCTCTCTCTCTCTCACACACACACACACACACACACAGCATGTGTGCAGATGGTTTTCAAATGTATGTTCATTGTATATACACAAGTCCACACACAGATAATAATAACAAATACTTAATAAATGAATATTAACATAACAAATGTATTTTTGTAGATAGTAATGCTTTGCAACTTGCAAATAAAAATACCCAGGAATGTTTCTCTTTCCTTTTTAAAAGTTATGTAGAAATTAAAGCGATGTTTATTTTTATCTTATGTCTATGAGTGTTTTGCTTGCATGTATTCGTCTTTGCAGCATGTGCATGTCTGGTGCCTGCAGAGTCCAGAACATGGCATTTGGGCCCCTGGAACTGGAGTTACAGACCCTTGTCAGGTGCCATGTGAGTGCTGGGAATTGAACCCAGCACCTCTGGAAGAGCAGTCAGTACTCCTAACCTCTGAGCCATCATTCCAAACCCATCCAGGACATTTTCAAATTTCACAGAACCCATGACTATTACTGAAGAACATGTCTATGGTTGCAATTCAACCGTGATTTAGCAAGTGGGATTTCATTCCAATTCATTAACTCCCCCTGCCCTCCATAAACGCTATCAAGCTTGGGATTTGATGTGTTAGGAAGCGTTTTCTTGTGCTTATACAAATTATATTCACTAACTGCAAGCCCTTTCAGCTTCAGAGTTATGGGGTGACACGACCCTCATTCATCCGTGATGGAAGCCATGTCTTCCCCAAAGTGGGGAATTTTCAAATAATGATAGGTATCAACGCAATGTTTTCTGCCATTCACATTGACTACAGGCTGTGCCACGCCTTTAAGCTTAATGTATATCTGTTTCTTAAGTTTAGGCAGCCAACAATACAGTAAATGAAAATGGGATATGCAAAATTTGCTAGCTGCCACGGTATGAATATTCCCATCATCACTAAATTTCAAGCAACCAGCACGAAGTCACTGGATGCAGGGTTGGGAGGAAGCGTGTGTCATCTCCTTTCTAAGAATGCCGGAGGCATCCTCCCTCGATGCTAGAATCATCTGCAATCATCATTTGTATTTCCTTGCGTTTCCATTTGCTCTTTGTTCTCTCTGACTTGTGAGAACCCCATGTTATCACTCAGACGTGTCATCTGTCACTGGAAAGCGCGTCTTGAAGGCAAGGATGTTCTTCATTCTATTCAGCGTTGCATCCAACAGCAACTATCGAGTGAGCATTTTAAAACAAGTATTTCTTAACTGAGTGGGTGTGCTGTAAGTATTTTTCAAGAGGATTGTGTTTTTTCCCCCCTTCAAACTCATGCTGGTGTTTTTGCTGTATGAAAATGTTAAATTGTATGTTGTCAAATACGTCTGCCTTTTCATTTATTGCGTCTGAGTTTTCTGTCATATTTAAAAATGCCTCTCTCACCCCAAGGTTGGTTACTCTCTTAAATTTTCTAAGGGCTTCATTTCATGTTTGTTATGTGTAATGTGGAGTCCATCTGGAATTTATTTTGGTGTGTGATGTGCATTTCTCCCAGATGGCTAGCTCACTATGCCACTTTGGTAAATAAATTATCTGTCTCCGCTAAGCTGAAATTCCACCTTTGTGGTCCATGAAGTTCTCGCTTCTATTTCTGGTCCTCTATGCTGCTCAGGCACGTGTCTGACCACTTCTGGACTTCCAGGGTTCCCTTTGTATGCCTAGCTTTGTGGGAGTTTTAATAACAGTCCAGTTGCAGTCGTGTGGTGCTGAAAGGGAGACACATTCTAAGACACGTCCCCTTAGAGTCTCACTCCCATCCTATGCTGTATGTAATTCCAGCTAACTGTATTTTCCTGTCTTTAAAAATGAACAGAAAATTGTGTGTTTATATGAAACATTCTAATTGGAAATTTTGTTTAGTTTTTAAAGAACTTTTCAGTACACATAAACAAAAATATACAGGCTGGAGAGGCCAGCTTTCTCCTCTACTCTTACCGGCTCATTTTTAGCTTTTAATTTTAAATCTTTAGCTGTGGTAGTGCATGCCTACTGAAATTCCAGCTCTGGGGATACAGAGGCAGGACAGAGAGCAAGTTCTAGCCCAGCCTCAGGTACATACTGAGGGAAGGAGGAGGAAAAACGTTTGCACTGATCATATTATTTAATTTTCCCTCACTAGGATATCTAAAATACTGGCTATGCACAGGTAGCAGCAGCACCTTTATTGATTCTGCTTTTAAATCAGTGACTTAGACATTCATCTTTTTTTTTTCCTGAGACAGAGTTGATCTGCCCAGAAACCCACTCTGTAGACCAGGCTGGCCTTGAACTCACAGAGATCCACCTGCCTCTGCCTCCCTAGTGCTGGGATTAAAGATGTGCGCCACCAACACCTGGCTTGATGAATGTTTTTAGTGTGTGTGTGATTCTCTTCGTAGTCCAAGCTAGCCTTGAACTCATGGTCCTCCTGCCTCGGCCTCCTGAGTGCTGAGATTACAGATACGTGTTATCTTGCCCAGTTTTTGAATGATCTTTATTAGAACAATTGTTGCTATTAGGTTTGATAAACAGAGTTTATCTCATTTAGACACTTTCCTTTGAGATTGTATTAGAGATGGATGTTGATTTTTTTCTTTTGCTTACTGAGAACATCTGTAATGTTGAGAGATTGCTGCCCTTAAACCAACCTTAAATTCTTCCAGTAAACCCATGTATCATATCATTTAAAAATTTCATATCCTATTTAGCTCTAAAATATCTTCCTCAGAAGTGAGAATCATCTGTTATGGTCATTTTGGAGTTCTGTTTCTAATAGTCTAAGTATTAAAGTGCTGTTAGCCTCATAAAATAATGAATTTTGCATTTTTGAAATGATTTGAGAGAATTTAAAAAACATTTGCCTCATCAGTTATTTAAAGATTAGACATATCTTAATTATAACCAAACCTACAGGTGTCAAAAATATAGGCCCTTCATTATTTTTAAAACATAAAAATATAACAGGTTTATTTGAATTTCTGCATCGCTCCTTCAGTCAACTTTGGCAATTGACAGTATCTTTCATTTGAGACAGGGTCTCACTGTGTATCCCTGGCTGGCCTGAACGCTCTATGTAGACCAGGCTGTCTCAGACTCCCAGAGAGCTGCCTATCTCTGCCTCCTAAGTGCTGGGATTAAAGGTGCGCACCACCACCGTCAGCTACTAAATTTCTATGTATAGTTTCCAAGGTAAAATTCTTCATGAATTTACAGTGTTGAGTCCACAGCTTTCTTTCTACTCAGCCCCTTTCACTTAGTAGCTGCCTCTAGTTATTTGCACACTGAGAGTCCTGGTTCTCAAGGTTATAGGGGATGATGGAATTAGACCACCATATGATTATTCATTTGCTTTATCACAGATATAGCATATACAATTGTTCAATAAAACAGCGATGTTTAGTGAGACGACTTCTTAGGAATTGTATCATGCTCACCTTGTTACGGTTAGTGGAGGAAAACCTATCAAGTGACCCAAATATCCCCAGCCCAACGACTACTAGTATTTATTGTCTATAATCAAGTTTGAGCTTTCAAATGAAAACTATAATTTTAGAAAGATTATTTGTGCCTTCACCAGCTTGGCAGTCCCTAAAACGTGAAGATTTTTCTGGTAAAAGTGGTTGTGACATTTATTCATGTGATTTTTTTTTTAGAAGCCCTGCATGATTCAGAACCACAGTTATTCACACGATCAACACATTGCTATAAAGTCGTGCCTAGGTAAAAGAGGCACTTGAAGATGAATCCAATCCATTCTCATGGACGAGTGTGAAGCGCTTATTGACTGCCTTTCATGTTCTACGCGGCAGCTAACTTTGAAACCACTGTCATAACTCGTTCAAGTTTGGAACTATTAAAGAATGTTCTTGATTATTTGAAAAATGTATCCAGACACTTTCTTCCCTTTGGAACAAGACAGAGAAGATCAGCATAGCCTCTGCACAAGAATGGCATGCAAATTTGTGAAGCATTTCATTTTTTTAGCCTTAGTTTTAAACGTGCGTTTTCCTTGCCAATTACAATTATACACCCGTGCAAAGCCAGATCTTTTCCTATCATTTGACTAATATAGCATGTAAGAAATGGAATGCAGTAGCACATATGGACACCCAGCTCTTTTCTTCTAAGTTAGATATTTGAAGGGGGTCTCATAAATATAAGACAACAGCTTTCTTTTCACTAAGCTAATTTTTGTTTTGGACGACACAGACATTTCTCATAAACTACACTATCCAGTTAACACGAAATGGTCACATTCTTTTAGCTAATGAATATTTTGATTATCACTCAGTTTCAATTTTGCATTGGATTAGAGTACAATAGGTATAATGTGACCGCATTAAGAATTTGAGGTACAGCAAGGGTCGTAGTTGTTTTGGTAGAGTTCTTGTCTCTGCATAAACTGAGTATGGCAGCTCATGGCCATAATCCCAGCACCTGCTGGAGGTAGAGGTAGGATGGCCGGGAGTTCAAGGTCATCTTCAGCTACAAGGTGAGTTCAAAGCCAGTCTAGGATATGCAAAACCCTGTCTCAAAACAAAATAGCAATATAAAGCAAAAACAAAACAGTAAAAAGGAGGTTTTTTTTGGCCAGGCAGTGGTGACCCACGCCTTTAACCCCAGCACTTGGGAGGCAGAGGCACGAGGATCTCTGTGAGTTCGAGACTGGCCTGGTCTACAAAGTGAGTTACAGGACAGCCGGGCCTACACAGAGAAATCCTGTCTTGAAAAAAAAAAGATTTTTTTTGGAAGATCACAAATTTTTAGAAGTTATTTATTTATTTTATGTGTGTCAGCGTTTTGCCTGCACATATGTCCGTGCACCATGAGCGTACCTGATGTCCATAGAAGTCAGAGGAGGGGGTGGGATCCTCCGGAAGTGTGGTTACACATGGTTGTGAACCATGTGGCTGCTGGGAATTGGGCCCATCCTCTCTGTAAGGGCAGCCAGCGCCCTTAACCACTGAGCCATCCCTCCGGCCCCTCCCTCACTATCTTTTCAGAGTGTAAACAAAGGCAAACTCAGAAAAAATGTCCCTGGACCCTTGGGTTATGAAATTGTCATACAGCAGATTATTAGATTTTTGTTGTGTGATAACTTTGCCGTTGATCTCTGCTGTTTCCTAGTGTTCAGTTTTAAATGTGGAGTTAGTTTTCATGAGCCTCTGGCAGGAAGCTTAATTTTCTCTTTATTCTAAAATAGCCCAGAATTTAACTTACTATTCACTCTTATTGCTTTCTTTTTATCTTTTATTGCTATTCGTTGTTTCTCTTTTCTGTATTGTTTTCTTTAACTAGATTTGAAGGTTTACTCCTTTTATTGATTGTTCCAAACTCCATATTTAGAGGTTTTATTCATATTTCTGTGTACTTAATATTTCCACATATGATTTGCTAATTGGTTACTATTTTCACTTGCTCTCTCTCTCTCTCTCGGAATTTTTTCTACTTTCTTCAAAATGAAACTCACTTCTTTTTGGCACTTGGGCTATAAATTTCCCTCAGACTATACCTTAAGTTTTGGCCCACTGGTTTCCACAATCCTTTTAAAGATGGTGTACATAGTTTATAATTTCAGTATTAATTATTTCTTTGATTAGAAGTTTCTTATAAAAATAATGAAATTTGGGGCTGGAGAGATGACTCAGTGGTTCAGAGAGCTGGCTGTTCTTACAGGAGACCAGGGTTCATGTCCCGTTGTCCGTATCTGAAAGCTCACAACTGCCTATAACTCTAGCTCAAGGGGATCTATTGCTCTCTACTGGCCCCTGTGGGCACCTACACTCACAGACACATGCACACAGCTAAAAACGAAATAGACCTTAAAAAATGATGAAATATGAAATAAAAAGCAAGGTAGACAAATGATGACATAAAAAGTAAATTTGTAGCCCCAAAAGTTTATGTTGCCCCCAAAGCAGTAAATTACATGGAAGGGACAGAGTTTGAGTAGGAGTCATGTGTACTCTCTTGGGTTGTTTGAGAGTCAAATCAATGAAGATCAGAAGAGAACATAAACATGATGGGGATTATATTGCCTAGCTATGTCATGCCAAGCATAGACAAGAGATAATTATGAGGTTCTTATGTAACGTTTACACAGGGAGCAATGGTGACAGCTGGCTAGCAGGTATTATCAATTTAAAGAGAACTGAAAAATGGTCACTCAGAAAGAAAATAGGAAGTGACCTGAAATTTTACAGCTCATGTATGAAAGAAGACTGCTCAAAATGAGACAAAAATTCTACCAAATTATGTGACAAGTCTCAGATCTTATTGTAACGCCAAGGGAAACTTCTAAAGCAACATGGATAGAACAAACAAACAAAAAAACCCAAAATTTAAGTAGTGTGTGTGAGTGTATGCACATGTGTACATGTGTGTGAGTGTGTGCATGTGTGCACATACATGTGTGTGAATGTGTGCAAGTGTGTATATGTTCAAGTGTGTATGCACATATGTGTTAGTGTGTGCATGTGTGCATGTTTGTGTGTGTGTGTGTGTACCTCATTTCTGCATGTCAGAGTGGGAGTCAGAGCTCCTGTAACTACAGTCATAGCTGTGGGTGCTGGGAACCAAGCCCTGGGTCCTTTGCATGAGCAGTGAGTGGTCTTCACTGCTCACCACCTCTCGAGTCTCCACTCAGCTCCTCACCTGGTAATCATGGTGTTTGTCATATACCGTGAGAACAAGTTTTCTAAAGGATTGGAGGCTAGGTGACACCAATTTCCAGATTCCCTAGCTTGGTTCCCAGAAATTATCTTAAAATCATAAAATACAAAATGGTTTTTGGTCAACTTGGCAGCCATCTAGAAAACTAAAAACTGAATCGCTTACTTGCTCCTTGAATCTAATGTATTCCAGATGGATCAAAGATTTAAACAGAAAACACAAAGTCATAAAATGCTAGACAAAAACATAGGAGAGTTTTATTTAACATCCATGTGGGAAAGGGCTTGTAAGGGTGATACTAACCCCAGAGGTCATAAAAGAGAGGAATGATACATTTCAATGTATTAAAGAAACATTTTTCCTGCTAAGAAACAACAGTGTTAAAAAACAAACAATAAGTTGAGAAAAGTAACACCTACTCTGTAGGGTCTATCTCTCCCATATAAGAAAGCATTGCTACGTATTAAAAAGGAAAAGGAGCAAATACTGATTAGAGATATAGGCAGTGGACATTAAAGATGGGTCACAGAAAAGAAAGCATGCCTTATAAACATGAAAAGTTGCAGTTACCTTTATTTAATTCTTTTACATTTATTTGTTTTTATTTTCTTTGCATTGGTGTTTTGCCTTCATTCATGTCTGTGTGAGGGTGTCAGATTCTGGAGGTACAGACAGTTGCTAGCTGCCATGTGGTTGCTTGGAATTGAACTCGGGTCCTCTGGAAGAACAGTCAGTGCTCTTAACCCCCGAGCCATCTCTCCAGTACCAGCAGTTACCTTTATAATGCAGAGAGAAATCTGTTGTGGGATATTTGCACACTGTGTGAAGATGTATTGCTGTGATTGGTTGAATAAAGAGCTGAATGGCCAATACCTAGACAGGAGAGGATAGGCGGGACTTCCAGGGAGAGAAAGGAAGATGAGAAGGATTCTAGGTGTGAAAGAAATGCCAGGGAGACAATGAAGAGGTTGGACATACTGTGCAGAGTAGAGGTAACCAAGCCACATGGCAGAATGTAGATTAATAAAAGCAGGTTAATGTAAGGTATAAGAGCTGGTGGGACAAGCCTAAGCTGATGACCAAGCTTTTCAAAATTAATAAGAAATCTCTAGGTCATTATTCGCAGGTTGGTGGTGTGGACGAGAAAGTACTACTACAGAAATCAAACTGGTTGACCCAGATCCAAAAGTCTGGTACACACTGTACAGGGAGGACACTGGGAGCGAGCACACTTCTGGGAAGGACACATTGAATTTGACAGAGTAGCTTCACTTGTAGGGATTAGTATTATAGACTTGGCTTTGTAAATTGTTACAGGTTAAAAGGCAGTCTCTGTAGCATCATTACAGTAGCAAAGTATAAGAAACATGCTGGGGACCGGAGAGATAGCTCAGCAGTTGAGAGTGCATACTGCTCCAACACTGTTATCAGGCAGATGTCAACTCTCTGTAACTCCAGCTTCAGGGGATCTGTCTTAGTTAGGGTTTCGGTTGCTGTGAGCAAACACCATGACCAAAGCAACTTGGGGAGGGAAGGGTTTATTTGGCTTAGGTTTCCATATCACTGTAAGTCACTGAAGGAAGTCAGGACAGGAACTCAAACAGGGCAGGAACCTGGAGACAGGAACTGATGGCAGAGGCCATGGAGGAACGCTGCTTACTGAATTGTTTCTCATGGCTTGCTCAATTCTGCTTTCTTATAGAACCCAGTACCACCTGCCCAGGGATGGAATCACCCACAATGGGCTGGATCCTCTCTCATTAATCACTGAAGAGAATGCCTTATAGGCCTGCCTACACCTTAATCTTATGGAAGCATTTTCTCAGTTAAGGTTCTTCCAGATGACTTTAGGTTGTGACAAGTTGACATAAAACTGTTCAGAAAAAGATCCACTACCCTTTCCAGACCTCTGAAGGCACCAGGCATGCAAATGATTGTCAGAAATACATTCAGGCAAAGCATCCATATGCACAAAATAAAATAACAAAATAGGTTTTTGTTGTTGTTGTTTTGAAAAAGAATGGCTGGGATGTTGCTATTAAATGGATAAACTCAATGCTTCTCACAGATTAGCTCCATAGTTAAGACAGTAGCTGCCTCTACAGAGGTGAGGGCTGACAGGAGAAACAGAGCAGGACCAGCTGGGTGGGAAAGGCTTACGTCACATCATGCAGTCTTTGTACCTTTACAATATTCTCATGCACCCATGGTACTCCTGATTTAGATGACTTTTACAGAGAACAAGATACGCTCTGTAGGGAGGTTTGTTCCTAGTCTAGACAATGAGTCCATACCTAGAAAAAATTTGTTGGGCTGGGCATGATAGTGTATTCCTTTAACACTAGCACTTGGGAGTCAGAGGCAGGCCAATTTCTGATGAGTTTGAGGCCAGTCTGGTCTACATAGGCCAGCCAGAGATGGATATATACAGTGACACCCTGTCTCAAAAAAAAAAAAGAGAGAGAGAGAGAGAGAGAGAAAGAAAGGAAGGAAGGAAGGAAGAATTGTTGGTTCATTCCTGTAAAGGGAAGCCTTCCCGCCAGCCTGGTTCCAGAGCCGCATCAGTCCCAAATAAACACACAGGAGGCTATATTAATTATGAAGCTCTTGGCCTTGCTTGTTTCTTACTGGCTAGCTCTGACTTAAGTATTTACCCCGTAATTGTTAATCTAAGTATTTCTCTTACCGGAGAAATTTCCGGGCTTCCTACCCCATGGCGGTTACATCTCGACTTCCTGTGTTTCTCCTACTCAGAGTCCTCCTGGACTCCTAGTCTGACCTATCTTGCTTCCCTATTGGCCAATAGTGCTTTATTGACATATACACAGGACTTCCCCAACACATTCTTGAAACTACACAAAATTAAACATGTGGAGGAAGGAGCATAGCAATAAATGCAAGGGTGCTTCCTGCCAATCAAGAACGAACAGAGCAGTGATGTGCAGGCTGCCGGTGGTGTCAGAACCTTCCCAACGGAAGCTGTGTCCACCCTCGGGAGAACTTCCAGAGTTAGCTCCTTGAGAAGCAAGCCTGTCACCTGTGCTATGGTTTATTATCCTCCTGGAGAAGACAGTGCTGGCTGAGAAACTGGTCGGTCAGAGCTGGAACCACAAGTCCAGAGAGCAGAGTTTGACCTTTCGGACCTCCTGGTCTGGTCCTGATGGGGAGAGGTTCCTAAAGTTGTCTTTTAGCTTTCCTGTAGAATCAGTCACTGCTGCTCAGTGATTTTTGCTTGACTAACAACATGGCATCAGACAGGAACAGACTGGGGTTCAAACGTCAGACGTTCTATCAGCTGAATGAGTTTTAGGCTGACACTAGTTCTGGAGGTTGAGGCTAGACCTGGATAATAGTCTTACCTCAGGGTTGTTGTGAATCCAACCCCCGTCACACACACACACACACTCACGGCATGTCTAGCACAGAGGGCTGTGCTGGTGAACTTACTGGTTAGGGATTCCTACTCTTATTCACTTACTTATTTAATTTGCTTATTAGTTTTGAGACATAGTCTCCTAAGTGCCAAGATCCTGATTCAAAAACAAAATAGTGATAGCAACAAAACACTGCTTTGCTATTTAACAACAAATGAGTAATAACTGAAGTGGATTAAGTAGAGTTAAAAATGTTACCTCTCATCATTAGCAATTCAGCCATCCCATCAGCCAGGTCTTGGAGAAGTTGAGGGAGCCCTTTATTTATTTATTTTGGGGCTCTTACTATATAAAGTAAAGGAAACTTTTCAAAAATCCTTCCTTCCCTCCCTCCCTCTCCCTCTCAGTCCCTCTCTCCCTCCCCCTTCTTCCTCCTTCCTTCTCCCTCCCTCCCTCCCTCCCTCCCTCCCTCCCTCCCTCCCTCCCTCCCTCCCTCCCTCCCTCCCTCCCTCCCTCCCTTCCTTCCTTCCTTCCTTGTGCCAGGGATTAAGCTCCAGGTCTTGAACATGCTAGGCAAATGGTCTGCCACTCTACCCTAACCCTTGGATTTTATTTTCTTTGTGACAAGTTCTCACTATATAGTTCACACCAGCCCGAAGCGCCCTATGTGGCCCAGCTGGCTTCTAAGTCACCATCCTGCCTTATCTGCCCAACCCCTGGGATTACAGACACGTTGTACTGCATTACCTGGCTACGAGGTGAATTTTAAATCTTCTTTGCATTGGCTGTTGTAATGCATGTGCGTCATTCATGCAATAATGAGGATACGTGGTGTGTAAGAGTGTCCAGGGCCTCAGGCAAGTGCACCAGGTGGAGGAGGATTTTCCTATAAATGTCAACCTCTCTCAGTTGGCATATGTTTCAGCGACTAGATGGATGGTTGCCTTTGATGCTGACATCAAATGCTAAGAGCTGAAGCCCTTCCTGGATGTGAGAAGCAGCCAAATGGCCTCTGGAATCCTGGGCCGGCCGCTGCTCTTGTGCACAGGAGCAGGGCAAGAGAGAGAAGCTGGAGCCCTTTAATGGGCTACGAACACTACAGACATGTTTCTTTCCTTTCTCCTCAGCATTTCTACATTTCCAGGGATACAAAAGCCGGCATGTGTGTCTCTGTCTTCATCTCAGCTGGTGTCACACCGGCCTTAACACTAATCTGGGCAGGTTGCCGCTTGGGGGCCTGGATAATTCCCTTGTAATGCAGAGAAAACCCAATTCACTCTCTTTTCCCTGGGTCCTGGGGAGCTGCTTCAGCCCAGTTAAAATCAAGAAATGCCACAGTTAAAAGACTCTTATTAAAGAACAGGGAGATAGCTCCTAAGTGGGAGCTTCAGCTGGGCACCAAAGAGGAATGGCCCATTTTCTCCCTGGTTGAGTGGGTTTGCATTGCTGACCTGAGCATTTTACGATATTTCAAAGTTACTGGCTGGGAAATTAATGGGAAACCGAGCAGGGGACTTTTTCTTTCTTACCCTACATGCGATGTCTTATTTAAAATAATTCAGATTGCAAGTGAATTTCTAGCAAACGGTGCTGTGGCTGCTATTAAATTTACCGATGGTGAATTCATCACCCTTGCTTTTTACTGATGATGTTGCTAATGTAGTGGTTTTTTTTCCTAGTACCATAGTGAGATTTTCTTAAAATCCACAACTTCTATCAGTGCCCCAAGTCCTCTAAATGACTCCAGGTGAAGATGTCATTTAGCAAATTAATTTATCATCTTGGTATTTTTATGATAAAGGAATATTCTGGTGCATAAACGTGCATGAAGACAGAGCATTCATATATATAAAACGCATAAATAAGTAAATCTTTAAAAGATGCACAGATATAAACATATATACATACATACATATATTTATAATTTGGGATGTTTTTTGATGTGCCACCATTTAACATAAATTTGTTATCTTGATAAAGCCAGATAAATAAATGCTCGTGTTTGTGACTAATAACTCAACTCTTTGCTTTCACAAGGCCAGAGCCAGGCTGAAGGGAGATTCATCTCAGAGCTATTAAGAAAGGGAATATGAAACACAGTGAGCTACGACAAAAGGGCCAGACCCTCTCTCAGCCTGTTCTACATACATCATCCCTGCTACCCAGATGGAACGGAGATTTACAGCTTCAAATGGAACTCCAGAACAGAGAGAGAGGATGTGGGGCTGTCTGAGAAAGGGATCAACTAATATGTCCTGTGTTCTTAGACAGAGAAATCATCTGGCAGTAGCCTAGCCAAAGCAGAAATAACTCATCCCGCTCCCAAACTGCCCCGGTGACCCCAACTTGAATGCACCTGAAAACCAGCCTTAGCATCCTCGACTCTGCCTCCTGCCTATGTGTCCAAGAGACAAAATGGGGCAGCAATGAAGGCGAATGTGTACCACCTCCTTAGCGTTGCACAGCAGGCTGTGTTCCCAATCAGCTAGCTGGGGCCTTTTGTTCTGCCCAGGTAGTAATTAATAGTAGATAGGAGAAAAATCCCTTACTGCTGGCAATTCTGAGCCTTTGAATGCTCAGAACTTAGAAGCTGGATTGTGACCAGCGGGTTACAGCTGAAGCCTTGACAGCTGGGAGCTTATTGTCCTAGACTTAGAAGTTAGAGACCTGGGGTTCTAGTTGGAGCCTTTTAGCCACCGATGACCACAGAACTATTCCAATCTTCAGTTTCCAGCATCAGCATCATCAGCTTCAACAGCAGCAACAACAACAACGTGTGGCAACGCCTGCTAGCATTGTTCCTAAATAAGTGTGCATGCTGAAGTCCCGAGTTTCTGCAGTAACTAAGGGACAGCGCTGACTCAGCATGTCAGGGTCCTGGCCCTTGACAGTGGTTACTGTTGCAGCCTTTGACCTTAAGACATATCTGGCCAGGCAGCGGTGGCGCACACCTTTAATCGCAGCACTCTGGAGGCAGAGGCAAGTAGATCTCTGTGAATTCGAGGCCAGCCTGGTCTACACAGAGAGAGAGTTCCAGGCCAGACTCTAAAGCAATACAGAGAAACCCTGTCTCAAAAAACCAAAAGAAAAAAAAAAAAGACGTCTGAATCCTCAGTCCTCAAGGTAGCAGGTCAAGACCGTGTCCGGGTGGAAAAACCCTTTCACAGGGGTCACATATCAGATACCCTGCATATCAGGTATTTACATAATGATTCATAACAGTAGCGAAGTTACAGCTATGAACTTTGAAGGAAATTACGGTTGGGCATCAGCACAAACATGAGGAACTGTATTAAAGGGTTGTAGCATTAGGAGGCTTGAGGTTTGGCTGCTCTCTTGAGTTCTGGGAACTTGGGTCCATAGCTGCTCATCTTCAAAGCCTTCGCTGTCCCTGCCTCTCCTCTCTACCTCATCTTGGGCTCCAGGGTTCTTCAGCTGCTCTCTTGCTGCTGCTGCTGCTATTAATTTCTGCTTCCCTCCCCCCGCCTATCACCGCACTGTTACTTCTGCCATCTTTTCCTCGTGTAACCAGCTCAATTCTTAATAAAGACCAGGGGGCGGGGAGGTGGCTCAGTGGTTAGGAGCACTGGCTGTTCTTCCAGAGGACCCAGGTTCCATCCCCAGCGTCCACATGTGACTCCAGTCTCAGGGCACCCGACATCCTCATACAGATATACATGCAGGCAAGGACACCAAAGCACAAGAAATAAAAATAAAATAAATAAAGATGAAGGCCAGGTGGACTGAGCTGGGTGGTTGTAGTGCACACCTTTAATCCCAGCACTGGGGAGGCAGGCAGGTGTCTGGGAGTTTGAGGTCAGCCTGGTCTACAGAGTGAGTTCCAGGTCAGCCAAAGCTATACAGAGAAACATTGTCTCAAAAAAAAAAAAAAAAAAAAAAAAGATAAGCAAAGACCATTCTAGAGAAACATTTTCATGAGCCTAACTTACAATACCAGGTGTACTCAGGAGGGTGTTTTCTGGCTGATTCTGAACAGCGGTATTCCATAGCCAGAAGGGAGTGGTGGCAAAGCTGTTTGCAGCCGGCTGGTATAGCCCTCATCTAAATGAAGGACTGCTTGCACCTACCACAAGCCTTCTGCTGGATCACCGGAAGTGCTCCTCCTCTGGGGTGAGTGAGAGTAGCTGCAGGATAAGCGGGATTGCATTTACCAAGGTTTACTTACTTGACAGTGCTACTAACAAGGCCAGTACAGGCTGCCTAGAGTAGACATGACTAGGGCTTGTCTTCAGCCATAGCTGTTGTGGTCCTCTGCATTGCAGTAGTGTCCTCAGAGTGACTGTAAAGTATTTAAAACAGCCAGGCTACTGCCAAGGCATTCTAGCTGGTTGACAGCAGAGGGGTCTGCTTGGCTGTTGTTTCCCTGCTTAAGGCTGCCAGGCATAATAAAGAGGCCTGCCAGGCAGTCTGCTCTTGGTAATTTTCAGCACCATAATCTGATTTTATTTTTTATTGTTTTAAAAAGATTTATAGTATTTAAAATTTTTTATTTGTGTGCGTGTGCGTCTGTGTACATGTATGTCACTTTGTGGAGGTGCCCAAGGTGGCCAGAAGGGGGCATTTGGATTGCTAGAGTTACAGGCAATCGGGAGCTGCCCAGTATGTGTGCTGGGAACAGAGCTCCAGGCGTCTGCCAGAGCAGTATTCTCAAGCACCGAGCCATCTCTCTAGCGCCGCCCTACAGTCTAATTTGAGACTAGTTTGTGCTTAAAAAGAAGCCCCATATTCACTAGTAGCTACTTCTCCCCACTCCAAACTCTAGTCGACTACTAATCTACTCTCTAGATTTGCCTGCTCAATGGAATCACATTACACGTGTTTTTGTGTCTGGCTTGTTCACCAAGCATGGTTCCATGGTTCATCCACGCTGTAACACATACCATTAGTGTGTTTGTAGGATGACTAGCTCTCCATTGTATGGATATGTGCCGTTCTCTTCAGGCATTCATCAGTTGATGACATTTGGATTGTTTCCATTTTCTGATTTGCTAATGAACAATGACTCTGTGGACATTGTCATGTGTAAGTTTTGGTGCTGATAGTATACTTAATTTCTCCTAAACGCATGACGAGTAAGGAAAGTTCCAGGCCGTAAGCACCTGTAACGTGTGATTGCCCCACTTCTCTACAACCTTGCCAACACTTGCTCCTACCTGTCATTTTTTAAAAAAGTCATCCTAGTGGATAGAAAGTGACATTTCACTGTGATTTTGCCACTAGTTTTTACATAAAGATATCCTTCTTTAGTTTCTTCTTGTTCATTCCATAGTGAGTCAAAAAAAATCTCAGAAGTGCAACTGAAGTTGATTTTTAAAAGATTTTATTTGTTTATTTATTTATTTATTTTTGAGACAGGGTCTCACTGTGTCTCCTTGCCTAAAATTTGCTATACGTAGCATGCTGACCTGAAACTCACAGAGATCTGCCTGCCTTTGTCTCCCTAGTGCTGGGATTAAAGGCATGTGCTACCATGACCAATTTAATTGTGTGTGTGTGTGTGTGTAAGCACAGATGCCCATGGATGCCAGAGGAGGACATTAGATCTCCTGGAGTTAGAGTTATAGGAGGGTTCTCTAGAAGAACAAGTGATCTAAACCTCCAAGTCATCTCTCCAACCTGTTATTGAGCTTTTGTTTAGTTGGGGACAAGTCTCAGTACACAAGAAGCTTTACTTCTCTCTCAAGTTGAAATCCATTAGGGGTCAGTGAAACCATTGTTTCCTTCTGGGTGTCCCCCTACTTCCTCCTGGATGCCAGCTCTTAGGAGACTATTGATTGATTCGCAAAAATATTTTCTTGCTTGCCTTGCAGTTCAGTAAACATCTCTCTCTCTCTCTCTCTCTCTCTCTCTCTCTCTCTCTCTCTCTCTCTCTCTCTCTCTCTCTCTCTCTCTCTCTCTCTGTGTGTGTGTGTCCTTAAACAGACTCAGTCATGGAGACATGTGGCAGATGCTGGAGACATGGGCTTCGAAGACTGGGTTGGCTTAGGTTCTAATTCTATCTCAAATGACTGCCAGCCCAGAGTCCAGAGCCCAGAGCCAGATAACGACACTGTCTGAGCCTTGGCTTTCCTATTTACAAAGAGAGATAATAACAGAACCCTCAGATAATTGTTGTGAGGATTAAACTACATCCTGCACATAAGACAACAGGACGACAGTGTGAGGAAATTGCTCAATAAATATTAGTTTCCTCTGCAGCCTCACACCCCGCAATCCCACCCTCGCTAACCTGCTCGAGAGACACAACCCAGTTAAACGTGCTGTTTTGCTAGAAGGTGGAACAATACTGCTGTATGTGCATATGATTTAAGTAATGTTGTCTCAAGTAAATATTATGCTAGAGGGAGAAGAGACCAGAAATCAAGGGAGAGAGGGCTTGGGCAAGTTTAGAAAACAGAGAGCTGCCGGCTTAACAGAGGTCAGAGATGTCGTGGCCACGGACAGGGAGGAACAGGCTGCCGGGGAGGCTTGGACTCTGTTGTTTACATGTTCTGTTTCCCCAAAGGACTCTTTTTTTGGATTATGACTGCATAGGCATAGAATCTTTTTGAAGCGAAGTTGATGTTTATTTCTGACAACCTATTTCTAGAGGCATTCTGGTATCCGACTGGGTGAAGCCGTGTGTTCATTCACAGGCTGAAGGATCAACGATGAGGGTGGTGAATGGGAATGCTGGTGTGGGAAGGGAAGGTCCTTGACTGACAGCTGTCTCTATGCACATTCAGAGAGAGCATCCATCCATCCCAGAGGGCTTAAGATACAGTATCTAATTGAGGGATACCTTTTGCAGCACAACTGTCAGCCTCGGTAAACTAATGGGAATTGAATCTAACTCTTGAATGAAACTTGCTTGTATGACAGTGGTTCTCAATCTGTGGGTCTTGACCCCTTTGGGGGTCGAACAACCCTTTCTTTCACAGGGGTCACCTAAGACTATCCTGTGTCGTGGGAAGCCTTCCTGCCAGCCTGGTCCCAGAGCCCCATCAGTCCCAAATGAATACACAGGACGCTATATTAATTATGAAGCTGTTGGTCTTGCTTGTTTCTTACTGGCTAGCTCTGACTTAAGTATTTACTCCATAATTGTTAATCTAAGTATTTCTCTTACCGGAGAAAAGGGTCCCAACTTCTTACCCCTATGGCAGCTACATGATGACTCCCTTTGTTTCTCCTACCCAGAGTCCTCCTTGACTCCTAGTCCCACCTATCTTGCTTCCCTGTTGGCCAATAGTGCTTTATTCAACAACCAATAAGAGACAGATTTCAGAATGACATCTCCCATCACCTCCTCTTTTCTGTCTAAAATAAGAGAAAGGTTTTAACTTCAAAATAGTCAAATTATATATAACAGAACAGTTATCAAGTAAGAACATAGTTACAATATTTTGTTCATTAACATTTAGTAAGATTTAAAGAAAACATCATCTATCCTATCTTTGTGAGTCTAAAGTCTTATATGTAGCTTATCTTTTATCATAACTAAGGAAATATAATTATAACTATCTGTCTTCAACTCTACCAAAGACCACAGAAGGATAATATATAAGTTCAACACTAGGACTGACAGAGACATCTTGCTGGCTGGATAGTCACCTGAAGTTTCTCGGTAATGTTGGGGCATCCATCTTCAGCCCATAGGCCACAGTGTGTCTGGAAGACTTCTCAGCAAAGCAGGAAATTTCAAACTGTCCATCTGTATTGGCAGTCTGTCATTCATTTTTCTGTGTCCTGCAGAAAGTCTTGTAGACTCTTCCATGAAGCAGGAACCCTGTAGGACTGTTTGAGTTCAGCAGTCACTTTCCTGTGGGTCCTGCATGTCCAGTTTATACAACAACAGTCAAGCAGTCCAGGCAAGAGCAGTGTCTTGCCCAAATGGCTAATCTTACCATGTTGAAAGCAAACTCCATAACAAGTTTCTTCGATACCCATTTTCCTCTCAGACGTAATTGGTGCTGCCAGGAGCAGCCATTTCTTATTGTCAACAAAAACCCTAAACCATTTTAAATGCCATTTTCTGAAGACCTTTGAAAGGTTTGAAGACTATTTATCTATTTCAAATATATTTCTGTATATCTAGAAAACCTAACTTACCTAACTATAAGTTCTGACTATTATAAGTAACTATCTATAGTCTGTATTTAATTATGCATTACTTTTTAAAAGGTTAGTATAAACACAATACTTAATCAAGAGGAGAAATATACATATCACAAAATTGACCTTGAATTTGTATCAATAAATGAAAAACCATACCCATACCAAGTATTCATTTCCATACCATAATCCCCTTTTACCATTAAAAAGAAATTGGCTGTGATCATTAACCAATTATAAACAACCCCATTTAAATGAAAACAAAGATTTATAAACAATACGGGAATTTGAACGTCTCTCATTCCAAACTGCTTCGTGTTGGATGGGGGCGCTGTTCATACCATGGGGATCATGACAAAACTCAGAAACCTGTATAAGTCCTTATTTTCGTGGTCTGTTAGGCTGCATCATCTTAGCTGTCTTAATTGTTGGAATATCTGGCCCACTGCTTCCGGGGGTCTTGGTTCATCAAAACACAGAAGCCTGGAAGGAATTCACAGCTTTCCATTTTCTGTGGAAACATAAACAAAAACTCTTTTCCCAAGTAACCGGTCCTTATATTTAAAGTTAGAAGTCAAAGCATTTTTGAGATATATAAGTTGAATTAATTCAGCAGCATTTATAATCAAGTGTACTTTAGCAGTTGTTCCTTCCTGAGCAATCAAAAAACTGAAAAACACAACAGCATACAGTATACAGACTTTCTGTGTATTTTCCATCTTTACGTGGTTTATTTATTTATCTATTATTATTACTCTATTTATTTTACTTTTATTTATTTATTTGTTTCTCTGAGACAGGATTTCTCTGGAAATCCGCCTGCCTCTGCCTCTGGAGCAAATCCTACTGGCGTTCGCCACCACAGGCGGCTTCTCTATTTAATTACCACTATGCCGTTTCTTTTTCTCTCTCAATCTTACATATATTTTTAAGCACACTGTAAACCTTTAGAGGTTTTTTCTTCATCTGAATCTGACTTTACTGTAAATCTTTATGTTTTTTTGGCCACGTGTCTTATCTGTTAAAACCGGGGCTGTTTTAAACTGCAGTTTTTCCAAGATGGTGGGCGTAAGCATGATTCCAGCTCATCGCCTCAGTCTATGCTGACATCCAGCAAAAGCTGCTGGCTTGGAGATGTGGTCACTGCCACTTTCGGCTATATGTACAGACCTTTCAATTGTTAGCAGAGCCTCTTAAAAGAACCTCGCTAATTTTTTTTCTTTTTTCCGCTTATGCTGAGTCAGGAAGACTCCCTTAAGCGAGCCGTGTGAGTCTCTGCTTGTCTCTAGCAAAACAGAACCCACCTGAGAAAATGCTGCTACCAAGAAGTTGTGCTTCTCACCATTCTTTTGTTTCTAAAATTCCTTTTAAGCTTTTGTCATTCTACGTGGAAATTCAATCCCACATGCTGACAGCATATGTTGAGGGAAGCCTTCCTGATGTTGAGGGAAGCCTTCCTGCCAGCCTGGTCCCAGAGCCCCATCAGTCCCAAATGAACACACAGGACACTATATTAATTATGAAGCTGTTGGCCTTGCTTGTTTCTTACTGGCTAGCTCTGACTTAAGTATTTACTCCATAATTGTTAATCTAAGTATTTCTCTTACCGGAGAAAAGGGTCCCAACTTCTTACCCCTATGGCAGCTACATGATGACTCCCTGTGTTTCTCCTTCCCAGAGTCCTCTTTGACTCCTAGTCCCACCTATCTTGCTTCCCTATTGGCCAACAGTGCTTTATTCAACAACCAATAAGAGACAGATTTCAGAATGACATCTCCCATCAATCCTGCATATCAGATATTGACATTATGATTCATAACAGTACCTAAATTACAGTTATGAAGTAGCAACAAAAATAATTTTATGGTTGGGGGCCACCACAACGCAAGGTACTGTATTAAAGGGTCACAGCATTAGGAAGGTAGAGAACCACTGTTGCAGGACAACACGAGTTTTTACTTAGTTTTAAAAGTCTTCCCTGTTTCCATGTGGTGATGGTGCATGCCTTTAATACCAACACTAGAGAGGCAGAGTCAGGCCTCTCTAGTTCCAGTACTTGGGAGGCAGAAGCAAGTAGACCTCTGTGAGTTTGATGCCAACCTGGTCTACACAGCCAGTTGCTGCATAGTAAGATGCTATTTAAGAAGAAATGGTCCCATTTGGCTTTATTAGTCATCCAAGTGCACATGGGTTATTGACCCGTGTCAGGGACTTGAATGATGAAGCAGGGCTTTTATTGTGGTGGTCACACTCTAATTATGTTCCTCTGCTCGTTCTTTCCACACAGGAACCCAACTCTCACCCATCCCAACTGTGGACTTGAAGACTCATGACTGCTATCAGGGAACTCAATTTGGGGGCAGTTAGACATCATGATAAGTCTGTGCTGTTTTCTAATAATGTTATCATGATTTTTTTTGAGACAGTGTTTTACCTAGCCCAGGATGACCCTGAAGTCATTATGACAGACAAGTAAAATACAGGCTAATCACATGAAGTTAAGCCCCATGTAAGGCAAATAAAGCAAACAGTATATTTATGCACCATGCAGAGAGCATAAGGAAGGAAGAAAAAGATAACTGGCCGAGTAGAGCCTTAGAAGAATTGAGAACTAGAATACAATTCCAGAATGGGTGGTGGTACACCGAGCAACCTCAAGCTTTCCGGTGGAAACAGTGAAGAGGGAACATTTCCACGGTCACTACATCATAGAGGTGCAAGTTTTTCTCTCCTCGAGTTTCCAAGGGCTGTGCTGCAACCTTAGTATCGGACTAACCTCCAGGAGATGTTCATGGAGTTGAGGTCATTGGTTCAAAACAGGGGACTGGGTGACCCCTTCTATCTGATGAAGGGGTCTTGGTGACCTAAAGATAGCACCTTGTAACTCGTCATGATACCCAGCGAAGTTATAGAATGCATAAAACCACCATTGTAACAGGACAACCTGTGGGAAATGATGAAGGGGACTGTGAGCATCCTGGTACCAAGGCTCTGGAGACAAAATGAGGCATACAGAGGGATAGACAAGGCAAAGACAAGTACACACACACACATACACACACACACACACAGAAACAGACACACAGAAACACAAACACCACACACAGAGACACAGACACACACATATAAAGAGACATAGACACACATAGACACACACACCATACACAGAGATACACACACAGACATACACCACACACAGACACACACAGAGACATAGGCACATACACACCATACAGAGACACAGACACAGACAGATGCCATGCACAGAGACACAGACATACACCACACACACACACTTAGAATCTTCATTTCAAGCCAACTCAATCTGACCAAGGTCTGCCTCCCTCCCTCCCTCCCTCCCTCCCTCCCTCTCTCTCTCCTTCCCTCCCTTCCTTCGATGTGTATTTAATCTCATGATTGACAAACCCATACTAGACTTGAGTGATGAAACTAAGTCAGTTCTCTGGGTGAACACCCGTCTTTCTGGCTCAGTGGGTGGGAGTGTGCACTGCTCCTGCAGACCACCCTGACTGGTTCCCAGCAAGCACATCGGGCTCTCACAGCCACCTGTAACTCCAACACCTAGGGATCCAGGGTCCTCTCTTAGCCTTCCTGAGCACATGTATGATGCATGTATGTGCACAGACCACACATAAGCACAAACATATGCACATAACTGAAAATAAAAATAAAATCTTAAAAAGTGAAGATTATTTTTTGCAAACGTGGTATTTGTGTAAAGCGAAGCATGCCTGGGCCAAGAATTTGCACTGAGATTCTATGTGAAGACACTGAGGTCACATAGTACAGAATGCAACAACCACCTTCCTACATCCCAGAGCAGAGACCACAAGTGTTGTCATCTCTATATTGCAGGCGGGAAACAGAACTACGGGGAGGCTGCATTGCTTCCTCGAGGGTTCTCCATCTTCCAGAGCATCCCAGCACCAGAGTGTGTGGTAAATCATGTGAGCATGCAGAAAAGACAGTGAGCAGATAGCTATCACCCGTGAATATGGATGGAGCCCCAGTGCCATCCTCATCCGACAGTGAAAGCTATAAATTATTAAAATAAAAAAGTGCAGTGCACATTTCTGGACTTAAAAATAGTGGAATCCCGTGAGAGACCCTGAACCTCAGAACCTGAAGAGTTTGCAAGAAAACTAGAACAAAAGAAAAAGCTTTCCAGAAAACATCCTGGGCTCCATGTACTATGTAGAGTGGAGTAACAATAAACTGGAGGGTGGCGGTGTGTGTGTGTGAGAGAGAGAGAGAGAGAGCGTGTGTGTGTGTGTGTGTGTGTGTGTGAGAGAGAGAGAGCGAGCGTGTGTGTGTGTGTGAGAGAGAGAGAGAGTGTGTGTGTGTGTGTGAGAGAGAGAGAGCGTGTGTGTGTGTGAGAGAGAGAGAGAGCGTGTGTGTGTGTGTGAGAGAGAGAGAGAGGGAGACAGAGAGCGTGTGTGTGTGTGTGTGTGTGAGAGAGAGAGAGAGAGAGCGTGTGTGTGTGTGAGAGAGAGAGCATGTGTGTGTACATGTATACAGATGTGTGGGCATGAGTGTGTGCATGCACATGTGTGCGTGTGTGTGCATTCATATGTGTGTGCATGTGTGTGTGTGTGAGAGAGAGAGCATGTGTGTGTACATGTATACAGATGTGTGGGCATGAGTGTGTGCATGCACATGTGTGCATGTGTGTGCATTCATATGTGTGTGCATGTGTGTGTGTGCGCGTATGTGAATGTGTGTGCATGTGCATGTACGCATGTGTGTGAATGGATAGAGGAGACAGAAGGCTTCGCAGAGTGGTGGGGAATCAACTGGAGAATGCAGAGTGGCTGGGGAGTTACCATTAATAAACAGTGAGACAAGGCTTACACATGAGAGCAGCTGTATAAATATGGAACCTTCCAAGTCTCCATTTGAGAGGAATCTTTGAACAGAATTCTGAAAGCAAACCCCCTCACATAAGGCATCAAGAGGAGAGGGGAGAAGAGTGCACAAAGGCCAACTCTGCTATTACCTCATTATTTGTTCCTTGGGTTAGGTTTCCTGCAGATCTCCAGGGCGCAGCTCACACACCTCTAATGCTGACCGTCTCTGCAGTTGGGATGCGAGCGAATTCTTCAGCTCTTCCGGCTCCCAGCACTCCGAGGTTTCAAAACACCGTGGAGTTCAAGTGCTCCGCTACGGGTCTTATGCGGTCTGAAGACTACACACTTCAAGAGTTTTCCGAGGCAGCCTCCTGGGCTTGGCAAGCTCTGGCATGGGTGTGGTCCTTTCAGTCGCCACTAGAAATCTGGTTAGCGAAGGGTGGCTAGAGTTCTTATTCGTCTGGAATCTGGGTGGCCTACTGACTGAGGATGGAGAGGTTGTTGGACAGGGAATGTCACTAGCATCCTCTGGACTCACTGGGGCCCCAGACAGCAGACACACAACTGGAAACATTTTCCGTAGTGAGTCCTTTGCATCTGTGACTTGCCTCCAGAAGGCTCCAACTTACCCCACTCCTTCACAGGCTTCTCTGAGTCCATAACGGCACCCTCCTCATTCCTCCATAAGAAAGTCCTATTCTCTTATTTACCTCAACCACGATGTTGGACGACATACAGAGAACACATTTGTTGATAAAATGCAAGCATTCAGCAAATCAAGCCTCAAAATTTAGAAAGACTGATGATTTTTAGCCGAAAAGAACGTTGGAAATTTACTCCCCACTCCAAAGAGCCAAGCTGCTACACATTAATTACTTCTGAAGAACAAAGGCAAACTTACAAGTAAGAAAGAAAATTTCAGGTGTCCGAAATGGAGATAGAGGTGCTGAAGAGGTAGCAGAGTAGTTACGGGCAGCACTACCCAAATTCAGTTCCAGGACCCGATCTGGGTGGCCACCTATAATCCCCTGTGTAGGGGATCTGACGCCCTCTTCTGTCCTGCTTGTGCAGATGCACTCATGTGCGCACGCACCCCCCCAATATAATTAAAAGTAAAAACACATTCTTGGAGCAGCCCCACCTTCCTCGGGTATGGATTATTAGAAGTGCCGTGAACTGGCTAAGTCTTCAGACTGCTGCTAAGCTCCCCGGAGAGCATGGTTGAGAGCCGCTCCCATTTTTGGGCTCTGAATGTCTATGGAGTCGGCTCAGCAAAATCCTTACTGCGAGTTAGCAGTGCAGCTACCCTGTAGCCCTCTTACGGTGTATACAGAAGCTGTGAACGGAGAATCCAGACTCACCTACAGAGGTGGTGAATACCCCGATCCTTTAGCAAAGGTAGCTAGGGGAAAGCTTCACGAATGGGGTCTTCTCTCTCACCCAGGGTACAATGCTGAAGGTGTTTTCAGCTTGTCGAACAATAACCAAAGAAAGAGAGGGGAATATAATTTTGTTCTTTTTGTGCTTTTTGTTTTTCGAGACAGGGTTTCTCTGTGTAGTTCTGACTGTCCTGGAACTCACTCTGCAGACCAGGCTGGCCTCGAACTCACAAGATCCGCCAGTCTCTGCCTCCCAAGTGCTGGGATTAAAGGCATGCACCACCACTGCCCTGCGGGAATATTGCTTTTTAAAGTAAGGAGATTTCAAAAATTATAAAGTCTAGAATCTTCCAAAGCTGTGTTTTCTTAGCCACAGTTTATTTACCACCTGTGGTATGAAGCATCCTTCCAAAAGGCTGAGGTATTAGATGGGCTTTGCTAGACGGTGGCTCTACTTTGGGAGGTTCTAGACTTCAGAAGGTAAGATCTAGTTGGAGGGCATGAATCACAAGGGCCCTGTGCTAGGAGGCTATATTTTGTTCTAGGTCATTCTCTGTGTTCTACCCACCCCAAGGTGCTTAGCATCGCTTCTGCCACATGGTATTGTCCCCATGGTGATCTGCCTCACGTGGGTCCAGAATCAATGGATACTGAAACCAGTGACTCTCTGAGCTGAACTATGCCTTCCTCCGCTCCAGTCACACACGTGGGAACTTTTCACAGTGACGCAGTATGGCCCCCCATCTCCTTTGCTTTTCTGTCAATGTGTCTGTCCCTCCACTGGGAGGAGGGCCTTCTGTGCCCTTCCATGAGGGACATGATAGTGATTCAGCTGTAATTATCACACTGCTTAGATGTGATGCTGGCAACTTATACTAGATCAGAAATGAGGGGCTATTCTGCTTTGCCCTTTGGGAGGCTTACACAGGGGCCACACACTGCCATATAAGGGTCTCCCTGCTGGAGGCTTTCAGGTTCAGAAGACAAAACTGGCCTCGGCATGTAGAGGACCTAGTTATGTGACTACGTAAACAAACGGAGGTGTCTGGCCCTCCCCCAGCCTCTCCTGGTCTCTAGCCACTGTACAATAGTGAGAGCTCCAGCGGCTCAAAAGAGGAGCTCTTCATTGCGCTGAGTGAGTGTGAGCTCCTAATCACCAAAAGTATGAGAAGAATATAATAGTCATTGCAGGCTGTTACATTTGAGATACTCTGTGTGTGTGTGTGTGTGTGTGTGTGTGTGTGTGTGTGTGTGCAGCAACAAGCAACTGGAACATCCTACAAATTTTAGAAGTTAACATTTGAGAAAATTTAATGAATGAATTAAATAGCAATTTAGATTTTCTGAATAGAAAAATAATGGAACTAAAAAATGTGAATTAGCTAGGTGTGGTGGCACACTCCTTCAATCCCAGCATTTGAGAGGCAGAGACAGGTGGAACTCTTGAGCCTGAGGTCAGCCTGGTCTACATAGGCAGTTTCTGGCCAGCTAGGGCCTGCCTGGTGAGACCCTGTTCAAAATAAATGAATAAATAAACAAATATAGAACCAACACAGTCAGCCAGGCATTGGTGGCACACACCTTTAATCCCAGCGCCCGGGAGGCAGAGGCAGGCGGACCTCTGTGAGTTCGAGACCAGCCTGGTCTACAAGATCTAGTTCCAGGACAGGCTCTGAAAAAATACAGAGAAACCCTGTCTCAAAAAAAAAAAAAAAAACAGAAAAAGAAAAAGAAACCACACAGTCCAAAGCTCAGAGAGAAAATGAACAGACATCATTGTTGAAATAGGAGGTTATACTTTATGTCTAGTGGAACTGCTGTGAAAGACAGTGAGGACAAAAAGAAAGAAACATTCAAGAAAGATGAGTCAATAGATTTCATAATGAATTAAGTAGTGCCTGACTTTTCCTGAGGGTATGTGATCAAACTCTTGTTCACCCTAGTTTGGGCCTTGTGATGGTTTCAGTGAGATGTTCCTCATAGTCTTGTGCTGTGGAATATTACTTTCTCTATATAAAGATGTTTATGCTGCATTTGTTTAACTATGTAGAGATGTGATGCATTTGTTTATGCTGTATTTGTTTAACTATGTAGAGATGTGCTGCATTTGTTTCACCTTGCCTGCCTAATGCACCTGACTGGTCTAATAAAGAGCCGAGCTGCCAACAGCTAGGCAGAAGAGGGATAGGCAGGGCTAGTGGGCAGAGAGAGTAAGTAGGAAGAATCTAGGCTCAAGATAATGGAAGAGAGAACAAGCGAGAAAGAGAGGGAGACACCCGGAGCCAGCCAGCCAAGCAGCTGCCAGCCAGCTAGATATGGAAGAAGCAGGAAAAGTAGGACGTACAGAAAAAGAAGCCTTGAGGCGAACCACAGATGAAGAGAAACAGGGTAAGTTAAGTTATAAGAGCCAGTGGGACAGGCATGAGATAAGGCCGAGCATTCATAGCTAATGGTAAGTCTCCGTGTCTTTATTTGGGAGCTGGCTGATGGCCCCAAAGAAAGCCTGCTACAGTCTTGCACATTTGACTGCTCGGTCCCCAGCTGGTGGCACTGTATGGGGAGGCTCAGGAGGTGTGACTTTGCTGGAGGAAGTGTGTCACTAGAGGCAGTGTAGATTAAGGACTCCTGCCATTTCTAGTTTTCTCTCTGTGTGTTTTGTGTTTGCAGCGTGAGCTCTGAACTACTGCTCCGGCAGTCGTGCTTGATGCCTCTGTGCTGCCATTGGCACAGGCTGTAACTGTCCCATCCAGAATCACAAGCCCAGACCTTTCCTCTGTAAGTTGTCTTGGTCATGGTGTTTCATCACAGCAATAGAAAACTAATTAGTACCGGTACCAATGACACACCAAAGAAATAACTTCAACCAAGTCCAGTTTGCGAGCTAATGTTTACTGAAGTTATTTACAGAGCATGGGTGAGGGATTACTCGCAGGGGAGTTGTGTCCCCCAAACATCTGTGTCACCGCAGTCTCACTCTGTCATGGAAAATGACCATAGGTAAGCTGGGTCATTGTGTTGGCTAGTTCTGTGTCGACTTGATACAGTTGTAGCCAACCCAGAGGAGGGGACCTCAGGTGAGAAAAACAGCTCCATAAGATATGGCTTCTAGTCAAGTCTCTACAACATTTTCTTAATTAGTGGTTGAAAGGGAAGAGCTCAGCCCACTGGGAGTGGTGCACCCGTGGTCTGGCGGTCTTGGGTTCTATAAAAAAAAATGGTCTGAGCAAGCCATGAGGAGCAAGCCAATAAGCAGCATCCCTCCACGGCCTTTGCATCAGCTCTTGTCTCCAGGTTCCTGCCCTGCTTCGTTTGATGATGAACAGTGATGTGGAAGCGTAAGCTGAATAAACCCTTTCCTCCCTCACTTGCTTCGGCCATGAGGTTTCATCACAGCAATGACAACTCTAAATAAGACAGTCATGAAATTCCATCTTCTCTACCTTCTTTCAGTCTAGCAATTCCCAAGGTCGCATGCAACAGAGACAGTAATGGCATGTATCCCAGGTGAGAGTCCTGTGACTAGGGCCTGTAAGAGCCCTGTCAGCACAGCACCATAGACCTGGCTTTCACTGTCTGATCTGATTTTTTCATTGCCTACACTATAGGACCAGCTCACCTCTGCTTCCCAACAGCTGATAAGTGTGCCAAGCCTGGAGCAAATAAATAAAACACACAAACTAAACAGTACAACAAATAAATAAGAATAAATTAAAATAGAAACATAGTGTAGTGGAAAGACAGAAACACAAAATAAAAGAAGAATCTTATAAAACTTTAAGCTAAGAAAGTGGAATTATCAGCTGGGCAGTGGTGGCACACTCCTTTGATCCCAGCACTCTGGAGGCAGAGGCAGGTGGATCACTGTGAGTTCGAAGCCAGCCTGGTCTACGCAGAGCATTCCTGGACAGCCTTCAGAGTAATACAGAGAAACCCTGTCTCAAAAAACAAAAACAAAGAAAAAAGAAAGAAAGGAAGAAGGAAGGAAGGAAGGAAGGAAGGAAGAAAGAAAGAAAGAAAGAAAGACTATCTCCTGGACTAAGCCATATGGAATACAGCTCAGTGGCAGATAAAAATAACGGTGCAGAATGTTTGTTGTTTCTGTGAATGGTTGGCCGCTGTACGGATTGCCCTCCCTCCATAAATAACCACATGACAACATAGTAGGTATTAACACAGTTTTCCCGGCATGGACCATGGCTTCTCTAAGCAGCGGAATACTGTACTACCATAGAAAGGGAACAGAACTACCAGAAAATACGATGACCCCACTGGTTGTCAGAAGCATTGTGCTAAATAAAAGGCAGAAGATCTGAAAGAGAGTAACAGCAGGTCGGTTGTTCCCTGGCACCAGATACAGGAGGAGGTTATACTAAGTTAAAGTGTTCTGACGGTACACTTGGGGGTCCTGGAAATGTTTTATGTCTTGATTTCGATGTGCACAGTCATACATTTCTCAAAACTCATTGAACTATACGTGCAAGATCGATGAATTTAATTATTTATAAATTGACTGCAAGTGAACACTAGCTATTTTGTATGTTTCAATTGAATACAAAGACAGTGACTTTTTGTCAATAATAATGGATGCTGAGGGCCCATGAAATAATATTTTCAAAACACCGAGGGAAAAAAATTAGTGTACACAAAGAAGGCTGTGGTAAATTTGATGTTGGCGTGCATCAGAGGCGGTTGGAGGGTTATGAAAACACATTCTTGGGGCTATCAGAGCCATTCTTTAGTGGTTTGATGACGTACTGTCCAGCAAGTTCCTAAGTCTTTTAGGGACTGAAGGAACTGAGAACCATCAAGCTAGATCATTGCATAGAAAGTGTAAAGGAACACTCTGGTGGCATGACCCACACCTCTTCAAGGAACTAGTACTAGAATCTCAGATGCAAAGAGAAACAAAGAGATGACAGAGGCAAGAAGCATTTTAAATGCTGTTGACAAATCTCCCCTCACCCACCTCCAATTGCCAAAACACCCTTCTCAGGGAAGGAGACCCAACCCAGCCTTGGAAGATGCTCTCTGGTGTGCCAAGGATACCCTGAATGGCTCTGTAGCAGTAGAACTAGTGGTGTGTGTGTGTGTGTGTGTGTGTGTGTGTGTGCTTGTGCATGCACTCATAGCACAGTACAAGAGACCTTGCTTAGCATTCGGGGGCCTTGGTTCAATCCCCAGCACATTCACCATCCCCCAACAATACAGAAAACACAGAGGGAAGGAAGGAAGAGCTGGTCTCTGATGTTCACTGGAATCCTTTTCCTGTTATAAACTGGAGGAACAATTGGGCTCCAAGGGCCACGTATTTTATGCAGCAGTTACACAAGAGAGGGGTGGTGGGAAAGATCACGTCCCAGGGAAACACTAGAGGGTTGGCTTTCTCTGGGGCATCTAAAAACAACAGTAAAACCCAGTTAAAGGCGATATTAGCATCACCAGGTGTTGTCAGTGCTCCGTACTGTCGTCAGTGAGAAAATACCGTCAGTGTAATCTGCCCATCTCAACCACTGTGAGGTCAGCTGTTATATTTACTAGCATATGCAACCTTCAAATCAGCGTATTTTATTAGTTCCCTTGCCTTTTAGTAAGTACTGTCTTCTACACAAAAGTTTAGACAGAGAATTCACAGTTATGCTTGGCTACATACTTCTGTTTTAAGAATTAATTGGGTTGTCGTTGTCTGGACTCCTTTGAGTTTGTCTCCACTCCCAAGGGCATCTCATAGCCCATGCTTAAGTTAGGGATTAGAAATAAACACTCCTACCAAGGCAGCTGAAAAGCCAAAGGAACAGAACATGAGTTAGTAAATTTCTATCTTTAAAACAATGTTTTTCGTGTGTGTTCGTGTGTGTGCTGACACTTGTGTTGATGGCAGTGAGGATGCACATGTGTGGTTCCGGGGCTTGGACCACACTTCAAGGAGTGGCGGCAAGTCTGTTCACACACCGAGCCTTCGTATTGAACCTAAAATGCCATTCTTTTATATAACTGCTTTGCTGTTTTAATTGTGATCGAAATTTAACACAATGAAGCATATTTTTATTAAGTATAAATTTCAGTTAATTCATATTTCCCACCAGTTATTCATATGTTTAAAATGGAAGTTTAATGTCTTATTTTTGTATATGGCATTATTATTCCTGGATATAATATGCCAATTATAAGGACAATTAAAAATTTTAACTTCAAAAATGCATTATAATAATAATATAATTATAACTAAAATCTATTATTGATTTTTTTGCATTTTAATATTTATATTTTATTAGCTTACATATACATACATTTAAATGTAAAAAAACATCATCTGTATTTCTTTCTTCTTCTTCTTCTCCTTTTTTTTTCTTTTTGCCTGTGTCTCTTTTGTTCATTATCTGACTTCTTGATTGTTTACCAAAAGTAAATGTGTTACGTAGAAAACGGGGCGGGGTGTGTGTGTTAAAAGTGGTCTGCTCAGAAGCACACAAGGTGCCTCGTGCCCAGTCTCCGCCGTAAGAGGGTATGGGGTGGGGGGTGGAAGCCAGAGGATTGGGAGTTCAAAGTCGGCCTCTTCTACCTGAGACCCTGTTTCAAAAAGCAAAGAGAAACAAAGCAAGGAACACCCTGATACCGTCAACAAAAAATAAAAACCACCTGTTCTGAAGTGGGCAGGAAGGAGCGGGTGTGTGGGCCTTCCAGAATGATCTCTTGAGGAGACGTGTGTGCCATGGCCTCCAACAAAGATGCCCATAAGGCAAGACTAAGGTTGTGGTTGTAACTCACTGCAGGGAGTTAGCAAGTACACTTTAGCCCTCCCAATTGTGTAATGACGTAAATGATTGGGAATAAAGCTGGTGTTGGGGGTGTGGCGGTGTCAGGGTGGTCCTGGCCCCAGCCCAGTGATGTCCCTGCACAGAGAACAGCAGGAGACTTACAAAAGCTAAACACACACGGTTTTCATGATGAGGGATTGATCCGATGGATGCATAGGCTGCCTGTAATCTCCAGAGGAGAAGAGATAGTGAGGTTTGGAGGGGACTCAAAGTCAAACATTGTTTCACTTGTCATTCAAGCCTGTAATTGACACGAAACCAGATGTGGCTCCAGTGAATATATATAAAGCCGCCTTGGCTTGAAATAGTCCTCAGGAATCGATACTGAGGAGTGGTTCGTGAGAGATACTTTGTATTTAACCGAGTGTGTGTCAACCTATTATTAAGAAGGTACTGGAAGGCCCCAGGAGCTGACTCAGCGGTAAAACATCTATCTACACCAACCTGAGAGTTTGATCTTTGGAACCCCTTGGTGGAAGGATAGAACTGTTTTCACAGGTTACCTCTGACTTCTACACTCTTGATGTGGTATGCACATGTGTGCACTCATGTACACACACACACACACACTCTCTCTCTCTCTCTCTCTCTCTCTCTCTCTCACACACACACACACACACACACAGGTCTTGTGAACCCTCCATTGTTTCTTTGTTCCCCTCACTCTGGGACACTCATGCAAGAGTGTAGTCACTTGGTCACATGGGAATTGCATGTGTAGTTTTTAAGAACATGCCATATTGTTTTTTTTTTTTTTTTTGGAGAACACATGCATTTCCACTAAGGACACCTAACGCTAATTTGATGTTTTGCTTAGTCATGTCACCATGGTTTACATGCATTTCCTCAGTGGCTAGTCAAATAGGCGTCTTCCTTCCCGTGTGCCTGTGTGCTGCTGACATATCCTCTCTTCTCCTTTTCCTTTTTTCTCCAATGTTAAGAATCGAACCCAGAGCCTTGTGCATGCCAAGCCAGAACCTTGCTTCCATACACTCAGCAAGGTCTCTACCAGTAAGCTACTTCACTGGCTAGCCAGCATCTCGCCTTGCATTGTTTACAGTCATAGTGCTGCCTCTGGATTCTGTTATCTCTGACGTGCTGCCTCTACCACAATCTTACTGTCCTGAATACGCTATGCCATTTTTCTTTCGTTAATTTCATTTTTTCCCCTTTGGCTTTCTTTTCTCTTTTTTAAAAACTGCAGTGAGTCTATTGATGGTCTAGTTTGAGTTTACTACATATGTGGGGTGGCTGAATTCTTAGATTTGAAAGTAAAAGCTTGTGATGCATGTTTAAGAACTTTAAGTCATGTGATTTTTTTTTCCCTGTCACATCTTGCATGGCTCCAGGGACCGACCTAACTGGGGCTGTGAGGGAATTAAGAAAGGACAGACACACAGACACAGTGCAGAGAGGTTGGGATTGGGTGACCTGTGTGCTTAGATAGAGGGGCCAAAGGCTGGAGAGATGGCTCAGCCGTTAAAGGCTAGGCTCACAACCAAAAATATAAGATAGAGGGGCCAAGGCACCCTGGAAGCTCGCTCGGCATGTTTACTATATACAGTTGAGCAGGGAGGTGGGATTGTCACATCAAATAAACCAGGAGGAAGGGTGAGGATGTATAGCAGAATAAGGGGGCAGGGCTAGTCAATGGGTAGGAGCAATCTCTTAGGGGAACAGTCTCCAGGCATCAAGCGTTAGGAGAGATGGGGGTAGGGCAAGAGAAAGCCACTGGGGACCATTTCTGCACACACTATCATCATTCACACTGGAACCAAGGAAGGTTGTGCCATCCCTCTGAACCTCACCAGAGGAAGGCTTCTCCACTACCATGGGTTTGCAGGTTGAGGCCCCGGCGTGGCTGTGACTGACTTTACTTGCTCTCTACTGTCTATTTTGTTGTGTTTGAGACAATGTCTCCCTATGTGGTCTCAGGTCTCCTGAAATCTGTGTAGACCAGGATGTCCTCAAACTCACACAGATCTGTTCCTTCTGTTCCCTGGATGCTGGGACTAAAGGTATGTATCAACCATCACACCCAGCTTGCCCCCCCCCATTTTTCTCTCTCCTCGACTCCTGGCATCCCTACGCAGGGATAACTTCATACGATCCCACAGGTCTTTGAAAGCCCTGTTCATTATTCATCCCTCATTTTTCTTTCTCTTCTTTGTACTTGAAAATTTCTATTAATTTATCTTCAACTACAGATTTGATCTTCTGCCAACTCCATTCTGTGGCGGAGACAATTTAGGGAAATTTTCATTGTAGTTATTAAGTCTAGAATTTTCATTTGGTTCTTTTTAAAAATGTATTTGGCCGGCCTCATGCCCAGGAGTAGCTGGCCAACACAAAATGGACTCTATGGTTGTGGTGTGTGTGTGTGTGTGTGTGTGTGTGTGTGTGTGTGTGTGTATATTGGAAAGGGCTTTTTGTTTCTTTCTTTCTTTCTTTTTTTTTAGGAAGAGAAAAGTGAATGAAGTTGGTAGGCAGGATATGGGAGGAGTTGGAGGGAAGAGAAAATATGATAAAAATATACTGTATAGATTTTTTAAATTATTTATAATTGTGTGTCATTTCCTGGATCTCCTTGTTAAATTTGTGCCTGGTTGTCACTTGTCCCAACTGTGGTGACGCTCAGGCTAAGCTGGGTGTGGTGTTACCTGGCTTGCAATCTATGGCAGGGAGACCTGGAGTTCACGATCTCCTTCATAGGGTTTAAGAGCAGCTTGGGCTACCTGTACACTGTCAGAAACAAACAAACAACGTCAGGCTAGTTCTGCGTTTAACCTTCCAATTCCTACAAGATTTCACTAACAGTTGGCACACATTTTGCTTCCTGCCTGAGTCAGAGAGAGAGCCCTGCACAGTCTTAAGTGTTCAAGTCCCCACCTCTGCCTCCCCTGACAGATCACTAACTGTAACTCCCGGCTAGAGCTGGGATTGACTTCCTCCAGTGAGAGGGTCTGCAGGTTGTCCCCAGGGGTAAGCTCATGCAGTCACAGCCTGCATTTTGCTGGCTTCCTTCTTCCAGGGGCCGCGGGTGATTACTGTGTTTGGGAAAATGTATTTTTGTTCCCTTTCTGCCTTCTCTGGCAGTGAGCTACTAGTTTTACCACCAGCGCCACCTAAGAAAAGGGTCACACCTGGGAGTAGGGGTGGGTCTAGCCCCAGCCCTGAAGATCCACCTTACCATTCTTAGCCGGAGTTCTAGGAAACCCGTTAAAAGATGAGTAATAAACATATCTCGGTTTGTCATTTGCCTTCTGGGGCCTGGAATGGCTGTGCACGTGTGACACTTTTGTCACTTTGCTTAACAAAGACAGCATTTATGACTAGTTTCAGGTCCAATGAGATCAGTCCCGTGTACATGCTTTAAACTTGTCTGTTTTGGTTCTGAGACAGGGTTGCTCTGTGTAGCTTTGGCTGTCCTGGAACTCTCTCTGTAGGTCAGGCTTGCCTCAGAGACTCATCTGCCTCTGCCTCCTGAGCGCTGGGATTAAAGGCGTGCAAAATTTGTTAGTTTCCGTCACAGCAACAGTTTGCCTCTGCTGCCAAAGCGGTAACATCGCCATCTGTCTGTCTTTGTACCCTCAGCTATGTGATATGCGCACACCTTAAAAACACCCACCAGAGCACAGCTCACTGTCTCTCTTCTTCCTCTCGCTTCTTCCTGGTCTCTCTGTCTGCCTGTCTCCCTCCAGTCCCCACTCTGACATGGCTGTTCTCTCCCCGCCTCTCCCCCAATAAACCTCTTGTCCTAACTCTGTTGCCCGTGGCGTGTTTGCTTAGTGGCATATCTCGGCAGGGCCCGCCGAAAGGCACCCACTTCGTCTTTCTTTTTTTTTTTTTTTTTTGTTTGTTTAATTTATCATTACACGTACAGATTGTAAAGTTAGTTTCCTGGCATTATGAATATACAACCTTCGTGGCTGAATTTCGTTCCGTTTATTCGATGAATGTTAGACTCCATTGCGCTGCACATTTAAAAGCAACTTGTGATCCTTTGGCGTATTTTGGGGCTCGCTTTAAGCTTTGTTGAAGTGTGTCCAGCCATTCGGCTACGGCTTGTTCACTATTAAGCAGCTACTTTCATGGTCTCTTCCCAAGCCCTGGTGTATTCTGAGGTGGCTTACAGGCAGATTTTATCTGTCTTGGGGAGAAGATTCTCCTCCATATGGACAGCTCCACCTTAGATGGAGACTTGGCAGGATCGCCGCCGCCCCTCCAGCCTCGTCACGGCCCTTGCTCTCTGGGATCCCTGCGCAGCCCATGCCCATTTACTCTTCGCCTGGACTCTTTCCCAAATTCTAACCACTTTAAGCAGCAATCCGTGGAGCTGTGTTAGTGATCTCGATGGGAAACTGCCTTCAGGCAGTGAGCTCAAGTGTTCACAGGCTCATCCTCCCAGCTCCCTTCTGTCGGGGACCAGTTACTTAGCACCTGTTTGGAAATACACATTTGTTGTTGCTTTGTTCATTTTTCTTTTCCTTATTGCTTAGGAAAGTAGATCTGATCTCTCTTGCTCCATCTTGGCCAGAAGTAAAAACTGAATTGTTTCAATTAGGAGACGGAAGTAGTTTTACTCGTGATTTAAGGTTACTGTGGCTGGTTGGTAGAGAATGAATTACGTGGGGTTGAGATTGCAAAATTAGCTTGTTGTAGTGTGGCCTGCTTGCACAGTTCAAGGTCACCTTTGGCTACATAGTGAGTTTGAGACTAGTTTGGGCTCACACAGAAAACAGAAGATAGCAGGTGTGTGGGGGGGGGATGGTATCAGTTAGGAGGCAGTGTGTGTGTGTGGGATGGTATCAGTTAGGAGGCAGCGTGTGGGGGGGGGATGGTATCAGTTAGGAGGCAGTGTGTGGGGGGGATGGTATCAGTTAGGAGGCAGCGTGTGGGGGGGATGGTATCAGTTAGGAGGCAGCGTGTGGGGGGGGGGATGGTATCAGTTAGGAGGCAGTGTGTGGGGGGGGATGGTATCAGTTAGGAGGCAGCGTGTGGGGGGGGATGGTATCAGTTAGGAGGCAGCGTGTGGGGGGGGGATGGTATCAGTTAGGAGGCAGCATGTGGGTGATCCATTAGCACAATCCAACCCAAAAGATTTCAGGCAAGCGAGGTATAGAGCAGGTCTCATTATATCCCACAGTGGTGGTGCTGTCATGTTGGCTGAGGCACTTTGGGAAGGAGCTCAGAGCCCTGTGGTTCATCTCACACAGCAAGCGAGGAGCCTGCCTGGCTCCATTTGTCAAGGCAGAAGCCATTATGCTGTATTTTTGTTTGTCTTGTTTTTTGAGACAGGGTTTCTCTGTGGCTTTGGAGGCTGTCCTAGAACTAGCTCTTGTAGACCAGGCTGGTCTTGAACTCACAGAGATCCGACTGCCTCTGCCTCCCTAGTGCTGGGATTAAACGCGTGCACCACCACTGCCCGGCTTAGGCTGCATTTTTAAATACATTTCTGTTTTCTATGAGAGTTGAGCTGCTCTCTGATCCCTGGAAGCTGACCTTCCCCAACCCATGACCTTGATTTGTTTTTGAGCACACCCTGATCCTGACCTCCTTTCCCTAATCACTTTTTTAAATTTGTTTTTATTTTCTTATTGCCCCAATGTCTCCCTTCAATAAAAGTACTTGTGACTTTATTCCTTAAAAAGGACACAAGAGATGGATTTGGAACTGCTCTCTTTAACCCGACTTAGGGGGCAGTTGATGGCCAGCTCTTGGGAGCACTCCAATAAAAAAAATCAAGTTTGCTTCTAATTTGGCTCCAGTCATGGTAGTCGTCTTGTTCTCGAAGTTGGGATTAACACAAGCGCAAACTTCCTACATATGGGGGTGGGTAATCCTGCTTGTCCCACTGGTCTAAGGAGTTTGTGTTGAAAACAAGAGTCACCACATGTCCTGGTTGTTTTTTGTCGCCATGACACAAGCCTAGATACATTTGGGAAGATGGGAAAATGTCTCCATAGGATTGGTCTGCAGGGCAGTTCCTTGATCGATGGTTGATACGGGAGGGCCCAGTTCACTGCAGACAATTCCATCCCTGGGCTGCTGGTCCTGGGTTCTATAAGAAAGCAGGCTGAGCAAGCCATGGAGAATAAGCCAGTAAGCAGCTCCCTCCAAGACCCCTGCTTCGGTCCCTGCCCTCACTCCCTTCAGTGATGGAGTCACCCGAAAGCTGCAATGTGAAACCAGCTCTTTATCCCCCGGGTTGGTTTTGGTAGAGGTGTTTTATCACAGCAACGCAGGCCTAGGATCCCACATCTGGAAAGACTGCCCTGAGGTTGGAAGCTGTTTCTTAGAAGGTCTCAGAGCAGGAGGCCTCAGAGATCACAGTGATAGAACTCTCTCGGTACTGATGCTGTCACTGCCCGGGACTAGGGAAGAGCCTGGGGTGGAGCCTGCCGTGTCTGGACAGCTCTCATGGATCTGCCCAGGGCTGTGTAGCTTATTCTGGAGCTGCTCTTCCGTTCTGAGTTTGTGACTTGTGTTTCCATTATTGTGACATGGTTTCACTCTATAGCCCGGGCTAGACTGGAACTCATTCTATAGCTCAACCCTTGAAATCATGGTAAAAGCTATTCCCCATTGGAAGATGGCTGAACCTTTACATGGTAGGGATCAGTTGGGGGTCTTTACCTTTAAAAGAGATGGAGGGATTGCAGTCCCTTCCTCTGTCCCCACAAAGGGAATGGTTTGGGTTTTGTTAGTTTTGTTTGTTTTTTGAGACAGGTCTCTCTCCACACCCCTGGCTACCCTGAAACTCACTATGCTCCCCGGGCTGTCCTGGAACTCCAAGAGACAGGATCAAAGGTGTGTGACACCAGGCCCAGCTGGTTTTAGTTAGTTTTCTGTCACATCTGCTCTCGTCTTGATATGTAGTCACAGGTCTGAAGCAATGGTCCGATTGGCCACATAAAGGTTCAGCCGTCTTCCAAAGGAGTCACTCTGGGGAACAGCTTTTAACATACAGACCTTTGGGAGGGACACCCCACATCTCAACTACACCACCATCTTTTTGATGCCTCTGTCTATTCTCCTTGTCTACAGATACCGACTTAGTTTTCTCCTCGCCACTGTGACAATACCCGATAAAATCAGCTAGAGGGGAGAAGGGTTAGTTTTGGTTTACGGTGAGAAGGTGGGGTCAATTGTGGTGGGGAGAGCGTGGCAGCGGGTGCCTAAGGCAGCTCGGTCACACGGTAGTCTGGCTGGCTTCCCTTTCCTTTTTCAGTCTGAGGCCTTGATGCTGCCTGTCCTCAGGTAAACCTCTCTGGTGACATCCTCACAGGCACACCCAGAGATGTGACTCTGAATCCAAGCTGACAATAAAGCCATCTCTGAGACCACGTTGTGTTACAGGCTCGATCTTCCCCAGTGTGACTCCATCAGGGCTCACTGCACCTTCAACGATCCCGCTTCCAAGTAAGGTCATGTTGTGAGGTACTCAGAGTTAGCAATTCCATATGTCTTTTGCGGGAGACAAAATCGAACCTGTAACAATCACTCTTTTGTTTTTCAAAACAGGGTTTCTCAGTGTAGCCATGACTGTCCTGGAACTCACTCTGTAGACCAACCTGGCCTTGAACTCACAGACCTCCACCTGCCTCTGCCTCCTGAGTGCTGGGTCTATTACTCTTATGGGAAGGGGATAGTCATCATATTTTCCTTAATCTGTGGAGACTTGGGGCATTCAAGTTTTCTCCCTTGTGAAAGAAAATTAAGGACTGTGATATAATTAAGAAAGATGTGAAAGAGAATTAAGGACTGTGATTTAAAAGCAAACATTTTATCTAGGGCTGGCTAAGCCATGTCTTTCATTGTGGTAGGGTGCGACCCCCGGGAAGGGACCCCCGACCCGCGGGGGTGAGGTGATGAGGGTCGCTACTAATTTGGTGGGCCTTCACGAGCAGATCCGATCTGGAAAGTGAACTTCAAGAGGTTAATGGAAACAGGCTCAAGACAACATTCGCTGATCAAGAGCCTTTATTTTTTGGGGCGCGCTGGAATTTATAGAGGAAGGACCTCAGGGGGTGGTACAAGCATGTCAATCAAGTCTCAATTCAAATATACACCAAATACGGTAAAGACAAAGCTGTAATTTTCCATCAGTCATTAGTTACATTCCACAAATGCTTGTCAGCGTAAGTCAGGTGCAGGAATTAGGGAGGGGTAGGAAGTGTACAGCAGAACGCTATAATCTTGTTAACAAAGACAATTGCTCTGTAAGGGTATTTCCCCTGGCTAGGTGGGTGGGCTGCCCTGTGTAAATTTAACTTTAATGGTTAGCCTTTTCCTTTGTCTCAAGGGCATGTGTGCTCGCAGTCACGTAGGCGGAAGGCCAAGAAACGGTTGACAGACTCCATTTTGTTCAAGGTTCTAGCAGTCCCCAACATCTCCCCCTTTTCTATATAGTAAAAGAAGAGAGCAGTTGGGTGAAGTGCCTGGCTTAGGTTACCTGGTGGGCTTCCAGTTCTGGACATGGCGAGAGAGGATACGAATTAAGTTTTTGCCGGCAATGTTTAGAGAGCCATGTTTGCTCCCAGACTCTGGCACCAAGCTATCCCCGTCTTAAGCATCTCCACAGCCTGGAGCAGAGTGAACGCAGGCGGTTGGCCAGGTACTCAAACTCCTGAAAGCTCAAAGGTTGTAATGTAGGTTTGTCTACAGCCTCAGGTTCTTCGAGGTCTTGTTGAGAGAGCTGCTGATAGTGAACCTGAACTGAATTTTTGGTAGCCTCATCAACCTGATTTTTAACAAAACCAGTAAGGCGACAAAATGCCCAAGGACCAAAGGAAATAAGTAACATGAAGCCAATAAAAGGTCCTGACAAACTAGGCAGCAAAGTTGATAGCCAGGGGGAGGTAGAGAACCAATTTTTGTACCAAGATTCACTTTGATCCAAATTTCTTTTTGTTTCTTCCAGACTCTGTTCAACTCTTCTGATACTATCTCTAACTAATCCTGATTTGTCTTTGAAAAAGCAACATTCCTCTTTAAGGGCGGCACAAACTCCTCCCTCCCGCAAAAAGGCGAGGTCGAGGTTCAGCTAAGGAACCAACAGTTTAGTTTGTTCTAAGTAATCTAAACCTCTTTTTAGCTCATCTACGTCTCTAATAACAGTGCGGGTTAGAGCATTAATAGAGTCCTTTGTGTGGATTAGGGAGTAAATTCCTGTGCCAGCACCTGTCGCACCCAGACCAACCAATATGGCTAGTGTGAGGGCGGTGACCGGCTCTCTTTTTTTGGCGAGAGAGAGTTACAGTTGGATCACTTTGGGGCAATAAATCAGATTCAGGGCGAACAGTCAATTTGGGCACGAGTACAACAAGGACGCAGTAGTCCTTGTGTACAAGGAAAACATCTACAATAATATGCGGGGATAACCCTGTGGAGCAAGCAAAAAAGGTGAGGTTGGGGGCAATAAGGAAGGAAGCATGAGCAGCAACTTGCATGGTTTGAGTACATGCTTCTAACAGCGGGGTGGGGGGGAAGCATACGTGGTCCCAAAAGGCAGAGTCCAGATCCAACGACCTGTTCTAAGGTCATGCCACGTGGTTGTGGCTGCGTGCCCCAGCGAAGCAGATTGGTGTCGTTGGTGTAGATGGGTGAGCCGAAGGCTGCAATTCCTTCGTAGAATGGAGGGATGGGCGAATAGCAAATCCAGCAGCGCTCATAGGTGGTGTTGGAGAGTGCCTGGGCTGAGGCGTTGACCATCTGAAGGATGAGGTCCACGGTGGAGACTGGACCGGCGGGCATGGTGGGTTGATAAACAGTGGTGGCGGCAGTGGGAGCTGGGGAATGGAGATTAGGACCAGGGCGAGGGGTGGCAGCCTTGGGTAGGAATGAGCCACCACCAGAGGGGTATAAAAAAGGATTGGGGCCAACAGCAATAGGGCGAAAGGAAGGGATTTCCTTCAAAAGTCTAATGGAAAAGGTGAGGCCTGGGTCCGTGCCAGAAACATATAGGTGTAGACCCCAGTAAGCTCCTCGGGAACCTTCCCAGAGGAACCTTTTTCCTGCAGCCGTAAACTGGATATGCAGGAGGTTGCACCAACTGCGTGAACAAAGGGGATTAAGTGGTGGTGGGCCAGAATTAAGCTGTCTGGCCGGGGGATGTAAGGAGGGAAACTAAAAATCAAAAGGAGAAATGGAAGAAGTAGCAGGCAATGCGGCGTCATCTTCACTGGGAGTTTTGTTATCAACAGCATCTGAAAGAGAAAACAAGAGATTCCTCAGGGGCTCTTTCCCTGGGAGGGTTATAAAGCTTGACCAGTTTGTCTGGAAGCCAGCGTTTCTCCATTGCTGGTGTTATAAAAGCAAGCATGTTCTTTTCCCCAGATAAGGACTGGGTGAGGACCGAGCCATTGGCCCGTGTGCACATCCTTCCAAAGTACCTGTTTTCACAGGTGGAAGGGTGCCAGAGCCGATCAGCGGCTGATCGGCCATTGTTGTCCAGAGAGAGAAAATTGAGCACAAAAAGTACATGATTTAAAAGTAGGCGATGCTTGCCTTTGCGAGCGTACAGGGTTTCGCTTTCGGAAGAAAGCTTAAAGAGCATATTTTTTAAGGTCTGATTAGCTCGCTCTACAACTCCCTGTCCTTGAGGGTTAAAGGGAATTCCTGTTTTGTGGGTAATGCCAAATTTTTTACAAAAATCCTTAAATTTAGAACTAATGTACCCTGGGCCATTGTCAGTTTTAATGGCGATAGGGACAGGAATAATAGTAAAACAATGTAAAATATGGGCAATAACGTCCTTGGTGGCCTCTCCTGTTTGGAGAGAGGCACAAACAAAGTCACTAAAGGTATCCACCGTAACATGAATATATTTAAGATTACCAAAGGCAGAATAATGAGTAACATCCAATTGTCAAAGCTCACCAGGCACAAGACCACGGGGGTTGACTCCTGTATGAGGCTCAGGCAAAAGGGAGAGGCAAGCTTTGCACGATTTAACTATCTCTCGAGCCTGTTCACGAGTGATGGAATATTGTAGCCTAAGTGTTTGTGCATTAAGGTGATGTAACCTATGATCTTGTTGTGCTAACTGTAAAGAGTTAGACTGATCAAACACAAACCAAAGAGAGGTCAGAGGTAGCTTTTATGCATCTATGTGAAAGGTTTTTAGAAACCACCTTCTGTAGTGATTTGGCTAAGCTGATACATTCAACTTGAGAGACAATAAAATGGCAGAACAAATCCAAAGACATAAAGTGAAGGCTCTGTAATGGCACTGATCACACACACACACATACACACATACATACACACACATACAGCGGTTTGAGTGTAAAAGCTCCTTTAGTTTCAGACACTGGGTACCCTGACCACAGACAGTTTGTGTGGGGCTGAATAGAGCATGGACTTAGAACCCAGCAGGGTCACAAGGCTTCAGGTGCCCCTGCCACCCATGGATGTATCATAAACGACAGTGTGACACAGCAGTGACCTCACAGCTTTAAGTTTAGGACTGGCTAAAGAAATGCAGCGATGGCCTGGTAACACTAGCTGGGCCATTTAGATGCTGTCCAAGCTGACAAAGGTCACATGGAATTAGAATAGCATACTTTTGGGGGCCTGGCCGATCACAAGAAAACTAAACAGACCAAAAGTGCCACAAAGACTCCTAACTAATATGTTTACATTCAAGCCTTCTCTTTAGGTCTAAAAGAGCATGCTGTTTAGAGGTGGAAAACTTTTTATTGGAAAGTCAGACGAGGCTGCCTAGAGTCTAGTCTGCACACTCCAGAGTCTAGTCTGCACACTCTAGCATATAATACTGAAATGTGTTGGGATCGTAAAAGCAAGGCAATGTCCCAGCACAAGATCAGTGCAATTTACAGGATCAACATGCCTGCCACAGGATGCCCATGACAGAGCTACACGTGTACTGTCTATGGTGAGCCAGCCAGCACAGTTACTTTGGGGAAGGGTTTAAAACATAAACAAAATGTTTGCATTTGCAAATGAGCCATATGAACACCAAGGGAGTGTAACATCTACTCAGGGCACATTCCTTTTTTCATAGGTGTGAAAAATGAGTTAGGGAGAGATCACAGAAAGGTTGCGTATGGCATGCCAGGGACTACTGGGATTGTCCACTGCCTGTGTAGCAAAATGCCCATGAAAAATCCTTGTAACAATCCAAGAGTTCAGGGCCATGCTGAGGGCCCTGAAGGTTCGTTCCTGTGACCAGCCAGCGCTACCACCACAGGGACTACCAAGAGAGGCTACCTAGCCTCTAAGGACTCCTAGACACTCAGGGGTCCCAGCTGTCAGCTGCATGACTCTAGGCTGATCTACCTTTAACACATTGTATCAAATATAGAATTTGATTGAAAAACTGCTTGTAAAAATAAAATTTAAATCACCCTGTAGATCAATGCAAAAGCATACCACACCGATACATCTATAAGAAAAACAATTCATCCAGAAAAACTACATCTGTGGCTTCCAAAAATAAAGCATCCACAAACCTGATTTCTTTTTGATAACGAAAATAGGGGTATTCCAAGGAGATGTGGAGAGTTCTATATGGCCAGCATTGAATTGCTCCTGCACAAGCTGCTGGACTGCTTCTAATTTTTCTTTTTGACTAGAGGCTATTGTCCTACCCAGACAGAATCATCATTTATCCAGGTGATTTTTATCTGCCGGGGCGGGGATGGGGTGGGATGGGGTACAGGGGAGGTAGTAACCACTACTGAAAATTTTGAGCAGGTGGGCTATAGCCAAGGCCCGCTCTATCATCGGGATTTTGGCGAGCCGCTTCTTCGGCTCAAGCTGCCTGTCTAGTGCGTGGTTGCCCCTGTGCCACAGGAAGAGGTCTAGCAGGGAGAGGCGGTTCAGCTCCCTACCCTTCAGGGTCAAAAAGAGGGAACTGGAGTTTACGTGATGCCGAGGAGAGGAGCTGTGAAAACTTGTCGCTGAGAGCTTGAACGAGAGAGAGGAAGCAAGAGAATCAACAGTGGAGGAGTATTTGGGAGCAAAAGGTTGAGGAAGATCAGGGAGCTAGGAAGGATCGTAGGCAGAAGGTCTCGTGGCCAGAGAGACCTCACGCCCGAACCCGAAGGTATGCGGCAGCCTCTTCCTCTAGCTCCTGGGCGTCCCCAGGATCGAGAGGTTCCTCAGGAGGAGCAGAGGCGACAGCCCGTAGGGAGGGGTAGATACAGGTGGTTAGAGATCGAACTTTAGGGGCAAATGAAGTAGGTTGATCAGAAGGAGAAGGAGGAAGCTTATCAAAGTCAGAGTTAGCAGAGGAAGAGGAACAATCTTTAGAAAGATCAGCGACAGAACTTGCCCTGGAGCTGCACTAGAACACCCTCAGGAAGCGACCTCTAGATGTTGTTGGGCATCTTTAAGAATTTGTTCATTTTGGGGGCTTTCCTCCGCGTAAACAATGATACTTTTTAAGAGATCCCAATACTGCTGCAAAATCTTTTTATCGCTTTCAGAGCCTTTGGTTTCGAAATAATTAGTTAATTCGGCCCCGACTTGTTCCCAAGTACTGCAAACTATTTTTGGACAGGTAATGACAAATCAGGGACAGACTTCATGTACAAAAAGCAAAAACTTAAGTAAATCTTTTTTCTTAACCTCAATGTTTCTATCTCTTAATTCTTCCTGAATTCCTTTAATAAATATGGCTCCCTTATTTTTTTTAACCTCAGTGTATCTATCTCTTAATTCTTTCTGAATTCCTTTAATAAATCTAGCTTCTGTGCTGATACTAGTCCCCATTTTCGCGGGACGGATGGGACGGCGGTGTTAACCTAGGTCATTAGACTAACCCTACTCTGCGCCACCCGGATGGGGCTTACCTGACGCCTTATGAGTGGGCTCCGGACTCGTCGCGCCTCTGCCGTCCGATCGGTGGTCTGTAACTCGTGTCCCACGTGGGCGCCAGTTGCGACCCCCGGGAAGGGACCCCCGACCCGCGGGGGTGAGGTGATGAGGGTCGCTACTAATTTGGTGGGCCTTCACGAGCAGATCCGATCTGGAAAGTGAACTTCAAGAGGTTAATGGAAACAGGCTCAAGACAACATTCGCTGATCAAGAGCCTTTATTTTTTGGGCGCGCTGGAATTTATAGAGGAAGGACCTCAGGGGTGGTACAAGCATGTCAATCAAGTCTCAATTCAAATATACACCAAATACGGTAAAGACAAAGCTGTAATTTTCCATCAGTCATTAGTTACATTCCACAAATGCTTGTCAGCGTAAGTCAGGTGCAGGAATTAGGGAGGGGTAGGAAGTGTACAGCAGAACGCTATAATCTTGTTAACAAAGACAATTGCTCTGTAAGGGTATTTCCCCTGGCTAGGTGGGTGGGCTGCCCTGTGTAAATTTAACTTTAATGGTTAGCCTTTTCCTTTGTCTCAAGGGCATGTGTGCTCGCAGTCACGTAGGCGGAAGGCCAAGAAACGGTTGACAGACTCCATTTTGTTCAAGGTTCTAGCAGTCCCCAACAGTAGGGCATCATTTTTGAATTGCTATGTCTCCCCCATAGTTCTTTCTAGTTACCCTAGACTATCCCCTACCTACCCCCTGCTTTAGAATATGTGTGTATGTGGGGGGGGGTGTTGTGACCAAATTCTGAACCCCAAATCACCAAGAAATCTGTTCTGATGCAACAGCAGCACAGAGTCTTATATTTAAAGAGTTAGCTGATTTAACTCAGTTCTTCCATCTGTCCAACCCAGTAGGTGGGTTGAGAAGGACCCAGAGGGACCAAGGGGCAGGGATTTTATTGGGGCAGAGCAAGGGGAGTGTCTGGGGTCTGTAACACTCTCAGGATTGGTACACTTCCAGGCTTGGGTGACCTGTCCTGTGTTGATTGGTCAATTGGTTGCTATGGCCTATAGGCCCTCACAGGGTGGTTGCTATGCTCTGCACATCACTGTTACCATAAAGCACATTCAGAGCCCTCTAGCTACTTCTGATTGGTTCATTGCCACATGGAGGTATCTTGCTTCCTCGGGACTAGGAGGTCGGGCAAGGTCAGGCAAGCACGTGTTGCTGAGTCAGGGGCCTGGTTCCTTCAGGGGGGGTCTTGCTGTATCTCAAGCTGGCCCGAACATACTATTTAATCCAGTCTGGCCTCAAACTTGCCATTCTCCTGTCTCAAGCTTCCAAAATGCTGGAATTCTAGACAATACATGCTACCACACTCAGCTCCCTTTCCCATTCATTCATTCATTTATTTGTTTTTGGTTACTTTTTTTTTTCTTGAGACAGGATTCTCTGTGTAGTTCTGACTGTCTTAGAACTCACTCAGTAGGCCAGGCTGGTCTCGAACTCACAGATATCTTACTGCCTCTGCCTTCCAGGTCCTGGGATTTAAGGTATGCCTACCACCACCCAACTAATTTTCTCATTAAGATATGGATTGTCTGTCACTGGGAAGGTTGCTACAGAAAAATGGAGGGAAGGAGAGAGGGAGAGAAGGAGAGAGAGAGAAGGAGAGAGAGAGAAGGAGAGAGGGAGAGAGAGAGAAAGAGAGAAAGAGAGAGAAAGAGAATTTTACCTTTTGTGTTTCAAAATCCTAAGTCTAGGAAGAGGTGAGGAAGATTCAGAATAACCACTGATCACTTCCGGCTAGCTTTCCTTCCCTCTTTTCCAACGGAGACTCATCTAAGTCTCCAGAAGACTGAGAGAACAAGGGAAATATCAGCGGTGGAGCAGGATGTGCCCTCCCCGAGGACCGACTGCAGGACCGTAGACACAAAAGATCCAGGGAGAGAGGAAGTGCTTGCTTTGCTTCCGGTGATGTCATGAGACTCACGGGCGTTTCTTGTCCAAGGTGACAGAAACTCAGCTGAGTGATCCTGGAGCCTCTGAGAAGGCTCAAAAGCGCCCAACGCAACATCTGGAGGGGCTCCGGGGCCGAGGACCAGGTGAGCGGTACATCTCATAGATGCAGATGTAGAAAGACTGGGGGCCAGAGCTCCTTCCCATTTTTGTCAGGTAAGTACCGCGCTAACCGATTGGGCAACTGGAGCTCCTCCTTCCCACTTTTGTGTCTAAAACACAAATCTCCCCCAAGGATGGCTCGAAATGTGATGACAAACCGAGACTACCCTTCCATCAGACCAGCCTCATAAAAGAATTGTGTTCAGTTGCTAGAAAATAAAATGGATTTCTTTAAACAATTTGAAATCGCATTTATTATTTATTTGTATTTGCTGTGTGTGCACACTCATGCCGTTGAGCACCTACAGAGAGAGGTCAGAGGGCAATTTTGTGGGGGTTGTTTCTCGCATTCTAGCATGCAGGACCTGGGGATGGGACTTGGGACGGCAGCAAGCACCGTTTTACCTGCTGAGCCGTCCCGTGCCCAAAACTGATGTCTACCACCCCTTAATTTACGATCCGAGATTTATTCCTGATACATAAAGAAAAGGAGATTAATATGCTATGATTGCAAGTTATCATGACTTATTTGTATAGTGGGGAACTAGAATTACTTATGGGCAGACAGGCGAGTGTCCTCAGCACGTCCCCTGGGCACAGAAGCTGCGCTCTCACTGACAGGCACACCAGGAAGGAAGGGATGGCAACGGAAGGCGTGGGGGTCCGTGACAGGACCACCAAAGTTCTGTCTCACTGTGTGAGTCACTGTTCTCCAAAAGAGACTCTGGGCCTTCTGAAAGGGAGGTTCTCGGATGCCTTGCAGTTTTAGGTATCCTCAAAGACAGCTCAGGCATTGCTAAGGAACAAGTGTAGAGGAGCTCTGGTATTGCTGTCACCAGATCATGTCCCAGCAGCACGAGGTGAAGGAGTGGTTCAGTGTGGTGGGTCCTGAGGCATGGTACTGGGGTGGTTTAAATAGTGGACACCACAGGCGTCCCTAGGGGTGGCCTTTGAGGTCTCAAAAGCTGCAGCCAGGCCTAGTCTTAGTCTCACTCTGCCTACAGACCAGGATGTAGCTCTCCTTCGTAAGAGTTGCCCTGATCTTGGTGTCTGTTCGCAGCAACAGAACAGCGACTAAGACAGTCGGACAATTGTGTCTGTCTGAGAACACATGGTTTTGTGCGCGTGCGCGCGCACACTAAAAATGAAATCTGAGGCCTAGTGTACGCTAGGCAAGTGCTTTGCCTGTGAACTGTACCTCAGCTCCTGTGTCTCGTTGCAGGGTGTCTTAGATCTGACTACGGTAAACGTGCCTGTTTCTGGGTCTCTCTCAATGGTAATGAGTAGATAGGAAAGTAGGAACCAGAGGAAAGACCCCTTTCATGGATGACCTACCCTTGGTGGCCCGGTGGCACATGTTTGTAATCCTGGTATTTGGGAGGCTGAGGCAGGAGGATTGCTGATATGGCAAAGCCAGCCAGGGCTATGTGGTGACATTGAGTTAAGAAACAAACGAACGGGGATGTGGCTCAGCTGGTACCGTGTTTGCTCACCATGCAGGAGGCCTTGGGTTCAGACCCCTCCAGCACCTCGTAAACCAGGCTCGGGGCACACAACTGTAATCCCAACGTCTGGGATACAGACGCAGGAGAATCAAGAATTCAACCTGAGGAATTCCTCTTCAGCTACATATCAAGTTCTAGTTCAGTCTGGGGTCTGTAGGAGAACTTACCTCCAAACAGACAAAACTTCCCAACTGAGGGACTTATGGGGAGAAGCCAGAGTTAGACTGAAGCTTTGATACTAAGATGAGGTTTGAACATCGATTTTAACAGAAACTAAAGACTCTAGGCAAATGTTCTAATTGCTCTGTGCCTTGAGTTTCATTTTGGTATCTCATTCTTACTTTTCCTCTTCTCTTCTGCTTTTTTTTGTTTATTTGTTTGTTTTGCTGATTTTTGTTTTGTTTTGTTTTGGAGACAGGGTTTTTCTGTGTAGCCCTGGCTGTCCTAGAACCCACTTTGTAGACCAGGTCGGCCCAGAACTCATAGAGATCTGCTTGCCTCTGCCTCCTGGGAGTTAGGATTAAATCTGTGCACCACTGCCCCAGGTTTTTTGTTTGTTTGTTTGTTTTTGTTTTTGTTGTTTAGAGAAGGGTTTCTCTGTATTGCTTTGGAGCCTGTCCTAGAACTCGCTCTGTAGACCAGGCCTGCCTGTGCCTCCCAAGTGCTGGGATTAAAGGCGTGTGCCACCAACGCCAGGCTCCTAGGCTGATTTTATTATTTTTTCTCTCTGTGTGTTTTTCCTGCACACATGTCTGTGTCCCATTTGCATGCCCTCAGAGGCCAGAAGTGGGTGTCAGACCCCCTGGAACAGACTGTCGTGAGCTGCCACATGGGCCCTGGGAATTGAACTCTGGTTCTCTGGAATAGAAGCCAGGGCTCCTGGCAGCTGAGACTCCCCTCCAGCCCCATTTGTTTTTAAGATAGTGTCTCGCTATATAGCCCTATGTAGCCTTAAGTTCCTTCTGTTTCTGTCCCCAAGTGCTGGGATTATGTGTGTGCTACCACTACTGACTTAATGAATACTTCTAACGTTACTCAGAATACATATTCTTATTTTTGATCCCTATTGCCTGGCATCCATGGGTTCATGTAATCTTTTGAGAGTGGGTTGGACCCCATGACTCACTTCTGATAAATAGGACATGGTGGACATGATGGACAGCATCTCTTATATTGAGTTGTAATTGCAACCTCTGGCTTGGTTCATTCTTTCTCCGAGTCCCTGTACTGAGAGATGAATGCTTTCGTACTGTGAGCAACTCTAGGCAACATTCGCAGGCTGCAGTTGAGGGATTGCAGGCAGCCAGGTGAGTGGGTTTAATAGTCTGTCCTCTCCAATCAAGTCGTGAGAAACCTGTAGCCCTAGGCTACAGCTTGACTGTAATCTCCCAAGAGGCCTTGGGCCAGAGATCTGATGGAGTGGTTCCCAGATTCCTGATTGACAGGAATTACTAGATAATTCATGTTTGACTTTTTTTTAAGCTCTGAAGAATTTGTTATTGAGAAAGGGAGAAGTCTTAGCTGGTTCAGGCCCATCTCACCGTAGCTCAGCATGCCCCCAAAACCCATCTTGTGGTTATTTTCCTAGGCCTAGAATGCATAATTAGGGTACATACACTCAGCAACTGGCAACATTCCCACAGTGGTAACCTGATGCATGGAGAAAGGGCTATTGTGATAAACACACACACACACACACACACACACACACACACACACACACACACGCAGTGGATGCTATAGACCAGCCTCTCTCTCAAAAATGCAACCTGAAAGCAATGTTGCATTCTCGGAGGAATTGCCTGACTGGTAGCCTTGAAAGACACAGAGGCCACGATGCCAAGGGCGACAGTGGACTGTCTTAAACTGATTCAGGCAGTAACATCAATTGTAGGTGTTTACAGACGAGACTTTGTTGCAAAATCATCGCTCACCTCCTATGTTGCTTGTTGTCTGGTACACACTCTTTTCTTTTTACCTGTTAATGAAGCTCTCAGAAGTTGGCTCTTGCCTAATGAGGCAGCAATCTGTCTTCATGGGCCATCTCAGGAGTAAATAAACGGTCCATGCCCACGCTAATCAAGCCCACAGGCCCCTGACTGCCTTTCCCTTCCATAGGATATGACACTGGTCTGTTACATTGACCGTGGGCTTAGGGGACATGGTAATCAGAAAGTTCCAAGCACACTTTATTTGTGTGTGGAGAGTGGGAGATGGACTCCACTGAAGTGAAAGTCATTTAGGGGTCCAATTGTCTGAGATATGAAGAGATTTCTCTTCTCTGGTGACACTTATGTTGTTGGATCAATGTCTTCCCACAGTGCCTCCTGGGTCTCTTGGGCCTTTTGGTGGGAATGTATTTCTCATTTGGATATGTTTCTTTGGCTCTGTTGTTTAGTGGCTAGAAGGTGCCTTTTTTGAGTAATTCTTAGAACGAGTGTCGTCTCTAGAACAGGTCGAGCTGTTGCGCAAACTGTTCTGCTAATTGGGTCGTGTGACTCATCACATACAATGGTCCTGGAACTCTAAGGATACTTTAGGAGCGTTTGGCTGCCTGCTTTGCTCAATCACAGCACGGACCCTCGGAAGTCTTTAGTTAAGCGATGCTACCCGCTGAGAATAACAGTTCTCCTTAGGGGAACAACCACATGGCCTGCTACCAGGCCTGAGACTGAACACTTGGTCGGAAGCTGCCACGTTACCGTGTGAGACCACTGTCCCTGGTGTACGGGCATTGTTGGGCCCACCAAGTCTGAAAGTTGCCAGTGGCTTTACCAAATGGTGTGACAGCTTTGAGATTAGACGGAAATGGGTCCTGAAGGCCCGGTCGCATGAGGAAGCAGAAGCAGCTCAGGTGTGAACACCCCCTACTCATGCTATCCATAGCCTTAGCCTATGACCTCAGCCTAGGACTGAAGAAGAAGATGCTTGAGGCCTATTTACAGTCAGTCTTCCTGGTTTGTTGGCATCACCTGAGAGAGGATAGCTACAGATCACCTCAGGAAAGATGACAGGTTATGCTGAAAGGGAAGCCTTCCATTGGACTAGACTTTGAACAGAGTGTGCGGTAGTTCTTTTTGCCTGAAATACTAGACAGCCAGATGTCTGGGCCCACATCAATTAATTGGCTATAGTTAATGGTTTGATTAGGCAGTCATGGGCTTGATGGGCGCACAGTTGGAAAGCTGGTTTGTGAGGAAGCAGTATTTGCATAGACCTCTCCAAAAGAAGTCAGATTGTGATGGCGTTTGTGTCTCACGTGAAAGCCTAGCAAAGGTTCAGGTGGCGGGCAAAGGCGATCAGATGAAATGAAGGATTCTGTGGACTGCAGCCATCCTCTCCCAGTCTTTGCCCAATGGGCTAATGAGCAGATAGCTGGGGATGGAGTCAACGATGGAGGTTATGCTGGACTCAGAGGCACACTAACAAATACTCAGTCACCAGCAACATGGTAACAAGTTAATTCCACAGATCTGCTTCCATCACAAAGATGATAGCACTTGGATATACTAGTTACAGATTTGCCTTTTCTGCTTGCACTATCTCTGCCCTAACTACCAGTTGTGAATTGTCGGATAATTTTATTCCAAATTTTATTCTTTGACCACAGAATTCATTCCGCATAAATTTAGTGGGACACGAGGCCCATGCTCCGAGCCAATGACTCAGAGCAGTGGGATGAAGGATCAGTTGGGTGGTCCACACTGTGCTGCTGGGGCAAGTCTGGATTCCCAGGTTCATGGATGAACAGGAGAGCCGTTGGAACTGTTGCTCTCATACTCCCTAGTGATCCACTAGTACATGTGTTGTTTACCGTGTCCACAACACTAGGCTGTTGTGTTAGTCATGGTTCTCTAGAGGAAGGGAGCTGACAGGGGTGGAGAGATGGCTCAGTGGTTAAAAGCACTGGTTGTTCTTGCAGAGGACCTGGGTTCGATTCTCAGCTCCTACTGTAACTCCAGGTCCAGGAGATCCAGTGCTGTCTCCTGGCTTCCTTGGACACCAGTGGTGCACAGACAGATGTGAAGGCGCAGAATACACACAAATCAAATTAAAAAATTTTTTATGTGAAGGGGTGTTCTGCCTACATAATTGCTTCTAGTTCAAGAAGAGCCCCTAATTGCTCAAACCTCCCAGAAATAACATTTAGAAACACATAAGGGTATCCGATGCCTTCTGGACCTTCTGGAAAACGAACACATGTAGGCAGAACACTCATACATGTTAAAAAAACTGAAAGAAAGTAGTTAGAATGACCAGTTATGATCACATGACAGCTACAGACAAGAGGATTATAGTACATTTTCCCTGTATGTTTTCATATATAGCAAGCAAATGGTTTTGTTTTCTTTGTCTTTTCTCATATCTTTATCTAATATAACGATGTTGGCTTTTATGTTGCTATTTAAGTTACAAGAAATCAAAGTATAAATATCCTAAGGGAAGGATAAGGATCACCCACATAACCATTCTCTGTTGATGAAAGAATTAAGACGTCAGAAAACACTGGCTCAAGCGCTGCCCTTCTGTCTTTGCAGATAAAGTTTCAGGGGAACACGGCCGTGCTCACTTGTGTGTTTACTGCCTATGACCCCTTTTACGCTGTGATGGCAGAAGCATTAGAAACCCTGTGGCCCGCAAAACCTAAAATATTTGCCTTTAAGAAAAGCCTTCTGTCACCTGGGCCAGTGTGACTCGATCACAGGGGCAGTTGCCTGATGTGAGGCAAAGCACAGTTTCCTGATTTGTCTTCATTTGGATTAAATACAAAGCTGTGCACGGGCACCCCGTTGTCAAAGGACAGGCCTCAGTGGCTTTGTCACGTGACTTGGGTCAGGCTGCATCATGTCTACAGAAGTCTGTGTTTCTGCATGTTTCCAGTGAGGCTGGTCCACAAAACAGTCTCAGGGGGCAATTTGACAAGTATAAGTAGAGCAGTGTGTGTTTGGTAACTCGTATATGTGTTGTGTGGCTCTCTCCACGGTGTGGGGCTACGCCTGTGGCTGGAACGGCTTCTTCTCCCCTCGCCTCCGATTCCAGCTTGTCTGACTCAGGACTGAGTGTGTGCTTGGTTCTATGAGGATGGGTCAGAAGCAACAGGAAGAGATGCAGCTTCCGGAGTGTTCTCGTTGGCTCCAGCTTGTGTTTCGAGTCCAGGTTGTGTCTCACCTCACATACTGACCACCTGCTCTGAGGACTTCTTAAGGTAATTTCTAGTAGATGATTTGTGTGTGTGTGAGAGAGAGACAGAGACAGATAGAGAAAGAAAGAGACAGAGACAGGTGTAGAGAGAGAGAGAGACAGATAGAGAGACAGAGACAGAGACAGACAGATAGATAGAGATAGAGATAGAGAGAGAGAGAGAGAGAGAGAGAGAGAGAGAGAGAAAGAGAGAGAGAAGCTTTTTGCTGTTGCTATTAATGTCTACATTTTATAGCATTTTGGTTAATAAATGTCATCCATGAAGCTAGATGCTGTGCTACTGTGAGATAGTTATCAGCAGAGTCTTTATTAGCTGGCTGGCTGTTCCGGACCTGAGTGGAGTCCTGAACCTTTCTCAGGGTGAGCTTTTTGTAGTGACTGGTTCTTGGTTACAGGGCTACAGCACTTCACAACAACCCGAGTGAAGAGCTAAGGATGTAAATGAAAACAAAGACAGCGGCTCATTCTTACTAAGAGAATGGTGTTTATTTTAACAAGAACGAGCAGAGCATTATATACCAATAACAGGCATAGTGGAAAACCACCAAGGTCAGAAGCCTACATTCCCAGGGCCAATTAGCATTTAGACAATAAGGATGGACAGAAAACAGGAACTTGCATTCAGGCCTTACTGGGAGGAGGGGACAAGAGGTGTTTTGCTAGAAGCTCCTAATCACAAGCTGGTCACCAGACCCCCATAGGGGAAGGATACAACACTTTTAATCACAAAAACCATATCTATCCCTCACTGACATAATTCAGTTAGCAGAATGGTAGCCAGAGTTGGAATTACAGAGTCAACAAGCAAGGTTAGTACATTTAGGGACTTTCCCAGAACTCGCTTTGGTGGGTTAGGTCTTTGTTCTCATTTGGCAGGTGGTGCTGGGTTCCAAGGCCTGAATGGTACTTCTGTCATGGCATCGGTTGTGCTAAGGTCTGGAGGCCTTGTTACAGCACTCGGGATGCTGAGGCAGGAGGATAGAGGTTGAGACTATCCTGAGCTACATAATTTCTCAAACACACCATATGTACATATAAGTATATTTGGTTTGACATTTAATATTTTTGCTATTATATATTGTGTATGTGTCTATGTGTGTAGGCATGCATGTGTGGAGGTCAAAAAACAACTCGTAGCAGTTGGCTGTCTACTTCTACCTTGTGGGATCTGGGGATTGAGTTTATGCTGTCAGGCTTGGCAGCAAGTGCCTTTACCCTCTGAGCCAATTTTCTGGCTTAGCTTGACAATTTTTAATAAATATGCTTCATGATGCTTCCTTTCAATTTATAAGAAATGACATTATTTGAGGCCTGGAGATGGCTTAGCAATTGAGAGCACTTGCTGATCTGGCTTGCTGGATGATTTACAAATGCCTGTAACTGCTGCAGCTCCAGGGAATCTGCTGCCCTCTTCTGGCCACACACGCACACACACACATACACACACACACACCCCCGCACACTCACGCACATGCACACGCACACGTACAAGCAAACACGTGTGTGTATACATAAATGAAAATATAATCAATCTTTAAAATGAGTTCCTTGTGATTAATATATGATCAGTTATAATAAGTTTCCATATTTCAGGGCAACGTATATACAATCCCTGTTGAGTATAGAGTTAGGTGTAATATTTTATTATTATAAATTCCCTCTATACTTCATTTTGTTAATTTGATCTAGTTTAGAATAAAGGTGTGTTAACTTCTATGATGATAGCTCTGTTGATCCATCCTTGTAAAAATTACTGGCAACATTTTTGCTTTATGTATTTTTGAAACTATATTGTTAGGTGCGTAAAAGTTCACGAGTGGCATAGCTTCTTGGTGGGCTGAATTTTTATGATCATGAAACCATTTTATGCCTTTTCGTTTTGTCATATGCCGTATTAACACTGGCCATTCCTACTAATAACTGAGCTAACATATAAGATACTTGGTCTGGTGGCTGACAATACAGGCAGCAAAGAGTAGTTCGCTGTAGTTATCTTTGTCAGTGGCATTGCTGTCATGATCGCTCCGGGTGTCACTGTGTGCAGTTTTCCTGGTGTCTCCAAGAGACAAAGAAACCAAAAGGGGAAAAAAACCCTGAAGGTCTTCAGGTCACCGAAGTGGGGCAGGGGACGTAGCTCAGAGACCGAGGGCTCGCTTGGTATGCTCAGGTCCTGGGTTTGACCCTCGTACTCAAAGGAAGGGCGACCTCTCCGACCTTGCACAATGCTGCATCGATTCTTTTTCTTCAAACAAGGTGATGGAAACTCCAGGAAAAAGAAGCCCCAGACTTGGACAAATCTGCAGAGAGCCTGCCAAAAGAAGTCTCCTAGGCAGCCAAGATAATACAACAGAAACAGATTTCTTGTTGGACTTTAGCCTTTGTGTTTTGGAGGCCCAGCTGACATGAGGAAGGGAAGGGAAGGGAAAGCAAGGTCTGACCCAGGGGCAGTTGTCGCCTTGCAGTTGGGAGGGTGGCATGATCTTTTCAGGGGTCCCCTTGAGTTTTGGCTCACGTCCACCAGACGTACACAGCGCTATCAGTGAGAACCTCAACTCTGCCAAACCCGGATCTGCTTAGCATTCTGGTTTCCCTCTCTCAGTCCCTGCATCTGCCAGTCCACCCCAAGTTTTGACTTCTTACTGTATTATCAGATGTCCTTGTTCCAGTGAGATGTTCATTGTAGACTACCAATATGAACTCTGTGTGTGTGTGTGTGTGTGTGTGTGTGTGTGTGCAAACGACACGAGCGGCTGCATGTGTGCATGCACAGTGAGTCTTTCTCTGTCCTGACAGTCAGCTTCCAAATAAACACATGGAGACTTGCTATTAATTATGAAAGCTCGGCCAGTAGCGTTAGCTTAGGCTTGTTTCTCACTAAATTAACCCGTTCCTATAGTTTACATGTTGCCACGTGGCTCACGGCTTCCTCCGTGTCTCCTCAAGACTCCACCCTTCTTCCTAGCATTCTCTCTGACCCCCAAATTCCGCTTGGATGTCACTGATAATAGCACGCAGAGTTGTCCTCTGACCTCCACACAGGCACTGCGGCTCTTATGCCTGCATCCATCCATCTCGCATACACACACAAAATAACATTACATTTTTAGTTAAACTCTTTCTGTTTATTAGTTGACTTAACCATCTCAACAACTTTATGAGTGTTACTACCTGGCTGTTGTAATGAGAAAAGTGAGGCATGAAGGGGTGGGTGTATAACTTGCCCAAGGCCAAGAGATAGCGCCAGGGTTTGAATACATTGTGGTTTAAGGCTGGCATCTGCTAAAGACCACACAGGAAAAAAGCTTGCTCAGTGTGTTTAGTGAGTATATGAAAACTGTACAGAAAGAGCAAGAGACTGGTAAACCTCTGTGAGTTTGAGGCTGGCCTGTTCTGCATGGCAAGTTCCAGCCAGGGTTGTGTGTGTGCGTGTGTGTGTGTGTGTGTGTGTGTGTGTGTGTGTGTGTGTGTGTGTGTGATTTATTCATTATAACCATGAGGCTCAGCCTCTCTGCTGTGGGAACTTTGAACTTCCCTCCAGCTCGTCTCTATGGCTTACTTACACACAAGTCCCAGAGTCCAGCACCACAGAGGCTGGCTGCCTCCACGACTCAGCGAGTCCCTAAGACTCAGATTCCGTTCCTCTGGTTTCTGCTTTCTGCCAGTCTTCTTCGGGATCTGTCTTGTGTCCTAATCTTGTAGTGGTCAGGGCTGCATGGTCCTTCACTGTTATCCAGTGAAGAGGGGAAATGGTTCCCCTTGCTCTCCCAGAAGAGTGAAGAAAGGCTTTCAGACAACAGCATACTCCACACACTGCTTCTCATCCATGCTCAGTGGCCCGGGGCAAACACTTGCCTATTCTCAAACTGGCTTCTAAGGTAGTAAAATTAGCCTTACATCTACCAAGCCACCCCTAAAACTCAGAGGCATAGCCCTCTTACCATAGATGTGTCACAGACAAGATGGAGGAGGAGAGAGGTGGTGATGGACTGACAGGCAGTGATGCCCAGCACACTTCCATGGTGCATCTGCCTATGTTTCCTTGTCTCTGAGCGTCACTTCTTTGTGCTCTTGTTGATGCTAATAGCACCTCCTTATGGAGTGAGCCTGTGAGATATACCATATACCCAATATAAATCTGAGCGGGCATTACTGATGGCTGTATTGGGGTGTCATTGGAAATTCCTTTCCAGAGGACACTGTATTGTGACAGGGCCAGAACAGCAGAGGTACATGTTTGGTGCTACATTGATCCAGCTCAAAGCAACCTCTCCATCCAGGTAGCCAGCAGCCAGAATTTCCAAGTCCCTGTCCCCTGCCACCACCCCACTGTGAGATCTCCTCTCCTAGCAATGTTGCTCTGAACTGAGCTCAGTCCTGCTCCCCTCTCACGAGCTTATGATTCAGGGTAAATCTCTTCATCTCCCTGAACTCCACTTCCATCTTCCATGAAATGAGGAGTAAAGGATAATCTCTAAGACATCTTTTAGGTTTTAACTTCTTAAGGCTCTGTGGATTTCAGTCAGCAAAGAGTTCCAGGCAGGTGACGGGGGCAAGGATTCTTTTTGTTTTGTTTTGTTTTTTTTGTTTTTCGAGACAGGGTTTCTCTGTATTGTTTTGGTGACTGTCCTGTAGACCAGCCCGGGTCTAAGGGGGCAAGGATTTTAAGCAATCAAGCGTTCAGTGAGCAAGGCCACTCTAAAGATAGGCATGGATGCATGCATGCACGTTGTGGAATGCCCTGGCAATCTTGGAATGCAGCATCTGGTGATAGGAACCAAACCCTTCTATAGCCTTTTGGAGTAGCCACAAGCTCTCAGCCATAGTAAAGGGAAAGAAGACTAGACCCGATGATAAGAGATTAACAACACTACCTATGGGTAAAATGCAGATGTCATCAAGATACATTTCTGCTTAAAACAGGGATTAGCCAAATGTGGCCCCTTTAGATGCGGGTCCCCTCTGGAGATGCCAGAGGCAAATGTCCCAAGGTACCTGGGCCTTCAAACTTCCAAGGCATCAACAAAAAGAAGCTAGGGAGGCAGGAATATTCATAGCAATGGGTACAGCCAGGTTAAATAAGAGTGGGAGCTGTCCAAGGGATGGATGCTGAGTCTCAGACTCCATACGTAAAAGGTGGGGTCCATATTTAGGGGGCTTTGGCCAGTTGTTGACTGTTTGAGCAAAGGAGCAGCTCAGTGATATCTGTATTTTATAAAATCGCTCATCAGTGGACAGTGGGTTTAGAAGAGACAGAGAGAGTAGATTGTTCTCCTGGGGGAGTGATGTCTGTGCCCATGCGGAGAGATGATGGCGACAATGGAGGCTGAGAGACTACTTGGAGGGGAACAGACAGGGTGGCCACACAGGAACCAAGGACCACTGTCTAAAAGTCAGATTTTTTTCTGGTGATTGTGGGTGGTGGATGAGTGGAGCTGAGTTCTCCATTCTGCTTTAGGTACGAGGAATGTCAAGGGCCTGTGATGTGTGCGAGCATGGGTGTTGGGAAGGCACAGAGCTCAAAGGACCTGCATGGCCATTGCTGGGAGAGTTGGGACATACACATGGCAGGCAAAGTTCTTGGATTTCAAAAGGAGGAGGGGGAGGAAGGGGAGGAGGAGGAGGAGGAGGAGGAGGAGGAGGAGGAGGAGGAGGAGGAGGAGGCGGCTCTGGGTGTGGTAGCACACCCCTTTAATGTCAGCACCAGGCAGGTAAGACACAGATAAGTCTCTTTAAATTCAAAGCCAGTCTGGTATACATAGTGAATTCTAAACCAGTCAGTCAGGGATCCAAACAAACAAACAAAAAAAAAAGGTCCTGGGCTTGGAGATGGCTCAGTGGTCAAGCAACTGGATGTTCGGTTCCCAGCACCCCTTGTGGGGGCTCACAACCATCTGTAACTCCAGCCTCAGTGTACTGACAACTTCTGGCCCCTAAGGGATTGGGGTAACTAAATTCTGATTTCATAAGACTAGAGAGGATTAAGTGAGATAACACACATTTTTTTTCTTGGTATATCACAGAGGTTTGTCAATTTTGTATGGTCTCTTTGCGGGTCCTAAGGTAAAGCCCAGGGTGGAGAGGAGTCAAGACGACCCCTCTGAAGTAATGTCTCACCACTTATTGCATCCAAGTCCCTTCCAAGGTCACTCCCCAGCATCTTACGCATCCAGAGCCAGTGTCCTTGGATCCAGCATGGTGTAACTTGCAAAACCAGGAAACACTCTGGCAAGCATTAAAAAAATAAGTGGGGTCTCTGTGCTTAACACTGCATTAAACCCCTTCCAGAGGGGCTGGGGAGATGACTCAGAGGTTAAGAGTCCTGACTGCTCTTCCAGAGATCCTGAGTTCAATTCCCAGCAACCACATGGTGGTTCACAGCCATCTATGAAACCTAGTGCCCTCTTCTGGCTTATGGGCAGAATACTGTATACATAATCAATAAATAAATCTTAAAAACAATTTAAAAATAAAAAACCCTTCCAGAGAAGTCCTGTGAAACCATTTCATTCCACAGCAAGGCGAGTACCTAATGGGACACTTGATAATGCAAGGAGCTGGTTAGGCGAGTTGTTTTATCAGGTCCTATGTTGGTTATTTTTAGACTTCAGGAAGGTGCTAGAAGGAGTAAAGGGAGAGCTTGACTAGTGAAAGGGGAAATAGAACAGGCTAGAGATTCTGTACTGCTTTCCTGTTGCTATGGTAATACACCATGACCAAGGCAGCTTATAGAAGGATGGGTTTATTTGGGCTTATGGTTCCCGAGGGAGAAGAGTCCATGATGGCTGAGCATAGTAGGATCTGGAAGCTGAGAACTCACATTCTGGATCACAAACAGTAGGCAGAGGGAGTGAACTTGAAGTGGCGTGGGTCTTTTTATACTCTCAGAACGAACCCTCCTCCAGTGATACACTTGCTCCAAGTCCACATGCCTTGAACCTCTCCAAACTGCACCACCAACTGGGGAGCAAACATTCGAAGGTCTGAGAATGTGTGTGTGTGTGATGTCTCATTCATGCCACCTTAGACAACCAAGACAAATTTCACAGGCATCACAGTTTCACAGTTCGACTTCAACTTTTCATGCAAAACAAAAACAAAACCCCAAAAACTTTTCATGAAAAAGTCCATTATGTGTCTAGAGCAGCCCCTAACTCAGTAGATGCATCTGTCTACAGGGTCCACAGGAACATACCCTGCTCTGGTAGAAGTAGGCAACCTGATGCTTAGAATAGAAATGAAACAACATCACACCCTGCTCTTAAGGGGTGCTGTGGCCCGGGTAGACTGCAGGGTCACTGTGTTGAGCCAGAACAGGAATTTCTAGAACTGGTGCCCCTGTGTCCCAGACACTGCTCCCAAATAACCACAAGAAACGTAATATTAATTGTAAGTGTTCGGCTGATAACTCAGGCTTATTACTAGCTAGCTCTTACTACTTAAATTAACCCATTTCTATTAATCTATGTGTTACCCCAAAGCTCATGGCTTTTACTTCTCCTGCATGTCCTGATTCCTCTCCACCTCACTGGTGACTTCCATGACTCTGTCCTTCTTCTTCCCAGTGTCCTTAAGTCTGATTCTCCTGTCTAGCCTTATCCTGTCCAGCTATTGTCCATTCAGATTCTTTATTAAGCCAATCACAGCGACATATATTCACACGGTGTTCCACATCCCTGGGAAAGTGGTCTTAGAAGACCAACCTCTCCTTCACCTTTGTTGTAGACTTAAAATTTGCTGGGTTTCCGTTCCTTGCTTCTGTCTGGCCAGTAGGTTCCAAGTTAGAATCTCCAGAACAGAGTTAATGGCCGAGTGACGATCCTCTCTCCCATCCCACATGAGCAGTGGAGGGAGCTTTAGAAGCCTGGTGGCTCTGCCCAGTGATAGTATCAGCCTGTGCAACAAGGCTGTGGTTGAACACTGAGGGCCACACACAGAAGCCCCTCTGAGGGCTAGTAGTCTCCATCTATACCATCAAAGCCATGACATTTGTTTGGACTATAAGACTGTTTCTGTCATCTGAATAGGCAGGCATTTACTGTATGGACGTGTTCCCTTTTCTGAGGCCCACCTAAGCCCCATCTAACCCCGCAGAGGTATGTGTCACAGTGGAGACGGACCCCGAGTCAAGTCGCCCATAGTCCATATGCTGTGACTGAGGGTGGGGGGCAGATGGCAGAATGGTCTTGCCCTCAAAGATATGTACATAGTGGGATTGGCAGTAACAGGCACAATGGGTGACCCCTCCTGCAAGGCAAGGATGGTCTTCCCATAGGTCTCTCTCTCCACTGCTGACCCATAGGAGGCGGCACTGAGGAAGATGTTCCAGGGGGGTGTCTGCTCACCCTGGATGCTGAGTCCATCTGATGCTTGCCCTGGATGCTGAGCCCATCTGATGCTGTGGCTCCCCTCTTAATGTCTCAGCACAGCCTACCTTCAATGTTGTCTGCTATCTTCAGGAATACCCCTGACTCTTCCTTGTCAGGATCAAAGCCATCCTCTCTCCATGCCACTCTGATGTGAACTCCACCCACCCCAAAACAAGCAGGCCCAGCCCTGCTTTTGATCACCTTGTTTTGGCTGCAGGAGGAGCTTCCACTTCTGCAGGTATGCATACCTACATTTCTGTCTCCAGTCCTCTGGTAGACAGAACCCTAGTTCCAGAACTTTATGTATTAACAATCACCCTTACCCCCATTTTGATAACATAGTAATCAGTTCCTGTGCCACAAGGAAAGGGAAAGTAAATGAGAGACAATGTGCATGCAAGTGTGCCATGGAGTGGTGCTGGGGCAAAGACAGCAGAATGGATTCAAAGAACAAAGGTGTCTTAGTTCTGTCAGCTTGACAAAATGGAGAATCACCAGGGGGAGAGTCTTGGTGAGGAACTGTCCAGAAAAGGTTTAATGGGAGATGTCATTCTGTAAATATGTTGATCTTATTGGTTGATGAATAAAACACTTAGGCCAATGGGGCAGCAAAATAGGTGGGTCTTGGAGATGTAGAGGATTCTGGGAGGTGTAGGCAGAGAGCAGTCACCATGTAGGATGCCAGAGGAGTGACAGGTCCCTGGACTTTTCTCTGGTAAGATGAGACCATGTAGAAATACATAGATTAGTAGTTATGGGTTAACAATTAAGACAGAGCTAGCCAGTAAGAAGCCCTAGTCATCAGTCTGAACAGTATTATAATTAATGTAAGTCTCTGAGTGTTCATTTGGGGCTGACGCTGCTGTGGGACCCAGGCTGGTGGGAAAGAGTTATGGTAACAATGGTTGGCTTCTGGGAATGTCTGTGAGGCATTGTCATACTGTTAGCTGAGGTGTGAAGACTCACCCTGGACATGGACAGCATCATGTCACGAGCTGGGCCCTGAACTGTGTAAGAGTAGAGGAAGCTAGCTATGCATCAGGCAAGCAAGGATGCTCTTGACCGAGGATGCGCCGTGACCAGCTGCCCGAGTTCCAACCTTGATTTCCCTGAAATGATGGCCTGTAAAGTTAGAATTGTGGATCAAACAAGTCCTTTCATCCCCAAGTTGCTTTTATCAGGCTATTTTGTCACAGTGATAGAAGGGAAACTAGAGCAGAAGCCAACGGGTACCATGCTGGGCTAGACCGCCATGTTCTACAGAAGAGCCCTCCATCCATTCACACAGCATTTCCTTCTCACAATGTGGCAGTAAGGCAAAACACAAGAGAGGAAGGACAGCAAAAAGCCTAAGTACTCAGGCTAAAGAACAAAAGCAAGGTGGTGGCAAGCTTCACACTAAACTCCAAGCTCCTCTACTATGTCATTTGGGGTTTCTTTGGTGTGAAGAGACACCATGACCACCGCAACTCTTATAAAGGAAAAACATTTAATTGGGATGGCTTACATTTCAGAGGTTCAGTCCATTATCATCGTGGTGCGACATAGGGGTGTGTGGACTGACATGGTGCTGGAGAGGTAGCTGAGTTCTACGTCTTGCACAGGGAGCAGGAAGTGGTCCCAGACACTGGATGGTATCTTGGACATATATGAGACCTCAAAGCTCACCCTCACACAGACACACTTCCTCTAACAAGACTATACCTACTCCAATAAGGCCATACCTCCTAATAGTGCCACTCTCTTTGGGGGCCATTTTCTTTCAAATCTTCACACCTACAAAATGATCCCATGCCTTGGTTGGAGGAACTGTGGCCCCAGGGACACTTGAAACACCAGGCCAAACTGAAATTCATTAACCTTTCTCCACGTTTCCCTGCCTGTTTGTGTGACCCAGCCATCCAGACCAAACACCCAGCATTAGAGTAAAAATGAAGGCTAGGAGTCTAAAGATAGATTATGCAAGTGGACATCCTGTTGCCAAGTAGGGTGTCTAACTAGAGTCTAGGCTCTGAGAAGTTAAGTCCCAATAGATGACAGGTCATCCTGTGTCATGTGTTCACATCTCTGAAGGCAGCTTGTTGGCCGGTGCGCTGGTCTTCTCACGTGGGGCTGGCCGGAGAGGGGGTGAGTCACGTGTATGGAGTACTCCCCATTGGGGTATTGGCACAGGCCTGCCCTGCTTGAGTACAACGTAAGCACGCGGTTGGGATGTGACCATGGAAAGCCATTCTATTGCTATCTGTACCAGTTAGGCTTTTGTCTGCTTGACACAAGCTGGAGTCATCTGGGAAGAGGGAACCTCAAGTTGTCCTGGAGGCAAGCATGTTGAAGCGTTTTCTTGATTAACAATTGTTGTGGGAGGGCATTGCCACTGATGGGCAGAGGTCACAGGTTCTATGAAAAAGCCAGGGAGCTGTTAGGATCGAGCCAGCAAGCAGTGTCCCTCTGGGTCCGCTTCAGTTCCTAGCTCTGGGCTCCTGCCCTGCTTGAGTTCTTGCTTTGGCTTCCCTCAGTGGCCGACTGCAGTCAGTCTATGTAAGCCAGCTAAGCCCACTTGGTCATGGTGTTTATCACAGCAATAGAAAGGAAAACTACGACACCGCCGTCCATAGACCCTCCATCCAACCAGCCACCAAAACACCCACTCAATCTTTATCTTCTCATTTCTCATATTGCTCCCTCCCTCCCTCCCTCCCTCCCAGGCACCTTTGCTTCCACGCCTAGTGTCTTTAGACATACACTTTCACATCCTAGGCACCTCCCACTTCTACCCAAGGTGCATCTCTGCTATCATGGTGCTGGCTTCCAGCTCTCAGCTGCTCATCAGCATGACTTCCCCTATGAGACTGTGAGAACCAGTTGACGTTTCTGTGTCATATATGTCCAAAATAAGTATAATTTCGATCTGCCATAGGTATTTAATAAATAAACAAGACTAAATGAGGCCCCACAGGTGTTTCTTCACACATGACATCATTATCTTCATGCCATTGATGTATGTGAATAAACACAGTGTGCAGTTAATATTGCCACCATTCCACTACTGGGGATCCTGGTTACAATCCGAGAGGCTAATGGTGGAAATCTTGTGCCATCAGGTAAATAATTTGTTTTATCTTAAGCCCATTTCAGCTTGTTCTCTTTATCAAATAATTGGATATTCAGCTTTTACCATGCACAAGTTCATGTGTATTTATTTTCCAGGGGAAATTTGGAGGACATATTTGCAAATGGAAAAATAATTTCCCTGCCTTATCTTCTCACTGGAAATGGTTCTGACAAGCGTGATATCTCTTGCTTTGTGGACTGTTTTGCCCAATATTTACCTTGAGCAATTTCACTGCAGTTATTTTGTTCAGGCAAAGAAATGCATCTCTTCACATTTAAGAGGTACAAATTGTTTCTCCCACTTTCAAAAGAGATGTGGTGTTTCTCAATTTAGAAAGACACTCCCCAGCTGCCAAGCTCTGTCAGAGCCTGCCTTGGCTAACAAGGAATGTTTCTGGCTTATTTCTTATTTTTCCGAAGGAAAAAGATAATGAAGCCCTCAAATTATTTAAGCGTGTTTCAGTTAGTTTAGCGGCTGAGAGAGGCAGGTGTGTGAACACATGAGAAGGGATTTGGGTTGAGGGCTTAGCCTCAAGTCCGAGATGCTGTGGGTGGTATCTGCTATGTGGGTGAACCTCCAGGCCTGCTCCCTTGTCTGGAGGGTGAGAAGGCTGGATTCCATGGTCTTGGAGCCTGTTCTGGCCCTACAATTCGTGATTCTCTCTTGTTGTCACCTAGTTTGGTGCATGAGTGTCCTCTCCAAGCTTGGCAGACCATGTTTTGTTGTCCTCAAGTGGCCATGGACAAAGACAATGTATCCCTGGAAACATTGTTGACGTTTGTTAGGGAATGGGGGTGGGGCACAAATGATGGGGACAAGAAGTGGAGTGAAGTTGGGGGGGGGAGGAGCTTCCTCTTCTCTTGGAATCTGATTGGTTGCTCATGAAAAGGTCTCTACTGCCGGGTTACAGGTTCCATGACTATCTTAGGTAGAGAGGATTTGGGAGCATAACAATATTTCCCTAAGAATCTTTAACATGAATATCTGAAGAACCAAAGGTAACAATTAATGGAGGTGGGGAATAGGAAGTAGGGTGGAGCAAGGTGTCTTTATCCTTCTTGTACTAAATGACCATGGCCAAATTGTCAGCGAGCTCCACATGCAGTGGTGATTCTTATAGTATACAAGCTCAGTCAGCACTGCCATACCTCCTCATCCTCGTCTTCCTCATTGTCCTCCTCCTCCTGTCATCATCATCCTTCATCACATTCTAGGGACCTCAAGCATGCTAGGCAGGTGTCGTGATCGCTCCACTATGAAGAAATGGGCAACGGTGCTAAGCAGAGAGAGGGATTTATTGGCAGATAAGATGGACTTTCTTTAAGTGACCTGGGAAGCCGTGGACAGGGTCCTTGGATACATGGAGGCAGGAAGTCTCAGGTCAGGAGAATGTGTTCGTTGTCCTTGGAATGGGGGCATGGTATTTTACTGTTTTTTTTTAAAGATTTATTTGTTTATTTATTATGAATACAACATCCTGCCTCCATGTCTGTCTGCAAGCCAGAAGAGGACACCAGATCTCATTACAGATGGTTGTGAGCCACCATGTGGTTGCTGGGAATTGAACTCAGGACCTCTGGAAGAGCATTCTTAACCTCTGAGCCATCTCTCCAGCCCCTTTTACTGGTTTGATTATGGAAACATACCTTATTCTGTGCTCCAAAGGGGTGAAGTAGATATTTCACTAATAGCATATTTCTTAGTTTCTCCTACATTATAACTTAATGCTTGCTAACTGAAGGAATCAATGAAATCAATGCTAACACTAATGTCAGAAACGAACTGGAAAGAAAGGAGCTCTGTTAGCCTGTTAGCTGCTTGTCTTGACTCATCATCTAAGGCAGAGCTGGGTTGAACAATGGGCCGCGATTCCAAAATGTGGCTAAAGGTTAGATCACTTCTTCACGAGGATGCTTTGATTTTATTCTTTCATTTTTTTCTAGATTCCAACCAATCTGAGCCCGCCTCTTCTTTGTCTTTCCCTGCTTCATTTTTTTTTTCTCCTTTCCATAATCTTCTTGTTCCAGATTTTAAGACGATGATCAAGGGAAAAGGGTTACAATTGACTAACCGGTTTCTATTTGAATCAGAGAGACTGCCTTTGTGTGTCATCCCTACATACCCAACCCCTAGTCTCAGAGGACCAGCAGGCAAAATGGCCCAAGTCCTGGAGAATCTCAGTGTAATAAAGTATCCAAGCCATTCCAACTTCTTAGGGCTATGTGGGCCCCTAACAAAGAGGGGTGCCGGGGAGCATACTTTTTTGCTAATTAAAAAGTTACCAAATTTAGTTGTCTTGAAATAGTAGCCATTTTCTATTTGATTGTTCTGGGGTCAGGCATTCCTCTGCTCCCAGTCAAATGATTCTCCCGGTGTCGACCCAGACTGTTCACGACACTCAGCTGCAGCTGGTCTGCTTTGGAGGGTCCACGACTGATTGTCTCACATTCCTGACTCTCTGATCGGAATGCCTGGGCGGCTGACCTGGCTGGTTCCTCTTCTCCAAGTAGTTTCATGGCATGTACATCTGATCTTTCTGGCAGAAAAGATAGCATAGCTTCCCTTCCATTGTACTCTGCTAGGTGGCTCCGAATCAAGGGGAGGGAACTGGAGCTCATTTCCCTACTGGAGGAGGGTCAAAGAATTCGCAGCCCTTCCACCCACAAGAGAGGGCCATTAGGCACACACGACTCGGATGCCCTCTGCCGGAAAGCAGGGGGTGAGGGCAACCTCTTTATATTCCGAGAGGTATCTGGCATGGAAACATCTGGGCTTACTGATTCAGAATCCCAACTATCCTGATAGGATGGGGCAGTGGTCCTGTGGTAATATATATTACACGGCTTAGGTTAATCATTTTTAGTGCAATCCCCAGTGTTAGAGTGTTGGATGGTTTCCATTTTGATCCCAAACAATGTTTCTCTTTTAATGGCAGAGGCAGAGAGACCACTGTATTCTTGTGAAACATTCTTCAGTGGGCCCTTAGTTCTTTCATTTTAAGCTTCTTAGAAAATAATGGGACTGACCTAAGAACTCCCACGACAGCGTGACTGGCACTCTGGACGCTGTCCCTAACGCCCCCGGTAACTGTGCAGGCTCCATCTGCTAGCCTGACGTTCTCGACAATGGGAACATCAGCTCACAGAGGTTTCAGAACCAGTTCAAGGTTACAGAAAAATTGGCAAGTTTGTAATTTTGAACCAATGCCTATTTGGCTCCGAAACCTCTTTCCACTACCACATGTGATCGCTGGAAAACCAGAAAGCCTTCCGAAACACCCCTAGAGTACAGTTTGAGGAATCGCAGAGCCAGCCAGTCTGCCTTGAGCAGCCAGGAGGAGACCCACAGCTTAGCATTGTACTCCCGGTGGCCCAGTCAAGTCGACGTAAAATCAGCCATCACAACCCGCTGCGCCCGAAGCATCCTCTCAACAGCCTCCGGGGACCCATTTCTCCAGGTATGACATCCCTTGCAGTTGTAGAGGCTCCAGTTGGCTGCAAAGCCAACCGAATGAAGCCCATTTCATTTTAATGTTCCCTGGAGGACCGGAGACAGAAGTGTTCTCTGGAAACCACGCCAACACAAAATAACTGAGCCGTCACTGTCAAGAGTGGGACGTTCATGTCCCCATCTAAGCTCCTTGAGAATTTAGGGTTGGTCTTGCCATCTCTGTGCTGGAGAAGTGGTCCACCACGTCAGGGAGAAACTGTCCCCAGTGTGGAGCCCAATAATAGAGCTCTCTGTTTGGTGAAAACGGAAGCCAAAGAAGGGACTTCAGGAAATTGAAGGAAAAATCGGCACTCACGAGGGGCCAGGGAATGCTTGTGCACACCCTCCCGTGCACAATAACCTGGTACCATCTTCTCAAGCCGAAGGAGGCAGGGGGAAGCCCACAAAAACATCCAGCAAGGACCGAGACCCAGGGCTCCCCATTCTTCCCACCCAGCAAGGATCAGGCACAGCCCTCGCCCCACCCCCGATCCATAAGGGCACTTGAGGTGTTCATGCAGCCCTGAGGAACCTTTTCTCTTTTTTCACCTCACTCTTAGCCTCTCTCTTCATGAAGTCTTTCTGATTCCATGAAGCCTGGTTCACAGCACGCCCATAGCTTCCATCTGCGCATGTGCGCTGGGCACAGGGAGCAGGGCTAAGGAAAGCCACGATTTCCCAGGAGCCATCATGTTGGAAGAATTTAGTCTCGTGATCAGGATCACATTCACTTTGTGGGGTTTTTATCTACTGCCTACCTCGCCATGGTAAATACACCAAACATGTATTTCACCATTTTTGTTTGTCAAAGATGATGCAGTTACCCAGGGGGACCTATTACCCTGCTGGCCATTTAATGATGTTTCCAGTGCGAAAATTGCTTCTCAACTCTTTCTCTTCATACCAACATGAGGACAGCTTTTTAATATACTGCACTATTATTTGATATTATATCCAAAACAGCTGTTTCTAATTTTCTAATACACAAGAAAGAATGGATGATTTTCAAAGACATTCTTACTAAAATTGACTCAGATTATTTTAAAAATGCAATTTGTGGAAGAAATTGACAGGGCTGCCATGGACTACTTAGTCTTAGATCACTCAACAAGTTACTAATTTTAAACCTTTGAGAAAGAAATGTTCTTTTGGTGACTTAACTTATCCAGAGCATAAGGGGAAAATGTCCCCCATTTAGTGTATGAAGCCAACACTCCCTTGGTGTCCAAACTTTACAGAGCTCATGCATATCACACACACAACACGAAAGTGCCATCCACCCCCTCATATACACAACACATCACAACATCACACACACATTCCATGCTCTACATAAATACAGATTTGTCTGCACACATACATAATCCACACAACACCATACTTTTGTGGGGTTCTTTGAGAGCTAAAATGAGAAATTGTGTGTGTGTGTGTGTGTGTGTGTGTTTTGTGTTTTGCAAAGGTATGTGAACCACCTTTTTATGCAAAGGAATTCAAATCTTACAACATCCTCCACTCAGAAAAAAACTTTTGCTTACACAAAGAACTTGATGGTGGAGATCAGTGGTTGTGACCCCTCTGGGGTTAGAATGGCCTTTCACAGGGGTCACCTAAGACCATCAGAAAACACAGACATTTTCATTATGATTCATAACAGTAACAAAACTACAGTGATGACATAGTAAGGAAAATGGTTTCATGGCTGGGGGTTACCACAACATGAAGAACTAACTGTATTAAAGGGTCACTGTAGGCAGGCTGTTCTGTCCCACCAGCCGTTCCCCAAATAACCACACAGAGACTTACTAGTAAGTATAAATGCTCAGCCAACAGATTAGGTTTGCTTTTAGCTAGCTCTTATAACTTATATTAACCCATTTCTGTTCATCTACGCACTGCCCCAAGGCTTGTTTATCTCATGTACATACTCCCCATCCTGCCTGCTCTGCGTCTCATGGCATGTCTTCTCATTCTGCTCTTCTCACCATCATCCTCTCTGCCCCCAAAATCCTGCCTAGCTATGAAAGCAACACGTCTTCACAGTGTACAGGACTATTCCGCAGCGGATTGTGCAAGGCATTAGGAAGGTTGAGGACCACTGGCCTAGAGCAGCCTACTTCATTTCCTTTCCTTCATTTTCTTGGCTCCGATTCTTTTAAAACTAGCCTGTCTCAAAAGACTGTGACATTGCACCCAGGCAACAGGGGGAAAGACACCATTACCACCTGTGTTGGAAAACGAAAGCAAAGTGGACTTCCTGATCCTGAGTGCTTTGCTAGCTTGGCTGGGGTCATGGGGAGCCGTTTTCACAAAAAGAAGTTGCCTGTTTGAGTTACCTTTATTTCGCACGACATTGAGAACATTCGTTTACAGCACCATGGAGCCTTTTTCAGCTCTTAGTGGGTCTAGGTGTCAAAAAATTCAGTGGCCACCAAAGCTGTTCTGAACAGGCAGCTTGTGATCATGAAGAATGACGAGCAGGAACAGTAGGAGGTCAAGTAAGCAGGTTTGTTGAGCAGTATGGAAACAACTCCCTGCAGCAGGGAGTCGCCACTGGAGATCCAAGGTTCTCTTCTGTGTTCAGAGTGAGTCTGACGGGCTCATACCATGTATAAAGAAGACACTGATTTTGGGATGAACCTTATTCGATAGTTTGAACTTGTGTGGGGAATATGGATTGGTTGCTGGGTAGGCTGGGTGAAAGGGCACAGGCTTGGGGTAGCTTGCCTGCTGAGGGAGGGAAGAAAAAGCCCATTGAAAAGTTCTGAAGGGAGGAATGAAGGTGAGGGTGTAATGACTTCGCTACACCCAAGATAAATGATAAATGTGTGTTTATTGGGCAACACTTAACACAGAAAAATACAAGGAACCGGGGAGTGTTTCTCTGCCCTTCCTACTGCATCGGCTTGACCCAAGAGAGAGACCGCACAAAAAGGAGTCATGCCTCAAGCTTTGCTCTTTCCACTTCCGACCGCCTGAAGCCACGCCCAGGTGTGGCCACCATTACAGGCAAAACCAGCTATAGAAGAAGACCCTGGAAGTAAAAAGAACAAAGGGCTGGGTCAGCCCACATCCTGTTCCCAAGCTGATCAACTGGGTAGTTTAGTATAAACCTCGGGGCTTTGGGAGCTGACTATGGGATCTGCCAGGATATACAGATGTTTTGTTTTTCATGGGCCTGTAACCCTAAATGCCTACAAAAGTAGCTAGCTGCCTTGCTCCTAATGCTTTTCCATACTACAGACACTCACCATCCATACACCAGATAAACTAACTATGGAGGTTTGAATAAGAATGGCCCCCATAGGTTCATAGATTAGGGAGTGGCACTATTTGGACCAATTAGGATGTGTGGCCTTGTTGGAGGAAGTATGTCACTGGGTGTGGGCTTTGAGGCTTCAAAAGCCTAAGCTAGGCCCAATGACTCACTCTGCCTGCTCCATGTCTGCCTGCATGTTGCCATGCCTCCTGCCAAGATGATAATGGCCTAAACTTCGGAAACTGTAAGCCAGCCCCAATTAAATGTTTTCCTTTATAAGAATGCTGTGGTCATGGTGTCTCTTTACGGCAATAGAACATTGACTTTGACACATACCTCATGCATTGCATAAATTTGAACATACCCATACACAGCCTACATGTCTAAAAAACAGAGTAATCTTGTTTTTAAACATAATGTAAAAAAAATCTAGTTAAACTATTAACAAATAGAATCCAGTAATCCACTGTGACAGAGTGGGACTCATTCCAGGCTGATTCAATTTTAGAAAATCTATTAGTATAATTCACTGTCTGAGTAGTCAAGGGGGAAAAGCCATGATCTCCTTAAAAGAAATATAATAGCAAAAATGCAATAAGTTTGAACATTCATCCACAGTAAAACAGTAACACTGACAAAAACATTTATTTTGCACTTATGCAGTAGGCCCTCCCTGATGTGTTTGTTTGCATCTTCTCACTCAGTGGATGACATCATGACCTATCATCTTCATTTCATAGATCAGGTTGCTAAAGCCTAGCAAAGTCAAGAATCTTGCCTCAGGTCACACATACCTAGGAAGAAGATTGCAAATAGCCATTAGTGTTCTTGATGCCTTTGCAAAAAAAGAAGAGGAACAATTTTAGAGCACTTCCATAATATAACAGATACAAGCATCTCAAGTCATGTTATGAATCAACATCACAACAGAAAAGCAGTGGAAATGTTTCCATTAAAATCAACACTAAAAAAAAGTTGTGTCTGAAAAAAAATCAATACAACAATAATATTTACTATTACTGTCATTGCTTAACATTCTTTTTGGGGAAAAAAATGAAGCTAATACAATTAGATAAGACAATCAATAGAATTCCTTGTGCAGTGACCTGTGCCTAGAGTACTAGATCTTCAGGAGGGTGGGGCAAAAGGTTTTCTTGCTCTCAGGAGTCAATGACTAGCCTGGGCCACTGTTTAAAAACAGTGCAATACCCAGGTGGTGGCGGTGCACATCTTTAATCCCAGCACATGGGAGACAGAAGCAGGGGGATCTCTATGAGTTAGAGGCCAGACTGGTCCACAAAGCAGGTTCCAGGACATCCAGGGATGTTAGACAGAGAAACCCTGTCTTGAAAAACAAGCAAACAAACAAAAATGTTGGGGAGGAACCAGTCAGTTACAGTTGTTGCCAAAGAGGTGGTGAGTTGCATGTAATGTGACAATACACTTGAAATCAGGACAGCCAGGGCTGTTATACAGAGAAACCCTGTTTTGAAAAACAAAAAATGTAGCAGAGGAACCAATCAGTTACAAGTGTTGCAAGGGAGATGGAGAGTTGCATGTAAGGTGACGACAATACAGAGAAACAAGTACGAATCCATCAGAAATAGTATGAGAAATTAGAGCGTGTAGAGGTAAGCGCTTTATATCCAAACCTTACCAGGATGAAAAGTTATGGTGGCTGTCTCAATTGTCAATTTGATGAGATCTAGTCACTTGTGAGATGGGCCTTCTGGAATGCCTGTGGGAGATGATCTTAGTTAGGTTGAGGTAGGAAGACCTGCCCACTAAGGGTGACACTATTCCCTGAACTGGGATCCTGACCCCTATAAAAAGGAAAAGGTATAAATAACAATAACAAATTTATTCTTATTTCTTTTTTCTTTTTCATTTTATTTTTAAAAATTAATTTTCATTTCACATACCAACCCCAGTTCCCCCTCCCTCCCATTGTCCCAGTCCCCTCCCTCCTCATCACCCCCCCCCATTCAGTCCTCACAGGGGGCAAAGTGTTCCTTGAGGAGTCAACAAAGTCTGGCTACCAAGCTGAGGCGAGACCAAGCCCCTCCCACCTAGGTCAAAGCTGAGCAAGGTGTCCTACCATGGGGAATGGGCTCCAGAAAGCCTTTTTCTTTATTCTTGCTGACTGCAGATGCAATGTGAATGGCTACTTCGAATTCCTGACTTGACTTCTCAGTTGTGAAGGAGGGTACCTTGAACTGAGACCTCAAATAAACCCCTCTTTACTTCAGTGGTTTTTGTTGCCGGGATAGTTTGTCACAATGACAGAGTTGTAGCTGAGACAGTCTACAAGATTGTTTTTCAGAGAAGACAAGAGGGGAAAACCTGCTCAGAATGTAGGTGATACATTTCTATAGGCAATTTTGTCACTTCTTTAAGGGAATACTAAGCTGTAGCTAAAAGTAACTAAAAATGGGCCCATTAACTGCATATTTAAGACAGATTAGTAAACTGAAATATGTAAGGCATAAGGAGATCCCAGTTTATGTTTTTAAAAGACACAACATGCTAGTATGCGGATAGCTGACACACCTGTACCCTTTTCATGAGTAGTTGTTTGGGATGGCAAAGGAAGAGGAGAATATGAAGGGATTTCTCTGCATTATTGTATGTAATTGTAAATTTTAGTTATTTAAAATGTTGCCACATACTACTTTCATCATCAGAAAAAGAAAATTCATGTTATAAATTAGACCTCACCGTACTCTCTTACCTTTGTTTTTGTTTTGGGTTTTTTTCTGTGTTTTTTTAATTTTGTGGTTGGAGATTGAACCCAGGGTTTCAAGCTGCTCTGCTGTGGAGCCCCTGTGGTTTGAAAGGGGTGTCCCCTATTGTCTGGGGCCTTTGAGCACTTGGTCTCCAGTTAGTGGTGCTGATTGGGAGACTGAGGAGGTGTGGCCTTGCTGGAGGAAATAGGTCACTGGGTGCTGGTTTGAGGTTTAAAAGCCATGTGTCATTCCCAGTTTACTCTCTGCTTCCTGTTTGCAGTTTGAGATGTGAGCTTTAACTGTTCTGCTACTGTGTCTACAGCCTGGTGCATGATCCCCTGCCACGATGAACTCTTGCCTCTCTAGAACATAACCCCTGCCTCCCACTTCTGCAATAAATAAACTTTTGGGGTTTTTGTTTGTTTGTTTTTGTTTTTTTTGTTTTTTTTGTTTTTGCTTCTGTAGGTTGCCTCTGTGGTGTTTTATCACAGCAACAGAAAAGACACAAATCCAGGCACATCAAGTCTGAGTTTTAGAATCTCTCTTACCAGAAAGGCTACAATGACCTTGGTTTTCTAAAATTCAGCTTTCTGACAAGATCCTATATAGAAAGCTGATAACCATTAAGACCTTCTGACAGTGTGTCCCCCTCAGACCCTGATAATCTTTACACTCAGTAAAGTGGAGCACCCAGTTCTTCTAATGCCCAAGAGGCCACGCTTGAGGGCAGGGGAACAGGATGGCTGGTAGCAGGTACGCTAGCTAATGGCCTTGAGAGAAGGTTTCACAGAGTTATTAGAAAAAAAAAACATTGAAGGACACACACACACACACACACACATCCACACACCAATATGGGGTCACTTAATATAAAAATAAATCATCTTACATGTCTCTAACCTCAGAGGTCATCTTTCTATTACAAGACAGTGTGATAAACTATCCTTTTAAAAACCAGGTAGAAGTTTTTGAATTATGTCCATTGTTTAAGAACCCCAGGAAGGGTGTGATTCATTTGACTTAACTTTCAATCTGAAATGGTAAAAATTAAAAGTTTAAGGCTCAGAATCAAAAGGAATTCTTGGTTTGTGGGAAATTTCCACTGATTTCCTCGCTATCCAGGGGTTCTGGTTAATTAAGATTTTTCTCTCTTTTCTTTCCTTCCTAGAATATTTAATCAAGGCCACCCACAGCCTAGAGTTGAAAAAGTCCCCAGCTGAGTGATTTACTCACCAACAAAGCAAACAGGGAAGACACCATCCTGGGGGTGGGAGCTAGATGTAGGTTCACTGGCAGCCCCTCCCCTGAGAACTGCCAGGAGGAGGCTGGAAACAGGGGCTCCCCCTGGAAGCTCTATGCCCCGCCCCCCACAACTCTCCTCCTCCAGCTAAGCCCAGAAGTGATTGGTTAGGTCATAAAATAAATAATGCTTATGAAGCCCGATTACCGTGGAACGCAAAGCAATTATGAAAATCACGAAGAGAAAGATCGACTTCTTAACTTCAGGAATGGCGGGACAACGTGAGGATGCGCAGGCTTGCAGAACTCATTGTTTCCTGGCAATCCAGCCTGCCATAACCATCTCCGTTCAAGGAGGGGAGGAAGGAGAAACAGAAGGGAGGGAGGAAAGGAGGTGGAGGGGAAGGAGAAGAGGGAGACTGCTGTCCATGAGAATGTGTCTATCTGCAATAGACCCACTCAGAGGGGACCAGAGCCCCAAGGGTGCTGTTGCTCCATCAGGCCAAAATGTCCGCGTTACCACCCCCATTCTCTCCAAAGCGCTAGAAGTAAGATGTGGAGTCCAGAGTAAGGCTGAAATTTCACGGACCACTTACATTTTACACTCTCCCCACTTCTACCCCACCCCCCTTTTCAAAAAGCTGGTAACCAGCATGAAAGACATTGTGGTTGGTATCCGTATAACTAAAATACAGCTTCGTTTCTGCCCATGGAAATATGTAGTCAATTAGCTATAATGTGGTCCAGACTCCCTTTGATATTCTAAAATAAAAACATTCCAAGTTATTTACTGGAGAGGAGTCCTTTCTAAGCACTCCCAGTAGCTGCTGTTTTCAATAATTGCTGCTTTTAGTGGGTGTGGGGCATTCTGGGTGGACTGGTGTGTGTAACTCAAAGGTCTCCACTGTTATCTCTGGATTTAAAATAATAACCACAAGAGTTTGCTCTGAGATACTAGTACTGAAGTTCATTCACAGATATGAAACGGTTTTTGTATGCCTTTCTCCTTTCGGGCCAGAGGAGAAGGGAAGAGAGTGAGCACGGAAGCAAGAGGCTGGGAAACCCTTCCACCTTCCCCTAGAGATCGTGCTCCAAGGACTGGCCAGGGAGTCGCCCTTAATGTGGCCTTGTCTCAAAAGCGGTTCCCAAATCCTTGTTCTTGGACACGGTGGGGCCGGGTGCCTGTGGATCTCGCGGGGGAACATTAATTGCAAAAGGCAAGCAAAGCACAACAGCTGGCTTCCGGCTGATTGGAGGGGGTGCTGCAGGACCCTGAGTCTTAGCCTACCAGACTCGATGCTGTCTCGATCTGCTTTACGTTGCTGTAATAGGATACCTACAACTAAGCCATTTACTAAAACCACAGATTCTTTCTTACAGGTCTAGAGGTTGGAAAGTTCAAGGCTGAGGGACCTGCATCTTCCATGGGCTGTATCATCATCCCACAGTAGAAGGTAGAGGGCAAGGTTGCGGGCAGAGATGTGCATCCAAGATAGAAGCGGGGGCGGAGCAAAGGGAGTCGGGCTCATCCTTTAAAGAAGATGCGTCTGTGACGTCAGCCCACTCTCATATTAACTATTAATTCATTCATGAAGGAAGGTGGAGCCCTGGTGAGCTGCTCCCCTCTTGAAGGACTTCTCTCGGCGGCACGTGGAGTCATGGGGATTAAGTCTCCAACACAAGGAAGTTCACATCCTGTGTGGCACCCTTGGAAGCCATGGTTCTCATCTATGGTGATCTCTTTGGGGTGATCTCTTTGGGGTGCCTGCTGTGTGTGACACCAAGCAAAACCAAATGGTTCCTCCAAGCGGCCCGTTGACTATGTATGAAAGGATGACTTCTCTTGCTTGTTCATTAGGTTATTTGGTCTTTGAAATCAGACTTTGCTGTATTTGGGTTGACCTTGAACTCTTCTGCTCCTTGGCTGCTGCGATTCTATCATTAAGTCCCGCATCAAAAGATCGTCTTCCGCATCAAATGAGATTAGACATCTAGAGTGTTTGTCTGTGTTCATTCCAGAAGGTCAGCTAAAGCAGATATTTAAAATGTAGTGGTGTTTGTGCTAAATGGCTAGGAAAACAAACAAACCAAGCAAAAAGAGCCAGACTCTAGACTGTCCAGAATGTTCATCACTGGAGAGATAAGGTACAAACAGAACGGCATGAAGCCTGCCTATAACCTGGACTACATGACATAGTGTCTCATAGTAAATGAAGAAGTAAATAAGGCAGAGATACAGAGTATACAGAATATATGCCCATTCCATCAGCCCATGGGGCCATCTGAAAAACAGACCAGGTTCTAGGCCATAAATCAAGACTTACCAAATACAAAATAATTGAAATAATTTATGTATCTTTATCAGATCACAGTGCAATGCAACTATAAATTAACAGCAAGCAGAAACTACACAGACATAGAGATTGAAAAATAGAAGACCAGTGGGTCACTGAGGGAATTGTGAAAGAAATTTAAATTTAAAACTTACTAGAATGAAATGAACATAAAAGCACAATTCACCAGATCATTCAGACATAGCTATAGAGGTTACTTTTGGCTAAAATTTTATTTATTTATTTTTTATTTTTAGTTCTGTGCCCAGTTCTTTACTCTTTAGAACAATTACTTATTCTTTCTCTTACACACACATATAAATATATATATTCACATATACATAGTTATGTGCCAGTAATTACACTGGGGAGGACTATGGCTCTCCTCTCCCCTGTAGCCATTGGCTATTTAGGGTTCCCCTGAGAAGGGCTTTACGAGTCCTGCCCCCATCCATGATGGGATGCTGATGAGCTCAGTCTTTTTTTTTTTCCCAAGCCTAACAGATCCAGCTTTATTAAAGATATTCTCCATAAGCAATCATGGTATTTCAGGCAGGACATAGACAGACAATCATTAACAGTTTACAAGAACTTCCAAACTCCCTTCTTGTATGGACTACCAAAATCAGAAAGCCACTATAAAACCCGGTCTTCATTCAATGCTTTGAAAAGGAGAAGAGCTTAGAGTAAGGGTTGACATTTCACATTAAGGATGTTGTTTAACAACTTTTCACAAGCTGACCTTGACTTTCAGGAAATGAAATGAAAACTGCAAGAATATCAATCTGAAGATCCACAATCTTGTATATAAAAGGAACTGCTGCTCTTTTGAGGTTATCATTTTCACCGCAAAGTCCAGATTGCCCAATAGACCAGCAAAACCAATTTTAGGGGGTCAGGTTCCAACAGGTTTTAAGGGAGTTAAGTATATATTGATGGTACAGGGGGAAGAGGCTATAAAAATGAATTTAGAGTTTTCCCACACAAGGCATTCTGTGCCATGGTGGCCACGTATGTCAACACCAGGACGTCTCTTCTGAGCCAAGAGGAGACTTTCTAAATTGTCAGGGAAAGACGTTTTCCATCACTATTATCAATCCATCTTAGGAGACATTTGTGAGTGACACATGTTCCTTACCTCCAAAACAATGAAGTGTTCTGTGTGCTAACAACACAGCTTAAAAAAAAAGTAAAACAAAATTCTGCATTTTTATAAAACTTGGTAAAAAATAGTATTTCAAACTGTACAGTCACCAGAAGTACACAGTTATCAAAAATGCACACACTTCACGTGGCATCTCCAGCACCTTCAGCTTTTTGTGCCTGGTCTGTGTTGGCGTCTCCATTTTCTGCAGGATTATTTGCATCCTTGCCAGCATCCGCTGTCCCCTTCTTTCCCCGGGTACCTTCCCTCCGTCTTTGCAGGGGCTTCTTTAGGTTTGGGCTCCGGCTTTGGAGGAGCAGGTTTAGCAGACAACCTTGCAGATCTTCTCTGTGGCTCTAACTCCTTTAGTACCCCCTTCAGCCTTTCTTTTGGGTATGCCGGCGGCAGGGGGCACGTCGGGGATGCAGCGGTGCGCTGGGGTCGGGGATGCAGAGGTGCACTAGTTTGGTCGGGGGGGTGTCGTTTTCGCTGCTTCTTCCGATGGGCTCAGTCTTGTTCAGGTCCTGCAAGGTGGCCACTGCTGTGGTGAGTTCTTGGGACAACAGCAACATCATGTCTGGGAGACATCATTTGCAGCTCTTGTTCCTAGCCTTCAGCTCTTCAATTCTTTCTGCTGCTGCTTCTTCCATGAAAGCTCTACAGGCTGGGAAGGAGGGTGTGGATGTCTCCATGCAGGACCCAGCAGATGACAGTCACTTTTCTTAGCACGTTGACCAGTCATGGATCTCTGTATTAATCACCATCCACTGCAAGCGGGGCTCCTCTGATGGAGGCTGAGAGCAGCATGCTTTATGGGTATAAGCACAAATATGTGGAAGGCATCGTCACTGGGCTTTTTTGGTTGATGCCCCTCCCCAATTTCTCTGCCGTACCCTTTACTCCCAATGCTCTCTGTTCTACTTTCATACCCCTGTGTTCTACTGCCCTTCTTGGTGCCTTTTCCATAAAATGTCCTTTTTTCCCTATTTCATGGACCCCTCTTCTGGTTTTCTGGCATTTATCCTCATTACTTCCATCTAGGTATACATATTTAATAATTAGAAGCTAAGAGCTCTATATAAAGGAGGTCATACAGTATTTGTCTCCCCAAGCTTGGGTTATCTTTGCTTAGTATGTTTTCAGCTTCCGTCATTTCCCCTGTGTTTGTTTTTGTGTTAGCCTGACACAGGCTAGGGTCATCTGGGAAAAGGGAACAGCAGTTGAGAAAATGCCTCCATTACTGTGTCTGCCTGCATTGGCCATGCTCCCCACCACGATGATAACAGATCAAACCTCTGATACTATAAGCTAGCCACTCCGACTAAATGTTTTCTTTGTAAGAGTTGCCGTGGTCATGGCATCTCTTCAAAGCAACAAAAACCTGAATGACAAACTGTAAGTGCTTACATCATGGACTCAGAAAGACCTCAGATAAATAACCTAGTGATGTCCCTCAAAGGCTTAGAGAAACAAGAACCATCCAAACTCAAAAGCAGTAGCAAGAAATAACAAAGATAAGGGGAAACTACAGGACACAGAGGTGCATTCAAGGTTGTCTTGATCTATACAGTGAATTGCAGGTCAGTCAGGGCTACATAATGAGACCCTATGGTCTGGGATGGAGGTGGAGGGTGGGGTGGTGCAGAAATTACTTAAATAGAAGCATGCAAACAAAAGCCATAGAATTAGTCACATAAAGAGTTGTTTCTTTGAAAGCATAAATAAAATTGACAAGCTCCATAAAAACTAAATTAACCACAAGAAGAAAAAAAGAGTCAATTAATGAAATTAAAGATGAGGGTTGCAGAGATGTCTCAGGGGATGAAGTGCTGTGTAAGTGTTTGTATCCCCAGCACCCCATGCCAGGCAGGGGTGACATCCCACCTGAAATTCTCTGCCTTCTGAGGGCTCAGAATTCAGGTGGGATGTCACCCCTGCCTGGCATGGAACTAAACTAGACAAATCAGTAAGCTAAATGCTCAGCAATAGACTTTTCTTTAGTAAATAAAGCAGAGAGGAAATAAATCATTAGAGTACTTTATAGTCTAAAAAGCTGGAAAAATCTAGAAGGAAGGAGTGAATACCAAGACATACATGACCATACCAAAATCAAATCAAGATGAATATAATAGATCTATAATAATCAAAGAAATTGGCAACTCTACTTTTTTTTGCTTGTTTTTTGAGACAGGGTTTCCCTGTGTAGCCCTGACTGTCATAGAACACCCTCTGTACACCACACGTTGGCCTTGAACTCAGCGATCCACCTGGCTCTGCCTTCCAAGTGCTGGGATTAAAGGTGTGCCCCACCATAAGCAGCCAATGAGACTGAAGCAGGAAAAAAAGATCTTCCAACAAAGAAAAGCCAGCGTCAGACAGGTTCACTAGCATATCAAACTAAGTCTTTGAAAAAGAGCTAACACCAATGCTCTTATGCATAAAATAGAGTAGAGGCACATCACCAAATCCATTCTATGGAGCCATAGCTACCCTGGTACCCAAACTGAATAAAATCCCAACAACAACAACAAAAAAAAAAAAAGAAAACTGAAGACCGATGTTCCTGGTGAACACAGACACAAGAATTTTCAATAAAATTCCTTCCGAGCCAATTCAAGAACATATTAAGAAGATCACACACCAAGATCAAGTTGGTTTTACTCCAGGGATGTAAGATTGTCCTTGGAATACAGAACGTATATAGGTTTTAGGGAAAAGTCCATGATTACCTCACTCTACAGAGAGAAGGCCCCTGACAAAACTCAACACCCCTTCATGAGGAAAACCCTGGAGAAAGGAGTAGAAGGAGCACACCTCAATACAATAAAGGCCATATATGACAAATCCATGGTCAGTGTTAGACTGAGGGAAAACTGAGGGCGCTTCTTCTAAAATCTGAATGCAAAGAAGGATGCTTACTGTCTGCTCTTAGCCAATATAGTAACTCAAAACTTTAGCCAGGTCAATGAGGCACGAGAAGAGGGCGGGGGCGGAGGACCCAGGGGTAAAACCCAGGAAGGTTGGGGCCAGCTTATCGCTATTTACTGCTGGCACGATATTGTATCTAGACACCGGGAACCACTAGAACACTCTACAAACACCTTCAACAAACTAGCAGGGAACAAATTCAACACACAGAAATGAGTAGCTGTGTCACTTGCAAAGAAGGAAGTGCAGACAACCCCTTAATAACTGCTTTAAGAAATCAAACCTACAACCTAGGAATAAGCTTAACCAAAGAAGTGAAAGATCTCTGAAGCGAAAACTTTAAGACAACAACAAAGGCACTTTAAGTAAAGACACTGGAAGATGGGCAAGGCTTTCCACACTCAAGGACTGGTAGAATCGGTGTCGTGGATATGGCTATAGAACGAAAGTAGGCAGATTCAGTGCTAGGTCGACACACCCCAGGGATACTTGCAGATCCATATGTGTTGCTGCTGTATTCACAAAAGCCGGAAAGTGGAAAGTTGATGCCCGCCAACAGCAAATGGATACAAACAATGGTATCCATGCACAGTGTAATCTTATTTAGCTGTGAAAAGAAATGAAATCATGATGTTTGCAGGAAAATGATTGGAAATAAGATTGAGAAAGGCAGATACTGCATGTCCTCTCCCCCCCTGTCTCTCTGTCTCTGTCTCTGTCTGTCTGTCTGTCTGTCTGTCTGTCTCTCTCTCTCTCTCTCTCTCTCTCTCTCTCTCTCTGCCTCTCTTTTTGTTTTTTTAGCTGGATTTCTTTGTGTAGCTTTGGCTGTCCTGGATCTCTCTCTCTGTAGTCCAGGCTGGCCTTGAACTCACAGAGATCCTACTGCCTCTGCCTCCCTAGTGCTGGGACTAAAGTGCAGGCGCCACCGCCGCCGGACATGCTATCTTTCTTATGTGGTGCCTATGTTTAAAATTGTGCAGGTGCGTGTGAGCTCATGCAGGTGTGTCTGAAACTAGAAAGAGGCTCATACCAAAGCAGGGGAAGAAGAGCTTTTAAAGGGGTGGCCTGGGGGAAAGGAGAGGGTAATGGAACTCATATGACCCTCTTGTAACTACCAAAGCCAAAGTCAGTTTTTCTAAACTCACCAGCATTTGACAGGAGTCGATTTCTTGGAAAAACCAGCGGAGACTGGGGTAATCTAGGGAGGATCAGGCAGCATGTTCGGAGGCCAGCCAGACCTCAGAATGTAAGTCATTCCGTTCCATCCAATTATGGAGTGTGATTGAGACGGTGAAAAGGCACGGATGAAAATTATCCAAGTGTCATGGAGGGACATGGCCCAGCTGTCTCTGGAGGCTCTGCCCCCCTGATTCTGGTCAGCGCTCATCAGTGGCAGGCCCTGGCTCTGGAAGGAACAGCTCTGCCCCCCTGATTCTGGTCAGCGCTCATCAGTGGCAGGCCTCGGCTCTGGAAGGAACAGCCTGTCTCCTTGGGACAGAGGCCTGAGATTTTCCAAAGCTCTTTATTGCATCTTTTGGTTTTGGTACAGCCTCCATTGGCTCAGAGACCATAACACTGAAGGAGAGAAGGGTGTAACTTGCCCACAGAGCCTCCAGTTGTATGCACTGGACTGTAAGGCAACTGGAAATGATCAGAGCAGGGAGCCAGGGAACATGGGAGGGGCAGGATCATGACGCTGGTTTTCCTGGTGCGCCTCCTCATCTGTTAGTTCTGGAAGGGGCTGGCTTCTGGAATTCAGCTGAGCAGCGAGAATCTTTTCCTGTTTCTCCTTGGTTCCGTGTGTTAACTGAGGATTCCCACACAGACTGCCTCAGACCTTGAGCCAACTTTGTAGTTGGCAAATGGGTTTCTGCCTGGTTTGGGCCAGGAAGGGGGACCTCAGGAAGGGGAAGGCTCCTCGGTGGAGGATCTGAGGTGTCCTCGATGAAGCTGTGTCTAAGCTGACCAGCTCGAAGATGTGTTTACTTCGACAAGAGCCACCTAGCAGTTAGATAGTCAACAAAATCTCTGGAATGTGCTGAGGTAACTGTGGAGACATGTACATGTGTATGAATTCTCCATGTGCATGTGTGCACATACAGACCAGCTACTGTGTTCATTTCTCCCTGTGTGTCTCGCCCTACTGGTTTTCACATAAAACTAAAAACCACCAGGTTGGCACGATGAAAATGTCTCAGGTCGTCTCACAGTTTGCAACTTGGTTCCGCAGCATGGTGGGACCTTCCAGGGGGGTCATCATGGACCCGGGGCTTAGTCCTTAATTCATAGGATCGACCAGATACAAATCTCTTGAGATGATTCATTTCCAAAATGCCCCATTCTCATATTTAGATATTGTTTTTCAATGCTAATTACCAGTGGGAGAAAGCGAGATATAACATCAATTTGTGGATGCTCTGTGAATGTACAGGTCAGGGAAAAAGGAAGTAAGATCGTTGTGCGGTGGTGGTTTACACCTTTAATCCCAGTACTGGAAAGGCAGAGGCAGTAGGATCTCTGTGAGTTCAAGTCCAGCCTGAACTACAAATCAAGTTCCAGGTTAGCTGGGGCGGTTACACAGAGAAACCCTGTCTCAAATAAATAAATAAATAAATAAATAAATAAATAAATAAAGAAGTAAGATCAACATTATTTATTAGTTTATTGTTTATTATAGTCCAAGCTGATCTCAGATTCTCTATTCTCCAGCCTCAGACTTCAGAGTGCTGGGCTTACTGGGATACACCACCACCCCTGCCTGGCTTCTAGTATTGTGTAAGAACGATCTCCTTGCTCTAAATGCTTTGCTGTTCTCTCAGCCAGACAACCAGGAGCGTTCTCACTGGGGTTCCTGGCACGGGGCACGCAGAGCAACGCTGGCTTCAGAGCGTGTCCTCCCTGGGTCTTTAGGTAAGTCCTCCCGCAACAGTAGGCAGTCATCCCTGAAGGAGGAGAAAAACAAGCGAGCAAACAAAATGAATCTAGCCAAAGCTCCGCCCTTGCAAGAAGGTTGAAAACCTGGTTGGGCCCAGTACCCTGCCTGGATCCAAACGGAGTCTGCTGTCATTCAATGAGTCAGGAAACCGCCTCTTGCCCAGGGACCCACATTTGCAAGACTTAAGTTGGGTTCTAGGGTACCAGAGAAGCTGGAGCACCGAGGAAGTCCCGCCCCCGAGCCCAGACATGAGGCCTGCCTTAGACTGAGACGGACTGCAGTAACCAAAGGCTGTCCACCGAGACTTTAACACGGGGTAACACAGCAGCCTGTGCTGAGAAAATCCCTTCTAAGAGGATCAAGGACAAGGTACCAGCAGCTGAGTAATTTCAATTCTTTGTTGCGCTGAAGATAACTAGCAACTACAAAACCCAAGCCAAGCTTTACTCTGGATAGACTGACCACACCTCCTACACAGTAGTTTCAGGGCAGTAAAGTGCGGTTCTTCCCTCCTCCCTCCCCCCTATCCCGGCCCTTCCCCCCCCCCTTCCTTTCGAGGCTGGGTCTTGCAATGTAGTCTAGATTGACCTGGAACTTATAAGTGTCACCATGTATCCAAAGCTGACCTGAAACTCATGATCCTCCTGCCTCAGCCTCTAAGTGCTGACAGGGATTGTAGGCATGTGCTACTCCACACAAGAGGCGTGTCCGTTTCTAGTCGAAATATCCTTTACAACAGTTCCTGCTATTGTTTCACCAGAGAGCAAGAGAGAGGCATGTGTGCAACGAAATGGACGACTCAATGTTAAAAGACAAAACACTCAACGGAATGAAAGCAGAGGAGTGACCCGCATGTGCGCATTATCAGGCAGTCGACTTGGAAGTGACTATGAGTTCTATATTAAGAGATCTTGCATCGATAGGAGGATGAGTACATGGAGAATGTCAGATGGTAGACGAAGACTCTAAAAGAATCAAGGAGGAAAGCTAGGACTTAAAAAGCATGCTGTCATAAAGAATCCTTCAACAGACTGTCAACAGAGGATGAATAAACACAATTAACTCAACTGAAATACAATGTGAGGAGACAGGGAAAATAATAAAATACAGCAGGAAGAGATACAGAAGGGTATCAAGCAGCTATATACATGAAGTCAGAGAGAAGAGAAATTTGAAGAGGTAACTGCTAAGAATTGCTAATGTGATTGGAGAAAAGTCACAACTCCAAGGAGCTCAGAGAGATGGAGGCTGGGATGTGTGGGGAAGAGACTAAATTGTTGAAAGCCCGTAGTGAAGAAGCTTGAAGGTAACCAGGGATGGCAGAACCACAATATCAAAGCAAGCTAAAACTGTAAAACATTACACACAGAAGAACAAAGACTGACAGTAGATTTCTTTTTCTTTTTTTGTTTTTTGTTTTTGTTTTTCAAGACAGGGTTTCTCTGTGACTTTGGAGTCTGTCCTGAAGCTCGCTCTGTAGACCAGGCTGGCCTCAAACTCACAGAGATCAGCCTGTCTCTGCCTTCCAAGTGCTGGGACTAAAGTTGTGTGCCACCAGTGCCCGGCTGACAGTAGATTTCTTGTGAGAAACAGTTCATGCAAGAAAACAATGGAAAATTATTTTCAAAATAGTAAAAAATAAAATTGTGAACTTCAAATTTTATACTTGAAAATACTTATAAAAAATGAAGCTGAAATGAAATCTGTTTCACACACGTTGGTCAAGTTGGTCAAGCATACTCAAGGCTGTGGGTTCAGTTTCCAGCAGTGGGAAGAAAAGCCAGGCACACAAAATCTGAGATGATTTATTTAGCAAGCCTAAAATACAAGAGATATTAAAAGAAAACTTTCAGGACTGGTGAGATGGCTCACTTGGTTAGGTGCTGACTACACAGCTATGATGACTTCAGTTCGGGTCTCCAGCATTCCTATCAAAATGCTGGGCACAGCAGTGTGCCTGTGACCCCACGGACTGGGAAAGGGGACATAGAACAGCCCTGGGGCTTGTTGATCAGCCAGACTAGCTAAATGGGTGAACTCCAGGTTCAGTGAGAGACCCTGCCTCAAGAAATAAGGTGGAGGCCAGGCATTGGTGGCTCACACCTTTAATCCCAGCACTCGGGAGGCAGAGACAGGCAAATCTCTGTGAATTTGAGGCCAGCCTGGTCTACAGAGTAAGTTCCAGGACAGGCTCCAAAATAATACAGAGAAAAACTGAGAGAGAGAGAGAGAGAGAGAGAGAGACAGAGACAGACAGAGAGAGAGAGAGAGAGAGAGAGAGAGAGAGAGAGAGAGAGAGAGAGAGAGAGAGAAGAGAAAGAACAACAAAATATGGGGAGCAATTGAGAAGAGACCCAACACCAACTTCTGTCTTCTGCATGTTGTGCCCAAATTCTGAACCCCCAAATCACCAAGCAGAAAGTCTTTTATTATTAATGAGTTAACTGCATTAACTTGGGCTCTTCATCTGTCCAACACAGCTGCTGGTATGAAAAGGACCCCGAGAAACTGAGAGGCTAGGAACCTATTGGGCAGTGTAAGGGGAGTGTGGGGCCAGCAGCAGTCTCAGGATTGGTGCGCTTCCGGGTTTGGGTGACCTGTCCTGTGTTGATTGGTCAACTGGTTGTTATGACCTAGAGGTCTTCCCAGGGCTGTTGCTATGCTCTGCACAGCACTGTTACACCACTTTTACGTAAAGCACTGTAAAGCATGTCAACTAACTTCTGATTGGTTCCTTGCCATGTGACCTAGGGCCTGGCAAGGTCAGAAGGCCAGAAACTAAGCACGTGTGCTGAGTCAGGGGCCTTTGTCTTTCTGGGTCTTTTCTGCAAAAGCAGCGGGGAGGGCGGGGGGATGGGGGGTTGGGGGGGGTCTGGTCCCTTTGTGTATGCACGTGTACCTCATGCACACCTGTACACACATACACACACAGAGAGAGAGAGAGAGAGAGAGAGAGAGAGAGAGAGAGAGAGAGAGAGAGAGAGAGAGATGCTTTAGTTTTGGGGGGTGAGTATAATGCCAGAGATAAATTTGAACCTTCACAAAGAAATGAATGAAGACATCTAAAAAGTAGTGCAGATGAATAGATTACAAGCCTGTTGCCCATCTCGACTTCAGCAGGGTTGCTTTTGTTCAGTTTGAGCCTCTGGCTCGCCCCCTGCACAGTCCAGAAAGCCCCATTCCTGTCTCTCTCCAAACCCTGTCTTAGAGAGTCTCCAAACAAAGGAAAGTCACCAAAGCCCAATTCCACTTCCTTGGCACCTCGCCTATAATCTATAAAACTTTCCTGCCCTGGCTTGGGTGCTTGACTTCTCTGGCCTCAGTCTGCGAAATGGACTCTCTGGTGAGTTTCTTTGGTCAATAAACCCGTTGCTATACTTTTTCAATGCAGCTTGATCTGGCTTACTGAATTGGGGGAGGAGGAGAAACATTATGGGGGGGGCAGAAAACCTATCAACTTTCACTATGTTAGATTAGTTTTTGTTTGTTTGTTTTTTGTTAGTTTTATGAATTATATTTTTTGGCTCTACTTTAAGTTCTCAAACATTTTGGAGATATGGATCTGCTAATATTGGGGGTGTTCATGTTTTATATGTGTGTGTGTGAATGCACTCGTGTGCACACTTGTGCACATATGTACATATTTATAAGTGTACTTCACAACGGGGCATTCCAACAAATAACTAATAACCCTTTTTTTTCAAGTTAATGTAACCCAAAATTTCATATGGTCAACTCATTCAAGCTGTAATGTCCCAGCGGGAAGAAAGATGCTCTAAAGAGGGCCGCTTGTTCTTCCTTCATGGAGACAATAGGCCCCAAGGAATTTGAATTTCTCCGGGGGTCGGGGGTTGTCTCATGCTGGGGAAGGGAAAGACTGGGGTCCTCATACAAGCCAGGGAATGCTGACATCTTGCAGGGCAGATCAGGAGTTAGAAAAGAATGGTGTGTCAGGGATTGAAGAGACCACACCTAGTCTGGGAATGCTTAGTGATACACACCTCTATTTAAGTCTAAATCTCAGCTCAGGACCCTGAGGATGGGTTTTGGGATTACTGAACCTCTTTATTTGTTCCTCTTCCCAATGTGACAACATTAAATAAATGTCCCTTTTCTGTTTTTCACTATTACTTATCTCTCTAATTGGTGTATTGAAGACAAAGAAGCCCAACCTACCTTGTCAGGGTGGTCAAAGCCTAGACTTTGACCCTAAAAAAAAAATCTCCATTTATATCATACACACTTGCATGCACACACACACACACACACACACACACACACACACGTATGGAAATGCCCATACATGAACTTTGAAAGCCTAGAGACCCATAAGCAAAACAGTTTATACACAGACCTGTTTATCCATGCTTACCTTTCTAGTCAGTTCTATGCTAGGGCCTAGGGATAATAAACCAAGATCAATATCTGACTTAAGAAGTTTATGATTGCCACATGCCTTTAATCTCAGCACTGAGGAGACAGAGACAGGCAGAGATCTGAGTTCAAAGGCAGCCTATTCTGCAGAATGAGTTCCAGGACATCCAGGGGTACACAGAGAAACCCTGTATAAAAAAAAAAACAAAGAAAATGAAAGTTCATGATCTAATGGGAGTTAAAACTAATAATAATAATAATGATGATGATGATAATAATAGTTCAATACATTCAGAACCAATGAAGAACTAACCTACCTCCATTTTAGGCTTAAGAGCATCTTACGGTAAGTTCATTCCTATTTTATGATTAAATGTCTTTCTCAAGGATTGGACTATGCCCCACCTGTGACCTTAACTACAGATGGCTCTTCACTGCCTGTTTCAGGAAACCATGACTTTGTTTCAAATAGGTGTTATAATCATCTTGCAACCCTACCTTTGTTTCAAAAGGTAATATGACCACCTATGACTGCCTGCATTTATGGCTGTCTGCTGTTATGACTGCCTTGTGATGTCCACCTTGCAGTCATCTTTTTATTTCAGGGGGGGACTAACTTGTTACGCTTGTGTTTTGCTCCTGTACCCCGTCTACTTCTTTGCCCATCAAACCCCCCATTTGGAAACTTCTACCCCTGAGCTATAAAAGCCTAGTATTCCTCACATCCAGGGCTGACCCCTGGAACTCTACTTTAGGGGGAGGCAGCATGTATAAGTGAATAAAAATTAATTGCCTGCTTTAATTAACTTGGTCATGATAATTTGAGTTGAGGGTTAAGGCCAGATCTATGGCATAGCAGCTGAGTACACCAGATACTGCAGCTGCCTTGAGAAGAGTTGAATCGTTTCTGTCTATGGTACCCTGCTGTCACAGGGAGGAACATTCTTTCCATTGTGATAAGAAGTCTGTGTGTGGTGGAACACACCTCAGGAAGCAGAGATCTGTGTGAGTGAGTCCCAGGCCAGCCATGGATGTATGATGGGGATGTCCTTCTGTGTATATGTTTCTCTTCTTGGTTGATGAATAAAACACTGATTGGCCAATAGCCAGGCAGGAAGCATAGGTAGGGAGACCAGACAAGGAGAAGCCTGGGGACAGGAAGACAGAAAGAGGCCATGAGGAGACGCCATGCTGCCCAAGGAGTAACATGCCGGATTACGGGTAAACCACAGCCTCATGGCAATACATAGATTAACAGAAATGGGTTAATAATTAAGACAGAGCTAGCCAATAAGAAGCCTGAGCCATCGGCCAAACCATTTTATACTTAATATAAGTCTTTGTGTATTTATTTGGGGCCAAGAGGAACCGGGTGGGACAAAAACTCCCGTCTTCAAATGGCTCCCATTACCATCTTCAGACATACAGTGACTGAAAACAGAAAACCAAAATAACAACATAGCCATGTAGTCACATGCAAAATGATGACTGAAGAGGAGTAGGAGCAGAGGAAAGATACCCCCAGGAGGTTTCCAGGGAGTCCGTGGATGAGGTATGGTAGGGTCCAATCTAAAGCAGTGTTAGTGGGAATTTATCCTGAAGACATTTAAAATAAAATTTAAAAAATGGATGAAACTTCCTGAAAAAAATGGAATGGGGGAATGAGGGAGACTATTATCTTGCATCACCACTGATGACATTCAAGGGTCCTTAGGTCCCTTCACCTTCATCACTGTTGGAGTGGTTTTTTTTTTTTTTAAGGTTTCATTCATATTTTAGATTTTTTTGAGACAGGCTTTCTCTGTGTTGTTTTGGAGGCTGTCTTGGAACTCACTCTGTAGACCAGGCTGGCTTCAAACTCACAGAGATCCACCTGCCTCTGCCTCCCAAGTGCTGGGATTAAAGGCGTGCACCACCACCGGCAAGCTAATTTTTTTTTTTTTTTTTTTTTTTTTTGCTTAGTTTCCTAATGTTGCCTGTTGTTCTGATTCGGTGAAATGGAGTTTCTCAGTCTAAGTGGTGTGGATTTGTGTTTCTCGATAGCTGAAGGGGTTGACCTTTTTTTTTTCACGAATTATTGGTAATCTGAGCTTCATTTGAAATGTTTCTGTCCATTTGTTTGCTATTCGTTTATTAGAGTATTGTCATTTTCAGGTTCATTTTTTTTAGTTCTATGTTTTTAAGATCTTTAAATTTAGTTCTATATTTTTATTTTATATTTAGTTCTGTATTTGTCTTCACTCCAGTTTTATGTTTTCATTTTGTTTTCTTTGTGTCCTGAAGCTTTTCAATTTCGTGTGCTCTCAGTGGTCAATCCTTGCTATTATTTCCTGAGCCGTCAGAGTCACTCAGGAAGTCATCGTCGATGGCTGTATCTTGAAGCTCTTCCCTGTGTTTTCCTGTAGTACTTTCAGGGTTTCGCATCTCACGTTAAGGTCTTTGACCCATTTTGAGTTGATTTTTGTGCGGGTCAGAGGGTTCTGGTTCCGATATTGTGAGTAGTCACTTTTCCCAGCACCCGCCTGGTAAGAGACTGTAATTTCCTCAAGGTTTGTTTTGGGCACCCTTATCAGTCATCAGATGGCTGTAGATGGAGCTGTGTCTGGGTCAACTACTCTGCTTCTTTTGTCTGCACATCTGTGACAGAGCAGCACTTTTTTGACTACGGCTCTGTGGTGGGTCAAACCCAGGAATTGTGGTTCCTCCCGCCCTGCTTTGCTCCACCTGCGAACCCCGTTTTAAAGGTCCCCATGCTCCCGTAGGAGTTACAAGACTTTTTTTTCTGGTTCTGTAAAGAATGTTACTGGTGCTGTAATGGGAACTGCACTGGTTCTGAAATCTTTTTCCGTAGGCTGGTGTTGGAACACGGCTGTCATTCATGCACCTCTGTGGAAAACAAAAACAAAAACAAAAACAAATGCTCGGTGGGGCTTGTCTGCCACGTGCAGCTTGTCCTTGTGACTGTATGCTTTACTGGCGACTCTTCTTAACCCTCAGAGTGTAAACCGGCTGATGCTCTGAATGAAGTTGTCTATTGCATGAGACTCTGTTTCCCGCCGCGTGTGTCAGCCGCGTGTGTCAGCCCCGTCCTCCCTGGTCCCACACCTCTAGAGTGGTGAGCAGTATGGCGATCTTAAAGTCTAGACGCTGGTTATCCATGAACACAGGCTGCCTTCCAGGGTCCCACCAAGTCCCTCTTCTGTGAGTCACAGCTTTCCCTGTAGAGGTTTGTCACTTTCTTGGTTAGGTTTGTTCCTATCTGTTCTACGTTTTAGACACTATTGTAAATAAGATTCCGCCCCCGAGTTCTTTCTCAGCATGTCCACAGTTACTATCCCATAAAATAGTTACTGATGGGTTGCTTTCGTATTCTGCTACTTTGTTGAATTTTTGATGTCTGTATTTTGGTGGAGTCTCCGAGTACAGGACTATGCTCCCAGCAAATGAGAATGTCTTCCTTTTTATTTGTATCCTTTTAATCCCCAGTCCCACCCCCAGTACCTTCACCTTAGCTAGCATTTCAAGTACCATGCTGAGTAAAAGCAGTGAGGGTGGACGTCCTTGCCTGTGCTAATGAAAAGTGTTTTTCATTTTCCTCAATTCAGTAGGCCATTGTCTCTGGCTTTGTCCTGTTACTGTATATAGTCTTTCCTATACTGAAATAGGAGACTCCTAGATCTAGTTCCTTCCTTCCTTCCTTCCTTCCTCCCTTCCTCCCTTCCTTCATTCCCTTCCTCTCCCTCCCTCTCTTCCCTCCCTCCCCTCCCTCTTTCTACAGCTTGAACTCAGTATGTAGCTAAGGCCTTGTTAATTTATGTTTAGGTTTTCTGTATCTTCTTAAGTCAATGTTAGTAATGCATGCAGTCCAAAAATGTATTCATTTCTTCTAGATTTTCAACTTATTGAGGTATATATTTTCAAAGTAATTGTTATGGACCTACTGAATTTCCTAGTGCCTGTTATAACATCTCCTTTTTTTTAATCCCTAAGTTTATTCTTGTTATTTGGTTAGTTTGGCTAAGGGCTGACCAACCTTGTTAATCTTGTAGTGTCGGCATTAGCAGCTTTAAATATCCCCAGAACTGCTTTTGATGTATCTCACAGATTCTGATATGCTGTTTTCCATTTTTGTTTGGTTCTAGTTGGTGTTTGTTTGTTTGTTCATTTGGCTGGTTGTTTTTTGAGACAGCAGATCATGTATCTCTGCAGACCTCCAACTCTCTAGATAGCCATGGGTGACTTTGAATACTGATCATCCTACTCCATTCCTGAGTGCTGAGATTACAGGCATGCACTATCAGGCTCAAGTTCTGTGGTGTTGGAGACAGAATCCAAGGTTTCACTTAGCAAGCGCTATACCATGGTATAGCTCCAATCCCTGATTCTAGGATTTTTAGATTTCTCTACTGATTCCTTCAATCACCCATTCAGTTGTGCGTTATCCAGTTTCTATTTGTATAGTTGTTCTGGCTACTAGTTTCTAGTTTCACTTCCTTATAATCTGATAAAGCCAAGAATGATATTTAGATCTTTTTTTGCATTTATTAAGACCTAGAATATGATGTTTTATAGAGAGTTCCACAAACTGCTGGGAAAAGTCTATCCTGCAGTTGTTGGGTGAAATGTTCAATCCACTTGATTTTTATGTACACTGCATTTTAACTCTAAGTTCCCTCTTGACTTTTTGTATCTAGTGACTTGTCTATTGGTGAAAATGAGGTAATGGTGTCACTCTCCATTATTGTAATGGCTCTATTTGTACCTTTATGTTCATTACTGTTTTGAGGCTTTTAATTTTTCTAATTGGATGCATTGACATCTTATACATATATATTTGCAACCAACCAACACACACATATATGGTTTTTTGAAATAGGGCTTTTCCTCTGTGTAGCCCTGACTGTCCTGGAACGCACGCTCTAGATAAGGTTGTCTTTGAACTTACAGAGATCCGCCTGCCTCGCCTCCTGAGTGCTGGAATTAAAAGTGTGCACTACCACTGCCTGACTAAACAACAAGCAGCCATTATATATTCTTGATTAATTGCTTTGCTTTTCAGTACACCCCAGCCTTCTTTGTCTCTTCTGTCTCATTTTTACTTGAAGTCTACCTTGTTGGGTGTGAACTCAGAGGCAGAGGTACAAGCTCTGAACTGCTGAGTCATCTCTTTAGCCCTACAGATGTGTGGCTTGTAGGCAGCAAACAGTGGAACTCTGGTTTTAAAAGTAAAATCAGCTGGTGTGTGTCTTTTAATTGAGAACTAAGACCATTTACACTAAGTATTATAATAGAAAAGTAGGAACTAGTTCTTGTCATTTTGCTGTTTTTTAACATTTAATTCTTCCCTAATTATCATTTACTTATCTGCTCTTCTAAAATACATCTGTTCTTCCATGATTGTATTTATCTTCCTCTCCTACGTGTATGTAGTATTCCTGTAAGTATCTTTTGCAGTGTTGGCTGGTTCTTTTAGTTTTATGTTTATTCTGGAAGAATTTTGTTTCCTCTTTGATTTTGAAAGATAAGGTAATTTTGCTGGGTATAATAATGTTAATTGGCAGGTTTTTCTTTCAGGCCTTGAAATATATCATTCTACATTTTCCCGACATTTAGATTTTCTGCTAGGAAAGAAACTGCTATTCTAATGAGGCCGTCCTTGTGAATGAGTTTGCAATTTTCTCTCACAGTTAAATTCTTTGTTCTGTACTCCTGGTGGGTTTTGTTGTTGTTCTTTTTGTTTTTCAAGACAGAGTTTCTTTGTTAGCCCCAGCTGTCCTAGAACTGGCTTTGTAGACCAGGCTGGTTGTGAACTCACAGAGATTCACCTACCTCTGCCTTCTGAGTGCTAAGGTTAAAGGCATGCACCACCACCTGGCTTATTCTTGATGTTTTAGCTATGCTGCACTATGAGAACATTCTTTTCTGACCATGTTTGTTCAGGGTTCTAGAAGCATGGACTGGGATATCTACATTTTCCCCAAGATTTGAGGATTTCTGGCTACTATTTACTACACATGTTTTCAAAGCCTTTAGGCTGTACATTGATTTGTTCTTTTTTCCTTTAATTATTTGTTTGTATTTTATGTACATTGATGTTTCGCTTGCACATATGTCTGTGTGAGGGTGTTGGGTCCCCTGGAACAGGAGTTAGACAGTTGTGAGCTGCCATGTGGGTGCTGGGAATTGAACCCAGGTCCTTTGGAAGAACAGCCAGTGCTCTTAACCTCTGAGCCATCTCTCCAGCCCTCCTTGATTTGTTATTGTACTTTTTTAAAAGTAAGTTTGGGGCCGAGAAGCTGGCTCAGTGAATGTGTGAAAATGCTTACCACCAAGCCTGGCAACCCGAGTTCAATCCCCAGGACCTGCATGGTGGAAGGAAGGAACTGGCTGCCGCAGGCTGTCCTCTGACCTCCTCATGTGCACCATGGTGAGTGTGCATGCGCGTGCACACACACACAAGTTAATACACAAATGTATGTAAAAATATGTAAATTTGCCATTCCAAGTGTTCCAGTGTGCCTAAATAATTGTTTTCTTCTGTGTGTCAGAGTGTTTTGCCTGTGGGCATGTATGTGAACCCTGTGTGTGTGTCTGGTGCCCATAGAGGTCAGCAGAGGGCACTGGATCCCTGAAACTGGACGCTGGTGAGTCACCGTGTGGGTACTGGGCATCAAACCCAGGTTCTCTGCAAGAACAGCAGTGCTTTCACTGGCCGGGCCACTCTGCCAGCGTCTCAACTCTGTGTTGGTGCTCTGTTATATTTATTTATTTTTCTTTGTTACCACCTGAAGGTTCCAGGTCTTTGGTTCTGTCTTCAAGCCCCTAAATTCTCTCAGCTGCTGGAGAAGCTGCTTTTTTTGTTGTTGTTGTTTTGTTTTGTTTTTTATTTGACTGAGTTTTTCATTTCCAAGATATCTCTTTGGATTCTTTTTCGAGGTCCCTAACTCTTTATCGAGCATCCTGCTCACAGTCTGCACTGTGTTTATTCACGCGGTCATTTTTTCCCCATATTTTCTGGGACACCCACCTGGAAGCTGAGTTGACACACTATGTTCGGGCAGCAAGCTCCGTTTTCCATTGAACCAGCTCAGTGGCCCCCAGCTTTCTCTTCAAGTTGAGAAGCACAGAGCCCTCTCAAGGGTTGTTCTCCGTTCCCCCAAGGCCAGAGGGTCTTTCTGTTCTGCATTTGTCTCTGTCTTGATTTTGCCCAACTCTCTTCCCATTGGTTAAACCTCCCTACTGCTGGGCTGCTTTGAACTGAGCCCCCATCAGGCCTAATAACCAGAGTCCCTGGGTCTTCTGGGGTTTCCGTCCAAGAGTGAACTTCAGTGTTTGTCGTTACCGGCCTCTGCCGATTTCCATTCTCTCTCTCTCTCTCTCTCTCTTTTTTTTTTTTTTTTTTTTTTTTTTTTGGTTTTTCGAGACAGGGTTTCTCTGGGGCTTTGGAGGCTGTCCTGGAACTAGCTCTTGTAGACCAGGTTGGTCTCGAACCCACATAGATCCGCCTGCCTCTGCCTCCGGAGTGTTGGGATTAAAGGCGTGCGCCACCAACCCCTGGCTCTGATTTCCATTCTTAAGTGCAGGGAGGTTGGACTCTTGTCTCTAAGCTACTCTGTTCACTCCAAAGCTGTTCTCGGAAGGACACACCCCCTCGGCTCCAGCCTCTACTGTCTTGACCGCATGTGGTGATGTGTCGAGGAGCCTTGCTGACCACGCTATCCTATCGTCTCACCTCAGGCCCAGCAATGGACTGAAACCTCTCAAGCCATAAACCAACTCAAGTTGTTTTCCTCAAGTATATCGCCACACGATGTGGCACTAACGAGACAAAGAAAAGACATGGTTGTTTTAATTCAGCGATCTGCCGGCTTGATTTTGGAGGTAGAACCAACCCACGTGAGCAAGGCTCCCGTTTCTGGGTGGGAACAAAAGACAGGTACACACCTGCTAAGGGAAGCCTGTTCCGAGTCTGGTAAAATTCTGATGGCCCTAACTTTCCCCTCTTCACACCCACCGTCTTAGCGGGGTTCCTACAGCTGTGGTGAGACACCATGACCAAAGCAACTGGGGAGGAAAGGGTTATTTAGTTTACAGGAAATCGAGACAGGAGCTCAAACTGGGCAGGAACCTGAATGGGGGAGCTGATTCAGGGGCCGTGGAGGGGAGCTGCTTACTGGTTTGCTTCCTACGGCTTGCCCAGCCTGCTTTCTTACAGAACCCAGGACCATAAGCCCAGGGATGGCACCACCCACAATAGGCTGGGCCCGCCCCCATCAATCACTGTAAAGAGAACCTTTTTCCTTGTGGGAAAGCCTTCCTTCCCGCCAGCCTGGTTCTAGAGCCACATCAGTCCCAAATAAACACACAGGAGGCTATATTCATTATGAAGCTGTTGGCCTTGCTTGTTTCTTACTGGCTTGCTCTGACTTAAGTAATTACCCCATAATTGTTAATCCAAGTATGTTCTCTTACCAGAGAATAGTTCCGGGCTTCCTACCCCATGGCGGTTACATGTCGAACTCTTTGTGTTTCTCCTTCCCAGAATCCTCCTGGACTCCTAGTCCCTCCTATCTAGATTCCTATTGGCTCAACAGTACTTTATTGACAAATGTACAGGACTTCCCCCATCAAATCACTAATTAAGAAAATGCCCTACAGGCTAGCCTACAGCCGGATCTTGTGGAGACAATCTTCAACGGAGGCTCCCTCCTTGCTGATGACTCCAGCTGGTGTCAAATTGACGTAAACCATCCAGCACACCCAAGGGGGGTGTGACAGCCCCACCCGAACATGAGCACGTGTACAAATCTGGGTTTATGAGAAAGTGGCAGGAAAGGGAGATGGCAAACGTCTTCAGTCCAGCACACAGGAAAATAAACGGAGACCCAGGAGGAATACGAAAATGACAAGAGAGGCACCACTATCTGTTATAGACTCTCAGCAGGCAAGTTCCTAAGAGTCCATCAACTGTGTGGCATACATAAAAATTGTCATGAACGGACTTGACGGAACGCTGTAAGTCACATAGAAAACATGAGTATTCAGTGACAGAAGCCAAGGACAAAAGAGGATGTAGCACATGATTCCATTTATAGCATGTGTAAAAGTTTAAATCAATTTGTGCTCTTACAGTCAAGATGGTGTGGACCCCGGGGTACATCGAGTCACGGGGAGGAACAGGGATGTCACCTCTGCCTGTCGGCCTGCTACTTGGTTTAGTGTGAGAACTCAACATAGTGCAGACACACTATGTGCTTTCCAGGGTGTAAACAATTCTTCAATAAGGCTTGGGGGTAATAAAACTATTAAATAAAATGAAACTATGAGACAATAAAACTCTGAGAAATTTTGAAATGGGGTTGGATGTATATGCTAACTTATTCTTGTCTAGCCATCTTTGAGTCACAAAGCATGCTCAAGTGACTTAGAAATATTTGAGCTCAACCTCAAAGTCCCACGGGTATGGAAATGGAGCCCCCTCCCCCAAATTAAACAGCACATTGTCTCATGGTTGTCAAGAAACAGAACTGAGAACAGCCAAGGTGTGTGTGAGCTTCAAGTCTCCTGCCAGTAACTGGCTGTTTTGCTAGGCAGATTCACAAGGGTTTCGGTTTGTCTGAGCGTCTCTCAATGCCACTGCTCTTTAATACAGATCCTCATGTTGTGGTGACCCCCAACCATAACATTATTTCGTCGTTACTTCATAACTGTAATTGTGTTACTCTTTCGAATCGTAATGTAAATATCTGATATGCAGGCTGTATGATATGCTACCCTGTGACGGTGTCTTTTTGTTGTTGCTGTTGTTTGTTTTGGTTTTTTGAGACAGGGTTTCTCTGTATTGTTTTGGAGGCTGTTCTGGAACTGGCTCTGTAGACCAGGCTGGCCTTGAACTCACAGAGATCCACCTGCCTCTGCCTCCCGAGTGTTGGGATTAAAGACCGGGCAAGGGACCCAAAGGTTGAAAAATGTCTGCTCAGGAGCAAAGCCGCAGGAGATGGATGCCTGGAGCCTGAGTGCTCTGGACCCGACACGTGGTGGGGCCTTCATGATGCTCTTTTCCTTTGTTGCAGGTAAATGGCACGGGTGGAAATGTTTAGGGGGACACTGGTGGGTCATCTGCATGTATTGTCCACCCCTAATCAGGGTGACCAGGCGACAGACACAGCCTTGGGGTCTCTACCGCGGGAACAAAGTCCCTTGGAGTAGGATGAGAAGCATGTAAGGCAGGCTTAATTCCTTGCTGACCATTCTTAGAGTAAGTGAGGAGCAGAGATTAAAAAAAAAACGAGGACTAGGGACCGATTGTGTGTGTGTGTGTGTGTGTGTGTGTGTGTGTGTGTGTGTGTGTGTGTGTGTTTTGGAGTGCTGCCTGTGTGCTCTGGGCTTACGTTCTTGTTGGCCCTTTATGTCATCTGCCAGCCTGAGCAGGGGGAGTGTGTGCACAGCTTCCTGCTTAAGTCCTGAGCTGTCCAGTTGGGGGTCCAGATCTGGACACCAGCAGAGTCGAGTTGCCCACAGGGATTCCTACGGTTTCTCCGAAAGCGTCCCTATCAACCTTATATTTCACATCAAGGCAGCGACACCTAACGGCCAAGGGAGAAACTCCAGCCTGCGCGCCCTCCACAGGGGGGCTTCGGGAGTACCTGGAGGAGGCTTTTCCTTTCCTTCCAAACTCAGGATGCTTGCACGCGGCTTGCAGAGCCGGGGCCCTGGGTGCCGCCAAATCCGCTCAGCCTTTAGCCACACCCTGCCCTGGGGTGCGCTCTGTTGTTTCATGCCGCTTTACCCAGTGAGACCAAGGTTTCCAGGTGGGCCTTCGATCTGCCCTGCTTGGTTTTTAGATGGGGAAACAGACGCCATGGGCCGAGGGACTAGCCCAGCCAATTTAAGTAGGATTTGGATCAGAGCCCAGAACTCCCGAACGTGCCAGCTCAGGACTCTCCGTGGCACCAAGCTGTTTTTACGAGTCTCGGACAGTGGGGGGGCCGGGCACACGGTAGGTCCTCCACGGATGCTGTCTGGATGATAGCTTCTGGGCGACAGAAGTGACTTTCTAGTCGTGATCTGGTCAGTCACCCACTTCTGTATCTGTCACGATTCCTGATCATTACAGCGGCACTCCCCTGGACAGGAGGCCACCGTCTTTTCCTATTACGGAGCCCTCCGTGCAGACTCAAGAAAGGTGAAACGAGAAAGGGTAGAGGATTCAAAGGGACCCCTCCCTCCCAGAATCCGGTTATCTCAACCACTGAGCCGCCGCGATGGGCATGCTCTGCTTCAGTGTTTCTCCAGTGTGTTTCTTCAGTGTGCCTCCAAGACTCCAGGGACTGTGGCTAAAGCGCCTATTTTGATCCAGCAGGTAGAGGGCGGAATGATGTGGGGTGGGGGTTGCGACGGGGATGGGGGCGTGGGGGTGGGGTATAGACAGAGGGCTAACTTTTCTAACAAGCGCCTGCACGTTGCTTGCCAAACTTGCAAACCGCGCTGTGAGGAGCAAGGATGCAGACCAGGATATCTGCCTTACTGCTCGCTCCCCCGAGATCCAGGTGCTCAACTTGTTCCCTTCCCTCCACCTCGGCCCCTGAGGACCACTCTGACTTTTGGCTTCAGAGGAAATGGGAAGGTGTAACTCAGTACAGAGAACCCTTGGAGAGCCATTTCAGAATCCCCCCCTCCCCCCGCTGCAACACACACACACACACACACCCGCGCGCGCGCGCGCGCGCGCAAGCACGCACACACTGCACGCGTGGGCCCCCCCACAGGGCTCCTGCCTTCATGGAACTTGACTTTCTAAACCTGTTGCATAGACTTGTTATTAATGGGACTCGGTGTCTTCTTGAACAACAGCCCAGTGCAGTTACCAGTTTGCTTGGGTTACCCCAATAAGCCCCCGAGTTGCCTTTTCAAGGATTAAAAAAAGTTAATTTGGAACTGGGAATGACTCAGCCGTCAAGAGTACTTACTGTCTCTGTTGGTTAGTTTTGTCAACCTGCACAAACTAGGCTCATTGGGAAACCTCAACTGAAAAATTGCCTCCATCAGACTAGCACGTGGGCACGTTGGTGTGGCATTTTCTTGACCAATGATTGGTGTTGGGTGACTCAGCCCACGGTGGGAGGCACCGCCATCCCTGGGCCGTTGGTCCTGGGTTGTCTAAGAGCAGTCAAAGCAAGCCATGGGGGACAAGCAGTAAGTGACATTTCTCCAAGGTCTCTGCTTCAGTTCCTGCTTCCAAATTCCTGCCTTGAGCTCCTGCCCTGGCTTCTCTCAGTGATGGAGTGTGACGTGATAAGTGACAAGTAAACCCTTTCTTCAGCAAGTTGCTTTTGCTGGTTGTGGTTATCACAGTAACAAAGGAAGACACTTCTCTTGGAGAGGCCTAAGTTGGGTTCCCAGGACCCACATGGCAGCCTTCAGCAACCGGTAACTGGTTCCAGAGTATCCAAGCCTTCTGGCCTCTTAGGGCTCTTACACATATATGCTAGGCATGTAGTTGGATAGCAAACATAAAAAATAAATAAGTCTTTAAAAACTTGAACCAATTAGTCAGAAGGTATATTCATGGATGATGCATGTCTTCATTTGTGTGTGTTCTTTTTTAAAAAACACCACTGAGCATATACCAAGAGGATGTTTACTGATGCTAAATGTATAACTGGAGCACTTACTGAGTCTCTGCGAAGTGGTCCAAATTAGAGCAGCTTTTCTTTCTTCTGCCCTCACGATGACTCTGTGTGATGGTGTTAGTGGCTGCTCCACAGATAAGAATGTTTCGTGAGCCAGGGAAACATAGGATAATCCAGCCAGGACACGGGCTGTCCTGGAGCTCTCTATGTAGACCAGGCTGGCCTTGAAGTCACAGAGATCCACCTGCCTCTGCCTCCTAGTGCCGGGATTAAAGTCACATGCCACTATGCCCAGCTTTCATATATGTTGACTCAAAGGTTTCTTTTACGATCTGGGCATGGTAACACACAGCTGTTAGCACCACACTGGGGCGTGGTGGGGGGTGGGATGACACTGAGACCGAAGCATCTCAAATCTAAGACCAGCCTAGACTATCTATCAAGAATATGTCTCAAAAAAATAAAAAAGACTTCTTCCCATTACAGTGTTAATATTGGAATTGGGTCTCCAACGGACCAGTCATTGCTGTCAGCACACTTATTAGTGACCTTCACATCAACCTTATGTGGTGGGTCCTAGAAGCAAAGCAGGTGACAATCATCATAAAGACCAGATGGCCATCCAGCTAATAGGTGATGGGGTTCAGTTGCAAATCTGTCCTCCACCAACATCATCTCGTGGTCAAGTGGAACATCTCTTGCCCTTTGCCCTTTATTTTATCATCCTTGTCTTGTTTAGGGAACACTGTAGCAATCCTGAAAGTCTGTTTGCTACTATGCATCCCATTTCTGTAACTGAGGAGTATGACCACCGGCAGCTGCGGAGGACAGGGCAGGTATCTCCTTGTGTTTGATAAAGGCTGCCTCTCTCTAGACTGACTCCCTCATTGGCTAGAAGTTGAAGGAATCTGGAAGAGCTGCTTAGGGAATCCTGAGCTACTGCCTGCTCTAAGACAGGTGAAGCTCAAATGTGTTTAGCCGAGCAGGGCACCCTGCAGGAGACTCTTCACATCGTCGAGTCCACAGCTATAGTCCACGTTGGGTATGCACACAGACCCTTTCCCCACTCATGGGGCGCTCTGTTCTCTGCATTACAATGAACCCCTCAGCTCATATTTACTTGCTGTAACCTCGGATCAAGAGGGTGGTGGTGCTTTGGAATTTATTTCTGAGTACTGGGGTACTGCAGCCTTATACACCTTTCCAGATTCCCCTCTGCTTGTACCATGATAGACATCTTATGGGAGCTTCAGTTTCCTTGCGGCAGAGTAAGAATAGTGAGAATTTACTGAAGAGCTTCGCTGCGTTATGTAGGAATGAGCTTATGACAGCTTGCTCATTGAAGTGGCTATCTACCAAGATGCAATGTATGTATACACAACACATGGGTTTCTTATGAATGAATGAATGCATGGCATAAAGATAAAATGTATGAATACACAACACATGGATTTCTTATGAATGAATGGCATAAAGATCCGACATATGAATACACACCACATGCATTTCTTGTGCGTGAATGAATGGCACAAAGGAAGACTGAGAAGGCTGACTTGAGTCCTCTAAACCACTAAACAACTTCTTTGAAATTGCCCTTTTAGAAATTTGCTCTTTGGGGTGGGAACTGGGTAAAAGAAAAACTGGAGAGTTGCATGAGAGGACCCCAGTGTGGCTGGGGATCAGGTTTGTCGAAGCAGCAGCTGGATGGACGGACAGACTTTTCAGCTCTCCAAACCTGGCCCAGCCCTGAGTTTAAGCCCAAAGCTTTGCACTGGAGACTTCCAGAATGATTGGATCCCCCCCCCTTTTTTTGTCTTTCTGAAGAAGGGAGGTGGAGTGCATGACACTTTTTATTGTTATTGCTGTTTTGTTTTTTGAGACAGGGTTTCTCTGTGGCTTTGGAGGCTGTCCTGGAAGCTCTTGTAGACCAGGCTGGTCTTGAACTCACAGAGATCTACCTGCCTCTGCCTTCCAAGTGCTACCCAGCAACCCAGCTGTTTTCTATGAAGATAGCAAATGACAATATTTCACTACTACTTTTGGAATGAAAACTCAATTATCAAAGGAATCCAGAGACTAAATACGATGGAGTGCTGAGAGACTCTCTCTCAGGTAAGACCAAAGACCTTGAAAAACAGAAACAAGGCTTGAGCAGGAGACTGCTGTCTTGTCTCTGTGGCTCATAGGGACTAACTTGAAAATACCATAGTTAATCCCCCCCACATGCTTGTGGTAACAAACAATTGGAATATTTATCTTAAAAGCGAGGTCATGATATTACAGATATTAGGACCTCCTACTACTTAAAAAAAACTGGAATTTCTTAGACACATTTAAACAGAATCCATTATAAACACCGAGTAACAATAATAACAATAATTTGACTTGTAAAATAAAATACAATTAACACAGCCCAGGTGCTCAGTAATGAGCTTGAAGTAATGACTCATCCGTTTGAAAACTTCCCTGACTGGGGGATTCTAATGTGATTACAAGTGGGTCATAAAAGTGGATGTGAGAAACTAGTTTCCCAAGTCAGGATTACGATTTACTGGAATCCATGACACTTCAGAGTAAGGCAATAATCAGTAGGGGAGAAATGACTACTGTTGACTCATTAATCCAAGAACTCTGCACTAATTACAGTGCCTCAGTTTCCCTATTTTGTGAAATGAAGTTGTCACCTGCCTTGCCGCTCTGTTGTCTTTGGAAAGTCCGGGGAGATAATAGTCTGCGTGCTTTGAAAATAAGGAATACATTATAAATGCTAAATAATAATAATAACAATAATAACAGGGAGTCTTTAATGACAGGGGTCCTGTAATAATACTCATCAAGTATAATAGCATCACTAACCAGTAGGAACAAGACAGAGTGCGTCGGTCGTCTTAATCATTAGTTTGTCTCCTGGGAAATTGGTGGGGGATTGACGCCTCACACGGAGCCCCCACGGGCTTGTCAATCCGGTCACTCCTGGCTCTCGGAATAACACTTGTTTCTCTTTAAAGAAGGCGAGCAGTGTAACTGGGGTGGGTGGGGCAGAGGAATCCCAGTTCACCTCCTAAACCCAGAGAGCAGGATTATAAAATTCCAGTTCATAGCTGGTAGGAGAAACAAAGAAAAGTACGCTTGGGACCCAGGAGAGCAAAGGGCTCGAGGGGCAAGGGCCAATGTGACCACCTGATCCTGCCACGAGGTGGCGACAATCCAGCTGGAAAGACCCGCTGGGGATGGCACAGATGGTCCACGACCGAGAAAGGAACTTCCAGACACAAAGACAGGGTCTTCGGAACGGGGAAGAGGCGTGTTTGTCTTCTTCGCCAGCAGTTCCTCGGGAGTGGACGTGATGAAAGCGGTCTGGAGAAGGAACGAGAAGCTCCCTGCTCATTCCCCGGGCTTCCACTTCCCCGGGCAGCAATCCTTGGTGCGGGGAGGGTTTTGTGCAAAAACCAAAAACCAAACAAAACGAAAAAGTCCAGGTTTGACCCCCTCCCTGCCGCCCAGAGGCCAGCCAGATGCTTCCCTGCATTCCCAGGATTCTGGCCCGTGAGAGGACGACTTTGAGCCCAGCTACACACCTCGGCCCAGGATCCGGCTGCAACGGCGGCGGCGGGTCGGACCCGGACAGGCTCCCGGGCGAGCTCACCCCGAGGCCGGACCTTGGAGGGGGCTGAACCCCGGCTCTGGGGCGCGCAGCAGCCTTAGGGTGCGCCCGCAGCTCGGCTGCACCCGGCGCCTGGGAAAACGTCCGGAGCTGGGCGAGGCTAGGGGGTGGGTGCTCTCCTTGTTTTGTTTAGTTGTGAATGCGAGGAACGGCCACACCCTCGTTTGTTTCAGGAGGGAGGGAGCTGGCTTTGAAACTCCGGTATTAGGAAACCGGCTATAGGGCTGTTTGGAAACTCCAGTCCAAGGACTATCCTGGTCTGCAGAGCCTGGGCCCTGGCCTGCCGGGGCCGCGGTGCTCCAACCACTGGCCTGCCTGGCCGCCACGAGCCATTCCGTGTCCCTCCAGCTTGGACCTCGGTTAGCGCTGGAGAGCTGGGGAGGGAAATCCAGAACACACACACACACACACACACACACACACACACACACACACACACACACACACACACACACCTCCACTGCCCATCGCTCTAGGGTGTTGGGTGGGAGTAAAGAGTGGCGTACACTCTTTACTGGCATGTGTGACAAACACTTGCCAGATACGACCGCCTTATTTAAACCCCACAGCAGCAATGCCTGCATTTTATAGAGCAGGGGAACAAGCCTCAGATACCAAGTGCCCAAGGCCCCTCGGCTAGTAGTGGGGCAGGGCTTTTTCCTCTGGACCGGCATTTCTCCAAAGCCTTAGGCTACAGCTATCTCTGACAGCCCCGCCGCGGTAAGGCCGCTGGGAGAAGTATAAATAGAGCCAGGAACGAGCTTAGAAACTGGCGGGACAGTCAAGGTTATTTTGGACGCTTCTTGCCTTTGAATGCAGACTGGAGAACAGCTAGTGTAGTTTTGCTTGCCCTTTCCGCTCCTCCGTCGACAAATGCTTATTGCCTGCATTTCATACCACGGGGATCTTCCTAAGCGCGGAGGCATCCCGGGGAACAAGACAGACCATATTACAGTGTGTGAGCGCGCGAGTGCTGGTGGAGCCAATTATTAAGCTGTTGTTTCACCGCTCACCACCTTCCGTCCGTCCGTCCTTCTGCTGCAGCTGGGCCTCCGCTACAGAGCCCTGAAAAGCTCTGCCAACCAGGGCACTAGAGGGAGACTCCAGGCAGCTGAGGGAGAGCAGCGCTCTCTTCCCGTCTGGCAATCCCTGTAGGTTTCCCGCAGCGCGGTGGTTGCTTCCGTCCAGATTTCTCCAGCGCTCCCAGCCTTTGTCGCTGTGTGACAGAACGGAAGCAGGGCAGCGGTCCACTTCTCTGCAGCCTGAGCCCAGACACCAGGGTTCTTCCCTGTGGGCGCTGATCCTGGTGTGGCAACTGTTCTCTCTCTCTCTGGTGTCCACGCCTCCCCACACCCTACCAATAACCAGCGTTGTACTGATTAAGTCCTTAAAACAAAACGGACGAAACAGAAAGAAACTTAGTTTGCAATGTGTGCTGGAGAAATCATTTTCCACACGCGTCCTGCGGTACCTCTCAAACCTTACTTACAGGCTTGCATTAGCAGACCTGGGACACGAATGCCCGCCCACCCCCCCACCCCAGCCCACCGATGCCTACTGAAAAACTTGTTTGCTTTCCAGGGTTTTGTGTTGTGCTTTCTAGTTTTTCACCACCAGACATTGACTAAACAACACTGAAGCTTCCAAGAATTTTTTTTTCCTGCAAAATTTCTTCTGACAGAAATATTGGGACTAGAGGAGACCATATGAACAACACACTCTGAAAGACTCTTCAAAATCTAGAACGGTAACACAATTCCTGGACATTCCTGCTGGAAGGACTGAAAACTGGAGGGACGAAAGTGGGCCAAGCGTTTTAAAGATGACTCATAGAGGTGACCTCACAGCCGGAAACTGTGACTCAGCATGGCAAAAGCAGTCAGTCATACCAGTGACTCGTTGTGGTATCACGCTGTGTGTCGAAAAATGTCGTTCCTTAGCACTTGGGGTGGGGTGAATGTTGTACAAACCAGGAAAGCCCAGGAACCCAAGGAGTAAGCCATATGTCTCACCAGTGTTGGGGGCAGGTTGAAGTTTTCTCATAATTCTATTTCCAAGCTGTACAAAGGGGGAAAAATTATCCATGTGTTAGCTACTTTTCTATTGCTGTGATAAAAACGTCATTGTATGTGTGAGAGTCAAAGTTATGTGTTATGTTTTAATTACTGTGCTTAAGACAACCATAAAACAAAAATGCCTCTAGCCTGCAAGCCCTTTGCCCAAGGACAAAATTTCCTGAGATATTGGAGGCTGTTGTTCATAAGGTAACAAGCCTCATGATTTTACTTCCCTAAACAAGTTTGGTTGATGCAACTGCACGGGATGAGCCTGTACAGGATGAACCACATGTCTTAAATCTCCCTGAAAAGTGCCACCAGCTAGGGATCAAGTATTCAAATACTTAAAACTATGTAGACATCTCAGTCAAACCACTACAGTCCATAGGAATTTCATTCACACCTCAGGTTCCCAAGCCTAGCAAGCGAGTATAGTCTTTTGTTTTGTTTTGTTTTCCAAGTTATGGTTTCTCTGTGTAGCCTTGGCTGTGCTAGAAGTAACTCTCTAGACCAAGTTGGCCTCAAATTCACGGAGATCCTCCTGCCTTTAACTCTTGTGTGCTGGGACTAAAGTCTTCCGCCACCACCACCTGGCTTGAGGGTGTAATCTTTAAACTTGTAAATCACCAGGATTTTCATTTCTGCCATTTCAATGACCCATTCTTGAATGACCCAGGCTTTGCATAAAAAATTGGTTCATCTCCTTTCTCTGCTCCTTTTCTAGATGACCTTTGGGGACTAGGGGACCCTCTGTTCATGCCCTTTGCCCCTGGGTCTGCTCATTCATACTTTTTGGTGCTTCCTGTCTTAGAGACCTAGAATCTGAGGTCCCAAGCATGCGCTTCTGACTCAAATGCACATGTGTATGTGAGTCCTTTATTCTGAACTGGGATGTTGGCTATTCTATCCAACCAAGGCCAATTTATATCATGTTAGAGGCTTGGCAACTTCCACGTAGTCTCTGCCACATGCAGACTGCAGAGAACCAGGGGGCTGCCCCCTGCTTCTTTTGCCTCCTGCCTGTTATGGGATTTCCTGCCTGGTTCTACAATCGCCTTGCCCCAAATGAACACACAGAGACTTACATTAATTATAATACTGTTGGCCGGTGGCTAGGGCTTCTTATTGGCTAGCTCTGTCTTAATTGTTAACCCATTACTATTAATCTATGTATTTCTGAATGGTCTCAGCTTACCAGAGAACTCCTGGTGCGTCCTCTCTTCCCTGGGCTCACATGGCGACTCCTGTCTGCCTACACTTCCCAGAATTCTCCTCCTCTGGTAGCCTCGCCTATCCTTCCTGCCTGGCTACTAGCTACACAGTGTTTTATTCATCAGCCAATAAGAGAAATGAATACACAGAAGGACCACCCCATCACCTGACACCACCCCACCCTGATCCTCACTGTTGAATATAATGACAGGGAAGACCAGGTTCTCGTTGGAATCTCCTGACCATGCCCAGGAGCAGTTACAAAATCCTGTGAGCCTTTGTTCCCCACTGCCTAACTGCATGTCTTCATCGTCTCTCCCTTGAGATTTGGTGTGAGAAAAAGGTGGAACGTGACACTGGCATTTGGCCAACTCTGCCTTGGGTACGGTTTGTCACATTCAGGGGAGGTTTAAATAAGATGTTCTCCATAGTGCCTGACATTTGAATACTAGTCCCCTGTTAGGGGTGCTGCTTGAGGGTGCATTGGAGGCATGGCCTTTGCGGAGGATGTATGGCATGGGTGGAGGGAGGCTTTGAGGGATAAGAGTCACTCTTTCTGTTTCACGTTTTCAGTTCAAGATGTGAGCCCTCGGCTTCCTGATTCTGCTACGAAGGTTACGTTTCACCATCATGGATGCTAGCCCTCTGGAGTTGTAACCCTTCCTTCTATAAGGGCCTTGGTTGGGATGTTTTATCACAGTGATAGAAAAAAAATGAATACACTTCCCTATGCAGCTAACTTAAGAAAGAGCAATTCTTGTCATTGCAGCCTTCTTCCTGGGTGCAGAAAGCTCAGCAATTGTCAGAGTATCCTCACACTGTGAGAACTCTCAGATTATTGTATGGAGAGAGAGAGAGCTCAACTGAAATAAAACTAAAGATGCTTTATCTTAAATCAGATTATTCATTCACACGTGCATTCATTCAGTCATTGAACAAGAATCTTATACATGGCAGGCGAGTATTCTGCTAACGGGTGTCATCTCCCAACCACATTTTTTTAAATATTTAGTTTCATTTTAAATTATGTCTATGTGCCATCTGTGTCTGTGTGTGGATATGTGTATGAGGGAAGGTGCTGGTAGAGGTCAGAGGCTTCGGTACCCCAAAGGTACCCCAAAGCTGCCTATGAGCCACCTAGGGTTGGTGTCATGGAATATCAGCTAAAGCCGTGCTAAATTCTTTCATGCTGTGGAACATTTGCTTAGTGATGCAAAGATGCATTTTCTTTTGTTACATTTGTTTAACTCCGTGAAGCTGTGTTACTTTGCCTGCCTAAAACACCTGATTGGTCTAGTCAAGAGCTGAATGGCCAATAGCTGGGCAGGAGAGAGAAATAGGTGGGGCTGCCAGGTAGAGAGAATAAAAGGAAGAAGAGAGAAGAGGAGAAAGAGAGGAGGACACCAGGGGCCAGTCACCCAGCCACACAGCCAGTCACAGAGTAAGAAATAAAGAAAGGTATATAGAATAGGGAAAGATAAAAAGTCCAGAGGCAAAAGGTAGATGGAATAATTTAAGAAAAGCTGGCTAAAAATAAGACAAGCTAAGGCCAACCTAAGACTTAATCATAAGAAAGAGTACGTTTCCGTGAAATTTATTTGGGTGCTGAGTGGCAGGCCTCCAAAAAGCAAGAGTTAAAAAACCCAACAAACAAACAAACTACAACAGCTTGGTGCTGGGAATGGAACTCAGGACCATTGCAAGAGCAGCACGCTAGTGCCAGTCTCTCCAGATTCTAATATTTTTTTTAACTAAAAACGGACAATTAGCTCCTCTGCTTAGTAAAATTATGTGTATTTATTGTAAAACAAATGAACAAAGTGGCCCAAATGTCCAGTGAAGGGAGAAAACGTCTTGGCTCTCTTGGTTTGGCCAGCATCCAGCTTACAAAGACTTTTCCTTTGGAATGTGCCAGCATCCTCTCGGAAGCAATCTGGGCATTGTGTCTGTCAGCTGCCGGAGATCAGGTGGTCGAATTCGGGGAACAATGAGGGTGTTTTTCCTTTGAGTTTTGGAAATATGAGTTAGAGGAAAAAAAGACCACTGGCTACTGACAAGGCTGGAAGGTATAGGACAGGGGACCCTGTAGAGTGAAGCCTTTTCCTTGCCAGCCGCTTTGGTTTTTCCCCACCAGTCACCTGGGCTCTGCCGCATTGTAGTCCCCAAATAAACACACAGGATGCTGTATTAATTATGAAGTTGTTGGCTGTTTGCTTGTTTCTTACTGGCTATCTTTGACTTAAGTATTTAACCCATCTAAGTATTTCTCTTACCGGACGGACATCTTACTTCTCTGGCAGGCTACATGATGACTCCCTATGTTTCTCCTACCTAGAATCCTCCTGGACTCCTAGTCCCACCTATCTTGCTTCCCTATTGGCCAACAGTGCTTTATTGACATATACACAGGACTTCCCCATCAGGACCCAAAGGTACTAAGACCCAGAGGGCATCTATATTTATGGAGCCAGTCTGGGTGGGACTACCAAAAGTGCCCCCACCATGTCTTCCTCTGCATGCAAGGAGAGCCTTTGGTTTGACTTGGTGTGTCCTACAGTGTTTGATGATGTTTATAGAGTGGGTGGGGTATGAGCGTCACAGCGTCCCCTTTCCTGCAGTAGGGTGACATGACAGGCCGCAGTATAATGCAAACACTTTGATGGACACTGTGTTTTCCCTCTCACTGTATCTTCCAAGCAGCCCCATGGAGTGGCAACGCCCATTTGTCAAATGGGGACTGCCTCAGCATTCACAGAAGTGAACATTTCGGATCCACGCTCTGGTTTCCCAACTCTCAGCCCAAGGCTCTTTATTCCAGACTAGGGTGACCCTGCATGGCAAATGAGGAACTAACTATGCTTCGGTCTTTCTCCAACACAGAGTTTGCCCCGCCACCTGGAATCTAGACGAATTCATGTAGAAATCACAGTATGTGGATATATCAGGTAAAGGCACCTGTTTGTTGAAATTACTCCTGAGTAAAAGCCATGATGTTTTTGAGGAATCATGATGAGTCTGCCCTGGCCAGAGTCAGAGAGGAAGCGGGACATAAAGAACTTTCTAGTTGGATTTCTACTTGCGCTCAGTATTGTTCCAGGGGAATTGGGACATATTTGAGAAAAAAAAATCTTCCTGGGGGTAGTTCTCTGAAACAAAAATGGTGAAGCTGGTGATTTGATTGGCCGACTCTGAAATCACCTAGGAGACAGGCCTCCAGGCACAGCTGCGGAGGCTTATTTAGGTTAGGTTAGCCTTTGGGCATGCCTGTGAAGGCTTCTGTTGATTAGGTTAACTGAGGTGAAGACTCAGCTAAGGCAGCACCATACCCCTGGGTCCCTCACTTTGTAAGCGCGCTCAGGATAAGTCCCCATCCCACTGCCAGCTCCCTGGCAACAGATCAAGCCACATAACTGTCACCCACATTCAGAGGGTCTGGTTCAGTCCCTTGCAGGTTCCCCAGCTCTCAGGCCAGAGCCCCTGAGCTCCTGCTAGCTCCCGTCAGCTGTCTCTGTGGTTTTTCCCCATCACGATCTTGAAACCCCTTGTTCATATGACCCCTCCTCCCTCTCTTCAGCTGAACTGCGGGAGCTCAGCCCAGTGATTGACTGTGGGTCACTGCATCTGTTTCCATCAGTTACTGGATGTAGGTTCTGGGGCCCATTCCCTGTGGTGGGATTCCTTGCTCAGCTTTGATACAGGGGGGAGGGTTTGGTTCTGTCTCCGCTTGGTATGCCAGACTTTGTTGACTCCCCAAAGGAAGCCTTACCCCTTCTAAGGAGTGGCAAGGAAGGAAGAGGGAGAAGGGGAGGGGGGAACTGGGGTTGTTTATAAAACGAAAAAAAATTTTTAATAAAAAAAAAGGAGGACCGTAGGCTAGCCGAGCAGGGCATAATATCACACTCTTTTGTGACAGTACCTGTGTGGAGACCAACAGCCTCAAGATCACATTGCCAGGGTCTCCTTGCTATGTTGGGCTGTCTGCTAGAGCTGAGTCAGAATGAATCTTTCTTTCCTTAACTTTCTGTTGTTGTTGTTAAGGGTACACTGTCATTAGCAACGAGGGAAGTAACTAAGGAACAAATATACAGGAAACAAATAATGCAAAACAGCCTGAATCCAAACGCTCTGAGCTCACTGGCAGGGAGCATAGTGAAAATGATACTGGAGTGAATGACCACAGTGCCAGGATCGGAGGGACTGTAAAAATGATGCAGTTTCTATGGAAACCATATGAGGATCCTTAAACACTTCAAAACAGAATTACCACATAACCCGGCAATTCCACTTTGGGGTATATCCAAAAGATCTGAAATTAAAACAAGGTTCTGAAGAGATAGCTGCCTGCCCATGTTCATATGAATATTATAACAACAAAAGGCGGAAGAAAACAAGTATTCATCTATGATTATGAATGTATAAATGGAATGTTATATTTGTGTACATGGAATATTACTTAGATTTTTTTTTTTGGTTTTTACGAGACAGGGTTTCTCTGTATTGTTTTGGAGGCTATCGGTCCAGCCCGGCCTCGAACCCTAGATTTTAAAAGGAAAAAAATCCTGATATACACTCTGCACATAGATTAACTCTGAGGAAATCATGCTAAGTGAAATAAGCCAGAAAGGGAATGACCGACACTGTCAAATTCTGGGAGGTGAGGCATCTGGGCAAGCAAGTTCACAGAAATAGAAAATAGGACGGTTGCCACCAGCTCTGAGAAAAGCCGGGCATTCTCACTGAATAAGCATCCCACTCAATGAGTATGGGGCTTCAGTTTTACAGGATGAGAAGAGTTCTGGACATTGGTCAAGCACCTGGGTGTACTTAGCACAGCTGAACCGGACATGCAAACTGTTAGGACAGTCACTTTCATGTGACATGTGCTTTAACAGAACTAAAGAAATTAATGAGGCAGATATGCTAGGAGTCCTCGTAGAGACCCAAAGCCTCTAGGCTTTGTTTAAGCAGCAGCGAAATCCCAGCAGCTGAGATCAGACTGGCAGATGCGATGTAGGAGGTCCTATGCCTACAGGATATTTTGCCAGCCGTTGGATTTGGAAGCATCCACAATCCGGGAAGCATCCATCATAGATTGTTAAGCACTATATATAGAACGTCTGTGCTCTCCTGCCCACCCTCCTCAAATCCCATGTTGACATCCTAGTCATCTATGACATGGGAGGTCGTTAGGTGAGGCGTAACGTAGGCACCATGATGAAAAAAGACGACCTTCTCCGAGAGCAGTGGCTCTCAGCACATGCCGCCGACACTCAGGAGCCCAGACTGTGTCCTGCCAGACTCCCGGGAGAGAGAGACTGGCGCTGTTTACAAACTGCTCAGCCTGTGGCGTTCTCTTGTGGTGGCCTGAGCAGACTCTGTAAGAAAGCCTTTACGAACGTGTGCATCAAGGAAGCTGATGGGCCCTGTAGTGCCAGAAGGTTTGGGCTGGCTTAGTTTCCAGGAAAGGCCAGAAGGCCATACTCTTGTAACCTCAGTACTCGAGATGCTGAGGCAGGAGGATCACCTCAAGTTGGAGGCCACCTTGGGCAGGATAAGATTAGGCGGGAGAACCAAACTAAGAAGATACTGGGAAGAAGGGAAGAGTCTGAGGGTTGTGAGGAGACACAGAGGGAAGCGATGGACTTGGGGCGTTGACAAAGGCACCGCCATGTGGCAGAGGGTAGGTAACTGTGGGTTAATCTAAGTTTTGTTTTGTTTTGTTTTTTGTTTTTCGAGACAGGGTTTCTCTGTATTGTTTTGGAGGCTGTCCTGGAACTCGCTCTGTAGACCAGCCTGGCCTCGAACTCACAGAGATCCGCCTGCCTCTGCCTCCCAAGTGCTGGGATTAAAGGCGTGAGCCACCAACGCCCGGCTGGGTTAATCTAAGTTGTAAGAGCTTGCTAGTTAAAAACAAGTCTAAGCTATCAATTGAACATTTATAATTAATAACAAGTCTCTGTGTGGTTATTTGGGAACTTGCTGGTGGGAAAGAAAAGTCCACCTACCTATGTCACCCATAATGGCCTTTTACTGGCTGAATGCTGTCATAATTAGATGTGAAAGTATTTGGGGGCCAGGGAATAGAGGTCAGTGAATGGCTCAGTGGGTAAAGGTACTCACTGTTCAAGTGTGGTAACCTGAGCTTGGTCTCTGGGACCCACATAAAGGCAGCAGTGAATTGACTCCACAAAATTATCCTCTGTCCTAAACACACACACACACACATACACACACACATACACACACACCCCTATACACACATACCACACACATACACACACACACACCCCATACACACACATACACACACTATGGTATGTATGCTAGCACACACATCACACACACACGCTAAGACACATATCATACACACATACAAACATACACATGCATAATAATAACAATTTTTAACAATTTATTATATAATCATCTTTGAAAAGTAAGATAGATTAATAAGCTAAGTAAAAACTGTTCGGGACAATGTGCCCAGAGTTATAATAAAGAGTAAATCTATTTCTCATATAATTCATAAATGAGGGCTAAAGGCCCTTGCCAAAGGTACTTCAAATGAAGACCATTTGGGAGGACAATGTTCATTCAGACACATGGTGCAATTCTTATTTGGGAGGCCTCCTGTTTTATTTGTTTATCGTCATTGCCCCTATACACCAGTTTACAGGACAATGACCAATAGTCAATGACACCACACAGCCGACAGAACACGGCCAGGTTACAACTTGTGCACAGTGTTGTCTCAGAATACTAAAGAATCCAAAGGAGCAAGAGAGAGCCTGGATGAGCAGGGAAAACATCAAGGAGCGGATGCGGGGTGACGAGGATGAATGTGACTTCACGGACCCCGCGTAAATCAGAGTTCAGAGACAGACGAAGGGAAAACAGGCGCCTGGCTTCCGGGAGTATGAGTATGGAGTGAGAAATTCATGAAAGGTTTCCCTCGCCGAAAAACCGAGAGTAAAATTTTGTTTAAAATTTGATCTCCTGAATATTTGCTCCCGGATTGTTCTTTGTGTCTGTGTGCATAGGTGTGTGATGCATGCACCAGTGTGTGTACACGGGCGAGTGCACACAGTGGCTGGAGGAGGAGGATGGGCAGCCTGCTCCATCCCCTCCACCCTATTCCCCTGCGGCAGGGTCTCTCTTCCAACCAGGAGTTAGGCTTCTTGGCCACAAGTCTTAGCAATCCCTTCTCCACCTCCTGCAGTGCTGGGCTGCAGCTCACTGCTGGCTTCTTACACCTTCTCAGGCAGCAGCAAGCGTTTTTACCCACTGAGCCCTCTCCCCAGTACCCTGTTTATCCCCCACTCAAGCCACTTCCCCTGCCCTGTCCCTAAACTGTCTCCTTCCATACAAAGTAACTACACGTTCGTGTAGCAAGCATTGAACACGCCACACGCAAGGCTCTGTGCTGGAAGGAAAGAGTGCGTATTCTGCCCCAGGTAACCCAGTGATTTAATAGGGAGGCAGATAAGTAAATGATCAATTAATGCAGCAGGGTCAGGGTGCTGGGCAAATTAGGGTGGGAATTGCCAAGGGAGACTTGTACCAACCAGGCTTTTTCTTTGGGGCTCCCAAATCACGACACAGAAATTTATTATTAGTTACGAATGCTCACTCTAGTTTACGTTCGTTTCTGGCTAGCTCCTCTGACTAATTAACCTGTTACTCTCCATCTGCCTTTTACTTTTCTTTCCTTCTGTCTGTCTTATGTTCACTGCTCCTCATGTCCATCTGTCTGTCTGGCAGCAGCCTGGCTTTTTGCCCTGGGAGTGTCCCTCTGTTTCTCACTCTTCTCTCTTCTCTCATTTCTCATCTTTGGAGTCCAGGCTTCTCTTCCTGCTTACTCTTTCTGACTGTCAGCCCCTCCTATCCTTTCACTGCCTAACTACTGGCTGTTCAGCTTTTTATTAGACCAATCAGGTGCTTTAGGCAGGCCAGGTGAAACAAATGCAACACATCTTTACATCATTAAACACACATCTTTACATCGTTAAACAAATGTAGCATAAAAAAATGTATCCCGCCTTTACACAGTTAAAGCAACATTCCACAGCATAAATAAATGTAACACATCTTTGCCCAGTTAAAATAATATTCCACAACAGAGACTCCCACTCAAAGATACCCCTCAGCCGAAACCTGAATGGGAATGAGGGATTCACCAAGAAGAATGGGGCTAGAGAGAGAGCTCAGCAGAAACATCACTTGCTGCGCAAGCCTGAGACCACCTAAGTTTGATCCTTGGAATTCACACAAAGGCAGGAGAGAATCAGGTCCACAAATTTGTCCTCCGACTTCCACATGTGCCCCATGGTACGTGAGTGTCCTCAGGGATGATAATGATGGTGGTGATGGTGATGATGATGACGGTGCTGATGAGGATGATGATGATGATGGGGAATGGTGACGGTGATGATGATGGTGGTGATGTGATGATGGTGACAGTAATGGTGGTGATTATGGTGGTGATGATATCTAATAGTGATAATAATAATAATAATGAATTGTTCTAAGAATAAAAAAGAGGGGCTGGAGAAATGGCTCAGTGGTTCATAAAGATCATGCAGCTCATGCTGAGTACCTAGGTTCAGTTCCCAGGACCCATAACGTGGTTCACAGCCAGGGATCCAACAACCTCTTCTGACCTCCAGAGGCTTCTGCATGCACACAGTGCACATATGTATCCATGTATACATGCACTTAAGCACATACACATAAAATTCTATTTCTTTTCAAAATTAAAGTGGTAGAGAGTGGGGGCAGCAAGTAGAGAAAAGGGAGAAGCATGTGTTTTAGAGGAACCCATAGCAATTTGCAGTGAGTGAACTAGGAGTGGAGGTGCTGAGGCTGGAGAGGAACGGGTGGCTGATGAAGGCCTTAAATTATACTGAGCCGTCCAGGCTTTCGTCCGAGGCAGATGGGGCCAGGGCAAACAGGAATAGTGATCTAATCATTTTTTGAGAGATTCCCCTGACTTCCAAGTGAGGAGTGGGGTGCAGCTGGCAGGAAACAAGCTAACACTGGATGCAAATGATTATTTGGGACTTCAGCTAAGGAGAGTGGCTACCTAGAGGCAGTGGAGATAGAAGGATGAGTTCCAGAGGCAATGAAGAAGCTGAATGGACTGGTTGGGAGTCCTGTCCCCTGGAGGCGGCTGGAATGCAGGCAGGATTTTGCAGGAGAGCTGGGTACCGCCATTCCTAGAGACAGAGAACAGATGGAGGAGGAGGTTTGGGGAAGGCAGATGTTATGACTCTGGTATGGACCCGGTGAGTCTGAGGCACCCAGAGGGCAGGCAAGCCGCCGTCAGGGAGGCCTGGAGCCCTGGGATCTGATGATGGTGGGCTAGGGCAACACAGATGATAATGCTGTGGCAGATATGGAGGAGGGGCGGAGTTAGAAAAAGGGGGGGCAAAGCTAGGACCCTGAGAACAGCGTGCGCATGCCCACACCGAGCTTTCTGAAACCTTCCTATCAAAATACCACTTTCCTCCTGCACAGATATTAGCTACACGACATAGTTACACAAATGGAGCATTTGCTGACCATAAATCACAAAGAAGTTTATCTTAAAACTATTCTTTGCTATACACGTTTCGCTACCCGATGAAGGTGGAAACAAATTTGCACAGTATGGAGATGGATTTATTTTACTTTTTAAATTAGGTGAATGTTGAGGGAGGCATGTGCCCATGAGTGCAGGTACCCTCAGAGACCAGAAGAGGGCGTTGGACCCTTGCAGTCAGAGATAGAGGCGCTGGCGAGCCACTCGCTGTGGTTGCTGGGAAAACAAAAGTCACCACAAAAGCAGAGGGCGCTCATCCCTCATGAGCCTTCCCACGAGTTCCTCACTTGTTTATTTTTACATAAAGAATGAAGGCTGAACTGAAAATCTGGTACTTCAGGACACACAGTAACTTTAGTGTTTTCAGAGTTGGTCCTTGTTTTGATTTTATGTTTTGATTTCAAGTGTGCCGAGAAAGCCATTTCCCAGAAAGCCTTAATACAAAATGGCAGAAATATGTTTTGTGCCATTTCAAAAACTGCTGGAAATTATGGCTTAATTCCAAGCCAAAATTAATTAGATTTTAAAAATGAAACTCAAGCCAGCAACTCAAGTAGTTTTAAAAGCAAACATTCTAATGCAATACAGTCTAAAGATAGAAATATAAACTAATGTGATTTTTGTTATCTGAGGAATATTAGAAGGGGAATATTAGAAGTCTTGTGTTCTTTAATTAATCTGTTATGTCTTTACAAGGGCAAAACCCTTTGTCCATGTGGTTAAAAACACTGTGATTTATAACGGACAATGCTGTTGAGCTCATCTGGACAAGGTGTTCCAGGCCACATGTTAGTTTTTGGCATCTTACCGTATAAAGTGGGAATGCCCTGTGACATCACCGGTAAGCCAAGACCTCGTGGGGATACACAGGTTAATAAAAATGGGTTAATAATTAAAAGCCAATGAGAAGCCTGCCCGCGAAAGTACGGAGAAGAAAACCGTCGCAGGGAGGGGCTGCCCAGCCCAGCCCCACCCTCTGAAGACGGGCTCAGATAGGAAGTCTTTACTGGGGCTCTGCAGTGGTAGCAGAAACCAGGCTGAGGCTGCAGCTCGAAGCAGAGGCAGGAGGATTTGGGGTTCAAGGCCAGCCTAGGCTACCCACTGAGCAGCAAGCTTCTCTCCCCATATATGGGGCGTTGATGGTTCTTTGCGTGCATGCCTTTCCTTGGTTCATAAGAAACAGTGGTTCACAGTGGAACTGGAAGGTGGCCATCTGTGGCTCTGGGGTAAGGCCTTTCCTGTTGAAAGATTTGCCCAAGAGGGGGCAGGAAGAAGATGGCTGGAAAGAAGTGGAGAGAGAAAAGAGAGAAAGAAATGGGGTAAGAAGAGAAGAGGGAGAGGGAGAGAGAGAGAGAGAGAGAGAGAGAGAGAGAGAGAGAGAGAGAGAGAGAGAGAGAGAGAGAGAGAGAGAGATCCCTAGATTGGGTTCAGGTGACCACCTGTATACAGCCTGAAACGATTTCAAAGTATGATCTTGTCTACTCGGGGTTCACCCTGATTGGAAAAGAGGGAAACTACCCCATAAAGGGACCATCACCCTAAAGTTTCTTTTTTTTAATTAAAATATTATTTTTAATTTTAAAAAGGTGTGTGTGTAGGATATAATGTAGTTAAAAATAAATGAACCCTAAATGTTACCATTTTGTGTGCCTTCATTTATATGAATTAAATGACAGAGATGAGGATGGTATAGACCTGTAGCGATATGGACTAGGATGGGGTATATACGTAACTGAAAGTTCTTCAAGATGAGTATCTAAGGCATATACTTATTGCGGATGAATTATCCAAAATGAATAAAAATGCCCACTGCTTCGGTATAGTGCAGCTCGAATCCCATCGACTTTGTCTCTTCCTAATAAATCCCAGTGACTATTAATAGTGGATCTATCAGACGGCGATACCCAAGTCTTACTGACTCTAGAGCAAGACTGGAATAAAATGGTTGAAGTTCAGAGTGCAGGACATCCTAAACGCTGAATTCTGAGGTCTGGGGCCGTGCTCACATAGCTGAACACTGCTTGTCATTCCTGGGTGTGTTGCCTTCAGCCCCATAAACTGTGCTGAAAGGACCAATGCAGACAGTGAGAAATCTGAGGGGGTGACCTAGAGACTTAAGTAAGAGCTAGAAGGTAGCTACAATCCCAGAAATTCTGACACTGGGAAAGTATGTGTGTGTGTGGGGGGGGTTCAAGGCCAGCCTTTGCTACATAAGGGTTGGGGGCGAGCCTGAGCTACTTGAACCACAGTTTTAATCCTCTACCTCGCCAGATCCAAATCAAAATAGCCACATGCACAAACCCCGGCCTGTTCATACTTGAGTTCCTGTGTTCCAGGCTTCCACCTGCCATCTGTTTTGCTTTCGAGAGAGGGTGTTTAAACCCGTTATGTATCTCAGGTCACCTTGAATGTCTGAGGCCTCACTGGCTGAGGGCTGGGTTTCCAAGCATTCGCCAGCACGCTCAGTTTACATAGCACTCACTGGGGGGTGGAACCAGGGCCTAGTGCATTGTGGGTATGGGCTGAGAGGACTGGACTCACCACAGGGCTCACCAAGACCCTCGTTCTCAGCTCAGCGCAAAGGAGATTTATTTGCCCCAGAGGGACAAAGGGCAGGGAGTAAGACAAAGGAGAAGAAAGGCAAGGGGGACGGGGTGGGCAGGCATATTTGCCCCAGAGGGACAAAGGACTTCTCTGGGTGGAGAGGAGATAGATGTGACCTGTAGGCAAATGGCGGTCAATAAAGGGAAAAGGAGAAACCCCCGAGCTAGGATAAGGTCTTTAATTTTAATTAGAATGTTAATTAGAGCAGCCAAAAGGAGCTTTTGGTTGTTGGACTTCAGTCCTTTGCTAGATGGGCCTTGGTAGTCAGTTTGCCATGCTTCTGCCTGCTGAAGCCCTTCAAGGACTCTACCAGCTGAGCCAACCCACCCCCCTCCCGCTGTCCTTAAACATCAGAGGCCTGAAGTAAGAACTGACAGCTGGACGTGAGGCGATTAGAAGGCCTGCTGTGGTTTGCACGTCACAGACGATCGCCATGTATGTCCTGGAAATGACCCAAGCCATCTTCGTTCCAAGAACAAGAATTGCTCACCCTTTTAGGAAAGTGGACAACGGAAAAAGTCGTGTGAGTCCTTCTTTCAGACAAGTGATGGGGCTGCTTACCCAAGGTAAGCTTGCTTAAGCATCCGCAGTGTAGGCTGGGGATGCAGCCCAGTGGTTAGAGTGTTTGCCAGGCGTGTGCAAGGCCCTAAAATATCAGAAGTGCCCGTGGCAAGCAGACAGTGTCGAAGATCAGGTCCTGGTTTTGTTCCCAGACAGGGCTTTCTCTCTGAATATTTGAGGTTAAAATAAAAAACTCTCCGGCTGAGCCAGCACACTCCTTTGGCCAGTCATGGAGTCTGGACTCAGAACATGATTCTTTTGAGAAGCACTGTTAACTTCAGCTTGTTGCCAGCATGCGTTTTGTGTTTTGGTTGTTTTCCCAGACATTTCGGTGAGGAATAGACTGTCTCAGAGGTGGGAAAACAATACAAAACAAAACGAAAATGAATTCGGCAAAATCACAGTGGAATCAAAGCTTGGTAATGGGCCTTTTGCTATAAACACATTTTCATTTTTTTTAAAAATCAAGTGCTCTGTTTTTTTTTCTTTCCTGGAAAGAAAATGTGGTTTTACACACACACACACACACACACACACACACACACACACACACACACACACACACACACACACACGGATGGGGTGGGCTGTACAGAACAAGATGTTTCCTATTCCATTTGTTTCAAGCAAAAACTCTGAGGCTCTGGAGAAAATAAACCATACATAAATAGCAGAAAACAGACTGCATCTTGTTGTTATGGCAACGCCCTACTTATGTCACATTAAGCTGATTCATGTCTTTTCTCCCCTTGCTGTTAATAAATTATAGTGGCTGATGAGAATTAAGCTGGCTTGAAGAGTTGGCATGGACAAGATGCATATTAATTTGTCATCTAATTATGGGTGTCTCATAATTTTTTTTAAAAAAGAGGGTAACACTCGTTCATTGAATACTGTATTTTGAACGTGCCTTTATCATCTTTTGCTAGTATAGTGTGGATGGACAGGTTTGGGTACTGGCTGTTTTCTGACTGCTCTTGGCTAATTGTTCCCAAGGAGCAGGGGCAGAGCCTGGAAACACCTCGGTCTCTGTGTCTCTTGCCTGGTCTGCATGGCAGCGTTCAGGGCTTTTAATCATTCTATCTTTTTCAGCTGCTTTAATTTATGTCCACTGCCAGTCACACACACCAGCAACTGCAAAAGGCCAATAAAAGAAAAGCGTGAACCACGTGCCTTCACCAATGGGTGAGTGTAAGAAAATGGGCACAGGGCAATGGGAAAATGGCTCAGCAGTTATGAGTTCGGACTGCTCTTCCAGGGGATGCGAGTTCAGTTCCCAGCACCACAGGGAGTGGCTCATAATGAGTGGTTCCAGTTCCGAGGAATCAGATGTCCCCTTCTGGCTCCCAAGGGCACTCACACATATGTGGTGTTCCCACACACCACGCATAAATAAAGATTAAAAACAAACCTTCAGGAAATGATAATCATCAGGCAATGTGTAAAGCTTGGTGTAGAAGAGAAAAGAATGAATCAATAAATATCTAAAAGATGCTCATTTTTGCTATCCGTGTAGTGGAGGCCTTTAATCCCAGGATGGGGGAGGCAGAAGCAGGCAGGTCTTTGTGAGTTCAAGGCTAGTCTGGTCTACATAGTGAAACTCTGTCTCAAAATATATGCTTCTTTTCTTTTTTTTTTTTTAATTTAAAACTTTCTTTATGTTCATTGGTGTTTTGCCTGCATGTATGTCTCGGTAAAGGTCTCGGAAGCCCTGCAATTGCAGTAACAGACAGGTGTGAGCTTCCATGTGGGTGCTGGGAATTGAGACAAGAACAGGCAGTGGTCTTAACCACCAAGCCATCTCTCCAGGCCTCGTAAATACGTGCTTATGTCCAATTGTTGTCACAGAAATTAAAGTGGCAATGCTATCTTTTCTTCAAGGAGCAATTAGGAAACATTCAATAAATAACTCTATGCCGTGGAATTCTATATGAGAAAATCAGGCCCTCCTGATGTTGCTTAGAACAGCAGAATTTGGAGTCATTTTAGTCTTTAAAAAAGAATTCTTGGTGTGATGGTGCATGCCTTTAATTCCAGAACTTTAGGATCAGAGATAGGCAAATCTCTGTAAATTCAAGACCAGCCAGGCTACAGAGTGAGACCTTGTTTCAAAGTTTTGTTTTCTGTTAAATTTGTTATTAATGTCACTGTGGCATGTGTGGTGGTCAGAGAACGTGGGGACTCTCTCCCTCCATCCCCTTCCACCTTGGTGTAAGTTCTGGAGACTGGACTCAGGTCATCTGGTTGGACTCCAATCACTCTTACCCGGTGAGTCATCTTGCTGGCCTTGAATTAACTTTCATGGAAGTAATGTCCTATTTGTCAAAATTTTAATTGGACATGCTCATTAATAACTGGAGTTTTCTTTCCCGCCTGGTCCTACACCCTCCCTTTAGCCCCAAATAAACACATAAAGATGTATATTAACTATTAAACTGTTGGTCGATGGCTAGGGTTTCTTATTGTCTAGCTCTGTCTTAACTATTAACCCATTTCTATTAATCTAAGTATTTCCAAGTGGTCTTGGCTTACTGGAGAATGCCTGGACCTGTTACTCCTTTGGTGGCTACATGGAGTCTCTCTCTGCCTACCTTTCCGAGCATTCTCCTCATCTCCTAGCCCCACCTATCTTCCTGCCTCTATTGGCTATTGGCTAAACTGTTTTATTCATCAACCAATAAGAGAAATGTAGATACGGAAGGACATCCCCCATCACTCATTAATCCAGCAGCTTTATTGCAATGAATTAATTTATTCATATTCATTTTCACTTAAGTAATTAAAGAATTTTTACAGGATGTTCATTGCAACACTGACTGTAATGGTAAAATAACATAATAAAAAAGTTAAAACATATACTCATTAGTGGGCTAGCTAATAAATTGATTCAACCATTCGTGGAATGATACACAAATCTATAAAAGGATACAGAAAAATGTAAAGAACATAAAGACTAAAATTATCAACTTTCAGAACTGTTTGCATAACACAGTTTGCACTAAAACATGTCTTTTTATGCTATTATAGTCGTATTGCATTTCTGGGAAGCCTCATAAGTCATCATTTTGCTCTGTAAGCTGTGAACAGACAAGTAGTAAGAAATAAAATGAATGGAATCAGATGCTGCCTGTACAATAGTGGGGCCTGGAGTTTGGATCCCAGAACCGAGGTATAAGTAGTGAAGGGCCTACACTCATCCATACACACTCATTCATACACACTCACCCTTCTCATACACATTCATACTCACCCACTCACACACGGTCACACATACACACTAACACATTCACTCACACACACTCACACAGCCTTATTCACACATATAATGCATGGATTGGAACATTTGGAAGAATGTTGCATTATATTGCATTTTTTACATGAAAATGACATTTTAAATTTTGGATTTATTTACTATTTTGTATGTACAACTGTTCTGCCTGCCTGTATGTCTGTGCACCATGTGCATGTCTGATGTCTGAGGAAGTTGGAAAAAAGATTCGATCCCCTGGAGCTGGAATTATGGACAGTTGGTTGTAAGCTCACAAGTGGGGGCTAGGAATCTGACTTGAGCCCTCTGCAGGAAAGAGTGCTTTTAACTGCTGAGCCATCTCTCCAGCCCCACGAATATTACCTTTGATTGGCTTTATGATATATAGGTTTTACACACACACACACACGCATCTGGAAGAATTGGGAGGTAAATGACCGTCTGCCCACAGTCTTGCTAAAAAGATATAAATGTCTGAAGCATTAAGAAGACATACAGGAGCCGGGCGTTGGTGGCGCACGCCTTTAATCCCAGCACTCGGGAGGCAGAGGCAGGTGGATCTCTGTGAGTTCGAGACCAGCCTGGACTACCAAGCGAGTTCCAGGACAGCCTCCAAAGCCACAGAGAAACCCTGTCTCGAAAAACCAAAAAAAAAAAAAAAAAAAAAAGAAGACATACAGGATGTCTTACAGTTCATACAGCTTGCACACCGATGGCTGGCACCTGTGGCAGTATCCTTGGAGGTAAGGAAAAGTCCCCAGGACTTTTCTGAGCATCTGCCAACATCTGCACAGGACTTTGCAAAGCGGAAAAAGCTTCCAGCCCATCAGAGTAGAGCCCGGTGACCTGACAGTTAACAGAGCAAGGTCTCTGCCAGTCTCTCCTGAATAACCTATAAATTTAAAGAAGTGCTTCTGCACAAATAATCATCATTTATAATATTGCTCGTTTAGAGTGACCCCCCATCCCCATCAGCACACACATGCCAGGAAATTGTATATGGAGGTCAGAGGACCGTGCGTGTTCCTGGAATCAAGCACTCATCCTTAGACATAGTGACAAGTGCCCTTACCCAGTGAGGACCCATTCTCTCAGGCCCTGCATTGCCTACTTTTTACTGGAGACAACAAGAAGATACTTGGTTTCCAAAGAGCAACAACACATACACAAAGCAAATGAAGTAAGAAGACAATAACAATGGGTGTGGTGACGCACACCTTCCATCTCAACTCTTCGGAGGCAGAGGCAGGAGGGTCTCCGTGAGTTTGAGGCCATTCTACAGAGTGAGTTCTAGTCCAGCCAGGTATATACAATGAGACTCAGTTTCACCACCACCCCTGTCCCCGCAAAAGATGGCGACAGCAACAAATCAGAAGAAAGCCCACAACATTAATTTCCATTTAGCATGGAGGGCCCTAGCAAACCAAATGTGAAACCTTAATGACAGGTATTTCTAGACAAGGGGAGTCTCAAGGGTTTCTCCTCCCAAGTGCCTTTTCCCAGAAAGCTGCTAATGTCTGTACTCTGTCAAATCTGGTACTAAACAAGAGAGAAAACAGCGGTGGAAACAGGGCACCCAGAAGGAAAGCGCTGAAGAGCTTCTTGGGCTAGGGATGTGGTTTAGTGTGTCAAACCAGGCATGGGGGCACACATCGGTCATCTATGGAAGTAGAGGCAGGAGGATCAAAAGGTCATTCTTAGGTACAGAGTGAGTTTGAGGTCAGTCTGAAATAACACAAAGAGGAGGAAGAAGAGGAGGAGTCATTGTCTGACACCCTCTCTGGTCTCTGTGTGCAAGTTCATCCCCACACAGGTGTGCACAGACACCACACACACACACACACACACACACACACACACACACACACATATATATAAACACACACCTTTCTAAAAAGTGATTTTTAAAGGAATCACACACAAAACCTGGTATGGTGGTAAGTGCCTGTAATGTCAGAACTTGGAAAGTGGAAGTGTAGGTGGAGGCTTTGGGGTTAAGGTCATCCTCCACCACACAGGGAGTCCAAGGACAGACTGGACTACATGAGATCCTGTATGGAGGTTTTGTTTGTTTGATTATTTTAGTAAGATATAACTTTATTAAATTAAGGGAATGAAAAGCATTGGAAAGTTAAAATGACCAGCTTCCATAATAGAAAAAAGAGAGAAAGAGAGAGGGGGAGGGAGAGGGTGTGTGTGTGTGTGTGAGAGAGAGAGGGGGGGGGCAGACAGACAGACAGACAGAGGGAGGAGAGACAGAGAGAGGGAGGGGCCAGCTCCTAGGCTAACAGTGCTGCTTCACAAGCCTTATGACCTGAATTGATGGACCCACATGATAAAAGTCATCCTTAGCCACCATGTTAGTGCTGAGGCCGGTACATACACACACACTACATAAATAAATGAACATAACTGAAAGCGCAAGAGAAAGAAGAAAGAACAAATATGGGAGTTGATAAGTAGGAGAAGAGAGTCATCTGAGACACACGGATGAATAATAGAAGACACACAGCGCTCGCCTTGAGGGGCCAGAAGGAAGGCTGGCAAAGGACAGAGATTACTATTTTTTATTAGACCACTCTCAGGACTGGCCGACTTTATAAGCTACATAAATTTTTAAGCACTTGACAAATCTGAGGCTTTGACATTTCTGAACGGAAGGTTTTTCATTCTTAGTTCAATGCCTGCAAAGTCCTGGGTCACTAAGGTCTTCAAATATGGGCTGGTGCCTTTCGGGCTTCTACTGTAAGGGTGAGAAAAGCAGAGGCAACTCAAGCCTTTTATTTTTAACTTCCCAGGCTTAGCTTTCAAAGGCTCGCCCACCCTTCTTAAACCTCACCCTCTTATATTCTGATTTTATTTAAGATATTTAAGGACATGGTATAAAGATTTACACAACTGTGATGTTACGTGACTCAGGAGAACATGATCAGAAAAGTGCCACAGCTAGATGTCGTTGAATATACAAAGAAAAATCCCAGTCAGTTACAGCAAGCTGAATGCAGCCATGTTTATCCCTGTAATGTTCACACAAGCCAACATATGGAGCCAGCCGAGGAGTCTGTCAAACAGAGGAGTGAATAAAGAATAATAAGCTGCACAGTCGTGAACATGAGAAAAATTTCCAAACTGAGAACATATATCACTTCCTGGTGGATTATGAATGGCATCCTGATAGTCTCTTGGCAAGTCCATCAGGATGACGGACAAGTCTGGGGTGATCACCACTGTCCTTTAATGCTGCTGTGAAAGTCATTGTTGGAGAAGAGCAGAAGCAAGGGAGAAGTGGGAATGGCTTACAGGAAAGAAAGATTCGAAACTGTCCACGAGTCACAGATGAGACAATCATCTATTGAGAAGACACACAGCAATCACTTGGGAAAACTGAGTTTAACGAGAAAGCTCAGGGCACAGGGCGGCAGGTGTATCTCAATGGTAGAACTATTGCTTAGCGCCTGTGAGGTCCTGGTCAGTGTCCAGAACACATGCAGAGTAGCGTTCCCGTGAAGTCACACAGCGAGATAACCGTTCTCTCACCATTGTTTGAATGAAAAACCAATTCTGGAGCTAGGGATGTGGCTCAGCAGCAGAGTGACGCGAGAATTCACAAAAGGTGGAGTGTAATGGAAAGACAAACTCATGGATGCAGAGCAAACCAGAAGCCACTGCTCGTCCAGCAGCGCTGTCTCTCCGGCGCTGAGTGTCCCACCACGCCCTCTCTCTGCACACTTCCGTCTCTCCGCAGCTTCGTGCCGCACCACGCCGAGCGTGAGCCAGAGCCAGAGAGACAGTGTGCTTCCACTCCAGCTTATCGGTCATAAGTAGCAGGGGACAAGGCCACTCCCTAGAGCTTGCCGCCCCAAGGCTATTGGCGGAATGGGTGGACCACGGTAGCAGAGCGCTTGCTCAGCCTGCACCAAGCCCAGAGGTTGACCCCCAGCATGGAATAAGCCAAGCATAGTGGTTTAGGATTATAACCCCAGCATCAGAGAGATAAAGGATGGGAGATTCAAGGTTCATCCTCCACTGCAGGTTGAGTTTGAGGCCAACCTGGGCTACAGGAGACTGAAAGAAAGAAAAGAGGAAAGAAACAGAAAGGAGAGAAACAAACTAAAAAAAAAGAAATAGAAAATAAGAGATTTCCAGATGGAAAAGGCTTACGATGTGCTAGGCAGAATACAGAAGAAAGAAACGAACTGACCACATCCTGGTGAAATTTCTAAACCCAAAGACTAGAAAGAAAATGTTAAAAGCTTCCAGACAGACGTAGTTGCCCAAATGGAAAGATAATCAGGCCGGATTTAGATTTCTCATCTGCAACGCAACAGTGACAGACGTTTGAAAAAAAAAAAAAAAGACCATAGATCAAACTTCCTATCTGAGCCAAGTTATCATTGTGTTTATATAAAAAGCAAAAGACAGACATTTTTCCAGATATACAATGGGACAGAATAAACAGAAATGATATAGACACATTACTCAAAGAAATCGACCGAGAGGTACTTCAACTGAATTCACAATAAAGATCTCAAAGTAGTAAGACAGAAAACATGTAAGAAACAGTGGAAAACCCTGAATGAAGCACAATGCATAGTTAAGTCCAAACGATGCTAATGCAGGCTGCCTTGGGAAGATTAGAGAGCCATCCTGGGAACATAAAGTCATTTTTTAAGAAGGGAAAATGGACTGGATCTCAGCTTTTGGAAATACAACTTTTATGGGTATCGGTGTTCTGCAGGTGTGTTTGTGCACCGCATACGTCCTTGTTGCCTAGGGCAGCCCGAGGCTTTGGATGCCCTGGAGCTTGAGCTACAGGCAGTTGTGAGCCGCCCCACGCGGATGCTGGGAAGTAACCTGGGTTGTCTACAAGCAGCATGTGTTTGGAGCTGCTGAGCCGTCTCTCCAACCTCTCAACCTCTGGCACTTGATGTGGGATGGAACAGGAAATGGGTGTGTAAGAGAGAAAAAAATGAAAGACGCCGACAGGGCACATGGCTTGGTAGAACGCTTGCCTAACAAGAGCAAAGTCCTGGATGTGATCCATAGAGCCACACAAATCCGGCTTGGTGGTGTGCACCTGGGTCCCAGCAGTTGGGAGATAGATGCCCCGTAGTTTAAGACCATCTTCTAATACATAGCTAGTTCAAGTCCAACCTGGGATACACAAGACCCCTTCTTAAAAATAAAATAAAGGCATAAGCAAACAATTAAGAGTGTTTAAAGGGTGACACACTGGGACATACCTATAGACTTAGAACTTTGAGGCTGAAGCAGATACAGCATGAGTTCAAGGTCAGCCTGAGATAAATAGTGAATCCTTGTCAATAAAACAAAGTCAGGTAAAACACTAGAGCTATTCCTCAATACCTCAGGATGTGTCTTTCTTGGACATAGAGTCTTTTTTTTTTTTTTTTTTTGGTTTTTCGAGACAGGGTTTCTCTGTGGCTTTGGAGGCTGTCCTGGAACTTGCTCTGTAGACCAGGCTGGCCTCGAACTCACAAAGATCCACCTGCCTCTGCCTCCCGAGTGCTGGGATTAAAGGTGTGCGCCAGGACATAGAGTCTTTACAATGGTAATCAAGTAAATGTGAGGTCATTGGGATGGGTGTGTTTGTAAAATGCTGACATTTGGTCACCAAAGCAGACAACTGGAAGGAGAGGATGGCTGTATTCCCAGAGAAGCATCTGTAAGTCCAAGCCCAGCAGGAGCCCAGTTAGTGCCAGACCCACTGGAGACAGAAGGGTGCCCCTCCAGTGCCCGCAGATCGAAGCCTCCAGTCCTAGTGTTCTAAACCACCTGCCTGATGACCTTGGGGACCAATGCACAGGTGAGCAGGGATGCCCAGGATATTATCTGATAATGTAGACTTCAAGTTCACACATACTAAATACGACTGGAAAGGGGCATTTTATAAGGGCAAAGAAGAATTGGGGGAAAATGCAATGTTTTATGGTTAAGAAACAGTGACACAGTGACATGTGTATGAAGTAAAATGCTGGGAAGCAGGAGAACATGATGAATGGCTTTCAGATGGGAAAGGGAGACATTTCTCTCTCGGAATCAGGCAGCTTGAGTCGTCAAAAGGTGGACAAAGGATAAGAGGGACCTGAGGAGGGCAAACAACACTGACTGGGCACAGTCAAGTTGCAATGGAAGTTTTGCACTCAAATCTTCAACTATTCAGAAATGTAAAACAGAAAAACAAACAAACAAAAAACCACTCCCCCCCCAAAAAAAAACTCAGTCAGCGAAGGAAGAGAAACTCCCCTAACTACCTTTCTCACAGGATCTTTCCAACCAGGTGCTGAAGGAGTGGTTAGCTAAGCACTGTCTCTCCCTTGGGTGTGTTATGATCCTTGGGGGACATACTGAGCATCGTAGACTTCTTTCAATCCCCACTGCTCTTAAGAGGGTGTCCGCTATACAGCACGAAGGGCTTGGCTCTTGGGAAGGACCTGGTCAGGTGGTAACCATGCAGCTCCCTTGTCTTGACTCAGGCAGAAGCTAGTGGGCATGCTCAGGAGCTGGCAGATCTTGGTCCTTTTACTGCTATAGCAAAATGCTATCCGTAGGGTAGTTTATAAAAGAGACTCACTCCTCACTGTTCTGGAGGTTGACAGTCTGCAGACTTGATGTCAGGTACGGGGCTAATTTCTGGTTCACATGTGGAGCTTTTTGGCTATGTTAGCCCAGTGGTGGGAGGGGTGAAAAAATCCTTTGGGTCTAGATGGAACACTGATCCCCTTTAAGAGGACTCCATCTTTAATGGCCTCTGATAATGGTCCTTCTCCTACTATTACTTTGGGGTCAAGATCACAACGTGTGGGTTGGGGTGGGAACTACAGACAGGCCACAGCAGGTAGTCATAGGGTGTCTATGCCTCTAGATCAAACCAATACCAGTCCGTAGCCTACCCTTCCTTCTTCTAGTGTGTGTGGTAGAGTGAGCTCTGATGGGGGATACCCTTCTGTATATATGTCTCTCTTATTGGTTGATGTATAAAACACTGTTTGGCTAGTAACCAGTCAGAGCATAGGCAGGACTACCAGACAAGGAGAATTCTGGGAAAGGTAGGCAGGGAGAGGTGGCAGAGAGTCACCATGCTGCTGAAGGAGTAACATGCTGGACTATGGGTAAGCCACAGCTTCATGGCAATATATAGATTAACAGAAATGGGTTAATAATTAAGACAGAGCTGGCCAATAAGAAGCCCTAGCCAATGGCCAACAATTTTATAATTAATATAGCACCCGAGTGTTTATTTGGGGCTGAGAAGGGTGGCGGGACCTGGCGGGACAAGAAAATTCATCAACAGAGCTCAGCATCACAACACATGGGAACCTCTGACTCCCTCCCTGATGTGCAATGAGGAAGACAGCGACTCTTTCACTGCCTCGCTTTACCCCGGAGCACACAGTGTCACACCCCAGCTCTTCCCCGTGGCATGGGGAGGAGGCGTGCCTTGTGGCAGACAACCTCCAAGAGTTCTCAGTAGACAGCCACCGTCACCTCTGATTGCAACTTCCTGCTTCGCCCTATTCCTTGTAACCACCACACCCGCCACACCCTACCCCTGGCGTCAGTATCCCCTCCAACTGCTCCCTCTTAGATTTCAGTTTCCTGAAAATACATCTCTCCTCTGAAACAGAGGCTAAGGTTAGGACAGAAATGGCGATTCCACGGGAAGCCCTTCTGTTCACCCACGGCTTGCACTACCCTCAAGCCTGGCTTCAGATGCTCTACTGAAGTGTAAGGAGTTCAGGACAGGCTCTCTGGACAGAGCCTGACTCCCAAATGTGATCCTTACATTTAAAAAGAAAAGCAGGCGGGGGAGGGAAGGAGAGTAGAGGAGGGAGGGGAAAGTGTGGTTGGTATGTAAAGTCAATTAATTAGTTAATTAATTAATTAAAAAATCTAGCTGGGTGGAGGTGGCACATGCCTTTAATCCCAGCACTCGGGAGGCAGAGGCAGGCGGATCTCTGTGAGTTCGAGGCCAGGCTGGACCGACAGCCTCCAAAACAGAGAAACCCTGTCTCATAAAACCAAAAAATAAATAAATAAATAAACCAGGCCAGTATAATGTTCAGCAGGTAAAGGTGCTTGTTGCCAAGTTTTTGCCTCCTGAGTTTGATACACAGCATCCATTTAGTGGAAAAAGGAAACTGATGTCTGGAAGTTATCCTCTGCCATCCACACCGTAAGTGCCATTGTCCATGGACACATATCTGTACACACATAAATAAGTGTAATAAAAATAAATAATGAAAAACTGCCCATAAACCCCACCTACCATAGCCAGGGCTATCAGCTGGTGCACCCCACAGCCACCCCGTCTATGATCTGATGGAGCATGTGAAGGGGCCAATCCTGCAGGTTCAAAGCCGCAGGATCTCCACGACACAGGGAAACAACAGGATAACCAAGAGGATCCCCAGCGAGGGCCCAGCATTGATACCTTAGCAGAAACCAGAGTCCTTGAATCAGACCAATGACGGCAATGAGCACTTAAAAGTAAAGATGTTTGGATGGAAGAGTATATGTGTGACTCACTGTGTCATGCTACAGCTTCCAAGACGAGAGTCTTCTTTTCTTTCTCTTAAATTTACTTCTGTTTCCTTAGATTTCTATAAGCAGAAAAAGCACAGAAATCTCAGTTGCTTATGGAATATTCATAAAAATGATCATGTATTCGGCCCAAGGATAATGTTCATAAATTCCCAGACATAAAGATTTCATAAAGTGCACTTTCTGCCTGCAATTCAATTAGGTTAGAAATCAACACCAGAATGTGAAAACACGGGGAAGGCAGAGGCAAGACTCCTTCAAAACTAAAGCACGATCCTCAAAATACTGCCTGCATCAAAAAAGGAAGTAGACCGGGCGGTGGTGGTACACGCTTGTAAGCCTAGCACTTGGGAGGCAGACACAGGTGGATGTCTAAATTCAAGGCCAGCCTTGTCTACAGAGTGAGTTCTAGGACAGCCAGGACTACATAGAGAAATTCTGTCTCAAAAAAGCTAAAAAGAAAAAGAAAAAGTACAATTTATTTAGATGCTAACAAAAAGAGATTTATAGTAAAGCATCCAGGAAGTGGAAACATGCACCTGTTTATCATTTTATAAAAGAAAGTGAAAACAAGGGAGCTATCTTCCATCTCCAATATTGTAGTTGTCTAGATATTTTCTTTTTTTTTTTTTTTTTTTTTTTTTGGTTTTTCGAGACAGGGTTTCTCTGTGGCTTTGGAGGTTGTCCTGGAACTAGCTCTTGTAGACCGGGCTGGCCTCGAACTCACAGAGATCCACCTGCCTCCCGAGTGCTGGGATTAAAGGCGTGCGCCACCAACGCCCGGCTTGTCTAGATATTTTCTAGCCTCTAGAAGCTTCCTGAGATGGTAGGTGTGATGCTTTGGAAGAAAATGGCCCCCCAAGGGGAGTGACACTATTAGGATCTGTGGCTTTGTTGGGGTAGCTGTGGAGGTGGGCTTTGAGGTCTCATATATGCTCAAGCCATGCCCAGTGGGAGATCACTTCCTGTTGTCTGCGTATCAAGATGTAGCCAGCAACATGTCTGCCTGCACGCTGTCATGTCCCACCAGGAAGATAAACTAAACCTCTGAAAATGTAAGCCATCCAAATGAAATGTTTTCCTATATAAGAGTTGCTGTCGTCATGGTGTCTCTTCACAGAAATAGAAACACTAACTAAGACAGTAGGTAAAGGGAAAGCTGATATACACAATAAAATATGTCTTAAAGCCTAAGATATCAACAGGACTGTAAGTAAGATAGTGAATTACAAGGCCGAATATCTAAGTAGAATAAGGAAGTCAAAGATTAGGGACTTGCATTGGCCAACTTTAGCTTAGATGTTTCAGTTGTTGAAGGGAAGGAGACAATACCTGCGTCTTCCTCAAAGTGTGCAGGGAAGTGATATCTCTATCTCTGGCTTCGGAGAGTCACATAGTCTTAAGTACTGGCTCTTGACCAGCTCTTGGAAGACAATCTCCAAACTCTTGGGAGCCCTTGCTTCGTAAGAGTCCCTGGAGAGCTGAAGCTATGGATAATGACTAGCATGGTGGTTTATGGGGTGAGGGGAGGGGGCTGGGTATTTAAGGTGAGTGATGCAGGGCCTCTAGACCTGTCTCACTGAACCCCAGTAGAACCCTGGATCTGTGCTCAAGAGAATTTCACTTGTAGGTAATGGTCTGTATTTGTTACTGTTTGCTTTTCTTGATTTTTTGAGATGAGGCCCAGACTGACCTCCAACTCAGTATGAGGCTAAGGATGGCACTGAACTCTTGATCATCTTTCCTTAGTCTCTAGAGCATATTGGGGCATGTAATTTAAGACACCGAGAAGAGGAGAGGTACACTCCGATCACTCCCGGGGCTGAAGCAGGCAGTACTTGGAATTCAAGGCCAGTTTGGGATGGATATATAGTGAGACCTTGTTTCAAAACAAAATCTCAAATCAAAGCAAACCAATCCTAAACAAAACAAAATAACAAATAATAGACCTTGGGGTGCATTTTATTTGTACAAAGTAACTAATACTTGGCTTTCTTTGAAACAAAGCTGTGTAAACTGAAGTATACTTTACATGAAATTTCATGGATTTTTCTTAAGCCTTGTACAATTGCTGGTGTTTTAATTTGATTTTATGGTTCTCAGTGTGTGTTATTTTGCTGTAAAAAGCTTGCATAGTTCTAATCAGGATTAAATGCCTGTGAAATGGTTTTTTCGAAAGGCAACGGGTCACTAGCAAGCTGGGTTTGTCCCAGCAAAGGAATATTGGCTCAGGCATTGGGAACTCAATTAGTAACATTTCCCCCACCAGAGGAATCAAAGAGAAACTCCATGTGCCAGTGCTGAGATGGGAGACAGTAACTTGATAAAGCTAAATATCCACTCAATTTTTAAAAGTGCTCTTAGCAAAGTAGAAACAGAAAGGAATGATCAAGTTTCACAACCCCAGCATGAGAAGCTGAGGCAGGAGGATTGTGAGATTGAAGACAGTCTGGGCCACATGTCAAGATTCTGTGTCTATGTGTGTGTGTGTGTGTGTGTGTGTGTGTGTGTGTGTGTGTGTGTGTGTGCAGGCACATGTATGTAAATTTCATTATATAAAAATTTATGTGTGAAATATACAACCTTTCTTCTTTTGAATGTTTACATTTTGTTTTATGTATACTGGTGTTTTGCCTGCATGTATCTCTGTGCTCCACTTTCATGCCCTGTCACTGTGGAGGCCAGAAGAGGGTGTTGGAGCCCCTGGAACTGGAGTTACAGATGGTCAAGAACCACATGTGGGTGCAGAGACTCAAACCTGGGTCCTCTGGAAGAGCAGAAAGTGCTCAGTGAGCTATTTCTGCAGCCCTGGATTTTTAAAAAATATATATATAAATCCACATATTTTTGCAATAATGTTCAGAAAATACTACCTGCCACCATGATGAACGTTAAAAAAAATTCTTCCAAAAATATACTGCTTGGTTTTGCGATAATAAAAGTGTTTGCCCTTCAGATGGAGAATTAACTGTGATCGTTATCCCTATGTCTTAACTATCAGTAAAACTATCAAAAACTCTCCCAAACTCCAAACTGCCCACAAACTGAGTGCAATGGCTCCTATCTATAACCCAACAACTTGGGAGGCAGAGGCAAGAGAATCAAGGCCAACTTCAGCTAAACAGCAAGTCCAAAACCAATTGGGCTATAATAGACCCTGCTTCAAAAAAACAGAAACCAAGCAACAAATTTTTTTTAAATCACAGTAGAAACCATGCTGATATATTAGAATTAAAATTTAAACAAATAAGTGGATTTTGGGAAGATAGTTGTAAGTATCATTGGTAGATGGACCACAAACATGAAAACTTAATGAGACAAGCAACATAGGAACTTAATGAATCAGGAAGATAGTATTTCACACCAAGGTGAGAAGATGTACTCTTCAGTAAGTAATTCTGGGGTGAATAGTTTGCTGTTTCATGAAATATAAAGTAAAAACATGGCAAAAAATCAAACACAAAGGAGCTAACCTATAAATTAAAAATTAATAAACAATGCCACAGAAGCACTGATTAAAGCAAAATTAAAGACAGTACATTATTTACAAAAGATTCAAAAAGGATGAACCAGGAATAAAGACACAGTATGAAGTGTTCTACCCAGTAAAGGAGCCTCTGATGAAAGACTCTGGCCCAAACAGGAGAATTCATCCACTGGTGCATCCAAGTTGTTGGTTCTTTTGTTTGCTTGTTTTTTTTAAACTGACCTTTAGATAAAAGCAAGATCCCAACTGATGCTTACAGAAATCAAACATACAGAGAAGGATGGAGATCCAAAGATGCTCACAACACTGCTTGACCCTGGGAGATTTGATTCACCAGCTGTCAACCCTTGCTGTGCAAACAGCTGCAGAGTCCAAAGTGCCTCCCTGCTGGTGTTTGCCCCCAAGAGGCTCATGTAACAGACTGAATCCAAGTTTGGTCCCCAGTATGGCATGTGGAGGTGATGGAACTTTGAAGTAGGCTGGTCTGGAGGAAGGTATGGCCCTTTGTGTTCACGAAGGAATTCACGCTGTTTCAGGGGAAGGTTTGGTTCCTGCAAAAACTTTATCAAGTGGGTTTGCTTGTCTTGACTTGATGCCTTGTGGCAGATCTCAACATAGATCCACCGTTCCAACTTCTCCAGAACCAAGTAGAAGTTGGTGTCATGTTCTTGTTCTTCAGAATGGTCGGGCCAAGCAAACATCTTTTCGTTACGGAGTACTCAAACTCAATATTTTATTAAAGCAACCAGACAGAAAAAGACGTTCCCTGTGGGGGGACTGTGTGATCTCATCCAGGAGAGCCTGGTTTGCACAGCAGAGCAAGTCACTGAGGAGTCACTGTGTAGGTGCTGAGTCAGCAGAACGGTGCCTTGCTCAGCAGGCATGGAGTCTTGAGGTTGGTCCCCAGCATACGAACACACAAGAGTTATGTACCCCTTCATCCTGTCACTGCTCCATGAAACGTAGCTGAGGCTGGACTTGAACTCCTGGTCCTTCATCCTCCAAGAGCTGGGAATCCAGGCATGTGTACCGCCACCCTGCTCCATCTTTGTTTGGGTTCTTATTCCACTCTGGTGATGTGCCTGATGCAGATGTCTTTATATTAGCCACACGTGCAGCTCATTAATATTCTTGAATCTGTGCACTGGAATCTTTGCCCATTTCTGAAAAATCCTCAAGCATCCTCTCCCACTCTTTCTACACTCTCCTCCCTACTGGGTATGTAGATGTAGATGCACGGTTATTTGAAGATGTTTGCCTATTCCAAGTACAGGAGGTAAAACACATGGAGCTGCCTGGCAGCCTGGAGACCTGAGGAACGGTTGCAGCTCAAGTCCCAAAGCTGTCTTCTAGCGGAATTCCCTCTTGCTTTTGAAGGTCAGGGTTCGTTTATTCGGGCCGATCTGACTTATAGATCACTAAAAGTCTTGCTTATTTAACTGTTAATCTCATCTAAGAAATGGCTTCACTGCAAGAGTGTTTGACCAAATATCAGGGCATGACCAAGTTGATTTTAATTTTTCATTGCAGGGAACAGGAGTGTGGCTCAGTCATAGATCACTGGCCTGGCGTGCATGAAGTCCTAAATCTGATCCCCTGCACAGCAAAACAGAAGAAAGAAAATTTCCCATTGCACCAGGGAACTCTGGGTACATCTTGAACCTACGTTGTCTCACTTCTTGGTCCTCTTATGTAAAATCCTAGATAATTTTTGTTACCAAAATTTTACTTTACTAATTTAAAACTGTTTTCTTTCTCTCTCTTTTACTTTTTTTCTGTTTTCTTTTTGTTTTTTGATTGTTTTCAAAACAGAGTTTCTTTGTACAGATTTGGTTGTCCTGGAACTAGCTCTAGACCAGGCCAGCTGAGAACTCACAGAGATCTGCCTGCCTCTGTGTCCTGAGTGCTGAGACTAAAGACATGTGCCACCCCCCACCACCACCACTTGCCTAAAACTACTTTCCTGGCATAAATCTCTCATGTTACTGTAAATTGAATGTTTTAATTTGTATGTGTGTGCATGTCCACAAGGGCACTCACATACTCACATGCCTGTGAAAGTCTGAGGACAACCTTGAGTTGTGGGGTGGGTGCTTGTTTTGAGGCAGGGTCTCCTTCATGTGTATTTGCAGGTATGGTTTAATGTATGTGATCTCAGTGTTTCTGTGGTGAGTGAGAGGCCGAGACACATGCCCTGTAGGATATCTATGAACTCAGCCTGTGGTGGTTTGAAAGAAAATAACCCCTGAAGAAAGTGGCACCATTAGGAGGTGTGGCCTTGGTGGAGGAAGTGTGTCACTGTGGGGGCGGGCTTTGAGGTCTCTTTTGCTCAAGCTTCCCTCAGTGTGACTCTCAGTTGACTTCCTGTCACCTGTAAGATGTGGCCCTCTCAGCTCCAGCACCACATCTGCCTGCATGCTGATGATAATGGACTGAACCTCTGAAACTGTAAGTGAACCTCCTCAATTAAATGTTTTCCTTATAAGAGTTACTGTGGTCATGGTGTCTCTTCACAGCAATAGAAAACTCTAAATTAAGACATAGCCCAACACAAACCTGTAAACATCCTCAAGGCATAACAGAGGGGTTTGGTTTTTGGTTTTTGTTTGTTTGTTTGTTTTTTGGTTTTTCGAGGCAGGGTTTTTCTGTATTGTTTTGGAGGCTGTCCTGGAACTTGCTCGATAGACCAGGCTGGTCTCAAACTCACAGAGATCCACCTGCCTCTACCTCCCGAGTGCTGGGATTAAAGGCATGCGCCACCAATGCCCAGCAACAGGAGGGTTTTTAAGATATTTGTTTTGTAGTTTATTGTACAGTTCTCCGTCATGAGCTCTGCAGATGACAACGTCAAAATGTCAAAAGCATGCACAAGTCTGACTAAATTCAGGCTGTGTGTCCTAGCTTGTTTCTCTGCTGCTGTGAATAAACTGTGACAAAAACCACTTGAGGAAGAAAGGGTTTGTTAGATTGTTATAGGTTAGAGTTCGTAATTAAGGGGGGGGGGGGGGGGAGTGCAGGGTCTCAAGCAGGAGCCTGGGGCCAGGAAGTGAAGCAAAGCCGCGGAGGAACACTGCTATCTGACTTGCTCTTCTGAGTACTGACCCTGAGGAGACACTTCCCGGAAGACTTCACAGCAATGCCGGCCTCTTATTAGTGACAGCGGATTCTTCAGCCCCAGCTAGCCGGCACCGATTGTCGCAGTAAAGCAATGGTTTCACTTACACAGATCTTAAAATCCAAAATACCACACAATCAGCTCCCATGGAGTCTTTGAGAGAGCCTCAAACTTCTCTCCGAAGCCAGGCCACCATCATTACCTTCTAGCCTCCCCCCAGGCACGGTGCATTGGGCTCTGCGTACTCCCAGCTCGAAGCTCCAAGTGCTTGTACACTTTGTAAAAGCCCACACATTGGCTTACAAATTCTGAGGTAAAAACAGCAAGTTTTTAGGAAGAGGCTTTGTAATCCACACAGGAGAAAAAATTGTTTTTTCTATCCTATCTTTGCAATGGGTCTAGGTCTACAGTTTCCCCCATGCTGGTGGTGGAGGCCAGGCCCTAATTTATGACAGGAAAGGGGCAGTCTCCCACTGAGCTACACTTCAGTCATAGGTCTAGTCCCTTTTTTGTTTGTTGGTTTGTTTTTCCTGGCAGGAAAAACTCTGTAGGCCAGGTTGGACTGGTATTTACTATGTAGAGCAGGCTGCTCTCAAACCTGTGATCCTCCTGCCTCTGCCTCCTAAGGTGCGCTGCCCCTTGTCTGGCCAGGACTGATTTCTTTAGAGCTCATAATTTATGCCTCCTTCCCTTCACAGGGTTTTTGTCACAACTGTTATTATTATTATTTTCTTCAGTCTAGAAAAAAAGCTGTTGAAGAATTCCCAGTTCCCCGGAGTTCGTGTTGGGCAAGCATAAGCTGCAGGTGAATTGTCTTGGTTTTGCTCTCTCATCTCACTCCTCTGTAAATATTTTGGCTAACTAAACACTGCATACTATTATTAAAATGAAGAAATAAAGGCTTTTCCAATATTTAGAATGAAGCAATGTAGGTGTTTTAATTGTATAAGCAGAAAGCGTAGATCCATGAAGACTCCCACATATGAATCCCCAAAGTCACGAATTTGTTCTCAATAACTAGATGGTGCGCATGCATGTAATTGCATCACTCAGGAGGTGGAGGCAGGGAGATGAGAACTTTGATGTTACTCTAGACTGCATGTGACCCTGTCTCAATAAAACAGAACAGCAAAAACCTCAAACACCTCTTGATTTCTAAAGAGCCAAAGAGGCCAAACAAAACTGTCAGCCTACCCTTTGCTACATAATTACTGGAGTGACTTCTATTTATGTGATCCATGACATCTCCTCTGGGTGGGTGGTGCTCTATTTGGTGCATTTGTTCAGAAGCGGTCTGAAGAGAGACCACTGTCGAGTTACAGACCAGTACGGTCTTCCTGGCCTGACTATCTAGCATCGGGATTGGAAGGAGTGTGGGACCATAGAGCTCTGATCCTCCTGCCTCCACTTCCTAAGTACTAGGACTGTAGGTATGCATTAACCATACCTGTTTTTATAGAGCACTGGGCATTGATTGAACTCAGGCCTTCCTGCACATCAAGCAAGTACCAACTGATATATGTCCCCCTCAGATGTTATACTTACTACGAAACTCTTCATGAAGCAGAAGAGGATCCTGGAACTGTCTTCAAGTGCAGTTGATGGAGGAAGCAAGGCTACTTGGACAGAGCTGCAAGGGACACCTCCACTTACTGAGTGGTTGCAGTAACGTGGATACCCCCAGAGCAGGGCAGTTATTCAAATCCGTGCTCTCCCAAGCCAGCAAGGTTCTTCCTGGAACGAAACTCGAGGATCATCTGCAGAGAGACAAACTGAGAAACATCAGGTCTGCAAATGCCAGGGTTCAGGCTTGTGAATCCCAGGGAGCTCACTCCTCAATCCCGTCTGGATCGCAGAGCACTGGTAGAATTCTGTTGGTTTCTTTCGCTTCTGTTGAAGTCTACAGGGAGCAGATTTTCTGTTTGCTCTCAGAAAGAAACTGGAGGCTTAGTTCACGGAAAGCTATCTGACATCAAATATCAAGACCTATCATGAGAATTGCTAATTTACTGCGCAGACCTTTGCATCCATTGGCTTTTCTTCTCAGAATAATAATTCCAAATGCAAAGGGTTCTACTAAACAGCTCCAGGGCAAGATTGCACGGTTGTTTTTAAAAGCATGTTTTTAGCTCTTCCGCAGGAGGTCTACACCATGCCGCCGCCAGGTCTCTAGCAATCCCTGAGAAGTTCCAGCACATTCTGCGAGTCCTCAACACCAACACCGATGGGCGGTGGAAGACAGCCTTCGCCATCACTGCCATTGAGGGTGTGGGGCTAAGATTTGCTCGTGTGGTGTTGCGGAAAGCGGACATCGACCTCACCAAGAGGGCTGGAGAGATCACAGAGGACGAGGTGGAGCGCGTGATCACCATCATGCAGAACCCACGGCAGTACAAGATCCCAGACTGGTTCTTGAACAGACAGAAGGGCGTGGAGGACGGAAAGTCCAGCCAGGTTCTGGCCAATGGGCTAGACAACAAGCTGCATGAGGACCTGGAGCACCTGAAGAAGATCAGAGCCCACAGGGCCTGCGACACTTCTGGGGCCTTCGTGTCCAAGGTCAGCACACCAAGACCACTGGCCTCTGGGGCTGTGCTGTGGGTGTGTCCAAGAAGAAATGAGTCCCTGGGCCTTCACTGTTAATAAATAGTTTATATACCTGTGTGTTGGGGGGGGCACGTTTTTAAATTCTCTTTCCTCTCCATCCCTGCTTTTTTTCTTCATTTTCTTTTTTGGCGTAGGGTCTCATGTAGCCCAGGCTAGCCTTGAACTCACTATGTAGTAGAGGATGGTCTTGATATCCCAGTTCTCAGCCTTACCTCCCCCATGCTGGGATCCCAGGTGAGTCCCTGTTCATGGTTGATGCAGTACTGGGGATGGAGCCCTGGGCTTTCTATGACCTAGACAAGCTCCTTTCCATCTGCAGTGGTTTGAATAGGAATGGCCCCGGAGACTCAGGTGTTTGAATGCCTGGCCCATAGGGAGTGGCACTACTAGTTAGAAGGTGTGGCCTTGGAGAAAGTGCGTCACTGTGAGGCTGACTCTGTGCTCTCAGATGTTCTAGCTATGCCTAGTGAGGCGTTCACATCCATCCGCTGTCTGTGGATCAAGATGTAGAACTCTCAGCTACCTTTCCAGCACCATGTCTGCCTGTGTGACTCCATATTTCCTGCCACGACCATAATGGACTAAACATCTGAACTGTAAGCCAGCCCCAATTAAATGTTTTCCTTTATTAGAGTTACTGTGGTCATGGTGTCTCTTCACAGCAACAAAACCCTAACTATGACACCAACTAAGTCACAGCCCTAATCCTCTCTTTTATTCTCTTCTCACTAATAGAGAGAGCCTTGTCTCCTTCCAGAGACCAGAGAAATGAGAGAGTTTGATATAACTTGTAAAAAGACCGCTCCATTGTTGGAAGAGTTTCAGGAGTAAATGGTTACTTAGATACTGTCCATCTAGGTCTATTGATTTTCCTTGTGTCTCCTTAGACGGATGTTCTGACTACTTGGCTGTAGAGCTGAGGCAAGGGCAGTCACTGAGACGAACCGTAGCCTGCTCTATGAGTCTGCAAAAAGGAGAAGACTTGTCTAGAGACATGAATTGCAGGCCCTGTGCTGTGACAGCAACTGGGGGTGGGGGGCCCTAGGGACAAATAAAATGAGGTTCAATCTTTAGAACTTTACCCTTTTACCCTTCAAATAACATACACAAAAACACACGATGATTCAGCACTCAATAAAAAGCCCACAAAAGTTAACAAAGGCATTTTTACCATTTCAACAAAGCTTGTGTCACCTTTTTAACAAAGTTACAGATTAGGGGTCTGTGTGTGTGTGTGTGTGTGTGTGTGTGTGTGTGTGTGTGTGTGAGAGAGAGAGAGAGAGAGAGAGAGAGAGAGAGAGAGAGAGAGAGAGAGAATGTGTGAGTGGGTGTGAGTGTGAGAGTATGTGTGAGTGTGTTATAGTTTTCAGCTGTGGTGGTATTAGGCATGCTACTTTCTTAGACATAAAAGCAATACTCTACTGACTTAGGGGATAGCAGTCGACCCCAGGCAGTCAAGAGGCCTGTGGCTTGCTTGTTACAGGTGGCCCACGTTCGAGTGGATGCTGGATGCTGGGTGTTTCTGTCTAGTTTCACTCTGGTGGGAGTTCCATGTGCTAGACTCTTCGTTGCTGCCACAAAGTACCTGATGCGGACGATGTAAGAAGCAGGAACTGCTTGGCTCGCTGCTTCTGGTGTTTTAGTCCATAGTCCTTGCTCTGTGGACTGCGCTGGGAAGAGGCAGCACATTCTATCAGCAGCAGCACACACAGGGCCGCTCAGTTCCCAACAGTAGAAAACAGAGAGGGCACGGGTTCAGGGCCAAGTCTAGCTTCAAATGCTCTGTCTGGTTAAGCTCCCACTTCTAATCTTTCTGCCATCTCCCGGAACAATGCCACAAGCCGGAGACCAAACATTTGATCCACCAGCCCTTTGGGGATGCTCATAGTCAAACGTATGCTGCACCGTCTGGATGGCTTTGGTTTCTGTGGGAGATAAACCAGTACACCCCAGCTCTTAAACGCTTCTGCCAAAAAGAAACATGCTTTACTCTTGTTTGATTAGCCAGACTCGAACTTTCTTCAGGATGGACTGAACCTGGAACTAGAAGTGATCTGAATACTAATGAGGGGCAGTAATACCTAATGCAATCATTCATTCATTCATTCATTTTCATATGTGTGGGACATGTGTTCCTGTTTGGGTGTGGACACATGTGTGTGGGTGTGCCCATGTGTGTACATGGGGGACCAGAGGCCAACATCAGCCGTCTTCCTTAATCACCCCCACCTCGTATATTGAGGCAGGGTCCCCCACTTGAACCCAGAGCTCATTGTCTCTGCTAGCCTGGCTATCCAGCCTGCCTCCAAGTGCTGAGGTCACAGGTGGGTAATTACACCCATCCAACTGGGGATCCAAACTCCCATCTCCGTGGTTGCTTGGCAGGGACTTTTCCCGCTGAGCCATCTCCCATCCGTGTTCTCCATTTTTAAGGCCTTTCAGCTTTTTAAAGCATTGACACATCCCAAGCAAGTCTTTTCTCCATCCTCTACCCAGGGGTCCCGCTTACTGGTAATCAGAAGGACCCTACCACTGGGGCTCAGGGCTTCGAAACTTTCGATAATCGCACCTTTGAACTTGTATTCTGTGAAGGAAGGTCAATGGGACAACCGAGTCTGTACATGAGCAGAGGAGAAACCACCCACATGCTTGCCCTCCCCTGTCCCCTACCCTGTTAGCATACAGCAGTCATAAAAATCACCTCATCACAGAACCCAAGTGGACCTGCAACGTCTGGGTGCTTAGCCAGGAAGCAAGCAGAGGACAAGTGAGCTATTTCTACTGCTGGACCGGTAGTGGAGCCTGTTCTTGCCTTGAACCCAGAAAGAAGATGACGACTGTCTCCAAAACACTGATGACCAAGGGCCACTATGGTGCCTTTTCTTTCTAAATTAAGAAAACCTTTATTTATTTGTCTATTTATTTATTTGTGTGTTGGCGGTGATTTGGGGTGGTGTGGGGAGTCTGTGCCTTGGGGCATGTGTGGAGGTCAGAGGACAATTTGCAAGAGCTGAATTGTCTCCTTCTACTAGGTGGGTCCCAGGGATCAAATTCAGGCTATCAGGCTTGCAGCAGCCTCTGCCCATTGAGTCAGCTCTTTCCCGTGTTAGATAGTCAGGTTTGCTGAAAATAGGCGAAGGAGACAAAAGGCAGCGGCCGCCTCTCCTCCTGTGAGTCCTTTCTTATTTATCGTAAGTGGAAGGTGGAGTCTGGCTCCGTAAACCAACTTTTGTGTTTTTGTTTGTTTGTTTTGTTTTATTTTTATTTATTTATTTTTTGCAATTTCCACCGTCTGATTATTAGTGGAATACACATGCATGTACAAGCAATGGAATATGAACCACATGACCTTAGCGATTCCGCATGAGCCAGTGTTTGCCTCCAAGACTAATATTGTACAACAGAAAGATGGATGGCGACTTTTTACATTAAGAGCTTGAAATGTTGCTTTCTCTTTACTTCGAATGACATTCCATCGGGAATGAAAACGCCATGACAAGTTGAAAGACAGGAGCTTGAGTCTTGAGTGACGTTTTAGGTTATCTGGGTTTTTATTCTGTTTATTTGTGTGTGTGCACGTGTGTGCACCATATGCAAAGGTGAGTAGACAGTTTGTAAAAATCAGTTCTCTCTCTACCATGTAATTTGAGACCAAACTCAGGTTGTCAGTCTTGGCAGCAATCACCTTTACCCATGAGCCTTCTTGATGGCCTTTTTTTTTTTAAAGACAGGGTCTCACATAGCCCAGGTTGACCCTGAACTTATGGAGCTCTTCCTGCCTCTGCTTCCCAAGAACTAGAATTACAGTTATACCTCTCCAAGTGTGGGTCTATGGTTTTTTTTTTCATCTTTACATGGCTTATTTTTATTTTACTCTCTCTTTAAAGCCTTTATTATTATTTTTCTTTTGTTCTTTCTTCCTTTTTTAAAATTTAAGTTAGAAAGAAACAAGCTTGCTTCACATGTCAATCCCAGTTCCCTCTCCCTCCCCTCCTCCTGCCCTCCCCACCTGGCCCCCCAGTACCCCACCCAATCTCCACTCTGATCCCCAGGGAGGGTGAGGCCGTCATCCATGGAGGATCTCCAGAGTCTGTCATTTCATCCTAGGCCCTCCCCCCAAAAGTCCAGGCTGAGGGAGCATCCCTCATTGTGGGATGGGCAGTCAAAGTTCATGTGTATGCCAGGGATAAATACTGCCCAAGGCCCCATGGATTACCTAGGCCTCCTCACTGACACCCACATTCAGGAGGTCTAGATCAGCCCTATGCTGTCCACCCAGCCATCAGTCTGGGGTCCAAGAGCTCCCCTTGTTCAGGTCAACTGTTTCTGTGGGTTAAACCAGCCCAGACTCAGCCCCTTTGCTCATCAGTTCTCCCTCTCTGTCACTGGATTCCAGGATTTCAGTTCAGTGTTTGTCTGTGGGTATCTGTCTCTGCTTTCATCAGTTGCTGGATGAAGGTTCTGTTTCCCAGACTCTCTGGCAGTGGGATTGTATGCTGGCACTCCCCTGATTCATGTCTAAAATCCTTATATGAGAGAGTACATACCATGTTTGTCTTTTTGTGACTGGGTTACCTCACTCAGGATGGTTTCTTCTAGTGCTATCCATTTGCCTGCAAATTTCAAGAATACATTGTTTTTTTTTTTTTCTGCTGAATAGCCATTGTGTAAGTGTACCACATTTTCTCTATCCACTTTTCAGTTGAGGGGCATCCAGGTTGCTTCCAGGTTCTGGCTATTACAAATAACGCTGCTATGAACATTGTGGAACAGACATCCTTGTTATATAAATGTGCATCTTTTGGGTATATGCCTAAGAGTGGAATTGCTGGGTCTTATGTTAGACTGATTCCCATTTTCCTGGAACTTCCTCTCTCTCTCTCTCTCTTCCTCCCTCACCTCCTTCCTTCCCCCCTCCCCTGTCTCCCTCTCTCTGTCTCTCAAGACTCACACTGTGTAGCCCTGCTGGTCTATTAGACTAAACTGGCCTTGAATTTGATGTAATCCTCCTTCCCCTGCCTCCCAAGTACCATAATTATAGGTGTATGCTACCATGATAAAATGTAAACTCTGGGTCACAGAGTTTATTTTCCTTCATTATGATAAAATCGGGTTCTGACCCTGCATCACAGTGGGCATGCAAGGCAGTTAGAGGCAGCTGGAAGACCTCTGTGCTGGCTAGAATGTGACTCTCACAGGCTCATTGGTTTCTGCTTCTGTGCTAGGACCCTTGTACCCAGTGTGGAGAACCTGGTGCCTCCCCAGGGCCCTACTCATCTCCCATCTCCTGGATTCTGGCCTTGTTCCCTTCTCAAGGTCCACCAGCACCAGATTAGACCCTCTGTCTTCTAGCCACACTGTGATCTCTTCATTTAACTCTAGAAGAAATCACTCCTCACCCACACTTTGCAAAGTCAATTCAGTTCCTTAGGAATCTTGCTGCAGCCTAGGGGACCCCTTGTCTTAGCTGCTCCTGCTTCCCAACCCCCTCCACCCTCTTCTCAACAGCTTCCTCTCTTAGCTTTCCTCTCAGAGAAATTGCTGTTCCAGGGCAGTCCTCTGCCTCCTGCCTCCTCCCGCTCTTTGCTCCTACGGGTGATTTTCTTTTCGTAACAACACAATGGCCTTCAACGGTATTTCCTCCCCTAAGTTGCTTTTGGTCAGCACGTCTTGTCACAGAAACAGAGTGGAACTAGAATACTCACCGAAGCCAACTCAAGCCAGTGACTTTTGAGTTTGTTGTCTCACACCCAAGAAGAACAAGAAATGAAAAACATCGATTTCTTAAGAAAGAACTCCCAAGGGGAGAATACCAGCATGCTGCCTACCCAGTGGCCTTTTGTGGGTTTTATGGCAGGGCTCTGGTGGAGACTGAGGTAACATGTTGGAATTCATCATTTTTAAGTGTAACACAAGCCCAGCCAATAGGGAGTCCATGTACCGCATGCAAGTTCCCTCAGCCCAACAGGACAAAGATCTTGCATAACTCATTCAGCCAGAGTAGTGGTCACGTGTGTGTTACATGGCGATCACACTCCTATGGACCCTGCCCTGACAGCCTAAGGGAGCTAACTCTTATTTTAGGCTTCAGGATCCTTTGTAGGCAATCCTCTGTACACAGGGCGAGCCTAAGTGTGTAAGTTCAGAAAAGAACACCAGAAAATGGAAGCATGTTATATAAGCACGGAACTGTTTACACAAAGCCAGAAAAATGATCAAATGTTTAATTATCTTCTCATTTCAGATACTATCTTCAAATTACTTCTCCCTTTCATGTGTTCAATTCTGTTGTTCCCATCCAACTATACCATATATTGGCTTAAGTTCAATAAACATTAGATTGGATCAAAACATGTACGGCTTTTAGCTTTCTGAAAATTTCTTCTTGTTTTCATTATAGTGGGTGAGGTTAAGATCTTTGTTTCTTGTTTCTTTTTTTTTTCCATAGAAAACAGAATATTTTTCCCCCTGGAGCGAGTCATAGAAACTAGAACCACCTGGTCCACTATGGCCATAAAACCCAGAACAGCAGCTCTCCGATTTCCCTTTGTCCTTGAAGACCCTGATCCCAGGTTCCTGCTCCGGGGCCAGGGAGGAATGAAAGCTACTCAGAACCCAGGCTGACAGGTCCTGCTGGTTCCCACCTGCTCTGTGGCCATGACACCAGTATCTTTGTTTAGTCGCTTCAACCTGTTCATTCTTCAACAAACCCAAGCATAAAATCTCTCTGGACCTTCAGGTTTCCGTTCATGAGGTTCCTGTGTCCTATGCAACTTCCAAGCAACGTGTGACACTTCCTGTCACTATCATGTCTTTGGTTATAGGACTGCGGTCACCATTGCATTGTGGGAGAGGCAAGTAATCAGTCATACCTTTCGGCCCTAACTGCGTGTGAGAAGGCAGCCAGGTGTCCCCCTCACCCAGGTTTTTGTTCTCTTCCCTTTCAACACACACACACACACACACACACACACACACACACACACACACACACACACACACACACACACACACTGGACCCTCTGGGAAGAAGGGTGTCAGTAGAGACTGATTGATAGATTAGAACTAGTTTGGGGAGAGGTTGGAGTGTTCGTTAGCCTTCTCTCAATATTCCTAGCCTGACTCATTATCAGATCTAATATCCTGTGGGTAACAGATAGAAACCTTTTGGAATTATTGTCTTAGCAGACCACTAGCTTCCTGAAGCTAAGCGTGTCATCAGATAGCATCTGGGACCTGGAGGAGATCCCCCATCTTGCTATAACTTCCTTTCCGATGTTTCCACCACATACTCTCAAAATGCCTTGGTTTACAGCCCTCTTAGTCCTGCTACTGTAAGGCCCATGAGAGCGACTCTAAGTGGGACCATAGAATCTGTGGTCACCTCTTGGGATTGGATAGTGCTAGATTATGAAAAGGCAGCTGTGGGGAGACAGACGGGGATCAGAGAGGCTTGGTCTGACCCTAGGGAGGACCATGTTTATTCACAGTGAGGGACATATTGTCACCAGTGTGTGCAGGTGACCAAAATGCCTAAGAAGATGAGACGTGGTCTGCGATGGGGTGGAGATGGGTGGAAATGACTTCTGTGGTTTGCAAAAGGAGCAGTGAAATGTAGTCTTCCGTGGAGATCTCTCTCTCTCTCTCTCTCTCTCTCTCCCTCCTTCTCTCCCTTCCTCCCTCCCCCCCTCATTAATTGTCTGTAGTTTTTCATCTAGGATGGGTCTCTGTGAGATTGCCCCTATTTATTTTGGCATGTCAACGAGTGTCATTGTTTAGGTGACCATGTTTTTGAGATTTTGTGAGTGCAGCTTCCCTCTCATGTACAGAAGACTTTGTGTCACAGTGGACACCTGCTTGTCTGAGTCTTTCAAATCCTTATGCCGTTTCTGTGATGTTCCCTCATGTTTTGTTTATTTTGTTGTGGCTGAGTTTAATTAGGACTGCTTGCGTGGGGCTAGGGCAATATTTCCTAGATCATGAATAAGCAATTTTGTTGTTTGTGTGTGTGTGTGTGCATGCATGTGTGTCTATATCTGTGTGTATGTATATATGAATGTGTGTGCATATGTGTGTGTATTGTGTATTTGTGTCTGTGCATGTGTGTGTATATGTGCATGTGTATATGTGTCTGTATTGTGTATGTGCTTGTGTGTGTATGTGTGTATGTTCATATGTATGTATGTGTATATATGCATGTGTATGTGTTTATGTGTGTGTCTGTATATGTATATGTGTATATGCGCATGTGTATGTGTGTATGTGTTTATGTGTGTACATGTATCTATATATGTGTATGTGTGTGCATGTGTTTGTGTATATGTGTATGTGTGTATGGCATATGTGTATATATGTGTATGTAATATATGTGTGTTGGGGGAAATCCTGTGCTTTATTTGTCAATAAAGCACTGTCTGGCCAATAGGGAATCTAGATAGGTGGGACTAGGAGTCCAGAAGGACTCTGGGAAGGAGAAACACAGGAGAGTTCGACATGTAACTGCCATGGGGTAGGAAGCCCAGAACTATTCTCCGGTAAGAGAAATACTTAGATTAACAATTATGGGGTAATTACTTAAGTCAGAGCTAGCCAATAAGAAACAAGCAAAGGCCAACAGCTTCATAATGAATATAGCCTCCTGTATGTTTATTTGGGGACAACAATGCGGCAGAGCCCAGGCGGCTGGCGGGGGATAAACCAAAGCAGCTAGCAAAGAAAAAGCTTCTCTTTACATATGTGTATATGTGTATGTGTATATCTGCATGTGTATGTGTGTGTATGGGTATATGTGTATGTGAGGGGGACAGAGACCTTCAAGAATTGGCTCTCTCCTTCTACTTTGTGGGTCCCAGGGATCAAACTCGGAATGTCAGCCTTGGTGGTCATTGCCAATACCAACTGAGTGGTCTCACTAGCCCATGGATAGTCAATTTAACATTGAGGAAAATGCTACCCTCCCTCAGCAACTGTAAAACTGTCAATAGCTCCTTGTCCAGGTGGGGCAGGGCCTGATAAGCCTCCCCTACCATAATGGACCACTGACAGCCCCATCTTGTGCAGGTCTTGTGGAGCTAACCATAACTATTCAAGGTTTCTGAGTTCCAAAACACAATGCTGGGTCATGTACAGAACATGGCATTTCGAGGGGCATTGGTGGCACACACCTTTAATCCCAGCACTCGCGAGGCAGAGGCAGGTGGATCTCTGTAAGTTGGAGGCCAGCCTGGTCTACAGGGCAAGTTCCAGGACAGCGTCCAAAGCAATACAGAGAAACCCTGTCTTGAAAAACAACAACAACAACAACAAAAAGAACATGGCACTCACAGAACTTCTCCCCATCCCTTGCCTCTTGCGTCTTTTCTACATCTGTCCCTTTGGCTTTTGAGTTAGGACTCCCTACCTGGCCTGGAATTCACTGTGTAGACCATGCTGGCCTCAGACTTTGGGGTGATCCTTCTTGCCTCTGGTCCCTGGGATTATAGGCATGACACTGAGTCTAGCTGAGCTTTAGGTTTAAGTAGAACTGAAGCCAGAGCAAGAGTCTGCATCACTCAGTGGTCCCTCTCTGCAGTCTGACTCATCATTGTCCTAAGACATCCTTATTGCTAGAGAGAACAAGCTCATCCCTGGAGATGATGGCTGCTCCAGCCTGGAACCTCACCCTCATGGATAATTGCCCCACCTGGTGGTAGAGAGTCTGTTCCTCCAGACTCTGCTGATCTGAAAACCAAGATGACCACAAGTGTAATGTCATTGTGGGGATGAAACTGGCTGGGTTAGGTGACAGACACTCCTCAGTGACTGCCGTGCTTATGCAGAGGCAAGGAGGACAGACAGACGCAGAAGGAAGGGCGATGCCAGGGTCTGCTTTTAGTTACTGTGGGTCCAAGTGGCCAGGAGACCCTGGCTTTAGTAAAAAGCAGTTTCTAAGCTCATGCACAGAAGGAAGGAAGGAAGGAAGGAGGAAAGGGAGGGAGAGGAAAAGGAAGGAAGGAAGGAAGAAGGAAGGGAAAAAGAAAGGAGGAGGAAAGGGAGGAGAGGAAAAGGAAGGACGGGAGGAAGGGAAAAAAGAAAGGAGGAGGAAAGGAAGGAAGAGAAGGAAGGAAGGGAAGGAAAAGGGAAGGGAGGGAAGGAAGGAAGACTAGAGGGAAGGGAGGAAGGGAGGGGAGAGGAAAAGAACGAAGGAGAGACAAAAGGAAGGGAACATTCTCACCACCTGTCACTACCTGCAAAGCCAAAGGCTTGCTTAGCCTGTGACTCCAGGACAAAATGTGCAAAGGGAGCTGAACCCTGAACGGATGCCTCTCCTCAGGGGGAGATGGAGGAGCAATAACCTCCATAGGCTGGAAGGGCGACCTCTTCTGTGTCACCAAGCTGTGACCATGAAGACTAGACTGGAATCCCTCACGTGGTAAAAGGTTTCACTGCTGGTGTTTATGTAATGGGAACATTTCTGACAAGGGAAGGGGCCAAAGCTTTTAAATTGTATTTGTTTGTTTGATTTTCAAGACAGGGTTTCTCTGTAGACTTGGCTGTCCTGGAACTCACTCTGTAGGCCAGACTGGCCTTGAACTCACAGAGATCCGCATTTCTCTGCCTCCCGAGTGCTGGGATTACAGGTGTGCACCATCACCACCTGGCTCAAAATGTATTTTTATTATGTTCTTTAATTATGCGACTGTGTGTGTATCCATGCACATGTGTGCAAGTACCCATGCAAGCCAGAAGGGTTAGATCCCCTAGGAGCTAGAGTTACAGGCGGCTTTGTGTCATCCAACATTGGCAATGGGAACCAATGATTCCTTTAAAGATCCTTAAAAAGATGAAGTTAAAGGAATCATTTCCCACAGGAATCAACCTCTGTCTGTGGCTGAGGAGTTCTGTCTACTTTTTTTTTTTTGTCTCCCTGGTACCCAAGGGGCATCTTCCCCTCCTGAAGCCACAGAGAAGCAGAACCACTCATCAGTGGGCTAAAGTGGGGAAATTAAGGTAGACTATGGGGGCGGGGCTTGGGAGATTGCTCGGTAGTTAAGAGCACCGACTGTTCTTCCAGAGGACCTGGATTCAATTCCCAGCACCCACATGGCAGCTCACACCTGTCTGTGACTCCAGTTCCAGGGGATCTGACACCCTCACACAGATGTACATGCAATGAACACCGTTGAACACAAAATAAAAATAGATTATATATATATAACATTGGGACATAGGTTTATGTGGAAAAGTGTTCTACTCCCACACTGAGAAGCAGATAGAAGGAAGAGGGGGTTCTCAGAGATGCGGAAGAACACCCCAAGAGTCATCACATGGAGGAGTTCAGGTACCGGTCTGTAGTACCAAGCTCCGGATTCATCAGCTCTGGCTACGTCACCTACACCCAACAGTCCTTGTCAGAGCACGTGACAGACATGCACACCTGTGTGGGACCCGGTTGTGTCAAGAGAAGACCTGGCTGTTTACCAAGCAGGGTGTTAACATAGCCAGGTAAGAATTTGCCCGAGGGAAGGTAGTGTAGACATGCATCATTTTACAGAGGCAAAAGTAAATAGTAAGAACACATGACTGCTATCAATAAAGCTACACCTGGGAGGAAAATACACTAGACGGCCAGGCAAGGTCCAACTTAACCTTTTCTCAATGGGAAATGGAAAAAATAAAGCACGGCTTTCTTGGCAAGCTAAAAGACAAAGGAAGGCAGAAATAAAACAATTTCCAAAGGCAGAAGACTGCTGAAACCAATGGGAAAGTCTACTGGTTATGGAAATAAGTAAATAAATAAATAAATAAATAAATAAATAAATAAATGGGAGTACATGACTCCTAGGCATGGTGGAGGAGGAGGTTCATTGTAGATGAAGGGAGAGCAAAGCCAGAGGCTGGGACATCTGGGAGAGTCTAGGGTTAACATGACCCTGAGCTGGGCCAAGGGGGTGGGGGCAGCTGTTGCCGACCAAGATGGGCAACCTGGGTCAAGATACTGGCACAACCAAAACGGCTGGATTATATAGGAAAGGGCCGCGCAGCCCCTGGGCTGGAGAAGTTTAGGGTAGGGATGGGGCACAGCCCTGATGGAAACGCATCCTGGCAGTCGGGAGCCAAGGAATACCACAAAGTCACAGCGCACAACAAACCTCACACAAGTTATTTATTGGGAGGGGGAAAAACCCAGGAGGGTGGCTGCCTCTGCTCGGGTGAGAAACGGCTGGGAACTGAATGGGATTCAGGGTTTATATAGCTTCTCTGGATCAGAGCTTCCCAGGGTGAAGATTTCCAGGGTGGGGATTGGTGGGATTTCATGTCCAGAGATTGGGAGGCTGGGTCGAGCTAGTGTGTTCTGTGGGTGGAGCCTGGCGGCGGTTGGACGTCTTGGGGGGGGGGGGAAGGGGCCTGGCAGCTTGTGTGGCTCCAGGGGCTTTCAGTAGGGATCCAGGGATGCTGGAAGAACCTGGTGCTGATGGCTGCTTTGATATGTTGAATAGATACCTTAGCCATTTGCCTTAGGGTTGAGACAGAACAGTTAAGAACTTAGAGAACTTAGTGGGCCCTGTACCTTGTCTGGGCAGCACGCTGGAGCTGACCCTGCTGACAAGGGCACAGGTGAGCAGACCCAGGAATGTGCTCATGGGAGACCCGGTCCCATGCTTCAACTGCCTTATGGTGGCATGGGTCGGGGAGAGCCCACCCCCATCAACGCCTGAGGCAGGTGGGAGAGATGCCTGAGGTTTGTAAGAGCAAGAGTTGTTCCTGCTTCTCATCAGCATCAGTACTCGGGAGAGTGGCCCCTACACAGCAGAACTGGCCGCACCCTTTGCTCATCCCTGTAAGGGCTGAACGAGCCAGGTCAATGCTGGAGAGCTCATCCTGACGGTGAAGACAAGGGAGAGCCGGCTGGCTGACCAACCCTGCAACTCCCCAGGCCCAGAACCAGGCTCATGAGTTGGCCCACCCCATCTGTGACCTGCTGGAGCACGTGAAGGGTCCATCTATGACACAGGGCCACAGCAGGATATCTAAGACAGTCCCAGTGAGGGCCCAGCATCGACAGTGTAGCAGAAACCAAAGTCCTTGAACCAGGCCGATGACTGCAATGCACACTTGCAAGTACAGATGTATGCACTAAAGGGTTAATGCTGTGCGACCCGCTGTGGCACACTGTAGCTTCCATGACGAAATTGTTTTCCTTTCTTCTTTTTTCTTTTTCCTCTTTAATTTTATTGGGGGGGGGAGTTAAAAAGAAAGCTCCTAGAGCAGAAGGCTACCCCTGTGTTGAGGGTTCTACCAGCTGACGCTGATTAGGACCTCCCGATGGAGGAGAACTAGGATGTCTGAGACACAGTTATCTATCCTTTAGCGTCTTCTACAGGCATTCCTTGTCCTCTTCCGTGTTCTAATGCTCTTTCGGGATTTACAGACCACAAGCCTCTGCCTGCCCAAAGGCTCAGAACGCGTGTGAGCCGGGAGCAGAGACCCACAGTGCTACCTGATACATTCCCACCCGCATTAGAAAAGGGCCATGATCTGTGGCCGTCTTTTGTTTTCTAACTGTAAGTATTTTATGAACCCGTTACCAGACTGGAACATGGTATTGGGCCGACCGATGCCATGTTCCTGGGCCATGGCCATTCATACTCGGCTCCACACTAAGCCATGCCATTTTCTCTTTGTGGCGAGAGCCTTGTTTTGGCATTGACAAGGTTCTTGGCCGTTTGGCTCTTCCTGTCACTGCTGAACAAAGCAAGACTTCAGCCAAGCCTTGGAGCTTCTGGTGCAGAGCTCCAACTGCTTACCACTGGTGCCTCTGGGGGCGGCTCTTTGAACACTGAGAACATTAGAATCTCATTTCTGAAAATTAATATTCAGGCTGTTAAAGTAACAAAATTTTAAAAAGCTAGTCATTAAACTTTTAAATTCTGTTTACAGATTATAATAGCATATATAATACTCTAACAAATTGTTAGAAATCTCTATGAAATGGCCTTTCATGGCTGAAATGGCCTTTGATTATGTTTTATATTATTTACAGGCTTTTAAAATTAAGCCCATTTAAACATTTCAAGTGCATTAATAGTTTTAATGGATTCTGTCTCAAGAGATGATATTGTCTCATAAACAGCACCAAAGATCTTAAGTCTTGTAAACCTAATAAAAATTAAACTACTAAAAATGGAGAATTTTTATCTTCCTTTGACTGTCCCAACATTGTGAACAAACAGTAAAATGTCAGTCTGAAGTCACAAGTCTAAACCATCTCCATGACATCTTTTTATTTGTTCTGTATTAGCATGTGAAATACCCAAATTCTTGAACGCAACTGAAAAATGTGCAGATTGTTTCTAATATTTTCATTTGACTTTTTTTTAATCCATGTGCAACTATCAGTAACCATGCCTCACTCACTAAAGAAACAAATACTCCATCCTAAACGGTGTTGGTCTTCCTTTCCTTGTGTATTTTGGCAAGGTTGTTTATTAATTAGCGTCTTAGGGATTGAAGGGCTGTAGCTTTTGGATCCTAGAAAGGCTTTTACCTAGTTCCATTTGTTATTAGGGACTCTATTGGAACCTTCTAGAACAGTGGTTCTCAACCTGTGGGTTGCGACCTCTTTGGGGGTGGAACAACCCTTTCACAGGGGTCACATATCAGATACCCTGTATATTAGATATTTATATCACAATTCATAACAGCAGCAAAATTATAGTTATGAGGTAGCAGCAAAATAATCCTATGGTTGAAAGGTCACAGCATTGGAAGGTTGAGAAACACTGCTCTAGATATTCTAGAAGTGTGCACTCCAACTGTTTGTTAGTTGATTCCAATACGCCGGGGAAAGTTTAAGTGTCTTTTTGTTTGTTTTTTTCAGTTTTCCGAGACAGGGTTTCTCTGTATTGTTTTGGAGGCTGTCCTGGAACTCGCTCTGTAGACCAGGCTGGCCTCGAACTCACAGAGATCCGCCAGCCTCTGCCTCCCGAGTGCTGGGATTAAAGGCGTGTGCCACCAATGCCTGGCTCTGTTAAGTGTCTTAGATATACAAATATCTTCATGGTAATTCTAAAGACCTTTGGACTTCAAGGAATTCTTTTCCTGGGTTCCCTGTCTGGCGGAACCACATCTAATTTAGTTATCACAATAACATCTGGCTGAGTTTTAGCTTTATCTTTAAGTGTGGTTGGTGATTACAACTTCCAAGGTCATTCTTGTCTCCTTCAGAGGACGTTCCAGGGGCACCAGTATGATTGTACTGAAACTGCATTCTAATTCCCCCACCCCCACCCCCAAGACAGGCTTTCTTTGTGTAGCTCTGGCTGTCCTGGAACTCACTTCTGTAGACCAGGCTGGCCTTGAACTCATGGAGATCCTCCTACTCTGCTTCCCAAGTGCTGGGACTAAAGGTGTGCACCACCACCACACCTTAAATTTTTGCCACACATGACAACTGAATGTGATGTGTGGCACGGGGTTAGTTTTTTTGTGGAAGTGATGCCAGGGGTGGCCTTAAAGAACACTTTCAAAGCTGGACATGGTGGTACCACACACACACACACACACACACACACACACACACACACACACACACACATCAAGCTACGTTTACTCCTATCTATCACTGAACGGTGGTGTACGTTTCCCCAGTACAATCAAATCTGGACAGTCTCTGTTCAAGCGGATTCCCGGTGTATCTGGTTGTGAAGAAGAGAAGGCATAGTATGAGATGAACTTGTTTGGGTGCACGTCCCGTGTGGTAAAACCATGTCCTCTAGTAATCTTTTAGGGAGAACCCCCCATTTGCCATTCTAGGCCTATACACAAGTGGGTGTGCATATGAATAAAAGCAAATGCATTATGGGAAGGGGCATGTCTCTACCTCCCAAGTGCTGAGATTACAGGTATAATCCCAGGCCGACTCTCGACTGTTTTTGCAAGATTTTATTTTTAAACATTTCATTTGTATGGGTGCTTTGCCCGCTAGCATGGCCACACCATGTGTGTGCAGTGCCCATGGAGGCCAGCAGAGGGCATCGGTTCTCTTGGGATTGGCGGTCCAGACAGTTGTGACCCTCCTTGCGGGTGCTGGGAAACGGACCTGGGAGAGAGGACCTGGGAGAGAGCAGGCCAATGCTCCTAACCACTGAGCTATCTCTGAGCCCTACTTATTATTTTTTTAAACTGTAATCCATATTTGAGTCACACAAAATTGTTGGGTTTTGTGGATCAGTGATGTAGTTCCTATTCTAAATTCTTTTATTTTGGAAATGTCTAATTGGAGTCTCTCTCTCATATATATGATATAGCACAAATATGATAGAAATCGATCACAAAGGCAAATGGCAGTTTTATGGAAGCTACAACACAAAACATCATGTTGTGGAAGGAAGCAAAAAGGAGTTATTGAGCCTTAGGCAAAGACACTATGGGAGAAATAACAACTGATAAAATCCACGATTCTAACAGAAGGAGCTTTTCACAATATGAAAAACCCTTGCATACTGTAAGAGAAACCTCAGCCAGCCTACCCAAGCCACAGGTGCCCAGGTCAGCCTGCCTGAGCATGTGTGGCAGGCACTTCCTCTCTGAGCCAAGCCTCGAAGCCCGCCTCTACCCCAGAGATGCTGACGGAGAGACACCTGACCCAGAGACACCAATGAGGAAAGGACATACAGCAGAGTCAGCCCCTGAGCCAGTGGAGCCTTGGGAGGGGGTGTAAAGGCAGGCCTAGCTTCCTTAGTAAAAGAGTCTGCAGCACGCTTGCTCTGCCACTCACTGACTCCCAGTGCCTGAGTCATTGGTGCTGGAGAGATGGCTCAGTGGTTAGGGGCACTGGCTGCTCTTCAAGAGGACCTGGGTTCAATTCCCTGAACCCACACAACAGCTCACAACTGTCTGTAACTACAGTTCCAGGGATTCTAATGCCTTCGTTTGGCTTCTGTGGATACCAGGCAAGCAAGTAATACAAAAGCATACATACAGGCAAAACATTCATATGCATAAAATAAAAATAGAGGAAAGTTGAAATAAATAGTATTTTTGTAGGCAGGTGGATCTCTGTGAGTTTGAGACCAGCCTGGTATACATAGCAAGTTCTGTACCAGCCAGAGCTACACAAACAAACAAATGAACAAAAACTATATTCATGTGGCAGAGAGAAAGCACTTGGGAAAACTGATTCCTCTTCAACTATTGTTCTTTTTTTTTTTTTGCAATGATAACTACTTTTTTAAAAAGGTTTAAGAGTGTGAGTTCGAGGCCAGCCTGGTCTACAGAGTGAGTTTCAGGACAGCCTCCAAAACAATAAAGAGAAACCCTGTCTCAAAAAAACAAAAAAAAAAGGTTTAAGAGACCAGCCTGGTCTACAGATCGAGTTCCAGGAGAGCCATGACTACACAAAGAAAGCCTTGAAAAACGAAAACAAACAAAAAAGGTTTAATTTTAATTATGAGCATGCGTGTCTGTATGTGGGTGTGTGCATCTGAGTGTGGGGCCTATGAAGACCAGAAGAAGGTGCCAGACCCCCTAGAGCTGGGGTCAGAGCTGGCTGTGAGCTGCCTTATGTGGGTGCTGAGAGCAAATCTTAGGTCCTCTGTCTGAGTGGTGTATGCTTAGCTACTTCAAGCCAGCAGGAGGTCTGTGGGTTAGGACTGAGAGACAAGCCAGCAAGCAGTGAGCACAGCAGGGTAGAGGTCTGAGGAGCCAGGCCAGGTCACGTGACAGTTTGTAGCATACCCCCCCACACACATGCTTTTCTCACACCTCCAAATAGCTGGGGTGCAGACTGCGCCTGGGTGTGTAACGTCCTTACAGGCCTCCGGAGCTACATCCTGCAACCGCCTCCCAGCAGGGTATACAGAACAGGGCTCCACCACGCAGAGCTACTCATCCCCCTGTGTTTTCTGTCCTCTAAGACCATACCATTTCTATGCAGACGACCACTCCAAAAACCTCCTTCTCCTTCAAGGTCCTACCCCCACCAGGCTCCAGAAATCACTCGTTTCCTGATCTTCACTTTATGTCATCGTTGCCTCTGCCACAGCCTTCTTCTAGCTTCCCGTATCTCGGCTATCAAACTGACCTCTCTCAAACCTAAGTCTGACATCATAATTTTCCTGTTGTAACCCTCCCGCCTCCGCCACCCCCCCACCCCAGCCTAAGCTCTAGCCCCAGGAGAAAGCACTTCCTCACAAGGATGGCTCCTGCTTGCCATTCTGCCAGAGCCCCCCTTTGGCTGCACCTCCCTTACCCTGGGCTCCAAACAATCTCTGGCACATGGGACTTACGCCTTGCAGGGTGGGGGCAAGTTCTAAGGGTCTCGGTGTGTATATAATGCCGAGGGTTGAGCCTGGGGCCTGGTGCATGCCTACAAAGTATGTTACCACCAAGCTACCTCCAAGCCCCCACTATTCTTGTCCCCAATGTCATTTTTGCGTCCTTCAACATCACACTCTAGGGAACTCCTCCATGCTTCTCTGCTCTTCCTTCTGCCTTCCCAGGCATCCAGGGTCTTCCCCACCCCCACCCCCAGTGTCCTCTTATACCCTCTGGCTTTGCTGTTACTGTTACACCCCTTCTGTGCCCATTACCCGATGTCGTCCTCTGCTTCCTGGCTTCTTTGCTATGCCTGGGTGTCCCTACCACACCACATATGTTTTCCCTGCCCTCCATGGGAGATTTAACAAAGCTTGCAACCAAGCCAAGCTAATGCCCTTGAGGGCCTGAGTCGGCTCACCTTTCTCACCACAGAGAGCACACTTTTCTCATGGTTAACATGCGCGTGTTATGTGGAGAACTGGGAATTGAACCAGCTTCCAAGTCCTGAGTTTACATGCTGCTTACCCCTCCTTATACAGAGCTCAATATTTGTGCATATATTTGCAGAAAGTGTTGAAAGGCTACTGTACATGTACATATTGCACAATTAAGTAGAGTAATGTACTTATGACTCTAAGGCCTTCTATGTGAACACACCCACGTATCTAAAACCAAGGTCCCAGGTGTAGCTAAGTGGTCAAACGATTGTTTAGCAGGTTAACATTGGGTCAATCCTCAGTCCCACAAAAGAATCCACCAAACAAACAAAATGAAGGTTGTTATCTTTAGAATTATGACTATATATGACACGATTTCTTCCAACGGATATTTATAGATCTTGGTAGTACACAACTATGTAACTGTGCATCGGCTGTGATAGCTCTATGCCAGAAAATGGTTGTAAGATCTAAATATTTCCTACTATAATCAGCTACTTTTAAGGCTAATATATTGAGACATGTAAGAGCAATCTTAGAATCTTGGTAATAACTGATAAGGGAGGGAACGTCACTTATGCTATGTCTAGTTACTTAGTCCCCAAAGGCAAAGGCATTTCTCAAACAAACGGTGATTTAGTCTCCACCAAGAGAGCAAAGGCACGCTCACAGTCTGTGCAGACTCTGTAGGTGGTTGGCGGGGAACTTTTTTGTTCATCCACAGGGAGTGATGCCAAGAGCGGGGAGGCTATGCTGAGAGCTGGGAAGCGTGCTCAGGGCTATGGCAGTTAGACTCTGAGGCTTAGAGCTTACTCTGTACCACGAGGGACGGGGGCGAAGCCAGGGACCCCACCTCAATTTCTGCTATTGACACGGAGCTTCCTGTCTTCCTTTTGTGAGCAGCCTGGAGAGACAGAAGCAGATGGCTAATTACCATAATGCACAGAGCTTTCGAGGGTCCAGGGTGCAAACTCAGGCGTGACCAAGCCTAGGGCAGCTGCATCTAATGCGGCGTGTGGATCCCACATTAGGCTTTCCCCCACACAACCCACTCGGACCTTTCTGGAGAGAGGCAGATGGCCCTCGCGACCAGCTGCAGAGTCCCTTTTCCAGCCAGACTAACAGGCATCGGTGCTGACATGAAGCTCGTTGCCTCCGCTGAGTCTTTCTTGCAGGGTTTGCCTCAAGAATTTCATTCCTAGCACTCCTTGCTGTAGATAGGGAAACTCAGTCCTTAGACAAAAGACATGCTGAGTCTGTCCAGTCTGGCAGAGGACCACGCATCCTCCGCGCAGCTAATCTTCAGGGGCCAGTGAGATGCCAGGCCCTTCCTGGTTGACTCTAGAATGGAGGCTGAAGTTTGAGGGGTGCAAGAGACTCTTGGTCATCAGATCATCAGACTGTCCCAGGTGCTCGTCTGATAATGACCCTGAGTGCTGAAAAATAAGTATAACAAAGTAAACATTAAAAGCAACAATAAAAGCCTCTTTTTAGTGATGGATTAAGATTTCGTGTTTTCTTTAGAAAATTCTGAGGGGCTAGGGAGATCCAGCAGGCAAAGGCGCTTGCTGCCAAGCCTGACTGAGTTTGATCCCTAGAATCACAAGCTGGTAGGAGAAGTCCAGCCTCCACAAGCGCTATAGCACCTGTGCCCTCCCATAAAAGATATTAAAAGGAGAGAAAATTGCTTGAGAGATGGAGTATCGCTGGGTGGTAGAGCATAGAGTCTATATATACTAGCAGAGCCCTTGGTTTGAGCCCCAGCAGAGAGAGGAAGGGAGACAAGGGGAGAGGGAGAGGCCTGGGAGAGAATGTGAATAATCTCTTGACATTCCTGAGGGAGGGAGGAGGGGGCGGGCTAAAATTACAAAGGGGGCTGTTGTGGTCTGTGCATGAAATGCCTTTCCCCAAGGGTCCTATGTTAAAGGCCTTGCTGCCAGCTGACAGGTTTTGAGGAGCTGATTGGGTCATGAGTACTCTGACCTAATTAATGGGCCAGTCCATTGATGGATTAATAATTTAATAGCATTCTTGGGAGTTGGTGGAAATTAGAGGGCAGCGCCTGTCAGAAAGAACTGGACCCCTGGGGCTGCCTGTGAAAGGCGTGTCTCACTCGCATCCCTCTTCTCTGGCTCAGCTCTCTGCTTCGTGGCTGCCCTGTGGTGAGCAGCCTCCTCCTCCGGGAACATTCCCCTGCGTTGATGTATTTATTGCCCTGCTCCTGGTCAACGTCAGTTGAGCCTCTGAAACCTCTGAAACTGTGAGCCAGGCGTGTCTTCCTTCTCTTTGTGTATCCCAGACACTTTGCGGTAGTGACAAAAACCCAAGGAACAGAGAAGGTCACGTGCCGTATTGCCAAATAGTAAAGACAAAGAAAAAGCCAACAGACACATATACACACGTAGATAAAATATGTCACATTCTCCTCCGTGACCTAGAAAGCCAAGTTTAATTTCCACTTTTTCTTTTTTTGATACAAGGTGTCATGTAGCCCCAGTTGGCTTTAAACTCTTGATCTTTGGGTCCCCACCTGCCAAGAACTAAGCTTAGATGCATTCACTGTTATGACTGGTTCTGGGTTCAGATTCGGACTCCATAGAATCCTCAGCATTCTCAGTTGTCTGGGGAGGGCACCTGCCGATAAACCCTACTTCTGTTTCTTCTCTCGGTAACTCTAGCCGGCAGAGAGAAACTCTACACATGCTCACGGAGCAGTGAAGGATGTCAAAACAAGGATAACTGATTCTTGAAATGGGCGCAGTGTCACCCTCTTGACACACCAATCTTCAATAAAGCCTACTGTATGCATGCAAAGCGGCTTTGGATGACTCAGCGGTGGCGGGCGGGTGGTAGGACTCACCGAGAGGGGGTTCTAAGCCTGTCGCATAGAGTCAGAGGATGCGTGGACAGAGTGGCAATGTTATCCCCAAAACAGTTCCGCAAAAGCTGGAAATAACAACTAAAACTGACTATGAATTTGCCCTCGGGCTTCACCAGAAACATTGAGGAAGACACTGAACTTCAAACTGTCTGAGGAGTGAGTCAGTCCTGTGCAGCCGGAAGGGCAGGGTGACCTCAACTACATTATGGCATATGATTTCTTGTAGCTAGTTTTTTAAGAGTCCATCTTTCTAAAATATGGATGTATCTGATGTGTCTGAAAGAACAGAGCCTTAAAAGTACATAGTCTGACCTTGACAAACGGACCACCAGATCGCTTCCCCAATTTTGGTCCATGGTCATCAAATCATCATTCGGAGAGTCTCCAGCCAAAGGCCTTCTTCTCTACTTCCAAACTAGGGTCCTGCTACAAGGTGACAATTTCAGAGGTAGCACACCAAACTGCATCCAGCCTAGTGGACTGCAGCTACCCTGGAAACCTCCAGCCTGTGATAGCTCAAGGGTTCCAATCGCTTCAGACTCTACACCTCAGTGCTGGCTTGCTGGGCACAGGGATGCACTCTCTGTCCCTTGACTCTCAGTTACAGAGAGCTTCCTTCTGTGTGGGGCTGCCCAGCCCTACACCAACTCCTACTCTAATCCTTATCAAGCATTGGTTTCAGACTTGCCCCAGACTGAAGACCCCATTCCTTAGCTGTGGGCCTAACAAATCCCATTTTCTCCAGGGCTGTCCTCATTGAAGAGGATTGGAGTGTCCCACAGGGTAAATACCTTTCTTTTATTTAAATCTCATTTGTTGTCTTCTTCTTCCCTAGCCCCATAGTTGTTTTGATATAAAATAATGGGAGTGATTTTATGTTTCTAATAGGAATGACTTCAAGTTTTCTTATTATATGATTTTTTAACATCATTTTTTTCTCATATTGAGTTAGGGAAGATACTTTAAATTTATTTATTTTTATTTCTTGTACATTGGTGTTTTGTCAAGGGTGTTCGGTCCTCATGAACTGGAGTTACAGACAGTTGTGAGCTGCCATGTTGTTAAGGGAAGCTTTTTCTTTGCTAGCCGCTTTGGTTATCCCCCGCCAGTCGCCTGGGCTCTGCCTCGCCAGCCTGGTTCTAGATCTGCATCAGTCCCAAATAAACACACAGGAGGCTATATTCATTATGAAGCTGTTGGCCTTGTTTGTCTCTTACTGGCTAGCTCTGCTTTAAGTAATTACCCCATAATTGTTAATCTAAGTATGTCTCTTACCGGAGAATAGTTCCAGGCTTCCTACCCCCAATGGCGTTACATGTTGACTCTCTTGTGTTTCCCCTTCCCAGAATTCTCCTGGACTCCTAGTCCCTCCTATCTAGGTTTCCTATAGGCTCAACAGTACTTTATTGACAAATGCACAGGACTTCCCCCAACATCTCCTCTTTTCTGTTTAAACAAAAAGAAAGGTCTTAACTTTAACACAGTCAAATTGTATATAACAGAACAGTTATCAAATAAGAACATAGTTACAATATTTTGTCTATCAACATTTAGCAAGATTTAAAGAAAATATCATCCATCCCATCCTTGTGAGTACAAAGTCCTATATGTAGCTTATCTTTTATCATAACTAAGGAAAACTATAATTATAACTATCTGTCTTCAACTCCATCAAAGACCACAGAAGGATAATATATAAACACTAGGATTGACAGAGGTATCTTACTGCCTGGACAGTCACCCGAAGTTCCTCTGTAACGTTGGGGCATCCATCTTCAGCCCATAGGCCACAATGTGTCTGGAACACTTCTCAGCAAAGCAGGAAATTTCAAACTGTCCATCTGCGCTGGCAGTCTGTCAGTCATTTCTCTGTGTCCTGCAGAACGTCTCCTAGACTCTTCCATGAAGCAGGAACCCTGTAAGACTGAGTTCAGCAGTCACTTTCCTGTGGGTCCTGCATGTCCAGATTATACAACAGTCAAGCAGTACAGGCAAGAGCAGTTTCTTGCCCAAATGGCTAATCTTGCCATGTTGAAAGCAAACTCCATAACAAGTTTCTTCGATGCCCATCTTCCTCTCAGACGTAATTGGTGCTGCCAGGAGCAGACATTTCTCATTGTCAAGAAAAGCCCTAAACCATTTTAAATGCCATTTTCTGAAGGTCTTTGAGAGGTTTGAAGACTGTTTATCTATCTCAAATATTTTTCTGTATATCTAGAAAACCTAACTTACCTAACTATAAATTCTGACTATTATAAGTAACTATCTATAATCTGTATTTAATTACGCATTACATTTTAAAAGATCAGTATAAGCACAATACTTAATCAAGAGGAGAAATATACATATCACAAAATTGACCTTGAATTTGTATCAATAAATGAAAAACAATACCTATATCATAATTCCCTTTTTTACCATTAAAAGGATATTGGCTGTGATCATTAACCAATTATAAACAATCCCATTTAAATTAAAACATAGATTTATAAACAAGATGGGAATTGGGACGTCGCTCATTCTAAACTGCTTCCTGCTGGAAGGGGGCGCTGTTCACACCATGGGGATCATGACAAAACTCAGAAACCTGTATAAGTCCATATTTTCGGGGTCTGTAAGACTTCGCTGTTTCGATTGTTGGAACACCTGGTCCACTGCTTCCGGGGGTCTTGGTTCGTCAAACCACAAAAGCCTGGAAGGAATCCTTAGCTTTTCATTTTCTGTAGAAACATAAATAAAAACTCCTTTTCCGAGTAACATATCCTTATGCTTAAATTTTGAAGTCAAGGTATTTTCAAAAGATATAAGTTGTATTAATTTAGCAGCATTTATAATCAAGTGTACTTTAGTAGCAGTTCCTTCCTGAGCAAGCAAAAAACTGAAAAACATAATAGCGTACAGTATCCAGACTCTCTGTGTATTTTCCATCTTTACGTGGCTTATTTATTTATTTATTATTACTTTATTTATTTTACTTTTATTTATTTTTCTCTGAGACAGGGTTTCTTTGGAAACCTGCCTGCCTCTGCCTCTGGAGCAATCCTACCGGCGTGCGCCACCACAACGCAGGCTTTTGTATTTATTTACCACTTTGCCATTTCATTTTCTCTCTCAATCTCACGTATATTTTTAAACACACTGTAAACCTTTAGAGGTTTTTCTTCATTTAAGTCTGACTTTACTGTAAATCTTTATGTTTTTCTGGCCACGTGTCTTATCTGTAAAACCGCGGCTGTTTTAAACTACCGTTTCAAAATGGCGGGCGTAAGCGTGACTCCAGCTTACCGCCTCAGTCCATGCTGACATCCAGCAAAAGCTGCCACTTCCAGCTGTACGTACACACCTTTCAATCATTAGCAGAGTCTCTTAAAAGAACCTTGTTGGTTTTTTTTTCTATTTTCTTTTTTTCTTTTTATGCCGAGTCAGGAAGACTCCAGTAAGCGAGCCGCATGAATCTCAGCTTGTGGCTAGCAAAACAGAGCACACCTGAGAAAAATGCTGCTACCAAAAATCTGTGCTTCTCTCCGTTCTTCTGTTTCTAAAATTCCTTTAAAGCTTTTGTTATTTTGCGTGGAAATTCATGATCCCACTTCTGACACCATTTTGTTAAGGGAAGCTTTTTCTTTGCTAGCCGCTTTGGTTATCCCCCGCCAGTCGCCTGGGCTCTGCCTGCCAGCCTGGTTCTAGATCCGCATCACACAGGAGGCTATATTCATTATGAAGCTGTTGGCCTTGTTTGTCTCTTACTGGCTAGCTCTGCTTTAAGTAATTACCCCATAATTGTTAATCTAAGTATGTCTCTTACCGGAGAATAGTTCCAGGCTTCCTACCCCCAATGGCGTTACATGTTGACTCTCTTGTGTTTCCCCTTCCCAGAATTCTCCTGGACTCCTAGTCCCTCCTATCTAGGTTTCCTATAGGCTCAACAGTACTTTATTGACAAATGCACAGGACTTCCCCCAACACCATGTGGTTGCTGGGAATTGAACTGGGGTTCTCTGGAAGAGCAGCCAGTGCTCTTAACCATGGAGCCATCTTTCTAGCCCCCGTTTTATGATCTTTAAAGATTATTTTATTTTACGCGCACGTGTGTGTGTGTGTGTGTGTGTGTGAGCGCGCACGCGCGTGTGCGAGCGTGTGGATGTCAGAGGAGGGTTTGGATCCTCTGGAACTGAGCGACAGGTGGTTGTGACGGGCCATGTGGGTGCTGGAAGTAGACCGGGTCCTCTGCAAGAGCAGCGAACGCTCTTAAGTGCTGAGCCACCTGTCTTGCCCACTATATCTTGTTTTCTATATTATATACACAACCTTCCTGCTGAATGCTAATGCTAATGCTCTTCCTAATCAGAGTTTTGTTTCTAGAAAAGCCAACATCCATTGTCTTTCGTGAGTCTATAACAGAACAAAAACAAAAACAAAACAAGAAAACCGTGGTTTTCATTATTGCAGAAAATGAATTTTATCTGGTCTTTTCTATGTCCAGGTCTTCCAATTTCTTGGGGAAGCCCTGTAGAATGTCACCAGTGTGCTTGTATTTGGGGCACTGAATTAAACACTGAGAAAACTGCTAATGTAAACATTCTGCATGCTGAGAAACAATGGTGTTAAACTAATGAGTGCTCAAAAGTTTTCCTTAGAGGCATTCCAGTATATAGACATGACCGCTACTTAACCTTGGCTACACATCCAAATATTTGTGGGGGATTTGTGTGTGCATGTGTGTGTGTGTGTGTGGGGAGACAGACAGACAGACAGACAGACACATAAACCTGAGTTCTTGAATTTGAGCCATCAGCACCCATGTAAGAAGCTGGGTATGCCTATGACCCTAGCTTTAGGGAGAGACCCTGGTACTTCATGACCAACTAGTCAGCAAGAGACCTGTCTCAAAACCCAGTGTTCTACACACACACACACACACACACACACACACCCTGCAACAGGCACATACACAAACCAAGGTGGACACTTTTCGAGGAACAACACTCAAGGTTGACTTCTTGGTCTCCACAAACATATGTATAAATGTGGATTTGCACGCTTACACGCACACACACACATGCACACACGTCTCTCCATCTCTTTGTGTGTGTTTCTCTGTGTGTGGGGTCTCCCCAGGAAGTCTCAGCACTCCATTTGGAGGACTCGTCTGTACAGTTGTGACAGGCAGGACAGTGCAGAGGTTCCTCCATCTTGTGTTCTAGCTGAGGCCATTTTAGGTTTAACTAGAACTTGATCTTGAGTGAGAATCACACAGGAAATTACCCAACTCTCTTGTAGGAACCAAAGGTCAGGATGTCCTAGCTACCTTAGCTTCTGTTAAACTGTGCAGAACCCCCTCCAGTTAACCACTGTGCAGAGCCCCCTCCAACTAACCACTTATCTCTGCTTCTGTTAAAACTGCTCACTGCTTACTTCCCCAAAGACCCCTGCGGCTGCCCAGTGAAATGCCAGGATGTGGTCTCTGCTTCTAAAAACCCGGTGTTCTTGACTCTGGGGAGGGGAGTCACACCTAGGACACTGACACTAGGGTGTGGTCCCAGCAGGCTGAAATAAAAACTTTCAATTGGTTACACCCTGTGTCTGTCTGAGTGGTCATCTCTGGTGGGCACAGGAAAGACCCTCCCTACACTTGATATTCATTGCATACCTGAATCAAAATAATCCACTACACTACATAAATATGCACAATTATGCTAATCAAAAAAATCCTCAAATCCTCAAGTGTATCAAGTCATTGCAAGTGAAAGTAAGTTCTAATTTAGTATCTTAGTGAATTAGAAGACCAAGATTATCAGACAAAAAGGAAGAAAATAAATGTTGATAAGAGGCATATAGACACCAAAGAGCGAAAGGACACTGTATTAGGTAAATTGTTCTGCTGTGAGGAAATACCATGACCAAGTCACCTTATAGGATTGGGGGGTGGTGCTATTTGGGCTTGTAAGTCCAGAGAGATAAGAGTCTATCATGGAGCAGGGGCACAGCAGCAAAGAGCAGGCCTGGTGACAGGATCAGGAAGCCAAGAACTCACACCTGCAGTTGCAACTGGGAAACAGAGAAATCAAACTGGTTGTGGAGGGAGACTACAAACACTAGTGACTCACATCTCCAGCAAGGCCACACCCCTAAGCCTTCCCAAATAGCTCCACCAACCGGGGACCAATGGTTCAAATATCTGAGCCTACGGGGGTCAAACCACGTTTAAATGAGATGTAAAAAAGCAAAACCAGGCAAACGTTAACCATGGGAACTTGACATAGCCGTATCAGCACAACAATCAAGTGTTGTTATCTGTGAAAGTGCTGTTTCATGGGGAAAGGGAAAACGCACTTCCCACTTTTCTCTCCAGCCCCTTTTCTTTTTGTGAGACAAGGGCTTGCTGAATAACCCAGGTTCTCCCCAAGCTCTTTTAAAATAACTTGTTTTTAAAGGTTGCTTGTTCAATTCATTGAAATCACTAAAAAAATCAAATAGGAGGAGCTGCACTAAAGTAGAAAATCCCTGCTTGCTCTCCTGTAGGACACACAGATGAATGGCAAACAGCATTAATTTATAGCACAGAGTGGTGGAGCGAGGTGCATGGATTTTCCTGATACCCATGTTGGCTTCCTCTCTGAATTATTTGTTTATTTATTTATTTGAGACAGGGTTTCTCTGTACAGCTTTGGCTGTCCTGGAACTCACTCTGTAGACCAGGCTGGCTGGCCTCGAACTCACAGAGATCTGCCTGCCTCTGCCTCCCAGAGGGCTGAGATTAAAGGCATGCACCACCAATGCCTGGCCTTTTTGGATTCTTGACTGCGCCCTTGTGACACTGAGGTCAAGGAAAGGTTGACTACAGGAAATAGTATAGATCTGGACCTGGTACCGTTAGTCTATTAGATGGGCGGATGTCTAGGAAGTTATAGCCCAGGCTCTTCAGCCACATGGTGGTCTGGCAAGGGAGCAAAGATGGAGGGAGAAGCAGCAGGGGACAGGGAGTCACTGGAAATTCAGGAAGACGCATAGGCAGAGCACGGTCCACGCCACTGCGGAGAAGGGGAAGGCAGTAGCAAGAAGAGAAGCAGGAGTGGCGGCATTAGCCATGGGTGCCTTCTTAGAAGGCTGGCACCCCATGCCTGCCCGGTATCATAGCACAGGCAGATGGGCGGTCACGATCTCAGTATCAGTCCTTAAGGAGGCGGAAGTAAAGCACACCAAGTAACAGGCAGGCTTGAGGTTCCGAGGGGCTCATTTGGTACTTTACCGTGTTCAAGAGGGCCAGGGAGAAACCAGTCATGGGAAACAGAGGTTCTGAGCTGAGGACACCGTGAGAGTATCACCCCTTTAAGGCCCACCACGCCTGTTCCAAGCTGCTCCAAGAAAGAGCTGTCCGCTGGCATGCGCTGTGAGATGCAGTTCACTGGATGTCTTCCTGCCTGTCAGAAAGAATGCACTAACTGGACCGTACTGGATGCTTCCCTGGGAGGAAGCAATACTGACTACTGGCCGCTGAAAGGGAGCGGGGAGAGCCCAGGAAGAGATTCACCAAGGTCCACTTGCTCGTGGTTGGTTCAACCCATGGTTCCCTAGGAGTTCAAAGACCGGCTCCGCCCAGCTGAGAGTCGCTGGGCACAGCTGTAATCTCTATCAAACACCATGTAATAACTGGCTGGGGTTAATCAAATATAATGCCCAACCCAGACCTATGAAATTTTACCACAAAGGGGGCTTTAATCAGCCCTTTATCGGTGCAGAGCTCTGTCCCTCAGAAGCCTGCTTTTGTTTGCCCAGATAAGAGACAATGGGGGAGCTAGGCTCTGCCTGCTCTCTGGAGCACAACAAGGGGATTGTCTGCAAACAGCAGATCATTCAAGGCCAAGGGAGAGAGAAGGCAGAAGAGGCTGCCTGAATCTACAAAAGTGCTCACTGTTAATGGCCATGCCTCCCTGTGTTTAAATTCAGGCCACATTCCTGCTGGAGCTTCCAAAATATAGGGAGGAGAGAAACAAAGAACCCACTACGCCCTGTGTAAGGGGATCTGGCTTTGGCCCTCTGCGGGACATTCTTGTTTGCGGATTGCTGAAAGGAGGAAGGAAAGCCGACCTTTGGGTCTGTCACCAGGCTGGCTCACAGCCCCCAGGGCTGGAAGGGCTTCACATGCAGGTGGATTAAAGCTATGAGTCTCCGTGCTCCACAGAGGGCTCCTGCCCTGCTGCCCAACCTCTTGGACTAAGAAAAAGGTGGGAGGGGACAGGACGCAAAAGGTCAGAATAAGAGAGAGGAATAGAGGGGGTGATGTTTAAGTCACTCAATTCAATTCTGTCTGGCAGAATTGTTTGAGGGGGGCTGGCTGGGACACACCCACATGCAGAAACAGACAACTACAAATCTATCCGTTTGTGTTTAGGGTCGGAGAGTGTTAAAGCTAAAAAGCACCCATGGTCTCTTTCCTCATACTGTTATGGCCTTCAAATGAGGATGTGGGTTTTAAAAGAGGAAGGGGAGCTGGAAGCCCCAGCTTGGTGCCCCGTAAGATTGCCACAAATTCTGGCATGATCATGAGACAGCCAGGGGACTGTGCCGTATGTCACCAGAGGAAGAAATGTTGAGAAATGCTCATCTATTATCATTTGGGAACCTTATGAAGACGTGACAGAAGGTCCAAGGAGGAAGATGGCTTGTCCAAGGCCTCTTGGCTATTACGTAGCAGATGAGAGCCCTCTCTTTGCCATCCAAGGACTCAATCAAGGGCACCATGATGCCTCCTTGTTCAGTTTCTCTGGAAAGGCACATTCCAAAACACACCACGCGCTGGGCATTGGTGGCGCTCGCCTTTAATCCCAGCACTCGGGAGGCAGAGGCGGGCAGATCTCTGTGCATTCAAGGCCAGCCTGGTCTACCAAGTGAGTTCCAGGACAGGCTCCAAAACAATACAGAGAAACCCTGTCTCAAAAAACAAACCCACCACCACCACCAACAACAACAACAACAACAAAAAACCACATTGTGCATGCAACTGCCAGTGCAGGCTCTAGCCAGCCCCATCTTCTATCAGTGGCCGGCTCCTTGAACTCACTACTTAGGATTGAAGGACCCCTCGCTCAAAAACAAGCTAAGGAAGTAAGGTTTAAACCAACAAGCACCCAGATGTTCCTTGAGATAAGAACAAACAGGACATCCTGCGATCACTCCAGGAAGACAGAGGACCCCCACTTCCCCGAACCCTACCAAATTGGAATTTCCCCCAAAAATCACCGTATGTGACCTTTTCTTTGTCCAATCAAAAATGGACTCATGTCTTATAATCTTGTAGTTTTTGCCTTTAAAAGGAGCTTGCAATAGCTGATCGGGCCTTTTTCTGCCTTCCCTGGCTGAGGAGCCCATTTGCGCAAATGCGGAATAAAATCCTCTTGCTTGTTGCATCTTCTGGTCTGGAGTCTGAGTCTGTGGGGTGTCCACCTGGATACGTTGGAATCCCAGGGCCTAGGGTCCAGCAGGATCTTCAGAGTTTAGATTTTGTCCTCTCTAAATTTTGCTTGAGCTTGTAAGTCTGTAACAGAACGGGAGAAAGAGGGATGGATGGAGGGGTTTAGACTGATCAGCCCGGGAAGAAGGAACCACTTCCTCATAGGATCAGCTCTGGTGTCCCTCCACCCCAGTTCCAGGGGAAGCAGGACCCTGCCTTGCTCAGCCTACATTGGTTGGTACTACATTCAAGTGTGTTTGGGGGCTGACGGTGACAGGAGGACATCTTTGTGAGCAGTGGGAGAGACAGCTGGGGTGATGCTGTCTGGTGGTTTGTATGTGAGGAGTGAAAATGACCCATGCCCAGGCTTGAGGGCAGCAGGGTGGTGAAGGGAAAGTTAAGTGACAGGGACAATGGGAGTTCTGTGGATGCAGTGGCCCCAGAGGCCATTAGTCCTTCACCATTTGTAATGCCGTGTCGCTGACTGCTGCTTGGAATGGATCAGTTGCCCTGAAGACAATCTGAGCTGTCATTGTAGATTTCCACTTTAGATAGATTCATGGGCTCTCTTGTCATACTCTAGACCAGTAGTTCACAGCCTGTGGGTCACAGCCCATTGCAGGTTGAACAACCCTTCCAGAAGAGTCACCTAAGACCATTGGGAAACACTGATATTTACACTACAAATCATAACTAGCAACTTACGGTTATGAAGTAGCAATGAAAATAATCTTATGGTTGGGGACTCACCACATCATGAGGAATTGTATTAAAGGTTGAGAACCACTCTAGATGAGCAATTCCAAGTCTTTTTCTTGACCAGTGTGTAGCATGCCTTTGCAGAATTTGGTGGAAGATGTTTGGCATGGCCCCTGCAAATTTGTCGTGGTTACAACAAAGTGACTATTAGCTAAATTAGATCAACAAATTGGGCTGGTGGGGCTTAGTGACATCCCCCTTTGACAATAACTTCTTTGTAAATTATATTAATTATGTCTTTGCCTTGCACTGCAGTAATAAGGTAAGAGGCTTTCTCTCTTCTTTCTGGCTTCAGTAGCAATCTTACCTCGTTTTTGGTTTTTTGTTGTTTTTTCTTTCCACTTGCATTCCTGGCAATTAAGCACTATTCCAAAACATTAAAAAAATTGTGCCTTTTTAAAAAAATCATTGTGTGGAGGTGTTGTTCCCTAAAATCTGGTCTTGTAAAATAAATGAAGGGTGATCGCCTATTCATGAGATCAATAAGGGCCTGTTATTAAAATTCTTAATAGAAAACTGTTTGCCAACTCTGCCCACCTTCCTTCTCTCCCTCCCTCCCTCCCTCCCTGAGGCCCAGGCAGGGACATCTGAAATCTCAGCACTCTGAGAGGCAAGAGGCTGCGAGTTCAAGGGCAGCCTGGTCTACGCAGCAAGTACATTTCAGTCAGATCAAATGAAACTCCATCTCAAAACACCAAGGCAAAAGGTAAACAAATCAAGCCCTTCTCTTCGCGTTAGTTTTAACTACAAGAGACAAAAATAAGTGTGTGGGGGTTTTGCTTATAATTGTTAAAATAAAGCCTACAGGAAAAACTTAGAAATGCGTTCTTCTCTCCACACATTGAGCCGCGGCCATCAGGGGTTAATCTGCCCGCTGCCGGCTCTGAGCTCAGCCTTCTGCTCACTTGCCTCACTGCGATGCACACTGTGCTCCTGCCTGGCCTTCCCTCTCTCCCTCTCTCCAGGATCTCGCCTTTTGTTCCCTTCAGCTATTCCAATCCTTCCTCCCCGTAGGAAACCATACTGACCTGCAGGTCACATTGACCTGGCTGAAATCTATGAGATAAACCCATGTAAAATTGCTCTTTTTTTTTACGTACCAGGGATGATCAAATATTGGCACTTCCATGTAGTTTATCCTAATATCGACACACCATTATCTCTAAGGAAAAGTCTTCCAAATGCTTTTGTTACAGAGCACTCAGCAGTGACCAGTTACAGCAATAGCCCGCGGTTCCGAGACGCAGCCATGACATCTCATTCGGGGTCAGTTTGACAAGGCTTCCCGGGCTCGCCTCTTCCTCTAGACACTACTCGTAAGTTGGAATTACCTGGAAAAGGCAGGTCCCAGGGCAGTGCAGCAGACATGTGGGAGATGACAGGATGCAGGGAGAAATTGGCAGGGGCAGGTCATCTTCAGAGCCCACAAATGTGGAGAAGGAGGGTGATGGCTGCCTTTCCTGGAAATATGCTTCTTTCTGGTGCTGAAGAATTGACATTGGTGGGGACCTTCTGAACGGTGTGCTCAGAGAAGTCATGACTGGAGAGAGAAAGACGGTGTATGTATGTGTATGGTGGGGGGAAAATGAGAAGATGGTGTGTTTAGGGGGGATAGGATGAGAAGACAGTAGTGCAGGGGGGATAAAATAAGAAGATTGTGTGGGGGTGAGAAGGTGGTATGTGTGTTTTGGAGGAGATAACTAGGGCTTATAAAAGTAGAGTTTCTGTGACCTTGGACCTTCACTAACCAAGATATGATTTCTACTGCTATGAGACACTATGACCACAGAACTCTTATAAAGGAAAGGTGTAAAGGGAAGCCTTCCTGCCAGCCTGTTCCAGAGCTGCATCAGTCCCAAATGAACACACAGGAGGCTATATTAATTATAAAGCTGTTGGCCTTGCTTGTTTCTTACTGGCTAGCTCTGACTTAAGTATTTATCCCATAATTGTTAATCTAAGTATTTCTCTTACCGGAGAACTTTCTGGGCTTCTTATCCCTATGGCAATTATATCTTGACTCCTGTGTTTCTCCTACCCAGAGTCCTCCTGGACTCCTAGTCCCACCTATCTTGCTTCCCTATTGGCCAACAGTGCTTAATTGACATATACACAGGACTTCCCCCATCAGAAAGGATTTAAGGGGGCTGGATTATAGCTCAGAAGTTAGTTCATTGTCATCATGGTGGCACGCAGGCAGAGGTGGTGCTGGGGAGGTAGCTGAGAGTTCCACATCTGGACTGACACGCAGCAGGAAGAGAGAGTCACACTGGGCCTGGCTTGAGCTTCTAAGACTTCAAAGCCCACCCCCTAGTGACACACTTCCTCTAACAAGGCCCCACCTCCCAATGGTGCCACTCCCTATGAGCCCATGGGGGCCATTCTCTTTCAAACAACCACACTGGGGGGGCGCTTTTTTTTCTAAACAGGACTGAATACAAAGAGCCATGTAAACATATTTCTAAGACTTCCCAGGACATGAAGGTAAGAATCACCCCCAGCCCAGCATTTCAGCTTCACTTACCACTAAACAAGGGTCCCTGGCATGTTGTTGTGGGGCAGAGCCGGGAGTTGTCAAGGAGTAGGGCATCGTGGCAGACAGTGAGAAGCTACCGTTGGATTTTAGTGGCATCATCAGATGTGCCTCTGAGCTAAAGTAGCCAACAGCTGTCTGGAAGACGGGTCAAAGAACTTGTGTTAGATGGCAGAGACCCAGCTAGGGAGCTATTTTAGTCAGACAGAAGAAGCCAAGTTTGAAAGGGCAGAATTTCTGAGCACAGATCTGAGCCAATCTCACTAAGCCAAAGTCTCCAGGGATTGTACCCCAGGAGATCTGGTCCTCCCATCCCTAGCTCACCCTCAAGATGGCCTGGAAATTGCTTTCAGAATCAGGCTGTGCATCTGGAAAGTTCTTGAGCTAGCTACCTGACCAGAAGCTGTCACCCCACTGTGAAAAACTGAGATCAGTTATTCCTCATTCCTGTTCTTCCCCAGGGTAAGCCTCGGTTTCCCTTTTGATACATCAGTGCTTTGAGGGCCTTGAGCTCTTCTTAGTCCTGCTCTGCTTGGCCAGGGCTCAGCTTCCTCCTTTTTTCTTAAAAAGCAAATTATTTTTATGGGGTGGTAGTGAGACTTATCTTTTTTGTGTGTATGAATGATTTGCTGACCCGTATGTCTCTCACGTGCATGCGGTACCGTAGAGACCAGAAGAGGGCCCTGGACCCCTTCGAACTGGAGTTACAGATGTCTCCAGCCACCATGTGGGTGCTAGAGACCAAGACCAAGTCCTTTGCAAGACCAACAGCTGCTTTTAACCACTGAGCCATCCCTCCAGCCCTTTGTCACCTTAATTCCTGATATACCCATCCCGTTCCTCCAAACTGTGAGCTGATTGAGTCATGGCCTCCATCCTCAGGGGAAAACACACACCCATCACATTTGTCCTCCTCAGCTACCTCCCTGCTGTCTTCCCACACTCCGTGAGACTCAGCATCTCTCATCTCCTCTATGTCCTGCACATGTGTTAGTTATTACGCATGTAGGTCTCTGCAATACCTACTTGTAGATGTGTTTATCCCCAATTTACCACCATTCTTTAGCTCCTTGGGGTTAGGACAATGTTTTCAGCCATCATTTCCCCAGTAGCTCACACAATCTCAGAGAGAGAGAGCAAGAGCGAGAGCGAGAGCGAGAGCGAGAGAGAGAGAGAGAGAGAGAGAGAGAGAGAGAGAGAGAGAGAGAGAGAGAGAGAGAGAGAGAGAGAGAGAGAGAGAGAATGAAGATGTTGGGTCAGCCTGCCTTGTTAGAACTGCGGTGTCAAGTCTACTTGCATCTCTCCTGTGTCAATGCAAACAGCATCTCTCAACTCGAAGGGAACAAGAGAGAGCTTGTTCCTGAGCCAAATAGGAATGACATACTTGGGGACATGGATTCAGGTTGCCCCAAATAACATGGTCCAACTTTGAGTCAATTATAGAAACTTTCTGTAGCCATAGTATGTCTTAGTTGGGGTTCCTATTGCTGTGATAAACAGCATGACTAAAGCAAGTTGGGGAGGAAAGGGTTTATTTGGCTTCACTTCCATACCATAGTCCATCATCAGAGGAAGTCAGGACAGTAACTCAAGCAGGGCAGGAACCTGGAAGCTGCAGCTGATGCAGTTGCCATGGAGAGGTAAGGTTCACTAGCTTGCTTCCCCTGGCTTGTTCAGTCTGCTTTCTTGTAGAATCTAAGACCACCAGTCTAGGATGGCACCACCCACAATGGACTGAGCCCTCCCCCATCAACCCCTAATTAATAAAATGCCTTACACATGGGTCTTATAGAGGCATTTTCTCAATTGAGGCTCCCTCCTTTCTCTAGCTTGTGTCAAGTTGACATAAAACTAGTCAGTACACAGTACAAGAAAGTTTCAATAAACCAAAGCATTTTCCGAATACATTGATGGGAAATTGGGGGGAATTACAGCAAAAATGGGGGGGAATCTCTGCTATTTGATGGCATTCTTAAGTCAAGTGATCTATAGCAGGCCTATAAATGCTCCTCCTGCTATTTGCTCTAGAAGGGAAATTTCTCTTCATTATCCTGGCCAGGATACATGGTTCACTCTTATCTCTAGATGGAAGCATGACCTCTATATTTGTACTGTGTGCTATAACAGCATCCTTGGAAACATAGTCTTGAATGAAAGACAGTCAATACCTTACTCCCAAGGTGTGCAAGAATACAAGCTATCCACTAGGAAGTTGTGTTCCAATGTTAGCTCGAAGTCACATGCATCATGTGTAACCCCATTCCTTAGCTATAATCTAAGTTTCCTGCTGCAGTTGAAATCCCATCCAGATAGCTCCAGCGATTAAATTGAAAATTTTTTGTTTGTTTGTTTGTTTGTTTTTTGAGACAGGGTTTCTCTGTGCAGCTTTGGAGCTTATCCTGGCACTCACTCTGTAGACCAGGCTGGCCTTGAACTCGCAGTGATCCACCTGCCTCTGCCTTCCACGTGCAGGGATTAAAGGCATGCACTACAGCTACATGGCTAAATTGAAAAGTTTTAAGATAGGCATAGTGGTAGTTGTCTATAATCCCAGCACCTAAGAGATGGAGGTGGCTTGGCCAGCAGGGGACAAGGAAGGTGGAGCCCACGGGAACCTGGAATGATGGGACAAGAGGCACGAAGAACAGACAGCAAGACAGACCTTCCGGATCAAGCTGCGAGATTTTATTTTTCTCAGGCCTGTTATATAGTGGTTTAGGGTGGGGGAAAAACTAGGTAGGGCAGAGTAATCAAAGGAAAGGGATTGTTGCCTAGTAACCAGGCCACTGAAGGTGAGCGGCTTACAGGTGTTGACAAGGTTAAAGGGTTGCAGAAGGAGGGGTTAAGTGATCTAATTGTGGAAGGTTTCCTTTTTGCCATCGGCTATTCCTGTGAGCCCAATGTGAGCCCAAGTTCTGTTTGTTAGGAAGCTGGGGAGGGGATGGGCTATTCTTTAAAAAAGGCTGACAATATTTACAAGAGGTTCTAAATAACAGTGATCACTCCTGACACAGAGGCTGGAGAATCAGGAATTCAGGACCATTCTCAGCTACAGATGGAGTTAGAGGCAAGCCTGGGCTGGCTGTGAGGTACTCTGTCTAAAAGTAAAAGTAAAGTAACTGATGCTGTGTATCTCTCCCTACCTCTAGTTCCAGCTTCGTTGACACTGCGTTCCTACCTCACCAGTCACCCTTCAGTCCCATTTCCTCCCTCATCACTGAGGACCAGTCACCTAGCTCTGTCATCGCTCCCCTCGGAGCGCCTCCTCTCCTTCTTCATTCTCCCCTGGCCGGTTGTGTTACCCTTAGCTTAGCCCAGAATCTCCGCCCACTCCTCGACTGCTCAGGGGACCTTCTCATTAGTTTCCTAGATTCCTTCTCCTTTACATCCTTCCTCTTCTTTCTTTTTTTTTCTTTCTTTCTTTTTTTTTTTTTTTTGGTTTTTTGAGGCAGGGTTTCTCTGTGGCTTTGGAGGCTGTCCTGGAACTCACTTTGTAGACCAGGCTGGCCTCGAACTCACAGAGATCCGCCCGACTCTGCCTCCCGAGTGCTGGGATTAAAGGCATGCGCCACCAATGCCCGGCTATCCTTCCTCTTCTTAAAAAGAATATTTATTTTGTTTTTATGTGTATGTGTGCCCGCACTGAGTGTATGAGCATGTACCTCCTGTGTACTGGTACCCCCAGAAGCAAAGGGGGTTCGAGACAGGGTTTTTGTGTATTGCTTTGGAGGCTGTCCTGGAACTTGCTCTGGTAGACCAGGCTGGCCTCAAACTCACAGAGATCTGCCTGCCTCTGCAAAGGATGCTCTTAAATGCTAAGCCATCTCTCCAGCCCTCTGGCCTTCCCTCTCTTGAGGAACAGTTCTCATTTTTTCCTAGATTTTTTTATTTAAATAGAAAACAATCTTATTTTACATATTAATCCCAGTTCCCTCTCCCTCCCATCCTCCCATGTCCCCACCAGCCCCCCATCCCAGCCCCCTTCAGCTCACCAGGGAGGGTGAGGCCTTCCATGGGGGATCATCAAAATCTGCCCCATGTGTCTAGGCTGTGAGAGTATCCCTGTATGTGGAATGGGCTCCCAAAGTCCATTCATACACTAGGGATAAATACTGTTCCACTACAAGAGGCCCCATAGACTGCCCAGGCCTCCTAACTGACACCCATGTTCAGGGGGCCTGGTTCAGTCCCATGCTGGTTTCCCAGCTATCAGTCTGGGGATCATGAGCTCCTCCTTGTTCAGGTCAGCTGTTTCTGTGGGTTTCCTCAGCCTGGTCTTGACCCCTTTGCTCATATGTCCTCCCTCTCTACAACTGGATTCCAGGAGTTCAGCTCAGTGCTTAGCTGTGGGTCTTTGCTTCTGCTTCCATCAGTCTCCGAGTGAAGACACTCTAGGATGGTGTTTAAGGTAGTCATCAATCTCATTATACAGGAAGGGCATCTAAGGTAGCCTCTCCACTATTGCTTAGATTCTTAGTTGGAGTCATCCTTGTAGATCTCTGGGCAGTTATCATTGTGTCATCACACTCATTAGAAAATGTACAGTGGTTTCCCATCGTATACTGGGATACTTTGAACTTTTCTCTTGAGTATCTAATGTCCAAGCCACTACTGGTCTGACCTGGCCACTGCGTTCTGCAATGTGGGTGCTGCCATTCTCTCTATTTGCCAAGCCCACATATGGCTAGTCCACCATCCATCTTTCCTACCACACAGAGTTCTGACCACAGGTCTTCAAACCCATTTCATCCTACAAGTTTTTCTGTAACTGGTTCAGCCCACACTGAGTTCTTTTACTACTTAGCTTCATGTTATACCAGTGGCTTCTCAATTGCTTTGTATAAGTCTTAAGTCCCCTGATGGAGGATGTCCTTCTGTATATATATATTTCTCTTATTGGTTGATGAATAAAACACTGATTGGCCAGGCAGGAAGTATAGGCAGGGCTAGGAGACTAGGAGAATTCTGGGAAAGGTAGTCAGAGAAAGCTTGCCAAAAAAAGACATGTAGTTGCCAAAGGAGCAAGATGTCCCAACCCTTCTTCAGTAAGATAAGACCATGTGAAAATACCTAGATTAATAGAAATGGGTTAGTAATTAAGGCAGAGCTAGCAGAATAAGAAGTCCTAGTCATCGGCCAACAGCTTAACAATTAAAATAGCGTCTTTGTGTGTTTATTTGGGGCTGAGAAGGGCGGTGGGACCTGGTGAGGCAAGAAAACACGTCAACAGTCCCCAGAAGAAAAAAAACTATCAGCTGTATGCATTTTATGTCACTCCATTCCTGTTCAGCACAGGCTTGGCAAAACTAGATTTAGTTCTGTGTATCCTGCACTCCCCCCTCCCTACTCAATTCTTGTTTTTGAAGCCTGGGTCTCATCGCCATAGAGGATCTGCTAACTAAATGTAGGGGCTGCAAAAATTTGTCGACAGCTTCCTGAGCGTGCAATGAGCAGAAATGGGTTCAAAGGCATGAGGAGTCTGAAGTGTGTGAGCAGGGCTCACCCAAGCAGCATCTTTGGAGTTCACCACAACCTTGATACTGAACACGTAATACGCATGCTTTGAATTGCATACGCTGTCTGTTACACCAACAACCAGGCTGCCTGAAACAGCCCGCTCAGAGCTGAAACTACCATATGCCATGAATTGCAGTGTTTTTTTTAAAGATCTGTTTTACTTTTATGTGTGTGTGCACCTGTCTGTCTGTATGTGTATATACACAAGCATATGGGTGCCCTCAGAGGCCAGGGTGCTGCATCCCCTGGAGTTGGGGTTATTGCAGGCACCTGTGAACCACTTGATGTTGGTGCTAGGAGCTAAAGTGCAGTTCTCAGCAAGAGCAGTCCATGATGCCACCCACCGACCTGCCCCTGCATTGCCAACCGCAGTGTTTTTATTGTCCGCACAGACTCTGCTGCTCTTATGCGAACATGACGGTTACATTGTGGAAATCAAAATCTTGGTTCAGCTGAGATCTAACTCTTTTCCACAATTAATATGTTTTTATTTACTCATTTTGTGTGCATGTATGTGTAGTGAGAGAGAGAGAGAGAGAGAGAGAGAGAGAGAGAGAGAGAGAGAGAGAGCAGAGAGAGAGAGCATGTGAGTGTGCTGGGCAAAAGACAACTTGCAAGCGTCAGTTTTCTTCTTTGATCACGTGGATCCTGGGATCAAACAAACTCAGGTCACCCAGATTGGCAAAAAGTGCCTTTACCCTCTGTGCAACCTGGCTTGGTCTCAAGATTCAGTTCTTTATATAAAAATAAACACATCCATGTCACCTTTAATAAATAGCAAAAGAGTGTATACCAAATAATTGTTTGAGAGTAATTAAACTCGGTCCTATACCTACTTTATGTACTTGTACACACAAGTGTGCTTTCATGCACTCGAATGCACAAGTGTCCTTGTGCACTTATACAAATCTCCCAGGTGCAGAGGGCTCGTGAGAGGAAGGAGTTCAAGAAGCCCTGCTCCAGGCTTTCAGACACACCCTGCGAATGTCTTCTCACTCACCGGCCGCATCTGCAACTGCACAAGGGAGACTATCATATCAAATGCTTTCCTGAGTCTGAAATTCTAATATCCGGGGTGAGACACAAGACAGGAGGACACTGAGCCCACAGGAGAGCTGGGGGAAGAAGCAGCTTCACACAGCTGAGGCTGACAAATCAACTCGAATGCTTACCCGAGGACTGGCTAGCGATTCCAGAAATTCAAACCTCCTGCCAGCCAGAACTTCTGTGATAGCTCTTCACATCAGTGGGGGTGGGGATGGGGTGGGGTGGGGGGTGTATGCATGGGGGAGTTCCCCATGCTGAATCTGCTATTACATTTAAAAAATAATGTCAATAGATATAATCAAACAGAACCCTAGGCAGTCTCTTTGCCATCTGTAGAAAAATATTGGCTCTGGACAAGGTACTGCCTGTTAGGAAACCAAAGGCATAGAAATATGTTTTGAGAATCATGTTTCTGGCCTGAATCGGATCCCACGTTAAGGGAGGTTGCTTGAGGACAGGGTTCCTGAGGACAGAGAAGGGACAGAAGCCAAGTAGCTTGTTTTCCTCGCAGTCACAATGTGACAAGGCAGCAGGGGAAGGTACATTTGAGTCCCTGCCACCTCCTTCAAAGAGGAGAGCTCATCCAGATGACTGATGTGTTCTCCAAAAACAGGGTGTGGTGTCCCAGCCGGGGCAGGTTCTCCTGGAAACTGAAGAAACTGGAGTGCTTTGTTGACACGATCCCAGCTCCCCTCCTAAGGGACCTTCTCTGTTCTCATGTCCCTAACCTTCCCACTCCTGACAAGCCAGGAATTACAGTGCAGGAGTTACAGCACATGTCCACAGGGTGGTGACCTGAGCTTGCAAAGGGCCTGTAACCCTGATGACCCCACCTCCCATCCCCATTGTTTCCACTGCTCCTCGACTGAACAAAGCAACAATGAATCAGACAAGATTTTTAAAATCATAGTCAAAATGAACTTGACCCGTGTCTTAGGGTTTCTATTGCTGTGAAGAGGCACCATGACCTCAGCAACTCTTACAAAGGAGTGGTTTGCTTACAGTTTCAGAGGTTCCGTCCATTATCATCAAAGCAGGGAGTGCCGTGCTACATTGTTAATACTCTTTAACAAACAACACTTGACTGAAGATCAGAGGCCGAGCTGGCCACTAGTTAACCATAGAGGTCCGGAGGTCTGTACAGACAGACAGGAAGTGAGACGGCTGGGCGGAGAGAGGAATAAAGGCAGGAGGAGACAGGAACTCCATCTCTTTTCAGTCTGAGGGTTTCGTAAAGGTGAGATCCCTGCTTCTCTGATCTTTCTGCCTTCATCCCCTAACATCTGACTCCGGTCTTTCATGATTAGAACTTGTGTTACAGGGAGCATGGCGGTGTGCGGGCAGATGTGGTGCTGGAGAAATAGCCAAGAGTGCTCCGTCTTGCAGGCAGCAGGAAGTGGAATGACACCCTCCCCTGAGCATAGGAGACCTCAACGCCCGGCCCCACAGTGACACACTTCCTCCGACAAGGCCATACCCACTCCAACAAAGCCACACCTCCTAATAATGCCGCTCCCTATGAGATTACATTCAAACTACCACATTCCACACCCTGGACCCCATGAGCTTATAACAATATCATAATGCAAAATGCATTCATTCCAACTTCAAAAGTCCCTACAGCCTATCACAGTCTCAACAATGTTTAAAAGTCCAAAGTTCAAAGTCCCTTCTGAGGTTCCTACAATTCTTAACTGTAATTCCCTATAAAATCAAAATTTAAAAAATGGAGCTGTCCTGCCAGGTGGTGGTGGCGCACGGCTTTAATCCCAGCACTCGGGAGGCAGAGGCAGATGGATCTCTGTGAATTCGAGGCTGGGCTGGACCGACAGCCTCCAAAACAATACAGAGAAACCCTGTCTCGTAAAAACCAAAAAAAAAAAAAAAAAAAAAAAATGGAGCTGTCCTTTTGTTTCAGCCGCCCAGTCCCAAATAAACACACAAAAGCTTGTATTAATTACAAAGTGTTTGGCTTACAGCTCAAGCTTATTACTAACTCTGATAACTTAAGCTAGCCTATCTCTATTAATCCACATTTTGCCATGTTCCTCTGGTGGCTGGCTCGCGCCTCTCTCTGACTCTGCCCCTCTTTCTCCCTGTATCTCTGTTTGGCTTTCCCACCTGGCTTTATTCTGCCTTGCTACAGGCCAAAGCTGCTTCTTTATTAACCAATGACAGTAACACATATTCACAGTGTACAGAAGGATTATCCCACAGCAAGCAGATCATATACTTCCAACATATAACGGCACAGAGACCGCTGGTTTCTGCTATACCATCAATACTGAACCTTCAAGTAGACTCCTCTCAGACATCCTGCTGTTCCCCTGAGTCACAGACATCCTGCAGCTTTGGTTCTGCAAGACCGGCCCCTTCATGTACTCCAGCAGCTCATAAATACAGCTCATAAATAGGGTAGATGCTAGGGCGGGCCAACTCAAAATCCTGGATCTGGGCCTGGTAGTAGCTGAGTTAGTCAGCCTGCCCTCTCTCCTGAGCTCATGCCAGCTCCCCCTCCCTGCCCAGGATAGGGACAGGACCAACTCTCTGAGTGCCATAACCAGAGGGGGGCAGGGCCAGCTTTACCACACCCATGCCCAAGGTCAGCTAAGTTTTTTTTCCCCAAGACAGAGTTACTCTGTGTAGCTTTGGAGCCTGTTCTGGAACTTGCTCTGTAGACCAGGCTGGCCACAAACTCACAGAGATCCGCCTGCCTCTGCCTCCCTAGTGCTGACATTAAAGGGGTGAGCCACCACCACCTGGTTGAAACAGCAAATTTTACATCTTAAACTGTAATAATTTCCTGAGTCTGGTGCCCTGGGTTACTTGGCCACCCTGACTCCTAATACTGGAACAATTTCTACAGTTTCTTCTTTGTCAAACTTAGCTTCGAAAAAAATCTGCAAAGGTACTAGAAGGATTTGTGGGACTTTTCATGGTCCAAGTGAAAATGAAACACAAAACCCAGAGATCCCTAAATAAAATATTAATGAACTTTTATGCAAAGCTACCCTGCAGAAGCCATCAGGCAGGAAATCGAAAGGCAAACTGGAGAGATATTGGCAACTTACAAGATAGGCCAAGGAGAAGTTACCCCTAATACACAAAGAATGTCCAATACCAACAAAGATCATTTAAAAAAAATGGCAGAGGGGCTAAAAAGATGGCTCAGCAATTAAGGGCATTCGTTACTCTTGCAGAAGACCCAGGTTGGATCCCCAGCACTCACATCACGACTCACAGTTGTCTGTAATTCCAGTTGCAGGGGATCTGATGTCCTCTTCTACACTGTGTGGGTATCAGGTATAGACGTGGTGCACATACATATATGCATTCACATGCACAAAATAAAAATAAATCTTAAAAGGTCCCATAGACAAATGGCGCTATGAAGTTGAGCAGACTTCACGAAATGAAAATATAAAAGACTGGAATATACTAAAATATGCTCATCTTCAGCCGGAAGTGGTGGCACATGCACATGGCTACAATTCCTGTACCCTGGAGGCTGAAGGGGGAAGAACGGGAGTTCAAGATCATTCTTGGCCACAAAGAAAGTTCCAGGCTGTCCCATAGTCCATGAGACCCTGAGCCGAAAAGAAGAGGAGGAGGAAGAACCCACAGCAGCCGCTGTTCTTCCTCTCGACGGTAAAAGCAACATTAAATAACATTCAGTTCTCTGCTTATTTACTGTCTTGCATGCTTATGCATGCTTGTATGTGCCACGACACCTGTGTGGAGCTCAGAAAACAACTGTTGAGAGTTGGTTCTAGCCTTCCGCCATATAGATAATAGCTTCCACCATGGTACTAGCAAAGCCAGTCAGGGGATTTCCTCTGTGGCCTCTGTTTCAGTTCTTGTCTCCAGATTCCTGCCCTAATTTCTCTACATGATGGACCGTAAGCTTTAAAATGAGATAAATCCTTTTCTCCCCACAAGTTTCTTTCGGTTGTGACGTTTTACCACAGCAACAGAAGCAGCAAACTAAGGTACACCCTTACCTGCGGAGCCATCCCAACTGCCCCAAGAAACAAAATTAAACAGCAATGGGCAACTGTCATTAGCCCATCACGCTAGAGATCAATAATATTTTGTCAACTAAAGTTTGTGAGAAAATGGCAGCCATGGTAGAATGAAAACTGACTGGACTTCTATAAAGGCAACTGGGCAATATCCATAAAAGTTGTTTAGCATTTAGCACATCAACTCCAAGAATTTGTTCAGATACAATCACTCTGGGAGGAATGGCATATCCATGGTTCCTTGTTGTTTTGTCTACTGTTGGGGGATTTTAGGAATAACACGCATGTCTATCCAAGCAGACTGCTGAATGAAACTTTGTAACTGGTACAACATGATAATCTCACAAAGATGTTTGAGAAAACGGTGTAGAGTATGCTGCTACTGAGTGAACAAAAAGAGGAAAAAATGGATGCAATTTTTACTTAAGATATCTAAAAATTCACGAGATCCACAAGAAACATTTCAGAGTCACGTTCCAGACTTAAATCCCTCCATCCACCAACGCTCTGTGGCCATGTTCTCAGGATGCCTGGGATGCCTGGGTTGGGCTGCAGGTACAGTTTGTTAGGACCTGCAGCCCCCTTTGTTCTCCAGGAACCCCTCCCCATCAGTACAGGGAGGCAAGTAGGTTGAAGAACAGTAGCTGAAGTTGGTCTAAATCAGTCTAAAGATAGGTGAGATCTGCCTTAGGCCACCCTTTGCCAGAGTAGGTCTGTTATTGGATTGTGCTCCAGACTTCTCACTGGGGTGAGAAATGAGAGCCTACAGGGGAAAACAGAGGGGGTTTATGTGCAACTAGGAGTTGTGGAGCACTCTCTAGGTGGGTGTGATAGAGCTGAACATTGGTTCTGAAACTCCCCATCTTCTAGGTATCGCTACCACGATAGCAAGTCTTGCTCAACGGGACCATCCCAATTTAGCATCTCTGGTTCTAGGAAGCTGTCCTGCAGGCCTCCTCCGCCCAGCTCCGAAGGCCCAGAGCAGAGAATTGGCAGCTTTGGACACGCTTGGGAACAGGGCATTCCGAGCATTGTTGTGGAGTTATCAGATGAGCAGTCTTGGCAATCCTCCCATCCAGGGAGCGGCTGATCTAGTTCAGCCTGAGCCCTGGTCTGGGAACTGTTTAATTTCCAAAGGGAATCTTAGCAAACACTGGGCCTGTGGAAACTCCTCAGAGGAGAGACAGTTCTCTCAATGTGATGCGTCTTGCTCGTATCAGCACAGCATGACATTCTAACCTATCCTTTAAAAAGGGAAGTAGGAAGTTATTTTTAAAAGAGGATCAAAAGTCACCTGCCCTTTGGGGACCAAAGTCTTCAGTCTTCCCATATTCTACATGTCCAAAGCTACTACACACTGCTTCTGAGGAAGTGAACCTTGTAGTTGTCCCCCACACGTCACCAAGGTGGCAAATGCCAGCAGAAGAGCCACTTCTGTTTCAGAAGAAATGCTGCTTAACAGAAAAAAAAAAAGAATTAAGAGTGCTTATTTTGAGAAAGGAAGATGGAGTGTGGCTTGGTGGTAGACTGTCTGCCTAGCATATGTGAGGTCTTGGGTTCAATACCCCATGCCTAGGGGGGAAAAAGGAATTCCGAATTTCCTAAATATTTAACACATTTAAAAATCTCCTCAAGACTCATTCACTGTGGAAATGCTGGAGTTTGCCTAAGAGGATATCTTAACTCATTTTCTGCCCTGTCATGATTTTGAAAGTGAAATTTATTACTTTGATTGATTTTTTTCAGTGTATAATTCGATATAATGCCAATTTTTAATGGCAAAAATTTGGTTCCACAAAAATTTTATAAAGAGAAAATATGGAACACCTTACAAATTTACACTTCATCTTGTGTAGGAGCTATGCTAATCTATGTATTGCTCCAACTTTAATATGTTCTGTCAAACCAAGCACCCGGCCGGTAATCTTACAAGGTAAAATGAAGAGATCTTTCAGGAAAAGTTCTTTATTCATTCCATCACCTGCCTCAAGCATCTTAAACAATGTGACCTACATGGTAAGGTTAAGTTCCTCACCCATGCTCAAAGCCTAAAGTCTTTCATTGTCCTCCCTCCCTCCCTCCCTCCCTCCCTCCCTCCCTCCCTCCCTTCCTCCCTCCCTCTCTCCCTCCCTCCTTTCCTTGTTTTGTGAGTTGAGGATCAAACCTAGAGCTTCCTACATGCCAGGCAAGTGCTCTTCCACCAAGCTCTTACTTCGGTCCCAGCTCTTACTTCCTGCTAAAGTTCTTAGGAGAAGGTGGAGAGATCTGCTCAATTCTTCTATAAAATATCTCACAGCTCCCAGTGAGCAATAACTTCTCCTTCCCTTTCGCTTCCCCAGTGTTACATACAGTAGCTTAACCATGTGCTTTGGTCCCATCTCCTTCATAATGGAAGACCAAAGAGCTCTCTCTCTCTCTCTCTCTCTCTCTCTCTCTCTCTCTGTGTGTGTGTGTGTGTGTGTGTCTGTTTTTCTTCTCTCTTGCTCTCTCTCTCTGTCTCTTTCCTCTCTCTGTGGTGGTCTGTCTGTCTCTCTCTTTGTCTCTTCGATCTCCCTTTTTCTCTCTTTCTCTGTCTGTCTCTCTTCTTTCTCCTGCTCTCTTTCTTTGGGTCTGTCTCCTCTCTCTGTGTCTAACTTTCCTCTCTGTGTATGCGCCTGTCTGTCTTTCCTGTGTGTGTGTGTGTGTGTGTGTCTCCCTCCCTGCCCCCCTTACACCTATCTTCGGTCCCCTCTGCCAATTGACACGTTGTCTTACGACACGCCTTACACTCTTGTTTTTCTTTTCCACTCATGCACACATTTCTAGTGTCATGTTTGATGTTTGACTTTGAGGCCAAGGATCACAACTATCCTAATTAGCATGCCATGGGCATACAGTCACTAGTATTTCTGACAGATTGACAATTAAATGACACCATCCTGGCACCATCCCTGCTTTCTTTTTGTAATGAGTCATTTCTTTTCTTTCTGGCTAGAGCTTGTGTGGGTTCTGGATTTTAGTCCCAGAAAAGCTCTCCAGGAGCAGCCTGGGAGCTCTTGACATGCTGCTCTGTGGGGCTTCTGCACTTGTTCTGGTCAAAGTGTGAGCCCCCTCAAGCATGCTCAAGCATGCTACTGTGTCCTATACGCTCTGGCTCAAGGTGAACAAACAGAAGAAGGCTTTCTCTCCCATCACCTCCATGCAACACAGACAGGCTTTCCTAGTCACCAGGGAAAGCCAACTGAGAAACTAATAGAAAGAAAAAAATCAAGGTGGACTCCTCCTTATTAATTTTGATCTTACTGGGAGTTCAGACACGAGGTTTTCAAACCGTCCTATTCCACAAGATGCCTGCAACAGCTGCCATCTGCTCCTAAATAAAGACAGGCACAGGATGCAGGCTAAACTCTCAGGCTTCTTCCCTAGTCCCCGGTGTGTCTAAAGCCGGAGAGCAGCATTTTACAGCCCGCCACTGACTTACTGACCATATGTGCTCCGTTCGTTCCTTCCCCCAAGTGCTCCTCTGTAAAATGAAAATAATTAGAAAGTTGATGCGAGGATAGGAGGAGGAGACCCAGGTAAAGCCGCAAGCAGATGGAAAGCTCCCGGTGGACACCAGCCACGGCGTTTTACACAACTAGGGGTGTGGGCGGGGGTGGGGGATGGGTCCAGGATGGACAGGACCCGGGTCTCAATTTCAGCCTCAGCCACTCCATTCACGCAAGCAGCAGGGCCTATCTCCTCTTTATAGTTTCTTCTTTCACTCACGTTTTCCCAGGCATGGCGGCCACCTTTAGGAGCTCAGCCTGAAAAACAAGACAAACAAACAAAACGATGTTTTAATGGGGGGGGGGGGACGAAACCAAAAGCATAACAATGATATCTTAATGCGTCTGTCATCCTCAGCATAGAGCTGTGGAGAGCCCATTCCCAGTGTTTTCCTCAGTGTCCCCCAGTGCTGTCTGTCCCCCAGTGCTGTCGGAGACTCCGAGTGCTGCTCCTGCCTCCTGCTGCGCTGTGCTGTCATCCTTAAGACCAGATGGAAGACCAGGAGTTCTCTTTGCCTTCCTCCCGACACGGCTGGTACCCACAGCATTGTCCAAACTGACTCTCACAACCCCAATAAAGATTTTTTTTTCCTTCTGTGGGACTCAGTTTCCTCGTCTGTAGGGTAGGTGGATTCCCAGGCAACCGCTAAGATTCTTTCCCATTCTGATAGTGGAGAGACATGAGGGCTGATCGCAGAACTCTGAGTGCCGCAGATTCTCTCAGCCTCTTGGTTAAGATGAACTGGAACAAGGGAATTATGGGATTCAGATTTAGGAACAATGCTGGGTAGGGTAGCAGGGAGTTCAGAAGGGAGATGAAGCATGAACAGCAGAGATGAGACGATTCTCTCATTGGATCCACAGATACAATGAAATCTCCCTGGGATTAAAATTTTCAAACATAAAACTTGATTCCTAGTATTTCATAATATTTTCTGAAAATTAGAAATTAATAACTTTCACAGGAAAGAAATATTTATCCAATATTGGTTAATTCTTGCAATTCTACTTCAATGTCCTTTACCCTTGTTAAATACCTGTGTAGTTATTTTGTTGTAAATTGGGAAGAGGAGATAGTCCCTACTAGGGGTACAACTGGTGTGGCTGAAACTGAAACTGAGATACCCTGTCCTGTCCATCTCTTGGTCTCTACTCCCCTCGGCCCCTAGGTTAGTATGACTTGTGAAGTGCAGTAGTATGACCCGCCATAGACACGTATGTTTGAACGCTTGGCCCATAGGGAGTGACTCTATTAGGAGATGCGGCCTTGCTGGAGGAAGTGTGTCACAATGGGGTGGGCTTTGAGATCTCCAGTGCTCAAGTTACATGCAATGTGGACACAGTCTCCTGCTACCTGCAGATCCTGATGTGGAACTCTCAGCTCCTTCTCCAGCACCCCGTCTGCCTGCATCCCTCCATGCTTCCTGCCATGATGATAATGGACCAAACCTCTGAAACTGCAAGCAAGCCCAATTAAATGTTTTCCTTTATAAGAGCTGCTGTGGCCATGGTGTTCCTTCACGGAAATAGAAAACCTAACTAAGGTACATGGCTAGTGCCCCCTGAAAGCTCCTCCATGGGCTCTGGCTTTGCCCCAGTCACCTTGTAGGTGGAATCTCATATTTGCCTACTGGTCAACCTGCTTGTCACACTCCCGGTACTCACCACCCACCTACCCACTTGTTCATCTCTCTGCCTGAGTCTTAGACATACAGAATATTTTGTCAGATCTTCAACAATTGTCATTTGTCACAGACCCAAATGGTAGAATTTCATTTGTTTGTTTGTGGCAAGAAGGATCATACAGAATTTTGATGAAAAACAAAAACAAAAACCAACCAGTATCAGTTCTGCAAAAACAAAACAAAAACTTTTCTTTTTGTTTGTCTTAACGAGAGAATGCTCTCCACTTTCTCCTGGAAAAGAGTTGCAGCAATGCACAGATGAAAATGGACACTTGACCCATCCCCTTCCACTCATGAGGTTTATGTTCCACGCTTCAGGTTCTACCGAGACTTCAGAGAGAGGTAGCAACTATATATCAAGAACTTCAGAGTGAAAAATTAATCTCCACATCTCTTACCACACATCTTTCTGAAGGTAATACTTTAAGATTATATACTAGCTTTATTTTTGTCGAAGGGAATTTAAAACCTTGCTAAGAAATATGTTTAAAAATAAAGCAGGCAGGGAATGTTTTATGCACGTTTCATAGGCGGGCAAACGGCATCTAAGGCAATAGACTTAAATAGTGGCCGAGTGGGGACCGGAGCTGAAACGTTCTCATTTCCAGACCAGATGTTCCCAGAGAAAGACAGTTGCTGCTATTTCCCCCTTGTTGGAGATGACTGCCTTACGTGGCAATCAGAAAACCAGCGTTATACCCAGCAGAGCCATTGGTTCCTAGAATTTTAGACTTTCGGGGACCTGAGGGACCATCTTACTCACGAATTCTGTAGAGGGCTCTACACACCCCCTCGAAAAAGACAGGCTGGAGTGGAGCTGTCTGCTTCCTCCCTTCCACCAAGGCCCCAGCCTCTTTTATCTCCTATCTGGTTTACATATTAATGATCCACATAAGATTCCCTTGAAGAAGACAAACAACCGGCAGCCCAGCCTGCAGAAGTGCAGAGGTGCTTTGACTTAATCGTTTCAAAGTGAGGACGTACCAACCAATACACAGGATAATAAGCGATCCTGGATGGAGCTTCTCTGGGGACCGTGTAGTGTCCTACTTACAAGCTGCTGCTTTTCTACGCTCATATGTCTCTTTTTTCCTCTCAACCACCAGCAAAGGGGTGCAAAACATACCTTGTTTTGTTTTGTTTTGTTTTTATGAGACAGGGTTTCTTTGTATTGTCTTGGAGGCTATCGGTCCAGCCCAGCCTCGAACTCACAGAGATCCACCTGCCTCTGCCTCCCGAGTGCTGGGATTAAAGGCATGCGCCACCACCGCCCGGCGCAAAACATATCTTAAGTGGTCAAGAAGTTGTAGATTTGGTGCGTGAATAAGAAAATACTCTCTTTTAGAACAGTATGCACATGCATGTACCATACATGGTACATTCGTGGAGGTCAGAGAATAGCCCCGTGGGAGTCCGCTCTCTGAGTCTTGGCTTCAGGCACCTTTACCCACTAAGCCATCTTGCTGGTCCTGGTGGAAGTTTTCAAATGTCTTGCCTTGTAATGCATCTCCTTCTAACTTCGAATAGGGTCTAACCAAGAGCAGCTGGCTGCAAGGAAAATGTTGGGGGCCCATTTGATCTGAGAGGTCTGCGTTGCCACCCAGGACGCTAGTGACAACTGGACCCAAGCTGCTGCTGCTGGCCATGTTTGCGTACATGGTCCTGATGCAGCTGGGGTCTGTGTTGATATCTGTCACCTGTGATAACACAGGGGTCATGCAAACCGTGTATCAAACAGTGTGTTGAAGTACAAGGGCCATTGCTGAGCTGGCCCCACCCCTCACTGGCCCAGGGAGAGCCAGCTGCCCCCTCACCAGTGAGCCAACCATACACCTCCCCTCCCCCATTGGTCCTACCTCACATAGGAGAGCCTCCCACACTTGGGAAAGCTGGACTCACCCCTCACTACAAGCACTGAAGAGCTGGCTCCGCCCCTCACCTGAGGAGGATGGTCCCAGTAGCCTGGACTGACCAACTCGGCTACCACCTAGGCATGTATCCAGGGCTTTGAGTTGGCACTCCCCAACGTCTACGCCATCTATGACCTGCTGGAGAGTGTGAAGGGACTGGTCCTGTGGAACCATAGCCACAGGATCTCCGTGACTCCGGTAACTGCTGGATACCATAGAGGAGATTCATTGAGGGTCCAGGATTGATTGTGTACCAAAGCCAGAAGCCTTGAGCCAGACCAACAACACAGTATACAATGAACATTTAAAAGTAAAGGTGTTTGGACAAAAGGGTATACTTCGTGATAACACCGAACCTCCCAGTGCCACCAAGATGAACAAAGAGGTGATAGAGAGGCAGGAAAGATAGAGGAGCGAAGTGTTTCTTTGGTTGTTGTTGTTGTTTGTTTGTTTGTTTTTTGTTTTTGTTTATCTTATCATTCTTATTTGCATTTTTTAATTTTCAGTTTTTTAGTTTTCCTTTGCGATGCTACAAAAGTGAAGGGTAGATAGGGACAGGGAAATGAATGGGATTGGGGCGCATGATGTGAAATTCCCAAAGAATCAATAAAAATTTAGCTTAAAAATTAAAATAAATTATGGATCTGTTTTAACAGCCGCAAGAACATTCTTCATTTGATATAAATGTCAGTGTTTCTAAGACTGATGATATCGTTTAAATGCAAGTTTTAGACAACACAGTCATTTGTATTTATCAACGCCTTTGTTGCAAATAATGAGTAGACGACATAGGAAGGTTCAGGCTTTAGAATTAGGAATACTAGTCTCAGAGCCTGGTAGCTGGGAAGCCTCAGGTTAACCTATCTACTGGTGCTCAGCTTTGGCCTCTGTAGAATGGAATCATTGGGAAGACGGGGTATAATCACGTCTTCTGTGCCGAGGGTAACATATCCTTGTCACACTCTAATCTCTGTTCTCTTTTCTGAGACATCGGATATAAGCGACTCCCCTACCGCTGGCTTCTTTTTGGGACAGGCTTGCTTTGCAGCCAGCCTCAAGCTTATGACCCTTGAACCTCCCAGGTGCTGGGATTACAGGTGTGCGACACTCCACCAGTTTGACCCGGTTTGTTGGTGTTTTGTTGACATATATTAAAAACTTTTTATTTCCTACGCATGAATATTTTGCCTGCATGTATGTATGCATGACACTAGTGTGCCTCATGGCTCATGGGGTCCAGGAGAGGGAGCCAAGTCTCCTGGAGCTGGAGTCATAAACAGTTGTGATGCTGGAAGTGTAAACCTTGTTCCTCTGTCTCTCTGCAAGAGCAGCAAGCACTCTTAACCACGGAGGCATCTTTCGAGGGCCCCAGTGTGAGATTTTTATTCACTGAGTTTCATTTTTTCACCACGAGTATATGCTGTGCCGTATGATATGTCACTCTCCTGTGGTTTGGATGTGAAGTATCCCCATAGACACAAGTCATGTGTTTGAGCATGTCGTCCCCAGCTGGAGATGCTGTTCTGGAAGGTGGTGGAACCTGTAGGAAGCTGGCGGGACTGAGGAACCGAGCCACTGGAGGTGGGCCTTGAGGTTTGACAGCCCCACCCACCTCATTAATCATTCTGCTTCCTGCAGCCACATACCGGTTGCCTCCAGCTCCTGAAGCCACACTCTCCCTCCATGGTAGACTGTATCCCTTCCAACTGTGAGCAAAAGGAAACCATCTCTCCAGCTGCCCTCTGAAGGGTGGGTTGCCAAAAGCTATGAGAAACGTAATAGGTTACGTGGCAGGCATCAGTTTGGTCGATGGCACTGTTATAGTGAAGCAGACAGCAATGTCCCTTGCTGTATGGAGTGCTATAGCACACACACTGAGCAAATAAGCTTACAGACGGCATGTTTTTAGGTAGCGATAAAAACAGTTGCTGAGCTCATCAGCAACGTTTGCTTCAGCTGGACAACCTGCGCTACCGGGTTGTTTCTAATAAAGTGCAAGTTGTTTTTCTTACTGAATTCACTTAACACAAGGTGCACAGGGAGATGCCACCTTCTCTATTTGTGTTTCATGGACGGTGTATGCGTGTGGGGGCGTGTGAGGGCGTGTGAGGGCGTGTGAGGGCTGTGGTTCGCATGTGGACATCAGAGGGCGACTTGCAGGAGTTGGTTCTCTTCTTCCACCGTGTGGGTTCTAGGAACCAAACCCAGGCCATCAGGCTTGGTGAGTGTTTTTGTCCACTGAGCGAGCTGCTCCCTCATAACCCCTTCTGTGTGTGTGTGTGTGCAACTGTGTACACCCTGGAAGCCAGTGGACATCATTGTCCTGCTCCGACGCTCTTTGCCTATCCCGTTGAGACAGAGTCTCTCACTGAACCTGGGCCAGATGTTTCTGCTTCCCGTAGTGATGGGATTACAGGTGTGCTTGGCTATACCTGGATTTATTTATTTCTTTAAGTGTGTGGTAAGATCCAAACTCAGGCCCTGAAAGAAAATCCTTGTAAAACCTTGCTAGGATTGAAGGAATTGTATTCGGAAGTATGTTTGTTTCATATGTGGAAGTTGTCAGAATCAAAATGGACAGGGAATACAGTGTTGCTGCAAGTGTGAGGTCCTGAGTTCAAGTCTCCAGGACCAACATAAAGCAGCCCAGTAGCTGGGATCTGTAATCACAGCACTCCCATCTTGAGATTCGAGGCAAAGACAGGAGAAACCAGCAGCTCACGGGCTGGCTAGCCTGGTGTAGGTTAACAGCACAGTGACAAACTTCAGAAAGACTGCTTCACACAGAGGTGAGAGTTGAGGACTGACACCAGAAACTGTCCTGTGTCCTCTACATGTGTGCTGTGGTACGTACATGTCCACACACAAATACACATATGTATGCACATACATCAAGCACACGCCATACACACATCACACACATCTCTCTCTCTCTCTCTCTCTCTCTCTCTCTCTCTCTCTCACACACACACACAAATACACACACACGACACATGGCACACGGAGCTGACTGTGTTGAGTCCTAATGAAGAACAAACAGAGCTGAGTGGTGATGAAGGGGGAATTTCATGCACATATGCTGACAATGAGAATTATCACAACGAATGCTTCTACAAGGACATGTGCCCAATAAGTCTTTGTTCAGCCCAAACTGGCACCATCCTGCTTGCTAATTCTTTCGTCCAAGGATGATCATTTCGAAATAGCTTACACAATACTCCTTACTTTGCCTTAAGTTTCCCTATACCCATCCCTTTTAATGGTTTCCATGGTTTCCGTTCCACTTCTTCTGGGTTGCAATGCTCCTTGATTATTCTCCATCCAATATCATTACGTTATTCTTTAGAGAGCCTGTCTGTCCTATTTTTCTGTCAGTCTTTGTGATTTAAGCCAGTACATGTAAACTAGAAATTCTCAGCAATAGTAGTTTAAGATTGAGGGTTTGGGTTTTGCCACATTGGCAAGCTGAAGCCCAGGTACTTCAAGACTGGCCTGGCAACACTGTATTTTCAGGGTAGACTGTGGTAGATGTTCCTCTTTTTGTGGCTATGTCATGGCCACAAGATGTCAGGTAGATGTGTACAACTTTGCCCCAGTGTTTCGGACAGAAAGGAGGTAAAGGCTAAGATGCAGCTGCCAATTTAGCTTGACTCCTTTTATAGAGTTTTCCTGAGCCCTCATCTAGAAATTTCCACTTACAGTTAACTAGCTGGAGCTAGACTACCCTGGCATTTTTCATCTGCCTACACTAAACAAATTCAAGATGGCTTCCATTAGAGATGCGTGAGGATGAACCTGGGCTATCAAGGTGGCAGCATATACCATAGGGTGGGCTGAATATCACTAAAATATAATCTCAACATCTGGAAGACAAGTATTTATCATGGAAAATCATTACTACACAGTACTCACATGTGTCCACCTCCAGAGCCAATACCAATGGGCATATAAATGGTTTCTATTCTTTTTTCTTTCTTTTTTTTTTTTTTTGGTTTTACGAGACAGGGTTTCTCTATATTGTTTTGGAGGCTGTCGGTCCAGCCTGGCCTCGAACTCACAGAGATCTGCCTGCCTCTGCCTCCCGAGTGCTGGGATTAAAGGCGTGCACCACTACCACCCAGCTACAAATGGTTTCTATTCTTTACCCCAAGCTTTACCCCTGAATCTATTTGCTTGTGCCCACCCTGTTACTGCTTACAGCAAGGCCCACCTGTCATATCAACTCGAAGACATATTTTGAGTAAATAGAAAGTACCATACTCATCTTAAATGATTTTCTATTTTATTTCTTCCACATAGGTATAAGAATTCTTATAAGCAAACAAACCAATGGGAAAAATAAGTAGCTAAGGGGGTCATGTTGGAAGAGAAGAGTAGGAAAATGAACTCCATAAGGGGTAGGAAATGCATACACAAAAAGCCTAGGTTTGGCCGGGCTGTGGTGGCGCACACCTTTAATCCCAGCACTCGGGAGGCAGAGGCAGGAGGATCTCTGTGAGTTGGAGGCCAGCCTGGTCTACAGAGCGAGTTCCAGGACAGGCGCCGAAACAATAGAGAAACCCTGTCTCAAAAAACAAAAACAAAAGAAAAAAAGCCTAGGTTTGTGGCAGGGCAGCACATTGGGGACATCCTTGATCTTCTGATCTCCAGCAATCTAAGTTTATGTACAGAGTCTGGTCAGAAGGGTTACTGAAGTTCACCATCTAAATATGATTTAGTTGTAAGGAATATGCAGGCATGCGCCATGTTAAGCTTGACGTCTGCATGAATGCCAAGGACCCCTGCAGGTACAACCTCATCTTGTGTACTGAGGTGCTCTGGGGCAAAGCACAATGTAGGAGTGTGGGCACAGTGGCCTTGCACAGGGCTGACGACACTGAGGAACTTGTGTGTGCAGCTGTGTTCAAAGAGAGGCCGAAATGAAAGGGAGCGGGAGGAACAGCATAGCCCAGGAAACTCTCACGAAGGAAAATATTTAACTGAAGTCTGCCTTACATTTTCAGAGACTGGAGAATTAGTGGAGAGCTACATCTGGATCCACAGGCAGCAAGCAGAGAGACCGGGCCTGGCATGGACTTTTGAAACCTCAAAGCCCACCCCCAGGAACACACTTCCTCCAACATGGCCACGCCTCCTAATCCTTCTAATCCTTTCGAACAGTTCCACTCCTGGTGATTTAAGCGTTCAAATATATGGGTCTATGAGTGGGGCTCGTTCTCATTCAAACCACCACAAATGGAGACTGACCTTGAACTAACTGTGTAGTAGAGGATGGCTATGACTTGATCCCCCTGCCTCCATCTTCCCAGGACTGGAACTGCACGTGCGTGCCGCCATGCCCAATTTATGGTAAGTTAGAGTCATTTGGGCATTTTCTTCAAACACGCTGGGGATCACCATCAGGGAGGTGAAGGCAAGTCACTGTCATGCCAGGAATTTTCCAAGCAGTGTTCATACTGCAGGTTCAAAGACCACACAGGAAACGCTGCACTTGGCTCTACCTTCTGTAGCTTCCCTGGGAGCGGGAGAGCAGCACTCCCAAACCACTCAGAGCATCGGGAAAGCAAGACTGAGGAAGGCAGACTTTAGGCAGTGTCCAGGTTCCTGTTATCTGATGGTGGCTGGGGTTCAGGGGCAAGGAGCTTCATATACAAGGGAAATTAAACAGGAGCTATTGGTCTGAGTCCATGGGCTTTTCTCTAAATTTTATAGGTTAAACAATCAATCGCTCTAGCTACTGAGGGAGAAAATACGGCTGGGGTTGTAATGAAATTATCATAATGGAAGAGCCACACAGGCAGGTTCACCGAGTATCAGTGAGATCAAACATGATCTGAAATCACTTCTGTAAGTCAGGTGCTCTGAGCTCCGTTTACTGCAGTTTAATTCTACCCACTTTTGTTTACCTGATAGAATAGTTTGGGGGCTTCCAGAGGACCTCCACTTTCTTTGGGATCGTAGCTAGAGATCCTCGAAGCCATTCAGACCTTTAACATTTCTGCCTGATCTGGCTTTTGCCGTTTTAGAACATGGTGTGGTTTTCCCTGTTGGCATCCATTGAGTCTATTTTCCAAGTTGAAAATTATTCCAATAATTAGGAGAGAAAATGGTTGTACTTGTTCTTGGTCCGTTTTTACAGTACGTTTGTTTCTTTGGTGTTCCAGAGACTGTGATAGCAATAGTGTGCTTTCCAAAGACACAAGCTCCCAGAACATCTGCTTCCAGGCCTAGAGCATCTATTAGCAGTGGTCAATAGCACTGGTACCTGTGGTAAGAATTAAATCCTTTTGCCGGACATTGGTAGCGCATGCCTTTAATCCCAGCACTCGGGAGGCAGAGGCAGGCGGATCTCTGTGAGTTCAAGGCCAGCCTTGTCTACACAGATCGAGTTCCAGGACAGGCTCCAAAGCAATGCAGAGAAACCTTGTCTCAAAAAACAAAACAACAACAACAAAAAGAATAAATCCTTTTATCTGTATCTTGGCATGCTCATGGGAGGACTGGGTAACTTGTGCATTTTCCTTATAATCCCTTTCAAATAGTTCAAGAGTTGTAGTGTAGTTAGGACAATGTCCAAGTGACAACTTCAGGTACTAGCTTGTTTTTGCTATTTGGGCCCTGGTGGCCTTCCAGCAATTTCTTTTTTTTTCTTTTTTCTTTTTTTTTTTGTTTTGTTTTGTTTTGGTTTTTTTGTTTTTCGAGACAGGGTTTCTCTGTGGCTTTGGAGGCTGTCCTGGAACTCGCTTGGTAGTCCAGGCTGGTCTCGAACTCACAGAGATCCGCCTGCCTCTGCCTCCCGAGTGCTGGGATTAAAGGCGTGCGCCACCAACGCCCGGCCCTTCCAGCAATTTCTGATACTAATACAGTACCTTTAAGTGCAGCAATGTCAAAGCCCTGTGGAGAAACATTTGCAGTTGACATCCACAGAACGGAGAGAGAATAAAGTAGCCTGGGGGTAGACAGAGACTTGCCTTCAACAGGCTTCTAATCTATGATGAAAAGAGACATTTATGAACAAAACCAATCGGCTGACAGAAAGTTCATAGCCGTGGGCAGGTGACATGGCTCGGCGGTGAGGACACTGCACAGTCTTGGGAAATGTGTGCTTGCTGAGACTTGAACATCTCCTTAAAACTCATGCAGAGACTTAATTCTCATTGGCACAGTCCCGAAAGGTGGGTATTTAATGAAATTTATGAACAGTTCGGGGGGAAGTGAGTTCCTAGCCAATATGGTGGGTTTGGCCTTAGGTCCTGTGTAAACAATAGTTTCTCTGTCCCACAGCAGCTCTCAAATGATCACTCGCAGGCTTATATGAGTATAAACGCTTAGCCAATAGCTCAGGTTTATTACTAACTAACTCTTACAACTTAGCCATTTCTATTAGTCCACGTAGGTCCCATTTTGTGTGTCCAACTCGTTTTCAGTCTGGCTGGTGACTCCCCGGACTCTGCCCTTCCTCATCCCATCCGTCTGAGTTTGGCTTTCCCCGCCTAACTGTATCCTGTCCAGCTATTGGCCAGTCAGCTTGTTGATTAAACCAATCACAGTGATGTATATTCACACTGTGTAAAGGAATATTTCACAGCAGTCCTGTATGAAGTATACTCACTGTTAGCATCCAGGCACACCTTGGCCCTGCCCCTTGGAGACCTGGTAGAGTGAGTCACCCTGCGCGCATGGCAGGCAGAACCTTGTCTCTGTATACTGGCAGGAGAGGTCCGTTTAAGAGACAAGTTCCGCCCACTGTCACTCTCTTGCTGTCTCTCCATAAAGACAGGCATCTCTCTCTCCCTCTCTCTTTCCCTCTCCCTCCTCCCCGCCCCCTTTTCCCCCCATTCCCTTCCCTTCCCCAAATAAAACTTCCCACACAAGCTTGGTCTGAATGGCATACTTGTCCCTCATCCTCCATGGGATTAGCCAAGGTCCATTCTATTTTGTTTTTCAGCTTGAGTTCTCTTCTATATTTTTATTTAACTTTTTACACATGTCACTCTCAGTTCCCTCTCCCTCCCCTCCTCCTCCGACCCCCCAATCCTCCCAACCTCCCCACTCCATCCCCCCTCTGCTCCTCAGGGAGGGCAAGGGCTTCTTCCATGAGGGATTTTCAGAGTCTGTCATATCATCCCGGGCAGGGCCTAGGTCCTCCTCCATGTGTCCAGATTGAGAGAGCATCCTTCCATGTGGAATGGGTTCCCAGAGTCCATTTGTATGCCAGGAATAAATACTGCTCTACTCTCCAAGGTCCCACAGATTGCTAAGGCCTCTTCTCTGACACCCAGGTTTGGTGGGGAGGGGGGTGTTTGGATCAGTCCCATGCTAGCCTCTTAGTCATCAGTCTGGGGTCCATGCATTCCCCCTTGTTTAGGTCAGCTGCCTCTGTGGGTTTTGCCAACCTGATCTTGATTCCTTTGCTCATCACTCCTCTTTGCAACTGGGTTCCAGGAGTTCAATTCAGGTTTTTAGCTGTGGGTGTCTGCCTCTGCTTCCATCAGCCACTGGGTGAGAGTTCTAGGATGGCATATAAGGTATCATCAATCTCATTATCATAGGAGGGCATTTAAGGTAGCCTTAATGCCAGTTGGTGTCACTAGTGCCAGATCTCCAATTTATAATGGCAACCTCTATTATGATGTCTCTCATCCTTCTCTCCTGTATTCATGCCCTGGCTCAACCTTCCTGCTCTCCCATGTCCTCCTCTCCCCTCCTCTTATCCCCCACTCTTTCTCTCATCTCCTTCTGCCCTCCCCTTCTTCCTCACTCCACCCACTCTCAATCCAATTAGGAGATCTCGTCCCATAACCCTTCTCTGGGTTACCATGCATATCTCTCTTAGGGTCCTCCCTGCATCACAGACTCTCTGGCAGTGGGATTGTAGGCTGAGAATGCCCTGCTCCATGTCTAAAATCCATAAATGAGTGAGTACATACCATGCTTGTCTTTTTGTGACTGGGTTACCTCACTCAGGATGGTTTCTTCTAACGACATCCATTTGCCTGCAAATTTCAAGATTTTTTTTTCTGCTGAGTAGTACCCCATTGTGTAAATGTACCACATTTTCTCTACCCACTCTTCAGTTGAGGGGCATCTAGTTGCTTCCAGGTTCTGGCTATTACAAATAATGCTGCTATGAACATAGTTGAGCAGATGTCCTTATTGTATGAGTGTACATCTTTTGGATATATGCCTAAAAGTGGAATTGCTTGGTCTTGTGGTAGACTGATTTCCATTTTCCTGAAGAATCTCCATACTGATTTCCAAAGTGACAGTACGAGTTGGCACTCCCACCATCAGTGTAGGAGTGTTCCCCTTTCTCCACATCCTCTCCAGCATAAACTGTCACTGTAGTTTTTTATTATAGCCATTCTGACAGGAATGAGATGATCATGTGGTTTTTCTTTTTCAGATTGTTTATATGGTGGATTACATCAACGGATTTTTCTATGTTGAACCATCCCTACCTCCCTGGGATGAAGCCTACTTGATCATAATGTATGATTTTTCTGATGTGTTCTTGGATTCGATTTGCCAGTATTTTATTGAGTATTTTTTGCATCAATGTTCATAAGGGAGATTGGTTTGTAATTCCCTATCTTGGTTGTGTCTTTGTGTGGTTTGAGTACTAAGGTAATTGCAGCTTCGTAAAAAGAGTTTGGCAGTGATTCTTCTGCTTCTCTTGTATGGAACAATTTGAAGAGTAGTGGTATTAACTCTTCCTTGTATTTTTGGTAGAATTCCACACTGAAGCCATCTGGCCCTGGACATTTTTTGGTTGGAAGACTTTTTTATGGCTGTTACTATTTCTTTTAGGGGTTATAGATCTGTTTAAATTGCTTATCTGTTCTTGATTTAATTTTGGTAAGTGATATCAACCTAGGAAATCATCCATTTCCTTTAGATTTTCCAATTTAGTGAAGTACAGGTTTTTCAAAGTATGACCTGATGATTCTTTGGATTTCTCCAGTGTCTGTTGTTATGTCCCCTTTTTCATTTCTGATTTTGTTAATTAGCATGTTCTCACTCTGTCTTTTGGCTAGGTTTGATAAAGGTTTGTCTATCTTGTTGATTTTCTCAAAGAACCGACTCTTTGTTACATTGATTCTTTGTATTGTTTTCTTTGTTTCTATTTTATTGATTTCAGCTCTCAATTTGATTATTTCCTGGCGTCTTCTCCTTCTGGGTGAGTTTGCTTCTTTTTGTTCTAGAGCTTTCAGGTGTTTTGTTAATTCTCTAGCATGGCAATTCTCCAGTTTCTTCATGTAGGCACTTAGTGCTATACATTTTCCTCTTAGAACTGCTTTCAGAGTATCCCAAAGGTTCGGCTATGTTGAGCCTTCATTTTCATTGAATTCTAGGAAGTCTTTTATTACTTTCTTTATTTCTTCCTTTAACCAGGGGTGATGTAATTGAGCATTGTTCAATTTCCATGAGTTTGTGAGGTTTCTGCAATTTGTGATGTTGAATTCTAATTTTAAGCCATGATGGTCTGACAAAATACAGGGGGTTATTTCAATTTTTTTGTATCTGTTGAGGTTTGCTTTATTGCCAAGTATGTGGTCGATTTTAGAGAAGGTTCCATGTGGTGCTGAGAAGAAGGTATATTCTTTTTTGTTTGGGTGGAATGTTCTATAAATGTCTGTTAAACCCAATTGGGTGATAACTTCTGTTAGCTCCATTGTTTCTTTGTTAAGTTTCTGTCTGGTGGACCTGTCCAGTGGTGAGAGTGAGGTGTTGAAGTCTCCCACTATAAATGTGTGGAGTTTAATGTGTGATTTGAGTTATAGTAATGTTTCTTTTATGAATGTGGGTGCCTTTATATTTGGGGCATATATGTTCAGAATTGAGACTTCTTCCTGATGGTTTTTTCCTACGATGACTATGAAATGACCTTCTTCATCTCTTTTGATTAATTTTAGTTTGAAGTCTATTTTGTTAGATATTAGGATAGCTACACTTGCTTGCTTCTTACATCCATTTGATTGGAAAGCCTTTGCCCAACCCTTAACCTTGAGATAGCATTTGTATTTGAAATTAAGGTGTGTTTCTTGTATGCAGCAGAAGGATGGATTCTGTCTTCATATCCATTCTGTTAGCCTGTGTCTTTTTATAGGTGAGTTAAGACCATTGATATCCAGGGATATTAATGGCCATCAATTGTTAATTCTTGTTTGCCTTGGATCCGTTTTTGGTGGTGGTTTTGTGTGTGACTTTTGGTAAAGTAAGATTATCTATTGCCCATGTTGTTTTGAGTGTAGTTAACTTCCTTGGGTTGGAGTTTTCCTTTTTCCTTCTAGAACTTTCTGTAGGGCTGGATTTGTGGATACATGTTGCATAAATCTGGTTTTGTCATGGAATATCTTGTTTTCTCCATCTATAGTGATTGAGAGTTTTGCTGGGAATAATAGTCTGGGCTGGAATCTGTGGTTTCTTAGTATTTGTAGAACATTATCCAGGACCTTCTGGCTTTCATAGTTTCCATGGAGAAGTTGGGTGTAATTCTGATAGGTTTGCCTTTATTTGTTACTTGGCCTTTATCCTTTGCTGCTTTTAATATTTGTTCTTTATTCTGTATGTTTAGTGTTTTGGTTATTATGTGGCCAGGGGACTTTTTCTTTTGGTACAGTCTTTTTGGTGTTTGGTAAGCTTCTTGTACTTTCATAGGCATCTCCTTCTTCAGGTTGGGAAAGTTTTCTTCTATGATTTTGTTGAATATGTTTTCTGCACCATTGAGCTGGGCTTCTTCGCCTTCTTCTATACCTATTATTCTTAGGTTTGGTTCTTTTCACAGTGTCCCGTATTTCCTGGATACTTTGTGTTAAGGATTTGTTGGATTTAAGACTTTCTTTTGTCGATGAATCTATTTCCTCTAGTTTATCTTCAGTGCATGAGATTCTGTCTTCCATCTCTTGTATTCTGTAAGTTATGCTTGCATCTGTAGTTCCTGATTGTTTATTCAGCCTTTCGGTTTCCAGCATTTCCTCAGTTTGTGTGTGTGTTTTTTTAATTGTCTCCATTTCGGTTTCAGGTCTTAAATTGTTTGAATTGTTTGCTTCATCTGTTTGATTGTTTTTTCTTGGCTTTCCTTGCTTTCTTTAAGAGATTTGTTGATTTCTTGCAATTTTTGGTTTGTGTTTTCTTCCATTTCTTTAAGGGATTTTCTCATATCCTCTTTGAGGGCCCCTATCACTTTCAGGAGGTTGTTTTGAAGGTCATTCTTTTCTGTTTCATCTCTGTTGGTATGCTTGCTGGTGTAGAGTTTCTAGACTCTAGTGGTGTCATTCTGGTTCCTCTGTTGTTGGCTGTGTTTTTATATTGCCTTCTTCCCATCTCTTCTTTCAGTGGGAGCTCCTGGGGTCTCTTCCTCTCCTGGTGGGTTTGGGTCTAAGGATCCCTTCCAGTGCATTTAAGCAGGTTCAATACTCCGATGGATGCAGGTGGGTCTGACACACTCTCAAGCACAGGGTGGAGACCAGAGGGGACTGAAGACTCAAGCCCAGGTCAGGGGATCAAGCTCAGGGCAGAGAATGGAGGGCACTGAAGACTGAGGCGTGGCCAGACTCAGGGTGATCCTTCTGGGGGGGGTTCCTCTCTAGGCTCAGAGAATGCCCAGGGAGAGGGAAGCAGGGGGATGTTGGGAGTTGGGTTCCAGAGCTCCCACTCACCTCAAGCACTAGGCAGGGACCGTAGGGCACTGAGGACTTAAGCACTGGGCAGAGCACCAAGGTCCATTCTTACACCTGTCTTATCACACTCAAGCTTCCCCTCTGCCAACGCATCCTCGACAGACATGGATGTCATGCTCTCACAATTCCCAGCCTCCCAAGCTACCCACCCTGGGGTATTCTGTGATAGCAACAGAATGAGGGCAGTAGGGAAGCATCACTATACTGTGTACCAGGAGCAAAGCACCCGTCCGTCCATTGGCAGAAACCTAAACCAAGCCTAGTGTGTAATCCCAGCATTCAGAAGGCAGAGGCAAGAGAACCACCCCAAGTTCAGGGCCACCCTGATCTGCATAGCGAATTCCAGGCCAGTGAACTCTACAGGTTTCAAAGACAACAGGAAAGAAAGAAAGAAAGAAAGAAAGAAAGAAAGAAAGAAGGAAGGAAGGAAAGAAAGAAAGAAAAAAAAAACTTGGGGCTGAACTAAAGCAGCAGTCTTTAAAATTGAAGCCCAAACCCTTTGGTCGGGTGAAGATGATGGGTATTGACTGCCCATTCCCCAAACACTAGGGCCAGTTTCCCATCCCTCCATGCCACTGGGCTGATGTCCATGTGTTTTCCTTGTCTATGTAGACTCCAGGTCAGTCAGCTCCAGATCGATGTCTCCAGTGTCTCTGGAACCCACCTTCCTTGCCAGATCCAAAGCTCACAGACAACACACAGTTTTCAAAAGCGGGCATTTCCTGGGGTCTCTAAATTCTCACCCTGTTGGTTTTCTCATATTCATCAGTGGTGTCAGCTCCTGGCAGCCCAGGAACGCCCCCCCCAATGGCCACCCCGCCCCCCCGCCGCCCCCCCTCCACGCTCACACTCTCTCTCCAGTCGGGTTGTTTGCATCTCCTTGGGATGTCTTTTTAGCTAACCTTTCTCCGAGTCCACCCCACAATTTCCTCTGGCTGGCTATTTAATGGACTATCCAAATACTTGACCTAAGCCATTTGCGTCCTTCCTACCGAGAGCATTTCATTGTTACCACCAGCTCTTTCAGAGCCGGCGGCGCTGATCTCTTAGACCCAGGACACCAAACCCTGGCACGAGGTCTCCAGTGAGAACTCACACTCAAACCTTGTGTTTTGAGCAGATCGCTGGTGGGAATTTCAAACGCAGCGGCAGTGGTGCCGATACCGTTGCCAGTGGAGCAACGGCATCGCTGAAGAGTACCAGGAGCAAAGCGACCAGGCACTGATAAATCGTTCCAAGGAAAGGCCTTTGAGACCTGATAAAATCAGCAAAGCACTTCATTTCAGTCAGTGTGTCACCTATTCCTGCGAAAAGACTGCTCTAGAATGGTTTTGTCCTCTGGAAATCCTTTGTCAGCTATTTAACATGTCCTCATGACATTGGAGTCAAAAATCAGTTAGTGAACTCTGAATGTCTCCCTTCCTTCCTTCCTTCCTTCTTTCCCCCTCCCTTTCTTTCTTCCCTCCTTCCCCTACTCTCCCTCTTTCTCTTGAGACAGATTCATATACTATGGCTCTAGTTGAGTGGTTCTCAAGTGTCCTAATGCTGCAACCCTTTAATACAGTTCCTCACATTGTGGCAGCCCCTGACCATAACATTATTGTCATTCCTACTCTCATAACTCTAATTTTGCTAGTTATGAGTTGTAATGTAAATATCTGATATGCAGGATATCTGATATTCGACCCCTGTGAAAGGGCCGTCCAACCCCAAAGGGGTTATGACCCCCACGTTAAGCTGACCTAACACTCACTATACACAATCAGACTAGCCTCAAGTGTGTAGTGATCCCCCTGGCTCTGCCTCTCCAGGACTAGAATTAAGGTATGAGCCACTTCACCCAACTTAGAAATTTTACTTAAGAAGGTACTTGGACCGAAGACTATAACTGCCTGGACATATATAGAGAGACACTGTCCTGAGAACTTCCTTGGGTTTCCCACTACTGAGATGGGGTGGGCATTTTATTTTCTCAAGGAACATCAACATATTCCTGCACATGCCACCCATAAATCTAAAGTCGTCTCTCCTACTTCACTTCGTTCTGTGAGTCCTGCGGTCTAGGGCTTTCCTTGGTAATTACCCCTTTCTCCCTGGAACTTCCCTAATGTTTAGTACCTTGTCATACCTGAACTGTGCTGAAGAACTTCCCAGTGTAAAAGTGGTACCAAGAACTGTTTTTAAATCGGCAGATGAAACAAACCTGGAGGAAACTACCCCAGTTCCCCAAGCCGGTTCTCCTCTTGGCCAGGTGTGAAATGCGGTGGATGATTAGAGTCAGATACAAGCTGGACTGACAGAAGAGAACTTTGTGTCCTAGCCATCAGCTATTGTCCTCTTGAAAATAACAGAAGGACGTTAGGGCCTGCACGTGGGCCCAGTACTGGAAGGTGTGGCTATCTCCTTGCCTCCTTCACTAATTATAATATCTACTATCGAACTGCTCCTTTGTGTACTAGAAGAACCTTCCTTCCGTCACACTCAGGGTGGGGCGGGAAAGAGTAACACCACGGACAGTGAAGTTCTAGTTTTTCAAGTCTGGAAATCCTGTACGTTTTGATGACTCTCCTATCAAAATGGAATATCCTTTGGCATATCAATCAACACACTACAAGCTATTTGTATGGCAGCAGGGACCGTGGTCTAGATACAGCTCAGACTGGAGAAAGGAAATATCAAGGCTGACAGAGGAGAGAGGACACTGAAACAGACTTCCTTCCCCTTGCAAAACAGCTTACTAAAGACGAGTTTTGCTTCCTATTGGCATCCCCTAACCATCTCTATGACAGGGGATGTACTTCTGTATATATGTTTCTCTTAATGGCTGATGAATAAAACACTGTTTGGCCAATAGAGGCAGGAAAATGGGCGGGGCTAGGAGACGAGGAGAATTCTGGGAAGGCAGGCAGAGAGAGACCTCCAGGAGATGCCGAGGAACGAGTAGCAGGTCTGGACCCTTCTCCAATAAGATAAGACCATGTGGAAATACAAAGATTAATAGAAATGGGTTAATAATTAAAACAGAACTAGCCAATAAGAAGCCCTAGCCATTGGTCAACAGTTTTATCATTAAGTGTTTGTGTGTTTATTTGGGGCTAAAGGGCATCAGGACCTGGGCAAGAGAAACTCCAGCAACATCTCCAGGTGATGACCAAGAAATGACGTAACTCACCAGCACTAGCAGTTGGCCAAGTCAGAAAGGCACACAGGGTCATTTCTCAGCAGCAGACAAGTTCCCTTTCCCACTGAGCCATCTGGGGGCCCCTTTAACGTTGCTCTTAAAGCTCATTTGGAATACAGAATGAGTGAATAAGTATGTGTTAAAACTTATTCTCAGGCGTGTGTCATTCTCTCTCTCTCTCTCTCTCTCTCTCTCTCTCTCTCTCACACACACACACACACACTATGAAAAAAATGAGTTCGGTTCCCTGTGTGCCATTCTCTCTCTCTCTCTCTCTCTCTCTCTCTCTCTCTCTCTCTCTCTCTCTCTCTCTCTCTCACACACACACACACACACACACACACACTATGAAAAAAATGAGTTCGGTTCCCTGTGTGCCATTCTCTCTCTCTCTCTCTCTCTCTCTCTCTCTCTCTCTCTCTCACACACACACACACACACACACACTATGAAAAAAATGAGTTCGGTTCCCTGTGTGCCATTCTCTCTCTCTCTCTCTCTCTCTCTCTCTCTCTCTCTCTCTCTCTCACACACACACACACACACACACAATGAAAAAAATGAGTTCGGTTCCCTGTGTGCCATTCTCTCTCTCTCTCTCTCTCTCTCTCTCTCTCTCTCTCTCTCTCTCTCTCACACACACACACACACACACACACACACACACACACACACACACAATGAAAAAAATGAGTTCGGTTCCCTGTGTGCCATTCTCTCTCTCTCTCTCTCTCTCTCTCTCTCTCTCTCTCTCTCTCTCTCTCTCTCTCTCTCTCACACACACACACACACACACACACACACACACACACTATGAAAAAAATGAGTTCGGTTCCCAGCACCCACGGCTGTCTCTCCAGCCACCAAAAGACAACAGCAAAAAAACAAAACAAAACAAAAAAAAACCAACAAACAAAAAAACCGAAAGAAAGACAAGGAAGAGTCTCAACAGAACAGCAATCATTGTTTTTGTTGACAAACACGAAGCTGGACTGGATGGGGAGGCACAAACCTGCTGTCCCAGCAGGAGGCAAGCCAGGTATAGCCTGATCTACATTGCAAGCTTCAGACCAGTCTGGGCTCCACGGAGGGAACCCGTCTCAAAAGGCAAGCAGATGATGTCAAACTGAAAATAAAAATATGACGAGAGGAGAGTGGCTCACTTTGTTCGCTCAGTACTTGCCAGATGGCATAAATTAAAGGGTATGTCAAAGACAACTGGGTTCCCCTCGTCTAAGACTCAGCAGCTGGGATGATTGTCAGCTAGCAGGGAGAGCTGGGGAGACAGCTCCTGCCCCGTGAAATCGCAGCCTCTGTGCCTTTCAGTCATGGGCTATACGTGGGAGACGAGGAATTTTGCCTTTGCGCATCATCCAAAATGGGGATTGCCAGAGTGAATCATGGGACGTTATAGCCTCTGAGTGTATGCTTGAAGTGTTTGGTGGGGGCCGGGGGGAGCCGCTTTGCGCCTCATGTTAAATCAAGAGACATTTTCACGTGCACGTTCCAAAGAGCAACACGGCTGGGTAAGGGGCCGTTGACCAAGGAAGCAATGCAGGCGGGCTCACTTCTCAGCAGCAGACGAACAGCTGCAAACATCTGGGCTCCCAGAGATTTACTCTCTATCAATGAGATGGCCATCCAGGGCAGAGGAAGACAGAATTGCTTGGACTCTCAGGCCTATGAAGACTGATTAGAACCTTCCAATGCTTGGTCACATGTGAATTACCCACTTGATTGATTGCTGTTTCCCTGAAAATCAGCCAGCACAGCCCGAATGATTTGTTCTAAGTTATATTAGGAAACACTAACTTATTTAAACACCAGTCTGTGCAAAACCTCATGGGTTGAACGGAGATGGAAAAGACACACACACGCACTTCACAAACTGAAAGAGATCACGTAGGAAGCCTGTAAAAAAAAGAAAAGTTAGAGGCTGGGCGTTGGTGGCGCACTCCTTTAATCCAGTACTCAGTACGCAGAGGCAGGCGGATCTCTGTGAGTTCGAGGCCAGCCTGGTCTGCAAGAGCTAGTTCCAGGACAGCCTCCAAAGCCACACAGAGAAACCCTGTCTCAAAAAACCAAACAAACAAACAAACAAACAAAAAAAGCCACAAAAGATAAACACAGTGGAGCTGACAGCCTCCCTAACTAGAACAACTCATCGCAAAGTTAACCTGATTGATTCTTAGCTTCCTTTTCATTAGCCTGTGTGGTAAGGAAGTTGTCTGAGATAGTTGCAGGATTGCCCGCTCTGGGGGAAACGTCCAGTGTCAGAGCAAACTCCCTAAAGCCAGATGAACAGCTGGGCTCATGCACCAGGGTGAGTGGGTAGCAGAGGTCAGGATGGAGAGCCTGTTGAGTATCTCTTCACTCATCACTGTCAACAGACGGCACACGGTCTTCCGCATCAGCCTCCCTGGTATTCTCTTCCATAACGGCGGTGGATTTTTGTCCTTTGGTAGCTCTTTCCTATGGTTCCTCCATCTCACTAAGGAGCTGGGTCCAGAGACACCAGGGCCACAGGAGCAGAGAAAAGCTCCCGGGTGTGTCTCTCCGCCAAGCAGCAGGACATTGGCAATCCAGGTGGTCTGTGTAATAGAAGCCGCTGGAAGCAGCCTGGGACCCAGAGGAAGGAGAATGCGCAGACACAACCACAGCTCGGCCCAGCTCTGCTGGTTGCCTTTCCGGCCAAAGACCTATATAATACGTTGGGGGCCCAAATCCATTTGCAGACTTATGGAAAATGTCTAAGTCAATACTGCCAGGGTAGCAACTATTAGAACCAAACCAAACCACAGAACGTAAGGACTGGGGAAGGATTTTTATCCTTTGAGTGCTGCTGAGCATCGTTCTCCAGGGCAGTCAGAAGATGGGAGCAATCAACCTATTTCCCCTCAAAAGATAAATGCCGAAAACAAGTAGGATGGTATGTATATTCAAATAGAAAAACTGTCAACAAAGGACTGTACTCACCAAAGCTATTTCAAAAGAAGACAAAAAACACACTCCTAAGTTAAAAAAGGGGGGGGAGAGCAATCAAAGTGCCCACTAGGAGATGAATGGATGAACAGGACACGCCACGTGAAGGGATGAAATTCCAATGCCTGTTAGCCCATGAGTGAGTCTCAGGACCTTACCCTAAGTGGAAGGAGCCAGTCACAAAAGTTATAAATATTGTCTTGGGTAGTTTTTGTCACCTTGACACAAACTGGAGTCATCTGAGAAGAAAATGAACAATTGAAGAATTACCTCTATCAGACTGACCTGTAGGAATGTCTGTGAGATTTTTTTAAAACAGTTTTTGAGGGTTTTTTTGTTTTGCTTTCTTTTGTCTTATTTATTGAAAATAAATCCTCTTCTCATACAATATATCTTGATTGGTTTCCCCTCGTTCTACTCCTTCCTGTCCTTTATCATACCCTCTCCCATCCAGATCCACTCCTTTTCTGTCTCTCATTAGAGAAAAGAATAGGCATCTAGGAGATAACAACCAAATGTGACAAAATAAAATATAATAAGATGAAATAAAACCCATCACATCGAGTCTGGACTGGGCAGCTCAGCAGAAGGAAAAGAACCTCAAGAGAAGGCACGAGAACAGAGACCCACTCACTCACACATCCAGGAGTCCCCTAAAAAACACTAAGCTTAAAGCTATAATAAGTCTGCAGAGGACCCGGTGCAGACCCGTGTAGGTCCTGTGCTGGCTGCTTCAGTCTCTCTGAGGTCACGTGAGCCTTGCTTAGTTGATGCAGAGGACCTTGTTCTCCTGGTGTCCTCCATCCCCTCTGGCTCTTACACTCTTCCTGCCTCCTCTCCCACAGGATTTCCTGAGCTCTGAGAGGAGGGTTCGATGGAGACATCCCATTTACAGCTGTGTGTTCCAAGGTTTCTCTCTCTTCCCTCTTTGTAAAATGTTTCTTAATTAACGAGTGACATGGAGGGGATCATGCCCACTGTGGGTGGTGCCATCCCAGGCAGGTGGTCTTGGGTTCTATAAGAAAGCAGGCTGAGCAAGCCATGGGGGCTAGCCAGTAAGCAGCACCCTCCACGGCTTCTGCTTTGGTTCCTGCCTCCAAGCTCCTGTCTTGAGTCCCTGCCCTGACTTCCCTTCCTGCTGGACTGCACACTGTATAGCCCTTTCCTCCCCAAGCTGATTTTGGTAATAGTGTTTTATTACAGCAACAGAAAACTGAACTAGAACAGATCCTTGTGTGCTTTCCATAAGCTATGTCCAGCATTTAAAATCACAGAGATGGAGAGAATCAGGGTTGCCAACAATAGAGAAGTTATCGCTTAATAGGTATACAATTCTCAGTTTTGCAAGATGAAAAGAATTCTGGAGAGGGATGGTGGTGATGATTGCTCAACAGTGCATGAATTTGACACTACACTTTACAGACAAGAAGGTTAAGATGGGAGCTAGAGAGATGGCTCGGCGCTTCCAGAGGCCCTGGGTTCAACCCCCAGCACTCACATGGGGGCTCACAACTGTCTGTAACTACAGTTCTAGCGTATCCAGTACCCTCATGCAGACATACATGCAGGCAAACACCAGTGTAAATACAAATAAAGAAAATACTTTTCACTTTTTTTTCTTGCTTTTTTTTGTTGTTTTTGTTTTTGTTTTTGTTTTGTTTGTCTTTTGAGGCAGGGTTTCTCGGTTTCTCTGTGCGACAGTCCTGGCTGTCCTGGAACTTGCTTTGTAGACTAGGCTGGCCTCAAACTCACAGACATCCCCTTGCCTCTGCCTTTAGAGCGCTGGGATTAAAGGTGTGCGCCACCACACCTGGCTACTTACCAGCTTTCTGTCACCATAATGGCACCATCGTAGTTATAGACTACTTGTGGGGGGAGGAAAGCTCATACAGGTCCCATTCAAAGGCCATAGTGTCTGCTGAACCCTGTTAAAGACCTCATGGTGCTGCTGGGCATTGATGGTGCACGCCTTTAATCCCAGCACTTGGGAGGCAGAGGCAGGCGGATCTCTGTGAGTTGGAGACCAGCCTGGTCTATAAGAACAAGTTCCAGGACAGCCTCCAAAGCTGCAGAGAAACTGGGTCTCGGGAGAAAAAATAAAAGACCTCATGGTGCAAATAGTGAATGGTGGAAGGCATACAGTAGGACTACATCTGGAGCATTAAGCAAGGCCTGAGATCCCACAGTCTCTTTGGAAGGCAAGCTGCCATTCCCCTAAGAGCCACACAAAAGATGCTGACAGTTCCCCTGTGTCCATTAGCATCGCGCTGGGCTCCCAAGCCTTCAGCCACAATGGGTTCTTGGAGATGCTCTGAAAACACTCAAAACATAGTGTATGATAAAATGTTTGGTTTCAATTTCTTTTTAAAAAGTCTTAGGTGTATGGTATTTTGTCTGCAGATAGGTCGGTGTATCATGTATATGCCTGGTGCCGGAGGAGGCCAGAAGAGTTCTCAGTTTAAGTGTTGTGGCTGGCCTCGAACACACTGAGATCCACAACACTTAAACTGAGAACGCTTTGTGTGTTCAGCACTAACGCTAGCCAGCTGCCTCCTCCATGCCCATCACAGATCACAACAGGGCAATCGCTCACCTCATCATGTGTGTAGAAGGGAAGTGAGAGTTGCTAGTATATATATATCTTACCCTCCTCAGATTTACTGACTCACGCCATACACAATCCGACAAATATAATCTAAGCCCTGAGGAACAGTAAAAGCAGGTCAGCTTGGCCTGCTGTTGAAAGAAAGACTTCAGACAAATTAAATTTAGCAGAGTTAAAGCAAAGAATGATCCTTGGAGTGAGGCATGATGGCTCAGACCTGCAATCCCCAGCCCTTTAGAGGCTGACATAAGAAGAACTATGAGAGTCTGGGGCTGCCGAGTGATGGTGGTGCACGCCTTTAGTTCCAGCACTTGGGAGGCAGAGGCAAGTGGATCTCTGTGAGTTCGAGACCAGTCTGGTCTGCAAGAGGTAGTTCCAGGACAGCCTCCAAAGCCACAGAGAAATCCTGTCTCAAAAAATGGAAAGAAGAAGAAGGAGGAGGAGGAGGAACAGGAAGAGGAGGAGGAGGAGGAGAGTCTGGGGCTAGCGGGGTCTGGGGGTGGGGGGTTGGCACAGGGTGAAGCCCTATCTTTAGGGAGAAAAAGATGGGGCTATAGGTCAATTATTGGAAGATTTTCCCAACATGCTTTAAGAAACCCTGGGTTTGATCCCCAGCAACACCATAAAAAAGAGGTAGACCTTCTATAAAACAAATATAAAAACTGAGGACACTGGAAAAACAGCTGTGTCTCAGAGAAAAGGCTGATCCTCCAGCATAGCCTTCCTTTGGTTGGCTGGCTAATCAGATTGTGGGGCTTGTTGTTTTATTTGTTTTTGTTGTTGTTGGTTTTGGTTTGGTTAGATTAGATTAGGTTTGGTAAGTTTGATTTAGGTTTTGGCTAGTTTAGATTAGGTTTGGTTAGGCTATTTTAGGTTAAGTTAGGTTTTGGTTAGGTTAAGTTAGGTTTGGTTTGGTTAGATTAGGCTAGGTTAGTTTAGGTTTTGGTTAGGTTAGGTTTGGTTTAGTTTAGGGTTGGTTAGGTCAGGTTAGATTAGGTTTTGGTTAGGTTAGGTTCGATTTAGTTAGCTTAGGTTTCTTTTTGAGACATGTCTCACTGTGTTGACTTGGAATTTGAAAATCACCTGCTCTACCACTGGAGTACTGGGATTAAAACCATCACCGCCATGCCCCACCAAGCATCAGGTTTTAAAGCAGTAGCTGGTTCTATCACACTGCCATCCTCTCTGGTTTCCTGGAGCCCTGCCAAGAAGGTTTCCTGTGTCCCCACACGGCTTGTACAATCTTTCTCACTCCTTCTTACATTTACATGGTGGCTCCAATGTTGGCACTCAGCCACCCACACATTGGGACTTAACAGTTGTAAGAGAAACTAAAAAGGGACAGAATAATAGGACTAATGATGATATTGGGTATATGAATAGGAATGCAGGCTACACAGTAGTTATGTAATTATTAAAATCCCCAAACGATATTCCAAAAGTATAAGGAGTTTTTGTCAAATAAAAAAAAACTCATGGAGTTCTTTTTCAAATAAAATGTAGAACATGTTTTAAATTCTCATAAATGATATGTACGTGATAGATTTAAAGATGAAGTATATAGATGCCTACAAAATGAGTAAAAATGTCATGGATTACTGGAAGATGGGCATAAACGGCTCATTTCACGAGAGAGTGCCCGCCTTTGATCCCAGCACTTGGGAGGCAGAGGCAGGCCGATCTTTGTGAGTTCGAGGCCAGCCTGGTCTATAGAATGAGTTGCAGGACAGCCCCTAAAGCCACAGAGAAACCCTGTCTCAGTAAACACCCAAATAAACAAACAGATAAATAACTAAAAGCACTGTTGGTTTTCTCAGAGGACTTGGATTTGAGTTCCAGAGCCCACGCGGCAATTCATAGCTCTAGTTCCAGGGGATCCAACTCCCACTTCTGGCTTCCTTAGGCACTGCATGCCTATGTTGCAGTCATAAGTACTGCAGGCATGTGCTGCACAGTCATACATGCAGGCACATACCCATACACATAAAATTGAAACAAAGGGGGAAAGCTTTAATACGTAAGTTAAATAATATATAGTAATTAAATAATATGCCTAAACACTCGTAAGGTGAATAAATGGTTTTATCTTTAATGACTAACGAAACACGTCAAAGTTTCCATAGTAAAATGTTTGTGTGAGTGGCCAGCCGGGTCAGTCCACAGATGTGGAAAGGCAAGCTCAGAGAGCGTGTCTGACCCTGTTATTCCAGCGCTGAACAGCCCCGAAGGCTCCGTTCCTCTCCTTACAAAGCCCGAGCTTTGGCTGGGCACACAAAACGCTTCACAACCTGTCCTCTGACCCCGGCTCTGATGGTGCCTCCCCTCCTCCAGCACAAGGGCAGAGCTGTAACGAGGCACACGGGCAACCGGCCAGGCTAATCGTTTAGTGCCCTTTCAATATGACTGTGGCTTTTAACTGATCTTTAACTTATCAAAGCAATATATGTGCATGGCTTAAAAGGTCAAGGAATGCCGAAGGCTTCTATGACAAAAATAAGGGTGCTTTCTTATAGCATGGCCCCACCCACAACCTATTAGCCACAACGGTTACTCTCAGACTTCTAAGCCGTTTGTATTTGCTTCCAAGTTCCTGGGTTTGTGATTCGATCTGTCCGTGAAGGCAAATGCTATCTATGTTTATTGCCTCTTTCTGTATGTGAGATAATTGACATCCCTGTTCTTCTGCAGCTCCTTCTGACACAACTATATCGTTATTTTTTATTAAACCAGAATAATTCAATGTTCATTCACATGACTCTATTAATAAAGAGTCATAATCACACACCTAAAGCATTGTTTTGACACACACCCCACTATACTACGTGGTTTGTATTAAACATTAACTCCTTTAGCTTCTTCTATGTCCAGTGTGATCCTTCTCCTTGGGGTCTTGGAATTCTGTTTGTTTTTTTTTCTTTTGTAAATTTTCCATTTTCTGAGTTGGGGGTGATGGTTTCTAACTACTTCATCAGAGGATTTCATCACATGGCCAGTGGCTTCTGGCCGTATGCTTATAACTGTAATTGAGACACTTAAAAACTATTTAAGTTGGGATTGACATGTGAAACAAGCTTGTTTCTAACTTAAATAGAAAAAAGGAAGAGAAAAAAAAACTATTAAGAGACAGAAAAGTGGCTGGGTGAATAAAGGCACTTGTCTCCGATCTGAGAACCCGAGTTCAAGGCCTGGATCCCTCACAGGTGAAGGAGAGAGCTGTCTCTTTACTGTTTGTCTTCTGGCCTCTGGACATCCTGCACACATCAATAAATAAATGTAATATTTTTGCAATTGCTTGAAAGCTACTCCTGTGAGGATGGCCCTGTCTTCCTGGTGGCGTTTGCTGAATCATTAGTTGACAGCCAGCTTGTTTTTGAAGTCTCTTCTCAGTTTCTCTAGAGGATTGTCCTGGCTCCCCTAGGAGGAGTGGATGGAGGGGCGCCATTGAAGCTGGTAGCCAAGGGATTGGATGCACCTGACACTTCTTGGACTCACCACCTGCCCACTGATTGCTGTGGTCTTTCCAGCCCAGGCCCTCAGAGATGCTCATCTGCCTGCTTTGCAGAATGGACAGTGTTAGTATCCAGCATCTGCACTGGCCTGCCCTTGGGGTTCTGACAGGACACGCCCTCAGCTGAGGCCACTAAGAGCACCACCTGTGCACATTCACTGCGTTCCCTTTTAAAAGGGCCCTGCCCACCTCCCATCTTTTGCTCTTTCTGTCTCACTTTCTCTGTCTGTCCCTTTCTCTCTCTCTCTTCCTGCTTCTCTGCCTGTCTCTATGTCTCCCTGTCCCTGCCTCTCGTGGTGTGAGAGGAAAAGACACCATGTGACCCAGCTCATATGGAGGAGTTTTTATTGGGGAAAGAGAATGGGAAAAGAGGGGAGCAGAGGGGAGACACTGTACTCTAAAGTCCTAAATATACTCCTTGGGTGGCATGGCTGGAAAAGATAAAGTTCAAAGCTAGTGAGACGGTTCAGGGAGGAATGTGCTGTCACCAAACCTGACAACCTGAGTTCAGTCCTTGTGACCTGCATGGTAGGGAAAAGAACCAAGTCACAGTGTGATGGTATAGCCTACACCAACCCATCATTTGGTGTGTGTGTGTGTGTGTGTGTGTGTGTGTGTGTGTGTGTGTGTGACTCACAAGCAGAAGATTCTCAGCCATCCCTGGAACTTTAGCTCAGCTTGGTCTGCCACTGTTGATATGGACTGCCCAGTGGCTTGCCCATCCGCCTATTCGCCTATCTGGGTCTGGACCTGGACCCATCCTCTCATGGTCTCCAATCCTGGTTCATCCTTTCAGTCAAGAGTTGGACTCTACAGCTGTATTCTCACAGTTGGACTCTACAGCTGTATTCTCACAGTTGGAATCTACAGTTTTATTCTCAATCCCTACCTACAGAAATTCCAGCAACCGTTCCACTGGACAGTCTGGCTCACTTTCATTTCAATGCATATTCTTACTCAGTCAGTTTGAAATCTTTTCAACTCTGCTCCAATCTCGTTTGTTGCTATTTAATCTTGCAGCCGTATATGCATATGGACGTTTAGACCTGTTTACTGTGTGATGTGTGATATAAATTGATATTTGTTGTTAAGGTTGGAATAAAAGAATCTGCCTTTTCCTTGGCCAGAGTAGGTAGGATTATCTGATAAATTTCTGCCACTAAAACCACTGAACCTGTGTATATCCTGTTATTCAATAAATTCTGACATTGTGGAAAGACACCCACATGTTCATTCATGTTTCTGGCATAGTACACTCACAGCAATGTATTTATTTATATGTTTCTGTGGGAGGTGCATCTCAATCATGCATGTGTCAGAAGCTTCTCTTCTCAGCGTAGACAGGAAGTGGGGGGTGCTGGGAGCTGGAACAAGGTGCAGCCTCCAAGAATGTGCCCCTAACAACACACTTCCTCTGGCTAGATCCCAACCCCTAAAGTTTCCAGAGTCTCAAGAACAGTGTCAGCAGATGAGAGCCAAGTTTTCAACAATGACACACTGTATTTGAATGAGAAGCGACAGTTAGTGGGCAGAGACATTTTGCATAGCTGGCTTGGGGCGTACTTTCCTACTATAAAAGTGGAGAGCTAAGGCTGCACCTCAGTGGTAAACCACTTGACAAGCATGTGTGGTGCCCTAGGTTCAATTCCCTACTATGTCTGGGCACCAGAGGGCCACACTAGCTACAGGGCTGGTCACTTGGTAGAGTTGGTTCCTTAACATACAAGAGGCCCTACATTAAGTCTCCAGCACTGTACAGTCTAAGCACCAGGCACGGTACCTCATACCTGTAACCACACAGGGCAGTTGCATACAGTTGAACAAGGAAGACGGTTATTACATACAGATAAACAAGGAGGTGGGATTTATTGTATATGGCTGGATCAAGGAGACAATTTAGCTAACTTTGGTAGAAGCTGTGTCCAAGGCAAGCAGTCTTCAAGTCCTACATATTGTCCATGAGAAAAAGCTATGCCCAGCATTTTCTACACTCACTATCAGCATCACTCTGAGCCTCACCCTGGGGAATGGGAGCAGGGGAAGGAACGGTGCCATTTTCCTTGGGTCTGAGCCTATGGTCCATGGCCACAGCTGTACTCCATCAACAGCACACATTCACTCAAGATGTCCTTCACTCAGGGCATCCTCCTCTATCCACAAAATCTTTTTAAAAAGATTAGACGTCTTGGAGACTTTGTAACTTCCCTGAGTTACTACATTGTCTCCTTCCCTCTTCTGTGCGCCTGGTTAGAATCTTTATCTACCCTGCCTAACAGATTTCACTGGAGCAGCACAGACTCGATTAACATTAACACTAACATGATAGATGATGCAATAATATTGAATTAGGTGAATTGATCAATTTAACTGAAGTTAAGTGTACTGATGTCAGTTGGTCATAACAGGAGGTTATCATCCTCATTTTTATAGACTTTTGATACTTATTCAGAAGGAACAATGAGGAAAATTCCAGGCATCCTTTCTCCTTCAGGTATCCTACAGGGAGCCTTCAAGCCTCTGGATGCTAAGGCAGGGTTCCCTTGCATAGGAGCAGGAGGAACAGGTTGGAGGAGCAATGTTCACTTTCCTTGGACCCCCTAATGACTAGAGCAGTATCTTAAAAGGCAGACCATTTTGGCTAAGTGAAGAAAGGGCGACAAAGGAAATTAAAGTGGCAGTCATCTTTATCTGCTACTTAATATTGTCCTGAGATGAACTTGCTTATTTGTGGCTTCCCCTGGGCCAAACGCAAGCTGGGCATGGCAGCACTCCAATCTTGTGCCATTGTGGGCTGCCTAACTTAGAAGTGAGCTCAGGGCTACCGCCTACATCTGCTCCTGGGCTTGCAAGCCACTAAGTCTGGTCCCGGGTTATCCTTGCTCTGGTGAGCCATGCCAAAAGGAGATTTGGGAACACAAAGTGAAAAGTCTGTTCTGAAATTCGTCATTGTGCCAAACGGAAGTGACCAGACAGAAGAGAAGCTAAAGAACAATTAGGGGCCACGAGTACTTAGATACAGACCCAAGAAAAGGGGTCGATTTTGGTAATCCCTGGTCTCTACTGATGCACGTGGCAATCCTGGGACTGGTTTGATGCGGGTGGCAACCCCGGGTCTCGACTGACACATGTGGCTTAAGCACGGAAGCGCCAGAGTCAAGGGCCACAGTCTCTCTTTTGATCATTATTACATTCGGAGGCCTAGGTGAGAACCTGGCCCTCTCTAAGTGACTGATCGATACTTGCTGAGCGAATGCGTGTTTGAATGGCAATATAGACACCTGAAATAGGGGCCAGTTTTGAAAGAGCCATTAGTGAAGTGTATTCGTGGTTTATTTTAACATGTACAATTATGATGTGCACATGTTAAAGGAACAGTTTCCCAGATACTCAGCAACCAATATGCATCATGCATTCTACTTGGAGACTTCACGGAGTCCCTGCCTCTTCTTCCAGGCTGGGGGCTGTGGCTCAGTTGGTAGGGTGCTTGTCTAGCATACACGAAACCTTGGGGTCAACGTCCAACAACTGCGTAAGCCTAGCATGGTAGTGCATGCCGATAATCTCAGCATATAAGAGGTAAGAAGAGTAGCATCAGGGATTCAAGATCATCCTTGACTTCAAAGTAAGGGGAAAAAAAGAATCTGAGTTCCATCCACTTGTTAGACAAATAGGAAAAGTTCTCTAGTTTGTGGACTGTGGAAACACAGGAGATACAAACTGACTGTTTCAACTATGTTGCGTGATGAAACTATAGTTTGGATTCACAGGTCAGTAACAACATAGAATTGTCCCCTGCGGGTTGAAAGCTACTGCATCTTTAAGGGTCAGAAATATTCAACTACCTAATGTGTGCACAGTCTACTTAACACTGGGGCTGGCAAGACAGCTCAGTGGGTAAAACACTTGCTGAGCAAACACAAGAATCACAGTTCTATCCCTATGTAAAGCCCTGGTACTTGCTAGCTAGCCCGTCCAGCTAAAACGGTGTGCTCCGGACTTAATGGGAGAGCCTGCCTTGAAAAATAAAATAAAATAAAATGGAAGATGACAGAGGAGGACAGCAATGTTGAACTCTGGCCATCACACGAGCATGTATGGGTGAGTGTACCTGCAAGCACACACACACACACACACACACACACACACACACACACACACGACTATTTAGACTATTTATCTGGCCTAAGGTTTTCATCCCAGATTGCTGCATACCAGCCGTTCCATTTGTGCAAACAAGGCAGAAATGTAAGCAATTTCAGCATTTTCTCTGATACTTTTCAGATAGAAAATACACTCCACCGTCACCTTTGCGGCTGGAGTATTCTCCTTTTTACCTTTAGGATTGTGGATCATCTCAAGTCTCCCACTCAGAGAACCAGTCTCTCTGTCCTAAAGACACCAAAGCGTAAAGTTAAGGGCGGGCTGTGTGGGACAGCTTGTGCAGTCGCTGGGCAACTGCCCACAGACAAATTGGTTTGAGCATCCTCAGAGCTCAACGTGGGATTGGCGTTGTCATCTGCAGCCATTCTGTACCCAATGACAACCATCTGTTCCACGCTGCCCTTTCTGTCAGTGCCAACAAAACGATCACCTCACAGGAGACCCACTACTTCATAATCCTTCCAAGACACTCCGATCCACCCCCAGAGCAGTAACCCCACCACAGCCATTCTTTGGGTATCAAGAATGGATCAGCACGGACATTATCTAGGAAAGACTAAAGTGTTTGTGAGTCTCTAACACCAAAAATACTCCTGGTTCATTTTCTGGAAACTTTCATCTCCCCATCTGTAATCGGATTACTCAGCTAACTCACGGGGAGTTGGGGGGAGCAATTACTTACATGAGTCTTGGATTAAGGAACTATATTTTGACCACACTAATCCTGGTTCAAAATGCTGCAGGATTTGCTATAATCCTGTTATTTATACTCACAAAATATTTCCTTATCTTTAGAGATAATCCAATATCTAAGTATTAGGGATGTGGGAATGGTGAATAAAAAAGGATAAGTTAAGTCTACCCCTTCAGCAAGCATTGTTCTGCCAGGTTAGCCTTGGGAGGCCAGGTTAGCCTGGAGAGGACCAACAGTGGCATGGAGGGTGTGGAAGTCACGGAGGTCAACCCCATGACTTCTTCATTTTCTTCTTCATTTGCAAGGTGCTTGCATATGTACGCACCTGTCTATAATAAACAGACCCCTGTAGCAACTTGTATTGCAATTAATTGTTTTTTTTCCTTTTTTTGGAAATAAAAGTTCTCGCTATCTACTGGGAATAAATTTTAAGACAAGAATTTTTAGTTAATTAATTAATTTATTAATTAAGACAGGGTCTCAGTATGTAGTCCTGGGTGGCCTGGAATTCACTCTGTAGGCCAGGCGGGTCTCCAGCTCACAGAGACCGACCTGCCTGCCTCTGTCTCCTGAGTGCCGGCATGAAAGTTGTGCACCACTACACCCAGCATGCCCTGTGTGGATTTTAGAATTCTCAAAAAGCTGAGCAAGCTAGTCTTGGGGGAATATATCTACTTTCTATTATTACTGCTACATGTTTATTTTGTGTATGTGTGAGCTCATATGTGTGGGTGTACATGCATATGTGAGTGCTCCTGTGTGTGGAGGCCAGAGCTCAAACTCGGGTGTTGTTTCTTAGGTGCCAGCCCCCTTGTATTGAAACAGGGTTCCCTCACTTGACCTGGGATTTGCTGATTTAAGCTCGGCTGTATGGGCAGAGAGCCCTAGGGACCCACCTGTCCCCATCGCCCCAGCACTAAGATCACACGTCCCCACTCTTGGCTTTTGACATGGGTTCTGAGTAGAACGTGGGTCCTCACGCTTGTGCAGTACCTACTGAGCTGTCCTCCCAGCCTTTTTACTTCTCTGTCTGTCTTTGCGATAGGATCTTACTGTGTTGTCCAGATGACTCTTAAACTTCGGTCGGCATCACCGTAGCTGGGGTTATAGGCATGCGCCACCATGTCTATCATAGTCACTGTTTTAGTAGCCCCTTTCTGTTAAAGATTTTTTTGCGGAAACACACAGTTTGAGGGTCAGTGTTACTGTTGTCACGATCCTATAAACTTGCTACCTCCATGCCTTCACGACAGGGATGGCTACGGCTGAGGAGCCAGAGCCCTAGATTTCCACCACTGTTACTGCCTACACCAAAGAGCAGATGGTGAGAAAGTGCCGACATAAAAAAAAAAGAGAGAGAGAACTGCCAAGACAAAGGTTTACAGCCTTGGCTCTGCCTGCTTGGGAAATCTTCCCAGAGGACAAAGGGCACTGAGTCACCTTAGACAAACCCAGAACCACTGTGAATGCAGAAAGTGAAAGAGACAGAAGACACACATTGCATAGTATACATATACATACATATATATATATATACACACACACACATATATATACATATACATATATATATATATATGCACGTATACACAACTACAGGTCTGTACTACATAAAATAGATTATTGTTGCCGGCTCTGGTGCACACGTCTGCAATTCCAGCCCTCGGGTGGTAGAGGCAGGAGGATATAAGGAGTTCCAGACTGTCCTTGTCTATCTAGTGAGGTCAAGGTCAGCCTAGGCTACATGAAATCCTGCCTTTAAAAGAAAAACAAAAAGGAAAAGAAAAGAAAGACTTATACATTTGAAGGAGGGCAATGGGGCGACCCTGGGGAACCACGGGCAGGCTGAGAGTCCGCCTGCCGGGACTTCGGGTGGTTGGCATTCTGAAGAATGTGCTTCCCTGAAGGCAAGAATCACTAGAAAGAATTTACACATGTGAGCCCGACCTGGTCTCTCTTCTTTTTCTGTTGCCTTTCTTTGCAGTCACTCAGCAGATCAGGCTAGAAGCCATTTTTGCAAAAGCTAGTTTCCTTCTGGCTATTGTTAGGAAGTTAAAGTCTGGTAGTGGTGGTGCAAGCCCTTTAATCACAACTCTGGGAGGCTGCGGCAAGGGGGTCTCCGAGGACAAGGGGGTCTCCGAGGACAAGGCCAGCCTGGTCTATAGCAAGCCTGTTGCCTGCAAGATGTAATTCTCTCAGCTATTCCTCCAACACCGTGTCTACCTGCACACTGCCATGCTCCCCACCACGAAACTGTAAGCAAGTCGCCCCAATTAAATGCTTTCTTTATAAGAGTTGCCATGCTGGGCGTTGGTGGCGCACGCCTTTAATCCCAGCACTCAGGAGGCAAAGGCAGGCGGATCACTGTGAGTTCGAGGCCAGCCTGGTCTACAGAGCAAGTTCCAGGACAGCCTCCAAAACAATACAGAGAAACCCTGTCTCAGAAAAAAAAAAAAAAAATGCCATGGTCATCGTGTCTCTTCATAGCAACAGAAACCCTAAGACACATCTTTATCTAAACAAAACAAAACCCAATATAATAATGATAATAATAATAAAGCAGATATGAAAATACACACAAAAGTACAATTTAATGAGTCATTATAAGATAACACCTTTACAACAACCACCCGAGCCAAGAAACGGAATGCTGCCACCCAACCCACATCCAGAAGCTTCTCCCTGTTTGTGGCAATGACAATCCCTGTCTCCCCAAACCAACCCCTGAGTCCTGAAGAGACTGTTGCTTGTTGTCACCCAAGTGTAATAAGAACAAGAGCAAACACATACTGAAAACATAAATAATTCACACTTTATAGTGTTATCACCAGTTCCTATCTCAGACAACAGGCTTTGGGGGTGGTAGAATGCTCGCTGGTAACCCTGAAGCCTCAGGGTTAGCCCCCAACACTACATAAACCAGGGGTGGGGGCACAAGCCTGTAATGCCAGCCCTCGGGCAACAGAGACGAGAGGATCCAAAGTTCAAGGTCACTCTTGGCTCAAGTTCAATGTCAGGCTGAGCTACAGGAAACCCTGATACCAGAGCAAAACCAACCAAACAAAAACACTTATGGGGCTTTTTACATCCATATGCAGATGCCCTTACTTGGGATACAATACCCAACAGTTTATCCTTTGACTAGAGTTTAAACGTTTGCTATTACCTTTTTCTTTTACATTTATTTTAAGCTCTTTCATAAGATCTACTGAAGACCCCAGACCCTCTCACCTGAAGATGCTTGCACAATGCATGAACACTCCTGTGGGTGTGGTTCAATACATTTCTCTGCCCTCTTACTTCCCTTGTATTAGTAACTGAATTCCCAGGTGTGATCTGACTCACCTTTGATCCCTTGAAGAAATCAAAGTGAGGGCATTTTCCTTCACCCTCAACACCCGCCTGACATACACACTTCATTGTCTTTTTTTTTTTTTCCCCAGAAACACAGTTTCCCTGTATTGCTTTGGAGCCTGTCCTGGAACTCGCTCTGTAGACCAGACTGGCCTCAAACTCACAGAGATCCGCCTGCTTCTGCCTCCCAAGTGCTGGGATTAAAGGCATGTGACACCACTGCCCAGATTTGAAGCTTAAATTTTAATTGTGCTAACTTTGGCCAGTTGGGAGTCCAGGCTGGCTTCATGCTCACTGCATAGCCCAGGCTAGCCTTAAGTTCATACTTCTCTTGCCTTAGCCTTCTGAGAATGAGGATAGTGGGGGCCTCTTTAGATCGATAAACATAAAGCCCTGTGATAGATCTTGCATATCGCAAAGATGGAGGGAAAAAAAAGATAGAACAAGATACTGAGAAGCATCCATTTTAAAATAATAAATCTGAATCGAAGTTGTATTTCCAATTCATAGTTGACACTGTAGGATATGTTTGTCAATTTTTGGCCAATATGCTAGAGCATGCTTATAAATCAGGCACCTGAGAGGCTGAGGCAAGAGGTTTATGAGTTCAAGGACAGCCTGGGCTGCATCGCGTAAGACCTTGTCTGGAAAGTGACCAAAGACAAGGTCAAAGAGATGGTTCAACAGGGAAATGTTCTTGCTATGCAAGCCTAACGCCCTGAGTTCATTCTTTGGAACCCATATAGAAAGCCTGATTCGGTGTTCTGCACCTGCAATCCTGGCACTCCTACAGAGAGACGGAAGAGGAAACAGGAGAATCAGATGGAAGCACCTGGGCTCGCCTGGGCTAGCCTAGGCTAGCTAGCCTGAGCTATACCGCACCTGGCACTCAGCAAGAGGTCCTGCCTCTCGAGATGCGGAGGGAGCCAGACCTTGAAAGTTGTCCTCTGCCTCACACAGGCGCTCTGTAGCACACCAGTGCACGCGTGCGCACGCGCGCACACACACACACACACACACACACATTCAAGCACAGCCCCAAAAACACACACGCTTATGCACACACACATGCAGGTTAAGTTCATTTGTTAAAGAACATGCAAATAGCACAGTGTGGAACACTGGCCTAACAAGGTTGCTAGGAAGTCCTGGTTCTGAGGGCAGGTACTAAACCACACTGCTGAAGAATTACTTCTTAGTTTTTCTGTATATAACAGACCTCACAGGCTCACAAACATACACATAAGGGAACAGTGGCTGGTCAGGGTGTGTGTTGGGACTAACCCATCCTGGCTCCCTCTGTCCTCATGGCAGTCCTTGCCTGCTGCTGGAGTGGGGACAAAACCCCTGTTTCTGTCCTCCGCTCCTGGCTGCCAGCTGCCTTTTCCTCTGCCCTGTTCTCACTTCCGTTGGGGGCCCTGCTCACCTCTGCTTCCTCTCACAGAGCCAGCTGCTATGGAGGCTGGTGATTTGTTCTCGATGGCTTGTGCCGCAAGCTTGCCCGGGCTACCCCATCACCTGATTTTGTTGTAAATGGCTTTTGGCTTTGCTAACCTGTTGTTTTGTGGGGATTTAAAGATGTTAAAAGAGCATGTGGCTGCAGCTCACATCTTCCCGACCCTACTGCTAAACTTCAGATGAGTGCTCCAAATGCAACGGATGGGAGCTCGCCTAGCATGCTCAAGGACTTGGGTTATACCCATGCTACTGAAAACAAAAAGATAAATAAGTACCAAACCCACAACAGTACAGTCCTCCACACAGTCCCAGAAAAGATAGGCCCCTGACACATTTCATGACAAGCCAGATAGACCCTGGTGGCCAGCCAGGGACAGCCCCTGCCTGAATTCAGAGCATTTAGCAGGAGCTTGCCGAAATTAAGCAAAATTACATCCTACTGTCTAAGAGTTTTAAATTTTAATGTTTTCTTATAGTGATAACATGATTAAATATTCAAATGTAAGAATATCCGTCCCAGAATATTACTCATTTAAATTAAAGTAGACTACAAAGAGCTCGAAAGTATAATTCTGGACTTACGTTCTATTTGGGGATGAATAAATGGCCAAATTTCTTTATCTACTACTGGGGTCAAAACTGGAGATAATTAATTTCAAAATAAATACCTTTAAAAACAGATTTGAAAATCAGCACAAAGCAACCAGTTTGTGACTAGTGTTTTAAGGGAGCCAGAATATTTTAATGCAAATTTGTGCAAATTAACTAGGGAATAATCTCTCTGGCAAAATATTGAACTAATGAATGATAAGATTTCTTTTGAAGACAGGGTGGGGGGTTGGGGGAGTGGGGAAGCATCTCTTAATAACAAAAAGAAATAACTATAAGGCGAGTGGAAAATAACCTAAAAGCAAACAGAACATGTCATTAATAGAGTCCTTCATTATCTCTCGAAGACTGCAATGGAGACAGCGCCCAGTACAATTCTGTCTTCTTACCATAGGCAGTGTGTGCACTTTGTAAGATCCCACTCTTCATTTTCTGGTTGAAAAGACGATTGAAAAAAAGGCCTGCCAGGGATTGGAGGTCATGCTGATTTATTGGCAATTAAACCTGCAGGACTTCTACACTCTCTTCAAAACAGGCTCGGCAGCTATTCAGCCAGGGCGATCACATTGTGGGCTGTCTACTAAAAGCCCGATCTTTCCGTTAGAGAGCCACGGATACAATTGACTTGGCTGTGTTTAGAGAGTTACTATTTTCTGGGCAGATTCTTGTATCCTCTTCAAACCACCTCAGCCCAAATAATTACCTTGTTAGTCAATTTAACAAAGCAAAAATCACACCGAGTGATGTACAACTCATCGTGGAAGTGAGAACGCCTGTAAAATAACAGGCGTGGCCTCCCTTAAATAAAATGGATGCGTGGCCAAATTTGTATAATTTGTTTCTCCACTTTGGCTTTTTCAAATGATGACAGTTTGGGCTGCTGTAGGATTTGACACTCACTGAATACAACAGCTTTTATCCGTTCCGTGTCTAGACAACCCAAATTACTTAGGTTAGCTGCTTAGAATGCAGATGTTCTCTCTATGCTGATGGGTCCTACAGGTTTCCATATGTCCCACAGACAGGTGACAAGCAGGCTTAGGTGGTCATGATGATGGAATCTTAGAAATAACATACAAGCAAAGAGGGCTGCAGCAGCCCGTGCCCATAATGTCAGGAGCACGAAGTCTGAGACTGGAGAATTGCCGTGAGTTCAAGGATGGCTTGTGCCTCGTAACAGGACCCTGACTCAAGAGAAAAGAAGGAGAAATGCAAGCAGGTAGGAAGGAGAAAGACAGGAACACTAAAAGTAGGTCAGACGGATGTGGAAAGTGATTGTCAGCATCCCTGCCTGCCCGAGCCCACCTGCCAGATCGAATCTGATTATACCTGAATTAGCTCTCCTTAGAAACGGGCCTGTGGCCGCTGTGCACTGTGTGTCGTGCTGGATAGGACCATCTGTCTCAGACACAAGCTTGCTCCCAGCATCCCTAGCTTCTCTTTGCCCCCTGCTGGCTGTGTGGCTCAGGTCTCACTGAGCTGTCCATCCATTCTCTGGCTCTCTAATTATTTATGGATACTTTAAAACACGCCGATTAGAGTTCAAGCCTTTACTCTTTAGTGTGTCTCTGCAGTGCTTAAACTTTTTTTTTTTTTTTTTTTTTGGTTTTTCGAGACAGGGTTTCTCTGTATTGTTTTGGAGGCTGTCCTGTCCTGGAACTCGCTCTGTAGACCAGGCTGGGGCCTAGAACTCACAGAGATCTGCCTGTCTCTGCCTCCCAAGTGCTGGGATTAAAGGTGTGCCCCACCACTGCCCAGCTAAAGCAACAATTTATATCTGGAAAGTATTAAGAAATGTGAATGCACATGTAATCATAATAAATGCCATTAAATATTTCATTGAATATCTTTTCAATGTTCAGTTTCACTCTTGTGCTGTTAACTTGAAATATTTCAGTCACATGAAATATTAAAGATTAATGAAAAAGAAATTCCTAGTCATGGCTGGGCGGTGGTGGCGCACACCTTTAATCCCAGCACTCCGGAGGCAGAGAAAGGCGGATCTCTGTGAGTTTGACACCAGCCTGGTCTACAAGAGCTAGTTCTAGGACAGCCTCCAAAGCCACAAAGAAACCCCGTCTCAAAAGAAAAAAGAAAAAAAAAAATTCCCAGGCACATTACCCAGTTTACAACATTACACAAACTGATGACATCACTTTTATCATTCTTTCTTCTTTATTTCTTGGCATTTGTTATTATTTGTGTGTGTGTGACAGAGAAATAGTGTATGTGTGTGCATGTGCACGTGTGTGAGTGGGTGTACAAGCACAGTTTGCAATTCTGACAATTGAGTCTAGGGCTTCATGCATCCGAAGTGCAAGGCCTATCACTGAGTTTTACCTAGCCCTGTTTTGTTAGACTTTAAAATTTAAAATGACTGTAATCCTCTGCAATTTTTAACTTTTGATTTTGAGACAGAGTCTGACTGTCTATCCCAGGCTGGCCCGGAACTCCCTGCAATCTTCATGTTCAACCTCTCAAGTGTTGAGATTGTAGCTATGAATGACCATCATTCCCGATTGCAATTGTCTTTTTGGGGGGGGTGTGGAGGTGGGGGGGCTGGAGTTTATTAAAAAGATCTTTTTAGGAAGAAATGTAGTTTAAGCATGGAGGTTAAACATGCAGGCTAAAGGAAAGGAGGACCCTTAGGGAGTCAGAACGCGTCCCTGAGGATGGGGCTCTCTCAGGAGCCTGGCTTGCCATTTGCTTCCTCTCCTCCCCATTGTTTGGAATTATATACACTGAGATCTGTAGTTCTGACTTCATTAGTTTACACTATTGTGTCATCGACATTCTGACGGAAGAAGTCATAACAGTTCGCTTATTAATGTCCCCATGAATTGCAGGTAGGTTGTTTCCAATGCCATTGTTAGACACATGGTGATTGCCAAGCCTGGTACCTTATGGTTGTAAACCCTACTAGACTAAACCAGATGAGACAGGAGAAGCCCAGTAATCTGATGCTATCCTGGACTACATAGTGAGTTCCAGACCAGCTCAGAGGCAGAATTTAATTAATTAATACTGCCTGTTCCTATCCCTTTGCATATATAAAGGCAAATTTCTCCTGAGTACACAGGAGAATAAAATTGACCAAAAGAAATAAACAAATTACTTGAATATTATCAAGTGGACTTTCAATGTGATATGCTAATTTACACTCTCAATGGCAATGTCAGTATAATAGATTCTTTATAGAGAGAGATATAAGTCTGGGGATATAGCTTAGAGGTTAGGTATCTGATTGACCTGTGCTCAATTCTTAGTACCACAAAGGAGGAGCAGAGCACTGTTATGATACTCAACAAGAGGTGGGACCTTGGTGGTGAGGGACAAACACACCACAGAACTTACATAGAAAATTCATTGGGGTAAGGGAAGAGAGTAAGAGAAGGGAAGAAAGAGGGGGAGAGAGGAAAGAGAGAGAGGGGAAAGGGAGGGAGGGAAAGAGAGAGAGAGAGGGTAGACGGAGCTTGTCTCTTTTTTTTTTTTTTTTTTTTTTTTTTTTGGTTTTTTGAGACAGGGTTTCTCTGTATTGTTTTGGAGGCTGTCCTGGAACTCGCTCTGTAGACCAGGCTGGCCTCGAACTCACAGAGATCCGCCTGCCTCTGCCTCCTGAGTGCTGGGATTAAAGGCATGTGCCACCAACGCCCGGCTGGAGCTTGTCTCTTAAAGGGACCTTTGCACCTGTGTCCAGAGCCAGGTAGCAACTCTGCCAGGTGCCCAAGGGGCAGGGCCAGGTCACCTGGGTAACAACAGACATATCCACACCTGTGCTCACACTTGTCACATGTGTGGTGTGACTCAGGAGCCCCAAGCCTGGATAGTCTTGTTTGCATATATTTCCATGGCCCACTTCTGTTCATTTTCCTGTTAGAGTATCTCTAATGTCAGTAGCTAACACTTTGGACCACCTTCTTGAAGCTACTGTGAGAGATAAAACTATTCTTTGGAAAAACCATAGTCATATTACACCTTGATCTAAGACTGAGTGCAAAACCACAGTCACACAGAGGTCAGCTTGCCTTTCTTTTCTGAGTCTTTGTAGTTCAGGCTAGCCACCGACTCACTAGCCAAGGATGACCCTGAGCTTCTGCTCTCCCCCTGACTCTGCCTCCTGAGAGCTAGGATTACAAGTATACATCGATACACCAGTTCCCTGTGTTGCTGTTTTGCTGCAGCTCCAGGGATGAAACAGGAACCACAAAGCTCAACAAACCCATGTGAATTTTATTGGGGGAGGGAACAAGGGGATGGTAGATGTTGTCCAACCGGGAGCAGAGAAGAAAGGGGAAGAAGGAGGAAGAAGAAGGGGCCAACAAGTGGAGGTGCTCGCTTGAAAGGGAAAGCTTGCATATGTGTCATGTAATGCATGATGTAGTGATGGGAGATGCCATTCTGTAAATCTGTCTCTTAATGGTTGTTGAATAAAGCACTGCTGGTCAATAGGGAAGCAAGATAGGTGGGGATAGAAGCCAAGGAGGATTCTGGGAAAGAAAGGCAGAATCAGACACCATGTAGAACGCCAGAGTAAGAGGTCCAGACCCTTTTCTCCGGTAACAGAAATACTTAGATTAACAATTATGGGTTAAATACTTAAGTCACAGATAGCCAGTAAGAAACCAAGCAAACGGCCAATAGCTTTATAATTAATACAGTGTCCTGTGTGTTATTTGGGGACTGCAACTGCAGCAGAGCCCAGGCAACTGGCAAGGAAGATTACATGCAACGCAGGGCCCTTTGAGCTGTCTAAGTATCTGCCTGAATTCGGGTATGCGTATCCTGCCCGTTGTCAGGGGGCAGGGTCAGCATAATGTGAGGATACCAACACCCGGTGTGCTTGGAAAGAACTCTGGGCCTCACTCATGGTTGGCAAATATGATACCAACTGAGAGCTATATGCCACCCGAGGATACACAGAGCATTCAAGGCCCAGGCTGGTCTTGAACTTATATAGCTGAGACTCACCTTAAACCCCTGATTCTCTAGGCTCCCTAATGCACCACCATGCCTGACTTCATTTTTTCTTTTTCTTTTAATTCTTGATAGCAATAAGATTACAGCCATGAGATGCAGTGTTAACTTTACTCTGAGTTTCCTCATCAAGGTAAATACTTTGAGTGGCAGAACTGTTTAGAAAACAGCCAGTCCCTTCTGGGGTTTCTTAACCGAAGAAGTTCTAAGAAGACTTCAGCTTTGTTTTAAATGATCAAAGCGGAGCCATAGCTCCCCGCAGGACTTAGGTGCCTGGAGAAAATAATCATTCTTTCCCTAGGAAGTCTGAGAAACGTCGGCGAGTTGATTCTGTTTGAATGCCAGTGTGCCAGGGCCATGCAAATATCACCACCAGAGAGGCTAGTCCCACTCGGAATTATTTCAAAGCAATTAATTCGCTTCCAAGCCTCTTGTGTTAACAGCACCTTATTTCCCTTGTGTATACAGACAAGAGTGTTTTTAAAAATCAACCAAAAACTGTGATGCTCTGCCAACAAGATTACTGGGGGAAAGACAACCCCCTTGTCAAATGTAAATTGTAGCCGTATTAGTATGCTAATGAGCTAAGTGATAAACTGGGGGTCAAGTTTTCCTTCCTTAGCTTAAATAGCACTGGAAAAGGACTTCTAACTAAACGCTTGGGGAACCTAGGAGCGGAAGCAATTAAGGTTTATTACGTGAAAATGATCTGTTCACCAATATGAAAAATTAATAAACGGCCAGACTAAAGTGAGACAGGTTTCTTCCTACTGATTTACAAATTGTGGAGCGACATGACATAAAGAAGGCGTGCTCACCCATGCTAACTTTGGAGTGGAATTTTAAGAAGTTCTTTACGATTTGCTGGAGGGGGAGAGGGGGTAAGCTTTGTTTTGTTTGAAGATTTAAACAGGGGCCAGGGAGATAACTCAGTTTAGAAGAGATTAAAGGTTGAACCATTTGTTTGTACCGGAAAGTGAATAGTGTTGAGAGATAACCAGAGGCTTCCAGGTGAACAGATACTGGTTTCTACCTCCCTGCATTCGTGTTATACACACCCTAAAATTCAGGGCTCGAAAGTAAGGAAGGCGCTGGCCACCAAGCCTGAAAAACTGAGTTCAACCCCCAGGGAACCAGATAGTGCAAGGAGAGAACCAGTTTCCACTTCCACAGGATACCCTCTGACCTCCTCTGTGGAGGCCATACTCACACCCCCCCACACACACACACATCACACACACACACCCCACACACACACACCCTACACACACACACATCCTACACACACACACACACATCACACACACACACACACACACACACCACAAACAATTTCTTAGTTACATTCACACTTTGTTTGCTCCTAGCAGGAAACTAAAGAACAGAGGGAGACTTTTGTTCAAAGAGATTTCATTTCATTACACTTATTTTGAAATAGTTTTAAATTTACAAAAATATTGGAAGAACAATACAAATAATCCATCTATATCTTTCACCTAAATTCCTCAATTAGCAGATGACATCATCCCCATCACCACCTTCTCCATATATATATGTATATAATATATATATATGTCCATATATACACATGGTTTTCTTCCTTGAACTAGCTGAGTAGGTGCAGTGCCCATTACTCTTAAATAGCGTTTACTTACTAAGAACAAAGCTATAATCACGGGATATTGATTGGGAAACATTAACACTGATGTTAAACCACTGTCTACAGCCCTCATGTAACTATGATATTTCCAACCTTCCCAATAGTTTCCTTATGACACCCTTCCCTAAGCCCCATCATAATCCAACCCAGGATCCTGAGTGGCAGCTGCTGGTCTACTTCTTCATTTATATATATATATATATATATATATATATATATATATATATATACATATATATATACATACATTTAATCTGGTATAATTCTTCTGTCTTTCATGACACTAACACTAAAATAAATATTGGTCAGTTGTTCCAGGTCCTGGGTAACTTTTTAGGTATATGATTTAATAATTTTAGTAAATGCATAGAGTTATACAAATAGCATTACAGTCCAGTCTTAGACTGGGTCCACATGGGGATTGGAGAGATGGTCCAGTGTTTAAGAACACTTGCTACTTTTCCAGAGGACCTAAGTTCAGGGTTTTGAATTCTCAATGGGTGCTTTACAACTACTTCGAACTCCAGCTCTAAGGAATCTGACTTCCTCTTCTGGACTCTGCAAACACCTGCACTCTTGTGACTAAACATCACACGTGCGCGCGCGCACAGCGCGCGCGCACACACACACACACACACACACACACACACACACACACACACACACTGTCCTCCAAAACTTGCCTTGTAGACCAGGCTGGCATCGAACTCACAGAGATCTACCTGCCTCTGCCTCCTAAGTGCTGGGTTCTCTCAGCTCCATCCCCAGCACCCAGGTGGTGAAAGGAGAGAACAGACTACCAAAAACTGTCCTCTGGCCTCCACAAGTGTGTGCTCAACACAGAAATGTGGTGGTCTATTATTTATGATTTATTAAAGCTTGCCTGAGGGTTCAGAAAGCAAAGCTAGCCACAGGCCATAGAGCCAGGCAAGGATGATCCACACCTTTAATCCCAGCAGCTGTACTAGCCAGCCATTGGTGGCACAGACCTTCAATCCCAGGACTCAGGAGACAAGCAGATGGATCTCTGTGAGTTCAAGGACACACTGAGCTACCTGAAATTGTTCTAGCCCTAAAGAGAAACAAAGTTCACACAAAGGTGATCTCAGCACTTGGGAGGTAGAGGGTCTCGTGAGAGATTTATTCTCCAGCCAGCGTGAGGAGAGGACAGATCTTTCAGCCTGAGGTAGAGATGAGATCTACTGTCTTGACTGCTTTACTTCTCTGATCTTCAGCTTGAAGCTTGGACCCCAATATCCGTCTCTGGGCTTTTATTATCTGTGTGCTACACAGAACCAACAGAACACTATCCTTATGCTCAGGTTACAAAAACCTTATGACTTCTAGCCAGCATGGTGGCACACACCATAATCCTGACACTCAGGAGACAGAGGTAAAAGGATTTTCACAAAAGGGAGACCAGCCAAATCTACATATTGGGTTCTAGGATATCCAGAACTAGATAGCAAAAGCCTATCTCAAAACAAAACCACACTGGCTTCCATATGGGGAGCTCTTCTCTCTCACTTGGGCATAGCAGATCATTGAAAAGTTTCCTGCAAGCCGGGCTTGCAGTTCCATGTGTTGGAACATGGAAGCAGACAGGTTCCCTGGAGTCTTTGAATGAAGCTGGAGCCTTGGTCACACCATGCTGGCTGCCACTCAAGAGAGACTCTACCGCTGGCGGAGCAGGATCGTGCCTGCTGTGTCAACAGAAGAGTGATTTGCTCAGAGGGATGCGTAAAATCCTCTATTTTCTCCACTTCCTGGAAGATGAGCATCTGAACTGTTTCTGGGTTTGCTTATGCACGCCTTTACTCCCAGCACTCGGGAGGCAGAGGCAGGCGGATCTCTGTGAGTTCGAGGCCAGCCTGGTCTACAAGAGCAAGTTCCAGGACAGCCTCCAAAACAATACAGAGAAACCCTGTGTCAAAAAAACAAAACAAAACAACAACTGGCATTACATGTCACAGAGGACTTCCAGAATTAGCTTGCTGGGCTGTTAATACTCTCGCAGTTCACAGTTCCAAATGCAACTTTTTCTTTCAACTGTTGTTTATTTAAAGCATTATCTTTATCTTGTGCAATTCAATTGTATAATCTATGTGCATCGGTGAAATGTAACATGGGAACGCAATGTTAGTCTGTAGAGAAACGACTTCTCCATAAAGTGTTACCCAAACAGCTAATAACATGTAGGGCAGAGAGAACCCATTCTAAGTTCCACGGCTGGTCATGCAATGGTGGCACATGCCTTTAATCCTAGCACTTGGGAGGCAGAGGTCTACAGAGGGAGTTCCAGGCCAGGCTCTAAAACTACACAGAGAAACCCTGTCTCGAAAAACAAAACAAACAAACAAACAAAAAGATGCAGTTAGGAACTGTACTGATTTAGGAAAATACGGTAGTAGGTTCTCCTATAAGGTCCCATGACCTCACCAGCTAGCTGCAGGTAGTTGGCTAGGCTTCCAACAGCAAGCACGGTTTCCCTTCTATTGGGCAAGCCGTGAGTTCAGTTAGACAGGGTTAGTTACCACAACACAGGTGCCACTATATTGTACCTTTAGGGATACCTTGCCTGCTGGTCATTGTTGGGGTCCAGAGGTAGAATCATTGATTGTTTTCTGCCTAGCCAGCTTGAACAGCACTCTCTAGTACTGTAAAAGTCAGTCCTTAGGGCGGAGGCTTTGGGTCAGATCTGGTTCAATCCCTCTAAGTCAACGGCATGACGTTGTCAGCAATAGGAACCTACCTTCACCTTGGTCACTTTGGAAAGTGACCAAGAGCACCAAGAGCAACAGCAATAGCATACACTATTTTGGGAGTCTCTGGAACTTCCCTGACCAACAATCCAAAAGGAGATGCTCATACCTAGTACTGGGGTTTTTGTTAGTTTAGGGCTCTTCAGGTAGAATTAGCACTTCACATAGCATAACTTCATTTAACTATATCATTTTAGGTAAATATAAAATAATGTGATTTCCTGTTTCTTATCAAGCATCCTTAGTGTTATGGCTATATTATCCCGAAGGTCCACAGTTTTAAGTGGCAGGGCCTCAGATTTCATACTTGGCGTTGGAGTGATGGGAGCACAGAAATAGTCACTCCTGGGGAACCGGGAGAAGGACATTTCCAGAAACAGACAAACCTGGGCTTCTCAGGTATAATAGTGTTAGTGGTGTTATAGACTTATAGTGGTGACCTTACAGTTATTTTTAGTATTAATTCATGTGCATTTTATACTCTTGTTCTAAATAACACAATTTCTCAAAAGGAAAAATATTTTTAACTTGAGCTAATTTATTATGTTTCTCTTTCATCCACAGCTGTTTAGAGTAGCTTAGTTATAATATGAGAGAGAGAGAGAGAGAGAGTGTGTGTGTGTGTGTGTGTGTGAATACACATACCTGTGCACCCATGGGAGTTGAAAGCCTGCCAGTCAAATGTCACTAAACTCCAGGGTTAGAAGAAACCGTGGAGATTTTTTAGTTAGTTGAAGGTCTTCATTTTACAAAGTGAAAAACTGAGAGTTAGCTGGTAATCTTGGGATCTTTCTACCAAGCTGTATCACTTTCTTAACACAGGAGACAGTGATCATGTCAAAAAGCAATGTGTACTTCAAAGATTCAATTATTGTAATGCTTATTTTTAGTCTTAGAGGACTGACTGCCTCTGTGATGAAAATAAACGATCTTATTCAATGCAGCATCCACACACAAGCAGTGTCTTATAATCAGCCTGCACTATCAAGAATGCTTAGAGAAGAGGTTGCTGCAATGGAAAATGGAATTTTCCTGACAACTGCTAAATTTTCTTCCCTGCTTAATAATTCAAAACCACATATAATAAAGTGGATTTAATGACACAGTGGGTCTTCTGGGTATGGGCAAAATGATTTCCCTTTTCTAAACCCATCAAATGTAATTGAAGATTAATAATAAATACTACGTGTTGCAAAAATTGGCTTATTTCACTAGTGGAAGGCCTCTCGCTGTTTATGGCAATGCAGTTTATTACCTAGAGGGAAAATAGAATGCCTACAGACAGGGCCAGCTGCATAATTTGTGGGGCCCACTGAGAAACGGAAGCTAGGGCACCTTGCTTCAAAGCAGTCCAGAGTCAGGTGTGGCAGTCCATACCGCTAACCCCAACACTCCGGTGGTTCAGGCTGACCAGTCTCTGAGTTCAAGACCAGCCTGATCTACAAAGAGAGCTCCAGGCCAGTTAGGGCTACATATCAAAACCCTGAACAAACATAAAATAAAGGGAATGCAATGGGGAGCTTAATAGGGTGCACACCGTCTGTAGTTCCAGGTATTAGGAAGACTGACACAGGGCTCTCCCAAATTAGAGGCCAGCTTGGACAATTTATCAAGGTTATGTTTCAAAATGATATTTAAGGGTGGCTAAGAGAGTCATCTTACTTGGGAAAGTACACACCTTTAAGCTTGATAACCTGAGTTTGATCCCCCACAACACACATTAAAATAATAATAATAATACTAATAATAATAATAAATAGAATCAGGTATGGTGCGGCAATACACTATTATGAGAATCTCTCTTCCATTCTAAGAGATGGAATGTTTGCCTGCCAAACCTCACAGTTAATAAAACACCTTGCAATTGTCTATGTTTAACACTGCTCTGCTGCAGTGTACTCAGCCTGTTTGTTTACCCGCCTTTAAGAAAACAAAGTAACAACTAACCTTGTTTGTCTTTGTTTTCCCAGGTAATCAGCTTTTACAATCCAAACTAATATATGGTTTTACTCTTAAATCCTGTACTCTTGCAATGCCTGGCCCATAAGTAATGTATGTGTGGATGTATGTGTGCATGATAATAAAGCTGAAAATAGTACATAGGGTAAAAGCCAAAGAAAATTTAAAGCAATGTAAAGATGTTGCTTGACAGTGTTTTTGTTTGTAATCAGCTGTTTGCCAGTTGGAGTCAGTAAAGTCAATAAAAAACAACTCTTGCAAAACTGCTAACAATTTCCATGAAGTATGGCCCCTCATCCCTTCCCAATGTGCTGTTCAATAAGTATACAGCAATGACCTTTGTTTGGGACACAGACATGAAAACTGGTAGATTCACAAGACAGCCTTCAGGTAGGCATAGAGACATCAATTTAGACTCATACAACAGACCTTTTACAGCTAGGTCAGAACCCATAAGCTACAGAGAGAAGGAAGACACAGGGAGAGAAGCAAGAAATTCTAACTTAGGCATTAACCAGCAACCAGTCAACCAAACATCCAACCAAACAAACAAACAAACAACCAAATCCAACCAACCAACCAACCAATCAAAAAAACAAAAAACAACAACAAACAAAAACAACCAAACAACCAGCCAACTATCTTACAACCAAACAGCTAACAAGCACCCAACCAACTAACCAACCAACAAAACTAACTAAACAAACAAACAAAATAACCAGCCAAACCATTTAGCCAACCAGCCAACGACCAAACAACCAAATCCAACCAACCAACAAAACCAACCAAACAAAACAAATAAACAATCAACTCAGCTAACCAAACAGCCAATAACCAACCAACCAACCAGCCAATAACCAACCAACCAACCAACCAATCAACAAAACCAACTAAACAGCCAATAACAAACTAACAGCCAAACAACCAACAAACAATTAACAACCAACCAAACAACGAATCAACCAACTAACCAATCAACCAGCCAACAATCAACTAACCAAGCAAACCAAACATGGAGAACATGTAGAATGTATTTAGAGCTACTGACTTTTATAAAAGTGTTCTCTTGACCAATCATACTCAGTGTTATGTTTTCTCCCATGGCCATATTTAGTTGCTGCAATGAATAACACTTTAGAGGAACCCTAGACCCTAATTGCTGGGCACAGCAAAATGTACATTCACCAGTTTACCAGGTTCTTCTCACCAGTCATGGGAGCAGGATTCTGGCTTTATAAAGAACAGGAAGTTAAACATTTTTTCTCATGACTAGCCACCCTAAGACACCAAAGCAATCACACCCACCCTGAAGATTGATACCTGTAAGTACTTGAAAGCACTCGGTACCTGGAATCATAGATGGATGAGAGGCTAGCCTCTGCAAAATAGCTGCTAAATAAATGCATAGTGCCAGTCAGAGCAGAGATGGATGCATGCCATCATTCCCTAACCCAACATCTTGAATGTTACACCTGTCCCACTTAGACCACTTCCACAACGTGCCTAGGTTGGTCTCCATTAGAGGTTTAGACAGGACATATTCTGTTTATCCATGACCTCAGTGCCATTCTTGTCGGAAGTGGTCCCAGGGCTGGGTAAAGGGGAGCAGACAACAGCTGGGGTGCTAGAGCATGGGAGAGCCTGCAGCTGAGAGTCCATCTTGGGAAGCAGAGCTATGGCTCATATGTAAGCCAAGGTTCCAAGCCTCCATCTTGCCTACCTTGTTCCATCAAACTTTGTTTACAAACACAAATGCAAAGATAAAGTTAAGATACCTGAGGCTGCAAACACTGAATTCAATACACAGAATCCTTAGGCTGGCAAAATGGCTCCATGGGAAAAAGGGGCTTGCCACCAAATCTGATAGCCTATGTTTAATTCTAGGAGTCTACATGGTGGAAGAAGAGAAGTGGCTTCTGTAATACACACAATAAATAAAGATAAAATAGACAAAATGGTGCTCTTCTCATCACATGACCTGTGGGACTGACCTGGTCACAGCCACAAAGCCAGGCCTGCCTGAAGAACTACAGTCTCTTCCAGAGCTTGCCAAGATGAAATCACAAACACCTGTGTGTGCACGTGGGCACGGGCACATGCCTATCTCCAGGTTGAAGTTATTTTTAGATAAAAACCCAATGGCTTGGCAGGACACTTGTCAAGTTACAGTGCCAATGAGCAACATAATAAAAGTAATTCTTCCAAATAGATTATGAAGCTTTGATCAAGAAACGGGCAGAAAAATGCTGTGGTTGAAGTATTTTAAGTGGCCCTATGAAATGCAATTATAGAATGCATCTAAGTTTTGGAAGCGTTCAGGCCTTCAAGGATGGGGAGTCATCCATTCACTGACTTCCCAGAATGCCATCTCCTTTTTCACTCCATTTAGAAATACCCCAGTGTCCCATCAAGTTCCACCTTTTCTAGGGCCTTCTCCAACCACCCCAAGGCTGCATTTGAGCTCATCTTTTACCACTGTTGTTTATCTTCCAATGAGACTTGAGCTATGCTTCCAAGCCAGAACTTCATTTCCTTTGAAGTTGGTCAATTGTGGCCTATACTTGCAATTCCCGAATTCAGATTGCCGAGGCCTCCTCTCTGACACCCAGACTGGGGGTGAGGGGTTGTCTGGCCTTAAAAAGGACATTTTGACAGGATAAGACAAGGAACCTCCAAAGACACTGTTGAGTTTGTTTCCTCTTGGCCATCTACTGTTGGATATACATCCTACCCTTGAGAGTAGTTTGTTTTCCCAGTGAGACTAAATTTTCATTTGCAAGCGGTATTAAATTGGACTTTGCTTATGGGTGAGGGATGGAGAGGGTGTGTGTCCATTTCTTCTTTCAGCTCTAGTCCTAGAGCTGTGTGGTGCAGGTCCTGTGTGTGCTGCCTCAGTCTCTGTGAGGTCATAGGTGCATTGATCCTGTGGATTTAGAAGACCTTTTTCTCCTGGTGTCCTCGGTCGCCTGGATTCCACAGTCTTTCTGCCGCATCTTCTGCAGGACTCCCTGATGCCTATGGGGAGGGATCTGATGAAGAAGTCCGATTAGGGCTGTGTGTTCCGAGGTCATATGCAAATAAAGACACTTTGATTTCTTCCTTGTTTGCATCCCCTTGATCTCCTTCACATACCTGTTTCCTCTAGTTAAGACTTCAAGTCCTATATTAAATAGGTAAAGAGACGAGACAATGAGCAACCTTGTCTCGTTCCTGATTTTAATGGAACTGCTTTGAGTTTCTCTCCATTGCAGTTGATGTTGGCTGTGGGCTTGCTGTAAATTTGTAAATTGCCTTATTATGTTGAAGTATGTCCCTCAAATCCCTAATCTCTCAAGGACTTTTATCGTGAAGATGGGTTGGATTTTGTCAAAGGCATTTTCTGTATTGAGTGAAATGATCATGTGTGTGTGTGTGTGTTTTTGTTTGTTTTGTTTTTGTTTTTTGTCTTTCAGTTTGTTTCATCTGTTGAATCTTCCCAGAATCTCTGGGATGAAGCCTACTTGATCATGGTGGATTTTTTTTTTGATGTGTTCTTGTATGTTTATAAAGAAAGTTGGTCTGTAATTCTCTTTCTTTGAAAACAGATTGGGCAGTGTTTCTTTTCTTTGTATTTTGTGAAATGATTTTGGAGTATTGGCATTAACTCTTCTATAAACCGTGTGGCCCTAGGTTTTTAATTTTTTTGTATACTCTTAATAACTGCTTCTATTTTACAAGGGGTTATATGTCTCTTTAAATTGTTTGATCTTGATTTAACTTTGGTAAGTGGTATGTATTGAAAAAATTATCCATTTCTTTTAGATTTTTCAATTTTGTGGAGTACAGGTTTTTAAAGTATGTTCTTATGATTCTCTGATTTCCTTGGTGTCTGATATTATGTCCCATTTTCAACTCTAATTCAGATTTCCTCTCTGTCTTTTAGTTAATTTGATAAGGGTTTGTCAATCTTATTGATTTTTTCCAAAGAAGTAACTCTGTTTCACTGATTCTTTGTATTTTTTAAATTTATTTGCTTGTTTCTTTTTACTCCTTTTGGATGTAGTTTTTTCCTTCCTTCCTTCTCCCTCCCTCCTTCCCTTTCCTTTTTTTTTTTTTTTTTTTTTTTTTTTTTTTTGGTTCTAGAGCTTTCAGATGTGCTGTTAAGTTACGAGAGCTCTCCAATTTTTTTTTTTAATGTAGGCACTTAGTGCATAAACTTGCCTCTTAAAACCACCTTCATATGCCTGTAAATTTGGGGATGTCGTGTATTTGTTTCCTTTCAGTTCTAAAAAGTCATTAATTTCTGTCTTGCCCATTTTTATTCACTAGTGAGTCGTTCAGTTTCCATGAGTATGCAAACTTTCTGTTGTTTCTGTTGTTGGTGTCCATCTCCATTTGTAGTGGTCTGATAGGATGCAAGGAGTTATTTAATTTTCTTGCTTTGTATCTGAGTATGTGGTCAGTTTTGGAAAAAGTCCCACAAGGTCTGAGAAGAAAGTATATTCTTTTGTGTTTGGCTGAAATGTTCTGTAAATATCTGTTAGGTCCTTTTGGGATTACAACGTTAGTTAGCTCCAGTATTTCTCTGTTTATTTTTTGTTGGATGACCTGTTGGCCAGAGTGGGGTGCTGAAGCCTCCCACTCTGTCAGTACGTGATTTAAGCTGTTGTAGTGTTTCTTTTATGAACTTGGGTGCCTTTGTGTTTGGTGCATAGATGTTAAGAATTGTTATGTCCTCTTAGTGGATTTTTTTTCCCTTTGATGAGTATGTTGTGTCCTTCCCTTTCTCTTCTGATTAGTTTTGGTTTGAAGTCTATTTTGTTAGATATTTGAATGGCTATATCAGCTTGCTTTTTAGGACCATTTTCTTGGAATACCTTTTTCCAATCCATTACCACAAGATGATGTCTATCCTTGATATTAAGGTGTGTTTCTTGTATGCAGCAGAAGGATGGATCTCCTTTCTTAATTCATTTGGTTACACCATGTCTTCTTATTGGAGAATTAAGACCATTGGTGTTGAGTGGTGTCAATGAGTAGTGTTTGTCTATTCCTGTCATTTTGTTGTTGTTGTTGTTGTTGATGGTGGTGGTGGTGGTGGGGTGTGTGTGTGTGTGTGTGTGTGTGTGTGTGTGTGTGTGTGTGTGTGTATTTGGTCCAAGATTATTTATTACTTGTGTTTTCTTGGGTGTGGTTAACATTTTTAGTTTGGGATTTTCTTTGTAGTGCCTTCTGTAGAGCTGGATTTGTAGATAAATATTGTTTAAATGTGTTTGTTATGGAATGCTTATTTTCTCCATCTATTGTGATTGAAAGTTTTTCCAGGTATAGTAGTCTGGGGTGGCATCTGTGGTCTCTTAGAGTCGGCAGCACATCTGCCCAGGCTCTTTTGGCTTTAAGAGTCTCCATAGGGAAGTCAGGAATTATTCTAATAGGTCTGATTTTATATGTTACATGATCTTTTTCCTTTGCAGCTTTTAATATTCTTTCTTTGGTCTGTATGCTTAGTGTTTTGATTATTATATGCCAAGGGGAATTTCTTTTCTGGCTCAGTCTATCTAGTCCTCTGTGTGCTTCTTGTATCTTGATAGGCATCTCTTTTGTTAGGTTAGGAAAACTTCCTTCTGTGATTTTTGTTGAAAATATTTTCTATGCCTTTGATCTGGGTTTCTTCTCCTTCCTGTATTCCTACTATTTCTTAAATTTGGTATTTTCATAGTGTACTAGATGTCCTGGATGTTTAATGCCAGGATTTTTTTAGATTTAACATTTTCTTTGACCCAGGTATACATTTCTTCTATCATGTCTTCAATGCCTGAGATTTTTCTCTTTTCATCTCTTGTATTCTGTTGGTGAGGTTTGCCTCTGAGGGTCCTGTTAGAGTTTTTAAATGTTTCATTTCCATATTTCTCCATGTTTCCCTCAGTTTTGGTTTTCTTTATTGATTCTATTTCCATTTTCAGTCTTGAATTGTTTCATTCATTTTCTTCCACTATTTGTTGTATTTTCATAGATTTCTTTAAGGCACTTATTGATTTCCTCTTTAAAGACCTCTATCATATTCATAAAGGCTATTTTAAAGTCTTTGACTTGTGCTTCACCTATGTTCCTATTCTCAGCGCCTCCTTTGGTAGGATTGCTGGGCTCTAGTGGAGACATGTTGTCCTGGCTGTTGTGATTTTACATTGGCTTTTAGGCATCTGGGTTTGGGGTGAGTATAATTCTAGGTGCTGATATCTACTCTTGTCTTTGTTGGGTGGAAGTTTTGTTCCTTGGTTTCCATTGGTCTCTTTGCTTCTTAGGAGGGAGTGGTAGCTGTGTGTTGCCTCGTAGGGAATTTTGAGATCTGGATAGGTATGACTACTAGGAGTTTCTAGGTATTGGTAGCTGACACATAGGAATGGGGATGAGCTAGGCGGGAGGTGTTGAGGGGATCCACAAGAAGGAAAAAAGCAGGGTGTTCCACCAGGATCTGCTTAGTCCCTTGGGAACTGGGGAAGAGAGGCCACACCAGGTAGTCTGCTACGGAGCTGAGCATGAGACTGGGGGATTGGATTTGGAGGACAGGAGGGGGAGGTGAAGATCTCACGCTGGCCTACTTGCTTCTCTGGCAGGCTCCGCTGGTGTTGGGCACTGGGATAAAGCTTGAGTAGGAGGAAGGAAATTTGGAAGATCTGTGTGAGCCACTGAAGATGGGGGTCGGGACAGGAAGAGCAGAGCTGGTAGTCTCTAGAGAGCTGGGGGTGAGAGTGGGGAAATTGATTTGGAGGAGCAGGGGGAGAGGTGAGTCTGTGCAGTAAGCCTACCTGCTTCCCTGGCTTGAGTGGCTAGTGGGTTCCCAGGGAATGCATAGAGACCTGTTTTTAAAATGTGATTAGATACACAAACCACACGGCAAATGGTTACATTTTCGAATGAAGAGGTAAAATCAGAAACAGGATATTGGGCATTGTGATACACACCTATAATCCCAGTGCTTGGGAGCCAAAGGCAGGAGGAGCTGGAACTTGAAGCCAGCTTCAGTTACAAGTGAGTTCAAGACCAGCCTGGGCTACTTGAGTCCTGGTCTTAACAAACCAAGAGGGGGGGGAGGAAAAACAATGAAACTTACTGTATTCTCCAACTCAGTATATAAATGTATGGACTTGTCAAAGAATCGATCAGTCAATCAATCAGCCAGTAAAGGAACTCCAGCAGCCATTCCCTGGGAACCCACTAGCCACTCAAGCCAGGGAAGCAGGTAGGCTTACTGCACAGACTCACCTCTCCCCCTGCTCCTCCAAATCAATTTCCCCACTCTCACCCCCAGCTCTCTAGAGACTACTAGCTCTGCTCATCCTGTCCCTACCCCCATCTTCAGGGGCTCACACAGAAAAGAGGCAGACTCCCTTGGTTAAGTACTGAGCTGAACTCAAGAAAGCCAGTAACAGAGAGGGAGGACTGATGATCAAAGGGATTAAGACTGGGCTGGTTTAACCCCCAGAAACAGCTGACCAGACAAAGGTTAACTCTTGAATCCCAGGCCTCAGCCTGGGAATCCAGCAGGGGACTGATTAAGACCCCCTGAATCTGGGTGTCAGTGAGGAGGCCTAGGTAATCAATTGAGCCTTGGGCAGCAGATCAGTACCCATCCCAAGTATACACACGGACTTTGGACTCCCATAGAACAATGTGAGGTGCACTCTCACCCTGAACTCTTGGGGAAGGGTCTAAGCCCTGCCCTATATGAAATGACAGACTATGGACACCCCCATGGAGGGCCTCACCCTCCCTCCTTTTCTGTGTGTGTGTGTGTGTGTGTGTGTGTGTTTGTGCGCGTGCGCGTATGTGATTCCTCCATCCCAAAGGGCAGAGACCCTCTCTAAGCCCTGCCCTACCACTTCCTGTGTCTGTCAGTCCTCCAAAACCTCTATGGTGAATTTTGGTCAGTTAGTAGCTACCTCGGCCCTCTGATTCAAAACAGATTGTATTGGCAGCCTCAGGATCATCAGAATGCAATCAGAACACCACACAACATTTTCCCCGACAAAAGGGTTCAATTATGCATCTCAATTGAGGAGTCTTCTCCATCTATTTAGCCTGTGGGACATTTTCTAAACTTCGAATTGATGTAAGAGGGGCCGGCCCACTGTGCATGGTGCCATCCCTGGGCAGGAGAGCGTGGGCTTTAAGAAAGGTATCTAAGCACCTCTGGAAACAAAGCCATAAGCAGCCTTCCTCTGTCGGTGTTAAGCTCCTGCCTGAGGTTCTGCCTTTCGCTTGCATGGTCTTTGTCATAGTAACAGAGAAGCAGACTGGGACAGACCTCCACATTTGGTTTTCCTTCTTAGAAATTGTTTACATGAAAGCAAAAATTTTTATTGAAACTGAGAAGCCAAAGGGAGAGCCAGGCGGTGGTGGCACACACCTTTAATCCTATCACTTTGGAGGCAGAGGCAGGCAGACCTCTGTGGGTTCAAGGCCAGCTTGGTCTACAAAGCTACACAGAGAAACCCTGTATCAAAAAACAAAACAAGCCGGGCGGTGGTGGTGCACACCTTTAATCCCAGCACTCAGGAGGCAGAGGCAGGCAGATCTCTGTGAGTTCGAGGCCGGGCTGGAACGATAGCCTCCACAACAATACAGAGAAACCCTGTCTCGTAAAAACCAACCAACCAACCAAACAAACAAACAAAAAACACCAAAGGGAGGCAATCTACCTGTAAGTCCACTGGTGATCTTGGGCAAAATGTAATGTAACAGAGTAGAAAGGGACTGTTTTAGTTAGGGTTACTATTACTATGATGAAACACCACGACCCAAGCAACTTAGGGAGGAAAGGGTTTATTCGGCTCACACTTTCATACTACTGGAAATCGCTCTCTTCTCTGTGGCCTTTTATTATCTAGACCAATTAAGAACTCCATTACATATATGGACCCAATCTCTTAAGCAGAAGATTGAAACCTTCACCTGTGCCTTCTGACCATTGCCCAGGGTGCACACTGAGGCTCAGGGCCTGTCCAGCCCTGGTGGCAGTATATTTTGCCAAGAAACATTTCTGAAGCTCCTCTTGTATAAAAACTTTGCTTTTGCATTTTATTACTAAGGTTTTACTCATTTATTTAAAAAGCCAACTAACCTCTTCAAGAGTGTACGAGAGGAGAGACCCCTCCCGATTTCTTCCTTCTTGGCTTGACATTTATACCTTCAAAAGAGATGTCACAAGAACCCAATCACTAATCCAGAAAGAGCATGCATTTGCCAGGTGGTGGTGGCACACCCCTTTAATCTCAGCACTTGGGAGGCAAAGGCAGGGAGTGAATCTCTGTGAGCTTGAGGCCAGCTTGTTCTGCAGAAGGAGTTCCAGGACAGCCAGGGCTGTTACACAGAGAAACTCGGTGTTGAGAAACTAAAAAGAAAAAAAAATGTTCCTTTCTGTCACTTTATGGTCCGCCTTTTTTTTTTTTTTTTCTTTTTCGAGACAGGGTTTCTCTGTGGCTTTGGAGGCTGTCCTGGAACTCGCTTGGTAGTTCAGGCTGGTCTCAAACTCACAGAGATCCGCCTGCCTCTGCCTCCCGAGTGCTGGGATTAAAGGCATGCACCACCAACGCCCGGCCACAAGTCCCTTGCTTACTGAATAAGTCCTAACTTTCTTGCTTAAGGTCTGTCATGGGAAGCTTCCTTTTTTTGTCCTACATCAACCTTGAAGAACAAATCAAAACATACTCAAATCCCTTCAAAGGAAAATGTGCCTTTCAAATATTTATAAGCAATGCCCATTTTGCTGGAGAGTTTGTAAGGGAGCCAAGGAAGGACTGTAAACCACCCCACCCTCACACAACACCCTTGAGGATGCCTGCAACTTGTCTTTCCCTGGTTCTAGCAGAGGGGTGGGGCCCGTAGACAGTTTCCCACGGAGGGAGACTCTAGAGTTCTACTCTCTCCCAGTCACCCCTGGTCTCTCCTGTCTTCGCTGCAAACTACAGGCTCCTGGCCTGGGGCCAGCGCCTCTCCACCATCACAGCAGCCCATGTGGTCCTAAAGCTAGCAGATATTTGAACATATCATCACATAAGTTTGATATGGCCAGAAGTGGTGGCATACGCCTGTAATTACGGCATTCTGGAAGCCTGAGGAATGTCGATTGCTGGGAGCTCAAAGTCAGCATGGGAAACATAGCAAAACCTTGTTGAGAGAGAGAGAGACAGACATGAAACAGAGAGAGAGAGAGAGAGATTGGTTTGCTTGGGCTAGGGTTACAATTCAATGATAGAGCATTTGTTTGACGTGTTTGAGGCCCTGGGTTCTGTTTCTCTCTTACACACACACACAATTCTGTGCACATATCAGATATGGACAAAGACTGGAAAAGGACTAGAAATGGCTGAAAGTATTATGGTGTATGAGAAACATGAACTCTTAGGTGAGAAAATGAAGCATGGGCTTAAACTAGAGTTGCATTCAGAGGGAGTTTTGTATTTTTTTTTCTAGCATAAAAAATAAATTGAATCCAGGTGTTAGTGGCGCACGCCTTTAATCCCAGCACTCAGGAGGCAGAGGCAGGCGGATGTCTGTGAGTTCGAGGCCAGCCTGGACTACAGAGTGAGTTCCAGGACAGCCTCCAAAACAATACAGAGAAACCCTGTCTCAAAAAACCAAAAAATAAATTAATTAATTAAAAAAATAAATTGAAAGTTAAGAGAAGCAGAGAGCTGGGCATGAGAGCAGATGCCCATCATCCCAACATTTGATATGCAGAAACAAGAGGGTCTTAAGTTCAAGACCTTGTCCAAAATAAATAAATAGATAAATCCTATTTTAAAAGGTAGAAAAAATGGAGAACTCATAACTCATGCAGTAATGTGCATTGTTTAATTAGTCAGTTTGTTATAGTCTTTATCCAGATAAGATACCTCAACAAATACATGCGAAGTTCTAACCGTTCAACAGATTAATTAATTCAGTCAATATTTGTTGAATGTGTGTTACGTAGCAACAGCATTCCAGATGCTTGGGATTCATGAGTGAAGAAAACAAAGACCATTGGCCCTTGAGGGTGAATTGTTAATGGAGGAGACAGACTTACCTAAAGTGTAATAAGTAAGCCATCTAGTGATGCTATGGGGAAAATGAACACAGCGGGGAGCGCTAGGGATCCTGGGATATGGCAGGGCTGCGTGTGGCTTCAGATAAGGCTCACTGACAGAGCAACATTTGAGCGAAGGCTTTCATGAAGATAAGACCATTAGCTGAGCCGGTTTCTTGGGCAAAGACATTCCAAGCAGAGGGCAGAGGTCTCTGAGCTGACTGTACCTGGTGTGGTTAAGAAAAAGAAGCATGGGACTAGGTGGAAGGAGTGGGAGCCTGTGAGGCTTTGCGGGGGCCTTAAACGGGTTCTGGCATTTAGCTGAGCAAAACGGGAAGCCACTTAAGGAATTTAAGGTGAGAAGTGGCCTGAAGTGACAAATTTTAGGAGGTGCCCTTCGGCTGCTACATTGATAAAATTCTGCTGGTGCACGCCGTTAGTCCCAGCATTCAAGGAGCAGAGGCAGGCGGGTCTCTGAACTTGGGGCTCCTGTGCTCTACACAGTGACTTCCAGGAAGGCCAGGGCTACATAGTGAGTGCCCATCACCAGCAAAGGGTGCTGCCTAGAGCAGGTCTAGAAGGGAGGGAAAGGGGTTATTTAAATCATTTTGTCCGGAGACCACTGTGGCTTTGCCTGGGTGGTACTACAGGGCTGGAAAGAAGATGTCAGATTCTGAATATGTTTGTAGGAAAGAAAAAGAGGAACCAAGAGGAACTTGGTGCTGGGGCTTTTGCATAATCAAAGAGACCAGGGAAGCGGTTGCCTATGGTTACGGGAAAATCCTCACTCCAGAAGCAGCAGGAACACAGATGTGGACTCTCTGAGTACCTCGGAGATTAAATCTGGAAGCTAGGGTGCCAGGCAGGCACAGTCACCAAGGTACCTTGAACCAGTGGCTTCTAGGTCACTTGTCTCATGCCCAACAAGAATAAGGAAAGGCACACAAGTCAGAACTGAGGGAGACCGTTAAAGAAAAGCAAGAAGGAAGGACAGGCTCCAAGAGAGAAACAGTGTCAGCCACCCTGCTCGGTTGTCATTGACGGGTTTGACGGTGGGAGCAAAGTGGAGACTGAGGTCATCTATATTAGGATTGTTCATGTTTCAGGGAGAATCGCAGACCCAGCTGGGAAGGAGTCCATAAGCCTCAGGCAAGTTCTCTCAGCACCAGAGAGTTATTCATCCTTCAAGGGAGAGGTCACATGTGCTATATGACTAGCTCATGATCCACCTGGGGCCCCGCCCTGACTGCCTAAGGGGAGCTAGCTCCTGTCTCAACATCACAGGGTAGAGTTTACAAGAGATTATATAATGGAACAGACTATCTCTTTAAATCTCACCGCCTGCCCTAAATGTGTATGTGAGCGTATCTGTTTTTTGTTTTGTTTTGTTTTGTTTGTTTGTTTTGAGACAGGGTCTCATGTAGTCCAGTCTGGCCTTTGACTTACTGTATAGCCAAGGTTGACTTTGAACTTCTGATTCTCTTGGCTCTCCTTCCTAAGTGCTGGGATTACAGGCCTCTGTCACCACGCCAGGTTAAGCAATGCTGGGGTTGGAACCCTTTCTTGCTGTATACATACAAAACAAGAGAGGTATCCCAGCAACTGCAGCCCCAGCCCCAGGCTCTCCATTTTGTCACCAATCAAGTATATAGGTCGGAGGACAATTTGCAAGAGTCATTTCTGCTACCATGCGGCTTTCCAGCCTTGAACTCAGGCTGTCAGGCTTGGCAGCAAACACTTGTCCATGCTGAGCCATCTGGATGCCCCTGTTTGGGTTTTTGAAGCAGGGTCTCATGTGTAGGCCATGCTGGCCTTTCACTAACTACTTAGGAGCAGATGACCTTGATCCTGAGCCTCTTGATTTCCTGTTCTAAATGATGAGATTACCTTTAAAAATTTTTTTTACTGGGCGGTAGAGACCAGCCTGGTCTACACTGTTCCAGGACAGACTCCAACGCTACACAGAGAAACCCTGTCTCAAAAAACAAACAAACAAACAAACAACTAAAACAACAGCAGAAAAAAAATTTAGATAGGTATGGTGGCTCATGTCCATAAACCCAGAATTTGGGGTGCTGATGTGGGAGGATTGCCAGGAATTTGAGGTTAGCTTGGACGGCAAGTCAGCTGCTTACAGAATAAGACCTTGTCTGAAGAAAACAAAACAAAACAAAAAAGAAAGAAAGAAAAACAAAAGGGGGTGGGGGGCCTAGGGTGAAACACCCTGTGGGTAGAAGTAACTGCCACCCATTAGTGGAAGCCTAGCAACCCAATTTCTGTCTCCAGAACTCACATCAAAGTGGAGGAAGTAAACCACGATTCCACAAAGCTGAACTCTGACTTCTTCATGGACACGCATACACACGTATAAATACACAGCGACAATAAATAGCAGAAGTGAGGAGGAGGAGGAGGAGGAGGAAGAGGAGGGAAAACCTGCGCAGTGATTTACAAGGGTTAAGATATTCCTGCTGCCTCAAGGCGGGACACACACACACACAGACACACAGACACACAGACACACACACACACACACACACACACACACACACCATCATCATCATCATCATCACCCTCACCATGATGAAGGCAGTCATAAAACCAAGCCAAAAAGGGTGGTGAGCCGGGCGTTGGTGGCGCACGCCTTTAATCCCAGCACTCGGGAGGCAGAGGCAGGTGGATCTCTGTGAGTTCGAGACCAGCCTGGACTACCAAGCGAGTTCCAGGACAGCCTCCAAAGCCACAGAGAAACCCTGTCTCGAAAAACCAAAAAAAAAAAAAAAAGGGTGGTGTGTGTGTGAGTGTGTGAGTGTGTGTGTGAGTGTGTGTGTGTGAGTGTGTGTGTGAGTGTGTGTGAGTGTGTGTGTGTCTGTGTGTGTGTGTGAGTGTGTGTGTGTGTGTGTGATTGCCTGGACCCAAAGTGTTTTCTTTTCTACTTTTTCCCCCTCTCAATGCTAGTGATGGAAACCAAGATGCCTGGCACCCTAAGCAAGTGCTCTAATCCAGCCCTAGGTTCTGAAGACTGCCATTTGCTAGGTTCCTTGTGTTAGGATTTCCAAACTTCGTTCAGGGAAGGACACACGTGGAGATAAATCCCTGTGCTTTCCCCCTCTACAAATTGCCCCCGTTTCCATCCCACCACAGCAAGCCTACTTTATCTTTTTAGAATTGGAGTCCATGCCAGATTGAATTTGAAAATAGAAACGGCTGGGTGGTGGCGCGGCACAAGCCTTTAATCTCAGCATCTGGGAGGCGGAGGCAGAGGCAGGTGAATCTCTGTGAGTTTGAGGCCAGCCTGGTCTGCACAGCCAGTTCCAGGACAGCCAGGGCTGTTACACAGTGAAACCCTGTCTCGAAAAACCAAAATAAGTAAATACAATTTTAGGAAAAAGAAAAAAAAGACACTCAGAAGAAAATGAAGTAAAACAACTACTTTCATTTGGAGTAAAAAAATCACTGTGCACCTGGGAACTGTTTACGTTCTAGTATTTTCAGTCCCTCACGAAGGCCCTCTGTTTGGCCGACCCGCTTTCAACTCCCTCCCAGTCGTCATTCATTACTGTAAAATCAACTTTTAGCAAATAGCTCTACCAAGTCATTTTGGCCAGAACTCTTTGTCCTTGACACCTGGTTATCTCTAGCTCACAACTGGCTTTCTCATCTGCCCCCATCCCCTAGGCTGATGTCTGGCTGATACCTGTCTTCAGCAAGAATGCTGTTGGGTCAGTATAGCCAGAGTCCTCCCTTACCCCTGAGCTTTTCTCTGAGGAATTTTCCATCCTCTGATCTTCACCCTCCTATGTATTCCCACTCGCCCGGGGCTGCCAGTTTGGAACTGAGCCCACCCTCTGTCCCCTTGCTGCAAGGTGCCATTGCAGTGGTCCTTAGCACCTCCTGTGAAGTCTGCCTCACTATGCTGCAGTAAAAAAAATAAAACAAAAAACTACTGTTTGAGGCTGGCAAAATGGCTCTGCTGGTAAAGGCTCTTGTCACTGAGACTGATAACCAGAGTTCAGTCCTCCCTGGAATCCACATAGCAGAAGGAAAGAATGGACTCCTCCACCTTGTGGCATGCACACTTCTATGTATCTATCTCTCCACCTACTTATCTAGATACAGATTCAGGTAAATGTGTGTGTGTGTGTGTTTTGAGACACAGTTTCTCTGTGTAGTCCTACCCATCCTGGAACTCACTCTGTACATCAGGCTGGCCTCGGACTCACAGAGATCCACCTCCCTCTGCCTCCCGAGTGCTGGGATCAAAGGAATGTGTCATCACGCCCAGTTATATTTTTTAGAAGTATTGATTTCTTTTCCGTTACAGAATTACCCATGAGGTTTTATTGTTTTTGTTTGTTTGTTTTTAAAGAAGATTCTTATTCAGTGATTGGGAGCAGGACCTAAGATTATACATTTCCAGTAAAAGTCTTGGTGCCAAAGCAACTGAGTGTTTTTTGAGTAGCAAGAAACGGAAGGTTCTCCAAGGTTCTCAGAACTCTATTAGCTTTTCTATACACCCAACAGACTTCTGTTACCTGGGCTACACCTGGACCCAAAGTTTTGCTCTGTAGTTCATGTTGGCCATGGTCATCCCTCCCCTTGGCCTCCCATTATGAATAGGATTACGAGTGTGAGCCACCACATCCAACCAATTGTGTGATGCGTGTTTGTGTTTATGTGTGTACATACATGTGTGCTCATGGAGGCTGGAGGCATTGGATACCCCTGGAGCTGGAGCTGCAGTCAGTTAGGAGTCACCTGGCAGGATTCTGAGAATGGAATTTGGGTCCTCTGCAAGAGCAGCAAATGCTCTTCACCACTGAACCATCACTCCAGGCCCCTGAACAGACATTTGAATGAAATATTTCCCCCACAATGATGTTATGTCAAAAAAAAACTGATGAATTTATATTGTATCCCCCACTCTCAAGTCTTAGGCTTTCTTTACATCTGTTTGTCTCACTGTCTTTGTCTATCTCTGTCCCTCCAAGTAATATTTCAACTTTGGGCATTTAAGAACACTTCATGTAAGGCAAACCTTGTGCCTTGTCCAGTCCATCTTAGCAAAAGCCAACCACAGAGGTATTGCAAAATTTGCCATGAGTACATTATTTAAAGGTGGTTAAGGCGACAGGTTCCTCTAATATTAGCATCTTGATGAATATCTCCACGTTAGACCCTTCTACACTTTGTGTAAAATCTCAATTCTCACTTGAGATATTCTTCTTCCCCATGTTAGGACTTTTGAACAGCGCCTCTCTCAGAGCTGAGACTGCCCAGCCGACTTCCCCGAGTCTTTAAGTGTGTCCATTCATACCTCCACATTCAACTACCCTGAGGCAGGACTCAGCCAACTTGTATTGCAAAGGTCTAGGTAACCATTTTCGTCTGTGGTTTCTTTGTTGCAGTTACCCAGCTATGTCTCTGTAATATGCAAATAGCCTTAGACAACATGCAAATACATAAGCACAATGATGATCCATTAAAGTAATAGTTCCCAACCTTCCTAATGCTGTGACCCTTTAATACAGTTCCTCATGTTGTAGTGGCCCCCATAAAATCATTCTGTTGCTTCGTTGTAACTGTAATTATATTACTGTTATGAATCATAATGGAAATATCTGGTATTCAGGATATCTGATAGGAGACGCCTCTGAAAGGGTCATTCAACCCCCAAAGGGGTTGCAACCCACAGGTTGAGAACCGCTGCATTGAAGTTTCATTTGTAGTCCAGGGAGATGGCTCCGTGCATATAGACACTTGCTGCCAAGCCTGATGACTAACGAGAGTGTGGTCCTGGGGACTCACATCACAGAAGAGAGCTGACTTTTGCACTTACGAGTTGTTCCTTCGCTTCCATACTTGTACTGTGGCACATGCCTCCTCACCCCCACCCCAAGCAAATTTAAAAACATGTAAAAACTTTTGTAACTTAATTTACAGGAAACAGGCCAGGTGTAGCTATCAGGGCCTTTGTAAGTACTTAGATGTACAGCGGACTGATTGCAACTCCGGGTGGGCTGTGAGACCCAGCCAGGTAAGCAATGACTGGCAGACTGGCTAGGTAAGCTCGGTAGAAATGGAATGCCGAAGCTGGTATTGAGGGCAGCTCTATTAGGCCACGTGGAAGCTGATGGTGGGCAAAGACACCCGTCTGCAAGAGGGAAGCCAGCTCACAAAGAAATGTTAAGACTAACGGGATGAGGAAGGAGAAGAGAGAGAGAGGCAAGTTCTTGCAACTTTAGCTGAGCTTCCCGGGCTGACTCTCACATAATCCCTGCCTATTTTTGTACCAAATAGCTCTCTCAGAGCCAATTGGCTTGCATCTCTGTTTCTTGCCACCCGATAACTTGAGCAACCTTTTCTGTGCGACTTTGCAAATGACTGGCTGTTCTCCGCTGTAAGCTGCCGGGTACCCACACCGTTGGGTTTTGCTAGGTGTGGTTCCTTCGCGATTCTACTTTGCAGCCTCCAACCCTACCCCCATAGCCCCCACCCCACCCCATTTGTTTCCAATGGTTCTTTCTCTCTTTCCCTTTTTGTTTCTTTAAGAAGTATATTCGGAGATCTCATCAAGAGATATTTTTGTGTATGCTGAAGCATGAAGGTTAAGAGAAAAAGAGATGATTGGAAGACAGCAAGATGGAGCTGGAGGGGTTAAGAGCACTGGCTGCTCTCCCAGGGACCTGAGTTTGATTCCCAGCACCTCCAAGGTGGCTCACAGCTGTCTGTAACTCCAGTTTCAGGGTTCCAATGCCCATTTCTATTCTCTATGGACCCCAGGTACTCACACAGTGCACATACACAAAGACAAAGCACCCACATGCATAAAATTTAAAAAATGTATTAAAAATTAACACATATTTCCAATACCTGTCTCTATACCTGAATATGCTCTATTTTACATTACTGCAGCTATTATAGATTTGCTTTTCTGCTCTCTTTTCTATTGCTTTTTTTTTTTTTTTTTTTTTTTTTTTTTTTTTGAGACAGAGTTTCTCTGTGTTGCCCTAGCTGTCTGGAACTCTCTCTGTAGACCAGGCTGGTCTTGAACTCACAGAGATCCGCCTGCCTCTGCCTCCCGAGTGAGTGCTGGGGTTACAGGCCTGCACCACCACCACCACCTGGCAGATTTTGTTTTTTAAATACAAGACTTCCTGTGTTGTAGACCAGGCTAGCCTCAAACTTTTTGTTGTTGTTGTTTGTCTTTTGAGACAAGGTTTCTCTGTGTAGCCTTGGCTATGCTGGAACTGTCTCTGAGCATCAGCTGGCATAACTGTAATCCTCCTACTTTGGAGGCAGAGGCAGGAGGATGGAGAGTTCAAGGTTATCCTTGGCTATACAGAGAGTTCAGCTACACAGACCATGATGAGCAAACAAGACAAGAACTTTAGAAAAAGTGCATTGAGAAACATTCATTGACAATTCTAACATCTTAGCCCAAGTGCATTCCAGTCTCACGGGGGGGGGGTGTGGAGGGGTGGGGGTGTTGCTTTTATTCAAGTGCTATTGCTCACTATCTCTGAAACATATGCTGCTCTAAGAAACTGGATCACAATAATGAAAAAGATGAAGTTGAGGTCCTTGTTACTAAAAGTTATAAGGTCTACATCTTCTGTCAAAAACCTTTTAGAATCATTCGTCCTCGATTACAAAGACTTTTGTGGAATCCATGTAGTAACATGCTGATGAACACACCTTGGACAGAAATACCTATATTTCTATTTCTCCTACTCTTCAGCATAAATGTGAGGGTACATTTGTCATTTATTTAAAACATTGTATAAATGTTTGTCTGCATGTGTACTGTGTGTGCACCTCATGCTCTTGGAGATTGGATGACGTCAGCTCTCTTAGAACTGGAGTTACATGTGGTTGTGAGTCACCATGTGGGTGCTGGGAACTGAAACCAGGTCCTCTGCAAGATCAGCAAATGCTCTTATAACCACTGAGCCACCTCTCCAGCCTCTCATTTTATTTTACTGTTTTTTTTTCTTTTCCAGATAGTATCCCTCTATGTAGCCATTGGCTAGCCTGAACCTCGCCATGCAAACCAAGTCAGCCTTTTAAATTCATAGACATCTGCCTGCCTCTGCTCCCAAGTGCTGGGACTACAGGTATTACACCACCATGCTTGGTGCCTCTATTTATTTGATAATTTATTTATCCTTATTTTATGCACATTGGTGTTTTGTCTGCATGTGAGGGTGTCGGATCCCCTGGAACTGGAGTTACAGACAGCTGGTAGCTGCCATGTGGGTGCTGGGAACTGAGCCTGGTCCTGTCTTTATCTACATTTTGCCTTGGGGCTTTTTAGCTTTTCTTTCTGTATGTCCTGCTTTATTTCTGCTGACTGACAACTGCCTGGCTACCCCCACCCCCACCCCAGGGCACCTCCCTTTCTTTCTCCCTCATTTCCCTCCTCTCTTCTGTTTATTTTCTCTGCCAGCCAGCCCTGCCTATCCCTCTTCTGCCTAGCTACTGGCCATTCAGCTTTTTATTAGAGCAATTGGGTGCCTCAGGCAGGCAAGGTGAAACAATATCACAGCTTTTCATAATTAAAGGAACACAGCATAAACAAATTCAATACATACACAGTTAAGCAAATGTAGCACACCTTTACAGTTACAGTAATATCCCACAACATAAACAAATGTAGCACATCTTTGTATAGGTAAGTATTCCATGACACACTGCCCTACCTGAGGTGGGTGGTCCCAGGAGTCCAGACTTAGCACCTCAGCTGCCACCCAGGCCCACAGACGGCCTTGGGTTGGCCCACCCTAACTTCCTAAGTTCTACACCATCTAGGATCTGCTGGAGCTCATGAAGGGACTGGTCCCGTAAAACAATGCCTGAAATAGCTCCATGACTGGGGCAGCTGTGGGATTTCCCAGAGGAATTTCAGTGAGGATTCAGTGACAATGGTGGACCAGAAACCAGAGGCCTTGGACCAGGACAGTGACTCTTTGCAACATTTGTTAGTAAAACTGTCTGGACAAAAGGGTATACTATGTAACACACCACTTCCAATGCCACCAGGATGAATGAAGAGGTGTTAGGCAGAAAAGAAGGAGAAGCAAACAGGGTTTTGTTTTGTTTTTTTCCGAGACAGGGTTTCTCTGTGGCTTTGGAGGCTGTCCTGGAACTTGGCTGGTCTCAATCTCACAGAGATCCGCCTGCCTCGGCCTCCCGAGTGCTGGGATTGAAGGCGTGCGTGCGCTGCTGCCGCCGCCGCTGCCGCCGCCACCACCCTGTGCAAACAGGGTTTTTTGTTTGTTTTGTTCTTGTTTTTGCTTGTTGCTTGCTGGTTTGATTTTTAAAGATTTTCTTTTCTGGGGGAGCACGGCAGGGGCGTGGGGATGATATGAGGGACCAGGAGGTGAGTGGAATTAGGTGGGGATGCGAAATTCCCAAAGACTCAGTAAAGAAATTATGTTTAAAAAATGCACAGGAAAAAAATGTATTCTGGAGAAAGACTAAAGCTCCACAAATCTTGAGGCCCAGGGCTCTTTTTTTTGTAAAGAGTTAAAGTGCTGTTCTTTCAGACTGCTTATTTTGGTGAACTCAAGGGAAAAGCTGTTCCCTCTGGATCATCATTATCTTTAATCAGGGCTTTTCCTTGGTGAGTGTTCAAAGTCCTCTCAATTAGCCTCTCCATATACAAGCCTCCCCGGACTTTGAGCTGAGTGTAGCAGATTGTAACTGTCTTGAGCTTTCTGGCTGGGGTTGTGTAGATGTGCCAGCCTTCCTGGGTGGGACCAGTCCCTCCCTGCAGAGGACCAGCAGGAGGGCTTCATGGATAATGACGCACAAGATACATTACTTGACCTTGGACAAGGTGTATACTTTTGGGGGGGGCTTATTCTACAGTAGACTGACTTCTAGGATGATTTTTCTCTGATCTATCTTCTAGCTTTCAAATTCTATTTCAAATAGCTCCTAGCTTTCAAATTCAGGAAGAGTGTTTGGCTATGTGAGTTTAAAACAGGCACAGGAATGAATGAAAACAAAAAAACAACTAAAATTCATTCTATATATCAAATACCATATTAGTCCCTATTTGTCAGGGGCAGACCACCATGACTGAGGCACTGAAGTTGTGACTTTTTTTGTTTGTTTGTTTTGGTTTTTCGAGATAGGGTTTCTCTGTATTGTTTTGGAGGCTGTCCTGGAACTTGCTCTGCAGACCAGGCTGGCCTCGAACAGCCCTGGCTGTCAGGGAACTCACTCTGTTAGAAGGCTGGCCTCGAACTCAAAGAGATCCTCCTGCCTCTGCCTGCCAAGTGCTGGGGTTCAAGGCGTGCGCCACCACCGCTGGCTGAAGCTGTGGCTTTTAAAAAGGCACCTTTCCCAGCCTTCCCTTCCTTCTTCCCTATGTTTTCTCTCTTCTTTTTCCAGGGACTTCTCCCAGTGTGTCCACATGAGGGGGCAGCAGCGATGGCTATGAAAGGTTTGCAGTAAACGTTGCTCCAGCTGAAGCACATTTTACATTTGCCTTGTGGCTCATCTGAAAAAACCTGGGTCTCTCCAGGACACTGTAAGGGGTAGCGGGGGAGGAACTGGTAGATGACTCTAATCATACGAGGGAATGGAGGGGGGGTGTCAAATACTCCCGTTTTTGTTTTTCTGTATCAGGATGCCTGTATTTCTTCTGTTTCTCTGTCCACCCCACAGCTGCACATAAATGCGAAGCCTGAGACTCACTGAATATCTATCTAGTCAACATTCATTCATCGGGAACCAAGTGAAGTTCTATTGAGCATACACAGGCAGGCAATGTCTCCGTTTCTGATACTTTTTCTCTTCCACCACTGAGTATCTGCGTGAAATGGGAATCAGTAGTGAAGTTTTTGAAGAAGCAGATATTGAAATTGATCGATTTAATTCCCAGGTTCATAATAACAGTAAGTTGAAGTCACAGTTTTGCTTCTTCTTTTTTGTTTTTCGGGACAGGTTTTCTCTGCATAGCTTTGAAGTCTCTCCTATCACTGCTCTGTAGACCAGGTTAGCTGCGAACTCAGGGAGATATGCCTGCCTCTGCCTCCCAAGTGCGGGGATCAATAGCGTGCACCACCACCGTTCAGCTAGTTTTGCTGCTTTTTATTAAGGCATATATTTGACGTTAAATTTTTTCTTAAAAAAAAACAAAACCTTAGTTCTGTATAGATGGCCTTAAACATCTGACTATCCTATGTCCACCTTCCAAATTGTGGGATTACAGGTGTGAGGCACTATACACGGTTTTCTCTTTGAGGCAGAAGCTCCATCTGAAGCCCAGGCTGATCTGGAAATCATGGCAATCCTCCGGCCTCACCAGACCCCGGTACTGGAGTATAAAACTGCGCCTCCACGGGTGATTTGATAGGATACTTTTCTAGGCTTCAGTTTCCTTCTGTGTAAGTAGAATTCCTTACAAGTATAGAGTTGGCAGATTCACCAAAGATCCGAAACAACCAGGAAGTATATTCCAAAGTGAATGTCCTTAATGTTAAAAGTTATCCTACCGTTGTGTGAAATTCGGATTTAACTGAGCACTCCCATTTCACCTCACAGCACCGGACCCGTAAAGGCAACACATATACTATACAAGTTAAGTCCTCATTACGATCCAAAGCAATTAGTGAGGACTCTAAATTTTTTGCTTTGCTTTTTGTTACCGTTTCCTTATTATTTGCGAGACACGGCCCATAATAATGTTACCTTGGTAAGATTTGGATTAGATTCCAATGCCCAGGTTCCCCCTTCCCAAAACAAACAAACAAACACGCGCTCCAAGAGTTTGCACTGCGTTTCGGGCAGACGACGGTAGCGCTATCTCCAATAAAGCTTTACGGTCCCCGCAAGACTTTCAAAGCCCGGCCAATGGTGGCAAGCCTTCGGGGGATGGAACGATCCCAGGGCCGCGCTGGCCGTCGCGGCAGCCCCGGCACACGCCTCGCGGGAGGACACTCCGGCTCGTCCCGCGCCAGCTCGTCCACTCAGCAGCCGCGCCGCGCCTCCGCCGCCCTCCCATAGGTCCTTCCGGGGACAGGCGAGGGCTTTTCATTTTCCCGCCTGCTCGGCTGGGCTCCGAGGCCCTCGGCGTTCCCCCCCCCACACCCGGCCTTCCGAGCCCGCCCCGCCCTTCCGGACGCCACCTTCCCCCACCCGCCTCCGGGACAGCCCGGAGGGAGCGGCCGCCGCCCTGCGAGCCGGCGGGAGGGAGGCCTGGGCGAGCCGCGGGAGGCGGGGCGGAAGGAGGGGGCGGGGCCCAGCGCCTTGGCGCCGCGTTGCCATGGCAGCGGGGCGGGGAGGAGGAGGAGGAGGAGGAGGGAGGAAGCGGGCGAGCGGGAGGGGGATGTGGTGCTGCGGCGGCCGCCACCGCAGCTGCCGCTGCCTGCTCGCGGCTGGGTGTCCCGGAGGCGGCTGCTGGGAGCCGCGGGAGCAGCTGCGGTGCTCTGCCATATTGTGTGTGGCCCGGCTCCGGGCCCGGCCCTCGCCTCCCCTTCGCGGCGGCTGGAGCTGACGGTGAGTTCCCCGGGGCCGAGCGGCGCGGGCGCGGAGGGAGGCAGCGCGTGGGGCCGGCGGCGCAGGGAGGCGGCTGTCCCGTGACGCGGCGGGACATTTTTTTAAATTTTTTTTTTGTCCCGTGAAGAACTGCCTGGCTTCCCGGCGCGCGGCTCGGGCGGAGCGTGGGTTCCCCGGGGGTGTGGAACTGAGAGGCGAGCACGGCCCCCGTGAGGAGTTAGGAGTTTCTCCCGAGGTAATGACCGTCCCGAGGGGGCGTCGCGCGGCCCGAGCCTCGGTGGGCACGGCCCGGGGCGAGCTCGGCTGGAACCTGCGACCGGAGAGTTGCTCTTAAGCGCCCGGGGAGCCCGCGCCACGTCGCCGTTCGGGCTCCGATCCGAGCGGGACGCGCGTGGCGTGGAGTCCGGGTCCGGTCGGGTCCGGCCCCGGGCGAGCGGGGCGGGACGGCTGGGCCCGGAGAAGTAGTGCCCCGGAGGCGCCGCGCGCGACCCGCGGGAACTTCGGGCGCGGGGCCTGGATGTGGGGTGGTGGCCGACCCCGGCCCCGCTGCTCGCCGCTCCTCCGGCCGGCGCCCCCCGAGGGGAGCGGGCCACCGGCTGGGTTGGGACTCGGACTGCTTGCTGGAGCGTTGCAATATGGACACTTCCTGTTCGCCTTCTCCTCCGGGGCCGAGGCTGCTTCTGTCTGCCCCTGCCCTCGGGTCGTCGGCCCCGCCGGGAGGGGTCCGCGGTGGTCGACCGCCTTGAGCTTGGGAGCTGGCCCTTGCGCAGCGGCCGGCGGCCTGCAGCCCCGCGCCGGGTGGGAGTGGGGGGGGGAGGTAGTCCATGTGCGAGGTGCTCGCTCTTCACTCCAAACTCCGCCCCCGGCTACCCTCTTGCAAAAAAAAAAAAGCCACTGTCGCCACTGCACCTCACGCGACTTGGGGTGCTGTTTCCTTGGGGAGCCGCACTCCGCTTGCACTTCGTTTCTACTTTAAAACCTTCCTTTTCATCTAATAGGTGGGGCGGGGTGGGGCGCGGGGAGTCCCAGGTGCGGAGAAATGACAGACTTTTTTTTTTCTTCCCCCTACTCGAAACTCCGATGAGAGCGGTTAATTATTTCCAGGTTAGTTGGTGCTCTTTCTCCTGTCTTCTGATTGTGACAGCCACGTGGCCGGCTGAATGCAATAGAGTGCTCTAGCGGCCAGAGGACGGGAGGCTTCTCAGGTAGCCGGGGCTTTTAATGGTTTAGTCTTGGGTTCTGCTACAGGCAGACTTCTCTCTGACACGGGGTAGTGGAAAAAGCCGAACCGATCGAGTCTAGGAGTTTCACCTGAATCGTCTAGGGGCTTTGCTTGCGTTTTCTCTGGTAAGGTGTGTATTAACATTTCTGCCGTTCTCTGCAGCTCAGATGATTCGTCTTAAAATGTTAGTTAGGTATCATCAAAGAGTGATGGGGAGTTGGTAGAGCGGTGCCTTTATGGAATTACCTGACTCTCAAGTTGTTTGAATTTCAGAACCATTAGCTGGAGATTCTAATGAACGTGAAATGATCACATTCCGGTGTTTTGAGTTCGTGAAAAGACTCATTTTTCTTCTTTTTACACAGAGATTAGCGATGGAATACCTTTTTAGGGGTAAATACCAGTCTGCTTTGTATACAGTCAGATTTGAGATGTCAGTTAGTAGGAAAATAATTCATCTTGAGTGGAAAATTGCCTTTTAGAATGAATAAAGGTGAAAGGGAAAGTAAAGATAAAAAACTTTTGGAGAGTAAAACTTTAGAATGTCTACATTTCTAGATACCAATGAGTCAGTTTTGGATTGCTTTGACAGTTTGATTTGCTTCTGTAATACCTTTCTTTTATACTTAGTTTTACTTGATTGCTGAGCCATAGGAAGGAAACACCTTAGATTTGTGCAGGATTGTGGGGGGAAATCATTACAACTCCGCATACTGGAATTTCGATTATCCTGTAATGTTTGTACAAAGTGAAGTTAATGAAGGTATTGAAGAGGTTCTGTAGGGCTTGCTACTGTAGAAAAAATAGAATTGAAAACTGAATGTGTGCTGGCCTCTGAGAGCAGTGCTTAGTTTGAGAAAGAAAAGTAAATGAACTAAAGAGATGTAAAGCCAGAAGACCAAAAACATATGCTGCAAGATAGAACTTATGTCATTTGTAATGCGATCTAATAACAAACTGAAACTTAAAAGTATTTCTCAAACTGGAAGTGATCTGTGTGCGTGTGTTTTGAAAAGACTTGACTATATGGTCCGGTGTGGCTTTGAATTTGGAGTGACCCTCCTGCTTCTGCATCTTTTGTGTTGTTCTGAGACATGGTCTCAGTATGTGGCTCTGGCTGCCCTGGAACTTGCTATGTAGATCAGGCTGACACTCCACTTGCAGAGATCCATCTGCCTCTGTGTCTTGAATGCTGGGATTAATAGTGGGCACCACCAAGGATGGCTGCCTGTGGTTTTGTTTTGATTGTTTGAGACAGGATCTTATATAGCCCAGGCTAGCCTCAAGCCTGGTGTGTGGATGAGGATGACTTTAAACTCCCAGTCCACCTGCCTCTGTCTCCCCAGAGCTGCTATTACAGGTGTACACTACCACACTTGGCTTGTATGTGTTTTGTTGCTGTTTGTTTTGGCAATTAAAAAGAATAGTTATTTTTGAAATAATATTTTTATTCTTTAAGAATTTCATACAAGAAACCCCCCAAATCCAACCTCACCTCTATACATACCCAAATTCACATACTTTTTTTTTTTAACCCAAGAATGGTTTTAGGTTTGTCCGTTTTGGTTTCTCAGTGTCTAACTCAGAGTTCTGTCTCTGCCTCCAGAGTGCTGGGATTAAAGGCATGTGCCACCACATCCAGCAAGAATTTTTGCATGCTTGTTTTTTGTTTTTCAAGACAGGGTTTCTCTGTGGCTTTGGAGGCTGTCCTGGAACTCACTTTGTAGACCAGGCTGGTTTCGAACTCACAAAGATCCTCCTGCCTCTGCCTACGAATTTTTTTCTAATGTCTGTTTTGTTGTTGCTTTTAGATTGTGTAATTTAATAACTGGGTTTTATGTAAATGCAAAGGTCTTCCAAAAATAGCTTTGAGAGCTCAGGACTTTACTGATGTAGGGAAGAAAAAGATATAGATCTAATCTTTTTCTTGGGTTGAAATTGAACACAAGAGAGAAGTTGACAGCTGAGACAATGTAGGAGCTAAACTGGGTGTAAAGGTACAAGCTGTGAGAGGTGAGTGGAGAGGGAACTGTAGAAGGCTTGGGTGGGTAGGAGAGGCTTCCTGGAGAAGGAAGGCTGTGTCTTTTTAAAGGGGAACTTCATCTCCATAATCTTCCTGTAGATAATGCCACCCAAATGGCCACACCCCTTTTAAAAATCAACCATGAGTCTTTTCTTTCACACTTTGGTTCCAGTCTTTTTCCATCTTAGTCTTCCACTATGCTGTAGAAACGGTTAGTTCTTTACACCTCAGCACTGCAGTTTATGCTGTGCCTGTGTTGACAACACCTGTTTATCTGTTGGAAATATACTTGGACATTGGAGCTTTGGGCCTTGTTGAAACACTGATTGCTCAGTGCAATCACAGACTTTTAGGCTCACCTTTACTTTCAACTGTAGTTTCTTCTCCTTCCATGAGAGCATGTAATTCCATAGGTGGTGGCATTCTCTACTGCCTCGTGACTAAACAGAATAAATAAATACCAAGCACTTAGCCATGTGCCAGCCTGTGTTATAGGAGCAGCGTATAGTATTGAACAAGAGGAATTCCTTTGTATTTTACCACCCTAGTTAGAGTATATGCTTTGACCACTTATTCGGGCCTTATTTTAGATCTCTACTCTCTGCCCAGTTTGAATGAAGAAAAAGTAGGATTTGGGTGTGAGATGTGAAGATAAATAGATCTGTCTGTCTTATAAGTAAAGGTGGGAAAAGAACCACTTGTGAATTTCCTGCAGAAGGTTATGAAACCCTCCTGAGAAGGTTCATTTCACTGCAGTGTGGTGCAGCGCTCAGAGGAAATGGGAGGAGCTGGGAAGAGCATTATTGAAGGAAAAAGTAACAGTCAAGTTAGGGAGGGTGTTTATTGACAGAGAGCTCAAAGTAGAGGAGCAGGAGGTAGATGTCAGGGTGGACATGACCTGTAGGATGACGGTAGGGTGCGGGTAATGCAGAGGTGGCAGCTAGTGGTGGGTGAAGTGTTGAGGACTGTAATGGGCTTTGCACTGGTGACATGGAGGTCTGTAATGAGTACTGTCTCAAGACTTGTAAACTCCTATGGTACTACTTCACAGATACCTTCAGCTCCACTAGAACAGAGGCCAAAAGAACATTCATCCTCTTTAGTTTTTATTCAAACAGACTTTGTTTTAGAATAGTTTTTTGGTGGTTTTTGTTTTGTTCGGTTTTTCCGAGACAGTTTCTCTGTAGCTTTGGAGCCTGTCCTGGAACTCACAGAGATCCACCTGTCTGTCTCTCTGCCTCCCAAGTGCTGGGATTAAAGGCGGGCCCCACCAACGCCTGACCTTCTTAATTTATTTATTTATTTTCATAGAATAATATGTGCAGAAAACATGCAGAAACCTCACCCAGTTTCCCTGATTGTGTGTCTTCCTTACTCTGGTGCAGTGTCATAATTAAAGAAGCAGGATTCCTATATGACTGTTAAACTGTCATTCAGATTTCTCTAATTTTTCTCTGATGTCCCCTTTTATCCCAAAACTACAGTTTTTCAGACATTGATGACATGAGAGCTTCCAGGTCTAATCAGAAATTTTATAAAATGTCCCTCAGTTGAGATTTACCCGGTGTCTTTCTCATGATGAGACCTGGCTTGTAGGTCTAGGGAGGAAGGTAAAAGATAAAGTGTCTTCAGGTATATTAAGGGTACATGCCGACATACCATACAACAGATAACCTTCACCGTTGTGAATCTGTCTTGCCAGAGATATATATATATATATATATATATATATATATATATATATCTTATACACTTCTCCATACCAGATCTACTTTGGAAGAAAAGTATTAAGTACAGCTCATGGTCACAGGCATTGATCCAATTTTGATTGATTTATTTTTTAATTCCTTCAACCTAATTTTCTTTTAAAGCTTAAAAATTAAACCTACTGAATTTAGGGTTTTGAGCAAGAAAGACATTGTTCTGCCCCAGGAATAGTCCTGATTACTTCAGAAAGTAGGATCTGCTGCCTTACTGTGTGTTCTGATTTCATTAGCGTTTATAAATACAAAGTTACCGAAGCTGTAAAAGTCTAAATAAAGCTCTTTAAGTGGCCGTTTGTAAACTACTGTGCCATAAAAATAGCTGCCCTTTTGCTATCAGCAGGGCTTGCGATTCTTCCCAAGTAGTTACATTGCTGATAGGTTAGCAGAAACTATCCTGTTTCACAGCTTTGTTGTATGTGTTTGTAGTTTTGAAAAGGCTCTCACTGTGTGGTTCTGGCTGGCTTTGAAATTGGAGTGACCCGACTGTCTCTGCATCTTTTGTTGATGTTTTGAGACAAGGTGTCCCTGTGTAGCTCTGGCTGGAATTTGATATGTAGATCAGGCTGGCCTGGAACTCCTGGAGATCCTTTTTGTGTGGCTGAGATTGGCCTTGGGCTCCTGATCCTCCTGCCTCTGTATGCTAAGATTACAGGTGTATGTGCTACCATGCTAGATTAGAGTTTTCAGGTGTTAAAGAAGGTATAGTCTCGTGCCTTTTGAAATTGTATAAGATTTTATTGTGTATGTGTGTGTGTGTGTCTCCATGTCTGTGTCTGATCGTATGTGTGCACAGCACTTGTGTACAAGTGCCTGGGGAGGCCAGAAGAGGGTGTCAGATCACCTGGACCTGGAGTTAGAAGTAGTTGTGAGGTGCCCAATGTGGTTGCTGGTAATCGAAGCCTGCTCTTCTCTGCAAGAGTAGCAGACACTTTTAACCACTGAACCATCTCTCCAGCACCTCTTGCCTTCCTGGTAGATATTTCCTGGTATTATGCATTGGGTTCTTTTTGTCCCCAGAAGCCTGTTTGGTTTGTTTGAGAAGCACTTCTAAACGATGTGTGAAAATACAAGTCTAGGAAATCACTTTGGAAAGGACAGGAGCACATGTGTAGACGGAGGTCAGAGGACAACCTGTGGGAGTGGTTTTCAGTACTCAAACTCAGGGTACCAGGGTTAGATGGAGGGCAGAGGACAACCGGTGGGAGTGGGTTTTCAATACTCAAACTCAGGTTACCGGGCTGTGGCAGGCAGGTGCTTTAACACGATGAGCTGTCTTGCCGGCCCTCTTGATTTCTTAGGGCAAGATCTAGCTGTGACCAAACTGGCCTCAAATTTACTGTTTAGCTCTGGTCTCAAACTATTGGTTCTTGTCCTTCGGCCTTCTGAGTGTTGGGATCACAGGGGTGTAGCATCACAACCAGCTTGGAAGTTCTTTCTTCAAGCTGTGGATGTTGTTAAAATGTCTAGGTTTACCCAGTAACGAGTTACAAATTGTTAGTCAACGATCCCATGTGGAGTTTTATTGGTGGACAGGGAAGGGGTGGGGAGTGGGGGGTGTGTGAGGGATAACTAACCCATGCAGAGCTGAAAGAGAGAGAGAGGGAGAGGGAGAGAGGATGAGAGTAAGACAAGAGTAAAAGAGAGCAGGCAGGGGCCAGCCCTTAAGTTAAAGGGGTCCTTTGCACCTGCGTGGTTCTCACAGAACTCTGGGCTGGCCAGAGTGCTGCCTGAGTGCATCCTGCCAGGATAACAGGGCAGGCCAGCGTAATGTCTGAACCTTTCAGTGGATTCATTGAGTTGAATTTAGTCTTGGATTTTGCTGTGGTACAGTGCTAAAAGAGATTTACCCCACCCCGTCCCTGAGACAGGCTTTCTCTGCATAGCCCTGACTGTCCAGATTTTTGTTGTTTTGCTTTTGAGACAGGGTCTTACTGTAACTCTCTCTGGCCTGGAATTCTACCTTTACCTCCTAGGTACTAAGAGTAAAGGTGTGTGTTACCATGGGTGTCTAATATGGTTATTTTGAATTTCATACATAACCTTAGAGGTAAGGAATTTAGGAAACCGATAAAAACATACCTTTGTGGTTTATTTTAAAAGAATAAATAAAAATGGAAGAGGTTTCTTTTAAATTAAGATTTTACTGTAGTGTGGCTTTGTTTCATCTTAAAACGTTCACTTGAATGATATCTCCCAACCCTGACACGCACACACATTAAATCAGAATGTGAATGAATAGTCTGGGTCTGAATGAGCCACCTAACATGGGAATTGAACTTGTGTCATCTGGAAGAGAAGTATAAGCTCTTAACTACTGACTATCTCTCTCCAGTCTAAATGCTCCTTTATGCTGGTTGGACATTTATTAATAATCATAGCAAGGATTTCTACCTCGTATTAGTTGTCTGCTGTGTCCTGGTATGGTGTTATGCTACTAGACACATAAATATATAATTCTTAGCAACAACCCTGCAGAGAGCATTGTATTTTTGCATATGTAAGAAACAAATAATGAGAGATTAAGTAAATGTAGTGCTGGGTATTTGAACACAAATCTGTCATAGTAAAAATCCATGGTTTCTTTGTATTACAATCTGAAGTCTTCCAAGAAAATGGGTTATTTGTCAGAATGAAATGCTTACATATCGATCTGTTGCAAGCAGGAGCAGTAAAGAGTGCTTGCTACAGAAACTTTTTTACATGCCTGTTCTGGCTGGAATACTGCCCTTCTCTTGTTCCTGTGCGAATAATGGGCGCTGCTCCCTGGGATTCAGGTCTGTGCAACTATCTGTCAGGCAGTGTGGGTGAGTTGGTGGCTGGTGCGTTTGCTTGACTCCAGATCTCACTGTCCATTTAACTAGCACGACATTCTGCTTATAATTTTTTAATGTTTGCTCACTCTATGTTACAGTTTTTGATAGAGCATAAAAATGAATGCATTGTATCTTGCCTACAGTGATTTATAGCCTGATGTCTTGTCTGCCTGTCCACACACACTTCTCCCTCCCAGGTTCTGTATTTTTTGAGGGGAGGTGTCATGTAGCCCAGGCTGGCCTTGAAGTAGCCATGCAGGGAAGGGCTGACCTTATACTTGTGTTTTTCAGGTATTGCCTTGCACATGGTGTGATTCTAACATGAGACACACTCCCAGCCTCAGTTGCTGCCTCTATGTGATGACTGAAGAGTCAGAAATTTTCTGCACTGGGTGCTATCTTGTGATAGTTCTCTGGGATCATTTAACTTTTGGAATGATCACATCATTTTATCCCAAAATCTTAGTGAATCCTTTTTCCCTAAAATTATTACCGCTTAATTTTTTTTGCAGTAATTATATATATTTTAAAAAGCCCCAAATTGATTACTTTTCTGTTTCTTAGTGGAGAGAGCATTTGAGAATCTAGTAAAGGGTTCTTTGGAGAGTGACTCTAGGATTATTTCTTGTTTCAGATGTTCTCTTGACTGCCCTAGTTCTTTTTCTGTTTGTCTGTCCTGCTGTCCTGTAGCTCATGGTGGCTCCAAACTCTGCCTGCCTCCTGAGTGCTGGGGTTAAAGGTGTGCACCATTACTGCCCTGCTGCCCTAGCTATTCAGTAGCTAACCCTCATGGTATAGAGCTTGGCACATTCTAAACTTACACAGAAATAATTATATTTAAATAGCTCAATATAGATGGGGTAGTGTTTGAGGAACTTGTTGGATTTTATTTATTTGGAGATTATTTGATTTGTACATGCTTGGACATCCTCTTAATATTTGAGATGCTGAGGCAGGAAGATCACTTAAGTCCAACAGGTGGAGGCTAGCCAGAGCAGCACATTGAGACCCTATCTTAAAATGACTAGGGGCTGAGATAACTCAGTCATTAAGACCACTTACTGCTCTTGCAAAGGACCAAAGTTTGATTCCCAGCATCGACCTCAGGTGGCCCACAACTATCTGTAACTCCAGCATCCAAGGGTGTGATACTTGTGGCCTACATGGATCCCAGCACACATACACATAACTCATACACAGACACATAATTTAAAATGAGATAGATCCTTAAGGATAAATAGTAGCTTAAAAATGTAAATTAAATGATCAGAAAACTAATGGATAATTTTTTGATCTTCTCTTTGTGTAACTCTGGCTGTCTTGGAACTCTCTGTAGACCAGGCTGGCTTTTGAGCTCAGTGATCTGCCTGCCTCTGCCTCCCGAGTCCTAGGATTAAAGGTATGAACCATCACTGCCAGGTTGAGAAATGTAATTTAAAAAGAAAAAAATTCTTGCCTGGCAATGGTGACACACACCTTTAATCCCAGAATTCAGAGGCAGAGGTAGAGAAGTTGAGAACAACCTGGTATACAAGATGAGTTCCAGGACAGCCAGGGTTGTCACACAGAGAACAAATTATTTTTTGTGTGTGTGCACATGTCTGTGGGTACCTGCAGAAGCCAGAAGAGGAAGCTGGAGTCGTAGGTGTTGGTGAGCTACTTGATGTGGATGCTGGGAGCCACTCCTAAGAGCAGCATGTGCTCTTAACCATGGGATTGCCTTTCTAACCCAATGGAGAGTTCTTCTGTTCAGAAGAACATAGAGGTTAAATTGTGTACACATTACCTAACATGGCAGATGCTTGCTGTAGATTAGGAATGAGTTGCATGAAAGCAATTGTAGCATAAAACAGTCTCTGTACTCCATCCCCAGCACCACAATGGAAAAGGGTGAGCATAGATTCATGGTTACAGAGGGAATGTGGGGAGTAGGGTTTGGCTTTCCTCAGGAGGTAAAGGGATCTACTAACTCAAACCATGTGGCTTGGGGAAAAGTGCCCTTACCCCCTGAGCCATCTTGGGAGAACCCAGTTCTATTTGAAAATATGTTCCAATCAGTCGTCTACCTGTCTGCCTGCCTGCCCGGCTGCCCCCCCCATATGATTTTCTAAGTGTTACTTAGTAGTGCAGTGCAGTGCTGTGGTAGAGCACTTGAGTCGACAAGAAACCTTGACCAGAATTCCTCTTAAAGGAGAAGAGAAATTTAGCATGTGCCATCACAAAGCAGAATGGGGAGCAGTGCCAAGCATAATGTCCTGTACTTGGACGGCAAATTGCTCAGTAAATGTAGAGACTGTTTCAGCCTTGACTTTTGTTTCACAGTTTGATTAATATATCACCTTAGTTTAGCCGGAATAAAAGATAAAGTGACATAATCTGGGTATGCCTTTCCCTTTGTGCGTCTCATCTGGTTTGACAGCAAGTTAAGGCAGGTTACTCTTGAGGAATGTGCTTCGGGATGTTGAGTCTATTGTTTTCCGTTTTCTTTCTCTGGTTAGCAATTTGTCTGACTTTATCTGAATTAAGTACCTTGTAGTCATAGAGCTTAACTTTTTTATAAAACAACCCAGTGTCCGTTGTTTCTTTTGAACTACTTACACTAACAACTTGTAGGAGAATGGAAGAGATCTGTCATAGAAGTTGAGGTAGGGATTATAAGGAGGAGTTGTCATCGTTAGCTGCTGTGACGTACACATGTGTGTACTGGGCTCTACATCCAAAGGCCAAAGGAGGGCGTTGGGTATCTTGTTCTATCATTTCGTCCGTATTATTGTGAATCATCCTGGAACTAAGCTGGTAGCCAGAGAACCCTGTTGATTCTCTTGCCCCTTACAGTTCTGGGATTGTAGGTGTGTGTGTCCATACCAGCCTTTCTTTACAAGAAAGCTAGGGATTTGAACTCAGGCCATCATGTTTGCATCAAGAGTGATCACTCTTACCAATTGAGCTATCTCCCCGGAACCATGTCTCATGTTGCTCAGGCTGGTCTTGAACTACTAATCCTCCTGCCTCTACTTGAGTGCTGGATTACAGGTATGTGCCATAATGCCCAACTGTTAGGCTGGAGCGTTGAAGATGGTAGGGAAAGTGAACAACCCAGGTGTTAAAAGTTGCAGTCACAACCTTACAGAGAAGTGTAATATATACTTTGAATTTACTTCAGGAAGAGAGGAGCATTATCCTAAGGATGTAGATACTGAGTTGGTTATGTTGATGACAGCATGCACCTTTCCCAGCCTTTTGCACTGGCAGAGTAGTGAAGGCAGGACGGCCCCTAAAACGGAGTGGAGCACAGGCTCTGTGGTAGCACTTCAGTTCCACACTGCTTAATTGCCCTGTGTGTCTCCACCTGGAAGGCAGAGCCCAGTAATAGTTGCCTCTAGTAAGGTTGTCACAAAGCTCCTGAGGCTTTTGGGTTTGTTTGTTTGGTTTTTTCCTGAGACAGGGTTTCTCTGTGGCTTTGGAGGCTGTCCTGGAACTTGAACTCATAGAGATCCTCCTGCCTCTGCCTCCCAAGTACTGGGATTAAAGGCGTGCGCCACCAACGCCCGGAGTTTTAGTAAAGATTTTTAAATGATAACTGTTATTAATGAGCATCTATAAGTGTTCTTTATTCTCTCTCGTAGTACATACACATGTGTACATTTATCTACAGGAAAGTCAGTTGATACTTGAATTTGGGTGTGTGTTTAAAGACATCTTGCTTTGTTGTATAGGCCTGCTCTAAACTCTTATGTTCCCGTCTCTTTAAGTGCTGCAATAAAAGGTAGCATGTACCACCTGAATTTGTTTTTATTATTGTTCTAGAAAATTCATACCATTTCTCAGATATCAAAGTAACAAAATAGCAGAACTGTTGGAAAAATGTCTGTTAGACCATTTGGGTGTGGCAGGGTGTGTGTGTGTGTGTGTGTGTGTGTGTGTGTGTGTGTGTGTGTGTGTGTGTGTGTGTGTGTGTGTGTGTTGGGAGGTGTGTGAAGGGTCTTTTCCAAGTCTGGGAATTAGAATGTTCTCACAGTTTTTGCAGTGACATGTGAGTTTGAGGCCAGTCTGGTCTACAAGAGCAAGTTCCAGGACAGCCTCCAAAGCCACAGAGAAACCCTGTCTCGAAAAACAAAAAAAAGAAGATAAGGCTAGAGTTGGGTGTGTGTGCTGTGAACAGTTTAGAGCACAGAAATGCAGGGAAACTTAGTTTAGGGACGTTATCTCAGTTCCTGTGTATTGGAGTTTTCATTTAAATAGACTACATTTTTAATATCGGTCTAGGTAATAAACACTTAAATTACACATGCATTCAGGTGGTTGTGAGCTGCCATGTGGGTGTAGTGACCCAAACCCAGTCTTCAGCAAGAGCAGTAAATTCTCTTAACAACTGACCTGTCTCTCCCAGCACTAAGTTTGGTTGTTTTGGAATGGGCACTTTTTGTAATTGAGAACCTTAAAGAATATAAATCTGTAGGAAAAGTTGGGACATCTTGTAGTCCCTGTCTTAATCACCGTCCTGTTGCTGTGAAGAGACATCATGGCCAAGGCAACTATTACAAGAGAAAGCATTAATTGGGGGCTTAATTGGTTGTTTATCATCACTGTGGGGATCGTGGCTGCAGGCGGGCAGGGTGCTGGTTTAGAGTAGTTTAGAGCTACATCTTGATGCCCAGCAGAGAGAGCTAGCTTGAACTCACAGAAATCCTCCTGCCTCTGCCTTTTGAGTGCTGGGATTAAAGGTGTGCGCCACCACTACCTGGCTTTAAGTATCTTGATAATAGATGTGTAGTTGGTTGATTTTTTTTCTCTTTACTCTTTTGGGGATCCACCACCCAGCTCCTAAATACATCACACACAGAGGCTTATAAATTCTTAGGAATGCCTGGCCTTAGCTTGATTTATTTCTAGCCAGCTTTTCTTAAATTATCCCATCTACCTTTTGCCTATGGGCTTTTTCCTTTTCTTACTTCTGTAATCTTTAACATGTGGATGGATGGATGGATGGATGGATGGATGGATGGATGGATGGATGGATGGATGGATGGATGGATGGCCCCTAGTGTCCTCTTGTCCTTGTTCCCTTGCTCCATGAGCCCCCCCAACATTTCTCCTATTTGTTCTCTCTGCCTTCCAGCCCTGCCTATCTCTTCTCCTGCCTTGCTATTGGCCATTCAGTTCTTTATTAGATCAATCAGGTGTTTTAGACAGTCAAACTTACACAGCTTCACAAAGAAGAACAAATGCAAAATAAAAGAATACAACACATTTTTACATCGTTAAACAAGTGTTCTACAACATAAACAAATGTAACACAACTTAATATAGTATTTCATATTCTTTAATCCCAGCACTTGGGAGGCAGAGGCAGGTGGATTTCTGTGAGTTCGAGGCCAGCCTGGTCTACAGAGTTCCAGAACAGGCTTCAAAACTACACAGAGAAACTAAACAACTAAAAAAGCTCCACAACATAAATGGAATTTTATACTTGACACAAATTCAGAAAGAGGACAGTAGATTCTGAGTTGAATATGAATGACTAAAATTCTACACATTTTTATATGGCTGTTTTCATTATACCATCTATTGTATTTGTTGCTGTATCTTCTGAGATGTGCGCGTGTGTACACCTGTAGCTGGAGCTACCGGTGGTTGTGAGCCACCATGTATTTTCTAGAAACTAAACCTGATCTTCTGAAAAAGAAAAAACAGCAAGTGCTCTTCACCACTGAGCTGTCTCTCGAGCCTCTTTTTAAAAAATTCTTTTATGCTTGAGAGCGTTGACATTGGGCAGAGCTGTTAAGACATTGATAACAAAATACTGAAATTCTGAGATTTAAATTATTTTAAATTGCTTTATTCCTAGCGATCAGAAGGAGGATTCTGTTAAGTGATAGGATTGGCAGAGTCCAATCAAGAGCAGTAAATGAGACAAACAGAATCAGGAAGTTAATGTTGCATTATGAGGAAGATGGGGAAACAGTTGTTGCCGAACTCTCCTGAAAAGTCTTGTGGTCATGGCTGCCATGCCCAGTGGGGTCTGAGGGAGAGGCATACTTAGATGAATCTTTTTTAAAATTTCAAAACAAAAAAAAATCATCTATCAGTTGTGAACTAATTCATGTTATAGAAAAGCTTTGTGATAGAATAGACTAATCATGTAAGAGGTAGCTTTTGTTTTGTCCTTGAGTTTTGTGATAAGACCTTGAACTGACCCTGTGTGTGTGATGTAACTACTAAAAGTAAAAATAATCTAGCACAGCATTTTCCTCAAGAACTTTGAGCTTAAGTTTAAACAACAAAGATAGATACATTAAAGAAAAACTGGAAAGACCAACAAAGGCCAATACAAATTGTAATGTAAACAGTTTTTAAAGTGTCTCTCCAGTTTTTGTTAAGCTCTTTTGTTTATTTCAGTTATTATTTTAGACAGTCAGTTTTAGTGTCTACTGAATAGTAGACTGAATAGGTAACTTTGCAGTTTCTTTATTGCAGGATACACAGTAGTTTTCCAGTCTTTAATGATTCTTTGGATATTTGTGGGGAAGGAGGAGGGAGAAGGAAGGTTGTAGAAGGGTTATAGTTGTACATGATTTTATATATTTTGTGGCAGAAATAAATGTTGATTTTTAAAATTACAACATCTATGTTTACACATGCAGTGGATTCCACATAATATGACATTAGACTGTTTTCATTCCCTCGATTGTTAATGAAATTGAATATTTTCTCACGTATTTTTGCTATTGACACGTATCTGCTGTGGTAGACTTAGGGTAGAGAGTGTTGAGTACATAAATGACAGCTTACAATGACTGCCAACCTTGAAGAAAATGCCAGTCCTCAGTGCCGTCCGTGCCTCTTCTGCTTTGCGCAGCATTCTTCCTGTGCTGCTCTCCCGTATTTGCTGCCATGTAGACTCCATTCCAGGGTAAGGGTCCATGTGGTAATATGCCAGCACTGTAACAAGTCTGAGGGACACACATGTCACAACACAGACCCAGCTAACAGCAGCACACGGAGTTCTTTTCTGCTTGCCAACCTTCGCTCTCAGGTGAAGACTGGTTGATTGTGGTGGAGGAAAGGGTTTCAGGGAGATGAGACATGGGGTGTCACAGCTTATACCCCCTGAGTTTGATAAAAAAGTTCATTCAATACTAAGATAAGTGGGGTGAGGAAGAGCCAGTCAACTATCCCAAAACTTCTTGAAAGAGTCAACTTTTAGGTGTCTTTACAGTGCCTGTTCAGACGATCCCATGGCTCAAATGATGTAGTTTACAGTAAGGTTTAAAGATTAATCAACGTTCAGACTTGAGGCTTAAATATTGAGTAGAAAGTATGAGCTGATTTACTTTCTTTCAGAATTTTCTTTGTGAATGAAATTGTAAGTTGATTTTATCTTGTTCATGGGTACAGTTTTAAGAGTGAGAGCGTGACTTGGGGATGTGACTGGAGTGCCTGCCTTGGCTACCTAAAGCTCTGGACTAGTCTCCAGCTCCTCACAAGCTAGGCTTTACCACAGGCATAGATAAGCCTGTGAATTCCAGCACTCTCAGGTTGAGGCTGCATGTTCTAGCCTTGAGTGAGCAGAGTTCATTTAGTACTGTTAGCACTCTTGTTTGAGATGTTTGTAGGAAAACTTCCCATTCTCTCTATGTAAGTTTGGCTTTATTGGTTGTATTGAAATTTTTTTGGGGGGGGGTTTCGAGACAGGGTTTCTCTGTATTGCTTTGGACGCTGTCCTGGAACTCGCTCTGTAGATCAGGCTGACCTCAAACTCAGAGAGATCTTGCCTGCCTCTGCCTCCTGAGTGCTGGGATTAGAGGTGTAAGCCACCAACACCAGGCTTGTATTGAAATTTCTTAACTCTTGAGTCAGCTGGAAAGGCAAACTAGATACCAGGGTGAGAGAATTGGTACCCACAGGAGATGTTTATTTTCTGTTACATGGTACATTGTGGTTGGAGTTTTGGTTCTGAGTTTGCCTGCATGGGCATTAACTTTTTCCCACATTAACCAGAATGCTTAGCCCGAGCCCTTTTCCTCATCTACAAAGTAAGTTCACAATTGTCTCAACATTAATTGGTGGCTAGCTGACATGTAGTATGCAAGGTGTTTAGAATAACGTTTGGCCCCGAAAGTATCAGCTGGTATTATCACTAATGGAGGAATTTAGTAGCAGCTCCCTGGATTCAAACAGACAAGTTGTGTAATTCACTAGCCCGCCGACCGCTCTAAGCAGAATGAGCTCTGCACGTTGTTATCATCCCAGTCTCAGTTAACCAAGCATGAGTCAGTCGGATAGGTAATAGACTTCATTGGCTTTAAAAATAAGACCTCCCTGTGTACACTGAAGATGATTTAAACAGCACAGTAAGTAGTTCGTTTACTAACATCTGGTCATTTGTCCTTTGGGAGGAATAATCTTTTAAGTATATTTAAAAAGCAAAACAAAAAGTCATTTGAGGAACTAGAAATAAATGCAAGAGGATAGTTGAGAAGCAGCTTCATTAATCAATATAGTGGCAGTTCTAATTTCCTATGAGAGATGATGGGTAAGATGATTTGGAATGGAGAGTTAAAATACTGGAGATAGAAGAAGCCGCAAATGTTTACAAAATTTGACTTAGCTGATAGTGAATAAGAAATGTTATTCTGTTGAACTTGTAGAAGGAAATAAGTGGTTATCAGGTATTGTAGCGGGAAGGGGCAGGAATATCAGTCAGAAGGTGAAGAGTTGCAGTTACACAGGTTCTCTGTTATGCAGCGTTGTGACTATAGTTGACAAAAATGTCTCAAAACTCAAAATTGCTAAACCAGTAGTAAGTGTTAAATATGTTCTTACCATGGAGAGGAAGTACGTCAGGTGATTATTTATTGGGGGGGTATTTTGTGGCAGGGTTTTATTACATAGTCCTGGCTGTCTTAGTGACCATGGCAGATCTTATAAAGGAAAACATTTAATTGGAGTGGCGGCTCACTTACAGTTCAGAGGTCCAGTCCTTATCTTGGCGGGACATGGAGGCACGCAGGCAGACATGGTGCTGGAAAGGTAACTGAGAGTTCATGTCTTCTGCAGGCCACAGGAAGTGGTCTGAGATACCAGGCATGGCTTTAGCATGTATGAGATGCCAAAGCCTGCCTCCACAGTAACACATTTCCTCCAATAAGGCCATACCTACTCCAACAAAGCCACACTTCCTAATAGTACCACTCCCTGTGACCTTATGGGAACCAATTACATTTAAACTAACCACACTGGCTGATCTAGAACTTGCTATATAGACCAAGTTGTTCTTGAACCTGGAGTTATTGTCCTCCTACCTTCTGAATGGTGAGATTATGGGGATGTGCCACCATGCTCAACCAATTAGCCTATTTTGATCTTTCCATAATGTATACATATACAAATTATGTAATTATTCTTTGTCTATTAAAATAATTTGAAAAGAATTTTTTCTTTGTGATATATAAAAAGAAAACTAGTTTTTTAAATTTTACATGTTTTGCTTGAATGTATGCGTGTGTGTACCACAAGTGTTCTTATACGAAGCCATCTCTCTAGTTCTAGAAATACTTATTTTTTATGATAAATATTTAAGACTTGTGGATTTACTTGGAATTATTGTTTAAACATTGTTTAAGCAGTATGTATGGACTATTACAGTAAAGTATAGATACTTAGGATAAATTATGAAGTCATGATATAGTCTGTACATTACATTTATTGTGTATTGGAACAGCTGCATAACACTTGCACTGTATGCCTGTAGAGGGCCAAAGACAACTCATAGGCATTGGTTCTCTTCTCCCTGATGGGTTGCTTCTCAGAGTTGAACTCAGGTTGCCAGGCTCGGAGTAAACACTCTTTATCTACCAAGCTATCTTACCAGCCCCATTATGTTTAATAGTAGCTACTACTGGTTGTGGTCTGGAAACTTTACTATTCAAGCTATATTGTTTAATTTTTTCATTATCTGTTATTTCAAATAATGGAATGCAGCTACTTTATATGCATTATAACTGTCAAAACTATTTTATATTTAAATATTATATGGGGATCTGGGCGTGGTGGTATTCCCAGTACATAGGAGGCAAAGGCAGGAGAATCTCCGAATTTGAGGACAGTCAGAACTACAAAGAGAGACCCTGCCTCAATAAATGGATGGATGTGTGTATTGTTTGTATGGCATAGTCAGTTGCAAATTTGTTTTGATTTGGATGTGTATATGTAAATGTTTGTTTGCTTTTTCCAGAGTTTAAGATTTAATTGATAATTTTTTTTTAATTTTTATTTCTTATTGCAGAACTATACGAATAAATGGGTCCAGTAATTGGAATGACTCCAGATAAGAGAGCTGAGACCCCGGGAGCTGAGAAGGTTGCAGGACTAAGTCAGATTTACAAAATGGGAAGCTTGCCTGAAGTTGGGGATGCTGCAAGGCCAAAGGCCACCCTGGTGGGCAGTGACTCAGCAGATGATGAACTAACGAATTTGAACTGGCTTCATGAAAGCAGTAATCTTCTGACAAACTTCAGGCTTGGAAGTGAAGGTCTTCCCATGGTTAGTCCGCTGTATGACATAGAGGGAGATGACATGCCTGCCTTTGGACCATCCTGCTTCCAGAGCCCAGAAAAGAAGTCAGCAACTTCAAAGCCCCCATACTCCTTTAGTCTTCTCATCTATATGGCTATTGAACACTCTCCCAATAAATGTTTGCCTGTGAAAGAAATTTATAGCTGGATTCTGGACCGCTTCCCATACTTTGCCACCGCACCCACCGGCTGGAAGAATTCTGTTCGGCATAATCTGTCCCTGAATAAATGTTTTCAGAAAGTGGAAAGGAGCCATGGCAAGGTCAGTGTTTATAAACATTGCTCTGTGTGGTGGGGGATTAGAGCAGGTCCTTAAGATGCTGGGTAACCAGGGGAGCAAAGCCAAGTCAGATTAGTTTGAGACTAATTATGTTCATCATTTGCTTTACTTTATGATGCTTTAAAATTCCTTAGTGTTGAGGGAAACTTACTAGAGTTACATTCTGTCTGCCCTTGTCACCTGGATTATTCTTCCTGATGTTCCTTCCTCACCCTGACCAGGTTAGGCAAGCATTCCAGTGCACTGTATCTCCAGACCACATAAAGTGTTTCTTTCTATTTTGAGGGTGTGTGTTGTGTGTCTCATTTAAAAAGAAAGAGGATTGTATCTACTTCTATCTATCAGTCATCTATTTTGGTTGTTTTTGAGTCAGGCTTTCTCTCTGTAACAGCCCTGGCTGTCCTGGAACTCACTGGGTAGACCAGACTGACCTCAGACTTATGGAGATTCACCTGCCTCTGCCTCCCAAGTGCTGGGGTAAAAGGTGTGTGTTACCACCACCGGGAAGATTTTATTTATTTTTAATTGTGCAGGTGCTTCTGGGTTTGCATATGAGTACAGTATCACAATAGGATGTTGAATTCTCTAGAGCTAATGTGGGTGCTAGGAACTGAACTTGGGTTCTCTATAAGGGGCAATGCGTGCTTTTAACCACAGACCCATCTCTCTAGTCCTATGGAGTGGATTCCCACACTGAAGAATGTGACAGGAATTCTTTTTAGGTTGCCTTTTCTCTGTACTTTTTAAATGTGCTTTAACAATATGTTTCCTGTAGATACAGAAGGTATATAAAGGCTTGTGTATGGGTTAGAAATGGAGGCAGGCAGGGCGGAAAGGAACAATGCATGTAAAGGCTGGTGAGCCCATCATAATGAGTTACTTAGGGTTCAGTTCTGAGGTCCAAACTGGGTTATAATCATTTGTGACACGTGCATTGTTGTCCAACACATGTCTGGACTCCCTTAGTACCTAGTACTGCACGTGGATACAGTTCCATAAAGACAGGTTTGCACAGTCTAGTACCTGTCTGAGTCTGCTGACTTGTTTCGACGTTGTGTTGTAAGGTAAGAATAGCTTTAGGAATTTCATTTTTCTTGATTTATAGACTACATAATACTGTGTTCATACTTGCCTGGATTGGTTTTTCTTTACCGTTAACTTCTTAAACATTTTTTAAAAGTTTTCACTGTCATCTTTCTTGGTCAGTGTTTCCTTGGGTCATGTCATCCATTTTCATTTCCAGGGCTTCACTTAGTATCTAGATGCTAATGACTCTCAAGTTGGTCTCCTAAAAGCCAGACCTCATTTGCAGCTAACTGTTTAATCTAGAGTTATGTCTGATAAAGTTTATATGAGTTGGACTTTATCTCCTTCTAGGATCCAAGAGTCTAAGCTTGATGTTTGTTCTTTATGATGCCTAGTTACTTGAATATAAAATTTCAAAGGAGTTTATGTGTTATCCTGATAAACTCTTATTTCATAACCAGGATAATGAGACTCAGATAGGTAAAGTTATTGGACTATGGCCTGCAGAAACCAGGGTTAGAATATAGGAAATAAAATACTTATAAATTCTCAAGGATCCTAGTTTACATCTTCATCTCTCATCAATTAAAATGTACGTGTGTGTGTATATACACTTCACATATATATCTATATGTGTGTATAGAAATGGTGAGAATAGCTTTAGAAATTTGTTTTTCCTGGATTTGCATAATATATAATATCATGTTGATACTTGCCTGGATTTGTTCTTTTTACTATTAACTTTTTTTGGGAGGGGGCATTAAATACCAGGATTCTGTGTAGCAGTAGCTGTCCTTACAACTCATATAGATCCACCCGCTTCTGGCACCCAAGTGATGGGATTAAGGGCACCACCACACCACTGCCTGGCAACCATTAACTTTTACTCTTTTTTTCATTTTTGTCTTACTAGTGTAGCATTTTGGGTAATCTCATATGTATTGTGGTCTTTATCTTATCCCATCTGTAGTGTTTTCCTATTCTCTATGGAGAAACCACTTCCTCAAAGCTTTGTGGTATAGCTCTGCTCTGGGCTTCTGTGACCTTTTGTTGTTTGTTGTTTCTGTATACATACTGAAGGGACCAACTTCTCAGCACAAAGGAGATTTGCCCCAGAGGACAAAGGGCAGGGATTAAAAGACAAAGACAGGTGATAGAGGATTGAGGAGAAGAGGAAGAGAATGAGGCTGGGGTATTTGTCCTGGAGGGACAGACTGCTCTGGACAGAGGGGAGACAGACATGGCCCATAGGAAAATGACAGCTTATGAAGTTAAAAAGGGGAACCCGGTGTTAGGATGAGGTGTTTCATTTTAATATGTGAGGGGCTCTGGCCAGCCTGAGCATGGCAAACATGGCTCTGGCAGGCCTTGTGCTGCTCCCGTTCCCTTTGCCTTGCTAAACCTATAGACTATATTCCTAAAGCTAACCTTACTTGGCCTCTTCCTCCTCCGGAGACTGACTACCAAGGTCCATCTAGCAAAGTACTGAAGTCGCACAATCAAAAGCCCCCCTTTCAGCTGGGAGGTGGTGGTGCACACCTTTAATCCCAGCACTCGGGAGGCAGAGGCAGGCGGATCTCTGTGAGTTCGAGACCAGCCTGGACTACCAAGCGAGTTTCCAGGACAGCCTCCAAAGCCACAGAGAAACCCTGTCTTGGGAAAAAAAAAAAAAAACCATGACCAAGACAGTTTACAGGAGAAAGTGTATCGAGGGGTTTACAGTTGCAGAGGGTGATTCCATAACCACCTTAGTAGGGAATGACAGTGGACAGAGAGCTGTGACGCTGAAGTCATAGCTGAGAGCTTGCATCTTGAGACACAAGCATGAGGCAGAGAGGGAGCTGAGAATGGCATGAGCCTTTGAAACTTCAAAACACCCCCCAGTGACACATTTCTTCCAACAGACTACAATTCCTAATCCTTCCTGAAAAAATTCACCACTGGGAACCATGTATTTAAAGATAGGAGCTTGTTGTGAAAGCTATTCTCTTTCAGATCATCACAATGGCATGGAAGTCATTAAAGATTTCATTTTATTTTTTTCAACTTTTGAAGCAATGTTTCAAAATTTAAATTTAAATCATGGTTGGCCTTGAACTCACTATGTAGACCAGACTGGCCTGGAACTCAGAGATCTGCCTGCCTCTGCCTCCTGGGTGTGCCATCACTGCCCAGACTGTTTTGTTTTATGCGTATGTCAATAAATGTGTGTGTGTGTGCACTATGTACATGTAGGAGTGTGCAGAGGCCAGAGGGCATTAAATACTTGGAACTGGAGTTAAAGTGGTTCTAAGCCACCATGCAGGTGCTGGGAAGTGAACTGAGTTCCTCTGCAAGAGCAGCCAGTGCTCTTAACCTCTGCACCAACTCTCCAGGCCCAGGCTTGAATTCTTGCTATTGATCTGCCTGCCTGTTTCATTAAATGCAGTGTTTCAGGTCTGTACTGGCACACTTGCTAATCTGAGCAATTACAGTGTTCAGAGAAAGAAGTAAGGAGGTGAGTGGTAGAGAATGGGAAAGAATATTGTGTTAAGTTTAGGTAGAATTTGAGAAAACGAATCACCTGTCCATGAAAAAAATAAGGTAGAAATTGTAACACTGGAGCAAAAATTGGCCAGCTGTCACAAGTAAGGATAAGAGAGAAGAAGCTATGAGTACAGATACCACCGAAGTCCAACTTGGTGAACCACTGATTTTATTTGAATGTTTGAGGGGTTCTAACAGGAGTCAAAATGAGTCAAAGACAGCTGCATCACCAAAGCCCATCCCAGCACAGGTGACAGCTCACAACGCTGGGAGCATGGAGCATACTGCCCCAGCCTGCAGGCCGCTCAGCAGGTCAGAGAATGTGCTTTCCAGGTAGCTCAGTTGGTCTCTGCTTCTTCCAGACATGGGGCTTTGGAACTCTTCTTGGCTAAGGAGAGTGACTCAGAATTCTTTGTTTGCCCTGTATGTTTCATGGGCTTCCTGAAGCTGTTTGGAGTTGTTTACTTTCTGCTTGAGCTTCCCTGCAGGATGGAGTGTTTGAACCCCAGAGGAACTTTTCCCTTGTTTCGGGAACACTAGTAGAACTCTGTGCTTAATAGTTTGAGATTTAAGCCAGGCCTCAGTGGCCCACACCTTTAATCTCAGCACTCAGGAGGCAGAGGCAGGCGGATCTTTGTGAGTTCGAGGCTCACCTGGTCTACAGAGCGAGTTCCAGGACAACCTCCAAAGCTACAGAGAAAAACAAACAACAACAAAAAAATAGTTTGAGATTTAGGGGGATTGTTAATCCGGGGCCAGAGGAAAAGCACTATGGCTTTGTTCCCTTGAGCAGACCTTACTGTATGTAGCTCAGGCTGGCCTCCAGTGGGGCTTGATTGAAATGCTGCTAAGGTGTTCCTGCCGCACCTCTCAAGAGATAGAATTAGCTTTACCACCTCACCTCAGTGGACTTTCGTTTTGTTTGAATTTATGAAATTTTTTTTGAGTCATTGTCTCAGCTTGTTTTGGATTGGGTCCCTGAGTGAATGTCATCTAGAGATGGCAATTCTCCCTGCAGAAGGCAAGGTCTATACTCTGTCCCTTTGTATGCTCTATAGCCCTTCAAAAAAAGTCAGATCTAAAGGGAGAAGTCTTTTTCTCCTCCAGGTCTGGGGACCAAACTCACGGCCATTGCACATGGTTGACAAACATCTCACTGAGTCACACTCTCAGTCAACACCCAGTCTTACATTTCTCTGAATTTTTATTAAATATGTGAGTGTTATGACTGAGATTTTAGTCTGTAAACATAGAATTAAATTTTGTCTAGTTTTAATGTTTTGTCATTTGGTAATTCTACAGATACATGAAGAGATTAGACAAGAAGAAGAACTCTTAAAATGTATAAGGCAAGAACATAACATTTTCGAAGTAGTAATATTGTATCTTCTCTGAATTTATTAAGACTTTTATTAAGATAAATCTTTGCAATTTAGCCCCTTAATACATTCCTTTCTACAAAACCTTCAGTCGGTTTTTCTGCCATTCTTAGTTTTAAAATTCATGATAGTAAATGAGAGAATATGTATTTTCTGTTTTCCAGTCAGTGTTCAGGCACTTTTTCTCTTATAGGCAATTTTCATTTTAGAGCAGTATTTCTAAAACTTATCATTTGTGCTTCATCAATTAAGCAAATTGTAAGTGGCATTTAGTTCATCTTTCTTCAGAATCTAAACTATAGATAAGCAAGTTGATGGTTTCTTGTTCCTGGTAGCTCCTGAACAGACCAGCGGAAGGAAGTGCTGCCATGGCAACCTAAGCCAGGAAACAGTACTGAAACTGCAAGTCCTCAGCTTTTACAATTTGCTGTTTCAAGGAAATAGCTTTTTCTCCTGTGATGAAAAACAATTTTCAGACTTCCTGCTATAGAATTTGAAAACAAGTCTTGAAACAGTAGGAGCTATCCCTGGAATGCCAAGGTAGAACTTGGGTAGTTATTGGCAGAACTGTTCTGGCCAGTGTATGAAAAATTACTTGTATGTGTATATGAAACCTAATTGGAACAAAAGATGTGTGTGTTGACAGTTTTATTTCCCAATTGTCAAAACACATCTATCATTTGTGTGGTTTTTATCACTTAATCTAAAAATACATTTGTAAATCTTAACATTTCTTGGGAAAACTTGTCAGTTACTTGGGTTTTTTAGTTATTTTTGTTTTTGAGACAGGGTGAGTGCACGTGTGTGTGTGTGTGTGTGTGTGTGTGTGTGTGTGTGTGTGTGTGTGTTATACAGTGCATGCTGGGGCAGAATTCACTATGTAGACAAAACTGGCCTCGAACTTAAGACAGTCCTCCTGCCTCTGCCTCCCAAGTACTTAGATCATACCACACTGGCCCTAATGCTTACTATTCTTTCTGTGGTGCCTTACCACTGAATTCCAGAGAGATGTCTCCCCTGATATCTCTGCCCAGTCCTCCCTATGTGACTGTGTAAGAGACATGCTTGATTTTCCTTTTTCTGCATGTCTCACCAGTTGCCAACATGTTCAAAATTATTCTGTTCTTAGTGGGTGGACTTTTTTTAAAATTACTTATTATGTGTGCGAGTGTGTATTATTCCTGTGTGACATCAACAGAGGTCAAAAAGGGTGGCATACCCCCTGAACTGTGTTATATGTGGTTATGAGCCTCAAACTTGGTCTTCTGCAAGTGCAGTAGAGTGCACTATTAACTGCTGAACCGTCTCTCCAAACCCGGGTCTTAGTTCCAAACTTGTGGAACAATATTTTTTCATTATGCCACTTTATAAAAATGAAACCGTATTCAAAGATAAAAGATCTCAATAATGGACTAATATTGTGTGACAAAGAATCTAGGAAATGGAAGCAATGTGGAGATAATTACATTAAACAAGATTTTATACCAGGAAGGAGCATGAGAAAAGGAAATAGTAAATTATAAAAAGCCTAGGATCGTTGAGATGGCTTAGAAGGAAAAGGCACTTCCTGCCGAGTCTGGAGGACCTGACTCTGAGTTCTGAGATCTATTCAGTACAAGGAGAGGACCGATTCCTTTTTCCTTCAACCTGTCCCACGCCACGGGGTGGGGGGTGGGGTGGGTGTAAATAAACTTAAGTGTTATATGCTATATAAACCTGGGTATAAATAAGTTTGAACCTCTCTCCCCTTGTGGTTAGACAAGTTTTCTGTGTTTCCCGGTGCTGCAGTCAGTCATGTATAGCAGACTCACTTCCACTTTGGGGGGATTGGGGAAGCAGGTGTGGGTTTTGCAGCAGGCACTGTAGCCCTGTGCTGCTCCAGCCTTCACTTCAGCCTGTGGGGGGGAGGGGCGAGGTGTTCCCCATATACTCACTCAGAGCAGTCTGACAGATTGTGATACATAAAAGTTCCAAGCTATTATTCTTGTACTTCCCTCCCCCAGGTTAATGGAAAAGGGTCCTTATGGTGTGTTGATCCAGAATATAAGCCCAACCTTATGCAGGCCTTGAAGAAGCAACCTTTTTCCTCTCCACAAAGGTAAGGACCCTCTGTGTGATTTAGATATATTGTCTGTAAGATGGAGAAAACAAAGTTGTAGTACCTTGTTTTATTTGTGTGTTTATTTAATTTCGTAGAGAAGCATTGACAGCTTTCTTTAACCAAAGGTATTTTCCTCTTGGTTAAGTTTTTTGGTTTTTCAAGACAGGGTTTCCTCTGTATTGTTTTGGAGGCTGTCCTGGAACTGGCTCTGTAGACCAGTCTGGCCTCGAACTCACAGAGATCTGACTGCCTCTGCCTCCTGAGTGCTGGGATTGAAGGTGTGTGCCACCAACACCCGGCTTAATTTCTCTTTTTCTAGAAAATAAAATGTTGTGAGATATTTGATTACACTGTGTAAAGCTAGGTCACTGTGATTGGTTTAATAAAAAACTAAATGATGAATAGCTAGGCAGGACACTAAGAGCTTTGTAAAGAAGAAAGGGGAATCACCAGCCAGATGCCTCTGAGGAACATGCAGGAGGAGAGGTGACAGCCACGAGCCATGTGGTAGAACATAAATTAACAGAAATGAGTTAATTTAGGTTATAAGATCTAATTAGAAACAAGCCTAAGCTATCGACTGAGCTTTCATAATTAACAAGAAGTCTCCGTGTTGTTATTTGGGAGCTGGCTGCTGCAACAAGAGAAAGACTCATTATACCTGGTGCCCACCAAGGGGCACTGGATGTACCCAATATATGTTCCAGTATAATAAAAACTTAGGAGTCAGAAATTGAGATAAAGATCTGGTAAATCAAAGGACATCAGAGAGTAGATTGACTGACCCTCCAGAAATCCCCTAGAAATCCTTCTTCCCTCTTCCTGTTCTTTCCAGCAGATCTCCGAAAGCTTCTAAGAACTCTGTGGCTAATCTCAGTCAGCCAGTTGCTGACTCTGTCCTTTGATTCAGGGTGGCTTTATTGGCACAGTGGAATGGCTGTATGAATAATTATCCCACAGCAATAAGATGCTGGATGGTTGAATATAAATTCTCAGAAATAAAGTCAGTACAGTATAAATAAGCTAAATAAATTATATAACTTGAGTTGCAAAAGTACTAACTCATTTTAATTGTTTGCATGCTAATAATGACTTATACAATAAATTAAATGCATATTAAATTAAAATATAATGATTCACAGTTTGTAATGATACCATTTTTGATACACCGTTTAAGGTTTCTTTTTCTATTTGTTATGTTTTGCTTTGTTTCATCTTGGTGAGATGTGTCTCTTTCTGACTTAGTTATTGTTCTATTGCTATGAAGAGACACCTTGACCAAGGCAGCTCTTGTCAAAGAAAACATTTAATTTGGGAATTGCTTATACTTTCTGAGGGTTAATACATTATCATCATGGCAGGAAGTATTGCACTGGAGTCGTAGCTGAGATCTTTATGCCCTCATCCACGGGCAGCAGACACAGAAAAAGACTGGGCCTGGAATGGGCTTTTGAACATTAAAGCCCACTCCTAGTGACACTCCTCCTTTCAACAAGCCCCCTAAGGGGGCCAAAAACCACCACACACCCAGGCCAGCCTGAAGCTCATTGCAACCCTGTCTAACTGTCCCAGATTCAGAAGTCACTTGCATTGAACCACCATGCTTGCCTGCCCTTCTGTATTTTAAGTTGATAAACTCTTTGAAAACACTATTTGAAAGTTAAATTCAAGATTAAAATTGTAAATGTTTGTCCAGTAAAATAATGCCTTGAGGTTTTATGTTGTTGTTTTCTGGAAAACATTGTCATTGTGTATTTCCTTACAGCTTCCCCTGGCTTTATGTTTCTCATTCTGTTAAATCTAGACATTAGATGATCCCTCCAAATCTGGTTTTAATTCTTTTTCCTAAGGAAACCTTAAGAATCTTAAATTTTTATTACATATATTCATTTGTGTTAGAATTTGCCTTATTAAGATAAATTTAAGGGTAGTCTTTGATGCTTACTTTGTTTTTCAAAAAGTCTGAAAGGAAATGAGAAAAAATAAAATCTCACTGCAAAAAATTCAGAATTTCCCATTGTAGTTCATTTGAATTCTTGACTCATTATTATATGAATGTAGTTAATGACCAGGAGAGTAAGGCTGAAATGTCAGTAGTATTGTCCTTTTTGGACATTATATCAGTCATTGTAAAAGGAACCAGTAGGTAATGTATCCTTATGAGACAAAATTTTAAAAGGAATGATCGATTGCAGCCAGGTGTAGTGTTGTACCTTAATCCCAGAACTGAGGACACAGAGGGAGGCGGGGATCTGTGAGAAAGAACAAAAAAGAAAGTTGATTTCTTAGTTAATATTGGTGCTTATGAGGATGAGATACTCTACTTAAATACTAATTGAGAGATAAAGGAAATATCTGTAACATTTACTTGTGTGACTTGTTTGGCTATGCTCTTAATTAAGGATGGAGTGGGGATGGCACTGCCTTGTAAGCCCTCACAAAGCGCATTTCACTATCTTCATGCTATTCATTTACATTTGTGTGTGTCTTTAGGCTTACCATAACTTTAGGGTTAGAAGTGATTTTGCAGGTTTTTTTGGTTTTTTGGTTTTTGGTTTTTAAGAGTAAATAATAGCATGGGAGTTATCAGTTGTTGGCTTTAAAACTAATAACATGAAAACATTTTGTTTCATTTTGTTGACTCCTTCTGGCATGTTTTAATGTAACCCTCCTATAATTCATAAGTCTGGGAAAAAGAATGAAGAATATATAAAAATTGGATAGGAAATAAACTTTTAATTTCATTTTAAAAGATTTTTCCTAGTCTCACAAATATAATCCCTCCCTCCCAAAAAAGGTTGACTTCTTGTGCTTAAAAAGACCTGAAAACCCAAGTCTGTGGCATTATTATATGAAATTTTCCTTAAAATACTTATTTTGATAAATTCTTAGTGTTAAACTAATAGCTATTAGTATTTTATCAAATTTAAATAATTCTTAAATATTGTTCAAGACATTTAAAATACATTATGTGACTGGTACAAAATACTATATGAGAAATGTGATTGTTTCTGTCTTACAAGTGAAGAAATTAAGAGACAAATTATTTTTAACAATAATTATTTTAATTATCTTGACCCCTGCTCACTTTCTACTTTGGCAGCTCTTTCTAACCTGAGTGCTATTAGCAAAGACAGCAAGGTAAACTACATTTGTTAGGGTTTTGTGGTACATGCTACAGATGTGCTTGTGGCTGGGGTCTATAGAAATGGATTCTGTAAGTGTCTGTCTTCCCTCCCTTTTTTAGTGGTTCCTTACCGCCTCACTACCTGAGCTCTGTTCTCAAGCAAAGTCAAGTGCAAACTCTTAAAGGTATGTATGAAGACCGTTCTGCTGAATCATGATCTCCTCTCTAAAGAGAAAGTCATCATCTACCATTGGTGTGATTGGTGTGATGTATATGTACATTGGTGACATATATGTGTGACGTATATGTACATGTTTTTCTTTAGTGACTTGTAGGCATTTTATGTTCCTCTTCATTGCTCTGTGCGTTGTTAATTCCTCTTTTTGTGTATCCTTCCTTGAAAATCTAATTTTTTAGTAATAGCATTGGAGTTACTTTTGCCTATTATTATGTGACCCATGATAACTTTATACTTATGAAATGGAGAAAAAAAACTAACAATATTTTGAGACATGGTGTCTGCTGCATAGCAGTAGGATCCGCTACAGCAGTGACTACAATCTCTCCTTTGGTTTTGCTCATGGCCCTTTGCTAAAGAATTTTGCCATCCCTTAGATTAGGATGTAGTTCAGAGTATTTTTATAGGTTATTTCTGTCTGAAAGGCTTACTTTAGACGAAGTAACTTCACTTCTTTTAAAGGAATTTTTGTATTTTTGCCTCCTCCCCTTAATCTTTATGGCATTTTCATACTTGTGTTCTTTTTTAAATTTTTCTTCCCTTACCCATCCTATCTGCTTTTGTCCCCATCTACTTAAACCCTTCCATTCTCAGTGTTCCCCTTTTCTTCTGCTTGTTTTTTGTTTGCTTGTGTTTGTTTTTCAAGACAGAATCTCTCTATGTGGCCCTGGCTGGCCTGGAACTCATTGAGACCCAGCAGCTTCTTCTGCCTCCCCAGTGCTGGGATTTAAGGCTGTCACCATACCCTCCCTGCTCCTCCACCTTTTATGTCCATATCATGTGTTTGGTACTTTCTCCATCATTCTCTCTTACAGCCGCTGTCTCCTTCTGGGACCTTTCCGGTGTCCAGGCATCTACATACACTCTGATTTTCACACAGGTACACATAGATGAAAAATACAGGCTAAGCTCCATATATGCGGGTGAACATGCTCTGTGTCATCCTTCTCAGCCTCAGTTAATACATACAGAATACACCACTTCATCCATTTCCCTCAAGTTGCATCATTTGGTTTTCCTTCACTGCTGACTTGTATATATATGTACCACATTTTCATTGTCCATTCATCAGCTAGATGTCTAGCTGATTCTGTTTCTGCCATTGTGAATGCAACAGCAGTGACATAGATGTACAGGTATTTCAGTAGTAAAATTTGGGGTCCTTTGGGTATATACCCAGGGTATGATAGCTGGGTCATACAAATTTCTCTCTTTAGTCTTTTGGGAAATTTCCAACTGATCTCCATAGTAGCTGCAGGAATTCATACACTTAACTAACAACAATGAATGATGGTTATACTTTCTCCTTGTCCACCAACATCAGTTTCTGATCCTTCTACTTCTGCCTCCAAAGTGCTGGGATGACAGCCATGCACCACCTTGCCAAGTTTATTTTGTTCTTAGGTTCAAATCCAGGGCTTCAATGCTGCTAGGGTAAATACTGTGCCAGTTGAACTAGATTCCCAGCCTTCCCGGCTCATTTTCTGATTTGGTTGTTTGTTACTTAATTTCTTTTAGTTCTTTGCATATACTAGGAATGACTTCTGTCACGCATAACTGGGAAAGGTCCTCTTCCATCCCGTAGGCTGTCGTCAGTTGCCTTACCTGCTGTGCATGGGGGCGTTGCTGTGTACTGATTGCTGGTCTCCTCCCCTTGGCTGAGCTCCTGTTGACACAGTCCACAGCTGTGCTCGCATCTCTGGGTGTGTGTTGCCCTAGTGTCTCCTCCAGCAGCTTCAGGGTTGTTAATTTCTGAAAGTGCTGAGGACTAAAGCCTTGTGCGTGTTGGCCAGCTCCATACCTGAGTAACATCCCCACCTTCAACTCTTAAGTGGTGGATTTCCTCCCTGCTCATAATTGAGTTTCTGTAGTGTTGTAATTCTTAAACATTTCCATGTGCTTCAAACATGAAAACCTCACAGTAAAGCCTTGCGCTTGTCAGATATTTTGCCTCCTTGAAGCTTACAAAGCTGTGCTTCCTACAAAAATAAGGGAGGGAGAAGCTTCAGGGAAAACTTTGCAGGGAAATGTAGTGGAAGGGAATAATTTCTGATGATCCTCTGCCTCCAGGAAAGCCAGAATGCTTCCTGCTACATTCTTGGGAAGATGGGCTCTCCCTTACCTTTAGGCCTTGCTGAGATACTTGTCTTTCTGTATCCCAAGTAACTTCTGAATCTTACCCTTGAGCTCACTTCCTGTAGATTTGGAGACATGCTCTGTGAGTTCTGAGATTTCTTCGACTCTCTTCTTGCTCTTACTTCATTGCTTCCAGATTTGGTTGCTTCCTATGGAGATGTTCCCTAGTTGCAGCCTGTTTTCTGTTCCTTCCTGTGATTGATGCCCGCTTACCATGTGTCATCCCTTGCCACCATCACTTGTATTTATCCTTGCTCAGGGATATGAGGCCTGTTCCCCTAGCCAGGGTGAGTTAGGTGAGGGGGGCCAGTATTCCAGATGAACACGGTTCTAGGCCTGCTCTGGACTTTAACACAAAATTCTCCTGAATTTTAGGAGGCAAAACATAAGAACTTTTAAAAGTTTAAGAAAATTCTTATTTAAATTTGGTTGGTTAGGGCTTATTTATAGACTGAGAAAAAATTTGTTTCCCCCCCCCAAATTGCTTCTGGAGAGGTTGAAAAATAACCAAATAGGTGAAACAATGATCACAAGTAATTATTGAATTCCTACATTGTGCCGGTGCCATCTATGGTGCCTTGAGATCTGCGAAGGTGAGATTCAGGCTGACCTGATATGTTTCTCCAGAGATGTTGCTTAGTGTTTGCTTCGTATGGAAAGAGCCCCAAAAAGGAGGAAAAAAAGAAGTAGGTGAACTGAAGAAGGTTCACTTTTGGGATTATGCAGCAGTAGGAGGCAGTGAGTATGATACTAATCTGGGCAGAAAGGCTCTTTAAGAAAGACATGAGTGTGTGGTGATGGTGCGAGCCTTTAATCCCAGCACTCAGGAGGCAGAGGCAGGCGGATCTCTGTGAGTTCCAGGCCAGGCTGGTCTACAGAGAGCCATGTCCCAAACAAGGGAAGAAATGAGTGAACCTGTGCTCGAATGGTGCACAGTCTCATCACATGTTCCATCTTCAGAAAGGAACTGATGCTTGAGCTGCTGAGCCTCACACATAGCAAGGTTGCTGAATCTCTGAGGATGGGTCAGTGCAGGGCACGCAGAGTTACAGGACAGGATGCTAGCTAGCATTAAGAAAGTTGTCTGGTCGTTGCTAGGCATCTGGCAAGCATGCTGAAGAGTGGCTGCAGCCTCGGTGTAGGAGAGGACCATGCAGACACCGTGTTTGTCTCTCATGTGGGCAAGGCAAAGGGAAGCAGAGGCATCAGACGGGCGTGGGGACAGCTGGTTTCAGTGCTCACTGCGGTGCCTGCAGCATTCTCATGCAACCCTCTGAGATGTTTCTACACTTTAAAAAGCAAACAGATAAGGGGAGTAAACTTTGGAGAGATTTAAAGTGGTAAGTGGCATAGAGGGATTCAGATCCAAGGTTAGAAGCGTGTAGCCTGTGCTTTTTCTTTCCAGCTGGAAGGCACAGAAGCTGCTGAAGGGTTCAAACAATGAGGTTAAAATACTAGTTTTGTTTTACAAAATCACTTATACATCCTATTGGGCCTAGAATTAAAACACATTCATCTGTCCCTTCATGGAATCACTTTCCTGACTGATATATTAAGCTACCACTAGACACATAAGAGCAGAGGTTAGTTATGGGAACCAGCAAAACTGGGATAGCTTGGTGAAAAGCACTGCTGAGCTACACACAGGCAGTGAGGAAAATAGAAATGAACTCATTCTGGTCACCAAGTTTCCGTGTTTATTTTACTGAAACCCTTAGGGGGCCACCTGTAAGTCTGTGATTTGACAGTTGGTGGTGAGGTTAAAGGTTAAATTAAGTGCACATCTAATCACACATTGATGATTGCAGAGTAGCATTTTTTTAAGGTTAAATGAACTTTGGACAAGGTGGATTAAAATATTGGTAGTTCTAGTGAGTTTGCTACCTTGCTTAAAGAATTCTAAGAGAGCCGGCCGTTGGTGGCGCATGCCTTTAATCCCAGCACTCGGGAGGCAGAGGCAGGCGGATCTCTGTGAGTTCCAGGACAGCCTCCAAAGCCACAGAGAAACCCTGTCTCAAAAAAAAAAAAAAAAAAAAAAAAAAAGAATTCTAAGAGGCAGCTTCTCCTTCTGGATAACTTATAAGTGTATGTGTTCATTTAGATAGAGTAGGTAACTTCTGTAATTATTACTAAGCTAAACCATTTAAATATGGTTTGATTATTCTCATATTTATTCCTTAAGCATATGGACTGAGAATCAGATAATAGAAACATCTTTGTCTCTTTCATGGGATTAAAATTGGTACCCTAGCCCCACCCGCTAATAGTTTCCCAAGATGAAGACTATTAAAGCATAACTCAAGAGGTAGAAGTTAGCAGTGTGACCAGGCAAAGTGTTGTAATCTCATCAGTTGGAAGCCTGAGGCAGGAGGATTGCTGAAAAGCTTGTTAGCTTAGGCTGTACAGTCAGACTGTTTTGGAAGTCATAAAGAAAGGGGCAGGGATAGAGGAAGGAAATGAACTGTTTTGATGGGTCACTGTTTGACCCAGTTATGAAATCAGTAGTATGTCTCGACTATAAGTGATTTGAACATCAAATTGTGGTTTACAAATGAGCTAGACATGCTGTTGTATAATGTAGCTAATGGCATTGCAGTGTTTCAGAAACACCACCTCTAAAGCAGTGTAAGCACTCTGAAGGAAAAAATAGCAAAGTATTTCAGTCATCACAAACATATATTCTGTTTAACACCAAAACTGACTAATCGTATCACCAATAAAAGTTGTCTGTAGTTACTACCAAGAGGATTTTTGTTGGTTTTGTTAAAAGAAGTTCAACTCTGGGCAGATCCCTGTTAATTGTGTTCTTGGATTCCATGTTTTGAACTTTTGATGTTGAAATTAAAAAATTGTTTGAGAATTGTCATAATATGACAGGAAACCCTTTTCTTAAAGAGTGCTTGCTGCTCTTTCGTGGACCCAAGTTTAGTTTGCATCAGCCATCAGGTAGCTCACGATCACCTGAAGCTCCAGCGCAAAGGATCCAACACCTTCATGTGCTTTCAGCAGGCATACATAAATGAAAATAAATTTTAAAAAAGAAATGCAAATATATATGAACTTTAAATGAGAAGCATTTTAGGTGTCTTCTTTATAGATGTTAAAATCCCTGTAATTTTCCTCTCACTTTTAAATAAAATTGGAAACAAGATTAGATCCTCTCTTATGGAGAGAAATTACTTATGGAAAGTAGTCCTGCTAAGTTACGACTTGTGCCAGGACACTTGGTGGGATGAGCGGAGTTTGAAATCCAACCCACCTACCCGTCTTTGAGCTGTTCTCCACAAGTTGGGAACATTCACTTGGAAAAGTGCTTCCCTTTTTCCATTTTACAGCGTGACAATATGTAGTAGTTGCATTTTCCCCCCAAGAGCGTGTTGAACTCTATCACATTGCCTTAAGTCTCAAGAGGCGGGAACTGGAGACCTGTTTTGCCCATCATCTCTCTGTTGTGACCCGTGGCCTGTTGGCTCACATTCTGTGCTTTGCTTTGGACATTCCCCAACCTCCCTGAGTTCTTCATCTAACTCCTACCTTCTCCACTTCTCCTCCCTTGTACTTGTCACTGCTGAAATGTTTTAGTTGTTGTTTCTCTGTTCTAAGAGGTGACAGCTTGTTTCTTTTGTCTGCTGTATTTTCAGTCTGGAATAATGGACTTACAGTAGGGCAGTCAACTTACTTGATGAGTAACAGAAGGAGACTTACATTGTATTCCGGTTATTTTCTACAATTTCTACTGTAATCATGAACACTTATTGAGGAGGAGTGCTAATCCTTGAACACTTGTATTTCAGGGGCCCATCCATCGCTGAAACAAACCTCACCTGACATTTAGGGAGCCCCTCTATTTATTTGTTTATTTATTTTTGAGGCAAGGTCTCTATGGGTGGCCAGGCTGACCTAGAATTGCAGGCAGGCACTATAGTTTCTGACATGTGAGATATACATGAACTTGTTACTAAAACCCAATGTGGTCTTATAGGCCAGGTCTGGTGGTTCATTTCTTTAATCCCCGGTACTCAGGAAGTTGAGGCTGGAGGAACACTAGTGCAAGGCCAGCCTGGCATTTATATATAGACTTTTGTCTCCCAAAACAAGTATGAGCAGACACCAGTAACATTGCAGCATGTTAGGGAGAAAACAAGTCTATATCTGCAATGTTCATTGTCTATAGTAACAGAAAGTCAGTTAAAGCAAGGAAGTAGGAAAGCTCTCTAGTGTAAACATTTCGATTTTAAGATATAATGGATGGAGACTTCATATTTAGATCATGTCCAACCCTAGGTTAGTTTTGAATTCATAGCACCATGATCTGCCTCTGCTTCCTAAATGCTGGGATGGAAGGTGTCTGTCATGATTCTAGGCCACCTAAGTCCTACTGCTGACATTTTTGACACTAATGCTACCTCTCTTCTCTGTTTTCAGAATCTGATATTGATGCTGCCACTGCAATGATACTTCTAAATACTTCAATAGAACAAGAGATTTTAGAATGTAAGCAATCATTATAAGTCTATTTCCAAGCTAATGATTTCAAATACAAGATGGCTAATGTCGTAGCAGAATTACTTCTTTTCCGCTAAATGGTGTTTTAATGTGAATGACTCGGTTTCTATTGTATTGTATTTCTATTGGTATAATCATTTGAAAAAAATGAAGGCACTGCTGTGGAAGATTGCTGTGTTGATCAAGCTACAGACTCACTGTAGGAAAGGGCATTTATCATTTGGGCTGGTGGGATAGCTCTGTGGGTAAACATACTTGCCACCAAGCCAAATCCCAGTCCAGTTCCTGGGATTCTCAGGGGTTGTCCTCTGACTTCCATACACAGGTCAGAGTGCACAAGATACACACACAAAATAATTTTTAAAGGATATTTAGAGTTTGGAATAGGAAAAGTGTTAAGCTACAAATTGCAAACTCCATAAGGAAAATTTCTTTGGTGCTGTACTCCTGTAATCTCAGCACCTGGGATGTAGGGCAAGAAGACCAGGAGTTCAGGGTCATCGTTGGCTACATATAGCAAGTTTGAGACCAGCCTGGGATACATACCATCTTGTTTGAAAACAATGTGGTAAATAGGAGACTGGGAGGCTGGGGACTTCAGTTTGCCTCGCATGTGCAAGGCTCTGGGCAAGTTTGACCTTAAGTACTACAAAAAATTAAGAGAAGTGATGCAGAATACTGGGGGAACTGTGTATAAGAGATAAAAGATAAATATCATGTCTGTAAAAGGTCTAACAAGTAAGACGCAAACAGGACCCACAGCTGCCACACAGTCAGGGACTCCAGGATCTGAAGGGAAGAGAGAGCAGAGAGTCTGAGCCAGAGGTAGTGGGAAGGCAGTGGTTTTCAGGTAACAGTATTGATACAGACATGAACTTAACAGACTGGCAACATGCTTGACTGTACTGGTTCAGAACAGACAGAATCCCAGCACCAAGGGCAAGAGGGCCCAGAGCACCTAACTGAGAAGCTATTGGCACTTGGTACTTGCTGGACAAGGAAAAGCTGTTTCTTCCGATCGTAGGCCCCATATCTAGGAGTAGTGCTTTGCTTTTTTTTACTTTTTTACTTTAATTTTTTCTTACTGGGTTGATGAAAGATGTCATTCTGTAAATCTGTGTCTTATTGGTTTTTGAATAAAGCACTGTTGACCAATAGGAAAGCAAGATAGGTAGGACTAGGAGTTGAGGATTCTGGGAAAGACAGGACAGAGCCACAATGTAGGACACGGGAGAAGCAACATGTGGACCCTTCTCCCCCGTAAGTGAAGACCACATGGAAATACTCAGATTAGCAACTATGGGTTACATACTTAAGTCAGAGCTAGTCAGTAAGAAACCAAACCAACAGCTTATAATTAATATAGCTTCCTGTGTGTTATTTGGGGGTTCAGACAGCTTGGCAGGGTCCAGGTAGCTGGCAGGAAGACTACACATTACACTGGGTTTGTTTGGTTTAGTTAGTCCATTTTGATTTCAGTTTTTGTATTTTGTTTTTATTGTTTGAGAGAGAAAGAAAGAATTTAAGGCTGGGGTGGGTAGGTGGGTGGATAGGAGTTAGGAGAAGAAAAGAATGTGATAAATGTGTATTGTACAAAAATATTTAAATAAATACATTTCAAAGAATGGGAAAGCAGAAAAGTTGGCAAAATGCATGAAAGTGACTCTCAGAAGAAATATGGGAGATGCAAAGTAAGTAAGATACTGCCTTTAGTTTAGGAAACAAAAAAATGTAAATGGTAGCTAATGTAGTGTAAAAGTGTGAAAATAGGTCAATTGTTACCTACTGTCGGCCAGTTGTTCCGGCCCCCAGGGGTAACTGAGCATGCTTGAATTCAAAATAGATTTACCTTTTTACTCAAGCCTTTATTTTTTTTTTTTTTTTTTTTTTGCCAATCCAGAGAGAGAGAGGAGAGAGGGGAAGGCATGCATGCATGCATGCAACATTGCAGCATTACTTGGACCACTACAAACTTGGGAACAATGTAAATGCCCACAAGGAAATTGTCAAGCAGTCTGCAGGCATACTGAGACATTCTTGGCAAATAGTGCAGAGTAACTTAAGTTCTATGGAAAGGACAGGCTATCTTTCAAATGGTTTTTATACTACTCGAAAGTGAGAATTGGGAGGTAATCTGCCTTTGCAGTCAAATGCCTCTGACTTACTGATAGGAGTTCTGTTTCCCACAGGCGATAAGCCTCTGCCTCTTAAATCGTCACTGCAGAAGAAGCGGGGTTACAGCAGTGCATTCGGTGCCCCCGGCGCTGTGCGGCTGCAGGAGAGCCATTCTCCAGCGGCCAACATCGACCCGAAAGCCGACCACAATTACAGCGCCAATAGCATGGCAGCTCAACGCTGTGCATCCAGGGCCAGCGTCTCTTCCCTGTCTTCTGTGGATGAGGTGTATGAGTTCATCCCAAAGAGCAGCCACGTGGGGAGTGATGGCAGCGAGGGCTTCCACAGTGAAGAAGACACAGACGCTGATGCTGATGAGGAGGACGATCCTCTTGGAGACAGCGGCTATGCACCGCAAGCTCACGAAGACAGTGCTCCAAAAGGACAGCCAGGCAAAAAGATGCGAAAACAGGCGTGTCCAGAGATTGATGAGGAACTCAAAGAAGCAGCTGGGTCGCTTCTCCACCTTGCTGGAATCCGTACCTGCCTTGGTTCCCTAATAAGTACTGCAAAGGCACAAAGTCACAAACCCCGGGAAAAGTAGAAACACTTACTAGTGTGAAGTTCCTTACATGTGGCAATACTCTTCTTCTTAGCTCTTTACAAGGGATGCCAGAGCCATAGAGGACCTCTTTAGCTTCACGGTGGGTAGGGGAGGAGTGCCACTTATTTCCTCTTAAATACTTTTTGGTTGCTTCTCTTTCTGTTTTTGTTTTGTTACAGTTGCTCTTAGGATCATGCCTAATTGTAAATCTGATACAAAGACCCGCAAAACATAAATTCTGAATAAGCGTCTCTCAAATTTGGAAAATGTTGTATAAGAAAATTCTCAACCTCTGTCTTAAACTTGTAGGGAAAAAAAGATGAACCTCTTGCTAATTGGTCAAAAATTTAGAAATTGTAACTCAGTGTTTTCAGTTTTCTCCCCATCCTGTAATTACCTGCAGTTGCTCATGTAGCTAAGCATATGCTGGCATCTTTCTCATGTGTCCCTCTCCTGACACAATCCAGAGGTGAAATGCACATCTGTCTTATTCTTGTTTTAAATTATTCTTTGTTGCAGCATGAGCTTTGCCAAATATACATGGGAAAGATGCCTAGAAAGTTCTCTGGTTTGCAGTGAATACAGCTGTAAGGTTTAGGAAAGGCCATTTGGGGGTGTGGCTCATCTCAAGACTCCAATTCCTGTTGCAACAGTATCTTTGAGATGTTTTTACCTCACAGTTAATGCATAGCATCGCTGGGGCCTTTTCCAGTGTACTTTGTAAGTGTTTAAGCTTTAGTGGCTAGCTGTCTCAGTTAAGTAAAGATTGTCCAGTGAGAGGACAGAGTCAGTGTGTTGTGGGATAACATCCACCTTTACACTTTTACATAATAATGACATAAGTAAAAGTAGGTCATTGAGGACAAAACTTTCCAAGCTTTGTATAAGTTAAAATTATATGTGTAATGAATTAGATTTAAAACATTTAATAGACAACTGTAGAGATCAATATCTTCAGGGATTTCAAAATATGTATAAAAATTAGATCTTGTACAAATCTTTTTGAGAGGCATTGTAATACCTATATGTGCCGTTAATCCATGCGAAAAGATTTTATATTACTATTGCAAAAGTGCATTGGCTAAGATATTAAGTATTTAAATAAAACTGCTTATAGGAGACAGTTTTCATATCACAGTTTGACTATAGTGTTCAGAACAGAAATACTAATACTGTAACTCGAAAATATATTTTTTTACAGTAATGGGAGAAACTTTTGGAAAGTTTAGTCTTATTTCCTGATACAACCTGTATCCTAGGCAGTGAGCTTTTATGCATTTTTCTAATTTATATGCATATATACACTTGCTGTATGCACACATACACAGGCTCAGGTCAGTTTCCTGTTTTCAAGTGTTTTTATGACTATAAAGCATTTTCTTGAACTTTTTTTTTAAGAGACAAATGTTTTATTTTTTTTTATTTGGGCAAAACTGTCAAATGAGAAGAAAAATAAAAGCATGTTTCTTAATTGACCACTCTTTAAGCTATAACAGCATTGATACTCTCCTGTTTCCATGTTAGTTGTAATTAAATCTAGATAGCTGCATTAATGGAATGGGTGCTACTAAAATATTGACATTTTTCTTTTATTGATAGTGCAGGATGAGGAATTTGAAATTTTTCTAACTCATAAATGTTATCTCTCCAAAAAAACAGTGAAGCTAGTCTCTTACTGCAGTGAATAAGACACCAAATAAAAGTATGGTTTTACCATGGTGTGTATTATAAAGAGCTTATAAAGCTCGGTTGGATAGCACAGTATTTTGAAGCTAATCACCATGGCCCTCTGGATTGGCCTTGCACAGTATCCAGGACCAGGCCATTGCACTCTGCTCTGGAATTTTCTACCACAAGTGTTTCTCTAAGTTCTATTAGCTGTTCTGGATCTGCAATGATCTGAAGTAGGAGGAAAGTTATTCTTAGCTCTAAGAAATCCCTTCAGATGCCTATTAGTAACTTACTCTTCTTTTCCCTCTTCAGTGGACTTTTATGTAAAGCTATAGCCATAAGCAAGGATGATACCTGGCCTGTACACCAACAGCAGAGCTCCTAACATTTTGCACTTAGTTCTTGTATAGAATTTGGTGCCTGGCTTTCCACGTGCTCTTGTGTCTGGGCATCCATTTCAAGGGGAGAGCCTTCATTCTGGCCCCTTGCGATGTCCTTGGGGACCATGCTCCTGCTTGAAGTGCTCTGATGGGAGATGTAGCTGGAAGCTTCCAGTTAAGGAAGTCCTTCCAAACCTCATGGGCTGGAAATTTCCAATAATTAACACACTTTGTTTAGTAAACATGACCTAGAAACCCAGGGACAACATACATGTTTCAGCATATTAAACTTGTTTTAGCTAAGGTATACTTTGTTTTACATCAAAATAAGAATTTTGTTGCAACCTGTTCCAGTTTTAATGGGTCTCCCGTAAAAGCTGTGTCTTGGCACTATTATCTTTATTTTCCACATCGCCAAGAGAATCAGTGTTTCTTGAATACATCTTTGAAATTTGTGCAATATGTTACTAAATTAGTTGATCTTTTGCTTTTTAATTCAGCATGAGAACATTGCCTAGATGAATAGAAAAGCAAAGGTGTATCACTCCCTTCCCACCTGAGACCCTTGCCTGTCCTCAGAGCCAGCGTGACTTCTCAGATTCCTTTGTATAGTGTAAGGTCAGCACATGGGTTTATTGTTGGTGTTTTGGGTTTTGTTTTTTTGTTTGTTTGTTTTTCGAGACAGGGTTTCTCTATTGTTTTGAAGGCTGTCCTGGAACTAACTCACTCTGTAGACCAGGCTGGCCTCCAACTCACAGAGATCCACCTGCCTCTGCCTCCCAAATGCTGGGATTAAAGGCATGTGCCACCAATGCCTGGCTCAGCACATGTTTTTTGTTTTGTTTTCCACTGTTTTCTGAGGCATTTGTAAAGGGTTCACACTAGACGGTCAGTTTAAACACACGTTAGCGCAGTTGAAAGCTAGAGCAAGTGTTAAGGGAAGGTTGTGTCTTTGTAGACTGGGGGTGTTTAAGAACAACTCCGGCTGCAGGTGGGAGTGTTCCACAGAGCCGCAAGACTGTTAGCCAAAATCGAAGACTACTTTTACCCTTTGAAAACTAGAATTTTCTAAAGCAACTTTTGAGGCTTTCTGGTTTACATACATGTCATAGAGTTTTTTTTTTCCTCCTTTGAAATGTGTAACTTTTGATTAAAGTTTATTCCAGTGTGTTAATGATGTAGTCAAATATTTATTGAAAGGCAAAAATAGAGTATTTTAATGTTATACCTGCCATTTTTCAAGAACATTCTTTGCATCTAACTGCCAGTGCCATTGTCAAACTTGTTTTCAGAATCGTACTTTTTATTAAACAGAGTGCTTACTTTTAAAAGTATTATGTGGCCATCATATAGTGTATAAAATGTATAATTGCCAATTCATTGTAACTTATTTATTTTTAAACAAAAGTATAAGAATACTTTTTGATTAATTAAAGAAATTTGTTATTAAATTGTTTCCTCTTTTCTGATGTAGCATAAAAACTTCTGAGTTTAACTGCCAATAGATGACCAGACACAAGTGAACCTCTTCTCAGTTGCCAGTCTTTGCTCTTAGTCTTTAAACTTACAAATGTTTAGTTTTTGTATCTAATCTCTGACTATTAATGTCTATAAAGTTTATTTTTACCAAAGAGATGCAATTCATTATGATAAAGTTGCAGAGTAAACGTCATTTTGTAACATTTTTTTTGGTGCTTTCTCTGTTCTTTTGAGGGGTGGTGTAGTGAAACTTACCATTTCAAGCATTTTTAAAATATTTTTTAAAAGAATTGTGTGTGTGTGTGGAATTATTGATGCTTGCTTGTATGAGGAAACTGGAGGTCTTGAGTAATTAATTCAAAATTGTTATAGCCACTTTTGAAAAGCAGTATGGACATTTCTCAAGAAATGTAAAATAAGGTTATTATAAGAATCAGAATTTCTCAACGGGCGGTGGTGGCATTCTCCTTTAATCCCAGCACTCGGGAGGCAGAGGCAGGCGGTCTGTGAGTTCCAGAGCAGCCTGGTCTACAAGAGCTAGTTCCAGGACAGCCTGCAAAGCCACAGAGAAACCCTGTCTCCATGAACAATAATAAATAAATAAATTAGAATTTCTCAAAATTATTGTACAGTCATGGTGGAGATGAAAGATGCCCATCACTAGCCTGACCAATTCCATTTTTCCCTTCTCTGGTTCTTCTTCATTGACTGCCTCTTCTAAAGTTACTTAGTTCTGCTTGACAAGCATCTTCATGGCCAGGGAATCACCAAGCCTAACAGGGCAAATCACCCCCAAATGGGAACACTCACCCTATGTGCTGCCCTCAGAGCAAGAGTTGTCTTATGGTGATTGGTCCCCTTGGTGATACCAGCTTTGCCAGATCACTTTGCAGAAGCATACCCACGATGGTGGGTCAGAACACTGTTCTGGGCAAGAGCGATGTCCACCAGGGATGCCTGCTCCCTTTGTCTCCCTTTCCTATGAAATCTCTGCTTCTGTTAGCACAGAATGGGGATGTCACTAAACCCCTTTACCTGTTTTTCCTAACCTGGACACAGTGTGCTCTTCACTGCTACTCATGGCTGATGAAGACTGGGACAAGTATCTAGAACTCAACCTGTTGAGACCAGAAGAGCCAGGACTTCTGTCCTGAGACACGGGTAACATTGGCAGCAACATTATTCACCAGAGCCAAAGCTAGATAGCGACAGATTAATAAATAGGGGAAATAGGAAACATTCAGTTAAACATTCTTTTTTTTTTAAAAGATTTATTTATTTATTATGAATAGCACAATTATGAATACATCCTTCCTCCATGTATATCTGCACATACCAGAAGAGGGAACCAGATCTCATGACAGATGGTTGTGAGCCACCATGTGGTTGCTGGGAATTGAACTCAGGACCTCTGGAAGAGCAGTCAGTGCTCTTAACCTCTGAGCCATCTCTCCAGCCCCAGTTAAACATTCTTAAGGTAGGAAATGTGACTCTTTGCCACTTAGAGAGTTCATGCCAAATTGAACATGCAAGCTAATACATAAAATACTGAATAATTCCACCTGGATGATATATCTATAGTAGTAATGGTTGCTAAGTGCTTGGGGAGGGGGATGGAATTGTTTAATATGCACAGAGCTTGAGTTTTGCAAGCTGAGAATAGTTTGGGAAATTACTCAACACTGAATGTTTCTAACACTAGTGAGTAAATTAGCAAATTTTACATACAATTTCACCACAATTTTTTTAATGCAATAGTAGGCCCTGAGGAAAAACGAATGTAAAAGAAACCAATGTGAACCATGCTGTGGTTGTGCACACTTTTAGTTCCAGCACTCAGGAAGCACAGGCAGGTGGATCTCAGTAAGTTTGAGGCCAGCCTGGTCTTCAGAGTGAGTTCTAGGACAGCCAGAACCACAGAGAAACCCTGTCTTGAAAAACACCAAAGTAAAACCAATCTGGACAGGTGAGTGTTGTGATTCCAACAATACAACAGTCTGGGAAAAGCAAAACTAAGTAGATGGTTGTAAGATCAATGGTTGAGGGAGGGAAGGAGTATAAATAAGTGAGTTCATCTGATACAGTTAATAAACTCACCAGTGAAAACAAGGGGCTAATCTGTCCCAGGACTTCAAATGAACTGTGTGGCCACTCCATCCCAGGGGAATGGAAGGAGAGCTTCCAGTTTCTTTTGTCGGTTATGCTGGGCAAGGGACTGGGGTGGGGTGGGGGATGGGACATTAGAAGTGCAGAACTGTGACCACGTCTGCCTCAGACAGGCCATCTAGACACACCCTCAGCACCAACAGTCGATAGGATGTGAACAAGGAATTTGTGTGTGTTCTCTTCTTCCCAAGCCCAGAACCTAATTATGAACAATAACCAGCCAGGCTATGTAACAGGCCTTTAAGCCCTGCTTGGGAGGCTAGTGCAGGAGGGTGAGAAGTTCGAGTCCTACCCAGACTACAGAGTGAGTTCAGAGCTGCCTGGGAAGCTTAGAACATTTCAAAAGAAAAGAAAGACTCAGGTAGAGCTCAGTGATGGTGTGATTGCCCAGCATGGACCCCTGGTTCAAGTCCCATTATGGAAAGAGAAAATGATGGAAAGGAAAGGAGTAGAGAGGAAAAAAATATTTTAAGAGTTCGGGTAGCGCACGCGCACACACACGATCTCATTTGCATGGTGTCATGGGTTACTTTTCTATTGCCTTGATAAGACACCATGACTAAGGAAGCGGTTATTTGGGACTTAAGGTTTCAGAGTTTAAGTCCATGATGATGGAGCAAAGGCCTGGTGGCTAGAACAGCTGAGAGCTCACCTCTTGATCTGCAAGTAGGAGACAGAGCAAGAGTTCGCCAGGGATGGCTCCGGTTTTGTAAAACCTGCCTCCAGTGACACACCTCCTTGTAGGCGGAGTTTCTATAACGACTCTGAGACTCAATGTTACTTACAAATGCTCAGCTGGTAGCTCAGGCTTGTTAGTAACTAGCTCTTACAGCTTAACCCATGTCTATTCATCTATGTGCTGCCCTGAGGCTCATGGCCTTTGCCTCCATCCCATTTTGTGTGTCTTGACTCGTTCTCCTTCTGGCTGTCGACTCCAGACTCTGCCCTTCTTCCTCCCAGCATTCTCCTAGTCTGGCTCTCCTGCCTTACTGTACCCTGTTCAGCTATTGGGCAGTCAGCTTGTTTATTAAACCAATCATAGTGACGTATACTCACACAGTGTAAAGGAGTATTCCACAGCATCTCCTGCCTTCACAGTTTCACTAACTGGGGACCAAGTATCCAAACATATGAGTATATGGGTATCACTCTCACTGAAACCGTCACAGGTGGGGTTTTTTTTTTTTAAGAGACAAATCTAGTCCTCTGTAACAGAAGGAACCAGGTGGGCGATTGCCTAGGGCCAGGGCCTGAGGGGTGCAGGAGTGTGAAGGAACACATATACACACAAGGAAGAAAGCTTCCTGGGATTCCGTCCTGTTTACTTATTTTCAATTTTCTAAGATGTATTTATTTTTATGTGTATGGGTGATGTGCCTGCATGTGTGTCCATGCACTCCGTGCATACAGTTCCTCCAGGAGACCAGAAGAGGGCGTCAGGACCCCTGCCACTGAAGTTACAGGTGCTTGGGTTGGGGTACCCCGAATTGAGGAGGGGTCCCCAAGCTGGATTCATCACCCCAAGAATCAAGAGTCCACGAGCCAATTGATGCAACACGCAAGAGGCTTTAATTAGGCATCTTCAGATGGGCCTCTGGGTCAGCTTTTAGACCGATTGGCCCCGAGGTTCAGTTACAATAAGCTTTTAAAGACAAAAAACCACAAGCCTTTGGGAGGGGTCCCTATCTTGTGACGGGGGGAGGTTATGTGACTACTGACCAGGGGAAGTAGATGTCTTCCTGACCTACATGTTGTAAATTCCTCAAACCTTGGTATGAGTTAATCATCTCTCCCTAAGTAAATGGTGTTATCATCTCCTTGTTTCCCACAAATCTTGTTTGCCCATCTCTGACGCCCTGGTCAGTTCTTCACAGGTGGTCAGCAGCCCAGAATTGGCCTTTTGTGGGTTTACAGCCCTTCTGCAATTAAGGTTGCTAAACCATACATTCCATTCTGTGGTTTGGCCAGTTCCTGGGATGGGGTCCTTTGTTCACTTCCCAAGTTCTCTAGTGGGGTGCCCTCCCTGTTTAAGCTTGTATTTTATTTCTATAAATTCGGGGTCTTTCATTCCTCCCTTTTCTCTAGGGCATAATTTTAATCATAAAACTTTTTAGGGGGCCTCAAAGTTAGATACAGCTTGATATTGTTGGGTACCAGCTACATAGAGCCCATGTTAGTTTTGGGTTATAGGAGGGTTTGGTTACAGAGGTCCTAGTGGGACCTGGGGATATTTCCCAAGCATGTGCCCTTTCCTGAGACTTGGGTGAGGGTCAGCTGTTGGGGAGTATGTGGGGCTCCCTCAGTTGGGATGAGGAAACAGAAAAGCATTAAGCATAACAAGACAATCAAGCAGTTCGTGAGAGTCTTAGCTTGAGCGGCTTTTGTCCTCTGCTGAACCTCCCCTGGCCACGGCCTTCTTGGTGTGAGAGGCATGGATCCATGCTGCAATCCCGTCAATGTTGAGAGCCGTGGGGGTCATCAGGATCAGGGTGTAAGGGCCTTTCCAGCAGGGTTCAAGAGTCTTAGCTTGGTGGTGTCGGACATACACGGAGTCCCCGATCTGGAACAGGTGAGGCACTGTGGGATTTCCAGCCTGGTATACTGCAGCCAGTGGTTTCCAGATCTGATTCTGAACGAGTTGAAGGGCATGTAACTGGGCCTGGAGGGATGGGGGGTCAATGGGATGATTAGGGTCTATGGGAAGTGTATTCAGGATAGGCGGGGGTCCTCCAAATAGGATCTCAAATGGAGTTAGCCCATGCACTGAAGGGGTGTTCCGAACTGGAACAGTGCCATGGGTAGGAGTCGTACAGAGTCTCTAGTGCCAGCCTCTATGGTCAATTTGGTTAAGGTCTCTTTAATTGTTCTATTCATTCTCTCTACCTGTCCTGAGCTTTGGGGTCTGTATGCACAATATAGTTTCCAATCAATTCCCAATGTTTTAGCCACAAGCTGACTTACCTGAGAGACAAAGGCAGGTCCATTATCTGAACCTATTACCTTGGGTAGCCCGAACCGTGGGAAGATCTCTTCAAGGATTTTCTTGACCACCACCTGTGCAGTCTCACGCTTGGTGGGAAATGCCTCAGTCCATCCTGAAAATGTGTCTATGAAAACCAAAAGGTACCTGTTTCCGAGGCTTCCAGGTTTGATTTCAGTGAAGTTGACTTCCCAGTTAGTTCCTGGCAGCTCCCCTCTGACTCTAATCTCCTCAGGCAGCTTGAGCCGCCCACCCTGTGTTTACTTAGGCGCAGGGAGCTCAGGAACTGTTGATTTGTTGAAGGAGGCTGTTGAGGTTGTGGATGTAATAGAATTGCTCCCTCATTGCAGGAGGTCTTTGAGTTTCTTATGTCCAAGGTGGGTCCATCAATGTAACTGGAGTAGGAGTTCTTTGGATGTTGGGGCCCCTCGAATTGAGGAGGGGTCCCCAAGCTGGATTTAGGAATGTGGCTGCCCCGAACCGCAACTTGTCGGGGTTAAGGAGCAGCGCCTGATAATGGGTCATTTGTGCATTTGAAAGTCATCTACTGGGTGGCTGTCGGGCCACAGCTTCTATTACATGGGGGACCACCACTGTGAGTTGCTGACCCAAAGTCAATTTGTCTGCATCTTTGGCGAGGATAGCCACTACAGCCACCATTCGGGGGCATGGGGGCCATCCTGACGCTACATTGTCCAGTTTCTTTGAGAAGTATCCTACCAGTCTCTTTCATGGCCCAAGCTGCTGGGTTAGGACTCCTTTTGCCAGTCCTGCCCTTTCATCCACGTAGAGGATGAACGGCTTGTTTATCTCGGGGAGACTCAGGGCAGGTGCTGACAGCAAGGCCCGTTTGATATTGTCAAAGTCCTCCTGGTGCTCCTTTTTCCATACAAAGGGGGCCATAACTTTAGTCAAAGGGTAGAGTGGGGCTGCTAATTCTGCAAAGCCAGGAATCCAGAGGCAGCAGAACCTGGCGCTACCCAGAAACTCACACACCTCCCTGGAATTTTTGGGTGGGGGAATCAGGGCTACAGCCTGTTTTCGTCCCTCTGTCAGCCAGGGCTGACCGTCCTGAAGCCGATACCCTAGGTAGGTGACTTGCTTCTTACAGAGCTGAGCCTTTTTTTGCTGATGCCCGATACCCCAATTCCCCCAACCTTTGTAATAATGCCCCGGTACCTTAGAAGCAGTCATGTTCTGATTCTGCGGCCAGAAGGAGATCATCTCCATATTGGAGTAAAATTATATTGGGGTTGTGGACTCGGAAGTCCGACAAATCTTGGTGCAGGGCTTCATCAGAGAGGGTTGGTGAGTTCTTGAACTCTTGAGGGAGTCACGTCCATGTGAGCTGGCCAGAGAACCCGGTCCTGGGATCTTTCCATTCAAAGGCAAATAGGGGCTGACTCTGAGGGTTCAGTCTGAGGCAAAAGAATGCATCTTTAAGGTTGAGCACCATATACCAGATGTGGCTTGGAGGCAGCGTGCTCAGTAAATTGTAAGGGTTGGGTACGTTGGATGAATGTCCTCAGTCCTCCGATTCACTTCCCGGAGGTCTTGCACTGGCCTATAGTCCCCTGCGTCTGGCTTCTTCACAGGGAGGAAGGGAGTGTTCCATGGACTATAACAGAGTTTAAGGGTACCCGACTGCATTAGCTTGGTCTTGCTTTGTCTCCCAGGTCTCTCGCCTATCTAGGCCTATTTTTAGACTCCTGCACTACGGTGGCCAAAATTTTTGTTAATTTCTGATTGCGCTTTCTATCTCTCTTGTCCTCTCTTTCTCCTCCTGCAACTTACATAGCCTCTCCTCCTTCTCTTCCTGCGTCTCCCTTTTGTTAAAAATCTTTTCAGCCTCCTTTACTAAGTCCTGAAGCCCCTCAAGGCGTATATCGGGTGCTGACTGTTCGATGAATGACATGATTATGTCAGCTTCCCTCTCCTGGGCCTGGGGGTCAAAAGGAGTATACATTCTGTAAGCCTCCATGAGGCGCTCTAGAAACCCAGCAGGGGTTTCTTCCTTACCTTGAGTTACTGCACGTACCTTGCCCAAATTTGTGGGGCATCTCCCTGCCCCTTTGAGATCCGCCAACAGAGTCTGGCAATAGAGACGGTGACGCTCCCTACCGTGTGGTGTGTTGAAGTCCCATTCCGGGCTGGTTAAGGGAAAGTGTGCTTCTATCTCATTGGGAAGCTGGGTAGGTCTCCTGTCCGGTCCCAGGACTTTCTTTCTAGCTTCCAGGAGGACTCTCTGCCTCTCCTCTGTTGTGAGGAGAGTTTGTAATAGCTGCTGGCAATCATCCCATGAGGATGGACTCGATGAGACCTGTTAGGGTCTGGGGGTCTTGTGAGAAAGAAGGATTATGAGTTTTCCAGTTGCAGAGATCAGCAGAGGAGAAGGGCCAGTATTGGTAGTTCCCTCCCCCCATTGCATTGAGCTGAGTGGGAAAGCCTGGGAGGTCCCAGGCTTATCGGCTCCCTCCCGTTGTTCGATCTTTCTGTGGCTGCAGCCTGGTAGAGGGTTGCAGCTCAGACTTTCCCAGGTGACAATGTAAGGGACCTGGTCAGGACAGCCTTGAGGTTTGGGTTGAACAACCCGAGCTTTAACCTGCAAAATAATGATGATATTAAAGGAACATTCCCTAGGCCAGCCCACGTTAAAGGTGGGCCATTCTGAAGAACAGAAAGTTGCTATCTCTTCTTTCGAACCTCCATCGCTTCATCGTGGGCCCGGTCTAGGACATCTGGCCAATGATCTAAAGTCAAACTTAAGGGAGATTGTCCCATGGGTACAGATGAAGACAAACAGTACGAAAGACGACAGACGGGCTGCGGCTATAAAGGAGATTCCAGTGCGAGCACAAAATACAGGTCCTGCAGGCACTTCAGGTCCTCACGACTTTCGTCTGAGGCTCAAATACAGGTCCCTGGCACCTCCGTCTAGGGCACAATACAGGTCCCTGGAACTTTCGTCCCAGGGCACAATACAGGTCCCTGGAACTTTCGTCCCAGGGCACAATACAGGTCTCTGGGGCGCAAAAATGAAACCCGGGTAACACAGGCCCCCCAGAGCACAAATACAGTCCCGCACCAGAATAGACTCAGACAGGAGAGAACACACAGAACATAAATTTTGAGCTCAGTCTTACCTCCAATTGGCAGTGGAGTTGAGTCTGGGGGACACAATCTCGGTGGGACCTCCAATGTTGGGGTACCCCGAATTGAGGAGGGGTCCCCAAGCTGGATTCGTCACCCCAAGAATCAAGAGTCCACACGCCAATTGATGCAACACGCAAGAGGCTTTAATTAGGCATCTGCAGATGGGCCTCTGGGTCAGCTTTTAGACCGATTGGCCCCGAGATTCAGTTACAATCAGCTTCTATCTTGTAATGGGGGGAGGGTATGTGACTACTGACCAGGGGAAGTAGATGTCTTCCTGACCTACATGTTGTAAATTCCTCAAACCTTGGTAAGAGTTAATCATCTCTCCCTAAGTAAATGGTGTTATCATCTCCTTGTTTCCCACAAATCTTGTTTGCCCATCTCTGACACCCTGGTCAGTTCTTCACAGGTGGTCAGCAGCCCGGAATTGGCCTTTTGTGGGTTTACAGCCCTTCTGCAATTAAGGTTGCTAAACCATACATTCCATTCTGTGGTTTGGCCAGTTCCTGGGATGGGGTCCTTTGTTCACTTCCCAAGTCCTCTAGTGGGGTGCTCTCCCTGTTTAAGCTTATATTTTATTTCTATAAATCCGGGGTCTTTCACTTGTAAGGAACCAGACTTGCATTCCATGGAAGGGCAGTACACACACTCATGACTGCTGAGCCATCTCCCCAGCCCTCCTCTCTTCCTTTAGATTTACGCCGTGTGTGGGAGTGTGTTGCCTGTGTGTATGAATGTCCACCACGTGTATGCCTGGTGCCGGTGAAGATTAGAATTGTCAGACCCCCTGGGACTGGAGTTAAGGGTGGTTGGGAGCCACCTTTCGGGTGCTGGGAACTGAACCTGGGTCCTCTGGAAAACAGTAAGTGTTCTTAACTTCTGTGCCATCTCTCCAGGACCGCCCCCTTTTTAAGAATTTATTTTATTATTTATGTATGTGTGTATATACTTACATATGTAAATGTGTACTGTGTGCTCACTGCCTCTCGTGGGGTGGGTAACAGGTGTTTTGTGAGCTGGGAACTAAGGGAGTGCTGGGAACTGAACCACTGTCCTCTGGTAGTGCTCTTAACCACGGAAGCATTTCTTCAGCTCCCAATCTGAATTCTTAAAAGGAAACGAGATTAGTTTGTTTTTTTTCCCTGAAAGTGCTTGATAATTCAAAGTATAGGCGTATTCCTGTGGCTTTGGTTCTGTGTAAATACTTCTCTTTTCAGATGAATGTCCCCAAGAAATACATGGCCAGCTTTACATCACTCTCAGGACATGCTGGTTATTCAAGCAAGAAATAATGATGTTTAGCTCCTTGCAGTCAGCTTCGGGAGGAGGCAACATGGCCTCCCAGGTTTCAGGTGATACATGCATGTCGTTATCAGTGGATGTTATAATCAGGACCATATAGATTATATTTGTATTCTCTCTTGTTTTCCAGCAGGATCACAGAAAGGAATTTGTTCTCTCCAGTTTCCCATGGGGGTCTGCCTTTGTTGCAGCTCAGCTAAGCTTCCTATGGAGTTGTAGCTTTTGAAATAGAACATTAATTGGAAGCAATTATCCAATTACACCAGCAGTGATGATGCCGTATACTAAATATTTACCCAGAAAAGAGAGCATTTAACCGAGGGTTTAATTCAGTAGCCAAGCACAATGAGGCTGAAAGCAACCCTGCAATCGCCCAGAGGGTGTCTTCAGCAGCCGAAACAGTCAAGAGTGTGCGCTGGTGCAAGTTGCAGAATAAAACAAGCACCGTGAGGCTTGGCTCTCAAAGCAGGACCAGCGTGCGCGATGTCAGTTGCAGAAGTAATCAAAGAGCTGGGTTTATTACCTAGACTGTGAGACTTCTCCAACCGCTTGACTTCAAAAGCAGATAGACTTTTAGCTTTAATCACTATTTTTTTCCTCCACTTCCCTCCTTTGGTGACTTCCGTGTGTGCCCTGCATCATATTCTGAAGCTGTCCTTGAGATGGAGGCCTCGGAAGCACTTTAGGCACTTCTCAGATAAGCACCAAGGAGAGTGGCCTTGAGCACGATGCTGTGCTGCAGCCCCGGGTGTGATAATGAGCTGCAGGCAGTCTTTGCTGGCCAAGTCCTTGGCAGGGAAGGTTTTGGCTGGGCTACTGGCATTGATTAAATGGTGTGAAGAGAATCCACCCGGTGTCAAGGAATATTTATACGGGCAAAAATCCATCAACAACACCTGCAACACTGGCCCTCCAAGAAATGGAGGAGAATGTCCATTGAATTTGTTAGCTCAGTGTGAAAGACACTAAAACAAAGAAAACTGAACACGTTGCCACCAACTCTTGGGTCATCTTGTTGGTGGCTGTCTTGACAAAGCAATGTAATTCCTTCTCCCTGCTATGATGTCACCTTTGTCCAATCATAACCTTCCTTGGGAGAGTAGATAACTCTGGAGACAAGGTGAGTGACAGCAGGAAGCCACGCAGCAGTCACTAGGCAACAAGAGCCAGCCTTCAGTGGATGAGAATTTTAAAGACTTTAACCCTTGCACAGGCTGACTTCTTGATGCCGAACTGGTGGGAACCTAGGGACAAAAGCCCAATAGGAATACTAACTGTTTGTTTCTACAGCTGTGCTTCTCCATGCAACGTGGGAAAATGCCCTTCTCAGTCTGAAATGCTCGGGGAAAGTAGAAATTTCTCAGCCCCCCCCCCTTTCCCACAAGAGTAGCAGTGTAAACCAGTTAGGACCTCCTTGGTGTTTTATGGTGGCTCTTCAGTTGTTCTGCATAAATAGGCCACAGAAGGGAGTGTCTCTGAAACCACTGTACTTCCTCACGAAGACATACCGTGGTTAGGGCAGTGTGGACAATGGTGTCTGTCCAGTGCACTGTCTTCCTGGGCACCCTGAGTAATTTGTTTACTCAGGGCAGGTACTTTTTCTTTTTCTTTGTGGGTTTTTTGTTTGTTTTGTTTTTTTCGAGACAGGGTTTCTCTGTATTGTTTTGGAGGCTGTCCTGGAACTCACTCTGTAGACCAGGCTGGCCTGGAACTCACAGAGATCCACCTGCCTCTGCCTCCCAAGTGCTGGGATTAAAGGTGTGAGCCACCAACACTCGGCCGAGCAGGTACTTTTTCATCATGTGCTCAAAATTGCTTCATGGGCATGGGGCAAGGTACCACAACAAAGAATGTCTGTCTGTCTATCTATCTATCTACCTATCTATCTATCATTCACCTATTTTTTTTAATTCCAACTAAACAAAAGTTCTGCAAAGTTGTCCCTCCTTTCTCCTCTGCTGTTGAATGTAGCAGAGGCCTAGATGGGCCCAGAATACACCAATGCTCTTGCTTTCAAACAGGGGTTCCTGAATTACCTTATTCAGATGATCTTGGTTAGGGTTAGAAATTCCAGGGTCATGGTAGTGGTAGTGGTGGTGGTGGCGCATGCCTTTAATCCCAGCACTTTGGAGGAGGCAAAGGCAGGAGAATCTCTGTGAGTTCCAGGACAGCCAAGGCTTCATTGAGAAACCCTGTCTCAAAAAAGGAAAAAAAAAAAAAAAAAAAGAAAGAAAGAAAGAAAAGAAAAGAAATTCCAGGGGTCAGGGTTCTCCTGAAACTAGGTTCTGTTGTTAATTTGAGAGCCCTCCATGTTTAACTTTAATCTCTTCCCATTAGCAAGTGACACAATATAATGATTTCCTTCTTTGGCTTTTGTCAAGGTCATAAATCTGACCAGTGAGTGACATTGTATGGTAGACTCCTAGAGGGCAGGGCTCATCTTGGTACGCAGTAACTGATGGACCTGTGTTCATGAATGAGTCAGTCAGCTGACTAACTCATTAACAGTGTTCCATCCAGGGAGATCCAATGAGAGACAGGTAGGTAACACCTTAAAGTTGTCAGCAGCCTAGCTAGGAATGTGGTTCACGCCTACAATTCTAGCACTTGGAAGACGGGGTTGTGAGCACTGTCATGAGTCTGAGGTCAACATGGGCTGTAGTGTGATGTGGTGATATATTTATTGTCCATGATTCATTAAAGCCACTGAAATCAAAACAGCAAAGCAGCCATACTAGTTAGCTACAGAGCAAGGCGGTGGTGGTACACACCTTTAATCCCAGGACTCAGGATTAAGAGGAAGACCTGTCTCTGTTAGTTCAAGGCCACACTAAGTACATGAAATTGATCCAGTCCTTAAAAGAAACTGCTCACACAAAGGTGATCTCAGCACTTGGGATCACAGGCCTTTAATCCCAGCACGAGGAGATGGAGACAGGAGGATATGGCTGGGAGGAGAGAGGAAGATAAGGAGGAGGAGACAGGATCTGAGAGCTTTTGCCTCTGAGGATTGGAGGAGACAGGATGGCCATTTCAACTGGGTAGAGGTGAGAGCTACTGGCGTGGCTGCTTTGCGTGTCTGATCTTCAGCTTGAAGCTTGAACCCCAATATTGGTCTCTGGGTCTTTTATTTTTGTGTTACAGTGTGAAGTATTGTCTCAGACATCAACACCAAAAACCTTGTTGGATGCTTACACGTTGTCCAGCACCCATTTTGCAGCCAGGAAACTGAGACCCAAATAAGTTCCCAATTCCTGAAGAGTAGACAGGTTTCTCTGTAATCAGCCGTTGTGGAGGTTGATTGAGGTGACAATCATATAGAGTTTTAAGACTATTTCCTTTAGTCTTGCTCCCCGGCCTCATCTAGGGTCATGAAATCTGTCCTAATGTTCTGAAAACTGAGACTCATAACCAGATCAGAAATATGCAGGCTCTGCGATTGGCTCAGCAGAGCCGCTTGGAATCTGGAAAATGGAAACCTCAAAAAGAGACATGTAGGTTGGTAGGTAGGTAGGCTTGTAGGTAGGTTGGTAGATAGGTTTGTAGGTAGGTAGATAGGTTGGTATGTAGGTGAATAGGTTGGTAGGTAGGTAGTTTGGTAGATAGGTTGGTAGTTAGGTAGTTTGGTAGATAGGTTGGTAGTTAGGTAGTTTGGTAGGTAGGTTGGTATGTAGGCTGGTAGGAAGGCAAATGGATGGGTAGCTACAAAACAGAATAAATGAACACTTAGATACATCAATAAAGCTACACAAGTTTTTTTTGTTGATTAGCTTTTATTTATTCCTAGCACTATCATGAAGCCAGTGGTACTCTTTCTTGCTCCTTCTTCTGGTGGTGATGTTTTGTTTATGATCTAATAAAGCTTGCCTGGAGATCAGAATGCAAAACTAGCCACAGCCATAGAGGCCAGGCAGAGGTGATGAACACCTTTAATCCAGCACCCAGGAGACAGGCAAATGGATCTCTGTGAGTTCAAGGCCCCAGGGTGCTACATGAGAGTGAATCAGTCTAAAAGAGAAACAGAGTGAATACCTTTTAATCCCAGCATTAGGGAGGTGGAGACAGGAGTGATATATGGTTGGTCAGAGAGAGGAATATAAGGTGGGAGAAGACAGGAGCTCAGTGCAGTCTCAGTGAGTCTGAGGAGCTGTGCAGTTGAGTCTGAGGTATGATGGCTCTCCCCTTGGATCTGAGCATTGGTAGAGGTGACAACTCTCAAGTGACGTGGTCACTTTGCTTTTCTGATCTTCAGCTTGAACCCCAATATCTGTCTCTGGGTTTTTGTTATTTGTGCTATACCTTATCAGCTCTTTCTTAGGGACACGGAAAGAAGAGGAAAGAACTCATTTAATGTTCCATTCTGAGTCACGGCCCTCACAGCTCTCTATGGATCTCTTTCCTCCCCAGTGACTTTTGTTTAATCTAATTAAAATAGATTCTATTTCTTACAGAAAGACCTTGGGAAATCCAGGGAGTTATTAATATCCCCAACAAAAATAATGGGTTACAAACTTGGCTTATTTGCAGATATTTTTAAGACAATATTTTGTCATTCAGTAACTGAATGTTGATTGTGTTACTTTATTTGGAATTTTCTAAAGCTAAAAGTCGCATTTAAAAATTGGAAAGATCTGTTTGCCTGCTCAGGTAAGTAACGAGATACCCGTAGGCAGTACATGCATTGGACTGGTAAAAATACTAACTCAGATTTACATCCACATACTTTCTGTTGAGGGGATTCCTGAGTAGGTTTTTCTTAGAGACAGTCAAAAGGGCCGGGCTAGTGATTCAGAGATGTACTGAATATGTATCAAGCCAGGAATGACTTTCCAGGTGGCTATATTCTAGTTCCCGGAACTTGTGAATATATTACCATCAATAACGGCAAAGGAAGCGACGGTACCAGATGGGATTAAGTTTTCTAGTCAGCCTACCTCTGGGAGACTGTAGATTATCTGGGTGGGCAGAATGTGGCCACCGTGTTCTTAAGCGTGGGCAAGGGAGGCAGGAAAGGGAACCATGGGGTAACAACATAAAAGACTCATCCCACCAGTGATAGCGAAAAGATGCAGAGCATGAGCCAAGGAGTACGGCAGCTTCTAGAAGCTAAGAGGGACAGGAAACGGATTCTCCCCCCTCCCCCAGAGCCTCCAGAAGAAACACTGCAGCCTTAGTTTAAGTCTGGCTTGGCAAGGGTTGTGTCTCCCTTGCAAACTACACCGAGAAGACCGTGCGGTTTAGAAACGGGTGTTGTATGTAGGTATTGAGCCTTTACCTGTACAGGTTACAGACAGTGGGGGCTGAGGAGCTAGGGCGCGCATAAAGAGTCAGGTTGGGCCGGACAGTGGTGCACATGCCTTTAATCCCAGCACTCGGGAGGCAGAGGCAGGCGAATTTCTGTGAGTTTGAGGCCAGGCTGGACCGACAGCTTCCAAAACAATACAGAGAAACCCTGTCTCGTAAAACAAAACAAAAAAGAGTCAGGTTGGTGGCCTGAGTCTCCTCTTCCTGCAGAGGGAACAGGTGGGCAAGAAACACCCTCATCCCAGTCAGGTCAGCCAGAGGTAATTCCCAAGACGCCCCGAGTGTTGAGCCCACCTATCGACAACAAGACCACCACCACAGTTTAAAGCCAAGTTTGCAGCACGCTGTAATTAAATACCTGCCAGGTGGATGGGCTCTGGCCAGACCCACTCCCAGGATCCAGGGAAACGGCCCAGAATCACAGTTTGTAGCGGTTTAAGAAGGAACCCCCATAACTCATTGCATTTCCCATCAGGTCCAATTAGGGGTAGGCGTACATTCTGACATAGCTCCGGCCTGGGAACATCCCGCCCACGTGTGATCAAGCACATCTGGTGACTATGGATCACACAAACTTTAGGGAGTGAACACATGTGGCTTGTTGTCCCCCATAAACAACAGCCTACAGCACTTTAGGAACTATTTGTCCTTGGGTAACGGGCTTGTAGATGGGGGGCATTTTTGTTTCATGATCTCTAAGGCACAGTAATTAGGACTTAAACGTAACTTCTGGCTCTCACACTGGCACCCAGAGACCGAGAGTTTAGGGAGTGGACTCTGCTTTTTCACCAAAAGAAGCCTACAGGTGATGACCGGAAAGAATTATGTTATAAGAAGAGGAAGAAGGAGGAGGAGGAGGCAGATGAAGATGTGTCTTTTCCTAGGGCCAGGTGGACTCAGGGAGGCAGCCAGCTTGGACTGTTTTGTAGGACTACACAGACACAAGAGGACTTGTCAGTGGGTGGGCAGAAGGCCTCAAAATGAAGGGGAGGGTAGGGAGGGGAAATGAGGAAATGGAGGGGAGGAGGGAAGGGGCGGGGACTGCTGGGAACCCTGGGCTCATGGCTAACTGGGAGCTTCCGGTCAGACAGCTAGCGCCTGTGAAGTTGGGATTTAAATGACCAGGGAAGCAAATCCCTGGGTGTTAGAGGTCAGAAAGGCTTGACGGATGAGGGATAGATCCCGCCGGATGGTGGGTGACACCATTTCATGGGCCGGGTTTCCAGACGGAGTAAAATGGAGAAAGTGAGTTGAGCACCATCACGTCTCCCTTCTTCCTGACTGTCGACGCCACGTGACCAGCTGCCTCGCATTCTCCATCCATGCCTTTCCAGGGATGGTGGACTCTTACCCTCAGATTGTGAGTCCAAATAAACCCTTCCTTAAATTCCTGTCGTGTCTTTTGTTGCAATGATGGAAGCAACGACTAATGTAACCACTACACATCCATAACAAAGGATCTAAGAAGCAATTCATAAAACACCGACCAGAGTCCTGCAGGGTCACTGGCTTCTCTAGGAGCCAGCAGTGTCTCAGGACTGTGCCTGCAGGACGCACTGTCCTCTGTCCCACTCTTCAGGCGCCCGACCTTGAGAAGTCAGGGACTGGTGCCAGGAAGAGGTGAAGCTGAGGAGGGGGAGTGTGCCGTGGGTGCGTGCGTGGGTGCGTGCGTGGGTGCGTGCGTGGTCCCATCCTGTTACGGTGTGTCCTGTTGTGGAGTCATTTTAAACACTAAGGGAAGCTATTCAGTATAGGTAAAGCTCCCAGCATGATGCTACCCATATAATAGAGGCTCTGAATGTCAGCTCTCGCTATTGTTCCTGCTACTGGTTTGTAATCTGGTTTGCTTTATGGATTGTCTTTAAACTTTTTTTTCTTTTGTATTTTTTATTGTTCTGTTTTGTTGTTCTTGTTTTGAGTCAGGGTCTCATAAGTAGCCCTGGCTACCCTGGAACTCCTCCTGCCTCCTCTTCCTCAGTGTGGGGTCACAGGTGTGTCCCACTGTCCCTGGTTTGTTTTCCTCTCAACAAATAAAACCACGGCGGCAGCAGCAGCGTAAGCAGGGGATGTGAAGTCTCATGACTTTAATTGCTAATACAGCCTTTTGTTTACTGCCTGGCTCCCAGCAGGCAGCTGGTAGATGGCAGAGGTAATATATCCTATGGAATGTACCATACATTCATTGATTAGAGCGTACTGGGAACATCACACCTAGGTGGCTTCCAGCCCTCCTACTATCATAAACCAGTTCTAACATACATTCTTATTTTTACAGTGTTTGTTTGTTTTCTGTTTTTCGAGATAGGCTTTCTCTGTGTAGTCCTGGCTGTCCTGGAACTCACTCTGTAGACCAGGCTGGCCTTGAATGCAGGGATTCACCTGTCTCTGTCACCCAAGTGCTGGGATTAAAGGCATGCACCACCACCACCACACCTGGCTACTTTTTACATTTTTGTATACTGTATGTCTTTACTTTCTTAATATAAATTCATAGACGAGAAATGGCTGTTTCGAAGGTCCTGAATGTTTTATTAAAACTTTGGTGGCTCACATGAGTAATCCTAGCTCAGGAGGCTGAGACAGGAGGATACCAGCACATTCCATGTTACCCATGAGCTGCATAGTAAGATTCTGTCTAAAAAAAAAAAAGAAAAAAAACCTTTGAAAATTATTGTCCAACTGTGCTCTGGAGCGATTTTGAGACTAAAGGGAAAAAAGTCAATAATTTTCTAAATATAGATTGTTTATTATCTTTCATATTTCCAAAAATTCCTAAGCTCTAAGAACTTGCTGTAGTTTTGGTCCAAGTAGGATTTCTGCAAGGTTAAAAATAAGCACCCATTTCATATTTTGGGAACTCTTTCTAGGGCCAAGGTGACTGGATGAAATGGAGTGTACGTCACTGGGCGATAGAAGCCACTGAGGAACTGAGGAACTCCTCAGCTTAGGAACTCTGCTGGAGGGAAAACGGGCTCTTCTCAGTGTCCCCAGGAAGATCCAGAGCAGAATGCAACTGTGTACTATCTGCTTCACAGGGTGCTACACTGCGTAATCATGGGCATGTCCCTTCACGCCCACAGGACACATATGAGTACCATGACTCTGGACACTGGGTACCGTGTGTGTGCCGGGTGCCTCCAGAAGCCAGAAGAGGCCATTGAACCCCTGGAACTGTACGAGCATAGTTGTGAGCTGTCGTGTGGGGGCTGGGAATCAAACCCAGGTCCTCTTAACTGCTGGGCCATCTCTCCAGCCCCTGCCTTAGACCTGTGTGTCGGGTTAGCGTTGTTAATTGTTGCTGTTCTCAGGCGTTGTCAGTGGTGAAGCAGTGTCTGAGGGGACCAGCTGCCGGTCCAGTGTCCCCTCACTCTTACTTGCTACAGAACCCGGCGTTTTTAAAGACAGTAATGCTTCAACGGCAAGGCCACCTTTTCAGGCCGAGTTTGAGCATGGTGCAACTAACGAGATACAGAGAGTTGTGCGGCGAGGACTCGAAGGTTCCTTCTAATGAGGTTTGTTCACCCACTGGATGAATTTGCAATCCCGGCTGGCCTCTTTTCTTCCTCGTTTCCTTCATCTTCTCTTCTCTTCCTCCTCCCTCTCTTCCTCCTCTTCCTCCCCTCCCCTTTTCTCTCTCCTCCCCTTCCCCTTCTCCTTTTCCTCTTCTTCCTCCTTCCTTTCAAGCTATGCTACAATCACAGTGGCTTCCGGGGTGGGGCAGGTGGTTAGCAGTCATTCTGTGACTGTGAACTTGAAGGTGGAAGTTGGTTTTGGGAATGTTGGGACAGAAGCGGCAAGAGGCTTAGATAAACTAGTCCAAGACTCTCCACTTTTATGTTTATTTCACTTGTGAGGAAAGCAAACCCTTACCTTGTTTAAGCATTTGTGTCCTGAAGGACAACATTAAGGGCATTTTGGAAATTTTGTCACAATGAGTAAAAATACTTGCATTCAGTAAATATAGGATGTCCTGTCTTATACGTTCATGTAGATTTGAATACAGTAGAGATAGTAAAATGTTTATAATTAACTGTGCTTTGAATCTAACACACACATATATATACATGTGTTCATGTATATACATATATATATACACATGTGTTTATTTATGTATCTATATATAGTTATTAGGTATCATATGAACATTTTATATATGCATAAGCATGATATTTATGCATGGTTAACAGATATATGTAATTTTCTTTGAATTTAACCTTTTTTTTTGGTTTTTCGAGACAGGGTTTCCCTGTGGCTTTGGAGGCTGTCCTGGAACTCGCTCGGTAGACCAGGCTGGTCTCGAACTCACAGTGATCCGCCTGCCTCTGCCTCCCGAGTGCTGGGATTAAAGGCGTGCGCCACCTGAATTTAACTTTTATATAAAACGAAGAAATCTTGGATTTTGTTTTTGAAACCTAATTTGTTTGCCACCCACAAAATGCCATCTCCACTGGCATTAACTAGTTCCCATATAACAGACTTCTACTCCTCTCTCTTTGGAGCTGCCCATTCAGGGTAAATGACCAAATCCTTCATCATGCCTTCTAGTGTAGTGTACATGTGAGAAATCTTGCTGAATTGACACCCTTGCAGCCGGGCGTTGGTGGTGCATGCCTTTAATCCCAGCACTCAGGAGGCAGGGGCAGGTGGATCTCTGTAAGTTAGAGGCCAGCCTGGTCTACAGAGCAAGTTCCAGGACAGGCTCCAAAGCCACAGACCCAATTTTTACATTCATCTGTGACTAGCGTAGACTGGGGCTTTGGCACAGACGAAACCTCAGAGGCAAGCCTGTGTGAGAGCTAAATCTCATATGGTCTTCTTCTACCATCTCCTGCACCTCAATGGCTCCATGAACAAAGAAGGACAGAACTTTGTCTGTGTGGGAAGTCAGGGAGAGGGGGACCAGGGACTTTGAAAGGCAGGGGGTGGGGCTGGGGGAGCCTCTCTGGTCATCTGGGGCAGGAAACCAGGGGAAGCAGCTTGCCCAGGGCCGCGGGAAGACCTGGAAGCCAGAATTATCAACCTTGCCTTCCGCCTTGGTCAACCCACTGGAACGGACGAGTTAATGGCATCCTCGCTCTCCTTAATTGGAGCAGATAATTGGTGAGCTGGCTCTGTGCACAGGAAATGTGTTCAGATGGATTTGGCAAAGGAGAGCAGGAAGAATGAGGACCACCTGATCTCATCTTGTGCCAAGGAGGGCAGCACAAAGAGGCAGTGTCTCCAGGGCAGCCTGGCATCGGCTCAGCATGGGGCTAGAGAGAGCTGTAAGCTCAGGGTCCTGGCCCCTCGGGAACCTCAGCATGCAGAAGCGGGGTGGTGGCTAGGCAGATGATGGCCAGAAGCCACGGGGGCAGACGCTGGGTTGAAGTTACTTCCTTGCTTTGAGCACACCAGTTTAAAACGGTGCCACACTCGTCCACCCACTCCACAAACGGTGCTTGGCTGGCACGCAGTGACATCTGTGCCAGGGTCACGCCTTCTGACTATTTCTGAACCCTGAAGCGGAGGATCAAATGAGCAAACAAACAAGAATCCCCCAAATCATCACTACTTTCTGCTCAGGTTGGGGCACACGGCCAGACGGCCCCAACCCTTTGCCCAACTTCTTTCAGAGGAGCTGGACAGTGGCTGTATGGACATGGCCGTTGCTGAGGCAACGGAAGCCCAACACCAGGAGAGAGGTCCCTTTCTGAGGATGCAGGGAGTGATGTGCGCCTGATGACCCACCCCAAGGCTGACAGACACACAGTTCCGCTTCTTTTTGAAACTTTCATTCTTGGAAAACCCTTTGCTGTGAGCTGTGTTCAAACGCAGAAAGGAAGTGGAGGACAGTGATGGCCGCTTCCCAGCACGTGCCTGAACACAAACACACGCATGGTGCAGTCTACATACAGTCACATGTGCCTGCACACAAACACACGCATGGTGCAGTCTACATACAGTCACATGTGCCTGAACACAAACACATGCATGGTGCAGTCTACAGACAGTCACATGTGCCTGAACACAAACACACACATGATGCAGTCTGGAGTCACATGTGTCTGCACATAAACACATGCATGGTGCAGTCTGGAGTCACATGTGCCTGAACACACAGGAATGGTGCAGTCTGGAGTCACATGTGTCTGCACACAAACGCACGCATGGTACAGTCTGGAGTCACATGTGTCTGCACACAAATGCACGCATGGTGCAGTCTGGAGTCACGTGCACACAATCACAGGCATGGTACAGGTGTGCACGCACACTCTGGTGTCACGTTTCCTTTTTCTTTTTCTTTTTCTTTTTTCTGGTATTGGGAACAGACCCAGGGCCTTCTGCTTGCTAGGCGGCAAGCACTTCACCACCGAGGTAAATCCCTAACCCCCAGTATCTCTTTTGTGAGAGTTCATCTTCATTCATTTCTAGCTTAGGCTTGTTTGTTGTTTTACTATTTATTTATTTATTTATTTTCAGGGCAGGGTTTCTCTGTGTATCCCTGGTTGTCCTGGAACTTGCTTTAATAACCACTCTGTCCTCGAACTTGGAGAGCTGCCTGCATCTGCCTCCTGAGTGCTGGGATTAAAGACATGTGCCACCACACCTGGCTTTTTCCGTTTTAATTTTTAAATTGAAATTTATTTATGCCCCCAGTGTGTGTGTGTGTGTGTGTGTGTGTGTGTGTGTGTGTGTGTGTGTGTGTGTGTGATGCATACCACAGCATGTGTGTGGCAGTCAGAGGATTGAGGGGGTCTCTGCAGGTGACAGAGAGGCCAACTGAAGGGATGAAAATGAGAACTTGGTTCAGATGGATTTCATCAACCTGGATTGAGACTTATACAGAGTCTGATGGCCAGGTGGTTTATTCCCAACATATTTAAGCCCAGTAGAATTTGGAGAAAACATTTCCTGGTATAATACGATCCCTGGTGCACAAGGAAGCATAATTACATTGAAACTCAACTCAGGGTACATGTCATTTCTTCCATGGGCTCTAGAGACAGGCTACCTGTGTTAGCTTAAGGGTGTAGGGAAGACTCTGGCCTGGTCTCAGTCATACAGACAACTTAGAGGTCATTTGGGCTATTAGGCAGCTCTGGTCCTGGTGGTAGGAACTTGGGGAGCCCCTGGCTATAAGGGTCATTTGGATTACTAGCCACTTTAGGTCCTGTGTGTAGGAGTTTGATATGGCCTGGCTCAACAGATGATGCAGATTTTTGGGCTACCAATCACTTCCAATTCTTAGCCTTCTTGGTGGACAAACAGCTTTTTCATATTTATCGTTGGAGATGATCCTATTAGCTTAACATCCCTGGTTCCCCTGGGCAGCTGTGGGCACACAGACTTTTCGTGCTGTGCTCCCAACAGAGGACAACTTCTGGGAATTCTCTCCTTCTACCATGGGTCCTGGGGATTGAACCAAGGTGTTCAGGTTTGGCAGCAAGCGCATTTCCTCCCTGGGCCATCTTGTGGTTCCATTTCTATGTTTTTGAGACAAGGTCTTCCTGCATAGCTCTGGCTGGTCTGAAAACCTGACCATCTTTGCCTCAGTCCCTCAGGGAGGGCTGGGATGACAGAAGTGCACCATCCATGCCCAGATGGGGTTTTTGTGGAAGATTTTGAGGTGGAACAATCTTTCTTTGTATACTGTAAGTGTATGTTACTCTCATTGGTTTATTAAAGAGCTGACTGGCCAATAGCTAGGCAGCAAAAGTTTAGGTGAGACTTGCAGACAAAAAGAGAGTGTGGGGAAGAAGTGTGGAGTTATGGGGGTCTCCAGAGAGAAGCAAGATGGCTCTGCCATGCTGAAAAGAGGTATTGCCACATGATAGAGGGTAGATAAGAAATATGGGCCAATTTAAGTTGTAAGAGCTAGTTAGTAACAAGCCTAAGCTATCAGCGGAGCATTTACAATTAATAATAAGCCTCTGTGGTTACTGGGGAACCAGTGGTCTTGACAAAAACTCTGCCGACAGAATTTCCTCCTGACCTGCTAAGAGCCTTGGCCTTGGGTCTGGAATGCACAGAACCCAGGTTCTTGCTGTAAGACTTTCCCAGTATGGTAAACGGACAGAGGCAAGAGACTGAGCTACATGGCTCCGTTCAGCGACATAGCAATGGAGGCTTTTTGTGAATGATGTTCTTAAAGGCTAGTCTAGGACAAATTGCCAGAGCACTCAGAGAGCACATTTGCAACGTCCATGGCTGCTATTGTTACTCTGTTGCTCCCGGCTCAAGTCTTGCTGGCCACGCTCTAGCAGTTACTCCAGTGATCATTCGCTGTTAGCCAAGCCCTTCGGCGTGGGTCTGTCCATTCAGTAATACCATCATCCATCCCAAATGCTTAACGGCCAGTAAGCACTGGTATTTTCCTTTTTAAGCTTGTTTATTGTAGATAGCTCAGTCTAAATTGTGGAAACTGTAATCTCATGAAAGCTAAGTGGAATGAATTTGTAAAATTTATTTTGCAAGTAAATAAGGTGTAAAACACATACCATCAAATTTTTCCACAGGGGGAAAAATAATTCACTGGTCTATTGTGGGATTTCAATAAGAATAGCAACTTCTAACATCTAACAAATAAGTCACTAAAAACAAGTGGTGGTGTCAAACGCCTTTAGTCCCAGTACTGGGAAGGCAGAGGCAGGTGGATTTCAGTGAGTTTGAGGCCAGCCTGGTCTACAGAGTGAGTTCCAAGATAGCCAGGACTGTCACACAGAAAAACCCTGTCTTGAAAAACCAAACCAAACCAAAAAACCAAAATAGAAACAGGCATGCTTTCAAAGACACACATTTGTGTGCATATTTCTCTCCCTTCTACCTCTCCCTCCCTCCCTTCCTCCCTCCCTCTACCTCTCACCCCCCCTCCCTCCCTCTCTCCTTGTCTCTTCTGGGCCCATTTCCAGGTCTGCTTGTGATTGAGAAGGGTGAACGCTCACTTCCAAGTCTGAGGATAAAAGCTGGACACACTCTTGTTGGTTTTTCTGGTACCGGTCATCTGAATACAGCAACGTCCCCGAGGATCCAGCCTTGTACCCAAGCTGCCAGCTCAATGGTGAGAGCAAAATTTCCAAGTGTGATCTTTTGACACAGAGCTCCGTTTGATCGGGTCATGTCTGTGTACTGCGGTGTGGACAAGCTTTGAATTTCATGATCCACCCAGAAGAATTCGGTGGCTGCGAATGCTGCGCTGAGGGTCTATGGAAGATGACGTCCTTCTTCCATCTGGTGCTGGAGGGGGCCCAAAGACAGTCATGAGTGAGAAGTGACCCGAAGGCAGAACACAACAGCCTTCCCAGGACATGTGCACGGGGACCGCCACCGTGGTGCTTGAGAGTGATGTCTGGGGCTTGTCCTGCACAGCCTGGGTAGGAGGCACATTTGGACACTGCATCTTGTGGTCAGCCATCAAGTCTTGACACACTTTAAGTCAGAAGTTTTGGATGTTACTGGAAACTCCAGCCATCGAGTCCCCAGCAGTAAGAGGCTGAAGTCCGGCGTTGGCTGAGCCCCTCCCCGGTGTCCTCCTGCCCTTGGAAGGGAGAGCATTGTCTATCGGGCAAACTCTCTGGGGGGAGTGAAAACAGTGTTAAGGCTACAGGTCTGACCTTGACGACTTGGAGAAACCTTCTGAAGGGATTTAAGTGCAAATTCTCCTAGACGAGGAGTGAGGGCTCCTCCAACTTTCTCTCAGGGCCACAGACGTCACAACCGTATTTCTACACAGTAGCTTGGTCTGTGCTCTCAGAAAGTCTTTTGGGACGTGAGAGGATGGAGGAGGGTTCTGAGGGTAAGGTCTCAATCAACCAAAGTGTAATTTACCGAACAGCTCTGTATGAAGGATGTAGGCACAAGGTCAGCCCTGGTCCCAGAACCTTCGCACTCTCTCTCTCTCCTGTCTTCTCTCCACTGGTCTCCCTGGCTCCTGCTTCTCCAGTTGGACCAGCTCTGATCCGGTGCCTCTCTGATAAAAATCCATTGGCGGCTCTCTGTGACTGAGGAGGCCCGAATGACCGAGCTCCGTGGCACACTTGTCCTAGATGCTTGTCTCTGGTTCCATCTGTTGGTTTGTCTAGCACTGGCTTGACACTCACATACCTTAACCCCCAAAAGGCATGTGTACAGGCTTCCCACAGACAGCTTCCTCTTCCCAGAATGCCTTTCTTCTCACGCTCCCCAAACTTTCCCTTAACCTTGGAGCCTCCCTGAATAACTCTGCTCATGTGCTCCACGTGCAGTCTGCCAAGAAATCCAGGTGGATTCAGCCATGTGACCAGAGCCTGCCAGCTACTCACTGCCTCCGCTACCGCTCACCTCCGAGACCATGCTGTCCCACGGCATCACAGCCAGAGCTCCCTAAATGAACGGGGCTGCTACCCTCCTCTCCCTTAGCCCTGCTGGGCTCTGCCCTCAGCACAGCAGCCTCTGTGACCCTGGAGTCAAGTCATATCCGGTCACTACTCTGCCCGAGCCTTCCTCAACTGCTATAGTGGGAGCCGATCCCCACAACACTCCTTGATCTACACTCAGCGACATCACCCCGGTACCCGGAATCAACAAAAGCTGCACGCCAATACCTTGTCTCCTCTTTTATAAACCCATGGTTCTCGGTAGCTGGCAGCTCCTACAGTTACCCACGTCTCTCAGAATCCATAGGCAAGTCTTTAGAACGGCTCAGAAGGCCTGCAGCTCTCTGCCCAATGCCTCCTGCTTCCCTCTTCCTTTCTCCAGCCACACTAGTCCCCCTTGCTGTTCCCCAAATGTGCTGCATGCCCCCTGCTCCCTAGGCCTGGGACACTCCCCCTAGATCCCTACGCTGTCCATGTTTCCTTGCCGACTCCCCTGGCCCCTTGCCCTCTTCTGTTTCCCACAGAATTTTGACCTAGTGTAGCATGTGCGGTTGTGGAATACTTGTTCAACCTTGTAAAGATGTGTTACATTTATTTAACTATGTAAAGATGCGTTGCTGTTTTCACCTTGCCTGCCTAAGGCACCTGATTGGCCCAATAAAAAGCTGAATGGCCAATAGCGAGGGAGGAGGTATATCTGAGCAGGGAGAGTAACTAGGAGGAGGAATTTAGGCTGGGGAAAGAAAGAAAAAAGAGAAGACAGGGAGATATGGGGGGGGCAGCCAGATAGACTTGGGGGAAGCAGGAAAGTAGGACATACAGAATGAAAGAAAGGTGCTGGGTGGTGGTGGCGCACGCCTTTAATCCCAGCACTCGGGAGGCAGAGGCAGGCCGATCTCTGTGAGTTCGAGGCCGGGCTGGACCGATAGCCTCCAAAACAATACAGAGAAACCTTGTCTCGTAAAACCAAAAAAAAAAAAAAAAAAAAAAAAAAAAAAGGTAAAAAGTCCAGAGGCAAAACGTAGATGAATAGGAACAGGTTAAATTAAGCTAAAAGAGCTAGCAGGACAAGCCTGAGTTAATACTGAGCATTCATAATTAATAATAAGTCTCTGTATCTTCATTTGGGAGCTGGTTGGTGGCCCAAAGAAAATGCTGACAAAGAAAATGTACCACTAGAATGTCATCCCAGTAGGTCAAGTATTTGTCCTCTTCAAGATGCATCCCCTAGCTCAACCCAGTATCCCTCAGTGAGCATGCGCTGGCTAACTTCATGACCCGAACGGTGCCTATCTCCTTGGTAAGCTTGCTCCAGGCCTGCGGTTCCGAGTGGCCCCTTATTGCTTTGCGTCTGTCCCTCCCCGCCATAGGTGCCCCCCACCCCCCCCACCCCCCACCCGGTCCTGCCAGCTCCCGCCGCCCAGGACAAAGGGGTGTGGCCTGCAGAGGGGGGGCGACTGGGCTCCTTTCTCAGCCATCACGTGAGGACAAAGGGTCGGTACCCTAACTCAGCGGCAAGAGAGTGCAAGATGTCCCGACACGTGCAGCAGAAGGACGTAGTGATTTTCCAGTTACTAATTTGCCTAACCTGTTCTGTTCAAGCAGGCTAATTGTTTCCTGAAAAAGACTGAAGGATCCTGGGATGAAGTCACTTAGAGACGTGCCTAAACAATTGCTACCCGTGGTTATGGGCGTGCCCCGGGACTGGTAACCAGTCGCCTCAGGTGCTGCAGAGCAAATTCGGTGACGGCGCGCCGCCTGGTGGCATAATGAGGTTATACCAAGGAGAAAGCAGCTTGAGGAAGCCAATGGAACTGAGAATTGAAAATATATGGGGGTGTAGGAAGCCACTCGGCCGGACATCTGTGGTTATTTCTCAGTAAGCATCTGTTGGTTAGTGGTCGCATGGGTGGCTCACGCCTTCCACCCCAGCTCTTGGGTGGTGGAGTCAGGCGGATTCAAGGTGAGTCTTGGCTTCTACAGCAAATTCCAGTTCAGCCTGGACTACACGAGACGGTTTTCTGTCTATTTGGCAGAGCCAGAATAACTGTTAAGCCCTTGTGTCGGAACCTCGGGCTCAGTGCACCCCGATTTTGCCTGTCCATTTACCTCACCACCCCCTTCCTTCTTATTTTATCTCCTGCCCAGTTATTGTAATCCACATGTTAGGTAGCTTGACCTTAGGGCTGTGGTATGCATTTCTCAGAATGGTGGGCATTTTCTAAAAGAGTCACCTGCCATTATCGTATCTAGTACTTACAATTCCTTAACGTGGTCCTCAGGCCAGTGCAGGCTGTTCATCTTGAGAATTTCTTCAAAACGTTTTTTCAGTTGTTTGTGGATCCTGGGAAGTCCACACAGTGATGTTACTATGTGTCTTAGCCCTCTGGCTGTCTCTGTGCTCCCTCGCTTGCTTGCCCTCTCTCTCTCTCTCTCTCTCTCTCTCTCTCTCTCTCTCTCTCTCTCTCTCTCTCTCTCTCTCTCTCTCTCTCGTCTCTAGCTTGCTCTCTATCTCCCCACTCCTGCCCTCCCCTTTCCTCTTCCACCCATCCTCCCCTCTTTCAAATAAGATACCACTACACGCATTGAACTGCCATCTAGGGGCTTCCAGAAGGCTCAGCAGGTAGAGACACTTGCTGTCAAGCCTGCTAACCTAAGTTCCATCACAAGGGGATGCTTCAAGGTGGAAGCAGAGCACCTACACATACATGCAAGGTGTCCTCTGATCTCCACATGAGTGCCCGCGGCACACACATACACATGTGCTCATACATATACAGACACGGAGATAAATAAAGAAATGCTAAGGCATTAAGCACACAGTTGTACGACTTTCGACAAGTGTATGTCAAACCAACCTGCATTCTTACCATACGGGAGACCATATCCAAGGCCTAAAACAGACTCCCGTGCCTTTGAGTGAACACTGCTGTCTTTTCCCCCACTGTGGTGTCTTGCCTGCTCGAGACCCCGTGTTAACGGGTTAACGGACAGCTACAGGATGTTTCGCACTCCCTTTCTCACTCCACGTGATGTTTGGGGTCCCTCACTGTTGATCATTCCCTTTTACCACCACATTGTAATCGCATCCATAAACATCGCAATTTGCTTAGGCACCCTTCCACGGCTGGGCACCCAGGCTGTTTCCAGTTGGGGCTGCTATAAACCAAGCTGCTTTGGTGACGCATGCGTCTCCCTCTGTGTGTGTGCGTGTGTGTGCAAGTGTACATATGTGCTTGTGTGTGGATGTAAATGTGTGTGTGCATTTTGTTTTAACTGCAACAAAGCATCCGAGTATTTTTGTATCTTTTTGTGAACATATGGTCTCATCTTTCTCGTCCTCCCATTTCCCCTCAGACCACAGCGTCTGTGGATGCGTGTGGAACACTGTAAGAAAGCCCTATGCCTCCTCATCCGAGGCACTCCCGGCTCTCACTGCGCTGTGCAGTAGCTCACTGCTTTACAGATTGAATTCTTTACACCGTCTCACTAATCCCTGAGTTTCCTGCCAACTGTGGATCTGAAGCCCGGGAAAAGCACTGAGAGGGATTCAGAGGTGTGCCGTATAGTTCTTCCCCAGACCAGGAAGCACTCCAGCCGTGTCTTAGTTAGGGTTTCTATTGTTGTGAAGAGACACCATGACCACAGCGACTCTTACAAAGGAAAGCATTTAATTGGGGCTGGCTTACAGTTTCAGAAATTCAGTCCCTTGTCATCATGGTGGCGTGCAGGCAGACATGGCACTGGAGAAGGAGCTGAGAGTTCTGCATTCCGCTCGGCAAACAGGAGGAAGAGAGAGAGAGACACTGGGACTGGCTGGAGCACTTGAACTCTCAAAGCCCACCGCCGCTGAAACATTTCCTCCAACAAGGCCACAGCTCCTAATAGCACCATTCCCTGTGAGTCTGGGGGGGGGGCATTTTCGTGCCAACCACTTCTCTTAGAACAAGAAACCTCCCTTCAAGGTTTATCTAGGAGAAAATTGCTACTCAACAACTTCTGTGTACAGAATCCTAGCTCGTTGTAAGTCTGTGGACTCTAGTTTTTTGATAGAGGCGGTGTTCAGCACATGACTTGTGCAGTTCTTGCCAATGTAATGGTGCTCATAAGCCTGGATGAGGGTGCTTTAGCACACTATAGCTTATACCAGGTCCAGGATGCAGCTTGTGACTTGGGGAATGTTGCTGGGACGACCCTCTGAGCCAGAGGTTGTGGTTGGCTCTAGGACCCAGGAGAAGAGAGGAGCTAGGTGTAACACTATGAGTTATTCCCTTAGCTCAATTATGGCAGATAGTTTGTTTTTACTGATGTAACAAATTACCTCCCAAATTACTAGTTTAAAAACCATGCACACTTATTATCTTGAGGCTCAGTGGGTCAGAAGTTAGGAAGGGATCTCACTAGGCTAAAAGGAATATGTCAGCGCTGTGTTCCTTCTGCAAGGGTGGGAAAGACCCTCTTCCCCATTTCTACCAGCTTCCAGAGGCCACCCACATTCCTTGGCTTGTGGCCTCCTTCCTCTGTCTACAAAGTTAGCTCTGTTGGGCTAAGTGTTTTTCATACTGTCATCTCTTTTCTTCTCTGTTTGGGAGCTGGTTAGCAACTGTAATTCCATCGGTGGTGTTAATCCCTCTTTGCAATTGTCAACGAGAATTCTTGGAAAGAAGCTGTAGAATCAGTAGAGCCTGACTGATCTGTTAGAACTACAGGGATGTGGAGAGGTGGGGATGTTGCAGGTCCAGAGGCTAATTGCCGTGTCTTGGGCTAGCTTTGGCCCCCAGGATAGCTATTCTTGCCCACTTCTGTATTGGTATTAACATCCTGTGACTAACAGATTAAAAAAAACTTTTGTAATTTATTAATTTAGCATACCGCTAGATTCCACCAACCGCAAAGCTAAGAGCGCCAATAGATAACATCTAAGGCCTGTAGGAGAGACTCTCCCATTCTGTTGTAACTACCCTTCAGTTATACCCACCAATGTATTTAAAAATTGATTTAATTTACGACTTTCTTTGTTTTGCCATTAGAAATACGTCCTGAAGCCGGGGGAGGGGGTGTGGGGTGGCGCATGTCTTTAATCCCAGCACTCGGAGCCAGAGGCAGGCGGATCTCTGTGTGTTCAAGGCTAGGCTGGACCGACAGCCTCCAAAATAATACAGAGAAACCCTGTCTCGTAAAACAAAAAACAAAAAACAAACAACAACAACAACAAAAAAAGAAATACTTCCTGAAAATGCTTCTGCATTGGAACTTGGAATTTTGGGGTAACCTAAATCCTTGTTCCCGTGATAACTCTTATTCCCTTTAAGGTGAGAGCAATTTTGTGGGGTTTTTGTTTGTTTGTTGTGGTTTTTGTTTTGCATTGGCACCCTGTAATCAATCACTTAATCACAGGTAGCAGGCATAGACTGTGGGTAACCATGGGAGGTATTTTCCGAACCTGCACAGGTTGCTCTGAGAGATCTTTTGGAGAAGATGCTCATAGTTGGGAGGCAAGGATCCCAGGAGAACTGCTGATTTGCCTGGAGTAATCAGCAGGCTCGAGGAAGTTGACACAGATAGAGTCATCGGAGAGGAGGGAGCTTCCATGGAGAAAATGCTTCCTTAAGATGGGACTGTATTTTATTTTAAGTGCCCTGGGGAGTGGTGATGCTTTTAGAAAATAGTGATGCTTTAAAAGATCGTTCTGTGGCCGGCCAGATGGTTCAGCGGGAAACGGCATTGTTACGAAGGCTGATGACCTGGGTTTGATCCCTTGGACCCACAGAGTAGAAGGAGAAGCCTGACTTTCAAAACATGTGATCCTGTAGAACATCTTAATTAGTGACTAGTGGGGGAGAGAGGGCCCAGTCCACTGTGGGTGGTGCCATCCCAGGGCTGGTGGTCCTGGGTTCCATAGAACCACTGAGCCAGCCATGAGGAGCCAGCCAGTAAGCAGCTCCCTTCCATAGCTTCTTGCAGGAGAATCATTGTTTCTAGCATAAGCATTAGGATGAAATAGCTGTTTTCACTGTATCTAGGGCAAATGTCAAAATGTATAGCTGTTCTCTAGAAGTACTCTGACCTTGAAGAAATCATGTAGAAAACATTGATTTCTGTTATCTATAGAGTTGTTCTGAAGGAGCTTTACAGCCTTTGCATGACTTTGGTCACAAGACGGCCCTGGCACACCTGGAGCGTTTTGTCTTATTGGGCCCTGCAAACAGTGTGTGTGATGTTTTCCTTCAGGGGCTTTAGTATGAGGAACTTGTTTTACCCCCAAAACAACTTTTGTGTAGCAACCAACAGATATACGCCTTTACACGGCTGTTCGAGGTTCAGTTCTTCAAAACTATTCCTCCCTGCTGCAACAGGCTTGAACTGCATGTTGGAATGACCTTCTTTCTCGGATGGTCCCTCACAACACAGAACACCCGCAGCTCCTGCCTCTGGGTTCCTGCCCTGTTTGAGCTCCTGTCCTGACTTCTTTGATGGTGAACTGTGGGAGTGTGAGCCAGCTGAGCCCTCTCCTCCCCAGCTTGTTTTGGTCAAGGTGTTTCATCACAGCAGCAGTAACCCTAGCTAAGACACAAGGGCTGCAGGGCTAGAGAGATGACTCAGGGAGGGCTTGGGAGCGCTGCTGCGTGAATATGTGATTCACAAAACGAGCTGGGTGTCCTACAAATGTCTGTAAGCCCAGCTTTGAGGGAGGCAGGGACAGGACAACTTCTGGAGCTTTCTGGCTTTTAGCCTAGGAGAGAAAACACAAGTCCCTGTGTTCTGGAAGACACCCTGTCTCAAAGGAAGAGGTGAGAGTGACAGAGGAGGCCACCCACTGAGTGGCTTTCATCCAATGAGCCATCGCTCCCTCCCACAGAATTCTCTCCGAAGGGACCAGACCCTCACCCAGCCCCTGCTTTGGCAGCATGACAGACTACAGAAAAGACCCAGCAAGACACAGGCCCCTGACTCAGCAACACTTGCTGAGCCCCTGACCTTGCCTGACCTTGCCCTAATCACTAGGAAGCCCTCGTGTGGCAAAGAACCAATCAGAAGTTAGCTGGGCCGGGCTTTGGTGGCGCACGCCTTTAATTCCAGCACTCGGGAGGCAGAGGCAGGCGGATCTCTGTGAGTTCGAGACCAGCCTGGACTACCAAGCGAGTTCCAGGACAGCCTCCAAAGCCACAGAGAAACCCTGTCTTGAAAAACCATAAATAAATAAATAAATAAATAAATAAATAAATAAATAAATAAAAAAGAAGTTAGCTGGTGGGCTCTGGATGTGCTTTACTGATAACAGTGGAATCCAGAGTGTTGCAACCTTCCTGGGATGGCCTCTAGGCATAGCAACCTTTCTGCAGCTGCAGCTGACCAATCAACTCAGGATAGGCTGCCCAAGCCCAGAAGTGCACCAATCCTGAAACCATTGCTATGCTACTAACAATGCCCCCCCCCCACTTCCCTTGCTCTACCCCTTGCTCTGGGTCCCTGCTACTCCACCAGCTGTGTTGGATGGATGGGGGACCCAAGTTAACTCGTAAATTAAAAAGACTCTTTGCTTTTGCATTGGATCTGGTCTCGTGGTGGTTTTGAGTGTCCAGAGTCTAGGCACAACACTATTCTGTGTGATCGTCTTTTCTTCTCTTACAAGAGGGAAGTGTGGTTGGTTCTTCATAACTGAACGTGAAGAGCTAGAGATTTGGTGGACTGACCCACAATGAAGTTATGTTTTGGGAGACAATCGACATTAACAAAAACAAATGAATGAATAAGTTGCTATGTAACCCTGAAGAATGTTCTGGGTAAAAATTGTCACTGCACTCATGAAATCAACATTGCCCCAATAGTCAGAATTTTCCAGAAAGAAACCAGTGCTAAGGAGGAAGCGAGGAACCACAGAGGAAGTACATATGCAAAAGGGAGGCATCTGTGATGACCTCTAAGTGCATAGATGTTCAGTGAGAGAGGGAGAGAAACCCTTGTGTTTGCAGGAAAGCCATGCAACTGTCTCCACCACCCCCACCCCAGGTGCTACAGATTTCTGCATCTCACCAGGCAGTACCCGAGGATAGGGGGCTAAGAAGATGAGGTTTTCATGGTAAGGGTCTTTGCTGTCTCACTGGGAGCCCAGGACTGAACACAGCATGTTAGGGAATACACAAAGTATGAAACACATGCTGGTAAGTTCATGTTAAAGGACATCCTGGAAGACACTGGGAGACAGGTGGGGAGGTGGAGGGGACCAGGGCAGACATTTCCTGTGGGAGGAAGGATGCTCACCAGGACACAGAGGTGACAGAGAGCTGACTGAAACCAGAACTACTGAGGCTCAGTGCCGGACAGCGCAGAGCCCAGGAGTTAGGGGCTTTTCTTATGGGAACAGGAATCCACTTTTACTCTATGGAGCTAGAAGAATTAGAAGAGGGCAGCTTGGAGCAAGGGGGAACAGACGGAGAGACGGACAGAACTGATTTCAGTGAGCCGGCGGCCTCTGAGGAGACCTCAGGATTGGCTCTCATGATGGCACGATGGAGGCAGGCAGGCCACAGGAAGCTGACTTCAGAGGGCTAAATAGAGACAGAGACCTGAGTCCTGCTGCACAGGAAGAAAGCAAGACGTGCAGCTCAGAGAGAGGTAAGGAAATGAATAAGCCAAAGATGGCAACCAGCACAGGAAAAGGCGCTTGATGACCCATTAGAGACATGCAAATTCGGGCCAGAATGAGACACTGCTTTTCAATAATTAGGACAGGTTGGACGAGAAACATACATAATGACAAATGCTTGTGAGGGTGCAGAGAACAGAAGCTTTGGGCAAGGAAAACACTGTGGAGAACAGGAGGGTGGGGCCATGAAGGCTGAAACATAAAGTTACCAGATGACCTAGGAACTCCATCTCTGTGTACGCCCTCAGCAGAGTGAAAAGAGGGACTCGAGCAGATACTAGCGCACCTGTGCTCACAGAGGAATTATTTATGGCATCCCTAAGTGGAAACAAACCAGATACTCACTAATGCATGCAATTTACTTTATGTTGCAGTACTAGGGCTTGAACATAGGACATTGAGAAGCTGAGGCAGCAGTATTCTGAGTTCAAGGCTAACCTGGGCTACACAGCGAGACACTGTTTTAAAAACAAACTGGGCAAGGAGAATTGCTATATAATGAAATGCTCCCCCCCCGGCTGTCTTCCTCAGGCTTTCCCTGCTCTGAGGGTGAGGCGGGAAGTCTGAATGCAGTTCTTGCTTTTCAGACCTGGGCAAACATGGGGGACCTTCCCATAGCTAAGACAACACAGGCGGATTCTACTCTCCCTTGAAATAGCATTCTGCGAGGGGCTCACGGTGTTTCTCATATTGTCAGTAAACCGATGGCATAATTGCTTGTCCATATGGTCAAGAGATGTTCTACAACATTCTCAATCTATATGCAGTTGACCCTCAGTACACAGTATAGAACACAGTAGATGTGTTCTATAAATTGTTGTAAACATTTACTTAGCAAATAGCATTACTCCTGTGGAAAATAGAGAGGTTCTTGAGAGTGTCTGCTCGTATTTTCCTCAACCATTCCACAAATAACCACATTTCATGTGATTTGGCTTAAAGACACATTATTTGATGCATATTTTGCTTCACTAATATCAAACCAGCTATCAACAGTCCTCTTTTTTTCTTTTTTTTGAGACAGGGTCTCTCCATGTAATCCTGGTTGTCCTGGAATTCACTATGTAGACCAGGCTGGTGTGGGCCTCAAATTCACAGAGATCCTCCTGCCTCAGCCTCCTAAATGCTGGGATTAAAGGCATGAATCACCAATAGCACTCTTAAGCCTAAACAATGCTTGCCATCAACTTCCATCTTCAAAAAGCTAAAACCACCTTTTTGCACTTAAGAACACTGTCCAGGGGTGGAAAGGGCTTCATGACTATGCTTGGGGGTCACCGAAAGAGCAGAATTTTTAACAAAATAATGCAGTCCCCCTCTCCTGGAATCACCTTGTTGGATGTCAGCTGGTAACATGGGTTTTGGTTAACTCAGATATTTTGCTACTCTGTGTTTGTAGATGCCCCAGTGAGGCTTGTATTTGAGTTACACACACATTCTACGCTAATTTGCAGATGCAGTCTATGGATAATGAGAACTGACCAAGAACACTGCACATCAGAGCCAGCTGTAAGTTAGCAACGGCCAACTTTTGCTCCATTTCTACGAATTTTAGAGATGTGAGATATTAATGTGCCCCGCTTTCCTTATTAGGTTTGATTGCCATTGACAGAATGGTATTGGATTTTATGTATTTAAAATTTTTAGTGTGTGTGTGTGTGTGTGTGCGCGCGTGCGTGCTCGCGCGCGCGCGTGTGCGTGCATGCACCATTGCTTACGTGTGAAGGTCAAAGGACAACTTGCAGGAGTCAGCTCTCTCCTACCACAGGTGCCCTGGCATTCACACCAGTCATTGGGCTTCATGGTAATCACTCTCTGAGTCATCTTACCAGGCTGACATTGCATTTTAGATAGGAGCATTCTCCAGTCACTCTTCAGTCTTCACAATGATCTAGACTTGCACCCCAAATCATGGGTCCTTAAACTCCACTTGACAACTTATTATTCCCCATGCCTCAGTCATCCTTTGAAATAGTAAAACAAATAGGTATGGCTTTTTGAAAAAATTGATTTGTATATATTGATCTTAATATATTTGGATTGAAGGGACCAGACCCTCACCCAGTCCCCTGCTTTAGCAGCCGTGACCGAATGCAGAAAAGACTTAACACATGTTTGGCTGACCTTGCCCCTCCTCCCAGGCACTAGGAGGTCACATACCCATGTAGCAAAAAATGGATCAGAAGTTAGCCGGCAGGTGGGCATGCTTTACCGTACTTTATGGTAAAAGTGGTGTCAACAGTGCAGTGCAGAGCATAGCAACTGCCAAGGGAGGGCGATAGGCCATAACAACCAGTTGACCAATCAACACCGCCCATGCCTGGAAGTGCATGAATCCTGAGCTGTTGTGGACCCATACACACTCCCCTTGGTCCCCCCAATAAATTCCCCACCTAGAAGCCCCTTAGGGTCCTTCTCATATCATCTGCTGTGATGAATGTACGAAGGGGCCGAGTTACTGACAGTTACTAATAGGAGACTCTTTGCTTTTGCGTCAGAACGAGTCTCTTGGTGATTTTGGGGTTCAGAATTTGGGCACAACGTGGACAAGAGTCTTTTATTGGGTACATATGCTGCAACTAACTTCTCTCTTTGTGACTTCCCTTTTTCTTTAATATCAGTTGAGAATGAGAGTTTTAACTTTAATTTATTCATATTTATCAACTAGAGCTTTAAAACTGTGTCTGACCAAATAGCCAGCCAGTGAGAATAAATTTCTAAATTCAGTAACATGAATTTACACAGGCTCTCTGGCTAAAGTTGCACATTCTTTCTTTGGAATGTTATTTCTGGAATGACAGTTTTCAAACAATAAAAAAAAAAACTCCATTCTTGGACAAAGCATGTAAAATAAATATCACAGTATTTAATTCTGACACCTGGTGGCGCCACATAAAACTACTAACACAACACTTAGAAACTGTTACTTTGAAAGTCTGAATGGCAGTATTTATTAGCAAACCAAAAATATACACCACTTCTAGTTTTCATATAGAAAGTGGGTGTAGGCTAAGCTCTGCTGTGGGGTTCCTGATTTGTTCACAGATAAAAGGGAAACTAGGCTGGCACAGCTTTCATTTTAGTTATAGCCAAACTAAGGTGTGGAGGGCCCTAAAAAAGCATAGCATAATAGAAGCCATCTTAATATTCCTACTGTATTCTTAGAGGCTAATACTTAAGTTTCTGTTTCTCTGTGTCTGCTTATCTTCCTGTACAGCATATTTTCAAGGCCTGAAGTCCAGGCTCTCCTCCCCTTCTGCCACCTGGCCTGCAGTCCAGACTCCCCCAGCTGCAGACTTGTGTCCTTGGAACATACCCTGCCAAGGAGAACTTCTGCTCCCCTGCCCTTCTGCTACCTGCCTTACTTAAGCCCTGTTGGTACTTTCAATAAATGAGACTTGATCAGAATACTGTCTTGTCTCCGTCTCTCGAGTCTCTTGTTCCCCCATTCTCATTCCCTCCCTTAGGGTCCCTGTTGACTGACCCCGCAGGCCAGGGCACTGAAGTGCTGACCTAGCATTCCTGAACGTATTTCCTCCATAATAAATGTAACAATATTTACTTTAGAAAGCCTAAAGAAGCCGGGTGTTGGTGGCGCATGCCTTTAATCCCAGCACTCGGGAGGCAGAGGCAGGCAGATTTCTGTGAGTTCGAGGCAAGCCTGGTCTACAGAGCGAGTTCCAGGACAGCCTCTAAAACAATACAGAGAAACCCTGGCTGGAAAAAAAAAAAGCCTAAAGAAATAAAGTTGATGTTCCTCTGTCCTGCCTTTTTCATTTCCTTAGTTTCGCACTAGAGGCAACCGCTAATCAGTTTCATGTGTAGCCTTTCAGTTCTTGTCTCTGTAGTTTTACTACTTGTTTATGTGTTTAAGAATAATGCAAAGGGGTGTGGGCAAAAAAAATACAAAATGTTAATATAAAATGCTACTTCATGTAGGTTACACACACACACACACACACACACACACACACACAGAAAGTTTTTAAACAGGATCTTGTTATATAGCCCAGGCTGACCTGGAACTCACTATGTAGCCCAGGCTGCCCTCAAACTTGAAGTCCTCCTCTCTCAGCCTCTCAAGCGCTAGGGCTGCAGGCATGGCCAAATATGTCTGGCTATTTTTACTTCATATTTTAAAAATATATCTGTATTGTATTGTAATTTACATTTCATTTTTAGGCAGCTTCACTGTGTAGCCCAGGCTGGCCTGGAATGTACTATATCTACCTGCCTCTGCCTTCTAAGTCCTGAGATTAAATGCTTACACAGCTGCGTCCAGTGCAATTTACTTATTACATCTAACATAGTGTTACATTTAACACGCTGATGTTTACAGAGCTATGTAGATAAATACGAACGCAGTTCATTAGTTTCAACTGCCACATTACACTCAGCAAACATATATTGTTTTCGTTCACTCATTCATTCTCCTAGCAAGAAATACTTCGATGCTACACCTACACTAATCCCTAGCGGAACTGTAAACACATTTTAAATGAAGGAAGGGAGGCAGTGTTTCATCACGAGCTATCTCAAGCTATCTAATTTTGGCTGTTTTTCTCTTTTAAACCACTGACGTTGTTTACACTTCTCAAAGCGTGGCAGAAGTTCTCGGAGATCTCCTAGCGGCCCCTTGGCCACCAGGAACGGTTCTGGTGCCGGGAGCCGGCACGTGGCGTGCGAGTGCAGACTGGGCACAAATCTCAAGGTCTCCGATCTGAGGAGGGCGAGCGTCAGCAATCTGCGGCAGGGTCGACAGTTTACGGCGTGGAGCGCGTCCCGTCAGGCCAGACCACGCCCGAGGCAGCAGAGCGCTGGCTGCCAGGCGCCTCTCGAAAGACGCAACGGACGCCAGGCGGTTGCTATGGGAACCACGGGGCCCGGGCCGCCAGCATCCTTGTCGCTCTCAGAGCGCTTCTCCTTCCGGTTCTCCGTCCCCCGCCCTCCCTGTCTCTGTCCGTGGTGTCCGTCCATGCCGTAGGGACTCCCCCCCTCACCCCCACCACTCTCTTTTCCTCTCGATTCCGGCTCGCCCTGGACCGGGTCGCCATCTTGACGCCTGGTCCAAGATGGCGACCCGAGCCACAGGCCGCACGGGACCATCTGCGAGGCCGCGCATGCGTGAACTTGGGCACCGGAGGGCGGGCGGGTGGGGTAGTGACGTCAAGACGTCGCCCCGCCCCTGAGGTCGCCCCGCCCTCCGGACCCGCTCCGCCTTCCTCCCGCCCCGAAACCCGGAAGTGGAGGAGGAGGCGCGGCGGCGGAGCCGCAGAAGCTGGCTGAGCCCTGCCCAGGAGCGAGTGTGGGGTTGGGGGCGGGGGGCGGGGCTCGGCAGCCCCGGCGGCCCGGCCTGGACGGGGCGGGGGGAGGCCATGGCCTCCGCGGAGTTGCAGGGGAAGTACCAGAAGCTGGCGCAGGAGTACTCGAAGGTACCCGTCGCGGGTAGGGAGGCAGGGGTCCCTGGCCCTGCGGCCTCGGCTCGCCTCGCCTCGGCAGCGCTTTGGGACGGCGGGGGATGCTGAGGGCTCCTCTTCTCCTCCACCTCCCGCTTCCACCATTACGGTGCCTCCACCTGCCCCTCCAGGGAGATAGGGCCGGGCGGTGTCTGGGTCCGCGTGCGTCTCTGCAGACAGGAGCTGGAGTTTGATTCTTCTCGCTGGCAGTGGGATGACAGAAACCCAGGGCTCAGCCTTTGGTGCTGGCGTGAGAGGAAGGGAGGAATTGAGGGACCACCCCTTTGCTCGCTGCTTCCTCAGTTTGCCCAGCCCGACGATGGGGAAGAGCACCGTTCTCCCTTCCCGAGGGGATGGTTTAAGGATAAAGAGACTTATCTGCCTCCACATCAGTTGGGGAGGGTAATGTATCATCCCTGTGAACTGTCTCCCCGGGACAGGTGCTGTAGAATACAGATGGTGTCTCCACTGATTTTGACAGCTTGCGTGGTGGGGCCGTGTCCTTTTTTTCTTGTGTCTTCCTTACTGGATTGGGGCAGTGCTCTCAGCAGGCTCTCCTTAATGTACAACATTATGCAAAAATAGGGACCTGGTTCTCTGTAGTGTCAGACTTTCAAATGGTGAAACCTTTTTTCTTGGACAAGGGTGGGTGCAGTTTCTGCCTTAATATTCTAATGAAGTTATTAAAGCAGAATCTCATGCCTTTGGAAATGATTCAGTAGTCACGTCCAATTTTTAGTTTTCTTGGCATTCATAGACTTAATGAAAAGATTTAGCCCTTCTTATATTTTTGATAAACCAAAAAACCCTTATGATTTTATTAAGCATATATTTGGGAAGGTAAAAATTAAACATTTAAGGAAAAATGAAGCCTGCACCTGAACGTGCACTCTAAGTCTTCAGCATCAGATGGGAGCCTTTGGTGATGCTTGGCAAACCCCCTCTACATTTCCATTTGAAATCCTGTTAGGAGTCTGTAGCTCCATGTCAGAGTTGTCTTTTGAGGAGGACTTCCTTGTTTGAAAGAGCCAGCAGTTTGAAACAACTCCATATGATGAAGGAGGGTGGGTGGAGAATGGCAGTGCCCAGATTTGCCACTGCTATTTTGGGGTTGGAAATGTTTTGTGCATATAAAGCAAGGGGACTGATTTCTATCTCTGGACAGTAAACAAGCTTGAAAGACGGTTCCAAATGGCCAGTGAGTAGTTCCAGAAAGGCACAGGGCAGTGATCACATTGCTGAAATAATTACATCTCCTCCTGAAGTAATAAGAGATGTTGAAAGATTTTATTCTTTTGGGTATATCAGCCTGTTCAACAAACTCATGTTACTATGTGCACCCTGCAAACAGTGTGCCCGGGGTCACTTGAGCAAGCCAGAGTTCCAGCTGCAGAATCTTCTGTAATAGACTCTTCAAATGTGGGATATAGTTATGATATGGCATGACGAGTGACATTCAGTGCAGCACAGAGGAGCGGTCATTGGGTAAGGGTAGAATTTACTTAGACGAGGGAGTGGGTAAGGGTGTTGGAGAAAGTGGCAGCTTTCCATGTAAAGAAATTAGCCCGTGTTTGCTGTCATGAAAGCCCCTTATGATACATGGTGGAATGTGTCAAGGCAGGCGGGGGGGGCAGTGGATTTTGTAAAATAGGATGTGTGCAATGGGGAAGAAGTCGAAGAAACCTATGTCTGCCCATCCCTCCATCCATCCATCAAATTTATTAGTGTGTGTGTGTGTGTGTGTGTGTGTGTGTGTGTGTGTGTGTGTGTGTGGTGGTCAGGAGACAGCTTTGCGAGTTGCTTTTCTTCACCATGTAGGTTCCAGGGATTAAACTTAGATCATTAGGATTGGTGACAAGAGCAATTATGGTTGGGCCATCTTGCCATCTTCCAAAGATCTTCTCTAGGAAGTGAGTGGTGTTACGTTTTGGAAAGAAGCTGGGAACTATTTGGTTGAAATAGATCATTGGACCACACCGGAAGAAAATGTAGGGTTGACTAAAGTTAGTGACTGGCATGGAGAGGAGTTTTGGTTTAAAAATACTTTTATTTTCCTCCTTTTGGAGGGCCTGCTTTGCTCATAGCACTGGATTCAGAAAGATAATGAAGCGTGTAAATGCTGCCCTTCATCCTCAGGACTTGATGAGTGAGGGAAGACAGAGCTGGCCGAGTTCTGAGGTGAAGGGTTGCCAAGGATTGATAGCCCAAGGAGGGTGGAGTGGGAGCAAAGGGGTACTTTAAAGTTGTAGACTTAGAATTCAGGGATGCAGGACGTGTTAAAGTTGCATGTTTCCTGTGTCAGCTTGAGGTGGTGTTGGGGATAATTGCTGACATGTTTTTAAATGGCGATGGACTCACTAAAAATGGGAACAAAAACTAGTTCTTTTAAATATCCTGTAAAGATGAACTTGGAGAGTTAGTCTGAGTGTGGGAGAGGGGGACACCTGTAGGAATGGTGTGCCAGGGAGGAGCTGCTAAAGAGGTCTGCTGGGCGTGGGGGTCATCTCCCCTGTTGGGCCAGACCATTTCTCATTCTTTTGTTTGCACTGCCATGTGCATTTCTGAATATAGACACAAAGAAGCTGGGTGAGGTGGCTCAAACCTGAGGCAGGGGGATTGCTGTGAGTTTTCTATGTGGACGAGAATTCCAGACTAGCCTGCACTACAGTGTAAGATCCTGTCTCAACTCAAACACCACACACACACACACACACACACACACAGAGAGAGAGAGAGAGAGAGAGAGAGAGAGAGAGAGAGAGAGAGAGAGAGGCAGAAATTGGTTAAGACTTCATGTGCTTTTTATTTCCTGTCAACTCTAGTGCAAAGCAATTTCTAGACTAGATAGATCTCTACCCTTGATGGCCTTGTGCCCACAGAAGAAGTATTTTACCTTTTTTATCGCCTTTCCTGGTACACAGATTGTAGTCTGATACTGAAATCTACTTGCATTGCTCTTGTACCTTATTTAGGATGCTAAATGTTACTATGTAAAAGGAGAAAAGCAGGCAGGGTTCCTGAAGGGAACATTTGCGTTCCTCCTCACCCCCTTCCCAAAGATCTTAGCCTTTGTTTGGGGAAGGGCATTTCCTTACTCAATTACATGGGGCAGATATTTTTCCTTGAGGATTTTTTTTCAAGAATGACATTAGTTTTGGAATAACATTGCAGTAGAACACATGCAGTAGTAAACTATGGGAAAATTCAGAGAGGTTGGGGTAAGGTAAAGTTCTCAATGACAAAATACTGTGATTTGAATACACACTGTGTTAGTAACCTCGTGTTGCCACAGCAGAGTTTCCCAGGAAGCAAAGGACTTGTATAAAGGCCTAGTTATTTAGCCCACTGTTTTGGAGGGTCAGAGTCCAGACGTGGAGTAGTTCAGGCTTAGTGTGAGCACCTCTTGACCGCTCATGGGGCACGGTGAGTGCAGCCGCTGGATCTTGATAGGAGCAAGCAAGCACTTGATTAGATCTCACACCCGCAGCTTGGGCAGAGGAAAAACAGCACGGTTCTGCATTCCCCTGAGGGCATGCCCCTAGTGACCTGGGAACACAGCACCCACCCCCAAGAAACAAAGCCTGTCTTTCCCAGACACCAGTGTGTGACCTTTAGGGGACACTTATCTTCAAACCTGAGCACATGATCATCTTTTGAAGAATGTTATCAGTAAAATAGCCTTTGTTCCACAAAAGCTTTGTGTTTTTAAAGCTCTCTTTGCAGCCTTAAGAACCAGTAGGCTAGCCAAACATTCTTATTTTCTCAGCAGTTTACTTTGTGATTGATGCGCTACTTATGAAGACAGATGGCCTCTGGGATCCTTGCAGACATGTATGCTAATACAGAGCTACTTGGGAAAGGACCAGTTTGGGTCCAGTTGGCTCTCCAGATAATGGGACTTGGTGGATCCTGATCCACCACCAGCCCTGAAAGAAGTAGCCTCGGTCTGGATGGCATGAAAATTGAATGCCAGTTTTCTTTAATCTTTTTTTTTCCCCCTGAGACAGGGTTTCTCTGGGTAATAGCCTTGGTTGTCCTGGGACTCACTTTGTAGATAAGACTGGTCTGGAACTCATGGAGATTCATCTTCTTCTGCCTCCCAAGTGGTGGGATTAAAGGCGTGAGCCGCCATTTCTTTAATCCTGACGTGTAGGTTTCAGTAGCCAAAGTGGGACAGCTCTGTGTTTGATGCTGTGTGCACGAAGGGCGGTGCTCTTTTTCTTTGCTGCCCAGTAGGGTAGCCTTGTGTGGAAATTAATTTACATTTATTTATTTGTTAGTGTGTGTGCGTGTGTGCGTGCGTGTGTGTGTGTGTGTGTGTGTGTGTGTGTGTGTGAGAGAGAGAGAGAGAGAGAGTGTGAGTGTGTGTGTGCGCGCGTGCATGGGTACACATTCATGTGCGACAGCAGCTGTGCGGAGGTCAGAGGACAGCTTGTCGTTCTCAGTTCTTTTCTACCATGTAGGTTCCTGAGATGGAGTTTGACTTGTCAGTTTTGGTGGCAAGTGCTCTTACTGACTGAGCCATTTCACTGGCCCCATGTCTAGAGGCTTAACACTCAAAAATGAAGCTAGAAAGGCCGAGGAATTGAAATTTAGATTTTATTTACTCTTAATAATTGCAAAAGCATGACTCGTAGCTATCCTGTTGGACAGTGATCATTGAAACCCTGGCTTTGCACCTCAAATGTGTTTGAGTAAGCCAGTGGAGAACCCCCCCACCAGTGACAAGTTGTGGCCTAGTAGGTTCGGGGTGAGGCCTGAATTTGCTCCCATGCTGCTGATGGAGCTGTCCAAAGACCAGATGTACAAAGACAAGGTCTGGCATGCTCTTCTCCTGCCGAGGGAAAGCTTACCTGAGAGCCTTGCTGGTAGTAGTTTTGTCTTAGCCCATTTTCTTTTATGAAGATAGGGCCGGAAGAAAGGGTTCCACCTGACGGCCTGCCTGAGAGGAGGCTTTTCCTTTACCAGGGACAACGTAAGCCCTGCCCCTCACTCCCCCACAGTGTGTGCCTGCCTGGGTTTTCCTCCTTCCCGGGGTAGGAAGGCTGGGTACCACAGAGAAAGACCAGCAGATATTGGTAGAAGGGCAGAATGATTCAGGTGTTAGGCCTGGATCCAGGGTTAGGGGTCATCTGGCCAGGCACTGTAGCTGAGACCTGCACATAGCTTTAGTACTCACAAACTGTTGTTTGTGGTGAGTTGTGGGTTGTGGTGAGGTGTGGGATTGTCTCTCGTGCACCTTGTTTTATAATGAAGAGAAGGTGTGTATTTAAAGTTCATTGTATAGGGGTGTAAACACCGTTTATAAATGTCAGCATGTCTACAGTGTGAAAGTGGCCACGTTAGAACAGTTTCCACATAGGCAGTGGTTGGGTTTACATGGGAAAAGCCACGTGCATGACTCATTTCTTCCCCTCCAGCATCTTCCAGTTGCTGTGGTTGTGAAGTCAAACACCCGTCTTCTTCAGCCCGTGATCCTAACAGAGGTTGTTAGAATGATCTGAGGATTTATTGCCACTCCCTGGGTCTCTAGAGAAGTATCTGTGTCATAGGCTGATTGGGGACTCAGGCTGGCTGGTAGAGTTGGGCCTCGGGCTCTTGAGGATTCTTAATGCCCACCAGGACACGGAGAAGTATCGTGGAGAAGGACACTAGTGATGTACCCTCTTATTGCCATTACATTTGCCACCTATGTACAGTAATTCATTTGAATAACTAAACATTCCTCGAGTTTTCTATCTACAGCAGTGATCTTTTGTTGTGAGCAGGAATTGTACAGAAGTGTGTGCTGTGGTTTCTCCCATGAAGTTCAATTGGTATGTTAGAGGTGCAGACAGAAACTCACAGTAACCGTAAACTTTCCAGGTTTAAAGAGTAAAACGAAGACAAAACACAAACAAGCCCAGAGGAGCTGAGGGGCAAGCTCACTGCGGGCCGTAGGAGGTGATCGGGAAGAGAAGTGGGCCAGAAGAGAAAAGTGGCCTCCCAGAAGCCGTGGAGTTTGCTGGTTCTCAGTGAAGACAACCTCGGCGTCAGTGTTGAGATGAACCTCACTAGGAGCTGGGTGGGCAGTGAGAAGGGGCTTTTAACGGCTGTGGAGGAGGCACCGAGAGCCACTGCTCCTCCACCTGATGTCACAGAGGAGCCACTGCTGCTGTGAGAAACCAGGCTGTGTTGTCTTCAGGGCCATTTCCTGTGCAATGGAGACATGGGACAGTTGCTTCTCAAATACATCAATGTGAATCAGCCTCCAAACCCGCCTCCTGCAAGTGTTGGTGTCTGGATGCTAATCATGTAACTATCTAAAACAGAACCAGGTGGTGAATGCTGTAGAGGAGGAAGCTGGGTTCTGAAGGAACAGACCAGGCCTTGTAAAGAGCTGGTTCATTGAGCAGCACGGGGTCACAGTAGGCTGGTGTGCAGGAGAGCATCCAGTGCCAGCAAGTGTAGCACCACTGGTCTTCACTGGCCGCCTAGATAAATATCTCCAGTGAGAGTTTCGTTATTAGTTTCACCAAAGTCATACTTTGAGTTGTCAGTTTAGCAAGCAGGGTTTAGCAAAGGAAAACCCAGATCGTTTTGTTGTTGTTATGATCAGTTAGATTGGATGCCACACAGTTACTTGAAAGCTCCCTTTTTAACATTGGTCTATTCAGTTTGTTCTAAATAGTCTTCATTGTATCTTAGAAATGAATGATAAGATTTTATTGCATTTTGGAAATATTCTGCCGTCTGATGGATCTGGAAGTGATGAGTTTAGTATCAGTGAAGTGCCCTAGACTTTAGGCAGTCACTAGAAGCTTATGCATACCATACCGAGAAGATAAATGCTAGATCACATTTAGAACGGGGGTCAGAAATGACACCTAAAGTTTGAAGTGGGTGTGGTAATCCCAGTGCGGGGAGGCAGAGGTCAGCGGAGCAGGAGTTCAAGGCCATCTTCAGCTATAAGCAAGTTCCATGCCAGCCTGGACTATATGCTACTCTGTTTCCATCTTCTGGTTATGTGATTGGAAGGTTTTCACCCTGCTAGGCGGGTAGCTCATTGTCCTCAAGGGTGTTTATCTCTTAGAAAGTAGAAAGCTACATAATGGATGTCAGTATTAAAACAACGTTTCTCTTCTTGGACTTCTAGCATAGAGGTTAGCAGACTTTTTCTGTAAAGAGCTGCCCAGTAAATAATGTAGTCCTGAGATGCTGTGACTGCTGTTACAGTTGCCCGTCTTTCACTGCGGTACTGTACATAAGTACAGGAGTATGGCTACATTCCAAGAAAACCTCAAGTTAAGCAGCAGGCTTTTGATCTCAGACCTTAGTTTGCCAACCCCTTAAAAAAATTACCTGGACAGTGATGATGCAGGCTTTTAATCCCAACATTCTAGGAGGCAGAGACAGGTGGCTCTCTGTGAGTTCGAGGCCAGTCTGATCTACAGAGTGAGTTCCAGGACATCCAAGACTGTTACACAGTGAAACTCTGTCTTGATAAACAACAACAAAAACCAAACCAAAAATACAACAAAAAAGAATTAGATTTTTGTCTATGTGGGTGTTTGCTATGTGTGTTTGGGTACCCTTGGAGGCCAGAGGGCATCAGAACCTCTGGGAGCTAGAGTGACCGGTATTTAAGGCTCACCTGGCACGGACACCGGGAACTGAACTTGGGTCCTCTGGAAGAGCAGCAGGAGCTCTTAACTGCTGATCTCTCCAGTCTCTTAAAAATTTTATACCTATACTTTAAAAAAAAGAGACAAAATATAGTATTGCTAACTATCTTAAAATATTTCATCGTTCCTTTTAAATTATACATATTTTAGAGAGACATACATATCTGTACACATGTGTGAGCAGATGTGGAGGCCAGAAGAGAACATCAGGTGTCCTGCAGAACTCTGCATGTGTCCCTTAGAGACAGTGTCTCCCGCCAAACCAGAGGCTTGCATGTCCTCAGCTGACTAGAGACCAGAGACCAGCAAGCCCCAGCCGCTTTCCTGTTTTGCCCTGCCTCAGAATTGGGATTATGGTGTGTGTGGAAATGCCTGGCTTGTTATGTGCATGTTGAGATTCAAACACTGGTCCTTGCGATTGTACAGCATCCTTCTAGTCCTAGAATCTTGTTTGTGAGACATGGTCTTGTAGCTCACGTAGGCTGCCTGGAACTATTATACAACAGGCTGGCCTCAAACCCCAGGCAGGTTTCCTGCCTCAGCCTCCTGGGTGGTTGGGAATAGCGGTGTGAGTCACCACCCTTGGCAAAGAGTATATTCGTTACAAACAGCAGCCATATGTTGTACTTCCTTCTCTCTCTTATCCTTCAGCACAGTGCCATAGATGGGCAAACGAATAAACACACCTTGAAGAACGGTGTCTTGAATCCATTCTAATGTGAGATCTCTGCTTCCCTCTGCGGGACACTGTGTCAGAGGGGCTTTCATGTAGTGTCCTATCTGGTTCTCACAGCGCCCTAGCAAAGAAGGGGACAGGGCAGATGCGTTTGCCTATAACGCAGACATGTGCCTGAAGCTCAGCCATCTAAGGGAAGACCTTATTGCCTGGTAGATGGTGGGACATGGATTTAGATATGCTCCCTGTTGTAGCTGTGAGCTGTGCCTCTTCACTTCCTAGAGGGAGAAGCCAAAGATGCTTGTCTTTTCTTTCTAATCTTAAACTTCCTGTTTTGTTTTAAGACGCCCATGAAGGTCTAGTGTTCTACTATTCCCATTTTCTTGGCACAGAAAAGAGTCACTTCTGTTCTCCTTCCGTAGGAGACAGATCTGAGCTGAGCAAGGTTAGAGTCTTCCTCCCTCCCTTCCTTCCTTCCTTCCTTCCTTCCTTCCTTCCTTCCTTCCTTCCTTCCTTCCTTCCTCCCTCCCTCCCTCCCTCCCTCCCTCCCTTCAATTTGAGGCAAGGTCTTCCTGTAAACTAGTCCAGGACTATAAACTAGTGCTGCCTAAGTTCCTGCCTCCCCAGCGGCTCACTCAGGTTCTGGGATCTGTGAGTCACTATACCTGGTGAAATAGATCCTTTTTAAAGCTCATAGATACAATGATCCCATTGCAGTTTCTCAGAGGACTCAGTCATTCAGTGTCTCTGTTGAGCTCCTGAGCATTAGCCTGACAGCCTCTTGTTTCAGCCGCATAGACTCAATGTTTACACTTACCTGTGCTGTGTCCTTTGCTGAGAGCACTTCCCCTCACTGTGGGAGAGGTTTTACCCTCTAGAGCCAGCCAGTGGTGTATACACAGCTATGGACATCAGTGAGAACACTTCCCCTCACTGTGGGAGGGGTTTTACCCCCTAGAGCCAGCCAGTGGTGGATACACAGCTATAGGCATAAGTAGAAATTTACCAACTGCTTTAGTTTTATTTGATATTTACCATTACAAAGCCAGGAAGATGGCCCAGCAAGTCATGCCAAGTAGGCTTGTCAGCAAGCCCAACACAGTCATACACACACACACATACATGTGCATACACACATGTCTACATAGTAAATAACTGCAAAACAGTTACGCATACATTTTTAAAAAGTAACATGGGGAAAAAGCTCAAGTTCTATCTACCTCATTACCTAAGGATAAGGTCCATCTTACCGGCCCACCTTTCTCTCAAAAACTCTGTAAAGCAGTAGCTGGCATCATAGCAATTGAGTCAAAACTGCTCCTAATCTCATCAGTCCATCTCTCTGTTCTGTGACATGATGTCCTTATCTCTACAGTGGAGGGGAGGACATAACTGCCTCCTTAGGATTGTGAATACTGGGTGTGATGCAAGTGTGTGTGGGGGGGGGGCAGAGAACAAGCTCAGTGTTATTCCTCAGGTGCTGTTGAGAGAGGGTCTGTCACTGGCCCGGACTTATCAGCAAGTGTGTGTGTGTGTGTGTGTGTGTGTGTGTGTGTGTGTGTGTGTGTAGGGGCAGAGAACAAGCTCAGTGTTATTCCTCAGGTGCTGTTGAGAGAGGGTCTGTCACTGGCCCGGACTTATCAGCAAGCTAGGCTGACTGGTTAGTAAGCCCAGAGATGTCTTCAACTCCCCAGTTCACCACGCCCCTCCCCTTCATAAACAAAACAAACTCATAGATGGGTTCATGTCCTCCGTGCTTGCAAGACAAGCACTTTGTGTGTGATTTTTAAAACTGAACTTGCCTCAACTGATGGCCGACGACAGTCTGCTGTTGTGGTGGCATTCTGTGGTGACGGCAGCTGTATGTCTGATACTGGGTACCAGGTCCCCCGAGTCTGTTGATGTCCTACACTCTGTTCATTTCTTATTCTGTTGTTTGTTCACTTGTGTTTTACAAATCAACAGTGTTCAGAATTTCAAGAAAATGATAATTTTCCTCTTCATTTTGAAATTTGATTTTTATTTTATGTATATGAGTGTTTGTCTGCATGTATGTGTCTGTGTCATGCAGACACATGTGTGCAGTAGTCTTGGAGGCCAGAAGAGAGCATTGGATGCCCTGGGACTGGGATGCACAATGTGGGTGCTGGAAATTGAACTCAAGTCCTATAGAAAAGCAGTCAGTACTCTTAACCACTGGCCCCTCTCTAGCCCCACGTTTTCTTTTATTGTATCATTTAAATTCAGAGCATGACTTACAAAGAATATAAATCCATATAAAGATAGGTAGGAGGCCTGGGTTTTATTTTTATTTTACTTATCTTTTTAGTGAATTCATGCTTGGCCTTTGCTCTGCCACAGAACTACAGTCCCAGCCCAGGGGACACAGATTTCTAGTGACTAAATTTGTGTCATTGGGGACTTATCTTCTGTGTTCCACTTGACAAGTTATTACATGTATTTCCTTTTCAGGGACAAATAGTGTTTGTTGTCACACAAGTGCAAACACACACATACACACACAAGTGTATGTGCAATATGAGAAGGTATTGCTTATTCAGTGGAAAATTTTCATTATGAAGTAATCGTGGTTTCCTTGCTGTAAATGGTTGCTTTATATTAGAAGTGATTCCTGCCTTCTGTTTTCAGCTTCGAGCTCAGAATCAGGTCCTGAAGAAGGGTGTTGTGGATGAGCAGGCCAGTTCTGCTGTTCTGAAGGTACGCAGGGGGAAAGCCGGGGTAGCAAAGGTTGTTCTGTGTTTGGGCAAGCAGCTGGTTCGGGGGATAAAGTCCCAGCTCTGACACTGATTTACTAGGGGTAGGGATGGTAGGAGTGTCTGCTGTGCCTAACTTTCTCCTTGCTTAGGTAGGTATATTATACATCTCCTCAGCTGAAAAAGTGTAGGAAAGTACTGACTTTATCCAGTACATTTCTTCTGGAGTTCAAGACCTTTGCAGAGTCAGATCCGTCAGGATGAGTGCAGCCTCGTGTCTGCCATCTCCAGGCCGCACTCTGAGGGACCGGCCACAATTGTGTTCGCATTTCCGTGCTCAGCTCATGGTCCCTAAGAAATGAATTTGAATGTGTGAATGACCAGTGCCCTTACTCTTGCCGTTAGTTTGCCACCTCGTGGTGATGACCTGTGTTGCCATGCGCACTGCTTGAGGAACCTGGGTGAACCGAAGCACAGTGGGCTGAGAAAAGGTTTGTCTCTGCCCCATTCTATCTGGCAGATGATAAATGGTGGCTTGTGAGATTTTTGATTGGAGAGATTAATTGTAGGATACGGATTTCCTGAAACCCTTGAAGACATGATCACCGACTGTTGTAATGTTTAAAACCTAGTGCTGAGGCAGTGTCTCCCCAATGGCCTGCTCTGTTTGACTGCTCCTGATGCTGGTCTTTCGGATAACCATGTGGTGGTAGGAATGTATGGGTGTCACGGCAGCGGTGCTGGGAACATTTAGTTCTCTCTTTGAGTGCTCACCACACGCCAGGCATTATTGTGAGCACACACTACACCCGTTGCCTTATTTCCAGCAATTCAGAAGGGATCCATAGTGTTATCACCCTGCTGCAGGAGCTGGGTTGTAGGTAACAGTTGGCCCACAGTGCTTCCGAAGCTGATGATTGGTTAGCACGTTTGGAGCATCATGCAACTGGTGGTAACTCAGGGCAACAGTGTAAAGAAACTGCTTTGCATCTTGTTCATTCTGAGGCCATTGCAATTATAGTACAGTGTTACAGTGTACTGTAATTACAGTACAGTGAATGTTAGGGTGCCCTCTGATTGATTTAATTGGATTTTCCCCTTAGTGCTTTGGATTGGACTTTCTTTAAGATTTTATGATAATTTACACTTGAGCTGTACCTTTGACCTTCGGTAAAAATGAAAAGGGCTCTTCTACTGAACATAGTCGGGGCTCCTAGCTGTCTCTGTCATGCAGAGCACCCCTACAGCACACATAGCAGCCATGACATTTAGGTTGCTGCTTCCATACAGTTAGAGTTTGTTATTATCACTGCTTAGTCTTATAATTCTTCATTTCAGTGAAATTAATCAAAGTAACTATTTAAATAGCCAGTAGACTCTGGCTGCTTTTGTTGGTTATCAGGGAACACAAAATTGTAAGCAAAATGTAGTTAAAGTAGTGTATTTTTAAAATAGGGTGAAACTATGTCTGTAACTTCCTATTTCTTCTCCCTTTATAAATAGTGGAGCATTGTCAGCAGATAGGATGCTATTGATATCGTAGAGCTGGAGTCTGTTTTCACGGGCTTCACAGTGACCTGATGTGGACCAGAGTGTGGAGTCCTCTTGTGCTGTGTTAATGTTGGTTTCAGACCTAACAGGTGACGGGTCAGGTGGAAGGAAGTGTGCTGGGAAGACGTGGAGCTGGGCATGTAGCTCAGCGCTTGTGTAGGCATCCTTGAAGGCCAGGTTAGGTTCTGTCCCAGCATGGTGCAAAGAAAGAGAGAACTTACAGAGAAAGGGACATAGACAGATTCCTGTCCTTCCCCATCCCTGAGGGTATTGTTCCTAAGTCTGTAGTCCTCGTAACACATCCAGGTTTATAAGTGTGTAGCCCCTCTGCTGGTTGTCACAGACTTAACACACTTGCAGGTATTTTGCTTTAGGTTGCTGACAGTCTGATTGAGATATATATATATAAATATATATATATATATACATATATATATATTTGTGAATATACTGGTTTGGCTGGAAGATATTTTTTGTGCAAAATAGCTAAAATATCCAAAATAATGAACATCTAACATATTGATTTCCTGAAGCAAAGGGGTTTTGATTGTATGTTGGTGGAATGAGGACTTGAAGCCAAGCAGAGCATGACGAACTGACTGTTTCGCTTTGATGTAGGAACAACTGAAGATGAAGGACCAGTCGTTGAGGAAACTACAGCAGGAAATGGACAGTCTGACATTTCGAAATCTGCAGCTTGCCAAGAGGGTGGAACTCCTTCAAGATGAGCTAGCACTAAGTGAGTCTCGAGGCAAGAAAAATAAGGTACGTTCAGGACAGGCCCCTGTGTGGTCTGTGGAGAAGCCCCGACTGGCTTCGGCAGCGAAGCTGCTGTAGACCCTCGGTGCTCCCTGAGTCCAGAAGGGAGATGTTTGCTATTAATACATCCACATGGGGCCATTTTCCTGTTTTGTTTATGAGACAAGACATCTTCGTGTAGCTCAGGCTAGCCTGAAATCCTCAAATTCACTCATCTTAGTCTCCTGGTGCTGGAATGGCAGGCGTGTGTAACCACGACCAGTTCAGGGGCATTTCCATATGAAAGTCAGTTCTTAAGAATTCATGAGCAGGCCGGGCGTTGGTGGCCACGCCTTTAATCCCAGCACTCGGGAGGCAGAGGCAGGCGGATCTCTGTGAGTTCGAGGCCAGGCTGGACCCACAGCCTCCAAAACAATACATAGAAACCCTGTCTCATAAAACCAAAAAAAAAAAAAAACCAAAAATAATTAATGAGCAGCAAATGTGCATCATTGAGTTAGCAGCCGAGAAAGGTCAATGGGCTGTCTCACATTGCTCAAAATTGATGGCTTTGTTACCTTGATTCCTGCTAGCCAAAGGTAAGGCAAGTGAAATCTGAGGCCATGATGAGTGACGAACTGTGGTGGCTCCAGCAGGTAGCAGCCGGAGCCTCTGAGATGAAGTGAAATCTGAGGCCATGATGAGTGACGAACCGTGGTGGCTCCAGCAGGTAGCAGCCGGAGCCTCTGAGATGAAGCGTTGTCCTTGTGGTTTTACTTGAGAGGCAAATTTCTGTGCTTAAAAGCGTAAGAAGGGATGCTGGGCTGAGTATTGAACCTGGTGTGTGTAGACCCATGTTCGGCAAGTGTGCTAGCAGGCTGTGTTGAAAGGAGAAGCAGACAGGGACCCTGAAGACGGGCGTGTAGGGAAAGAACACTGGCTCTAGAGGTAAGCTTGGTTTGAATCTCGGCCTGCCGTCTATAACTCTATGGCTTTGGCCAAGTTGTTAATCTCTAGCCTCAGGTTATCCAACCGTAAAGTGGATGTGAGAATTAAAAGCGATCCTATGAAGTATATTATCATGTGATACGTGATCTCTTTAGAAGGATGCTCCAAGGTGTTCGAGCCAAGGGGACAAAGAGGGCCTACCAGGTAGTATTAGAGTCACTAGGAAGTGTGCATGCTTTGGGGATTCCAGATGATCCCTGGGAGGAGACAGACTTCACCCAAGACTCTCAGAAGTCTTTGTCGTTTTATTTTTATGAGTTGGGGTCTCACTCTGTAGCCCAGGCTGCCTTGGTATTAAATATGTAGGCCAGGCCAGCCTCAGACGTGTAGTAGTTCTCCTGCCTCGGCTTCCTAAGTACTGGGATTACAGGTGCAAGCTTCCATGCCTGGCTAACATACCAGATTAATGATTTAACAGAGGTGCCCAAGACTCGTGAATTAGTCTTAGTTAAAGCTTCCAAGTTTGGAGCACAGAGGACCACAAATAAGTCATAGGGTGCCTTATGTACTTCCTGTGTTCCCGATGTGATGGGTGTTTAGTGTCTTTGGTTTTTTATATAGCTGTGTTTTCAAAGGAACTTCTCACCGCCCGGTTGTATTGTGTCAGCAGGTGAGCTCATTTGAAGTGATGAGTGAGATACTGGAAAGGCTGAGACCGGTGGCTGATGTCTAACACAGTGCCATTGTTAGACTGCTTCTCAGATAGTCTCGGTTCTGCGTGTCACATGGAAACAAGGGTTCTTTCTCACAGATGCTCCTCCAATAGTCTCACTTCTGTGTGTTACACACAAACAAGCGTTCAGTCTCAGATCTCCTGAACGGTGCTATTCTTCTTACTGGAAAAGTTAATAGTAACAAGAAAGGAATTTTTCATAAGCTCAGGTTTTTCTTGTGTGTGTAATAGCTTTATTTTATCATGGTTCGGTTTTTATTTAGATAGAAATTTATGTGGACTCCTACACGGACATGCATTTATGAATGCTGCTACAGGACTTAGAACTTCTTAAAGGAGTGTCGTAACTAAGACTCTAACATAGTCTCCCAAACTGAAAGATCAGGTTGGGACCAGGGATTCTGCTCTTCTGTCCTCCAGCAATTACTGAATTCCTTTGCAAAAAATGAACCTGTTTATTTTTTTCTCTGTTCCTCTTTTAAACTGTCTTGCCTTTGCAGTCTTTGCCGTTCCAGGTTGGGTCCTGCAGGTGAAGTTAAGCTGTGAACTGTGTGCCTTTAGTAGGGCAGTTTGAAGAGGGCGAATACACCAAAGACAAGCAAGCCTCTAAGGCCGTAGGTGCTGTGTTGACTCAGCATGTTTCTCTAAAGGATCAGAGTTGTGTGAACATAACTTGTTCTTTCCCTCAGAAAAGCGCAGAGTCTGCTTCTCAGTTGAGTCAAGAGCAGAAGAGTGTGTTTGACGAAGATCTGCAAAAGAAAATCGAGGAGAATGAACGACTGCATATACAGGTGACAGAAGACTGAATTACAGAACATGGGTCTGGGGGGTTGGCAAGATGGCTCAGTGGGTAAAGGCACTTATTGTCAAGCCTGAGTTCACTCCACATAGTGAAAGGAGAAAACCAGCTCCCACAGTTGTCCCCCTGACTGCCACATACCTACTGTCTTGTGCCCACACACAACGAATACATTGACGTAAAAAGAAGTGAATCTTGGCACTGGAGAGACGGCTCTGTGGTAGAGTGCTTACTGCCCTGCCAGGTGACTTAGGTTCAGTTCCGACCACCCACGTTATTCCTCAAAAATGCCTGTAACGCCAGCTCTAGGGGAGCCCTTTTCTGGGCCCCAAGGGCATTGTATGCATGTGGTGCAGGTACATAGCATGCAGACAAACAAAACCAAAACAAAACTCATACATATAAAATGGGTAAATATTGGAGCTAGAGAGATGGCTCAGAGGTTAAGAGCACTGGCTGCTCTTCCAGAGGTCCTGAGTTCAATTCCCAGCAACCACATGGTGGTTCACAACCATCTTGAATGAGATTTGGTGTAAACATGCCAGAACACTGTATACATAATAAATAAATCTTTAAAAACAAAACAAAACAAATGAATCTTTGTAGGCAGAAGTTTCTGTCCCACCAGCAGCTCCCAAATAAACACACAGAGGCTTAATATAATGGATGCTTGGCCAATAGCTCGTGCTTGTTACTAGCTAACTCTTACATTTAAATCAACCTATATTTCTTATTTATGCTTTACCACATTGCTTGGTTCCTTTTCTCAGTATGGCATGCCCATCTTGCTTCTCCCTGCATCTGTTTGCAACTCTGAGACCCTGCCCTTCTTTACCCAGCATTCTCATTTTGGCTCATTTTGGCTTAACATTCTGTCCAGCTATTGGCCAGTCAGCTTTTTTATTAATCCACTCACAGCAATATATATGCACACGGTATAAAGGAATATTACACTGGACTTATAATCTGTGGTGTGGAACAACTAATGCATGGATTTTTAATGTTTTCTATATCCTTTACGTATGTAATGTGACTATGATCTATCTGTTCATTTCTTAAACCTCACACATGGCTTGATGTGAATATGTACATTTGTTCAGTCTTCAGATTAGAAATACACTAGGCACCAGTCCCTTTACCTAGAGTTGATGAGATGGGTTTCTTTCATGATCTGTGATGTATAGGGTGTTGCTTGTTTGTTTGTTTTTTTGGTATTTTTGAGGCAGCTTTTCTTGTAGCTCAGCGCTAGCCTTGAACTCCCTATGTTGTTGCTGATGTTTTTGGAATGTTAGTCCCCCTGCCTCCACCTATGAGGTGCTGGCATTACTGGTAGGCATCACTGTGCCCAACTGTGAAAGATGTTAGGGACCACAAGATGGCTCAGTGCATAAAGGTACTTGTTGTCAAGCCTGACAACCCACATTCAATCCCTGGGACCATAAACCAACTCTTGTCTTCTGACTTCTATACACACACACACACACACACACACACACACACACACACACACACGCAAGTAATTAGAAAAAGAAAACTTTTGAACAACTTGATCTTGGTGCATTTTATATCTAGGTACTCATAACTGGTAATTAATATCAGACTCATTAAGGAAGAAACGTTTGTATGTTTTAGGAGCAGTACCTCAGTGGAATTGTCTATAACTAGTGACAAAGACCATTCCACACATTTAAGCTATTTATATTTCCCCATCTGTAAAAGAAGGTTAAGAAAGCGATGCCCCTGTTCCCTGAGGGGATTAAGTGCCTTGGTGCCTGCAGCTCATCTCCCCTCCACACAAGGGGGTCACGGGGCTCAGGGTCGGTGGTCGCTGCTCTCCTCACTGTGAGCGGGATCTCTTCCTTTCAGTTTTTCGAAGCTGACGAGCATCACAAGCTTGTAGAGGCAGAGCTGAGGAGTCGTCTGGCCACTCTGGAAACCGAAGCTGCTCAGCACCAAGCTGTGATTGATGGTCTGACCCGGAAGTACATGGAGACCATTGAGAAACTACAGAACGACAAGGCTAAGCTGGAAGTAAGCACTGCTGCCCCTGGAGGCATGTTAATAGCTAGGTCAGGCTCCTGTAAGTTCTGGGGTGCTGTGTGGGGACTCAGCCAGAGGCTGAATTGTCAGCTTTTCTTTTCTTTCCCCACCACAATTCAGGTAAAGTCTCAGACTCTGGAAAAGGAGGCCAAGGAGTGTCGACTTCGAACAGAAGAATGGTATGTGGAGGCCGCAAGGCCAGAATAATAAAAGCCCAAGCCTCTTTTCACTCCTTTTTTCTGTCCACGCTGAGCTGAGGAGACTGGAGTATGTCACTGTCAGGACCCTTTTCCAGTCAGGGGCTACAGCATCTTGACAGAGTGGCCTCTGTTCTGCCCTAGCATAGGTCTGGAAGATCCTGCTCCCAGCTCCTGGACTGTGACTCAGTGTTTTTGACTCTCCTGAGACAGGGATGCCTAAATGTGTCCAACAGGAAACATGACTAAACTTTCTGGTATGGTACATTCTGAATAAAATTGAAGCTATAGGATCTAATTGAGAGATGTCTAAACCTTAGAGTATTACAGAGCAATGTGCCAAAGCCATTCATAGTATTTACTGTAATACTTAGGCTTCACTGCACTGGTAGAAATACATGGTGCTAATAATTTTGTCCAAACAGAAATTACCATCTTTTGAACTCAAGTAAGAAATAATCTGATATAATACTTAAAGAAACATTTATAGATAGTAAATAGGAAATTTGTGATTATCTTGGGGAAGTAAACTCAGGCTGTGTGAGAAACTGGCACTATGGTAGATCCCCCAGGCGCCTCCGGGGCTTTGGGGAATGGGGCTGGTTCCTCTTTTAACGTCATCTTTGAACAACTCTTAGTGGCATGTTCCAGATGTCAGCACAGCTCTCTGAAAGCCTGCTGCCAGCTGTTGGGACAACAAGCAGTTGACAATTCACTGATTGGTAATAATCAATTACCAATTGTGGGTTCTTTTTTCTTTCAGTCAATTACAGTTAAAGAATCTTCATGAAGACTTGTCAGGTAGATTAGAGGAATCCTTATCAATCATCAACGAAAAAGTACCTTTTAATGACACAAGTAGGTATTACATAAATGTAAGTTTTCTGTTATTTGTATCTTGGAGTTTTTCTATGGTAGCTAGTTAAGCAAGATAATGTCTAATGTCAGCAAAAACAAAACAACTTGGCGGGGTGGAAGGCTCTGCCTGGCTCTCTTGATTGGGTCTGGTTCTTGTTTCTTAGGGACATTTTAAATTACCCCCCACATGCCCACAGCCAATCTTCTCAGGAGATGCCCATGCATTTTTTTAACTTGTAAGGGAGGGTGTTCATTGGTGGGGGTACGTGTGTCCACAGTGTCCACAGTGTGCCCACAGTGGACTTGGACTTGTCTTTCGGCCTGTTAGCTTCTGCTCCTTGGGGAGTCCCCATCGACAGGAAGCTGCTGGGAAGTCTAGCTTCTGTTTCCTCCTGGGGGTGGCCTGGTGGCTCACACATCCAAGAGTAACAAAAAGAACTTAAATAAAATCATAAAACAGCACTCTCACGTGCAGTAGATGTTTAACCTGTAGGTAAGAATTAAATGAACCCCTGAAAGCAAAAGAAGGTATTTTTTGAGCATATTAATCATAGTTTACTATAGCGAGACTGAAAGGGAGACAGACATGACAGAGAGAGAGAGGAGAGGAAGAGATGAGAGAGAGCAGAAGACAGAGCGCAAAGAAGATATTTATTGGGGAGGTCAGTGGAATGAGTAAGTGGGTGAAGGGGCTTGCTGCCAAGTCTGACAACCCAAGTTCAGTCCTCAGACCTCCCAAAAGTTGTCCTTTGACCTCCATCTACTGTGGCACTCAGGTGCCTGCTCTAGCAAATAAATTAGTTTTTTAAAAATAAAAAATTTTAAGAGAATATATTTGAAATTTGAAGCCTACAATCAGGTTAATACACAGTTCCTTTTTCTACTACTGCACTTGAAATTCATTTTTCAGTTCCCTTAAACTTTTCTTAGAAAAGCCTGGGGCGGGGTTGAAAGAGAAGAGAAAACAGCACCTTGATGACGTCTGAAATCAGCACAGGTGGGGCTGGAGCGTGGGCTCGGCCGTTGAGAGCTCGGAGTGCTGTCCAGAGGACCCGGTCTCTCTTTCCAGCACACACACAGGAGCCCCTGACTATAATTCCAGCTCCAGGGGGCGTCTGTGCTGTGCCCACGCATGCGGCGCACGGATATACAGACTTTGTAACAGGAGATGGGGAGCAGGCTTCTGGGAGAGGTGGTGGAGTTAATTAACTGGTGGTTGACTATTGAGCATGACTCAGGGAGAAGCATACTGACCCCGCATAAGCAGCAAGGGAATGGCGGAAACAAGGGTACACAGTGTGAGGAGGGAGGCCTAGGCAGGGTCCTTGGTGAGCTCGCCATCACAGGGATGGGTGGTGAGGGGCTGTGATGGAGAGAAGTCCGGGAGACAGAGTGAGGGTTTTCATGGGTGATGCTGGGCACGGCTGCACATCTGTGGGAAGTCAGAATGGATCTTGCGACTTTGAGAGGACTAGTAAATTCTGAGGGAAGTGTTTCTATGCCCACCAGATTGCTAGCACAAGGACCTGGGGGCCCATGGGGACTGATAAAGCGATGCTGTTTATCTATCTCACCAGTGGAACTCAGGAAGTGGGTGAGGGCAGACAGTCGGTTATGGAATAGGTGGAGAAGGGAGGGGCTGGATATGGGGGTGCCAGCCTGTTACACCAGCACGGGGGAGGCTGAGACGAGAGAGTGCAGGTCTGACCAGCCTGGGATGCAGAGCAAGACCCTGTCTCAAAAGGAGAAGAAGCAGCAGCAGCGGAGGAGGAGGGGACGTGCCAGGTCTCTGAGCCAGTCAGAGGAGCTTTGCTACAGAGCCCAAGGAGAGGCTTAGCTGAGCTGTGGCCTTCAGGCTCTCAGGTGGCATCAGCGAGTGTAAGAACACCATCGGGGACTGCAGATGGGGCTCAGCAGTTAAGAGCACACACAAGTTTAATTCACAGCATCCATAGCAGGCAAACAGCAGTTCTGGGGAATCTCATTTCCTCCTCTAGCCTCTTGGGCACGTGCACATGTGTGGTATACACAGTAACACACACACACACACACACACACACACACAGAGAGAGAGAGAAAGAGAGAGAGAGAGAGAGAGAGAGAGAGAGGAGGTTTTTTTCTTAAAGAACACTTTGGGGCAGGAGAGATGACTCAGCTCAGCAGTTAAGAGCACTGGTTGTTCTTCCAGAGGACCTAGGTTCAATTCCCAGCACCCACATAGAGTTTACACCTGTCTGTAACCCTGAGATCTGACACTGCCACACAGAGACATACAGGCAGGCAAAATACCAATGCAAATGAAATACAAATTATTATTATTATTGTTATTTTTTAAAAGAACACTTTTTCATCTTGGCCCTGGTCCTAGCATACAGTAGGGGAGGAGGGGAGGAATGGTCTTCGGGACGTAAGATGGAAAGGTTTGGAATAACTGTCCTGTAAGACGTGAGAGGACACAGCAATGAAGCCGTAGATTGGTCTCCTGGTGGGGTTGAACTCCCCACTGAAGTTGTGTGGAGGGCATCTCTGCAGACGTGGCTCTGGTTTTGTTAACTAAGAGCATTGCTGATGTGATAGACCAGTTTTGGGGGGACAAGAAGCCAGTCTCCAAGGCCACTGACAGGGCAGAAGTGCAGAGGGACACAGGGCAAGCTGGGCCCACAGCGAGTGACGGCGTTGGAGATAGCACTGGTAAGAAGGCACAGGGACTTTCAGAATGGCCTGTGACTGACTGAGTGACTGAGTGGTGAGAGGACATGAAGGTCTTTACAGTGACAGACAAAAGCAGCGCACGCCTGGTCATAGGCAGCACCTGAGGCTGGTGACAGCCCGAGCATGAGGACTGAGGAAGACCTTGGGAGCAGACAGGAAAGAAAGCATTGAGGGACGGGGACCAGCAGCAGCAGACCGTGAAATATGGTCCTGCCAGGGAAATGCTACTTGGAGGATTAGTGTGGCAGTCCTGGCCGGGTTACCAGGGCTATTGTATAAGAGAGACTGGAGAACATCACAAGTCTTTGTAAGGAACCTTGAGAGGCCCCAAAGGATTTCTTTAAAGTGGGAATCCAGGAGTAGTTTGTTTCTTTTAATCCTGAAGTTAAACAAAGAAACAATTATTGCTTGTCCGAGAAAGCACAGATTCCCTGTGTTTTCCAACCCCCTGTGTTGTGACTGTGGTGTGGGGCACTCTGAGTTCTCCTGGGAAGCTGAGTTTGAGTTGTTTGAGATGGCTCTAACGAGTACCACTTTTGTTCTGTAGAGTATCATCCATACAACGCTCTCAACGTTCCACTGCACAACAGGAGACATCAGGTAAGGAATGGAGCGAGCGAGTGTGTTCTCAGGCCGGGTCTTGCTACCCTGGCCCGCCCGCCAAGTGAAGTTAGAGGCTTGGGTCTCTGTTTGAGGTGCTAGGCCATGCTTTGCTCATCCCTTTCTTTAAGCTGTGTGAGTTGCTGCTTTTATTTGAATTCATGCGCTACTGATTTTGTAATTGTTATGTACTTTTTACGTTTACTGATTTACTTGTGGGGGTATGCTCACATGTGGTGGCCCAAGGGCGACTACTGGGATCTATCTCCCCCTCCCTCTGTGTGGGTCCTGTATATTGAACCGTGATCGCCATCGGTGCCGTTGGTAGCCAGTAGTATTACTGATTGTTTTATTCCTCTATTTCTTTGAGACAGGGTCTCACTGTATAGCCCTGGCTTTCCTGGAACTCACTGTGTAAACCAGGTTGGCCTCAAACTTACAGAGATCCCACCTCTGCCTCTTGAGTGCTGAGAATAAAGGCGTGTGCCATATCCGGCAGCATTTCTGATTTTTGATATTTTTCTCATTTTATCACATTAGAACTGAATTATGGGATGTTTTACTGTTTGAACCAGGCATTTGTGTTAGGGTAGTAGGCTTTGCCCTCAAACAGCCGAGGCCAAGTAGAGATGTATTTGCCAAAGCCAGTGGCTTCCTAATGTCTTTGGACTGCAGGACACTGAGATTGGAGTGGGAGCAAATGGATGTAGACTGAGGGGTGTTCTCACTAGGGTTCACGTGCTCTAAAACAATTGTTTGGGCCGGGCGGTGGTGGCACACGCCTTTAATCCCAGCACTCAAAAGGCAGAGGCAGGCCGATCTCTGTGAGGTCGAGGCCAGGCTGGTCCGACAGCCTCCAAAACAAAACAGAGAAACTCTGTCTCGTAAAAACAAAACAAAACAAAACAAAAAGAAAAAAAAAAACCAAAAAAAAAAAAAAACCAACCCAATTGCTTGTTAGTTGACAATATGTCCTTTGCCTTTTGAAGCTGAAGATGCGGGATATAGCTGGGCAGGCCCTGGCTTTTGTTCAGGATCTCGTGCCGGCTCTTCTGAACTTTCACACCTATACAGAACAGAGGATCCAGATTTTCCCTGTTGATTCCGCCATAGACACCATATCTCCTTTGAATCAGAAGGTGAGTACTCACGATGCCCTTTGTGGCCATGGACACATGGGGAGAGCAGATAGGGAATTCTGTTCAGCCTACTTCTCTGTGTTAGTCCAGTATGGTGGGAGTCACGGAAGAAATCACAAGTCATGGTCTTCATCAGAACAGTATGGCAAATACAGGGCGTTAAGAAATTAGAGCTAGGGGAGTTATCAGAAGACCACAGAGTGAGCAATAGGACGTGAGGACGTGAAAGAGAGACAGAGAGAGACAGAGAGACAGAGAGAGACAGAGAGAGAGACAAAGAGACAGAGAGAGACAGAGAGACAGAGAGAGACAGATAGAGAGACAGACAGAGAGAGACAGAGACAGAGAGAGAGAGAGACAGAGAGAGAGAGAAGTCCAGACAGCCACCAGCATGGCTGGAGAGTGTGGAGTCAGTGGGGAGGAGATGCCCTGTGAAGAATCTTCGAGACTCTTTGTGGTTTTGGAACTTTGAAGACTGCACGAGATTTGAATGTAGGAAGAGGGATGGCGATTGTTTGTTTGTTTGTTTGTTTGGACTCCCAGAAGGAGTTATGTGAGTAGAAATGGGAAGCAGGAAAGCATGGTGGGCGGGGCTGAGCTTTGGTGAATGAGGGAGAGGGAGAGTGCAGTGAAGTTCTGGAATGTGAAGTCCCTGGAGGGGAGGGATGGGATGAAAGTTAGGAGAGCAAAGTGGCCTTTTCTGAGGCCCTTGAGGCTGGCAAAGGCGGAGACCTTTCTGTTAGTTACAAGATTGAGGCCTGTGCAGCTTTTGACAGCAGTTGGCAGAATGGAAGTTTCTGGCTTATTGCCGGGAGCGCTAGTTTGCCAGCATGTTTCTGTCTTGTCTGTAGTTGCTGTGAATGTGTCGATGGGCCAGACGGCCAGTGCAGTCCGCCTCCTCTCCCCTTCTGTTGAGTCTGATGGGAAAGGGCAGCTTTTCAGGTTCTGTGGGGCTTAACTGAGGGTAGAAGAGGTTTGCAAGTTACTCTCATCAGTCCCTCTGCCTTCTTTAGTCCAAAAGATTTTACCTCCCTACCCAGGTAATCCTAAAAAGGGTTTAAGGACACCTGCAAAGTTTTGTTTTATTATTATTGTTTTGTTTTTTTGAGACAGGGTTTCTCTGTGTAACAGCCCTGGCTGTCCTGGAACTCACTGTGTAGACCAGGCTGGCCTCAAACTCACAGAGATCCACCTGCCTCTGTCTCCCGAGTGCTGGGATTAAAGGTGTGCACCACCACCACACTGCGCAAAATTTTATTTAACTGTAAAGCTAAAATGCTAATGAGTATATTAATTTTGTATGACTGGACAGTAAGCTGCCTGGGACTTAGTAGTTTAAAAGAGCAGACATTGGCAGTTTCCTGGTTTCTGTGGTCAGGGATTCAGCGACCAGCTACGAAGGGAGTTTGTGGCTCCTGGCATTTCATAGGATTACTTGTGCGATGACACTGGGGCTGCCTTCCTCTGAAGGCCTTGCGGGCTGAGATGGCTCACATGCCTGGCACGTTAGTGCTGGCTGCTGCATGGGAGCCTGCGCCTCATGTGCCCTTCTCTTTAGGGCGATGTTCTCGTGACATGACACACCTAATGTCCCTTAAAGAGCTTGGCTCAAATGAGGTGGAAGCCATGATCTCTTGGGACACTTGGCTAGTCCCATTTGTCACGCCTGTTGTGTTATGGGTCACACAGACTAACCCAGAACAATATAAGTAGGGAGCATTCAAAGGCAGGAATACATGACCATCACTGTGTTAACTTGGAGGCCATCTCTCATACAAGGGAAGTTAAGGGGATCTGGGACGGATGTGTCCTCTGAGAACTTGATAATGTGACCTGTGGTCAGCCATGCTTTTCTACTTAGTCTGACTCTTCCTACTTTTTTTCTTTTGGTGCATAGTGTAGTATTTCTAGGGATTGGATATACTCACGTCTACAGATATCCCAAGTGCCTGGTAGGTAGCAAAGACTGAAGTTGGACTTCTTGGGACACGTTCTAGCTGTGTCCCCTTGGGAGGTTCATTTAATTCCTCTGCTTTGAATTGGAGAGGGACCTGCCCTTGTCACAGATACGCACAGGTAATGTGAGTACCAGAGTGCCTGGCATGTAGCTGTTGCCATTTTTGTGCCTTGGAAATGCTTGGTTTTCATCCAGTGACTGCACCAATCCGTGAGCCCCATAAAATAACGTGTCATTTTAACTTGTCCAGAGTGCTTCATTATTTTGAAGAATTCGTGTATTTTTCAGTATTTCATCTTTCATTCTTTGATCTGTGGAAGTCTCTCTGAGTTTTCTACTAAGTCTGTAATAATGAAGGTTTGGAAACCCATTGCTTAAAGATGGCCAGGATGTGTAAACTGTTTCTAGACTCTTAAAGTAGTTGGGAACTCATACTTTACAGACGTGGGCAGTAGAGACCAGAATGCTTGGGCTCTGCAGGGCAGCATTACTATGCAGTTCCCATGGGGTCACCTGCTTTTGTAGAAGACAAGACAGTATGTGTCTATGTGCAGAAGTTCAAACTTGAGCCATTATGAGATACTTAGATGGCTGAGACGTTTCATAACTGCATCTTACCCCCCTTGCTTCTAAATTGTCTAGAATATAGCAGGACTCCCCCCCCAGTGTTGCCCCCACCCCTAGACTCAGACAGGCCAAGCACACACTGTACCACCACCCAGCTATAGCCACAGTCCCTGACTCTGCTGGCATACTATGCCATCAGTGACGATAATAAACGTTTTAACTCACCTTGCTGTCTCTCCTGGCATTTGTTAACCTTGAACAGTGTGTACAGTAAAACAAGAAGCTGCCTGGTAGGCTTGTTTTGAAAACGGAGATGATAATACAAAAATAATACAAAATCGGCCAACACTCCTGATTTTCTCCTCACTGGGATCCCTGCAGAGCCGTCGGTGCTTGGGGACCCTGGCCCACTGGGCTCTTCGCGGCGCTGTGCTGGCTGTCCGTCTCCTCATTTTCTCAGCAGCCTGACTGTTCATCGTGTCACCCACCCCTCTCTGCTCCTTGACTTGGATAGGGATGGGGAACCACCCGGGGAATTTTATCTGGAGCTCTAGAGGGGTTTCCCAGAAACGTGTTCAGAAGAATGTTCAGTGCAAAGTCAACAAGTTCTCCTCCCGAGTGCTCACTCTCATTTTCCACGGAATTAATTCAAACGCTTCTTCTCCCATCCAGTTCTCCCAGTACCTTCATGAAAATGCGTCCTACGTCCGCCCCCTAGAGGAAGGGATGCTGCATTTATTCGAGAGTATTACCGAGGATACTGTCACTGTCCTGGTAACTAACTTCCCTCCTTGTTTCACTTGGGAAATGGTTCTCGCTGCTGGATAGCACTTTTAACTGTGGAATTATCTTTTTATCCAGGAGACAACTGTGAAATTGAAAATGTTTTCAGATCACTTAACTTCCTACATACGCTTCCTTAGGAAGATCCTCCCTTACCAGTTAAAAAGGTATCCATTTCCTGGAGGCCTGGGAGCCTGGGGAGCTGCGGGTGGGGCCTGACCTGTTCTGGAGCTAATCAAACAGGACCAGGGTGTCTGTCTGGGCTTTGTGCCCAGTGGCTGTGATGTCAGCAGCCCTCTCTACTATGCATAAGGTCATCATCAGGGTTTTCAGTAATTGGCAATGGCACATTTTTTGGTTTGGGTTTTTATTCCTTTGTTGTTAATGTCTAGATGGGAGCTAAAATACTTAACTTCTACACTCGAATTTTAACCCTTGGGCGTCGTTAGAATGGTGCCTTTCTATTTTTGTTATTGGAGACTTATTTAAATTATAACGTAGAATCTTTGTCTGCTCTGGGCCTTCTAGGCTATGTCACTCTGCAGTCTCTAACATGCCACCTTAAAGATGCAGCATTAATATTTTTAATTCTGCCTTAAAAATCTAGAAAGGCATAAAAGTGTACTGGAAATTTGATAAACTTGCTTGGGAGTTTAATGCTGTTTATTTTGAGACAAGATCTCACTATGTAGTCCTGACTGGCCTAGAGCCTGCTATGTAGACCAGGCTGACCTTGAATTGAAAGAGATCCACCTGCCTCTTGATTACTGGGATTAAAGGGGTGCATATCTGGTTTTTAATGATTTTATTTTAAAGCCTTTGCTAAATCCTTTCTCCTAGTGGCAAATGCCCTTTCTTACTGAGCTATCTTATTGGCCCACCTTTTTCCTAATAGCCACTTGGAGCAGCTGGCCTGCCTGGTAGAGTAACGGGAGCAGCTTGAGTAGAGCAGGCTTAATAAACTCGGAGACACGGGGACAGAAGGGAAGAGAGGGATCCTGTTTTCTATGTTAACTTTTAGGGTTTGCTGTCTTTTGTTTTGGGGGTGGGGACAGAGTTTGGCCAGCTCATGCTCACTGAAGCTCACCGTCCTGCTGGTGGGATTGTAGACACACCACACTGAACTTTTTTCTAGTTTTGTATCAACCTTACTACTTGATTGCTACAATTATTAAATAAACACTATTATAGAGTCCTCATTTCTAAAACTTTATAGTTAAGGTACCGACTTAAAGTTGAATAAGTGTTTATTTTTAAAGTTGGTCCTATAGTAGCAGTAATACCAGTTTTTGTTTAATTAACCCTCTTTAGGAATTCAGTCAAATGGAATGTCTTCTATAAATAATTTTAGGACTTCCCCTGGCAAAGGCTCTGTGTACTCAGTGTATGACTGAGCTATCCAACTCACGTAGAGCAGAAGAAGGCAAGGCAGGTCTCAGGGTCGCATGCCCACTCTCAGCATCTGTTGTGCCCCTGCCGTGAGCCCTGCAGAGCCAGCCCCTCCGCACATCTTTCTTGGGGTTACATTGTCTTCTTACCAGTTTTCATCCGAATCCACGGGGAAATGGGACAATTTTGCTTTTGTGTCTGTGAACTATTTGACTTTAAAAGTCTTGTGAGAAGTCATGGTGGGAAACTGAGTGAGACCAGCATGCCTGCTTTAAGACTTTTTAATGTGAGGTGGTTCAGCAGGGGAAGACTCCTGCCGCCAGGCCTGCTGAGATTCATGGTGCAAGGTGACACCCATCTTCTCCTGCAGGGTTTCCTCCGCCCTCCACATCTGCACCGTGGCACACGGTCACATGCATGCGCACATACAAGTAATTTTTTGGAAAAATAATTTTAATACTTAAAAATGTATTACTTTCATGCTAGAGATCTGGCTCAGCTGTTGAGGGCACGTTCTGTTCTTCCAGAGCACCTACCCTGGGTTTGTTTTTACTGTCTGCGTGGCAGCTCACAGCCATCTGTAACTCCAGCTCCAGGACATGTGATGCCCTCTTCTGGCCTCCTTAGGAACCAGAGACACAAATGGTGTGCAAGCATATCTGCAAGCAACACATTTAGACAAATAAAACATTTATATATAATTATGTGTGTGTGTTTGTGTGTGTGTATCATTTAGACACAAAAAACAAATCTTTTATTTAAAAAAGAAAGTCCTCCAGGACTCTCACTTTAAAAACCTTGCTGTTCGTAGCTTAGAAGAAGAATGTGAATCTCCCCTTTGCACACCTGCACTGAGAGCCAGGAACCTGGAGCTGTCCCAGGACATGAAGCGGATGACAGCCGTGTTCGAGAAGCTGCAGACGTATGTCACTCTCCTTGCCCTGCCCAGTAAGTAAGACTGCTGCTCCTGACACAACTTGAAGGACTGGAGAGGACAGGAAGCTGGACTAGGGACATGGCTTAGCTTTGGAGAGCCAGCAGGGCAGAAGATCTGGACTCCGAACCAGGAACTGATTGAGCTCAAGGAGCAAATGAGGTTGAATGTTGTGTTATGAAGTTAAGGTAAACTATTTGTCATTCCCATGCATTAAATACAATCCCCCTTCTCTCTTTTAAGTGGAGAAGGATGACTCATGACTGTGAGGTGAACAGTTTCACTATGGAAACTGCAGGGGGCATCATGGCCATTTGTATGTGAGCTTTTAAAGATGCCCATTGTTTCCCTTCCGCCTAATTAGAGAAAAATACCGAAGAGATTGAATGGGCCCCAGTTTCAGGGATTTTTTAAAAAGAAATCCATGGATTTAGGTAGAGAAAGGAAGAAGGGAAGGAGCGAGGGAAGGAGGGTGGCTGGACATTTCTATCACAGCATATAGATCAGAGTATAAAAGATACTCTGTCTTGTCTTTTTTATTCTCTCAGTTACCTACTGTACGTTTTACCCATTTAGAGTGCAAACCAGGACTCATGAACATGTACCTTTAGTCTAGTCAGTTTTAAACCACTCCCATCACCTGAAGAAACCCTGTATTCTTTGTATAACTATTTCTTCCTAGTCTGCCATTCTTCCTGTCTCCAGTCCTAAGCAGCTGCTTCTCTATTTCCTGTCTCTAGATTCACCAATGGAACTGCTGCATGTACTTTGGTGTGTTGGCTTGCTTTCATGTAATAAAGCTTACAAGGTTGATGCAAAATATGGCATGTATCCACACGCCATTTTTGTTTGTTTGTTTGTTTGTTTGTTTTTGTTTTTTGAGACAGGGTTTCTCTGTATTGTTTTGGAGCCTATCTTGGAACCCACTCTGTAGACCAGGGTGGTCTCGAACTCACAGAGATCCGCCTACCTCTGCCTCCCAAGTGCTGGGATTAAAGGCATGCGCCACCAACGCCGGCTCATTCTTTTTATTGCAGAGTACTATTTAATTGCTTAGATGTACCAAATATTATATAGGTTCATTAAAGATTTGGATTGCTTGACTGTTAGGAATAATGCTGTAGGTACTAATGTTTTTAGAGCCTGAGGTTTACATACTCTTGCTGTTTCTCGGGCCTCAGCCTTGGGCATTTGCAGTCATCACAGATGATAGTGGTTTGAAGGGCCCTCCTTCACCTCCTTCCCTCCTCAGACCCCGGTTTAAGCTCCTCTCATTGCTGGATAATTGCTCTGGGCTTTTCTGCAGGCCTTGGGGCATACATTGCATTAACTATAGACTCCTTTAGAGTTGTAGCATTTAACTAGCTGGTAGCATCTTTGAGGTTAGTGCTTCTTTTCACAGCCTATGGTTTCGTTTAATGCATTGGCTCTATCCTGTGCTTTCACTAGTGTCTTCTCTCTCTCTTCTTGAGAGCCACAGTTTGAACTTCTCTGTGTGTTGCAAGTGAAATCATTTCCCTTGAGAAAAGGCTCAAAGCCTAAGGCTGCTTCTCCCTAGATCTAAATCTCAAAGTCACAGTTCACGTGTTGGGGACAGTTGTGTCACAGCCGCATCAGGTCTTTTTGGGGAGCTCAGGTTGATAACCAAGGCAGTGGTGACAAGGGCCACACAATCTCAGCAGCGCTTGTTCAAGGCAGAGCCTCTGTCTCAGAGGTGGGGGTTTAGGTAAGAGAAGGACTCGACACCCCCCCCCCCACGCTTGGCCACACTCAATCAGAATTTAGCCTCAGCAGCCAGTGGCTGGGAGACAGGAGAGGGACGGCTGTGTGCTGGGCTGTGTCTGTTGAGAGTGAGGTTTCTGTTGCACTGAGCTAGCAAGGGCATGATTTTGGTCACTTAGCACAGACTTGCACTGTCCCTTCTGAGTTGTTATTGATATTCTTTAATGTGTGTATGAATTCAGTGTAGTGTTCGTGTGCGCGCACATGCGCATGCCCAGGATATGTGTAGTTATGCGTGTGTGTATGAGTGGATGGGGTGGAGGTCACAAAACAACTTGTGGGGATCAATCTTCTCCACTCCCCAGGGTTTCTGGGATCAGGTTCAGGTCCTCAACCTTGATAACGAGTGCCTTCACCTGCCGAGCCGTTTTACTGGCTGCCTTTGGCTCCTTAACACTAAAAATGTGTGCCTGGGAGATGTGTGTCAGTTAAGTGTGCCTGTGTTCATTACCATTACATGTGAGTGTGTCTGCAGAGGTTTGGAAAGCCATTTTTTCCAACACACTTCGTGGGCAGTCAGCTTTCCAGGGAAATGCTCACAGGGCCTGTGATTGGCTTTTCTAGGTACCGAGCCAGATGGGCTCCTTCGAGCAAACTACACTTCCGTCTTAACAAACGTTGGCGCTGCTCTGCACGGGTTTCATGACGTCATGAAAGGTGAGCCTTGAAGCAGAACCTAGGTCTGTGAAAACTTTCAATTTCCAGATCAGCCTGCACGGCACTGGGCGTACGTAGAAGTGGGATAGCCCTGGCCTTCTGCTCTCCTGTCGGCTTCTCTGGGAAAGTGAGCCCAGCGCTGACTCCGTGCTTCCCTGGACTTGACATGGTGTGGGTTGGAGCACACCAGAAATGCCGTTTACGGGCACTTAGCAAAATTTGTTACACTTGTTGGGGCCAAGCATGAAGGAACTAAGGAAACTAGTGCACCATTATCCTGTGAATATTTGTTTATTTATCTTTTTTAAAAAAGATGTATTTATTTATTATGCATACAGTGTTCTGCCTGTAGGCCAGAAGAGGGTATGAGATCTCATCACAGATAGTTGTGAGCCACTGTGTGGGTGCTGGGAATTGAACTCAGGACCTCTGGAAGACTAGCCAGTGCTCTTAATGTCTGAGCCATCTCTCCAGCCCTGTTTATTCATCTTGAGACAGTCTCTCTACGTAGCCCTGGCTACCTGGAATTCCCTGTAGCTCCAGCCAGCCTGTGATCTTCCTGCTTCTGCCTCTAGAATGGCGGGGTTGCAGTCATGCACCGTCTGGCTAATATTTCCCCAGCATCTTTTCTTCTTCTTTTTTTGGGGGGGGGTGTTGCTCAGCCCTGGGGATTGAACCCAGGACCTTGTACATGGTATTTAAGTGTTTTAACACTGAGCTACATTCCAAGCTCATATTTTGGTATTTAAAATGCCTGTTTTAAATCTGACTTTGTTGAACATAACTTTAAGAAATAAAAGTCTCAGGAGTGGTGGTGAACACCTTAAGTTCCAGCACTGAGAGGCAGAGGGAAGAGGATCTCTAAGTTCTAGACCAGCCTGGTCTGCATAGATAGACCCTGTGTCAATAAACAAAACAAACAAACAGATAAATAAAAAGTATTCATTTTAAGGTCTTGCCCAATTTTTATTTGTTTCTGTACTTTTAAGAACATAGTTGGTTAAAGGGCTGTGGGGGAACTTTTTTTGGGACAGGGTTTCTCTGTGTAGATTTGACTGTCCTGGAACTCACTCTGAAGACCTGGCTGGCCTCGAACTCACAAAGCTCCATGTACCACTGCCTCCCAAGCCTTTTAAGGCTTTTCTTGTGCTTCTTGAGTGATTTTGAGATGTAATCAGTCTGTAGCTCTGTGTTGCTCCTAGATGTCCTATCCCCTCCCTCTTCTCCCTTCTGAATTATGGGGATGGGGGAAGATGCAGGAGCTGTGACTAATTTAACAGGAAATGCCTTCTTAAATGTAGAAGTGTTCTGTATAATATGTGGGAGGTATAATTAATGCCCTCTTCAAGACTGGCGTGTCATAATATCTTTATTTTATTTATATTGCTGTTCTAATCCAGCAATTACTTCCTAACCCTAAAAAGATTTGAGAACATCAGCTTGCTTTGTTTGTACATTTTCTGAGGTCAAGATGCTGCTGAGTGAGTGGTCCTGGACGAAGCCTGTATTTTTCTTGTTTGAAAGAGCCAAGAGATATTGTGGGAGAGTTGGGGCCTCCCCGGCCCTCTGTGCTATGTTGTTTCTTTTCTTTTTATTTGTTTCTCTTTTTTAGTTTTGTGTACCAAATAATGGTTTCATTACGACATTTTCAAACTTGTATCTGCTCTTGGGAATGGTTATGAAAAAGAAAAGTGGGAAACATGAAGGATGCTGGAAAGTGACTGTAGGCCCTGGCTGCTCGGGTACAGTTTGAATCTGTCTTCTACCCAGCTTGGAAGACTGTTGTGTCATGAGAACGCAGAGTGCGTACTCACAGGCATTAGCAGAAGCATCTTTTTGTTGTTGTTTAGGTTTTTTTTTTTTTCATTTTTTTTGGTCAGTATCTCACCCTGTAGCCTAAGTTGGCTTAACATTTGTGACTCTATACCTGAGTATGGAATTATAGGCCTTTACCACAATGCGTGGTAGAACCTTGTTTTTTAAGATTTATTTATTTATTTATTTTCATTTATTTTATTTATTTATTTATTTATTTGTAGGTTGTGAGCCACCATGTGGTTGCTGGGAATTGAACTCAGGTCCTCTGGAAGAGCAGCCAGTGCTCTTAACCTCTGAGCCATCTCTCCAGGCTCTGGAACCGTGTTTTTTTAAGGCACCTTTTGTTGCAACTCTACCCTCCTGCTTTTCCATGAGTAATAACAGCTTGGTCTAATTTGGACACAGGGAGGAAAAGCCAGGTAGTTTGGTTGATAGGTTGGTAGTGTAAAAAGACAGCATGGGAGTTGTCTTAGTCAGGGCTTCTGTTGCTGTGAAGAGACACCATGACCACAGCAACTCTTATAAAGGAAGATGTTTAATTGGATGGCTCACTTATAGTTCAGAGGTTTAGTCATCATGGCATGGTGGCAGCAGGCAGACATAGTGCTGGAGAAGGAGCTGAGAGTCCTCCATCTTGATCTGCAGGCATCAGGAAGTGAATGGAGACATTGGGTGTGACGTGATCATAACAAGAAACCTCAAAGCCCACCTCCACAGTGACACACTGCCTCCATCAAGGCCATACCTATTAATAATGCCACTCCCTTTGGGGGCCATTTTCTTCACACCACCACAGGAGTTATCGAATGTGTGTGTGTGTGTGTGTGTGTGTGTGTGTGTGTGTGTGTGTATTATATGCATTGATGTTTTGCCTGCATGTATGGCTGTGTGAGGGGGTTGATAGCCACCATGTGGGTGCTGGGAATTGAACCCGGGTCCTCTGGAAGAGCAGTCAGCACTTTTAACTACTGAGCCATCTCTCCAGTCCCCAAAATGTGTGTTTTATGTGGAATTTGAGGGCCAGCAAGATGACTCAGTGGGTAAAAGTGTTTGTCACTAGGTCTGACCACTGGAGTTTGATTCCTGATAGGAGAGAACTGACTACTTCTTCAGGCAGTCAGCTGATCTCCACATACATGCTGTGGCATGCTTGAGTCCACACACACACACACACACACACACACACACACACACACACACACGCCTGCTGTTGCAGCACAGCCTTGATACATGGGATCACTGTTTTCAAATGCACTTAATAAACCTGAAAGTCTAGCTGTGAGAATGGAGCAGGCTGGCTAGCTCCATATACCCTGCATGCAAATAGTAATGTGTGCATCTCCTCTTGTTTTTCTTTCTTTTTATAGACATTTCCAAACACTACAGTCAGAAGGCTGCCATAGAGCATGAGCTTCCAACAGCCACCCAGAAGCTGGTGACGACGAATGACTGTGTCCTGTCCTCCGCAGTGGCACTAACAAATGGAGCAGGGAAGGTAACTGTGCTCGACTGATCCAACCTAAATCCTGTTCTTTAATGTGCTCCTTTGAAAACAGTGACCAGAAAATCGATCCATAAATGGAGCGTGGAGTATAAGGCCCATGTGTGTGTGCGGCAGGGAGGAATCTCGGGTAGAACCAGGGCCCTGTGCATCTTAGGCAGACATCCCCAAACCTTAGGGTCTTTGCTTTTTTAAAACAGTGTCTGACTTTTCTTCACCATTACCTGACACTCCCCACACCCTCAATGTCTACACAATATTTAAAGCACTGGCAGTGACGGTTCAGCATTGTAGTGAATCCGTGGGTCACTTGCTGCTTCTTGAAACTGTCAAAGTGTTTTTCGATGTTTTTACTTTATATACAAAGCAGTGGGTTTCATTAGGGTATTTCTTACACACGTTTCATTGTACTTTGTTTGCGTTCTCCCTATTCCTCCTCTTCTCCCAGGGTGTCTTCCCTCCCTTACACAGTTCTCTTCTGCCTTTCATGATGCACAGAAATACACACACACGCGCGCGGGCACACACACACACACATGCACGCACACACACACACACACGCGCGCGCGCGCACACACATGCGCACACACACATGCGCACACACACATGCACACACGCACACACATGCACGCACGCACACACATATGCACGCGCGCACGCACATGCGCACACGCACACACACACTTGGTAGCCCAAGATTTTTGAGTACTAATTTATAATGACTATCTTTCTTATTCTTATCTGGCAGGGAGCATTCATGCTAGGGCCAGCTTACCTGGAAAGGTCAGGGATCGGCTTGTGTATGAGACTTCCTTCTACTCTCTAGACTCTGGCGGTTGAACTCAGGTCATCAGGGTTGGCAGGAAACCCCTTCACCCCTGAGCCATCCTCCCAGCCCTGAGCACTGATTTTATTGGACACTCCCTGTATTAGACAGTTTCCTTGTCTGTGACCAAATAGCTTGCAAGAAGCAATTAGTTGGAGAGATTTATTTTTTAATTATTTCTTTTGAGATTATAATATAAATGACATCATTTCTCTCTTCCCTTTCCTCCCTCTAAGCCCTCTTATATACCATTCTTTGCCCTCTCTCACGTTCATAGCCTCATTTTCATTAGTTATTGTTGCATGCATGTATATCCCTAAGTATAACCAACCTGCTCATGAAGTAGAGTAAGGTAGAAAAGGCCAGTTATTTAGATACTGATTTACCGATTTATTTAAAGCATTGCCTGTACTTGCTACCCGGGACAGAGTGACCTGGAGAGATAGCTGAAACAATGGTCGTTGTCCTTAGCAACTGTGTATAATTCTGTAAGCACTGCCCCACTCTGGTTTTAGAGTAAAAACAGAGAATGCAAACTGGACTTGGGAGTGTAGGCTTTCCGGGACTGCCCTGGCTTCAGTCCACCGGTGACACCTGGTCTCTCGCACTCTCAGTGGTGTCAGGGTACTTACTCCAGGAAGCACCCGGTCTGTACAGGGTTACTCATGCGTGTGTGTTCAGGGCTGACCACTTGGTGGGTGGCCAGCTGGAATGCTCTTCCCTGGGAGGACCATCTGTCTCCCCCTCAGAGCACTCCTCCGTTGTCCCAGCTCTTTGTGTAGGGTCGAGGCCTCATGAGTTTCCACTTTGGAATGTCTGTTGTTGTATTTGGCTCATGGTTTGAGGTGACACGTCTGCCATGGTGGGGAAGGCAGGGTGGATCTGTGGCGGCGAGCCATGTGGAGCTGGGACATCACATCTGCAGTCAGGAGGCAGGGGACCTGCAGGGACCTGCAGGCTGTTACCACGAGGCCCTCCCCGGGGGCTGCTTCCTCCAGCAACACCCCCAAACCCTGAAGGTCCCACAACCTTCCCAAACTGTGACTGAATGTTCAGTCGCATGGGCCATATAGTACCTAATCTTGAGGTTTACTTGATACTGTAAAAAGTTGACAAAAAGTAAAACCTGTGGATGATTAGAGCTTGATTGCTTAGTTTTGAGCATTGTTTGTCAAGGTAGAACGTCACTTTCTCATACTTACTAAGACAGAACACTTGCTAGTGTATTCAGAACTTTTTGTTTTTGTAGCAAGGATATTAAGGCAGATATTTTCTTTATATGACCACTTCATATAGCACTATAGAATTCAAACTCATAGCTCAGCAAAATTATCATTTGGCTCTTCGTAGCTGTTACATAGACCAAACAAATGCTAAATCTGTGAATGACTAGAATCTGCATTTTCAGTCTGTTGTCGGTTCTATTTATAGTTAACAAGATTTTACAGAACTAAGTTTAGATAGATTATGTATTTAAGATGATTATATCATATCTATTCTGTTGGGATATGAGATATTCAAAATTAACATTAAAAAATCCAAACATAAGATCTCCTGAGATCCGTACAGAAGTTACAGTTCATTAGAAACACCTACAGCTGGCCATGGCACATGTCTTTAATCCCAGCGGTTTGAGGACAGAGGCAGGAGGATCTCTGTGAGGGCAAGGCTAGCCTGGTCTACATAGCGAGTTGTAGGCCAACCAAAGCTACATAGTGAGAGCCTGTCTCAAAAAAGAAAGTCAGTCAGTCCCTGGCAGAGGGATAGAAAGGAAACGGAGCAGGCATGTCTGAAGCCACCTGGTGTTGACTGGGGTCTCCTTTCTGTCACACATTGTGAAGACAGTCTCAAATAAATAGGTGCAGGCTTTGGGCAGGTGTTGAAATTTCATTTCCATTCAGACTGCTCTGAGACTTTGTCTTAGTTACTGTTCGATTTCTATGATGAAACACCATAGCAGCGTAGGAAGCATTTAACTGGGGCCTTGCTCACAGTTTCAGAGGGTTAGTCCATGATCATCATGGCGGGGAGCTTGGTGGTACTGGAGCAGTAGCTGAGAGTTTACATCTGATCTGAACGTTGTGGGTGGACAGAGACTGGGCCTGGCACGGACTTTTGAAACCTCAAAGTCCACCCCTGGTGATACTCCTCCTCCAGCAAGTTCACACTTCCCAACAGGGCCACACCCCCTCATCCTTCCCAAACAGTTCCACTAAAAAGGAACCAAACATTCATACATGTGAGCCTACGGGGGCCGTTCTCATTCAAACCACTGCAGAGCCATTAGGTAGCTATTTTAGATCGCTGTTGGAAAATAGAATGTTTTCTTGTCATGCTGTGTTTAGATTGCATCTTTCTTCAGCAACAACGTGGACTACTTCATTGCCTCATTGAGCTATGGGCCCAAGACAGCCAGTGGATTCATTAGTCCCCTGTCAGCTGAGTGCATGCTCCAGTACAAGAAGAAAGCTGCTGCCTACATGCGGGCCTTGAGAAAGGTTTGTGGCCTCTGCTGCTGGCCGTTTATGTGCTTACTTTACCTTTGCTCTTCTTGTGTTGCGTAGTGCACCACCGCAAGTGTGTCTTTTCTGCTTTTCTTTTGGAACACTGTAATCATTCACAGACTTTCAATCAGCAGTTCCCTTCCGGAGAATCTGTCATAAAGACACCAGTTAGGCAACTCTGGGGCTCCAGATAGCCTTGTACGTGGCTAGGGCTGCTCCTGAGAAGAGATGGAGTGGAGAGCTATAAGCCATGCCAACTCGGTGGCTCTGGTCTGCACATGTGCCTGAATGATGTTTATAAGGACTACAGCAGCGCTACTGCAATGGTGAGAAATCAGAGTTGTCCTCTCAGCGCTTGTCCATCAAAGGAAACCTAAATGAACCACGAAACATCCATAGTGTAAAGCTCTGTGCTTCACTCAAGCAGGAATACAGTGGGCACCACATACAGAGGGACAGACAGATCCCCCAAAACATTCTGAATGCAAAAAGCAAATTGTACAGTGAAACTTAGGCTTAAGGAAATAATGACAAATAATTCTATACAGTGTACATAGATTTATAGAGATGTTTATAAGTGTGCAAAGGGCCTAGGAATACAATCAATTATGATTACCCCTGAATTGAACCTGAAATTAGTGTTCTACTTTAAGAATGTTTGTATAGGTTTTGTAGTTGAAACCCTAGAACACTATACTCACTGTTTTCAGCACTACACATAACAACAGCCTACACACTCACCAGCAGTGGAGTGGTTAAATCATTACACGTTCATAGAACGGAATCCTAGAGAGGCATTAGAATTACAACTGTCAGGTAGGGATAGTGACACATGCCTGCAGTCATTAATAATGTTTCATATCATACATGTGTTATATGTATAAACATGTATGGTATACACAGTGCATTAGGAGGGTGAAAGCTTCTAAAGAAATGTATTCAAACAGGAGATACCTTTTGGTTTCCTAGTCTCTGAATTTAGACTTAGTCTAACAAAGGGAAGAGCCCCATGTGAGTGGTAAGATAAAGGTAAAATAAGGTATTGCATTTTCTGATTTTTTTTTTAGTGACCACATTTCCTTACTATGTTTAGAAAAATAATTTTTTTTTTATTCTGCTAGTTCAGTGTTCCAGACTACACTCAGGACTGACATCTGTTTATATATAAGCTCAGTGTTTGGCTTAGAGAGCAGTTTCTTATTGTTGGTTTAATGTGCATGTCTACTTTGACTGGTCAGGTAGGGTAGCTTTTCATGATTATTACTTGTTCTAACTGTGCTCTGTTGAAGTTTGTTTTAAAATAAATATTCCTAGCTAGAATTGAAAGAGGTCCCTGTATATTAAGAATTTTAAAGAATATTTTAAATTTGTTCTTTGACAGTTTCTTACACATATATAAAATGTATCAAGAACATATCCATCCCTGCCTCTTTCAATTGTGTTTATGTAGAAAATATTTCTGCCATTTTGGTGTGGTATTTTTTATATGATAGAAAATGTAAAATGTTGCTTATTTTGAATGGGAGCAGGTGGGAGCAGTGTGCCTGCGCCATGCATGTGTGTGGGACTTTGAGGACAGCCTGACGAGTCCTTCCCTCCACCACGTGGGTCCCTGGGGTCCAACGCAGGTCATTAGGCCTGATAGCAGTGCCTTTGCCACCGAGCCGTTCACCATCCCGCAAGCGTTGACCTGTGTATCACTTAGCAGGTCTTTTCCTGGCGTGTGTGCAAGTGTGTGCGTGTGTGTGTGTGTGTGTGTGTGTGTGAGAGAGAGAGAGAGAGAGAGACAGAGAGAGAATCTGTGTCTGTGTGTATGTCTGTGTCTTTGTTTTCTTTTCTTTTTTTCCCCAATAGATCTGTTTCTTTCGTGGTGGTCATTTTTGGGCAAGGCCCTTTTCCCAAGGTTAAAGAAACATGCAGCCATATTTTCCTCTGATTTGTTTTCTCATCTGACTTTATTTCAACTCAAGTCCGTCCTGGTTGTCATGTGGAAGAAGCACCTAGCTCGTTTTCTGACCATCAGACTGGTCTCCCGCCACTGGCAGGCCTTCCTTTTGTGGCTGAGCTGGAAGCAGCGTCCATACGGCAGATTCCCATGTGCTTTCCCGCCTCTGTTTTCTGGCCTGCCTCCACCCGTGTTTTGGTGCAAGTGCATAGAGTTTGAGTTGGAGAGGTGGACAGTTGCTATGACAAAAGTCCCGTCTTTGTTCTCCTTTTGAAAATGCAGTTTTCTTTCCACACGTCACAAAGGAAGTGGTCTGTGTGGGCTAGGGTCTCGGTTTATGTCACACCCTACTCAGCGTTCTTACTTTGTGTGTGGGATCCTTTCATGACTCCAGCACTTTCCCCCCCAGCCCCTCGCAGAGTCTGTGCCTTACGGGGAAGCAGTGGCCAACCGCCGGGTGCTTCTCAGCTCCACTGAGAGTCGGGAAGGCCTCGCACAGCAGGTATGGCCCCGGGAGCATCATGGAGTTTGGTAAGAAGCCGGTGTTCAATCCGGTGGGTGGATTTTAAGGTATATGGAGTGAAGAGTAACCCAGAAGGCTGCAGAAGAAGAATGTCCACATGTGAGGTGTAAGACCTGACTGTGCCCTACAGAGACTCGAGACTGTAAGTGTAGCTCATTGACACACGAGGTCATCTTGGCTTAACTAGTGTCATAGTTGCTGCTGAGCAGCAGACTGCAAACTGGTGTCAGAGATCGATACTGAGGCAGTAAAAGGGGAGGGCGGAGACTCACCGCTCATTTCCATCTTTCGGAAGTAGATTGCATAGAAGGCACTATTTCTTTCAAAAATTGGGATAAACTGATATCAGTTTAGACTTTGTCAGAGATTTATTTAAATAACTTTAATATCTGACTCATTTTAATTTGAGGAGGACACTCCTTAGAGGACTGAAAAAATGACATAGTCATCAAGAACACTGGCTGCTTTTCCAGAGGAGCCTGGTTGGGTTCCCAGCTCCCATGCAGCAGCTCACAACTGTCTGTAGCCCCGGTCCCAGGGGATCTGACATCCTCTTCTGGCCTCCATGGGCGCCTGATGTGGGTGCTGGGAGCCAAACCCAGGTCTTGTGCAAGAGCAGCCAGTGCTCCTGACTGGTGAGGCTGTTCTCCAACCCACAACATTACTTTCTTTAAAGAGCAGAACATACAGAAAAGTATACAGATCACTACTGCATGCCAGAGTTTTTACAAGTAAACACACTCATGTAACTAGGAGCTAGAGTTCTAAAGACTGTGTGTGTGCTATTTTCTGCCTTCGCGTTTTTTTCTTGCATTCCAGGAATTCTACATACGATTTGAGTATCACAGAAACACGTCTACTCACAAAGGGTTCTTCATGTACCCAGTGAACACAACTGTGTTGGATGCTTTTCATAGCCTTCTCCATCCTTTGAGCTGCTTTTTCACTGCGCAGGGGGCCCGTGGAGGCCAGAGGAGCCTTGAGCTGCTGTCATTGCTCAGGCACTGCCCACATCTCCACATCCCCACTCCCCCACCCCCGGGAGAGCTCTCACTGGCCTGCAACTCACCATGTAGGCTGCAGGGAGCCCCAGGGCCGCCTGTCTGCACCTCCACAGAGCTTGGAGTGTAAACGTCCAGTTCCACTTGCAGGCTGTTTGTTAACTCCAATTCTGGGCATGAGACCCACACTTCCTGACTGAGCCGTCTTGAGCTTAGGATTATTCCTTCGGTGTCCCATTTAACAGTGCCCAGTGCTAGTTTGCTGTTTTTACAGCCCCCGCTGCGTTCTGTCCCTGTCATTCTCTAAGGTGGAAAAATCTTTCACTTTTTTAGGTTCAACAGAGTTTGGAAAAGATTTCGAAACTGGAGCAGGAAAAAGAACATTGGATGCTGGAAGCGCAGTTAGCCAAAATGAAGCTGGAGAAAGAAAACCAGCGGATGGCAGACAGGCTGAGGAGTACAAGCAGTGCACAGCTGCTTGGGCTGGCCCAGGAAAATGCCACTGTGTCCACGGCTCCCTGCCAGGAGGAAGCTGCAGCCAAGGTCCCGTCAGAGCCTGTGCAGAGCGCCAGTCTGGTGAGATCTTCCTGCTTGCCCTTGCCCACAGTTTATTTCAGTGGTGACTGATGAAGACCCACCTGCTCCGTTCCTGTTCCTACAGCAAACAGAACAGCAGAGGCAGCAGGAGGCTGGGAAACCCGAGAGGAGGTGTCTCTCCAGCGTGCGCTTCTGGTCACTGTTGGCTGTCTTTCCAGTCACGCTGACAAGTGTAGAAGTGGTGAACTGGCCTCCTGGGTCTCTGTTTGTAAATGCCCAGTAGACCATGTGCTGAGGGCCCTCCTCCTACGTCCATTACGTGTGAATTTCAGAGAGACATAAGCAAGCCCATCTGAGTGACATGTCAGCTTCTCTGCTTTAAATAGTGTGTCCCAGAAAGTGCAGAGTTCGGAATGTTCGTGTGACATAGAATACCTCAGACACATGGTTTTCTGTCAGGGGTCACTGGGTAGACAGTCTCACGTTCCCTGCCTTCCTTTTAACTGTTGAGATTTAGAAGGTAAAGAAACAGCTCTCTTGGCATTACAGCATTCACAATTATTTTTATAAAGGTTTCTAGTTACAATACTCTGCCTGAAGTTTAAAAAAAAGTAGGAAAGTCAAGAAAAAGAAATCAGAGAGGGGTGGTGTCAGAGTCAGAGAAGTCTATGCAGGGGAGGAGAGGAGAGAAGAGCAGGGGAGGAGGGGAGAGGAGAGCAGGGGAGGAGGGGAGAGGAGAGCAGGGGAGGAGGGGAGAGGACAGCAGGGGAGGAGGGGAGAGGACAGCAGGGGAGGAGGGGAGAGGACAGCAGGGGAGGAGGGGAGAGGAGGAGAGGAGGGAAGCTGTGGTGCCTCCAAAAGATACAGTGCTCAGCTGCATACACAGGTGTCAGCTAGCTCACTGATGTCACCACTCTCCTGTTGTCTGAGATTTCCCTGCATCCAGTGGTGGGCATGCGTGACAGGTGTACAGGCCGCTTTTATTCCCAAGACACCCACAGGCCTCTCTGTCTCAGCAGTGTCCAGACCCCAGAGGACTTGTCTTTTTAGGTGTGGTTATGGTGCTGTAAGCATTAGAGCCGTGGTTCCCAACCTTCCTAATGCTGGGACCCTTTAATACAGTGCCTCATGTCGTGGTGACCCCCAGCCATACAATTATTCCATTGCTACTTCATAACTGCAATTTTGCTACTGTTATGAATTGTGATATAAATATCTGATATGCAGGATATCTGATATGCAACCCCCAAAGGGGTTGTGATCCACAGGTTGGGAACCTCTGCTTTAGAGACCCAGCTTCAGATGTTTTAGATAAATGTCAATATTTAGGATAAGATAGCGTCAGTGGCCTACTTTTTATTATATTTTATTTATGAGGAAGTGTTCAGAGGCAGTGGTAGAAGTCATAGATGGAGGTTCTCACCTTCTACCATGTGGGACTGGTGCCAAGTACCTTTACCCACTGAGCCATCTTGCTGGTCCTGTATCTTTCTTTTAGATTGTTCAGAAAAAAATGCAGGCATATAAAATGGTAAAGCAAAGGTAGCTAGTGTGATTTTACTGAACTAAATAGCAGATATATGGATGAGACATCCAACAAACACCAGGATTTAAAATCTGGCCAAGAACTATTAGACAGCGCGGCAGTCCAAGTCACCTGTGAGTTACTGAAGGAACCACTTCCAGAGTCAGCCTCATCAATGGGTCACACTGTCTCCAGACTGTTCTTCATTGTCAGGCTGTTCTGCCCTGTCAGACTGTTCCCCACTGTCTGACTGTTCCCCACTGTCAGAGTGTTCCCTACCATCAGACTGTTCTCTACTGTCTGACTGTTCTCCATTGTCTGACTGTTCTCCACTGCCTGACTGTTCTCCACTCTCTGACTGTTCCCTACCATCAGACTATTCTCCACTGTCTGACTGTTCTCCACTGTCTGACTGTTCTGTTCTCCATTGTCTGACTGTTCCCCACTGTCTGACTGTTCTCCACTCTCTGACTGTTCTCCACTGCCTGACTGTTCCCCACTCTCAGGCTGTTCTCTACTGTCTGACTGTTCCTCACTGTCAGACTGTTCTGTTCTCCACTGTCAGACTGTTCCCTACTGTCAGACTGTTCTCTACTGTCTGACTGTTCCCCACTGCCTGACTGTCCTCCACTCTCTGACTGTTCTCTAGTGTCTGACTGTTCCCTACTGTGTGACTGTTCTCCATTGTCCGACTGTTCCCCACTGTCCGACTGTTCCCTATTGTCTGACTGTTCTCCACTCTCTGACTGTTCTCCACTCTCTGACTGTTCTCCGCTGTCTGACTGTTCCCCACTGTCTGACTGTTCCCTACTGTCTGACTGTTCTCCATTGTCCAACTGTTCCCCACTGTTCCCTGCTGTCTGACTTTTCCCCACTGTCTGACTGTTCCCCACTGTCCAACTGTTCCCCACTGTCTGACTGTTCCCTACTGTCTTGACTGTTCTCCACTGCCTGACTGTTCTCCACTCTCTGACTGTTCCCCACTGTCTGACTGTTCCCCACTGTCCGACTGTTCCCCACTGTCTGACTGTTCCCTACTGTCTTGACTGTTCTCCACTGCCTGACTGTTCTCCACTCTCTGACTGTTCCCCACTGTCTGACTGTTCCCCACTGTCTGACTGTTCCCTACTGTCTTGACTGTTCTCCACTGCCTGACTGTTCCCTACTGTCTGACTGTTGTCCATTGTCTGACTGTTCCCCACTGTCTGACTGTTCCCTACTGTCTGACTGTTCCCTGCTGTCTGACTGTTCCCCACTGTCTGACTGTTCCCCACTGTCTGACTGTTCTCTACTGTCTGACATCCTTCCACCCCCTTAGCCCTGCACCATGCATCCATTCCTTCCTTTCACTTACACTTGTGCTGGCTGCAGAGCTGCTGGTGGCCAGGAAGTATCCATGACGCCAGCCTGGCCCAGAGGTCACGCCCCTAGTTGCAGCAGGGATTGCTGAAATAAATAGCCAAACTGGATCTGCAAACATGGCAGTGTACTATCTCAGTCCATCCTCTGGTGGAATTGTAGGGGTGTGAAACTGGAGGCATTGTCCTTTCTACTGTTGAAGATGAGGGAAACAGAAACAATTCACCCGAGGCCACTCTCGATCTTGTGTGCAGTGTCTGCTTGGCTTTCCGAGGAGGTGGCGTTGGAAACTAGTCTACATGGCAGTGATGTCAGTGGCTGAAAGCCGAGGCCTGTTTTCTCCTTGAGCCCTGTAATGGCGAACACTTTACCCATGTAAATGAGCATTCCCAGGCACATGAAGATCCTCTGGTACCAGGCAGCACTGGGCCTTAGTGGCGACTGTACTGGGGGCTGGTGCATTCAGAAGTTGCTCTCGCTTTAAGGAGGGTGTTCAGTTAGTGTGTGCAGCCTTGTCTTCTGTGCCTGCCCGTCACCCCTTGAACGCCTCTTTCCCCACCACCCGACAAGTGCCGCCTGTGTGTTTCCTGGAGTCTAGTTAGCAATGGACACTCCAGCTCCTGGGCTGAGCGGCTCCTGTGGTCTGTAGAAGTCAGCCCATTTGTTTGCCATTCAAGGCCCTTGGGACCTTTCTAGCTTAGTCGTGCTCATTTGTCTTGTGTGAGCCAAACCGAATTCTGCTTCTGATACTCTGCTCTGTGTTTCGCCTCGTCTGTCTGTGAGACGGTTATTTAGCCTGGTGTCTTCTTACTCATGACATGGTGCCACCTCCTCTCACCAGCTGCTCTTTCCTGCTCTTTGACTCTCAAACTTAACTCGAATTGGAATTTCAACGTAGTGGAGCTGCACTTCCCGTGAACTGCTATTTCAGATACCGTCTTTGATGCTCGAAGTTAGAGAAAGGCTGGTGCCTCCTCTTAGTTCACACGCTATAGTGTACAGTGGAATATCCACCCTCCCTCGGGTGCCTTCGATCTAATGTCCACTCGCTGGCCTGCAGGAGTGTTGTGAAGCCACAGGGCAGGTCAGTCGGTGGAGGACGATGGCACAGGAGGGGTGACATGAGTGGTTTAAATCTGACCAGGAGTTGACGCAGGAGACGAGGACGAGAAGACTCTGCCCACAAGCTTCTCTCTCTGCTGCACACGGCAGATCCCTGCCCAGGGGCTGGCCCTGCCTCCCACGTGGCGACAGCGAGGGGAAGAGACCATTTGCTGGCTTTGCTGCTGCTGCTTACCAGCCTTTTTTAGATCTCCTCTGCCCACCCTTAGGTGACACAGGGAACTAAGTCTGTAGCTGTGGCCGTGGTGACCACACCTTGAACTGCCTTTATCTTGGGGGAGAGAAGCAAGCCTGCCTTGCTCAGAGTCAATTGATTTAAAGGGACACAGCCTTCAGTCCGAGAGGTCACTTTGAGGCCAAATAAGCAATACCAGATATAAATTGACTGCTTGAAGCCCTGTAGTGTTTCAGAGGCCAAATGTTAATTATTTTCATTAAACTATCCAGCACTGAATTCAACCACATAGCCACGGGTTCATTATTGTAAAAAAGATAATAATCTCAAGAAAGAAAAAATGCAGAGTAATACAAACATTTACATTTTGTTTAATTAAAAACACTACTTAAATTAGTGGACTTTTATATCTAAATCATGTTAGATATAAAAATTATCCATGTACATTAGAGGTAACTAAAAATAACAGGAGACTAAAAAAGAAAATCAGTGGCATTATCCTGAATAAATATTACTATTAAATTTTTTTCTACAAAACTTTATATCTGATTGATAAAAATTTAGGCTGCAGCATAAAGTTAATGCATATTGTGTTATCAGAGACTCTAGAAATTTACTCCACAGTATCCACACCTAACCCTGTAGACACGGACTCCACAGTATCCACATCTAACCCTGTAGACATGGACTCCACAGTATCAACGCCTAACCCTGTAGACACGGACTCCACAGTATCCACACCTAACCCTGTAGACACGGACTCCACAGTATCCACGCCTAACCCTGTAGACACGGACTCCACAGTATCCACATCTAACCCTGTAGACACGGACTCCACAGTATCCACACCTAACCCTGTAGACACGGACTCCACAGTATCCACATCTAACCCTGTAGACACGGACTCCACAGTATCCACATCTAACCCTGTAGACACGGACTCCACAGTATCCACATCTAACCCTGTAGACACGGACTCCACAGTATCCACATCTAACCCTGTAGACACGGACTCCACAGTATCCACATCTAACCCTGTAGACACGGACTCCACAGTATCCACACCTAACCCTGTAGACACGGACTCCACAGTATCCACATCTAACCCTGTAGACACGGACTCCACAGTATCCACATCTAACCCTGTAGACACAGATTCCAAAGTATTCCACATCTAACCCTGTAGACACGGACTCCACAGTATCCACACCTAACCCTGTAGACACGGACTCCACAGTATTCACATCTAACCCTGTAGACACGGACTCCACAGTATTCCACATCTAACCCTGTAGACACAGATTCCAAAGTATTCCACATCTAACCCTGTAGACACGGACTCCACAGTATTCCATAGCTAACACATCTTAGCTTCCCTGTGGTTGAGCATAGGTTCTATCTTTCACTGTCTTAACTGTCATCTCATTTTTATGCAAGGTTCTCTCTGCATATTAGGTGATTTCCTTGGGGTACACTCTTGGGTTAGGGTAGGAATTACTGAATATGACTGGAGACATGGCTCAGCAGCTCTCAAAAGGTCCGGCTCTTATGGGAGACCTGAATTTGTTCCCTGTGCCCAGGTCTGGCAGTTCACAGCCTCCTGTAACTCCATCTCTGAGGGATCTGACGCCCTCATCTAAACTTCAGGGGCACTGAACTCATGGTGCACATACTCACGCACAGATGTACATGTATGGACATAATTAAAAGTAATAAGTCTTAAGAAAGAACTACCGAACCAGAAGACATGAATATTACAAGTTTGTTGATCTTCATTGCCAAGTATGTTTTTTTTGTCTTTTTTTTTTTCCCCAGAGCTGAGGGCCGAACCCAGGGCCTTGTACTTTGTAGCAAGCGCTCAACCCCTGAGCTAAATCCCCAACCCTGCCAAATATGTTGTAACAAGATTGTATTGGTTTGTTCTCTTCTTAGTAGAACATGAGAAAATATTGAAAAGAACAGGTTGGAATATTCCTTCCATTTATAGTTCATCCCTTTGAGGGACTGTGTGGTTCCACAGTTTCAAACCTGGGAGTAAGGAGCAGGGGAAGTAAAGGGGAATAGACATAGACACATTGCTACTCTTGCTTCACTGAGGAGAAAATTGCAGCTCTTCTGTAACCAGAAATTCTTACGGAAGACTCTCTTGTTGCTAGATAGGTGGAATGTCCATGAACTCATAGCACCCAGGTCCTGGAGTCCTACTGTTGAGAGCCGGACACAGGGCACACTTGTTATCCCAGCACCTGGCTGCCTGAGCTGGGATGGCTGCTGTGATGTCATGACCAGCCTTGGTTATAGAGGGAAGCTATCTCCAAAAAGATAGTGGGACGAGGCTTGGGAGTATAGGATGATACACTTGAGGGTGGTTGAGAATCTATGCCCACTGCCCCCTGGAGGTCATCCCTGATTAGCAGAACCCATTGAGAAAAAGTCTCCAGTAGTTTTCCTAAGTCCTTATGTCCTCCGCCCACCTTGCCACCTTGGACAGTAACTCGAATTGTGCAATCATTCCTGTTTTTGACATCGTTTTTATTTTTTAAGGGATGGTGGTGGTGTTCAGAATTGAACCTAGGGCCTGTGCATAAGAGATGAGCTCTCTGCCACTGATCTTCCCCCTGTCCTGTTTAGTCTTAATCTATAAAAGCAAACTTGAGAAAAATGGAGTTGTACTGTAATTCATCTAAAATTATACATATTTTTTGAAGTCTCAAACTAATGTTTATTGATGTTTTGATGACATATGTAAAGTGTGCTTCTTCCTTTTGAGTTTTTTTACACAAAGTGCTTGTTTCTGTGTTCTGTCCAGCATGTTTGATGATCATGGTCTCCATCAGACCGATGATCATGGTCTCCATCAGACCGATGAGTGTGGTCTCCATCGGACTGTCCATGTGACTGCTTTTGGAAATGATGTGATTGGATGAAAGTTGATCACCCTCCTGCTCCCCCTGGATAGTTTACTGGGTGAATCAGCATTTCAGTAAAGCGTTTGGCAGTGGCCACCATCGTGTCTCATGGCAGAAGTCATACGCATCCACAGCAGTCTGGCCTGCGTTACCAGTGGTCTGTGGCCCAGCGCAGACCAAGAAGAGAATGCACTCTGGGCTGTTAACTTCTTGTGTCTGAAATGTAGATCTTCTGTTCTAACGGTGTCTTTTCTTTATCTTCTAGATTGGAATTTTAACCAGGATGCCAGACAGTGAGGTAATGTGCACGTAACATCATGTTACTGGTGCGTGTGTGACACCTGTTGTGAACAGAGTCCTGTAGGCTCTCTGTGTGTATGTCTGGTGATTCCTACAAGGGAAGTGAGCGTCCTTCTCTTGTTGGTGCTTCCGTGGTGCTTTGGCCGCTCTTCCCCGCCGTCCTCAGTAGAGGGTGATTTAGAGCCTGGTTTAGCAAGCGCCTGTTCAGTGGCCAGCTTCCACAGTGTGACAGAAGATTTCTCAGACCTCTGTGTGTGCTTGCTGGGAGTGAGCCCAGATCTGGTGTGACTTGTCACATCGGCTCATACATTTGAATTTTGAAATACTTGGAGATAGGTTCTGCAGGTGACCAGTAGATGAAAACTAAAGAAGCCAGAGTCCATCACTTAGTGCAGCTGTGATGGTCCTAGGAGGCTTGTAGATTCTGCTGTGCAACGTTTTACTCTTTTGGCTTTGGGGCGCCCACCACCCAGCTCCCAAACTAGTCACACATGGAGGTTTATTCTTAGTTATGAATGCCCGGCCTTAGCTTGGCTTGTTTCTTGCCAGCTTTTCTTAACTTAAATTATCCCATCCATCTTTGGCTTGGGGCTTTTAACCTTCTCTATTCCTGTATACCTTTTCTTTCCTTCTTACTCAGTGTCTGGCTGTGTAGCTGGGTGGCTGGCTGGCTGGCCGGCCGGCCGGCCCCTGAAGTCCTCCTCCTTCCTCTCTCATTCCCAGATCCCTTTTCTCCCAGATTTCTCCTCATATTTCTCCTCTCTGCCTGCCAGCCCCTCCTGTTTGTCTCTCCTGCCTTGCTACTGGCTGTTCAGCTCTTTATTAGAACATTGGGTGTTATAGACAGGCAAAGAAACACAGGTTCACAGAGTTAAACAAATGCAGCATAACCAAAAGTCACACACCTTAAAATATTCCCCAACCTTCTGTCATTTTCTTACTTATTTCAAAGGTAATACTGAGCTTCATGAGTTTTTAAATTTGACTCAATTATGAGTCATTGGTAGTGTAACCAGGAAAAAATACCAGTCTGGAGCAATCTGGAACAAAGGTCTCAATTTTGTTTAATTTATTAGTATGTTTATGAGCACTGCATTTTCCTGAAGAGAATTTAAGGGTGAAGAAAACGATGTTCTAAATTTAGAGTCAATATAATACAGAGGTATTTACACTAGATGCTTATTTCAGCATTGTTCGGAGTAGCCAAATCATGAGATCAACCTAGGTGTCCATCAGCAGAGAAATGGCAAAAAAACATGGTATATTTACATAATGGAATTTTATGAAGCCATAACGAATGATATGTTTGCAAGAAAATGGATATAACTAGAGATTGTCATATGACATAGACCTAGTCAGGCTCAGAAAGAGCCCATTTGTGGTCCTAGATTTTATATAGATACAGAAAAGCACATATGTGACTATCTAGAATGATGGGGACTCATGGAAGGAGGGAGAAGACAGGAAGTTTGGGGGACTATAAAATGTATATATACTTATGAACTGATACCCAGTACTGTATATATATATGCTATATGTCAATAAAAACCAGGGATTCCAATTAATATTCCCCCATTCTCTGCCCCCTTTCAATTAAAGAGACCTTGCTAGTCAGAAAAATGGGGATTGTGAAAGTTAGGTTTATGGCTGATAAAAGCTGGTGAGAACTGTGTATGATGGCTCAAACCAATAATCTAAGCACGAGGGGGTTGATGCAGGAGGATTATGCATTTGTGTTTGGCCGCGGATGCTTGGCTGCACTCTACTTCAAAAACAAAACAAGACAAGACAAGAATGAGTGAACAGATGAATGGAAAACATGCTGGCCAGAAGGGCATGGCAATGAGGCTCCCCAGTACTTCACTCTGGAGCACTTCTCTTCTGGGGAGCTCCCAGACACAGGCCAGCAGATGCTGGATAAGGAAAGCTGGGCTGTTCTCCTGCCACGCCTGGCATTCCTTGGAGGGGACAGGGAGCTGTCTCCTGTGAGCTTCCAGGGAAGAGGTGTAGGTGTGGTCTTTGTTTCCTTTGCTAGAACTGCCCTTCTCACTGGCATCTCTGGTCGGTGTTCTGCCTAGGTCCCAGATGTGGAGTCGCGTGAGGACCTAATTAAGAATCACTACATGGCCAGGATAGCGGAGCTCACGTCTCAGCTGCAGCTGGCTGACAGTAAGTCAGTGCACTTCTACGCCGAGGTGAGTGGAGGTGACACGACCCCACTTCTCCCTGACCCTTCACGTTGGGTCACGTTCTGTTCTGTCTGCTGGAGGGGGGCACGTCACCACGTTCTGTGCATGTGTGTCTGAGTCAGTTGTGTCATGGTGCTTAGTCTGTGTACCACGCCAGCATCTTCATTTCAGTAAGTGTGAGACTTCACACGTCATTTCCAAGTTCCTGCAAGAGAGATGGCAGGCGTGGGCAGCCTTTCTGTGGCCCCGTCTTGTGAGTTTTGGAGGATTAGCAGAGATTACTTGTGTTCCTGGTAGAGGACACTCGTAGGTGAAGGGATTTTCACATGTGCAAAGTGAAAAGTAAATGCACGTGACCTTTTCTGGTTTCACATTACTTACTGTGTCTGTGTGGGAGGGCCAGCACATGTAGACACGAGAGACAGCTTATAGTTGGTTCTCTTCCATGTGGGTTCCAGGGATCAAACTCAGGTCATTAGGCTTGATGGCACCTTTATCCCTTGAGCCATCTCGCCAGCCCATCTTTAAATTCTCCCCAGTATCTGTGCGTGCGTGCGCGCGCGTGCGCGTGTGTGTGTGTGTGTGTGTGTGTGTGTGTGTGTGTGCGCGCGCGGTGTACATGTGCACACATGGGTACGTGGAATCCAGAGGTCAGCATCAGATACTCCTCCATCATTCTCCAATTCTTTCAGACACAGCCTCGCACTGAACCAGAGCTACTGGTCAGATGGGCTGGCTGGCTACATCCCAGGCTCCTCTTGTCTCTGCCCCAGCAGCTCTGGAATTACAGGCGAGTGCCACCATGTCTGGCTTTTTTGCACGGCTGTTGGGGACTTAGGTCCCCATGCTCGCACAGCAAGCAGTTTGCCAGCAGAACCATCTCTGCAGCCCAGCGTGCGTGCAGCCCAGCGTGCGCCCGTTTCCAAGTGGGAAGCTTATAGGACTGATTTTAAATGAGAAAATGAAAAACGCTGCCTAATTTAACTTATAAGATATATAAAATCTTTTTTCACCTTTTCTTCTTCCTTTACTCAATAGTTCATATAATTAAAACCCACTATTCACTATACATGGAGTTTACAAAGTTGAGGGGAAGTGAATGAAATATGTACAAATATTAATGAGGAGGAAAGGAAGCTGGGTGGGTGCATGCAGGGTCTTTAAGTCTTTGGTTCACAGTTTATTAAAGGGAGGGATGGCACACATTGCGAGATGAAGAGGTTGACAGGCGGCTAGAGGTGGAAAGGACCCTGTGTCTCCCGTGTGTAGGGAGCTGCTGCACCACCTTCGTTGGCTGGTCACCTGTGACTGCTTGTCACAGTCACAAACAGGCTGTTTCTTGAGCTGTGTGTGCAATGGGCACCTTCATGTCTGGTTCCCTGTCTGCTCTGGGTTCGTGTCCCAAATGTGACTGTCGTCTCTGTGGACCGTGCCTTCCTTGCTTTCTCCCTCGTGGTCAGGGTCAGTGCTGAGCACAGAGGGAAGAGGCTGATGAGATTGTACAAAGTGTCCTGAAATTTTCTTGAGAACAAATGAGCAACTAGGGGAATTTTAGGCTGTCTGATTTTCATGAGCTCTGCCTACTTTAGTAAATGTTTTCAGTACAATTATGATGCAAGAATTTTTAGATTGTCCTAGTTTGTTCTCCTCTATAAACAGGAAGTAGTGCCTCCCCTCTGTGACTTTACTGGAAAGGGCAGTTGGAGATCCTGATGTCCACACAGCATTCAAATGTGTGTCTTCAAATCCTCCTTGCCTGAGCAATAATGTGAAGTAAAATTTCCTTTTTTTCTTCTCATCTGCTCTGTCTTGCATCATCTGGGTTTAGTGAAACCAGAGAAAACATTTGCCTTCCCCCTACAGACAGCGTGAGTCTTTGGGTGGAATTATAAAGATGTGGTGGCTTCAGCATTGGGGTCTCTAGTGAAGAACTTCAAACCCAAAGCAAGTATCTTAGGTAGGGCCCATGGTCGGCAGGCAGCCTGTGGTTGCTTTTGAGGGAACCAGTGTCCTCCATCCGTCAGGGGTATCAATGGATCATGTGTAAATGGAGACTTCTTACATGCTAAGAGAACACTGATGAGCTTGGGCTGCTGGCCTTTTTACATCATCAAAACAAGAGGGTGGGGGCCTTATCTTCCATCCTTGTCCTCCATCAGAGTATTCAGCAGAGAGTTTGGGGGTGAATAAGTGAGTGAGTGAGTGAATGAATGATGGGCTTTGGCTTTGGTGACGGTAACCTACTAACCTTCCCAGGGTAAAGTTGGATGTTTTGATTATACAGTGCCGAGCGTTGTCCAAGAGACTAGCCCTGGCGGAGAAGTGTAAGGAGTCGCTGACAGAGGAGATGAAGCTGGCCAGTCAGAACAGCAGCAGGCTTCAGGTGAGCTCCTGGATGTGACCTAATGTCTTTTCATTGACGGTCGGGAGGGCAGCAAAGCCAGCCTTCCCTTGGCAAGTGGTGATCTCTGGCTTTAAACAGCTTTTTCAAATCGATTGATTTCTGATTCTTCTGAAAGTAACATTCCTCACACCAAGTGAAGAGTGGTCATTCTGAATGTACTGAATGTACTGAAAACATTTACTAAAGTAGGCAGAGCTCATGAAAATCAGACAGCCTAAAATTCCACTAGTTGCTCATTTGTTCTCAAGAAAATTTCAGGACACTTTATACAATCTCATTCTTCACTTGTCTTTGTTTCTGATTTGAAGTTCATTTCAAATTCTTCCATGGTCTGCATTTGCTTATTTGCACTTCCCATAATTCTTTCTCTTCTTCCGTGTAAACACCGAGACTGCCTGTAGGCCTGTTCTGTGCACATTACTGTCTTGTTTCAGAAACCGACCTAAATAAACCAAGAGTGCAGCTGCAAACATTCCCCCTTCCTCACTGCTGGGCTCCACAGCCATTAATCCCAACACTCAGGAAGCAGAAGCAGGTGGCTCTCTGAGTTCTAGACCAGCCTGGTCTACAGAGTGAGTTCCAGGACAGCCAGGGCTACACAGAGAGACCCTGCTTCAATATGTATATAAATCAAATTCCACTTTCAGACCTCGCCTTTCAGGAAGCCCCTGTTGATATCAGCACGAGGTAGACACAGGAAAACCCGGGAACACAGCGGTCTGTGTTTCAGTTCAACTTCTCAGATTACTGAGGAGACATTCGAGAGGCTGAGGAGAGCATGAGGCGAGAGGCGAGAAGGTGTCTTCTGGGGTCTGTTCAAGGCCTTTGAAAACCAGGAGTGCTTTGAATGTCAGTTCACCTCAGGCTTTTGACAGTCCTGTACACAGCCGAGGAGGGAATGCTTATGTGTCGTATGCACGGGTACATTTGTGTAAGCAAGCATGCGCCTCAAAGTTTCCAAGTAAGGGTCTGTCTCCCTCCCCCAGTGCTGCAATTCCTAGTGCACCGCCCGGCCCAGCTTCTCTTTATGTGGGTGCTAGGGACACCTCCTGTTTGCAAAGCAAACACGCCACTGACTAGAGAGCGCTCCAGCCCTTACGTTTTCACAAATACGTTAGGAACACGGTCTTGGAAGGCTGACACATTCCGCCCATTTCTTTTCACTTTGTGCGTTAACTTTGTGTTCACCGATGAGCTAGGCCATCGTGATAGGTTTCCAGATGCTTGTAAGCAAGGAGTGTCTTTGACAGGCCTCTCTGCCCCTGCTCTGCAGGACGAGCTGACGACCACCAAGAGGAGCTACGAGGACCAGTTAAGCATGATGAGTGACCACCTGTGCAGCATGAACGAGACCCTGTCCAAACAGAGGGAAGAGATTGACACGCTGAAGATGTCCAGTAAGGTGTGTGTGGGGTGAGGGCGCAGTGCACATGGGGGTGTTCAGTGTGTGAGGACACGGGGTGCTCAGTGTGTGACGTGGGGTGTTCAGTGTGTGAGGACGTGGGGTGTTCAGTGTGTGACGTGGGGTGTTCAGTGTGTGAGGACACGGGGTGCTCAGTGTGTGACGTGGGGTGTTCAGTGTGTGAGGACGTGGGGTGTTCAGTGTGTGACGTGGGGTGTTCAGTGTGTGAGGACGTGGGGTGTTCAGTGTGTGACGTGGGGTGTTCAGTGTGTGACGTGGGGTGTTCAGTGTGTGAGGACGTGGGGTGTTCAGTGTGTGACGTGGGGTGTTCAGTGTGTGACGTGGGGTGTTCAGTGTGTGACGTGGGGTGTTCAGTGTGTGAGGACGTGGGGTGTTCAGTGTGTGAGGACGTGGGGTGTTCAGTGTGTGAGGACGTGGGGTGTCCAGTGTGTGACGTGGGGTGTTCAGTGTGTGACGTGGGGTGTTCAGTGTGTGACGTGGGGTGTTCAGTGTGTGACGTGGGGTGTTCAGTGTGTGACGTGGGGTGTTCAGTGTGTGACGTGGGGTGTTCAGTGTGTGACGTGGGGTGTTCAGTGTGTGATGTGGGGTGTTCAGTGTGTGAGGACGTGGGGTGTTCAGTGTGTGACGTGGGGTGTTCAGTGTGTGACGTGGGGTGTTCAGTGTGTGAGGACGTGGGGTGCTCAGTGTGTGACGTGGGGTGTTCAGTTTGTGACGTGGGGTGTTCAGTGTGTGAAGACGTGGGGTGTTCAGTGTGTGACGTGGGGTGTTCAGTGTGTGAAGACGTGGGGTGTTCAGTGTGTGAGGACGTGGGGTGTTCAGTGTGTGACGTGGGGTGTTCAGTGTGTGAGGACGTGGGGTGTTCAGTGTGTGAGGACGTGGGGTGTTCAGTGTGTGAGGACGTGGGGTGTTCAGTGTGTGAGGACGTGGGGTGTCCAGTGTGTGACGTGGGGTGTTCAGTGTGTGACGTGGGGTGTTCAGTGTGTGACGTGGGGTGTTCAGTGTGTGACGTGGGGTGTTCAGTGTGTGACGTGGGGTGTTCAGTGTGTGACGTGGGGTGTTCAGTGTGTGACGTGGGGTGTTCAGTGTATGATGTGGGGTGTTCAGTGTGTGAGGACGTGGGGTGTTCAGTGTGTGACGTGGGGTGTTCAGTGTGTGACGTGGGGTGTTCAGTGTGTGAGGATGTGGGGTGTTCAGTGTGTGACGTGGGGTGTTCAGTGTGTGATGTGGGGTGTTCAGTGTGTGACGTGGGGTGTTCAGTGTGTGAGGACGTGGGGTGTTCAGTGTGTGAGGACGTGGGGTGTTCAGTGTGTGAGGACGTGGGGTGTCCAGTGTGTGACGTGGGGTGTTCAGTGTGTGACGTGGGGTGTTCAGTGTGTGATGTGGGGTGTTCAGTGTGTGAGGACGTGGGGTGTTCAGTGTGTGAGGACGTGGGGTGTTCAGTGTGTGACGTGGGGTGTTCAGTGTGTGATGTGGGGTGTTCAGTGTGTGAGGACGTGGGGTGTTCAGTGTGTGAGGACGTGGGGTGTTCAGTGTGTGAGGACGTGGGGTGTTCAGTGTGTGAGGACGTGGGGTGTCCAGTGTGTGACGTGGGGTGTTCAGTGTGTGACGTGGGGTGTTCAGTGTGTGACGTGGGGTGTTCAGTGTGTGACGTGGGGTGTTCAGTGTGTGACGTGGGGTGTTCAGTGTGTGACGTGGGGTGTTCAGTGTGTGACGTGGGGTGTTCAGTGTGTGACGTGGGGTGTTCAGTGTGTGACGTGGGGTGTTCAGTGTGTGACGTGGGGTGTTCAGTGTATGATGTGGGGTGTTCAGTGTGTGAGGACGTGGGGTGTTCAGTGTGTGACGTGGGGTGTTCAGTGTGTGACGTGGGGTGTTCAGTGTGTGAGGATGTGGGGTGTTCAGTGTGTGACGTGGGGTGTTCAGTGTGTGATGTGGGGTGTTCAGTGTGTGACGTGGGGTGTTCAGTGTGTGACGTGGGGTGTTCAGTGTGTGACGTGGGGTGTTCAGTGTGTGACGTGGGGTGTTCAGTTTGTGACGTGGGGTGTTCAGTGTGTGAGGACGTGGGGTGTTCAGTGTGTGACGTGGGGTGTTCAGTGTGTGAGGACGTGAGGTGTTCACTGCAGCTGCTGGGACACTTCACTGTGGTGTTTCAAGAGGAAGGTTAGGAGTATGCACTTGTGAATCATCTTCACTTCCTTTTTCTGTCTGAAAAGAAAAATCGTTTCTTTGGCTGAGTCTAAGCTTTGACGTTTTCTGCTTTTGTGTAAGAGTGAGGGGGACTGGCAGATGGCCTCAGGAAGGAGACCATGCTGTCTGTATAAGATCCTAATGGTATTCGGGTAACCCTTAGGAGGTTGTTTATTCTCATGAATTCACTAACGAAAGTCTCACACAGCTTAAGGAAGTCACTGAGATCCTTACCCAGTCCCAAACTCTGCCCCTCTCAGTGAACTGCGCTTTTGGAGACCCAGGCTTGACTTAGAGCTCTGTACTTCACTGTTTTATTCAATTATCCACCACAACCACACAAAGAAGAGACAGACAGAGCTGAAACTGGCAAAAACAACAACAAAATCAGTTTAGCACCCTCTTCCGTGGTCCTCGTGTCCCCTTGCCTGCTGTGTCCTCATGTCACCCTCTCTTGATGTCTAAGTGTCGTCCATATACACATGTAGACCTGTTTACTACATATGTGTTCACATTAGAGGTAGGATCTGCATGTGGGGGAAACGTGCTTCTTTTCATTTTCAGTTTAGGTCACTCTGTTAATCCGCTTCCCAAGCCCATCTGTTTCCCTGCAAACCTCACTTTTCTTTACAGCTGAATTAATATTGCATATTATGTGTCTCCCGTGTTGTCATTGTCTCTTTATCTGTTGATGGGCACCAGGCTGGTTCCGTTCCCTGGCTGTTGTGAATAGAGCAGCAATAAACATGAATGTGCAGATGTCCCTGCAGCAGGAAATAAATGACCTTCTTTGGATATTTTGCCCAGTAGTGGAACAGAGCCCTTTATTTATTCTCATAACTGCCCAGATAACCTAGTAATGCTGTCATTATCTCCAGGATTCCTGCTGATTTCGTTTCTCATAGAGACTGTGTTTGAGCCAGTCAGTAGATACAGGGTAATGTGTTGAGGTTGGCTGCGTTTCCATGTACCATGTCTGTTAGTGAAGGGTAATATGAAGCCTCTTTTCTGTGAATGTGAGCTTCATGGCACCAGGCACTCAGTTCTGTGTGACATTTCACAATCGGCACATTTCTGTAAGCCAGGCAGTCCATTACCACCCACCTGTGAGCGGAGGAGGCGGTAGAGGGATCAGCTGCATCTTACACTGGTGGAGTAGGCCCAGGCCCTGCTCAGCCAGGTCTCCCCGGAGAAGATGGCGGGTCGCTACACTGGAGCCTGCATTACACAACCCTCCTCAGCACCGTTTCAGAATGTTCATTGGCTTCTCACCGTGGGGGCGGGGGATGCTACTGGTGCTTGTTTGGGCCATCTCTGTGTGATGAGCAGTGAGCATGTTTCTCATTATGGCTCTCCAGCTACTTGTGCTTCAGGAATGTGACCTTGGAGGCAGGAGGTCCAGTCCTTCAGTGAACGCCTCTCCTTACCCCTGTGACTTGGTTGTGTTTCTAGTCACAGTAGAATACGCACACACGGAAGAGATCATCTTTGGTTTTCTATGGCTTCATTTATTGCAGGAGACAATGAGAAAGCTCGTATTTAAGAAGCAGTGACAGCAACTCCATTGTGTGCGGTGAGCCAGGTGGACTGTAGCTGTTGCAGAAGTGCTGGGATTTTCAAGTTTTCTCTAAACACTATCCCCTAAAATACCTGGGTTACTACATCCAAGTGAGAGCCCTCCCCTCCCTTCATCATCTCAGAGGGGTGTTCTTAACCATTCTTTGGGCCTTCTGTAAGCCCTGTGTTTGCTTCCTCCTCGTCTTAGTCAGGGTTCTACTGCTGTGAGGGAACACCACAACCATAAAGCCAGTTGGGGAGGGAAGGGTCTCTTCGGCTCACACTTCCACATCACTGTTCATCACTGAAGGAAACCAGGACAGGAACTCAAGCAGGGCAGGAACCTGGAGACAGGAGCTGACACAGAGGCATGGCGGGGAGCTGGTTACTGGCTTGCTTCCCCTGGCTTGCTCAGCCGCAGTGGGCTGGGCCCTACCACATCACTCATTAAGAAAATGCCCATGGCCTTTCCTGCAGCCTGGTCTTATGAAAGCATTTTCTTAATTGATGTTCCCTCCTTGTATATGACTTTAGTTGTGTCAGCTTGACATAAGACTGCTCGGCACACTCTTCTGCTTATTAGTAATTTATATTGCTGTAGTGTCCTCTTACAGCCAAGCGTGCATCATCTCCGCTGGATACGAGTAAACATCCCCACTGTGTGTGCGCCATAGTCCTGTTCTTAGTGTCTGTACTCCACTTATGGCAAGAAGTGGTGTGTGGGCCTCATCATTTAGGCGTGTAATTAGAATGTAGTCCTAAGACGGAAACCTCACCAAAGAGAGGAGAATTATGCCAACCCCATGTGGGAAAGTGTTTTGTACTGCTACTCTAAGCTCTAAAACAGTGGTTCTCAACTTGGGGGTCTCAGCCTCTCTGGAGTCACCAGAAAACATGGATATTTACATTACAATCCATAACAGTAGCAAAATTACAGTTATGAAGCAGCAATGAAAATAGTTCTATGGTTGGGGGTCACTACAACATTAAAGGGTCACAGCATTAGGAAGGGTGAGAACCACTGTCCAGGCCATCGACATGAGGAACTGTATTAAAGGTTGCAGCATCAGGAAGGTTGAGAATGGCTGCTGTCAAACCTGTTGGTTTAAACAGCAAAAGCCACACTGGGGCTAAAACTATTTTGCTTCATGAAATCTCATAAGAAAAGGAACTTTGGCACGGTGGTGGTATGTGCCATTAATCCCCGCACGGGGGAGGCAGAGGCTGGCGGATCTCTGTAAGTTTGAGGCCAGCCTGGTCTACAGGGAGAGTTCCAGAACAGCCAGGGCTACACAGAGAAATGCTGACTCAGAAAAACCAAAAAAAGAAAAAAGAAAGAAAGGTAATTTTGGTAAACTGGGTAGTCACTTGCTTTTCTTTGGTATCTGCCCTTGGTGCCGAGAAGGATTGGGTTCAGGGAAGTTGGGAGCAGGGAAAGTCAAAAGTTGCAAACAGCGTTGTGATTAGTGAATAATGGCTGGCATGCAGGTTATCTGTCAGCTGCTCTCCATCTGGGAAGCCAGAGTGTTCCACAGGAGACAGCCTGCTGTGAGCGCTTTCCCTGAAGCTTCTGCTCTTATGGTGGCCATTGTTCTTTGCACAGGGAAATTCTAAGAAGAACAGGAATCGATAGTTCGTGAGGAGCTGTACGGAGACTGTGTCCTCCAGACAGGCTGCAGCTGCTGCCCGGAGTCCCGGGGCAGACTCCACGACCAGCGCTGGCGGCCTCTGGGAAGCTGAAGTGCCGTTGGACCTAGTAAAGTAGCCAGTGTTGTTCGTGACCTTGAGACATTTGAAGTACATTTGTAAACAGCAAGGCAAATACAGAATTTGATGTTGACAGTCAAATGGAAAACAATAGACATAACCATGGATATTGTAGGTTTCCTTACGCTGTTTTTACTGTGCACTTTTTGAAATTAGGATTTAATTTCAGTATGTAAGAACAACAAATATTTTGTATATTTTCAAACTCAATTATATGGTAATGGATTTGGTACCTATGGAATAGATATATGTTTCTGGATAAAATGCTTAAATTGTCAGATGTCCTTATTTCCTGTATTGTCATTTCTTCTTATAATTGAAAATTGAAAGACGTCTCAGATTCTTTTTAAACAATTCTCCCCCTCTCCCATCTCTCTCTCCCTCTCTTCCCCCTCCCCATCTCTCTCTCCTTCCTTTCCCCCCCTTCCCTCCATCCCTTGGAGGTGACCAGCCTGGAGCCTGGAATCCTTTAGAGCCCTTGGGTCTGCTGTCATGTCTGCACTGTGCAGTACACTCTGTGTTAGAATAATTGCTAAAGGAAATTCATGTCAATAAATTGATACCCACACGAACCTCTCAGTCTGTCTGTGACAATGCGCTAAAGGAAACTGGAGATGCAGCCAGTACCACCCGACCTAGACGTAGACTTTCTGAGCTCTTGGACAGTCCAGCCTCTAGGAGGCCCTTGAGTTTTTCTGGGAGCCTCCTTTCAAGCAGGCACCCCTTGGTCTCTCCTAGACACAAGTCATTTCAGTGCAGCCTCTTGGATGCCTGTCCCTGCAACCCTCTCCTAAGGCTACAGCAGATGTTTTGTGCTCAGTGGCTTGTCACTGTCTAACAGACAATGAAAGTTTAGAGGGCCGAGGCAACCTGGCCACAGTCACCCTCGTGCACGCCTGGGCCTGCTCACCAGGGGGACTTTTGGATGCTGCCTTCCACTCTGGGTGCTACGGGTCCGGAGGGTAAACGGTTCCACTCCTCCTCAGTCACCCCATCACGTCAGCCAGCCTGCTGCTTCACACCGCCACTCAGGCCCGGAAAGCTCTCAGCTAGCTTCTCAGAGCCATTTAAAGGCTGGACACAATATTTGCCTTGACATAGCTTTTAAACGTTTTATTTTTAAAAACTGTAGGTGCGTGTGTACACACGAGAGCAGATGCCTGTAGCCGCTGGAGGTTGTGAGCGACCAATGGATGGGACCCAGGTCCTCTGCAAGAGCAGCAGACACTCGTGACTGCCACTGTGTCTCCAGCCCTTGGCGTGATTTTGTTCTCCTCCGACTTAAAGTATTTCTTATACGTATGACTGCTTTGCCTGCATGTATGTACATGTACTACATGTGTGCCTGGTGCCTGGAGAGGCCAAAGAGGGCGTTGGGTCACTTGGAACTAGAGTCACAGCCTGTCGTGTGCATCCTCTGTGAAAGTGGCAAGTGTTCTAACCACTGAGCCATCTCTCCAGCCCGCTGACTTCTCTCCTAGACAGACCTTGCCAACTCTCAAACGAGTTTAGTATACTTAAGCCATTAACTTTGTTGTCGTCACTTGTTTATAATGAGAGTTCCAGAATGTACCAGCTCATGTACCCAATCGTGGTCCCACTGCCAGGGGCCTCTCAAATAGACCAAGCTGTCTCCCCCATGCAGAGGGCCTAGCTCAGCTCCATGCAGGCTCCACAGCTGCCCTCTGGAGTGCGTGGGTTCCCACGGGTTTGGCTCAGCTGTCTCCAGTCAGGCTATTCTAACACAACAAAAGCCAGCCTCCTAATTGACCCTCTCCCCACCCTGTAGAGAGAAATCCGCTTTCACTCACCTTTTGCTCCCGTTGATACACATTGTAAACTTCCCTGTGACTGTTCAGATGCACACGGTAGCCAAGTCACATAACGTATGACTTCTCCTTTCCTATACAAATCTGTTTTCTCCGAAGCCAATAATGACCTTTAAAAAGTGTATTTATCGTGGTCCCATCTGTTCATTCCTCGTCCTCTCCCCAGGTATATAAACTCTCTCTTCAGTGGGGCCAGATTCAATTGAGCCGAGGCGTCTTCAAGGAGCCTCAAGCTGGGCTGATGGTGTGCACTAGTCTCAGCGCTGGCAAGCTGAGGTGGACGGGCCTTTGGGGCCAGTCTAGGCGACCCTCGTGTGAGGCTCCACATCAAGGAAGCAGGTCTCTCTTGGAGGCCCCGGCCTCACTGGGGGCTGTCTTGGTTGCTCCCTGGACTGATAGATCCGCTGTTCTCCCAAGATTGCCTCTACTTAACATCCCAGATAGCCATTGCCTCTCACACTCTCAGTTCCAGAAGCTCTTCTCATGAGAACCCTCTACTTACCTCTTCATCCTACTCCCGAAAATGTTCTCCTCTCATGGCACAGGCAGTGAAAAACCAGAGGAGATTCTTGGTCTTGGCAGAGGAGACCCAGCTAGTGACGGAGGTGCATATATCCTGAGGGCCTCAAACGGCGACAGCATCCAGACTTGTGTGATGGTTTGAATGTAACTGCCCCCCCAACCTCATGGGGCGTGGCACTATGAGGAGGTGTGGCTTTGTTGGTGTGGGTGTGGCCTTGTTAGAGTGGGTGTGGTCTTGTTGAGGAAGTATGTCTCTGTGGGGGCGGGTTTTGAGATCTCCTATGCTGAGGATACAGCCCAGTGTCTCAGCAGACTTCCTGTTGCCTGCACGATGTAGGACTCTCAGCTACCTCTCCAGCACCACATCTGCCTGCATGTCGTCATGCTCCACATCATGATGATGGACTGAACCTCTGAAGCTGTAACACCTCAGTTAAATGCTATGGGGGGCTGGGGAGATGGCTCAGAGGTTAAGAGCACTGGCTGCTCTTCCAAAGGACCTGAGTTCCATTCCCAGCAACCACACGATGGCTCACAACCATCCATAATGAGATCTGGTGCCCTCTTCTGGCCTGAAGAATATATGCAGACAGAACACTGTATATACAATAAATCTTTAAAAAAATGAGTTGCCATGGCCATTATGCCTCTTTTTTTAAAAAATATTTATTTATTTATTTATTACATATACAGTGTTCTGCCTACATACCAGAAGAGGGAACCAGATTGAATTGTAGATGGTTGTGAGCCGCCATGTGGTTGCTGGGAATTAAACTCAGGACCTCTGGAAGAGCAGTCAGTGCTCATAACCTCTGAACCATCTCTCCAGCCCCACTATGCCTCTTTGAAGCAATAGAAATCCTAAGTAAGACAACTTTTTTCCAGACAACTTATTAAAATGACATTTCCTACCTTTTTTTGATTATATATCACGTGCATATTGTTGAAAATTTGGGAAACTAGGAAAGAGATCACAAGCACACATCTCTTAATAAAGATGCAATTGCTAACATTTTAACTTATTCATGGGGCTGGAGAGATGGCTCATTGATGAAGAGCACCTGCTGCTCTTGCAGAAAACTGAAATGCTAGCCCCAGCACCCACACGAGGTGGCTCAACCCCTGTAACTTCAGCTTTAGGGGAGTCGGCGACACCTTCCGGTTTCTGTGAGCAAAACATTCATACACACACAGAGACACAATGCACCCCTAAACAGAAAAAGAAATAATTTAGAAATGTACTCATAAAAAATAAACTGTGTGGTGAGAAATTCCAAGTGGAAAAACGATTGTCTAGTGGGAAAGGGAAGCCCATTGCTTGGCTCCTGATGCCTGGAGGCACCGTGTACACCGAAAGCCATGGAAGCGTGGAGAAGAGCCTTCAGGCACACCTTGAGAGACTGGTGAGTGTGTGTCTTGTCACGTCGTGTGTCAACGTCACCCATTAAGTTGTCAGATGCAGTGCTGCTGGCTTCTACAGCTGATGCACTGGGTTGTCATATAAAATGGGATTTAACACGAAGATGGCAGCATCATTGGCAGATGATGTCTGGGAAAGCGTGTGAGAACCACTCTGACGGGGGTGGGGAGTGGGTAGTTTGTTCTACATCCAAAGAGGAGGTTTCCGTTCTCCGGGCAGCGCTGTTGCTTCTGGTGTGATGGTGAGACACTGTTAGGTTAACTGACTTGATTGCTCCTAAGTTCACCTTTGACATGACTGCTTCTAAGTTCCTTGCCTGCTGCGGCTGTTTATATCTGAAACGCCCCTCACAGGCTCATGTTTTGGATGCTCGGTGCCCATCTCGTGGACGGTTTTCAAGGCTGCGGAGTGTAGGGGTAAGGCCTACCTGGTGGGAATGGGTTGTGGGAGTGGCCCCTATAGTCCTGCCTGTTCTTTCTGCTTCCTGGACCACAGAGAAATGAACAACCCCGGCACATGTATCTGCTGCCAGACTTTCCCTTGCAGGCTCCACTGACAACTCTCCAAACCACTGGCGAAAGTAAAACTCTCCTCCGTTGAGCTTTCTTCTCTAAGTATTTGGTCATTGCAAGACAGAGGTAACTTAACACGTGCATAAAAAGCAAAAACAAAAATAAAAACAAAACCAGCAAGTGAGCCAAAGAACCCAGTTTGCAAACAAATTAAAACAAGCAGAACCAACCAGCTTAAAGCCACAGAATGAGTTGCAACCAGAAACTTTCTTCAGTTGGCAGAAAGCCTTCACCATGGTAAAAATCCCCAGACAGAACAGGTACGATTTATAGATGGTTGTAACCATGTTGGTGCTGGGAACTGAACCAGGATCCTCTGCTACAGCAACAAGTGATCTTAACTCCCCAGTCCTTCCCTGTCTTAAAAGCCCTCAGAAAGACTCCGGAACTGTAACAAAAAGAGGACCATAGACAATGTAGATGAAGCTGAGAAAACATCCAAGAGCCACGCCAGCAAGGGTTGTCCATTCTGTGCTTGAAGAGGAAGTATTTGTTCTTGGCTGAGAGCCGTGTCCTCAGATACCATAGTCATGAATGGGGGGGGGCTGTCAGCAAGCGAATTCCTCTCAGTTTAGTAATTAGCTCCGAATTAGGAGACTAGCTGGCGAGTGTAGTTCTGTTCTTCCAAATCTTTGCAAAAAAAGGCTAGAGAATGTTCGAACAACTTTCCTTGAAAAGACTAGGAGAACCCAGCAGAGGGAGCAGGGTGGAGCCTTCCAGTGGAGGAACCTCAAAGAGCAACTAGCCGGGTGGAACCTTGGGGTTGGGTTTACTGGAGGCTTTAATTATTCCCGAACCCCACTCCAGTGGTTTCTTAAACACTAGGGAGTATAGTGGGATGCCCAGGAGGGAAATCTTCGAGGCCCAAGAATAGAAATAATCCAGTTAACAGAATGTCAGTCACATCCTGTTCAAATACTAAACAATATTCTCCCTTGGCCTCTCTCCCTCCTCCCCTCCCTTTCTTCCACTGTTCCTTCCTTCTTGCTAGGGTTTGAGTCCATGACCTTCCTTCCTCAGCGTCCTGACTGCTGTGATGTGCATCAGTGCACAGTCTTTACTGTTTAGGTCACCTCTTTAGCTGGGGTTAGACGGACAGTTTTCACATTGTATTTTAATGTATGTCATCTACCTCAACACCTGCAGGTAGTTGAAGCAGGAACCAGGCCTTACACTCTGACCCTTGCTGAATAGCAGGGCATCTTGTACATAGGAGGCAGGCAATAGATGCTCACTGGATACTTCTTAGGCACTGAGCCTTGGACCACCTGTGGCCACCAGTCAGTGTGGCTCAAGCCACACCAAGGTGTCATCTTCATGATGAATGACTGTCAATTGCTGACTGGTTGGAATTGATGCAGTTGCTTTTGGATGGCATTCTGAGTGAAGATGTAGGCGTTTCAGTTCAGGAAGTCCCCATCCGAAGTGTAGTTGAATCTCCTCAGGAAAGGGCAGTTAGCAGAAGCTCGGGGCAGCCCAGAATGTTTCATACATGTAAAATGTCTGTGTACCAAGTGATTTCTTTTTTAGTATGGTTTCCCCAGAGCTATCACTTTGTCTTGAATGGTTCTTTTTTTTTTTTTAAAGGTTTATTTATTATGTATACAGCGTTCTGCCTCCAGGCCAGAAGAGGGCACCAGATCTTGTTACAGATGGTTGTGAGCCACCATGTGGTTGCTGGGAATTGAACTCAGGACCTCTGGGAGAGCAGCCAGTGCTCTTAACCTCTGAGCCATCTCTCCAGCCCTTGAATGGTTCTTATCATCTAAACAGAGACTATTGCTGTAAAGTTTTAGAGAGAGCCGGGCGCTGGTGGCACACGCCTTTAATCCCAGCACTCAGGAGGCAGAGGCAGGCGGATCTCTGTGACTTCGAGGCCAGCCTGGTCTACAGAGCAAGTTCCAGGACAACCTCCAAAACAATACAGAAAAACCCTGTCTCGAAAAACCAAAAAAAAAAAAAAAAGTTTGAGAGAGAAATAGTGTTCTCATTAACCATTTGAGACTAAGCCTGACCCCCCCCCCCCCCCGCCCCAAGGTCTATTGATCCTAATAGCTTTAGTTGACTTGAATTTGAAGAATTCTAAAGTATCCGAGTTATCCCCGGGTCCCACTACAGAAACTTTGAAGATCCTGTGATTCTGAATCTGGTGGTCGGACCGACTGCTTCAACATCTTTTCCATTTACTAGGTTTACAAGGTCAGAAAGACCATACCAGAAGTGTTTATAACAGAATCTGGGATCTCAGTGGTTCCATGAAAAGGCTGTCGGGAAAAGTAAAGCTCTGGATACAAATGAGAAGTCGGTTCTCTGGGTGTCTGTGTATTGTGCAGCAGGGAAAGAAGCTGGAATAAAACGAGGTCCCAGCTGGTGGCAGGGCTGTGGTGGCTTAGCGGTGGACAGGCTAAGCTGTTCACCCCCAGACTTGACTACAGAAAGGATGCTGTCAGAGCAGCTTCTCGGGAGACTCCTGCTGGAGTCAGAAGAAAGAGATCTGTGTTTGTAAAGGTGACAAGCTCCAGAGCGATGCTAAGTCACAGGAGGGGAGGGATGCTCCTAGTAAAAAGATAGACCAGGTTTCAATGAACTGCGGCGGTCTTTAGAAGATTACACGCCCTTCGGCTCCCCAGAAGTGTCGGTTTCTGTGAGATTTCTTTCACCAGCTGAGCCATCCCATTAGCCAAGGCCACACTGCTTATCTCAAAGATGACAAAATCAAAGTGTTGTAGGGGTAGGGACTTTTGCTAGAGTGTTGATTTCTGAATGCCTCTTCTCTTCAGTTAGCCATGACATTTCTGAGATGGACTGGCCTCCTTGGAAACCAGTGCCACAAGGTGCAGAAGCATAGCGACAGCATAACTCAGATACCTACCTTTTTAATCTACTGTCTATCCGTCATCTCTATTTATCTATCTGTCTATCATCTATTGTCTGTCTATCTATCTCTATTATCTGTCATCTATCTATCTATCTATCTATCATCTATCTATCTTCTCTATATGTCTACCTGTCTTTCTATCATCTACTCTATCGTCTATCTCTATATATCTACCTATCACCTATCTTTCTATCATCTATCTTCTCTGTAATCTATTATCTATCTATCTATCTACCTATCTATCTATCTATCTATCTATCTATCTATCTATCTATCATTTATGTAATTTGGTGCTCTGGACTACAGAGATGGCTGCATGATTGAGAGCACTGTGTTACTCTGACAGAGAACTAGAGTTCCATTCCCAGCACCTATGCTGGGAAGCTCAGAACTTCTTGTCGCTCCATCTCCAGGGGACCTGTTGCCCTTTCCTGGCCTCTCTGAACACACTCACACGCACACACCCATACATATACACAAACCATGGTGCTGCAATCAAACTCCATGTTTGCATGGTAGGCAAGCGCCACAGAGCCGTGCGTGCCCAGACCCGCCTTTATTTCTTCCCTTCTTTCTCTCATTTCCTCTGCCCTTTTTTGCTCTTAGGTCCCCTCACCTCCTTACCAGAAGGCTGACCAGCTCCTGTTTGCTTCCATAGGAAAATCTCCACCGAAGTCACCAGGTTTTTATTCCTGTGTTCTGGGCTTTCGCTTGCCAGACCTCAGTCCTACGCTGGTGATGAGGCAAAATGGGGGAGGTGAGGGGCACTCCTTCTTCCGTTTGTTTATTTCTGTTGTTTGCGTTGCGCTCTAAGTGCAAACACAATTAGAAACCCTACCAGAGAATAGCGTCATCCCGAGTGTGCCCGACTGTGGGGCATCAGACACGCCAGTGCCCTCTCTGGAGATCCGTTTCCTCCCTGGATCCTAGTGGCTGGACGGACTACTTGAATATCTTTTCTGTTTTACCAGGTTTTCCAAGGCCACCAAAACTACACGGGTGTGTGTGTGTGTGGGTTTCTCACGTGGAGCATTTCTTTATGGGGGAGGAGAGGGAGCTGCAGGGCAGCCTCGTGGGAGGAGAGACAGAGGCACAGAGAGAGGCAGAGAGCTAGAGAGAGACATGGGAGGGAGGAAAGAAGAGGAAGAGGAGGAAAGGTGTTTTTTAAGAGGAATCGCACTGCTGTGTGAGTTCAGGGAGATGCTCCACCAGGATTCTGCGCCTGCTCCCACCTAGCAGCCCAGCACTCAGGTCGAGATGTTCATGGGCTCTCTAACTTACGCACAGGTTCTCTTCGTCCTCTTCCCAGGCCCACTAAACCCATATTTCTCGACTGCAGGAACACGCACGCGTATTCACTGGGTGTCCCACTGAGTGTCCGTCCTGGGGAATGTAAAAGAGGATGGGAACCCACTCGAGTCAGAATGCCCTGCTTAGAAACCTTCATGATTTCTTTTACGCGCCACACTCCATTGCACCATTTCCCGTCCTTCCTGAGCACTCCAAGCCACCCTCGGGCCTGGGATGCCCTCTTGCTGCACGCACACTCTAGCCAGTCCAACTCGAGTCTCCATTCGGGGATGCGGTGTCCTTCCGGGACAAAGGGTGCACTACATGCGTTTTTGTTGTTGTGACTGGCTCAGTCTCACTCGGGAAAGAGGCCGAGATGTGCTCAGAGTCAGTCACCTGTTGGCAGGTAAGGAGTAGAGAAAGTGCTATTCTGGAACCCATGCTTTGTCCTCTCTGGTGCGCTCTCCCGGGGCGGGGGGGGGGGGCACGCAGGAAGCACTATAGTATTCCTGCTTTCGACACACAGCGTGGCCCTTCTCTCACTCACCTGGTCATCTGTGAGTGCGGATTTCACCCAGGAAGGAGGGATTTTTAGCATGACCATACCCATCCTTCGCTGTGGACCCGGCTGCTTCAACTTTGCAAGGAAAGAGGAGGCCCTCCTAGAGGCTTCCAGAAAAATTTGGTGACGCCCCCTTTCCAGCTTCTGCGGGTGAAGCTACGTCTCTTCCTTTTGGAAACTGCAGACTTGGCGCGGGACAGCTGGCTCGTGGAGAGGAGCGAATGCCCAGTCTCACGCTAGAAAAACTTTGGGGATCCACGGTGAAGGAAGGAGCCAGAAGGGAGGATCCCGCAGGGGAAGCGGGGCGGGGACTGAAGGAATGCCGGCTGGATGCTCCCCTCCCCGCCGTAGCCAGGGCCCTCCCTCCCTCCTCCCTCCCCTTCCTCCCCTCTCCTCTTCCCTGTGTGGATGGCCAAGGCCGCGGCCAGAGTCGGAGCCCCAGCCGCGCTGCCCGTGAGTGATCAGCCCCAGGGACGGGCAGGGGGAGGCTTGGCGGGAGCCCCTCTCCAGGGTGGGGTCGCCCCCTCCCCGCTCTCTGGAGTTTGGGGGCGGGGGCAGAGGACATCTCCTGGGCTCCCCATCCTCGACACCCTACGGGGCGTCCTGGGTCCGCGAGGGGCTGGGCTCCGCAGCAGACTTCTGTCTGCCCTGGGCCTAACTGGAAAGAAAGGAAAACCCAAGTGCACGGGACGGTCAGGTTCCCGGGCAGGACGGGGAGGGGACTGTAGGGCCCCATGCATGGTCTACCCAGACCTGGGCACCAGACCCTGTCCCCTCAGAGCTCCCCGCACCTAAGATACCCCGCTCCCCAGCCTTCCTGGCTCCTGTTCCTGGGGTCCTGTACTTTCTCGCCGCCGCTGGGTTCACTTGCATCTTGACCTCTGCGATGACCAGCCAGGCGGAGCCAGCCGGGCCACGGGGTCACACAGGCGTGGGAACACTCTGCCCTAGTATTTGCTGCAGCGCTGGCCTGCTCCTGGGTTAGGCACGTGGACTTTGGGTGCAGGTGCGAACGAAAGTGAATTCCTTCTAGGATTCTACTATGTGTGTGGTTCAGTAGCACCCATCCTGGATATCTAAGTGTCTGTCGTCCGTCTAAGTGTCTGTCGTCCATCTAAGTGTCTGTCGTCCGTCTCCTTTCCTTTCAACTGTACAGACCCCCAGCGATGACACTTAATCTAATTGAGCGGCAAAGCTCGTAAGGAAAAATAAAATGCTAGCCAAAAGGTTCTGTTCAGGGGGCAAAGGTGATTGCTGCTAGGCCTTGACGACTTCAGTTGGATGGCTGGGGACCCTAGACAGTGCGCGGAGAAAATCCACTCCGCCTCGTTCTCCACATTAAACCCACGTATGTAGCACAGGCTCCGCCCCCTCTTCATAAGTGAAACAAACAAAAAGCAGCTAACAGTAAATAAAAATACCATGCAGAAAGCTGATCGTCCGAAAGTAGAGGTTCAGTCTCCACTAGCTGTGTTGGTGGGAGCTTGTTTTTTTTTTTAGACTGCTCTAACCCAGCTATTGCAGCCTCCCCCCAGGCTGGAGGTTTTAATTTGCCTGACATGCTTGGACAGGAAGGCTGTTGTCTTTCCCGTCTGCAGTCCGTTGCAAACAAGTGGAAGAATAATGGAAGAGGCTCAAACGAGGAGGACCACAGGCCGCACGAAAAAGGCAGCACACTTTTTCTACCACCCCGAGGCTGTAGCTTTAGCTGAGTTCTGATTGGATGGAAGAGCCGGTTAGCTCATTTGTGTGGTTTTTATGCCGGGGCCTGTTATGGCCGAATCAATGTTTCCATGACGGGCTTGGTTCTCTGGGTGCTTCCAGAAAGCCCTCTGAGTCTTGCCTAGGACCATGGGATTCAGGACTAGTTTCTGATGTCCTTCTGTGGTGTTTTAGGGACTGGGTGAGGTTGATGGTCTGTATCACTGGCTCAGAATCAGAGCAGTTGGAAGCAGCCGGGGATTCATCAAAACCGAGCTGTGTGGGAGGAACTGCAGGGGGATTCTGCACCTCCCCTTATGTGAGGGATACACACCTCTGTTTGTTTCTTATGTGTGTGTGGCGAATGTGTGTGGACACACTTCTATGGATGGCAGGGGAGGGTGTGGGGTGCCCTGCTCAGTCACCCTCTCTGCTTTCTTCCCTTGAGACAGGGTCTCTTACTGAATCTGGGGCTCATTGTTTTTGTTTTTTGTTTTTTTTCCAACAGACTGTCAAATGTTTCTGCTCAGGCATGCCCCATTTGTGCCAAGTTGAATGTTTTATGTGGGTTCTGGGGAATGATCTGAACTCAGGTCCTTAAGCTAGCTCTGAAGGAAGACAAGCCTCTGAAATTCTCTACAGACAACAGTGGCATCATAACAAGTGTCACAAAAGCAGGTCAGGGGAGAAGTGAAGATTTAAAGACCGTGGTTAGTACAGAGACTCATAACTGCTTTTAGTCCTGAGAAGTGGGATACAGAGAGAGAGAGAGACAGAGAGAGACAGAGAGAGACAGAAACAGAGACAGACAGAGAGACAGAGACAGAGAGAGACAGAAACAGAGACAGACAGAGACAGAGAGACAGAGACAGGGAGGGACCAGAGGTCAGTGAAATGAGGGGTGAGATGATCAAAGTACATTTCATATACATATGGCATTGTGAGAGAATAAATAAACACACAGGGATTTTAAAAGCTGAATTCATTGAAAGTAGGGGAGGGGCCTATTTTAAACAGGATATAACTCACTTTGCGTGGTCTGACAGCCTCACATCTGTACGAATCAGTAAGGCTCTGTCCGTGGTCTAGAGCATCATAAAGGACCTCCTTCATGTAAATCAAGTAAGCGCTGAACTTGTATGACCCCATGGCTTAGGAAAACAACGTACCCTGATAAGAATTTCCGGTTCTTTCCTCTTCCTCAGAATTTTTAATCCTGTATCTAATGCCCCGGAAGTCAACCTTCTCCTGTTTGGAGAAAAACTGCCCATCTGGCCATTTTCCCTTTTGTATCCATTATGGAATTGCACCTACGTAAACAGGGTAGTCTGCCACGCATCTAGCTGCCAAGGTTGGCTAAGCAGCCTTGGTCCGGGCTTCTCGTGGCGAGATGCTGGAGATGTCAGAAGACCACAGAAGGGTCTCTGATCTCAGGGTGAGTGTGACGCGTGGGTAATGAGGTGGAAGCCATCTCTAAGTAGCCAGGAGGATGTCAGCCACCGTCTGGCCCAGTGGGATGGGTTAGAATTATAGATGTTGTGGGACCTACATCTCGAGAGAAGAGGGCAGGGCCTGTCAAAGAATAAACTCAACCGGAGGAATGCCACGTGGCCTTTAATATAGCACTACTCGGTATAGGATACTGATCACATAGCAGATGCTTAGAGTGTGTGTGGCGGGGGGATGGCTGGGGGGGTGAATTTAAATAGCAAGTTATGGATTAGAAAGCACTAGCCTTTTGCTCTTAGAAAATGCGCCGGTAGCAATTGGAATTACATGCTTTGAAATGGATGGGGGGATTAGAGTTGCTTTTGCTTTCCTTGGTGTGTGTGTGTCAGCGTTACTCAGCTTTTGACAGTAATGCCAGCTAGCATTCAGCGAGTGTTAAAACACTCACACGGAGTATTTCATTTTAAAAGTCTTCGAGGTAAGAACTATTATTATTTTCACTGTGGAGATTCAGAAACCAGGATTAGAGGGGAATTCGCCGTGGCTGTGCAGGTGTTAACTGTGGGAAGCAAGCCTCGAACCTAGGTCGGTGGTGAAAGTTTACACACCCCAACCACTACTATCCACTGTCCCCGCACACAAATTATCAATATTATTATGGAGAAAATAAAAAAAAATCTTGCTTTAATAAAGAGTCTAATATTTTGGCTGCTTCTAAAATCTGCCTCCCGAATCCTTTGCCTTCCACGGTTCTTTCTTTTTGGGAGTCTTTGAGAATTGCTCCAGACTTACAACACAGTTGGGAAACAGCTCTACCCTGTGAGATGTGAGATGTGTCCAGAAGTCTCTGGAAGCTTCCCAGTCAGACTGGAGTTCCAGGAACCCCCATGGGATTCTGGTGCAGTTCCAGTATGAGTCTGGATTTTTTATTTTTTATTTTTATTTTTTGGTTTTATGAGACAGGGTTTCTCTGTATTGTTTTGGAGGCTGTCGGACCAGCCCAGCCTTGATTAAAGGCGTGCGCCACCACCACCGGGCGAGGCTGGATTTTTTTTAAAGATTAGGCAGACTATGTCGCCAGAGCTGTGCTCTGGAGCTTTCGCTGTTCTTTACAGCGGAAGTGAGTGGGAGGGGTAGAGAATCTCATTGTGTCTTGATGTTCGGTCCTTCGGTCCTTCGTAAACAGGGTCGTGAGCTCGCACCTGGAAGCCTGGGTCCGTGGGTGTGTGGGCAAGGTTGGCTGGTTTAATGGAGACATTTGGTGTGATTCTGAGACTCGATCCCATAGCATTGCCCACAGGCAGCCAGGTCCTGGAGGTCATTTTATCCGTCCCCTTTATGGTACCTACCTAATTTCTTCAGAAAGATCAGTTTGTGTGTGTGTGTGTGTGTGTGTGTGTGTGTCCCAAGTCACCAAAAAAGATCCTGCTGATTTAGATGCCAGAAGGGTTCCTCTCTTCTGTTTCTGGAAGGTTAATGATTCTAATGATGGTGACCTCCTCATTGAAAATAGGTTGTAAACCGGGCCGTGGTGGCTTGCGCCTTTAATCCCAGCACTCTGGAGGCAGAGGCAGGCGGATCTCTGTGAGTTCGAGGACAGCCTGGTCTACAGAGTGAGTTCCAGAACAGCCAGGGCTGTGTAGAAAGACCCTGGCTAAGAGAGAGTGCCGCTCTTGCAGAGGGCCTGAGTTTGGTTCCCAGCTCTCGTGCCAGGTGGCCCACGACTACCTCAGGCTCCAAGGGATCAGACGCCCTCTTCTGGCTCCCACGGGCACCTGTGCTGACACGCCCACACCCACCACATACAAAAAAAGGAAGAAAAATCGTTATAGGGGTGAAGGGTCCCTTCCCAAATTATCCCACTCATACTGATATTTGAGATCTTGTTTATACTTAATACAATAAAAGATTTCTTTCTGGTCTCAGTGGTAGGAATATGAGTGTCCCTTTGAGAGGTTTACCTGTGGCCTCTAATGGGGGCGCTGTCTCCTCCACCATTATTTGGTGTTTATCTTTTCTCATTTGGCCAAAGGAAGCTCACAGCCAACTTGTGCAGAAGTAGGCCTTTCTGGGCCTTTATTTTTGACAAATAATGACGCACACTCTCTATTTCCTACCTATTCTTTCTTTGTTGTTTTTTTAAATAAATTTTATTTAAATGAAAAGTAATCTTATTTTACATACCAATCCCAGCTCCCTCCCATCCTCCCATTTCCCCCACCAGCCCCCCACCTATCCCACTCCCCAGGTAGGGTGAGGCCTCACATGAGGGATCATCAAAGTCTGTCACGTCATTTGGGACAGGACCTAGGCCCTCGCACTGTGTGTCTAGGCTGAGACCGTATCCTTCCATAGCGAATGGGCTCCCAAAGTCCATTTGTGTACTAGGGATCAATCCTGGTTTTTCCGCCAGAGGCCCCATAGACTGCCCAGGCCTCCTAGCTGACACCCACGTTCAGGGGGCCTGGTTGGGTCCTGTGCTGGTTCCCAGCTGTCAGACTGGGGTCCGTGAGCTCCCCCTTGCTCTATGCATTCTTTCTTAGGCTTCCGGTTTCTCTCCTGGACCACAGCTTTTCACCGTATTTATTCAGGGCATTTAGGGGGCAGCTACTATTCTAAAAATATCTTTTATTTTAAATCGTGTGTGGTTGAGTCTAGAGAGGATGCGGGTGGCCTGCCGCTGAGTCACGGGCCGTGAGTCCCCTGATACTAGGAGTTAGGGACTGAACTCAGGTTCTCTGCTGAGAGCAGCCCCTTCTCCAGGCCTGGGGGCGGTGACTACCGGATGGAGTCTCCACACATTTCTTTTGAGTTTCCTTTTTCATCACATCAGGGTAAATTTACAATCTCTGATCCTCCTTTTGCTAACCCCCCTGCCTCCTCCCCTTCAGGTTTTCCTATAATCCCCAGGCTGGCCTTCAATTAGCTTTGTAACTCAGACTGATCTCAAAGTTGCACCCTATTTTCATCCCCTTTGTTCTGGGATTACATGAAGTTCTCTTGCACAGGCCCCTTGGTAAGTTTTAAAATATTTGTGTTCCTGAAAGTGTCTTTAGTTTGAGGTCACCCAGATGTGGAGAATTCCACGTAAAAATCTCCCTCAGTGTGTGGGAGGCGCTGTTCTGTCACCTTCCCAAACTTATTGCTGCTCGTTAGAAATTTGATGGTGAATGATTGTCTTCTCTCCAATAGCTCCTAGGGTTTTCTTTTCTCATTTTTTTTATAAATATGTCTGGGTGTGGGCTTAGTAAATGTTATCTGAGTCACCTGTCAGTCAGCATTTGTGTTTTCATAGTTGAGTGACCTTGTTTTTTTCCCTCTATCTCCCATACTTGAAATATAAATAATAACAGTTCCACTCAAAGCATTCTCAAGGAGATAATGCACAAGAAAATATTAGACTAGCCCCTGCCATACAAGGACACACAACAGAATTGCTGTGACTACTACTTTCTTAGTGTTGGAGGACTTTGTGTCCCCCCTCAGGTTTTACTAGCTTATGTCAATCACTTTTTGTTTTCTTGCCTACACACAGACAGAGCAAATTCTACCGAGAGTTTCCCTGACATTACATTTAATTCATGCTGATGCCCCTCCCACATCTCTAGGAATTAAACCCAGGCATCACACATGCAACGATTATGTCACCAGCACTTTTTGTTTTCATTCTGAGATCGGATCTCACTAAATTGTGGAGAGTGGCCTTGGACTTACTCTGTATGTGTCCCATGCAGGCATTGGTAGCTGGGATTATAGGACTGCAGCACAGGCCTGGCTTATAATGACGTCTTAAAAATATTAGATCTTAGCCGGGCGGTTGTGGCGCACACCTTTGATCCCAGCACTCGGGAGGCAGAGGCAGGCGGATCTCTGTGAGTTCGAGGCCAGGCTGGACTGACAGCCTCCAAAACAATACAGAGAAACCCTGTCTTGTAAAACCAAAAAAAAAAATATTAGATCTTGCCGGGCGATGGTGGTGCACACCTTTGGTCCCAGCACTTGGGAGGCAGAGGGAGGTGGATCTCTGTGAGTTTGAGATCAACCTGGTCTACAGAATAAGTTCCAGGACAGGCTCCTAAACTGCACACAGGGACCATGTCTCAAAAAACAAAAACAAAAAACAATATTAGATTTTGCTATCACCTTATAAAATACTTATCATCCCCCCCGTGTGTGTGTGTGTGTGTGTGTGTGTGTGTGTGAGTGATGCATGTGTATGGGGGTACGTGTGTGCCGCAGTTCACATGTGCAGGTCAGAAGGTAACTTTTAGAGTTGGTTCTCTCCTTCCTTTGCATGGGTTCTGGGGATCAAGTCCAGATTGTTGGGTTTGCACAACGAGCTCCTTTACCAGCTAAGCCATCTCTCCAGGTCCTTCCTGTCTCCTTTTATCTAGGTGAATAATAACTAGCAATTTCTATTGCAGATGTCTTACACCACTTTCACGGTCATTGTTTTCCTGTAGATTTTGTCCATATTTCCAATACCTGTCCATCTGTCTGTCAGTCCATCCCTAGCCCCTTACAGTCACCTCAGTGCCGCCTCTTGTCTGCTAGGGTCAGAGGGTCAGAGGAGGAGGATGTAGCCCCACTGGCCAGGCCCCAGATAGCCTCAACCCTTCTGTTGCCGGTGCCAACTGCACCCCCATGGATTTCTGTGAGCGCAAGGGCAGGGCAGGGCAGGGCAGGGCAGGGCAGGGCAGGGCAGGGCAGGGCAGGGTTCTCTGCCTAGTCCTCCAGATGCAGGCAGCCTGGCTCCTCATTGGCTGTAGACTCTGGGTGAGGGAGGATCAGCAGGCCCTTGATGGTCAGCAGCACACATTGGATGCCCGGCTCAGCCATCCAGTCCCGCTTGATCATGCTGGCACAGATCTCACCATCGGCACTCGCATTTCGTAGACCCTAGTCAGGGAGTGTCTCTTGGGTACGGAGGCAGGGAAGTCTTTGCCTAGTAGGAGCTTCATACGGAACAGGCCTCTGGCATAGGGGTCCCCTGAGGGCCTTCGGTGGTGACCTGCAGGGTGGTGAGGTTCTCCTCACTGGGGAATGTTTTATTGCCATCATGTGAGTCAGTGTTGTTACTCCTTGTATACCAGGTAGACATGTGGGGAGGCAGGTATATGACTTCAGCCTGCTGGAGACGGGGAAGGGAAAAGAACCTTCCATCTGTTCAGATCACGAATGCTTTAAAAGTCGTTATTGGGTATTTGCATTTCTCTTTCTTTCTTTCTCTCTTCCTTTCTTTCTTTTGTTCATTGGCCCATTTATTGATTGGTACTTTTTTGTTGTTTTGAATTTTGGTGTGTAGTTTTTGTTGTTGTTGTTGTTGTAGGTTTGTTTTTGGTTTTGTATATTCTGTGTAGTAAGCTCTTGCCTGAGGCACAGATAGCAAAGGTTTTTCTCTTATTCTGCAGGCTGTCTGTTCACTCTATCAGCAGTATGTTTTGCTGTGCAGAATCTTTTCCCCACTGTGTAACCTTATTTGTTAATGCTTGGGGCTATTTTCCAGTGCTGGTGGGGTTCTGTTGAGAAATTTTTTTTCTTGCCTATACTGTGTCCTGAAGTGCTTCCCTTGAGCAGTCCTGCTGCTTCTGGATTCATTTATTATTGATGTCTATCTGTGTATATTTTTGTGAATGTATGACATGTATGTTCAGGTGCTCATGGAGGTCAGAAGAGGGTTTCAGAGCCCCTGGAGCTGGAATTACAGGAAGCTGGGCTAGGAGACACTCTTGAGTCCTTTGGGCGAGCATTAAATACTCTTAACTGCGGAACTATCTCGCCAGCCAGCTCTCTTGCTAACCTTAAGGAATCAGACTGGCCACAGCCCTCTGCTTTCTCGGGCTCCACTGCAGCTACCAGCCACAAGGGGGGACAAACAGATGGTGGAGTTAAGCAGGGTTGGATTGCAAGGCAGGCTTCGCCACCGACTGGATGTGCATCCTTCGGCAAGTGATTTAACATCTCTGCGGCTGAGTTGCTTCCTCTATAAAAACATCAGTAGGAAAGCCTGATAAGTGTACCCGAATCCAAATGAGACCCCAGGATATAGCAAGCCCTGGGCGTATGTTAATATCCACAAACAGCAGTCATTCCCACTGTCTGTCCTCTGCTTAATTCTTCCTAACAAGGACTGTGCTTCATGGAGTCTAAGCTGAGAGGCGGTGGCCGCACCCCCAGATAGGCCCCGTTTTCTCGGTAATATATTTAGAATGCTCTTGGATGAGTTTCCTTAAAGTTTTGAGTTGGCCATTTGGGACCTCTCACCACTTAGCTGCTGAGCTTTTCAGCAGGGTGACTGTGGTCACCAAAGAGCCACTGTGTCCCTGTCATTAGAACCATCTCTTTTCTTTATCTGTTGGTGGTTTTGCCTCTGAAGGAAACCAAACCCTGGATTTCATTTTCTGTGCTAATGTTTTAGTTGCATCTGTCTCCTTGATGCTTCGGGGCCCTAGGTTTTCCTGGGGGGGGGTGCATCTGTCTTCTTCATGCTTTGGGGCCCTAGGTGCATCTGTCTTCTTCACGCTTCGGGGCCCTAGGTTTTCCTGGGGGGGGTTGCATCTGTCTCCTTCATGCTTCGGGGCCCTAGGTTTTCCTTGGGGGGTTGCATCTGTCTTCTTCATGCTTCGGGGCCCTAGGTTTTCCTGGGGGGGTTGCATCTGTCTCCTTGATGCTTCGGGGCCCTAGGTTTTCCTGGGGGGGGTTGCATCTGTCTTCTTCATGCTTCGGGGCCCTAGGTTTTCCTTGGGGGGGACATGAAGGACCTGAGACATGGGAGGGTGGGGATGCATGCAGACTCGAGTGGGGGAGGAGGAGCTCAGCTAGCTGTTCCTTGAATATTTAAGGCTGAAGATGTGCCTGTTTTGTGGCCATCATTTATCTGGGCCCTCTGGCATCTCTATTTATCTGAGATTGTTGGGTTTTGCAAGAGTCTTACCTTAGCTATAATGATGCGATGGTGAGATGGGTCGAACTGAGTTCAGTCCTTGGGACCCACGCGGTGGAAGGAGAGAAGCGGCTCCTACAGGTTGTCCCCTGACCACGGATGCACCACCCCACCCCCAGCACACA